>NC_083873.1:71111986-75911986 GCF_032452875.1 Bos javanicus | reverse complement strand
AATGACTTCCTTTCTCACAACTCTGTCTTGCCTTACTTTCTACAATCTAGATTTCTGCACCTTTAAGAGTCAGCATACTGACTGTCAGTATGCTGACACATATAAGAACATATATATATTCTTTAGGCCCATGTCAAATGTAAATCTCTGTAATTCTATCATTTGTCCATTTGTCTTTGTACCATTGTGCTTTTCTGAAAAGTTTTAATTAATCATTATTTTAGAGTCTACTCTTACTTTGAGGTAAAGTATTATTCTACTGTTGTCCCAAGTAAGGGCTTAGCAAATTGTGTTTTTTAGAACATCTGTTGCCAGTGATTCTTTCTGAAATGGGATTTGGTGGCCTTGTCATGATTATCACTAGCATAATTATAGTTCTGAAAAGCCTTTCAATATATGAACCTATTTAATTAAATTCAAATTTATTCTCTATCTTTATTTGACCAAAGACAATTTTTCCCAAACAAATCTAACATTCCATCTCAATGAAAATATAGTTCTGCAAGCTATACATTGTTATAACCTGTTCTCAGTTGATTTAAATAAGATCATTTCACAAAGAGTCATGTTATACATACACTTTGAGGGAGTTTTTTTTTTTTTTTTTTCAAAAACTAAGCTATGACAAAAAACTGTCTCCACGTTTCACCTCATCCCCAAGTTTCTGAGAACCTCCAATTCTGAGTACGTCAGCAGAAAAGCAATGAAGGCCTCCCTCTGATTCCACAAATGATTCAAACCATTTACTGTCACCAACCACAGTTACTTCTACAAGAGCTGTTGTAGATCAGCTTTTGTAGATCTCAGATTTACATAATTACAGCCTAATAAACTATTAAAGTACAGTTAAAATAACATGTACAATTTACCCAGAACAAAGGAATTATATTCTGTCACAATGTTTTAATGTACTTATTCTTAAATAGAATTTTTCCAGAGTTAGTTCAACGTCAGTGTTAAGAACACAGACCTCATAAGTAAATTCATATTCCATGGATTACCACAGGAAATTCAGGAATGACTGACATATTTGAATTCTAAAGTATATGTCTATTTTAAACGTTTTTCGATTAGTCATGGTTCTACTTATTAGTACTATTCAAATAGTGGAATACTACACATTTATATATATATATATATATATATATATATATATATATATATATTTATCTGTACTAAAAGCTGAGGTATAAATTTTAGATAAATTTTCAAATATAGAATTCAGGAAGAATTCTTACTTGATTCCCTACTTTTTTATTCAATGACCTCAAGGTAATTAGAAAAAACTGCAAATACCTTCTAAGAATGCCTTCTTATTAAGAATGCTTCATTATTAGCATTTCTTATATTAATATCTATTATTTTCTAAATGAAAACGGGACAATGTTCAGAGAATGCAAGTGTACTGTCAAAAATGGTTTTAAAGATTTGCTATTGGAATTGCCCTAGAAAAATTAGGAACATAACTATTGTATCATCAGTTCAGTTCAGTTCAGTTCAATCACTGAGTCGTGTCTGACTCTTGCGACCCCATGAATTACAGCACTCCAGGCCTCCCTTTCCATCACCAACTCCCAGAGTTCACTCAAACTAACATCCATCGAGTCAGTGATGCCATCCAGCCATCTCATCCTCTGTCATCCCCTTCTCCTTCTGCACCCAATCCCTCCCAGCATCAGAGTCTTTTCCAATGAGTCAACTCTTTACATGAGATGGACAAAGTATGGGAGTTTAAGCTTCAGCATCATTCCTTGCAAAGAAATCCCAGGGCTGATCTCCTTTAGAATGGACTGGTTGGATCTCCTTCAAGTCCAAGGGACTCTCAAGCATCTTCTCCAACACCACAGTTCAAAAGCATCAATTCTTCAGCACTCAGCCTTCTTCACAGTCCAACTCTCACATCCATACATGACTACTGGAAAAACCATAGCCTTGACTAGATGAACCTTTGTTGGCAAAGTAATGTCTCTTCTTTTGAATATGCTATCTAGGTTGGTCATAACTTTCCTTCCAAGGAGTAAGTGTCTTTTAATTTCATGGCTGCAATTACCATCTGCAGTGATTTTGGAGCTCCCAAAAATAAAGTCTGACACTGTTTCCACTGTATCCCCATCTATTTCATAAGAACTGATGGGACTGGATGCCATGATCTTAGCTTTCTGAATGTTGAACTTTAAGCCAAATTTTTTACTCTCCTCTTTCACTTTCATCAAGAGGATTTTTAGTTCCTCTTCACTTTCTGCCATAAGGGTGGTGTCATCTGCATATCTGAGGTTATTGATATTTCTCCCAGCAGTCTTGATTCCAGCCTGTGCTTCACCCAATCCAGTGTTTCTCATGATGTACTCTGCATATAAGTTAAATAAGCAGGGTGGCTATATACACGCTTGACATACTCCTTTTCCTATTTGGAACCACTTTGTTGTTCCATGTCCAGTTGTAACTGTTGCTTCCTGACCTGCATACAAGTTTCTCAAGACGCAGATCAGGTGGTCTTGTGTTCCCATCTCTTTCAGAATTTTCCACAGTTTATTGTGATTCACACAGTCAAAGGCTTTGGCATAGTCAACAAAGCAGAAATAGATGTTTTTATGGAACTCTCTTGCTTTTTCCCTGATCCAGCAGATGTTGGCAATTTGATCTCTGGCTCCTCTGCCTTTTCTAAAACCAGCTTGAACATCAGGAAGTTCACGGTTCACATATTGCTGAAGCCTGTTTTGGAGAATTTTGAGCATTACTTTACTAGTGTGTGAGATGAGTGCAATTGTGCGGTAGTTTGAGCATTCTTTGGCAAAGCCTTTCTTTGGGATTGGAGTCCTGTGGCCACTACTGAGTTTTCCAAATTTGCTGCATAATGAGTGCAGCACGTTCACAGCATCATCTTTCAGGATTTTAAATAGCTCAACTGGAATTCCATCACCCCCACTAGCTTTGTTCATACTGATGCTCTCTAAGGCCCACTCAACTTCACATTCCAGGATGTCTGGCTCTAGGTGAGTGATCACACCATCGTGATTATCTTGGTCATTAAGATCTTTTTTGTGTAGTTCTTCTGTGTATTCTTGCCACCTGTTCTTAATATCTTCTGCTTCTATTAAGTCTGTACAATTTCTGTTCTTTATTGAGCCCATCTTCTCATGAAATGCTCCCTTCATATCTCTAGTTTACTTGAAGAGATGTCTAGTCTTTCCCATTTATTGTTTTCCCCTATTTCTTTGCATTAATCACTGAAGAAGCTTTCTTATCTCTCCATGCTATTCTTTGGAACTCTGCCTTCAAATGGTTATAACTTTCCTTTTCTCCTTTGCCTTTTGCTTCTCTTCTTTTCACAGCTATTTGTAAGCCCTTCTCAGACAACCATTTTGCTTTTTTGCATTTCTTTTTCTTGGGGATGGTCTTGATCCCTGTCTGCTGTACATCTGGAACCTCCATCCATAGTTCATCAGGCATTATGTCTATCAGATCTAGTCCCTTAAATCGATTTCTCACTTCCACTGTATAATCATAAGGGATTTGATTTAGGTCATACCTGAATGGTCTAGTGATTTCCCCCACTTTCTTAAATTTAAATCTGAATTTGGCAATAAAGATCTCATGATCTGAGCCACAGTGAGTTCTGGTCTTGTTTTTGCTGACTGTCTAGCAGCAGCAGCAGAGCATCTCCATCTTTGGCTGCAAAGAATATAATCAATCTGATTTTGGTATTGACCATCTGGTGATGCCCATTTGTCGAGTCTTCTCTTGTGTTGTTGGAAGAGGGTGTTTGCTATAACCAGTGGGTTCTCTTGGCAAAACTCTATTACCCTTTACCCTGCTTCATATGCAGAGTACATCATGAGAAAAGCTGGACTGGAAGAAGCAAAAGCTGGAATCAAGATTGCCAGGAGAAATATCAATAACCTCAGATATGCAGATGACACCACCCTGATGGCAGAAAGTGAAGAGGAACTAAAAAGCCTCTTGATGAAAGTGAAAGTGGAGAGTGAAAAAGTTGGTTTAAAGCTCAACATTCAGAAAATCAAGATCATGGCATCTGGTCCCATCACTTCATGGTAAATAGATGGGGAAACATTGGAAACAGTGTCAACTTTATTTTGGGGGCTCCAAAATCACCACAGATGGTGACTGCAGCCATGAAATTAAAAGACACTTACTCCTTGGAAGAAAAGTATGACAAACCTAGATAGCATATTCAAAAGCATAGACATGACTTTGCCAACAAAGGTCCGTCTAGTCAAGGTTATGGTTTTTCCAGTGGTCATGTATGGATGTAAGAGTTGGACTGTGAAGAAAGCTGAGCACCAAAGAATTGATGCTTTTGAACTGTGGTGTTGGAGAAGACTCTTGAGAGTCCCTTGGACTGCAAGGAGATCCAACCAGTCCATTCTGAAGATCAGCCCTGGGATTTCTTTGGAAGGAATGATGCTAAAGCTGAAACTCCAGTACTTTGGCCACCTCGTGAGAAGAGTCGACTCATTGGAAAAGACTCTGATTCTGGGAGGGATTGGGGGCAGGAGGAGAAGGGGACGACAGAGGATGAGATGGCTGGATGGCATCATTGACTCGATGGACGTGAGTCTGAGTGAACTCCGGGAGGTGGTGATGGACAGAGAGGCCTGGCATGCTGCGATTCATGGGGTCACAAAGAGTTGGACACGACTGAGTGACTGAACTGAACTGAACTGAAGGCACATAGTAGGCTCCAATAAATATAAAATGAATGAGTGAGGGAATGAATGCCTCCAGCCTCTGCTGTGTCATTGGGCTGTGTTCACATGATTGACCTTATTAAAGAGGGAACTGTTGAGATATAACATACAGCTGATGAGTCTAAAGTTCTTCCCAGGTGATGCAGTGGTAAAGAATCAGCTTGCCAGTTCAGGAGACATGAGTTCAATCTCTGGGTAGGGAAGATACCCTGGAATACAAAATGGTAACCCACTCCAGTATTCTTGCCTGGTAAATTCCATAAACAGAAGAACCTGGCAGGCTACAATTGAGCGAGTTGCAGAGTCGGACATGACTGAGCAACTGAGCATGCAGTCATTCAATTGTATGATGCAAGCACAGGATCTAAATGCGGCTCCTGTCTTATGGAAATGTGGTGATAGGGGGATCTGTTAACATGGGAACCTCACAACTGACAAAATATGATTGGTTTGATTAGTCTACTAACAATAAATTTCCACCATAAATGATATAGTCATTTGAAATATCTACAAAGAAGCTAGAATCACTGTGCATGATATTCTTTTCTTTTATACCAGTCCTGTGGCCACTAATGTGTTTTCCAAATTTGCTGGTATATTGTGTGCAGCCCTTTCAGAGCATCATCTTTCAGGATTTGAAATAGCTTACTGGAATTCTATCACCTCCACTAGCGGTGTTTGTAGTGATGCTTCCTAAGTCCCATTTGTCTTCACATTCCAGATGTCTGGCTCTAGGTGATTGATCACACTATCATGATTATCTGGGTTGTGAAGATCTTTTTTGCACAGTTCTTCTGTATATTCTTGCCACCTCTTCTTAATATCTTCTGCTTAAGGAGGTCATTCAATTAATAGATTTGTACACCAACTACAGTGAAGTTTGATATTTAGTCTTACTAATGGAGTTGCCACCTCATGTGAAGAGTTGACTCATTGGAAAAGACTCTGATGCTGGGAGGGATTGGGGGTAGGAGGAGAAGGGGAGGACAGAGGATGAGATGGCTGGATGGCATCACTGACTCGATGGACGTGAATCTGAGTGAACTCTGGGAGATGGTGATGGACAGGGATGCCTGGCGTGCTGTGATTCATGGGGTTGCAAAGAGTTGGACACAACTGAGTGACTGAACTGAACTGAACTGCTTCATTCCGTATTCCAAGGTCAAATTTGCCTGTTACTCCAGATGTTCCTTGACTTTCTACTTTTACATTATATCTATATCTGTACTTCATTATGTCATAAAGTATAGATATAATGGTGGGTTATACAATTTGCTGTAGGAATTTTTCTCATCAAAAATTAGTCCCATCATTCAATATTTGACCATTTCTTTGGATTTTTTCCATTAACAGTTTAAAAATTGATGATAATTTTGTTGTTTCCTAACTGATATATTAACCATTCTCTAGTCATTGAAAATCTGTTTTTAGTAGGGAATCATTCTGATTGGCCTGAAAATTATTTAACGTCCTAAATAACTCTGACTTACAGTGCAGCTGATATCATTGCCTAGCCACCTGTGTAGGGAGATTTTGGCTAGTAATTGTAATTATCTATTCAGGAAGCTGGCCACTAGCATAGCTGCTGTTATTGTGAAGTATCAAGGCTCAATCCTCAAAAAGAATCATTCTGTGCTATTGTATGTATGTGTGTATGTTTACTGATAAGCTTGTTTGGTATCTTTTTGTCCATGTAAGACTTTCTGCCCCAGTGGAGCTTATAAGCTATTGTAGAGTATAGGCAATAGCATTGTATGTATGCATGTTTGTATGTGTGAATATAGAAAGACGAGTAATGGCACAGCTTTGAAAAAATTAACTGAATTGTGGAGATAGAGAGTGAAAGGGGTTACTACCTGTAAAGTGATCAATAAAAGCTTCTTTGAGGTGATATTAAAAATAAATAAATAAAAACTCAATGAATGAAAGTGAAGGAGCAAATTATGTGATAGTTTTGGACAATGATAGTCAAGTGTAGGGGACAGCAAATAAAAAGTCATTGAGAAAAAACCATATGTGAGGCACAGCTGGAAATTCATGTTAACATTTTGATTTCACTGTCAGTCTGCTATGGATATTATAACACAGTTAAATCTCCAAAAAGTTTTTAGGTCTTTAAGCTTTGCCTTTAAAGTGAGAGACAGCAGTCCTGGCACAGCCTTCTTTATGGGTTTGTATATTTTAAATTGACTTGTTTAATGCCAGCATAAGAGACAGTAACAACTTCTTTATTTTCTGAGACATTTCCAAATAGCAAAATGTTACCAATGCTATTTTCAGTATAGAAAATAGGATTTTTGCTCAGAATATTTCTGTCTTCAATATATATCTTTAAATTTGATGTTTATTGTGTAAACAAATATTGTAAAATAAAAGAATTAATTGTTTTTCAAAATACAATTATGACAATAACCAGAGTTGAGAAGGGAAAGAAACCTAAATGACTTATGTATTTGTAATGTAAAGATATTATTTGCTGCATTAATAGTTCCCTGAGTGCTAGCACCCACCTGCTTGTTTTGAAATTTTACCTAGTTATTGCTTGTCTCTGGGTTATTATTTGTCTCCAACATGTTTGAGCAATAAGCCTTTTGACGACTTTCCATTTCATTCCTCCGCTTTCCATTTTGACCTAGTCGCACTGCGGCTTCTCACATGCCACAGCTATCCCATTCAGACATTTGCCTGAATCCTTGCTCTGCACTTTTCCTTCCTGCAATGACCAAACTTTGGACTTTCGGTGAATTTGTGTGGCCCTCTAAGGTATGCTATACCTTCCTCCTCAGGACCTGTGAGGATAATAAATACTTCACTATCACATCCCTCTACTAGTGAATCTCCCTGCAATGGAGGAGACCCTGGTTTGATTCTTTGGTCAGGAAGATCCGCTGGAGAAGGGATAGGCTACCCACTCCAGTATTCTTGGGCTTCCCTGGTGGCTCAGCTGGTAAAGAATCTGCCTGCCATGTGTGAGACCTGGGTTTGATCCCTGGGTTGGGACAATCCCCTGGAGAAGGGAAAGGCTACCCACTCCAGTATTCCGGACTGCAGAATTCCATGGACTGTATAGTTCAGACACAACTGAGTGACTTTTACTAAACAGACTAAGCAGACTCCTAGTGTAATTTAAACAGTCATTTTGGAGTGACCCTTAAAGACCCTACTAATTGCCAACATCCGCTGGATCATGGAAAAAGCAAGAGAGTTCCAGAAAAACATCTATTTCTGCTTTATTGACTATGCCAAAGCCTTTGACTGTATGGATCACAATCAACTGTGGAAACTTCTGAAAGAGATGGGAATACCAGACCACCTGACCTGCCTCTTGAGAAATTTGTATGCAGGTTAGAAAGCAACAGTTAGAACTAGACATGGAACAACAGACTGATTCCAAATAGGAAAAGGTGTACATCAAGGCTGTATATGGTCACCCTGCTTATTTAACTTATATGCACAGTACATCATGAGAAACGTGGACTGGAAGAAGCACAAGCTGGAATCAAGATTGCTGGGAGAAATATCAATAACCTCAGATATGCAGTTGACACCACCCTTATGGCAGAAAGTGAAGAGGAACTCAAAAGCCTCTTGATGAAAGTGAAAGTGGAGAGTGAAAAAGTTGGCTTAAAGCTCAACATTCAGAAAATGAAGATCATGGCATCTGGTCCCATCACTTCATGGGAAATAGATGGGAAAACATTGGAAACAGTGTCAGACTTTATTTTTGGGGGCTCCAAAATCACTGCAGATGGTGACTGCAGCCATGAAATTAAAAGACGCTTACTCCTTGGAGGGAAAGTTATGACCAACCTAGATAGCATATTCAAAAGCAAAGACATCACTTTGCCAACAAAGGTTCATCTAGTCAAGGCTATAGTTTTTCCTGTGGTCATGTATGGATGTGAGAGTTGGACTGTGAAGAAGGCTGAGTGCCGAAGAATTGATGCTTTTGAACTATGGTGTTGGAGAAGACTCTTGAGACCCTTGGACTGCAAGGAGATCCAACCAGTCCATTCTGAAGATCAGCCCTGGGGTTTCTTTGGAAGGAATGATGCTAAAGTTGGAACTCCAGTACTTTGGCCACCTCATGCAAAGAGTTGACTCATTGGAAAAGACTCTGATGCTGGGAGGGATTGGGTGCAGGAGGAGAAGGGGATTACAGAGGATGAGATGGCTGGATGGCATCACTGACTTGATGGATGTGAGTCTGAATGAACTCCGGGAGTTGGTAATGGACAGGGAAACCTGGCATACTGAGATTCATGGGGTCGCAAAGAGTCGGACACGTCTGAGCGACTGAACTGAACTGAACTGAAGGGACTTACTCTTCCATTTATTAAACAATATTGACCTCATTATGTAAACGGAGTGCTGAAATGAAAATGATTTTTTTTTAATTTTTATAAAGTAAATGCTTACTCTAACTTGGATATACAAAACAGACACCTCTATTTGAGAATTCTCAAAATAGTACATGTACATACATTATGCAATTAGAGCAATTCAAACTCCCTTTCGATCAACAAAGAATTGAATATAACTTGTCAAAACGCACATGGGCGAGAGTATTGATCACAGGGAGAGACTAGCTGGATGTTAAGTAGGAAGTTAGGCCTGAGTAACAAGTGGTGGCCCAGCTGAAAAGATTCAAGCTAAACCCCACTTTAGACATGCCCCAATATGGGCCAGGAGAGCTCACAGATGTGTTACAAAATAACCACAGAGGCTTCTCCAACTCCAGCACGTGGACTCTTGGTTCACAGCTGTGTCCTCAAGTGACCTTAGGCAGCCTATTAAGGATTATAAATATTCTATACGTGCATACATCTGATAATAGCAGACTGAATTATGAGAAAGACAAGCACAATAGAGTCTGTTGTTATGTAATTTTCAACCCTTAATCGGAACTGTGGGTTTCCCTTGTGGCTCAGCTGGTAATGAATCTGCCTGCAATGAGGGAGACCTGGGTCTGATCCCTGGGTTGGGACAATCCCCTGCAGAAGGGAAAGGCTACCCACTCCAGCATTCTGGCCTGGAGAATTCCCTGGACTCTATAGCCCATGGAGTCACAAAGAATCAGGCACAATTGAGCAACTTTCACTAATCAGAACTGTCAGTCCACACCCACCTGGATGAATATATGAAAGCCCTGTCTTGAAAAACCCCCATACCTCATCATTCCAGGGCCAGTAGCTCTCTCGACTTGGCCCACCTCTCCTTTGAGGTGTGTTTTTTTTTTTTTTTCTTTTTCTTTTTTATTTTCTGTTCTTTCTTCAGTAATCCTGTTTTTGCCACAGGTAAGACCTCAGATTGTTCTTGGTGTTATTAACAAAACCAAGGCCCACGAAGAAGGGTTCTCTTTGACTTCCTATCTGGTGAAACTGAAGAGACAGGAAAAGTCCAGGCAAACCAAGCATTGAAAGACCTGGAACAGCCTTGATCTCAGGCATTTCCCAGAAGCCCCAAGTCCAGCAGAGTTAGATGAGAAATCAAGATGTAGCACTTATTTTGTTGTTCAGTTGCTAAGTCCTACCTGACTCTTTGCAACTCCATAAACTGCAGAATGACAGGCTTCCCTGTCCTTCACTATCTCCTGGAGTTTGCTCAAACTCATGTCCATTGAGAAAGTGATGCCATCTAGCCATTTCATCCTCTGTTGCAGCATTCTTCTCCTACCTTCCATCTTTCCCAGGATCAGGGTCTTTTCCAATAAGTCAGCTCTTTGCATCAGGTGACCAAAGTATCAGAGCTTCAGCTTCAAGCATCAGTCTTTTCAATGAATATTCAGGGTTGATTTCCTTTAGGATTTAAAGGTTTAATCTCCTTGCTGTCCAAGGAACTCTCAAGAGTCTTCTCCAGGACTACAATTCAAAAGCAACAATTCTTCAGCTCTCAGCCTTCTTTATGGTCTGACACTCATATCCATACATGACTACTGGAAAAAACATAGCTTTGACTATATGGGCCTTTGTCAGCAAAGTGATGTCTGTGTTTTCTAATATGCTGTCTAGGTTCATCACAGTTTTTCTTCCAAGAAGCAAGCATCATTTAATTTCATGGATGCAGTCACCATCCACAGTGATTTTGTTTTGTTTTGTTTTTTTTCACAGTGACTTTGTAGCTAAGAAAATAAAATCTGCCACTGTTTCCACTTTTTCCCCATCTATTTGCCAGGAAGTGATGGGACCAAATGCAATGACCTTTGTTTATCAAATGTTGAGTTTTAAGCAGCTTTTTCACTCTCTTCGTTTGCCCTTATCAAGAGGCTCTTTAGTTCCTTTTCACTTTCTTACATTAGAGTGTTATCATCTGCATATCTGAGGTTGCTGATATTTCTCTCAGCAATCTTGATTCCTTGTAATTCATCCAGCCCAGCATTATACCTGATGTACTCTGCATAAAAGGTAAATAATCAGGATGACAATATACACCCTTGTTGAACCTCTTTCCCAGTTTTGAACCAGTTCATTGTTCTATGTCTGATTCTAACGGTAGCAGTTATATAAGTGACAAAATAAATGGCAAGACCATGGGGCACAAGCTTTATAAAATTTTGTAAAACCAAACCATAAATAATACTATAGATCCAAGCAAGATGAGTTTTCGGAAATGAGACAAGTAGTCAGGAATGAAGAATGGAGTCAGCAATGGCAATGAGAAGATGAAGGAAAGTGACATTTACCTCAGACAGAAAACTTACAAAGACTTCTTAGGATAACAGAAACCAGTCCTAGGAAATAGTCTAAATGAGGTCTTATGCAGGAGTCAATGAGTTAGTATAGGACTATAGCCACCTGGTTGGATTGGGCAATGTGTTGTAAAGAATATTTCTGACAGGAAGTGAACAGGCATGGATTTATGGATCATTTCATGAGGCTATGGGGAGTTGAGGTGTAATAATGTATAGCCTGTCATACAACCTGTCTGAATCCGATGTTTACCAGTCACATTCCCTTTGGGATCTCTTTATAGTTGTCAGGATGTGGGGCTGTTTATTTAAATGAGAGAAGACATATATTTGAAAAGGCTCCTACAAGCATTTCTCTGTGACTTTAAAACAATCTGCTTTTTCTCACCCCCACATGGGATGAAATTAGACTTTAAATCTCGTTACTGAGATTGAATGTTTCACCTGGATTATTTCTGCTGAAAGGAATATAAATTCTTCACTCCCTTACTGGGTTTTGGAAAGCCTGGCTGAGGAGACATACCTGTGGAATTGAGGAGTTTCTAACCTCATCAGTTTAAGTGGAGACCATTTAAATAATTACCTTGCACCAAGTAATATATTCTGCTGTCCTATGAATCAATGCCACTTTTTTATGTCTTTTCTTTTCATTTGTATTAATAACTTCAATATCCTCTTATTAAAGGTGACCCCCAAATATATCCAAGATTAATTATGTCATCCCAGTATACATTGTTGTGATTGAGTTATTAATATAATTTATATCCACAAAGAATGCATACTACCTATGACAGCACTTTCCTTTTTATTCTCATTATTCATCTTTGGAATATACACTTTGGGGATATATTTAATCAGAAAAAAAGTCATGAAAATATCCTCAAGAAAATAATAAACCTTAGAATAATATATATATAGACTTAAGCTTACTCTTTTACTTTACTCAGCCTAAATATTTTTACACTTAAAATTATAAGTTTATTCCTTTGTGAACAGTTCTGAGCTTAATTTTTGAGACAAGACTGCCTATAGTGAAAAAAAAAAAAAAAAAGAAATCATTTCAAGAAAGCAATGGGGGTGGAGTGAATCGATAAGTATTTAGCACCTACTGTATAATAGCACTCTCTTGAGCTATTTACAATCTCTAAATCCTCACAAGAGACCTATGAGATATGGACTATTAACCTCATTTTTTTCAAGATAAGGAAACAGACACTGAGAGGATAAGTTACCTGTGTTGTGTGTCACTCAGTGGGACAAGGGCTGGGTTTTGCAGCTGTGTCTCTCTAAATACAAAGTTCATGCTCTTACAGCCTGTGTAGCCAACAAGGATTGTGTGGCCTCTGAATTCTCAAGGAAGTGAGAAATGGAGCAGATCTAATAGGAACACTTATGCAGTAGGGCTAGCCACAAGAGAGGAATAGTGGTCATCTGGAATAGATTGTACTGTTTCTGTCTTCCTCCAACATACAGTCTGTGTATAAGGGTAAGATGTTAAGTTCATTTTGGCACAGACTGAGTCTAATAACTTAAAACAAACAAACAAAAACTAGCAAAGCTAGTACATTCAGTGAAATTCCTGGAAAAATGTTGTGGTATGCTATTTGCAAAAATCACCTCAAATCTTAACTCACTGCTAGGGCCATATCTTTGCAATGTTACTTTTGCAATAGTTTCATCAGAAATTAGAATCTACTTACCTCTTCTATATGGGCTGGTCTTATAATTCACTTTGTTTAATAACATGTAGAAAAAGTAATGGTGTGCCAGTTCCAAGATTTGACCTCAGAGAACTTATGCTCTTCCACTTTTTTGCCAGATTCCACTATTGCTATATGAACAGGCCCAGGATAGTCTTCTCCACCTAACAGCCAGAGAGCTAGTTACAACTTGAATTTGACTGTCTTGGAGTCACAGCCTCCACTCAAACCTCCAGTTGATAGCAGGTCAAAAAAAAAAAAAAAAAAAAAGTAAACCCAGCTGCAAACAGCCAAGCCTGAAACTTACCATCAGATGTGCCCAACCAGTGTATGACAATAATAAACACTTTTTTAAAGTTTGGAGTAATTTGTAAAGCAATAATAATTAGTATAACTGGTAATGAGTTTGAGCAAGCTCTGGGTGTTGGTGAAGGACAGACAAGCTTAGCGTGCTACAGTCCATGGGGTCACTAAGAGTTGGACACAACTGAGCAACTGAACTGATAGCTGATAAACCATACTGCTTAAAAAAAAAAAAAAGAAAAGAAACTCACTTACATCTCCAGGTACTTTGTTTTAAGCAAATAAGTGAATGCCAGTGGTTAGGTGAAAGCCAAGATGGCCCAAGAATTCTCTCTTCCTCTGTGAAAAACATGCATAATGTTTGAAATAGGCATTCTGCAGTATTTTCTGATTGCTGTAGTTTCTAACATGGCTCAGAAATAAAACTTTTTTTTTTTTTTTGGTATTTTAATCTCTCTTAGAAGTGAAGAATTGGAGTTGCAAATGGAATTTAGTGGTGGTTCAAATGGTAAAGACTCTGCCTGCAGTGCAGGAGACCCAAATTTGATCCCTGGGTCAGGACAATTCCCTGGAGAAGGAAATGGCAGCCCACTCCAGTTTTCTTGCCTGGAACATCACAAGGACAGAGGTGCCTGGCAGGCTACAGTCCATGGGGTTACAGAGAGTTGGATACGACTGAGCAACTAACACACACCTGGAAATATTACATTTAAACTAATATCCAGGAGAATACATGTACAAATGTTGAGATATGAAAATTGTATGAATGCCTCTCACATTATTAAAAAAATGATTAAATCTCAGGTATTTTGTGGTTTTAATGACTAAAAAAAAAAAAAAAGAAAGCAAATTCTCAGCTTTGTGTCCTACCTTTATAGACATGCCACTCTGATTAGGTAGAGCCTGTCAGAAGCATTACAAATTTTGAAAAGAAAAGTCTGGCCAGAGAAAATAGATTCAGTTTTTACTGAATGGAAACATTCAAGGAAGCAGAAAACCAGTGTTACTCTTGTTTGTCATGTAGACATTAGAATTTAATGAACTGTTATATGACCTTGATCAGTTACAAGCATTTTGATTTTCTAAATGTCTGGTACATAAAGTATTCTGCAAAATGTGCACTATTGAATAAAATATATTTACTAAAATATTCTCGACCCTAATATTTCCCTCAACAATTTAAAAATATTTGTGATAGCAAAAAGAATACATAAAGCAGGATTATTGAAATACATACTTAGTAACACAAACACTGTTTAAAAGGAGGTACAAACAAAATTACTCTAGAGATAAGATGATCTGATTGTTATAACTGAGTACAAATTGGAGTTTTTAGCTTTCTGGGAGCTTAGGCATTATAAAGTTATTGGGCATTTATTAAGATCCTACTATATATTAGTGAGTCCTTTAAGCAATTTATCTGTTTTATTTCACTTAATCTACTACACAATAATCATATAATATATAAGTTTGTATATTCTGTTTTGTAGCAGAAGAAGTACAGGATTTATAGCCAGATGCTTTAGTTTATATCCTGGCTTTCTCATTTATAAGCTATATAACATTTTCAGGCTTCAGTTTCCTAATCATTAAAATGGAAGTAATAAATAACTCATTCATTTTTCATTTATTTATTCATGCAACTAACATACATAGAATAGTGTTTTGCTGCAAGAAATAGCTTGTGTGTGTGTGAGAGAGAGAGAGAGAGAAGGCAGATTCAAAATAAATCTGCTAAATATTTTGTACTTATCTTCTATATAGAGAACAATTAACAAGTTTATAGGTAGCTCATAGCCTAGTGTCAACTATAGGTAGTTAGAATAATATTTAAGAAGAAATAGAAAGTGTTTTGAATAGGGTCTGTTAGTTGTTCAGTCCTGCCTGCCTCTTTGCAACCCCATGGACTCCAGCCCACCAGGCTCCTTGGTCCATGGGATTCTCCAGGCAAGGATACTGGAGTGGTTTGCCATTTCCTTCTCCAATTGGATAGGGTATTTGTTTGATATTGCTGTAAAACAAACTAGTAGGAACATAATTTCTTAACCAATCACATTTACTATCTTGAAATTTCTATGGGTCAGGATTCCAGGCATGTTTTAGATGGATGTGCTGTTCAGAGTCTCATAAAATTGCACCCAGCGTGTTGGCCAGACTGCTTTCTCATCTGGAGGCACCATTGGGAAAGATTCCACTTCTAAATTCATCTAAGTAGTTAACAGAATTCATTTCCTTGTAGCTTCACGACTGAGGATTGTATTTCTTTCTTTTTTGTTTTTTCTATTGTCATGTGGGCTTCTTCAAACTGGCTGTGTATTTCATCACGTACACAAGAAAATCCTCTAGTTCTAGCTTGCTAAGAACTTATCTTAAATGACATAATGCAATCACAAAGTGACATCACATCATCTTTGCCTTATTTAATTGATCAAAAGCAAGTCATGGGTCCTCCCCACACTCAAGGGGATGGGGGGGATGGTTTACTCAAAACTATAAACACTAGGAGGTGGGACTCATTGAGGGTCACACTAAGTTCTAGTTCTCACACTAGTGTCTACTTCTTACAAGTACATAGAGAAGAGAAGAAGAAATTTGATTTAAAATGTGTCAGAGAAAGGCTTATAAGTAAAATGACAGTATGACATTTGAAGCTTAAAATATTTATGAAATTCACCTTGTGAAGTAGAGTGTCAGGAAGGGGAGGTGGAAGTATTCCAGATAAGTCCTGAGAAAACTTATTAAGAGTAGGGATGGTATATCATAGATCTTATTATCCCTCGCATACCCTTTCATATTTGCCCTGCTGATTAGCATGATCAATAAACATTATTTTAATCTATTGATTTCATTTTCAGTTCAGTTCAGTCACTCACTTATGTCTGACTCTTTGCTACCCTATGGACTGCAGCACACCAGGCCTCCCTATCCATCACCAGCTCCTGGAGCCTGCTCAAACTCATGTCCCTCGAGTTGGTGATGCCATCCAACGATCTCACCCTCTGTTGTACCCTTCTCCTCCTGCCTTCAATCTTTCCCAGCATCAGGGTCTTTTCCAATGAGTCAGTTCTTCACATCAGGTAGCCAAAGTATTGGAGCTACAGCTTCAGCATTGATTTAATTTATGTTCACATTATCTTCTTACTTGACTTTTGACATAAAGTAAAATTTATAAACACAATTAAAATAAGATTATTTAAAATTTTTACAGTTAACTCAAAGATATCTTCATTTTTTTATTTTTTTTAACTTTACAATATTGTATTGGTTTTGCCATATATCAACATTTTAAAGAAAGTTCTTAAATTTACAATAAAATGGTATATACTTCAGTATTGTTTATATTTTTAACACCATTTTTGCTTTCTAACTTTGTATTATTTAGTATTCATATCTATTTGTGCTCATTTCACATGCTAGTAAGGGTATGCTCAAAATCTTTCAAGCTAGACTTCGGTAGTATGTTAACTGAGAACTTCCAGATGTACAAGCTGGGTTTAGAAAAGGAAGAGGAACCAGAGAGCAAATCGCCAACTTTCATTAGATCATAGACAATGCAAGGGAATTCTAGAAAAACATCTGGTTCTGATTCAGTGACTAAGCTGAAGTATTTGACTGTATGGATCACAACAAACTGTGGAATATTATTAAAGAAATGAGAATACCAGACTACCTTACCTGTAACCTGAGAAACCTGTATGCAGGTCAAGAAGCAAAAATTAGAACCTTATATGGAACTACTGACTGGTTTAAAATTGGGAAAGGAGTATGACAAGGCTGTATATTGTCACTGTGTTTATTTAATTTATATGTAGAGTACATCATGTGAAATGCTGGGCTGGATGAATCACAAGCTGGAATCAAGGTTTCCAGGAGAAATATCAACAACCTCAGATATGCAAATGATACCACTCTAATGGAAGAAATTGAAGAACAACTAAAGATACTCTTGATGAGGGTTAAAGAGAAGAGTGAAAAAACTGGCTTAAAATTCAACATTCAAAAAACAAAGATAATAGTATCCTGTCCTATCTCTTAATGACAAATAGCTGGGGGAAAATTGGAAACACTGACAGATTTTATTATCTTGGGCTCCAAAATCACTGCAGATGGTAACTGCAGCTATGAAATTAAAAGACACTAACTCCTAAGAAGAAAAGCTATGACATATCTAGACAGCATATTAAAAAGCAGAGACATCACTTTGCTGACAAATGTCTGTATAGACAAAACTATGGGTTTTCCAGTAGTCGTATACAGATATGAGATTTGGACCATAAAGAAGGTTGAGTGCTGAAGAATTCATGCTTTTGAATTGTGGTCCTAGGGAAGACTCTTGGACTGGAAAGAGATCAAAAGGTCAATCCTAAAGGAAATCAACCCTGAACAGTCATTGGAAGGACTGATGCTGAAGCTGAAGCTCCAATACTTTGACCACCTGATGCAAAGAGTTGACTCATTAGAAAAGACCCTGGTGCCAGGAAAGAATGAAGACAAAAGGAGAAGAGGGGGGCAGAGGACAAGATGGTTGGATTATATCACTGACTCAATTAACATGAGTTTGAGCAGGCTTTGGGAGTTGCTGATGGACAGGATAGCCTGGCCTGCTGCAGTCCATGGGATGGAAAAAATTTGGACATGCCTTAGTGACTGAACAACAATTTGTAAAACATTTTGTGTAGTATTGATATCTATGTCTGAATCATATGAGTATTTTATTCAACCGTTTAACTTAAAGGTACTTTTTTCACAATATACTCCTTATTTATATACTGTTTTTACTGAACCAGCTAAATGAAGGAATTAAAAAAAAAAAAAAACTTCAGCTTTAGCGTCTATAATGCTGTGTTTGTCAATCAAAAACTTTAGTCACATTACAGAAATGGAAAATCTGGATGTTTCTTGTCTTTGGCAGATAGATTTGAACTTATTCCATCTAGCAGTCAATTTATGTGGATATACACTTAAAATTAAAGCATAAAATAGAAATAATATTTTTAATCAAGAAGCATTATAAAGCTTAAGTATAAAAAAAAGCTTAAGTGTACTATTACAATGAAAGTTTTGATTTATACAGAGTTTATAATTACAGTCTGATAAAAATATCAGTGAGCTTCCCAGGTGGTGCAGTGGTAAAGAATCCATCTGCCAATGCAGGAGATATAAGACACACAGGTTCAATCAGGGAGTTCAATCAGGTTCTGATCCAGAAGGAGCAGAAAGATCCCCTGGAGTAGGAAATAACAACCTGTACCAATATTCTTGCCTGGAAAATTCCAAAAACAGAAGAATCTGGTTAGCTACAATCCACGGGGTTTCAAAGATTTGCACACAATTAAACACAAACACATACAAATCAATAAATACAAACTATATCATTTTTACCTTTTTTCTTAATGATATGAATTTAATGTTTGCCAATAAAGAGTTGTGTAGTGCTGAATTCTCTCAGCTTTTGCTTGTCTGTAAAGCTTTTGATTTCTTCTTCATATTTGAATGAGATCCTTGCTGGGTACAATAATCTGGGCTGTGGTTTATTTTCTTTCATCATTTTAAGTATGTCTTGCCATTCCCCCCTGGTTTGGAGAGTTTCTATTGAAAGATCAGCTGTTATCTTTATGGGAATTCCCTTGTATGTTATTTGTTGTTTTTCCCTTGCTGCTTTTAATATTTGTTCTTTGTGTTTGATCTTTGTTAATTTGATTAATATGTGTCTTGGGGTGTTTTGCCTTGGGTTTATCCTGTTTGGGACTCTCTGGATTGCTTGGACTTGAGTGATTATTTCCTTCCCCATTTTAGGGAAGTTTTCAACTATTATCTCCTCAAGTATTTTCTCATGGTCTTTCTTTTTGTCTTCTTCTTCTGGGACCCCTATGATTTGAATGTTGTAGCATTTAATATTGTCCTGGAGGTCTCTGAGATTGTCCTCATTTCTTTTAATTCGTTTTTCTTTTATCCTCTCTGATTCATTTATTTCTACCATTCTATCTTCTAATTCACTAATCCTATCTTCTGCCTCTGTTATTCTACTATTTGTTGCCTCCAGAGTGTTTTTAATTTCATTTATTGCATTATTCATTATATATTGACTCTTTTTTATTTCTTCTAGGTCCTTGTTAAACCTTTCTTGCATCTTCTCAATCCTTGTCTCCAGGCTATTTATCTGTGATTCCATTTTGATTTCAAGATTTTGGATCAATTTCACTATCATTATTCGGAATTCTTTATCAGGTAGATTCCCTATCTCTTCCTCTTTTGTTTGGTTTGGTGGGCATTTATCCTGTTCCTTTATCTGCTGGGTATTCCTCTGTCTCTTCATCTTGTTTAAATTACTGAGTTTGGGGTGTCCTTTCTGTATTCTGGCAGTTTGTGGAGTTCTCTTTATTTTGGCATTTCCTCACTGTGTGTGGGTTTGTACACGTGGCTTGTCAGGGTTTCTTGGTTAGGGAACCTTGTGTTGATGTTCTGGTGCGTGGAACTGGATTTCTTCTCTCTGGAGTGCAATGAAGTGTTCAGTAATGAATTATGAGATGTCTATGGTTTTGGGGTGACTTTGAGCAGCCTGTATATTGGAGCTCAGGGCTGTGTTCCTGTGTTGCTGGAGAATTTGCTTGGTATGTCTTGCCATGAAACTGGAGCCTATTATACAGAGTGAAGTAAGCCAGAAAGAAAAACACCAATACAGTATACTAACGCATATATATGGAATTTAGAAAGATGGTAACAATAACCCTGTATATGAGACAGCAAAAGAGACACTGATGTATAGAACAGTCTTTTGGACTCTGTGGGAGAGGGAGAGGGAGAGGGTGGGATGATTTGGGAGAATGGCATTGACATATGTATAATATCATACATGAATGAGTTGCCAGTCCAGGTTTGATGCACAATACTGGATGCTTGGGGCTGGTGCACTGGGATGACCCAGAGGGATGGTATGGGGAGGGAGGAGGGAGGAGGGTTCAGGATGGGGAACACATGTATACCTGTGGCAGATTCACTTTGATATATGGCAAAACCAATACAATATTATAAAGTTAAATAAAATAAAATTTAAAAAAAAGTTGTGTACACTCATTCCTCATCATGAGAAACTCTGGGCTGTAGGAAGCATAAGCTGGAATCAAGATTGCTGGGAGAAATATCAATAACCTCAGATACACAGATGACACCACCCTTATGGCAAAAAGTGAAGAAAAACTAAAGGGCTTCTTGATGAAAGTGAAAGAGGAGAGTAAAAAAGTTGGCTTAAAGTTCAACATTCAGAAAATGAAGATCATGGCATCTGGTCCCCTCACTTCATGGCAAATAGATGGGGAAACAGTGACTGACTTTATTTTTCTGGGCTCCAAAATCACTGCAGATGGTGACTGCAGCCATGAAATGAAAAGATGCTTACTCCTTGGAAGGAAAGTTATAACCAACCTAGACAGCATATTAAAAAGCAGAGACATTACTTTGTCAACAAAGGTCCATCTAGTCAAGGCTATGGTTTTTCCAGTAGTCATATATGGATGTGAGAGTTGGACTATAAAGAAAGCTGAGTGCCGAAGAATTGATGCTTTTGAGCTGTGGTTTTGGAGAAGACTCTTGAGAGTCCTTGGACTGCAAGGAGGTCCAACCAGTCCATCCTAAATGAGATTAGTCCTGGGTGTTCATTGGAAGGACTGATGTTGAAGCTGAAACTCCAATAATTTGGCCACCTGATGTGAGGAGCCAACTCATTGGAAAAGACCCTGATTCTGGGAAAGACTGAGGGCAGGAGAAGGGGACCACAGAAGATGAGATGGTTGGATGGCATCACACACGGACTCGATGGACATGGGTTTGGGTGGGTTCTGGGAGTTGTTGATTGACAGGGAGGCCTGGCATGTTGCAGTTCATGGGATCGAAAAGAGTCGGACACGACTGAGCAACTTCATTGAACTGAACTGATACTCACTCCTTATCTAAGGTATTGAAATATAATTACTGCAATTAAATTAAATATATATAGATACTCAGGGTTTCTCTCAGTAAAGGTCCAAGTTCTAGGTCTATGCCCTTAAATACAAACCCTTACTCCACCATTATCAGTTGTGGGACCTTAAGTTAAATTAATAGCACCTTCTGTTGTTCAATTTGTTGTAAATTTAGGATAAAAGTATATCTATCTCATGGTTATTTTGAGGTTTAAATAAATTACTACACCTAAGAATTTAAATAAGCGAATACTTAAAAATTCATGAGTACACAATACTGTTTTTATTGTGATATTTTGAAAATAGAGAAAGCCAATATATTTTTTATTTCTAGAGATACAGATAAGAAAGTTCAAATAGATTTTAGTTCAAACTGATTTTAATATTGCTAGAATATGCTTAATATGAATTAAATGCAAATTTTGAGCAAGCTACTATGGATGTGATTTAAAAAACAGTAAGAAGAAACACATTTATCTATATGATTGTTCTGGATTTAGTAATCTATCATTTGCATAACGATAATGCTTTATGGTCTTATCTTCCAGTATATTTATGTGAGATGTCTCTAAAGATTATGCAGTTAGCCAAAATGCATATTTCTATTATCAAAATAATATATGTTTCTAGAATTTTAGTTGCAAATCTCATAGTATTTGTGATTTTTTTAAATTATGAAGGCACTGTAAATACTTTTGGAACATAGTAAATTCAGTATAAGAAAAATGTATAATTCAGAATATTATATATGCTTTGAAAATCAAGTTAAATATTTGAGTTATCATGGAAATGTTAGTCTCCTCTTTTATTTATTCATTCATCTTTAATACTATGTCATTTTCTTTCCAGAGCCAATAGATATGGTGACTTGTTTCTGTATTGTTCATTGGGAGTAGTCAAAATTGATTTTGCAATTACTGTTGATATTGATTAGAAAAGAAACTTTGCAAATTTCTACCCAGTCTTTTAATTTACCCAAGTTATTTATTAAACATAAGTGATCCTTAGTATTTCCAAACATAAATAAATCTCCAATCTTGCTCTTTTAATTCATATGGATGACTAAACCCAGTACAACAAGAAAGAGTAAGATTTATAGTTTTATAACATTAATTGTACCTATATATGTATATACACAGACACACACACCCACACACACATTCTGTGTGTGAAAAGAGAGAGATTGACTATATCAATATATTTTAGATGAATAAATGTAGGCTGTTAATAAATAATTAGTGATGATAAGTACTTACAGAAATATAATTTTATAGATTTTTCATAGATCATACAACCAATATTAGATTATGGTGATCAACAATGTGACTAATATTTTCCCTTTTAATTCAGGAATTCTTTTAGTCCCTTAGAGAAGTTTTACTTGATTTATGAGATTGGGAGAAATAACCGTTTTGTGCTCTCAGAATACCATGTTTCTTATAATATTTTATTCACAAATATATTCTTCTTTGCATACATTTTTGATTGATATCTTCTTCTCCCCATGTTCTTGGCAGAAAATATGTCTTTTTTGATTGACATTGAATCTCAGCAATCAGCACCTGTCTGGCATATAGTAGCTGCTTAGTAATTTACTGAGTGAATGAATCAATGAATGACTTAGATTAAGAAATATGTTATGGATGAGACTTGCAGAGAAGCATTGCACTATCATCACCAAGGCTTACATTAATTAATTCAGAAAAAGAAATAGACACATATATTTAACATTTTAGACAAAAATGATTTGGAAACAAAACTGATAGAATCTCATACAAACAATGATTGAAATTGCCTCTAATTTCACCAATAATATAACTGATAATTCTGAAATAAAATATTTATTCTGAAAGATATTTTGATTTTTTTTAAATTTTTACAAGTGTATGTATTTTAACATCTATGATAAATATATTATAAATCATAATCTCCTCCCCAATGGTTCTTTTTTATAAGCCATTCTCCCTACAACCTAATCTCTAACATATACATTTTTATTGTACTGATAAAGAACTGTTTTTATTTTTTTTAATGGAAACCTATTACTTACAGGGTAGCATCAGACACTTAAATTACCATCTGAATGCCCTTAGGCTCTTGCCTCAAGCTAATGCTTCCTGACAGAGACATGAACTCTATAACCCTACAAGAAATGGATAGAGCAAGATCAACCAGGGTAAAGCAGATATCCTGCTACTACCACATGCTTGCAAAGAATCATGCTAGGTCCTGACTTGCCAATTTTTAATATTGTGTTAGGAACATTCACTTTTATTACAAGTCAGGCCAATACTTTTTTAAGTTCAGCTCCAGAGGTTTATTTCCAAAAATAAGAAACCTGTACCTGTTTTACACTTGAAGGAAGTTAAATAATAAATGGAAGTTTTGTTCTATTTCTATCATGTTATCATACCTTTGTCCCAGTACTTTTCTATCCTAAAACATGAAAAAAGTCAGCTGAATTCTCAAATTAATGAATTATGGTTTTCTTTGATTCAGTAATCAAATGTTTCCATTTTCTCTTAAATTTTCAGGGAGGCAAACACAAAATAATACTTATCTGAGAATAAAATAAATAGTATATTGTTGTTCAGTTGCTCAGTCATGTCCAACTCCTTGTGATCCCATGGACTGCAGCACGACAGGTTTCCCTGTGCTTCACTGTCCTGTGGAGTTTGCTCAAACTCATGTCCTTTGAGTCAGTGATACCATCCACCCGTCTTGTCCTCTGTCATTCCCTTCTTTTCCTGCCTTCAAATTTCCTCAGCATCAGGATATTTACCAAAGAGTTGGCTCTTCCAATCAGGTGGCCAAAGTATTGGAGCTTCAACTTCAGCATCAGTTCATTTCAGTTCAGTCCTTCAATTATGTCCGACTCTTTGCGACCCCATGGACTGCAGCATGCCAGGCCTCCTTGTCCATCACCAACTCCCTGAGTTTACTCAAACTCATATCTATTGAGTCAGTGATGCCATCCAACCATCTCATCTTCTGTCATCCGCTTCTTGTGTCTTCAATCTTTCCCAGCATCAGGGTATTTTCAAACGAGTCAGTTCTTCACATTAGGTGGCCAAAGTACTGGAGTTTCAGCTTCAGCATCAGTCCTTCCAATGAATATTCAGGACTGATTTCCTTTACAATGGACTGGTTGGATCTCCTCACAGTCCAAGGGACTCTCAAGAGTCTTCTCCAAAATCACAGTTCAAAAGCATCAATTCTTCAGTGCTCAGCTTTCTTTATAGTCCAACTCTCACATCTATACATGACTACTGGTAAAACCATAGTTTTGACTAGATGGACCTTTGTTGGCAAAGTAATGCCTCTGCTTTTTAATATGCTATCTAGGTTGGAGAAGGCGATGGCAGCCCACTCCAGTACTCTTGCCTGGAAAATCCTATGGACGGAGGGGCCTGGTAGGCTGCAGTCCATGGGGTCGCTAAGGGTCGGACACGACTGAGCGACTTCCCTTTCACTTTTCACCTTCATGCATTGGAGAAGGAAATGGCAACCCACTCCAGTGTTCTTGCCTGGAGAATTCCAGGGAAGGCGGAGCCTGGTGAGCTACAGTCCATGGGATGCAAAGAGTCAGACACAACTGAGTGACTAACACAAGCAGAGTATACTAGTTAGCTATTGTTCTAAGTTTTTGGCTGTACTGGTTAGTTAATTCTAACATAAGCTCTGTGTGATAGATGATTTTATTAACCTCCCTTTACAAGTGAGAAAACTGAAGTTCAGGGAAGGTAAACATATAGGTCAAGTCCATACAGTCTAGTGGGGAGCCTGGACTGGACCAGACAGTGTGCCCTGTCATATTCAGATTGGTTTAAGCATGGTGATGGGGTATCGTGAGCATTTGACTCCTTTTATCCTATGTTCTGGAGAAGCCACTGGCAACCCATCCAGGACTCTTGCCTGGAAAATCCCATGGCTGGAGGACCCTGGTAGGCTGCAGCCCATGGGGTCAGTAAGAGTTGGACACAACTGAGCGACTTCACTTTCAATTTTCACTTTCATGCATTGGAGAAGGAAATGGCAACCCACTCCAGTGTTCTTGCCTGGAGAATCCCAGGGACGGAGGAGCCTGGTGGCTGCCGTCTATGGGGTCACACAGAGTCGGATGCGACTGAAGTGACTTAGCAGCAGCATTCTAGGTTCTGCACAATTCCTCACCCATATGACTAAACCATGCTTGTGTAGAACTATTCCCTCATCTGCATAGTAGTTCTCCTATATGCAGATGCAGAAGGTAAAGAAAGTTGTAGATATGATAGATGTGGAAAAAGTGAGTAGTTCTGGAAGATGACTTAGGGGCAATCTATAAACAAAAATGAAATTAGATACTGAGACCAAGATTTTAAATGAATAAACATTCACAGGTTTTTAAACTCTTATTTATAAGGAGGTAACTTTTAGGGCAATGGCTACAGTCAAAGACCATTCACTATCTGAATCCAAATTAACTGGTTAGCTATGTAGCCCTCTTATTAGCTGTGTGACCTTGAACAAATTTATTAACCTCTCTGACAATAACAGTGTATACTATTGTGAGGATTAAGTCAATTAATGTTTGTAATGTGATTAGAGTATTTCCTGGCACTAGTAAAATAATAATAAACTCTTCTCAAATGTAATAAAAATTCTCAAATGTAACACAAGACAGTGTATTAAAAAAAAAAAAAAGGAAAAAGGAAACAGACTGAATGGACAAACATGTTTCAAATATGGCTACTTGTATTCACACCAAGTTGGGACTTATTCTGTCCTATCCTAAAATCTATGTTTTTTCAATAATTCACAGGTGTTATTTTGTTTGTTTGTTTGTTTTTACCAATTATTTAAAGGAATCGGCAATTCCTCTTTTATACAAAGTATACCAGCAATCAGATAAAAAGAGAAAAAAGCTTAATAGTCTTATGAGTCTAACATATTCTTGATATTAATAACACCATCATAAGAAAATATTGTTGTTCTAATTTACGTAGAAACATAAATTTTAAATGTCTGAAGAAAATATTACTTGATTGAATCTAATATTTTATTAAAAATGAATTCTAATCAAATGCTGCCTACATAATAAAGGTAAAAAGAGTTACAAGTTAAAATATACATCATGTTAATAAAGAAAGTCTTATAACTGACAAGATTTTTAAAATTACATAATTCAACCCTATTTATGGATAAAAATTAAAAAGAATAGTTAGACAAGATAATTAAAATAAAATGCTTATATACCTGTTGGAAAATCTTTAGATATATTATCTTTAAGAATAAATGTACCATAAAGATGCTTATTATTGTGTCTACCATTTAGTTCAATATTGGAAGCTGCTACCAATGGATATATAAAAAAGAATCAGATATGTAAATATGAGAAAAAAGAATACAATTTCATTACATATGGATTTTGTAATTATTATTTAGTAAAATACAATAGAATGGGGAAGCAAAAATCTTGTAACCGGAATGAGAAAGTCAATAAATTCTTGCACATTCAGTATTTAAAGTTAAACTTGCTGAAATAGAAGTTGAATTTTTATTCACTCTTAAGGCAAATTATGAGTATATAGTAATCAACCTGAAAAGTGTGGAAAATATCTTTATGGATAAAATTTAATTGTATTAAGGGACATGAGATAGAAGTTGAATTTTTATTCACTCTTAAGGCAAATTATGAGTATATAGTAAATCAACCTGAAAAGTGTGGAAAATATCTTTATGGATAAAATTTAATTGTATTAAGGGACATGAGGTATTTGAATTAACTAGATCATTATATAATATTATTTACTGAGACATCTTTTGTAATGATAATTATTTTTCAAATATATCCTCACAATTAAACCCCCCTCAATAAAAAATATCAGCTTGAATTTTTTATGAATTCTATAACCACTCTCATATTTAAATACCATAATACAACGTAAGAGCTATTAGACTTTGAAATAGAAGATAACATAAAGAGGATTACCTTAATATAGCATTATATTAAAAATTTATAGAAATAAAATCAATCCATTTCTTCAAATCAATCAATGCAATCAATCAAATCAATGCCTCAGATCAATGCAAAAAAATAATAATAATGTGAAGAGGCAATCCCATGTCTATATGAGTACTTGATATATGATAACCATGGTGCTATACAGGGGGAAATGCCAGACTGTTAGTAGATGGAACTGGGACAACCAAATTTCTATGGAGAAGGGCAATAAGCCCAGGCCTAGATATTAAAACATTTATAAAGGAGGATTCAGAGTAATTAATAAAAATAATAAAGAAGAAAAATATTTGTATACAACAATAATAGAAAAACATTACCAAAAGAACAGACCTTTGTAAGATTAAAATTATGTTGAATTTTATCCAAATAAAGATTTCTGTTAAGAGAAGAGCATCACTGATTAAGAAGTTATTTTCAATGTTTATGGAGATAACTAGGTATCCATTGGAGAAGGCAATGGCAACCCACTCCAGTACTCTTGCCTGGAAAATCCCAGGGAGGCAGAACCTGGTAGGCTGCAGTCCATGGGATTGCTAAGAGTTGGACATGGCTGAGCGACTTCCCTTTCACTTTTCACTTTCATGCATTGGAGAAGGAAATGGCAACCCACTCTAGTACTCTTGCCTGGAGAATCCCAGGGATGGGGGAGCCTGGGTGGAATCCCATCTATGGGATCGCACAGAGTCAGACATGACTGAAGCGACTTAGCAGCAGCAGCAGCAGGTATCCATTAACAGAGGAATGGTTACAAGAAATGTGCTGAATTCATGTGATGGAGACAATGTAACAATAATCTTCAATAGATATGCAGCAACAGAGAGCTCAAATTGCTGAACATATAAAATAGGAAAAAATAATGCAAGGCCTTAGCATTATTTGTAAACATACAAACGTGCAAATTGTCATTACTTATTTTACAAAGATACATATAAGTTAAGAACATATATTAAATATTTTAGAGTACCTGCTTTTGGAGGGGTCGTGTCAGAAGTGGGGAGAAAAAACAAAAAAAGACCAGAGAAGAAATGTACGTGCACTATGATGACAAGAATGTGGTCCCTGAATTATCTATACCATTTTAAAAAAAAGAAATATACAATATCTGCTATTGAAGAGTTTATTCCCTAAAGAGAATACATCACCCACATTTTGCATTCATTGAGAATTTACTATGTTCACTTTACTGATATATAAAGGATAATCTATAATTTCCATTGTTTAATGCATATAAAGTAATACACTGTACCAGGTAATATTATGGTTTATTCATCTCAGTTTATTCTCTAAGTAGAGAATGGTCTTCCCATCAAAAAAACACTATCTTTTCTTGTTGTAAGCAACAGGAGAACATGCTGTTCTCACAAATAGAATGCATCCACCAAGAAAAAAAGGCATAAAAACTCAGGATACAAAAAATGAAGAACGTCATTTTTAAACATCAATTGACCATTTCATTATCCAATAAACAGGTATAAATATGAAGAGCATAATCATGGAAAACAGTCATTCATAGAAATAAACTTATAGTACTCTGATACTTAAGGACAAGTCTTAAAGCAGGCCAAGATTAGTGATGAGTGTTGGAAGTGAAAACACATGCAATAAACACAGAGGAGTATACCCAGGAAAGAAAAAAAAAAATCTCTCTTTTACTCAACACACTGCTGCTGCTGCTGCTAAGTCGCTTCAGTCGTGTCCGACTCTGTGTGACCCCAACATTGGCAGCCCACCAGGCTCCCCCGTCCCTGGGATTCTCCAGGCAAGAGCACTGGAGTGGGTTGCCATTTCCTTCTTCAATGCGTGAAAGTGAAAAGTGAAAGTGAAGTCACTTAGTCGTGCCTGACTCTTAGCGACCCCATGGACTGCAGCCTACCAGCCTCCTCTGTCCATAGGATTTTCCAGGCAAGAGTACTGGAGTGGGGTGCCATTGCCTTCTCTGACTCAACACACTAATGAGGGCTTATAATCTTTTTTAATGAAGAGATGCTGAAGACTTCCACAAGAGTACACTCTGCATGTTTTTGTCTTTTCTAAGTTCTATGATTATCCTCAACTGTTTATAATTTTACTATTATAATTCTGATGACTCTGATACTAATTTATTTGCCAAAAATGCAGTATATCATAATTTAAATGAATTTTTGACAATTCTTTGTATTTTTTAAAAAATCTTGGTCTATTCCTGCTTCTAAAAGATGTTTGTTTAATGTGTATAAAGATGAAATCACGTAACTCAGATTGAGACTTACACCCACAGTCTTTAAACTGAGATCACACCTGGTCTCCTTATTGCAAAATTCAGACTTCAGTTGAAGAAAGTAGGGAAAACTACTAGTTCATTCAGGCATGACCTAAATAAAATCACTTATGATTATACAACGGAAGTGACCAATAGATTCAAGGGACCAGACCTGATAGAGTGCCTGAAGAACTATGGATGGAGGTTCAAAACGTTTTACAGCAGTCAGTGATCAAAATCATCCCCAAGAAAAAGACATGTAAGTAGGCAAAATGGTTGTCTAAGGAGGCCTTACAAATGGCTGAGAAAAGAAGAGAAGTGAAAGCAAAGGAAAAAAGGAAAGATATACCCATCTGAATGGAGACTTCTAAGAATAGCAAGGAGAGATAAGAAAGCCTTCTTAAGTGAACAATGCAAAGAAATAGAGGAAAACAATAGAATGGGAAAGACTAGAGACCTCTTCAAGAAAGTTAGCGATACCAAGGGAACATTTCATGCAAAGATGGGCACAATAAAGGACAGAAATTGTATGGACAGAAGCAGAAGAGATTAAGAAGAGGTGGAAAAATACACAGAACTGTACCAAAAAAGGTCTTAATGACCCAGATAACCATGATGGTGTGTTCATCTAGAGCCAGACATCCTGGTGTGTAAAGTCAAGTGGGCCTTAGGAAGATTTACTATGAACAAAGATGCCTGAGAGTCCCTTGGACAGAAAGGATATCAAACCAATCAATCCTAAAGGAAATCAACCTGGATTTTTTTTTTTTTTTTTAATAACAACCCTGGAATATTCATTGTAAGGATTGAGGCTGAAGCTGAAGCTCCAATCCTTTGGCCACCTGATGCCAAGAACTGACTCATTGGAAAAGACCCTAATACTGGGAAATATTAAAGGCAAAAGGAGAAGGGGGCGACAGAGGATGAGATGGTTGGATGGCATCACAGACTCAAAGGAAATGAGTTTGAGTAAACTCTGGGAGATAGTTAAGGACAGGGAAGCTTGGTGTGCTGCAGTCCACGGGATTACAAACAGACATGACTGAGTGACTGAACAACAACAACAACACATCTCATCTCAGGGCTTATTGAAGATCATCTTCTGATGTCTCATCGCAGAAAGAATTTAGAGTAAGAAGTGGATTTATTTAGGGAGAAACACACTCCACAGATAGTGTTAGCCATTAGAGAAGGCAAAAGCTGCAAAGAGTATGAGTTGTCTGCTTTTATAGGGGTGGGTAATTTCATAGGTTAATTAATGGGAAGATTATTCCAGCTATTTTGGGGAAGGGATGGGGATTTCCAGGAAAAAGGCTACTGATCATTTTTTGACCTTTATAATCAGCTTTGCAACTGTCATGGTGCCTGGGGGTGTTTCATTTAGTTTGCTGATGTGTTACACAATGAGCCTTACTATAGGCTCATGTGAAACACATCAATACGTCCAGTGGAAGTCCACTTGTCCACCGTCTTGGACTCATTTGGTTCTAATCAGTTTACGTTGTATGCTTGGACTATTTCATTTTTTTAAATGTTGTGCCCTGCCTCCTCCTCCCCCATTTCAAAGTCACCTCATTTCATAGAAAATTACTTTTTAAAATATTATTTTTCACTTTTGCACTAAATTCTCTATAATTTATAAACTTTTTGCATTTTTTTTCTACACAGCTACATTTCTTCTTAATGGTTTTCATATCAAGAAGATAATTTTGTTATTCTGATAAAATATGAAGTATGTGTTGAAGAGGAGCAGAATCTACTACCCCAAAATATGTCTCTTTGGTATAACAATTGTTTTTAAGAGACAACAGACTCAGGAGAAATTCTAAAAACCCAGCAGAAGTTGCCCTTTTAAAGAAGCATTTACATTTAAGAGGAAAATCTCTGTTTGTAAAGTGCTCTCGCTTGGTATACTGTTACGGGAAACATTGACTGAAACTGCCCTTCCTGGCCAGGCACCATATTAACCGTTTGCCTGAGTTATTTTACAACAGGAGGTCTTGGTAAGGAGCATGACTGAGCGACTTCACTTTCACTTTTCACTTTCACGCATTGGAGAGGAAATGGCAACCCACTCCAGTGCTCTTGCCTGGAGAATCCCAGGGATGGCAGAGCCTGGTGGGCTGCCGTCTATGGGGTCACATAGAGTGGGACACGACTGAAGCGACTTAGCAGCAGCAGCAACAACCATATCCTAGTTTACAGTGATTTGACTAAAAACGTTTCATAACCCCACCAAACACACACACACACACACACACACACTTCAACATCTTCTTTTCTTTTTATCTGGAGATGTTATTTAAAGTGGTAGCTTGGATGATTTCAGGAGTGTTACTTAACAAATTTGGGTTCACTCGCCCACCATACAGCAAAGCCAGTCTACTGACCATGAATTGTGGTAAAGGAAAGTATGTGTTTATTGCAGGGTGCCAAATAAGAATGAGCAGCTCATGTTCAAAAGACGCAAACACCCAATGGCTTTTAAGAAAGTTTTTTTTTTTTTCTATATTTGAGGATAATTGATTTATAATATTGTGTTGGTTTCTGCCATATATCATCATGAATCAACCATAGATATACCTATATTATCCCCCCTGCTCTTGAATCTCCCTTCTAGGTTGTCACAGAGCATCATGCTGAGCATCCCGCACTATTCAGCAATTTCCCATTAGCTATATATTTTACACATGGGCTACTCTCTCAATTCATCCCACCCTCTCTAGGGAAGGGTTTTTAAAGACAATATTAGGGTGAGTGTTGCAGGGTATGTGACCAACTTGTGGACTTTCTTCTGTTTGGTTAGTGGTGAGGTAACATAGTGGTGTTTCTGAATCTTAATAATCAACCATATGGTTCCAACCATTCTGGGGTTTACTGCTTGTGGTCATCCCATAGTCACTATTCTTTATCTGAGTGGCATACTAATCTCTGCAGAACAAGTCAAAGGTACATATCAGATTGTTATAAATATCCTTCAAGGAGGAACTAGTACTGTTTTATGAGGGAACTACTGTCTAAATTTGGCTTCCCAGGCAGCACTAGGAGTAAAGAACCCACTTGCCAATGCAGGAGACATAAAAGACATGGATTCAATTCCTGGGTCAGGAAGAACCCCTGAAGGAGGGTATGGGAACCCACTCCAATAATCTTGCCTGGAGACTCCAGTAGACAGAGGAGCCTGGCAGGCTACAATCCATAGGTTTGCAAAGAGTTGGACACATCTGAAGTGACTTAGCAGGAATGGCCGCATTGTTTAAATTATCATTACTTTTCTTGATTGATTAACTGCCTGCTTTTTGGAACTTAGGGAAGGCCTAGGAGACTAAATTTTTTTGGTTGTTGTTTTTTTTCTTACAAACAATAAACGGGGAACACAGAGGGGCTTTTGTACCTGAGAAGGCCCTGTGGGGTGCTGCTCAGTTTCAGAAATTACTGTTTTCCTGGATATCCCCCATGCATAGAGAAAGTATATTTAAACTTCTGATTTTCTCTTGTTAAGCTGTCTTTATTATAAGGCAGACCTCAATCAAGATTCTTAGAAGGGTAGAGAAAAATTATTTTTCTTCCCTCTCCTACAGTGTTTTGCTGTTGGAATTGTTTGGCATTAGACTTGATTCCAGAAAACTTACATTGTTTAACTTTTAAATATCCTGATATTATGTTAAAAACAAAATTCAACTAAGTAAATTTAAAGATCTTAATTGGCTTTACTCAAACTTTCATGAATCCATCAGCATCCTTTCTAGAAACAGGAACAGTGCTCCAAGGGGTTGTGCAAAATTAAAGGTTATTACAGGCAGGTGAAAGTGAAAGTCACTCAGTCATGTCTAATTCTTTAAAACCTCGTGGACTATACAGTTCATGGAACTCTCCAGGCCAGCATACTGGAGTGGGTAGCCTTTCCCTTCTCCAGGGGATCTTCCAACCCAGAGATTGAAACCAGGTCTCATGCATTGCAGGCAGATTCTTTACCAGCTGAGCCACAAGAGAAGCCCCATTATAAGCAGGAGGGTGAAACAAAAGTGAGATGAGCAAAAGAAGCAATAGGCTTATTTTTAAGCCAGGAATTTATTATTTATTCATTTTTTTTGAGTGGAAAGTTGTGGAATGGATTTTATCATTCAGATAGCCTCTTCTTTCTTTGGGCAATAGTGACAGACTACTTCACTGGTGCTGACTAGAAAAGTCCACACTGGTACAGTTTCTAGGGAAAGTGGAAATTGCAATTAAGTTAGGTATTAAGTCCAGGTTTGATATCCTGGGCAAAAGTGAGGACATTTGGAGCCTGGGATTTTCTCTTTAATACTTACTATATTTTGTCATGTTGTTTTTTATCCACATTTTTATGTTAACTATTTATTCATTATTATGCTAAATTGTGTAAAATTTTATAAAACATTTATAAATAGAAAAAGGATCATATGTATTGATATTATATGTGATATTTATTGTATACTTAGTATAATTTTGTATAATTTTACCATCTTCATTATTACAAAATTAAAAGTGTTTTAGTATATGTAATTCTCATAAGTAAAAATTTCAAAAAATATTCTGAAACATAAATAGTTTTGCAAATTTGTGTGATAGAAAAGAGAATTGTTTTTCATTTTTATTTTTCTCAGATATATTTATACTGAACTTTAATCTGAACACATTTCTCAATTACATACTTCTTCATGTTTTACCTAAATTTTCTTTCCTTCTGTGTTCATCATTAAATATGCTTACCATATTTTTTCTTGGAACCAGTTTAATTTCTTGAAGACTTTTCCCCATAAAGCAGACCTCCCCAAATAAATATTATAGCTCTCCTCTATACTCTCTTAAGAATTTGAATTTCCATACAAATTGTGAAATTATTTGTTCTAGCTCTGTGAAGAATACTGTTGGTAGCTTGATAGGGATTACATTGAATCTATAAGTTGCTTTGGGTAGTATACTCATTTTTACTACATTGATTCTTCCAATCCACGAACATGGTATATTTCTCCATCTATTAGTGTCCTCTTTGATTTCTTTCACCAGCGTTTTATAGTTTTCTATATATAGGTCTTTAGTTTCTTTAGGTAGATATATTCCTAAGTATTTTATTCTTTCCTTTGCAATGGTGAATGGAATTGTTTCCTTAATTTCTCTTTCTGTTTTCTCATTATTAGTGTATAGGAATGCAAGGGATTTCTGTGTTTTGATTTTATATCCTGCAACTATTATAGTCATTGATTAATTCTAGTAATTTTCTGGTGGAGTCTTTAGGGTTTTCTATGTAGAGGATCATGTCATCTGCAAATAGTGAGAGTTTTACTTCTTTTCCCATTTGGATTCCTTTTATTTCTTTTTCTGCTCTGATTGCTGTGGCCAAAACTTCCAAAACTATGTTGAATAGTAATGGTGAAAGTGGGCACCCTTGTCTTGTTCCTGACTTTAAAGGAAATGCTTTCAATTTTTCACCATTGAGGATAATGTTTGCTGTGGGTTTGTCATATATAGCTTTTATTATGTTGAGGTATGTTCCTTCTATTCCTGCTTTCTGGAGAGTTTTTATCATAAATGGATGTTTAATTTTGTCAAAGGCTTTCTCTGCATCTATTGAGATAATCATATGGTTTTTATTTTTCAATTTGTTAATGTGATGTATTACATTGATTGCTTTGCGGATATTGAAGAATCCTTGCATCCCTGGGATAAAGCCCACTTGGTCATGGTGTATGATCTTTTTAATGTGTTGTTGGATGTCCATCAGCAGATGAATGGATAAGAAAGCAGTGGTACATATACACAATGGAGTATTACTCAGCCATTAAAAAGAATACATTTGAATCAGTTCTAATGAGGTGGATGAAACTGGACCCTATTACACAGAGTGAAGCAAGCTAGAAAGAAAAACACCAATACAGTATACTAACACATATATATGGAATTTAGAAAGATGGTAACAATAACCCTGTGTACGAGATAGCAAAAGAGACACTGATGTATAGAACAGTCTTATGGACTCTGTTGGAGAGGGAGAGGGTGGGAAGATTTGGGAAAATGGCATTGAAATATACATATAATATCATACATCATACATATAATATCATGTATGAAACGAGTTGCCAGTCCAGGTTTGATGCACCATACTGGATGCTTGGGGCTGGAGCACTAGGACGACCTGGAGGGATTGTATGGGGAGGGAGGAGGGAGGAGGGTTCAGGATGGGGAACACATGTATACCTGTGGCAGATTCATTTCGATATTTGGCAAAACTAATGCAATTTTGCAAAGTTTAAAAATAAAATAAAATTTAAAAAAATAATAAAACTAAAAAAAATAAATAAATAAAATAAAATTCAAAAAAAGAAAAGCAAAAAAAAAAAAAAAAAGAATTTGAATCACTGTTCTCCATTAGAGTCTCATGCTGAATATATTTCAAAGCTGATCTTATGAAAGCTGTGTGTGTGTGTGTGTGAGACATTCAGTCCTGTCCAACTCTGTGACCCTATGGACTGTAGCCCACCAGCCACCTATATCCATGGAATTTCCCAGGCAGGAGTACTGGAGTGGGTTGCCTTTCCTCCTCCAAGGGATCTTCTTGACCCAGGGATCAAACTCATGTCTCCTGCATTGCAGGCAAATTCTTTACTGCCGAGATACCAAGGAAGTCTGTATGAGGGCTGTGAGTAATGAAAATACAATCTCCCCTGATTTATTTCTAATTATTGTGCTTGTGTAACTTAGGAATTTGCAAGGCATTCACATTGTTAACTTGTAAAGAGGATTCTTCAGGTTTCTTACCCACATCACCTCCAAGAAGCATTTACATCTTTTCAAAATGTAAGCTGAGCATCTTAAAACTATGATAATGAAAAAAGGCAAGTGTTGTCAGTCCTTATTCACAACACTTAATGTATGAAGATGCAGTTTCCTATTGGCAACTACATTCAGATCAGATCAGCAGTTGCTCAGTTGTGTCCGACTCTTTGCGACCCCATGAATTGTAGCACGCCAGGCCTCCCTGTCCATCACCAACTCCTGGAGTTCACTGAGACTCATGTCCATCGAGTCAGTGATGCCATCCAGCCATCTCATCCTCTGTTGTCCCCTTCTCCTCTTGCCCCCAATCCCTCCCAGCATCAGAGTCTTTTCCAATGAGTCAACTCTTCGCTTGAGGTGGCAACTCCACTAGTAAGACTAAATATCAAACTTCACTGTAGTTGGTGTACAAATCTATTAATTGAATGACCTCCTTAAGCAGAAGATATTAAGAAGAGGTGGCAAGAATACACAGAAGAACTGTACAAAAAAGATATTCACAACCCAGATAATCATGATAGTATGATCAATCACCTAGAGCCAGATATCCTGGAATGTGAAGACAAATGGGCCTTAGGAAGCATCACTACGAACGCAGCTAGTGGAGGTGATAGAATTCCAGTTGAGCTATTTCAAATCCTGAAAGATGATGCTCTGAAAGTGCTGCACTCAATATGCCAGCAAATTTGGAAAACTCATCAGTGGCCACAGGACTGGAAAAGATCAGTTTTCATTCCAATCCCAAAGAAAGGCAATAGCAAAGAATGCTCAAACTACCCCACAATTGCACTCATCTCACACTCTAGTAAAGTAATGCTTAAAATTCTCCAAGCCAGGCTTCAGCAATATGTGAACGATGAACTTCCAGATGTTCAAGCTGGTTTTAGAAAAGGCAGAGGAACCAGAGATCAAATTGCCAACATCCGTTGGATCATTGAAAAAGTAAGAGAGTTCCAGAAAAACATTTATTTCTGCTTTATTGACTATGCCAAAGCCTTTGGCTGTGTGGTTCACAATAAACTGTTGAAAATTCTGAAAGAGATGGAAATTACAGACCACCTGACCTGCCTCTTGAGAAATCTGTATGCAGGTCAGGAAGCACCAGTCAGAACTGGACATGGAACAACAGACTGGTTCCAAATAGGAAAAGGAGTATGTCAAGGTCGAACATTGTCACCCTGCTTCTTTAACTTATATGCAGAGTACATTGTGAGAAACACTTGGTTGGATGAGGTATCAGCTGGAATCAAGATTGTGGGGAGAAATATCAATAACTTCAGATATACAGATGACTCCACCTTTATGGCAGAAAGTGAAGAACTAAAGAGCTTCTTGATGAAAGTGAAAGAGGAGAGTGAAAAATCTGACTTAAAGTTCAATATTCAGAAAAGTAAGATCATGGCATCCGGTTCCATCACTTCATGGCAAATAGATGGGGAAACTGGAAACAGTGGCTGACTTTATTTTTCTGGGCTCCAAAATCACTGCAGATGGTGACTGCAGCCATGAAATGAAAAGATGCTTACTCCTTGGAAGGAAAGTTATGTCCAACCTAGACAGCATATTGAAAAGCAGAGACATTACTTTTTCAACAAAGATCATCTAGTCAAGGCTATGGTTTTTCCAGTGGTCATGTATGGATGTGAGATTTGAACTACAAAGAAAGTTGAGTGCCGGATAATTGATGCTTTTGAACTGTGGTGTTGGAGAAGACTCTTGAGAGTCCCTTGGACTGCAAGGAGATCCAACCAGTCCATCCTAAAGGAAATCAGTCCTGGGTGTTCACCGGAAGGACTGATGTTGAAGCTGAAACTCCAATACTTTGGCCACCTGATGCAAAGAGCTGACTCATTTGAAAAGACCCTGATGCTGGGAAGGATTGAGGGCAGGAGGAGAAGGGGACGACATAGAATGAGATGGTTGCATTGCATCACCGACTCAATGGGCATGGGTTTGGTTGGGCTTCAGGAGTTGGTGATGCACAGGGAGGCCTGGTGTGCTGCAGTTCATGTGGGTCGCAAAGAGTTTGATATGACTGAGTGACTGAACTGACCTGAATGTCTTTAACAGATGTGTTATATTTGAAACCAAACTAAAAATTCTGTTAGTGGTTAAGCTGACATGAAATTAGAATGGAATAGAATAGAGATAGGAGAATGAATTAAGAAGTAGTTGACATTTCTAGAAATATAAAATGAAGAAATTATCAGGCAATATTTTAGCATTTATGTCATACAATGTCTTTTTGAGGATCTTCAGTTCTCAACATTTCCTTGTTTATGAGTCTATTTTCCTCTCAATTATTCTCTACCATCTGCAGCCATAGGTACAAATGAGTGCATATTGAGAGTTATGGCAAATTGCCACTGGCATAACTTCTTTTATTTTTATCATTTTTTAAATGGAAGTACAATTGATTTACAGTGTTTTGTAAGTTTCAGACATGGCATAACTTCTTTTGATTTTAGTACTACTTCAAGTGACCATCTAAACTGGAACATGTTTATATTTTGTTTAAATTAACAGTCAGAATATACTGAATATACCACTCAAAAATTTTTTTCACAGTTCTTTCAAATTCTCTCACTTCTCCTAACTTATTGAGTTCGAAATACTTTGCAAAAATGTTGCCAATTTCCAAAACTTTTCTCAGTAATGTGATATCGACTAAAAATAAATAAATAAAAGCACATCCTAAAGCTGAAAATCATGTTTTATTTGGCAGGCAAAACTGAGGATTTAATCCCAGGACCCAACCTCTCAGATAGCTCTGAGAAACAGTTCAGAAGAGGTAAGAGAGGACCCAGGATATATAGGAGTTCTTGCAATAATGACCAAGTAGTCAGAACATCAAAAGATCACCATCAGTTAAAGAAAACAAAATATCTCAAGTTAATGAATTTAGAGCTTTTCTGTGTGGGGGAAGAAGAAAAAGTCAGAACTCACTGAAATAATTCCTTTCATATGAATTTCAGCCATCTGGGACGTGCATTCTGTGCTTGCTCATCCTGAGTCTCTTCAAGGTACACCATTGGTGGGGGTTCAGTGACTGACAGCTAGATGACAGGCATCCTGTTTCCATCTGAGTGCCCTCAGGGCTCACCCTTGTGGGACTGCAATGTGATGGCTTGATGGCTGCAGCATCCTTTGTTTACTGATATGGCAGGCAATACTTTATTTTTATTGATAATGGGATAACTTCAATAAACCATCTCTATGGTAAGCAAGGGTAAAGGGGAGTGATTTAGACTGACTAACTAAGCGGATCCAACTTAAATATTTCCTTCTCCTCTAATAAATGTTATCATTTGTTAATTTGCTTTTTCTACTTATATCCTTATATAAAATGTAAGGAATATCATTCTTATAAGAAATATTAACTCTTGTACAACTTCTCAAGCTTTGGCCAAATTATTTCAGGGAAGCTAGATCAGCAGTGATAAACAGGAGTCATTGAAGAAAAGGAGTTGTATGGACATACCCATGGAACATTCAGCTAGGATAAATGTGTATTTTATTGTAGATTATAGAAAGCACTAAGGATGAATTTGGGCACCAAGAAAATGAGGTTTAATCTAAACATGTGGCGTTATTTTAATAATTTAGAATTCTTTTATAGCATATGTAGCAGATTATGATTTATTAAGTGGTAAGAAAGCCTTGATCCAGATTTTGATCACTCTCTAAAATCCAGTCTGCTTAGTGATTTCCCTATTGCAGTACTTAAGTTACTTGTGTGAGCACACTCTTAAATAGTCAATCATTATTCTTTGGACACCAGTGTTTTCCTGATGGTTCAGTGATAAACTATTTGCCTGCCAATGCAGGAGACATGGGTTTGATCCCTGGATTGGGAAGATTTCCTAGAGAAGGAAATGACAACCTACTCTAGGATTCTTGCCTGGAAAATCCCATGGATAGAGGAGCCTGGCAAGCTAAAGTCCACAGGGTAGCAAAAGGAGTAGGACAGGACTTAGTGACTAAACAACAATTTTGTTCTTTGTAGGTGCATGCAGTTCATCACCTATATTTGTCTGAATACCTACATTCTCTCCGTTATACTAAAATAATTGATGTTCCCGAAACATCTCTCCATTCTCCAAGATGATTTTTCTTCTTCCTTAACAAAATAATAAATCTCCAAAATGATACTTAAATTACTACAGCTTCACCAACCTATGTTGTCATTCATATGTTTCTCTTCCTCTCATGGTATTTATTTACAAGTAAATCTATAAGGCCAAGGTCTACTACCTTGCTCTCTGGATTGTTTCCTTCTCATTTCCTCAAAGATCTCACTATGATAATTAAGAAAGTGGCTTCTAGGATCTGAGGCTGTCTTTCAAAAGAGAGAAAGAAACCAGACCTCAATCTTACAAGGGCCATGAAACTGAATTCTGCAATACCCAAATGAGCAGGAAACAAAGTTTCCCTTACAGCTTCCATAAATGAATGAAGCCTATAGACACATTGATTTTAGACCTCTGAGATTTGTGTAGCACTTCTTGTTTATAGAACTGAAAGAAAATTAATCTCTTCTGTTTTAAGCCACCAAGTTGTGGGGTGCATGTATACACAATTTAAAGCAGCTATAGAAAACTAACTCCATTTAGGATTTCCCTGGTAGCTTACTTGATAGAGAATCTGTCTGCAATGCATGAGACCCAGATTTAGTCCCTGGATGAGGAGGATACCCTGGGAAAAAAATGGCAGCCCATTCCAGGATTCTTGCCTGGAAAATCCCATGGAGAGAGGAGCCTGGTGGCTACAGTCCATGGGGTCACAAGTAGTCAGACACAACTGAGCATCTAAGTATGTATGTATATATAGAAAACTAACACATTTAGATCAGTTCAGTTCAGTTCAGTTGCTCAGTCATGTCTGACTCTTTGTGAACCCATGGACTGCAGCATGCCAGACCTCCCTGTCCATCACCAACTCCAGGAGTTTACTCAAACTCATGTCCATGGCATTGATAATGCCATCCAACCATCTCGTCCTATGTCATCCCCTTCTACACCCACCCTCAATCTTTCCCAGCATCAGGGTCTTTTCCAATGAGTCAGTACTATGCATCAGGTGGCTGAAGTACTGGAGTTTCAGCTTCAGCATCAGTCTTTCCAATGAATATTCAGGACTGATTTCCTTTAAGATTAACTGACTGAATCTCCTTGTAGTCCAAGGGACTCTCAAGTCTTCTCCAATACCATAGTTCAAAAGCATCAATTCTTTTGTAATCAGCTTTCTTTATAGTCCAACTCTCATGTCCATACATGACCACTGGAAAAAACATAGCTTTGACTAGATGGACCTTTGTTGGAAAAGAAATGTCTCTGCTTTTTAATATGCTATCTAGGTTGGTCATAGCTTTTCTTCCAAAGAGCAAGTATCTTTTAACTTCATGGCTGCAGTCACCATCAGCAGTGATTTTGGAGCCCCCCAAAATAAAGTCAGCCACTGTTTCCACCGGTTTTCCATCTATTTGCCATGAAGTGATGGGACCGGGTGCCATGATCTTAGTTTTCTGAATGTTGAGCTTTAAGCCAACTTTTTCACTCTCCACTTTCACTTTCATCAAGAGACTTTTTAGTTCCTCTTCACTTTCTGCCATAAGGGTCATGTCATCTGCAGATCTGAGGTTATTGATATTTCTCCCGGCAATCTTGATTGCAGCTTGTGCTTCTTCCAGCCCAGCATTTCACATTATGTACTCTGCATAAAAGTTAAATAAGTAGGGTGAGAATATACAGCTTTGGCATACTCCTTTCCCTATTTGGAACCAGTCTGCTGTTCCATGTCCAGTTATAACTGTTGCTTCTTGACCTGTATATAGATTTCTCAGGAGGCAGGTCAGTGGTCTGGTATTTCCATCTCTTGAGGAATTTTTCAGTTTGTTGTGATCCATACAGTCAAAGGCTTTGGTGTAATCAGTAAGCAAAAGTAGATGTTTTTCTGGCATTCTCTTGTTTTTTAGATGATCCAGCAGATATTGGCAATTTGATCTCTGGTTCCTCTGCCTTTTCTAGATCCAGCTTGAACATCTGGAAGGCCACAGTTCACATACTGTTGAAGCCTGGCTTGGAGAATTTTGAGCATTACTTGGCTAGCGTGTGAAATGAGTACAACTGTGCGGTAGTTTGAACATTCTTTGGCATTGCCTTTCTTTGGGATTGGAATGAAAACAGACCTTTTCCAGTCCTGTGGCTACTGCTGAGCTTTCCAAATTTGCTGGTATATTGAGTGCAGCACTTTCACATCACTGTCTTTTCGGATTTGAAATAGCTCCACTGGCATTTCAACACCTCTGTTAGCTTTGTTCGTAGTGATGCTTCCTAAGGCCCACTTGACTTCACATCCAGGGTGTCTGGCTCTAGGTGAGTGAACACACCATCGTGGTTATCTGGGTCATGGAGATCTTTTTTGTATAGTTCTTTTTTGTATCCTTGCCACCTCTTCTTAATATCTTCTGCTTCTGTTAGGTACATACCAGTTCTGTCCTCTATTGTGCTCATCTTTGCATGAAATATTCCCTCGTTATCTCTAATTTTCTTGAAGAAATATTTAGTCCCTCATCTTATTAATTTTGCTAAATATACCTTTGGACAATCTCAAGTCAATCTGCTTAATTTTATTTTTCTTACCACATTTACTGAGGCCACTATCATTTTTTAGTAGAATATGCCCAGAAATATTATCAAAGACTTGAATATGTGTAAAAAATAATGCTGAGCCTCTTTCTGACTGTTTTTTGCAGAACCTCTGTGGCTAATTGATTCTATAGAGTTTGATCTTTGGTTTTTGACTGACTTTGTTTTGACTAGTCTATTTTATATAAATTCAGTAAGGATGAAATTAACTTGATGAAATAAATAACAATGCAAAAAATTCTTGATCGCCAAGTGACGTGCTAGTCATGTCCAACTCTTAATCTTACATGTACGCTTTTTGCCAAAGAACTAATCACCAGTTTTTATCTATTAGCAAATGAAATTTGGCATGCATTATCCTAATGTAGGAAAAGAAATAGTACTCTCTGAGTTGGGTCAACGGTAGGACTAAGGTGATCATCCAACTAAATGGTTAAGAATGCCAAAATAGATTTGCTAGAATCAGTTATGGTATCTTACTGTTACCCTCACTGATTAATGAGTTAAAATTTGTTTGATATAGATTTATTTTATGTTTTTGTCAATATATCTTATGTTTACTATTTGAAAATTTTTACTTCATCACTTACTATGGCAAAGTTATAATATTGCAAGTCATTTCCTGTTTAAAAATATAGATAACTCAAGTTTCTCTCAGAATAAACTCTAGACTTCTTCTCCTTTTATTTTTTTCTTTTTGGTCACACAACTTGTGGGATCTCAGTTGTGTGACCAAGGGTTAAACTCAGACTATGTCATTGAAGCCTGAAATCCTAACCACTAGGCCACCACGGAAATCCCTAAATTCTAAACTTCTTAAGCTAACTTTAAAAGCCAATTATAGATACTTGGACATGTATGTTAATGATCGGCGGAAACCAAAAAATTTCTGTAAAGCAATTACCCTTCATTTAGAAAAATTAAATAGATAAAAAGAAAAAAAAAAGAAAAGGTACCTGGAAAGTCTTCTTTCAATTACCTCTTGAGTGAGTCATAGATTCCTATCATTTGGTACTCTTTCTGACCTGTATCATGCTCTGCTTCATTTTTTAATTTTACCTTCAACATATTAATCTGCTCTTACCTCCCTTTCCGTTCTCCAAGCTAGCTCCTAATTGATGTTCAGGCTTCATTTTAAATGTTTCTTCTTGGAATTCTTCCCTGGACATGAAACCCTGGAATGCCATTTCTCTGTATCCAGTAACATCCTGTACTAACATAGCATTAGCTAACTCCTTTTTCACTGTAGATTCAAGATACTTTTAACATATTGATTATTGTTTCTTCACCAACATACATATCCTTAATATTTAGCACAGTCTATTGTGTGCATGTGTTTAAAGATTTTTGATTGCTTAAATTGAAACTTTCCCTGCTAACCCCTGCTAGCCTCTGCTATCTCTTATGCTGATTCTCTGTTGCTTAAACTAAATTTACCTTAGAAATTCATTACTTCCTATACTCAAGCCATTCACATTCAGCCTGCTTCCATGACCCAGTTGAAATTCATTATAAACTTATTCATTATTTTATGAGTCGTTATTTTGCTTTTCATAGGAAAAAAAAATGGTATATAAAGCAGGGTGAGTTTGGAGGTTAAGTAGTCATGTCTGGATGTGAGAGTTGGAATGTGAAGAAAGCTGAGCACTGAAGAATTCATACCTTTGAGCTGTGGTGTTGGAGAAGACCTTTGAGTGTCTTGGACTGCAATGAGATCCAACCAGTCCATTCTGAAGGAGATCAGCCCTGGTTGTTCATTGGAAGGAACGACGCTAAAGCTGAAACTCCAGTACTTTGGCCACCTCATGCAAAGTGTTGACTCATTGCAAAAGACTCTGATGCTGGGAGGGACTGGAGGCAGGAGGAGAAGAGGACGACAGAGGATGAGATGGCTGGATGTCATCACTGATTCGATGGATGTGAGTTTGAGTGAACTCCGGGAGTTGGTGATGGACAGGGAGGCCTGGTGTGCTGAGATTCATAAGGTCGCAGAGTCAGACATGACTGAGCAACTGAACTGAACTGAACTGAAATCCAATAAATATTTTTAATATATGTAGAAGAATCATGAGACAAAATATTTTAATAAATAAATTCTAAGGTTTACTGAATTATGATTCCAGATTTCTGAAAAAATACTTAAGCCAATGTTCACCTAACTTTCAGTTCAGTTCAGTTCATTCACTCAGTCGTGTCTGACTCTTTGCAACCCCATGAACCGCAGCACGCCAGGCATCCCTGTCCATCACCAACTCCTGGAGTTTACCCAAACTCATGTCCACTGAGTCAGTGATGCCATCCAACCATCTCATCCTCTGTCGTCCCCTTCTCCTCCTGCCCTCAATCTTTCCCAGCATCAGGGTCTTTTCAAATGAGTCAGCTCTTTGCATCAGGTGGCCAAAGTATTGGGGTTTCAGCTTCAACATCAGTTCTTCTAATGAACGCCCAGGACTAATTTCCTTTGGGATGGACTGGTTGGATCTCCTTGCAGTCCAAGGTACTCTCGAGAGTCTTCTCTAATACCACAGTTCAAAAACATCAATTCTTCGGTGCTCAGCTTTCTTTATAGTCCAATTCTCACATCCATACCTGATTACTGGAAAAACCATAGCCTTCACTAGACAGACCTTTGTTGGCAAAGTAATGTCTCTGCTTTTTAATATGCTGTATAGGTTGGTCATAACTTTCCTTTCAAGGAGCAAGTGTCTATTAATTTCATGGCTACAGTCACTATCTGCAGTGATTTTGGAGCCCCAAAAAATAAAGTCAGCCACCGTTTCCACTGTTTTCCCATCTATTTGCCAGGAAATGATGGGACTTTTTGCTATGATCTTAGTTTTCTGAATATTGAGCTTTAAGCCAACATTTTCACTCTTCTCTTTCACTTTCATCAAGAGGCTTTTTAGTTCCTCTTCACTTTCTGCCATAACGGTGGTGTCATCTGCGTATCTTAGGTTATTGATATTTCTCCCAGGAATCTTGATTCTAGCTTGTGCTTCCTCCAGCCCAGGATTTCTCATGATGTACTCTGCATAGAAGTTAAATAAGCACGATGACAATATACAGTCTTGACATACTTCTTTTCCTATTTGCAACCAGTCTGTTGTTCCATGTCCAATTCTAATTGTTGATTCCTGACCTGCATACAGATTTCTCAGGAGACAGGCCAGGTTATCTGGTATGCCCATCTCTTTCAAAATTTTCCACAGTTTACTGTGATCCACATAGTCAAAGTCTTTGGCATAGTCAATAAAGCCGAGATAGATATTTTTCTGTAACTCTCTTACTTTTTCAATGATTTAGCAGATGTTGGCAACTTACAAAACTTATATGTTTAAAATAAGTATTAAAGTATGATTTGAGAAATCAAGTTTATTTCCTAAATATTTTTAAATATTCATATTATTACTTGCCTTTAATTATAAAATTTTAAAATGTTATAAACTTCTATAAATGTTCTATCACAAAAATTTCTTCTGTTCAAGTTGGAAGAAATACCTTGTCTTAGAGACAAAATATTATACATATAATCTTTTCTCTCTTAATATTCATCACGATGCAGAAACAAATGAGTAAATATTCAAAAGTTTCCGTTTTCATTTGTCTGCTCCACTTATATCTAACTGGTTTAGAAAATCTAAACTTTTTTCTTATTTTGTGCCGTTATGTTCTTCTGGTGTCTAAAGAACTAATGAGAATAGAACTACTTGAAGGGGGAAAAATTGCCATTTCCACTGATTTTGTTTGTTGATTTGTTTGTTTAGGGAAGGAAACAGAATCTCTGACTTTAGTATAAATCAAAAGAGAGCTCTTTCTTGACAGCTTACAGTATTCTGACCAATGCTTCAGAAATTTACAGTCTGTAAGTTTCAAAATTCTTTCAAATTTACTGTCCAGCTTTTCAGCCTCTGGAATTTTAAAGTATAATTCTTCTGATTTCAACATCTCATTTTTTCTCCCACTTCACTCCCTTTAAAATAAATTTATATTAAAAAATAGTGACATAAGAAAGGATTATCCAAATTTCAAAGCAGTGAAATATTCTCTTTTTGTCAAAGAGGGGAAAAAAATAAAAAGTAATCCAAGTGAAGAATTGGGCAGGATGAAATTTGGTAAAATAGGACTGGATAATCATTAAAGACAAACATACATTAAACCTCCTTTTTATAACCTATGGGGTAGAGGGGATATAACTCCACAGAACAACAGCTCCTAGCAATGCACACAGTGTTCCTATAGGTAGAGCCTCTCACCAGGGAAAATCATGTCCTGTTAAGAACTTCCCTTCCTATCAAAGGATGGATCACAAATATGTTCCACCCACCTCTGCCATAGCTCAAACTCTCACTTTGACTAAGTGACTGCCTATTGCAACAAAGGAGGACCGTGTCCACTTGCATGTCTCCAGAAATGCAGATGTTACTAGATCCTGTAGAATATGTAGGTCCTATAAAGGTCCCCACCCCTATTCCTGTGATGGCCTCTGCAGTGTCTGGACAGGGAAGGGGGAAAATTTCTCCTGATACCTAGTATACAGGAGGGTCTAGATGGTGCAACCTACCCACTGGAACTTGAGTTACTACTCAGCCCAACAGTGGCACCATCTGGATGGAAATAGGAATGACTCACAGCAGCCAGTGTCTGAACTCAGTGGTTTGATCCATCCTGAACCCAGGCCATTAATCTTTTGCATTGACAGTTAGGCTATTCTATAGTAGGGGTGGATGATCATGAATAAGCCCTTATCTGATCAAGATATATAGAAAGTTATTTGAATTTATTTATAAGAACTTCAGGCAATTCTATCTTCCCCTTCTTGGCTCACAAGGCTCTGACACTTCCTAGCAATCGTAAAGTTAATACTCCAGCCAATACCAGGTACAAGTTCTAGCAACTGACTTTTTAGTAGACACAGCAGATTGGATGCATTAGAAGAGCAACTACTGCAGCACTTGAGTTGGATGGCATATTGCCAAGGATGCCAGATTGCCCTTGAAATAGAGTGATTTAGTTAATACAGTTACTGCATATCCCATATGTTTTAAATAATACCCAAGGCAACTTCCAGAAGAGTCTGGGTCCATCCACTTGCAAATTGATTGTATTGGCTCCCTTCTTGTGAGTGTGGGCTCTAAGAATGCCTTCCTTGATTTGTGTGGACACTCCAAACACTAGGCAAAGCTCATATTTCCTCTCTGCTAATATATTTCCTATAAGGATAGGTTGACTTAAAGGGCAATGTTGTTTTTCTGCATGAGATATGGGCATGGTCTCCTCTTTGAAATTTGCTTCTTTCTTTTTTATATTTTTCCAGGAATAAAGTATTAAGACCAAAATTTTATCTTTTGTGAGAAGAATTTGGGGTATATGATATCCATATGAATTCTAGATATTAACACAAGCCATACGACACTCCCTACCCTACCTAGTCCCCATTGACTTCTATCACCATTACTTTCACAAAGTACAATTTGTGAACAGTTCAGTTCAGTTGCTCAGTCGTGTCCGACTCTTTGCCACCCCATGAACCGCAGCATGCCAGGCCTCCCTGTCCATCACCAACTTCCGGAGTCCACCCAAACCCATGTCCATTGAGTCGATGATGCCATCCAAACATCTCATCCTCTGTCATCCCTTTCTCCTCCCGCCCTCAGTCTTTCCTAGCATCAGGGTGTTTTCAAATGAGTCAGCTCTCCACATCAAGTGGCCAAAGTATTGGGGTTTCAGCTTCAACATCAGTCCCTCCAATGAACACTCAGGACTAATATCCTTTAGGATGGACTGGTTGGATCTCCTCACATTCCAAGGGACTCTCAAGAGTCTTCTCCAACACCACAGTTCAAAAGCATAAATTCTTTGGCGCTCAGCTTTCTTTATAGTTCAATTCTCACATCCATAAATGACAACTGGAAAAACCATAACCTTGACTAGATGGACCTTTGTTGGCAAAGTAATGTCTCTGCTTATATATATATATATATAAAATATATGGTATATATTTATATATAAAGGTATATATTTAATATATGTATTAAACATATATAGACATTTAATATATATATTAAAAGTAGTATAAAATAATATTTATTACTAAAATTAAGTTTCCCTTTTTCTTTGTACTGTTTTTAAATTAAAATATATGACTCACATTTTACTTCTATTTAGTCATTTAGGCTTTTAAAAAATTAAAAATATTTTTTAATGGCTTAAAACTATGAACATTTATTATCTCAAAATTTCCATGGGTCAGGATTCTGGACACATATTAGCTGTGTCCTCTGCTCAAGGTCTCATAGTAGAAGTGTCAGTCAAGCTACAGTATCATCTGGAGGCTGAGAGAGGGAAAAAGTCCCCTTCCCGGCTCTATCTGGTTGTTATCTGAATTCATTTCCTTATGGCTGTACAACTTGAATCTTCAGCTCCTATAGACAGCCCATGGTGCTTTGCCATGGAAACCTTACCATAGGCAACTCACAAAGTGTCTGCTTGCTTCTTCAAGGCCAACAGAGAGAAAGAACAGCTTTACTGAGGTGGAGAATCATGTAACATTATGACAGGAGTAACATTCTTTCACTTTTTCACCTTTGCTATAAAATGAAACCTAAATATGGCAGAGCCATCCCCTCACCATTGTCATATTGTATGAGTTAGGAACAGGTCATAGAAGCCAATCACACTCACAAAGAGAGGATCAGACAAAAGCATGAACACCAGGAAGCGACATCATTGCTGGTTAGTGTAGTCTATGCCATAGATCTGTAATATCAACTATCAAATTAGTGTCACTAGGAAACCACATTGTCAGTAGCATATAAAATTCCCTTATTGCTGAGCTTTTGTGAGATTAATTGAATTTAACTTTCACAATCCTCTTGGAACAACTTTGCATTACATATAATCATGGATGGAAATTAATGCTAAATATGTAGGAAAAGATAAAACTATTTCCAGCTACTTCACTTGATAGAGTGACAGTTACTGAAAAAGCCTGTAAAAATAAATATGAATATGTAAGAGATTCTGATCTTAATTCTGCTATTGAAAGAAAATTAAAGGCCATTTCTTTTAGGCAAACTAAGGTCTTCTCAAGCAATGCATATGTTTAAGTGTGCCAGATGAGTCTGAATTCTAAATTCTTATAGGTTATTTTTGCTGAAACCTATTTTTCTACAGCATACAAGTAATTCATACTATGGTTTTATGTAAATTAAGGCTAATTTTTAGGCTTGATCAATATATTAGTTTTCTGTGGGGGTGCATTCAAGTAATTGTATAAGCCATAGAGAAAATTAATACCCACATTGCCCTTGGCATTACACTTCCTGCTTCTGCTATTTAGTTAAAAATGGATCACATAAATGTTAAATTTGTGCTGTTCTGCTGACAGTGAAACTTAAGGAAAGCCTCCATGCTATTAGACTAAAGTTAAGAGAGTAAAGCTGAAGAAATTTCTCTATTGTAAGAGAAATGTGAGCTTTGCAGAAAGTAAATTGGCTAGGAGAAATTCAATGAGGTTCCATCTAAAATGTGTAGATAAAGTAAAGAGAGTGCTTTATAGCACCTGTAAGAAAGCAATTTAGATATTCCTGATGATAGCTCAGATGCCTGGATGCCTAGAAATAATCTAAATCTGAAGCTCTTGAAGGATATTGAAAAGGAACACTGTCTTGCCTCGTTTTTGTGTTTATCTTTGCTTGTTGATCTGCCATCACTGTTCACTTTTCATTATTTATTGAATCATTCCATTAAAAAGAGTAGAACAAAGAATTGAAACTTCAAAGTCCAAGCAACTCCCATGCACAGGAATTCTCTATGTCCAGTATTCATGAGCACTGCTTAATTTGATATTCTATTCCAAATGCAACCAAATTATTTTAATGAAATTGATTTCAAGCCCATATTAATTCATGTTGTGACAGTAGCTCTCTGTTATCCAAATAATTAAATTTCTGTATCTAAGTAAATCTTTGGTAAATTATAGATGTTTCGATGTCCCTCTCTATATAAATGATCTATACCTACATACATTCTTTTTAAGTATGAATCCATAAGACTTTCTTATCATCACTTATTATTTACTATCAGCAGGAAGTCTATTAAACCACTTGTATGAATTATCTAATTCCATCCCTGCAAGCACCTAATGAGCTAGATACTATCAACATTTTTTTTAATTATAAATTTATTTATTTTAATTGGAGGTTTATTACTTTACAACATTCTTTTAAAAATGAGGAGACCTAAAGATCACTGAACTTGCCCAAACTTTGAATTAACAATGAGCAAAGCTGGTATGAGAACCCAGTTTTCCTTAGACTGAAACCAAAAATGAGTTAATGACTTAAATGTTAAAATAAAATTGCAAGTATATTATAACATGAAAGAACTTTTTCTTTAAGTTTAAGATGGCTTTCAAAAGCACAAAATATGTTGCAAGGAAATGCAATAATGGATTTGACTACAAAATAATCTTAAATGGTTTAGTAAAAAATAAATATTAAGCTACAAAAAAATTAGTGTCATATGTGATGAATAGTAACATATTAAACATAAAAGGAACTAAAGTAATCAATTTTAAAAAAAGCACTCAATAGAAATAAGGACAGAGATATGCATAAGACATTTACTAAAGAAGAAATACCAATAGAACATTAATCTATATAATGGTGTTGAAATACCTAGAATTAAAAATGTGTCATGCTGTGCTAAGTCATTTCAGTCATGTTCAACTCTTTGCAAGCCACAGCCCATCAGGCTCCTCTGTCCATGGGATTCTCCAGACAAGAATCCTGGAGTGTGTTTCCATTCCCTCCTCCAGGGGGTCTTCCAGACTCAGGGATCCAAACTGCATCTCTATTATATCTTCTGTATTGCAGGCAGTTTCTTTATCACTAGTGCCACCTGGGAAGCCCAATTAAATATGTAAGCTACTTTAAAATTTAAAAATCATTTTACAATCTATGGGAAGGGTAAATATCTCTGAAAGAAAGATAGAGAGACCAAAACATTTATAAAGTTTGCTTTCAAAGAACTGGAAAAAATAATCCAGGCTTTAAAAGCACTGGTCATCAAATTTAAAAAACAAAACCAAAAACAGCTATTGAATTGTTTTCAAAACATAACAGAATTATGAAATATCTTTACTGGAAATTGTCCAATAAATATAAGGAAGTAATGAAGTTATTGAAACATGTTAATCACAGTTCTGAAAATATTTATATCAGTATAGATATGAAAACCTATATGTCAAGTCATAACTGTAGTTAATACTAGTTAATTATTTTCTGACTATTTTATATTGAACACTTGTTTCTTAAACACAAATAGATAAAAATATATTAAAAATTCTGTTAGAAGTGTGACAATAGATCTAGTATAACACTAGATTCTCTAACCTTGCTAAAGTTTAAGCTATAGTTTAATTTCTAAAAGTTTGAATAATGAAATCTGTATTTTCAAGTATTCTTTACTTTATTTAAATCACTGTTTGAAGATTTCAGACTGAATATGAACGTATTCTTTACAGGTTAAGTAATCTTTGCCAATATTACTTTCTCTTAAAAAAATGTAAAAAACTTCAGATTTTTTTATGTCCCATAAAAGATGCTATTTTAGTTCTTGCTAGGCTAATAATAGCCTTTTTTTGTTTTTAAAGCTTTAGTTTCCTTTTTATGCTTATAGTGAAAATAGTGAATAGGCACGCAAAAATGGTAGGTTTTTGACAAACAATATCCTGCATTTACCACTAGAAGTAGGAAACATGAAGCTCAAGTGCCTAATAAGGACTTGACAGAAAAATCTTTTGTAATAGCAGAAACATCCTGTTTGAGATCACAAGGACAGGCTCTCCTCATACCATCTCAAGAATAATCACATGTTTTCACTCTGCTCTAACTCTGCAAACTTTTTGCTCTCCAGCTGTCCACATATCTTTTTTGTTACTTATCTTCAGTTAACTTAATTGGGCAAATAAATACACTGTACCGTAACATCAAAAATGGTGCACATCTTCTCTATAAAATATTAAACTATATTTTGTCCTTGATTTTCCATATTATGTGCCTAAAATTATATATACTTTCAAAAAGGAAGTTAATTGTATTTCAGAACATTGTTAGTAATGTGTAGCTAAAATTAATATTTTGTGACTCATAATTCTCCAGATCTGCTGTTTCTATTATCTTTTCTAAAACAGTCAATGTTGACTAGCTGTTCAAACTAGAGAGATTACAGTGATCCTTAACAAAAGTCTGACTCATTTCTCCACAGGGCCAACAAAACCTTTACCACTGGGCTTCCTTCTGTTTCCACGGTCATGTCTGTAGTTGAGATGCTCCTCAATTTCATATTGAAATACTGTATTTCATGTATAGGTGTGTTTTATTATATATATATATATACCCACCATTTATTTTTCAAGCATGTAAATCAATGTCTTCACCTCCCTATTAAAAAAAAAAAATCTGTATTATTCCTAGTAGAAAGTAAAATACATCTTTTTATTCTCCCTCAAACTCTGAAACCAATAGATCACCACCTTATAGTTGACACAGATAGAATCTTTTAACTACTACTCTAGTCTCCTGCTTTCCTGTATTTTCCTGTATCCTCTTTGCCACACTCTTTGATCTGTGTTCTTCAAGGGGAGAAGGAGTTGGGGCACGCAGTGGGGTGAAAGTGTTTGCCCCCACAGGACATTTAACAGAGACTGGAGACATTTTTGGTTGTCAAAACTTGGTGTGGAAATGATATTGACATCTAGTGCATCTAGTGAGAAGTAGCCATGGATACCTGGAGATGGGCATGGCAACCCACTCCAGTATTCTTGTGTGGAGAACCCCATGGACAGAGGACCCTGACAGGCTATAGTCCATAGGGTCCCACAGAGTTGGACATGACTGAAGTGACCTAGCATACATGCATAGCCATAGATACTTCCAAACATCTGTCAATGCACAGGACACTCTCCATAGCAAAGGATTATCCAGTCCAGGATATCAATAGTGCTGAGGTTGAGAAATTCTACCTTAGATCAAGCCATCATTAACTGTCATCTAGATAACAGTAACAACTTGATAACTCATCTTTTTCCATCAATCATTTTTAACACTGAAACTAAAATGGCCTTTCTATAACTTCGAGCCAGATATCACGATGGTGTGATCACTGACCTAGAGCCAGACGTCCTGGAATGAGAAGTCAAGTGGGCCTTAGAAAGCATCACTATGAACAAAGCTAGTAGACATGAAGAATTCCAGTTGAGCTATTCCAAATCCTGAAAGATGATGCTGTGAACCTGCTGCACTCAATATGCCAGCAAATTTGGAAAACTCAGCAGTGGCCACAGGACTGGAAAAGGTCAGTTTTTATTCCAGTCCCAAAGAAAGGCAATGCCAAAGAATGCTCAAACTACCACACAATTGCACTCATCTCACACACTAGTAAAGTAATGCTCAAAATTCTCCAAGCCAGGCTTCAACAATATGTGAACCATGAACTTCCTGATGTTCAAGATTGTTTTAGAAAAGGCAGAGGAACCAGAGATCAAATTGCCAACATCCACTGGATCATGGAAAAAGCAAGAGAGTTCTAGAAAAACATCTATTTCTGCTTTATTGACTATGCCAAAGCCTTTGACTGTGTGGATTACAATAAACTGTGGAAAATTCTGAATGAGATGGGAATACTAGACCACCTGATATGCCTCTTGAGAAATTTGTATGCAGGTCAGGAAGCAACAGTTAAAACTGGACATGGAACAACAGACTGGTTCCAAATAGGAAAAGGAGTATGTCAAGGCTGTATATTCTCACCTTGCTTATTTAACTTATATGCAGAGTACATCATGAGAAATGCTGGACTGGAAGAAACACAAGCTGGAATCAAGATTGCCAGGAGAAATATCAATAACCTCAGATACGCAGATGACACCACTCTTATGGCAGAAGGTGAAGAGGAACTCAAAAGCCTCTTGATGAAAGTGAAAGAGGAGAGTGAAAAAGTTGGCTTAAAGCTCAACATTCAGAAAATGAAGATCATGGCATCCTGTCCCATCACTTCATGGGAAATAGATGGGAAAGACTGGAAATAGTGTCAGACTTTATTTTGGGGGGCTCCAAAATCACTGAAGATGGTGACTGCAGCCATGAAATTAAAAGACGCTTACTCCTTGGAAGGAAAGTTATAACCAACCTAGATAGCACTCCAGTACTCTTGCCTGGAAAATCCCATGGACGGAGGAGCCTGGTAGGCTGCAGTCCATGGGGTCGCAAAGAGTCAGATACGACTGAACAACTTCACTTTCACTTTTCACTTTCATTCATTGGAGAAGGAAATGGCAAGCCACCCCAGTGTTCTTGCCTGGAGAATCCCAAGGATGGGGGAGCCTGATTGGCTGCTGTCTATGGGGTCGCACAGAGTCAGACACGACTGAAGCGACTTAGCAGCAGATAGCATATTCAAAAGAAGAGGCATTACTTTGCCAACAAAGTTCCATGTAGTCAAGGCTATGGTTTTTCCTGTGGTCATGTATGAATGTAAGAGTTGGACTGTGAAGAAGGCTGTGCGCCGAAGAACTGATGCTTTTGAACTGTGGTGCTGGAGAAGACTCTTGAGAGTCCCTTGGACTGCAAGGAGATCCAACCAGTCCATTCTGAAGGAGATCAGCCCTGGGATTTCTTTGGAAGGAATGATGCTAAAGCTGAAACTCCAGTACTTTGGCCACCTCATGCGAAGAGTTGACTCATTGGAAAAGACTGTGATGCTGGGAGGGATTGGGGGCAAGAGGAGAAGGGGACGACAGAGGATGAGATGGCTGGATGGCATCACTGACTCGATGGTCGTGAGTCTCAGTGAACTCTGGCAGTTGGTGATGGACAGGGAGGCCTGGAGTGCTGGGATTCATGGTGTCACAAAGAGTCGGACATGACTGAGCGGCTGATCTGATCTGATCTGATCTGAAAACTTAATATGAGCTTTGTATTTTGTACTAGCCTAACCTGTTAGCTGTTCCTGAGCATGAGGTATGAAAAGGCTTACAAGCTTCTTCAAGATTTGGTTCCTGATTTACTCTAGTTTCTTCAGTCATCCCTTTCCTTTTTTCATACTAAGCTCCAGCCCCACTAAAGTTCAGATATTTCCCATTCCTTGAATACCCATCTTCCCTCTACATTGCCTGGTTCCATGCTGTTAACAGCCTGTAACAAGCTATTCCCTCAAACTTATACTATGACACTCAAGTGTCAACCATTGTTTGCTTAGGAGAAGTACCTGCTGCTGAGAAGTGGAATATAATCAAGAATAGGGACAATAACAATTGTATCACTAGAGTTTTTGAGAGAACAGTTTGGGCTGTGTTGAGACCTAAAACTTAGTTTATTTTCTATGGTAAGTTTCAAGAGATGTTTGGTTTTCGTTGTTTTTGCTACTATACTGTTTTGTTTAACAGACTATAAGAACACTGAGTGCATTCTTATCCCCATCTGTTTTGGCACTGGAACCTGGAGTTATCCTACTGGGACTGGCTAAGGAAGATATACTTCCCTTCATATGCAGGCTCTCTAGGAACCTGTGTGGGTGCCAGGCTGCAAACAAAAGTGGAAAGTCATGTGTGCATTGAGTCCATCGATTTAATAGCCAGAAAGTCACAAAATAATAGAGAAAAAGATGACGGGTTTAAAGACACCAATAACTCCACTTGCCAAACTTTGAGCTATAAGGAAAAACCGATAGGAACAAAATTTTGGGTGATATTAACTGATATTCCCTATGGGAATAGGGAAGATAGGGAATAATATTTTTTTTTCCTTTATCTTGTTTGACTTCAAGATGTTGGCATGAGAAACATATAACTTAAATATCAATGCTTCTATTTTTAATCTTATAATAAATTTAAAATTAATTTTAAAGTTTTTTATGATAAGGAAAAATCAATTATTTTGTCAATCTGAAGTATAGTGCTTTGTTAAGAAGGAAAACATTCCACTGGGTGCAAAAGTGGAATCCACATTTTTCTTACATCTTACTGCTTGATTTTTGTTGATACTACTGCCTAATTTCTCAAATTTAGTTTTAAATCTTCTTATCCAGTCAATCCAAGTAACTATAAAGCAAGTTGAACACCTCTTTTTATGATACTGTAATAAAAAATCATGAAAATATACATCAACAATTTTCATACCAATTTTTAGTAATTATTATTTCCTTTTAATTTCAAATAAAAAAAAAGAAAACTCAAACATGTTATTCCTTAGAAAACTCTTCCCTTATAAAAAATTTGAATTCAAGGAATCTGATGTTTCTTTCAGTTATCCATGGTAACAATAGTTGCTTTAAAGTGGATAAAAAAATAAGCTTTTATCTTATTGACATATTGAAAAAAAGAAATGAAATGAGTTTAGCTTGATAAAAAGTCATTTTCAGAAAATGTATAAGTTCAATTTTTTAAACATTAAAACCAAGCATCTCTAGATGATTTTATTTCACTCTTCTATCTTTTAAAATTATCCCCTTGATAAAAGCAGGCACCTAAAAAGCCCTCTCAAAGCCCACAAGAACATTTTTTTCTCACTTATAATGCTACATACGTTGTGTATTTATCTTTTGTTTTATTGGGTATTAGAGAGGGCTGGAGATACCAGCTCTGATAAAGAAGGAACCATTAGATATATTTTATTAGATGTAGCACAAGTATTTAAAATCACATCACTGCCTGTCTTAAAAATTCTAATTAAAATAACATGGGAACTCCATTCTAGTTTTATCCTGTTGGAAAAGGAATTTATCCAAGGATATTCAGAAATTAATCTATCTAATGGTAGGTTAAATCATATTGGGTAAGAAATAGAATATAGTACAGGGAAAAATCAGTATTTTTTAAAGTTGTGTGCACTTAAAATGTGGAGTCACACAGAAAGAATGCATAACCAGAAATGTATTACCAAATAAAATATGAATGAGATAGTTTTGATATTAGATATTATACACAGTAAAGGAATTACTTTGAAGCTTTAAATTTCAGAACATTCATTTCTTTTTTATACACTAGATGTTGGGGATACAAAGAAATATAATTCTCATCGTGAAGGAGCTCATATCACAGTGAAGAAAATGTCAGTTTGTAATAACTGAGATAAATTTATATCTCTATAATATTTAGATCAACTTAATATTATAACAAAAGTTTTATAAAAGATGATGGAATGCAGATTAAAGAAATATTATTAAAATTTCTATTAGATGGGAATGGAGTGCTAGTGTTGAAGAACCTCAGGTGAGATGGAATTCACCTGGAATTTAGAAGAGGCCAAGGAACTATGGGGCTGTATTGGCAGAGGTTAAGCATGAGCAGCTTCCCTGGTGGCTCAGTCAGTAATGAATCCAACTGCCAATGCAGGGAACCTTGGTTCGATCTCTGGGTTGGGAAGATCCCCTGGAGAAGGAAATGGTAACCCACTCCAGTGTTCTTGCCTGGGAAATCTCATGGAGAGAGGAGCCTTGCATGTTACTCTCCATGGGGTCACAAAGAGCCAGACATGACTGAGTGACTAAACCACCACCACCCTGCTTTTGACTGTGGATTTGGAAAAGATTCTTGAAAGCCCCCTGGACTGCAAGGAGATCCAACCTGTCAATCCTAAAGGAAATCAGTCCTGAATATTCGTTGAAAAGACTGATGCTGAAACTCCAATACTTTGGCCACCTGATGCGGATAACTGACTCATTTGAAAAGACCCTGATGCTGGGAAAGATTGAAGGTGGGAGAAGGGAATGACAGAGGATGAGATGGTGGGATGGCATCACCGACTGGATGGACATGAGTTTGAGCCAGCTCCGGGAGTTGGTGATGGACAGGGAAGCCGGGCGTGCTGCAGTCCATGGGGTTGCAAAGAGTCAGACATGACTGAGTGACTGAACTAAACTGAATTGATCAAGCATGAACAGGGTCAAAGAAACAGTGGAACTATATAGAGAGAAATCAGGAGACGCATAGGGTATAATGTGTTGGTGGGGCAGAGTTTGTTACTAGAGAGAAGTTATAGATTTATTTGAGATCATGTTTGAATAGGCTTTAGGAGTCATATAAACATTTTGGAGTTTATTGCATGAATAATAGAATGTAGTGTTGATTTTTTTAAAATTTTATTTTATTTTTAAACTTTACAATATGGTATTAGTTTTGCCAAATATCGAAATGAATCCGCCACAGGTATACCTGTGTTCCCCATCCTGAATCCTCCTCCCTCCCCATACCATCCCTCTGGGTCATCCCAGTGCACCAGCCCCAAGCATCCAGTATCGTGCATCGAACCTGGACTGGTGACTCATTTCATACATGATATTATACATGTTTCAATGCCATTCTCCCAAATCTCCCCACCCTCTCCCTCTCCCACAGAGTCCATAAGACTGATTTATACATCAGTGTCTCTTTTGCTGTCTCGTACACAGGGTTATTGTTACCATCTTTCTAAATTCCATATATATGCATTAGTATACTGTATTGGTGTTTTTCTTTCTGGCTTACTTCACTCTGTATAATACGTTCCAGATTCATCCACCTCATTAGAACTGATTCAAATGTATTCGTTTTAATGGCTGAGTAATACTCCATTGTGTATAAATACCACTGCTTTCTTATCCATTCATCTGCTGATGGACATCTAGGTTGCTTCCATGTCCTGGCTATTATAAACAGTGCTGCGATGAACATTGGGGTACACATGTCTCTCTCCCTTCTGGTTTCCTCAGTGTGTATGCCCAGCAGTGGGATTGCTGGATCATAAGACAGTTCTATTTCAAGTTTTTTAAGGAATCTCCACACTGTTCTCCATAGTGGCTGTACTAGTTTGCATTCCCACCAACAGTGTAAGAGGGTTCCCTTTTCTCCACATCCTCTCCAGCATTTATTACTTGTAGACTTTTGGATCACAGCCATTCTGACTGGCGTGAAATGGTACCTCATAGTGGTTTTGATTTGTATTTCTCTGATAATGAGTGATGTTGAGCATCTTTTCATGTGTTTGTTAGCCATCTGTATATCTTCTTTGGAGAAATGTCTATTTAGTTCTTTGGCCCATTTTTTGATTGGGTCATTTATTTTTCTGGAGTTGAGCTGTAGGAGTTGCTTGTATATTTTTGAGATTAGTTGTTTGTCAGTTGCTTCATTTGCTATTATTTTCTCCCATTCTGAAGGCTGCCTTTTCACCTAGCTAATAGTTTCCTTTGTTGTGCAGAATCTTTTAAGTTTAATTAAGTCCCATTTGTTTATTTTTGCTTTTATTTCCAATATTCTGGGAGGTGGGTCATAGAGGATCCTGCTGTGATATATGTTGGAGAGTGTTTTGCCTATGTTCTCCTCTAGGAGTTTTATAGTTTCTGGTCTTACGTTGAGATCTTTAATCCATTTTGAGTTTATTTTTGTGTATGGTGTTAGAAAGTGTTCTAGTGTCATTCTTTTACAAGTGGTTGACCAGTTTCCCCAGCACCACTTGTTAAAGAGATTGTCTTCAATCCATTGTATATTCTTAAAGTAACATGTGAAATGCTTATTTAAGAAATTAACTTGTGTGATGGGAGTGAGATGCAATATTGGACAGAGAGGCTAATATCAAGCATAACAACTAGGAGTCAGTCACTGTTTTTTAGGCCAAGGACATAGAAGGACTGATGAGAAACAATGTCAGTAGTTAACAGAAGAAAATATTTGGAAAGCTGAATAAGCAAATATGATGGCTTGTTGATGGGGAGGCTGATGAATGAAAGATGAGAAGAAATCAGAGATAGCAACAAAAGGTGGGTTTTTCTGACATCTGGTCCTGGAAAACTATGTATTCTGATAATCTCAGATATGCTTATGAATACATTTGAATAACTTCCCATTTTTTTTTTATTTAATTTATCCTTCTGTGTTGTGTCTACATTTTATAGATGCTTCTGTTGTGCTAATCACATTGGATTGCCCTTGTTTAGACCTCTCTCAGGGAGGATGGAGGTAAGAATAAGTGAAAATAAGCAAATTACTGAAAAAATCTAAGTGAAATTATTCAAATGATCAAATAAAAACTTACCATGGATGCTGTTAAATTAAAAATTAAATAAAGGCTAAATTTACATTTGATATTCAGTTTATAAATCAAGGAAGCATAGAGAGCAGAAAGAATTAGTGGTAGAAGTTTAATTTTTATAAAGTGTACTATACCTATGAAAAAAAAATTGTTTCCAAGGATATTAGTTGAATGTGCAGAGATTAAATTGTCATAAAACTATTTTATTTTTCCTCCATCCTCAGATATATTAATATTTTACTACTTAAGCACATAAACTTCTTATTTTATCATGAAATATCTTTAAAAGTAACACATATGTTATGATTGTGAAAGGAATATATGCTTACTAAAAAAATTTGAAGCTGAGAAATATATAAATGAAAATAGAATTAAATGTAATACCAACATAATACATAGCCTTTATTCAGTTCAGTTCAGTTCAGTTGCTCAGTTGTGTCCAACTTATTGAGACCCTATGGACTGAAGCACCCCAGAACTACCGGTCCATCACCAAGTCCTGGAGTTTACCCAAACTCATGTCCATCCAGTCAGTGATGCCATCCAACCAGCTCATCCTCTGCCATCCCCTTCTCCTCCTGCTCTCAATTTTCCCAGCATCAGGGTCTTTTCAAATGAGTCAGCTCTTTGCATTAGGTGGCCAAAGTATTGGAGTTTCAGCTTCAACATCAGTCCTTCCAATGAACACCCAGGACTGATCTCCTCTAGAATGGACTGGTTGGATCTCCTTGCAGTCCAAGGGACTCTCAAGAGTCTTCTCTAACACCACAGTTCAACAGCATCAATTTTTCAGTGCTCAGCTTTCTTTACAGTCCAACTATCACATGCATACATGACCACTGGAAAAGCCATAGCATTGACCAGATGGACCTTTGTTGGCAAAGGAATGTCTCTGCTTTTGAATATGCTGTCTAGGTTGGTCATAACTTTCCTTCCAAGGAGTAAGCGTCTTTAATTTCAGGGCTGCAATCACCATCTGCAGTGCTTTTGGAGCCCAGAAAAATAAAGTCTGACACTGTTTCCCCATCTATTTATCATGAAGTGATGGGACCAGATGTCATTATCTTAGTTTTATGAACGTTGAACTTTAAGCCAACTTTTTGACTCTCCTCTTTCACTTTCATCAAGAGGTTATTTAGTTCTTCATTTTCTGCCTTAAGGATGGTGTCATCTGCTTATCTGAGGTTACTGATATTTCTCCCAGCAATCTTGATTCTAGCTTGTGCTTCATCCAGCCCATCATTTCTCATAATGTACTCTGCATATAAGTTAAATAAGCAGAATGACAATATACAGCCTTGATATACTCCTTTTCCTATTTGGAACCAGTCTGTTGTTCCATGTCCAGTTCTAACTGTTGCTTCCTGACCTGCATACAGTTTTCTCAAGAGGCAGGTCAGGTGGTCTGGTACTCCCATTTCTTAAAGAATTTTCCACAGTGTATTGTGATCTACACAGTCAAAGGCTTTGGCATATTCAAGAAAGCAGATGTTTTTTCTGGAACTCTCTTGCTTTCTCAATGATCCAGCGGATGTTGGCAATTTGATCTCTGGTTCCTCTGCCTTTTCTAAAACCAGCTTGAAAATCTGGAAGTTCATGGTTCATGTATTGCTGAAGCCTGGCTTGGAGAATTTTGAGCATTACTTTGCTAGCATGTGAGATGAGTGCAATTGTGTGGTAGTTTGAGCATTTTTTGGCATTGCCTTTCTTTGGGATTAGAATGAAAACTGACCTTTTCCAGGCCTGTGGCCACCGCTGAGTTTTCCAAATTTGCTGGCACATAACATTTCATCGATGATTCTTACTGATCTTTGTTTATTTTCCTGTCTTGCCTGTGTGTATGTGTTTGTGTGTATACCTCTTTATTGATAAATTATTAATAAGTTGTTGATTATTGTGACTACATATCCCCAGAATATTGTCACTTTTCTTAAGATTCCACATTATGTTACAAAAGTATGCTGTGATTTAGAAATTTCTTAGGTATTTTTGTTTGTTTTAAATTATAGGCTAAATTGCCACAAATATCACAGTGACTGTTTGTATAAGTCTCAATACCTGGTTGTTTTTGTGGGTCACAGTTAAAACAGAGATAAGAAAAAGGGAATCAAACTAAAAGAAAATTTGTGTAATTGAAATATTCTAAAGCTTTAGTTTGAAAATTAGTAGCATGTCTATTTAAAACACATAATGGTTTTCATGTCTGACCATGAAAAATAAAAGCTCTAAAAATGAATGTGAATAATTTTCAAATATTTCCGATAAGTGGGAAAATTGTCATTGAAATTTATAGTCAAGAATTGGTTCCCTGGAGAGAGGATCTTGTATTTGCATCTCTTTTCTCTATAACAAGTTGGGCAAAAATTAGCCCTATTAGAATTTCTTATTTTTATTATTATTGTTCCCATAATTGTGGAAAATGTAATAATATTTAACTTTTTGTGACAATTTTGATTATTAAATAAATAATCAGAAATAGAAGCTTTTCTTAGCTTATAAACAAAATGTAGGCTAATGTAACTATTTCTATCCCCTTATGTTCCTCTCCACAGTAAAGTTTCACTTAATTGAAGTATTCAAACATGTTGAATTATATTATTATACTTAAATATCTAAGTGAATTTAATTATACATTGATTTTTATTCTTACTGTTTTTAAACTTATTATTTCTGTTAGACAAATTTCAATGTTACCAGCATTAGCAGTCAATTGTGAGAAATGTCAGGTATTAGAAAGCTGGTTTAGAAAAATGGTTTGGGGCAAAAAGATGCCTTTACTATATAATTTCTAAATAGAACCTACCAGTTTGTGCTTTAAGTAAATTGAAAATGTGTTTTCCCTTTGAGAATTAAGTATTAACATGTGATGAGTTGGTGAATTAGCAAAGCTGTATATGGGGGGAAGGAGGAGAAAAGGTAGCCATTTTTCCGTAATGTTTTATTAAATTTTAATTCATTTAGGCCACAACACACATACACATACATACACCATGTTCTATTACATACTTTTTTTTTTTTCAGAACAAGAGTAATAGATAGACATTTTGAAATTACCCAGAGTTACATCTTATGTAGAAAATGGCCAGTAGTTTGAAGGGCCTCCCTGAGGCTTTTATTAACACACTGCTAGATCTCTGTAACTGCATGGGGAGATGTTGCCAGTGGTCCAGCTGGCCAATTTATTGAAACCAGGACAAAACCCCGGTTTCTATTTAATTATCTGTGACATCGCTACAACCCTAAGAAATTGGGTTGCCTGGTAATTTTGCTGCATTGCTGAATCTGTTACAAAGTGAAAATGGTGAATTCAAGAAATTCATTGAGTTACAGGCCTGGAATGAAACTTTAATGGCTACTTCATTCATCTCCCTGCCTTAATCCTAGGTTGGCGGTAAAGTAATACCAAGAAGATAGACATCTTATTTTTATCTTTAAGGAATGAGAATCTGCAATCTTATTTGGAACCCAAGTCTCACATCTCTTCATCATCTCAGCCAGAAAGTTCTTCCAAGCATCTGTGCTAGGTTTAGCCAAATTAATATTTATTATTTCTCATTGAAAATGGATTGAACTTTCACTCGAATAACATCCTGAAGATGTGATGTCTATTACCAGAATAAAGTGAATGTGCCCATTCCATTTTTCTTATAGTTTTGCTATTTAAACTATTTTTGTGATGTGGGAAAGTTCCAAATACCATTGACTGTCTCCTGAACCCTGTGTTTTAACCGAAGCCCCTTTATTATTGAGATGGAGAATTACATGAATAGCCTAGGCTGCGTCTCAGTGATAGTCCTGTCTTTTCTTGAAACACTGCTAGACAATCCAGTTTTTGAAATGGCTACCTAAATTAAACAACATTCATAATCATATCTACTTTTTAAATTCATCAAACTCTATGAATTTTAATTGAATTCCCTTAGAGCACTGCTCTGCCCAATTTGAGTTCAATTCATAAATATAGTATATATGTTTATTTATTTTGTCTATCTTAAAATTCTTTCCTGGTATGTTTTGCATTGAATTGAAATCTGATATCTGAACTAGAAAAACAGATAACTTAATAATAGCTACTACTTTTAGAAAGTAAAAATCATAAAAAGTATATTGCTGAGTGGCCACATCAAGAGTTCACAATTCTCTTACCCTTATATCACAATAATATTTCCTACAATTTAGAAATGTAATGAAACATGCCATTCTAACTAAGGTAGTCTGTATTTCACTTTTGAAAATATTTGTGTCAAGACACAAAAAGAGAGAGAACCAAGAGAAAAGTTGAATATACTTCCATTATTTCCCCTGAAAGTGCACACACACAAAGATACTCATAAAAAATTACCCACTGGGAACAGATTTTGTAGCATCATTGCTTCTCTGGCCATGGAAATTAAAATGTGTAGAATCCACAACAATGTGCAAAGACTTAGGAAACATAAACAATAGAAACAACAAAAGCAATGTAAAATAATGAACCCAAACCTGATAACTAAAAGTGAAAATTGTCACCCGGTAAATATGTGACAGCAACATAGTTATTTCCTTCCATGCAACTGAATATGGCTTAAGAAGCTAAGTGAATTAAGAAAAGAGTTTGAGATGCTTGCAACTACTATTAAGGAAAGAAACCATTCAGTGCACACAGATTGTATTGTTTGTTTTAACCAGTGTTTGTTCCAATGTTATTTAGTTTCATCTAGAATTCTCAGATAGAAGAGATCTTTCTGGGAAGGCAGAAATTAAGCCAAAGAGTCATCAGTCACTGAAAGGTAGTTGAGCATGGGTTCTGCTTTCCTGCTCATTCATAGGAAGCCAACCATGATGAATCCAGGTAAAGCCAACAAATGGAGATTTCAATGTCTGCAAATATTCTCTTTAACAGAAGGTGGCAGAAGAAACTGTCTATGTAAATCCATGAATGATATCGTAGGTTGTAAGGGGAAGGGAAGGGACAGAAATTAATCACTCCCTGCAAAATTAAAACTTCATTACCAAGACAAGACCCTGACTTGTGTGATGACATCATAGAGACTTGCATACATTCTGGTAGAGAATCTGGGGGTTGTGTCTAAAGAAGTTGTGATGAGGTATGTTTTATCAACTCCTGTAAGGCTACCACATGGACACTAAATTTCTATATCCTTGGCTAAATTGACAACGTGTAATCTGGAGAGTTTTCTTTTTGCCAATCTATTGCATCATAATATTGTTGTTGATCAGTTGCTCAGTCGTGTCCAGCTCTTTGTGACCCTATGGACTGCAGCATACCAGGCTTCCGTGTCCTTCACTGTCTCCTGGAGTTTGCTCATACTCATGTCCATTGAGTTAGTAATGCCATCTAACCATCTCATCCTCTGTTATCCCCTTCTCCTCTTATAATATTACACATGTTAAATAAGAATCTGTACAGATGTGGCACATGCTGCATATTAAGTCAATGATAGTATATTATAAAAAAAAAATAGTTTAAACATAAGAAAATGTGAGCCAGCTATGTGTGTATGTGTGTGTGTGTGTGTACTTAAAATCCAGTGCCAAATGCACAATCATCTGATGTGATAAATTATACATGAAAGATTTTCAAACTCCTTGGAAGAAAAGAACAAATTTCTTGTAATAACAAGGAAGTTATTTTATAACATTATTCATTTTTCCTGTTGTTCAATGTACACTTTTAAAAGTCCACTGGAATAGTTTTGCCTGATTAGGTTATGCCTTAGGTAATAGTGGCAAAGTTAATAAATACTATAAAGGCAATGAAAGTACAAACAATAATTCAAAATTATAATTGCCAGTATATATGTTCCACTGCCATAGATGGTTTAGCATCAATTCACTCAATTCTAAATATAACCTCATTAGATGAGGTCTTCAAGAGGATGTGACCGCCTGTTAACCCACAAGCGGGGCCCAGACAACGGAGTCTTTCATCCCCTTCCCTGTCCTTGGAACGTACAGTCCACCCACCATACTGACAGCTATAGCCATTTTCTTTTTTTTTTTTTTTGAAATAGTACACACATTTTAATTTTAGTTAGTTGTACAACTTGTTTATTTTAAATATATATAAATAGGAAATATAAAAGGAGCAAACATGCATTATGGAAATGGTCAGATGTCTTTTACTACTTTAAAAATTTATCTGTTATACTATGCATTATGTGTAACATACATATTATATTTCTATAAATGCTTCAAGTTTTAAAGGAAAGTATTTTTGCTTAATTATGTCTTTCTAAGCAGATATATGAGCTATAGCCATTTTCAAGGATGCAGCCTTAAGGGAGTAATGAGTTATTGAAGCCATCTGGACTGAATATGTGACTAGACCCAGCTAAGGTCTCTATATACACTTTTAAGATTCTGGCATGTGAGTGCCCATATCTGCTCATCTTGCAGGTGCCCAAGATAAGCCTTCTATGTAAGTTCCCTTGCTTATTAAACCCACCACCTACTAATCTGAAGTGCTCTGCTTCTCCCTTTGCTTTCTCCTTGTCCTCATGCATTGGGGCCAATTTATGAATAAACAAACCCTATTATTATCTCCATTTCATAAACAAGGATACTTGCTCTGTGAGGTTAAGTGATTTTGTTCAGCAGTCAATAAATGTAGAGCTATTACCTACCAGCCTTCTTGGACTCGTTAATCAATAGAAATTGATAAAAGGCCAGACAAGAAATTCAGGCAAGGCTTTATTGGGACTCACGTTGCACCACAAGGGAGGGAAAACATGAAACAGGTGACCTTGCTTGTTCTCTGAAGGGGGATAAGCTGGTGCCTTAAATGAGGTGAGGGCAGGAACCAATCAATGGGATGGGCTTAAAGGGTAGCTTCGGTGGTTGGCTCACCCCTTGCAGGTGCTGTGTGCACGAATCATTCGCAGTACCCTGCTTTTGCCCCTCAGAATTGGCAGTTGGGGTTTTGGTCTTTTTGTATCTTGTCATTCATAACTTGCCTCATCTGCATATGCATGCAGATGTTTTTAGTCCCATACAGTTTCTTTGTATTTTGTTGCTCGAGGAGATGTTTGTCCAGGTGCATCTTGCCAGAAAAGGTCCCAGGTCCCAGCCTGTCTTAGAGACAGCATAAAATTCTAGGCTGTTTGGCTACAATGTTTTTTTTTTTTAATCACTGCAAGTAATTTGTCGCACTGCTGAAAAACATCAGAAGGCTGCACAGATCATAGATACTGTAACTCTAATATGTAATCAAAATTGAGCATTGAAACCTGCCAGGAAAATCAGTATGGACCTGTTATGTTGAAAAGGAAAATCCAAGAGAATGTAATGATAAAGTAACTTTTTTCCTCCTATAACTGTTTTTTGTTTGTTTGTTTGTTTGTTTGTTTATTGATTTAATTTTTAAAATGTATTGTAATTATATAGGTAATACAGAATACATTCTGCTAATTATAAAGAAAACAACCAGTATAGAAGAAAAGTGCAGTCCACTCAGACCCCCTTATGTCTGCCGAGTTACTCCCTATTCCTTGGACAATATTTGGGGCATATCATTTTTCTGCTCACTCTCTCAGATAGTAAAATGTTCTATGATTAGTTTAGTCACAACTAAATTTTATTTTTGTATGACAGGGTTCAGAACATAATACTCCAAAATACAGCACCTGGATGTATTGAATATTTTAATATTCAAGAAGAAATTTGAGAAACGGCGGGTGTAGGAAGGACTCTGACATTTCCCCCATCAGAAGACCCTCCTGAGAGAGGTGCCTGTCCCATTCTAAGAGGATAGTGCTTATTTCTGAAGACCAAGGAAGGCAGAAGTGGAAACGAACAGATCTTGCTGAGTTCTCTCAGTTTATCACTCTTAGCTCATTATCTTTTTCCCCCATCACATTTTCCACAACTTTGCACACTTCATCAAAACTAGTGTTAGAATACTCAGGTTTAACAGCTTTTTCCAGTCTTCATTTTCTCAGCAAAGCTCCCACATAGCATAGTAAGTAAATCTGTATACTTCTTTTCTCGGTAATCTCTTTTGTTACAGACTCCCCAGCAAGAGTGGAAGAAAAGATTTCTTTCCTCCCTATGGTTATTAGAATATCCATTATCATGTAATAGAATTATAAACTTTTAAAAAATTTATCCTTCTATTTTGCCATATTTCAGTTAGAAACCTAAGTGACTGGAGGCAGTGGTCACTGTCTTCTATATATGTTTTGTTTTCCATTTTTTTTTGTCATGAAAACTTAAAACATGTACCAGAGTTAGCACCTTGTGGCTCAGATGGTAGAGAATCTGCCAACAATGTGTGAGACACAGGTTTGATCCCTGGGTTGATAAGATGCCCTGGAGTAGGAAATGGCAACCCACACCAGTATTCTTGCCTGGAGAACTCCCTGGACACAGGAGCCTGGCAGACTACAGTCCATGGGGTAGCAAAGAATTGGACATGACTGACAACTAACACCACCAAAACATGTATCAAGGTTGAAAACTATAGTGAACACTCCTCTGGATTATACCACAAAACTCCTGATGTTCTTGCTTCATCATAAGTTTCATTCCCTTATGCATCCTCTATTCAGTCTATCCATTCATCTTATTTTTGGATGATTTTCAAATGAAGTCAGAGACTTCAGAACATTTCTAAATATTTGAGCATGCAGATGTTAAATAAAATTCAATATTTATATTCAGGTCTTTTGTTTTTTCTGATGTCAAATTTACACACAATTTGTGTGTAACACATTTCAGAAATTTAGGTGAAAGCTTTCTGAGCTTTGACAAATTCTTACCCTCTTGTAAACCAAATCAAGATAAAGAATATCACTATCATCGCAGAAAGTTTGGTCATGCCCTTCCCACTCAATTCATGCCTCTCACAAGAGGCAACTATTGTTCTGAAATTTTTAGACCACATAGTACTTGTGTCTGTTTCACAACTTGAAATTAAGTCAAATCATATGATCTCTTTTTATTGGTGAGTAGCATTGCTTTCTCCATATAAACAAAGCATCAATTCATTTAATACATTCACTTCTTGGTGGATTCAGCTCTTTCCCATTTTTTTAATTATTATGTATAAAACTTCAACATTTTAGTATACCATAAGTTTCTGTACATATACTTTTCTTTGGGGGTTAAATACCTAGTAATCAAATTCAAGATTATTGAGTAAATGATGTTTTGTTGTGCGGTGGCTTAGTCACATCTGCCTCTTGTGACCCCAAGGACTGTAGCCTTCCAGGCTCCTCCCTCCATGGGATTTCCCAGGCAAGAACATGGGCTGCTGCTGCTGCTGCTAAGTCGCTTCAGTCGTGTCTGACTCTGTGCGACCCCAGAGACGGCAGCCCATCAGTCTTCCCCGTCCCTGGGATTCTCCAGGCAAGAACACTGGAGTGGGTTGTCATTTCCTTCTCTAATGCATGAAAGTGAAAAGTGAAAGTGAAGTTGCTCAGTCGTGTCCAACTCTAGTGACCCCATGGACTGCAGTCCACCAGGCTCCTCTGTCCACGGGATTTTCCAGGCAAAAGTACTGGAGTGGGGTGCCATTGCCTTCTCCGAAGAACATGGGAGCAGTAAGTAAATCTGTATACTTCTTTTTTGTTACAGACTCCCCAGCAAGGGTAGAAGAAAAGATTTATTTCCTCCCTATGGCTGCCATGTCCTTTTCTAGAGGATCTTCCTGGCACGGAGATCGAACCTGCATCTCCTGCATTGGTAGGTACATCCTTTATTACTGAGCCACCAGGTTTAGTTACATGTGATATTGCCAGAACTTTATCCACAGTAAGTCTACAAGTTGATAGTTATGGATAATCTACATCCTCACAAATTTTGGTGATATCAATCAGTTTCATTTAATCATACAGGAGGGTATGTAATGGTAGTTTGTTTATAATTTCCCTGATGATTTGTGATGCTGAACACCTTTCCATGGTTTCAGAGTGTATTTCACTTTTGTAGATTAGAATGTTCTATAAATGTTAATTGGGGCAAATTGCTAGCTTGTTTTTAATATATTCATATCAGAGTCTGGTTCTGATGATTACTTCTTGTCTTTTCAGAATCTGTTTTTCCTCACCCTTTTTGAATATATCGTGATGTTTTATCAGAAGCCTATTGTATAGGACGGCAGATATGAGTGAAACGTTTTGTTTTACTTATAAATTTGAACTCCTTTCCTTCTGCTAGGCCTGTGATATATGGACTTCTAAAAATCTAGTTAGGAGTTTAGCTGGGTTCTAGGCCCCTTGTTGCTGTGGCTATTATTGTATTGTAACTATCAGATTCCTCTGGGCAAACTTTCTTTGAGATGTGAATTAATTTGCAGAATCGTTTTGTCATTTTCTTTGGTATCTGCTGCTTTCCTGGCCTTGTATTTTCCTTCCACGCTGTGGGCTAGAAAGACTAATGCTTTTGCAGTTCTCCCAGCTGTATTCCATCATTACCTTTACTCACTGTGTGTTAGCCTGGTGGCAGGTGAGAAGGGAGAGTTCTTTGTTCTGAGTTAACCTCAGTCCTGGGCTGAACTAAGTCTCCATATCTCCATAGCTGTAGACTTCACTTATTCTTAGTTCAGTTTCTCAGTTGTGTCTGACTCTCTGTGACCCCATGGACTGCAGCACGCCAGGGTGCTGTCCATCAGCAACCCCCAGAGCCTACCCAAACTCATGTACATTGAGTCAGTGATGCCATCCAATCCTCTCATCCTCAGTTCTCCCCTTCTCCTCCTGCCTTCAATCTTTCCCAGCATCAGGGTCTTTTGCAATGAGTCAGTTCTTCACATCAGGTGGCCAAAGTATTGGAGTTTCAGCTTCAGCATCAGTCCTTCCAATGAATATTCAGGACTGATTTCCTTTAGGATGAACTGGTTGGATTTCCTTGCTGTCCAAGGGACTCTCAAGAGTCTTTTCCAACACCACAGTGCAAAAGCATCAATTCTTTGGTGCTCAGCTTTCTTTATAGTCCAACTCTCACATCCATACATGACTACTGGTAAAACCATAGCATTAACTAGATGGAACTTTGTTGGCAAAGTAACATCTCTGCTTTTTAATATGCTGTCTAGGTTGGTCAGGGCTTTTCTTCCAAGGAGCAAGCATCTTTTAATTTCATGTCTGCAGTCACAATCAGCAATGATTTTGGAGCACCCCCCAAAAAAGTCTGTCACTGTTTTCATTGTTTCCCCACCTATTTGTCATGAAATGAAGGGACAAGATACCATGATCTTAGTTTTCTGAATGCTGGGTTTTAAGCCAACTTTTTCACTCTCCTCTTTCACTTTCATCAAGAGGCTCTTTAGTTCTTCACTTTCTGCCATAAGGGTGATGTCATCTGTGTGTCTGAGGTTACTGCAGCTTGTGCTTCATCAAGTCCAGCATTTGGCATGATGTACTCTGCACATAAGTTAGATAAGCAGGGTGACAATATTTGGCCTTGACATACTCCATTTCCTATTTGGAACCATGTCCAGTTCTAACTGTTGCTTCTTGACTTGCATACAGATTTATCAGGAGGCAAGTCAGGTGGTATGGTACTCATCTCTTGAAGAATTTTCCAGAGTTTGATGTGGTCTACATACTCAAAGGTTTTGGAATAAAGCAGAGGTATATGTTTTATTGGAACTCTTTTGTTTTTCTAATGATCCAATGGATGTTGACAATTTGATCTCTGGTTCCTCTTCCTTTTCTAAATCTGGCTTGAACATCTGGAAGTTTACTGTTCACATACTGTTGAAGCCTGGCTTGGACAATTTTGAGCATTACTTTGCTTAGCATGTGAGATGAGTGCAATTGTGCAGTAGTTTGAGCATTCTTTGGCATTGCCTTTCTTTGGGATTGGAATGAAAACTGACCTTTTCCTTTCCTGTGGCCACTGCTGAGTTTTCCAATTTGCTGCTACATTGATTGCAGCACTTTCACAGCATCATCTTTTAGGATTTGAAATAGCTCAACTGGCATTCCATCACCTCTACTAGCTTTGTTTGTAGTGATGTTTCCCAAGGCCTCCTTGTCTTCTCATAAGAGGATGTCTGGCTCTAGGTAAGTGATTATACCATAGTGGTTGTCTGTGCAAGAAGATCTTTTTTGTATAGTTCTTCTGTGTATTCTTGCCACCTCTTCTTAATATCTTCTGCTTCTGTTAGGTCCATACCAATTCTGTCCTTTATCATTTTTCCTATGCACACTTTTGGAGCTAAAGTACTGGGCTAGTATGTATTTCCACGTCTTTTCCTAGTCACAGTGCTGTTCTTTGTTTTTTTTCTAAATCGCATTTGATTTCCTCCAATCTAAAGTCCCCCTCCCCCAGAAAACACAGTTTTAATTGTTTTTACCTGCAGATTAATTTTTTTTTTCTCTGAAGGGAATATAGGGAAACCCTTCACATATTTCCACAGTGGCTGGTTTTCCCCTCCAACACAACAAGAAATGCTTCTTAAAATATTTCCTCAATCTTCTGTAAATACCCCATAGGGTTTGTGGAGGAAATGTCTCCAAAAGGTAAAACTTTGCTTCCTGGTATCACTTCTAAGGGTTTCATGCTTTGATTATTTTCCTACACTTGACTTTTAGATAGTCTTTAAAATGTTATAACTATAACTTCTTACCAATTGATTCTTTGTTCTACTGCATTTTTTTCCAGGCAAGCAATTGCTGGAGTATTTCTTTTTTACTTCAAGTGCCAATATTTCTAAAGATTTTGAGTCACTTATTTTGTAATTTCTGTTTTCTGGTGAGTTAAATGGGAGTTGTTAATTTGAATTTTGTGTAGGTTTTGCCTTGTTGTAATGGTGTGAGGAATATTTATGCGTCACTCTACAACTCTGAACTGAACCAATTTTATTTTGAGTCATTATATGTTGGGGGCCAGAGTGAGGTACTCCGCCGGTGGCAAAGGTCATGAGGAAGGAGGCTCGACATACGCAAAGGCGGGATCGAGCCTCAGGAGTCCCCCTGGAACTCCTCGAGCATCTACCCCCATAACCAGAGCCTGCCTACTTTACTACTTTGTGCTCACCTACACCTCTGACTTTACGGGGGGCTGTCCCCCATCACCTCTTTCAGAGAAGGAGTTAACTTAGAGCTCCAGTTAATAATAATTCCTGGGCGTGATAAGAGTGTTTTAACCTACAAACTCCTCTGAAGGTTCTCTAGCCTGCCTGACAGGCTTGTCCGGCCACATGTGATTGCTCACAGCCTCCCAACCGTGAGAGGCACGAGATGCTTTAAACCTTCTAAAAACAGGTTCCTTAGAAAAGTTAGAAAACTATTAGTATAAGTATAATGGGCTGATTAGAAACTGTATTGGTGAAGGGTTTTTCATTTGTTGAGCCAATGTTTGTTGCTAAGTCTCCACATCCCCTGCCCTTACACACATTAATGAATATATAGAAGAAATAAGTATTAACCTTTGATATTAATCACGTTAGACCTTAGGCTAAGTAAATTCTTTCCTTAACTAAAACCCACTACACCCTCACCCTATAGGAATGTAACTTTATTTGGGTGGCGTCTGTTTTAAGAATAATCACCCCTGGAGAAATAAGTGTCCTGGTTGACTGACCGCTGTCACAAGGAGAGGGTCGTAAATTGTCAGCAGGTCCCCCCCGGCCAGAAGATGATGTAACACCCCTAAGACTTCTGTATACATTTGTGTGAAGCACCTGACTTTAATAAAAGTCAGGACTGCTGTCCCCACGTGACTTTTGTATAACATCTCAGTGTATAAAAACAGACTCTGGAAAATAAAGAATTGGGATCAGTTTCTCGAAATACTGGTCTCCCCATGTTGCTCTCTCTCTCACTCTGGTTTAGTCTCTATCTGGAGCGCGGAACCCGCCATGCTTACTAATTATGCCTGGGCTTCTAAGATCCGACCGGGGAGGCCTCAGTGTCTCCTCTCCTTCGGGAGAATGGAAGGACGCCTGCGGCCTACGTAAGTGGTGCAAACTTCTTGTCTTGAAGTTTTATTGGTCTCCCGCATAAACCAAGCTACTCAGCCTCTTTTCTCCACTGAATTTTCCTACTGAGCTATCCTCATCCTATTACTCTTTATATCTTTGATAAAATATTTAAATAAATAGGTCGCCGACACCGTCCCCGCTTCGAATACCCTGGATCAGCCGGGGCAGGACCCCGGCAATTATATTTTTCTCAGCCTATTATATCTTTCTCCAAACATTTTGCTTTTAATCTGCTTGTGTCATATTTGAAGTAGATTTCTTTTTTTAATATAAATGTATTTGTTTTATTTGAAGGCTAATTACTTTACAATATTGTAATGGTTTTGCCATACATCAACATGCATGATACGGGATGCTCGGGGCTGGTGCACTGAAGTAGATTTCTTATTAGTTCAGTTGCTCAGTCGTGTCCGACTCTTTGCGACCCCATGAATTGTAGCACGCCAGGCCTCCCTGTCTATCACCAACTCCCGGAGTTCACCCAGACTCACGTCCATCGAGTCAGTGATGCCACCCAGCCATCTCATCCTCTGTCATCCCCTTCTCCTCCTGCCCCCAACCCCTCCCAACATCAGAGTCTTTTCCAATGAGTCAACTCTTCGCATGAGGTGGCCAAAGTATTGGAGTTTCAGCTTTAGCATCATCCTTCCAAAGAAATCCCAGGGCTTATCTCCTTCAGAATAGACTGGTTGGATCTCCTTGCCGTCCAAGGGACTCTCAAGAGTCTTCTCCAACACCACAGTTCAAAAGCATCAATTCTTTGGCACTCAGCCTTCTTCACAGTCCAACTCTCACATCCATACATGACGACAGATTTATTAGAGTAGCGTATAATTGGGTTTTGCCCTTAGTTTATGGCAGTGTGTGTGTGTGTGTGTGTGTGTGTGTGTGTGTGTGTGTTTAGTTAAGTTGAACTATTTGTATATAACGTGATTATTGATAGAGTTGTGCTTAAGTATACCGCCTTCCTAGTCGTTTTTCATGTGTACCATCTATTTTTTTTTGTTGTCGTTCCATTTTCTTCTTTCTGCCATATTTTGAATGAATTGAATACTATTTATAGTTTTGTCTCTACTTTTTAGATACATGACTTTAGGGTTATAATTCTTTATGTTGACCTCAGGTTTATAATGTAACCTTTTAAAATTATCATGGTCTATCTTTAATATTTGACATGGAACAACAGACTGGTTCCAAACAGGAAAAGGAATAAATCAAGGCTGTATATTGTCACCCTGCTTATTTAACTTATATGCAGAGTACATCATGAGAAATGCTGGGCTGGATGAAGCACAAGTTGGAATCAAGATTGTCAGCATAAATGTCAATAACCTCAGATATGCACATGACACCACCCTATGGAAGAAAGTGAAGAAGAGCTAAAGAGCCTCTTGATGAAAGTGAAAGATGTGAGTGAAAAAGTTGGCTTAAGCCCAACATTCAGAAAACTAAGTTCATGGCATCCAGTCCCATCACTTCATGGGAAATAGATGGGGAAACAGTGGAAACAGTGTCAGACTTTATTTTGGGGGGCTCCAAAATCACTGCAGATGGTGATTGAAGCCATGAAATTAAAAGACGCTTACTCCTTGGAAGGAAAGTTATGACCAACCCAGATAGTATATTTAAAAGCAGAGACATTACTTTGCCAACAAAGTCAAGGCTATGGTTTTTCCTGTGGTCATGTATGGATGTGAGAGTTGGACTGTGAGGAAAGCTGAGTGCCGAAGAATTGATGCTTTTGAACTGTGGTGTTGGAGAAGACTTGAGAGTCCTTTGGACTGCAAGGAGATCCAACCAGTCCATCCTAAAGGAGATCAGTCCTGGGTGTTCATTGGAAGGACTGATGTTGAAGCTGAAACGCCAATACTTTGGACACTTGATGCAAAGAGCTGACTCATTTGAAAAGACCTTGATGCTGGGAAAGATTGGGGGCAGAGGAGAAGGGGATGACAGAAGATGAGGAGGTTGGATGGCATCACCAACTCAATGGATATGGGTTTGTTCCAGGTGTTGGTGATCAACAGGGTGATCAACAGGTGATCAACAGGACAGGGAGGCCTGTGTGCTGCGGTTCATGGGGTTGCAAAGAGGCAGACACTACTGAGCGACTGAACTGACCTCAACTGAATTGAATGAGTAATGATGTTGAATATCTTTTCATATGATGCATTTCTCAAGGGAAAGATATTCCTCATTGCTTCAAAAGAAACATTTTCCACCTTTTTCATAGATGATTTTTTAATTGTCAGGACAGAAGGGAAAACCCAGTTTTTTGTTATCTTCTACAAAGTGAGAGTACTTTATTAAAATTAAATAAAATGATTCTAATATTCACAGAGGTCAGTTGAAATTATATTACCTTTTGTAATTGTTTCAAAACAAGCCTAACAGTTGTATATGTGCCTTGCAGCCTAGTCTATGGCAAAAATATTATCTTAATTGAGAGTGGACTAAATTGCAGATTTAGTGCAAAGGATAAAATAGGCAGCCCCACAAGGTTTGCTTTTAAATTCAAAATTATAAGTGCTTCCAGATGTTCCATTGACCAAAATAGGGTTACCATTTTGATCAGTATTTTTCTTTACACATATGTTTAACAAATTTTTAACTATAATTTTCCTGGCTAATTACTTAAATCTCATACATAACTTGAATACTTTGGTAAAAGTGACTAGTTGAAACTATTAGCCTGAGGAATCTCTTGTTAAAATAATTATTTCAGAGTCCTATGAACTGAGTTAATTCATATGTTGAATATATAACCCCTGGTACCTCAAATTGTGACCTTATTCAGAGGAAGAGTTTTTACAGAAATAGGTAATCTAAAGTGAGGTTGTTAGGGTAAGCTATCATACAATATGACTAATATTCCTGTGGAGGGGAAAATTGGACATAGAGAAAAGTATAGAGGGAAGACAATAGGAAGATGTATGGAAAATATAAGGCAAAGAGAGAGGCCAGGAATGGATTCTTTGACAGCTTTAAGAAGGAACAAAGTTTGCTGACACCTTGATCCTGGACTCTAGAACTGTTAGAGAATAATTTACTATTGTTTAGGCCACCTTGGTAGCTGTACCAAATACACAAGGGAATTAATTTATTTCAGGAACCCAGCCTTCCTTTTGCCTTCATTACTTTGACCTTGGCTATCACTCTATTAGACTCACCTTTCATTTTCATTAGTCTTGCAGTGAACCACAGAATAAATGTTGACTTTTTTCACAATGCTGACACCCTGTTAAGCCCCTGTCTGCTCCTGGCAGGTATTTTCTTCCCCAGACAAGAACATTTTCCCCAGAGACAGACCTAACACAAAGCAGTAACCTGCCAGAAGCTTTAATATATCTATGGCAACAAGATTACAATGCCATTTACTGCTGAAGTTCAAGTCAACAATTCTTTGGAGGGAGGACAGGATGCTAACATCTGGAATAGCTCTTTTATCCAAAGCAAAATAAGCTATTTTTTGGGGAGGGTTTTTTGGTTTGTTTTTCCTTTTTGTGATGACTTTTCTTCAAAGAAGTTTTGAAAGAATATATACCAAAGGCTGTATTATGCTTCTTGTTCCTTGAGTATAATATATGGCCAATCTACTTCTGTTTAACAGAAAGGAGATACATAAATATAATAAAGGAAATGATAGTGTCAGTCACTCAGTCATGCCCAACTCTTTGCAACCCCATGGACTGGGTCTGTCCAGGCTGCTCTGTCCATGGAATTCTCCAGGCAAGAATACAGGAGTGGGTTTCCATTTCCTTCTCCAAGGGATCTTCCGGACCCACAGATTGAACCTGGGTCTCCTGCATTATAGGCAGACTCTTAACCATCTGAGCCACCAGGGAAGCAGGGAAATTTAACAAAGGATAGATTAAAAAGGGAAAAAATATAAGTAGAGAAAAATTTACTTTCACATGTTTGTGAAACATGTCTGTTTTCTCTTAAACAGTGGGAAAAAAAATTAACCAAGGAGAGTTTAATAGGCCTTCCCTGCTGGCTCAGATGGTAAAGAATCTGTAAGTAAATATAGGTGAAAATTAAACATTTTTCCTTAATCTTAAAAATTTTACTTTATTTTGTTTGCATGGTTTCTGATAATTTCACTATTTTTTTATTATTCTAAAGTTATCTAATTTTAAAAAATTATCTTTCATATTCTGATAGTCAATTTCAATGTGATATGCCTGGGTGAGCCTTTTGGTATTTATCCTGCCTGATGTTCTCTGAGCTTCCTGATCTCTGGTTTGTTTCCTGTCCTTAATTTTGGAAATGTCTGGGCCATTATTTATACAAATATTTCTTCTCATTTCTCTCTTCTCTCCTAATATTCCAATTACACATATTACACATTTGAAATTTGCCCTGTAAATAGTAGTTCTTAGATGTTCCATTGTATTTCTTTATTTTTATTCCTCCTTTTCCTTCACTTTCTTCTTCTTTATCATTCTTTTAGCACTTTGAACTTCATTTTAGTTTGGTAAATTTCTAGCAGTCTATATTCAAGTTCATTGATTATTTTCTCATTAGTGTCTAGTCAACTGATGAGCCCATCAAAAGCATTCTCTGGTTTCTGATATTCTTTCTCCTAAAATTCCCTTTAAATTCTTAGAATTTCCATCTTTCTCCCTTCAGCCGATATGCTCTTGTGTGTTGTCTACTTTTTCTATTAGAGCCCTCAACATGTTAGTCAAGTTCATTTTAAATTTCATGTCTGAAAACTCCACCATTTGTGTCATGAATCCGATTCTGATGCTTGCTAGGTCTCTTGAAACTGATTTTGCTTGTCCTTTATCATGCCTTGTAGTGTTTTGTTGAAAGATGGGCATAATATATAGGGTGATAGCAACTTGGCTTTAGTGTACAATTTTAAGTAGATTGGGCTAGCATTTGACCTTCATTTGATGTTTGCTATAGTTATATATACCAGAGGCTTCAAATTCATGTAGGGTAGTTATCATTTGTCTCCCCTATTGACTTTGGATTTTTCTAAGTGCATTTTTCCCCCTAAAATTGTGCTTCATAAAAGTTCTTTCAGCTGTGAACCACTATTATTATGCTAGAGCCTTGTTGATTTGATAGTGGAGAGGAGGGAAAGCATTCTATAATCACAATTAAATCCAATTATATCAGGGGATCTGGCATGTGACCATTTTAAGACTTTTTTAGTCTCCTTTACCCCTTTTAAGTCATTGGAAGTAGTGGTGGGGAGGATAACCATTTACCCAGGTGGAATAAGGCTCTAACAAAGCTTTTACCCTTGGAGAGAAGGACTTTTCATGTGTAAGCACTCTGGTTCTATTTCACAATGATTTTGTTCCTCTTTCCCATTGGACACATAGGTGATCTTTCTCAACTCTTTAGCGTAAAACCTGATGCAGTTTTTCAAGATTAAAATCTACAAGTGTTGGGTTCCCTAAGACTGTGGCCCCAGGAGTTTTCCATTCATGTTAAAGCTACTCAGCCTAAAATGAAAATTGTGGTTTTTAAAAATTCTATGTGGCAAGCTAGTCAGTGTACATTAGGATTGTGATATGATATAGCATTTTATACTAAAAAATACAACTTAAAACAAACATGAAAGTGGAGGGTTCCTTTATTAACTCTTCACTAGGTAAAATATTTGCTTTCATGAAATAGCGACGAACATAGTTCTAGAAAAAAAAAAATTATCCATTGTGGTTGGAAAAGTCAAGTTGAGGCTTAAAAATGTATTTTAATGTTTATAGCCACAGTTCTAACAAGCACAGTAACTTATCAAATGAAGTATTTTAAAAGTAATGTATATTTTAATATCAAACTTTTATTATAGATTATCTGCCATAAATGTTGAAATTGTATATAATGATGCAAAGTTATTTAAAAATCTGGAATAACAATACAAGTTTTCTATGTAGATTACTATAAGTGATCCTGTGCTTTTTATTTATTTCTCAATAGTTATTCCTTAGAATGTAGCAATGAACCTAGGAGTGTATGAGGAATTCATTCTATTCTTTGTACAACTAATAGTTTTATAAGTTGTAATTCAGATGAGGTTGCATCTGAATATTCAACCGCCCAATTTCATTCTAGGCAGAAGTTCTTTAAAACCCTTTCTGTGTCTGGTCTCCTGCTTATGTGGATATACGATAGTGAAATTGCTCCCTGTTGTTACTATGGTAGCTTTCTGCACTTTTTGACTCTGTTGACCACAACCATTTGTCTCACAAATTAAGTGTTGTACCTGCATTGATTTATCTGCTGTAGCACTTGTTCTGGTTTAATTTAATTATTTCTTGTGTATGCAGCTTATTGCATTAGGTTTCATGTATTTATCCATCTAAAATATATTTTGTCATGTACTGCTAGAACATCTGGACACCCTAAAGTAAGTAAGAGTTAAACCAATTTATCAATTTATAAACCTATCAATTTAGCCAGAAACTTATTTCCACACTAATAGCTGTAACCACTAGCTAAATAAGATTATACTTTCACCTGACTCTTTGAATCAAAGAGCTCACAAAACAAAATTAATTCATATTGTTCCCAGTTCAATTTACGTAAAATCCTGACTTTCATAGTCATTACTTTATCAATGCAATTGTACACTATGCAAGTTTTTTAACTTTAAATAGAAATGTTTCTTGGAGTAATCTGCCAAATAGTGGTTTAATAAATGCCTTGTGCTGAATGACTTCCGTGTTTGGTACTTTCTATAATATGGGAATTAGTGGTGTGATGGCAAAGAAGTCAATGAATTGTTTAATCCTGCTGATGGGCACTTTATGGTTTATTCTCAAGTACAGCTCTTGCAGGTTTGTTGTAGCATGATGATTTATATGATGATGTAGCATGAAGATTATGGCTTTGATATGGAGTCCTTGGGATAGGTAAAGCTTTGTCCAGCTCCCTCAGCCACTGGTAGGCCAAAGCCTTTCTCTTTTCAAAACACAGAACAGCTTACCTTGGGGGCTCCATCTTAAGGGTTTGGAGAGGATCTATGTCCTGCATAATTTACATCCCAGAGGGACTGTATAGCACAGCATTCCTTACAGTGGAGATCTTGCAGTTTAGAGAAGTCTGCTTCTAACTGGGAAGCTGCATCATTCACATCCCGTATTCTTAATAACAGAGGTGGAGGAAAATTGTGTAACATAATCTATGTGTTATTATTAATCTTTATGATAATCCCTTAATGTGACTTGTCTAACTGTGGCACAGTTAATGACTGACAGAACCAGAATGCAACATGGGCCTTTGTGGCCTTAATAGTCAGGTCCTTTCTCCCTGATAACACAACCTCCAATAAGGTAATTGCATTTTCAGGACAACTGCAAATGACTGCAAAAAACTTGCACATATGTTTTATTTCTGGTTATAATTCATAATCTCACACATTAATTTTTTATTAATTTGTAAATATAATAGTTTTGAGAATTTAATTTTCTCAAACTTTCCAGAAAGCTTATAGCAAAACATGGGAAATCTTAAAATGATATTTATAAACTATTCATTCAGATAAGATCAGATCAGTCGCTCAGTCGTGTCTGACTCTTTGCGACCCCATGAATCGCAGCATGCCAGGCCACCCCATCCATCACCAACTCCCGGAGTTCACCCAGACTCACGTCCATCGAGTCAATGATGCCATCCAGCCATCTCATCCTCTGTTGTCCCCTTCTCCTCTTGCCCCCAATCCCTCCCAGCATCAGAGTCTTTTCCAATGAGTCAACTCTTCACATGAGGTGGCCAAAGTACTGGAGTTTCAGCTTTAGCATCATTCCTTCCAAAGAAATCCCAGGGCTGATCTCCTTCAGAATGGACTGGTTGGATCTCCTTGCAGTCCAAGGGACTCTCAGGAGTCTTCTCCAACACCACAGTTCAAAAGCATCAATTCTTCGGCACTCAGCCTTCTTCACAGTCCAACTCTCACATCCACATATGACCACAGGAAAAACCATAGCCTTGACTAGATGAACCTTTGTTGGCAAACTAATGTCTCTGCTTTTGAATATTCTATCTAGGTTGGTCATAACTTTCCTTCCAAGGAGTAAGCATCTTTTAATCTCATGGCTGCAGTCACCATCTGCAGTGATTTTGGAGCCCAGAAAAATAAATTCTGACACTGTTTCCACTGTTTCCCCATCTATTTCCCATGAAGTGATGGGACCGGATGCCATGATCTTTGTTTTCTGAATGTTGAGCTTTAAGCCAACTTTTTCACTCTCCACTTTCACTTTCATCAAGAGGCTTTTTAGTTCCTCTTCAATTAGACTCTGACAATGACACACTCATTACCTATTTTTTTTCAATATTTTATTTGGATTTGAGGTAGATGATTAGTACACAGGATTAAGCTAAAAGATATGAGTTTTACCAAGTAGTGGATACACTTTTAAGATATAACTGAATTTTAAAATATAGATCTCTATTTCTCAGGTTTGAAGACTACATGGTAATAAATTGAGGTGCTAGGTTTTCTAAACAGGATGAGAAAAGAACATATTTAAAATATGATTTGACAACTCTTACATCACACCCAGAGCATAACATACTTGAAAATAGAAAGGGTAATGGTAACAGCAAGGCAGGATTTATTTTGAGCTTCTACTGTGTTCCATTCCCTCATCTTGAATGAAATACTTCTTTCCCCTTATTTGATCTAAAAAGAAGAAAATATTTAGAGATGTTGTATTTATCACTTGTAATTTGGGGAAAAACTACATTGGTTTTAAACGGTTTACTGTGAAAAAAGAGTCTCCAAGGTAGGTTGTAGTTTTACAGCTTGAGGCTGCCTGCTTTGATAATGTTTGGGAAATAAGTACATACCTCCATCCACAGCGGCTTCCCTGGTGGCTCAGAGGGTAAAGCGTCTGCCTGCAATGAGGGAGACCAGGGTTACATCCCTGGGTTGAGAAGACCCCCTGGAGAAGGAAATGGCAACCTACTCCAGTACTCTTGCCTGGAAAATCTCATGGATGGAGAAGCCTGGTAATCTACAGACCATGGAGTTGCAAAGAGTCTGTCATGACTGAATGACTCCAGTTTCATTTTTCTTTCATACACTTACTCAAAGGTGCTTGATTTTCAGGGACTAGTCCTGGAATATATGGTTGGACTAGTAACTGAAGATTGTTTTTAAAAGAACTTAGTCAAGAAGTCTGTGCCAGAGGCAAAAGAAATCAGCAAAATAAATATGGATATGATCTTTTATGGGTTTCCTAGGTGTCGTGTGGTAAAAAAACCCACCTGCCAATGAAGATAGACGTAAAAGCCATGGGTTGGATCTCTGGGTTGGAAAGATTCCCTGGAGGAGGGCACGGCAACACACTCCAGTATTCTTGCCTGGAGAATCCTGTGGACAGAGGAGTCTTTGGGCTGTGGTGCATAGGGTCAGAGTATGACACGACTGAAGCAACTTTGCATGCATGCATGCATGATCATTCAGATGCAGAAAACTTAATAAATGGCAGTAGTGATAGAGGTATTAAACAGTCATTGTAAAGAGAAATATTAACATCATTAAGAGTTACAGTAGGAGGAATCTGTCAGGGACCCCACTAAAGGAAGCAGGAGGAAAAGGATTAGCCTTCAACAGCTGCCTGAGAAGAACTTTTGGCCTTCTTGTATTTGCCCTTGACTATAGTCTTAATGTTGGAGTGTATCAGAGGTTTCTTGGTATGTAACCATTCTACAACTTAGTGTGTTGAAACAGTAAATGTTGACTTCTCATGACTTAAAGTGTAAGACTGGTGGTTTTTCTTGTGTGACCTGGCTTGGTTAATATTAGGGTTCATTTTGTATTTTGGCTAGGACTGGATCGTCTAGGTTGGCCAGTCTCACATGTTTGGCAGTTGACTTGAGGTCAGCCAACACAAACAAGATGACTTGGCCATATATCTGTCATAATCCAGCAGATTATTCCTGAGATATTCAGGTGAAGATGGTTACAGTGTTACCAAAAGCAGCCAGGAGATGGTAAGCCTCAATGTACAACTCATAGTACGAAAAAATGTACTTTTTATGCACTATTTGCATAGCGTACTTTTCTACTGCCCAAAGCAGTTCACAAGATGAGCCTATGATCTTGGAGGGTTTATGGAGACAAGAAGGAAAAATATTGTGGCAAAGTTTGCAAACATTATATCATGTAGATATTTTATAAGCAGTTTAGTTAATCAAGCCAAAATGAGAGGAGCATACAAATACTCAACTTTACACAAAACATGTTGTGTTGATTATTTTTGCAGGGACTAAAAAGGCTGTAGTGTTTTTACTCTCAGAGAATGACAGGGAAAATTAAGACACAATTCTCAGATTTTATTCAAGTTTAGAGGAAGTCCTAACATCCTAAATGAATTTGAGCAGGTATGGAAAGGAAATAGTAATATTGTTTAATGGCTATATCATTTGAGTTCTCCTTGTTCCATGTAATGAAAAAGCAATCTAAGTAGAACCTTGAAACTATTGGACTTGGCCCACAGCTATGTTTATTTTGGCTATTCAGTATTAATCAAATATATTAGTTATCTAGACGTAAAAACTAGATTTTACAATCACACACAAAAAATAAAAAACTGAAATTTTGGTAATGTTAAAAAAATTAAAGGTCTGGCTTCACCACTCAGAGCAAATAGGTGCCAGCATTGAGCATCAGCTAAAGAAGATTCATCACTTCTTTTGAATCCCCTTTTGGCTTACTTAAGGTCATACAGTTAATGATATGTATATATAAATATATAATACATGTACATATATTTCTGTATGCTGCAAAATTCCTCCCTTCCCTTTCAATACCTAAACCATATATAGTCTACCAACCAAAACTCATCATGTGCGTGTCGTGTAGAATTCTATTGGATTATGGCTATACTTTCTTTTTTAATTCTAGTTTTCTCTTTTGTAAATTTTCATTATTAGGGTTTTTTATTTTAATTTTAATAAGTTTTTATTGGAGTATATTTGATTTACAATATTGTGTTAGTTTCTGCTGTACAGCAAAGTGAGTCAGTTATACAAATCCAGTCTTTTTAGATTCTTTTCCCATATGGATCGTTACATAGTATTGAGTAGAGTTGCCTGGGTTATACAGTAGGTTCTTATGGTTATCTATTGTATATGTAGTAGTCTGTATATGTCAGTCTCAATTTCCCAATTTCTCCTGTCTCTCTTCCCTCTCTGGGCTTCCCTGGTAGCTCAGCTGGTAAAAAATCTGCCTGCAATATGGGAGACCTGGGTTTGATCCCTGGCTTGGGAAGATAACCTGGAGAAGGGAATGGCTACCCACTCCAGTGTTCTGGCCTGGAGAATTCCATGGCCGGTGTAGTCCCTTTGGTATCCATAAATTTCTTCTTTACATCTTGCCTCTATTTGTGCTTCACAGATAAGTTCAACTGTACTTTTTCTCTAGATTACACATATTATAAGATACTTGTTTTTTCTGACTTACACTTTACTCTGTATGACAGTCTCTAGGTCTATCCATGTCTCTGTTGATGGCACTATTTCATTCCTTTTTATGGCTGAGTAATATTCTTTTGTATAATGTATCACATCTTTGCTACTGCTAAGTCACTTCAGTCGTGTCTGACTGTGTGACCCCATAGATGGCAGCCCACCAGGCTCCCCCGTCCCTGGGATTCTCCAGGCAAGACCACTGGAGTGGGTTGCCATTTCCTTCTCCAATGCATGAAAGTGAAAAGTGAAAGTGAAGTCGCTCAGTCGTGTCCGACCCTCAGCAACCCCATGGACTGCAGGCTTCCAGGCTCCTCCATCCACGGGATTTTCCAGGCAAGAGTACTGGAGTGGGTTGCCATGGTCTTCTCCAGCCATTCCTATATTAATGGACATTTAGGTTACTTCCATATCCTGGCTATTGTAAATAGTGCTGCAATGAAAACTGGGGAGCATGTATCCTTCTGAATTATGGTTTTCTCTAGGTATGCTCAGGAGTGGGATTGCTGGGTCATACAGTGGTTCTATGTTTATTTTCTTAAGGATTCTCCATACTGTTCACCCATAGTAGCTGTACCATTTATCAGTCCAGTTCAGTTCAGTTCATTTGCTCAATCCTGTCCAACTCTTTGACCCCATGGACTGTAGCACGCCAGGCTTCACTGTCCATCACTAACTCCCGGAGTTTACTCAAACTCATGTCCTTTGAGTCGGTGATGCCATCCAACTATCTCATTCTCTGTCATCCCCTTTTCTTCCTGCCTTCAGTCTTTCCCAGCATCAAGGTCTTTTCAAATGAATCCACTCTTCCCATCAGGTGGCCAAAGTATTGGAGTTTCAGCTTCAACATCAGTCCTTCCAATGAATATTCAGGATTGATTTCCTTTAAGGTGGACTGGTTGGATCTCCTTGAAGTCCAAGGGACTCTCAAGAGTGTTCTCCAACACCACAGTTCAAAAGCTCTATTCCTACCAATAGTATAGGAGAATTTTATTTTCTCCATCCCTCTCCAGCATTTATTTGTAGGCTTTTGGATGATGGTCAATCTGAAAAATGTATGGTGATATCTAATTTTTGTTTTGATTTGCATTTCTACTAATCAGTGATGTTGAGCATCGTTTTGTAAGATTTTTTGTAAATTTGTCTTTAACAACAAATATCCTTTTTTTTTTTTTTTTAAGAGAGAGACTAACAAGAGTATTTGACCAAACTTTCTTTATATTTTTTTAATGGAATTTTTTGGATTTGTTTCTTTTTGTATTCAAACTATTAATTCAAAACAACTTATTTTTCTTTCCCAAGTGGGGCTTTGGCACATATCCAGAAGTATGATTCTGAGATCTTTGTTGTTGATTCAGTTGAATACACATACATTTGTATCTAATTTGAAAGTTCTTATTGGCTAGTAATTTTAAAACAGCAACCTATTGTGTTTTATATAGGAGTATATTTGAGAAATATAATGTCACCTGATCTTTATTTTTTAATTTTTTAAAATTTTTCTTGGAGGCTAATTACTTTACAATATTGTATTGGTTTTGTCATACATTGACATGAATCTGCCATGGGTGTACATGTGGTCCCCATCCTGAACCCCTCCTCCCACATCCCTCCCCATCCCATACTTCTGGGTCATCCCAGTGCACCAGCCCCAAGCACCCTGTCTCATGCATCAAACCTGGACTGGCAGCCCATTTCACATATGATAATATACATGATTCAATGCCATTCTCCCAAACCATCCCACCCTCACCCTCTCCCACAGAGTCCATAAGACTGTTTTATACATCTGTGTCTCTTTTCCTGTCTTGCATATAGGGTCATCATTACTATCTTTCTAAATTCCATATATATGCAGTAGTATACTGTATTGGTGTTTTTCTTTCTGGCTTACTTTACTCTGTATAATAGGCTCCAGTTTCATCCACCTCATTAGAACTGATTCAAATGTATTCTTTTTAATAGCTGAGTAATATTCCATTGTGTATATGTACCACAGCTTTTTTATCCATTCTTCTGCTGATGGACATCTAGGTTGCTTCCATGTCCTGGCTATTATAAACAGTGCTGCGATGAACATTGGGGTACATGTGTCTCTTTCAATTCTGGTTTCCTCAGTGTGTATGCCCAGCAGTGGGAGTGCTGGGTCATAAGGCAGTTCTATTTCTAGTTTTTTAAGGAATCTCCACACTGTTCTCCAGAGTGGCTGTACTAGTTTGCATTCCCACCAACAGTGTAAGAGGGTTCCCTTTTCTCCACATCCTCTCCAGCATTTATTGCTTTTAGACTTTTGGATTGCAGCCATTCTAACTGGCGTGAAATGATACCTCATTGTGGTTTTGATATGCATTTCTCTAATAGTGAGTGATGTTGAGCATCTTTGCATGTGTTTGTTAGCCATCTGTATGTCTTCTTTGGAGAAATGTCTGTTTATTTCTTTGGCCCATTTTTTAATTGGGTCATTTATTTTTCTGGAGTTGAGCTGGAGGAGTTGCTTGCATATTTTTGATATTAATTCTTTGTCAGTTGATTCATTTGCTATTATTTTCTCCCACTCTGAAGGCTGTCTTTTCACTTTGCTTATAGTTTCCTTTGTTGTGCAGAAGCTTTTAAGGTTAATTAGGTCCCATTTGTTTATTTTTGCTTTTATTTCCAATATTCTGGGGGTCATAGAGGATCCTGCTGTGATTTATGTTGAAGACTGTTTTGCCTATTTTTTTCCTCTAGGAGTTTTATAGTTTCTGGCCTTACTTTTAGATCTTTAATCCATTTTGAGTTTCTTTTTGTGTATGGTGTTAGAAAGTGTTCTATTTTCATTTTTTCAAAAGTCGTTGACCAGTTTTCACCACACCACTTGTTAAAGAGATTGTCTTTAATCCATTGTATATTCTTGCCCCTTTTGTCAAAGATAAGGTGTCCATAGATGTGTGGATTTACCATGGGCTTTCTATTTTGTTCCATTCATCTATATTTCTGACTTTGTGCCAGTACCATATTGTCTTGATGAATGTGGCTTTGTAGTAGAGCCTGAAGTCAGGCAGGTTGATTCCTCCAGTTCCATTCTTCTTTCTCAAGATTGCTTTGGCTATTTGAGGATTTTTTATATTTCCATACAAATTGTGAAATTATTTTTTCTAGTTCTGTGAAAAATACCGTTGGTAGCTTGATAGGGTTTGCACTGAATCTATAGATTGCTTTGGGTAATATATTCATTTTCACTGTATTGATTCTTCCTATCCATGAACATGGTATATTTCTCCATCTATTTGTGTCATCTTTGATTTCTTTCACCAATGTTTTATGGTTTTCTATATATAGATTTTTGTTTCTTTAGATAGATGTATTCCTAAGTATTTTATTCTTTTCATTGCAATGGTGAATTGAATTGTTTCCTTAATTTCTCTTTCTGTTTTCTCATTGTTAGTGTATAGAAATGCAAGGGATTTCTGTGTGTTGATTTTATATCCTGCAACTTTATTATTTTCATTAATTAGCTGTAGTAATTTTCTGGTGGAGTCTTTAGGGTTTTTTATGTAGAGGATCATGTCATCTGCAAACAGTGATAGTTTTACATCTTTTCCAATCTGGATTCCTTTTATTTCTTTTTCTGCTCTGATTGCTGTGGCCAGAACTTCCAAATCTATGTTGAATAGTAGTGGTGAGAGTGGGCACCCTTGTCTTGTTCCTGACTTTAGGGGAAATGCTTTCAGTTTTTCACCATTCAAGATGTTTGCTGAGGGTTCATCATATATAGCTTTTATTATGTTGAGGTATGTACCTTCTGTTCCTGCTTTGTAGAGGATTTTTATCACAAATGGATGTTTAATTTTGTCAAAGGCTTTCTCTGCATCTATTGAGATAATCATATGGTTTTTATTTTTCAATTTGTTAATGTGGTGTGTTATGTTGATTGATTTGTGGATATTGTAGAATCATTGCATCCCTGGGATAAAGCCCTCTTGGTCATGACGTATGATCTTTTTAATATGTTGTTAGACTGTGTTTGCTAGAATTTTGTCAAGGATTTTTGCATCTATGTTCATCAGTGATATTGGCCTGTAGTTTTCTTTTTGGCAGCATCTTTGTCAGGTTTGGTATTAGGGTGATGGTGGCCTCATAGAATGAGTTTGGAAGTTTACCTTGCTCTGCAATTTTCTGGAAGAACTTGAGTAGGACAGGTGTTAGCTCTTCTCTTAAACTTTTGGTAGAATTCAGCTGTGAAGCCATCTGGTCCTGGGCTTTTGTTTGCTGGAAGATTTCTGATTACAGTTTCAATTTCTGTGCTTGTGATGGGTCTCTTAAGATTTTCCATTTCTTCCTTGTTCAGTTTTGGAAAGTTGTACTTTTCAAAGAATTAGTCCATTTTTTCCAAGTTGTCCATTTATTTTCATAGATTTGCTGATTGTAGTCTCTTATAATCCTTTGTATTTCTGTGTTGTCTGTTGGGAACTCTCAATTTTCATTTCTAATTTTGTTGATTTGATTTTTCTCCCTTTGTTTCTTGATGAGTCTGGCTAATGATTTGTCAATTTTATTTATCTTTTCAAAGAACCAGCTTTGGCTTTGTTGATTTTTGCTATGGTCTCTTTTGTTTATTTTGTATTTATTTCTGCCTTAATTTTTAAGATTTCTTTCCTTCTACTAACCCTGGGGTTCTTCATTTCTTCTTTTCTAGTTGCTCTAGGTGTAGAGTTAGGTTATTATTATTATTATTATTTTTTTTTTTTTACTTTTTTCTTGTTTTTTTTTGTGGTAAGCCTGTATTGTTATGATCCTTCCCCTTAGCATTATTTTTTACAGTGTCCCATAGGTTTTGGGTTGTCGTGTTTTCATTTTCATTCATTTCTATGCATATTTTGATTTCTTTTTTGATTTCTTCTGTGATTTGTTTATTATTCAGTAGCATGTTGTTCAGCCTCCATATGTTGGAATTTTTAATAGTTTTTCTCCTGTAATTGAGATCTAATCTTACTGCATTGTGGTCAGAAGAGATTCTTGGAAAGATTTCAATTTTTTTTTTTTTAAAATTTACCAAGGCTAGATTTATGGCCCTGGAAGTGATCTATCCTGGAGAAGGTTCCATGGGCACTTGAGAAAAAAGGTGAAATTCATTGTTTTGGGGTGAAATGTCCTATAGATATCAATTAGATCTAACTGGTCTATTGCATCATTAAAAGTTTGTGTTTCCTTGTTAGTTTTCTGTTTAGTTGATCTATCCATAAGTGTGAGTAGGGTATTAAAGTCTCCCACACTTATTGTGTTATTATTAATTTCCCCTTTCATACTTGTTAGCATTTGTCTTACATACTGTGGTGCTCCTATGTTGGGTGCATATATATTTATAATTGTTATATCTTCTTCTTAGATTGATCCTTTGGTCATTTTGTAGTGTCCTTCTTTGTCTCTTTTCACAACCTTTGTTTTAAAGTCTATTGTATTGCTACTCCTGCTTTTGGTCTATATTTGTGTGGAATAACTTTTTCCAGCCCTTCACTTTGAGTCTGTATGTGTCCCTTGTGTTGAAGTGGGTCTCTTGTAGACAACATATATAGGGGTCTTGTTTTTATATTATTTTTAAATTTTCTATTATTCATTTCTGGAAATGCTCATAATTTTATTTTGTTGATGTTTTTGCATTAGGCTACAATGTTTTGAGACATGAGGTTTTCTTAGTTTCATTTGTTTTTGGCAAGCCAAGGGTGATTTAAGTTTAATTCAGTTATGTATCCTTAGATCTTTCAAATCTTGCCATTTTTTATAAAATAACTCAGCTTTCCTATTTTAGTTTTCCTTCTTATTATTCACATACTGATGCTAAATATATGTTTTATCTCTTATCTTTTATTTTTATTTATTCTGGAAATTTTATCAATCTAGTTCTCCATTTGTGCTTCAGGCAATTACTTTCAGAGTTCATTGAATTTTGGGTAATTTTGGAGATAAAATGAAAAAAACTGAAGAAATGTGTAAAATATTTTACAAAGATTTGCTGTTTCCAAGGTAAAAATAAACTATTCATAAATAGGTAAGGGACCAACAATAAACACAGTTAAGCTTTTATTAATATGAAATATTAATAAAATGCATCTATAAAATGAGATGATAGTCAAACTTAAATCAACAACTTGAGTATTATTAAGGAGAATAATTCAATCTATATTTTAAGAACTTAATGTGAATCACTACTGTAATTAGTACCTTTTACTGTTATTAAGTTTGGCAGGGCAAGTTTATACAATGGGGGAATGTTCAGGCTAAAATTTTAAATAAAGCTTGTTAGCATCATCATATATATTTGAGTCTCTGTTGCATGTTAAGAGAACTACCCCTTGAGATTAAGCCTCTTTTCATACCCCTTGAGCTTAAGCCTCATTTCTGTGTCTGGAATAGTTTTCTCTATTTACCAAGGTATTCAGTTCTCTTCTTTACCTAGTTTTTGTTCATTAAGTGTTCTCTAGTCTGAAAAATCTAAATTAAACTGCCTACATATTTTTCTTTATTACATTTTAATAGCCTTGTCATAGTATTTACTAAAGATTGCATTCTTATCCATTGATTTTTCTATGTACCAAAAGAATATACTCTCCATAGGGGTAGGGTCATGACTCTTGTTTACTATTTTATTTCTAGGACTTAGTTGGAAGTAAGTTCAGTACATAATTTTAATGATAAATAGAAAGGAATAAGAGAGAGGAAGGAAAGGAGTGGAGGAAAGAAAGATTAGATTACAAGAGGTTTTTATTTTTCTTATTGTGATTTTTTTTTTTTTTTAACCTGTGCACTCTGGGTCTGAATTTTCAGAGTTGATTGCAATTTCTGTCCACTTATTCTTTTGGTACTGTGAGAATAAATGGACAGTTAAAAATCCCATGGACTTCTTGAAGTATCTGATAAATAAATAACACCTATATTAACTCTCATATTTTCCTAGGCAGTGCTTTAAATTTTTATCCTACCTGTCCAAGAGGAAGTGAAGTTAGTACTGTTTAATCATTTAAGAATTATTTCTGTTCTATTATTTTGTCTGTCACAGGCTGATTGTATCACATGGTATCAGTATACAGATTCATTCAGAGTACTAAACTATTTTTGTCTTAAATAATCCTACATATAACTATCTCTTAGCCTGTTAACTTCTTTATTTATATATATTTAATAATACTATTAAATGATAATATTAAAAACATGAAAATCTGCAAGGATTTGAAAGTTGACAGGATCAAGAAATTATTAAAGTGCTTAAAATATTTACATATATTAATATGTATAACATACAATAGAAAAATACATAGAAAATATATAGCATTTAAAACATTGGTTTGTAGGTAGAATATGATTGCATGTATTCCATCCATATATGAAAAAATGATAACGGTTTCATCAGTTTCAAAAGGTAGTTGACCAGAGGCTTTATATAGGAAATGAATTAATGGGTTCATTGTGCATGAAACCCTATTTTGTTAAATGAAACTAACCCATTGGTCTTTATTGATCTTCTTGCTTTTAGATCAGTTATGCCTCTTGGTTTCCTTTTCTTTAATCAATGCTATTGTGTGAAGGCAGAAAAATTGTCTTAAACTTGTGATGATCAATTGTTTTAAAATTAAATTCAAGCTGTCTCCAAATATGCTACCATAAATACATTCCCACTTAATATATATATTAAAAACTATAGTAATTAGGAAGGAATGAAGAAGTGAAGTAGTATCTGATTATGTAAAATCATATAACTAAACTGAATTTTGTAGGTTTGAATTTTTGTATTAGGGAATCTGCATGGAGAAACATTTAAGTTTTGATTATATGAAATTTAATTACACATGCTCTCACACAAAAGCATGCATATCACACAGCCCTTATACATCTATTTAGGACTTAACAGACTAAAATAGAACAGTATCATAATATTTACTGAATTTTTTTCACTTTATGCAAAACCCTTGGCTTGCTTATGGTTATAAGCCTTTTTCAAATCTTGTAAACTTATGGGGATAATCATTAGAAGACTCTTTTCTGGGTTCACTAGCTGACCAAATATAACATGGAAATGTATGGTTTCTTCATAACTGTATTTTTTATTTGCATAAATATATATTCATAATATATTCACATATGTATATTCACAGTCTAAAGATTTATTCCATCATATTAGAGCAGAAGAGTCACCATACTGGTTATTTTAGAATACATACAGAGACAGTATTTATCCTCACAGAGGAACGAGAGATCAAATTGCCAACATCCACTGGATCATAGAAAAAGCAGGAAAGTTCCAGAAAAACATCTATTTCTGCTTTATTGACTCTGCCAAAGCCTTTGACTGTGTGGATCACAATAAACTGTGGAAAATTCTGAAAGAAATGGGAATACCAGACCACCTGATCTGCCTCTTGAGAAATTTGTATGCAGGTCAGGAAACAACAGTTAGAACTGGGCATGGGACAACAGACTGGTTCCAAATAGAAAAAGGAGTTCGTCAAGGCTGTATATTGTCACCCTGTTTATTTAACTTATATGCAGAGTACATCATGAGAAACGCTGGACTGGAAGAAACACAAGCTGGAATCAAGATTACCTGGAGAAATCTAAATAACCTCAGATATGCAGATGACACCACCCTTATGGCAGAACGTGAAGAGGAACTCAAAGCTTTTTGATGAAAGTGAAAGTGGAGAGTGAAAAAGTTGGCTTAAAGCTCAACATTCAGAAAATGAAGATCATGGCATCCGGTTCCACCACTTCATGGGAAATAGATGGGGAAACAGTGGAAACAGTGTCAGACTTTATTTTTCTGGGCTCCAAAATCACTACAGATGGTGACTGCAGCCATGAAATTAAAAGACGCTTACTCCTTGGAAGGAGGGTTATGACCAACCTAGATAGCATATTCAGAAGCAGAGACATTACTTTGCCAACAAAGGTTCGTCTAATCAAGGCTATGGTTTTTCCTGTGGTCATGTATGGATGTGAGAGTTGGACTATAAAGAAGGCTGAGCGCCAAAGAATTGATGCTTTTGAACTGTCGTCTTGGAGAAGACTCTTGAGAGTCCCTTGGACTGCAAGGAGATCCAACCAGTCCATTCTGAAGGAGATCAGCCCCGGGATTTCTTTGGAAGGAATGATGCTAAAGCTGAAACTCCAGTACTTTGGCCACCTCATGCGAAGAGTTGACTCCCTGGAAAAGACTGTGATGCTGGGAGGGATTGTGGGCAGGAGGAGAAGGGGACGAAAGAGGATGAGATAGCTGGATGGCATCACTGACTCAATGGACATGAGTCTTAGTGAACTCTGGGAGTTGGTTATGGACAGGGAGGCCTGGCGTGCTGTGATTCATGGGGTTGCAAAGATTTGGACATGACTGAGCAACTGATCTGATCTGATCTGATCTGATACAATAGGAAAAAGTACAATCAGAGTTTAGACCTTCCTTATAGTAAATGGTCAGGAAGACAGACATCTATATTTTATTAGGTTATTATTATTCATTTTAAAGCTACTACCTTATAGCGATCTTTTTATTTTGCTAATTCAGTTGTATATTGAAACAGCTTTGGTGAGATCAAAACTCTCCATGCAAAATTCATGGTAAATTAAGAATGACAAATCTGATTTGGTCTTAATAATTAACTATTACATAAGTAAAATATTTTACCCTAATATCATACTTCTATAGTATTGAATAAAGTAGAATTTAACATATTTTGAAGAAGACTTTAGCATATTTCAGAAGTGCAGGTTTTGCTTTTTAATTCTGAAATACTTGCTATGTAAATGTCAAGCATACTGTAGAAAACCTTATTTACTTTTAAAACTAAAATGTGTACTGTTATTTGTTCATCAAATAAGAATAAACATAACATTGCTGCTGCTGTTGCTGCTGCTGCTACTAAGTCACTTCAGTTGTGTCCGACCCTCAGCAACCCCATGAACTGCAGCCTTCCAGGCCCCTCCATCCATGGGATTTTCCTGGCAAAAATACTGGAGTGGGATGCCATTGACTTCTCCGAAACATGACAATAACAATAATTTGAAAAATTGATTCTAAAAGTTAACACCTTTTTCTAATCCACTTATAAAAATACATACTTAACAGATATTTATTTTTTCTTTATTTCTGGTATTCTCATTTCATCAATAATGCAGAATTTCCTTGGACAAAAAAATAAAATTAATTTCCACTTCATAAATTCATTTTCTACAAAAATATTCAACATATGTGACTTCAAGGCCAACAAATATACATCTATAGATCTTGAATAAATAAATTTTAAGTCCAAATCCAGCAAATTTTTAATGGATTGAAAAGCACTTTCACCTGTTCGCTGACAATTAAATTTGTTTTTCTAAAATCCTGGTCTTCATGACCATTGAAAACTTATCCTTTAGCAGCACCTTCTTTTGTGTTAGTTAGTTGCTGAGACATGTCCAACTCTTTCTGATCCCATGGCTTTTGTCCACCAAGCTCCTCTGGTCATGGAATTCTCCAGTTAAGAATTCCTGGAGGGGATTGCCATTTCCTTCTAAAAGCACCTTCTTTGATGTGAATACATTAGTTTGGACTTGTTCTATTGCAAGGGTAGTGATTCCTTATCCAAACGATCATATGCATAAAAAATAATTTACTGCCTCATAAAATAGTACTGGGGTGGATATAGCTTCAGGTATGTTTTTTTCCCAAACTCAAATGGGTCACAAGACTCTTTCCCCAAGTTTTGCATTTTTTACCCTTAAGTCCTGATTTAACTTGTGACCACATCCAGTTCACAACATAAGGGAGAATCTGATGGCTCACATAGAACCCTTCCTTCTTGACTGCCCTGAATTAAGTACACATCAATAGCTGAGTCCATCTCTATAGCCCCAAGATAGGATGACTTGATTACCAACCCTCAAAGATTATTTCCTTGACTCCTAGGGGTACAGTCAGATTTATACACAGAATATGGACTAATAAAATAATTATCAGTGATATGGAATTATATGATAAGGAGGATGAAGCATTTTAAGAAGCAATGACAATAGATAGCTAACACTGTCTCTCTCTTTTTTTCTTAAATTTACTTTTAATTGGAGGATAATGGCTTCACAATATTGTGCTGGTTTCTTCGTAGTACAATAATGTAACTCAGCCATTAGGTATACATAGATCCCCTCCCTCTGGAACCTCTTTCCCAGCCTTGGCCCTGCATCTCACTCCTCTAGGTCATCACAGAGCACCAGAGAATCATAACACCGCTACGTTATGCAGCATATTCCCACTAGCTATATATTTCACACATGGTAGTGTAAATATGTCAATGCCACTCTCTCAATTTGTCCCACCCTCTCCTTCCTACCCTGTGTTAACAAGTCATTTCTCTGAGTCTGCATCTCTTGATTTGCATTTTCTATATGACTTCAGGAGATTAGGTTGCATATAAATGTTTGGTCATAAATCCGTGTGTGTAACTTAAGTTTCTATTTATTGAATGTATTTGTCACTTCCACTATATAATCATAAGGGATTAGATCTGATACCTGAATGGCCTAGTGGATTTCCACACTTTCTTCAATTTAAGTTTGTAAGGCTACTGAATGTCAAACCCATGAAAGTAAAACCAGTGAGTCCATGGGTGATAAAACCCATGAAAGTGTCAGGGACTGCATCTGCTAGAAGTTTCTCACTCTCACACTCCATAGTCCATACTCAGACTCCATCAAGTTGTTAAAATTACAATTTAAATCTTTTTTCATGGTTTATGGCTATAAGGCTTCTGCGTCAGGGAAGGAGATCTTTCCTGTGATTCTCTAGGTACTCCTTTCAGAATGAATGGTGGCTATTGTGTTCTATGGGGCTTCCCTAGTGGCTCAGTGGTAAAGAATCTGCCTAGCAATGCAGGAGACAGTGATTCAGTCCCTGGGTTGGGGAAATCTGCAGTAGAAGGAAATGGCTACCCACTCCAATATTCTTGCCTGGGAAATTGCATGGACAGAGGAGCCCAGTGGGGTATACTACTTGTGGTTGCAGAGTCGGACATGACCTAGAGACTAAACAATAACAACATTGTATTCTATCATCATAGCTTTTAAAAAAAAAAGTTTATTTTTTTATTGAAGGATAATTGCTTTACAGAATTTTGCTGTTTTCTGTCAAACCTCAACATGAATCAACCATCAGTTCAGTTCTGTTGTGTCCAACTCTTTGTGACCCCATGAATTGCAGCACGCTAGGCTTCCCTGTTGGAGGAGGCAATGGCACTCCACTCCAGTACTCTTGCCTGGAAAATCCCATGGACGGAGGAGCCTGGTAGGCTGCAGTCCATGGGGTCGCTAATAGTCGGATACAACTGAGCGACCTCCCTTTCACTTTTCACTTTCATGCATTGGAGAAGGAAATGGCAACCCACTCCAGTGTTCTTGCCTGGAGAATCCCAGGGACGGCAGAGCCTGGTGGGCTACCGTCTGTGGGGTCACACAGAGTCAGACACAACTGAAGTGACTTAGCAGTAGCAGCAGCAGGCCTCCCTGTCCATCACCAACTCCCAGAGTTCACCCAAACTCATGTCCATCGAGTCGGTGATGCCATCCAGCCATCTCATCCTCTGTTGTCCCCTTCTTCTCCTGCCCCCAATCCCTCCCAGCATCAGAGTCTTTTCCAATGGGTCAACTCTTCACATGAGGTGGCCAAAGTATCGGAGTTTCAGCTTTAGCATCAGTCCTTCCAAAGAGCACCCAGGACTGATCTTCTTTAGAATGGACTGGTTGGATCTCCTTGTAGTCCAAGGAACTCTGAAGAGTCTTCTCCAACACCACAGTTCAGAAGCATCAATTCCTGGGCACTCAGCTTTCTCACAATCAACCATAGTTATACATATAGTCCCTCCCTTTTGAACCTCCCTCCTGTCTCCCTCCCCATCCCACCCCTCTAGGTTGATACAGAGCTCCTGTTTGATTTTCCTGAGCCATACAGAAAATTCCCATTGGCTATCTATTTTATATATGGTAAGGTAAGTTTCCATGTTATGCTTTCCATACATCTCGCCCTCTCCTCCCCTCTCCCCATGTCCATAATTCTATTCTCTATGTCTGTTTCTCCATTGTTGCCCTGTAAATAAATTCTTCAGTACCATTTTTCCAGATTCCGTATATATGCATTAGAATATCGTATTCATCTTTCTCTTTCTGACTCACTTCACTTTGTATAATAGGTTTTTGAAGAATCCAGTAAGTTGTTGAATTTCAGTTTAACTTGTCTTGTTGGAAGGCTAGTTTTGATAACTTTAGAGCTCTTTGCATATTACAACTGAAATCAGAAATCTAGTTTTGAAATTTAATAAAAACAAACACCTGATACACTTTGCATACTTCATGAAGAGAAAGGAAGCATTGCTGATATACAAAACATTTTATTAAAATATAATTTATACAAAGTGTCAAAATGCCTTTTCATTCATGAGTTGGGTTAGACTATCTACATTCAAACATTAAAAGCTATTATCCTGTATCCTGCATCGAACCTGGACTGGTGATTCATTTCTTATATGATATTATATGTGTTTCAATGCCATTCTCCCAAATCATTCCATGACTGAGTGACTGAACTGAACTGAAAAAATCTTTGATTCTTTTAATAAGGCCACTTAGTAACATTTTTGACTTGCCTGGACAAAATGGAAGAACTAATTTATTTCAATTTATTTTCAATTCAGGAGGTCTTTTTGTGACAGCAGTGGGAATCTAGGGTATGTCCTTGTAGTTTATGACTTTTAATACCTTGTATTTTTCTTGTCAAAGCCATTTCAGTATTATAATTGCTTTCTATAAATTTTATGCCATGGAGAGATACTATGAAGAATATTTAGAAATACATTGCTGGTAACTACATTTTTTATATTGAAATTGTTAGTATTTGGATATTCTAGCCTTGTGTTATAATCATTACACAAATAATTGCCTAGATTGGAAATTTTCCTAGTTAGTAAAGACCCAATAAAAAGACCTCTTATAGAAAGTAGAAAGACTACACAGGTGAATGCATTTTGGTTAAAAAAAAAAAAAAAGCATAAAATCATAGCTATAAGTAAGGTAGTATATGTTATTCTTGAAATCCTTACTATAATAAGCTCATAAGGATTTTATTTAATTTTATTTCTTGAAGGTAGAAACAGTGACTTCCCTTGTGGCTCAGATGGTAAAGTGTCTGTCTGCAATGCAGGAGACCTGGGTTCGATCCCTGGGCCTGGAAAATCCCCTGGAGAAGGAAATGGCAATCCACTCCAGTACTACTGCCTGGAAAATCCCATGGACAGAGGAGCCTGGTAGGCTACAGTCCATGGAGTCGCAAAATAAAATCATAGCTATAAGTAAGGTAGTATATGTTATTCTTGAAATCCTTACTATAACAAGCTCATAAGAATTTTTCTTTAATTTTATTTCTTGAAGGTAGAAATAAGTTTTCTTCAAGCAATTATCTCTATCTTTGTTGAAGTATAAGAAAAATGAATCAGAGTAATAATGTATATGAAAGGACTCAGATTACTCTGTGAGCTAAATGAAAAGAGGCAAATCTTTAATCTTTGAATATTCATGTCTACTGAAGAGTTGTTACATAGTATACCCTTAATAAATGTTGATTGAATAAGAGATTGAACTTATTAAGAGACATATTTCTATTCTTTCATCACAAAATGAGGAAATACATTATAGCAAGTTAAGAGTTCCTAAATAATATTATTAAGGAAGGTAAAATTCCCCAACTGTGCTATGAATATAATTGCTTATTAAGTTTATGTTTCTCTAGAAACCATTAAATTAGTTCATGAAATTTATCTTTCATGTAAATGAAATGAAAAATATCTTAGATTTCAGAAAAAAATTGAAAATTAAAATTTTACTGGAAACACATCAGCAAAACATTATTTTATCTTATGTAAAACAATATGCTGCTGCTGCTACTAAGTTGCTTCAGTAAAACAGTATAGCTAGCAATAGAAAAGATTCATATGGAAGGTGGAAATTTTAACATTCATTTCTTAGTCACTAACAGAGCAAGTACATCTTAAAAAGTGAGTTAAAATATTTAGGGCACTCTCTGTAAGGTAAACATATTTAACATCTGTATATTACGAGAAAGGAAAGGAAATATCTTCTGGGAGCCATTTAATCATAGGTTTTTCCCACTGTAAAATATTGTCATTGGTTATTCAATATTTTAAAAAATCATCATCTGATGAAATGGGACATGTACTTCCATGGACTGGTCAAGAGGGAACATTGTCTGAAACTGCAAAGATTATTTCTGATGTGGTAATAAAATGAGAAATTCAGAGAAATCTTGAATTGAAGATGTTGATTCAAGTAGGGAAGGCTCAAATAGGTTAAATGAAGGCACTCAAACTCTTCTGACTTATTTTGTAATTTTCTCAGTCTAATTCATATTCTAATTGCTATTTGGGATAATACTTTTTGATATTGCAAATTTAATTTTGATAAACAATTACAACACTGTTATTAATATTCAAATATATTGGAAAACTGGAATAAAACCTACACAGGAAGTTCTTTTAATGGAAACTTATTGGCCAATAGAAGAACTATTCTTACTTAACAATCAATTAATTATTATAGTCAATTAATTCATTGATACCTTTCATAACAATAAAAATCAAAATAAAAGAACTGCCAAGCTTCTACAAGATTATTAAAAACTCTGTACCAGTAAACTTAAATATTCAACTGCAATATTTCTTTAAGGATATATATATATATATATATATATATATATATATATATATATCTCATTTGACACAAATGATCCTTATTTTCATCAGTATACTTTTGCTTTTTATGTTTTATAAATTGTGAAAAAGTTACCAGAAAAAATAATCATGAGCAAATTGTAGGGTCAAAATCTTGACCAAGAGTTAGAGCTTGAATTGTAAAGATACTGTTGATTAATTGAGTAGGAAAAACTCTATCTTTATCTCTGGGCTTATGTAGATGCCTGGTTATTAATTCTTGTCCAAAGTAAAGACAATAGAATTTATATGCTACTTAAGGACTCAAACTCTCCTGGCAACCCCAGAGGTCACTTTCTTTACTGATGGTTTGCAAATGATATATGTCCCAATTGTATATGTGAAATTTTAATATCTAAAGTTGACTGAGTGGCAACACAGAGAGGTCAATGTCATAGAAAGAATAATTTATTACTTATAGTTCTCAAGAGGAAAGAGCATGCCATGTCATGCAGATCCACACAAAGAAGTATGAGGCAGAAGGAACAAGAAAACCATGACCAAGACTTTTATTGTTATGTTTGCTGTGGGAAAGATAAGACAGGGCATGAAAATGGCTTAGAATTGGACAGTCTGAATAATGTCTTTGGACTCTAGGTTACAGTGGTCATCTCTTGCATTCTGATACCAGTCTCTGGGATGATTTAGGATAGGGAAAATATTGATATTGAGTGTGAGAGATAAAGAGGTGGCTGGAGGTATAACTTAGGGTTGGCTGTTTTGCATATGAAAGGTATGCTCACAGTGGAATTGCTATGTTGAAAATTAGCTAGATTTGGGAAGGACAGTCTCTTCCCAACTATCTAACCCCATCACAATCCCAAATATCAAAACACCATAAGATATAGGGGGAAAAAAGCCTGATTAATAGTCTAACCAATTAGAAAAATGTGGCTTGATTAGGTGACCTAAGTGACTTAAATGTACCTACTGAAAATTTTTCTTTCGAGTTCTCTCAAAGCCAAGATACCTGTCCTGTATATCAACAAAGATAACACCTCAAGCTAGAGGTGGTCTAAACTGCTCTTGTCCAACCCCTGGTGCTGATTTTGCTAGTTCTCCAGGTCTCTCTTCTGCTGTGCCATATTGTTTGCCTTTAAATAAAAGCTTTATACAAGTATGTTTCATGGGATCTGGTGGGTTCTCTCAGTATATAAAATAAAAATTAAATCATGCATAAAATATGTGAACTTGAAAATATAGCAATAGAAAATATCCAAATTGAGACTCAAAAGAAAAAAGCTAAAAGAAGAGAAAATGAAAGATCTCCAGTCTCATGGGGGAAAAAATCAAGAGTAAATGGAATAGTTTGACACCTAGGAGAGGGAATAAAAACAAAAAGGAACGTGCTGGTTTGGCCAAAATGTTTGTTTGGGTTTTTCATGTTGCAGATAATGTCCATAGCATATTACAAAAAAACCCAAACAAACATTGGCCAACTCAATAGTGACAAAAACAACTTAAATAATGACTTAGATTTTGGTAAGATTAATACAACCAGTAAACTAAAAATTCAAGATATTCCTTGAAGAAGAAATGAGACAATAGGAAACCAATGCTAGAAATAATCTTAAAACACTTCGAGATTTATGTTCTTGGAGATAAAAGATAAGAAATTCAATAGATTTTTCCTCATTAAAAAAAAAAATCATCAGACATAGAATTTTACCTTTGAAAAACTGGAACTAGCATGTAAACCAAAAAAACAACAGTTAACTATAATTCTCTATCCAGCCAAATAATCATTTAAAAAATGAAGTAAGATAAAAATATATCAGGATAAAAAAGCTGATCAAATTCATCAGCCAAATTGCACTATTAGAAATAATAAACATAGTTCTTCAAGTGAATAGAAAATTATACAGGTGGAAATTTGAATATGCACAAAGGAACAAAGAGTATTAAATAAGGTAAATATATGGAGAAAGATACATAAGACATTTGCTATTTTCAAATGGTTGTTATTGTTCAGTTACCATGTTGTGTCCGACTCTTCATGACCCCACAGACTGCAGCACTCCAGGCTTCCCAGTCCCTCATCATCTCCCAGGGTTTGCTCAAACTCATGCCATTGAATCAGTGATGTTGTCCAACCATCTCATCTTGCCATTTTCAAATGGTAATTGATTATTGAGAAAAAAACTAAAACAATGTTATATTTGACATACAAGTGGCAACATAGGAGAGGAAAAAATTAAGGTGTACATGATGAAAGTGTTAGTGTTAGTCACTCAGTTGTGTCTAACTCTTTGTGACTCCATGGACTGTAGCCCGCCAGGCTACTCTGTCCATGGAATTCTCCAGGCAAGAATACTGGAGTGAGTTGCCATTTCCTTCTCTAGGGGATCTTCCTGACCCAGGGATCAAATCCAGGTATCCTGCATTGCAGGCAGATTCTTTACCTGCCAGAAATATATACCTTTATACATGATATAGCAATATTAAAATGCATTTTAAGTTAAAGATGGATCTTGCAGATTCCTAGAAAAAAATTATTATAAAAAAGATATGGATAATAAGTAGCCTTAAATGGAATGATAATATAGCTTCAGTTCAGTTCAGTCGCTCAGTCGTGTCCAAATCTTCACGACCCCATGAATCGCAGCACACCAGGCCTCCCTGTCCATCACCAACTCCCGGAGTTCACTCAGACTCACATCATCGAGTCAGTGATGCCAGCCAGCCATCTCATCCTCTGTCGTCCCCTTCCCCTCCTGCCCCCAATCCCTCCCAGCATCAGAGACTTTTCCAATGAGTCAGCTCTTCGCATGAGGTGACCAAAGTACTGGACTTTCAGCTTCAGCATCATTCCTTCCAAAGAAATCCCAGGGCTGATCTCCTTCACAATGGACTGGTTGGATCTCCTTGCAGTCCAAGGGACTCTCAAGAGTCTTCTCCAACACCACAGTTCAAAAGCATCAATTCTTCGGCACTCAGCCTTCTTTATAGTCCAACTCTCACATCCATACATGACCACAGGAAAAACCATAGCCTTGATTAGACGAACCTTTGTTGGCAAAGTAATGTCTCTTCTTTTGAATATGCTATCTAGGTTGGTCATAACTTTCCTTCCAAGGAGTAAGCGTCTTTTAATTTCATGGCTGCAGTCACCATCTGCAGTGATTTTGGAGCCCCCCAAAATAAAGTCTGACACTGTTTCCACTCTTTCCCATCTATTTCCCATGAAGTGATGGGACCGGATGCCATGATCTTCATTTTCTGAATGTTGAGCTTTAAGCCAACTTTTTCACTCTCCTCTTTCACTTTCATCAAGAGGCTTTTTAGTTCCTCTTCACTTTCTGCCATAAGGGTGGTATCATCTGCACATCTGAGGTTATTGATATTTCTCCCGGCAATCTTGATTCCAGCTTGTGTTCCTTCCCGTCCAGCATTTCTCATGATGTACTCTGCATATAAGTTAAATAAACAGGGTGACAATATACAACCTTGATCCAGCAATCCCACTGCTGGGCATACACACTGAGGAAACCAGAAGGGAAAGAGACACGTGTACCCCAATGTTCATCGCAGCACTGTTTATAATAGCCAGGACATGGAAGCAACCTAGATGTCCATCAGCAGATGAATGGACAAGAAAGCTATGGTACCTATACGCAATGGAGTATTACTCAGCCATTAAAAAGAATACATTTGAATCAGTTCTAATGAGGTGGATGAAACTGGAGCCTATTATACAGAGTGAAGTAAGCCAGAAAGAAAAAAACCAATACAGTATACTAACGCATATATATGGAATTTAGAAAGATGGTAACAATAACCCTGTGTATGAGACAGCAAAAGAGACACTGATGTATAGATCAGTCTTATGGAGTCTGTGGGAGAGGGAGAGGGTGGGAAGATTTGGGAGAATGGCATTGAAACATGTATAATATCATGTATGAAACAAGATGCCAGTCCAGGTTCGATGCACGATACTGGATGCTTGGGGCTAGAGCACTGGGATGACCCAGAGGGATGGTATGGGGAGGGAGGAGGGAGGAGGGCTCAGGATGGGGAACACATGTATACCTGTGGCAGATTCATTTTGATATTTGGCAAAACTAATACAATTATGTAAAGTTTAAAAATAAAATAAAAAAATAAAATAAAATGCAAAGCCAAAAAAAAAAAAGATAATTCATCAGTAAGATGAAATATATTTAAATATGCATGCACTTCTTAAGAGTTTCAAAACATAAATGGAAGGAATGGAAAATTGTCCTTCTTCCCTCCCAGGTTCTTTGACTGGTCTAATAGTTAAACTGACACAAGACAGATTAAGAGGAGAAAAACAAATACAATTTTGTACAAACGGGAGCCCATAAAGATGAGACTCCCCTAGCTAACCAAAGCCGGCAGCTTTTATACCTTTTAGACAAGGAAATAATAAATTTGTAAGAAATTGACAGAAGAAAGGGATTTGCGTTTGGGGTAGTAAGTTAGTGAAAAAGTAGCAGGTTTGTTTAGGTAACCTTTTTAGCCTTGAGTTCCCTATCTCTAACTATGAGGACGCCTTCTACCCTCCTGATATGGGGAGAATTGTTTCACATGAGAGATATTTTTCCTACATTCAGGGGGATAAATCCTCATTAGAATGTCATTTTTCTGTGACTATTTCTTAGTAACTTTAGTTCTAGCTGCTGCTGCTGCTAAGTCACTTCAGTTGTGTCCGACTCTGTGAGACCCCATAGACGGCAGCCCAACAGGCTCCCCTATCCCTGGGATTCTCCAGGCAAGAACACTGGAGTAGGTTGCCATTTCCTTCTCCAATGCATGAAAGTGAAAAGTGAAATTTCTAGCTAATCAATGGCAAATTGGTATATTTTTGGATGGCATATTTTGCTCTTTTAAGACTAATTACTGATAGAACTGAAAGGAGACATAGGTGTATCCATAATTACAGCTGAAAATGTAACAACTCCTATCTTAAACAGACAGACTTTAAGTGCACATGAAATATTAATCTATATAGACTATATATATGTAGGCCATCAAATATCTCAATAAATTACAAAGAATTAAAATCAGATAGTTTATATTCTCAGACTACTGAAGAGTTAAATAACCTAAACTATTAAAATAATAATTACTTGAGTAATACTTATGTATAGCCCATGGAAAAAAGGACAAATAAAAATCATAAAATATTTTAATTGAATAGAATAAACAATTTATCAGAATTTGCTGGATTCCCCTAAAGGAGTGCTTCATGAATATAAATTTTAAAATTAATTACATATGACTAAATGCCTCTATTTGTAAAGAAGAATTAAAATTAGTGGTCTAAACTTTAGACTTAGAAAAGTAGATTAAAAAGAGCAAATCAAACACAAAGTATGTGAAAGGAAATAATAAAAATAAGAACAGAATATGAATTAAGATAGAGAAAACATATTAAACCAAAAGATAGATTTTTAAAAATATCATTAAAATGAATTTATAGCTAGACCACTCCCTTTCACCCCGAATTTTTGAAAGATTTAAGCTCTATTTTTTAAATATGTTTTAAATGTAACAGTTCTTAAGGTCTTCTCTCATGGATCAGTGGTAAAGAATCCTCCTGACAATACAATGGACATGAATTTGATCCCTGGTCTGGGAAGATCCCACTTGCCACAGGACAACTAAGCCCTTGTGCCAAGACTACTAAGCCAGGGCTTTAGAGCCCATGAACTCCAGTTACTGAAGCCTGCATGTCTAAATCCTGTGCTCTGAAACAAGAGAAACCAATACAATAGAAGACTGCAACCCACAATTGAAGAAGACTTGTGCAGCAATGAAGACTCAGAGCAGCCATAAATAAATAAATAGAATAAAAAATGTGACTTTTGTTATACATTTGACTTTACTAACTATATATTATGTTTGGGAGAAATACTCAAAATAATCTGTAGGCTTTGATTCTCCTATAAAACTACTTTGCAGACAGTCTGATTTAAATTAATGGCAGAAAAGAGGAAAAGTCATATTAATAATATCAAGGAGTCATCATATATGTCCTGCAGATACAGAGAATACTGTGAATAATTTCTTGCTACTGACTTTGCTTAGAAGAGGTGGACATGGGAATGTAAACCAATATAGCCATTACTGAAAACAGTCTGGAAATTCCACAAAAATAAATAAAATAAAACTACCATCTTTTCCCAGGAAGCAACAGTTAGAACTGGACATGGAACAACAGACTGGTTCCAAATAGGAAAAGGAGTACATCAAGGCTGTATATTGTCACCCTGCTTTTTAAACTTATATGCAGAGTACATCATGAGAAATGCAGGACTGGAAGAAACACAAGCTGGAATCAAGATTGCCGGGAGAAATATTAATAACCTCAGATATGCAGATGACACCACCCTTATGGCAGAAAGTGAAGAGGATCTCAAAAGCTTCTTGATGAAAGTGAAAGAGGAGAGTGAAAAAGTTGGCTTAAAGCTCAACATTCAGAAAATGAAGATCATGGCATCCAGTCCCATCACTTCATGGAAAATAGATGGGAAAGAGTGGAAACAGCATCAGACTTTATTTTTGGGGGCTCCAAAATCACTGCAGATGGTGACTGAAGCCATGAAATTAAAAGACGCTTACTCCTTGGAAGGAAAGTTATAACCAACCTAGACAGCATATTCAAAAGCAAAGACATTACTTTGCCAACAAAGATTCGTCTAATCAAGGCCATGGTTTTTCCTGTGGTCAGGTATGGACGTGAGAGTTGGACTGTGAAGAAGGCTGAGTGCTGAAGAATTTGTGCTTTTGAACTGTGGTGTTGGAGAAGACTCTTGAGAGTCCCTTGGACTGCAAGGAGATCCAACCAGTCCATTGTGAAGGAGATCAGCCCTGGGATTTCTTTGGAAGGAATGATGCTGAAGCTGAAACTCTAGTACTTTGGCCACATCATGCGAAGAGTTGACTCATTGGAAAAGACTCTGATGCTGGGAGGGATTGGGGGCAAGAGGAGAAGGGGACAACAGAGGATGAGATGGCTGGCTGGCATCACTGACTCGATGGATGTGAGTCTGAGTGAACTCTGGGAGTTGGTGATGGACAGGGAGGCCTGGTGTGCTGCGATTCATGGGGTCGCAAAGAGTCGGACACGACTGAGCAACTGAACTGAACTGAACCATCTTTTCCAACAGTTCCATGTCTGGGTATTTATCCTAAAGAAATGCAATCCCTGTATTGAAAATATATCCTCCCTCATCTTCATTGCATCATTTCAGAGTCATGAATATCAATGGAACACAACAGAGTCCAAAATTTAACTTACACAGAAGTGTTTAAATTATTTTTGATATGAGTTCTAATAAAATCGAATAGGGGAAAAATATAGTTTATCCTTGAAGAACTTCTGGATTTAGGGAAACCAACCCTCACCTTGTGGAATACCCGTGTGTAATTTTACAGTTTACCCCTCATATCCATGTTTCTACATCTATAAATTCAACCATGGGCCATGGAGTACTACACTATGTTTTGATTTAAAAAAATATATGTATAAGTGAACCTACACAGTTCAAACCCAATACTATTCAAGAGTTAACTGTAGTACTTATAATAAAAAATGCTACCATAGTGTATGGCTATATGAGAAAAAATGAATTTCATATTGCCTAATACCATACACTGATTATCTCAAATGGATCATAAGTCTAAATGTAAAAGATAAAATTAGAAACTTTTCAAAGAAAAACACAAAGAAAAATCTTTGTGACCTTATGAAAAATAAGGATTTCTGATTCAGGAAACAGAAATAAGCATTAAAAAAGGAAACAATGGCTAAATTTTACTTCAAAAAAATGTCAAAATTTAAAAGTTTAAGGATGTCTTCTGACCAGAACAGTAAAATTAAGACAAATGGCACAGTTAAATGCTGAAAGCAAATGGAGGAACTGGTACACCCATATATTGCTGGTGAGAACATGAAATGTTACAACTATTTTGAAAAACAGTTTGGCAAGCTCTTATACATTAAACAACCTAGTGTTTTCAGACCTAGGTATGTATCCAGGCAAATGAAAGATTATGTTTATAAACACATTTTGCTGCCAATGCTAATAGCTTCTCTATGGTAATCTCCAACTGGAAATGCAACTAACGTCCTTCACAGATGACTGAATAAGAGGACTACTCATAAATGGCTATAACAAACAGTAAATATATATTCATACCATGGAATACTACTCAGAAATAAAAAGGCAGAAACTCATATTGCACAAAACAGTATAACTGTATCTCAAAAAATCTTTTGAGTGAAAGAAATCAGACACAAACAGATTTATTATTGTATAATTCTCTTTATGTGCGATTCTAGAGCAGAAGTCATTAATGTAATGTGAATATTCTATATCTTTATAATAGTGTAACCTGAGGATGTACATTTGACAAAATATATCAAATTATAAATTAAAGTGTTTATATTTTACTGAATCAGTTATATCCAAATAAAATTGATATAATTTATCAGTTATTCATATCTTTAAGAAATTTTGTACTGTTTATAAAGGCATAATGTTACCTTCAAGGGCTATGATCAATATTGAAAAATATCACTTAAATAAACTATGGATTTATCACTCATCTTAGCAGCAATGTAAATTGCATTTTTATAATTTCCAAAGGATGTATATGTGCTCTTTCTTGCCCACTAATAGATATTTTTAGTTTCCACTGGAAACATAGGAAGCACAGGAGACTATTTCAGCAGCTTCTCAGGAAAGCCTCTTATAGCAAAATAGTTTTTATTGCTGTTTTATGTAAAAGGATTAGATGTCACAATAGCAGTTCCTACAATCCAACTGAGTTGCTATTCCTTCAAGAGTTGATATTCCTTCAAATTTGCTATCCATTGATTCAGACTCCAGTGACTTGTTTCCATTTATTAAACATTTTCTCTCTGAATCTGCTTGTACCTCTCCACTAATCTTGTCTTACAGTACTAGGGACATCATTTATATTTGCTTATGCCTTTTTTTTGTCTATTTCTCACTTTTAAAATATTCCAAATACATGGTATGATTTAAAAATATTTAATATGCTTATTTTTAACTCATTATTTATATTTCATTCCATAGGTTGTTAAGTCACAGTGCTGGGAACTCTGACTCCTTTGATTTATGTATATTCTAATATGGGCACAAGACTTTATGTATATTATACATAATATAGACAAAAAGTTTATCTCTGTAATGAATGATTTTAAAGACTGTGTAACCTATTTGTGAAAACTTAAGTTTTATGTAATCATTTATATAATACTAAACTGAATTCACTTTTGAAACACTCATAAGGCTAAGTTTAATTTTTTCTTTATTATGAGTTATATGCTGAGATTTATACACCCAAATACAGACAAGAAACACATAAGTAAAATCTACATGCTTACATGATAAAAATGTTTTAGGTACATATCTATATTTGCAATATATATACATATGTATATATATGTTATACAGATACGTAAAATAGAAAATTGAATTCCTCAAATGAAAATAATACTTGACCCTTTTGTGGAAGACTTTTTCAGTTAGAATGTCTTACATTTTTCATTAGAATAGAGTGTCTAACTTGTTAGGAAAGAAAATCTTTTTCAAAAATAATTTTTAAAGGGATTTCCATTTGTATTAGATGTGCAACATCACAGAAACAAGTTGTGTCATTCCTCCCACCTTTGCAATTTTATTTCAATGTAAATCATTTTTCATTAAAATGTCTCATCTTTCTGGCCAGTTTCCATCAGCTCTTGTGAGTTCTGATGATTCATAAGTTCCTTCCAATCCATGAGTGAGCATATAAAGAAATTAACCATCAGAAGCAGGCTAAAAACCACATAAAGGCAAGATCACTTTTGTTTAAGTCATAATTTATTACCTCTGTTCATTTCAAAGTACTTTTAAAAATTGACTCAGTGAACAAGTCATAATTCTTATGAAGGTAAACATTATTATAGCTTTAACAAAAGTGATTATTGAGGCTAAGAATTTGTCTTCAAAGTGAAAAATAATACCTGATTCTCCTCATCAGTTTTGGTTCATAATATTGTATGAGACTCCAACCTCTTTTTTAATACTCTATTTATTCACAATCTATATAACCTCTTCTAGTCAGCAGTGCTATTTGTATTAATGGACATTTCAAAGCTTGTATTTTTCTGATATGATTCACAGTCCAACAAAATTTTGTAGATGTGGTAAATCTTCACATAAGTACATTGTCTTTGATTCACATTATGCTTATTAAACTCAACAAGTATTTATTGAGTCACAATATGTGTCAGACACTGTGGGAAGTGCTAGGAATAAAAAGATAACCATGGAGCTGTTTGCTGTCAAGGGTACACAGTCAAGTTATAAAGACAGTTATGTAAGTTAATCATTGGGATAAAATGTGATGAGTGCAATTTTACCAGTATTTTCAGAATAGAATATTGACACAAATTATGTCATCAACTTGAATGCATAAAGTATACTTTCAAAGAAAATATGTTTTACATGGAACAAAAAATAGGAGTAGGTTTTTTCCAGATGGGAGCAAAATATGACTGGGAGATGGGTGAGTAAAGAAGAGTATTTCAGGAGGCAGAACAGCATGTGCCAAACTGGAAATATATTAGACAGCCAAGGGAACTGCAGAGTTTTGGTCTTGACTGAAATGTGGACAGTATTTATGTGGCAAAGGCAGATTAGGCAAAGATGACATTCTGGGATGTATCTTATGATACTCTAAAAGCCCTGAAGTAGCAATCCCATTATAACATTGAAAACCAAGCAGGAGTAACATAGTGATGTTTCTACTTTGATTCAAGCTTTGTTAACGATAGGATAATAGATTATAAGTCTGTGGATAAGGATATGAGTGGAGCTTACTGTGTGTCAGGTAGAAGATGAAAATCCAATTTAAAGTCGTTGATAGTTATAAGTGGGTGATATTGAGAGATACTCAGATAGTAAAATCGTGCAGAATTCAATGCCCATGAAATGTGGTAGGAGAGGGGCGGGAAGTTTAGGAGTCTCCTGTAATTGTAAGTAAGTAAATAAATGGCTTGTTCAAAATGGAAATATGAGAATGAGCAAGTTGAGAAGAAAGACTGTAAGTTTGATTTTGGATGTGTTGACCTAGAATCTACACGTTTAAAAACATTTTGATAACTGGAAATTAGTGTTTTGTGTGCATTTGTGGATGAAATACATGGCCAGTTTTATCAAATCTGAAAGTTTTAGAGTATTCTCCTCAAGCTTCATTAGATTAAAAAATTTTAAGCAATCATATTTGACTTGTTAGTACTACCCAATGTAGGTGTTTATGGACTTCCCTGGTGGCTCAGCAGTAAAGAACCCACCTGTCAATGCAGAAGGCCTGAGTTTGATCCCTAGGACAGGAAGATCCCCTGGAGAGGGAAATGGAAGCCCACTTCAATATTCTTGTCTGCAAAATCCCATGGACAGAGGTGCCTGGTGGGTTGCAGTCCATGAGGCTGCAAAAGAATTGTGCATGACTGAGCAACTAAACAATAATATAGGTGTTTTGATCATTACACACAAATTAGAGATACCAAAGGAATATTTCATGCAAAGATGGGCACAATACAGAACAGAAATGGTTTGGACCTAACAGAAGCAGAAGGTATTAAGAAGTGGTGGCAAGAATACACAGAAAAACTATACAAAAAAGATCTTCATGACCCAGATAATCACAAGGTGTGATCACCAACCTAGAGCAAGACATCCTGGAATGCAAAGTCAAGCGGTCCTTCAGAAGCATCACTATGAACAAAGCTACTGGACATGATGGAATTCCAGTTGAGCTATTACAAATCGTAAAAGATGATCCTGTGAAAGTGCTGTAATCAATATGCCAGCAAATTTAGAAAATTCAGCAGTGGCCACAGAACTGGAAATGGTCAGTTTTCATTCCAGTCCCAAAGAAAGGCAATGCCAAAGAATGCTCAAACTACTGAAATTACTGCACAATTGCACTCATCTCACACGCTAGTAAAGTAATGCTCAAAATTCTCCAAGCCAGGCTTCAATAGTACGTGAACTGTGAATTTCCACATGTTCAAGCTGGATTAGAAAAGGCAGAGGAACCAAAGAGCAAATTGCCAACATCCACTAGATCATCGAAAAAGCAAGAGAGTTCCAGAAAAATATCTATTTCTGCTTTATTGAGTATGGCAAAGGCTTTGACTGTGTGGATCACAACAAACTCTGGAAAATTCTTAAAGAGATGGGAACACCAGACCACCTAAACTGCCTCCTGAGAAATCTGTATGCAGGTCAGAAAGCAACAGTTAGAACTGGACATTGAACAACAGACTGGTTTCAAGTAGGGAAAGGAGTACGTCAAAGCTGTATATTGTCACCCTGTTTATTTAACTTCTATGCAGAGTACATCATGAGAAATGCTGGACTGTTTGAAGCACAAGCTAGAGTCAAGATTGCCGGGAGAAATATTAATAACCTCAGATATGCAGATGACACCACCCTTATGGCAGAAAGCAAAGAAGAACTAAAGAGCCTCTTAATGAAAGTGACAGAGGAGAGGGAAAAAGTTGGCTTAAAGCTCAACATTCAGAAAAATAAGATCACAGCATCTGGTCTTATCACTTCATGGCAAATAGATGGGAAAACAGTGGAAACAGTGACAGACTTTATTTTGGAGGGGCTCCAAAATCACTGCAGATGTGGCTGTAACCATGAAATTAAAAGCCACTTGCTCCTTAGAAGAAAATCTATGACAAACCTATATAGCATATTAAAAAGCAGAGAAATATTTAGCCAACAAAGTCCATCTAGTGAAAGCTTTGGTTTTTCCAGTAGTCATGTATGGATTGAGAGTTGAACTATAAAGAAAGCTGAGGACCAAAGCATTGATGCTTTTGAACTGTGGTGTTGGAGAAGACTTGAGAGTCCTTTGGACTGCAAGGAAATCCAACCCGTCCATCCTAAAGGAAGTCAGTCCTGATTTTCACTGGAAAGACTGATGCTGAAGCTGAAACTCCAATACTTTGGCCACCTGCTGCAAAGAACTGACTCATTTCAAAGATCCTGATGCTGGGAAAGATTGAAGGTGGGAGGAGAAGGGGACAAAAGAGGATGAGATGGCTGGATGGCATCACCAACTCAATGGGCATGAGTTTGAGTAAACTCCGGGAGTTGGCGATGGACAGGGAGGCCTGCATGCTGCAGTCCATGGGGTCGCAAAGAGTCAGACATGACTGAACTACTGAATTGAACTGAACTGAGATTATTACACTTACCCTGCTGAATAAGACTTCTGCTGATTGTTGCTAGTATTTAATGTTTCTTTTTGATATACTGTTGCAGAAAACAAGGTTAGTGGAGGAAGATTATTTTCAACAATTCTGAAATCCCTTGTAGCTAAATTATCTAATGTTTGATTTGAAATGAAAAGTAAAATTTTAAAAGCCTTATGCAAAGGAGGAAAAGGAGCCATTTGTTTCCATTAAAGCCATAAACTCTAGTTACTGAAATCTGATGTTGGAACTATTTTCTCACCTTCTTCCCAATGGTCCATTACATTGCATCCTGTGAATGCAGAAAAGTGCTGATTTCATTAAATTTAAATTTGATATTGAAAGGCTTTACATGTAAGTGCATCACTGAATGTTACTATTTCAAAAAGCAGAATTAAAGAAAAAAGTTGACTGCATCTATATGGCTGTGCTCCCATTGACCATAACGTTAACACCTCATTGAGCTGACAAAGCTTAAGAAAGGCTGAGTTCACTTCACTGCTACTGTTATTCAGCTGCATATGTTTCATTAAAATCATTATTAGTGAATTTTATGTATATAAATCATTGAAAACTATGCTTTCTCTTCAAACTGTGCACAATGTAACTTCCCCCACCTACCAAGCCAATGCAGGCAAATAGCAACAATCTTCTCTTAACCTATTGTGTGTGTGTGTTCAGTCTCTTAGTCATGTCTGACTATTTGCAACCCCCTGAAGTGTGGCCCACCAGGCTCCTCTGCCCATGAAAAATAGTTTATAATCTGTCAATTATGTTTTATATATGACTAGAAAGTTGTACTTGAGTAGATAATACTGGAATATTAAAAGTAACTGGTGTTATCAAAACAGTGCTTTGGGTGGGACTGAGTTCTTTCAGGACTGAGATCTGATGAATTCTTTATTTAGGTATGCCCAGGAAAGTCAAGTCGTTACAGGACACTAAACACTCCCCATAGAGATCTGTCTTTGGTAAGGAGACTCATTTCTTTCTCCATAGTCATCTGTGAGGTGACATCCTTTCTGCCAGAGTAGAATTAATCTTAAAAGTGATTCTTTTTATTGGTTTGCTTTAACACTCTGACCTACCATAACAACATTGTAGCATAAACTGGCATATTTTTCATTTTTCAAGACTCTGTTGTTTCTTCTTGACAAGTAAAACTATTCCTGTTCAGAAAACACCCATGTTCCTCAGGTAACATTAAATAATAACATCTCCATAGTGCTAATACTGATCTCTGAAGACACAAATCCATTCTTACTTTGACAGATTATATAAACACACATTTTAAACTATATTCTCAACCTATACTCACGTCATTATGTGGTAAAATTTTTTTGTTTTTTAATTTTCTCTCCACAGAGTCCTAGAGATTCTTGGAATATCAGAAAGTAAATCCATGGCCTGGTATTTAGTTTTGAATGCCTTAGATTTATTTTTCTAACAATCGCTCACAGTGTTCAAACCACCTAATCTCCTATTTAGCAAAAACACAACCAAACAAAAGTGATATATAAATCCAACAATTGGAAAATAAATCCATTAGACTTAGAAAGAGATCATCATTTTCTAGCTGCTATGAGAATTTTCAAAGAAGCAGACATTAAAGAGAAAAATTCTAAGATAGTATCTAGTGGTAAGTGATGCTTCTGTGTCAATAAGACAGTATTTTTGTCCTTATGTACATGTCAGAAAGCTGAGGAAAAGTGAAAGATATACTTCTTTTCCTAGAAAAACAATAATGTGGGGCAAATTGTAAATACTCCCAAACCCTTATCATTTTTTCTACATGTCCACAGAAATATATACTTGAAAACTTATTCTCTAATTTACATGAATAAAAATCCTTAGACGCATCATTGTTTTCATTAATATTTTACAGAAATTCAGTGAAGTGAGCAAGTCTCCCTCCATTCTTCCTCTGTTTACTCAATTCAAGAAAGATATCAGCCTCCAGCTAGAAAGTATATCTTCTCAATTAACAAAATTCACAAATACATAAACACTAAAGAATAATTTTTAAAAGAGGCACTAGCACCATTGACACTACAGAGAAAGCTTTACAAATATATCATTTGTTTGAGGAAGAATGTAAGTGATTTTAATCTGTCAAACAAAGTGATAACTTTGAAATATTTATAATTCAAAACAAGTCCTTATCAATTAGAAAAGATTAGCTTGTACTATCATCTTAATATGATACCTCTTGGGCAAAACTAATACAATATTGTAAAGTTTAAAAATAAAATAAAATTAAAAAAAATATGATACCTCTAAGAAAGTTCACACAGGTAAGAGAAAGGTAAACATACTACAAATATTCTGTATTTAATATGGATACAGATATAGATATTTAATCTTGGGAAAAATACTTGGATCAAAGTTGGGAAATTCAGAGAAAACTTTTTGAGAGTCTCTGAGTAGGAATTTTTGGGAGTTGTTATACTTGGTACAATTCATTAAAGATTCATCTTTAACCAACATGGGCATGTTTTGCCAAACCAGAAAGGAATAGACCACAAAGACTCAGAGTGTAAGAGACATGGGGACAAAGGAGAGTGATTACAAAGTTTGTTATTGAGAGAAGATTGTCTCATAGAGCAAGCCAAATAGAAAAAGATTAGAGCTTTAAATCCAAATAGTGTCACTGATTCAGCGAAGTTTGAAAGACTTAGCTAACTAATTTTGGTGTTTAAAGAGAAAAGAGTTGAACAGGTTAGACATGGTGGAAGCCAATAGTTCTAATAAATTATGAAGACTAACCTGGTTTTCTACTTTGTACTTTGCAGCTTTTACATAGAAGAACTTGATCATACCATGGTAAAGAATCTAATTTCAAACTTATAGTCTATTATTGTTTTTACTACATCATTTAGGGCTGAATCCTAAATTTCTGTGACGTACAACTTCTTGTCAATTTTTCAGGGCAAGTTGTATGACATAAATAAAAACTTTGAGCTAGAGCAATATGGATACTTTGTTTTCATTTTAAGTTGTTGTTAGTGAAAGGCAGACCAGGTGAGGGGTACCACTTCACATGCTTCATTTTTAAAATCCAATTATTTTAGGTATTTTACTTTTTAAAAATTTTCATTTAAAAGATGGCCTAATTCAGTTGAGCTGCATGAATAGCCTAGAAAAAATGACTCAGACTTCAGAGTACTCGACTGAATTCAAAGACGTGGTTTACAAAAGATTCTAGAAGAATAAGGCTTCAGACATACAGGGGACAGAGTTTAAGTATGGTTGGTTAAGTCTAGAATTCACAATAGAGGCGGGCTCATCCTCAGACAATAGGCCTGTACTCTGTGGATGGAACACATCTTAAGCAGAAAAAGTGTCTTTCTCTTTCTTTCTGTCTGCGTCTTCTGTCCTCAGCCTTTCCCTTCTTCTTTGTGACAAGATTACGTAGTTGCTAAGACAGAGTTTTCTTTTTTTTTTCTTTTTCAGAGTTTTCTTAGTTAGGGGTGTCATAATGGTGTCCCTGCCCCTTATTCGAGTGGCCTTGAAGTCATGCTGGTGTCAGGGTGGGGGTTACTCCCACCTTGGCTGAATAATACAAATTACTAAACTAAAATGTAAAAGTCAGACACGCCAAATTGTTTGATATATCAATCGCTAGGACTACATTTTTCTTAACATCTACCTTTTGTGAGAAAACACTTTGAATGACTCAGATATAGATCAACTTCAGTATGCTGCAAGGCAACCAGCTGTTATCTATTCCTTCATAGTTTCCCTTCATTATCAGAAAAGAATGAACAAGAAGCCTATATCTTTTTGACCAGCCTGGTAGGGGTGGTATTCAGTGACTGTCAATGAAGGAAAAAACAAAGCAAAGCATTATTGAAGAAGTTAGGGGCAGGAAGGCTAATAGATCCTACTCCCAGAAAACTTCCTCTCTAAGTAACAACAATAAAGACTTTAATGTATTTAGGGGGATATAATTTTATTGTACTTTGGTGGTTTTGTATTTGAAAAAAAAGTCAAACTCTCTAAATTTATTTAGCAACTAAACAGAGATTCAGATCAGTTGCTCAGTCGTGTCCGACTCTTTGCGACCCCATGAATCGCAGCACTCCAGGCCTCTCTGTCCATCACCAACTCCCAGAGTTCACCCAGACTCACGTCCATTGAGTCAGTGATGCCATCCAGCCATCTCATCCTCTGTTGTCCCCTTCTCCTCCTGCCCCCAGTGCCTCCCAGCATCAGAGTCTTTTCCAATGAGTCAACTCTTCACATGAGGTGGCCAAAGTACTGGAGTTTCAGCTTTAGCATCATTCCTTCCAAAGAAATCCCAGGGCTGATCTCCTTCAGAATGGACTGGTTGGATCTCCTTGCAGTCCAAGGGACTCTCAAGAGTCTTCTCCAACACCACAGTTCAAAAGCATCAAGATCAAATGGCATTTTAGACAGAAGTTTCATAGACATTATGGAATGTGATTCTCAAAAATACGTTTTAGATAAAGCGGATGAAGAAAAGAGTATTCAGAGAGATGATTCGATATGGTTAGACATTTCAGGACTTCTTGTCTTATACCACATCTAAAAAAGGTCAACTTTGCAAACAGAAAATCTTAGGGGAAGGACAGTTTTTTAGAAACCAAAATCAAACAAGAAAATAGAAAAATCATTTTCTTTAGTTTTTGTAGCTTTAAGCATATAATAATTTTCATTAAATGTCATTGATAATAATTTCTAGTAGTAAGTTATTTTTTTTTCTTGAAGATATTATCACTTGTGGGTACTTGTTTTTTGTAGAAGACACTTTTGTTATCGATTCCTTATTTTTATTTGGTTATGTCATGGAAATGAAAAAACCTGTCCTGACTTTAGCTTATGTAGCATAAGAATATATGACTCATTGTTAAGGAGCTTTTGTAAAGGAGCAGCAATGAACCACTACAGTGACACAAAAGTCATTTTCATTGATAATCTATTAAACACTCTGCAAGAGGGTAATACAAACTGCAAACAGAATTAAAATTTGCAAAATAAGAATCCTTACTAAGTGAGACAACAGACCACAAAAGTATTACTAAAAAGATTAATAAAGTATTCTACAGAAAATAGGCTTTCCAGGTGATTCAGTGGTAAAGAATCTGCCTACAAATACAGGAGATGTGGGTTCAATCCTTGCATCAGGAAGATCTCCTGGAGAAGGAAATCACAACCGACTTCAGTATTCTTGCCTGAAGAAGTCCATGACAGCGGAGCCTGGTGGGCTATAGTCCATGGGGTTGCAAAAGAGTCAGACATGACTTAATGACTAAATAAAAACAACAGAAAATACAATCTGCTCTTTGATTTTGTGGTCTTAATTTAAATTCCAGTAATTAGGGGGACACACTATCAACATTCTGGTGTTAAATATTTGTTGTGAGCCAAGCCTAACTTATCTTCCCATTTAAACACATTGGCAAATACAGACATAATTTATGAACTCTCAAAGAATTGTAGAGGACTCTGCATATTTTACTTTTTTTCACAGCCATTAAGTGTGAAATATAAATTTATACAGTAGTCCCTCTGTGTCTGCAGATAGGAAGGCAGACTGTATAACAATTTGATGTGAAAAACAGGTATTGAAATAAGAGTTCATAGGCAAATTTAATTAAAGTGTTTATATGTAATTAATTAAAATTCTTATATTTCACATAGCAGCATAATTACTTTCTGAACTAAGAAAAATATAATCTCTAACTCAGCTACATAGCAAGTATGACTGGATTAACTGTGAAACCTTCTTTCTCAGTGACTATTCATAGGAAATACCAATCTCTGAATTCTCTTCTTGCCAAATATATTTTATTTATGACAAACATTAGTAGATAATGAAAGAATCAAATAGTATTTTACATACTGGAAGATAGAAGTGGAGAGGGGAATTGTATCAAGAGGACAATTACTAATATTTTTTCACAGTAATCAATCTTGGAGAACAAAATTAAATATTAAAATGGTCACCTGCTACAATATGTTACATCTAGACTTCAGCCAAAAAGAAAACAGGTAACTAGTTTGCAAGGACAAGATATTTGAAAATGGTTAAAGAATAATGTAGTCTCATAAAATTTAACTTAAAAATTAAAAAAAAAATTCCATGAGTACTTAGCACTCATAATTTTGAAAATATTCTAATTAAAACGAAGACATACTATACTTTTATATAGTTGAATTTTATTTCTACATTTTATAGTTTTTCTCCCTTTCCAATTATTTTTTCTAATTTGTAGTTAACCTGAAAGTACTCTGCTAAAGAAGAAAATAAATCACTTATCATTTCAACCCCAAAGAAAGGCAATACCAAAGAATGTTCAAAGTATGACACAATTGTACTCATCTCATATGCTAGTATGAAAGTGAATTGGAGAAGCAATAGCAACCCACTCCAGTGTTCTTGCCTGGAGAATCCCAGGGACGGGGGAGGCTGGTGGGCTGCCATCTATGGGGTCACACAGAGTCAGACACGACTGAAGCAACCTAGCAGCAGCAAATGCTAGCAAAGTAATGCTAAAAATTCTCCAAGGATGGCTTCAACAGTATGTGAACCGTGAACTTCTAGATTTTGAACTGTATTTAGAAAAAGCAGAGGAACCAGAGTTCAAATTGCCAACATCCATTGGATCACTGAAAAAGTAAAGAGTTCCAGAAAAGCATCACTTCTGCTTTATTGATTACACCAAAGCCTTTGAATGTGTGGATCCCAACAAACTCTAGAAAACTCTTCAAGAGATGAGTATACCAGACCACCTTACCTACCTCCTGAGAAATCTGTATGCAGGTCAAGAAACAACAGTTAGAACCAGACATGGAGTAACAGACTGGTTCAAAATTGGGAAAGGATTATGTCAAGGCTGTATATTGTCACCCTGCTTGTTTAACATCTATGCAGAATACATCATGCAAAATGCAGGGATGGATGAAGCACAAGGTAGAATCAAGATTGCCAGGAGAAATATAAGTAACCTCAGATATGCAGATGACAACCATCCTTATGGAAAAAGCAAAGAACTAAAGAGACCCTTGATGAAAGTGAAAGAGGAGAATGAAAAAGTTGGCTTAAAACTCAACATTCAGAAAACTAACATCATGGCATCTGGTCCCATCACTTCATGGTAAATAAAATGGGGAAACAATGAAAGCAGTGAGAGACTTTATTTTGGGGGCTCCAAAATCATTGCAGATGGTAACTGCAACCATGAAATTAAAAGATACTTGCTCCTTGGAAGAAAAGCTATGACCAATCTATGCAGCATATTAAAAAGCAGGGACATTACTTTGCCAACAAAGATCTGTCTAGTCAAAGCTATGGTTTTTCCAGTAGTCATGTATGGTTGTGAGAGTTGGACTATAAAGAAAGCAGAGTGTCAAAGAATTGATGCTTTTGAGCTGTGGTTTTGCAGAAGACTCGAGAGTGACTTGGACTTCAAGGAGATCAAACCAGTCAATCCTAAAAGAAATCAATCCTGAATATTCATTGGAAGGACAGATACTGAAACTGAAACTCAAATACTTTGGCCACCTGATGCAAAGAACTGACTCATTGGAATAGTCCTGATGCTGGGAAAGGGTGATGGTAGGAGAAGAAGTGGAGAAGGCAATGGCACCCCACTCCAGTACTCTTGCCTGGAAAATCCCATGGATGGAGGAGCCTGGTAGGCTGAAGTCCAAGGGGTCGCTAAGAGTCGGACACGACTGAGTGATTTCGCTTTCAATTTTCACTTTCCACTTTCATGCATTGGAGAAGAAAATGGCAACCCACTCCAGTGTTCTTGCCTGGAGAATCCCAGGGACGGGGAAGCCTGGTGGGCTGCCATCTATGGAGTGAAGTTTAAAATTTATTGATTTTAAATGAGAGAATAAATATATATTTTTCTGCTTGTCGTTTTACTCACAAAAATATTCAACAAACTATTGGCCACTAGATATTATATCACAATTAGGAAGTTCATATATAGTGTATTAATTCAGTTCAGTTCAGTCACTCAGTCATGTCTGACTCTTTGCGACCCCATGAACTGCAGCACGCCAGGCTTCCCTGTCCATCACCAACTCCCAGAGTTTACCCAAACTCATGTCCATTAGGTAGGTGATGCAATTCAACCATCTCATCCTCTGTCGTCCCGTTCTCCTCCTGCCCTCAATCTTTCCCAGCACCACGGTCTTTTCAAATGGGTAAGCTCTTCGCATCAGGTGTCCAAAGTACTGGAGTTTCAGCTTAGACATCAGTCCTACCAATGAACACCAAGGACTAATTTCTTTAGGATGGATTGGTTGGATCTCCTTGCAGTCCAAGGGACTCTCAAGAGTCGTCTCAAACACCACAGTTCAAAAGCATCAATTCTTCAGTGCTCAGCTTTCTTTATAGTCCAACTCTCACATCCATACATGATACTGGAAAAACCATAGCCTTGACTAGACAGACCTTTGTTGGCAAAGTGATGTCTCTGTTTTATAATATCTTGTCTAGGTTGGTCATACTTTGCTTCCAAGGAGTAATCATCTTTTAATTTCATGGCTGCAGTCACCATGCAGTAATTTTGGAGCCCAGAAAAATAAAGTCAGCCACTGTTTCCACTGCTTCCCCATCTATTTGCCATGAAGTGATGTGACCGGATGCCATGATCTTACTTTTCTGAATGTTGAACTTTAAGTCAAATTTTTCACTCTCCTCTTTCATTTTCATCAAGAGGCTCTTTAGTTCTTCTTCACTTTCTGTCATCTGCATATCTGAGGTTATTGATATTTCTCCCGGCAATCGTGATTCCAGCTCATGCTTCATCCAGCCCAGCATTTCTCATGATGTACTCTGCATATAAATTAAATAAGCATGGTGACAATATACAGCCTTGATGGACTCCTTTTCCTATTTGGAACCAGTCTGTTGTTCCATGTCCAGTTCTAACTGTTGCTTCCTGACCTGCATGTAGATTTCTCAAGAGGCAGGTCACGTGGTGGGGTATTCCCATCTCTTTCAGAATTTTCCAGAGTTTATTGTCATCCACCCAGTCAAAGGCTTTGGTATAGTTAATAAAGCAGAAATAGATGTTCTGGAACTCTCTTGCTTTTTCAATGATCCAGCAGATGTTGGCAATTTGATCTCTGGTTCCTCTGCCTTTTTTAAAACCAGCTTGAACATCTGGAAGTTCACGGCTCATGTATTGCTTAAGCCTGGCTTGGAGAATTTTGAGCATTACTTTACTAGTGTGTGAGATGAGTGAAATTGTGTGGTAGTTTGGGCATTCTTTGGCATTGCCTTTGTTTGGGATTGGAATGAAAACTGACCTTTTCCAGTCTTGTGGCCACTGCTGAGTTTTCCAAATTTGTTGACGTTTTGAGTGCAGCACTTTCACAGCGTCATCTTTCAGGATTTGAAATAGCTCAGTTGGAATTCCATCACCTCCACTAGCTTTGTTCATAGTGATGCTTTCTAAGGCCCACTTGACTTCACATTCCAGAATGTCTGGCTCTAGGTGAGTGATCACACAATATATATATATATATATATATATATATATATATATATATACACACACACACACACACACACACACATATACACAAAGGAAGAATATTAAAGACACATAGCAGTCTCACCTTTGAAAATTTTAAAAGAGATGTGAACTATGAAGATATTTACAGCTTCTGAAGTGTTGTGTTACAAAGTGGTGACAGAGATATTGGTAACAGGATCAATATATATATCAGTATATATTTGGGGGTAGTGGTCAGCAGAGAGCATGAGATGTTCACAAGAGGTGACAAAAAAATTGGTCTTTGTAGTCTTTTTTTTTTTTAATAGGTTTATTACTGTATCGCTAGTGAACTAAATATCAAAGGTTAAAATAGAGGGGAAAATAACAGTTTTGTGTATCTCAGCAGTCCATCAGTGAAGTATTTTTCTTTATAACTCAGTAATTCTGGGCTGAATAATTAAAGAGAATAATTACATAATCTCTTTGACAAACTTTTATTGCAACATTGACTTCCCTGGTGGCTCAGACCATAAAACGTCTGCCTACAATGCGAAAGACACAGGTTTGATCCCTGGGTTGGGAAGATCCCCTGCAGAAGAAAAATAAGATATTTCCCACAAAGTTATGAGAACATAGGGAAAAAGGATCTCATCCAGTTTAGAGAAAATAGAACCGTTCTGGAAAGGTTTCAGGGTTTGTTTTTGGTGGCTACTTTTTTTTTTTTTTTAAGATGAAATAAGGCAAAGAGAATACCATAAAAGAGAATAGTATATGTAAACTGCACAGATGTGAAAAAGCACAATCAAGTAAGTACAAGTGATTTAGTGCGATGAGTCATAAAAGATAAGTGGGGTGACCAGCAAAAGAAGAAGTCAAAATAAAAAATCAGGCAGAGGCTAGATAACTAAGGAAAACAATGAAAGGCAGAATCATCATTTTTTAAAAATCCCATAAATTTTAACTGATCAAAGATATGACTAACAATGGATATGATAAGTTGTTTAAATAGTAATAATATATCCTAAGTACTTTATGTAGGTTATCTCATTTAATCCTTAAAATATCTCTAAGAGCACCATTATTCTAATTTTGTACAGTGGGGGAATAGACTTAGAGTGCTTCTCTAACTTGTCCAGGTCACCCAATCAGTGTATCTTCAAATTCAGGTAGTCTACCCTCAGATGCTGGCCTCTTTACATTCCTATTATGCTGAAAATCTATTCTAGAATTTTGGTTGATCATTGAGTTAGGTGAGAGTGTTCTTTATTAGAATAAAGAAGTTTTTATAAAGAAATGGAAGTGAGAAGATATTTCAGTATGTGTTGTTGAGTTTGAGAATTCTTCAGAACATTCAATGAAATATAAATGATAGGAAATTCAATATATACATCTGCAAAATTAAACAAAGAATTCTGTAGGTAGAGATTGTTTAATGACTTACTAGAAAAGCCATCTTCATAGTATAAGAAAATATCACAAATGAGATCTTGAGAAACAAAGTAATATTTAAAGAGATAGATGAGATAAGGCAATTACATCATTTGTGGAGAGCTCTAATTGAAGTAAAACTCTTGATACTTTTTCCATGTAAATATAGCCAGTAATTACATCTTTATATAAATTTAAAACATATATTTTCTTCTATTGGAATTCTTTTCATTTTTAAAGACAACCATGATGTATTACTTAGGCAGTTTCTTTTCAGAAGATTCCCTCATTATTATAACATGACTTCAAAATATTAACACCACCAGAAATGCTTCTTGGATTAAGCTATTGCCTCTAGAAAGCACCTGTTAAAACATCTTCTCCTGGGTAGAGAAGAATATTGCAATTACTTTTAGAATATATCAGCTTATTAGATTAACCTTATTGAGAAAGTTCAAATTCCTAAGTAAAATCAACATAAAAGAAGGCAGTTTTTATACTCAAATGGCAGAAGACACCCAGAGAAGTATTATTCTGCATGAAGACACCCTAGTGACACATCAGAAGCTCCAGCATCATCATGAATGCCCTCGATCAAATCACTTGGACAGAAATTCAGAAACTGGAAAGAAATTAAAAGCCTAACATATAGCATTTTACAAATTTTTCCACTGTCAATCTCAAAAACATAGAGAACAATTTTAAAGTCAGTGTCAACTCGGTTTGAAAAATATATTTATAGCTGGTTGTATGCATATTTTTCATTGAATATGTAGCTTTGGTGCTTACTTAGCCCTGTTACACAGTCTGATTCCTCCCAAACACAGTTTTCTTCATATAGTCAGAAAAATTCCAAGTCATTTGGTATGTTCAAAGCATTTCTCCAGATATGGAAATAGATGAATAAAGACTCATTTTTGCCCTAGGTGTTAAAGAATTTTTAGTCTTCACATTTTAAAAACTGATTTATATTATATTTTATGTGGTTGTTGAAAGTTCATGATAGAAAGAAACCTGAGACATTAGCTTCATAAAATATAAAACAATAATAGTATTTTAGATATTATTGATAAATTTGAGTATATAGAATAAATTTGGAACTTGTTAGAACATACTAGATAGAACAGTTGAGCTGTATTTTTAACTAAGTAGTATTTGTTAAATATAGAAGTGACACAAACTTGAGTGCTTAACTTCACATTTTTCCAAAGGAGGGACGTTGCCTGGTGGTTACTTAATATTAAAAAAATCTGAATTAAAAACAAGGTTTATTTTTGCAGATTTTATATATGTTCCTAGCTATCCAAATTATGAAGATTTAAGGTATAAAACCACAAAATGAATTACAGCATTTAGTCTGTTAGTACTAGTATGAAATGTCACATTAAAAAGAAGATGTAGATTACCATAAAAGCTTTGACACATTTCTTTATATTGGATAAAAACAAATTTTTCAGAAAAAGACAATATATCATGATCAAAACCTTTACTTATTTTGCTCCTCTTTCTAAACCTCCATAATACTTTCCCCCAGTCAGAGCTATCAAAATATTCAATAATTATGCTTAATAAGTTTAGAATCTTAATGTAGTATTTATACTTTAAAAATTATGCTCAAGCAGTTACAGAGATTAAAATTATATAGTTCAATTTCAAAACTCTTCTTGTAATGATAATTTTCTTGCAGAACAACTGCTGTCTAATAGCAAGGGTGGTTTTTCCATTGTATTGCTTCAGGATTAATTAAAATACTTGTTCTAGTGCATTACAAATTGAAATCAAACATGCCACTGATGAAGGTTGGTTGCACTGGTGATTATAATTATAATTATTAGTTTGTGGCTTTCTCATGGTTATAACCACATAGTTCACCTTTATTCTCATTAAACACTTCTAAATTCCACCTAAAAGCTCTGTATAATAAACTGTATAATATAATATAATATAAAAAACTGTGGGGGGAGGGTGCGGTCCTAAGATGGTGGAGGAATAGGATCAGGAGACCACTTTCTCCCCTACAAATTCATCAAAAGATCATTTGAACGCTGAGCAAATACCACAAAACAACTTCTGAACGCTAGCAGAGGACACCAGGCACCCAGAAAGGCAGCTCATTGTCTTCGAAAGGAGATAGGACAAACTATAAAAGATAAAAAGAGAGACAGAAGAGTTAGGGATAGAGACCCATCCCAGGGAGGGAGTCTTAAGAAAGTAGTTTCCAAACACCAGGAGACCCTCTCACCTGCAGGTCTGTGGGGAATTTTGGAATCTCAGAGGGCAACACAACCAGGAGGAAAAATAAATAAATAAACCCCACAGATTACGAGTCTAACTACAACTCCCAGAGGAGAAGTAGCCCAGACGCTTGCGCCTGCCACCAGCAAGTGGGGGCTGAAAAGGGAGGCACGGGCTGCACTGCTTAGGGTAAGGACCAGGCCTGAACGCCCTAAAGGCAATCTGAGGGAGCTAACATGAGATAGCAACCCAAACTGTGGGATAGCCAGAGAGGGAAAAAAAAAAGAGAGAGAGAGAGAACTTTACTGCGAAAAGCTCTAACCTAAGGCACTGCTGGGCCGCTCACAGAACAAAGGACTGAGCAAATACCAGAGAAGAGCTAGCCGGCTGTGGACTGGCCCATCCCCTGTTGGAGGTAAGGAGGCAGGGGGGTGCCAGCCAGAGCTGGAAGGAAAGGGGAAACTCAGCCCCAGAGATGGCATCCCCTATCAAACTACGAGCAGGCTCTCAGTTGCTAACCAAGTCTTCCTGGAATCCTGGATAGTTGACATCCGTCAGGAGGGTTGCAGCCAGAGATCAGCTCCCCAGAAGAGACACATGGCACACCTGAGATGCAGCTGCGCGCCCAGGAAACTGAGCGGCTGGGACCAGGGAGGTGATAAGACACACCGCACCTGGGGAGTGTGCGCTGGCCAAGCTCCTGGTTGCTTGAGCTGCTTGGATCTGGGAGGGGCACAAAACGCAGGCCCAACTGAGTCTGTGCCTTTGCGGAGTACCTGAGGACCTGAACCTGAACAGCATAGATCTGGGACGTGCACGCAACCCAGGGCCCACCCCAGACAGTTCCCCGGCAGAGCAACCTGGACCCTAAGCAGTGTAGACTGGAAAAGCACACGCCGTGAGTGGGGACAAACCCAGTGTGACCCAGACACTGCAAGCACTACCCATACCCACCAGTGATATTTGTTTGCAGTGTTCCTCACTCCCTGCAGCACAATTGAACAAGTGAGTCTAAATAAATGACCACCTTCACCCCCTTGTGTCAGGGTGAAATTTAGACACTGAAGAGACTTGCAAAGAGAGGAAGCCAACATAAACAAAGAAGAGGGAATGGCTCTGGAAGTGACAGGTGCAACAGATTAAAACCCTGTAGTTAACACTGACTACATAGGAAAGGACCTATAGACCTTGAGAAGAAGTAAAAGGTGGAACAAGGAACTATCTGAAACTGAGCTGACTACACACTGCCCTCAACAGCTCCAGAGAAATTCCTAGATATATTTTACTATTATCATTTTTTAGTTTCTTTTTAATTTTTTGTTATTTTAATGTTTTTTATTAATCCTTTAATTTTCATTTTTAAAACCTACTATTACCTTGAAGAAAAAGACCCTATTTTGAAAGCAAATTTCATATTTTTTTAATATAACTTTTGTTATTTTTTTTTAATATTGTATTTTTGAGAGTCTAACCTCTACTCTAGATTTTTAATCTTTGCTTTTTGGTATTTGTTATCAATTTTGTACCTTTAAAAATCCAATCTTCAGTACCTATTTTTACTTAGGAATGTGATTACTGGCTTGATTGCTCTCTCCCCTTTTGACTCTCCTTCTTCTCCCCCAGGTAACCTCTATCTCCTCCCTTTCCCTTCTCTACTTAAATTGTGAATCTCTTTGGGTGTTCTGGGCTTGGAGAAAACTTAGGGAACTGATCACAGGCTAGATTTGTCTCTCTCCTTTTGACTCCCCCTTTTCTCCTCGTGGTCACCTCTATCTCCGTCTTCACTCTTTTCTTCTTCATGTAACTCTTTGAACCTCTCTAGGTGTCCCTCACTGTGGAGAATCTTTTCACCACTAACCTAGATGTTTTGTCATTGGTACTGTATGGATGGAGAAGTCTTGAGGCTACTATAAGAATAAGACTGAAAGCCAGAAGTAAGAGGCCTAAATCCAAAACTTGAGATCATCAGAAATCTCTGGACACCAGGGACCATTAATCGACAGAAGCTCATCCAAAAGCCTCCATACCTACAATGAAACCAAGCTCCACCCAAGAGCCAACAAGTTTCAGAGCAAGACATATCAAGCTAATTCTCCAACAAAGCAGGAACATAACCCCAAGCACAAAAATACAGGCAGCCAAAAGTCACACCAAACCCATAGACACCTCAAAATTCACTACTGGACACTTTATTGCACTCCAAAGAGATGAAATCCAGCTCCACCCACCAGAACACCAATGCAAGCTTCCCTAACCAGGAAACCTTGACAAGCCACTCATCCAACCCCACCCACAGGGAGGAACCTCCACAATAAAGAGGAACCACAAACTTGCAGCATATAGAGGGCCCACCCCAAACACAGCAACCTAAACAAGATGAAAAGTCAGAGAAATATTCAGCAGGTAAGGAAGCTGATAACATGCCACCAAACCAAACAAAAGAGGAGGAGATAGGGAATCTAACTGAAAAAGAATTCAGGACAATGATAGTAAAAAATGATCCAAAATTTTGAAAACAAAATGGAGTTACAGATACATAGTTTGCAGACAAGGATTGAGAAGATGCAAGAAAAGTTTAACAAGGACCTAGAAGAATTAAAAAAAAGAGTAAATCAATAAAGAATAACACAATAGCTGAGATCAAAAGCACTCTGGAGGGAACCAACAGTAAAATAACTGAGGCAGAAGATAGGGTAAGTAATGTGGAAGATAGAATGGTGGAAGTAAATAAAGCAGAGAGGAAAAAAGTATTAAAAGAAATGAGGACAGCCTCACAGACCTCTGGGACAATGTCAAATGCCCCAACATTTGAATCATAGGAGTCCCAGAAGAAGAAGACAAAAAGAAAGGCCATGAGAAAGTACTTGAGGAGATAATAATTGAAAACTTCCCTGAAATGGAATAGCCACCCAAGTCCAAGAAACCCAGAGAGTCCCAAACAGGATAAACCCAAGGTGAAATGTCCCAAGACACATGTTAATCAAATTTAGTTCAGTTCAGTTCAGTCGCTCAGTTAAGTCTGACTCTTTGCAACCCCATGAACTACAACATACCAGGCCTCCCTGTACATTACCAACTCCTAGGGTCCACCCAAACCCATGTCCATTGAGTTGGTGATGCCATCCAACCATCGCATCCTCTGTCGTCCCTTTCTCCTCCTGCCCTCAAACTTTCCCAGCAGCAGGGTATTTTCAAATGAGTCAGCTCTTCGCATGAGGTGGCCAAAGTATTGGATTTTCAGCTTTAGCATCAGTCCTTCCAATGAACACCCAGGACTGATCTCCTTTAGGACGGACTGATTGGAACTCCTTGCAGTCCAAGGGACTCTCAAGAGTCTTCTCCAACACCACAGTTCAAAAGCATCAATTCTTCAGTTCTCAGCTTTCTTCACAGTCCAACTTTCACATCCATACATGACCACTAGAAAAACCATAGCCTTGACTAGATGGACATCTGTTGGCAAAGTAATGTCTCTGCTTTTGAATATGCTGTCTAGGCTGGTTATAATTTTCCTTCCAAGGAGTAAGTGTCTTTTAATTTCATGGCTGCAATCACCATCTGCAGTGCTTTTGGAGCCCAGAAAAATAAATTCAGCCACTGTTTCCCCATCTATTTGCCATGAAGTGATGGGACTGGATGCCATGATCTTAGTTTTCTGAATATTGAGGTTTAAGTCAACTTTTTCACTCTCCTCTTTCAATTTCATCAAGAGACTCTTTAGTTCTTTTTCACTTTCTGCCATAAGGGCAGTGTCATTTGCATATCTGAGACTATTGATATTTCTCTTCACAGGCAAGCAAAAGGTAAGAGAATTCAGCACCACCAAACCAGCTTTCCAACAAATGCTAAAGGATCATCTCTAGACAGGAAACACATAAAAGGTTTATAAATTTGCACCCAAAACAAGAAAGTGGTAATATGACCATACTTATCAATAATGACCTTAAATGTAAATGGGTTGAATGCCCCAACCAAAGACAAAGTCTGACTGAATGGATACAAAAACAAGACCCCTATATATGCTGTCTACAAGAGACCCACCTCAAACCTAAGGACACAAACAGACTGAAAGTGAAGGGCTGGAAAAAGATATTTCACACAAATGGAGACCAAAAGGAAGCAGGAGTAGCAATACTCATATCAGATAAAATAGACTTTGAAATAAAGGCTGTGAAAAGAGACAAAGGAGGACACTACATAATGATCAAGGATCAATCCAAGAAGATATAACAGTTATATCTATCTATCTATCTATATACACCCAACATAGGAGCACCACAATAAGTAAGGCAAATCCTAACAAATATGAAAGGAGAAATTAACAGTAACACAATAGTAGTGGGAGACTAAATACCCCACTCACACCTATGGATAGATCAACTAAACAGAAAATTGGCAAGGAAACACAAACTTTAAATGATACGTTGGACCAGTTAGACCTAATTGATATCTATAGAACATTTCACCCTAAAACAATAAATTTCACTTTTTCCTCAAGTGCACACAGAAACTTCTCCAGGATAGATCACATCCTGGGCCATGGTAAATTCAAAAAAATAAAAATCATCTGAAGCATTTTTTCTGATCATAATGCAGTAAGATTAGTTATCAACTACAGGAAAAAAAAAAAAAACTATGAAAAATACAAACATATGGAGGCTAAACAACATACTTATGAATAACCAACAAATCAAAGAAGAAATTTAAAAAGAAATAAAAATATGCATAGAAATGAATGAAAATGAAAATACAACAACCCCAAACCTATGGGATTCAGTAAAAGGACTGCTAAGGAGACAATTCATAGCAATACAAGCCTACCTCAATTGTGTATGTATGTGAGACAGCAAAAGAGACACAGATGTATAGAACAGTCTTTTGGACTCTGTGAGAGAGGTCGAGGGTGGGATGATTTGGGAGAATGGCATTGAAACATGTATAATATCATATATGAAACGAGTCGCCAGTCCAGGTTCAATGCATGATACTGGATGCTTGGGGCTGGTGTACTGAGACGACCCAGAGGGATGGTACAGGGAGGGAGGAGGGAGGGGGTTCAGGATGGGGAACACGTGTATACCTGTTGTGGATTCCTGCTGATGTATGGCAAAACCAATACAATATTTTAAAGTAATTAACCTCCAATTAAAATAAATAAATTTATATTTTAAAAAAATTAAAAAAATAAAAAGTTAAAATAAATTTAATATAAATTAAAAAGAGCATACCTCAAGAAACAGGAGACGAATCAAATAAATAACCTTTATACACCTAAGGTAACTAGAAAAGGAAGAAACGAAGAACCCTAGGATTAGTAGGAGAAAAGAAGTCACAAAAGCTAGGGCAGAAATAAATGCAAAAGAAACAAAAGAGACCATAGCAAAAATCAACAAACCTAAAATCTGGTTCTTTGATCAGATAAATAAAATAGACAAACTATTAGCCAGACTCATTAAGAAACAAAGGAAGGAGAGTCAAAAACTGGAAATAGAACTGCCTTATGATCCAGCAATCCCACTTCTGGGCATACACACTGAGGAAACCAGAAGGAAAAGAGACACGTGTACCCCAGTGTTCATCGCATCACTGTTTATAATAGCCAGGACGTGGAAGCAACCTAGATGCCCATCAGCAGATGAATGGATAAGAAAGCAGTGGTACATATACACAATGGAGTATTACCCAGCCATTAAAAAGAATACATTTGAATCAGTTCTAATGAGGTGGATGAAACTGGAACCTATTATACAGAGTGAAGTAAGCCAGTTAGTATACCAATACAGTATACTAATGCATATATATGGAATTTAGAAAGATGGTAACAATAACCCTGCGTACGAGACAGCAAAAGAGACACTGATGTATAGATCAGTCTTATGGACTCTGTGGGAGAGGGAGAGGGTGGGGAGATTTGGGAGAATGGCATTGAAACATGTATAATATCATGTATGAAACGAGTCGCCAGTCCAGGTTCGATGTATGATACTGGATGCTTGGGGCTGGTGCACTGGGACGACCCAGAGGGAGGGGATGGGGAGGGAGGAGGGAGGAGGGTTCAGGATGGGGAGCACGGGTATACCTGTGGCGGATTCATTTCGATGTTTGGCAAAACCAATACAATATTGTAAAGTTTAAAAATAAAATAAAATTAAACAACAACAACAATAAAAAAAAAAGAAATGAAAATTGAGAAATCACTACAGACAATGCAGAAATACAAAGGATGATAAGAGACTACTATCAGCAACTATATGCCAATAAAATGGACAACTTGGAAGAAATGGATGAATTCTTAGAAAAGTATAACTTTCTAAAACTGAACCAGGAAGAAATAGAAAATCTTCACAGACCCATCACAAGCACAGAAATTAAAACTGTAATCAGAAATCTTCCAGCAAACAAAAGCCCAGGACCAGATGGCTTCACAATTGAATTCTACTAAAATTTAGAGAAGAGCTAACACCTATCCTACTCAAACTCTTGCAGAAAATTGCAGAGGAAGGTAAATTTCCAAACTCATTCTATGAGACCACCATCACCCTAATACCAAAACCAAACAAAGATGCCACCAAAAAAGAAAACTACAGGCCAATATCACTGAACATAGATGCAAAAATCCTTAAGAAAATTCTAGCAAACAGAATCCAACAACAAATTAAAAAGATCATACATCATGACCAAGTGGGCATAATTTATCCCAGGGATGCAAGGATTCTTTAATATTTGCAAATCAATCAGTGTGATCAGTGCATTAACAAATTGAAAGATAAAAACCACATGATTATCTCAATAGATGCAGGGGAAGCCTTTGACTAAATTCAACATCCATTTATGATAAAAACCCTCCAGAAAGCAGGCGTAGAAGGAACTTACCTCAACATAATAAAAGCCATATATGATAAACCACAGCAAACATTATTCTCAATGGTGAAAAATTGAAAGCATTTCCACTAAAGTCAGGAATAAGACAAGGATGCCCACTCTCACCACTACTATTCAACATAGTTTTGGAAGTTCTGGCCACAGCAATCTGAGCAGAAAAAGAAATAAAAGGAATCCAGAGTGGAAAAGAAGAAGCAAAACTCTCACTGTTTGCAGATGACATGATGCTCTACATAGAAAACCCTAAAGACTCCACCAGAAAATTGCTACAGCTAATTAATGAATATAGTAAAGTTGCAGGATATAAAATTAACACACAGAAATCCCTTGCATTCTTATACACTAAAAATGAGAAAACAGAAAGAGAAATTAAGGAAACAATTCCATTCACCATTGCAATGAAAAGAATAAAATACTTAGGAATAAATCTACCTAAAGAAACAAAAGACCTATATATATAAAATTATAAAACACTGATGAAAGAAATCAAAGATGACACAAATAGATGGAAAAATATATCATGATCATGGATTAAAAGAATCAATATAGTGAAAATGAGAATACTACCCAAAGCAATCTGTGGATTCAATGCAATCCTTATCAAGCTACCAATGGTATTTTTCAGAAAATTAGAACAAATAATTTCACGGTTTGTTTGTATGGAAATTAAAAAAAAAAAAAAAAAACCCTCAAATAGCCAAAGCAATCTTGGGAAAGAAGAATGGAACTGGAGGAATCAACCTGCCTGACTTCAGGCTATACTACATAGCAAACAGTTATCAAGACAGTATGGTACTGGCACAAAGACAGGAACATAGATCAGTGGAACAAAATAGAAAGCGCAGAGATAAATCCACACACCTATGGACACCTTATCTTTGACAAAGGATGCAAAAATATACAATGGAGAAAAGACAATCTCTTTAATAAGTGGTGCTGGGAAAACTGGTCAACCACTTGTAAAAGAATGAAACAAGAATACTTTCTAACATAATACACAAAAAATAAACTCAAAATGGATTAAAGATCTAAATGTAAGACCAGAAACCATAAAACCAGAAAACATAAAACCATAAACCTAGGTTTATGGCAAAACAGTTTCCAACATAAATCACAGCAGGATCCTCTATGCCCCACCTCCCAGAGTAATGGAAATAAAAGCAAAAACAAACAAATGGGACCTAATTAAAATGAAAAACTTTTGCACAATGAAGGAAAGTATAAGCAAGGTGAAAAGACAGTCTTAAGAATGGGAGAAAATAATAGTGAATGAGGCAATTGACAAAGAATTAATCTCAAAAATATACATGCAACTCATGCAGCTCAATTCCAGAAAAATAAGTGACACCATAAAAAAAAAAATGGGCCAAAGAACTTAATAGACATTTCTCCAAAGAAGACATAAAAATGGCTAACAAACATGAAAAGAGCCTCAACATCACTTATTATTAGAGAAATTCAAATCAAAACCACAACGAGGTATCATCTCATGTCAGTCAGAATGACTCTTATCAAAAAGTCTACAAACAATAAATGCTGGAAGAGGGTGCGGAGAAAATGGAACCCTCTTACACTGTTTGTGGGAATGCAATTAGTACAGCCACTATGGAGAACAGTGTGGAGATTCCTTAAAAAGCTGGAACTAGAACTGACATACAACCCAGAAATCCCACACAGAGGAAACCAGAATTGAAAGAGACATGTGTACCCCAGTGTTCATTGCAGCACTGTTTACAATAGCCAGGACATGGAAGCAACCTAAATGTCCATCAGCAGACAAATGGATAAGAAAGCTGTGGTACGTTTACACAATGGAATATTACTCAGCTATTAAAAAGAATGCATTTAAATCAGTTCTAATGAGGTGGATGAAACTGGAGCCTATCATACAGAGCAAAGTAAGTCAGAAACAAAAACACCAATACAGTATATTAATACATATATACAAAATTTAGAAAGATGGTAGTGATGACCCTCGGAAAGGCAATGGCACCCCACTTCAGTACTTTTGCCTAGAAAATCCCACGGACGGACGAGCCTGGTAGGCTGCAGTCCATGGGGTCGCTAGAGTAGGACACGACTGAGCGACTTCCCTTTCACTTTTCACTTTCATGTATTGGAGAAGGTAATGTCAACCCACTCCAGTGTTCTTGCCTGGAGAATCCCAGGGATGGGGGATCCTGGTGGGCTGCCGTCTATGGGGTCGCACAGAGTCGGACACGACTGAAGCGACTTAGCAGCAGCAGCAGCGATGACCCTATATGCAAGACAGCAAAAGAGACACAGATGTAAAGAACAGGCTGTTGTACTCTGTGGGAGAAGGCGAGGGTGGGATGATTTGAGAGAATAGCACTGAAACATGTATATTAACATGCTTAATATTAACAGATCACCAATCCAGGTTCGATGCATGAGGCAGGGAGCTCAGGGCTGGTGCACTGGGATGACCCTGAGTGATGGGATGGGGAGGGAAGGAGGGTCAGGATGGGGAACACATGTACACCCATGACTGATTCATGTAAATGTATGGAAAAACCACCACAATATTGTAAGGTAATTAGCCTCCAATTAAAATAGCGAGAAAAAAAAAAAGAGGAAAAAGAAAAAAAAGAGAGAGAGTGAGCAAAGGATTCAGCAGGTAAATCATCATTTCAGTCCAGGAACCAAAATAGAGGCACTGACATATTACAAAACCCAAATGTCAAGAATCTGCATGTTATCTTGAGAATCATTAGAAATGTATTAATACTTGGAGAACTCTCCACTGAAAGCAAGGTTATTTGCCCAGACAGGGCCACCTGCAGCTCTGCCTTGTAATGTTTTCTCACAGAAGCCAGAAACTTGGGTTCTGAACCAGTGCAGAGGCTCACAGGCCTCTTTCTGAGCCACTGCTTTGTAAGACAATACTGTGATTTTCTCTGGAACATGTCCACTGGGGCACTGACCAGGATGTAACCTGTTTAGCTCATAAGTCCTGACAGTTTCGTAGCCAAAAGGTGGGTTAAAATGCAGTTCATCAAAGTTCAAATCATGGTAAGAGCCCTAGCATGGGAGGCTGGACTTGCCATAAAGAGAGGTATTATTTTGGGAAAGGTTGGCATGTTTATGATTCTTGAGGCTATGTGAGCTCAACTTTCCCCCTTAAACGTCTGCCACAGGTGCTGGGGAAACACTGCTTGTATTTTGGTATGAACATGGTGTAAATAATGCCCACTTTCAATAAACCTTTAAACCCCCACCCAAATAAATAAATAAAAAACTGTATAATAAACCCATATCAATAAGAAAATATACTATTATGACTCATAAACCATATTGTTAAAGTATTTTAGCAATGTTCTTGATGAAATTTAATATAACAATATGTCTTACATAAAATGCCCAAATATGATTTGCTCACAAAAACAAAGGTGATATTATGCAAATCATTTATGATATGAATCCAAGTTTCTTAGTTTTGTAAACTCTCTTCATTTTTTTGCACAATTTTTGGTGGATGTGAGAATTTGATTAGAGGAGAGCTTACTTATAAATTTCCCATTGTATTGTTCAGTTAATTTGGCAACATGATCTCAAGGGAAAAGAATGAAAAAGAAAAGGAAGAAAATGCAAGACTCCAGAGAGTTACCCAGCTGGCCCCCATCAGCCAGAGGGCCACAGAAATACCTGCTGGAAAGAGAAAAGGGAAGCAGTTATCCCCTGGTTCCTGTTCTTTTTGATCCAGTGGTAGACCATGGAGTGTTTACTCTTTCGAACTTACCAGTGCATGAGTGAGTATCGAGTGGTTTTTCAGGTGTCCAAAGGCCTGCCATTGGAAATAGCCTTAGATAGAAATCAAGTGACTGATAGTATACAGATTAGTATACTAGATGGTATACTATCTAGTAAATCTGTGTGAAGGTGTTTACTGCAGCATTGGCTGGTTGTGAGCTGAGCGGCAGGTGCAAACAATGTCTCACGGAAGTGCCCATTCCATGAGATGTACAGGGTACCGATGCTTAAAAATCTGCATGGCTTCATAAAAATTAAGATCCTTAGCACAGCATTCAAGAGTTTTCTGGGAAACTGTATATATTCTGAATACAAACAAATCTGAATCAGGTTTCTTTTTAAATGATCCTGTGGCTCCTATAATCTTTGGTAGACACACACGAGAATTCCTTATTATCAAAGAATGATTAGGACAGGAAAAAGACACTTAAAATAATCTATTTAAAATTGGAATACAAATTTTATAGAAAATGGAGGCAATAATATAGTGGTATGGGGCATAGCTGATAGAATTATAATGAAACTAAAAAATACAAACTTGGTTTGTTTCCTATTATATATTATCAAGTTTTACCATATACAGACACTGTATTCTCATTCTCAAATATATTTTCAAAGTGTGACTTTTTAGAATATAATTTTTCTGATATTTTGTAATATAGACAAATTATACTCTTTATCACATAAGTTTTACAGAAAGATCATAAAGAATGTCACTTTTACTGAAATGTTTTTATCCATTTCCCTAATGGGGAAACAGTGGAAAGAGTGTCAGACTTTATTTTTGGGCTCCAAAATCACTGCAGATGATGACTGCAGCCATGAAATTAAAAGACGCTTACTCCTTGGAAGGAAAGTTATGACCAATCTGGATAGCATATTCAAAAGCAGAGACGTTACTTTGCCAACAAAGATCCGTCTAGTCAAGGCTGTGGTTTTTCCTGTGGTCATGTATGGATGTGAGAGTTGGACTGTGAAGAAGGCTGAGGGCCGAAGAATTGATGCTTTTGAACTGTGGTGTTGGAGAAGACTCTTGAGAATCCCTTGGACTGCAAGGAGATCCAACCAGTCCATTCTGAAAGAGATCAGCCCTGGGATTTCTTTGGAAGGAATGATGCTAAAGCTGAAACCCCAGTTAGTATTTTGGCCACGTCATGCGAAGAGTTGACTCATTGGAAAAGACTCTGATGCTGGGAGGGATTGGGGGCAGGAGGAGAAGGGGACGACAGAGGATGAGATGGCTGGATGGTATCACTGACTTGATGGACATGAGTCTGAGTGAACTCCGGGAGTTGGTGATGGACAGGGAGGCCTGGCGTGCTGTGATTCATGGGGTCTCAAAGAGTCGGACACAACTGAGTGACTGAACTGAACTGAACTAAAAGTCTACCTTAAATCTTGATTTCTAAAACATTTATAAAAATAAGGAACATAACTTTTATCAATATTTCCTTCATTTTGTTGCTAAACTTTTTAAGGTCTCCATTTGGCAATGGCTTTGTATGTGAAAGGAATAGTCAACAAACACAATTTTATTGATATATTGAAAATGTGATTTTTACAAGATGTGCACTTTCACTTTCTAATTAATTTCAGTATGTTTTAATTTCATTGACTAATATTTACAGGACACTATCATTAGCAAACAGAATTACTGATAAAGAACTTGAGGAGAGGAGCAGGGATAGTCAGTAATGTTAAGTGGTCAACAAGGGAGCAATGGAAAAAATTTACTAGAGAATAATTTTATAAACTGTCAGTTCTTGATTGATTATTTTCATGTCATAGCAAATTTGTTTATCTCTGCAACCTCATAACCATGGGAATTCAGAGAATGAATGGACAATAAGAATACACTGTATATTTATTTTTTATTCATTTATTATTTTCATAGGAGCTTTTCTAGTCTATTAAAATTGTTAGTACACCACTTCTCCTTCTCCAATTAGGGTCTAAATTCTGTAAGGTTAGCTGACTTTTAATATCAAAAAAAGCATTAACAATAGCAGATAATTATTGATTATAAGATTTACTTTTGAGCAACCGTTTTGTTGAGATCTCTACGTGAGTTATCTCATTGACCTTTTCATGACAACCCTAAAAGACACTGTGCATTTGAGTTGCTTATTATTATCCCATTTTACATGTTATGAAACCAAAGTACAGAAAGTTAAGTGCAAAAAGCAAAGTCATTTTTTCAAGCTCATGCATAAAAGTGGTATAGTGGAATTAAAATTTATATTGGGCATCAGAGTCCCTATATTCCTTATAAACTGGCAATAAAACACAAAGACCCTGAGCCGAGTTGAAAGAAGTCGCCCCTTTTTCTTTTTTTTAAGAATTTCCCACTGGTGATTCTCTGTACTTTTTTTTTTTTTTTAACATATTGAGGGACTCAAAATGTCTGGTCGTCTCTTTCTTATTGATGTTCACTTTGACCGGTATGTTGAGTATATTCACCTCAGGTGCTCTCTTATAGTCTTTCACCTAATGATTTGTGCAACTGTTACTGTCAGATCCATTATTCCATCAGTGACTCCAAAATAGTGAACGTCTAATTCTGTTACTATTTATGTATGTATTAGATAAAATTCTTTTGTGGCATTGAAACATGTAAAATATCATGTATGAAACGAGATGCCAGTCCAGGTTCGATGCACGATACTGGACGCTTGGGGCTAGTGCACTGGGATGACCCAGAGGGATGGTATGGGGAGGGAGGAGGGAGGAGGGTTCAGGATGGGGAACACATGTATACCTGTGGTGGATTCATTTTGATATTTGGCAAAACTAATACAATTATGTAAAGTTTAAAAATTAAATAAAATTTAAAAAAAATTAAAAGAAAAAAAAAAACAACCTCATGAACTACAAGAATAATAGGACAAATATTAAACTATGTCCCTTATTTAGTGAGTTTTAACTTTTTACATACTCCTTTCTTCCTTATGTTCATATAACTCCTCATGGAAGAGAATACTAAGTTGATGTCTCTCCTAGGAAGCTTCCTCTGACTTCTCATCTAACCCCCATTTAGTAATCTTTCTCTATATTCCATTTTATCCTCATCCCATGTATCTTATAATATGATAGTTTCTGAGTGATAATTTTCCTGTCTCACTTCCTAAATGACATACTACCTAAAGACAGGGTAGTATATCATAGGCCTATTTTCTTCTAAGTCTTAATACCCTGCTTTCTAAGTGGTAGATGAAGGAAAAATTGACAAAAATAATGAAATTAAAAGGAAAAACTCAGATCATGCATTGTAATTTCCACCAATTCTTAACAACACGTTTTACAAGTATTGAATGAAAGAATGAATTAATACTGAAATAATAAAATTAGAGGTAAGTATTCAGTTACATAATCTGAGGCAATACCTGTAGTCCTGGTCCTCAGAACATAAAGTAGATGCAATTTGCTTGTATAAATTACCATCTGTCTTTAAAATATTGCAGTGAGGAAAGACATTTACCTGAAATTGAACTTATGTCAGTTCTCTCTAACTCTATAAAGTGTATGCAAGAAAATTTTGATTATAACAGTACTCACATGTATGATATAAAAGTGAATATTGTGTTTCATGTAGCTCAATCAGTAAAGCATCTGCCTGCAAAGCAGCAGATCTGGGTTCACTTCCTGGGATGAGAAATTCCCTGGAGTAGGAAATGGCAACCCACTCCCGTATTCTTGTCTAGAGAATCCCATTGACAGAGGAGCCTGGCGGGCTACAGTTCATAGGATTGCAAGAGTGGGACACGACTTAATGCTATGTTTCTTTTCTTTACTCCTGGATCTAATCAACTGAAACTGTTAAAGAACTCAACTATGAACTAATTCAGTACACCAAACTATTATTGCATCTGTCTTGAGACATTTTCCTGATCAATAAACAATAGGATTTGTTTTAATCAACTGGATACATATCTGTGGACCTATTTTGTCCTTTCTGAATGCTAGTTTCCAATCCTTAATTAGCATTACCACCCTGACTACTGTGTCCCTTTCTAGCACTTAAGGAAACAAAACCTTACCTTTTCCTGACAATGGGCTACTTAGTGTATTGCTTCACTAGAGGTGAGTCAATAAACTTGGCTTTGCATTTTTCTTTTTGCTTTTTATTCTTTGACATCAGAAATGTGATAGAAACAATGGAGTATAGCTAACTTACTTGACAGAAGTCATATTCTTCACTCTACCCCTCTTAATTCCTTTTTTTTTTTTTTTTAAGGTTCGGTATAGTAAGTCAGATCACTCTCTTTTATTTTTAGTATTGAATTATGTCTTCAAGGTTCTGACTTAAGATTTGGGAAGTGCTTTGGGAAGTTCTTATTTTTTTGTGTGGGTTCAGCTTAGATTGGTGTTAACTTTGAAATAGTACACCAAGGCTTTTGACTGATTTATGAGGAATGAGTAGAATATAGCATAGTTTATTATCTCAAATTCTGAAGACAAACTTTTGAATCTTGGTTCTGCCACTTTCTGGATTAGTGGACATGTAATGTAAACTCTCTGTTTCAGTTAACTAATATAGCTATTGTAAGAAATAAGTTAATAGATGTTAAGTACTTATAGTCATGCTGGACACATAGTAAGCACTTAACAAAATGGTTAGCTAATTACTATTATCTTCTTGAATGAATGCACCCTACTATATTTACAGTGCTGCCACATTTCCTACTGGATATGACTAGTCTTTCTTCATGAACAGTTGCAGTTCAAGCAAAATGAGAAACACAGACAGAAAATAAATATTTGAGGAAGCAAAGGATATAAATTGAAGAAATTTGCAATTGTTCACAGTTAGGATAATCTCAAAGAAGTGATGGCAATGTGATGTTCCTTTCAAAGAGTAAGGTCCTAAAGAAACTGAAAGTTTTAGTTGCCCAGCCGTGTCTGACTCTGTGGTCCCATGGACTGCAGCCAGGCTCCTCTGTCCATGAAGTTCTTCAGGCAGAATACTGAAGTGGGTAGCCATTCCCTTTTCCAGGCTATCTTCCTGACCCAGGAATTGAATCTGGGTCTCCTGCATTGCAGGCAGGTTCTTTGTCCTCTGAGGCACCAGGGAAACCCTGAGGCCCTAAAGTGTGTCTCAAAGACTTTGTACACAAATCCATTGCTAGGTAAATTGTGTTTTGAGGTATTTGATAGTAGTGTTAGGGTTTGATGTAACAGATGATGTAATTTAAACAGTAATACCTTGGAGATTGGAAAATTAACACCCAAGGGATATACCACATTATGTTCATTAGCATAATGTAAGGAAATATAACCTTGTATCTACTATAACTTAAATAATAACATTCACTTTTAATTGTTATAAATTCCCTAATATAAAATAAGGCATAGCCAAAATAAGTATAAAGTCTTATATGTACTAAATACATGTTATTTATTTTACTATATATTTTTAGTTTAGTACATTTTTTTGGAAAAGGAAATGGCAACCCACTCCAGTATTCTTGCCTGGAAAAGCCCATGGACAGAGGAGCCTGGTGAGCTATAGTCCATGAGGATTGCAAAGAACTGGACACAACTTAGCAACTAAACCACCACCACACATTTTTAGCTTTATTTAATATGTCTGTAATCTTTAGTTCAGTTCAGTTCAGTTGCTCAGTCATGTCTGACTTTTTGCTACCCAATGAACCGCAGCATACCAGACTTCCCTGTCCAGCACCAACTCCTGGAGTCTACCTAAACCCATGTGCATTGACTCAGTGATGCCATCCAACCATCTCATCCTCTATCATCCATTTCTCCTCCTGTCCTCAGTCTTTCCCAGCATCAGGGTCTTTTCAAATGAGACAGCTCTTTTCATCAGGTGGCCAAAGTATTGGAGTTTCACCTTTTAGCATCAGTCCTTCCAATGAACACCGAGGACTGATCTCCCTTAGGATGGACTGGTTGGATCTCCTTGCAGTCCAAGGGACCCTCAAGAGTCTTTCCAACACTGAGTCCAAAAGCATCAATTCTTCAGTACTAAGCTTTCTTTATAGTCCAACTCTCACATCCATACATGACTACTGGGAAAACCATAGCCTTGACTAGACAGAATTTTGTTGACAAAGTAATGTCTCTGCTTTTTAATATGCTGTCTAGGTTGGTCATAACTTTCCTTCCAAGGAATAAGCGTCTTTTAATTTCATGGCTGCAATCACCATCTCCAGTGATTTTGGAGTCCCAAAATATAAAGTTAGCCATTGTTTCCACTGTTTCCCTGTCTGTTTGCCATGAAGTGATGGGACTGAATGCCATGATCTTAGTTTTCTGAATGTTGAGCTTTAAGCCAACTTTTTCACTCTCCTCTTTCACTTTCATCAAGAGGCTCTTTAGTTCTTCTTCACTTTCTGCCATAAGGGTGGTGTAACCTTAAAATTTCTTTTATAGCTTTTGCTTTAGAAAGCCTTTGATTGTGTGGATCACAATAAACTGTGGAAAATTCTGAAAGAGATGGGAATACCAGACCACCTGACCTGCCTCTTGAGAAACCTATATGCAGGTCAGGAAGCAACAGCTAGAATTGGACATGGAACAGACTGGTTCCAAATATGAAAAGGAGTACATCAAGGCTGTATATTGTCACCTTGCTTATTTAACTTATATGCAGAGTACATCATAAGAAACCATGGTCTGGAAGAAGCACAAGCTGGAATCAAGATTGCTGGGAGAAATATCAATAACCTCAGGTATGCAGATGACACCACCTTTATGGCAGAAAGTGAAGAGGAACTAAAGAACCTGTTGATGAAAGTGAAAGAGCAGAGTGAAAAACTTGGCTTAAAGCTCAACATTCAGAAAACGAAGATCATGGTATCCGGTCCCATCACTTCATGGGAAATATATGGGGAAACAGTGGAAACAAGTGTCAGACTTTATTTTTGGGGGCTCCAGAATCACTGCAGACGGTGACTGCAGCCATGAAATCAAAAGATGCTTACTCCTTGGAAGGAAAGTTATGAGCGACCTAGACAGCATATTAAAAAGCAGAGACATTACTTTGTCGACAAAGTTCCATCTAGTCAAGTCTGTGGTTTTTCTAGTGGTCATGTATGGATGTGAGAGTTGGACTGTGAAGAAAGCTGAGCACCGAAGAATTGATTCTTTGAACTGTGGTGTTGGAGAAGACTCTTGAGAGTCCCTTGGACTGCAAGGACATCCAACCAGTCCATTCTAAAGGAGATCAGTCCTGGGTGTTCTTTGAAAGGACTGATGCTAAAGGTGAAACTCCAATACTTTGGCCACCTCATACGAAGAGTTGACTCATTTGAATAGACTCTGATGCTGGGAGGGATTGGGGGCAGGAGGAGAAAGGGACAACAGAAGATGAAATGGCTGGATGGCATCACCGACTTGAGGCACATGAATTTGGGTGAACTCCGGGAGTTGGTGATGGACAGAGAGGCCTGGAGTTTTGCAGTTCATGGGGTCACAAAGAGTCCCGACAGGACTGAGATACTGAACTGAACTGAACTTAGAAACAAAGTAACACAAATTCCATTGTTGAAATGAAACAACTTCCTTATGCCTCGGTATCTCTTTCCTAGGAAAGCAGCTTGAGGGACTTCCCTGACAGTCCTGTAATTAAGACTCTGCACTTCCACTGAAAGTAGCATGGGTTCAATCTCTAGTCTAGAATGTAAGATCCCACATGCCATGCTGTGTGGGCAAAAAAATAAATAAATAAAAATAAAAAGAGAGAAGAATTTCAAATGCACTTGGTCCCATGCTTACTTGTTTTTATAACAACAGTCCCATCTACATTTAAGACTAAACTATCCTGTCTGGAATTCACTTTCTTCTTTAGATCAACCTCTTTTCTAAACTAATCTCATTTGTCTTTTGCTTTTCTAGTAGTGGCATATGATGATTATATGTCTGCCCAGGTGTTTCTAATTTAATGATTGGTTGTCTTTGGGAAATGACTTGGCAAATTTACTCTTTTGATTAAATAGAGACAGAATGTGTTACTATATGATCACTATATATTAAACAAAGTTTCCCCATCCTACATTATATGGTAAGACAAATACACACATATTTTCACAGTTGGATAATGAGATGAGAGAAGCATTACAATGTAAAACTCTGTTCTATTGTGTGAAAGAGAGTAAGTTTTATAATTACATACATCCAATGAAAACACAAAGAGATTTTTTCCTTCTATCTAAAAATTTTTAAGAACATGCATAAGTTGCTCAGTCATGTCCTACTGTTTGTGATTCCGTGAACTGTAGCCCGCCAGGCTCATCTGCCCATGGGATTTTCCTGGCAAGAATCCTGGAGTGGTTGCCATTTTCTTCTCCAGGGGACCTTCCTGACCCAGAGATTGAGCCCCCATCTCTTGCATCTTCTGAGTTGGCAGGTGGATTCTTTACCACTGAGCCACTGGGGAAGCCCAGTTTTTGGGTAGTTTTATCTATTAATATATTAACACTTGTAAATAATATCAAATACTAAAGTCATGTGCTTTCAAGATATGTGATCATTTCTCTTATCTAAAATATTAATTGATATATGACACAAATTCAATCCCTGGTTTGGGAAGATCCTATGGAGAAGGAAGGCAACTCACTTCAGTATTCTTGCCTGGGAAATCTCTTGGACAGAGGAGCCTGGTGAGCTACAGTACACAAAATCACAAAAGAGTTGGACATGACTTAGTGAGTAAATAACAACAAAGTGTCATTCCAGTTAGTTTTATTTAATTAAGAAGTTAAGGCACTCGTTAGTTGTTCCTAAAATTACTATTGGGTTATAGAGACTGTATATGTGTTATAAAGTGATTAAAGCAGTGGATCCATTTAAAAATAACATATTTTTATCACTGTTGTTCAGTCACTAAGTGTCTTGTCTGACTCTGCCACCCCGTGGACTGCAGCAGGTCAGGGTCCTCTCTCCTCCATAGTTTCCCAGAATTTGCTCTAATTCATGTCAGTTGCATCTGTAATGCTATCCAGCCATCTCATCCTCTTCTGCTCCCTTCTCCTTTTGTCTTCAAACTTTCTCAGTATTTAGGTTTTCCCCAATGAGTTAGCTCTTCACACGGGCGGCCAAAGTATTATAGCTGCAGCATCAATCCTTCCAATGAATATTCAGAGTTGATTTCCTGTAGGATTGACTGGTTTGATCTCCTTGCTCTCCAAGGGACTCTCAAGAGTTTTCTCGAAAGAATCCGTTCTCTTGGCCTCAGCCTTCTTTAATGGACCAACCCTCACATCCATACATGACTACTGGAAAAACCATAGGTTTGACTATACAGATATTTGTTGGGAAAGTGATGTCTCTGATTTTGAATATGCTGTCTAGGTTTATCATAGCTTTCATTCAAAGGGGCAAGCATCTTTTAATTTCATGGCTGTAGTCACTGTCCGCAGTTGATTTTGTAGCTCTAGAAAATGAAATCTGTCATTGCTTCAAATTTTCCTTTTTTATTTGCCAGGAAGTGATGGGACCGGATGCCATGATCTTAGTTATTTTACTTGAGTTCAATCCAGCTTTTTCACTCTCCTCTTTCAACTTAATCAAGAAGCTGCTATTTCCTCTTCAGTTTCTTCCATTAAGGTGGTGTTATCTGCATATTAGAGGTTATTTGTATTTCTCCCAGCAATCTTGATTCCAGCTTGTGCTTCATCCAGCCTGGTATTTTGCATGATGTACTCTGCATATAAATTAAATAAGCAAGGTGAAAATATGTAGTGTTGTCGTACTCCTTTCCTAATTATGAACCAGTCCACTGTGCTGTGTTTGGTTCTAATTCTTGCTCCGTGACTTGCATACAGGTTTCTTCAGACACGTAAGGTGATCTGGTCTTGCCATCTCTTTAATAACTTTCCACAGTTTGTTGTCATCTACACAATCAAAGAATTTAGCATAGTCAATGAAGCAGAAGTAGATGTTTTTTTTCTGAAATTCCCTTGCTATCTCCATGATCCAACAAATGTTGACAATTTGATCTCTGGTTCCTCTCCCTTTTCTAAAACCAACTTGTACATTTGGAAGTTCTCAATTCATGTACTGCTGAAGCCTAACTTTAAGGATTTTGAGCATTACCTTGTTAGTATGTGAAATGAGTGGAATTCTGTAGTATTTAATTGTCATTCTTTCAGTTTGGGTTGAAAACTGACCTTTTCCAGTCCTGTGGCCACTGCTGGGTTTTCTAAATTTGCTAACATATTGAGTGCAGCACTTTACCAGCATCATCTTTTAGTATTTGAAACAGCTTAGGTGGAATTTCATCACCTCCACTAGCTTTGTTTCTAGTAATGCTTGCTTCCTAAGGCCCACTTGACTTCAAACTCTAGGATATCTGGCTGTGGGTGAGTGAACACACCATTATGGTTATTGAGGCAATTAACACCTTTTTTTATATAGTTCTGTGTATTTTTATCATATCTTCTTAATCTCTTCTGCTTCTGTTAGGTCTACCATTTCTTTCCTTTATGGTGCCTATCCTTGCATGAAATGTTTCATTGATAGGTCCAATTTTCTTGAAGAGATCTCTAATCTTTCCCATTCTACTGCTTTCTTCTGTATAAAAGGAAAGCAATATGAATTACAAATCATCAACACTAGATGCTAAAACTCCATAAAGCAATGTTTATAAAGTTGGGTTCAGTGATTTGAATCTAGAATGTACAGCCAGTCTCACTTAAGAATGAATGAAAATACTACAATTTCAGATTTGCTAACTTTACTGAAAAACATTTCCTTTTTTTTTCAAATTTAAATTAATTAGACATATCTTGTAAAATATGCAAAAATGAAAGTGAAAGTGTTAGTTGATCAGTCATGTCCAACTCTTTGTGACCCAGTGGACTATATATCCCTCCAGGCACCTCTGTCCATGGGATTCTCCAAGCAAGAATACTGGAGTGGGTTGCCATGCCCTTCTCCAAGGTATCTTCTCGACCTAGGGATCAAACCTGGGTCTCCCATATTGCAGGCAGATTCTTTACCATCAGAACCACAAAAAATAGTAAATTAGAAATACAGAACTAAGAAAGCAATAAAACAAAATTAGAACAGGATATCAGGGAGTTTTTTGAAAAATGATTTCAGAAAAAATTATATTGATAAATCATCTCATGAGCTAAATGAACAACAATGTGGAAGTACAAATAAGTAATATATTAATGAAATTAGGGTACATGAATCTTCTGATGTATTAAAGTGTATACTTAAGAAGGAAATAAAAATCTTGGGAAGAAATGCAGAATAGTCATGGTGACTGATAGTGCTATTTAGGTCAACTATACTTTATTGATAGCCTTCCTACTTCATCTGTCAATTACTGAAAAAAGGGGCATTGAAGAATCCATATATAATAATGGATTCATTTATTTCTCTTTGACATTTTTCAGTTTTGATTACAGATTTTAATACTCTGTTGTTTAATGCATATATGTTTAGGATTATTATTCTTGTTGGAGAATTGATGTCTTAATCATTTTGTAATGCTCCTTTTTATCCCTGAAGGTTTTTTCTTGCTCCTAAGTCTACTTTATCTAAAACTGATATAGCTACTCTAGATTATTTTTGATTGTTAGCCTAATATAGTTTTCTTTATCCCTTTTACTTTAATGTATCTGAATCTTGATAATTAAAGTGGATTTCAGTTGTCTTATTTCTTTATCCACTGTGACAATATGTCTTTATTTGTGTATGTAGGCCATTTTTTTTCTCCTCTTGTTTTTCTCCCTTCTCTGGTTTTCATTGAGCATTATATTAGTTGGATTAGTTGGGTTACTATAATAAAATCACAAAGGCTATGTTGTTTAAATGACAGAAATTAATTTTCTCACATTTTGGAGACTAGAAGTCCCAAGGTTAAGATGTGGACAATATTGGTTTGTTCTGATGGTCTCCGTGGTCTGCATATGGACACCTTAATGCTGTTGTCTTCACATTCTTTCCATAGCACAGCATCCCTAGTATCTCTTTCTGTGTCCAAATATTCTCTTCTTAGAAGGACATCATCCGATTGGAAGACAATCTACCCTAACAATGTCACTTTAAGTTAATCATCTCTTTAAAAGCACTATCTTCAAATGCGATCACAGTCTGAGTTATTGGGGTTTGTACTTCAATAAATGTATGCATTTTGGGAGAATAACAATTCAGCCCATAAGAAACATATGTTTATATTTTCTTCTCTCTCTCTCTATTTATATATATATATATATATTTATTATTATTATTAGAACATATTTTAGTAGTTGCTCTGGAGTTTGAAACATATATATATATGTATGTAAATTATTATTTAAAATATTTTAGTAGTTGCTCTGGAGTTCGATATATATATATACACATATACAAATTTTAAATAAGCGAATCTCACCTTCAAATAACACTATACCACTTCACTTGAGTGCAAGTAGCTGATAACAAAGTTATTATGACTTTAAATGAACCATTACATTTAATATCAATTGTGTGCATGCTAAATCTCTTCAGTTGTGTCCAACTCTTTGTGACCCTATGGACTGTAGCCCACCAGTCTCCTCTGTCCATGGGATTCTCCATTCAAGAATACTGTAGTGGGTTGCCATTCCTTCCTCCAGGGGATCTTCCCAACTGAAGGATGGAACTCAAGTCTATTATGTTTCCTGCATTGACAGGCAGTTTCTTTACCACTAGCACCACTTGGGAAGCCCTAATATCACTTAATAATAATAAATCAAATAGATTTTATTTTACCTTCAGTTATTCCTACTTTATATTACTCCTTTCTTAATGAAAATCAAAGTTTCTAATGATTTTTCCTTTCCTTTAAGACATCTTTGATCTTTGCTTGTAGGAAAGATCTGCCTATGAAACCTCAGCTTTTGTTTCTCTGAGAAAGATTTTTTTTTTTTTCTGAGAAAGTCTTTATTTCTCCTTCAGCACTGAAGAAAACTTCTGTTGTAAATAAGATTCTAGGCCAATAGTATTTTGCAACACTTTCAATATTTTCAGTATTTCACTCCACTTTCTTCTTGCTTGCATGATTTGTGATGAAAAGTCTACTATAATTCTTATTTTTGTTCATCTGTAGGTGACCTTGTTTTTTGTACTTTCGGATACAACACCAAAGCACTTTCTGAAAAGAAAAAACAAATGTAGTACTTATTAAAATTTAAAAGTTCTACTATGTGAAATACTGTTGAAAGAATCAAAAGACAAGCCATAGAATAGAAGAAAGTATTTGAAAAACAGAAATTTAATACTTGTCTCCAAAGTACACAAAGAACTCTTAAAGCTCAATAGTATAAAAACAGACAACATAATTTAAAAAAATTTTAAAAAGTCTGAACAGACATATTACTAAAGAAGATACATGGGTGGTAAGTAGAAATACAAAAACATATTCAACATTATTTTTAATTAGAGAATCACAAATTAAAACAACATGACATAACCAATAGGATGGTTAATATCAAACAAACTGATGATACTTATTGCTGGTGAGAATGCAGTGTAACAGAAACTTTCATTCATTAGTGATAATTTGAAATGTTAAGTCCAATTTGAAAGACATTAAAAGTTTCTTATAAACCTAAAATGTCTTACCACATGACCCAGAAATTACTCTCCTATATATATTTCCAACCATTTGAAAATTTATGTACACATGAAAATCTACTTGTGAATATCAGTATCAACTGTAATGCAACTGCTGAAAACTAGAAGCAAATAATAAGTCCTTCAATAAGTGAATGGGTAAAAACAATCTCACTTAAATTGCATTCTACTTTGCCAACTAAGGTCCGTCTAGTCAAGGCTATGGTTTTTCCTGTGGCCACATATGGATGTGAGAGTTGGACTGTGAAGAAGGCTGAGCACCAAAGAACTGATGCTTTTGAACTGTGGTGTTGGAGAAGACTCTTGAGAGTCCCTTGGGTTTCAAGGAGATCCAACCATTCCATTCTGAAGGAGATCAGCCCTGGGATTTCTTTGGAAGGAATGATGCTAAAGCTGAAACTCCAGTACTTTGGCCACCTCATGTGAAGAGTTGATTCATTGGAAAAGACTCTGATGCTGGGAGGGATTGGGGGCAGGAGGAGAAGGGGACGACAGAGGATGAAATGGCTGGATGGCATCACTGACTCGATGGACGTGAGTCTGAGTGAAATCCTGGAGTTGGTGATGGACAGGGAGGCCTGGCGTGCTGCGATTCATGGGGTCACAGTGAGTCGGACACGACTGAGTGACTGGACTGAACTGACCTGACTGACAAAACTACAGGTGGTAAACAAATTACTAATTGTCGGTGGAAGGAGGTAAGGGTTAGCAATGGAGCACAGGAGATTATTTAGGGCAACGAAATTATTCTGAATAATACTGATTGATGGTCAATGAGTTACATTGTCAAAAATTATGCAACTTTAGGTCATGAATAGAAACAATGCATAGAAAATTTCAAATTATTGTATTAAGATTTTGGGATATCCCAGTTTGGAAGAAAGTGACAAATATATAACCATTTTTTTAATTAAAAAATTTTTTAAATTTTGTACATTTATTTATTCTTTTCCCATTTAGGTTATTATAGACTATGGAGAAAAGTTCCCTGATATAAATGATTGAATAAAACATGGATAGGGTTAAATAAATCTCTCATTCAGGAAATTTCAAAAAAATCTTATATGGCTTTTCTTCCCTCAACTTGGAAATTATATCTCTATGAACTAGTCTCCTTAGAGAATGGGGTGGGGTGTTAGGTACAGAAGCAAATTTAGACAAGAAGTTTCCTGCTGGAGACATGGGTTTAATCCCTCAGTTGGGAAGATCCCCTGGAGAAGAAAATGACAACCCACTCCAGTATTCTTGCCTGGAGAATCCTATGGACAGAGGAGCTTTAAAGGATACAGTCCATGGGGTCACAAAGAGTCGAGCATGACTGAGAATGCACACAAGCTTTACAAATGGCTCCTCAATGGAAAATAATTTTACTCAATAAAAGATAAGTTAGAAAATTAACCATCAGGTATTTTAAAGTGTCTATTTCAATTTTGTTTAGTACAGTCACAATGTTTGCAATCACCATCTCTATAGAGCTCCAAGATATTTTTGAACACTTCATGAGGAAACCCTGTGTCTGTTGAGCAGTCATTCCCATTCTTCTCTTACCCTAGCCCCTGACAACCACTAATCAGCTTTCTGCCTCCATCAGTTTACTATCCTAGATACTTTATATAAATAAAACCATACAGTATGTGAACTTTTGTGCCGGACTTCTTTCACTGACTTTATTGTTTTCAGGGTTTGTTGATATTGCAACATGTATCTGTATTTAATTCTGTTTTATGTCTGAATAGTATTCCATTGTGTGGATATACAACATTTTGTTTATCCACTTATCTGTTGAAGAACTTTTAGGTTGTTTCCACTTTTTGACTATTGTAAATAGTGCTGCTATAAACACTTGTGCACAAGTATTTGTTGGAATACTTGTTTTCAATCCCCTTGGATATAAACCTAGGACTGGAATTTTTGAGTCCTATGGTAATTCTATGTTTACCTTTTGCAAAGCTGCCAAAGTGTTTTCTATTGCAATTACACCATTTTACATACCCATCAGCAGTATACAAATGTTCCAATTTTGGTACATCCTAACATTTATTTTCCATTTTTGCTTGGTTTTTGAATTATAGCCATCCTACTGCTACTGCTACTGCTAAGTTGCTTCAGTTGTGTCCGATTCTGTGTGACCCCATAGACGGAAGCCCACTAGGCTCCCCTGTCCCTGGGATTCTCCAGGCAAGAACACTGGAGTGGGTTGCCATTTCCTTCTCCAATGCATGAAAGTGAAAAGTGAAAGGGAAGTCAGTCGTGTCTGACTCTTAGCGACCCCATGGACTACATAGCCAGTGTGAAATGGTATCTCAGTGAGGTTTTGATTGTATTTTCCAAATGGCTAATGAAGTTGAACATCTTTCATGTGCTTGTTTGCAATTTGTACATCTTTGGGGTGCTGTCTATTCAAGTATTTTGCCTGTTTTTAATTGGGTTGCTTGTTTTGCTGTTATAAGTGTTCTTTATATATGTTTTGGATATTAGATTTTTATCAGATTTGTAACTTGCTAATATCTTGGTTGTCTTCATATTTTCTTAATAGTGTCATTTGAAACACACTCGCTTTCCTTTTTTATGAAGTCCAGTTCATCTGTTTTTTTCTCTTGTTGTGTGCTTTGGTGTCTTGTCTAAAAATATTTTGCTAAATTCTAGGTCATGAAGATATACCTCTACATTTCCCTTTAAGGACTTTACAGATTTTGGTTCTTGCATTTATGTCTTTGTTCTATTTTTAATAAATTCTTATGTGCAGCATAAGGTAGCCATCCAACTCCATTCCTTTTAAGCTTTGAATTTATCTTTTTTTTTTTCCCCTATTTCCTTAAGGTGTACATTTATTAGTTTGGATTCTTTTTTTAATATAAGCATTTATCATTCTAAATTTCCTAATGAACAATGCTTTCACTGCATCTGAAGAGTTTTTGTGTGTCATGTTTTTATTTTTATTTGTATTAATGTATTTTCTAATCTCTCTTATAATTTCTTCTTTGATCCATTGGTTGTTTAATATTATGTCCCTAGTGTATCCCCAACTTGTTCCAAGTGTTATTCCTTGCTCAAGGCTGCTGTAGCCAATATTAGATTAAATACTTCTGGAAAAAAAAAAAAAAAGGAAAACACGGTGGAAGTCATCCCAACCCTGGGAATGACTCAACTCAGGCAAAACAAATGCTATGTATACTGATCTTTGAGGGAGATGCCAGATGTGTGGAGACCCACGCCAGTTTTTTGAGAATAAGGTTCACACTGCTTTCTCTGGTTATACTAAATCTGCATTGGAAGTGCAGCTGCTGGTTTTTGATTTTTGAGGAACTCCATACTGTTTTCCACAGTGGCCTTACCAGTTTATTAACAGTGCATAAGTTTTTCTTTTCTCTACATCTTTGCTAACACTTGTCAGGTCTTGCCTTTTTTTTTTTTTTTTAATTGGAGTATAATTGCTTTACAATATTGTGTTAATTTCTGTTCTACAGCCATGTGAATCAGCTCTATATATCTCTCCTTCTATTTGAGTCTCCCTCTAACCCAGGCTTCTATGTCATCACAGAGCACCAAGCTGAGCTCCTACCTATGCATTTTATACATGATAGTCTATATTTGTTAATGTTACTCCCTCCATTCACCCCACCCTCTCTTTCCCTCATTACTTTTTTTTTTTTTTCCAATATGTGTGATATCTCATTGTGGTTTTGGTTTACATTTCTCAGGTGATTAATGACGATGAGCATCTCTTTATATCTATTGGCCATCTGTGTCTTCTTTGGAAAAATATCTACTCAGATCTTCAGACCATTTTTATTAAGATTAATTAGTTTTGGCTATTGAGTTGTATGAGTTCCTTATATATCTTGGATATTAACCTCTTGTCAAAGACATGATTTGCAAATATTTTCTCTCATTCCATTAGTTGCCTTGTCATCACATTTGTAGCATTTGGGGAGAAATGAGTGACATTTGCCACTTGGTTATTTTCAGTGATGTCATTCATAACATGCTACTTTTATAGCAGTTCTCCATCTTGAATCTAAATTCCCAGTTTTCTTGGTTTCCACTCATTTGTCTCATCTCTCTTTCCTTGTTTCTTTCATTCAGTTACAGGCCTGTGAAGCAGATAAGAACACATTATTCTAGTTCATTGACAATGGAACTATTCAAAGTCAAAATGCAAAACAGTTGGGAAAGAAATATTTGAGAGCTGTATTTATATTTTGAGGAATATGACCTAGTCACAATTAATAAATGCACAGGATAAGCCAGATGAAGCTTGTGAAAGTAAATTACTTCTAAAATTATTTAACAGTCTGCAGTGTAACTTAGTCTCTGTCCTTGAAAATGGGAATATAAGATAGTTAATTTTTGAAGCAAACAAATCACCTTAATTGAACACAGTTTTCACTTTAAAAGAAGTTGTAGAGCTTGAGGCTGAAGTCCTCCAGAGAAAATAGCCCTATGATTTATATTAGTACTGCTGGAACTTAAAGCAATTTGTGAGGTTGCATATGAATAATGCAGGGTGAGAATAGCATAGGAAGAAACCATTGAAAGAAAGTAAATGAAGTTCCTTTAAAATGGAATATATAGGGAACTATTTAATTTGAATTATTCACCAACACTAGTGATATTACAGGAATAACCATAGATCAGTGAATATTTCAATTTTTAAGATGGGGTCATGCTGTTCCTTTTAGACATCAAAAAAAGAAAATTCCAGAGACCAAGAATGATGTCCATTAGAGGCTATGAATATGCAGAGATGTGCTAGAGTTCCTGTGAAAAGAAGGGAAGGAGCAGCCAGTTGAACTCTGTGACACACAGTGATAGCTGTTGACTCAAGATCCACAGGGGCAGTTTATGACAACCTGAGAGGATGTCAAATGATCAGCAGAAAATGTACCTTTGAGATTGGATTTAACTATCAATATTTCTAATGATAGGAATTCCCTGTAGCTCAGATGCTAAAGAATCTGCCTGCCATGCAGGAGATCTGGGTTTGATCCCTGGGCCAGGAATATCCCCTGGATAAGGGAATGGCAACCCATTGCAGTATTCTTGCTGAAGAATCACATGGACAGAGGAGCCTGGTGAGCTATAGTCTATGGGGTCAGAAAGAGTTCGACACAACTGAGTGACTAACAGTACTACTTCTAATGATAAGCTGTATGTTTTGGAGAAATTCCAAGCAAAAAGTAGTCTCTGTTCTTTTACATGTGAAAAAAGAGTTCACGCTGTTTCTTTTTTTCTTTTACATAAACATAAATGCTATAGTGTAGAGTAGTTTATCAATATAATATTACTGCAAGAGAGTCAAATGGGAAAGTAAAAAGGTAGATTTTTCCATAATGTGATTATAAACTATACACTTAACGTATAAAGTATTTGCTGTTTATTCCATTGAAATCAAATACAAATATAAAACAACTTCAATCTTAATGACTCTTTTTAAATGTTGCACATTGTTTTAGCCTTAGTTCCTTACTTATATACCTACTATGTGTATTACTTTAGAATCACTGAATTGAAAAGCCATCTTGTCTATAAGAGTTTGAAATCAATAGTCATTTAAAGTTAATAGTATAGGAGTTCTAAATGATCTGGGAAAACAGCCAGCTGATCAATATGAAAGTAAATGACTGGACTCGATATTTATATGGAATGTATCTAACTAGAACTCAAGCAGGCATGACTAAAATCATTTTATCCAAAGAGATGCTAGACAGTGTTTTGTAAGGAGTTTTGGAGACAGTCTCAAACCATCCACTTTTTCTGAATACTTCTAAAATTCAATCACCACTGAGAGGCCATAATACCACATGGTTGAACAATATAACTGTAAAAAACTATATTCCTTTGAGGAGTGTCATAGAGATAACATGAATTTGTATAATGGAAGTTAAATGATAGAGTGAAATGAACATTATTCAACTCCTTCAACTAAATGGTGCCTTAATATTCAGACCAAACCAATATTTGATTTAAGATTCCAGTGCCCACTCCTGATCAATAAAAATAAACAAAATTCTTTCACTTTTAATGTACAAGTTTGGTGTGTTAGTATAACTAATTTGATTTGGCTGCTTTCAGCATCAACTTCAACTTTTGACTTCAGACCTGTCTTGGGATCGACTATTGTTTTGTTAGCATTCTGTATGAGAACTTCTTTCTCCTGTTCATATTTTCAGGTCTCCTTGTATGTCATGGTTCACCCCACAAATTCTCTAGAAGCTGTGTTATGTTAACCTGGACCTGGATATTTAGAGGTGGTGGTGAGTAGGGATAAGTTGTTGGAGGGAATTTTTAGAAACCAAAAGGACTATCATATTTCAGGGCTTCCCAGAATGATTTCTAATGACTTGAGAGGATTAAGTATTCTTTTAGACCCAAGTATAAACACCTTTTCAAATGTTATAAAAGTTCTTTAAGCACCCAGTTTTTCTGAAGGTAACTTCAGTGTTCTGATAATTCACACTACCAGGAATGCTTTACATCTTTCTTTGTCCAGTAAAATTTCTTGAATAGACCACCTGTGAGATATGGAGAAGGCTATAGAGAACATTTTAACTCAATTTTCATCAGTTTATTTTTAGCATTAAGGCAAAACTCTGGTAATTCAATTAGTTTTAGTACAGCTGTTTATCCTGGCAATTTCTATTAGTTCTGTTTCCTATTATGTTGAGAGGCAAGTAATATGTTTAATGATAAGAATCTGAGAGTGTATTTATAAATACTTTTTATACTTAGCCATAAAATGAGAGATTTTTAAATAGAAAAGATTATCCATGTATGATAGGATGTATAATAAATAGTAGTCTTCAGCCTGTATAGTTGAAAATATATCTTTATATACAAAACATTTTTAGTGCATGCTAAATCACTTCAGTCGTGTCTGATCTTTGCAACCCTATGGACTATAGTCCACCAGGCTCCTCTGTCCATAGAATTTTCCAGGAAAGAATACTGGAGTAGGTTGCCATTCCCTTTTCCAGGTGATCTTTCTGACCCAGATGTCAAACCCAGGTCTCCCACTTTGCAGGCAGATTCTTTACCATCTGAGACACCAGGGAACACCCTTTTATCTATTAGAGTGGCAATTAAATTTATATAATAACCTCCAAATAATATATAATCAATGATATTTCAGTATACTTTAAAATTAAGAATCCAGACATAGAAGGCAGATTGCCACAGTTTACATTCCAACACCAAAACATATTAGATTTATAATCCTTAATATCTGTAAAATGTGATGATCATTATACTTAACCTTGGGGTTTTCATTGAGATGAAATGATCAGACATTTTCACTTTTCCCAGAACAGAAATGCTCAAGAAACAGTAGATTTTAGCAGTAGCTTCTATCATTTTTGGTATTGAAAATATGATATTTTAAATTAAATTTTCAGCAAGAATATGATTTCCTAAATATTCTGTTGTAAATTACTGAGAAGTTCTACCTATGTTGTAATCAAGCTTCTTTCTTTTCTTGATTACAGCCATGACTCTGTTATGAACCCTGGCCTCCCTAATGCTGCAAGGCACACCTCCTCAATATGTGTTGCTCAGTCATGTCCAACTCTTTGAGACCATGGACCATAGCCCCCCAGGCTCCTCTGTCCATGGGATTCTCCAGGTAAGAATACTGGAGTAGGTTGCCATTCCCTTCTCCAGAGGATCTTCCCAGCCCAGGGATCGAACCCGGGTCTGCTGCATTGCAAGCAGATTCTTTACTGTATAAGTATAGGGTACTCCTCAATGTTATGACTTAAAACAGTTGTCACTTGTTCTGTCTCACACATCTGCAGTTCACCTGTACATAAGCTCATCTTGGTTGGATTCAGCTTGGCAACCTTTATGCTGAGAGTCAACTGGCCTTGGCTCTTCACTGTAAGTTTGTCTTAGGTCTGTTCCACATGAATATATTCTATGGCCCAAGAAAGGGGGAAATATTCCCTTGACCAAAACAGAGTCACAGGTGCCCCACTACACAAATAGAGCTCAAACTTTTTTTCATCACGTTTGTTAATATGGCCCTGACTAAAGGAAACATGCTGCCAAGCCCAATATAAGGCAGCAGAGAATTATACTTCTATGAAGCTAAGGTGGGCAGTAACAGCACTAATGGTAAAGAACCTACCTGCCAGTGCAGGAGATGGAAGAGATATGGGTTTGATCCCTGGGTCAGTAAGATCCCATGGAGAAGGAAGTGGCAACCCACTTCAGTATTCTTGCCTGGAAAATCCCATGGACAGCAGATGCTTGTGAGCCACAGTCCACATGTTAGCAAAGAGTTGGACATGACTGAGCACACATGCACACACACACACACACACACACACACAAAAGGAGGGCAGGAATATCTTTGAACAATGCTCTAATCTACTATACTCTCTTAATTTGAAAAGTATATAATCCATAAAAATTTGAACGTTTAAAAAATAGATGTACATAATTAGTTATGTTACTTAAATATTTATGGATTGCTAATTTTTACAATCATTATCCTATAACTGTTTTCCCCCCCAGGGGCAGAGTTTATTTATTTTTTTTATTTTATTTATTTATTTTTAATATAGATTCATTTATTTTAATTGGAGGCTAATCACTTTACAATATTGTAGTGATTTTGCCATACATTGACATGGATCCACCACGGGTATATATGTATTCCACATCCTGAACACCCCTCCCACCTTCCTCCCCATCCCATCCCTCTGAGTCATCCCAATGCACCAGCCCCGAACACCTTATCTCATGCATCAAACCTGGACTGGTGATCCTTTTCACATATGATAATATACATGTTTCAATACCATTCTCCCAAATCATGCCACTCTTGCTCTCTCCCACAGAGTCCAAAAGACTGTTCTATACATCTGTATTTCTTTTGCTGTCTTGCATGTGGAGTTATCATTACCACCTTTCTAAATTCCATATATATGCGGTAGTATACTGTATTGGTGTTTTTATTTCTGGCTTACTTTACTCTGTATAATAGGCTCCAGTTTCATCCACCTCATTAAGACTGATTCAGATGTATTCTTTTTAATGCCTGAGTAATATTCCATTGTGTCTGTACCACAGCTTTCTTATCCATTCATCTGCTGATGGACATCTAGGTTTTTTCCATGTCCTGGCTATTATAAACAGTGCTGCGATGAACACTGGGGTACACATGTCTCTTTCAATTCTGGTTTCCTCAGTGTGTATGCCTAGCAGTGGGATTGCTGGGTCATATGGCAGTTCTATTTCCAGTTTTTTAAGGAATCTCCACACTGTTCTCCATAGTGGCTGTACTAGTTTGCATTCCCATCAACAATGTAAGAGGGTTCCCTTTTCTCCACACCCTCTCCAGCACTTATTGCTTGTAGATTTTTGGATAGCAGCCATTCTGACTGGTGTGAAACGGTACCTCATTGTGGTTTTGATTTGCATTTCTCTGATAATGAGTGATGCTGAACATCTTTTCATATGTTTGTTAGCCATCTGTATGTCTTCTTTGGAGAAATGTCTGTTAAGTTCTTTGGTCCATTTTTTGATTGGGTCATTTATTTTTCTGGAATTGAGCTGCAGGAGTTGCTTGTATATTTTTGAGATTAATTCTTTGCCAGTTGATTCGTTTGCTATTATTTTTTCCCATTCTGAAGCCTGTCTTTTCACCTTCCTTATAGTTTCTTTTGTTGTGCAAACCTATAACTATGGTGACTGTAGACATGAAATTAAAAGACACTTACTCCTTGGAAGGAAAATTATGACCAACCTAGATAGCATATTCAAAAGCAGAGACATTACTTTGCCAACCAAGGTCCGTCTAGTCAAGGCTATGGTTTTTCCAGTGGTCATGTATGGATGTGAGTTGGACAGTGAAGAAGGCTGAGCACTGAAGAATTGATGCTTTTGAACTGTGGTTTTGGAGAAGACTCTTGAGAGTCCCTTGGACTGCAAGGAGATCCAACCAATCCATTCTGAAGGAGATCAACCCTGGGATTTCTTTGGAAGGACTGATGCTAAAGCTGAAACTCCAGTACTTTGGCCACCTCATGCGAAGAGTTGACTCATTGGAAAAGACTCTGATTCTGGGAGGGACTGGGGGCAGGAGGAGAAGAGGACGACAGAGGATGAGATGGCTGGATGGCATCACTGACTCAATGGACATGAGTCTCAGTGAACTCCGGGAGTTGGTATTGGACAGGGAGGCCTGGTGTGCTGCAATTCATGGGGTCGAAAAGAGTCGGACACAACTGAGCGACTGATCTGATCTGATAACTGTTTATATCAGTCCTTTTGTGAAAGTGAGGTAAAGTTGTATACTTTTTCTTTACAATATTTAGTAGTTATTAGAAAAGAAAACTTAGGATCTGTATTATCCTGCTCAGTTTTCCATAGCAAAATACCAAAAACTAGGTGGTTTATACAAAAAAGATTTGTTTTCTTAGAGTTCTAAAGGCTGGAAGTCAAAGATTAAGAAATTGGCAGAGATGATTTCTTATGAGACCTCTTTCCTTGATTTTAGATGGTTATTTCTGCAAGTGTGCATGGGTAACCGGTATCTGTGTGTGTTCCCAAGCTGATTCTTTTTATGAAGATACCAATCATACTGGATTAGAATCCACCTAAAACAAACAAAACTTCATTTTAACTTAATCACCTCTTTAAAGACCTTGTCTCCAAATACAGTTACATTCTGAGTTACTGGGGGTTATAGTTTCAGTTTATGAGGGGTCACAAAGAGTGAGACACAACTGAGCGACTTTCAAGTCATTCACTGAGAGAGTTTAACAAAATGGATTTAGGATGTCAGGAAATTTATGTATTTATTTTGAATTGTTTTAATTTTATTTTTTAACAAAAGTAAATGTGATTTACAAAGTTGTATTTGTTTCTGGTATATAGCAAAGTGATTCAGTCATATATGTGTGTGTGTATGCATTTTTTTCATAATGGTTTATTATAAGATATTAAATATAGTTCCCTGATTTATGCAATAGGACCATTCTTTATCCATTCTATATGTAATTATATCTGCTAACCCCAAACTCCAGAGAAGGCAATGGCACCCCACTCCAGTACTCTTGCCTGGAAAATCCTATGGACTGAGGAGCCTGGTAGGCTGCAGTCCATGGGGTCGCTAGGAGTCAGACACGACTGAGCGACTTCACTTTCACTTTCCACTTTCATGCATTGGAGAAGGCAATGGTAACCCACTCCAGTGTTCTTGCCTGGAGAATCCCAGGGATGGGGGAGCCTGGTAGACTGCCGTCTATACGACTGAAGCGACTTAGCAGCAGCAGCAGCAGCAGCAGCAACCCCAAACTCTCAACCCAACCCTTCCCACTCCCTCTCCTAAGATGTCAGGAAATTTAAAAGGAGTATATTTTTAGTTTGACAATAAACAGACTGAGACAAAGACAAAGATATATATCCTAAAATGTCAGAGCAGTGAAAACCCATGATGGTGTTGAGATTGGAATTCAGAGCTATGTTTTCATTAAAATCCTATCACTAATTAGCAGATTTGTGATTATTTGTCTAATAATAATCAGATTTTTTTACAGTATAAATGAATGCCATTAAAATGATTTAGAAAAGTTGGGAGGGTCTTTCTTATTAGAGTTCTGACATTTTTGTCTAATACTTGTTAGGAAAAAAAAGTTCTTAATATTAGGGAATTATCTAAATGTCATCCTTGAGATAGGTTGTTTACATCACTGATAATTGTTTTCAAAGTTTATTAACCTAATTTTTCCTAGTTCCCAAAGACTTCTGAACAATACAGTTGTTGCTAAGTCACTTCAGTCATGTCCGACTCTGTGTGACCCCATACATGGCAGCCCACCAGGCTCCCACATCCCTGGGATTCTCCAGGCAAGAACACTGGAGTGGGTTGCCATTTCCTTCTCCAATACATGAAAGTGAAAAGTCAAAGGGAAGTCGCTCAGTTGTGTCCGACTCTTAGTGACCCTATGGATTGCAGCCTACCAGGCTCCTCCGTCCATGGGATTTTCCAGGCAAGAGTACTGGAGTGGGGTGCCATCGCCTTCTCCATTTTTTAAACAAAAGAAATAAATGAAAGTAAAATAGAATTGTTTTCAGGGTTTTGTCTTTTTACTTAGAGTGATAAAGTTTTTTTTTTCCCCCCTGCTGTTTGAACAGCCTCATTTACTATCCATTTTTTTTTCTTTTTTTTTTTTTAATTTTATTTAATTTTTAAAATTTACATAATTGTATTAGTTTTGCCAAATATCAAAATGAATCCACCACAGGTATACATGTGTTCCCCATCCTGAACCCTCCTCCCTCCTCCCTCCCCATACCATCCCTCTGGGTCTTCCCAGTGCACTAGCCCCAAGCATCCAGTATCGTGCATCGAACCTGGACTGGCATCTCGTTTCATATATGATATTTTACATGTTTCAATGCCATTCTCTCAAATCTTCCCACCCTCTCCCTCTCCCACAGAGTCCATAAGACTGTTCTATACAACACTGTCTCTTTTGCTGTCTCGTACACCAGGTTATTGTTACCATCTTTATAAATTCCATATATATGCGTTAGTATACTGTATTGGTGTTTTTCCTTCTGGCTTACTTCACTCTGTATAATAGGCTCCAGTTTCATCCACCTCATTAGAACTGATTCAAATGTATTCTTTTTAATGGCTGAGTAATACTCCATTGTGTATATGTACCACTGCTTTCTTATCCATTCATCTGCTGATGGGCATCTAGGTTGCTTCCATGTCCTGGCTATTATAAACAGTGCTGCGATGAACATTGGGGTACATGTGTCTCTTTCCCTTCTGGTTTCCTCAGTGTGTATGCCCAGGAGTGGGATTGCTGGATCATAAGGCAGTTCTATTTCCAGTTTTTTAAGGAATCTCCACACTGTTTTCCATAGTGGCTGTACTACTTTGCATTCTCACCAAGAGTGTAAGACGGTTCCCTTTTCTCCACACCCTCTCCAGCATTTATTGCTTGTAGACTTTTGGATCGCAGCCATTCTGACTGGTGTGAAATGGTACCTCATATGGTTTTGATTTGCATTTCTTTGATAATGAGTGATGTTGAGCATCTTTTCATGTATTTGTTAGCCATTTGCATGTCTTCTTTGGAGAAATGTCTATTTAGTTCTTTGGCCCATTTTTTGATTGGGTCATTTATTTTTCTGGAGTTGAGCTGTAGACGTTGCTTGTATATTTTTGACAGTTGTTTGTCGGTTGCTTCATTTGCTATTATTTTCTCCCATTCTGAAGGCTGTCTTTTCACGTTACTAATAGTTTCCTTTGATGTGCAGAAGCTTTTAAGGTTAATTAGGTCCCATTTGTTTATTTTTGCTTTTATTTCCAATATTCTGGGAGGTGGGTCATAGAGGATCCTGCTGTGATGTATGTCAGAGAGTGTTTTGCCTATGTTCTCCTCTAGGAGTTTTATAGTTTCTGGTCTTACGTTGAGATCTTTAATCCATTTTGAGTTTATTTTTGTGTATGGTGTTAGAAAGTGTTCTAGTTTCATTCTTTTACAAGTGGTTGACCAGATTTCCCAGCACCACTTGTTAAAGAGATTGTCTTTAATCCATTGTATATTCTTGCCTCCTTTGTCAAAGATAAGGTGTCCATATGTGCGTGGATTTATCTCTGGGCTTTCTATTTTATTCCATTGATCTATATTTCTGTCTTTGTGCCAGTACCATACTGTCTTGATAACTGTGGCTTTGTAGTAGAGTCTGAAGTCAGGTAGGTTGATTCCTCCAGTTCCATTCTTCTTTCTCAGGATCGCTTTGGCTATTCGAGGTTTTTTGTATTTCCATACAAATTGTGAAATTATTTGTTCTAGCTCTGTGAAGAATACTGTTGGTAGCTTGATAGGGATTGCATTGAATCTATAAATTGCTTTGGGTAGTATACTCATTTTCACTATATTGATTCTTCCAATCCATGAACATGGTATATTTCTCCATCTATTAGTGTCCTCTTTGATTTCTTTCACCAGTGTTTTATAGTTTTCTATATATAGGTCTTCAGCTTATGATCAGATAGTGATCTCTAGGGCTGACCTGAAATGTCTCATCACACAACATATACCTAACTCTTTGTCTTCTGAGTTTTTTCCCCAAGATTTTGCATATTTTTGCATATAACTCATGAAACCTGTGGAATTTTCACTCTCGTTTTCTTTTTCTGAATGGAAAATGATATTCTAGATTTTTTTCATACACACATTACAAAAATAGTATATTTTCTCTCCCTTTATCCATTCTTCTTTCCTACCTTTGGTTCACCCTGTCTTTCTCTCCCTCCCTCTCTTCATCTCCCTCTTTCTCTTTACTCTCTCTTTTCCCTCTCTCTTTCTATCTCTTCCTCTCTCTTTCTTGTCTTCTCTTTCTCTACAGATCCAATAAACCCATTTTAAGCTCAAAATATCAGGTTGAAAGTGCATTTAATACACCTAACCTACTGAACATCATAGCTGAGCCTTGAACATGCTCAGAAATTAAATTAGCTTACAATTAGGCAAAATCATCTAACATAAAGCCAATTTTATAATAAAATGTTGAAAATCTCATGTAATATATTGAATAATATACTAAAAGTGAAAAACAGAATGTCTGTATACAAAATGACTATGAGTGTATCTGTTGTTTATGCTGTGATTATGTGGCTCACACAGAGCTGCAGCTGCCTTTGTCCAGTGTCATAAGGAGAGAATTTCATACTATGTATTGTTAGCCTGGGAAAAGGTCAATGTTTAACATTTGTAGCACAGTTTTTACTGAATGAGTATCACTTTCACACCATCATAAAGTAAACAAAATCATAAAACACTATAAATTGGAGACTATCTGTATACATTCTAATGGACAAATCAAGAGGTCTCTGAAATGTTAGGAGCAGAAAAAGGAATAAAGACATTTAAGACCAGAAATTAGATGTTAAAGTCATTCAGTTCAGTTGAGTCGCTCAGTTGTGCCTGACTCTTAGTGATCCCATGGACTCCAGCACGCCAGGCTTCCCTATCCATCACAACTCCAGGAGCTTGCTCAAACTCACGTTCATCAAGTCGGTGATACCATCCAACCATCTCATCCTCTGTCACTCCCTTCTCCTGCATTCAATCTTTCCCAGCTTCAGGGTCTTTTTCAGTGATCCTGGCATCAGGCGGCCTAAGGATTGCAGTTTCAGCTTCAGCATCAGTCCTTCCAATGAATATGCAAGACTGAATATTCAAGTTAATATCATTACTTACTGAGATTATTCATGGGGTCTCAAAGAGTCAGACACGACTGAGCGACTGATCTGATCACATCTGACTGAGATTATAAGGATGGGATAACTTCTTTCTTATAAGTTCTATTTGAAATGAACATTCCTGTAAAGTTAATTCAATGTAATATTTTAAATATGCAAAAGTCAACATTAAGTACTTTAGCAAATGATTTAAGATATAATTGACCTAAAGTAGCCTTGTTTTAGGGCCTCCCTGGTGGCTCAGACAGTAAAGAATCTGCCTGCAATGATCCCTGGATTGAGAAGATCCCCTGGAGAAGGAATGGCTACTCACCCCAGTATTCTTGCCTGGAGAATTCCATGGACAGAGCAGCCTGGTGGGCTACAGTCCATGGGGTCACAAAGGGTGGACACGACTGAGTGACTGACACTTCCAACCCTGTTTTAGAAACTCTTTTGTGGAATTATAATAATCAACCATATATATTTTTTCTCTCTCTCTGATATATATATCTTCCTATATTTCAAGAGGTTAAAACCTTAAGCTCTAAGATGATGAAGTATTTCAAACTTTGTAGAATATTTGATCTTGGAGACAATAACTTAACATAAATGAAATAGTTTTAGTGTCATCTCCCTCCCACATATTCTATATTCTTAGTTTTACATCGTCTATTCTTAACAAAGCAAAACCGAAAAAGCAGGGAGAGAAGAAACACATTTGATATACACTTATATAGCACTAGTCGAGAGATAGCCTCCTAAATGCTAAATTTTTTTTTGCTCGTTTATTTGGTATGTCTATAAAATGGCTGCCATATATTTGGGTGTTGGTGCTTCCCAGGTGACTCACTGGTAAAAGAATCCCCTACCAATGCCAGAGAAGCCAGTTTGATTTCTAGGTCAGGAAAATCCCCTGGAGTAGGAAATGAAAATTCATTCCAATATTCTTGCCTGTAAAATTCATGGACAAGAAAGCCTGACAGGCAAGGTCCATGGGGTTTCAAAGAGTCAGGCAAAACTGAGCATGCACACACACTCCTGATTATAAAAGTATCTATTGTCAGTTTGTGGAGAAGGAAATGGCAACCCATTCCAGTACTCTTGCCTGGAAAATCCCATGGATGGAGGAGCCTGGTAGGCTAAAATCCATGGGGTCGAAAAGAGTTGGACATGACTGAGTGACTTCACTTCACTCACTTCATACTTTATCACTGAAGAAGGAAATGGCAACCCACTCCAGTATTCTTGCCTGGAGAATCCCAGGGACAGAGGAGCAGGTGGGCCGTGGTCCATGGGGTCACAGAGAGTTGGACACGCCTGAAGTGACTGAACACGCACGTATTGTCAGTTTGAAACTTTGTTGACTGATTCCACTTCCTCATTAGTAATGACTCCACCCAGACTGCTCAAATTCTTGTCCATTGAGTCAGTGAGGCCTTCCAACCATCTCATCCTCTGTCATCCCCTTCTCTTCCTGCCTTCAATCTTTCTCAGCATCAGGGTCTTTTCCAAGGAGTCAGTTCTTTTCATCAGGTGGCCAAAGTATTGGAGTTTCAGCTTCAGCATCAGTCCTTCCAATGAATATTCAGGACTGATTTCCTTTAGGATCGACTGGTTGGATCTCCTTACAGTTCAAGGGACTCTCAGGAGTCTTCTCCAACACCAGAGTTCAAAAGCATCAATTCTTCTGCATTCAGATTTCTATATAGTCCAACTCTAACATCCATACACGACTACTGGAAAAACCACAGCTTTGACTAGAAGGATTTTGGTTAGCAAAATAATATCTCTGCTTTTTAATATGCCATATAGTTTGGTCATAATTTTTCTTCCAAGGAGTAAGCATCTTTTAATATATTGGCTACAGTCACCATCTGCAGTGATTTGGTAGCTAAAAATAAATAAATAAATAAAGTCCTTCACTCTTTCCACTGTTTCCCAATCTATTTGCCATGAATTGATGGGACCAGAGGCCATTATCTTCACTTTTTAATGTTGAGTTTCAAGTCAACTTTTTCACTCTCCTCTTTCACTTTCATCAAGAGCTTTTTAGTTCTTCTTCACTTTTTGCCATAAGGGTGATGTCATCTGTGAATCTGAGGTTATTCATATTACTCCTGGCAATCTTGAATCCAGCTTGTGCTTCATCCAGCCCAGGATTTCTCATGATGTACTCTACATATAAGTTAAATAATCAGGGTGACAATATACAGCCTTGACATAGTCTTTTCCCAACTTGGAACCAGTCTGTTGTTCCATGTCTGGTTCTAACTGCTGCTTCCTGATCTGCATACAGATTTCTCAAGAGGCAGGTCAAGTCGCTGATATTCCCATCTCTTTCAGAATTTTCCACAGTTTGTTGTTGTCCACATAGTCAAAGGATTTTGCAGTCAATAAAGCAGAATGAGATGTTTTTCTGGAACTCTCTTGCTTTTTCAATGATCCAACGATGTTGGCAATTTGATCTCTGGTTCCTCTCCCTTTTCTAAATCCAGCTTGAACATCTGGAAGTTCACAGTTCATGTACTATTGAAGCCTGGCTTGGAGAATTTTGAGCATTACTTTACTAGCGTGTAAGATATCTGCAACTGTGCAGTGGTTGGATCATTCTTTGGCATTGCCTTTCTTTGGGATTGGAATGAAAACTGACCTTTTCCAGTCCTGTGTCCACTGCTGAGTTTTCCAAATTTGCTGGCATATTGAGTGCAGCACTTTAACATCATCATATTTTAGGATTTGAAATAGCTCAAGTGGAATTCCATCATCTCCACTAGCTTTGTTCATAGTGATGCTTCCAAAGGCACACTTGACTTTGCATTCCAGGATGTCTGGCTCTAGGTTAGTGATCACACCATCGTGGTTATCTGGGTCATGAATATCTTTTTTGTACAGTTCTTAAGAAGGGGACAACAGAGGATAAGATGGCTGGATGGCATCACTGACTCAATGGACATGAGTTTGAGTGAACTCTGGGAGTTGGTGATGGACAGGGAGTCCTGGCGTGCTGCAATTCATGGGGTCGCAGAGTCAGACACGACTGAGCAACTGAACTGAACTGAACTCTCTGTATTCTTGCCACCTCTTCTTAATATCTTCGGCTTCTGTTAGGTCCATACCGTTTCTGTCCTTTATTGTGCCCATCTTCAGATGAAATATTCCCTTGGTATTTTTAATTTTCTTGAAGAGAACTCTAGGCTTTCCCATTCTATTGTTTTTCTCTATTTCTTTGCATTGGTCACTGAGGAAGCATTTTTTTTTTTTTTTGGCTCTCCTTGCTATTTTTTGGAATTCTGCATTCAAATGGGTATATCTTTCCTTTTCTCCTTTGCTTTTCACTTCTCTTCTTTCATAGCTATTTGTAAGGTCTCCTCAGACAACCATTTTCCTTCTTTGCATTTTTTTTTCTTGGAGATGGTCTTGATCCCTGTCTCCTGTACAATGTCATGAACATCTGTCCATAGTTCTTCAGGCACTCTGTCATCAGATCTAATCCCCTGAGTCCTTTTGTCACTTCCACTGTATAATCATAAGGGAATTGATTTAGGTCATACCTCAGTGGTCTAGTGGTTTTCCCTACTTTCTTTAAGTCTGAATTTGGCAATAAGGAGTTCATGATCTGAGCCACAGTCAGCTCCTGGTCTTTCTTTCACTGATTGTGTAGAGCTTCTCTATCTTTGACTGCAAAGAATATAATCAATCTGATTTGGGTATTGACCAGCTGATGGTGTCCATGTGTAGAGTCTTCTCTTGTGTTGTTGGAAGAGGGTGACCAGTGTGTTGTCTTGTCAAAACTCTACTAGTCTTTGCCCTGCTTCATTCTTTACTCCAAGGCCAAATTTGCCTTTTACTCCAGGGGTTTCTTGACTTCCTACTTTTTCATTCCAGGCCCCTACAATGAAAAAGACATCTTTTTGGGGTGTTAGTTCTTGGAGGTCTTCATAGAACCATTCAACTTCAGCTTCTTTAGCATTCCTGGTTGGAGCATTGACTTGGATTACTGTGGTATTGAATGGTTTGCCTTGGAAATGATCAGAGCTCATTCTGTCATTCTTGAGATTTCATTCAAGCACTGCATTTAGTACTCCTTTGTTGACTATGATGGCTACTCCATTTCTTCCAAGGGATTCTTGCCCACAGTAGTAGATATAATGGTTATCTGATTTAAATTCACCCATTTCAGTCCATTTTAGTTTGCTGACTCCTAAAGTGTCAATGTTCACTCTTGCCATCTCCTGTTTGACCACTTCCAATTTACCTTGATTCATGGACCTAATATTCTAGATTCCTGTGCAGCGTTGCTCTTTATAGCATCAGATTTTGCTTTTATCACCAGTCATATCCACAACTGAGTGTTGTTTTTGCTTTTGCTCTGTCCTTTCATTCTTTCTGGAGTTATTTCTCCACTACTATCCAGTACCATATTGGGCACCTACCGACCTGGGAGTTCACCTTTCAGTGTCCTTTTTGCCTTTTCATACTTCTCATAGGGTTCTCAAGGCAAGAATACTGATGTGGTTTGACATTCCCTTCTCCAGTGGACATTTCGTCAGAACTTTCCACCATGATCCGTCCATCTTGGGTGAGCCTACACGACATGGTTCATAATTTCATTGAGTTAGACAAGGCTGTGGTCCATGTGATCAGATTGGTTAGTTTTCTGTGATTGCGGTTTTCAGTCTGTCTGCTCTCTGATGGGGAAGCATAAGAGGCTTATAGAATCTTCTTGATGGGAGAGACTGACTGAGGGGGAAACTCAGTCTTGTTCTGATGGGCAGGGCCATGCTCAGTAAATCTTTAATCCAATTTTCTGTTGACAAGGAGCTATGTTCCCTCCCTGTTATTTACCTGGGGTGAAACTATGATGGAGGTAATGAAGATAATGGTGATCTCCTTTAAAACGTCCCAAGCATGTACTGGTACACTCAGTGCCCCGAACCCTGCAGCAGGCCACCACTGACCCACGCCTCTGCTGGAGACTCCTGGACACACCCAGGCAAGTCTGGGTCAGTCTCTTGTTGGATCACTGCTCCTTTCTCCTGGGTCCTAGTGAACACAAGATTCTATTTGTGCCCTCTAGGAGTCTATTTCCCAGTTCTGTGTAAGTTCTGGCAGCTCTGTTGTGGGGTTAATGGTGACCTCCTCCAAGAGGGGTTATGCCATACTGAAGTCTGCTGCACCCAACCATACCAAAGTGTGCTGCTCCCACACTGCTGCCCCTGTGGCAGTCCACTGCTGACCTGTACCTCCATAGGAGACACTCAAACAGTTTTATCTCAGTCTCTGCTGGGTCTCTGGGTCCTGGTGGGCACAAGGTTTGTTCGGGTCCTCTGAGTGTCTGTGGCAGGAATGGGGTTTGATTCTAAAGATGAGGTATTGTACTTCCCATAATTTTAAAAGAATTTTTAAAACTATCAAGTAACTGTACGATAAGATAAAATACACTTTCACTTAAAGTTGAAAAATATGCCATAGTGTAATTGTTTTGCAACTCCTTTAAAAACTTTTTAATCAGAGAATGCTCTAAGAAAAGATACTTAGAAATCTAATATTTAGCACAAATGAAAACAGTGCTGCTCACATCAAAAATGATGGGGTGTTCCAATGTCATCTCACTGGTTCTTCCTTTACACTCTTTCTACAGGAGGAATGCTGGGGGAGTTGGGTCTTTGGAACAGCTAGGGTACAGACTGAAAACTACTTATACAGAGTAGAGGTGTGTTGTGAGAGGCCTATTGTCTAACGGTGGACCTCTCTATTGAAATTTGGAAACAAAGTGAGAATGGCCTTAATAATTTTTATTTACTTTTTGAGAGTGATTTCATCTGTTTCTATTTTCAATAAAGACTTTTTAAGGTGTATACACTCAGATAAAGATATAAGATGTGAAAACGTTTAAGTATTGTACCAGTTTAAAAAGCTATTATTGATTGCTCATTCACTATAAATGGAGCTGTACTCTATTTTGATAATTCAGAAGTAAATATGCTGACCCTGCAGCTCAATAACAAAACAACAGCAAAAGAAAAAGAAAAATCATTTAATGTCAGACTATACTCTGATAAACTTGATGATGCTGAAACTTGCACTACTCTTGAATTGAAGGATAGTATTAATTCTTTGAAGCCTTAAAGGCAAAAGCCATTAGAGACTGAATAGATAGTGATATGCTCTTAAAAATATTAGTTGCAATGCCTCTATATCCAGAATATTTATTTTTTAATAAGTACTTTTAGTTGTGAGATTCCCTTGTAAACAATAATCAGTATATGTTAACACTAAAAATTATTTTTACTGAATCATTATTTTTCATTGGTATATGTTATGCTACATGCATTAGTTCTTTTCCTTTTGTCTGCAATTTGAGATAATGATGTCATTTTGCAGTTAATGCCCCCTCCCCTGGGGGGATTTCTTTTATTTTTTATTAATTTATTTATTTTAATTGGAGGCTAATTATTTTACAATATTGTAGTGGGTTTTGCCATACATTCACATGAATCAGCCATGGGTGTACATGTGTCCCCCATCCTGGCCCCCTTCCCACCTCCCCCACATCCCATCCCTCAGGCTTGTCCCAGGGCACCAACCCTGAGTGCCCTGTCTCGTGCATCAAACCTGGACTGGCAATCTATTTTACTTATGGTAATATACATGTTTCTGTGTTATTCTCTCAAATCAGGCCACCCTCGCCTTCGCCCACAGAGTCCAAAAGTCTGTTCTTTACATCTGTGTCTCTTGCTGTCTCGCATATAGGGTCATCATTACCATCTTCCTAAATTCCATATATATTCATTAATATACTGTATTGGTGTTTTTCTTTCTGATTCACTTCAGTCTGTAAAATGGGCTCCAGTTTCATCCACATCATTAGAACTGATTCAAATACATTCTTTTTAGTAGCTGAGTAATATTCCATTGTGTATATGTACCACAGCTTTCTTTATCCATTCATCTGGTGATGAACATCTAGGTTGTTTCCATGTCCTACGATGAATATTGGGGTACACGTGTCTCTTTCAATTCTGGTTTCCTCGGTGTGTATGACCAGCAGTGGGATTGCTGAAAACTCTCACTGTTTGAAGATGACATGATCCTCTACATAGAAAACCCTAAAGACACCACCTGAAAATTACTAGAACTAATCAATGAATATAGTAAAGTTGCAGGATACAAAATTAACACAGAGAAATCCCCTGCATTCCTCAGTTCAGTTCAGTTCAGTTCAGTTCAGTCACTCAGTCCTGTCTGACTCTTTGCGACCCCATGAATTGCAGCATGCCAAGCCTCCCTGTCCATCACCAACTCCTGGAGTTCACTCAAACTCATGTCCAACGAGTCGGTGATGCCAACCAGCCATCTCATCCTCTATTATCCCCTTCTCCTCCTGCCCCCAATCCCTCCCAGCATCAGAGTCTTTTCCAATAAGTCAACTCTTCACATGAGGTGGCCAAAGTATTGGAGTTTCAGCTTTAGCATCAATCCTTCCAAAGAACACCCAGGACTGATCTCCTTTAGAATGGACTGGTTGGATCTCCTTGCAGTCCAAGGGACTCTCAAGAGTCTTCTCCAACACCACAGTTCGAAAGCATCAATTCTTCGGCACTCAGCTTTCTTCACAGTCCAACTCTCACATCCGTACATGACCATTGGAAAAACCATAGCCTTGACTAGATGGAACTTTGTTGGCAAAGTAATGTCTCTGCTTTTAAATATGCTATCTAGGTTGGTCATAACTTTCCTTCCAAGGAGTAAGCATCTTTTAATTTCATGACTGCAATCACCATCTGCAGTGATTTTGGAGTCCAGAAAAATAAAGTCTGACACTGTTTCCACTGTTTCCCCATCTATTTCCCATGAAGTGATGGGACTGGATGCCATGATCTTCATTTTCTGAATGTTGAGATTTAAGCCAACTTTTTCACTCTCCTCTTTCACTTTCCTCAAGAGGCTTTTTAGTTCCTCTTCACTTTCTGCCATAAGGGTGGTGTCATCTGCATATTTGAGGTTATTGATATTTCTCCTCACAATCTTGATTCCAGCTAATGCTCCCTCCAGTCCAGCGTTTCTCATTAGGGAAATAAAAAGTCAAAACCATGACAATATGAGATGTTTCTTTGTATATTTTTCCCTTCCTATTATCCCTAATGCCATAATAATTTATGTATTTTAAGTTATGATGACAAAGTATTGTTTCACAATATACCTTCCAACCATAGAAACATAGTCTCTTGTCTATTTTGACATAGGCTTAGAATTTTAAATTTCCTGGACCTTTAACATTGCTGCCAAGTCATTTTCTTAACAGTGGTTAGCACAAAATATATTAAGACTCAAACTGAAAGTTTAATTTTTGTACATACAATTATTTCTCTGATATAAAAATGGTTGTCAAATATTTTAGCTGAAGAATCATTTATAATCATAATAATATCATCTTATTAAGCACACAGGTGTAAAAATACACTTTTTTTTTTTTTGCAGCCAAAAAAAATTTTTTTAATGTTTAAACCTAATTCCCACATTTCTTTTCTTTTCTTTTCTTTTTTTAAATTTTATTTTTAAACTTTACACAATTGTATTAGTTTTGCCAAATATCAAAATGAATCCACCACAGGTATACATGTGTTCCCCATCCTGAACCCTCCTCCCTCCTCCCTCCCCATACCATCCCTCTGGGTCATCCCAGTGCACTAGCCCCAAGCATCCAGTATCGTGCATTGAACCTGGACTTTGTACTCTATACAGCTATGAGTTAAAACATAACAAAGATTATTTAACATCATCCATTGAGAATACAAGTTTATTGGCAGACCTGAAACTGATACCATGGTTTTGGAGAAAAATTCCAGTTATATCTCTATTTTTATTCAATTTATTGCAACCAATAAAATGTTTATGTTCACAAACTATTTATGAATGATAACAGATTGTTTTTAAATGTTGTAATATGTTATCTCATCCTGTAGCAGACTGTCACTTCCAAATAACATCCACAGATATATTTCTGGTCTAAAACATCCCCACTCCCCAGCAAGTAGTAGAATTTATTTTCCTTTCATTTGAAAATGAACATGACTTTGAGACTGCCTTGATGAATAGATTGCAATGAAAATTACATTATATGACTTTGAAAATAGTTCAGAAAAAGCAGTGTGGCTTCTGTGTTCATGCAGTTTATTTCTGATATCTTACTCTTGAAACCCAGTGATTCTATAAGGAAGCCAACCTAGTCCATACAGAGTCCCACTAGAGAGAAACTGAGATGACTAGATTATATTCAATGTCTACCATACATGAGCAAATAAGACTACAGATCATTTTAACCCCTAGGTTTCAGTTCTTCTTTCTGAGGCTTGTAGATCATGACCCCAAAAACCATTTTTATTATTTGTCTTTTAAATCCTGATCCATAGACATACTGAGACAAAAGCAAATACATAGACATAAAAGCACATACATAGATCAAAAGAAGTTGTTTAATACTACTAAATTTGGGGTGATATAGTAATGTGTTACACAGAGAAACTGAAATAGAATTTGGTGACCAGAGTGGGCAGTGCCAAAATCTTGGTGGGCCTGAGAACTTAGTCCTAAAGAAATAATTAAGTGAATCATGATAAATTTTGAGGAGACTGTCAGTGAGGACTTAAAGAAAAGTGAAGAAAATACTGTCAGAAATTAGGTAAAAGTGTTCTTTGCATGTAGTGGCTGAAAATTTAACAATATCATTGATTGCAGTAACATGGAAAGTAGAAAATGAGTCAAATGAACCTAGTGATCAACAATAGACACTAGGTTGAATAGACAAGGTGGGTCAGGCTTGTAGTTTTACTCATTTAGAGGGAAAGCTTTCAGTTTTCATGACTGAGTTTCATGTTAGCTGTCATGTTTGTTATAAATGGCCTTTATGATGTGAGATATATACCCTCTACAGCAACTTTATCACACATTTTGTGATTCAGATGGTATAGAATCTGCCTGCAATGTGGGAGACCCAGGTTCCATCACTGGCTGGGGAAGATCCTTTGGAGAAGGAATGACTACCCACTCCAATATTCTTGCCTGAAGAATCCAATGGACAGAGAAGCCTGGCATGCTAGAGTCCATGGGATTACAAAGAGTCAGACACAATTGAGTGACAAACACTTCCATGTTCATATCAACTCTGGAAGAGAATTTTTATCATGAATGGATGTTGAATTTTGTCAAACACTTTTTCTTCATCTATTAAGCTGATCATGTGATTTTGTCATTTGTCACTGTTTTATGTCACGTTTATTGATTCATAGATATTGAATCATTCTTTCATCCCTGGAATAAACCCCGCTTGATCATTGTCTAGGAATAGTTTTATATATTACGGAGTTTCTCTTGCTAATATTTCTTGGGGATTTTTGAGTCTATTTTCATTAGTGATATTGGCCTATAATGTTATTGTAGCATTTTGTCATCATGATAAAGATGGCCTTGTACAAAGAATTAGGGAGTGTTCCCTCCTCTTCAGCATTTTGGAACAATTTGAGAGGATGGGTATTAACTCTTCTTTTAATGTTTGGTAGAATTCTGCTATAAAGTCATGCAGTCCTAGATTTTTGTTTATTAGGAGTGTTTTGATCACTGGTTCAATGCTAGTAATTGTTTTCTTCAGATTATCTATTTCTACCTAACTTATTCTTGAAAGAATGTATGTTTCTAGGAATTTATCCATTTATTTTAATTTATCAAATTTGTTAACATATTACTGTAGTGTTCCTTTATGATTTTTTGTATCTACGTTGTATCAATATTTTTTTTCCTCTTTCATGTACTATTTCCTTGAGTCCTCTTCTTTTTTTCTTAATGAACCTGACTAGAGGTTTGTCAGTTTTATTAATCTTTTTAGAAAACAACTCTAGATTTCGTTGATCTTTTCTTTTTCTTTTTTTTGTCTCTAATTTATTTCCTCCCTGATCTTTATTATACCCTTCTTTCTGATAACTTTAGACTCTCTTTGTGCTTATTTTTCTGATTCCTTAAGTTGGTAGGTTAGTTTATTTTCTTGAAATATGCCATATTTCTTGAGGTGTCTCTGTATTTGTATAAATTTCCCTTGTAGAACAGCTTTTGCTGCACCTTGATAGGTTTAGGGAAGTTGCAATTTTATTTTCATTTCTCCCAAAGTATTTTCTGATTTCCTCTTTAATTTCTTCATTGACCCATTTTTTCCACAAATGTTGTTTAGTTTTCATATGTTTGCTTTTTTCCCAAAATGTCTTCCTCTACCTAATGTCTAATACCATATCATTGTGGCCAGAAAAATGCTTTATATAATTTCTATACTCTTGAATCTGTTGATACATGCTTGTGACCTAACGTAATTTATCCTAGAGGATCTTTCATGTGCATTTGAAAACAATGTGTATTCTGATGTTTTTTGATGGAATGTCCTTTGAAAGTGAAAGTATAAAAGTCCTTTAGATATATATTAAGTTCATTTGGTTTAATGTGTCATATAAGACTACTATTTCCTTATTAATTTTCTACCCATCGATATTAGTGCGGCGTTAAAGTTCCGTATTATTATTGTATTACTGTCAGTTTTTCCATTTATGTCTATTATATTTGCTTTATATATTTATGTGCTCCTATATTAGGCACATATATGTTTAAGAACATTATCTCTTCTTGTTTTATTCCCTTTATTATTATATAATTCCTCTCTTTGCATTTAATTTTAGATTTTGTTTTAATGTATACTTTGTCTGGTATGAATATATACTCCAGTTTTCTTTTAATTTGTATTTGCATGGAATATCTTTTTCTCTACCTTCGCTTTCAGTTTGTGTGCATCTTTAGTTCTGAAATGAGTCTCCTCTCTCCTTTTCTTCTTAGTTTAGTTTGTTCCATTGTGATTTTATAATTTGATTAAGTGGTATGCTTGTGTTCCTTTCTCTCTAGTGTTTGTGAACCTATTATAGGCTTTTTGATTTCTGATTCCAATGGGGTTTATATATATTGTGTGCATGTGTGTGTTTGTGTGAACTCACTTCAGTCATGTCTGATTCTTTGTGACCCTGTGGACTGTAGCCCACCTGTGGGGCTCCTCTGTCCATGGGATTCTCCAGGCAAGAATACTGGAGCGAATTGCCATGCCCTTCTCCAGGAAATCTTCCTGACCCAGGGATCAAACCCGCATCTCTTATGTCTCCTGCATTGGCAAGTAGGTTCTTTACCAGTAGTGCCAACTGAGAAGCCCTTTTTATACATTGAGCTATAAATATATCTATTTATTTTAAATTGTTAGTAGTGTAAGTTCAAACACATTCTAAAAGATCTACATGTTTTAACTCCCTTCCCCCAATATTTGTGTTTTTGATGTCATATTTTACATCTTCATATTTATCCCTTAACTATTTGTTATAGTTATATTTGATTTCATATTTTTTTTCTTTTAACCTTTGCACTAGCTTATTTAAACAGTGGATCCATAGATTTCACTATGTATTTTCCTATAACAATGGAACTTTTCCCTTTGCATAATTTCTTTATTGTAGCCTTTTATTTTTTATTTAAAGAAGACTCTAGCAACTCTTATAAAGTCTCTTTAGCATTCAGTTTTTAAGTATTTCAATGTTTGCTTGTGTGAAAAGTTCTTTATTTTCCCTTCAATTATGAATGATAAAATTGCTGGGTAGGGTGATCAGAGTTTTTAGCACTTTAAATGTATCATGCCACTCTCTTCTGGCCTACAGAGTTCTGCTAAAAAATAATCATAGCATTATTGTTCTTCTTTTGCTGCTTTTAGAATTTTCTTTTTATCTTTAATATCTGCCATTTTAATTATATGTCTTGGTGTGTGTCTCTTCGGGTTCATCTGGTATGGTACTGTCTGTGCTTTGTGCCTGAATATCTCGTTTCCTTCTTCAGATTCAGGAAGCTTTCAGTCATAGTTTTATCAAATATATTTACACCCCTTTCTCTTTTCTCCTTTTGGGATTCTGATAATTCAAGTGTGAGTATGCCTGATGTTGTCCTAAAAGTCCTTTAAACGGTTCTCATTTTTATCTTTTGCTGTTCTGATAGAGTGACTTTCATTATTCTATCTTCTAGACTGTTTATGCATTTGTGTGTGTGTCATCTAATTTGCTGTTAATTTCTACCTGTGTATTTTTTCATTTCAATTATTGTGTTTTTCACACTTATATTTTTTAGTTCTTTGTTAAAATTCTTGCTGTTTTCCTCTACTCTTTTCCTCAGTTTAGTTAGCATTCTTTTTTTTTTTTTTTTGTATATACATTTTTATTTTTATTTTTTTACCCATGGCGGATTCATGTTGATGTATGGCAAAACCAATAAAATATTTTTTTTTAGTTTTTATTTTTTTTAATTTTATTTTATTCAATACAATATTGTAAAGTAATTAGCCTCCAATTAAAATAGTTAGCATTCCAGTTTTTTAAGGAATCTCCACACTGTTCTCCATAGTGGCTGTACTAGTTTGCATTCCCACCAAAAGTATAAGAGGATTCCCTTTTCTCCTCATTCTCTCCAGCGTTTATTGCTTGTAGACTTCTGGATCACAGCCATTCTGACTGGCATGAAATGGTACCTCATTGTGGTTTTGATTTGCCATATGACCCAGCAATCCCACTGCTGAGCATACACACTGAGGAAACCAGAATTGAAAGAGACACGTGTACCTCAATGATCATCCCAGCACTGTTTACAATAGCCAGGACATGGAAGCAACCTAGATGTCCATCAGCAGATGAATGGATAAAAAAGCTGTGGTACATATACACAATGGAGTATTATTACTCAGCCATTAAAAAGAATACATTTGAATCAGTTCTAATGAGGTAGATGAAACTGGAGTCTATTATACAGAGTGAAGTAAGCCAGAAAGAAAAACACCATTCCAGTATACTAACACATATATATGGAATTTAGAAAGATGGTAACGATAACCCTGTATGCAAGACAGCAAAAGCGACACAGATGTATAGAACAGTATTTTGGACTCTGTGGGGGGGGGGGGGGTGATTTGGGAGAATGGCATTGAAACATGTATAATACCATATAAGAAATGAATCGCCAGTTCAGGTTTGATGCAGGATACAGGAAGCGTGGGGCTTGTGCACTGGGATGACCCAGAGGGATGGTATGGGGAGGAAGGTGGGAGGGGAGTTCAAGATTGGGAACACGTGTACACCCGTGGTGGATTCATGTTGATCTATGACAAAACCAATACAATATTGTAAAGTAATTAGCCTCTAATTAAAATAAATAAATTTAAATTTAAAAAATAAAATAGTTAGCATTCTTATTACTATTGCTTTGAAATAAATAAGGCAAATTATCTATGTTTCATCAAGGTTTTCTCTCAGTCTTTTTTGAAACCTATTTCACTATCATCTCATTCTGTTTAATTTTTTCTGTACTTATAAAATTAGAGGAAATATTTATCTTTCCTGATCTTGAAGTGATGTCCTGCACGTGTGTGTCCTTCTGCCATCTGTGTGCACAATGGCTTCAGTGGGAAACCTGGATCTGAAGTGAGCATAGGCTAACTGCCTTGGTGGGGGGTAGGACTTGATTTGGAGGGGACAGAACCGGGGGCAAGCCAGGGCTTCTGCAATGTTCAGTACCCATCACAATCCTATCAGGGGTTAGTTCAGAGTCTGAGAGGCTAGAACAGGAGCCGTGGTGTTGTTGTCTCTCCTGGGTATGATGGCAGTTTCTGCCTTGATTTGAGTGATATTTAGGGCTTGAGGGCTTGGGGCTGCACTTTTTTTTTTTGCTGGTTTTATTTTCTCTTGTTGTGTGTCCCCTGTTTATAGGATGGGTCAGGGCCAGAGGGACTGGGGCCACACCACTGAACTGGCCTCATTCCATTCCTAGTGTGCACATGGATGTACACTTCAGTGATGGCAGAGTCTGCCCTAGAACTAGCTTCTACTCCTTGGAAATGTGTGCAGGGACATGAGAGCTGACAATGGCTACTTCCACCTTGGTCAGAGGCAGGGCTGATTCTAAGTTGGCTCTGTTTCTTAAATGAATACATACTTACATTGGAAAAGGCAGCCTCCTCCTTAGTGGGGAGCCATGCCAGAGTAAGAGTGGCTACAGCTGGAGGCTGCGGAGGTCCTAGTAAGCCAACCAGATCCCACATAGTTTTGAATCGGCTGCCTCCACACTGTAACAGGGAGTAATATGCATATATATGGAATTTAGAAAGATGGTAATGATAATGTTCTTGGCAAGACAGCAAAAGAGACACAGATGTATAGAACAGTCTTTTGGACTCTGTGAGAGAGGGACAGGGTGGGATGATTTGGGGGAATGTCATGGAAACATGTATAATATCATATAAGAAACGAATCACCAATCCAGGTTTGATACAGGATGCTTGGGGCTGGTGCACTGGGATGACCTGGAGGGATGGTACCGGGACGGAGGTGGGAGGGGTGTTCAGGATGGGGAACACATGTACGCTCGTGATGGATTCATGTTGAAGTGTGACAGAACCAATACAATATTGTAAAGTGAAAAAAATAATAATAATAACAAAGAAATAGGCAAAAAAAAATTATAACTTATTGGACTTCTCTAGAGCAGACTGTTGGTCTCTTATAACCTTCCTCTAAGTCCCACTGGTTTTCAAATCAGTTAAGAGAGCTCATCTTCCCAGCATTGAATCTGGAATTTAGGTGCTTCATATGCAGCTCGTCTCCAGATGGTCAACACCAAAATCAGATTGATTATGTTCTTTGCAGCCAAAGATGGAGAAGCTCTATACCATCAACAAAAACAAGACCAGGAGCTGACTGTGGTTCAGATCATGAACTTCTTATTACAAAATTCAGACTAAAATTGAAGAAAGTAGGGAAAACCACTAGACCATTCAGGTATGACCTAAATCAAATCCCTTATGGTTATACAGTGGAAGTGAGAAATAGATTTAATGGCCTAGATCTGATATATAGAGTGCCTGATGAACTATGTACAGAGGTTCGTGACATTGTACAGGAGACAGGGATCAAGACCATCCCCATGGAGAAGAAATGCAAAAAAGCAAAATGGCTGTGTGGGAAGCCTTACAAATACCTGTGAAAAGAAGAGAAAAGAAAGCAAAGGAGAAAAGGAAAGATATAAGTATCTGAATGCAGAGTTCCAAAGAATAGATAAGAGATAAGAAATCCTTCCTCAGTGATCACTGCAAAGAAATAGAAGAAAACAACAGAATGGGAAAACTAGAGATCTCTTCAGGAAAATTAGAGATACCAAGGGAACATTTCACAAATATGAGCTCTATAAAGGACAGAAATGGTATGGACCTAACAGAAGCAGAAGATATTAAGAAGAGGTGGCAAGAATACACAGAAGAACTGTAAAAAAAAAGATCTTCATGACCCAGATAATCACGATGATGTGATCACTGACCTAGAGTCAGACATCCTGGAATGTGAAGTCAAGTGGGCCTTAGAAAGCATCACTACGAACAAAGCTAGTGGAGGTGATGGAATTCCAGTTGAGCTATTTCAAATCCTGAAAGATGATGCTGTAAAAGTACTGCACTCAATATGCCAGCAAATTTGGAAAGCTCTGCAGTGGCCACAGGACTGGGAAAGGTCAGTTTTCATTCAAATCCCAAAGAAAGGCAATGCCGAAGAATGCTCAAACTACCACACAGTTGCACTCATCTCACATGCTAGTAAAGTAATGCTCAAAATTCTCCAAGACAGGCTTCAGCAATACGTGAACCGTGAACTCCCTGATGTTCAAGCTGGTTTTAGAAAAGGCAGAGGAACCAGAAGTCAAATTGCCAACATCCGCTGGATCATGGAAAAAGCAAGAGAGTTCCAGAAAAACATCTATTTCTGCTTTATTGACTCTGCCAAAGCCTTTGACTGTGTGGATCACAGTAAACTGTGGAAAATTCTGAAAGAGATGGGAATACCAGACCACCTGACCTGCCTCTTGAGAAACCTGTATGCAGGTCAGGATGGAAGAGTTAGAACTGGACATGGAACAACAGACTGGTTCCAAATAGGAAAAGGAGTACATCAAGGCTGTATATTGTCACCCTGCTTATTTAACTTATATGCAGAGTACATCAAGAGAAACGCTAGCCTGGAAGAAGCACAAGCTGGAATCAAGATTGCCGGGAGAAATATCAATAACCTCAAATATGCAGATGACACCAACCTTATGGCAGAAAGTGAAGAGGAACTCAAAAGCCTCTTATGAAAGAGGAGAGTGAAAAAGTTGGCTAAAGCTCAACATTCAGAAAACAAATATCATGGCATCCGGTCCCAGCACTTCATGGGAAATAGATGGGGAAACAGTGGAAACAGTGTCAGACTTTATTTTTGGGGGCTCCAAAATCACTGCAGATGGTGACTGCAGCCATGAAATTAAAAGATGTTTACTCCTTGGAAGGAAAGTTATGACCAACCTAGATAGCATATTCAAAAACAGAGACATTACTTTGCCAGCAAAGGCTCGTCTAGTCAAGGCTATGGTTTTTCCTGTGGTCATGTATGGACGTGAGAGTTGGACTGTGAAGAAGGCTGAGTGCCGAAGAATTGATGCTTTTGAACTGTGGTGTTGGGGAAGACTCTTGAGAGTCCCTTGGACTGCAAGGAGATCCAACCAGTCCATTCAGAAGGAGATCGGTCTTGGGATTTCTTCGGAAGGAATGATGCTAAAGCTGAAACTCCAGTACTTTGGCCACCTCATGTGAAGAGTCGACTCATTGGAAAAGACTCTGATGCTGGGAGGGATTGGGGGCAGTAGGAGAAGGGGACGACAGCGGATGAGATTTCTGGATGGCATCACTGACTCGATGGACATGAGTCTGAGTGAACTCAAGCAGTTGGTTATGAACAGGGAGGCCTTGCATGCTGCGATTCATGGGGTCGCAAAGAGTCAGACACAGCTGAGCTACTGAACTGAACTGATGCAGCTCAAACCTATTACCCAGGATGATTCCCAAGCTTTTGGTATCCCTCCATTTTCTGTGTCCCCTGCTAGGGATGCATATTCTAACCTGATCACTTCTCTTCCCTTCTTACCAGACTTCATTTGGATACAGCTTTGACTGAAGAAGAATTCTGCTAATTCTGAGGTTGATTCTGGTATTAATCACTCTATGTATTATATTATATGCTATTATATCTATTAAATCAATAGTTTTGATGTGCTTGTGAGCAGAAGCAAGTCCAGCATCCCCCTACTCCACTATCTTATCTCCTCTCCAAAAATAACATTTTTAAAGGGAAAACAACACAATTAACTACTCTTTTAAGTTACTCTACTATATATAGTGTTAGATTCAAACATATTTAGGATAAGTTTGATTCCTTCCCAATATTTGACTTAACTTTTTAAACCACAGGCCATACACAAATTTAGTATGTCAAGTTTTAAGATTAAGCAGCTAATCAACTTTTCAGTTATTTCAAAACATTTCCTTCCTAGAATAGTGAGATGATGTCAGATCTAAATCTTTTAAAATGTATGTATAAGAGATGAATTGTATCCAGTTTCATGAACAGAATATTTTCTTCAAGAGAGGGTAGATATATTACAGGTAGGAGATTTCAATGCATAAATGCTTCACAGAGATAAAGTGAATTCCAGAAAATCCATTCACTATAGAGCTATTCTGGGAATTTGTCCAAAGATTCTGCAGAATGAGGTATGATCACAAAACGGGACATGCCTCAAGTCTAGGTAATGTGAGAATAAGTTTAGAAATTGTTTCCTTATTATTCAGACACAGATATGCCCAACATATCCTAGAAACTTACTCCTCCCAAAATTGGAAATGGTAGACTTATGGTTGTTAGATGCTTGGATTAATAGTTTCCCAGCACTGGCTAGATCAACTTGATATTTGATGACTGTATTCTCAGTTTCAAATCCACAGAGTATGCTCATGCATTTTTTATATATCCATGTTCTTTGAATGATTCAGCATTGCCCTGCAATAGCTCTTATATTAAATGTGATGCATGCTATTAATGTATGTAAATTTCAGCTTTTAAATTTAAGCTGTCTTATTGTTCAGAAGTGTGTGCCTACATGATGAACAAGAGGGGAAGTCTAAATAAATGTATTTCTTACATGGAGGTTTGAGGATATCTTGAAAGAATTCACTGGAAAATAAAAATGAAAAAATGAAAAACAACAACAACAAAAAAGCAGTTAAGTCCTGGTTATAGGAGAGAAGAGATAATATGGATTTGAAAAAATAGTCATTTGAACCTCTCTCCTAAATCCAAAGAAAAGAAGGGCTGTCAGCAAATAGAGAAAAGTATTTCAACAAAATTATGTGTTTCAGGACCTGAGCATAAGGATTTGGTAGGTTTTAAACAGACTCCAACACTTGAAGAAGTGGTAAGACATTCTCCCATTTTATTCTACCAAAAATCTTGTGGATATTGCAAGGTCATCCATTGTGGACTCTGGGATACAGTGAATGGAGTGGTGTCTAGTGAAAAAATCATCATATCTAGAAGGAAGAAGTGCCTTTGGAGGTCTTTCTCTAGTGGACCCGACCTCAAGGAGTAATAGCAGTTGAACGATACCCAACAGAAGTGGCAGAGGATGCCATTGTCTAGATTTGGTCTCCGTGTGAGACAGTCAGGGAAATCCAAGATATTTAGATGGAAAGAGCAGGGACCAGGAGGGAGGCTGCTGTTCTAAATAACCAGTGGGGAAAATGCCCTGAGAAATGTGTTATCCCTGTTAGTGGTGCCCCATAGATTGGTGAGGCCTGTGGAAACTCCACTCACAGCAGTGCTGCTAGTCTTAATCTGTTTAGACAAATGTGAATTAAACATGTATACTTCGATCTCCTCTGAGAATTACACATTGCATTTGGATATTTTTTGTCCATACCTAACTTGATTTTTTGGGGTCGTACATCTGTATTTTATCAGTTTACACATACTAAGCAGGGCTTATTCCATGTCCCTGTTTAATCTCTCCCTTCACATTTCCATGTTACGTTTCTGTCAACAGTAGAGTCTTTCTTTACCCCTAAACCATAACCTCAAAAACTGCATGTTGTAACTCATAGTTTCTGCCAAATTTAAATCACCTGAAGATTTAGTTGAGTTCAGTTCAGTTCAGTTGCTCAGTCATGTCCGACTCTGCAATCCCATGAATTGCAGCACGCCAGACCTCTCTGTCCATCACCAGCTCACGAGGTTCACTCAAACTCACGTCCATCGAGTCAGCGATGCCATCCAGCCATCTCATCTGCTGTCGTCCCCTTCTCCTCCTTCCCCTAATCCCTCCCAGCATCAGAGTCTTTTCCAATGAGTCAACACTTCGCATGAGGTGGCCAAAATACTGGAGTTTCAGCTTTAGCATCAGTCCTTCCAAAGAACATCCAGGACTGATCTCCTTCTGAATGGACTGGTTGGATCTCCTTGCAGTCCAAGGGACTCTCAAGAGTCTTCTCCAACACCACAGTTCAAAAGCATCAATTCTTTGGCACTCAGCTTTCTTCACAGTCCAACTCTCACATCCATACATGACTACTGGAAAAACCATAGCCTTGACTAGACGGACCCTTGTTGGCAAAGTAATGTCTCTGCTTTTGAATATGCTATCTAGGTTGGTCATAACTTTCCTTCCAAGGTGTAAGCATCTTTTAATTTCATGGCTGCAATCACCATCTGCAGTGATTTTGGATCCCCCAAAAATAAAATCTGACACTGTTTGCACTGTTTCCCATTTATTTCCCATGAAGTGATGGGACCAGATTCCATGACTTTAGTTTTCCAAATGTTGAGCTTTACGCCAAGTTTTTCACTCTCCTCTTTCACTTTCATCAAGAGGCTTTTTAGTTCCTCTTCATTTTTCTGCCATAAGGGTGGTGTCATCTGCATATCTGAGGTTGTTGATATTTCTCCTGGCAATCTTGATTCCAGCTTGTGCTTCTTCCAGCCCAGCGTTTCTCATGATGCACTCTGCATATAAGTTAAATAACCAGGGTGACAATATACAGCCTTGATGTATTCCTTTTCCTATTTGGAACCAGTCTGCTTTTCCATGTCCAGTTCTAACTGTTACTTCTTGATCTGCATACAGGTTTCTCAAGAGGCTGGTCAGGTGATCTGGTATTCCCATCTCTTTCAGGATTTTCCACAGTTTATTGTGATCCATACAGTCAAAGGCTTTGGCATAGTCAATAAAGCAGAAATAGATGTTCTTCTGGAACTCTCTTGCTTTTTCTATGATCCAGTGGATGTTGGCAGTTTGATCTCTGGTTCCTCTGCCTTTTCTAAAACCAGCTTGAACATCAGTAAGTTCACAGTTCATGTACTATTGAAGCCTGGCTTGGAGAATCTTGAGCATTACTTTACTAGCATGTGAGATGAGTGCAATTGTGTGGTAGTTTGAGCATTCTTTGGCATTGCCTTTACCTGAAGATTAGTTTCTTCTAAATCAGTATCCTCAAACAGACAGAACATTACTGACACAGAAAATAGGCACATTTCTAAATAATTTGTAGCAGTGGTATTCTATATTAGAGGTAGTGAATAAGTAGATCCAAGTCTTAGTTTAATCTCAGTTGAATGATAGAAAATAGTTTAGGCATTCAGAAGTTCCCTGAAACAGTTTTCATAGCATATAAGCAAACTGATCTTTGTTAATAAAATCATTTAAAAGTAAAATATTTTTTCACATGGAATTATTACTGTGAAGTGAATTTTCTTTTTGCATGTTCCAACTAGATTGATTAAACTGCACATATTTGATTTAAAAACAAAGGGATATGGCCTTTCAGATATTTTCAAAGGTTATATTAAAATATATCCCTTTTATCAAACGTGTAATGAGATATATAAAATGACACTAAGTTAGATATCACAATGAAGAGCTTCTCTTTGCATAAGAAATTTCATTTTTGCTGTTATTACTCTTAGCAGATGTGGTAGACAGATAATGAGTGCCCCCAAACGCCCATGTCTTAATTTTCAGAACCTATGATTATGCTTCTTTACTTAGCAAAAGGAACTTTGCAACTATGATTATGGATCTGGACTATATAATGTGGACGTCCTCCTGGATTCTCCAGGTGGAACCAATATTACCATGATTGTTATTAAAATGGAAGAGAAAGGCAGAATAGACAGACATGTAACTAGAGAAAAGCAAAGTCAGAGAGAACTGCAAAATTATTGTCTTTGATAGAAGAGGAAGTGGCCCGAATAACTTTGGAAACCTTGAGAAGTTGGAAGCCACAAGAAACAGATTCTTTTCTAGAGCTTCTTGGGAGAAGGCAGTACAGGCCTGTTTTCACCTTCAGTTTATCTCAATGAGACCTGTGTCAGACTTCTAGCCTATCAAACTGTAAGACAGTAGATTTGTATTGTGTTAATTTGGACCATAAAGAAAATTGAGTACAGAATTAATGCTTTCGAACTATGGTGTTGGAGAAAGCTCTTGAGAGTCCCTTTGGACTGCAAGGAGATCAAACCAGTCAATCCTAAAGGAAATCAATCCTGAATAGTCATTGGAAGGACTGATGCTGAAGCTGAAGCTCAAGTATTTGGCCACCTGATATGAAGGACTGACACATTAGAAAATACCCTGATGCTGGGAAAGATTGAAGGCAGGAGGAGAAGGGGACGACAGGTGATGAGATGGTTGGATGATACCACCAACTCAATTGACATGTTTGTGCAAACTCTGGGAGATAGTGAAGGACAGGGAAGTATGGCATGCTGCAGTCCATGGGGTCATGACTGAGTGACTGAACTGAACTGACCGAAGTCACTAAGTTTTTGATAATTTATAACAGAGGCAATAGAAAACTAATATAGCAGATACAATTATTTCCACTGAAAAATTTATTTTTTAAAGGCTCAGTGTATGATATTATCCCTAGAATAGGAAATGGCAGCCCACTCTAGTATTCTTGCATGGAAAATTCCAAGGACAGAGGAACCTGATGGGCTAGAATCCATGGAGTCACAAAAAACCAGACATGAGTGAGTGACTGAGCATGTATGTATGCAATCTTATAGAAAATACATATAAGATTGAAAATATAAAAAATTAAGTTCATGTATTTTGAGCTTAATTAATGGTGTCTAATGTGCTTCACTGAATCGATGGACGTGACTCTGAGTGAACTCTAGGAGTTGGTGATGGACAGGAAGGCCTGGCATGCTGAGATTCATGGGGTCGCAAAGAGTTGGACACGACTGAGCAAGTGAACTGAACTGAACTGAATGTGCTTCTCTTGTGACTCAGTGGTGATGAATCTGCCTGCCAATGCAGGAGACATGGGTTCCATCCCTGATCCAGGAAGATCCCTTGGAGAAAGAAATGGCAACTCACTCCAGTGTTCTTGCCTGGGAGATCCCATGGATAGAGTAGTCTGGCAGACTACAGTTCATGGATCCGTAAAGAGTTGGACAGGACTTAATGAATGAACAACAACGTTACTATCAAATAGTCAATATCTAGTTAAAATGTGCCCTCCTCCACCTCCATATATGTCCACTACCTTCTACATTTGAGTAGGTGAACATTTAGGAAATTATCTTTAATCCTGAGTGGTCTGAGTTTGACTTTTGATTTTCACATGATCACCAGTTGCCACTGATCTCAAAATACACTGACTTTATCAAACTCTATGAGAATCTTTTTGGATATTCTTGTGTTGTCTTCTATTTTAACGTCTCTTAGCTAAATTTATTCCATTTCTTTATTTGAGAAATAAATTTTTATTTTTCTACCGGAATAGTTTTTCTTGCCAGAACAGAATGCTCTGCAATTTTAGATATATCTTAAATATTCATGGAGCAAATATTAGTATAATAGGATGTTACAGTATATTTGAAACATATTCACATGTAGAGATTATGCCGGTATGTGTAACTCACATTAGGCATCCAATTCATTGTCCTCTCTAAACCTTTATTTACTACAAAATGTACATTTCCCAAAACCCCTTTCAGCTAAGGTCCTGAATGCAAATTAATTTCCACCATTTGGTTACCAAGTATGTATTATGGCAAGGTCTGAAAGGGACAAATTAATCAGAAACCATCTTCCTGTGGTTTTGACCTTTAATGTCAAACAATGCTCAGGAGATATGATGATTTCCAACAGTGATTCTGAAGGGTCCCAACTCCAACTTTCTAGATGTTGACAAGCAAAAGGTACAGAACCTTGGCCTGGTGTAGCAGGCTGCAGCAATACGAGCACATTTTGCAGCCTCCTGAGTGTTGGGCTGTGTTGGCAAAGTCAGAGAATCTTGTTTCTGGCATATTCCCAGCTGTGACCTCAGAGGTAGTGCTCTTTTAGTAAGTCAGTTCTGTACAGGACCAGGAGTTACTCCAGGAGACTCAGCTTAGAAACTGTTGCTTCAGTCTTGGCAATGTTTTTGTAAGCACAGAATTTCCTGTATGAAATTTCCTCATGTTTAAGAATACCTATGGTGGTTTCTGTATCCTGCTTTGAACTGTGGTAGAAAAGTCCATTCTGGAAATATAAATACATTATCCATAAGAAATTGCTGTGCTGTTTGTGACAAAAATTTGATATATTTTCTGTTATTAAATGGAGAATTAATTGAAAGGCAATTATAGCACCTTAATTACAAAATATCTGCATCTCTAAATTCATAAATATATTTTCCAAGAATTTGAATGTATATATGCATTCATTTCAGTGGCAAAGATTATACGTATGCCAATCATCATTCTAAAACATATATTAAATGAAAAATAGTAATCGTTCAAACTCATTTCAAGTGTCATTCAAGTATAATTCTGTTTATAGAAAGGGAAAAATCACAAAATTAATACATAAACATGTATTGGGAATATGTACACATATAGTAATATAAATGTATGTATATCTCTATATCTTATTTCTATATATCCTTCATTTTCTGAGTTAAGGACCAAATAATAGATATCTCTCTAAATACTAAGAGAAAAATTACTTGGAGTGGATGAATGTGAATATTATGGTTCAATTTATTTATAATCAGTTCTGCCAGCTCTTCCGAACTGTAATGCCACTTCCTTCTAGGAGTTAGTCTTTTATTTTAGTGGAGATTTATGAAACCTCTTGAATACAGTCATTAAAACTGTGACCACCTCTCACTGCAGCCCTGTCATTTAGTTTTCTTGCATTATTAACTGGGCAAGGCACTGTATATAGTAATGGAACCTACTCAGCACTCATTAAGATTTCATTCAGAGTCACTCTTTTTGAATTTCAACATGAAGGAGCTTGTGAATAGGTGTGCACAGTGATTTGAATCTGTAAAAGGAAGCTTTATTACATTAATGATATTTTTAAATCTTAAAAAAATACATTTAAGTAATAACTTTTAAAGTGTATCTTCAGTCATATATAGTTTATAATTTAGCTTTCAAATCAAAGAAAAACTTATTAGTTTCTAGAAAAGATATTTTTCTGCTCTGAACCTACTTGCTAATATTAAGGAATTTATAAAACTATCTCTGTGTTGAATTTGAAAAATTTATATTTCTACTAAGTACTGGAGAAATTTCAAACAAGAAGATTCTTGCAATTTTGAGAAATCCAGCAATAAGAAGGGAAAGTTGCTCTGTAACATAATTACTGAGGCCCAGAAAAAGTGTTTTTCATTTTGTGAGTACTGTGTTATACTTTAAAAAAGAATCTTTGGTGAATGACATTTATAAAATTAAAAAAAAATCTGTTGATTGATTCATTATATCCTTGGACATCTGCTTTAAGATGTAATAACTTAAACATCTGAGAATTATTCTGATGCTTCCAGGGCTATTTTATTATTTTTGAATTATTTATTATGAAAAAAAAATTGCTGTTACTTTTTTTCTGCTGTTGTTTTTAACAGTCAACACCAAATTTTTTTAGTCACATTGGTAATGCATTGTTGAAATGAAGGCTTATTTCTATTACTCAGTTCCTTTATGATCCCTAAATTTCAGTGTTAATTAAACAAAGACAATCTTGTTTGGTGACACATGAATTTAAGGAAGACAAATACATGAGCATAGCATTTACTAGCTTGGTTTCTGTCAGCTACAGTTGTTCCTTTGTATCCACGGGGGATTGGTTACAGCACCCCACCCACTTCAGGGATACCAAAATCTGTGGGCAATCAAGTCATTTATATAAAATGCTACAGTATTTTTATATAGTTTGCTCGTATCCTCACATAGGCTTCAAATCATCTCTATATTACTTATGTCTAATAAAATGTATATATTTTGAAAATTATTGCAAATATAATGTAAATCTTATGTAAACAGTTGCCAGTACATTGCAAATTCAAATTTTGCTTTTTCCACCAATATAGTGAGATATAGTTGACATATGTTATATAAGGTTCAGTTCAGTTCAGTTGCTCGGTTGTGTCTGACTCTTTGTGACCCCCACTCTTTGTGACTGCAGCAAGTCAGGCTTCCCTGTGCACCAACAACTCCCGGAGCTTGCTCAAACTCAAATCCATCGAATTGGTGATGCTATCAAACCATCTCATCCTCTGAATGAGAGGTCACCTTCTCCTCCTACTTTCAATAGTTTCCAGAATCAGGGTCTTTTCCAGTGAGTCAGTTTTTCACACCAGGTGGCCAAAGTACTGGAGTTTTTTTTTTTTTTTAATTTTTATTTAATTTTAAAACTTTACATAATTGTATTAGTTTTGCCAAATATCAAAATGAATCCACCACAGGTATACATGTGTTCCCCATCTTGAACCCTCCTCCCCCCTCCCTCCCCATACCATCCTTCTGGGTCGTCCCAGTGCACTAGCCCCAAGCGTCCAGTATCGTGCATCGAACCTGGACTGGCATCTCATTTCATACATGATATTTTACATGTTTCAATGCCATTCAACTTCAGCATCAGTCCTTCCAATGAATATTCAGGGCTGATTTCCTTTAGGATGGACTGGTTGGATCTCCTTCCAGTCCAAGGGACTCTCAAGAGTCTTCTCCAACGCCACAGTTCAAAAGCATCAATTATTTGATGCTTTGCTTTCTTTATAGTCCAACTTTCACATCCATACATGACTACTGGAAAAACCATAGCTTTGACCAGACGGACCTTTGTCAGCAAAGTAATGTCTCTGCTTTTTAATATGTTGCCTTGGTTGGTCATAGCTTTTCTTTCAAGGAGCAAATGTCTTTTAATTTTATGGTTGCAGTCACAGTCTGCAGTGATTTTGGAGACCAAGAAAATAAAGTCTGTCACTGTTTCCACTGTTTCCCCATCTATTTGCCATGAAGTGATAGGACCAGATGCCATGATCTTAGTTTTTTGAAAGTTGAATTTTAAGCCAGCATTTTCATACTTCCTCTTTCACTTTGATCAAGAGGCTGTTCAATTCCTCTTCACTTTCTGCCATAAGGGTGTTAATGATTTGATTTACTTCATGAAGTTATTATCACAATAAGTTTATAGAATATTACTCATTTCTTAGGTACAATATTCAACAAAGAGAAAAGAATGCTATTCTTATGATGGCAAACCTTAAGTGCTGCTCTGTTAAAGATTTCATATATAATATATGACAGGGTTAATTAATTATACTTATCACATTGTAAATTTCAGTACTTATTTACCTTATAACTGGAAGTTTGTACCTTTTGACTGCCTTCATAAGATTTTCCCCACCGCTACATCACCCAATCAAGTTTTGCTTTTTGAAACTTTCTGGAAACTTTTTCAAATATTTTTGATCCACAGTTAGTTGAATTTGTGGATATGAAACCTGTGGATTTGGAGGGCTGACTATGGATTCCTTTGTTTCTCCTAAATATGATCACTGACAAAACATGATCCACTGGAAAAGAGAATGGAAAAACACTTCCGTATTCATGCCTTGAGAACCCCATGAATAGCATGAAAAGACAAAAAGATAAGACACTGAAAGATGAACTCCCTAGGTCAGTAGGTGCCCGATATGCTACTAGAGAAGAGTGGAGAAATAACTCCAGAAAGAATGAAGAGACAGAGCCAAAGCAAAAACAACACTCAGCTGTGGATGTGACTGATGATGGAAGTAAATTCCAAAGCTCTAAAGAGCATTATTGCATAGGAACCTGGAATATTAAGTCCATGAATCAAGGAAAATTGGAAATGATCAAACAGGAGATGGCAAGAGTGAACATCAACATTGTAGGAATCAGCAAATTAAAATGGACTGGGATGGGTGAATTTAAATCAGATGACCATTATATTTACTAATGTGGGCAAGAGTAGAAAGAAGAAATGGAGTAGCCCTCATAGTCAACAAAAGAGTCTGAAATGCAGTACTTGGTTGCAGTCTTAAAAACAACAGAATGATTTGTTCATTTCCAAGGAAAACCTTTCTTTCACAGTACTTTCACAGTAATCCAAGTCTATAGCCTGACCAGTATGCTAAAGTAGCTGAAGTTGAATGGTTCTAGGAAGATGTACAACACCTTCCAGAACTAACACCCCGCCCCCCACCATAAAAAAGTGTCCTTTTCATTATAGGGGACTACAATGCAAAGTAGGAAGTCAGGAGATACCTGGAGTAGCAGGCAAATTGGCTTGGAGAACAAAATGAAGCAGGGCAAATGCAAACACTGTTTTGCCAAGAGACTGTTTTGGTCATAGCAAACACCCACTTACAACAACACAAAAGAAGACACTACACATGACATCATCAAATGGTCAATACTGAAATCAGATTGATTATGTTCTTTGCAGCCAAAGATGTAGAAGCTCTACACAGTCAGCCAAAATAAGACCAGGAGCTGACTGTGGCTCAAATCATGAACTCCTTATTGCCAAATTCAGACTTAAAGAAAGTAGGGAAAACCACTAAGCCATTCAGGTATGACATAAATCAATTCCTTTAGGATTATACAGTGAAAGTGACAAATAGATTCAAGGGATTAGATCTGATAGACAGAGTGCCTGAAGAACTATGGACAGAGGTTTTTGACATTGTACAGAAGGCAGTGATCAAGAACATTCCCAATTAAAAGAAATGCAAAAAGGCAAAGTGGTTGTCTGAGGAGGCCTTGCAAATAGCTGAGAAAATAAGAGAAGCAAAAGGCAAAGGAGAAAAGAAAAATATGCCTTTTTGAATACAGACTTCCCAAGAATAGAAAGCAGATATAAGAAAGCCTGCCTCAGTGATCAGTGCAAAGAAATAGAGGAAAGCAATATAACGGGAAAGACTAGAGATCTCTTCAAGAAAATTGGAGATACCAAGGAAACATTTCATGTAAAGATGGGCACAATAAAGGACAGAAATCATATGGACCTAACAAGAGCAGAAAATATAAAGAAGTGGCAAGAATACGCAGAAGAACTATACAAAAAAGTTCTTCAAGACCCAGATAATCACGATGGTGCAATTACTCACCTAGAGCCAGACATCCTGGAATGAGAAGTCAAGTGGGCCTTAGGAAGTATCACTATGAACAAAGCTAGTGGAGGTGACAGAATTCCAGTTGAGCTATTCCAAATCCTGAAAGATGATGCTGTGAACCTGCTGCACTCAATATGCCAACAAATTTGGAAAACTCAGCAGTGGCCACAGGACTGGAAAAGGTCAGTTTTCATTCCAATCCCTAAGAAAGGCAATGCCAAAGAATGCTCAAACTACTGCACAATTGCACTCATCTCACGCACTAGCAAAGTAATGCTCAAAGTTCTCCAAGTCAGGCTTCAACAGTACATGAACCATGAACTTTCAGATATTCAAGCTAGATTTAGAAATGGTAGAAGAACCAGAGATCAAATTGCCAACATCTGCTTGATTATCAGAAAAGCAAGAGAGTTCCAGAAAAACATATATTTCTGCTTTACTGGTCACGCTAAAGCTTTTGACTGTGTTGATCACAACAAACTGTGGGAAATTCTTCAAGAAATAGGAATACCAGACCACCTGACCTGCCTCCTGAGAAATCTGTATGCAGGTCAAGAAGCAACCGTTAGAACTGAACACTGAAGTTTAACCATCTCCTGAGAAACCTATATGTGGGTGAAGAAGCAACAATTAGAAGCAACAATTAGAACCTTACATGAAACAAGTGACTGATTCAAAATTGAGAAAGGAGTATGACATGGCTGCATATTGTTACCCTGCTTATTTAACTTATATATAGTGTAGCAGTGGTGGTTTAGTCGCTAAGTTGTGCCCAACTCATAGGACCCCATGGACTGTAGCTGGCGAGGCTCCTCTGTCTATGGGATTTCCCAGGCAAGAATACTGGAGTGGCTTGCCATTTCCTTCTGCAGAGATCTTCCCAGTCTAGGGGTTGAATCCATGTCTACTGCATTGCAGGAAGTCTGCGTTGCAGACAGATTCCTTATCACTGAGCCACCAAGAAAGCCCCATATACAGAGTACAGCATGCAAAACACCAGGCTGGATGACTCACAAGATGGAATCAAGATTGCCTAGAGAATATAAACAATGTAAGATACACAGATGATACCACTCTAATGCCAGAAAGTGAAAAGGACCTCAACAGCATCTTGATGAAAGTGAGAGATAAGAGTGAAAAACCTGGCTTGAAACTCAACGTTCAAAACACTAAGATCATGGCATCTGGTCCCATAAAAGGAAAGGAAAGGAAAGTCGATTAGTAGTGTCCAACTTTTTGTTGGACAGGCTCCTCTGTCCATGGGATCCTCCAGGCAAGAATACTGGAATGGGTTGCCATTTCCTTTTCCAGGGCATCTTCCCAACCCAGGGATTGAACCCGGGTCTCCCACGTTGCAGGTAGAGGCTTTATCGTCTGAGCCACCAGGGAAGATCTGGTCCCATAACTTCATGGTAAATAGATTGGGAAAAATTGGAAACAGTAACAGATTTTATTTTCTTGGTCTCCAAAATCCCTGATAATAGTGACTGCAACCATGGAATTAAAAAGCACTTGCTTAATGGAAGGAAATCTATAACCAACCTAGACCACATATTAAAAATCAGAGACATCACTTTGCTGACAGAAATTTGTATAGTCAAAGCTAAGGTTTTTCTAGTAGTCATGTACAGATGTGAGAGTTGGACTATAAAGAAGGCTGAGCAGCGAAGAATTGATTCTTTTGAACAGAGGTTTTGGAGAAGACTCTTGGGAGTCCCTTGGACAGCAAGATCAAACCAGTCAATCCTAAAGGAAATGAGTCCTGAATATTCATTGGAAGGACAGATGCTGAAGCTGAAGCTCTAGTACCGTGGTTACCTCATGCAAAGAGCCAACTCTTTGGAAAAGTCCTTGATGCTGAGAAAGATTGAAGGCAAAAGGAGAAGGGGACAGCAGAGGATGAAATGGTTAGATATCATCACCAACTCAATGGTCATGAATTTGAGAAAACCCTGGGAGATAGTGAAGGACAGGGGAGACTGGTGTGCTGTAGCTCATGGGATTGCAGAGTTGAACATGACTTAGTGACTGAACAACAACAGCGAATCTGACTGAGCATGTCCAGTGGAATGTGAGTGAAAGGAAGTTGCACCACCTTCATGCATTGGCCGTAGAATTCTCTCACATTGGGTTCTCCTGCTCTATTCCTTCGACATCTTGAAGCATAGGAGCTTGGATAACCTGGAAGCCATATTTTGAAGACACTGTAGTCATGGATTGAGGTAACATGGTTCCTTGTAATCATTTATATTAGTCGTTCTCTACTGGGGCTAATTTTGTTCCTTAGGGGGCATTTGTCAAGTTATGAAGATATTTTTGGTCATCATAACTAGGAAGGTGCTGTTGGAATTTAGTTGGTAGAGACTATAGATGTGGTTATACAACCTATAGAAACAGTCTACCATAACAAAAAGTTATATAGGTCAAAAATGTTAACAGAGCCAGGGTTGAGGAACTGTAACTTCCATGAGGCTACATGGCAACCAGGGACACATGTTTCATCCTTTATGAATGAGAAATAATCCATTATATTAAACCACAGATATTTTTAGGATTTATATTTTATTCCAGCTAGCATTAAGAATACATGATTCATATGTTTTCCTACTTAGTATGATGTGGAACATACTCTAAAACAGTCACTAAGAAAGTGTAATATTAAATTAATCTTTAATTCACATATTTTTAAAATAGTTACTGAGCACTCATTGTGAATTTGACACTTTTCTAGTAGTAAAATATTGGTAGTAAAATATTATTGAAACATGTTCTCAACCCTTAAAGGGCATTGGTCTATAAGCAGAACACAATATGAAGATCCAATTAAAAATTGTCAGGGACACCATGATGATATCATATTCAGAGTTCTGTAGCAGAACAAGAATAATTATCATGCAAAAAAAAGAAAAAAAGAAAAGAAAAAGGTCTTAGTAAAGCAGTACTGAGTATAAACATTTTTGAAAAGCACAATTTTTTTTTAGCTGGATTCTAATGAAGAGGTAAAAATTATAAAATAAAGTTAGGACTATTTCATACTGAGGGAACAACACAGTTGAAGGTCTGACATGAAGTCAAACAGAGGTTATTTAATATTGTAGACAGGGCTATGCCTGTTTGGTGTGTATCTAGAATGAGTGTATATAGATGAGGTTAGCAAGAAATTAGCAAAGTGATTTTCAAAAAAGTTCTATTCTAACTCCAAGTTGAGTAAAACAGGAATGTGTTCTAACATCCCTTTTTTTTTTTTTTTCTTAACAATTTTATATCATCCACAATACATATTCTCCTAAATAAGGAAAGGAAAATACAAAAAACAAGAGAGGAAAACAGTCTTCTAAATTATGTAATAGTTGCATAGCCTTATATCATCAATTACTCAAAATCGTTTAATACTCAATGGAAAAATATTCAATGCAAAATATTTCCTTTTCACTGTTGGAAAAAACATGTATCAGTTAGCCATTGCTATGTAACAAATCATCCCCAAATACTCAGCAGATTTCAATAGTAAACATGTATTCTTGCTCATGGGCTTCCAGGTGGCTCAGCTGGTAAAGAATCTGCTTGCCAATGCAGGAGACCGAGTACGATCCTGGGTCAAGAATATACCCTGGAGGAGGAAATGACAACCAACTCTAATACTCTTATCTGAAAAATTCCATGGACAGAAAAGCCTGGTGGGCTACACTACATGTGATCACAAAGAGTCAGACGTGATTGAGCTCACACACACACACATTATTGCTCGAAAGAGTATAGGCCAGTTGCTTGACTTTTCTGCTCTTGGCTAAGCTTGACTGATTTCTTATGTGTCTGTGGTCAACTGGTAAGCTGGTAGGTAGCCTGAATATGATTTGTTAAGGAAGGCCTCAGTCATGTCTGATGTATAACTAGCTATCTTCTGGAATAACAGAAATAAGCAGGCCACCCTTATTTCATCATCCAGGAGTCTAGTGCAGGCTTCTTTACATGGCAGTGCAGGTTACAAAGATAAAACAGAATCTATAGGACCTCTTGAGGCCTATGCTCAGAAATGGAATTGAAACTTTTACTGCCTCCTATTTAAGTAAATCGAAAGGCCAACCAAGTTGAAAAGATGGGAAGAATAAACATATCAAGATGAGAAGTTTTGTGAAGTCATATTGGGTGAATTTTAGCAAACTCACACAGGAAAGTTACCATAATCAACTCTTACTGATAATCAACTTTTCTAACTCAAGGTTATCATGCCCATCTCACTGTAACTTTTAATTGCTGGTAGTTAATAATGCTATGTAATGATTTCTTTTCTGTGACCAGGCATAGATTTTTAAACAAATAACATTGTGGGGATCATTAGAAAGTTTTATTTTTGCAAAAGACATTTTCTTATTGTGATTTAAATATGTGAATTTAGTGTAAAGATGGGCATTTATTCTTGTCTGTTTATTTTACTTTCTGAAACAATTTTTTTTGCATTTACATTGCATATCTCATTATTTGAGATAATCTTAGACTTTCCTATGTCTATTTTATTTATTCACATCTTAGAAAAGGCAATGTGAGCTTTTAAGTCGCAAGTTCTCATTCAACAGGTCAATTTTATAAGTGAATGGCAAATAATTTTTCAACTTAGTTCACTTTTAAGACATGTGGTGATAACATTTATTAGGAACTGATATTTTGTGAATTTTAGGAGTCTTTCAGATGTACAATTTCAAATTACTGTTACTTTGCATAATATAAATTTCAAGTTAGATAAACACAAAGAAATTTTCTGAATTAAATGTTATTCTGGACATTCTAAAATCTCTCAGTAGATAATACAAATTGTCAAAAAGATTAAAATCTGGTTCACTTCTTTGGCATCTTTTGTTAAACCATGGCACATAGATTAAGAATTAACTTTTGGATATTTATATACTACTTCCTATATTTATATTAGCAATACCTATTGAGGATATTATTTCCACTTTATTTTTCACAGGAAAAAGCATGAGAGAATCAATCTGGTATCTATACAAGGAACAATTGCATTTTTCATTAACTGTTTATATTTAGCTTTTATAAATATTACAGATTTTGTAACTGACCTGTTTCTGTATTTGCCTTGGAAGTTAGTGAACTTAGATTCAAATTTATCATACATTACTCTAAGCCATATTTTCTGTTCTAATCTTATTTCTGGCTTCTATTTTCCTTAGACATCTCTTCCTCCATTATGCTGCAATTAATCTTTTTGTGTATATATTCTTGTGAACTTTCTTAAACTATTTTGGAATTAATGAATATTATGAATAAATACATATATAGAACATAAAAATAGGGCTATTTTAAAATTTAAATGCGTCCTATATTTGATATATTCAGTATAGTATTGTCAAATGACAAGTAAATATGATTGTTTAAAATATTTACAATTTTAAAATCTAAAATTCTTTATTTCTCTTAATCTATTTTGTATTAGTGTCCTAAAGAATTAAATGTTTAAATACACTAAAACAATGAATTCTTGACAATGTTGTTCAATATATGACTGTGAATTCTTTAAAACACTTCTTTGAGAGTAAAGGTAACAATTAAATGCTGTCTTTCCCAAAATCAGAACAATTGACAGGCATATATAGAAACTGAAATAAAGGGGTAATATGATATTATCTTTGCTTATATTAATAGACTTCAGTGCTTATTTTTTATGATTTGCCTAAAGCTAAAAACATCCAAAATTTTATATTAAAATTAGAAACCAAAACATTCACTTCTATAAGAATGAATAACAAAGAAACTGTAACATATATAAGAATGAATAACAAAGAAATTGTAACATATATTCTTTCCTATTACATGTGTTTCTTAAAATGACACCAACAGCAAATGATATTTGTTATAAGGACACCTGACAGAGTTATAGCAAATTTCAGACGTAGATCAATTTTAGCTACTAACAAGTAATTGTCTTTCAGGCAGGTCACATAACCATATTTATACTTTATTTTTTTCCTCTGTAATATAAGTGAAATCAACCCTTATTTCTAACCTTAACATTCTAAGATTCTCTTATATACTGTGGTTGAGATCTTCCAATAATTCATACACAAGTAATTCTTCAGACTCAACTATAAACATTATTTTGTACTTCATTCTTTTCATAAAACCTTTTAAAGAAATGCTAATATAAAAGTGATATATTTCAACACATTAAAAAATAACTACATGAGCACAAAACACTATATGCCAATGGAAAAAAAATTACCCATTATCCTTTGAATTTTTACATTTTTTTCCCTCATCATACATAGTTTGTATACAATTTTGTCTTCTTTTGTTTAGTTATGAGTTATTTCTTATGTAATTTTCATGTTTTTAATTCTACAATAGTTAAGTAAAAGAAGCGTAAGTAGCATTCAGGCTATAGGCAGACATACCTGTGTGTATGACTTATTAATGATATTGTAATAAACATTTTTATATATGTAATTATCAGCTTTTAGTCTTGTTTTTAAGATAAATTTCAAAATAAGAATAAAGTCAATAATAGAGTAGTAGTGTCTTGTAAATGATTCATACTTTTTAACAAACTGCTTAGATTTATGATATTACCTTATAAATTAATATTCAGACTAGTGCATTGAGAATATTATTTTGGAAGTGTTTATTCCCAAAAATCTATTTATTAATAATTTACATATCTAGGAAATACTTGGGAGAATTTCACAAAATTTACAGCTACTTTCTTTTAAATATTTTCTCAACATGCAGCTAGCAAAGGCCAACAAACTCTTATTGCAAATGAAGACCAGATGATAAATATTTCAGGCTTTGAGGGCTAGACAGTTTCTGTCACAGCTACTTATCATTGAAGCCATTGAAACTCGAAGTCAGCTGCAGATAATCAGTAAACAAATTAAACTTTTATTTATTATTAATGGGAAGACTTATAGCATAAACAAAATCAATCATGATTTTAGTGATTGTCCCCAAAATTATTTTTACTCTTTTTCTAAGTAGATGAGATTTTTATTTATTTATTGACTCAGTCATGATCTAACATTTATTAAGTTCTCATTTTGTGATAAGCCCTGTGCTAAACATTAGGATTTAACTGTGCATAACCCAAGGAGCTATGGTCTAGGGAGACATAAATGCACATTAAAAAATAATAAATGGTTAAAACGTGCATGAGGGCATGCTAAGTGACTTCAGTCAGGTCTGACTCTTTGTGACCTCATGGACTGTAGCACCCAAGGCTCCTCTATCCATGGTATTCTCCAGGCAAGGATACTGGAATGGGTTGCCATACCATCCTTCACCAGGGATAGAACTGACCCTGACCCAGGGATAGAACTTGCATCTCTTATGTCTCCTGCATTTGTAGGCAGGTTCTTTACCTCTATCACCACCTGAGAAGCCCCAGTTAATGCATATCACATGTTAAAAGTTCATGGAGACAAAATCTCATGAGACTAAGTAACAAAGGAGAAGAGGAAAGATATTCCCATTTGAATTCAAAGTTCCAAAGAATAGCAAGGAGAGATAAGAAAGTCTTCCTCAGCAATCAATGCAAAGAAATAGAGGAAAACAGTAGAATGGGAAAGACTAGAGATCTCTTCAAGAAAATTAGAGATACCAAGGGAACATTTCATGCAAAGATGAGCTCAATAAAGGACAGAAATGGTATGGACCTAACAGAAGTAGAAGATATTAAGAAGAGGAGGCAAGAATACATGGAAGAACTGTACAAAAAAGAGCTTCATGACCCAGATAATTAAGATGGTGTGATCACTGACCTAGAGCCAGACATCCTGGAATGTGAAGTCAAGTGGGCCTTAGAAAGCATCACTACAAACAAAGCTAGTGGAGGTGATGGAATTCCAGTTGAGCTATTTTAAGTCATGAAAGATGATGCTGTGAAAGTGCTGCACTCAATAAATGCCAGCAAATTTGGAAAACTCTGCAGTGGCCACAGGACAGGAAAAGGTCAGTTTTCATTCCAATCCCAAAGAAAGGCAATGTCGAAGAATGCTCAAACTACCGCACAATTGCACTCATCTCACACACTCGTAAAGTAATGCTCAAAATTCTCCAAGCCAGGCTTCAGCAATACATGAACCGTGAATTTCCAGATGTTCAAACTGGTTTTAGAAAAGGCAGAGGAACCAGAGATCAAATTGCCAACATTCGCTGGATCATCAAAAAAGCAAGAGAGTTCCAGAAAAACATCTATTTCTGCTTTATTAACTATGCCAAAGCCTTTGACTGTGTGGATCACAATAAACTGTGGAAAATTCTAAAAGAGATGGGAATACCAGACCACCTGATCAGCCTCTTGAGAAACCTCTATGCAGATCAGGAAGCAACAGTTAGAACTGGACATGGAACAGACTTGTTCCAAATAGGAAATGGAGTATGTCAAGGCTGTATACTGTCACCCTGTTTATTTAACTTCTATGCAGAGTACATCATGAGAAACGCTGGGCTGGAAGAAGCACAAGCTGGAATCAAGATTGCCGGGAGAAATATCAATAACCTCAGATATGCAGATGACACCACCCTTATGGCAGAAAGTAAAGAGGAACTAAAAAGCCTCTTGATGAAAGTGAAAATGGAGAGTGAAAAAGTTGGCTTAAAGCTCAACATCCAGAAAACAGGGAGGCCTAGCGTGCTGCAATTCATGGGGTTGCAAAGAGTTGGACACGACTGAATGACTGAACTGAACTGAAGTGAATTATCTGAAACATGGAACTTTCATACTTTATACACTATATTTATACTTTGTTACGTGAAAATGCATACAGATTTTTCTACATCATAACATGGTATGCATTAGGAAGTGAGAGTGATAGGATATGATCATTGTTTTGAGAAAGCCCATTAATTTATTTAAGCCACCACTAATTCATCAGAATGGCATTCTTCCTGATCATCTAATTTAATAGCACATATACAACATACATGTTGGGAAACTATAAAAGGCAAGATAATATGTACCCATATTTAAATTCATATTTATTCTTCCAGCCTTCTTGATATTTCAATATGACAGAGCTCCCTTAGGTAATTCTTATAAGTAATATATCTAAACTTCCTTTAGGCTTGCAATTGAGTCTGACTCTTTTAACTCTTGAGTAGACACTATTTAGGTGTTACTCCTTTTAGAGTAATGAGTATAAAAATGAGTAGTGAGTACTGAATACCAGTAGGAAAAAGTGACTAATGAAAAATGTTTATTTGATTTCCATCTAATTATGAATGTGCCAATGGACAGTGAATTTATTGTGCCATAAAATAATCAGCAAAATGTCCACAAAAGGAGAAAATAATATCTGCACTATTATACACTGATACTCTCACGTCTGTTAATCAATAATTCGTGCTCACTTGGTGTGAGGAGACCCTTTTATTTTTAAGATGGTTTCTTTTGTTTTTTCTCATGGTTTCAGTTTTCTAATCTGCATTATGTGATATAATATATACATAAGAATTTCAGGATAATTATATTATTTTTCAATTCTGATTTAAAGTGAATTTTTATGTTGCTGATGGTCCACTTACAGTAGTGTTCTGGTAAAAGCTATAAGTTTCCATAAATTAAACCTCAGTGGGTTGAAAGTAAAAATTACATGTAAATAACCACAGTAAAAATGTCCCTTTCACTTCCATCATCTAGAGCAGCAGGAGATTCTAAGCAGTGAAATGAGAGGACTCCCTTATGGTGATAAAATATTTCTAAGCTTTAGCAAACTCAATTACTGTCAGTCAAATGAGGCAAACGGGTAAAGTAATTGTAGACTCTGTTGACACTGACTTCTACAGCATAGGAGCCACAGCTAAATAATGGTTCACATCTTAAATGCTCAAACATATTTCCCCTGTCAAGAATAAATATGACTATTTTTTTTCTGTAAGTTTCAAGTCAAGCATTCTTTGTGAGCTGAATTTGCCTGGTTTTAAAATAAAATAAACACAGACCCAGAAATTAGCAGCGATATGTGATAAAAAGTAAAATAGTAAAGAGACAAAATGGTTTGGATGGAGTCTGAGATTTACCACTTACTAGTTATGTGGCAAGAATATTGAAGTGGGTAACCATTCCCTTTTCCAAGGGATCATCCCGATCCAGGAGTGAAATCTGGATCTCCTTCACTGCAGAGAGATTCTTCACCATCTGACCCACCAGGCAAGCCCCTAAATTAGAGTTGCACAGCATTAAGACAAGTAATATTTTGTCTCTTCAGATGTAAAGAGTGTATCTAAATATTATATATTAGGGGATTTTTGTAGAGACCAAAGGACAGGATGATAGCACAATAACAGTTATTATAATAAAAATAATAAAATGTTTAATAAATAAAATAAGCACAGTTTTATAGGTATGTGTACTCAGTTGCTCAGCTGTGTCTGACCCTTTGTGATGCCATGGATTATAGCCTACCAGGCTTCTCTGTCCATGGGATTTTCCAGGCAAGAATATTTGAGGGGGTTGCCATTTCCTGTTCTTTTGTATGTATAGTAATACAGTTATATTCTAAAACTTAGCTTTACTATTATCTAACTTTTCAATGGTAAAATACATTTTATTTTCATAATTAAATACATATAAAAGGACTATAGCAGATTAACTCAGTAATTATTTTTGTTCAACAAATATGTACTGAGCATGTACTCTGTTCCAAGCACTATTCTAGGCAGCAGGATATATTAGGAATTATTTGAAATAATGTTGAAGTCTTAGGTTTACTTTTCATAATGTCCTTTCCCAACATTTTATTGGGAAATTTTTGTAATAGACTTAAAAAGCATAGACATTACTTTGCCAACAAAGGTCCATCTAGTCAAGGCTATGGTTTTTCCAGTAGTCATGTATGGATGTGAAAGTTGGATTGTGAAGAAAGCTGAGCGCCGAAGAATTGATGCTTTTTCACTATGGTGTTGGAGAAGACTCTTGAGAGTCCCTTGGACTGCAAGGAGATCCAACCAGTCCATTCTACAGGAGATTAGTCCTCGGTGTTCTTTGGAAGGAATGATGCTAAGGCTGAAATTCCAGTACTTTGGCCACCTCATGTGAAGAGTCGACTCATTGGAAAAGACTCTGATGCTGGGAGGGTTTGGGGGCAGGAGGAGAAGGGGACAACAGAGGATGAGATGGATGGATGGCATCACTGATTCAATGGACGTGAGTTTGAGTGAACTCCAGGAGTTGGTGATGGACAGGGAGGCCTGGCGTGCTGCGATTCATGGGGTCTCAAAGAGTCAGACACGACTGAGCAACTGAACTGAACTGAACTGAACTGAAAAAAAATACAAAGTAAATGAGACATAAATGAGACAACCTGTTCTCATTTATTCTCTATATTGAGTAAAAATGTATTAGCATTGTTCCAGAGTGGATTTAAACACACACACACACACACACACACACACACACATATATATATAAACACATTCACACATATATAAGAACATAAATCTGAATCTTTTAGAAAGAAATCTAGGAATAATATGACTATTCACTCAATATTTTCTGCATGTTGAACCAAAAAATTTAACAACATACCAAATGCTAAAAATGTACCATATTGTCAACAATCGTGCCATGTTGTCTAATATTGAATCTACAGTCAAATTTTCTCAGATGTCGTCAAACGTTTTTTAAATAGCATTTTTTTTTAATGATGATCAACACTACTGGAAACTCTCTACAAACTGAAAATAGAAGGTACATTCCCCAGCATTCCTTAAAAAATTGTCTACGGAAAGATACCATGTTTGCTACTTTCAAAATTAGTAAATGAGTTTTATACTCTACATATCTGTAAGCAATTTGGTAAAAGTTTTTACTTGTTTATTCTTTCAACTTGTTAAAAGTGTTTCTTCTGTCTTTTCAAATTGTCCTATGAATAAATTTTATTGTTCATGATGAAAAACCACATATCAGAGGATTATTGCTTTCTCATGTCATGGGATACCTAGTATAAAACTAGTCATCCCACAATAAACAGCTCTAATCTTGAACAATGTCCATTCAAGTCCCTGTTTTCAGACTTTGGACAACAGGCAGGTCCAGATAAAAATTCCTGAGGAAAGGCTACTTATGAGGTAAGATTCAGTATTACCACAGATGGAGACTGCAGGAATGAAATTAAAAGACACTTGCTCCTTGGAAGAAAAGCTATGACAAACCTAGACAGCGTGTTAAAAAGCAGAGGCATTACTTTACCCAAAAAGGTCTGTATAGTCAAAGCTATGGTTTTTCCTGCAGTCATGTATGGATGTGAGAGTTGGACCATAAAGAAAGCTGAGTGCCGAAGAATGGATGCTTTTGAACTGTGGTGCTGGAGAAAACTTTTGAGTGTCTCTTGTGTTGGGGGCCAGAGTGAGGTACTCCGCCCGTGACAAAGGTCATGAGGAAAGAGGCTCGACATATGCAAAGGTGGGATCGAGCCTCAGGAGTCCCCCTGGAAATCCTCGAGCATCTACCCCCATAACCAGACCCTGCCTACTTTACTACTTTGTGCTCATCTACACCCCTGACTTTACGGGGGGCTGTCCCCCACCACCTCTTTCAGAGAAGGAGTTAACTTAGAGCTCCAGTTAATAATAATTCCTGGGCATGATAAGAGTGTTTTAACCTACAAACTCCTCTGAAGGTTCTCTAGCCTGCCTGACAGGCTTGTCCGGCCACATGTGATCCCTCACAGCCTCCCAACCGTGAGAGGCACGAGATGCTTTAAACCTTCTAAAAACAGGTTCCTTAGAAAAGTTAGAAAACTATTAGTATAAGTATAATGGGCTGATTAGAAATTGTGTTGGTGAAGGGTTTTTCATTTGTTGAGCCAATGTTTGTTGCTAAGACTCCACATCCCCTGCCCTTACACACATTAATGAATATATAGAAGAAATAAGTATTAACCTTTGATATAAATCACATTAGACCTTAGGCTAAGTAAATTCTTTCCTTAACTAAAACCCACTATACCCTCACCCTATAGGAATGTAACTTTGTTTGGGTGGTGTCTGTTTTAAGAATAATCACCCCTGGAGAAATAAGTGTCCTAGTTGACTGACCGCTGTCACAAGGAGAGGGTCATAAATTGTCAGCAGGCCCCCTGGCCAGAAGATGATGTAACACCCCTAAGACTTCTGTATACATTTGTATGAAGCACCTGACTTTGATAAAAGTCAGGACTGCTGACCCCACGTGACTTTTGCATAACATCTCAGTGTATAAAAGTAGACCATGGAAAATAAAGAATTGGGATCAGTTTCTCAAAATACTGTTCTCCCCATGTCACTCTCTCTCTCACTCTGGCTGAGTCTCCATCTGGAGCACGGAACCCGCCATGCTTACTAATTATGCCTGGGCTTCTAAGATCCGACCGGGGAGGCCTCAGTGTCTCCTCTCCTTCGGGAGAACGGAAGGATGCCTGCGGCCTACGTAAGTGGTGCAAGCTTCTTGTCTTGAAGTTTTATTGGTCTCCCGTGTAAACCAAGCTACTCAGTCTCTTTTCTCCACTGAATTTTCCTACTGAGCTATCCTCATCCTATTACTCTTTATATCTTTGATAAAATATTCAAATAAATAGGTTGCCGACACCATCCCCACTTTGAATACCCTGGATCAGCCGGGGCTGGACCCCGGCACTCTTGGACTTCAAGGAGATCAAACCTGTCAGTCCTAAAGGAAATCAGTCCTGAATATTCATTGGAACAACAGGTGCTGAAGCTCTAATATTTTGGCCACCTGATTCAAAGAACTGACTCTTTGGAAAAGACCCTGATGTTAGGAAAGATTGAAGGCATGAGAAATAGGGAACTACAGACCATGAGGTGGTTGGAAGGCATCACTGACTTGAAGGACATGATTTGAGCAACCTCTGGGAGTTTATGATGGACAGGAAAGGGTGGCATGCTGCAGTCCGTGGGGTCACCAAGAGTCAGACACAACTGAGCCACTGAACTGAACTGAACTGCCTGGGAATAATTACTTAAGCACAGTGGAAATTCTAAAATATTTTGATATCAATAATAATGACAAAAATAAAATATTTCATAAGTGTAGCACTCAGTTGAAACAGTGATTGAAGCAAATGTTTTCATTCTAATGATCATGTTAAAAATTAACAAGGATATAAGATCAATGATCAAAGTTTCTATTTAGAAACTAGGAAAAGATACAAAAAATAAGCAGAAAATAAATACAGAAAGACAATGAAAAGCAGAAATTTGGATTAATCTGAAAACCAACAGAAAGCAGAACAACAACAAAAGGTAAGGTCGATAATTTTTAAAATATATATTAAAATAGCAAACTAGCCTTATAAGCCTGATTAAAAGGAAAATAGAGGAAACACATTGCCAACATCACAAATGAAGCAGCACATATGTTTTTATATCCTACAGATATTGAAAACCTAATGTTGAAATAGGAAAAACTATTACCAATAAATAAATTCTATAGCATAAATTAAATGTAATGCTTTATGAAAAACATGATTTTCATAAAGAAACATAAAACGTGACTAACTTTAAGCTTATTAAAGAAATTGAATTTGTAATAAGAAGAATTTACATAAAATATTCTAGTATAGGTTGTATTATAGATAAATTATATCAATCATTAAAAAAATATATCTTACACACAAACTCTTTCAAAATCCAGAAGGAGGAAGTACTTTATCAGATAGGGATCAATCAGAGAAGTAGAGCCACTAATAGTGATATTAAATAATGGAAATGGTATAAGGATCAGGCCTTACATAATTGTGAGAGCTGATGAAGAAACTTTTATAAGACTCTGTCCACTGCATCTGATATTCTACCTGAAGTTGCCATGAATCAACACTCTGGGGAAGGTGGACATTAACTGGAACATACTAGGGTAGCCTTGCCCCAGAAACAAAAACTGGAACAGACATCTTTCACCACTTACAACACTGACGAAGTAGGTGATATTCTATAGAAGTTGGACACTCCTCGTGGAGCTATGCCTGTCCTAAAAACCAAAGAGCTAGAGAAGGAAATGACTCAGGAGCCAAAAGAACTCCAGACTCAGCTGTTACAATCCACAAGGAAACTCAGAAGATTAGCAGCGATGCCCATGGATTGCAACAGCATCTGCCATCTATATCAATCTTGCTCCATTTTGCCAACTCCAATCTAGAGTCATATAGGAAAGGGCAATTTGGAAAATGAAAATGACATTTGTCAAAGTTAGCATAGCTTCCCTGATGGCTTAGAGCTAAACAATCCACCTGCCAATCAGAAGGTATGGGTTCGATATCTGAATCAGGAAGATCCCCTGAAGAAGGAAATGGCAATTCACTGCAGTATTCTTGCCTGGCAAATCCCATGGATAGAAAAGTCTTAAGAGTTACAATCCATGGGGTCACAAAAAGTCAGACATGGCTTAGTGAATAAATAGTAACAACAATGTGAACATATACCAAAGACAGTACTGTCTGCTTCTTGTCAACCTGGCATTCATAACTCTTTTAAAAGTATACTTCCAAATAAAGACAATACCAAAACTATACTTCTATATAATATGATTGAAACCAGGTCTCCCACTTTGAAGGCAGATTCTTTACCATCTGAGCCACATGGGAAACCCCTTATATTGTGATGCAACTATCCCAAATACAAGAAATACATGCAGATAGCTTCCCCAAAATATATGTATTCTTTACCCATGTCTAGATGATTATAAATCCTCTTCTACCTGAGTTACATTCTTTTTTGATACACCATACCTATGGTACTTGAATAGAAATTTGACTACTATTCAGTTCAGTTCAGTCACTCAGTCTTTTCTGACTCTCTGTGACATCATGAACTGCAACATGCCAGGCTACCCTGTCCATCATCAACTCCCAGAGCTTACTCAAACTCATCTCCATCTAGTCAGTGATGCCATCCAATCATCTCTTCTGTCATCCCCTTCTCCTCCTGCCTTCAATCTTTCCCAGCATCAGGGTCTTTCTAGTGAGTCAGTTCTTCATATCAGGTGGCCAAAGTATTGGAGTTTCAGCTTCAGCATCAGTCCTTCCAATGAATATTTAGGAATGATTTCCTTTAGGATGGACTGGCTGGATCTCCTTGCATTCCAAGGGATTCACAAGAATCTTCTCCAACACCACAGTTCAAAAGAATCAATTCGTCGGCACTCAGCTTACTTTATAGTCCAACTCTCACATCCACACATGACTCTGGAAAAATCATAGCTTGGAATAGATGGACCTTTGTTGGCAAAGTAATGTCTCTGGTTTTAATATGCTGTCAAGTCTGATCACACCTTTCCCTCAAAGGAGCAACATCTTTTAATTCCATGGCTGCAGACGCTGTCTGCAGTGATTTTGAAGTTCAAAAAAATAAAGCCTGTCAATATTCACATTGTTTCCCCATCTATTTGCCAGGAAGTGATGGGACCAGATGCCATGATCTTAGTTTTCTGAATGTTGAGTCTTAAGCCAACTTTTCATTCTCTTTCACTTTCATCAAGAGGCTCTTTAGTTCTTCTTCACTTTCTGCTATAAGGGTGATGTCATCTGCATATCTGAGGTTATTGATATTTCTCCCAGCAGTCTTGATTCCAGCTTTTGTTTCTTCCAGTCCAGCGTTTCTCATGATGTCCTCTGCATATAAGTTAAATAAGCAGGGTGACACTATACAGCCTTGACATACTCGTTTCCCAATTAGGAACCAGTCTTTTGTTCCATGTCCAGTTCTAACTGTTGCTTCCTGACCTGCATACAGATTTCTCAGGAGGAAGGTCAGGCAGTCTGGTATTCCCAACTCTTTCAGAATTTTCTGCAGTTTGTTGTGATCCACACAGTTAAAGGCTTTTGCATAACCAATAAAGCAGAGGACATGTTTTTTCTGGAACTCTCTTGCTTTTTCAATAACCCAACACATATTGGCAATTTGATCTCTGGTTCCTCTCCCTTTTCTAAATCCAGCTTAAATATCTGGAAGTTCATGGTTCATGTACTGTTGAAGCCTGACTTGGAAAATTTTGAGCATTACTTTGCTAGTGTGGGAGATGAGTGCAATTGTGTGGTAATTTGAGCATTATTTGGCATTGCCTTTCTTTGGGATTGGAATGAAAACTGACCTTTTCCAGTCCTGTGGCCACTGCTGAGTTTTCCAAATTTTCTGGCATGTTGAGTACAGCAGTTTCACGTTTAGGATTTGAAATAGCTCAACTGGAATTCCATCACCTCCACTAGCTTTGTTCATAGTGATACTTCTTAAGGCCCACTTGACTTTGCATTCCAAGGTGTCTGGCTCTAGGTGAGTGATCACACCATCATGATTATCTGGGTCATAGATATCTTTTTGGTATAGTTCTTCTCTGTATTCTTGCCTCCTTTTCTTAATATCTTCTGCTTCTTTTAGGTCCATACCATTTCTGTTTTTATTGTGCCTATCTTTGCATGAAATGTTCTGTTGGTATGTCTAATTTCCTTGAAGAGATCCCTAGTCTTTCTCATTCTATTATTTCCTCTGTTTCTTTGCAGTGATCACTGAGGCAGGCTTTCTTATCTCTCCTTGCTATTCTTGGGAAGTCTGTATTCAAATGCGTATATCTTTCCTTTTCTCCTTTGCCATTTTCTTCTCTTCTTTTCTCAGCTATTTGTAAGGCCTCCTCAGACAACCATTTTGCCTTTTTTGCATTTCGTTTTCTTGATCACTGCCTCCTGTGCAACGTCACAAACCTCCATCCATAGTTCTTCATGCACTCTGTCTATTAGATCTAATTCCTTTAGTCTATTTGTCACCTCCACTGTATAATCATAATAGATTTGATTTAGGTCATACCTGAATGGTCTAATAGTTTTCCCTACTTCCTTCAATTGAAGTCTGAATTTGGCAATAAAGAGTTCATGATCTGAGCCACTATCAGTTCCTGGTCTTATTTTGGCTGACTGTATAGAGCTTCTCCAGGTTTCACTGCAAAGAATGTAATCAATCTGATTTCAGTATTGACTGTCTGGTGATGTCCATGTGTAGAGTCTTCTCTTGTGTTGTTGGAAGAGGGTGTTTGCTGTGATTAGTGTGTTATTTTGTCAAAATTCTGTTAGCCTTTCCCCTTCTGCATTTTGTATTCCAAGGCCAAATTTGCCTGTTGCTTCCAGTATTTCTTGACTTCCTACTTTTGCACTCCAGGTCCCTATAATTAAAAGGACATCTTTTTTGGGTATTAGTTCTAGAAAGTCTTGACAAAAGTGAAAGAGGCAAGTAGAAAAGTTGGCTTAAACCTCAATATTCAGAAAACTAAGATCATGGCATCTGGTCCAATCACTTCATGGCAAATAGATGTGGAAACAGTTACAGAATTCATTTTGGGGATCTCCAAAATCATTACAGATGGTGATTGCAGCCATGAAATTAAAAGATACTTGCTCCTTGGAAGAAAAGTTATGACCAACCTAGATAGCATATTAAAAAGCAGAGACATTATTTTGCCAACAAAGGTCTGTCTAATCAAAGCTATGGTTTTTCCAGTAGTCATGTATGGATGTGAGAGTTGGACTATAAGGAAAGCTGAGCACCAAGAAGTGATGCTTTTGAACTGTGGTGTTGCAGAAGCCTCTTGAGAGTCCCTTGGACTGCAAGGAGATCCAGCCAGTCCATCCTAAAGGAAATCATTCCTAAATATTCATTGGAAGGACTGATGCTGAAGCTGAAACTCCAATACTTTGGCCACCTGATGCAAAGAACTGACTCAGTTGAAAAGACCCTGATGCTGGGAAAGATTGAAGGCGGGAGGAGAAGGGGATGACAGAGGATGAGATGGTTGGAGGGCATCACTAACTCAATGGACATTAGTTTGAGTAAACTCCAGAAGTTGGTGATGGACAGAGAGGCCTGGTGTGCTGTACTCTATGGCGTGGCAAAGAGTCAGACATGACTGATCAACTGAACTGGCTAACCAATAGGTTTAATTATTTTGCCCTCAGCTTTACACTTTCTCTTTAAACTCTGTTTTTACCATTTTTGCATTAATCATGTAATGTGATTGTGTCTATTTTTAAGCTTTTTTTTTGTATAAGATCTCATAAAGTTTATTTTTCATGAAGTTAAAAAGAATACTCTTTGGTAAATCTAGAATCATATTCAAATGACTGAAATAATTTAGGCTTGCAAATATTTGCTGACAGAGCGAATTCATACTCTTCCTCCCAACCCAAGTCTTTTAGTTTTCTTCATATCCTGATGGCTTAGAATCTGGTGGCTCAGCAGTAAGGAATCCACCTGCTGATGCAGGAGACAGAAGAAATGAGCATTGGATCCCTGGGTCATGAAGATCCCCTGAAATAGAAAATGGCAACCCACTCCAGTATTCTTGCCTGGAAAATAACATGGACAGAGTAACCTGTTACAGCCCAAGGGATCACAAAGAGTTGGACACATCTGAGGATGCCCCTTTTTATAATCTATCCACTGAATCAAGCTGAAAGTCTTGCATGACTTCTCTTAATTTACCTTCACAGTTTAGGTAGTCTTTAAAACACTAATTTATTATCCTCAGTCTCTACCATAAATTTATTTTCATTTTCTTTCTACCTTTGTTTTAGTTCAAACCTCATTACTTCAATTTTGCTCTGTATACCTACAACTAATCTTACATTCTTAGTTACAATATTCTTTAGTCAGAGAGATCTTTCTAACATTGATCTTTCTGACCATGCTGTTCTTAAGTCTTTCATTGAATTCTTATTCAGTGTTTCATTCATTTTTGTGCTGTTCTCACTTGATAACACTTGTATGATTTGCACTTTCCATTTTTGTTATTTAATGTATTTCTATTATGCACTTATTCTTTCTTCTGCCTGTATTACATGACTTTTTACCCATCCCTTTCTTGATATGAACAGCTTCTAAGTAACACTATATAGCAAGCAAACTTTATATACTTTTCTCATAGTGCTGTATTATCCAGTGAGTAAACTATCTATGGGTTCCATAAGAAGGCAACAGGTAACAATAGCAAAAGTTTTTAAAATAAATTAAAGCATTTTCTAATATTTTTACTTGAAATATTTATATATTAGGCATAAAAAATCAATTTGGAGGAAAATCATAGTTTTACCAGAATTCTTATTAATTATGCAAATGTAATATTATAATTAGGGACATATTCTCACAAGTTGCATTGTCCAAGTTGAGGTTCTTACTCTGCGTCCTACTAGCTGTGCATAACTGTCTTTTGCTGCTGCTGCTACTTATTCACCAATTATGGTCCAACTCTTTGTGACATCATGGACTGTAATCTTCTAGGCTACTCTGTAAATGGGAATTCTCAAGCAAGAATACCTGATTAGGTAAGCATTCCCTTCTCCAGGAAATCTTCCTGACCCAGGGATTGAACCCAGGTCGTCTGCTTGGCAGGCAGATTCTTTATCACTGAGCCACCTTGGAACATTTACATCCTTATAAATTAATCTCAGTAAATAATTTTCCATAGTGCTAAATGCATATTAAAGTGAAAAATGAAGTTGCTCAGTTGTGTCTGACTCTGCAACCCCATGGACTGTAGCCTACCAGGCTGTCCATGGGATTTTCCAGGCAATAGTACTGGAGTGGATTGCCTTTTCCTTCTCCAGGGGATCTTCCCAACCCAGGGATTGAACCTGAGTCTCCCCCATTGTAGACAGACACTTTACTGTCTGAGCCACTAGGGAAGTCCTAAATACATATTAACTGTTATATAAATGTTGCCTACACTTATTTATAATTATTAGGTATATATTTTTTTCACTTCTGAAGGTATTCAACCTTGCACATGATTATGATTATATCTTATAAGGAAGTCCTTTGGTAGACTTTGACAACTCTTGAAAGTTATTTATTTCATGCTCTGCTGCAGACTTATTTATTTGATCCTCTATTAGATATGAGAATCTTGGAGATATAATTATTTTTTCATCAGTTAAGTTACATTACTTTGCAGTTTCATTAGCACACATAATTAGCCATTTCACTGATATGTCCATCAGGCAGGACAGAGGGAATCCTGAAATGAAGAATGGAAAAAGTGGAAGAGACTCTTAGGATCCAGAAACATGTCCATTTTAGAAAATGAGGTCAATTTTGAGATTGTAGACCATGTTCAGTTCAGTTCAGTTCAGTCGCTCAGTCATATCCGACTCTTTGCAACCCCATGAATCACAGCACACCAGGCCTCCCTGTCCATCACAAACTCCCAGAGTTCACTGAGACTCACGTCCATCGAGTCAGTGATGCCATCCAGCCATCTCATCCTCTGTCGTCCCCTTCTCCTCCTGCCCCCAATCCCTCTCAGCATCACAGTCTTTTCTAATGAGTCAACTCTTCGGATGAGGTGGCCAAAGTACTGGAGTTTCAGCTTTAGCATCATTCCTTCCAAAGAAATCCCAGGGCTCATCTCCTTCAGAATGGACTGGTTGGATCTCCTTGAAGTCCAAGGGACTCTCAAGAGTCTTCCCCAACACCACAGTTCAAAAGCATCAAGCTTCAGTGCTCAGCCTTCTTCACAGTCCAACTCTCACATCCATACATGACCACAGGAAAAACCATAGCCTTGACTAGACGGACCTTTGTTGGCAAAATAACGTCTATGCTTTTGAGCATGCTATCTAGGTTGGTCATAACTTTCCTTCCAAGGAGTAAGCGTCTTTTGATTTCATGGCTTCAGTAAATTCTGGAAAGGAGTTAAACAAATATTCAGGAAGAAGTGGAGGCAAGAAAGATTCTCACATAATCTGCTGAATAAGAATGTACTGATTCATTTCTACTTTTCCAGTCTGATTTATCTAATCCTGGGCTTACCCTGCTTGCTAAAGATGCTCTATTCAGCTTAGATAACCTGAAATGTTAAGAAGTATGCATTATATGCAATAGATATTAATTAAATTTTAGAAGGTATATTATTAAGCAGAATTGTTATTTTTTCAGTTATTATTTCCCATATATAATCAAGTAGGAAGTGAATTGGAACCTTTAAGCTATGTCTATTTATCTCTATTAAATTCTACAACTCATCACTAAATCATTCCCATTTACTCTTCTGCTTGTTCACGTGATATGCCATCTGTAGATACGGCAATTGATATTGAAAATTTATATCAAAATTAATAAACAAATGTGAACTTGTTAAAAAATATTGGCAGCATTTTTGAGCAGAGATTTTTTTCACATAAAAGATATGTGAATTATAATTTAACATCTAAAGTATTATAAAAGAACTAAAAATGCTTAGTATTATGGTGACAGCTTATGCAAATGCTTTTATTCTAGTATACTTAATCTTGAAAAAAAATATTAAAATAAGTTGTAGCTTTGAATTTATTTTGAGTACACTGTCCTTTGACAAGTTCAGATATTACACATTTCTTCTCATTTTTCTTAAGCTAGTAAGCAAATATAGTATTATCATCTATATACTTCAGCATTGGCTGTATTTAAATAGTTCCATGACTTAACTAAAGTTATAGAATTTATCAGTAGAAGAATTATGCTTAAAATCCCAGGCTGTCATATGCAGGGCTGTATTTAATGTTCATCTTAAAATACACAATCTAAATCCAAGGTTCACTCACTTATGCTCAAGGAGAGATAATATTCACTAGATATTTTCAGAGAATAATTCACAGATTATTTGGTAGTTGACTGTCCTGTATTTATTATCACCAGTCATCTCTAAGATTAAAATATTTTCCCTGACCACATATTGTAGGGCACTGAGTTTAAACCCTAAGAACAGACATATGGAGAGAAACGTTGCTTCTTCTCTAAAGAGCTAAACTTAAAGAAAAAGATTGTATATTCAACAAAGTAAAAATGATGATCCATGTAAGCATGCCTATGTTAAATGTAAACAAAAAAGAAATGCGCCCTCCAAGGATGCTGACAGTCTAGGTGATATTGCTGATGAGATTTTTGTTTGTTTGTTTGTTTTTGCTTTATTACAGAATGAGGTATTAGGGAAAGGAAAAATAAAGAAGAATGTATTTCAGGTGAGAAAAATGACATGATAAAAATCACAAAGGCATCTACAAATTGTTCCCAGTAAATACTGAGAAAAATATAAATATTAATTTTGTTGTAATAAAATTTTTGATAATATAGAGTGAGATAAGATTAGAAAGTCAAATAAAGGAATACAATATATAAAAAAATCACAGAAGAGATTTTAACGAAGTATTGAAAGAATTTAAGTCAAAGATTGACACAAGTAAGTAATATTTTAGAAAAAAATGCTATAATGATAGATGTTAAATGTTCAAAAAATTTTTTTAGGTTTATTTATTTTAAAAAATAAATGTTAAGTAATTAGATGTGGAAAAGTTGGATTCAGGAATAAAGCAATACACTAAGCATAGATGATGACAGAAGTCTATGGCAATAAGGAAGACAAAATAATCCATAGGAGCATGGAATGAAAGATGAAGCATTATTGTATAGTGGAGTGAGTGAAGTAACAAGAATCAATGTATCATTCTGCAGTTGAGACAGAAATCCTCAATAATGAGGATGTCAGCAGAGAATCTGGATTGTGGGAAAAGATGACAAGCTGGATGTTAAGTCAATCTAGGACATTCATATAGCTGATAGATGGCATGAAGTTATCTCCATAGGGGTAAGATTTCAGGTTCTATAAAAAGATGAGCTTTCATGAGCAGTAGTTACCAACACATGGAGAAACAATTGTATTTCACACTGTTTCTTGAGTTCCACATTTATAGTCAATAGCTAAGTCAAGTGTTTCATGGATCATTGGCTTATATAAATACTCATTCCATCCATCTGTCATAACTTCCCTTCGCTCTAACCCACAAAAGTTGCTAGGTCATTTCAACAGGCTATCCAACAACTAATTAAATTTCATATACACAACACTAAGTAATTAGTTTAATAAATATTCAATAAATTAGGACTTTACCATTAATGTTTGTAAATATTTTTTAAGCTAATCAAAGATGACTGTATTAGGAATTATTGTGAATGTTCTAATATTTCTTTTTTTTCCAATTGTTTATTTTATTTTATTTTTTTAATTTAATTTTATTTTTAAACTTTACAAATTGTATTAGTTTTGCCAAATATCAAAATATTTAAAATATTAAAAATATTAAGGGTTAATAAGATCAAACAGGAATGATGCTGAAAACTAAAACTGGCAAGAACTATTGTTACTGTGCTCATCTTAAACTTTACAAATATGTCTTAATTATTACTTTTATTTTGATGTATTCTAAATCTTTTTTTTTTTTTTCCAATTTGGAGTCCCCTTACTTCTTTTTCTTTTCTGATTGCTATAACTAGGACTTCCAAAATTCTGTTGAATTAAAGCGGTGAGAGTAGACATCCTTGTCTTGTTCCTGATCTTGGAGGGAATGCTTTCAGCTTTTTACCATTGTGCTAGCTGTAGGCTTGTCATATATGGTCTTTATTATGTTGAGACATGTACCATCTTTGCCCACTTTCTGGAGATTTTTTAATCATAAATGGGGGCAGAGTTTTGTCAAAAGTTTTTCTGCATCTATTGAGATGATTTTATGGTTTTTATTCTTCAGTTTTTTGATGTGATGAATCACAGTGATTGATTTGCAGATGTTGAAAAATCCTTGCATCCCTGGGATAAATCCTGCTTGATCATGGTGTGTAATCTTTTTAATGTATTGTTGAATATGGATTGCTAATATTTTGTTGAGGATTTTTGATTCTATTTTCATCAGTGATATTGGTTTGTAATTTTCTCTCTCTCTCTCTCTCTTTTTTTGTTGTTGTAGTATCTTTGTCTGGTTTTGGTATCAAGGTGATGGTGGCCTAATAAAATGATTTTGAAAGTTTTACTTCCTCTGCAATTTTTTGGAACAGTTTCAGAAGGATACATGTTAACACTTCTCTAAATGTTTGATAAAATTTGACCATAAAATTGGGTCTTGGACTTTTGTTTGTTGGGAGATTTTTAATCACACTTTCAATTTCAGTGCTTGTGATTGGTCTGTTCATATTTACTTTCTTCCTGGTTCAGTCTAGGGAGACTGTACCTTTCTAGAATATGTCCATTTCTTCCAGGTTGTCTATTTTATTGGCATACATTTGTTCACAGCAGTCTCCTATAATCTTTGGTATTTCTGTGGAGTCAGCTGTAGCTTTTCCTTCGTAATTTCTAATTTTATTGATTTATTCCCCTGTCCATGGGGATTCTCTAGCCCAGAATAGTACAGTAGGTGGTAATCGTTCTCTTCTCCAGGGGATCTTCCCAACTCAGAAATCAAACCCAGGTCTCCCACATTGCAGGTGGATTCTTTACCATCTGAGCTACCAGAAAAAAACTGTACCTTTCTAAGAATTGGTTTATTCCTTCCAGGTTGTGTTTTTGTTTTTGTTTTTTGCATACAGTTATTCACAGTGGTCTCTTATAATTCTTGGTACTTCTATGGATTTAGCTGTAACTTCTCCTTTTTAATTTCTAATTTTATTGATTTGAGTCCTCTCCTTTGTTATATTGGTTAGTCTGGCTAAAGTTTTATCAATTCTGTTTATCTTTTCAAAGAATCAGCTTTTAGCTTAACTGATTTTTGTGATTGCTTTTTTAGTCTCTATTTCATTTATTTCTGCTCTGATCTTTGTGATTTCCTTCCCTCTACTACTTTAGGTTTCGCATGTTCTTTTTCTAGTTGTTTTAGGTGTAAGTTTAGGCTGTTTGAGATTTTTCTTATTTTTTGAGGTAAAATCACATTGCTCTAAACTTTCCTCTCAGAACTGCTTTTGCTACACTCCATAAGTTTTGGATCTTTGTGCTTTCATTTTCACTTGTCTCTAGGTATTTTTTTTTTAATTTCCTCTTTGATTTCTTCAGTGATCCAATGGTTGTTGAGTAGCATATTATTTAGCTTCCTCATGTTTGTATTTTTTTTTTTTAGGGTTTTTGCTTGTAGTTTATTTTCATTTGCATAGCATTGTGATTGGAGAAAAAATGATTGATATAATTTCAAGTTTCTTAAATTTACCACAGCTCGCCTTATGGTCCATCATGTGATTAATCCTGGAGAAGGTTCCATGGGCCTTTGAGAAGAATGATTAGCATGTTGCTTTTTGGTAGAATGTAAAAATATCAAGTTCAGCTCATCTAAAGTGTCAGTTAAGGCCTGTGTTTCCTTATTAATTTTCTGTCCCAATATCTGTCCATTGATGGAGAGTAGAGTATTAAAGTCCCCCACTATTATGATGTTGCTATCTATGTCTCCCTTTATATTTGTATTTGCCTTACATATTGAGATGCTCCTATGTTGGGTGCATATATATTTGTAATTGCTATATTTTCTTATTGAATTGAACCCTTGATCATTATGTAGTGAACTTCTTTGTCTCTTAAAACAGTCTTTGTTTTAAAGTCTATTTTGCCTGATATGAGTACTGCTACTCCAGCTTTCTTATGAATTTTATTTTCCTGGAAAAGTTTCTCCCATCCCCTTACTTTCACTCTATAAGTGTCCCTATGTCTGAGGTGGGCCTCTTGTAGAAACATATGTATGGGTTTTTTTTGTATCCACTCAGCCAGTCTATGTCTTTTGGTTGGGCCCTTTAATCCATTTACATTTATGGTAATTATTGATATGCAAGACCCTATTTTCTTTTTATTCAATGTTTTGGGTTTATTTTATTTATTTATTCTTTTTTTTTTTTTTTGCAGATCTTTTCCTTTTCTTATATTTTCTGCCTAGAGAAGTTTCTTTAGCATTTATTGTAAAACTGATTTAGTTATCTTAACTCTTGCTTGTCTGTAAACCTTTGTTTTCTGCACTAAATCTGATCAAGAGTCTTGCTGGGTAGCATACTCTTGGTTGTAGTTTATTCCTTTTCATCATTTGGAATATTTTATGCTGTTCCCTTCTGGCTTTTAGAGTTCTGTTGAGAAATCAGCTGATAACCTTAGCAGATTTCCTTTGTATGTTAATTTGTCTTTCTCCCCCCTTTTTAATCTGTTAATATATTGTCTTTGTCTTTAATTTTTGTCAGTTTGATTACTATGTGTCTTGCTGTGTTCCTTTTTGGGTTTGTCCTGCTTAGGACCTCTGTGCTTCCTCAACTTGGTTGACTATTTCCTTTTCCATGTTCAGGAAGTTTCCAGCTATTATGTCTTTAGATGCTTTCTCAAGCCCTTTCTGTCTCTCTTTTTCTTCTGGGACCCCTATAATGTGAATGTTCGTGTTTTTAACATTGCCCCAGAGGTCTCTCAGGCTATTCTCATTGCTTTTCATTCTTTTTCCTATGTTCTGATTTGAGGCAGTGATTTTGTCTTCCAGGTCACATTCTGTCTTCCAGATCACTTATCCATTCTTCTGCCTCTATCATTCTGCTATTAATTTTTTCTAGTGTATTGTTCATCTCTGTTTGTTTGTTCTTTAGTTATTCCAGGTCTTTGGTAAATATTTCTTGCATTTTCTCAGTCTTTGCCTCCATTCTTTTTCTGAGATCCTGGATCATCTTCACTATCATTATTATGAATTATTTTTCTGGAATGTTGCCTGTTTCTATTTCATTTAGCTGAAGGGTTAACTTGTTCCTTCATCTGGGACATAATCCTATTTCTTTTCATTTTCATTAGCTTTCTGTGATTGTGGTTTTTGTTCTAGAGTCTGTGGGATTGTAGTTTTTGCTCCTTCTGTCTGCCCTCTGGTGGATGAGGATAAGAGGTTTGTGCAGGCTTCCTAATGGGAGGAACTGGCTGTGGGGAAAATTGGGTCTTTCTCTAGTGAGCAGGGCCATGCTCAGTAAATCTTTAATCCAATTGTCTGCTGATGATTGGAGCTGTGCTCCCTCCCTGTTAGTTGTTTGCCTTTGTAAGCTCAATGGTAGGGCTAATGGCAACCTCAAAGAGGACTTACCCTAACAAAAACCTCCCAGGACTGCTTCTGCCAGTGCCCCTGTCCCTGTGGCAGGACACTGCTGATCCATGTCTCCACAGGAGACCCTCAAACACTCACAGGCAGTCTGGCTCAGTCTCTGTGAGGTTACTGATCCTTTTCCCTGGATCAAGGTTTTGTTTGTGCCCTCCAAGAGTAGAGTATCTGTTTCCCCTGTCCTGTGGAAGTTCTGTAGTCAAATCCCACTGGCCTAGGATTCCCTGGGGATTCCCAGTCCCTCTGCAAGATCCTCAGGCTGAGAAACCTGATGTAGGGTCTAGAATCTTCATAAAAGTGTGAGAAATTATTTGTTTTTATTGTTCTCCAGTTTGTGAGTCTCCCACCTGGCAGGTGTGTGATTTGATTTGATTGTGGTTGCACCCCTCCTACCGTCTTGTTGTGGCTTCTTCTTTGTCCTTGGACATGGGGTATTTTTTTTTTTTTTTTTTTGGAGGAGGTGGATTCCAGCATCCTTTGGTCAAAAGTTGTTCAACACCTAGTTTCAATTTTGGTGTTCTTGCAGGAGAAGATGAACACACATCTTTATACTCTGCTATCTTGAACCAATCTCTAATCTCTGTTTATATAATTGTAAGCAATAGTTCCTTGAGAACTTCTATCAAATATTATTGTTATTTAATTTCCAAATTGTCTAAAAAAGAGTGGTCAGTCACATTATTATTTGAGTTTTTTGAAGTTGAAGAAATTTCAGGGTGGTTTTACTCAAATTCGATTAACATTCTGGAGTTTCACAAAAACAACTAGGATCAAGAAATACAATGTTTTGACTACTGTTCATTCTATTTTATGGTCTCCAAACTAATTTTCCTCAAATAACTCACCCTTTCCCCGTGATAAATGCTGCTTGACTTGCAATATTGTTTATCTTTTTCCTTGCCTCTCTGTTCTCTCATTCTTCTGACCTAGTAAAAGGAACCCACTTGTCAGAGTCTTGAGTTCTTATCTGCTAATGCTAAGAATTGTAAGATGCTAAGAAAGCTGATGGAGATAAAATGAAAGACTCTCCTAAGACTGAAAAAAAGAGAAAAGCATCTGAAAACTAGCTTTTTCCAGTCTCTCCTGATATTCACCCCATTCTGCTATCCCATTAAATGTAATGGATGCTATATTGGGAAAGGACTAACTTGAGAGAATCTTGTTTAATATTCTGGCAGGAGGAATGTCTTGTGAACCATCTGAGTGTTGACCAAAACTTATTGGTGACAAATGTAGGTAGCTGAATTGCCTATGTTTTGTGAATGTCTGTTGCTGCTTGAGGATTGTAAAGCCATTCAAGTTAACAATTGGCAGTTGAGTTTAACTTTAACATATTTCTAGATTTCATATGCTCATAATTAAATAAAAAGTGGTAATGTTCTATTATCAGTAGCCATAAATACTTGGCAGACTGGATAAATAAATTATGTTCCAGGAATATGAGAAAGGCTTTATTATCTTGCAATTAAATAATTTGACTAATACCTCGGAATCACAAATCATTGCTTTAGAATTATAGCATAGGAAAAAAAATCATTTAAGTACTCAGACTGGTGAAAATGGGAAATTGAATCAATCCATATCTGTAAATCAATACCATATACTGAGTTATTAGACATCTGATGACGTGGCCACATCTAACAAATAAATTAAAAACCCATGTATTATTCTTATGATCACCATTCTTATGATCACCATTCGGAGACAGCAATGGCACCCCACTCCAGTACTCTTGCCTGGAGAATCCCATGGATGGAGAAGCCTGGTAGGCTGCAGTCCATGGGGTCGCTAGGAGTCCGACATGACTGAGCGACTTCACTTTCACTTTTCACGTTCATGCATTGGAGAAGGAAATGGCAACCCACTCCAGTGTTCTTGCCTGGAGAATCCCAGGGACAGGTGAGCCTGTTGGGCTGCCATCTATGGGGTCACACAGAGTGGGACACGACTGAAGTGACTTAGCATAGCATAGCATGATCACCATTATATCAGCTAAATCCCTATTAAAATTAATTTAAACAATAAAAATAGCATATCACTTATTAAATTTCATTTTAAATAATCCAGTTGATGGGGATTCAATTATAGAATCTCAATTGATCATTGCACTTTTTTTTGATAATTTATAAAATAGTAATGCTGAGGCTTTTAAAATCCTACACTAAATTTAAATTACTAAAAATTTTAAGATACATTCTGAAGCACTTTATCCACTTTATTTAATTTATGTTGCAGCAATATAAGTTTGTAGAACCAAGACTTCAGAAAGCAGTGTAATATATTTTAAATTAGTGGTGAAACAAATATTTTCCCTAAAAAGATTTTAACTTCATACTTAGAGGCTAAATTTGTTACTTACTTGTAATTAGGGGGAAAAAAGAAACAAACTAAAGTTTAAAAATATGAATGAGGTGGATTATTTGTTTCTTTTTAAACTCATACATCTAGATGTAACTTACATCATGATACGGTTCACCATTCCAATCCCAAAGAAAGGCAATGCCAAAGAATGCTCAAACTACTGCACAATTGCACTCATCTCACACTCTAGTAAAGTAATGCTCAAAATTCTCCAAACCAGCCTTCAGCAATACGTGAACCGTGAACTTCCTGATATTCAAGCTGGATTTAGAAAAGGCAGAGGAACCAGAGATCAAATTGCCAACATCCATTGGATCATGGAAAAAGCAAGAGAGTTCCAGAAAAACATCTATTTATGCTTTATTGACTATGCCAAAGCCTTTGACTGTATGGATCACAATAAACTGTGGAAAATTCTGAAAGAGATGGGAATACCAGACCACCTAACTGGCCTCTTGAAAAATCTGTATGCAGGTCAGGAAGCAACAGTTAAAACTGGACATGGAACAACAGACTTGTTCCAAATAGGAAAAGGAGTTCGTCAAGGCTGTATATTGTCACCCTGCTTATTTAACTTCTATGCAGAGTACATCATGAGAAACGCTGGACTGGAAGAAACACAAGCTGGAATCAAGATTGCCGGGAGAAATATCAATAACCTCAGGTATGCAGATGGCACCACCCTTACGGAAGAAAGTGAAGAGGAACTAAAAAGCCTCTTGATGAAAGTGAAAGAGGAGAGTGAAAAACTTGGCTTGACGCTCAACATTCAGAAAATGAAGATCATGGCATCCGGTCCCACCACTTCATGGGAAATAGATGGGGAAACAGTGGAAACAGTGTCAGACTTTATTTTTTTGGACTCCATAATCACTGCAGATGGCGACTGCAGCCATGAAATTAAGATATGCTTACTCCTTGGAAGGAAAGTATGTCCAACCTAGATAGCATATTCAGAAGCAGAGACATTACTTTGCCAAGAAAGTTCTGTCTAGTCATTGGTATGGTTTTTCCAGTGATCATGTATGGATGTCAGAGTTGGACTGTGAAGAAGGCTGAGTGCTGAAGAACTGATGCTTTTGAACTGTGGTGTTGGAGAAGACTCTTGAGAGTCCCTTGGACTGCAAGGAGATCCAACCAGTCCATTGTGAAGGAGATCAGCCCTAGGATTTCTTTGGAGGGAATGATGCTGAAGCTGAAACTCTAGTACTTTGGCTACCTCATGGGAAGAGTTGGCTCATTGGAAAAGACTCTGATGCTGGGAGGGATTGGGGGCAGAAGGAGAAGGGGATGACAGAGGATGAGATGGCTGGATGGCATCACTGACTTGATGGACGTGAGTCTGAGTGAACTCTGGAAGTTTGTGATGGACAGGGAGGCCTGGCATGCTGCGATTCATGGGGTCACAAAGAGTCGGACACGACTGAGCGACTGAACTGAACTGAACTGAACTGATGGTTCACCAAAATCACAGATCTCATAATGATCAGAAAGTAAAAACTGGACTAGTTACTATATTCAAAAAGCAAGTAAGAAATTAATCTCTTTTTGAACATTATATTGAGATACTTCATTTACATAATGTTTTCGTCACAGACAGCTCAAAATATAGTTTACTCACATCATCATTGCATGCTTTAGACTTCTTACCAATCAGGTAAAATATGAACTTAATATTTCAGGGAGCTATCTGGGTGCGACAGGACATTGCCACAATAATATCACCACTATTTTTTTTATATAGTAATTTTTCTCATGTGATGCAAACATATTTTGGCCCTTTCAACAAGACTACTCTCATATAGGTCCCTAAATTTACTGGAGGCATGTTATTTTTAAGATATTAAATATCATGTCTTCCTGCTGAAGCCTATAAATACCAAGAGTTCATTCAAGCCATAAATTGCTTATTTGTAAGCAAATTCATGATTTCATTTACTGCTTTGTAATGCAAAGTAAATTGAACTCATAAAGTTTTCTGCTTTCTGTAAAATAGAGCAGTATAATGTTAGTGAACTGCAAGAAAAAATATACTATTAAGGAAGCTTAGTCCAAATATGTTACATAGGCATATGCACACCTTTCTCAAGATAAAACAGGGATTTCGAGAAAGACACTTGGTAGAGTTATATAGTTTCAAAAAGAATATTGAGGGTCAAAACATAACTGATTTAGGACTAGATGGAAAGACAGAATGTGGTAACTATAGAAGTAGAAAAGATTCAAGAGACAGCAGGAAAATATAAGGAAAGAAGAGGCTGACTGAGAATGAATTTATGGTTTACAAACTGTGAGTTACATCTGGAAAATGTTGTCTTTAACAGTCATACTTACTGTATTGAAAAGTGTTGACTGTATTATAGCCATTGTCCACTAGATATGAAACATGAGTCTAGGTTATAGTATGTTTTCTCACTTTCTATTTGCTATAATCAGGTCTGAACTTACATATTTTGCGACTTTTGTCTTTTCCTGTTTTCAATCACCACTGATCACTCACTTGGGAGAAAAAGAAAAGATGGTGAAATTACGTGGCAATATTCCTGACACAGGAATCTGACAAAAATACATTTGTTTACTTGTTCTAGTCTTTCAGTGTACCTTCCCTGCTCTTGTTATTTCCATATGCAAAAAGTTAAATAAGCATGCTCGGTCTCTATGCTGTCAACTCATTCTGCATCAGAGGAGTTGGAAAATTATGCCAGATTGGTAAGGAGAATAATGTGGTCCCTTTCAGCCTCCTTCCCTCCTCTTTTTCTCTCTGTAGAGCCAGTCTGTCTGCAGAGAGCAAAGCATTTCTACTTTCTAGATAACCCTTAACTGCCCCACCTAGCTACACACACACAGCAGAAGCCTTCACTGGTTTAGCAGTTCCTGTGGTCCCATGGACCTACTAGTAACTGCAATAGCTTGTACAAGGTAGCATTTACTGACAGAATAAGTCCTTTCTCCAGTATTTCAGCATCCTCAGCAGTATCGTTGCTTTTCAAACCAGTTTTAACCCTTTGTCTTATATTTTATAGTTCTATAGTTCTATTTACAGGACCTCCTCAAATATCCATCAGTTCAGAATGGATTGTTCAGAAATATATAAAAATAATTATAACACAAAAATGTGCATTTGATGATATTTTATAGTCATAGTGCCATATGTAGGTATATACGGCTAGACTCCTGGATGAATAAATTAATTGCATCATATCACATTTTAGTTGAAGGTAGCTTAGTGCCTAATGTTCCAGATATTGGGTGTCATACCAGGTATGAAGTGAAGTGGAAATCTTGCCTTAAAGTAGTGATAGCTTAGTGGAAACACATGGAAGAGGTTGTATATTACAAAATGACTTGTGCTATGAGATATGGAGCTGAAGCCACAATACTTTGGTCACCTGATGCAAAGAGCCAACTCATTAGAAAAGACCCTAATGCTGGGAAAGATTGAAAGCAGAAAAAGAAAGGGACAACAGAGGACGATATGGTTGGATGGCTTCACCGACTCAAAGGACATGAGTTTGAGCAAGCTCCAGGAGATGGTGAAGGACAGGGAAGCCTGGTATGCTGCAGTCCATGAGGTTGCAAAGAGTCGAACATGACTGAGTAGACTGAACAACGAGATATGCAGCAACTATGGAGTATATCTGAGAACACGAGGGAAATGAGTGAGGACTAGTACAGTCTTCCTGAAGGAGGTGGCATCTGATCTGCTTTTCCCAAATGTATAGGCTTTCAGAGGAGATGCTAAATAGAGAAAGAGAAAAATGTCATGAGCAATTTATCTTTAAAAATGTGTGTGCACTCTGTAATGTCTGACTCTTTGCAACACTACAGACTGTGTAGCCTGTCAGACTCCTCTGTTCATGCAATTTTCCAGGCAAAAATACTGGAGCAAGTTGCCATATCCTTCTCCATGAGATCTTCCTGAATCAAAGATTGAACCTGCATCTTTTACATCTCCTGCAAAGGCAGGCTGGTTCTTCATCAGCTGAGCCACTGGGGAAGCCCTCTTTAAAATGAGGCACTTGGAATTCCTTGGTAGTCCAGTGACTAGGACTCTGTGCTCCCAATGCAGGGGACACATATTTGCCCCTGGTTAGGGAAATAAGATCCCACATGCTGCACAGCAATTAAAAAATTAATAAATGAGGTCATTAAAATTTTTCATATGTATTATGCATTTGACAGAATTTTTTTCAAATGAAATTGAGATTAAGATAAACTAGTATTTATTGATATTAGTGATATAGTACTTAATTACACGTTTTACATTATGCTACTCTTTGAAGAAAAGCATGTAAAATGCTTATGTGCATGTACAAGGATAAGCTAGAGAGATATTAAGAGCAACAAAATATGTGGCATGGTACCCTAATAGAAAAAATGAGAGAAAACTCACTGCCATCTGGAAGTCTAATACCTTACAGGTAAAACAAAACACACAAGAAAATTAATTAGTATGGCATGATTTAAATAAAAGTCATCCTGCTATCCATGATTAATTTACAAGTGAATGGAAGAGATAAATAGTGTTTAGGGAATTCAAAGGACATAGAAATTAAGGCTAACCAGAGATGAGGTCCAGTTTACTAAAGAAACAGAATCTCACAGGGGTCCTGATGGAAATTTTGAATAGTTATTTGTCTACCAAATGTGCAGGTTAACAATACATTATGGCTGATTTGAGGATCAACAAACTTTAAGAACTTTCTTAAAATGCACTTTGTAACATCTAATCTTTAAAATTAACCTTCTCAAAATTCTTTTTATTTGATTATTTGAATCAAGCTATTAACTTTTCTCAGGTCAGTTTGTTTTCATTTGCAATAAATTTTCATATTGCATGTACATGTTTTTATTTTAAAAACTGTGATATTTCTGTAGATGTAGGAAAAAGTCAGGTCCATTCTTTCTTATGCTGTGGGAGACACATAGATACAAGTTGTTAGCAAAACTCTTTTCAACTATAAACTTTATTTGAAAGATAAATTTTTCAAAAAGTTGAAATACCTTTTTTTTTTTTTTTTTACTAAGAGAAGGGGAAATAATCCACTTTTTCTGTTCTCCTTTTATTGAGTTGTCCACTTGAAGATTATCTACTTTCAAAAATATTTCAATTCTGTTAGCTCTAATTCCACTCTTAGAAAGCATATCCTAGATATATTTCAAAGTATTCATTCTTAAAGAAATGTTATGCCTGGATATAGATATGATACAGAATATCATGCTGACAATAGAAATTTTTCAGTGCCTCAGGAAAGCTGATAGATTCTATGGACATATTACCTTGTCAGACATTTCTGCATGCTCTATTTATTTTTTAAACTACCTTGGCTGGAAATCATCCTGTCCCAATTATTTACAACACTGAAGTTGAATAAGTTATTTATTTGATAACATCTTCTTTAGAGACACCTGATAAATCTGAATAATTATGTCCAATGAAAAGAGTCCTTGGAATTGGTAATTTACCATCAGCCATGGTAATAAAGATTAATGTCAGGAACTCATTTAATCTTAAAGAAAAACCGTGATTTAATTTAATTGACTTCTGTTCTCCTTGTGTTACATAATTAAGCAGTGAGAATTTTTGTACTATTTTTTGTAATATTTTGGTTTGCTATTTTAATCGCATTTAAAATATCTTTACCTCAGAAACATGAGTAAATTCTGTTAATCATATTTTCTAAGAAAAATAATTTGGAGGGTTAAGAGTTTAACACTAATTTTTCCTGGCAAATGGAAAAGATGACTTACTCCTTCTTCCAATGCGAGCCACCCAGGTGATGGATATATTGTTTGTTATACATTTTCTCCTTCCAATAAATAAATATGATTTTCCATTGCATTTGAGATGGGAGAGTGTACACTTTTTATTTTATGGACAGGGAGCATAAACAAACTGTTAACTGACATGTATAGGATTATGCAGCTAAAATAGACACACACACATGAGAACATGATTCTAATATTTATTCTGGAAAAAATCCCTAATATTCTTATATATCAAAGACTTCAGTTTTTTTCATTCTTTCTTAGGACATAACTTAATTATATACATAAAATAGGGATTCATTAGATATATTTACATGTGTATATGAATTTCTAATAAACTGCATCAAACTTTGTAATGTGGTTTTAAGGATTTCAGTTACTTGATTATACAGGAAGAGCTGTAACAATATCCAAAAATATGTAAGTGTAAAATAACTATGCTCATCACTCTATATTTTGAACTTATCATATTTTTGTTCTTGGAGAATATTTATTTCTAATGATAAACCATATTAAAGCAGGTAGAAGAGTAATTAATTTCAAAGATACAAAAGAGCAAAAAACAAGTTTCTTCTACATCTTTCCACTTGTGGTTTTTCCATCTTATTTTACTTGACTTGGTAAAAAGAATTAAAATGGAACTAAAATTTGTATCTTTCCTTTGCAAAATAGCCTTTAATTGCTAAATACAACAAGGGGTAAAACAACTTTCAAGCTGCTTTCTTTTATCCACATGCAATTTGTTTTAACTCTAGTCTTCTGAGTTATATAATTGTCTCACTTGTAATTTCAGTTCGGTTTAGTCGCTCAATCATGTCCGACTCTTTGCAACCCCGTGAATTGCAGCACGCCAGGCCTCCATGTCCATCACCAACCCCTGGAGTTCACTCAAACTCATGTCCGTTGAGTAGGCGATGCCATCCAAGCCATCTCATCCTCTGTGATCCCCTTCTCCTCCTGCCCCCAATTCCTCCCAGCATCAGTCTTTTCCAAGGAGACAACTCTTCACATGAGGTGGCCAAAGTACTGCAGTTTCAGCTTCAGCATCAGTCCTTCCAAAGAACACCCAGGACTGATCTCTCTTAGAATGGACTGGCTGGATCTCCTTGCAGTCCAAGGGACTCTCCTTCGGCACTCAGCCTTCTTCACAGTCCAACTCTCACATCCATACATGACCACAGGAAAAACCATAGCCTTGACTAGACGGAACTTTGTTGGCAAAGTAATGTCTCTGCTTTTCAGTATGCTATCTAGGTTGGTCATAACTTCCCTTCCAAGGAGTAAGCATCTTAATTTCATGGCTGCAATCACCATTTGTAGTGATTTTGGAGCCCAGAAAAATAAAGACTGACACTGTTTCCACTGTTTCCCCATCTATTTCCCATGAAGTGATTGGACCAGATGCCATGAACTTTGTTTTCCAAATGTTGAGCTTTAAGCCAACTTTTTCACTCTCCTCTTTCACTTTCATCAAGAGGCTTTTCAGTTCCTCTTCACTTTCTGCCATAAGGGTGGTGTCATCTGCATACCTGAGGTTATTGATATTTCTCCCAGCAATCTTGATTCCAGCCTGTGCTTCCTCCAGCCCAGCGTTTCTCATGATGTACTCTGCATATAAGTTAAATAAGCAGGGTGACAATATACAGCCTTGACGAACTCCTTTTCCTATTTGGAACCAGTCTGTTGTTCCACGTCCTGTTCTAACTGTTGCTTCCTGACCTGCATAGAGGTTTCTCAAAAGGCCAGTTAGGTGGTCTGGTATTCCTATCTCTTTCAGAATTTTCCACAGTTTATTGTGATCCACACAGTCCAAGGCTTTGGCATAGTCAATAAAGCAGAAATAGATGTTTTTTGGAACTCTCTTGCTTTTTCCATGATCCAGTAGATGTTGGCAATTTGATCTCTGGTTCCTCTGCCTTTTCTAAAACCAGCTTGAACATCTGGAAGTTCATGGTTCACATATTGCTGAAGCCTGGCTTGGAGAATTTTGAGCATTACTTTACTAGCATGTGAGATGAGTGCAATTGTGTGGTAGCTTAGCATTCTTTGGCATTGCCTTTCTTAGGGATTGGAATGAATACTGACCTTTTCCAGTCCTGTGGCCACTGCTGACTTTTCCAAATTTGCTGGCATATTGAGTGCAGCATTTTCACAGCAACATTTTCATGATTTGAAATAGCTCAACTGGAATTCCATCACCTCCACTAACTTTGTTCATAGTGATGCTTTCTAAGGCCCACTTGACTTCACATTCCAGAATATCTGGCTCTAGGTGAGTGATCACACCATCATGATTATCTTGGTTGTGAAGCTCTGTTTTGTACAGTTCTCCTGTGTATTTTGCCACCTCTTCTTAATATCTTCTGCTTCTGTTATTTGTGCAATGTCAAAATAACCATCTATATAAATCAGTGGGGAAAATCAAATTCCTTTTAAAATTACATTTGGATTCAACATCATGTCTGCTGGAAAAAAAATAATTGGTTAATTTAATAATTATCATAGCCAATTTTGGAAAATGGAGTGTTACATAGAGACCACATATTTTTAAGAAGAGTTTTTGTTTCTTTTTGTCAATTTAGCAATAGACATACAGAGAAAATGAGACCATGTAAGGAAGTTACACTGCATTATTCTTCTGACAGCTAAATTCATGTGCTTATTCACTCAGTCGTGTCTGACTCTTTGCAACATTATGAACGTTAGCCAACCAGGCTTCTCTGCCCATGGGATTTTTTCAGGCAAGAATGCTGTAGTGGGTTGCTATTTCCTTCTCCAGAGCTAAATCTATATCCCCTAATTTAAAAAACATGAACTAATGTTATTTTTGAAGAGAAAGAAAAATACTGAAGTTAAGATCAAATAAGTTATGCATATAGAATGTAATATGTATGTGCTAAATACTATTCTCAGATCTTAAATTATTAAGATCTTTTTAAAATTTTATTTTATTTATTTTATTTAATTTTATTTTTTAACTTTACAATATTGTATTGGTTTTGCCATATATCAAAATGAATCTGCCACAGGTATACATGTGTTAAATTATTAAGATTATTATGAACTCCTGAAGACTTCAAAATGACCTTATGGAACATTCACTGTTATAATCTCCAGTATGGAGATAAATAAACTGAGACATGGAGAAATTTCATATTGTAAACTTAGGGTTCAAACTCAGCCTTTCTATTTCTAGAATCTGTGCTTTTAACTCTGTGCTACTTTAGATACATTAAAAAAAAAGTTTTAAGGGATATTTTAAATACTCATTTTTATTCATTCCAGTTATTACCAATATTTAAATGAGAATATATATATCTAGACCTATCTGTTTGTATATCTATATCAATATTGATATAAATATTTAGATCTATCTATATATCTCTGTACAATATATCTCTATATTGCTATATATATAGATATAAATAGTCTTACAGATACATTGTATTTAAAAGATTTTATGTATAGATATTATATATAATATAGATAGGTATGACATATCTATTACATATGATTACCCATTTTAAATTGAATTGAGGTAGTATTTTCAACTTAAAATGGCTGTAAGACTTTCTTTTCCTTTAAAATCACCAGATAAACCTGGACAACTCCTGAGATTATAACCAAGAATAGGGAAAAAAAGTTTTCCCTGAGTAAATATTTTAGCATATCCCAAGTCATACTTATGCAAAGTCCTGGTTAAAAGCAAATCTATTTTTTATTTACAAATATGTGTTTATATAATTATATACACACACATATATAGATTACAGATATGCCTATATCTAGATACAGGTATCAATATGTGTAGAGATGTATATATATACAGAATATAGATATATATTATATATTAATACATGATATATACCTAGATATAGATATATTTTCTATCTATATCTGTTCTGTGCTTAGTCACTTAGTCTCTCCTACTCTTTGTGACCTCATGGACTGTAGCCCACCATGATCCTCTGTCCATAGGGAAACTCCAGGTAAGAATATTGGAATGGGTTGCCATGCTCTCCTCTAGGGGATCATCTCAAACCAGGGACCAAACCCAGATCTCCCACACTGCAGGCAGATTATTGACCATCTGAGCCATCAGGGAAGCACATACATTTTTTAATCTATATCCAGACATAGCTATAATGGCTATTATATAAATAATATATATATATATATATTTATAAATTTACATAAATTTTATATCATACATATGGATATATAAATATATACTTATTATATTAGCACATCTTTTAAAATAAATGTCAGTTAAGCTCAGTTCAGTTGCTCAGTCATGTCCTACTCTTTGCAACCCCATGAACCACAGCACGCCAGACCTCCCTGTCCATCACCTACTCCTGGAGTCCACTCAAACCCATGTCCATTGAGTTGGTGATGCCGTCCAACCATCTCATCCTCTGTCGTCCCCTTCTTCTCCTGCCCTCAATATTTCCCAGCATCAGGGTCTTTTCCAATGAGTCAGCTCTTCACATCGGGGGGGCCAAAGTATTGGAATTTCAACTTCAACATCAGTCCTTCCAAAGAACACCCAGGACTGATCTCTTTTAGGATGGACTGGTTGGACCTCCTTGCAGTCCAAGGGATCTCAAGAATCCTCTCCAATACCAACAAATCACAGAAGAAATCAAAAAAGAAACCAAAATTTGCATAGAAATGAATGAAAATGAAAACACAACAACCCAAAACCTGTGGGACACTGTAAAAGCAGTTCTAGGGGGAAAGTTCATAGCAATACAGGCATACCTCAAGAAACAAGAAAAAAGTCAAATAAATAACCTAACTCTACACCTAAAGCAACTAGAAAAGGAAGAAATGAAGAACCCCAGGGTTAGTAGAAGGAAAGAAATCTTACAAATTAGGGCAGAAATAAATGCAAAAGAAACAAAAGAGACCAAAGCAAAAACCAACAAACCCAAAAGCTGGTTCTTTAAAAGGATAAATAAAATTGACAAACCATTAGCCAGACTCATCAAGAAACAAAGGGAGAAAAATCAAATCAATAAAATTAGAAATGAAAAGGGAGAGATCACAACAGACAACACAGAAATACAAAGGCTCATAAGAGACTATTATCAACAATTATATGCCAATAAAATGGACAACGTGGAAGAAATGGACAAATTCTTAGAAAAGTACAACTTTCCAAAACTCGACCAGGAAGAAACAGAAAATCTTAACAGACCCATCACAAGCACGGAAATTGAAACTATAATAAAAAATCTTCAAGCAAACAAAAGCGCAGGTCCAGACAGCTTCACAGCTGAATTCTACCATAAATTTAGAGAAGAGCTAACACCTATACTACTCAAACCCTTCCAGAAAATTGCAGAGGAAGGTAAACTTTCAAACTCATTCTTTGAGGCCACTATCACCCTAATACCAAAACCTGACAAAGATCCCACAAAAAAAGAAAACTACAGGCCAATATCACTGATGAACATAGATGCAAAAATCCTTAACAAAATTCTAGCAGTCAGAATTCAACAACACATTAAAAAGATCATACACCGTGACCAAGTGGGCTTTATCCCAGGGATGCAAGGATTCTTCAAAATCCGCAAATCAATCAATTTAATACACCACATTAACAAATTGAAAAATAAAAACTATATGATTATCTCAATAAATGCAGAGAAAACCTTTGACAAAATTCAACATCCATTTATGATAAGAACTCTCCAGAAAGCAGGAATAGAAGGAACATACCTCAACATAATAAAAGCTATATATGACAAACCCATAGCAAACATTATCCTCAATGGTGAAAAACTGAAAGCATTTCCTCTAAAGTCAGGAACAAGACAAGGGTGCCCACTTTCACCATTACTATTCAACATAGTTTTGGAAGTTTTGGCCACAGCAATCAGAGCAGAAAAAGAAATAAAAGGAATCCAAATTGGAAAAGAAGAAGTAAAGCTCTCACTGTTTGCAGATGACATGATCCTCTACATAGAAAACCCTAAAGACTCCACTAGAAAATTACTAGAATTAATCAATGATTGTAGTAAAGTTGCAGTATATAAAATCAACACACAGAAATCCCTTGCATTCCTATACACTAATAATGAGAAAACAGAAAGAGAAATTAAGGAAACAATTCCATTCACCATTGCAATGGAAAGAATAAAATACTTAGGAATAAAGACCTATATATAGAAAACTAAAACACTGGTGAAAGAAATCAAAGAGGACACTAATAGATGGAGAAATATACCATGTTCATGGATCAGAAGAATCAATATAGTGAAAATGAGTTTACTACCCAAAGCAATTTATAGATTCAATGCAATCCTTATCAAGCTACCAATGTTATTCTTCACAGAGCTAGAACAAATAATTTCACAATTTCTATGGAAATACAAAAAAACCTCAAATAGCCAAAGCTATCTTGAGAAAGAAGAATGGAACTGGAGGAATCAACCTACCTGACTTCAGGTTCTATTATAAAGCCACAGTCATCAAGACAGTATGGTACTGGCACAAAGACAGAAATATAGATCAATGGAACAAAATAGAAAGCCCAGAGATAAATCCACACACATATGGACACTTTATCTTTAACAAAAGAGGCAAGAATATACAATGGATTAAAGACAATCTCTTTAACAAGTGGTGCTGGGAAAACTGGTCAACCACTTGTAAAAGAATGAAACTAGAGCACTTTCTAACACCATACACAAAAATAAACTCAAAATGGATTAAAGATCTAAACATAAGACCAGAAACTATAAAACTCCTAGAGGAGAACATAGGCAAAACAGTCTCTGACATACATTACAGCAGGATCCTCTATGACCCACCTCCCAGAATATTGGAAATAAAAGCAAAAATAAACAAATGGGACCTGATTAAACTTAAAAGCTTCTGCACAACAAAGGAAACTATAAGCAAGGTGAAAAGACAGCCTTCAGAATGGGAGAAAATAATAGCAAATGAATCAACTACAAACAATTAATCTCAAAAATATACAAGCAACTCCTACAGCTCAATTCCAGAAAAATAAATGACCCAATCAAAAAATGGGCCAAAGAACTAAATAGACATTTCTCCAAAGAAGACATACAGAAGGCTAACAAACACATGAAAAGATGCTCAACATCACTCATTATCAGAGAAATGCAAATCAAAACCACTATGAGGTACCATTTCATGCCAGTCAGAATGGCTGTGATCCAAAAGTCTACAAGCAATAAATGCTGGAGAGGGTGTGGAGAAAAGGGAACCCTCTTACACTGTTGGTGGGAATGCAAACTAGTACAGCCACTATGGAGAACAGTGTGGAGATTCCTTAAAAAACTGGAAATAGAACTGCCCTATGATCCAGCAATCCCACTGCTGGGCATACACACTGAGGAAACCAGAAGGGAAAGAGACACATGTACCCCAATGTTCATCGCAGCACTGTTTATAATAGCCAGGACATGGAAGCAACCTAGATGTCCATCAGCAGATGAATGGATAAGAAAGCAGTGGTACATATACACAATGGAGTATTACTCAGCCATTAAAAAGAATACATTTGAATCAGTCCTAATGAGGTGGATGAAACTGGAGCCTATTATACAGTGTGAAGTAAGCCAGAAAGAAGAACACCAATACAGTATACTAACACATATATATGGAATTTAGAAAGATGGTAACAATAACCATGTATACGAGACAGCAAAAGAGACACTGATGTATAGAACAGTCTTTTGGACTCTGTGGGAGAGGGAGAGGGTGGGATGATTTGGGATAATGGCATTGAAATACTATCATATATGGAACGAGTTGCCAGACCAGGTTCAATGCATGATACTGGATGCTTGGGGCTGGTGCACTGGGATGACCCAGAGGCATGGTACGGGGAGGGAGGAGGGAGGAGGGTTCAGGATGGGGAACACATGTATACCTGTGGCGGATTCATTTCGATATTTTGCAAAACCAATACAATATTGTAAAGTTTAAAAATAAAATTAAAAAAAAAGAGAATAAAATATAGTGAAAGCTTCTGACTTAGAGATCAGAAGGGAGGAGAATGATATCTCCTTGCTAGTTTTTAGCAAGGAGTTATATATCTGTTTGCTAATCAGATAAAGAATCACCCAAAATTGAGTGTTGCACCAGGCCCCTCTAACATAGCATGCATTTTGAGACAGCACTGGCACAAGGTGAGTTATCCCCAGCCATAAAACAATTGACATGAATCTTGAAGAAAGGCAGATTTCCAAGCAAATACGTAGTTTCATTAACATAGCTTAAGAAAAACACTTCCATAAGAAAAATTCATTGGTTAGCTCAAGGTTTGAGAAATGTTAAGTTCAGAGCAGGCGGAACCAGGTGTTGTCATGACAACACAGAATGTAAAAGAAGCCTCCTTTAGTTTTGTATAGGGGAAAAAAAAAAAAGTCTGCCAGTTGCAGTTTATTTCGTCCTGCCACTTGAGGACCCCTAGCCTTTCTACCTGTTACCCTCTCACTATCAATATGTCACTGCCTGCCTCATTCCATCTGAAGATGCTTTGAACTGGACATCTAGAAATCTTCTCTACTGACTGCCTTCAGAACTCAGAAAGTGAGACTACAAGTTGCTCCAATCATTAGTGTTTTCCATGGAAATGCCTCTTATTAAATACCAGATTGCTTGCACTATGGTCCTAATTTGGGGAACCCACCTGCATCACCACCTCTTGAAATGAGACACAACTGTTTGACTAAACTGAACTATTCTCAAGACTAAGAGACTCACTCAATGAGACAGAGAGATCTCCCTCAGCTTCAGGGCTGTGGACTTGTTTGAGAATTTTCAAAGACAGAACTGAAGGTGTTCAGAACAAGCCTCCTCAAGGTGTGCCACTTTGGCTTGTGGACTACTTTGAGCCAAAGGCAATCAAGACTCTGCAGACTAGACACAGAGACTCTTTACACTAGACTGATGTGCATGGTGTTCAAAATGGAGAGGATGGGGCGAATGGAGAGACTAGCATGGAAACATACACACTGCCATATGTAAAATAGATAACCAGTGGGAATTTACTGTATGACTCAGGGAACTCAAACCGGGGCTCTATCACAAGCTAGAGGGGTGGGGTGGGGTGGGAGGGAGGTTCAAGAGGGAGGGGACGTATGTATACCTGTGGCTGATTCATGTTGATGTATGGCAAAAACCAACACAATAATTAAAGCGATTATCCTTCAATTAAAAATAAATACATTTAAAAACAGAAAAAAAAAAAGCATCAATTCTTCTGCACTCAGTCTTCTTTATAGTCCAACTCTCACATGCATGACCACTGGAAAAACCATAGCCTTGACTAGATAGACCTTTGTTGGCAAAGTAATGTCTGTTTTTTAATATGCTGCCTAGGTTGGTCATAACTTTTCTTCCAAGGAGTAAGTGTCTTTTAATTTCATGGCTGCAATTACCATCTGCAGTGATTTTGGAGTCCAGAAAAATAAAGTCAGCCACTGTTTCCACTGTTTCCCCATCTATTTGCCATGAAGTGATGGGACCGGATGCCATGATCTTTGTTTTCTGAATGTTGAGCTTTAAGACAACTTTTTCACTCTCCTCTTTCACTTTCATCAAGAGGCTTTTTACTCCCTCTTCACTTTCTGCCATAAGGATGGTGCCATCTGCATATCTGAGGTTATTGATAATTCCCCCGGCAATCTTGATTTTAGCTTGTGCTTCTTCCAGCCCAGCATTTCTCATGATGTACTCTGCATATAAGTTAAATAAGTAGGGTGACAATATACAGCCTTGAGGTACTCCTTTTCCTATTTGGAACCAGTCTGTTGTTCCACGTCCAGTTCTAACTGTTGCTTCCTGACCTGCATACAGATTTCTCAAGAGGCAGATGAGGTGGTCTAGTATTCTATCTCTCTCAGAATTTTCCACAGTTTATTGTGATCCACACAGTCAAAGGCTTTGGCAGAGTCAATAAAGCAGGAATGGATGTTGTTCTGGAAATCTCTTAGTTTTTTGATGATCCAGCGGCTGTTGGCAATTTGATCTCTGGTTCCTCTGCCTTTTCTAAATCCAGCTTGAACATTTGGAAGTTCACGGTTCACATGTTGCTGAAGACTGGGTTGGAGAATTTTGAGCATTACTTTACTAGCATGTGAGATGATTGCAATTGTGGGGTAGTTTGAGCATTCTTTGGCATTGCCTTCCTTTTGGATTGGAATGAAAACTGACCATTTCCAATCCTGTGGCCACTGCTGAGTTTTCCAAATTTGCTGGCATATTGAGTGCAGCACTTTCACAGCATCATCTTTCAGGATTTGAAATAGCTCAGCTGGAATTCCATCACCTCCACTAGCTTTGTTCATAGTGATGCTTCCTAAGGCCCACCTGACTTCACATTCCAGGATGTCTGGCTCTAGGTGAGTGATCACACCATCATGGTTATCTGGGTCATGAAGCTCTGTTTTGTACTGTTCTCCTGTGTACTCTTGACTCCTCTTCTTAATATCTTCTGCTTCTGTTAGGTCCCTACCATTTCTGTCCTTTATTAAGCCTATCTTTGCATAAAATGTTCCCTTGATATCTCTAATTTTCTTGAAGAGATCTCTAGTCTTTCCCATTCTGTTGTTTTCCCCTATTTTTGCATTGATTGCTAAGGAAGGCTTTCTTGTCTCTCCTTGCTATTCTTTGGAACTCTGCATTCAAATGAGTATATCTTTCCTTTTCTCCTTTGCTTTTCGCTTTCCTTCTTTTCCAAGCTATTTGTAAGGCCTCCTCAGACAGCCATTTTGCTTTTCTTGCATTTCTTTGTCTTGGGGATGGTCTTGATTCCTGTCTCCTGTACAATGTCATGAACCTCCATCCATAGTTAATAAAAATAGTTTTGTTTATATTTAACATTTAAGCACAACTTTTAGTAAGCATGGGTTGTGGGATATTATAAACTATTCATTCAGTGAAATTATTTTTTCCCTGCTCTTAGCTAAGATCTCAGTAAGTGTCCATGGTTATCTGGTAAGTTTAAAGGAAAAGATAATCTTACAGTCTTTTTAAATTGAACTTAGTTCGGTCATTTCAAATGTGCAGTCGTATGTGATGATTTTTAAGTTTAACATTACTTAATGTTAACCCCTTTTACCTCCACAGCTGAGGTCTTCTATGGTCAGGAAACCTGAAGAAGTTTCAGTAACTACTTATTGCTATTATTATTCAGTAAATGATGATACCTTAGAATCAAGACCAATTTCACTTTTATGAATGGAAATATCATTTTTTTTTTCTTCTGGTGAAAGGAGTGAAATGGGATGAGAGAAAGCTTTCAGCATCTACTATTTTTTTCTTTCTTCTATTAACTGAAAGTATTAATAGATCAAACACTTTGGTTAAATAGTATTACAGCTATTATGCTTAAGAGAAGAAATCAATCAAATGCAAAGAAACATTGGCATAGTGTAAAACGTATATTTAAGAAACATGGGGTCACATCATTGGAGCTTAATTAATTAACCTGGATGAGTCTACGAAGGTGGTTTGCTGAAAGCTGAGTAGGGGAATAATCTATCCTGGTCCTGGTTGTGTTTTGACAATACCAAATGGTAGTTACCTAATCAGGCTTTCATATCAGTGGGGGCAGTTTTGGTCCTGTGAATAGTTAGAAATTCTAAATGGTAGAAACAAATTCTTGGAATTCCCAAGTAGTTGGCACTAATTTTATTAGTATAGCCTAAGGAGAATTGACTAGGTGAATACTTGAGAAGCAGTATTCCACACTCATTTCCTTGCTTCCTGATAAAAGGTTTTCTGCAATTTCCCCAACCAACCTTGCCCTCCAATCCTCATTCTATCACTCTCCTGTTTCACCCTCACAGTTCCAGCAGTTGTAAGAACTTTAGAGCCTGCTATCATTTGGGACATGAACATGGGTAGAAGATGGGCCATAATAATCAATTGTTCGACATTAAAATATACTCCTAGTTGTATCTTTGACTGTTCTTTCATCGGACTTTGCAGAATATAAATGTTATCTTTATCCTTAAGAAATTGCTCTTCCAAAAATGACATTTCTCAGACATATTTATTGACCCATAATGTGGACAGTATCTCTCAAGATGACTCCTCAGTGTCACTGCCCATAAAGTTAAAAGTGACTAAGACTTTTATTACTATTTGTATTATTTATTTGTATTATTTATTTTATTATTATTAATTGCTCTTTAATAAGCACAATTCCTCCCAATTATATTTCTCATTTTGGTTTCTTCCCAGCCACGTTCTCCTATCATACTTGCAGACAGGGAGTTTGCTAACAGACCACATTCACAGAGCTGCAGATAAAGCATTGAATTATTTTAAGCATAATAACTACATAATATTAAATTTTAATGTTATAACGGTGTTAAAGAGAACCAATTGTATAATCCCTGTATTCCAGTGTTATAGATAGATGTATCAGTTAAAGTTTATCAGTGAATCAGAGCCTATGAATGATGCAAAATAAGACATCTCTACTAGGAGTTAGATCTTACAAAGTTGTGGAAGCTAGTTTCATGCTCTATGTAAGATAGTTGCTTTTGCAGCTGATACGATGCCTGAAGTAGGCAAGCTGGCAATGGAAAGAAAAGATAAAGTGAGGGAGATCAGGGAAAGTTATGGACCTCCTAAGGGTAAAACCTCCTAACTGAAAACCCCACCTGTCTCTGACGAACTCAGATCTCAATAACATGAGCTATCTGCAGGAAATGCATCACCATGGAGTAACATATATACCTGGCTCAGGATTTGGAGAAATTGAATGAGATTATCCAGTGGAAGCTGGAGGAACTGCAGGAGTCATAGCTGGGTCACATAGCTTATATAACCACACCAGAATGTGACTGCTGCTCTGTGGCAACAAGGGAGCGAACAGAGCAGCGGTGATGTGTGTTCAGTGCAGCAGCACCTGGCTCTGCACAATCCTCTGAGCAGACCCTGCAGCTCCTCTAGCTTCTACTTACAGGGCATAGGCACTGAAGTGCTCCTAAGAATTGTGAAGCTTCTCTCAATATGTGTTTCTAACAGTCTTGGTGAAGGGAACATCATTTGTACTAAGTAGATGTGGTTAATATGGAATTGGAGTGTTTATGAGTAAGCCTTAGATGATAAATTCATTCTAGCCTTTAAAACATCCTTTGACTCTGCTGGTGTAGGCTATCTTTGGATCTATGTTTTAGTCTCCTAAGCACAATGCTAAAATAATTCTCTGCCCTTTACTTCTTGATAGTACATTGAATCCAGAATCTCTGCCTAGTGCACTTATGAAAAATAATTCAACCCATATGTTCCACTATGTTCCTGTAGTGTTAGAAGATGCTCCTAACGTGTTCTCAAAATTTCTGCTGAAAACAAATTAGCATTCAGTTTAGTTTAGTCGCTCAGTAGTGTCCAACTCTTTGCGACACCAGGAACTATAGCACACCAGGCTTCCCTGACCATCACCAACTCCTGAAGCTTGGATCTTACGTGTTTTGTGACGCTTACTGCACTTTCCCGTGTCTCACACTTTTAGATTTACCCTTTGTGGCCTCCCAGGATTTGAATCTGATTATGAGTTCAGAAGCAATGAGAGATGAAGGGGATAGTTATTAAGGAGTATAAATAGTTCCATGTAAATCAAATGCTTCAGAAAGGCCATTACAGGTTATTCAAGAAAAATGAGACCAACCTCTTCTTAAGGGAAGAATATCTACTTATAATGGTAAATGCATCCCAGGGTTATGTATAAGATTTTAATCCCAGCTTCATCTTAATATTCCTTAAGGATTCTTACCAATTTTGAGAGTCCCTATTCTAGATCAATGTTCTAAGTTAATCAAAGGACGACCATGACGTCAGAAATGAAATGTGCATTATAAGTCATTCACTTGTGGAATAAGGTTTTATATTTAAATTTGAGTTCCATGGGTAGAGGATACAAGGGTTTCATTTCAGGATGTCATAGAAGCATTCTTGTCCTTTACCTGACCCAGACTTAAGACTTTAAAGTACTAAACTCATCAGTTTCTTTCCCAAGTTAATAGCATATTTAGAAATAACCAAGCCAACCTCAGAGTACTCCATATTTTTACTATGTTTTATGGCTGCAACTATTAGTACTTAGTTATCCAAAAACTTACCTTCTGTAACACCTGATTACAGATATCTCTAGATGATAATTTAAATATTTCTTTTGTCATTTATAGCATGAACTTCTACTGATCCACTTGCTACTAGAAGCAGAGTCATCAACATCTTTAAAATTAATTAGACCACAGAAATAGTTCTGTGAAACCAATTCAGAAAATTTGTTCTTAAGGTTCTGATCCCCTAGAATCACTTGTGGGCCAAATTTTGTATAACTTAAGCTTTAATTAGAGAACAAGAACTACAATGAGTCATAATAGGTAAGGATTTGTTATAGATATTAGACCTTTCATAAGTACCACAGCTGTTTAAGCAGTTTTGCTTCTGCCTCTGATGTAGGAATTGAAATCAGGGCAAGGATATGAGAAGAAATAGTGGATTTAAATTTGGGAAGATTAAAGGAAAACTGGAATCCATGAGAATAAATAGGAACCTATGAGACAACTAGGACCTCATGAGGACAAAATGGAATTAATAAGAGCAAAGTAGAACCCACATTGGTGATTCATTGCCTCCAACATTGATAGGAGTAACCTGTTATTAATATAATCTGTGCACCCTTTATGACAAAGCTGTACTTGTGTGTGGATTGATACATTCAGAAACTGAAGCACAGATATATCAAGAGTCTCAAAACCAAGGGCCTGGCTGCTTCTCTACCCCAACAAGAGGAGCAGTTGAATGAAAAACTGAGTAAGCTGAAAAGGTGTTAGCTCTACGCCAACCTTTAGAATGTTTAAAAAAAAAATTCTTCTATTCACATCAGGTTTTCAAATATCACTCAAATTTCCCTTATGGTAACTTTACCCACAACCCTGTGAGAAGGGGAAAGCTAAGAAATGTAGTATAGCAAAATAGACACCATACAAAGTCACCACATTGGGAGTAAGGTTCCCATGAGTAAATGAGGAGAATAGAAACCAAGTATATAACCAAAATTGTTTCCTTCTAATGAAGAGTACCAGAAAGCCACTTATCTTTATTGCCTCTCAGTTGCAGCTAAGTTTTAAGGAAATTTCATGAAATATTATTTCATAAATATAAAACATATATTTGAGCTCTAGTATGCACAAAGCATACTCCCTGTAGGAGGAAATGGCAACCCACTCCAGTGTTCTTGCCTGGAGAATCCCACAGACAGAAGAGCCTGGCAGGCTACAGTCCATGGGGTCACAAAGAGTCGGACACAACTGGAGTGACTTAACACATTAACACACATGCACAAAGCATAGGGTTACAAGGAAACTACATGACCAAGTTCTGTAGACCAGTATCCTTACCTTCAAAGAACTTAAAATGTCATCGTTGATCCATATCCAAGATTATTCTTATACTCTTGCATTGCCTATCATGATGATCTAGTATACTTATACCAAGAAATTCAGAAAAAAGATTTATTTATTATCAGTCTTAACCAGGTTTAGCATGGTTATACAAAATGATATTTAATATTATTCCATTGATTTTTCTTCTACATGTTTTAATTTTTATTTAGGTACTTCTATATGGGGAAATATCCAAATGATACATAACAAAATGTCATGCTAAATCCTCTAAAAATAGTAATAAAACACAAAATCTTATTCACTGAAGATGTAGATATGATAGAAATGCAATTTGATTAGTTAATAATTTATTTAATATCACAGTGGTATGCATTTTATATGCCAAATTGTACTGATAGCAATAAACAAAATTGATCTAGTGTGGAACCATAAAAAATGTTGTGAATTAGATAATATCAAACTAGCAAAGGGCTTCCCTGGTGGCTCAGATGGTTAAAAACCTGCCTGCAATGCAGGAGACCTAGGTTCAATCCCTCGGTTGAGAAGATACCCTGGAGGAGGTCATGGCAACCCACTCTAGTATTCTTGCCTGGAGAATCCCATGGACAGAGGAGCCTGGTGGGCTACAGTCCATGGGGTCGCAAAGTGTTGGACATGACTGAGTGACTAAGCACAGCACAGGACAAACTAACAAAGACAAAAGAAAGTTATAATGAAGCAGTTAGCCAGTATATGATTTCTAAATTTAGAATTCTGAAAAGGTTTTTATCTTCATAAATATTTATTAGCCATGATTCTGGATTTACTTGTGGCAGAAGACAATCATTGAATGTATGTGATGTATAAATCTTGAATGATCTATTCTTGAGTCCACTTATTCTGCACAGCTTATAAAATTGGTTGAAAACAAGGTCTGTGCACTAAGAAAAAGGCATATTGGCCATGTTTTGGTGAAGAAATGCCACATGTCATTCACTAACTGAATATTTAATTCAATATTTCAGGCAAACAAATCCAAAATCAATAAGCAACAGATTTTTTTTAATTATTCAAAGCACATAATAGTTCTACTCATGGATGAAAGCATTAATAACCCAAGGAAAACAACTATACACTATAAAAAGACATTGGCTGTTGTTTTCAGTCCAGTTGGTTTGCTTTAACAAAAAATAATCTTATGATGGTTCTGCAGCTTATTTCTTAAGAGTGAATGAAACTTGAAATTTTAACAAATATGTTTCAGCACAATCATCAAGAAACAGAGTTATTTGCCACTGCAATAAAAGCAAATCATAGGTCAGCGTATCTCTGAACTATTTTAAAAGCTATTTTGTTTCAATTTAAGACAAGTATCAAAAAAAAAAAAAATTAGTGGAAGCAGATTCCCTGTTCTACCCATGATGGAGTAGCTTGTCATAAGCATTGCTTCTGCCAAGAACAACTAGAAAAACCATAAAAATTAACTTAGATTTGGTGTAAAGGAATCATAAAAATGGGAAAGCAGCCAATACTTTAGGAGTGGGTTTCTTTCAAGAAGAAGGCTCAAAGAAGACAGGAATAGAGAATCTGTGAAAGAGAAGAGATTAAAACCATAGAAAAAAGTATATTATAAACAGGAAAAATAATTAAAGGAAACTTGTGATTTTGAAGAGACAAAAATAGGAGACCAGGGGGTCTAGGAAGAGGGGCCATACTAAAAAACCATGAATTTCTGCTTGTGACATTTTAAAATAATAAAGTAAAACAAGGTTATACTGAGTCTTCTAAGACTATATAACCAAAGTAGGCATCACTGATGGGATAAAGGTGTTTCTACATTAGCTGCCTGACAGAGGATACGGAATTTAATCTAGGAATGACAATATCTTGAAAGGCCTTTTTAACTTTTCCTAAAATCAATAAAAAACTAGCAACTACATCAAGAAAGAATACTATTGGGGGGGGGAAAGAAATGTAGCAATAAATAACAAAGCTATGGGAGGCATTATACACTAGATATTTTGAAAGTACTGTGATTAAAATGTTCGAGGAAATAAATGAAAATTTGTGTTTAACTAGAAAAGTGGAATCTATTTTAAACAGCAAATAGATGCTTTGGGACTTTGAAACAAAATCAATGAAATTAACAACAGAATGTGTGAGTTTATCAAATAGATTAAGCACAGCTAGAGATGACAGTGTTGAACTTTACTTATGCCCAATGTTCTCAGAAAGCAGGGAGAGTTGAAAATCTCACTATGAAAAAGACAAAAACACATTGTATTTTCATATCTCCTAGTTCAAGGCTCAATTTCATCTTTCATCATGGACAAAGTTAAAGCTCACCTCTCTCCTTCCTCATGCCAAGTACAAGACTCATGGATGACTCTGTTAGTCTGTCTCTAAATCTCTAGTTTTCCCTCATTTTCTTTGAGATGGTTCTTATTAATGAATGGTCTCTCTATCTCAGAGCTTGAATAAATCCATCTCTTTAGTTGGCTATGGATTTTGCTTTTTAACAGAAAAAAAAAGCAATGGATTGAAAAACAATAGGTGAAAATTCCATATTTCATCAGAAAGGGTTAAATGCATTGGAAACATCAACAACAATGTAAGGACTATATCAGAATTTGAGGAAAGTTGAATGTTTGTATATTTGGGGGTCCTAGAATGAGAACAGTAGAAAAATGAGTCAGTAACAGTGTTTGGAGATATGACAACTGAGTATATTTCAAAGAAGATAAAAATCTCAATCTACAGATTCAAAAAAGAACACAAATTCAAGCAAAATTATAAGAAAATAATATTGAGACATATCATAGTAAAACAATGAATGTGAAAGACAAAGAGAAACATTTAAATGAAGCCAGAAATAAAAACTCATTACAGTCAAATAAGCAATAATCACAATACAACTGATTTTTCAATAGGAAAATAAAAGTAATTCAAATGACAATGTGTATAACTATGTTTCAAATACTGAAAGAAAATAAGATCAACCTAGATTTTTACACTCTGATTCATGAGTGCTTGCTAAGTTGCTTCAGTTGTTTCCAAATCTCTGCAGATCCTATGGACTGCATCCTGCCAGGCTCCTCTGTCCATGGGATTCTCCAGGTGAGATTACTGGAGTGGGTTGTCATGCCTTCTCCGGGGGAATCTTCCTGAATCAGGGATTGAACCTACAGCTCCTGCATTGTAGACACATTCTTAACCACTGAGCCACTGGGAAAAACTTTGATAATATCCTTCAAATGTGAAGCAAAAATGAAGTAATTCAGGCAGATAAAACAGTTATATCATTATAACTGTTAACAGATATAGTCAACAGACCTAAAATAAAAGGATAGTGCATCAGTCAGGCACATTATAAAGTGAAACTGAAAGTTGCTCAGTCATGTCCAACTCTTTGCGACCTCATGGAAAGTCTAGGATAAATATCAAAAGAAAAGCAAAAGAATGAACCTGAATATAGTAATAAAGGTAGGTGGAATAAGAGTACTTGATTAATCTGAATATTTATAATTCAGAGCAGATCAGTCATTCAAATTAGCCAAACTCAATGTTAAGCAACAGTCCTGTCTAGATTAGCAAGTCTAACTAAGACCTCTGTCATAGTTTGCAACTTTGAGAGACAAAATCTACCCTCAGATTTGATATTATCAGATTTGGTAATCGACTAGAATGACTCACAAAACTGAGGAAAGTGTTACAGTTATAATTATAGTTTTATTATAGTAAAAGGATACAAATGAGAGCCAATCAAAATAAGAGATGCACAGGGCAGAATCTGGGAGGCTTCCAAACAAAGTTCACATTGTCCCCTCACTTTGACTAAATATTAAATAATATTCTTCTTGTCTTTAGCTCTGACCTTCCTAACAGAATTTAATTTAAAAATGTGTAATTATCAATCTTTGCTCCATCCCTTTGATCTCCAGTGACTTTGGCTTGCAGCAACTTAAAGCAGGGCTTTGGTTCCTAGTCAGAGATTGAAGTCAAGCCATGGCAGATACAGTGCTGAATCCTAGCCACTAGACCACCAGAGACAGTGGCCAGTGACAAGACCCTGGCCCATCAGCTGTGTAAGAAATGAATTTCCACAGAGAGAAATAGTGAAACAAGTTAAGTGTTTATTAGGAGGAAAAGGAGTACATGTATATAGACATAGAGATGGGTTCAGAGAGAATCACATCCTCATGGTAGTTTAAATCACTTATATGGGGTGTTTCTTCCAGGCTTCCTTTGGTCAATATCTTGCTTTGCCAGGTTCTGAATTCATATTTGGTATACATCAGGATCCTCCCTTGTATGTACATGCATCTCTTAGCCAAGATGGATTCTAGCAAAGAGGTCTATATGTAGGTTGACATTACTTACTACGAGGTGATACCCCCTCTATTTTGACCTCCAAGGAGACTTTCTGGGCATATGTAGTCAGGAAGGTCTCCTTGACTTTGAGGAATATGTGGTCTTTTACCTGGGTTAGGTCTTATCTATGCTCTCTTGCCTGCTATTTTGGAATATCTGTCCACAGGGTATGAGCCATAGCTGCTTATCCTAGGGACTACCTATCTCCTGCCTCACCTTTGAGGTGCTCATTTTCTCCAACCTCTAGCCAGTCTGCAGCCCAAGAATTTCTCTTCTAAGGACCTAAGAGCATCTCTTTGAAATGGAATCATGGAGAAAAGTGTTAATAGTATGGTCTCTTTACTGTGTCAGCTTCAGTCATGTCCGACTCTTTGCGACCCCATGAACTGTAGCCCACCAGGGTCCTCTGGCCATGGGATTCTCCAGGCAAAAATACTGGAGTGGGTTGCCATCCCCTTCTCCAGGGGATCTTCCTAACCCAGGGATTGAACTTGCATTTCTTAAGTCTCCTTTTTGTTAATAAGAGCTAATTAACAAACAAGGTGGCTTAATCATCATTGACCAGCCTCTCCCTAGGATCCTCCAGTACTTATCCACTAGTTCACTCAGTAATTAAAGACTCATACCTTTTATTTTAGTGGAGATCAGTTCAATCTCTTTTCCCTTTTGCAATAATCTTGAACAAAGTCTCCCTTGCCTTTTTTACTCTGTTTGGTACAATATTTCTTTGATGATAGCATAAACATTGCAAGAAAAAAAAGTTACAGATGGATCTCTTTTAAACATTGATGCAAAAATTCTAAAGAAATTATTAACAAACAAATTTATGATATATTAAGCAATAAGTGATAGCCAGCTTTATGGGGTCTCACAGAGTCGAACATGACTGAAGCGACTTAGCAGCAGCAGCAGCAACTTTTATTTATTCCAAAAATGCAAATTTGCTTATTTACTTGAAAACCAACCAATATAATTTACCACATTCACAGAGTAAAGAAGAAAAATACATATTTAAATTTAACACTCATTCATGGAAAAGAAAAAAAAAACATACTTTAACAAGTAAAAATGGAAAGGAAATTATTTAATCTGGCAAAGGGTAGCAGAAAAAAAAATCATACTTCCCTTAGTTTTCATTCCTTTCAAAGGAAAGGCAGAGACAAGGATCCAAAAGAAAATAGGAAATAGTTTATTTGGATGTTGTAGGGTACACCAGTAGGAATAAGGGAAATTGATATAGAGAAGGAAATCCATAAAGAGAGAGGTTTTGAGCTGGCTACATAGTAGGTAATTGAAGCTTAATTCAATGGGGAAAATCTGGGATATGCTTCAAAACACATGCTTATAAGGAAAGGAATATTTACATACCACAGATGATCACGATGGTGTGATCACTGACCTAGAGCCAGACATCCTGGAATGTGAAGTCAAGTGGGCCTTAGAAAGCATCACTATGAACAACTAGTGGAGGTGATAGAATTCCAGTTGAGCTATTCCAAATCCTGAAAGATGATGCTGTGAAAGTGCTGCACTCAATATGCCAGCAAATTTGGAAAAGTCAGCAGTGGCCTCAGGACTGGAAAAGATCAGTTTTCACTCCAATCCCAAAGAAAGGCAATGCCAAAGAATGCTCAAACTACCACACAATTGCACTCATCTCACATGCTAGTAAAGTAATGCTTAAAATTCTCCAAGCCAGGCTTCAGCAATATGTGAACCGTGAACTTCCAGATGTTCAAGCTGGTTTTAGAAAAGGCAGAGGAACCAGAGATCAAATTGTCAACATCCGCTGGATCATGGAAAAAGCAAGAGAGTTCCAGAAAAACCTCTATTTCTGCTTTATTGACTATGCCAAAGCCTTTGACTGTATGGATCACAATAAACTGTGGAAAATTCTGAAAGAGATGGGAATACCAGACCATGTGATCTGCCTCTTGAAAAATCTGTATGCAGGTCAGGAAGCAACAGTTAGAAATGGACATGGAACAACAGACTGGTTCCAAATAGGAAAAGGAGTGTGTCAAGGCTGTATATTGTCACCCTGTTTATTTAACTTATATGCAGAGTACATCATGAGAAATGCTGGGCTGGAAGAAGCACAAGCTGGAATCAAGATTGCTGGGAGAAATACCAATAACCTCAGATATGCAGATGACACCACCCTTATGGCAGACAGTGAAGAGGGAGTAAAAAGCCTCTTGATGAAAGTGAAAGTGGAGAGTGAAAAAGTTGGCTTAAAGCTCAACATTCGGAAAACGAAGATCATGGCATCCGGTCCCATCACTTCATGGGAAATAGATGGGAAACAGTGGAAACAGTGAGAGACTTTATTTTTCTGGGCTCCAAAATCACTGCAGATGGTGACTGCAGCCATGAAATTAAAAGACGCTTACTCCTTGGAAGGAAAGTTATGACCAACCTAGATAGCATATTGAAAAACAGAGACATTACTTTCCCAACAAAGGTTCATCTAGTCAAGGCTATGGTTTTTCCAGTGGTCATGTATGGATGTGAGAGTTGGACTGTGAAGAAGGCTGAGCGCCAAAGAATTGATGCTTTTGAACTGTGGTGTTGGAGAAGACTCTTGAGAGTCCCTTGGAGTGCAAGGAGATCCAACCAGTCCATTCGAAGGAGATCAGCCCTGGGATTTCTTTGGAAGGAATGATGCTAAAGCTGAAACTCCAGTACTTTGGCCACCTCATGCAAAGAGTTGACTCATTGGAAAAGACTCAGATGCAGGGAGGGATTGGGGGCAGGAGGAAAAGGGGACGACAGAGGATGAGATGGCTGGATGGCGTCACTGACTCGATGGACGTGAGTCTTAGTGAACTCCAGGAGTTGGTGATGGACAGGGAGGCCTGGCGTGCTGTAATTCATGGGGTCGCAAAGAGTCGGACAGGACTGAGCGACTGATCTGATCTGATCTGATGATCCAGTAAGTAGTTAAGGACTGTTTATTTGAGGTGTTAATTACCTGGCCTTTCCAAGCCTGATAAATGGTTAGTGGGTAATTTTCAAGGGGAAAAATCTCCCTTCATTAATGATGCAGATGTTGGATGTAGGGTTCTTATGGCCCACAATGTGAAGGTGAGCACTGTGGATTAAGGGTAGAGCTTTTCAACTTGTTACAATGCTTAAATGCTTAATGGTGAAAAAACAATAAAATTTTTTTCAAGATCAGGAATAAGAAAAGTATTTTTACTACTGACATCTTTATTCAACACTGACTTAGATTTTGAATTATTTGAAATAATGCAAAAAAAAATAAGATGCAGGACACATCAAATATGGTTTAGTTACCAGAGCAGACAATAATTCAGTGGCAAGCATAAAGAATGCAGACAACGCTACACATATGTGAACTGAAGTAAAATAAAACCACAACATAAAATTTATGAGTTAAGTTTTATTTGGAATCCTTACTGAGGCTATGACCTGAGAGACAGTTTGCAACAAAGCTCTGAGGAAATGCTCTGATGAGGGAAAGGTATATACAATGTCTTTTTGCTGGGAGAAATGAGTAGTCCAGCATAAAAAGATTACTGCTAATCACAAAAAAATAGACATCTTAAGTTAATGATTTGTAGTGCTTTTTTGTATATGGAAAAATGAAAGAGTCTAGAGTCATAGAATTTTTTCTTACATGTGTATCTTCACTATATAGACACTGATATATTTCTGTTTTTCTCCATCCTGGGTTTCCTTCAGGATGCACTCTCAGTTGTTTTGATGACTGCAGTGGCTAATGGCTTGATCCTTGTAGAACTGGAATGGGAGGCAGCTTTTTTTTTTTTTTTTCTTTACACATATATTGACAGTTATTTTATGACAAATATTGTTTGTAAATAGATCTGGGAAGAACAGAAATGGTTTAGGCCAATTAACTGTATATGTATATATGGGGGAGAAAAAAAGTGACTCTAGACCAGCACAGTCCAAAAATTTCTGTATGATGAAAATGTTCTGCATCTCCTGGATGTGGTAGCCATTAGCTACATGTGGTTGTTGAGAATTTGATTTGTGAATAATGTAACAGAGAAAGAAACTAAATTTTAAGCTTTAATTTGAATAAGCATAGTGCCTGTGGCTATCATATCATGCAGCACTGTCATACAGTATACATGATAAATACATATATATTAAACATAAAGTATTCATAAAGTGGAAAGGATAAAAAAGCTACTAATTTAACATAAGAGGATAGGTTTATGTCCTTGAAAAGGAAAAGATTTTATAAACAGAAAAAACTATATTGACCATTAAATATCTATAAACTAAAATATATTTATAGAAAAAATTACATTTATCAGAACACATCACTAAGGGTGAAAATGCAAGTCAAAGAAGTCACAGAAACAATTTCCAAAATAAATATCTGACAAATGATTCAAATACAGGAAATATAAGAAACCCCTACATATTAACATGAAAAAGCAACGGAGCCTGATTAAAATGGGCAAAGGTTGAATAGCCACTTCATATTTCAAAAGATGATATTTAAATAGCCAATAAACATGTGGTATTGTCGGACAGGACTGAGCGACTGATCTGATCTGATCTGATCTGATTGTATTTAACCTTATGCTTTACCAAGGAAAAGCAAATTAAATCATTTTTGTGTTGTAATTTTTAAGGAATGGCTATAATATAAAAAGGAAGATTTTTGCCACTTTTGGCAATACTATGTAATTCATGGAACATTTACATACTTCAGGTATAAGTTAAAATCAATACAAACCACTTCAGAAAACTGCTTCTCTTTTTTTTTTCTGTTAAAGTAGATTTATGAATTTTATGTGAACCAATAATTTGAACCTTAAAACATACATATATGCATATATTTGAACTTTGCTAAGTTGCTTCAATCGTGTCTGACTCTGTGCGACCCCATAGACGGCAGCCCACCAGGCTCCCCCATCCCTGGGATTTCTAGGCAAGAATACTGGAGTGGGTTGCCATTTCCTTCTCCAATACATGAAAGTGAAAAGTCAAAGTGAAGTCGCTTAGTCGTGTCCGACTCTTAGCGACCCCATAGACTGCAGCTTACCAGAGTCCTCTCCCCATGGGATTTTCCAGGCAAGAGTCCTGGAGTGGGGTGCCATTGCCTTCTCTATATACAAATAAAATGCATATATTTGTGTACCAGCACACATACTCTAGTACATGTTGTACTTGGGATGTCTTCATTAGCCCCATTAACTTGGAGAAGTGTTGCAGGAAGGGGGACCCCTTCCAGGGCCCAAAACGGGGCTCTTGTCTAACACTCAGAAATGAATTGTCAGAGGAGACACATGTGCTGACAAAGCAAGAGATTTTATTGGGATAGGGCACCCGGATGGAGAGCAGTAGGGTAAGGGACTCCAGGAGAACTGCTCTGCCGTGTGGCTCACAGTCTCAGGTTTTATGGTGATGGGATTAGTTTCCGGGTGGTCTTTGGCCAATCATTCTAATTCAGAGTCTTTCCTGGTGGCGCATGCATCGCTCAGCCAAGATGAATGCTAGCGAGAGGGATTCCGGGAAGTGGACGGACACGCAGTGTCTCCTTTAGACCTTTCCCGAACTCTTCCTGTTGGTGGTGGCTTATTAGTTCCATATTCCTTATCAGGATCTCCTGTCATAAAACAACTCATGCAAATGGTTACTATGGTGCCTGGCCAGGGTGGGCGGTTTCAATCAGTGTGCTTCCCGTAACAGAAGGATATAGCAACCCATTCCAGTATTCTTGCCTGGAGAATTTCATGGACAGAGGAGCCTGGCAGGCTATAGTTCATGGGGTTGCAGAGAACTGGACATGACTGAGCACGCATGCATTAGCCTCAATCTGGTTACAACTGAAATAGTCATTCAAAGTAAAATAAATAAACAAATTAAGTTGTCATCGAACAATGTTTAATATAGAAATGAGAAGAAAACTTATCACTACCTTCAGTTATCTGTAGAAATCTTAAAAAGATAATGTTATGCAATTGAAATCAGCCATAAAATATGACATAATGTAGGATTCTATTTACTTAGAATCCAAAAACTAGGGAACTAATTCATGGTGATAAAAGCCCGAAGAGTATTTCTGTATGGCATACACAAAAGCAACTTATAGAAGGATGCAGACATTAAAATATATTACCAGATTGGCAGTTTCATTAGTATATTTACTTTGTTAAAAGTCACTGAAATTTGCACTTATAATTCAAGTAAAATGTCATTAAATTTTACTAAAGGAAAAGAAGGCAATCTTGAAAAAAAAGTGACAGTGCATGAAAAATTAATGACCTGGCACTAAAAGATGAATGTGTCAATGCAATTTAATAAGTAAATTTTCTTAGCATAGCTGATTACTTTTTTCCTTCAGCCATATCATCTGAAAACATAGACTGGCTATGTTTCAGCATTTTTCCACTTCTGTTTTCAATGGTGTCTATTCAATCTATGGCTGTTAGAACTGGAAGATATATATATTTTTTTTTTTTCTTGTGAGATGAGAGAGAGAATAGTACAGATGCTATAAATTGTTTGGAATTGAAGATATATTTCCAGCTAAGGTGCACAAGATGGAATAAAGTACTGTATAAATAGCTCAAAGATGCAAAATATGTTGACTAAAAATGTATTTAGAAGCTTATATATGAGACATTTGTATTAGCAAAGAGAGTTTAGGAGAGTATAATACAATATAGCCATCTCCTTTCTGATTCCCATGTCCTAAGGGGAGTTAAAATTTCTGAAACTTGAAATCTCCTCTCCGAGTTTTGCATTAGGTTGCATAATACTCAAATTGCCTCCACAATTGATTGTGAACTGGTTTTAAAGTACCATATCACAGACATGGATGATACTGCATGCTGTGACAAATGATGTGTCCCCAAAATCTATTTTCCTTGTTGATTGGAGATCTACTTAAACCTTAATAACTGAAGTTAATAGTTCCTTTTAAATAACTGTAACTACCCTATTAGTCCCACTATTTGGCAAGTATTCATAATGTTTCTTTTATATGTACCATCCTGTGTAAATAAATTGTCACTGTAATAGGAAAATAAATAAATTACCACTGTAATAGGAAAATAAATAAATTACCACTGTAGTCAAGAAACTCACATTGTCCTGAGAAGTTGCATACACCAATGTTTATAATGAAAACTGAATATTTTAATCATTCTGGGGAAAAGGAGATAGGGTATGGAAGGATTTGCTGTTGAAAGATGGAAATTGGGTCTTGTAGATAATTGGGTAGTGACTGAATGAATTTAAGAAGGAGATTAATGTGGTCAAGTTTGCATTTTTAATATTTCAGTCTGAAAACTGTAAAGATGAATTTAACTGGAATAAGGAAGGTACAGGGAAACCGGATAAATTGCAATTGAAGGAAGTAAGAAGCAAGAGACTGAACCTGAGAGGTGGTAGATAATGTGTCTAGCTGAGAAAGCTCATTTAATATTTCTTTATGGTTATTTTGATCAAATGAAGCTCAAGTAACTCTTGTTCTCCAACAGACTTAGCATTACATGAAAATAGAGGATTAGTCAGACAACTTTCCAAAGCATACATTATTGCAATGATTGTCTTAGACTAATCGTGATTTCTTCCCTGCGGCTGGGGAAAATATTATCTTTTTTTAAGCTCAATTGTGACTGACACCAGAGTAACATCAAGTTTCTGCAAACTTAGAAAGGGGGACCAGGGAAGAATGGGATATTAAGTAAGTCCCAAGTAATGTCCGCTATACTGCTTGATTTTGAAAAGTTGAATTTCTTAAAATATCTTCCTAAACTGCAAATAAATTTATCTCAAAGTTTGCGCAAAATGTAACCATTTCTTAGTTTTAAACTGCTTGTACATTCATTATTTGGAATAAATTTAGTTGAAATTAATATCATGAACAGAATCTAAACACATTTTTATGATCTTATTAGTTTTTATTGTTTCTCAATTTCTAAATTCGTTAAAATTTTTTTTTTTCTTTCCCTTGACTTCACTTTAATAGCCTTTTCCATGTCAGAGTACTACATGATCACTTTTTAATGAAGCAAAATAATTTATATTGTTTAATCTCAAATCACATGTTTCTTAATAGCCTAGAATTCATACAATATGAAGCAAAAAATAAAATTGAGTGTTTGATAACACATTATCATTTCTAACAGTATAGAATTTTTGAATGACAGAAGAAAGACAGTATTTTAGTGATCTTTTATTTCTTGGTGTTTTAATGAAAATAGAAGACCAACTTATAGAGTTATGTTCATCATCCATCTTTATGCACTTGGTTTGTTTTAATTTGCCTTGATGTACACTACAGTTAGAAAAAAACTCCCACTCCCATGGGCCATAAAATTGATAACAAACTGGAAGTATATACATAACAAGCCAAGAGTATATTTAGAGAAAATATTTGTGGTGAGTACAAGAGAAACAAATAGTGTGAATTCATTTAATATATGGCATACTGCATGGACCATCCAAAAATATCCCCTAGTCCATTAAATGAAGATTTTTACCCAGTCATAATCAGGACACTTGAGTATAGCACAAAGAGCTTTGAAGAATGTAAGCAATTCTGAGGACAGCTCCCATTAAACGTTTATTTTCTTACCACAAAGATTTCCCCCTATATCATGCTAATTAAAACAATCACCTCCTCTCAACTTCACTTTTTTCCATTAACTTTGAAGCTGATTCCTAAATAATATTGTCAACAGATTGCTATATAACCAACAGGCTTATATCTATGGAATACTCTAGAGGAATTTAATTTATTGTCTTATAATAATTTACTGAGTGACAGAAATTACAGTTGGTCCTCAGTCATGTATATTCACTGCTGTAACAGGGTGAACTTCTAATACTTAAGATATATTACTTTCTTTTACTCTAATATATGATTTACCAGTGTAAATTTACAAGTCTAAAGTGTGCATGTGAAGATAGACAATCATATATATAATTTTGTCTTCAGGAAATTACATGCTATATAAACTAAATTATCCTAATAAAGATGGAACTGAGCTATCTTGTAAATATTACTCAGAAAAAAGATAATTGGCATAAATTTAGTAGTTAGTTTTGAAATTGATATGTAATTACCTAATGAATTCACATACAATAGTTATAAATATACAATATAAATTATAGATTTTTAAATCAGCAAGATAATAGGGAAACTAAATTATTTAAAAAGTCATATGGAAGAGGAATATACTGTTTTTATCTTTAAAATATACCTTATTTTCAAAACTCTAAATGACTAGATCAAAGTTTTCTATTAAAACTGTTTGTACAGTAAAGTTAAAAGAAAATACACAAGTAAAGACAAAATTTAGAATTTGAAATCGGTTATAAGGAAAGAAGAAGCTGACTGAGAATGAATTTATGGTTTGCAAACTGTGAGTTACATCTGGAAAATCTTGTCTTTAACAGTCATACTTACTGTCAGGAGCCAAATCGAAAACTGTTGACTGTATTATAGCCATTGTCCATTAGATATGAAACATGAGTCTAGGTTATAGTATGTTTTCTCACTTTCTGATATTTGCTATAATCAGGTCTAAACTTACATATTTTGCTACTTTTGTCTTTTCCTGTTTTCAATCACCACTGATCACTCACTTGGGAGAAAAAATTTCATTATTCATAGTTTTGCTTTTTTTACAAATATTTGGAGCATGACTTTCTGGCTTTTTCGGTGCACCTTCTCTGATATTCTGACAGGACCAGCAAGGTTTGAAGGGAGTGATATTTTCCTCAGAATCTCTAGTTTTAATTGATGTCACAGTATGAACCGCTGATTTATAGTATCCTTCCAAGAAGATATGTGATGTGCTGACGATTCAAAGCTGATACTGTTTACTTCATCCCAACAGGTCTATCCTTCCCATTTTCATTAGTCTCCTTATAGCATATTTAATTTCCTTAATAATTATCAGGTCTTGAGAGCATGGGTCAATTCATTGTATTACAGGTTATAAATAATTGTTTTATTCTGAAGTTTATCCACAAGGTATTGACTTATTTTAATCTACTTTTCAAGACTCAAGGTGTAATCAGTTATTCTTTGAGATATTTTAGATACAAATATATCTATTTTAAATACAAATATATTTAAATATTTTAAATACAAATATATTTAGTTATTTTAAATACAAATATATGAAAAAATCATACTATTTTGAAAACAACACAGAATATGATTGCTTCTTATGTAATAAATTCCAATTTACTGAAGAGTGGCCTATGACCATTTACAATATATGCTCATAATTTTACAGTATTTAATAATGTACCTGAAAAAAAATGTTTTTAACCTATTGGCAGATGATAGCATTTTCAAAAACTCAAATCTCTCCCTATCTCCTTTCTCTTGCTCTTATCCATAGAACACACAAAGTATGAAACTTTGAGAAAATTAAATTCCTTTAATATCACATTATTTGTGCTTTTAAAATCCTTTGTTAAAGCTTCAGAATGATGACAGATGGTTCCTCAGAGGACTGAGGCTACACACTTTTAAGAGTGTTAAGGATATGTTTCATAGTTCTATCAATTAAAAAACAAAGCTACTAAGATGCTTAAGGGTGCTGCACCTCCATTAGGACCAAAAAGAGACTTGTGAAAATGGGTTTGTCAAATAGAGTGAACACTAGTAAGAGTCCCAGAATATTTACAAAGGAACTACACACACACACACACACACACACACATAGGGGATCTTCCCAACCAATGGATCGAACCAGCATCTCCTGCATTGCAGGTAGATTCTTTACTGCTGAGTCACCAGGGAAGCCCATTATAGTTATGAGCAAAAAATTTTCCAGAATGGACAGAAAGTGCACATATCACACCAAAGAAAAAGAAGATGTTGCATGCCTCAAATTCTACCATCAGGTAGGAAACTATTTAAATATACACATGTGTTATTTTTGATGGAAAAAAAAAAAAAGGAAGCATGCCTTTAAGAGCTGACCTACAAGCTATGGAGAATATCTCCTGGACAGAAATAGAATTGAGTCCCATTGAAAGAATGTTCAACATTTGCTTAGCTAGATTCCAAATCTGCAATGTACAAGTGATTTCTGTATGCCTACCATTTTGTTCTTTTTGAATAGAAATATTTCTGCTGAGAATTCTAGGCCTATTTTATCACTACATGTTTGTGTGTGTGTATGGTATGTTTATATGATGTTTTGTCTGTTTAGTTTATAGTTCTACAGATTGAAAGGAACAGAACAGTACTTGAGAAACTAGGAAGCCACATCTGCACCTAGATCTGACATAGACCACATTTTGGACATTGACTAGATCTTATAATAGAATTAGTCTATTGTGGGACTTAGAAGGGTAGAATGTAGTATCCGCCTCCATGGTTGCTGTCACTGATCCAAATCCTTGTTATTTATATCCTATGTTCTTCTCTATCACATTATCCTATGGTCTGCTTGAGTGTTATATTCTAGTAGAATATAACAGATATGATACTATTTTGGCTTCTGGCTTAATGGCTTCCTCTTTCACCCTTTGGAGTACACATCTGTGGGAATTCATTTGTTATATTTTCAATAGTTCTATGGTAACTAAACATGACAAAGAATTGAACCCTTTTGTAAGCAGCCACACAAATAGGCATGAAGCAATTCCATAAGACCCAGTCAAGCCTTCAGATGCTGATTACAACCTCAGAAGGGAGCTGGGCAAGAATCACCCAACTAGATTAACTCCAGATTCCTGGCCTTCCAAAGCTGTTTGAGATAATGAATGTTTATTGCCTGCAGTTGGTAAATCTTGAAGTAAGTTGTTATAAAGGAAAATAAAACTGTATTAGTGTTCTCCTGAGAAACAGAACAAACAGAATATATATATATGAGGAAATTTATTATGGAATTTGTCTCATACAATTATGAAGAGTTAGATAAACCATGATATGCCATCCACAAGTTGGAGAAATAAGAAAAGCAGGTAGTATAATTTGGATCAAGTCTGAGGTTAAGAACCATGGGAGCTACTGGTATAAGTCTTGGAGTTCAAAGTCTCAGAGATTAAATGTCTTCAGGAACTGCACTGTCTTAGGGCAGATAAAGATGGATATCCCAGATGAAGAAGAAAGACAAAATTGAAACTTCCTCTGCCTTTTTGTTCTATTTAGGCCCTCACTGGATTGGTTGATACCCACCCACACTGGTGAAGGGGGATCTGGTTTATATAGTCTACTGATTCACATGCTAATCTCTTCCAGAAAACCTTAAATATAGCCAGAAATAATATTTTACAAATAATCCAAGCATCCCTTAATCCAGTCAACACATATTATATTCAACACATAATATCAATCATCAAAATAGCTATTAAGGTACTAATACGGCCACTTAGAGGAGAATGAGAGCAGTAAAATTGTTTGGATTATTCATATATATATATATATACTCACATATTTACCTTCCTTTTTCTTCTCTTTCTTTCCTTTTTCCCTCCCTCCCTCACTTTCTCCTTTTCCCCTCCTTGTCTCTTTCCTCACCCTTATGGCAGACAGTGAAGAGGAACTAAAAAGCCTCTTGATGAAAGTGAAAGTGGAGAGTGAAAAAGTTGGCTTAAAGCTCAACATTCAGAAAACGAAGATCATGGCATCCGGTCCCATCACTTCATGGGAAATAGATGGGAAACAGTGGAAACAGTGTCAGACTTTATTTTTCTGGGCTCCAAAATCACTGTAGATGGTGACTGAAGCCATGAAATCAAAAGACGATTACTCCTTGGAAGGAAAGTTATGTCCAACCTAGATAGCATATTCAAAAGCAGAGACATTACTTTGCCAACACAGGTTTGTCCAGTCAAGGCTATGGTTTTTCCTGTGGTCATGTACGGATGTGAGAGTTGGACTGTGAAGAAGGCTGAGCGCCGAAGAATTGATGCTTTTGAACTGTGGTGTTGGAGAAGACTCTTGAGAGTCCCTTGGACTGCAAGGAGATCCAACCAGTCCATTCTGAAGGAGATCAGCCCTGGGATTTCTTTGGAAGGAATGATGCTAAAGCTGAAACTCCAGTACTTTGGCCACCTCATGCGAAGTATTGACTCACTGGAAATGACTCTGATGCTGGGAGGGTTTGGGGGCAGGAGGAGAAGGGGATGACAGAGGATGAGATGGTTGGATGGCATCACTGACTCGATGGATGTGAGTCTGAGTGAACTCCAGAAGTTGATGATGGACAGGGAGGCCTGGCCTGCTGCGATTCATGGGGTCACTATATATATATATATATATATATATATATATATAGAGAGAGAGAGAGAGAGAGAGAGAGAGAGAGATGACTCATAGAAGTTCAAGTTGAGAAATATAAAATAATGCATGCTCATACTCAAATTCACATTTATTATTAGTGAAGTACAAATTGAATTAGCATAGATGTAGTTTGCACCCAACAAACACAAAATAATAAGAGCCTGAATATTCTAATGGTTTGCACTTCTTATTCAGATGTACATATGGAAGCAGTTGACTGAATGGTCTGATTTTGTTAAAAGAACAAGTGCTTTCAGAGATACCATTTAATCTGTCTCTTACTTATCATGTCCCAGTTCTTACAACCTGTACTTTGATATTTCCATAATTTTTCTCAACATTTTCTCATCTCATTTAATAGATAGGTGAGGAAAATAATTTGTTTCACATCATTCTTCAACATACTAGGCGATTTTGGTCAGTGCTTATAGTTCCATACATTAGCACTTGCCAGTGTGTTGCAAGCATTTTTCAGTGTGCTTAGTCGCTCACTCATGTCAGACTTCTGTAACTCCATGGACTATAGCCCACCAGGCTCCTTTGTCCATAGAGATTCTCCAGGCAAGAGTACTGGAGTGGGCTGCCATGCCCTCCTCCAGGGGATCTTCCCAACCCAGGGACTGAACCCAGGTCTGCCGCATTGCAGGTAGATTTTTTACCATTTGAGCCACCAGAAATATCCATGAATACTGGAGTGGGTAGCTTATCCTTCTCCAGTGAATCTTCCCAACCCAATAATCGAATCAGGGTTTCCTGCATTGTAGGTGGATTCTTTACCAGCTGAGCTTACCAGGGACCCATCACCAATTTATATATATATATATATATATATATATATATATATATATGAGTGTATGTATTTTTAAAGTAAGAAATTGGTTCTAGAAAGCAAGTAATTATTTAAATAGTCCTTTCTGAATATGCAAATAAAGAAAATACCTCAGTATACTTCCTATGTTTCATCCCTACATTTATATTATCTAGTTAGCTAGCTGGGAAGATACTGATTTATTCTCTTACATATAAGAAATAAAGGTATCCATTTCATTTGACTAATATTGTTTTGACCCAAAGTCATAATTTTACAGAGAGGTCAATCCAAGTTAAGATGAACTACTCAGGCGGCAACTACTTCTCAGCTGTCATGTTGACAAAAGTTGTTCTGTTGAGATCAGTGGAGTGCTTTATCTTTTTTAAAAAATTCTTAGTAGGGGGAACATATGGTCTACAAGTCTTTTTATTTTTATTTTTATATTTAAAATGTTAACACAGCAGAATATTCAAGAGAGTTATACACTAAGTCCATGATGCTATCCATAGTTTAGTCTGTTAATCCAGTGGTATTAAAGGTATTCATCTGGGCAAAAATTAACTGTCTTAGTATTGTATTTATTATTTTCTCTTTCTCCTGCCCCTTTGATCATATTCATCTTTAGGAAACTGATAGATAACTTGCATAATATCCTATAATAATTTTCTTAATCCTTCTTTTTGCTTAATTTGGACCTCTGGTTTCTCAACAAAACATGTCAGTCATATGCAACAATTTCCATTAAAATAGCAATTATTTAATCTATTATTTCTTTCAGTTTTGCTGAGGTATACTTGACAAATAAAATTGTAATGTATATAAAGTAAACAGCTGATGATTTAACCTACATATACATTGTGAAAGGATTTCCTCCATCAATAAACTACAGATTTTTATCTTTGTAATGTATCTTATTTAAAAATGTATAATGATCATTTATCCAATTATTTAATGTTTTCTAATGCCAAGACGATGCACTGGTCATAGCAAATACCCTCTTCCAACAACATAAGAGAAGACTCTACACATGGACTTCACCAGATGGTTAACACCAAAATCAGATTGATTATATTCTTTACAGCCTAAGATGGAGACTCTCTATACAGTCAGCAAAAACAAGACCCGGAGCTGACGGTGGCTCAGATCATGAACCCCTTCTTGCCAAATTTACATTTAAATTGAAGAAAGTAGGGAAAACCACTAGACCATTCAGCTATGACCTAAATCAAATCCCTTATGATTACACAGTGGAAGTTAAAAATAGATTTCAGGGGATAGATCTGATAGACAGAGTGCCTGGTGAACTATGGATGGAGTTTCCTGACATTGTACAGGAGACAGAGATCAAGATAATCTCCATGGGAAAGAAAAGCAAAAAAGCAAAATGGCTGTCTGAGGAGGCCTTACAAATAGCTGTGAAAAGAAGAGAAGTGAAAAGCAAAGGAGAAAAGGAAAGATATAAGCATTTGAATGCAGAGTTCCAAAGAATAGCAAAAAGAGATAAGAAAGCCTTCCTCAGAGATCAGTGCAAAGAAATAGAGGAAGACAACAGAATGGGAGAGATTAGAGATCTCTTCAAGAAAATTAGAGATACCAAGGGAACATTTCATGCAAAGATGGGCTCGATAAAGGACAGAAATCGTATGGATCTAACAGAAGCAGAAGATATTAAAAAGAGGTGGCAAGAAAACACAGAAGAACTGTACAAAAAAGAGCTTCATGACCCAGATAATCATGATGGTGTGATCACTCACCTAGAGCCAGACATCCTGCAATGTGAAGTCAAGTGGGCCTTAGGAAGCATCACTACAAACAAAGCTGGTGGAGGTGATGGAATTCCAGTTGAGCTATCTCAAATCCTGAAAGACGATGCTGTGAAAGTGCTTCACTCAATATTCCAGCAAATTTGGAAAACTCAACAGTGGCCACAGGACTGGAAAAGGTCAGTTTTCATTCCAATCCCCAAGAAAGGCAATGCCAAAGAATGCTCAAACTACCACACAATTGCACTCATCTCACATGCTAGTAAATTAATGCTCAAAATCTCCAAGCCAGGCTTCAGCAATATGTGAACCGTGAACTTCCAGATGTTCAAGCTGGTTTTAGAAAAGGCAGAGAAACCAGAGATCAAATTACCAACATCCGCGGGATCAGGGAAAAAGCAAGCAAGTTCCAGAAACACATCTATTTCTGCTTTATTGACTCTGCCAAAGCCTTTGACTGTGTGGATCACAATAAACTGTGGAAAATTCTAAAAAAGATGGGAATAGCAGACCACCTGACCTGCTTCTTGAGAAACCTATATGCAGGTCAGGAAGCAACAGTTAGAACTAGACATGGAACAACAGAATGATTCCAAATAGGAAAAGGAGTATGTCAAGGCTGTATATTGTCACCCTGGTTATTTAACTTATATGCAGAGTACATCATGAGAAATGCTGGGCTGGAAGAAACACAAGTTGGAATCAAGATTGCCAGGAGAAATATCAATAACTTCAGATATGCAGATGACACCATCCTTATGGCAGACAGTGAAGAGTAACTAAAAAGCCTTTGATGAAAGTGAAAGAGGAGAGTGAAAGAGTTGGCTTAAAGCTCAACATTCAGAAACTAAGATCATGGCATCCAGTCCCATCACTTTATGAGAAATAGATGGGGAAACATTGGAAACAATGTCAGACTTTATTTTTCTGGGCTCCAAAATCACTGCAGATGGTGATTGCAGCCATGAAATTAAAAGACGCTTACTCCTTGGAAGGAAGTTATGACCAACTTAGATAGTATATTAAAAAGCAGAGATATTACTTTCCAACAAAGGTCCATCTAGTCAAGGCTATGGTTTTTCCAGTGGTCACATGTGGATATGAGGTTTGGACTGTGAAGAAAGCCTAGCACCGAAGAATTGATGCTTTTGAACTGTGGTGTTGGAGAAGACTCTTGAGAGTCCCTTGGACTGCAAGTAGATCCATCCAGTCCATCTTAAAGGAGACCAGTCCTGGGTGTTCATTGGAAGGACTGATGTTGAAGGTGAAATTCCAGGACTTTGGCCACCTCATGCGAAGTGTTGACTCATTGGAAAAGACACTGATGCTGGGAGGGTTTGAGGGCAGGAGGAGAAGGGGATGACAGAGGATGAGATGGCTAGATGGCATCACAGACTTGATGCACATGAATTTGGGTAACTGCAATAGTTGGTGATGGACAGGGAGGCCTGGCGTGCTGAGATTCATGGGGTTCCAAGAATCGGACATGACTGAGTAACTGAACTGAACTGAACTGAGCCTATAGAAGCATTTCCAGGCTCTGGCGTGATGTAAAGGGTGCTGTACATAATCTGACCTCTGTTTACCTTCGCAGTGGCATTTCTCACCAATCTCCACAGAGAAGTTGACCAACTCCAATGCCACTAACACAAAGTTTTGCTTAATCTTTCAGTTCAAGCCTTCTTCACAGTCCAACTTCACATCCATACATGACCACAGGAAAAACCATAGCCTTGACTAGATGGAACTTTGTGGCAAAGTAATGTCTCTGCTTTTCAATATGCTATCTAGGTTGGTCATAACTTTCCTTCCAAGGAGTAAGCGTCTTTTGATTTCATGACTGCAGTCACCATCTGCAGTGATTTTGGAGCCCAGAAAAATAAAGTCTGATACTGTTTCCACTGTTTCCCCATTTGTTTCCCATGAAGTGATGGGACCAGATGCCATGATCTTCGTTTTCTGAATGTTGAGCTTTAAGCCAACTTTTTCACTCTCTTCTTTCACTTTCATCAAGAGGCTTTTTAATTCCTCTTCACTTTCTGCCATATAGGTGGTGTCATCTGCATATTTAAGATTATTGATATTTCTCCCGGCAGTCTTGATTCCAGTTTGTGTTTCTTCCAGTCCATCGTTTCTCATGATGTTCTCTGCATATAAGTTAAATAACCAGGGTGATAGTATACAGCCTTGTTGTACTCCTTTTTCTATTTGGAACCAGTCTGTTGTTCCATGTCCAGTTCTAACTGCTGCTTCCTGACTTGCATACAGATTTCCCAAGAGGCAGGCCAGGTGGTCTGGTATTCCCATCTCTTTCAGAATTTTCCACAGTTTATTGTGATCCACACAGTCAAAGGCTTTGGCAGAGTCAATAAAGCAGAAATAGATGTTTTTCTGGAACTCTCTTGCTTTTTCCCTCATCCACTGGATGTTGGCAATTTGATCTCCGGTTCCTCTGCCTTTTCTAAAACCAGCTTGAACATCTGGAAGTTCACGGTTCACATATTGCTGAAGCCTGGCTTGGAGAATTTTGAGCATGACTTTACTAGCATGTGAGATGAGTGCAATTGTGCGGTAGTTTGAGCATTCTTTCGCGTTGCCTTTCTTGGGGATTGGAATGAAAACTGACCTTTTCCAGTCCTGTGGCCACTGTTGAATTTTCCAAATTTGCTGGAATATTGAGTGAAGCACTTTCACAGCATCATCTTTCAGGATTTGAAATAGCTCAACTGGAATTCCATCACCTCCACTTGGCCTACTCTTTAGCCATTGTGAATTTGTCATTACTGTTTCACATTCCTATATGTGCCCATCTCCACTTGTTTTTTGAGGCATTTTATTATCTGAAAAGGTCTTCCCTGTAGCTCAAACAGTAGAGAATCTGCAGGCAATGCAGGAGATCCAGGTTCAATCCCTGGGTTGTGAAGATCCTCTGGAGAAGGGAATGGCAACCCACTCCAGTATTCTTGCCTCGAGAATCCCATGGACAGAGGACCCTGGCCAGCTACAGTCCATGGGATTGCAAACAGTGGGACACAACTGAGCAACTAACCCTACTAAGATCACCTGAAGAGCCTTGCCTGATGACTCATTCCCCTTGCCCTCTTTTAGATGCCTTCTAATCCACCCTAATGCAAACCCCTATCTGTATATATACCATAGCAATTCTCATACTATATTGCAACGTTTGGTTTATGTGTCTTATTCCCCTATTCTATGTGAATTTTTAAAATTTTCATTCTTATATTACTAGTGCCTGGCACAGTGACTAGAAATTGATAAGTATTCCATTAGTATTCTGAGTAAAACGATGAATGAAAAGAAAATACGGAATCTGATAATACACCTAAAATTTCTTAAATATATACCAGAGATATATCTGTTCATCTTCTTAGTCATTTTGTTTTATATTTCACTTGCTTATGAAGAGTCAACAAGAAATAATATTTAAGTCTATCATTATTAATGATAGTAGCTACCTTGTATTGATTTTAAGCTCTTTTATACACCCACAATATCTTCATTTAAATTCTACAGTTAAATGAAATGAGGTGAAGTAATGTTAAATGCTCAGCATAGTGCTAACCATGTATCACCTATTCAGAGAGATTAAGCTACTTCCTCATCACCCCTACTAAGCATGCACACATCATAGTCACTTAATTAGCTTGTGTTTCCACTGAAATGTGCTTTCATTAAATTTACACTTATAGTCTAATGTAAAATTTGAAAAAGGCAGTGAAGGAAATTTGTTTGGAAGGAAATATGAGTACAATTTATAAGCAGAATTCTAAGTTAGTCAGACTTGACATTAATATAGTATCAGTTAATTTGGGGCTGAAATTGAAAAGATTAATGATAAAAATGATTATATGCTTCTTTTATACAGAATTTACCTTTTATATTTCTGCTTTAGACATACACTAAGGAATATTCTCCAGGCGGCATCATAAAAGAATAATAAGGGGAAGATTATTTTCTTTTCTAAAAGATATATGTTAGTAATTAGTATTTGGATAAATGCACACAATATAGTATATGTGTATACACAAACACACACACACACAAAGGAACACACACAGGTGTCTAAGGCATCCAGAGATTCTACGGCTAGCATGAATTAAACTTACCTATTTATTCCTTCAAAACCCAACCTTTTGAATTATACAAATATATCCAAATTATATAGTAAAATAAATGTATTAATTACCCAGTTGACATCTCAGTATAAAAGAAGGTTAAAATTTATTTGGCTTTTTCTTTTATAAGGGAATCATATTTGCTTCTCAGAGGTCTTAAAACTAATAGAAAAGGTAGAAGAAAGATGATGAGATAGTAAAAATAAAAAAATAAATTTTGTAGGTTAAAGTAATATATATTCAAGGGTTACAATACAGAATATTTTGCTGAACTTTTGACATTTTTGTATACTGTCAATCCATGTATTAAGCAGGACCAAAACTGAATTTGTTTCTTATTTTAAGGAAATATATTAATAATATTTTACTACTACTGATAATTGCTTTCATTTGTTCATTTTGAATCCCATTTTCTTATGCTTTATTGTATATACCAAAAAACAGTATGAAGTTAGAAACCTGGGTCATATATACTCTAACTCATAGCAATTTTTATCTTACCAACTTAGGTATCATTACAGTTTTATAAATTCAGTATAAAATTAGAAAATTAACCAATATTTAGACGGAAAAATTAAATGGCTTTTAATGGCAAGACATCTTTAAAACCAAGTATAGAAAATAAATAGGTCAAAGAACATCATTTTTTATTTTCCCAAGAAAAGTATGTAGAATTTTTCCTGATTATTAAATAGCCAACTGCTCAGCACTCTACACTCAAAGTCAATGAAAAGTATTTTTGAGAATCTAAGATATCTATAAAATTAAGCATAGAAACAAAACATATAGTAATAAAAATATTATTCTTTGGACCAGTGAAAATGACAGCAAGATTCCAAATAATTTCTTTCTTAAGCTGGAATACAGATACAATTAATTTCAGGCCAGGGACACAACCATGCTGACCCTAATGTGCAGCATGCCTTAGAGTCATCATACATCCAAAATATTTAGAATGGCATCCTAGTTCTCTGAGACTCCTCATGATTTCTGCTTCCCTAGTGTTAATGCAAGTGTATAGATAAGTTTGTAATTATAGTTATAAGACAGCTTGTATATTGATATATCTTAATATTTTAGGTAATTATGTCCAGATACATAAATATTTTTCTATGTAGAAGTTTTAAAGTTTTATTCCAGTATAACGTACATGTTAAAAAGCATAGACATTGTAAGTGTACAGATCTATGAATTTCTTCAAGTTGAACACATCTGTGTATCAGTACCCAGATAAAAAATAATGAAAATAACAAAACAAATTGCCTAACAATAAAAATCACAGAATAATACTAGCTTCCCAGAAGATACCCTATGCCATCTTCTAGTCACAAACTTCTGCCAAAGGTAACCATCCTCTGGATATATTTTCAAATAGTAGTTTCCTTGTTTCTCAATTTTATAGAGACTGAATCATACAATTTCTCTTTGGCTTCTTTACTCTTTTTTGTTTTTAAGATTCAGCTTATTGTTGTATATAGCTGAGGATTTTCACTGTTATTGGTGTATGCTATGCAACTGTGTGATTGTGCCATACCATTATCTCATCTACCACTGATGAATATTTGGATAGTGTCAGGTTGGTAATGTCATGATTACTGAATTTGTAAACCTGAATTTTGGTGACATTTTTGTTAGCTATATATCTAGGTGTAAAATTTCTGGGGTATGGAGTTTGTGCTGTGCTGCTGCTGCTGCTAAATCACTTCAGTCGTGTCCAACTCTGTGCGACCCCATAGACAGAAGCCCACCTAGTGGGTGCTAAGTCACTTCAGTTGTGTCCAACTCCGTGTGACTCTGTGGACTGTAGACCACCAGACTCCTTTGTCCATGGGATTCTCAAGGCAAGAATACTGGAGCAGGTTGCCATGCACTCCTCCAGGGTATCTTCCAACCCAGGGATTGAACCCATGTCTCATGTCTCCTGCATTGGCAGGCAGGTTCTTTACCACTAATGCCACTTGGAAAGTTGTACTGTTTACCTACAGTGAAGCTTTTAAAATATCACCATTTTTTCTCCAAAAATTTGACCATTTTACATTTCTTTTACCATCTTCGGAGAAGGCAATGCCATCCCACTCCAGTACTCTTGCTTGGAAAATCCCTGGACCGAGGAGCCTGGTAGGCTGCAGTTCATGGAGTCGCGAAGAGTCGGACACGACTGAGCAACTTAACTTTCACTTTTCACTTTCATGCATTGGAGAAGGAAATGGCAACCCACTCCAGTGTTCTTGCCTGGAGAATCCCAGGGATGGGGGAGCCCAGTGGGCTGCCGTCTATGGGGTCACACAGAGTCGGACACGACTGAAGTGACTTACTTTACCTTACTTTACCTTACCTTATATGAGTGCTATTTACTCCACATAATCTTGGTATTTGGAGCCATACACTTTTAAGTAGGATTTCCAGAATGAGTAATAAAACTTATTCCCCACCCCATCTTAAAATATTTGGTTTTGTGAAATATCAGTTCAAGTATTTTATCTATTCTTCTATTGTGTTATGTATTTTGTTTCTAGCTTAATTTGTAGCATTTATTATATAATTCAAGATAAAATCATTAACCAGATACAGGATTGAAGATATTATCTCTGTGTCTGTCACTTGCCTTTTCACTTTCCTAATGGTGTCTTTTCACAGTTCAATTTATAGTTTCATAATATTTCTGGATAGTGTTTACTTATCCTATAAAATACTTTTTCCTGCTTTATGATTATGCAAATTTTCTCCTGTGCTTTCTTTTTAAAGCCTTATTATGCTACTTTTACACTGAGATCTGTAATCTATCTCAAATTATTTTGTACCTATATTAAAAGTAGGAGCAAAGATGTATTTCTCTTTACATGAACATCTATTTGACTTCTATTGCTTACCAAAAAGTCAGTTCATTTCACATCCCATTGCATAGTCACTTTTGCCATAAACCCCATAGTCACATTTTAATTCAGTATATACTGAACATCTGAGATACAACATACTTAGATAACAAATTCATCATTTTAGATGCTTGAGGGGAAAGTTATAAATATGGAATAATAATTATAATGAGGAGAACATCATATTAATAAGTAAATTTAATACAAGGCCAATTGATAAATGCTGTAAGGAAATTATGACAAAAGTTCTAAAAAGCACTATAGTTATTTCTAATAGAGGGAAAAAAGTCCTTTTGGTAGTCACTGATGTATGAGATTGGGGGAAAGACATGGAACTAGTTGCATATTGCAGGAGATGGAAGAGTCACTGGGAATGGATGTCATTGATAGCAGAGAATCAACTTTTCATCAGATGTACTCAAAAACTTCCTGTAGTAAAGATAGTGACATATATGTTTGAAGGGCAATTAGAGTGAGCATTATATTTCTAAGGGTAGATAGTAGAAATGAGATAATCAGATAGGTTTTCCAAATGACAAGGAGTCAATTGACCTGGCCAGACACAGGATACAGGACAGGAAGATTTTTAGGAATATTCTAAGTTCTAGAGGACTTGTTGACTGACTGGTGTGAGAATGAAAGTAGTAGAATTTCTGGCTTGAGCAATGGGTCGATTTAATATTATCAACAAGAGACCACAGGAGTAAGGGGAGGGCACAATCACAAAATGAGAATAGGAGGAGAGTGATGATTTTGGTGGGCATTGTAATATGAGTTTCAAATTTGGAGGAGAGCCTATAGTAATATTGGCAAAATTTTAGATTATCTTCAGAATAAATCTTGAGGATTAAAATGAAAGCGCTCAGTTTAATAGTATGCATTTGAATTCAAAGAAGAGTAGGGGCTTCCCTGGTGGCTCAGACAGTAAAGAATCTATCTGCAGGGCAGGAGACCCAACTTTGATCCCTGGCTCAGAAGGATCCCCTGGAGAAGGAAGGGAATTGCAACCCACTATAGCATTCTGGCCTGGAGGATACCATGGATAGAAGAGCCTGGTGGACTAGAGTCCATGGGGTTGCAAAGAGTTGGATATGACTGAGTGACTAACTCTTTCACTATTTTTTTTTTTCAGGTGATGAATATTTAGGAAGCCTGAGATTGTTGCTAATTTCAGCCACTTTTTATAAGTGTTTTGTTTTGCAGCAATGTATAAGCTGAGCAATTTGTTTCTAAGGAAAGTATATTGGCATGCTTTTATAGAATAGGAGGAGGAAAGAGCTGAGAGCAGGGAAGGGAAGGAAGGTGAGAAGGAACTTTCCTCATCAGTGGAGAACTAAGAGGAGGCAGTTGTGATTCTATCTCAGTTATTTTCCTGAGCATTTGCCAGGTACCTGTATAGAAGTACAAAAACTTGTGGCTAAGTCTCAACATGTTGAATTGGAATCTGCTAGCATTCCAGTCTTGGAGAAGGCAATGGCACCCCACTCCAGTACTCTTGCCTGGAAAATCCCATGGACGGAGGAGCCTGGTGCGCTGCAGTCCACGGGGTCACTGAGTTGGACACGACTGAGTGACTTCACTTTCACTTTTCACTTTCATGTATTGGAGAAGGAAATGGCAACCCACTCCAGTGTTCTTGCCTGGAGAATCCCAGGAACAGTGGAGTCTGGTGTGCTGCATAGTCCAGTCTATAGGGTCGCATAGAGTCGGACACGACTAAAGTGACTTAGCAGCAACAGCAGCAGCATTCCAGTCTAATGGGAATTTCTCATACTGATTCATAGCAGTGGTGGAGCAGGTGCTGCTATCTGTACATTAATGGATAAAAGCCTTTCTCCAATTTAGTTATGACCTTTTCATTTCCATTATAGAATGACACTTAATGGGCCTGAATATTCTTTCTGCAAGTGGATTAAATGCAAACTTAAAAATTAGCATTTGATCCAGTAGTTCTTGAAAGAGATGATATTTAAAATGTTCAGGATAATTATTTTATTTGCTTATCACTATTTATTTCATTCTGCTTATCACTGCCCTTTGCTCTTAAATCAGAGTAGTTCTTGTCAGTATCATATGATTAAATACTATGAAGTGGAAGTTCAACTTGTGGTTTTCTTAAGAAATTTGAGGTAAGGGTTTCTAGAGATTTAAAACAAAAACTGGCCTTTATCCAAGAGAACCTTGCTTGAATCTGAATCATCTTTGGAGCAGTAAATTTGTAAAGCATTATTCTGATAAATACACTTTTCTGACACAAATTGTTGAACATCATCATAATGCCTTTGAGTCTATATATAGCTCACTCAAATCTAAGTTGTTATTTTCTTTATTCATGAGTAATTTAAAAATAAGTTTTAGTATCTTACAGATTTAAATAAAATACAGCATAAATTAGAAGTACTCAGTCCTTTATTCTTTCTCCTCTTTTCCTTTCTCTTTCCTTCTCTTCCCTTCAATTCAATCCAAAAGCATTGAATGGAGTCACATAAAATAAGCATATAAGCACATTAGGGAATGGGGAGGAGTGGTGGTCCAGACTCAAATGTCAGAGTCCAGACAAGGTATCTACACAGTCAATTAGAACATAGCTTGGCTTGCGGTTCCAGGGCATAAGTACAATATGCAAGGCTTCCACACAGAAGGCAACTCAGAGCCTGAACATATAAAAGCACATTACCACAGGATGGCTGCCTAGTGAAATAGTATATCCTGAGTGGGATGAGGACACGGTTCATGAGGGTGGGAGTGTGGGAGGGCTGGCACAGGGTGTATGATCTTGAGAGAAGTATCAAGGGTGGAAGTACAGGGAAGTAATCCATGCAGAAGATTGGAATTTAAATGCAAAGCGGGGCAGCTGGCTTGGATTATGTGAAACAGAGTATCAGAGTGGTTAGATAGCTCAGAATAGGGCATCAGAATCCAACTGAAGTGGGAAGAATGCCAAAGTGGTAGTGAGTGAGGCCCATAGAGCATCATGGAGTCCAATCAGAGTGAGTAGGGCTTTCACACAGGGGCCAGTCAGGTGTGAGATGTCAGAACCCATTAGAGATTTTAAAGGACCTCAGTGAAGGATATGAGAGCTGTGCAGGGAGACAAGTCGACTGGGAGTGCTGGAGGTGGACCAGAAAGGGGTAAAAGAGCAAAGGGTGTAAGAGGGTGTTGGTTCCAGGTGTCAGAGACTGAGAGGTATAATAAGGACATTCGTACAGTAGTACAGCCCAGTGAAGAGAGTCTGAACCCTAGTGAGATGGGAAGTAGCGTGTGGAGTCACCTAAATGTGAGGGGTCTGAGCAGGGGTGCTGAGGAGAGAGCATCTGTAAAGGAGAGCAGTATGGAGCAGAAGTTTGTGAGCAGCAGTGGGTAAAGAAGCAGGAGTCTGACAGGTAGAAACTGAATTAAGTGATCTAAAGGGATATCTTTAGTAAGAGGAAAATTGAAGCAGTGCCACTTGATAGGATAAAATGAAAGTTACCTCCCTGCCAAAAATGTATAACCTACAAAATCTAAATGTGGAGAAACATCAGACAAACCAAATGGAGGGACATTTTACAAAATAACCCATCTCTAATTTTCAAAAAGTGTCAAGGCCATTAAAGTCAGAAAAAGTGAAAACTGTTCCAGACTGATGGAGCTGAAATGCATCTAAATATAACGCATGAGTCTGAGCTTGGCTCTAAGGGATGTTACTGGCACAATTTGAGAGGCTTGAATAAGGTCTTGGGATTAGATGCTAGTAATGTATCAATGACAATTTTCTTATTTTGGTGGTTGACTTGTGGTTATGTAGAAGAAGACTTAGGAAATACTTACTGAAGAAATCGAGAATGATACACTATCCTGACAGAAACTTTTTTCAAATAGAAAAAAAAAAAAGAATATTTGAACTGCATTCACTTTTTTGTTAAGTTTGAGATTGTTCTGTAATGAATAAAAAGTAAAAGAGAAACAAAGAGAAAACAGGGATAAAAATTAAATACTGTGCTAAGGATAAAGATATTTTCACTTATAACTTCTCACCTAGTATGTTATAGGTTTTCAGTATATTATGGTTCAATTCTCCTCAATTTGTCCTTGTGATTCACTAAAGTATTGTAACTTTGTGTAAACAAATAATATCTAATCAAGTTTTCAGAATTTCTAAATATGTTGTCTTAGTGTTTGAGGGTGAAATTAGTTCAGACTCTTGAATCACATGAAAGAGAAAGTGGTTGTAGGGGAATTTTTCAAATGATCCTGATTATTTTTGGGTAAGTGATAGATATTTAAATACATGATTTTAAATGTTGGGTAGTTTCTATTCTTATAAGTTCATAGATATTCCATGGAATTAAGAATAAGAGAACTAAGAATTAGAATTTGTATGGAGATTTTGATTTTTATTCATTTGCTGTTGTTATTGAATCATTAAGTCATGTCTGACTCTTCGCAGCACCATGGATTGTAGTCCTGCCTGGCTCCTCTGTCCATGGGATTTCCCAGGCAAGAATACTGGGGTGGGTTGCCATTTCCTTCTCCAGGGGATCTTCCCAACACAGGGATTGGACCCATGTCTGCTGCTGGGCAGGCAGATTCTTTACCACTGAACCACCTGCTAAGTCCTATTTCTTCATTAGAAGATTGTAATTTGTACATAAGAAATAGGAGAGACAGTACCACATAGTAGAAAAAGTACAACAGAATCATGAATGCAGATAGATAAAGTTTGAATCCCAATTTACCTGTTTTTTAAAAATCTTGCTTTTGAAAAAAAATATCTTATTGTCACTAGTTTTTATTTTGTCCTTCATAAAATGGGAACTTACAGAATTTAAATGTTAATTAGCTGTGGAAGTCTGTATACTGTACTATATGGATCTATAATATGGATATATATGTGAATGAAGAAAGTGTGATGTGATCATCCAGGGGATGGAAATTGGTAGATAGATGATAGATGTAAATATCTAAAAAATAATACATATAAATCTATACGTATGAGATGTCTATATAGATATCTACATATCTATCTATATCTATATATCTATATCTATTCAGAGGAAGAGAGAAAGAGATAAACAGATAAACAGATAGATTGACAGACCCATTCATCCCCTGGCACATCACATACAAGCTTCCATACCTCATATTTAATTGTTCCTATTTTAAACACTTGAATTCCTAAAAATACTTAAAGAGACTACATGTAGGGTGGCAGACAATTCTGAGATACTATAAAAAATAACAATTGTTAAAACAGCTTGCCGAAGTCTGTGTACAGGATGTCTGTGCACAGGAAGGCATGGGTGGAATGACGAATACTCTGGGTGGGGGAGTGTGTCCATCATGCTTTCCTGGGGATAGACAGATGGTGTTGATGGCTTGTGAGAAACTGATAGCTGAAACTATCAATGCTGCTAGCCACATGGACGTCCTCTCAAAATAATTTTTATTTCTACATAGATGAATGGTCAGATTTATGGAGTCTATTGATAAAAAATACTTTGACATCTATTTAAATATGTACTTATCTCTGAAGATATGCCTCATTTTAAGGGGTGTGTGTGTGTGTGTGTGTATATATATATAAATATATATATATATATATGGCTAATAGGTAGTGTGTTGGACAGGGAGGCCTGGCGTGCTGCGATTCATGGGTTCGCAAAGTCAGACACGACTGAGCGACTGATCTGATCTGATCTGATCTGATATTAGTCAATATTTCTAAAATTAGCTCACATTCAAGATTCCAAAAAAGGAGTTTGTTTTGAAAAAAATCCTTTGTTAAAGTCAGTAATAATGTCTTAAAGTATCCGTGTATAACACAAATCCAGAGGTCTTTAAATTGAGTTCCTAAAAGTGATACCAAACAGAATTTGTTATAGTCTGATGAAAAGTATTTATTTTCAGGAGATTAGATAGAATTAGATAATAACCAGGTTATTCTTTTTACTATTAAGGCATAATATAGTTATGAACTTAAAAAATTATCCATTCTTTTCTTTCATTTCTTATTCATGTATAAAACTTGACAATCTTTAAATATATGCAGTCCATAGGGAGACCCAGGTTTGATCCTTGGATCAGGAAGATCCCCTGGAAAAATGAATGACTGCCCATTCCAGTATTCTTGCCTGGAGAATTCCATGGACAGAGGAGCCTGGAGGGTTATGTTCTATGAGATCACAGAATCAGACAAGACTGAGCAACTAACACTTTTTAGGATCTTAGGGTACAATGATGCAAAATATCCTTGCCCTCTAAAAGTTTGTTATATCCTGGAGAGACAGGTCAGTAAACAGACATAGAGTGCAGATATACGTGCTGAGAAAGAGCAGGACCATTGATAAGGTGTAAGGAGAGCCTATCAGAGATGTTGGTGCTTACCAAGGGAATAGACAAAATCTTGGGGCGACATGGGAGGGAAATTTCCCCTTGAAAAACTAATAAAAATCATGTAATAAGGGGAGTTTTATGCATGGTAATCCATCCACAAGTAAAAGCACAACGTTGAGAGAGCAACTCATATTCAGGCAATCACAAGAAGTTCAGTGAAGATGGATTACTAAGGACAAGGGGGAGTGATACAAAGTGGGTCTGCAGCATTAGACAAGGCCAATTCATCACAGGGCTTTTATGGCACAATAATAATGGTGGTCATATAAATTTCATCTAAACAAGAACGCATCTTAAGAATAAATAGGGGTTCCATTAATGATAATGTTGTCATAATGAACTTAAGTCAAGACAGTCTTTACCAAACTGAACAATGGTCACACAACCTGTTAAGAAGTTTAGGCTTTATGTTAATGTGAAATCTTCCAAAAATATAACTTGGGATTCAGATATTTAAAGAGTATCTTATCCACTCTTGATTACTAATTATGCTGAATAATATGTTCCTATAGATCTTTGACCTTTCATAAAACTGCAATAAACTGAAAAAACATCTGGAACAATTTCATATAAGCACATTTTCCAGCAGCTAAAAGGCTGATTGGACTTGTGCCTTGAAATTGAGGAAAGTGAGACATGTAGGAAAACTATATTGCCTTTCAGGTCACCAGGGTACCATTGGGGAAATTACTCCACTGAAAGAGTTAATGCAGCTTTCAAACTTACTTAAAAGGAATGTTTTGGGTAGTTAGACACTGAAGTCTGGCTTATCATCACTCTATCTAAAGAACCCTCAAGACACTAGAAATTGAAATCATATGAGTGAAATTATAGAGCCCCTTGGTGTATACTGCAGATGTCCTACCATCATTTTATATTTTATTCTGTTTTGCCTGATTAGCACTGAAAATTCACAAAAGGCAAACCTCAAAGTCAGTTCTCCCTTTGTTTCTGCCAATATTAACTGCAACTGGCTTTAGGGGTTTATTTTTAAAGAAAAGAGAAAGGGTAACAGTTTTCCATTGGCAGCTTCATAGTGCTCTATGCAGCCTGCTTCGTATACACTGATGAATCTTGATTTTAACTTGGAGCAATTAAGCAGATTGGGAATCTATCTGTGGAATCACATAAGAAGTCAGAGAACATGAATTGTTCTCCCACTTATTATTTAGCCCCACCCAGTCTGTTTTTCAGAGTCAGTTGGTAAACTGGCTGCCTTTCTAGCTATACCCTCTCTTCATAAATAAGGTTAGCAAATTTACTGAATGTCTGATCAGCAGGTAGTTTATAGATGTGCCATATCATATTTTACATGTCAAGGATTTTCAAAATACAAAAATTTCCCTAAGAGCTCTATGAGAAGAGAAACAGCTGGGGACCTAGAGAGCTGTTTCCCTAATGTAAGTGTAAAGCAGTTTGAAGCAGCTCCTTCAGATGTGTGTTTTTAAAGAATCGTGCTGCAGATAGTTACCATTAGAGGATGTTTCTGAGACCCTGTTGAGACTCTCAGGAGGAGCTGCTGAAGAACTTCTGGTAAGAGCTTCTGAGATCTGTGACCCCCAGGGAGCAATGCTACTGACAGCTGCTGGGAACTGTCAAGAGTAACAGAAAGAACCAGAAAGAGACATTGGGAACAGTCACAGAGAACAACTAACATATTTGCTAGAAGTGAATAAAGTTGCTGAGGAAAACTGCCATCTCTGAAAGAAGAAACTTAGGTAATCAACTGCTTAAGAGACAATTCTGGTTAAACACTTCATAGAATTTGATGGGGTTTGGGGCTAGAAACTCTTGTGGGGAACATAAACCAAATAAAGTCACTTCATTCCTTCCAAAGCCTGAGACCCAAGAAAAGACAGAAAACAGTGAGTTACAAATGAGAATTGCTTTATCAAACTTATTGCCTGGTTTAAGAAGATTCTTCTCCTTTGGCCTTGTTAAATCTAATTAATAATTGCATCTGTGAAATTATTGCTGCAAAATTAGATAGCTAGGTGTGCAAAAAATGTACATAGGAAGAAACAAAATTATTATTTAAATAGTGTTGTAACTCTATTTTTACTTTCCAAATAAATAGTGTCAATAATTTCAAATATATAAACAATAAATTAGTTTTAAATTATAGCAATAATAATTCAGTCACTCTAATGTTCCAAAATCATTTCTTCTTTCATGAATTTAATTCTCATTATTCCATGTGTCTAGAATATTGCTTTGCTTTACTCTTAACCTGGTTAATTCCTATTAATCCTTCATGTGTTTTCTTAAATATAAGCTCTTCAGTGAAGACTTCCCTCACCATAATTATCACTCAGCACACTTTCATTTCCCCTCAATCACTTAGCAAAATACATAATTACATATTTATTTTACTTATATTTACTTTCATTAGGTTGGCAGCTGTTTAAGGCCAGGTTCATATATTTTTCTGTTGATATGGTTGACTTCACACCTAGAAGATTGCTTGCCACATATGGTCCTTTGTAAATGTAAATGTCTATTTGACATATGAATAAAATGTAAGTGTTTATTAAACATGAAAAGAGAAAGTGAAAGTGTTAGTTGCTCAGTGATGTCACACTCTTTACCACTCCGTGATCTATAGCCCACCAGGCTCCTCTGTACATGGAAGAATACTGGAGTGGTTTCCCAAGCCCTCCTTCAGGGGCTCTTCCCTCAAGAAACTTATCTCTAATTTAAAAGGGAGATAAATTGAAGAAAATAGGGAAAACCACTAGGCCATTCAGGTATGACCTAAATCAAATCCCTTACAAATATACACTGGAAGTGACAAAGAGACTCAAGAAGTTAGATCTGAGAGTGCCTGAAGAACTATGGATGGAATTTCATAACATTTTATAGGAAGTGGTGATCAAAATCATCCCCAAGGAAAAGAAATGCAAAAAGGCAAAATAGTTTTCTGAGGAGGACTTCCAAATAGCTGAGAAAAGAAGAGAAGTGAAAGAAAAAGGAGAAAAGGAAAGGTACACCCACCTGAATTCAGAGTTCCAAAGACTAGCAAGGGAAGATAAGAAAGCTTTTCTATGAACAATGCAAAGAAATAGAAGAAAACAACAGAATGGGAATGACTAGAAATCTCTTCAAGAAAATTAGAGATACCAAGGGAACACTTCATGTGAAGACGGGCACAATAAAGGACACAAACCAGTAGGAACCTAATAGAAGCAGAAGATATTAATAAGAGGTGGCAAAAATACACAGAAGAATTATATTAAAAAGATCTTAATGACCCAGATAACCATGATGGTGTGATCATTCAGTGCTAGACATCTTCGAGTGCAAAGTCTAATGGGCATTAGGAAGCATCACTATGAACAAAGCTAGTAGAGGTAATGGAGTTCCAGTTGAGCTATTTCAAATCCTAAAAGATGATGCTGTGAAAGTGCTGCACTCAATATGCCAGCAAATTTGAAAAACTCAGCAGCGGCCACAGGACTGGAAAAGGTCAGTTTTTATTCCACCTCAAAGAAAGTCACTGCCAAAAATGTTCAAACTACTGCACAATTGCATTCATTCCACATGCTAGCAAAGTAATGCTCAAAATTCTCCAAGTAGGCTTAAAGAGTATATGAACTGAGAATTTCCAGATGTTCAAGCTGGATTTAGAAAAGGCAGAGGAACCAGAGATCAAATTGCTGCATCCATTGGATCATAGAAAAGGCAAGAAAATTAAAAAAAAAAAAAAATCTACTTCTGCTTCATTGACTATCCTAAAGCCTTTGACTGTGTGGATCACAAAAAAACTATGGAAAATTCTTAAAGAGATGAGAAAAACAGATGACCTTACTTGCTTCCTGGGAAACCTGTATGTAGGTCAAAAGGCAACAGTTCATACTGGACATGGAACAACAGACTGGTTCAAAATTGGAAAAGAGTATTTCAAGGCTATAGATTGTCACCCTGCTTATTTAACTTATATGCACAGGTGAAATGCCTGGCTGGATGGAGTACAAACTGGAACCAAGATTGCTGGGAGAAATATCAACAACTTGAGACATGCAGATGACGCCACCCTAATGGTAGAAAGCAAAGAGGAACTAAAGAGCTTCTTGATGAAAGAGGAGAGTGAAAAAGCTGGCTTAAAATTCAACATTCAAAAACTGAAGATCATGGCATCCAGTCCCATCATTTCATGGCAAATAGATAAGGAAACAATAGAAACAATGACTTTTTTTTTTCTTGGACTCCAAAATCACTGCAGATAGTGACTGCCAATGTGAAATTTGAAGACGCTTACTCCTTGAAAGTAACTCTATGACAAACCTTGACAGTGTATTAAAAAGCAAAGACATTTCTTTGGCAACAAAGGTCCATATAGTCAAACCTATAGTTTTTCCAGTAGTCATGTATGAATGTAAGAGTTGGACCATAAAGAAGGCTGAACACCAGAGCACTGATGCTTTTAAACTGTGATGTTGGAAAAGCCTCTTGAGAGTCCCTTGGACTGTAAGGAGATCAAACCAATCAATCATAAGGGAAATCAATCTTGAATATTCACTGGAGGGATTGATGCTGGAACTGAAACTCCCAACACACTGTCCACCTGATGTGAAGAGCTGACTCATTGGAAAAGACCCTGATGGTGGGAAAGATTGAAGGCTGAAGGAGAAGGGGATGACAGAGGATGAGATAGTTGGAAGGCATATCTGACTCAATGGACATGAGTTTAAGCAAGCTCTGGGAGATGGTGAAGGACAGGGAAGCATGACCTATGAGAGTCCATGGGGTTGCAAAGAGTCAGACCTGACTGAGTGAACAACAACAACAGCTGTTAGTACTTAGGCTGTGTCTTCCTATGGAGATTGACCCTTTTAAAAATATTTACTTAGGTTTGTGCTCTTTGCATGACTCTAAACTATTCCCTTATTAAGATCCCTATATTCTAGCTGAGGAAGAGACAGATGAAGGACTCAAGGCTTGGTTCTCCATCTTCAGCATCCTCTTTCAGAACTCCAAAATAAATACCATGTGCTGAAGAATAAAATAATTAAAATTAATTATATATGTTAGACTTTGATACAATTTAATGAAGAACTATCTTGGGAGATAGTTCAATAAAACATAATATGGGAATCTCCTGTAAGAAAAAGAGCTGTGAAGATGTTTCTTTTCTTGATTTTTTTACATTCTTTTATTAGTGCACATATTTTTGCAGAAGTTTTGAAATTGATGCACAGAATTCGATTTGAGAACATTGAACCACAGAGGTATTACTGAGAGAATAGGACTACACTGAAACTGCTAAAAAAACATACATATAAATGTATAAAAATGAGCCTTTTACATTTACATATTGGGGGTCTGTTTGTGCGTGAAACTTGATCACAAAATGTAGTGGGGCATTAGGAGAATGAAAAGCATAGTTTTTCTGTTTTACATTATTTTAACCCTGAGCTAGAAATGTTGATTAATTAATACTTTGAGAATCATAAAAGTAAAAAGATATATATTTTTTGGAGAATGAGTTTGATTCTCCAACCCCAGTTTTTTATTTCATTTGTTTTATTAAAATACTACCTTAGTTATCCAAACAAGTTTATTTATCCATAAAAAATAGAAAAAAGCATACACTGCAAGATTTTCTTAGAAGAAAAAACAAAACATATCCAGAAAACTTCAATTCCTTCTCATTATTTCTTTAATCCACATTTCTCTAATATTATTATAAAATGAAGTAGATAATTCTAAATTATTTTGCATTTGCTCATGTTTATAAATGTTCATATAAATGAGGTTACTGATGAGGTTCAAAACAAATTTGAAAATCACTGAAGCACATTAAGTAAATTCTCAAAATTATCTAATATATTAATTTTGTACTGTTCATGGGATTCTCAAGGCAAGAACACTGAAGTGGTTTGCCATTCCCCTCTCCAATGGACCATGCTTTGTTGCTTTAGCAAACTCTAGATCATGAAGGGCAGGAAAGCCTGGTGTGCTGCAGTCCATGTGGTTGCAAAGAGTCAGACATGACTTAGCGACTGAACAACAACAAATATACTAATAAATATCTCACACAAAATTTTAAGCCAAATGATAATATAAAACTATAAATATGTTTCTACATTTTACTTAATTTTCAGGTAGCCACTTAGGAATAATCCAGGTGAAGAAAATCTGTGTATATATTTGGCATAAACTGGAAACAAGATTGCCAGGAGAAATATCAATATCCTCAGATACACAGGCACAGATGACACCACCCAGATGGCAGAAAGTGAAAAGGAACTGAAGAGCCTCTTGATGAAAGTGAAAGAAGAGAGTGAAAAATCTGACTTAAACCTCAACATTCAAAAAACTAAGATCATGGAATCCAGTCCCATCACTTCATGGCAAAGATATGGGGAAACCATGTAAACAGTGACAGACTTTATTTTCATGGGTTCCAAAATCACTCCAGATAGTGACTGCAGCCATGAAATTAAAAGACGCTTGCTCCTTGGAAGAAAAGTCATGACCAACCTAGACAGCATATTAAAAAGCAGAGACATTACTTTGCTGACAAAGGTCCGTGTAGTCAAAGCTATGGTTTTTCCAGTACTCATGTATGGATGTGAGACCTGGACTATAAAGAAAGCTGAGCACCAAAGAATTGATGCTTTTGACCTGTGGTGTTGGAGGACTGCTGAGAGTCCCTTGGACTGCAGGGAGAACCAACCAGTCCATCCTAAAGGAAATCAGTCCTGAATATTCATTGGAAGGACTGATGTTTAAGCTGAAACTCCAATCCTTTGACCACCTAATGGGAAGAACTGACTCCTTGGAAAAACCCTGATGCTGGGAAAGATAGATAGCAGAAGAAGGGGACAAATGAAGATGAGATGGTTGAATGGCATCACCAATTTGATGGACATGAGTTTGAGCAAGCTGGGAGTTGATGATGGACAGGGAAGTCTGAAGTGCTGGAGTCCATGTGGTCATAAAGAATCAGACACTACTGAGCAACTGAACTGATTGACATGAAACATGAGAGTGATATGTTACAAATGAAATATATATTTAAGTTACATTAATAGTTTAATATTAAAATTATGAGAAATATAGTTCTCATTATAGCTAGTACCAATCGACATACACCTAGAATACTGATTTTAGTTTGAAATCCCACATCTTTAAAATTTGTACCACATGATACCAATATGGATGGTAGTGGGCTAATTTGATGGATTCAAAAATGATTAGCTTATAGAAGTGTGAGACTAAGGAGAGATTACTTTTTTTTTTTTTTCATTTATCTGGAGGGCTGCCATGTAGAAGTCTAGAGTAACTCATTCTCCTTTGCTCTCAAAGGCATTATAATTATGATTGCTATATGAAAATAATTAAGAAGCAAATTTTTATTCAAAAAATAGGAAAAATTAAAAACCTGTAATAAATTATGACTCCTTGAATGTAGATCTGTGTCTGAATGTATCATTATGTCCCCTTTAGTGCTTGGCGGGTTGCCCTTCACATAAAAGTTCTTCCAAAATTAATGTTGAATCAATGAACAAATTAACAGACATGAATGACCAATAATGAAATAATCAGCAATGCAAGGAAGCTAGCTTTCTTCTATTGAGAGTTTTGAAGCAAAGGCTAAATGACTATGAAATAGGAATGAAATGCAAGTTGTGATTGTAAAATATCCCTAGTTGTCATTTGTGCCACCTAACACCTATCTTATTATTGTATAGCATATTATGTCACAGAAATATTTCCATCAATTGGCAAGTTGGCATATTATGGATCCCTGCACCCTGAAACAGGAAAAATACATTGATTATGAGCATAGAGATTATCAAAAGGTAAAGATGGATTGGTTTCAAGCCCCGAATAATGCATGTGCTCAGTAACTCAGTCGTGTCCAATTCTTTGTGACCCCAGTGACTGTAGCCCTTCATACTCCCCTGTCCATGGTATTCGCCAGGCAAGAACACTGGAGTGTGTTGCCATTTTCTCCTCCAGAAGATAAATGCATAAAGATGCATAAAGATGTATAATCCACAGTGTGATTCCTTTCATCTGTAAACATGGATTGTAATGGTAGTAAACTTAGAATGCTGTGAGGATTAAGTGAGATGATATTTTTAAAGTCTCAGGCACAAAGTAAGTTATTGATATGGTCTATATCTTATTAATCATTTTCTGATTATATTTGTATCTTAGATTGTTCACTCGATGATGTTATCTGGCTTCATTTGACTGTATTATCATTATAAACCCATGTACTCATATTACCACTTCAAAATATTTAGTATAGTGCTGTACAAAGCAGGTGGTAATTATGTGACAGGGGACTGATGGACACTGAATATTGTGGTTTCAGTACTATTTACAGTAGCATGGATCAGCATTAGAAAATCATACCTGTTTCTCTTTTTTTGTCCACAGAGCTTAGCAAGGTCTGAAGACTAAGTGGAATCTTAGTAAACACTTGTAACATTACAATCACCATTTTCTGCTTTAGTTTTTGGAATTAACCACTATGTGGAAGAGACTAAAGAAAAAATAGTGTAAAATGACTAAAATGATGATAGGGTAACATTCTATTAGAGCCAAAAGGAGTTTTCTTAGAACTGGAGTCAGAGTTGAATAATATACTGAAAGCTTGATACGATTAGGCAATAATGTGTCAAGACAAGTGATGTTGCATTTATGGAAGAGTATCTTAAAGAAAGAAAAGGGTAGTCTGAATGGGAAAGAAAAGAAAAGTTAAAATATGGGAAACCCAAGGATTGAAGAAAAAAAACTTAATTCAGGGATAGGGAAAATGTGGGATATTATATTTTCCTCAGAAAGACACCATTTGACATATTATCTAAATCTGCAGAAGGAGATGAAAGTACTTTATATATGTGTGGTATTAATAATAGCACTAGAAGTACTTGAAGTGAAAGTTGCTCAGTTGTGTCTGACTCTTTGCAATCCCATGGACTATACAGTCCATGGAATTCTCCAGGCCAGAACACTGGAGTGGCTAGCCTTTCCCTTCTCCAGGGGATCTTCCCAGTCTAGGAATCAAACCCAGGTCTCCCGTATTGTAGGTGGGTTCTTTACCAGCTGAGCCACAAGGGAAGATGAGAGTATTTTATATGTGTGTGATATAAATAATAACACTAGAAGTATTTAATGACAGCTTTTTAGTATAACTGATAGTAATGGCTAGATTCAGTCATACCACTGAGCTAGCTGAAAGTCACAAAAGTATATAATTATTATTCATTTCTTTAAACTCAGAAGTTCTTAGACTATTATGTGAGTGTGCCTTTGTGGGAATGCTAAGTCCTGCTATAGAAGACTATTCAATAGCAGAACAGCTAAATTTCCCTTATCACTCAAAGTCAGCATTTTGCCTCATGTTACTGGAAATTACAATAGAAAGGAAAATTGACTAAGTGTCTCTATGTTTTATATCTTTAACAAATCTATAAATAAATTTCTTTTGGAAAAAACCTCCACAAATCTGAAAGTATGAAATGGAATGGAAGCTCCTTCCATTAAATATTGATTGAATTGATTTCTGATTTCCTAGATACTAACAAGTCAGTACTTAGAGTTCTGTTTTTTTTTTCTAATGTAGCCTGATATTTATATCTGCTTGAATGCCATACTGTTAGATTTTCTAACAGTTTGTAGGGTTATTTTGTTTTCTTTTAGCCACTGGAAATGGTGTCTGAAAAATGACAGAATTGTACACAGTAAAAATATCCATGGTCCTTCTACAATTTGAATTTTTTTAAATAAATAAATTGTTCAACAGTAAAATGTTCTTTTAAAGCATTGAGGCTTAGTATAGAGGAGAGAAAAGCTTATTGTCCAGTCATGAATTCAGTTGAATTCAAAATAGCTTCATATCTAAGAAATAGCAACATTTATTGAAGTCACACCTCTTAAGCATTTGAATGATGTAGCAGAAATCTTTTTAACTTGAGATGAAAGTATAAAGACATAACCTTTTAAAAAGATAATTCTTTTATAGCTCCTTTGATGACTACACAAAGAAATTAATGATGCAAAATAGCTTATAACACATGATTATAAAATAACCCATCCTTTGCAATTTGGCTACCATTCTTAAACTGAGAGGATCTCAGTGATACAATTCCCTCCATTATGTTCTTGCTTAGTTCACAAATACAGTCATAATACAGTACAATACATGACACTGACACAGTTAAGTGAAAAGAAATCAGATGAGGTTCAAAATACACTTGGAAACACCCAAGAAGTTTACTTATACATCCAGTGAAATCAATTTCAGAAAGCCATATACTTGCATTATCACAAAAGTACAGCTATTTAGCAAAGAATGACTACATACTTCCTCTTTGTAAAGGTATAGTAAAGATTCACAGTTCTTATAGTGACAAACTGTTTGCATAATACTTCACTTGAAGTATTAATGTAAACATTAACATTAAAAGATGTAAATATAGAAAACGTATTCATTTATAAGTAGCATGAGGAAGACTCTGGTGACAGACAGTTAAGTTTCATGATCATAGTGGCAGTCACACAAAACTATACAAATGATAAAATTTTATAGACCTACACACACATATACACACAAAAGTATATGAAAAATATGCACACGAAACCTGAATAAACTCTGTGGATAATACCAGTGTCAATTTCCTGGTTTTGACACTGCCCTGTAGTTCTGCAATACCTATCATTGGGAAAAGCTGGGTAAAATTACGTGGGACCTCCTTATATATTTATTTCTAACTTCCTGTGAAACTATAATTATTTCAAAGTGAAACTTAAAAAAAAAAATAGAGACAGACTTAATGTCTACAGAACAAAGCTTTGACTTTTTTTATCTTGACTAAAACTAGACAAAAAAAAATATGTGAGAGATTGGAAAGTTTAACATTGATTAATTTGCAACTAAGGCATTGACATTAAAATTTTAAGGTATAAATACTTTGGGTTATTTCAAATGCTAATTTGTAAAACAAGTCATAAATGAGATTTATTTTTTTTTCTGGAATTAAATGCTAAATTAAGTTCTAAAAATCAGACAAATGAAAAAAATCCAAGCCTTTAAATACATATATGAAAATTTACCAACTTTCTCTCCAGTCTATTTCAGGCTAATTTGAAAATAATCAGAGCAATGTTAATTCACACAAATATGACATTTCAGGCCATAACTTTGTGTATGTTGGTATCTTGGCATCAATTACAGGAATCTCTCTTTCCCTCTCCACTGCCCCCACTCTCCACAAACTTTCAGTTTCTCTCCAAGCTTTTGGTAGATTCTTCTTACATTTTATTCATAGACCTGAAATTTATTTTAGATCTTCTTTAAGTTTTACTCCAATGGTCTACTATTACCCTCTAATTTTTAAACTGAAACAGTGACAGCTAATTTGTTCACTTTCACCTAAATGTATTAATAATTCAGTGGTTGGTAAGTGCCTTTTACGGAGGAAATTTTAAGTTAACATCTTCAGAACTTTTATTGATTCACAATGTGGTATCTGTTCCTCAGCAATCTTGCTCTCTGTGTGTGAGGCCACTGGCTAGTTAGTCTATCTTATCTTCTGGGTATGAGTCCTTACTATGTTTAATGACCAAATTCTCTTCAGGGCTGGAAATAACTCTTGTATTCAAAGCAACACTTAGATTCATTGTGTTTTCAATAAATTTAACATAGATTTCTGCAGTTGGGCAAATATGAACATAAATCTGAGCTTAGCCATTTAATAATGATGTAACCTTGGTCAAGTTATTTAATGTTTATATCTTTAAGTCTAGGATTGTTGTTTTTTAGGTTGGGATGACGAGACTACTTCCTTATATTGTGCTAATTTATGAGAAGTAAAGATTTTACATGAAATATCTGGCCCAGGGACTACACTATAGTATGTGCTTATGTATGGGTTTAAGTTTGATTAGATTTCAGAATACTGTGATGAACTGGTACCTATTAGTCTTGGATACTTAAAGTTGGTAGGTATGTTAGCACAGAACAAAAGGAATCACTTTTGTTCGTTCCTACTGGCTGATGTTATGGTAAATTTTTTGTGTCAACTTGGCTGGCATGAGGGATTCCTGGATGACTGCTGCTGCTGCTGCTGCTAAGTCGCTTCAGTCCTGTCCAACTCTGTGCAACCCCGTAGACAGCAGCCCACCAGGCTCCCCCATCCCTGGGATTCTCCAGGCAAGAACACTGGAGTGGGTTGCCATTTCCTTCTCCAATGCATGAAGGTGAAAAGTAAAAGTGAAGTTGCTCAGTCGTGTCTGACTCTTCGCGACCCCATGGACTGCAGCCTACCAGGCTCCTCCATCCATGGGATTTTCCAGGCAAAAGTACTGGAGTGGGGTGCCATCGCCTTCTCAGTCTGGATGACTAGTAAAAGATTATTTCTGGGTGTATCCATGAAGGTGTTACTAGAGGAGATTAGCATTTGTATCTGTACATCAAGTAAAGAAGATCAGTGAGGATTGGGATCATCCAGTCTGTTGTGGGTCTAAACAAAATTAAAAGATAGAGGGAGGGAAAATTTGCTCTCTTTGCACCCATCTTCTGGCCCCATGTTGATTACCCTGGTTCTCTGGTATTTGGACTTATATTAAATTATATCCCTGTCTTTCTTAAACTTCTAGCTTACAGACAGCAGACTGTGAAGCTTCTTAGCCTCCAAAATTGTGTGAGCCACTTCTCATAGTATAGTTTTTTTGTGATGGAACCCTGACTAATAGAGCCAGGAATAATAATGATGAATCAAAACTATTTATGTTACTATGTCTTTGCTTGAAATCCAAAAACTAATAATATGTATTATTGCTGCTCCTGGAAGCTCTCAACAAAATGTTCAATAAGTATAATTGATATAACTAAAATCTTACAAGGAATAAAAATAAATCCTGGCCTTTCTTTTAGTCTATAAAAAATAAATATACACAAAATAAAAGGCTATAGCAGGACACTGTACCAGGATATATATTCTGGTACTTCATAAAATTAACCAAACATATGTCCACATAGAGTTCAGAGTTTTAGGGAGACTTTGCACAGGAAAAGGAACTTAAAGGTACCTGTGGTAAAAATTCCATGGATGGAGGAGCCTGGTGGGATGCAGTCCATGGGGTCACTAAGAGTTGGACACGACTAAGCGACTTCACTTTCACTTTCATGCATTGGAGAAGGAAATGGCAACCCACTCCAGTGTTCTTGCCTGGAAAATCCCAGGGACAGGGGACCCTGGTGGGCTGCCATCTATGGGGTCGCACAGAGTTGGACATGACCAAAGCAACTTAGCAGAAGCAGCAGCAGTGGTAAAAATTAATCATTCTTCATTCCCTTTTGATTAGAGGCCAATGTATACTATATTTTCTCTTTTCTCCCCTTTTCTGTTCTGCTGTTATTGTACTGTTTGCTTCAGGGAACATAGAAATAACATTTTTCTATATGAGCAAACTACGACACAATTTCACTCATCTCACATGCTAGTAAAGTAATGCTCAAAATTCTCCAAGCCAGGCTTCAGCAGTACATGAACCGTGAACTTCCAGATGTTCAAGCTGGTTTTAGAAAAGGCAGAGGAACCAGAAATCAAATTGCCAACATCTGCTGGATCATCAAAAAAGCAAGAGAAGTTCCAGAAAAACATCTATTTCTGCTTTATTGACTATGCCAAAGCCTTGGACTGTGTGGATCACAATAAACTGTGGGAAATTCTGAAAGAGATGGGAATCCCAGACCACCTGATCTGCGTCTTTAGAAACCTATATGTAGGTCAGGAAGCAACAGTTAGAACTGGACATGGAACAACAGACTGGTTCCAAATAGGAAAAGGAGTACGTCAAGGCTGTATATTGTCACCCTGCTTATTTAACTTATATGCAGAGTACATCATGAGAAATTCTGGGCTGGATGAAGCACAAGCTGGAATCAAGATTGCTGGGAGAAATATCAATAACCTCAGATATGCGGATGACACAACTCTTATGGCAGAAAGTGAAGAGGAACTCAAAAGCCTCTTGATGAAAGTGAAAGAGGATAGTGGGAAAATTGGCTTAAACTCAACATTCAGAAAATAAAGTTCATGGCATCTGATCCCATCACTTCATGGGAAATAGATGGGGAAACAGTGGAAACAGTGTCAGACTTTATTTTTGGGGCTCCAAAATCACTGCAGATGGTGTTTGCAGCCATGAAATTAAAAGACACTTACTCCTTGGAAAGAAAGTTATGACCAACCTAGATAGCATATTGAAAAGCAGAGACATTACTTTGCCAACAAAGGTTCATCTAGTCAAGGCTATGGTTTTTCCAGTGGTCATGTATGGATGTGAAAGTTGGACTGTGAAGAAAGCTGAGCGCCGAAGAATTGATGCTTTTGAACTGTGGTGTTGGAGAAGACTCTTGAGGGTTCCTTGGACTGCAAGGAGATCCAACCGGTCCATTCTAAAGGAGATCAGCCCGAGGTGTTCTTTGGAAGAAATGATGCTAAGGCTGAAATCCAGTATTTTGGCCACCTCATGAGAAGAGCTGACTCATTGGAAAAGACTCTGATGCTGGGAGGGATTGGGGGTAGGAGGAGAAGGGGACGACAGAGGATGAGATGGCTGGATGGCATCACCGACTCAATGGACATGAGTCTTGATGAACTCCGGGAGTTGGTGATGGACAGGGAGGCCTGGCGTGCTGCAATTCATGGGGTCGCAAAGAGTTTGATATGACTGAGAGACTGAACTGAACTGATATGAGCTACAATAGAGGACAAGATATTCTTGCTTTACTGGTGAAACATAAAGAACAAAAATGATCAAAATAAGAAAAGTTAAAATAGCCTTAGCAAATTAATTATAGCCATTGACTTAAACAGAGAATGTTTTACATTTACAATGGATTCATCTATTTATCAATATAGCTATAGATTTTAGAGAACCTATGCTATTTTCATATGAAAAAGTTTTATTCTTTCATAAATATATTTATCACATTTCCTGCAATGTGAATGTTTTATTGATTTTTAAATAGGAAAAATTAAGCCTAATGCTTGGCAGTACGTCTTACTGTAATAGATTTTTCTCTGCATATCACGTGGATGTTGGGTTGTCAGGATATTTGGTGGGCTTAGATACTCCTTAAGGATCTTTCCACCATAATTTCTATAATTTTCCATATTTTTATGTATATTTTTCTTGGAACATAAGGAGCTTCTGTTGTGATATGAATGGACAATGCTGATGTATTGTTTTTAAATTCTAAATGATTGGAATGATTGAAGAAATGTATCAGTTACCTTTCTCAATGTCTTGCTATGCTTATAAGGCCAAATATGAGTGCTACTTTCTTCATAGGATTTATGCTTTAAGTAAAATATGTGAATAATGTGCTGAATCTCTGTTTTCAGAGAACACCAAGTTAACCCTGCCTTCCCTTCTACTTCTGTTTAAAAAATAAAATTGCTTTGTGCCTCAGAGAAAAAGAATGAACATAGGGCATAAAATTCTTTAATTGCCAAACACTGACCATTAATCTTCAATGTACACACAAGGTGTTCTCAATTTCCCCTCATCTCAGTGGAAGATATTTATTCCTTATTTTCCTAGCCTCTCCTTGATCCCTGAGGCCTTCCTCTCCATGAGTAACCTTCACCAGCCTCTCCAAACATAAGAATATTTATTTGTCACTTTGTCCCCTCTTGATATCACAAAAATGTTCCTCTTTTCAGATATACTTATGGAAAAAGGAATTTAGACTTATGGATTATACTTTTTATCCTTCTACAACTTCTCAATGTGAATCTTATCAGTGGTCCTATTTCATTAATAAAATTGTTCTTACCAACATCTTCAATAATTCTGTTACTGGAACAAAAGAAAACATAACTACTATCCTTCTTATTCTTTTAGTAGTATGTGAAAGAGTTGACTATTTGTTCCTTGAAATTCCTTCTCTGTGTCCTTTTCTTGTTCATGGTCATTGCCTAAATTTAAATCATTGTTTACATCATTGGATTTTTATATGAATGCATTGCAGAATCTACATTTTCTAGTCTTTTGTATACAAATATCAGTCTTTTTTTAAAAATTGAATTTAATAATTTCACTTCCTTGCTTAACATCCATCAAGGATTTTTCTATGCTCTATAGAGTACAAGACAAATATTACACACACACACACACACACACAAATACTTTGTGATCTGAACCACATCTGTCATTTCAGCTGCATCTCTCAAGACTCTCATATGTGTCCCCACGCTCAAGTGTTATTCCACTATGTTTGACAGTCAAAGGCATGAGGCTGTATATCAACTTTTCTATTCACTGGAGAGTTTTCATTTTTAAAATATTCTGTCTATGATTTCCATTTGGACCTCATTAAACTCTAAAATTTTTGATGACAGGAAATATAATCCTTTTTTTGTATCTAATGTCTTTCTTCGTGTGGGTCGTATAATAATTTAAAGCTCACACAAACAACACACATATTATATTCAATTAAAGTTAATGTGCATGATGTAAATGTTATGCATAAAAAGGAATTTTAATTTCTGTTTCCTTTTTAAAAATTAAATTGCTGGCAAGATTATTTTGTCTTATTTATGTGAGATCTATAGTAAATCTAATAGCAGTAAATTTATATATTACAGTTATGGTGGTAAAATTGCTGTGCGAGATTGTGTATGTCTGCATATGTATGCATATTAGCAAATTTCTCTCTCCCAAAGAGGAGTTTGCACCAATATACATTATACTCCTAACTATAGTTTCTCTTTAAATTCTTGCCTGGAGAATCCCACGGACAGAAGAACATGGCAGGCTACAATTATTATGTGAGACAATCTTAGAACAACTTATCTTATGTCTATTCAAAATTTATACTTCCTTATTATAAGCATATTGCTTTTACTCTTCAGTATTCTCTTGTGTGGTATTTGTTTCTTATTGATTTTTAAAAACTTTCTGTAAGTTGTTTCCCTTGTAGCTCAGTCAATAAAGAATCTGTCTGCAGTGCAGGAGACCACAGTTCAATCCCTGGGTCAGGAAGATCCCCTGGAGAAGGAAATGGCAACCCACTCCAGTATTCCTGCCTGAAAAATCTCATGGATAGAGGAGCCTGGTGGGCTGCAGTCCATGGGGTCGCAAAGAGTCAGGCACAACTGAGTGACTAACACTTACTTCTGGGAGTTGTGGAATTCAAAACTTATATCTTGCAAATAATTTTCTCACACAGTGAATTATTTTTCTTCTGATATTGATTATGATATTTTTGCCTTTTGGAAAGTTAATTTGGTATGCTCAATTTTATCAATATTGTCCTTTAAGGTTTTTTTTTTTTTTTTATTTTACAATATTGTATTAGTTTTGCCAAATATCGAAATGAATCTGCCACAGGTATACCTGTGTTCCCCATCCTGAACCCTCCTCCCTCCTCCCTCCCCATACCATCCCTCTGGGTCGTCCCAGTGCACCAGCCTCAAGCATCCAGTATCCTGCATCGAACCTGGACTGGTGACTCGTTTCATACATGATATTATACATGTTTCAATGCCATTCTCCCAAATCTCCCCACCCTCTCCCTCTCCCACAGAGTCCATAAGACTGATCTATACATCAGTGTCTCTTTTGCTGTCTCGTACACAGGGTTATTGTTACCATCTTTCTAAATTCCAAATATATGTGTTAGTATACTGTATTGGTGTTTTTCTTTCTGGCTTACTTCACTCTGTATAATAGGCTCCAGTTTCATCCATCTCATTAGAACTGATTCAAATGTATTCTTTTTAATGGCTGAGTAATACTCCATTGTGTATATGTACCACAGCTTTCTTATCCATTCATTTGCTAATGGGCATCTAGGTTCCTTTACGGTTTTTGAGATAGGGTTCTAATTAAGTCTTATCATACAAATGAATAGATAACTAAATGAGTGGATGAATAAATAATCATGGATTGGATAAGAATGGTGTATTAGATTTCTCTGGAGAAAAAGCTACAATAGAAGATAGATCTGTATGTGTATATAGTATAGAGAGAGAGAGAAAGAAAAAATACACAGAGAAATCGATTATAAGAAATTGATGCAGGTTCCAGTCTAAAAGCTGATAGACTTGCCAAGGGGAACCCATGTTTCAGTTCAAGTCCAAAGTCCAAAAAAGGCTCATGAAAGCTTAAACAGTCAGGCAGGAAGAGTTCTGTCTAAACATTTTTGTTCTTTTCATTTCTTAAAGTAAATAGATGAGGTACACTTGTACTCAGGAGATCAATCTGCTTTATTCACTCTATAGATTCAATATGTTAAGCTTATCTAGAAACACCCTTACAGAGACCCAGAATGCTTTTTCAAATATCTTGGCACTTAACAAAATTAAATATCATAAAATTAAACATCATAAATAATAGTATATATGTCTATAGCACTTTAATTTCACATGGTCTTCTAAGTGTAAATCTCAGTTGCACACCACTTACAATATATGATATTACTTAATATTTCTGGTCACAACTTTTATGTCTGTAATACAAAGATAATATGAATCATCATTATCTTATAAGTTGTTGCAAAGACTAAATCAATTTGTGTCAAATGCTTAGAGCCATACTTTGTTGACACATAGTAAGTGATCCATAAATGTTAGCAATTAATAGTTTTCCTCACAGAAATATTGTAAATTGCATGCTACAGTAACCTTTAGCAGATTAGGAAAAATTCAAAAGTTAATTGAATAGAATTATACCATGTAATGAAGAAGGAAATGGCAACCCACTCCAATATTCTTGCCTGGAAAATCCCATCGACAGAAGAACATGGCAGGCTACAGTCTATGGGGTTGCAAGAGTTGGACATGACTAAGCAATGAAGCACACACACGCACGCCATGTAAAGAGCTAGGAATTATCTTACCTGTTCTTACAATAAGAAAATGTTGAACAAATTGAAAGTCAATAACTTTTCTTGGACCCACCCAAGGAAAACCACCATTGGGAAAAATGGAGAGACAGCTGAATCCAGAGCTTATAGCCAAAAATTGCTTATTTGGAGCAGAATTTAATAGAACCCTAAGCTAGTGAACTGCCAGACGTTCAAGCTGGTTTTAGAAAAGGCAGAGGAACCAGAGATCAAATTCCCAACATCCGCTGGATCATCGAAAAAGCAAGAGAGTTCCAGAAAACATCTATTTCTGTTTTATTGACTATGCCAAAACCTTTGACTGTGCAGATCACAATAAACTGGAAAATTCTTAAAGAGATGGGAATACCAGACCACCTGACCTGCATCTTGAGAAACCTATAAGCAGGTCAGGAAGCAACAGTTAGCTCTGGACATGGAAAAACAGACTGGTTCCAAATAGGAAAATGAGTACATCAAGGCTGTTTATTGTCACCATGCTTATTTAACTTATATGTAGAGTACATCATGACAAACACAGGGCTGGAAGAAACACAAGCTGGAATCAAGATTGCTGGGAGAAATATCAATAACCTCAGATATGCAGATGACATCACCCTTATGGCAGAAAGTGAAGAGGAACTAAAAAGCCTCTTGATGAAAGTGAAAGTGGAAAGTGAAAAAGTTGGCTTAAAGCTCAACATTCAGAAAACAAAGTTCATGGCGTCTGGTCCCATCACCTCATGGGAAATAGATGGGGAAACAGAGGAAACAGTGTCAGACTTTATTTTTTGGGGTTCCAAAATCATTGCAGATGGTGATTGCAGGCATGAAATTAAAAGACGCTTACTCCTTGGAAGAAAAGTTCTGATCAACACAGACAGTATATTGAAAAGCAGAGACATTACTTTGCCAACAAAGGTCCATCTAGTCAAGGCTATGGTTTTCCCAGTGGTCATGTATGGATGTGAGAGTTGGGCTTGTAAAGAAAGCTGAGCACTGAAGAATTTGATGTTTTTGAACTGTGGTGTTGAAGAAGACTCTTGAGAGTCCCTTGGACTGCAAGGAGATCCTACCAGTCCATTCTGAAGGAGATCAGCCCTGGGATTTCTTTGGAAGGAATGATGCTAAAGCTGAAACTCCAGTACTTTGGCCACCTCATGCAAAGAGTTAACTCATTGGAAAAGACTCTGATGCTGGGAGGGATTGAGGGCAGGAGGAGAAGGGGATGACAGAGGATGAGATGGCTTGATGGCATCACTGACTCGATGGATGTGAGTCTGAGTGAACTCTGGGAATTGGTGATAGACAGGAAGGCCTGGTGTGCTGTGATTCATGGGGTTGCAAAGAGTCAGACATGCCTGAGTGACTGAACTGAACTGAAGCTGGTAGCAACACTTTAATGGTAATTTTGATGAATTGCTGAAGGTTAAGTATATATAATAATGAAAGAGGGAAACTACTGGAGATTCAATATTTGTGGGCCCTCATGCTTTCAAGAATTTTCATTAACAAACTTGTAAGGAGCACATGTTTGAGACCTAAGACAGATACCCTCCTGCCTTTGGCAGTGCTGATGGTTTGGGGAGGAATAAATATTGTTCAATAATTACAACGTGTTGTTTATAACAATGACCAACATTTCAAGGGAAAAAGTTTTACCAGAGCTTTGTCCCATGTTCAGGAAAGGCATTTCTTCAATCTAGACAGCTCTATTCTACCTATCTCCCCTAAATTGGAACTGGGGGATAAGGTAAGAGACAATTGTCATGGTCACAGCCTAGTGACACAGGCCCACTAAACACCTGAATTTAAATCACGAGTGCTTTTAGAACACTTTAGAATTAAATCAGAGATACCAAATGAACATTTCATTCAAAGATGGGCTCGATAAAGGACAGAAATGGTACGGACCTAACAGAAGCAGAAGATATGAAGAGATGGCAAGAATACACAGAAGAACTGAACAAAAAAGATCTTCAAAACCCAGATGATCACGATGGTGTGATAACTGACCTAGAGCCAGGTATCCTGGAATGTGAAGTTAAGTGGGGCTTAGAAAGCATCACTATGAACAAAGCTAGTACAGGTGATGGAATTCCAGTTGAGCTATTCCAAATCCTGAAAGATGATGCTGTGAAAGTGCTGCACTCAATATGCCAGAAAATATGGAAAACTCAGCAGTGGCCACAGGACTGGAAAAGGTCACTTTTCATTCCAATCCCTAAGAAAGGCAATGCCAAAGAATACTCAAACTACCACACAATTACACTCATCTCACACGCTAGTAAAGTAATGCTCAAAATTCTCCAAGCCAGGCTTCAGCAATATGTGAACCATGAACTTCCTGATGTTCAAGCTGAATTTAGAAAAGGTAGAGGAACCAGAGATCAAATTGCCAACATCCGCTGGATCATCAAAAAAGCAAGAGAGTTCCATAAAGGCATCTATTTCTGCTTTCTTGACTATGCCAAAGCCTTTGACTGTGTGGATCACAATATACTGTGGAACATTCTGAAGGAGATGGGAATACCAAACCACCTGATCTTCCTCTTGAGAAATTTGTATGCAGGTCAGGAAGTAACAGTTAGAACTGGATATGGAACAACAGACTGGTTCCAAATAGGAAAATGAGTATGTCAAGGCTGTATATTGTCACCCTGCTTATTTAACTTATATGCAGAGTACATCATGAGAAACGCTGGACTGGAAGAAACACAAGCTGGAATCAAGATTGACGGGGGAATTATCAGTAACCTCAGATATGCAGATGACACCACCCTTATGGCAGAAAGTAAAGGGGAACTAAAAAGCCTCTTGATGAAAGTGAAAGTGGAGAGTGAAAAATTTGGCTTAACACTCAACATTCAGAAAACGAAGATCATGGCATCCAGTCCCATCACTTCATGGGAAATAGATGGGAAACAGTGGAAACAGTGTCAGACTTTGTTTTTCTGGGCTCCAAAATCACTACAGATGGTGACTGCAACCATGAAATTAAAAGACGCTAACTCCTTGGAAGGAAAGTTATGACTAACCTAGATAGCATATTCAAAAGCAGAGACTACTTTGCCAACAAAGGTCCGTCTAGTCAAGGCTATGGTTTTTCCTGTGGTCATGTATGGAGGTGAGAGTTGGACTGTGAAGAAGGCTGAGTGCCAAAGAATTGATGCTTTTGAACTGTGGTGTTGGAGAAGACTCTTGAGAGTCCCTTGGACTGCAAGGAGATCCAACTAGTCCATTCTGAAGGAGATCAGCCCTGGGATTTCTTTGGAAGGAATGATGCTAAAGCTGAAACTCCAGTACTTTGGCCACCTCATGAGAAGAGGTGACTCATTGGAAAAGACTCTGATGCAGGGAGGGATTGGGGGCAGGAGGAAAAGGGGACGACAGAGGATAAGATGTCTGGATGGCATCACCGACTCGATGGACGTGAGTTTGAGTGAACTCCGGGAGATGGTGATGGACAGGGAGGCCTGGCGTGCTGCGATTCATGGGATCGCAAAGGGTCGGACACGACTGAGCGACTGATCTGATCTGATCTGATGCTTCCCTTTCCACAAATTTTACCAAATTAATAGGGATCTATTAAAATAATAATGGACTACATACTCCTATAAAGAGTAAGCATAAATTCAATAGAGGGGACAAAACAAAGTCACTTGAGGAACTTAAGAAGACTCTGGCACCTACTACTGGTCACTCAATCATGCTAACTCTTTATAACCCCTTGGACTATAGCCTTCCAGGCTCCTCTGTTCATGGGATTCTCCAGGCAAGAATCCTGGTGTGAGTTGCCATTCCCTTCTCTAGGGGATCTTCCCAATGCAGGGATTAAATCTAGGCCTCCTGTATCGCAGGCAAACTCTTTACCATATGAGCCACTAGGGAAGCACCACAATAAACATTAGACACGGTTAAATTAACCCTAGCTATATTAGCATGAAGTCTCACAACAAAACTATGTTCCTATTACATCATAGTACTACTACTACTAAGTCGCATCAGTCATATCCAACTCTGTGCGACCCCATAGACGGAAGCTCACCAGGCTCCCCAGTCCCTGGGATTCTCCAGGCAAGAACACTGGAGTGGGTTGCCATTTCCTTCTCCAATGCATGAAAGTGAAAAGTGAAAGTGAAGTTGTTCAGTTGTGTCTGACTCTTCGCAACCCCATGGACTGCAGCCTACCAGGCTCCTCCGTCCATGGGATTTTCCAGGCAAAAGTACTGGAGTGGGGTGCCATTACCTTCTCCACCTATTACATCATGGTCAGCTTCAAAAACCTGATAAGGCATAATGAAAGGAAAAGAAAAAACAGAGTTAAAAGAATAAAAAAGAACATCAGAATCAGTTATGACACAGATGTAGGAATTGCCCAAAAGGAAAGATAGTAATTATGATTAATATTTTAAGGGCTTTAATAGAAAAAGTGGACAACATGCAAGAACTGATAAATAATGTAATAAGAGAGATGGAAACTCAAAGAAAAGATCAAAAGTAAGTGTTTGAAGTCTAAAACACTGTAATAAAAATGAAAAATGCCTTTAATAGACTTCTTAGTAGATGGAATTTATCCCAGAAAAGAATCAGTGAACTTGAAAATATTTCCATAAAAACTTTCTGAACTGAAATGATAAGGAAAACAAGAGGGGGGGGCACAGAATATTCAAGAATGTAGGAGAGTTGGGTGATGGGGTAGAAAATGGTGTTTCATTCAAGTGGAAATCAAAGGAAAGCTGAAGTAGCAATACTCATATCAGACAAATTAAACTTTAAAATAAAGGCTATTACAAGAGAAGGACAAGGACAAGGAAGGACACTACATGATGATCAAGAGATCAATCTAAGAAGAAGATATAACAATTGTAGATATTTATGCATCTGACATTGGAACACCTCAATATATAAGGCAAATACTAACAGCCATAAAAGGAGAAATCAGGAGTAACATAATAATAGTGGAGTACTTTAACACCCCACTTTAATCAGTGGACATATTATATATACAGAATACATTTGAATCAGTTCTAATGAGGTGGATGAAACTGGAACCTATTATACAGAGTGAAGTAAGCCAGAAAGAAAAACACCAATACAGTATACTAACGCATATATATGGAATTTAGAAAGATGGTAACAATAACCCTGTGTACGAGACAGCAAAAGAGACACTGATATATAGAACAGTCTTATGGACTCTGTGGGAGAGGGAGAGGGTGGGAAGATTTGGGAGAATGGCATTGAAACATGTAAAATATCATGTATGAAATGAGTTGCCAGTCCAGGTTTGATGCACGATACTGGATGCTTGGGGCTAGTGCACTGGGACGACCCAGAGGGATGGTATGGGGAGGGAGGAGGGAGGAGGGTTCAGAATGGGGAACACAGGTATACCTGTGGCGGATTCATTTCGATATTTGGCAAAACTAATACAATTTTGTAAAGTTTAAAAATAAAATTAAAAAAAGAAAAAAGAAAATCAGTAAGGAAGCATAGGCATTAAATGATACATTAAACCAGACGGATATAATATTAGCAGTCCAAATCCAATATATTAGAAAGATCATACACCATGATCAAGTGGGATTTATTCCAGGGATGCAAGGATTTTTCAATATCCACAAATCAATAAGTGTGATACACCACATCAATAAATTAAAGAATAAAAACCATATGGTATTCATCAATGCAGAAAAGCTTTTGACAAAATTCAACACCAGTTTATGGTAAAAACTCTCCAGAAAGTGAGCACAGAAGTAATATATATCAATATAATAAAGGCTATACAGCACACACACACACACACACACACACACTCATACATGTACACCTAGTTATATCACATTCAAATTTTGGAATATGAAAGACAAGAAGACCTTCAGCATGACTTCTCATGCAGTTTCTTTCAAGAAAACCAAGAAACCTTCCAAGGTTTGATGGGAAAATTATCATCAAATATTAAAATTAGATGAGTAATGTATAAACAGTATCTCAGATCCAAATAAACATCTTAATAACAACAACAAGAACAACAAAAATGTGGGACAAGTGAAAACAGTAAAACATAAGCCTAATGGGAATACCAGAAGTGGAACAAAGAGAGAAATATGTGAGGTAATGAATGATTAACAGATGTAAGACCACAGACCCAAGAAATTCAAAGACCTACAAATAAAATGTGTACACACATCCATACACACACAAAAAGAAATGCGAGGCTCAGAATAATTCACTGATGAATTCTACTGAAACTTTAGGAAAGAAATTGAACTAGTTGTCAGCTCTCTTTTCCCAAAAACTGAAGTGAGAGGTACACTTTTTAATTTCCTGTGAACACTTGAGATCAGCATTACCTTAATACTAAACATAGATAAAGACATTGTAAGAAAGCCTAACTAAAGACCATTATTTCTCATGATAATAGATGCAAAATTTTTCAAGAAAACATTAGGAAATAATTCCAACAATGTACAAAAGTAATTATATACCACCAATGGCATTGAAACATATATAATATCATATATGAAATGAGTCACCAGTCCAGGTTCAATGCACGATACTGGATGTTTGGTGCTGGTGCACTGGGATGACCCAGAGGGATGGTACGGGGAGGGAGGAGGGTTCAGGATGGGGAACACATGTATACCTGTGGCAGATTCATGTTGATATATGGCAAAACCAGTACAATATTGTAAAGTTAAAAAAAAAATAAAGGAATTAAAAAAAATAATTATATACCACCAGAAAATGTGATTCATTCCAGGTATGAAAGTCTAGTTAAACATTTGAAATTCAATCCATGTAATATACCACATTAACCAACTGAAGAAGAAAAATCATGAACACGACAATTGAGTTAGAAAAAAATCAACAAATTCCAATGTCTGATATTCATAAAAACCTCAGAAAACCATAAATGGTGGTAACTTCCTCAACTTGATAAAGAACATCTGTAAATATTTATAATTAACATCCCTCTTAATGGTGAGAAACAAAATGCTTATCCTCTAAGATTGAGGACAAGTCAAGGATATCCTTTCTTACTACTCCTATCAACATTGTACTGGAAGGCCCAATTAGTGTAGTTAGACTAGAAAAGAAAATGAAAGACATACAAATTAGGAATAAAAAACATATATATAGCTCTTTTTATTTAGAGATAGCATTACAGTCTATGTAAAATATCCCAAACACTTATCAAGAAACAAACAAACAAAATTCTTAGAACTAATAAATGAGTATGAAAAGTTCATGGAATACAAAGTTAATATATAAAATTCCATGATTTTATATTGATTAACTTATTTCTTACATACTGGCAAAGAAAAATTGGAATTAGAATTTTTTTCAATTACCACTTATGGTAGTCCCCAAAGGAAAATATTAGGAGTTAATCTAGCAAAATATGTACAGAATATATACAAGAAAAACTATAAAACTCTGATGAAAGAAGTCAGTGAAGATCTAAAGACATAAGAAGATATTCCACGTTTATGAACTAAAGGACTCTAATATTTTTTAAATGTGAATTATTGCAAACTACATATAGATTCAACACAATAACTACAAAAATCTCAGCAAGCTATTTCATGGATATGGAAAACTGATTATAACATTTATATGGAAAAGCAAAAGACCCAGAATAGCCAACAAAATACTGAATAAAAAAAAAAAAATGAGGCATTACACTTCCTCAACTTCAAGAATTACTGAGCTTCCTTGGTGGCTTAGATGGTAGAGTCTGCTTGCAGTACAGGAGACCCAGATTCAAATCCTAGGTCAACAAGATCCCCTGGAGAAGGGAATGGCAACTCCAGTATTCTTGCCTGGAGAACTCCATGGACAGAGGAACCTGGCAGGCTACAGCCCAAGGGGTTGCAAAGCAGCTGAGCAACTAACACACACACACACACACACACACCATTAAAAAAAAAAAAGTATGGGTTTGGTGAACACACACAGATTAATAAAACAGAATAGAGAGCCCATAAGGACCTACACAAATATAGTCAACTGGACTTTGACAAAAGAAAAAAAAAATCTAAAGGTGAAAGTATAACTTTTCAACAAATGCTAGAACAGTTGAAAATTCATGTGCAAAAAAAAATGGATATAGACTTAAATGTGAAAAAAATAGAATTAAAACTTTATGGGAGAAAAATCTATGTGACTTTGGGTTTTACAATGAGTTTTTAGACATAACACCAAAAGCATGATCCACAGACAGAAAAAAAAAAAATCATGAGTTGAGGTAAAATTAAAAACAACTCCTATGTGAAAAATACTATTAAGGGAACACAAGCAAGCCTCGCACTGGGAGAAGATATCTCCAAAAACTTATATGTTAAAGAAATTTTATCCAAAATACACAAGAAAGCTTTACATTGCAACAATAGGAAAACAATCCAATTAAAAATGATCAAGAGATATCAATAAATATCTCATCCAATGAAGGAGAAAATGGCAACCCACTCCAGTGTTCTTGCCTGGAGAATCCCACGGTCAGAGCAGCCTGGCAGGCTACAGTCCATAGGGTTGCAGAGTCCGACACAACTGAAGCAACTTAGCAGGCACCTCATCTAAGAAGATATGTAGATGACAAAAAAACATGAAGATATTTTTGTCTGTGAATGTTCACCAAAGAGACACTTCAGCATAGGAGAATTTTAATAATCAAGAGACTATGATAACCTGTTCTATGAATACCAGCCAACCTCTTACCCTAGCTACCCCTGTGATTGCCTAGTGGACTCTCAAACAAAAGTGGCAATAGTGGCAAGGATAGAAGTTATACATGGGCTCTGCAACACAGATTTCCACTCACTAAGGCTGACCTGGTTATGACTACTGCTGAGTGCCTAATCTTCCAGCAGAGACCAATACTCACCCTAGTGTGGCACCATTCCCTGAAGCGATCAGTCAGTTACCTGTTGGCAAGTTGCTTACACTGCACAGTTTCCATCGTGGAAAGGGTATCATTTTGTTCTTACTGACTAAAGACCTATGCTGAATATGGATCTGCCTTACCAGCACAAAACTACTTTACCCAAAACTACCATTTGTGTTCTTAAAGAATGCCTTATCCACCATCATGGTATGCCACATGGCATTGCTTCTGATCAATGAACTCGCTTTACCACAAAAGAAGTGCAACAATGGGCCCATGCTCATGGAAGTTACTGGTCTTACCATATGGCTTAACTTTTGAAGCAGTTGGTTTGATAGAAGAGTGAAATGGCCTTTTAAAGATTTAATTACAGGGCTTGTTAGGTAGCAATACATTTCAGGGCTGGACAAGGTTCTTTAGTTTAGAATCAAAATCCAATATACAGTTCTGTTTCTCCTATAGACAGGACTCAAGTGTCCAGGAGCCAAAGGGTAGAAGTGAAAGTGACACTACTTGCTATTATTCCTTGTAAGCCACAAGCAACATTTTTGCTTCCTGTTGCCATGATCTGATTCTCTGCTGACCCAGAGGGTCTTTGTTCCCAAGGGAGAAATAGTTCTATTAGGAGACCCAGCAATAATTCTATTGAACTGAAAGTAAAGATTCCCACCTGGCCACTGTGGACACCTCAAAATAATCAACAGGCAGTGAAGGGAGGAATTATGCAGGTTAGAATGTTTGATCCTGATAACCACAAGGAAACTGAAGTATTGTTCCACAGTGGAGATAAGGAAGAGAATGTCTGGAATACAGGTGAGCCCTTAGGACATTTCTTAGCATCACCATACCCATGGAAACCTACAGCATCTCAATACAGGCAGCACTACTAATTGCAAAGGCTCTTCAGGAATGAACGTTTGGATTACCCAACCAGGAAAAGAACCACGACAAACAGCTGTTTGCTGAAGGCAAAAGGAATACAAAATGGTTAGTGAAAGACAGTAGTTATAAATATTTGCTATGTGACCAATTACAGAGACAAGGACTATACTTGTCATGAATATTTTCTCCCTATTTTGTTCTTATTAATACATCTTTATGTGTGTACATAAAATATCTATATATATTTATATATATATATACATGTATTATTTATATATATAATTGCTTTCTTTTCTCTTGTTATCCTGTTGTGTAACATAAGATGTATTGATTTTAATAGCATTTATGTTTTAAATGTTTATGTTCTCAGTGGAGTACAGAGGAAACTCGTGTCCAGTCCATGGGATTGCAGAGTCAGACACAATTCAGTGACTGAACAACAGCAACAACCACTTATGTTTTATTCATTTTACATCATAGTATTTAAATTATATTTTATCAAGGTAAATTTATTTCCTCTTCCACAGAAAGAATTAGTTTTCAGATGTAGACAGGAGAGAGGGAAGTACTGATACTAAAGCTGAAGCTCCTATATGGGAAATAGTGAAGCACAGGGAAGCCTGGCATGCTGTGGTCCACGGGGTTGCAAAGAGTCAGAGACAACTTAGGGAATGAATTACAACAAATAGGAGAGATGTATGATATTAGGCAGAATTATGACCTTCAGTTCAGTTCAGTCACTCAGTTGTGTCTGATCCTTTGTGACCCCATGAACAGCAGCACGACAAGCCTCCCTATCCATCACCAACTCCCAGAGTTCATCCATATCCATGTGCATTGAGTCAGTGATGCCATATAACCATCTCATCCTCTGTTGTCCCCTTCTCCTCCTGCCCTCAATCCCTCCCAGCATCAGGGGCTTTTCAAATTAGTCAGCTGTTCACATGAGGTGGCCAAAGGATTGGAGTTTCAGCTTCAGCATCAGTGCTTCCAATAAATATTCAAGACTGATTTCCTTTAGGATGGACTGGTTGGAACTCCTTGAAGTCCAAGGGACTCTCATGAGTCTTCTCCAACACCACAGTTTAAAAGCATCAATCTTCTGGCACTCAGATTTCTTTATAGTCCATCTCTCATATCCATACATGACCACTGGAAAAACCACAGCCTTAAATAGATGATCTTTGTTGACAAAGTTATGTCTCTGCTTTTCAATATGCTGTCTAGGTTGCTCATAGCGTTCCTTCCAAGGAGTAAGCATCTTTTAATTTCATGGCTGCAATCACCATCTACAGTGATTTTGGAGCCCAGAAAAATAAAGTCAGCCACTGTTTCCATTGTTTCCCCACCTATTTGCCATGAAGTGATGGGACTGGATGCCATGATCTTAGTTTTCAGAATGCCGAGTGTTAAGCCAACTTTTTCACTCTCCTCTTTCACCTTCATCAAGAGGCTCTTTAGTTCTTCTTCACTTTCTGCTATAAGGGTGGTGTCATCTGCATATCTGAGGTTATTGATATTTCTCTTGACAATCTTGATTCCAGCCTGTGCTTCCTCCAGCCCAGCGTTTCCCATGATGTACTCTGCATATAAGTTAAATAAGCAGGGTGAAAATATACAGCCTTGACATACTCCTTTTCCTATTTGCAACCAGTCTGTTGTTCCATGTCCAGTTCTAACTGTTGCTTCCTGATCTGCATATAGGTTTCTCAAGAGGCAGGTCAGGTGGTCTGGTATTCCCATCTCTTTCAGAATTTTCCACAGTATACTGTGATCCACACAAAGGCTTTGGCATAGCCAATAAAGCAGAAATAGATGTGTTTTTTTTTTTTTTTGAAATCTCTTGCTTTTTCGATGATCCAGTAGATGTTGGCAATTTGATCTCTGGTTCCTCTGTCTTTTCTAAAACCAGCTTGAACATCTGGAAATCCACATTCATGTATTACTGAAGCCTGGCTTAGAGAATTTTAAGCATTACTTTACTAGCATGTGAGATAAGTGCAATTGTGTGATAACTTGAACATTCTTTGGCACTGCCTTTCTTTGGGATTGGGATGAAAATTGACCTTTTCCAGTCCTGTGGCCACTGCTGAGTTTTCTAAATTTGCTGGCATATTGAGTGCAGCACTTTCACTGCATCATCTTTCAGGATTTGAAATAGCTCAACTGGAATTCCATCACCTCCACTAACTTTGTTCGTAGTGATGCTTCCTAAGGCACACTTGACTTCACATTCCAGAATATCTGCCTCTATATGAGTGATCACACCATCATTATTATCCGGGCCATGAAGATTTTTTTTTGTATAATTTGTCTGTATTCTTGCCAACTCTTCCTTGTTTTGTCTTTTTTTGGAATTAAGTATGGTGTAGATAGATGTGGATGAGTGTGAAGTTGACAAGGAGTAGATTTCTAATGATTACCTTGTACATTAACTTTACTGGGACAGGAGGTGACCGTGATTTCTGGGTGTATCTGGGAAGATATTTCTGGCAGAAAATAGCATTTTATTTAGTGGACTGTACAAAGCAGATTGCTCTCACCAATTTTGGTAAGCAACATCCAGTTCTTTGAGGGCATGTGTAAAACATAAATGTAGAAGAAGGGAGAATTTTCTGTGTCTGCCTGAACACGTTCATTTGTTCTGTACTGAGATTTACATCATCAGTTCTGTGATTCTTAGAATTATCTAGCTTTCCTGGGTCTCCAGCTTTCAGAGGACCGATTATGGGAATTCTCATCTCCATAATCCTGTGTCCCACTTTCTTATAATAAATAGTGTCTATTATTTGTCACTGTTATTCACTCAGTCACATCCAACTCTTTGAGACGTCAGCGACTGCAACATGCCAGGCTTCCCTGTCCTTCACTATCTCCCAGAACTTGCTCAAACTCAGGTCCCTTGAGTCAGTTATGACATCCAACCATCTCATCCTTTTTCATCCCGTTTTCCTCCTGCTTTGATCTATCCAAACTTTAGAGTCTTCTCAAATTAGTTGGTTCTCTGCATCAGGTGGCCAAAGGATTGGAGATTGAACTTTAACATCAGACCTTCTAGTGAATATTCAGGATTGATTTCCTTTAGGATCGCTTGGTTTGATCTCCTTGCAGTCCAAGAGACTGTCAAGAAACTTCTTGAATATTGCAGCTAAAAAGCATCAATTCTTTAGCGCTCAGCCCTTTTTATAGTCCAACTCTCAGATCCTTACATGACTTCTGAAAAAAACATAGTTCTGACTGTACAGACCTTTGTTGGCAAAGTAATGGCTCTCCTTTTTAATACTAGAAGTCTCCTACTAGTTCTGTTCATCTGGAGAACCCTAATACAATAGTCCTTTTCTTAACAGTTGTGAAATGTTATGGCATAAAAAGACATTATACTATATGTACTCTAATAATAGTCAAATAATAATCTCTAATAATAATGTACTCTGACAAATAATCCCCCAGGAAGGTACATGAATGTATAAAAATGTGTGGATATGAACACACATACATACAGATATACATGTATTTGTGATTTATGGTTTATATATATGCAAAAATATGTGTGTGAAAAATTGAATTGAGGAATCTAGAAATAGCTTAATATAATCACATAATAATTGTGTTTTTATATAACATTACTTTTCACTATTCTTTCAAATTTTTGTAAGTTTGAAATTATTTCAAAACATTTTAAAATGTAAATAATATTCAATTTTGCTATTGAAGCTTTTTGATTTACAATGTTAGTTGCAGGTATACAATATCCTTGTATCTTATTTATTTTATTCTTAGTACTTTATATCTCTTAATTCCTTTCCCATATCCTTCTCTCTCTCCCTTTCTTCTCTCCCCACTGGGAATAGCTAAGTGTTCTCTGTATCATTATAGCAAACACCCTCTTCCAACAATACATATGACTCTACATATGGACATCACCAGATGGTCAATACCAAAATCAGATTGATTATATTCTTTGCAGCCAAAGATGGGGAATTTCAATACAGCCAGCAAAAACAGGACCGGGAGCTGACTGTGGCACAGACCATGAAATCCTTATTGCCAAATTCAGACTTAAATTGAAGAAAGTAGGGGAAACCACTAGACCATTCGGGTATGACCTAAATCAAATCCCTTACGATTATACAATGGAAGTGACAGATTCAAGGGATTAGATCTGATAGACAGAGTGCCTGAAGAACTATGGACAGAGGGTCTTGACATTGTATAGGAGGTAGGGATCAAGACCACGCCCAAGAAAAAGAAATACAAAAAGGCAAAATGGGTATCTGAGGAGGCCTTACAAGTTGTGAATAGAAGAGAAGCAAAAGGCAAGGGAGAAAAGGAAAGATATACCCATTTGAATGCAGAGTTCCAAAGAATAGCAAGGAGAGATAAAGCCTTCCTCAGTGATCAATGAAAAGAAATAGAAAAATAATAGAATGGGAAAGTCTAGATCTTTTCAAGAAAATTAGAAATACCAAGGAAATAATTCATTCAAAGATGTTAAGAATACACAGAATAACTAGAAAAAAAAGATATTCAAGACACAGATCATCACGATGGTGTGATCACCAACCTAGGAAGTATCACTACGAACAAAGCTAGTGGAGCTGATGGAATTCCAGTTGAGCTATTTCAAATGCTAAAATATGATGCTATGAAACTGCTACACTCAATATGCCAGCAAATTTGGAAAACTTAGCAGTGACCACAGGACCAGAAAAGGTCAGTTTTCATTCCAGTCCTAAAGAAAAACAATGACAAAGAAGGTTTAAACTGCCACACAGCTGCACTCATCTTCAGTTCAGTTCCATTCAGTCACTCAGTCACGCCCGATTATTTGTGACCCCATGAATCGCAGTACACCAGGCCTCCCTGTCCATCACCAATGTCCGGAGTTCACTCAGACTCACATCCATCGAGTCAGTGATGCCATCCAGACATCTCATCCTCTGTCGTCCCCTTCTCCTCCTGCCCCCAATCCCTCCCAGCATCACAGTCTTTTCCAATGAGTCAACTCTTCGCATGAGTTTGCCAAAGTACTGGAGTTTCAGCTTTAGCATCATTCCTTCCAAAGAAATCCCAGGGCTGATCTCCTTCAGAATGGACTGGTTGGATCTCCACGCTAGTAAAGTAAGGCTCAAAATTCTCCAAGCAAGGCTTCCATAGTTCATGAACCATGAACTTTCAGATGTTCAAGCTGGATTTAGAAAAGGCAGAGGAACCAGAGATCAAATTGCCAATACCCACTGGATCATCAAAAAAGGAAGAGAGTTCCAGCAAAACATCTACTTCTGTTTTATTGACTATGCCAAAGCCTTTGACTGTGTAGACCACAACAAACTAGAAAATTCTTCAAGAGATGGGAATATCAGATCATCTGACCTGTCTCTTGAGAAATGTCTATGCAGGTCAGGAAGCAACAGTTAGAACTATACATGGAACAACAGACTGGTTCCAAATAGGAAAAGGAGTACATCAAGGCTGTGTATTGTCACCCTGCTTATTTAACTTAAATGCAGAGTACGTCATGACAAATGTTGGGCTGGATGAAGCATACACTGGAATCAACACTGCTGGGAGAAGCATCAATAACCTCAGATATGCAGATGACACCACCCTTATGGCAGTAATTGAAGAAGAACTATAAAGCCTCATGATGAAAGTGAAAGAAGAGAATGAAAAAGTTTGCTTAAAGCACAACATTCTGGAAACGAAGATCATGGCATGTGGTCCCATCACTTCATGGCAAATAGATGGGGAAATGGTGGAAACAGTGACACACTTTTTGAGGGGGGCTCCAAAATCACTGCAAATGGTGACTTCAGCCATGAAATTAAAAGACACTTGCTCCTTGTAACAAAAGTTATGACAACTTAGCATATTAAAAAGCAGAGACATTACTTTGCCAACAAAACTCTGTCTAGTCAAAGGTATGGTTTTTCCAGTAGTCATGTATAGCTGTGAGAGTTGGACAATAATAAAGCTGAGAGCCAAAGAATTGATGCTTTTGAACTGTGGTATTGGAGAAGACTCATGAGAGTCTCTTGGACTGCAAGAGATCCAACCAGTCCATCCTAAAGGAAATCAGTCCTGACTATACATTGGAAGGACTGATGTTGAAGCTGAAACTCCAGTCCTTTGGCCACCTGATGTGAAGAGCTGACTCATTGGAAAAGACCCTGATGCTGGGAAATATTGAACACAGGAGGAGAAGAGGATGACAGAGGATGAGATGACTGGATGGCATGACCAACTCAATGGACATCAGTTTGAGTAAACTCTGGAGTTAGCCATGGAGAGGTAGACCTAACATGCTGCAGTCCATAGGGTCACAAACAGGTGGACATAACTGAGTGACTGAACTGAACTGTACTGTGAATATGGGGATTCACATACCTTTTCAAATTTGAATATATAACCAGAAATGGAATTGCTAGATCATATGGTAGTTGTATTTTTAATTTTTTGAGGGCTTGCTGTACTGTTTTCCATTTTGGCTACAGTAGTTTACATTCCCACCACAGTGTTCCCTTTTCTCCATACCCTCACCAACACTTATTATTCATTGAATTTTTGAGAATGCCATTCTGTAAGGTGTGAGATGATAACTGCTGATTTTGATTTATATTTCTCTATTTATTAGTGATGATGAAAATATTTTCTTATGCCTGTTGGCCATCTTTATATCTTCTTTGGAAAAATGTCTAATCAGGTCTTCTGTGCATTTTTAAATGGGGGTGATTCTTTTTGATATTGCATTGTATGAGCTCTTTATTTTTTAAACTTATTTATGTATTTTTGGCTGTGCTGGGTCTTTGTTGTATGGGGGTAGCTGTGAGAGTGGGGCTGCTCTCTAGTTTTAGTGAGTGGGTTTTCATTGCAGTGGCCTCTCTTGATGTGGAGCATTGGCTTAGGGCACATGGTCTTCAATAGTTACAGCACATAGGCTCATTAGCTGTGACTCGTGTGGTCTAGAGCAGAGGCTCAATAGTTGAAGTGCACAGGTTTAGTTGCTCCACAGCATGTGAGATCTCCCCCGATCAGGGATAAAATCAGTGTCTTCTGTGTTGGTAGGTGAATTCTTCACCATTGAACCACCAGGGAAGACCTATATGAGCTCTATTTATATTTTTGATATTAACCCCATATCAGGCATATACCTTGTAAATATCTTCCATTCAGGAGATTATCTTTTTGTCTTGTTGATGATTTCCTTCACTGTGCAAAGGCTTTTAAGTTTAATTAAGTTACTTGAGATTATTTTATACCTGGTAAATTAACAACAAAGAATCAATTTTAATTTGCTTGTTTGGTTCTAATGCTGTTTTGTTTTGTTTTTACACCACAGTATCTATGTTGAATTGTTTAATATAGGAAAGATAGTCTAGGAAATAAGAGTAAAGTGTTTTAACCATAGTGATTTAATACCAATCTCAAATTATCAAAATAATTTTGAGTTGAAGTGATAAGGAAGCTCCATTAGACAGAATAGGACAAAGTTTAATTCTCCTGTTGAGGTGCATTGAGATCTACAAACAGGCAATCGTTTAAGTAAGAAGAAATGTGTTTGGTTAAACAATAAAGCCCATTCAGTTCAGTTCAGTTCAGTCACTCAGTCATGTCTGATTTTGCTGTCCCATGAACAGCAGCACACCAGGCCTCCCTGTCCATGGCCAACTCCCTGAGTTTACTCAAACTCATGTCCATTGAGTCGGTGATGCCATCCAACCGTCTCATCCTCTGTCGTCCCCTTTTCCTCCTGCATTCAATCTTTCCCAGCATCAGGGACTTTCAAATGAGTCAGCTCTTCACATCAGGTGGCCAAAGGATTGGAGTTTCAGATTCAGCATCAGTCCTTCCAGTGACTATTCAGGACTGATTTCCTCTACGATGGACTGTTTGTGATCTCCTTGCAGTCCAAGGGACTCTCGACAGTTTTCTCCAACACAGTTCAAAAACATCAACCAGTAAATACTGCTAAATCTTTCTTGTTACATGGTTAACAGTTTAAAATGGATCATTTACTACCTTAAGAATACTTGTATCATATAGAAGTGGTCATGGAAGTGAGTAGTGATCTGCCAAAATAGTTTTAAAGTTATATTTTAAAAATGTTTTTTCAGAAGTGATTCTATTTCTAGACACCACCTTTTTATTTAATGTTCAACGTACTGGATTAACAAGATGCCTATTGTCATAAAGTGGATGGCTCTTGATCTGTGAGCTGTGAAACCATGTTGTTCACTCATCCTTTTCCCGTGCAGTCTAGGGCAAAGAGCAACAGATGGGACATTAAGGGACCTGAATTCTATTGCCAACACAGCTGTTTCTACCCGTGAGGCCGATAACCAATGACTTTCATCTTTGAGATATTGTACTCATTTTTAAAATAAGATGTTAAAACTAGAAACAATCTCTAGTATCTGTTCTATTGTATCCCTCTTGTTTAAAAAATTCATGTTCTTACAATTATGCAAACAAAATGGAGATCAGATTCTCAGAGCATGCCCGACTAGGGATGGAGAAGCCCTATACAGTCAGCAACAACAAGACTGGGAGCTGACTGTGGCTCGGATCATGAACACCTTATGGCCAAATTCAGACTAAAATTGAAGAAAGTAGGGAAAACCACTAGACCATTCAGGTATGACCTGAATCAAATCCCTTATGATTATATAGTGGAAGTGAGAAATAGATTTAAGGGCCTAGATCTGATAGACAGAGTGCTTGATGAACTATGGACAGAGATTCGTGACATTGTACAGGACACAGGAATCAAGACCATCCCCATGGAAAAGAAATGCAAAAAAGCAAAATGACTGTCTGAGGACGTCTTACAAATAGTTGTGAAAAGAAGAGAAGTGAAAAGCAAAGGAGAAAAGGAAAGATATAAGCATCTGAATGCAGAGTCCCCAAGAATAGCAAGGAGATAAGAAAGCCTTCCTCAGCAGTCACTGCAAAGAAATAGAGGAAAACAACAGAATGGTTAAGACTAGAGATCTCTTCAAGAAAATTAGGGATACCAAGGGAACATTTCATGCAAACATTTCCTCAATAAAGGACAGAAATGGTATGGACCTAACAGAAGCAGAAGATATTAAGACGAGGTGGCAAGAATAACAGAAAAACTGTACAAAAAAGATCTTCATGACCCAGATAATCATGATGGTGTGATCACTCACCTAGAGCCAGACATCCTGGAATGTGAAGTCAAGAGGGCCTTAGAAAGCATCACTACAAACAAAGCTAGTGAAGGTGATGGAATTCCAGTTGAGCTATTTCAAATCCTGAAAGATGATGCTGTGAAAGTGCTGCACTCAATATGCCAGCAAATTTGGAAAAGTCAGCAGTGGCCTCAGGACTGGAAAAGGTTAGTTTTCATTCCAATCCCAAAGAAAGGCAATGCCAAAGAATGTTCAAACTACTGCACATTTGCACATATCTCACATGCTAGTAAAGTAATGCTCAAAATTCTCCAAGCCAGGCTTCAGCAATACGTGAACCATGAACTTCCAGATGTTCAAGCTGGTTTTAGAAAAGGCAGAGGAACCAGAGATCAAATTGCCAACATCCACTGGATGATGGAAAAAGCAAGAGAGTTCCAGAAAAACATCTATTTCTGCTTTACTGACTATGCCAAAGCCTTTGACTGTGTGGATCACAATAAACTGTGGAAAATTCTGAAAGAGATGGGAATACCAGACCACTTGACCTGCCTCTTTAGAAATTTGTATGCAGGTCAGGAAGCAACAGTTAGAAATAGACATGGAACAACAGACTGGTTCCAAATGGGAAAAGGAATATGTCAAGGCTGTATATTGTCACCCTGCTTATTTAACTTATATGCAGAATACATCATGAAAAACGCTGGGCTGGAAGAAGCACAAGCTAGAATCAAGATTGCTGGGAGAAATATCAATAACCTCAGATATGCAGATGACACCACCCTTATGGCAGAAAGTGAAGAGGAACTAAAAAGCCTCTTGATGAAAGTGAAAGAGGAGAGTGAAAAAGTTGGCTTAAAGCTCAACATTCAGAAAACGAAGATCATGGCTTCTGGTCCCATCACTTCATGGGAAATAGATGGGGAAACAGTAGAAACAGTGTCAGACTTTGTTTTTTTTGGGATCCAAAATCACTGCAGGTGGTGATTTCAGCCATGAAATTAAAAACGCTTACTTCTTGGAAGGAGGGTTATGACCAACCTAGATAGCATATTGAAAAGCAGAGACGTTACTTTGCCAACAAAGGTCCGTCTAGTGAAGGCTATGGTTTTTCCAGTGGTCATATATGGATGTGAGAGTTTGACTGTGAAGAAAGCTGAGCACCAAAGAATTGATGCTTTTGAACTGTGGTGTTGAAGACTATTGGGAGTCCCTTGGATTGCAAGGAGATCCAACCAGTCCATTGTAAGGGAAACCAGTCCTGGGTGTTCATTGGAAGGACTGATGTTGAAGCTGGAACTCTGATACTTTGGCCACCTCATGTGAAGAGTTGACTCATTGGAAAAGACCCTGATGCTGGGAGGGATTGGGGGCAGGAGGAGAAGGGTCGACAGAGGATGAGATGGCTGGATGTCATCACCGACTTGATGGACATGAATTTGGGTAATATCCGGGAGTTGTTGATGGACAGGGAGGCCTGGCATGTTGCTGTTCATGCAGTTGCAAAGAGTTGGACACGACTGAGTGACTGAAATGAACTGAACTGAACAGAAAATGATATCTACTTAATCCGGTCCTCTAAGGGACATGATGTTGTTGGTTTCTTAGTATGCTTTCTGTTATGAACTAAGTGTTTGTGTAGTTCATATGTTGGGATATTAACTACCCCACCATATGATTGTATTTGGAGGTGAGGCATTTGAGAGGTAACTAGGTGATGAGGATTAAGCCCTTGTGAGTAGGAATAGTGCCCTTATAAAAGAAGACACTACAGCCTGGCTCCTCTCCTTCTTTCTTCACCATATGAGAAAACCTGGGAAAGGTTTCTCCTTATTACCTGACCATCTTGATACTCTGATCTTTTACAGTCTCAGAATGTGAGAAAAAATGTTTATTGTTTAAGCCACTCAGTCTATAGTAATTTGCTAAAGCAACAAGAACTAAGACACTTTCCTTGTATATCATGAGATTGTTTTCATTGATATAATTTAACTGATTTTCAACAGTGTTCATATGAATGAGACAAACTTCATTCTGTTCACTTACCTTTTGGAAAGCTAAAGAAAAAGGAAGACATTTACACATTCTCATAGTCTGTGCTGCCAACTTAGTCCCGACTTTCCACTAAATCATGATGCCATGAAACCACATGTAGTATGTTTGTGTGTACATGTGCATGCCTCCTCACACATATGCATATACATGTATGCAAATTTGTGAGAAATTGGGTATGCATAAAAAGGAAGATGGATATATATTTTAGAGTTTACATTATTGAACTATCTATATATATCCATATATATAATAAGAGCATTACAAATGCCATCAAGGAAAAAAATTGGATGGTATGAATTTATTTAAGGTCTAATTTATGTTGAATGACAAGGGAAAATTTCTGTGAGGAGGTGATTTTTAGTATGAAACAAAATAGTAAAGAAATTAGGTATACAAAAGTCTAGATGGTTGAGTAGGAAAAAGGGGACATTATGTCCTGTGAAAAAAGAACATTATGTTCTGTGAAGAGGGAATGTTCTATGATATTTAGGACTTAATATTAGAATGAATAAAGTGAATAAAATAGATATGATATAAGATAAGGCTGAAAAGATAGAAATAGACCATGTGATGTACCTCCAGGACTTCCCTTGTGGCTTAGCTGGTAAAGAATCTGCCTGCAATGCGGGAGAGCTGAGTTAGATCCTGGGTTGGGAAGAACCCCTGGAGAAGAGAAAGACTACCCCCTCTAGAATTCTGCCCTGGAGAATATGGACTGTTTAGCCTATGGGGTTGCAAAGAGTTGGACACGATGAGGGACTTTCACTTTCACTTTGAGGGTAATAGCAGATTATATTTTAGCCTAAATGTGATAGAAAACCATTCAAGATTTTTTGTATTGATATTGAATAATATCTTCTTGGGCTTCTCCGGTGGCTCAGTGGTAAAGAATCTGCCTGAAATGCAGAAGATGAGGTTCAGTCCCTGAGTTGGGAAGATCTTCTGGAGGAGGTCATGGCAACCCACTCCAGTATTCTTGCCTGGATAATCCTATGGCCAGAGGAGCCTGGCCATCTACGGTTCATAGGGTCACACAGAGTTGGACACAACTGAAATAACTTGACACTGCAGAGCAATATCTTCTCATTCAACATTTTTTTTTGAAATTATGTTTTTAAATTTAATTTTGTTGAAATATAGTTGATTTACAATGTCTTCTTAGTTTCAGCTGTACAGCATGGTATTTTTTTCAGATTCGTTTCCCTTATAAACTATTACAAAATATTGAGTTCCCTCTGCTACACAAGAAGTAAGTAAGTAAGTAAGTGTTAGTCGCCCAGTCATGCCCAACTCTTTGCGACTCCATGGACTGCAGCCCACCAGGCTCTTCTGTCCATGAGAATTCCCAGGCAAGAATACTGGAGTGGGTTGCCATTTCTTTCTCCAGAGCATCTTCCCAACCCAGGGATCGAACCCAGGTTTCCTGCACTGCAGGCAGATTCTTAACCGACTGAGCTACACTCAAGAAGTCCTTTAGTTTACCTATTTTATACAGAGTAGTGTGTATATATTATTTTGTTTTGTTTTTTAAATTTTATTTTATTTTTAAACTTTACATAATTGTATTAGTTTTGCCAAATATCAAAATGAATCCACCACAGGTATACATGTGTTCCCCATCCTGAACCCTCCTCCCTCCTCCCTCCCCATACCATCCCTCTGGGTCGTCCCAGTGCACCAGCCCCAAGCATCCAGTATCGTGCATTGTGTGTATATATTAATCCCAACTTCTAATTTACCTCTTCCCTTTCCCTGGTGGCTCAGAGGGTAGAGCATCTGCCTGCAATGCAGGAGACCTGGGTTCGATCCCTGGGTAAGGAAGAACCCCTGGAGAAGGAAATGACAACCCACTCTAGTACTCTTGCCTGGAAATTCCCATGGACAGAGAAGCCTGATAGACTACAGTCCATGGGATCGCTAACAGTCAGACACAACTGAGCAACTTCAATTCACTTTCATAGCCATAGGTTTAGTTTTTAGGTCTGTGGGTATATTTCTGTTTTTATAAGTAAATCCATTGTATCTTTTTTTTTAGATTCCACATATAAGTGACATCATATCTGTCTTTTTCTTTGGGGCTTATTTCATTTAGTATGATCATCTTTAGGTCTATCTATGTTGCTACAAATGGCATTATTTCATTCTTTTTTTATGACTGGAAAATATTCCATTGTATATATGTACCAGGACTTCATTATCCTTTCATCTATCAATGGACATTTAAGTTGCTTCCACATCTTGGCTATTGTAAGTAGTACTATGATGAACACTGCCATGCATGTATCTTTTCAAATTACAGTTTTTTCCAGATATATGCCCAGGAGTGATATTGCAGGATCATATAGTAACTCTATATTTAGTATTGTAAGACATCTTTGGGCATCACTGGCATCAACAATTATTTATTGAGCATATATTATATGGTATACTTCATTCTATAGGTCATGGACATATTGATAAGTGAAACTAGGTGGAAAAAATCATAATATCTAATCCATATTTTAAAGGATTCTGTTGCCAAAGTTATGGAAAGTGAATTTTGTAATGTCAAGAATTAGAAAAGGAGGCAATTGAAGGCTTTTTAAAAATACATAATCTAAGGCAGACAATGATATTCTTCATATGAGCAAATTTAAATACATTTTGAATATGTTTTAGATAGATTTAACAGAACTTTCCTTGGAACTCTGAGGAAACCCAGAAATACTTGTTAGATGGCTTGAAGGAAGAGAAGACTGATTTGCTAATCTCTTTTTAATTCTTTGGACAGCTAGCTGCTTTGCTACCTCTTTTACCATCAAAGGTTTTCTTTTCAAGTTTTTTTTTTTTTAAATTGCTCTGTAGCTTTAGGAAAATGTATGGAGACCACTACATTAACATATGTAAAGTACTTACCACTGTGCCTGCATCAAAACAACTCAAACTGTGTGCTCCAAATAACTGAGAGCTATCTTTTTATTACAGCTGATGCTTGAACATTTCTTTTTTGTTTTCCAATCAGGAATATAGAAGTTTCTTGAATCTTAAAATCTTAATGCTCATTTTCAAAACTTTTGATGATTACCTTCACTTCTCAAAAGAATTAGCTGTTCATTTCAAAGTCTTATGGATTAGAAATGGATTTAAATCAATCCAATATTTTCTCATTTACTCTACAATCCCCAACCCACCCCCAAATGTTTTATAGCGCACTCCTTTGTATCCTCTACAGCATTATAACAGTTTCATCTTCAGTTAGGCATAAATGAACTTGTGTTTGTGGACATGGATTTTCATTGTAGAAAATGGTATTTTGCTAAACCCACATGCCCTCCTGGGACTAAAGGAATATCTTCCTAGCCTCCGAGAATGGTTTTGACCATAAGCCTCAGCAGTAGTCCTCTGGAAATTTCCTTTGACTACACAAAACCACTTCCTAAGGTCATTCTCTCCTCTTAGGGTGGCCCACTTAAAATAATTCTATGAGAGTATATAGACTTGGCCCTTTCACAAACAGAGTAAAACTCTGAAGGGCTACCCTAGGTTCACAGATTCCTGCAGGTCACCAGAGACATTGTGCTTCCTTTTCTTATCCTTCAGGCATTGCTTCTGAGAGCATTTCTAGATACATATTGCTTCTTGAGAAATTCAAATTGTATTAGTACTTTAGTGAAGATTATAGTGCTAAGTTGCTTCAGTCATGTCAGACTCTTTGTGACCCTATGGACTGTAACCTGCCAGGCTACTCCATCCATGGGATTCTCCAGGAAAGAATATTGGAATGAGCTGCGTGCCCTCCTTCAGGGGATCTTCCTGACTCAGGGATCGAGCTTGAAGATTCAATAAAGATTATAAAGTAAATGCGTATTTAAATTTGTGCTAATTATTTGTAAGCATCTCTGTATAAGCTCTAAGAGAAAGGTCTAAACTCTAAACTGAGGTAGTACCCAAATTAGCTGTAATTTTGAGTAACAATCTGTGTGTCAAGGCAGTGGGCTTAGAATACTTCATAAAAGAAAACCAATAACCCAGAGTCTGTGCAGCCACTCCTGCTCTGTCCTTTCCAGTCTTCAGTTTCTCTCTCCCAGGGTCCCCAAGGGCTTGCTCATTGTAGGATTTTAGTCTGTTTGTTGTTTTCTGTTCTCCGCAAAGGATAAAAATATTGGGAAAGTAAATTTTGTGCTTGTCCGAGACCACAAGTATCTTCTTGTCATTGGATCACAAAAAATGGGTTAAGAAACTCCAGGGAGATGGCACAGAGTGTTTTTTTTTTTTTTTTTTTTCTTTAACAAAAACTGAGATTTCTTATTTTCTGTGCCTCAATTTCTTGGCTGATTTTTGGACAAAAGCAACACAAATAAAATATCTACTTTCTAACATTAAAGACAAAAGCCTAAATGATGTAAAAACCCTATATAATTCTCAACAGAGGATCTATTTTTTTTTTCACTTCTAACATTGACTTACCAGATGGATATATTTGATGTTTAAGGCGAAATTATTTTGCAAAAATTCTCTCGAGAAAACATCTAACTGAAAGACTAAGGAAAGTGTATTAGTATATCTGGCAAAATGCTGGTATCTAGAGGTTTGTTGCTATGTGAGAAAAGCTGCCAAAATCAGGACTGGAGGTGGGGGAAGAGGAGGAAGATCTATAAATTTAAAGTATGAACACATACAAGGAAATAGCATTAACTGAACTTTTAAAATGTTGATAAATACATACCCAAGGTAGATTTGTGTCTGCACAATTTATAAGGATCAGTCTTTATGGACAATACCCTTCTTGCCCTCAATACCGTTTTGAAAAAAATAAATAAATAAATAAAGTATTTTAAATTCTTAAGCTGCTGGGAGAAAAGAGAAGTGATGGTACCTACAATATTTAGTGAGGTAGTTTATATTTTATGACAATTGAAGTTTAGCAGTAACCAGATGTGTAAGAAATTTGCAAAATGTTTCCTTGGGCACATTTCAATTAAACAAATGCCTAATTTGTAGTATAATTATAATGAGTTAAATAATGCCATTCAACTATCATAAATAACACAGTGCTTCTCATTGATATGCACTGAAAGAAACTGATTTTTCCTGAGTTCTCTCAGTAATCTGATTTTGGTCAGCTAAAAGGAGTTTCAAAAATTTTCTTCAAATTTTAAATAATAACAACACTTGAGATATTTATATTATGAGGAGAACACTTCTTTATGTTAGTTTTTAGAGTTTTAGAATCAGGGTTCTTCCCATTTCTTTATTTCATTCACCAATTTAGTGCTCTGATTATTTCTGTGTGACTGATCATCTCAGTCACTTACAAACTGTGATCTGAGCACTGGGTGACTGAGCATCTCAGTCACTTACAAATTGTGATCTGAGCACTGGGTAAATTTATGAAATGGGCAATTTGAGTCACAGAGGTAATCAAAATAACTGGACTGTAAATGATTGGTCTAGCTATTAGGTCATCCTAGCAACCAGACTGGATAACCCAATCAGTAGTCAAATTTCTCTGCTCAACCACCCAAGCAATTGGGAAAAGCTAATCAAAGATCTCAATGACCATTTCTATGTACTTTATACACAACCACTGTGTTTCTAATCATATTGCAGTATTGCTTGTAGTTCTCTTCCTATTCCTTATTTTTCATGTAGTTCATTTTTCTACCCTATTTACTTTATTGTACTTTGATTAATTTGTTTAAACATATAAGTAGATGCTTTAAAAAGAGTGTCATTAGTTTACTGTTTTACTATCTTCATATAACAGCTATTTATTTTACAACATTCTGGGGAGCATTTGCATTCAGCATAATAAAGATGACACAGTTGTATCTACCTGGAATTTGCCCACTTAAATAAGAAGCCCAACAAGGCTGATATCAAAACAAATATTCTCCTTGCTCAAGGGAATGCACTGATTTCAGTGCAGCACACTGGGGAGCTTAGGTAACTTGATCTTTTTACTGCATTCCCAAAAGCAAACACATTGACAATCTGAAGTGAAAAACTGTTACCATCTCCACACCAGGGATTGCTCATGTGATTTATCCTGTAAAAGTTTTGCTCATTGCTGCTTCTGGCTTAAGATAGGAAAATGGAAATGCATCTTTTGTTCAAACCATTTCCAGTCTGCTGAAGATATTTTCTTTACTCTTCGCAATTTTATTTTCTCAAAATACCAGAAAAAAATGTATAAAAATAAAAAAATAGGTACACGATGATTAAAGCCAATGGGTTCTGTCTTAAGTTATTGTCTAAGAGACAATGTCCAAGAGAAAATAACTTAAATGCCACCTAAAATGATACCCCTTTAGTTAGATTAATATAAGATAATGATTAGATTCACCAAGACAAGTAGTATCATCTTGTATTATCAGATTCTCAGTACTTCCTTGAGTCATATGTGTATTTTTATACATGAATGTTACTCTCTCAGTTGAAAACTTTTGTTCTCTGTAGAGACGTTACTTTGTCATGTTGCATTCTCTTTCAGTTCTGTGCTGTGTTGGATTAAATTTGACAAAGAATGATCACTGAAAAATCAAACCCAATCATGAAGGCATGCTTAAATAAAATAAAAGTTTCTTTTTTTATTTTCTGCCTGAAATTTCTAAAATACACATTCAAAATATTATGTAACAATGATTTTTTTTAAAAAGTACATAGAACATGATGCTGCAAAAGCTTTATATAAATTTAGTTTGGACAAACTCTAGTATTTATTTTGAGAACTATTTATTGAAGCTTGCCTCAAAGATAACTTCTGAAGAGTTGATTCTGTCTATAAATAAAAAAGGAGACCACATTTTGCCTATAGCAGTCATAGAGAACTGGTAAAGAAATAATTACCCAGATAATTAAAATAGCTCTCAAAAACACTTGACAGTTTGATTCCTCTTGAAAACAGAATTCCATGGCATATCGTAAAAAATAATTACTTGTAATAGCTGATTGATATTAAAATGTAAGAAAGCTCCTAAATTACCCACCAATCTATTTTCACTTCCGCTCTTCATTCTTTCTCTTTCTTCCCTCTCCCACTGTCAAAACAGATACACACACATAGCCCACATAAGTAAATGGTCATTAATTTAAAAATAATAACATGAGTACTGAGGATTAAAATAATCATAGTGTCAGGAATTTATCTTGGAAATTTGCATTTCTTTTGTGTATTTTGATCTCCTATTCAAATTATCATCATTATTTAATCTGTTATTTTATCATCATGTAACACTACTAAGGTCTTTTAAAGCCATGTAATAATGATGAGTTCTTCTTACATAAGAAGGCCACAATAAAATTATTTTAATATCAGTATGACCTCGGCAAACACTTCAGTAGATTAGCTAAGAACTTATTATCAGATTAATATAGTGTTCACTGGGAATTAAGAAATACATGTTAATTTTTTCTTAGAGTATTATATGCTCTGGAAGAATTATTGGCTACATAAGGGGATAATTCAGCACTTATTTATTATTATTTCAGGCATTTTGTTTATGGTGTCTAAAGAAGACTTTTGAGAATATCTTGTCCTTTCAATATCATGACATGCTTGGGTAATTAAGAGATTGTTTATTTTTTTAATTTATTACAAGTCACAGAAGGCATATTTCAAAGGATGCAATTATATTTTATATAAATAAAAGACAACTTTAAATGTATCCAAAAATCATAATAAAATCTATAAGAAGTAATCAGAAGAGTTTATTGAATCACTTATTTTGCACAGAAAGTCATCCTAGAAAGGCAAGTTATTTTTATCTGATGTAAATTAAGTGAGAAAACAAAGTATACAATCTGTGAGGATTAGTATCATGGATGATATCTCATTAAAATCCTTCTTTCCTAAAATATTATAATGCTTTTTTTCTTTTCTTACATATAGATATTATAAGTAGATATTTATAACATATATGCTGCTGCTGCTGCTGCTAAGTCGCGTCAGTTGTGTCCGACTCCGTGCGACACCATAGACTGCAGCCCACCAGGCTCTCCCGTCCCTGGGATTCTCCAGGAAAGAACACTGGAGTGGGTTGCCATTTCCTTCTCCAATGCATGAATGTGAAAAGTGAAAGTGAAGTCTCTCAGTTGTGTCCGACTCTTCGAGACCCCATGGACTGCAGCCTACCGGGCTCCTCTGCCCATGGGATTTTCCAGGCAAGAGTACTGGAGTGGGTTGCCATTGCCTTCTCCTATAACATATATAGATTATCCTTATCAATTACCCTTGAAAATTTTTTCAATAAGATGTCAAAATAATATTAAGGACACAAGCACTTACCCATAACAGAAAAATCATCTAATATGTAATGGTAGATATCAACTTTGCTCATTTATTTCATTTAACTTCATGTTCTACTGTACAGAACATAATTACTACATATTCTACTCTATAACATATAGTCACAGCTGTAGATGTGGACCCAAAAATGGTTTCTTGAAAATGTAGAGGACATTTTTCTTGGTTGTGCCTTCTAACTCAAAATAAGAGCAAATTTGTTAATGAGGAATTATGCTTTTTGTTTTTTTAAAAAAGAAAATTGTAAACACTTGGACAAAAGGAAAAAAAATAGTAAAGTAAGTCCATGTGCCCTTTACAAAGCTTCAAAACTTGCAAATTCATAAATAATATGCCTTTTCCTCTACCACCAGCCCAAGCCCCTTTATATTATTGTGAAGCAAATTTCAAGATAATTATATAATTTCATCAATAAATTGGCTTTTATGTATTTATAAATGACAAGGATTCTACTTTTTAAACTTGATTCAATGCTATTGTTAATCATATACCAAATCAGCAATAACAGTATCTTAATACCACCAATATTCAAATTACTCAAATTGTTCTATTACATGTTTTCTGTATGTTAGAATTAGTTATGTCTCAGAGTCAGTTTTAGTACCTTACACTCCTTTCCTTTTTTTCCCCTTGCAATTTTTATCGTTGTTTTTGTTGAAAAGCCAGATAATTTTCCTTGTAAAGTTTCTCATGATTTGGATTTGCTTCCTATCTATGGCTTAATATACTTTTCTTGTGATGTATCTCTTAAAAATTGACACTAAAATCAGAAAAATGACTACTGACTTTAAAATTTGGGGAAAATTGCTTCATGGCTGTGTTTTGGGGGTTTAGTTGCTAAGTTGTGTTCTACTATTGCGACCCCATGGACTGTATGTAGCCCGTCAGGGTCCTAGAAGGTGCTATATATTTCCTTTAGAAGATGTGAAATGTATGATTCCTGTGTGTGTGTTCTTAGAATCCTTTGATGATCATTGCTTAGATTAATTAATTCATTATGTGGTACAAAAGCCTTTCTTCAGTTAGGAGCTGGAGTACTTCTAGGAAGAGAAACGTTCTCTCTTCAACTACTCTGTTACCCTACAGGAGAGGCAGTAAAAATGGATCGTTCTTTCTAATTGTTTGTCATTTAAAAAAAAAAAAATAATGAATTGGTTTCCTTGTAAATTACAAAATGACTAAGGAATAACTGTTTGTTTTTAGCATCATTATGATGTTTGATGCAGTATGAAAAGAAAGTTAGTCTCTCAGTTGTGTCCAACTGTTTGTGATCCCATAGACTATAGTCTGCCAGCCTCCTCTGTCCTTAGAATTCTCCAGGCAAGAATACTGGAGTGGGTTGCCATTTCCTTCTCCAGGGGCTCTTCCTGACCTATGGATTGAACCTGGGTCTCCTGTATTGCAGGTGGATTCATTACCCTTTGATCCACCAGGCAAACCTTTGATGCACTATAGTCCAATTATTTGCAAAACTAATTGATGATTAAAATGTTCCTTTGTTAGCCAATAGGAATTGGATTTATCTGGGTCCCTTAAAGTGCTTCAGAAAAGATTGAAAACAAGAGAGTTTAGGAGAATAAAAATTTAAAAGTAAATAATTATCACAAAGACATTGTCTTAAAAACTCTTGGAATTTAAAGATAATGAGAAGTTTCTTAAATTATTATGAAGAAGCCAAGATATAATGAAAATAATTTAGGCTAATCCTAGGTTTTTTCACAGCAATGCCTTAAAAACCAGAGAGGCCTTAAGGAAAGAAAATGACCCCAAAACTGTGTATAATTTAAACTATTTTTCATTTTAAAGGTAATAGGTATGCATTTTTGATAAGCAGTAGTTGAGCATTTATTTGGTCTTCTCATACATTCTTAAAGATATATCTAAATTTCAAACTTTAAGCAACTGATTTATTAAAAGGAACAATGGCAGAGTTTGGAGGTACCCAAAATCAACTTAGAGTATTGAGTAGGAATTTAAATAAGACTAAAATATTAATAATATCATTATATAGTAAAAAGTTAATAGCATAATACCTAAATTAGAGGATAAACTATTAGCTATAAAGGATTTAGAGGAGAAAGATGAAAGCATGAGATAGTACAAGTATGATGGTTTTTGCAATTAAATTAGTAGAAGTTAAGGTAATTTCCCTATAGTATAAATCAACTCAAAAAAAAGTAAAAGAATGATAGTCACTATAACTAAATCTTTATTTTTGCAGAAGAAAGAAATAGGAAGGAAATTAAAAAGGAAATATCCTAATTGTGCTCACATAAGAGTTGATGGATATTGTCCAAAGAAATAAAAAATTGAAAGGTAACATGTAAATTTAGGTTTTAGAAGTTAACCATTAGAATAAGGGCTTCCTTGGTGGCTCAATGGTAAACAATCTGCCTGCCAGTACAGGAGACATATATTCAATCCCTGGGTCAGGAAGATTCCCTGGAAGAGAAAATGGCAATACCAGTTCAGTATTCTTGCCTAGAAAATCTTATGGACAGAGGAACCTCGCAGACTATAGTCCACTGGATTGCAAAAGAGTCAGACATGACTTAGTGACTAAACAACAACAACTAGAACAACAAACAGTAAACCAATCAACCAGAATAAATGTAAACATACACATCAGTTCAGTTCAGTTCTTCAGTCATGTCCAACTCTTTGCAACTCCATGAACTACAGCACACCAGGCCTCCCTGTCCATCACCAACTCCCAGAGTTTACTCAAACTCATGCCTTTTGAGTAGGTGATGCCATCCAATCATCTCATCCTCTGTTGTCCTTTCTCTTCCCACCTTCAATCTTACACATAAACTCAAGAAAATAAGATTCATATTATATCTCAAAGCAACATGTCAATCTTATCTCATTACAAGACTTTCTTAAGGTAATGCTTTAGAAAGTATTGAAAACATAAGGGTTGGGGAAAGTATAGCAGACAAATGTAAAAGTGAAAATCAGAAAACAAAAAAAGTCATTATTTATTTTGTTTATTAGGCAAAAATACTAAATATATTTAAAATGATACTTTATAAAATATCAGAGGAGGAATTTGCAATGAGAGGAACTAGTCTTAGATATCTATGCAACACTATTTAAATAATTAGATTTCATTAAAAAATAAGACATTAATGCAGAGAAAAATAGAAACGTATTACTAATATATTTAAATGCACCTATTATGATCCTTGATCAATTAAGGAGGTTAAAAGAATAAAATCTAAAGGACATACATAATAGCATTGACATTATTGAAATATAGTGATACATTAATCTTGAGAAAGAAAAATATACTATGATATAGTATTATAAATATTGACAAAACACTCAATAAATAACAATAATTAGATATTATGCATAGAGGATTCTTTGATGATGCAGGAAAATTGATTATTACATTACCAGTTGTAGAGGTAGGTTATTTATCTCTTTCTATTGATTCACTGTTCTGAGTTCAAGAGATTTTCTTAGCTCTCCTTCAACAACAAAAAAAAAGTTTTCAGTTTTACCCATCATCCAGAAGCAATGGATCGTTTTGCCCCTGTCTTTGGAGGAGTCTATCCATTTTTTTCTTATTTTTGGGATAGGCGTGATATTCTTGAAATTTCTACATCCTAAACAGAAGCAAATATATAAACAGCTATATTTGGCTTTGGCTTGGAGAAATAAATGACAAAAACAGTATTGAAAATAGAGTGAACAGTGTCATAATTAATTTTATTAATTTTATTTATCTAATTTATTTTAATAATACTTTTTTCTTAGTGAAATTTCTTCAATTATTATTCATTCATTCATTGTGTAGTCATTCTACAGAATCAGAATAAGCCCCACTTCCAAAATACTGGTTGACTGTCAAGACTGATGATACCACACATGCACCAAGAGAGTGTGGAAAAGCTTATTGCTCACAATATGAGGCTTCCTGGAAAAAGTAGAGCAGAATTTCAAGAGGTTGAAAATAGCTTGAGAGAGCAGAGAGGGAAAACTAGCTTGTCTCATTTCATTTGGGAGATGGATCTAGTGAGGGTACCATGCACTGGCTTGCCTTGGCATAGTTTGTTGACACCAAGAGAAGTGAGTGTGGGTTTTCATATCAGCTTGCACAGAAGTGAAGCCAAGAGGCTTTGAGTAAGTATTCTTCCCTGTATTAGCATTTATTTTAACTTAATGACCTAATCAAAAAATGGGCCAAAGAACTAAATAGACATTTCTCCAAAGAAGACATACAGATGGCTAACAAACACATGAAAAGATGCTCAACATCACTCATTATCAGAGAAATGCAAATCAAAACCACTATGAGGTACCATTTCATGCCAGTCGGAGTGGCTGCGATCCAAAAGTCTACAAGCAATAAATGCTGGAGAGGGTGTGGAGAAAAGGGAACCCTCTTACACTGTTGGTGGGAATGCAAACTAGTACAGCCACTATGGAGAACTGTGTGGAGATTCCTTAAAAAACTGGAAATAGAACTGCCTTATGATCCAGCAATCCTACTTCTGGGCATACACACTGAGGAAACCAGAAGGGAAAGAGACACATGTACCCCAATGTTCATCGCAGCACTGTTTATAATAGCCAGGACATGGAAGCAATCTAGATGCCCATCAGCAGAGGAATGGATAAGAAAGCAGTGGTACATATACACAATGGAGTATTACTCAGCCATTAAAAAGAATACATTTGAATCAGTTCTAATGAGGTGGATGAAACTGGAGCCTATTATACAGAGTGAAGTAAGCCAGAAAGAAAAACACCAATACAGTATACTAACACATATATATGGAATTTAGAAAGATGGTAACAATAACCCTGTGTACAAGACAGCAAAAGAGACACTGATGTATAGAACAGTCTTATGGACTCTGTGGGAGAGGGAGAGGTTGGGGAGATTTGGGAGAATGGCATTGAAACATGTATAATATCAGGTATGAAATGAGTCGCCAGTCCAGGTTTGATGCATGATACTGGATGCTTGGGGCTGGTGCACTGGGACAACCCAGAGGGATGGTATGGGGAGGGAGGAGGGAGGAGGGTTCAGGATGGGGAACACATGTGTACCTGTGGTGGATTCATTTCGATATTTGGCAAAATTACTACAATATTGTACAGTTTAAAAATAAAATAAAATTAAAAAAAAAAAAACTCTAACCAAAAGTCATTAAGTAAATGGCATCACAAGAACTGTTGGCTCTTTATAAATACCTCTAGAAACTCCTGTGAGAACTCATAATCACACATTATAATAACCTTTCTATCCATAAAAGCACTTGCACATGGTGTACAAGCATCTTATAGGCACTGGAAGTGTTTCAAATATAGATGAATAGAGATACTAAGGGAACATTTCATGCAAAGATGGGCTTGATAAAGGACAGAAATGGATTGGACCTAACGGAAGCAGAAGATATTAAGAAGAGATGGCAAGAATACACAGAACTGTACAAAAAAGATCACAACACAGATAATCATGATGGTGTGATCACTCACCTAGAGCCAGACATCCTGGAATGTGAAGTCAAGTGGGCCTTAGAAAGCATCAATACGAACAAAGCTAGTGCACGTGATGGAATTCCAGTTGAGCTCTTTCAAATCCTGAAAGATGATGCTGTGAAAGTGCTGCACTCAATGTGCCAGCATATTTGGAAAACTCAGCAGTGGCCACAGGACTGCAAAAGGTCAGTTTTCAATCCAATCTCAAAGAAAGGTAATGCCAAAGAATGCTCAAACTACCACACAATTGCACTCATCTCACATGCTAGTAAAGTAATGCTCAAAAGTCTCCAAGCCAGACTTCAGCAATACGTGAACTGTGAACTTCTTGATGTTCAAGCTGGTTTTAGAAAAGGCAGAGGAACTAGAGATCAAATTGCCAACATGCGTTGGATCATGGAAAAAGCAAGAGAGATCCATAAAAACATCTATTTCTGCTTGATTGACTATGCCAAAGCCTTTGACTGTGTGGATCACAATAAACTGTGGAAAATTCTGAGAGATGGGAATACCAGACAACCTGATCTGCCTCTTGAGAAATTTGTATGCAGGTCAGGAAGCAACAGTTAGAACTAGACATGGAACAACAGACTAGTTCCAAATAGGAAAAGGAGTACATCAAAGCTGTATACTGTCACCCTGCTTATTTAACTTATATGCAGAGTACATCCATATTCCAGCTGGACTGGAAGAAACACAAGTTGGAATCAAGATTGCCAGGAGAAATATCAATAACCTCAGATATGCAGATGACACCACCCTTATGGCAGAAAATGAAGAGGAACTAAAAAGCCTCTTGATGAAAGTGAAAGTGGAGCGTGAAAAAGTTGGCTTAAAGCTCAACATTCAGAAAATGAAGATCATGACATTTGGTAGCATCACTTCGTGGGAAATAGATGGAGAAACAGTGGAAACAGTGTCAGACTTTATATTTTTGGGCTCCAAGATCACTGCAGATGGTGACTGCAGCCGTGAAATTAAAAGACAGTCCTTGGAAGGAAAATTATGACCAACCTAGACAGCATATTCAAAAGCAGAGACATTACTTTGCCAACAAATGTCTGTCTAGTCAAGGCTATGGTTTTTCCAGTGGTCATGTATGGATGTGAGAGTTGGACTGTGAAGAAGGCTGATCGCCGAAGAATTGATGCTTTTGAACTGTGGTGTTGGAGGAGACTCTTGAGAGTCCCTTGGACTGCAAGGAGATCCAACTTGTCCATTCTGAAGGAGATCAGCCCTGGGATTTCTTTGGAAGGAATGATGCTAAAGCTGAAACTCCAGTACTTTGGCCACCTCATGCAAAGAGTTGACTTATTGGAAAAGACTCTGATGCTGGGAGGGATTGGGGGCAGGAGGAGAAGGGGATGACAGAGCATGAGATGGCTGGATGGCATCACTGACTCAATGGATGTGAGTCTTGATGAACTCCGGGAATTGGTGATAGACAGGGAGGCCTGGCGTGCTGCAATTCGTGGGGTCGCAAAGAGTCAGACACGACTGAGCGACTGAACTGAACTGAACTGGACTGATAGTTCTAACATTTCATTAGTATACTACACCATGTATTTCCAGAATATTACAGAGATTCAGAAGTTTATTAAAGTGTCTATGTCCTCAATATACTACCATAAGTTCCTATGGTACATCTATTGAGAAACCCTAGTGCAATTCTACTTCCTAGAGTTCTATATTTAAGATGATTCTTGCCATTCTCAAGTGATAGATTGTTATCTATTCTAGATATTTGAATATAGGAATAGTACAGAGGCATCAGTGGCAACATGCCAATCCATCATCTGGTTAAAACATGCCTCCTACTTATTTTACTTTTTAAGCTTTACCATTCTTCTATTACCATACAAATACATATAAACCGAAAGATTGAATTAATTCATTAATTTTTAGATAGAGACATGACATAAGCTCACTTTTTAATATTGCTCATAAATAAATATTGCTTATTTATAATTTCTGTGTTGGTAGCACAAAAGAGTTGAATACGTAAATTATAACCTTAGAATGATTTGAGTACGCTTACACAAGTATAGCAACTACAGAAATTACTTAAGGATTAATTTAATCTATTTTCCAGACAGAAAGTTGTATTGAGAATCTCAAACAATCAGCTGGATCAAATGAATGGCATTGGTTTAATCTCTTGTAGCCATGCATATGAAAACTGTCATGATTCATTATAATATTGTCCTCACATTTAAAAATAAGTATTTTTTCTTTTCTATATCATTTATTGGTCATAGACATTATCATAACTTTACATCTTTTACAACTTCAGTATTAATTAGTCTTACTTGTGTAAGTATACTCAACTCTATTCCTATGTGGAATTATATTTAACAGACTGTCCATGGTACAAAACTCACATTGGATATTATATTAAAAAAAACACACACACGTTTGGGATTACATTAAAAAAGCTATGCAAAATGTATAGTAAGGTAGTGTTTATCTTTTTAAATACAAAAGGCAGGTTGTAGATTACTTGGTGAATGATAATAGCTCCCTGTATTTAAATTTTTATGTTATCTATGATTATGATTGATGACATATTTCAGAATGTTTGTTACCATGTGCTAAATGTAAGTTTAAGAGTTTTTTGTTTTTTATTCTTGAATGTCCTTCTATTACAACTATTTCACTACTCGCCAACTATGAATATATCTCATGTTTCATTTTGCCTCTCATTTTTGACTACTGCTGAGAATATCATGAAAATTTTTTTCCAAAATAATTTTATACTTACTGAAATCAGTCATTTTCCCATCTTTCTAAAAGATGCTAGGCATTTTTTCTGTTAACTTTTATTTAAATCTAGTACATTTCCTATAGCATATATCTCTTCCTTTTTGTTTTTTATTTTTTCTTTTCAATTCCTAGGTTTGGTACCTTTCACTCGTTAAAGATGTTAGTTGAATTCTGTAAAAGCTTTATCCAATGTGTGCCTGTGTGTGTATGTGTGTGTGTGTGTGTGTGTGTGTGTGTGTTCTGACACACCATGTTGATATAGGAGGAATTTCCTACTGTAAGTAGTAGGAAATTTCCAAATACACAACATCCTACACTGGACAGATGAGATTGACCACAGTTTATCGGTTACGTACATCCATAGCCTTAAGAAAGCACAGCACACACAGCCACAGTGGTGTTGCCCTCAGGATCAGAGTGAACCAGCAGGTGCTAAGAGAGACAGGCTTACATCTTGTAAGAATATTGGAATTCATGATTAGTTCTTGGGGGTCCTTTGAACCTCAAAGATTTCAAGGCAACACTTGAAATTTTGGGCCTTATACTACACTATGTATGTATCTTCATCCATTCCTTCTTTTAATTTGTGTATAGGTTAAAAATGTGTTACTTTTAATAAATCCAAATCTTTAATATTCGTCCCTTTTTATCCCTTGCCAAATTCCCTGGAACCACTTTCAACAGTTATCTAAGCTTTCTTGAATCATTAGTATCTCCAAGATGACAAATACAGCCACATATCTCCTACTAACTTTATGATCACTTCAAGAAGAGAGAAAAATAGTATGGAATTTAAATTCTGATGACAAACTTTCATGAAACAGCTCCACAAATTAATTGGTGAAAAGTGAAAGTGTAAGTCTATCAGTCTTGTTCGACTCTTTGTGACCCCATGGACTATACTGTCCATGGAATAATCCAGGCCAGAATAATGGAATGGGTTGCCATGCCCTTCTCTAGGGATCTTCCCAACCCAGGGACTGAACCCAGGTCTCCTGAATTGCGGGTGGATTCCTTACCATCTAAGCCACCAAGGAAGCCCAAATTATTTGTTATGTGACCCCATCTTTCATTATTCCTATCCACCTAGATATAGGGCTATCCCTAGATATAGGGTAAACGGAGATGCTACAGTAAAAAAAAAAAAAAAAAAATTGACTTAAAACATAAAGAATTACTTCTTCTGGAAGAAAATAGGAGTTATGATCTGATCAGAGATCTCCATTCAGTGATTTAGACAGCCAAGGCTCTCTAAATTACTGGTTTTGTAATGCCCAGTATCAACATACATTGTTGATACTGTATAAGCGTTAACTGAGAAGAGTAGAAAAGATGTCACAGTTTGTATCTGTCCCTGCCAGACAGTGACATGTTTGCTTTCTATTCACTCCAAATTAGAAACATGATTGAAGACCAAAAAGAATAAAGGTTATGAAATGGGGGAATACACATGGCATGTTTGCCTAACAGTAACATTACATCTACTGTTTTTTTACTGAAAATGTAATTCCAAAAGTTACATTCCAAAACTTGTCTGGAAATTCCAAGGACAACATTTTATCATAATGCTGGAACAGCAAGACCATATTCATATAATGGGACTGCTTTAATGAAATAAAAGGTTTCTACATTTCTTGCTTCTTGCTGAGAAAACTTTGTTCCTCAAACAGATTTTAGAGACATTCATTCATCAATTTTCTTTAATTTACCACTGAGAAATTGTGGGCTTAAAATATAGATATTGGAAACTGTCCCCTTTTCATTACAGTTTGGACAAAGATAGAGCCTCAGGAGGCACATAAAAATTCACCCCAAATCTTACACTTAACATAACTTGTCCTCATACAATGTTTACAAACATTGTGCTAACATAAGCTAAAACAAATAAAGGTGTCTCGTCATTTGCACATGCTGTGTTTGATGTCATTTGCACAAGCGGCACAGGCAAGTGCAGTTCAGTTCAGTCAAGTATCCCCATCATCAGGGTTCTGGCATACCACTGAATAAATAAAATGTAATTCTTAGTGAAGTGATTCCTTTGGTGAAACTGGAATATTTTCTACATGTAAAGTATATTGCTGGATGTATTCTTATATACTCATTTTTTTCACTCAATTATGATACTCATTGTTTTCCACATTAACTGCTTTATTCATTTCAGTTAGTCTCTACAAGGCAAATTCTATTTTCCCCACTTCTTACAATAATATATACCTTATTTAGTATAAAAATATATTTTTCTTGAAGATGAGTTTAAAATGGGTACATAACTGGTTGCTGCTGCTGCTGCTACTAAGTCGCTTCAGTCGTGTCCAACTCTGTGCGACCCAGTCGACGGCAGTCCACCAGGCTGCCCCATCCCTGGGATTCTCTAGGCAAGAACACTGGAGTGGATTGCCATTTCCTTCTCCAATGCATGAAAGTGAAAAGTGAAAGTGAAGTCACTCACTCGTGTCCAACTCCTAGCGACCCCATGGACTGCAGCCTACCAGGCTCCTCCGTCCATGGGATTTTCCAGGCGAGAATACTGGAGTGGGGTGCCATTGCCTTCTCCGACATAACTGGTTAAGTAGTAGTAAATGTTTATTATTAATCACAAAACTGATGAGTTTTTGGTTGTCTTTCCTTAAAAGTTTCCAATTAATTTGGTCATGATATGGTTTTAAATATTTATCAGAACCAGTAACAATAGTTTTAACACTATTAACTGTGACTTTTTCTCAAGCATAACTTATTTATCAGATCACTCAACATGTGCTGAACTACTTGTGTAGCACAGGGAAATACAGGATTTTTTTTTATTTTTATTAAATTTCAAAGAAGTATAATCTGCAAAAGTATTGAATCATTGTTATGGTTCAGTGATGAAATTAATATCAATTAACATGAAATTAATATTGTAATAACTCTAAATCAATAAAAAATAAAGCAGAATAAAATAAAACTATCCTCAAAAAATGTTTAGGTGTTTTTTTTTTTACCCCCCACAAAGGCTGTGATTTTAAAAAAGATACAGAGTAGGAGTTGATCATACTGAGAGAATGAAAAATGCAAAGATATATTTTTCTCAGGAAGAAGGGACATACGGCAGTATCACAAGAAACATAAAAAAGGACCAAGGCACAAAGTGAAAGAATTCACACTTAGAGAGAACCTATTGTGTTTTGTTATTGCTAGCTCATTAGTTGTCTCAGAAAGACATGACTTTTTGTTCACATTTTAGAACGAAATAACTGAACTACAGAAATATTAAGTAACCTTCCTAAAATTGCAGGTATTTTAATGGTATATGGAGGATGAGTACCCATAGCCCTCACTGTCTGACTACAGAACTCCTGCTCTTTCCACCTATCCTTGCTTCTGGAAAATACTCATTTTTATTCTGATTCATAAAGCATTTACTTATTATTTCATTTAATGCTCTGAGCACCCATTAACAAGACAATCATTCATAATTCCTCTGCCTCTGGTGCTTCTTCTTCTGAAAACATGCTGCCCAAGTTCATCAGACTAATGACTATTATATTCAAGGGCCCTTTATAACATGATCTGAAATTTCTTCTTTTCATGATAGACATTTCCAATGTTAGGCCCTGCCACTCCTGCCATCTTAGGCTACAACTTTAAAATGGAAGTCCTTTATTTAGCATCCTCTTATAAGATATGCATTTGCTCTTGCCTATACTTTCCTTGCACTAATTCTCTAATTCTTATTCTGTTGCACTGTGCCATCTGGAGACTTCAATTCACTGTGAATTTGTGAAATTAGCTCCAATAAATCCCATTCCTCCACTTTCACAGTACCATTCCTCTGCCACTTACATGTAACATCCCTCCAGAGTATTCCTAATTATTTTCCTAGAAGCTCCAAAAGAATGGCCTAGGAGGTAATGCAACATTTTATTTTAGCTCAGATTGTACTGCAAAGCTTTCTCCAAAGCATGAAACCATTTTAACATTAAGGTTATCTGTCATTCTTTCCTAGTTAATATTATCAATATATTTTGTTATTTTTCTTACAACATTCAACAGTTTGATACATTGTGTTTGTGATTCTTTCTTAACCTTTATCATCTCTCATCTGCCCACCATTCAGGAATTATCTTTCATTTCTAATCTACTTATCTTGTATCTTCTGTATCACCAATTCATTGGATGATTTTCCATATTCAATCTCATAAATATTTTATAATAAAGATATTTTCAGCAGAGAGATAAGAGTTGATACCACTCATAATACAGTTTAATGGGAATGAGTGAGGAAAACAAAGTTATATTTGGCATTCTATGTACTACACCACCTACAAATATACCTTATGTTTCAAGTAAATTTATGTAAAATTTTTAGCTTTTATTCTCTTAAACCAGCTGAAAATAAAGGGCAATATATAAAGACAATCTTATAATCTTAATTTTCTTGGATCTATTTGCCTTTACAATTCCTTTGTAACTTCTTATATACTGTTTTCTGATGCCTTTCTTTCATCTACTGTAAATTAGCTCTCATATTATTATGTTTATATGTATTAAGTTCTTTACATAAAAAATAAGTAAATTCTTAATAAATACAAGTAATATTTTAGTTAAAATATTATTGAACTCAATTACTTTAATTTCACCAATTTCCAAGACCCAAATTCTCTCTCTCAAGAAGTTAAACGCTTTCACTCTTTTCTTAAAAGACTTATAGCTTTGTGTAAGTTAAAAGTCTGATATTCTGTCATTAATTTTATATATTTTGCTATGGAACATTAATTTCTATATTATGAAGTATTATCATAAATAAATAAAACTAGTAAAAATAAGTGACCTAAGTCTGTTTTGTAATGGTACTTCCCTCTTTCATTTTATTGCTTTTAATTTATTAATTCTGAGAACTCAGTATTTTTCCATGGACCTCCCAGACATTAAAGAAAAAATTTCAGATTCCATTGAATACTTAACTGTTGATTTTAGTTCCCATTTTCTTTATGTCTAAATGTGTAATTTGACTGCTGCTCAGTTTTCTGACTCCTTTAATGGGCCAGGGATGGAAATTTCTGAATTTCTCCCTTAGCTTGTGGGAGTTTGAGGACACAAAATAAATGACAGAACATGTACTAAAAATGTTCTTTTTAATAGAATCTGGCAAGTAGAGAGTTCTCAATAAACATTTCCATTATACATATCACTATCTCATTGAAAATAGCGATTAAGGAAAAAAAAAAACTTAAGAAAAAAAAAAACAGTTCATTCAAAGATGAAGCTAGAAGTTGACAGAAATAAGATTGAAATTCAGCTCTAATTCTTCCAAGTTCAGATACTTTAAGGTAATTCATATATAGTCATATAGCTTCATTCAAGAGTGAATGTAAATGGATTCCAAACTTAAATCAGCCTGGATTTCTGTTCTTATTTGTTATTTATGGTTTATCTATCTACAAATTATGCAAATTGCAATTAAAATGGATACATTTGGTCAGTATTAATCTATATCACTCAAGGTCCTATCTTCATGATTCTTCCTTAAAGAGTCCAACTGACACCATTGTTCTACTTGGTATAATTTATGATAATATTTTGAGGAAAATTTTTAACCACTAGAATTATTACATGCAAAAAACATAATCACATTTCCAATAATCAGTTTAATATTTTCTTGTTCAAATAGAGTAATGAAAATGATTGTTATAGGTAGATGGTAGATGTAGTAGTGTATTTTAAAAATTCTTCCTATTTTCCCATTTTATCCAAATAAATTTCCAGTGAACTCTACCAACCTCTCTGTCTCAGAAATGCAATAAATTTGTTACACATGCAGTAGTTATCTAGTCTAAGACCCTACTCTAGAAACCTAAATCTCTTTTTATGTGAGTAAAGTACACTTACATCAAGTATGAATTATCCACCAATGTACAATTTTAATGTAAATATAATTTTAAAAATTGAAAAATAATGCCAAATATATCTCAATTCAATTATTTAAATGTTCTAAAACATGAACTGCCACATTTCTATGTATATGAAAACCTTATGAATGGAGGTTCAGACTGATTTCTAGCACAGCAGTCACATGCATTTTATTGCGATTTTTTTTTTCTGTGCAGTGCAGCCTCTCTTGCACTTCTCAGGAATATTCATTTTGTGACTCCTATCAAGTTATCTTTGCCACTAATCTATACTGATTTTTCTGACATTCTTGTTCCTCAGTGGCTTTAGGACACGGAAATACTATTTCAGTTTTCTCCTATTACAAATGTCTATGATTGTTCCTTTAATTAGAACATTACTTTTGAAACTAGTTTGAAATTTAAAATTCTACTGTAGTTGGATAAGTAGGAACTGATTTTCCTGGTATAACTGTATACCTGTCTGCCTGTCTGGAAGCCAAATGATTCAATTATTTGACTTAGGGTGGCAGCACTAAATAATAAATCAGTTTGTGGTTTGTCAAAACAATGTGTGGACATTAATTTTCAAGTGATCTAAATTTGTTGTGTTTCTAGCACTATTTATTTATTTATTTTTTCACAGCATGTGGCATGTGAGACCTTATTTCCCAGACCAGGGATCAAACTTGGGCCCCCTGCTGCGGAAGCATAGAGTCTCCAGGGAAATCCAAAATTAGTTTCTTTTAATCCAGGAAAAATGAATAATTTGTGATCCCTTATCCTCCAAGTTTATATTTAAAATAATAGCAAAGATTTGCTAAGTACTTATTTTGTATCTGATTTCAACTTAATTGTCTAGTTGCTTTTTTTTTTACAGTAACTCCATAAGTAATGTTGTTCTTTCCAATTTATAGATTAAATATCTGAGAATTGAGGAGTTTAAACAGATCAACCAGGGTTATACAGCTAGATATGTTTAGAAATTGGATTGCTATGAAGGTGGGCTTATTTCAAAATCCTTTCTCTTAACTATCTTATTATTCAGCTGCAGGTAATCAAGTACATTCCAAGATATAAGAATGATAAATGGTAATATAATAAATTTAGCAATGAAGTCTTTTCTATTCTGTCTAAAGTGCTTAGTTTTATTGTATAGTCAATATAATTATCATATTGGATGAACTACATGGGTCATGCAATAACAAAGTTTCCTTGAAAAAGCATTTATTAAAAAAGGTTTTATAAGACAGACTGGTGTTGTATGAAAATTGTTATTTCAGTTCAATTATGTTTTCTTCCTTTTTAATGTACAGTTATTCATAGAAACATAAATGGTAACTGTTTATGAAGAAATTTTGGAGAGATATTTTGGAACTGCCAACTGTCATTATAACCATTTTACTCATGTTAGATCTGAACTTGTAGAAAGAGAAGGAAAACATGATTTACTTTGAATTTATAAATGGCCAAAAAAATGCTGTATAAAATACTGGGTAAAGAAAAGCTCACATTTTGTGTTTATTTAAATAACTGTCTAACTTGTACAGAGGATATTTGTTTGAAAGCAAATTGTCATCATGAAAGCTATCTTGAATCCTTTTTAATGGGCACCTGGGCATTGGATGAAAGCCAAGGAGAATGTTCTTCTTTTCTTTCTTTTTCTTCTTCTCAATAGTCCATTATATCACTAAGATACTGTAATAATTGTAGAAATTCAATACAAAGTATTGGGCTTCCTTGGTGGCTAAGTGGTGAAGAATCTGCTTACCAGTGCAGGATATGTGCATTTGATCCCTGGTCCTGGAAGATCCCCTGGAGAAGAAAGTGGCAACCCACTCCGGTATTCTTATCTGCAAATGCCCATGGACAAAGGAGCCTGGTGGGCTACAGTCCATGGGGTTGCAGAGTTGGATAGCACTTAGCAACTGAACCACTACAACAACAGCAAATTGTTTCCTTCTTTCTGTGTTTTTAACCAAATGTTAAATAAGACATGGGGACACAGAAATGATGATAAACTGTCAATTGTCATTTTGATAACCTCCTTAAAGAATAAGATTTATTTTGTGGTCAGAAGAGCTGGTTACCACTACTGTTTCTCATGCCTTACCTTATACTAGACCTAAGAGAGACCCTAACAAAACCTTACATCAGTAGAGTTGAAACATGTAGCCGGAATCACTTTCGCATGGCAATCCCAAGTGGATGAAAGAAAAAAAAAAAAATAGTGAATTTTCCAGAGGTTGTTCTTTTTAATAGTTTAGTGTCATCTAAAAATCACATGTTTCTACTAGGGGAAAAAAAAAATGGAACAAGGGAAATTACATTCTTTCCCTAAAAACTACAAGGTTTAAATTCAGTAAATAGAGGAGAGGGGTTAGTGCAATATTATCTCACATGAGGTTAAATTTGCTGTGGAAATCGAGATGGGGTCAAATTTTGTTTAATTAGATTTCTGGATAGGAAAAAAAGAATGATATCAGGCTGAAATTTTTAAGTGTATACTTTAAGTATACAAAGATCAACACAAGATAATTAACCTTCATCCCATTCAGAAGAGAGAAAGGATAGGTATTTAGCATAAGGACAAATAATTCTAAACTTGATTATTGCCTAAATTCATTGTCTAAAGTGAATTATTTATTGTCTAAACTTATTGTTTAAATTTTGACAAACTTTAACAAAGGTTGAAATATATATTTGAAACATCACCTACCTTTTAACGTAACTATTATGTTGAGAACATGAAAAAAAGAAAAATGCCTATAATAATTAATTTATTATTATGTTGCAAATATTTTTTCTTTCTAATTAAGTTCTACTTTTTTTCTTTGTGTCAAGAAAATTCCAGTCATCTGGTTATACTTTAATAAAGAAATTTATGTAGGAGATAAGTGAATTGGCCAAAGTAGATTGTACATTTTGGTAAACAATTTTCCATCTTTGAATTTAGTTTAGTATTATGCTATAATTGGAAGCTTCACTTATTATAAAGGTTAAAAGCTAAAATTAAAAGGTAGTCTGAAAAATACATTTTAAAAAATGAAAACAAAACTGTTAAATGAGAATGTTTTGTAAACCATTGACAAATTAGAGTAGAATGAAGAAATGTCACATAAAACATTGATGTTAAGTGTTTCAGTCATTAAACACAACTTGGCAGACATTTTTAATCCTTACTAGACATCACTCACTGGAAATCGAAAGAAGGAAGTCCTCTGTAAAAAAGGTACATATCTAGAAAAAAATATCTGGAAAGGGTAACAATAAAAATCTGAAGACTCCAGGTTTCTGGTCTGAAGATAGAATGGCTAGGATTATAATGTCTACTACAGACAATAACAAACATAGGAGAACATACATATTTGGAGGGGGAAATGAGTCCATGTTTGAAAATGGTTATCTTATGCTAGATTATGCATTCAAGGCAGATTTGAAATTCGAGATAGAGATCAAATCATAAGTATTCATTCTGGAGTCATCAATTTGATAGAGCAGAGAGAACATGAATACTTGGGAATGAGATGGAGAAAGATAGAATCTATGAACACCAAGTTTTAGGAGAAAGCATTGAGATAAATACAGAGAAAAAATGGTGAGTAAACCAAGGGAGAACGGTGTCATAAAAGTCCAAAGAAATAGTTTTAGAGAGGAAAGATCAAAGGCTTCAACATGAGAGAGAAATAAGAAAATAATGGGGGTAAAAGTCTATTGCATTTATCAATTAGTTATTAGGATTGAAAATTTAGATTTGGAAGTATTAAAAGTCTTTCAATCTTATAGTTACTTTCCAACACAGGATGTTAATCACCACTGTGGTTTTTCTGTGAAAGACAGCACAGTTTATTTCTGTGTTCAAAATGGATAATAGAATTTTGTGATTAAAAATAAAACAGAAAACACTTTCTAATAATTTTGTAAAACTGATGGATTAACATTTAGAATAAAGTTTTCTGATGATGGCATTTTAACCTTTGGAATAATAGTTCAATTTATTATATTTGTCCTCACTCTTCTTCTGTATCAAGTAGTCCTGATAGCTACTCTCCATGTTTCCCTTGTATATCAAGAGGAGTTTTAAAAAATCATAGCACAGCTATAGAATGGCTTGTAAAGGACAACTAAAATAATTTGCAACCTCAGTGGATAAAATCAAGACTGATGATTTAAGAGAGTTAAAGGATCCACCAATTCTTTTTTAATGAAGGCTGACAAATGACATGTCAGTCATGTCTGGAAAGAAAAGGATACACCACACAAAAATTATTCACTTAAAGACCAAAAAATAAATCTTTGGAATTTATTACTCTAAGAGGTATTTTTTGCAGATTATACAAGTGGGAACTATGTCTATTTTATGTACTGTCCAATTATTTCTAGGATATTTTCATATCTCACACATGATCATTTGTTAATTAGCATTTATTGAATGAAAATATGTTATACTAAACTTTCCAAGACTGTATAGAAAAATTTATCTGTACTGGAACAGTCAGGATTAATCTCTTTATGCTCTTTACCCCTAATTATAGCAGTTCCAGTCCCAAAGAAAGGCAATGCCAAAGAATGCTCAAACTACCGCACAATTGCACTCAACTCACACGCTAGTAAAGTAATGCTCAAAATTCTCCAAGCCAGGCTTCAGCAATACATAAACTGTGAACTTCCAGATGTTCAACCTGGTTTTAGAAAAGGCAGAGGAACCAGAGATCAAATTGCCAACATCTGCTCGATCATCGAAAAAGCAAGAGAGTTCCAGAAAAACATCTATTTCTGCTTTTTTGACTCTGCCAAAGCCTTTGACTGTGTAGATCACAATAAACTGTGGAAAATTCTGAAAGAGATGGGAATACCAGACCACCTGAGCTGCCTCTTGAGAAATCTATATGCAGGTCAGGAAGCAACAGTTAGAACTGGACATGGAACAACAGACTGGTTCCAAATAGAAAAAGGAGTACGTCAAGGCTGTATATTGTCACCCTGTTTATTTAACTTATATGCAGAGTACATCATGAGAAATGCTGGGCTGGAAGAAGCACAAGCTGGAATCAAGATTGCTAGGAGAAATATCAATAACCTCAGATATGCAGATGACACCATCCTTATGGCAGAAAGTGAAGAGGAACTCAAAAGCCTCTTGATGAGAGTGAAAGTGGAGAGTGAAAAAGTTGGCTTAAAGCTCAACATTCAGAAAATGAAGATCATGCCATTTGGTAGCAACACTTCGTGGGAAATAGATGGGGAAACGGTGGAAACAGTGTCAGACTTTATTTTTCTGGGCTCCAAAATCACTGCAGATGGTGACTGCAGCCATGAAAGTAAAAGACACTTACTCCTTGGAAGAAAAGTTATGACCAACCTAGACAGCATATTGAAAAACAGAGACATTACTTCGACAACAAAGGTCTGTCTAGTCAAGACTATGGTTTTTCCAGTGATCATGTATGGATGTGACAGTTGGGCTGTGAAGAAAGCTGAGCGCCGAAAAATTGATGCTTTTGAACTGTGGTATTGGAGAAGACTCTTGAGAGTCCCTTGGACTGCAAGGAGATCCAAGCAGTCCATTCTGAAAATCAGCCCTGGGATTTCTTTGGAAGGAATGATGCTAAAGCTAAAATTCCAGTACTTTGGCCACCTCATGCGAAGAGTTGACTTATTGGAAAAGACTCTGATGTTGGGAGGGATTAGGGGCAGGAGGGGAAGGGGACGACAGAGGATGAGATGGATGGATGGCATCGCTGACTCAATGGAAATGAGTCTGAGTGAACTCTGGGAGTTGGCGATGGACAGGGAGGCCTGGTGTGCTGTGATTCATGGGGTCGCAAAGAGTTGGACACGACTGAGCGACTGAACTCAACTGATAGCAGTTCTTATAAGATGTCTAGGATCCCCAGGTCATTCCTCATTCCCTATATTCTCATCCCAATAAAATATGGCTTATTAATATATTAATCTAACTCGTACTTCTTATAAATTTAAAGAATCATTCTACCATTCCACCTTTAACCTGCTTCTTTTCAGCAAAATATCTTATATATACTCAGTCTCTTGCCTGAAGCTTTCCTTCACCTTATTACTCCAACTGAAATGTGACTCTCCTTTGAGATCATGACTTCTGATGCATACCACTGTGGGAATGGATATTTTCTTTCTCACACATCTTATTCAACTGGACCTCATTGTCACTCTAGGTACTGGAATCCTGAGTATTCTCTTTCTTTTCTAAAGTGTCCCAAATCTGAGCCACACATCCTCAGACTAAATCATCTGTTATCTATTAGTGTAAAGACAAATCATCTATTTTCACCTTGTCCACCTCAGCCCCTCATATCTAGATCACTTTCCCTTTCTCCAGCTGTGCTTGTGCTATTATTCCACTCTTCCTCAGCCACTCATTCTTCTATTCATCCCCTTGACTAGTAATTGTCCAATAAATTACCCAAGAGCTATATGTAGGATTTACATTTAAGTTAATTAAAATAAATTATCAATAGTTCCTTAGTTATACTAGCCACATATCAAGGATTCAATAGCCAAATTTGCTAATGGTTACTGTGATTATTTGAACAGTCTTATCATCACATAAGTCTTTATTGGATAGCACTTCCCTGAATCTTATGTCCAGTAAGTATATCTTTTCTATCCCCTCAAATTCAAATGTCTGATTCTCTAGTTCTTAACTTGTTTCTATTTTATTTCTTCTAGTGACATGATTGTAATGATATATAGCTCATTGGACAAATCAAATATTTCATTATAACATACATCATATCCTCATTTTCTTGATGACCCATGATTTCTCATTTTAATCAAAGTCTTGCAAGCACCATCAAATCAAGTATATGGTCAAATGCAGCTGGCAAAACTTCAAAGACAAATGCAAACTTCTAGCTGGACTTGTGCAGCTGAACACAGTTGACTAGCAAAAAAATTTATGCTTAATGAATTCACATTATAATCATGACTATTAACCTTAAGTGGATACTTTGAGTTGCCTAGGAAGTCTATTATATTTTACAAATCCTTTCAGTCTGATGCCTCCTCAGATGATTATTTTATAACTTTTCTCTCTCTTGCCTTTCCCCTTCTCTTATTAACATGAATGACTGTGCTTCTAGATACTGTCACCTCTCTAGTTATGCACCATTTCCTCTCATCTAATCAAAGATATTGCTCCAGTACTTCTCTTTCCCCTCTCTCTCTTGTCAGTATAACAAGTTTTCCCACAGGTACATAAAACTTAAAATCTGCCATTTTAAAACAAATTAAAAACAAGTGACAAGACTTTCCTAACTTCCTGCTTCTGTTCTCTTTTAACTCTTTTCACACTGAAAATGTTAACAACCCCTGTTTTCTAGTTCTTTCATTCATTCGTGAATGCAATTAGCTCTGGCTACCAGCCCCACCATTCCTACACTCTTCTCACGCTTGTCCACTACACCACTGAACACAATGGCCCATTTGTCATTCTAATATTTCTTAGTCTATTAATAGCTTTTGACAGTCCATTAAGTGGAATATCTGCATTATTTGAATTTTGGATCAATATACTTTTCTATTTCTTTTTCTGTTTCACTAACCTCACTTTTTCACTTTTCATTGATGGTTTCTTCTTATCTCCTAGTCATAAAAACATTGTTCCAGTAATCTATTCTCAGAACTCCTCTCTTCTTATGTATGTGTATGCATGATGACAAGCCCTATATTTTACAGCCTACTGGACATCTCCTCTTGCATTGGTAATAGGCATCGCAAACTTAGCATGTTGAAAAGAACTGATCCTCCTGCATCCTCTTCCTCATACAGTCTTCCTGATTTTAGCAAAAAAACAAAACAAAACAAAAAAAACAAAAAAAAAATCTCTAACATTTTCTGAATACATCTTATTTCCAGTAACCATATTACCTCTATAACCTCAAATTCAAATGTCCAGCTCTCCAGTTACTAATTGCTCTGTTTTTCCTTCTAGAAACAATACTTTAATGACATCTAACTCATTGACCAAACTAAATAAATATTTCATTGTAACCCACATCATATCCTCATGCCCTTGTGAACAGCTACTCTGATCAAATGACTTTGATATCATATTGATTTGTGATTTCTCTCACTGTTAATATCCAAGCTGTTAGTCAATCATGTTGGCTCTGTTTTCAAAATGTCCAAAATCAGAACAATTCTTGCTATATCTATTGCTGCTATCTTAAGTGCACCTTCAAAAATATCTTGACTGCATTATTGCAATACCCACTTCAGTAGCTCACATTCTTATATTCTTCCAACCCTAGTCCCTCAATTAATAAACAGCGCAGCACTCAGAACAGTCTTGCTGAACACAGGTTAGGTTACATCACATCTCCTTATCCTCAAGTGGATTCCTCTGCATACACTTGCAAGAACCTACAGAACTCTGAAATTCTTGCTACTGTTGACTCTTTAACCCCATTCTCTGCTACTCTTTCCCTTCATGAGCTTTTCTTTAGCAGTGCTGACCTACTTGCTCTTTTATGAACTTACTAGGCATACCTCTGCTTCGGAGGTTTTGAACTTGTACCTCTGTCTGGAAAGCAATTCCCCAGATATTCATGTGGATTCCTCTTTCATCTCCCTCCACTTCACTCAATTTCATCTCTTCAGATGTTCCCTAACCATCTCACCTAACTCTTTTCTTGTCTCTTATTTTCACATCCCAAGTTTTATTTTCTCAATTTTACTTTTTATCACTTGATGCATTATGTGTTTCACTTAGTTATTTGCTTATGTTTATCTTCCCAACCTCAGATACATAAAAACAAAAGTTTAGTTGTGTATTTATTCTTTACTTTATTCATTTTCTTCTAGAATTAATTATACTTGGTATATAATAGGTAACCCACTCTAGTATTCTTGCCTAGAGAATCCTGTGGATGGTGGAGCCTGGTGGGCTGCTTGTCCGTAGGGTCACACAGAGTCGGACACAACTGAAGAGACTTAGCATGCATGCATATAATAGTTTCTCAGCAAATATTTTTTAAAAAATAAACAGATTTATAGATAAGGTAAATATTTTATCAAAAAATATGAAACTATGTAATATCTTTAAAAAAGATAAGTTTCTTTGCTATTAACAAGCACAATGAGGTACATATGTTTACTGGAAATACATTTTTATTTCCTTACCTTTTAAATTTTTATTTTTAAATAAATCAATGAATCAGTGTAGCAGTCACTTGATCAAGGACTTACTGGACACTGTTTTTAAAGATGATTTGGCAGATAAAGATGACATCCATATAACATATAGTTTATTTAGTACATTGATAATTTAATAAGTCCAAATAGAAGGAATATATGGCTTCTGTTATATATTATCATGCATATGTTATATATTTAAACTTTAAGTAAAATACTGTCTACTTTAGAATATGTAGGCTATATTCATGTTTCTGCTACTTTAGAATATATGAAATAAAATACTTATTTTTATTATAGCTTTCTCCATTTTAATTTGTATGAAGCCTACATCCTTGTCCCCCACATCCCCCAAAAAGCCTATTTGCTTTCTAATGGCTTTGTTTTTTATTGCTGTTTTTCTGGCTAAACTAAAGTATATGATTTAAATTATTTCAGAATATCCATCCCTATGACTCTCATTGCTTTGCTTTTTCTTAATTTTTTTACGTTTTAAAGTTTTCCCCTCAATCCCCACTAGTACTAAGAAATAGGAATCAAAGTCTTTATATATAAATGTATATATATATATATATATATACATGCATGTATAATTGCATACATAATTATAAACTCTACACATTAGCATTGCATATGAGCTTTGTGAAAGATACTCGTGCATGACTTTTTCTAAGAAGGAATGTCTATGCTTTATTGTCATGCTATTTATTTGAGTCATTTTTCCCTTTCATCAGTATTTACTTAGATTCTTCATGTTTCTAGTTATCATTTTTTTTCAATGAATCTTTAAGTAGATTTACAACTAATTTTTATTCCTTATTTTTCTAAAAGTTTTGGAAAATATTCAAAATTGATAAACTTTCTATTGTAATCTCTGTCTTAAAAGTAATACAAAGAAAAAAAAGAAAGAAATACTCTAATCAGGATGTGGGAAGCCTATTTGATAAAATTAACAGACATCCTTGTGTAGTAATACTTCCATAACCCATTCTTTGAAAAAGAATTGTATCTCTCTCTTCATTTCCAATATCCTTGCTTTCTAAGTTACTAACTGTTGTTAATTCTTTTTCTAGTCTTGCTAAAACTTTTCTGCCAATAGCTAGAAAAAGAAATGGTTACAAATATGACACCATAATAGTTATATTTATAGTCAATCATTTTTGGTGGCATAATTAATGTTAAGATGGTTGAAATAGAGTGAAATGATTCAAGCATACACTGTTATATCATATCATTATGGAAATGCTTAATGATTACTCCTTCAACAGAATACATGTCATTGCATGTGTAATTATCTATGTATATATTTATATGCATATGTACATATATATGTGTGTTATAATTTTTTTAATTAATTTAATGTATGCTTCCAAGTTTACTATGGCAAACCCTTCTTTCTGTTTACTTGTGATAATTAATAATGATATTGATGCATCAAAAATGGAGCATCTTTATAATATCTTCTGTAGAATATAGTTATTCTGAACTTGTGATCTAAACTATCAGCAACAGCAAAATATAAGATTATTTTAGAATCAAATGCTAACTCTACTTATCTTAGATGTACTGAGTCAGAAACTATAGGTAGGATACAATAATCTATGAAAATCTATATTTTAAAAACCCTTCTAGGTAGGTGATGCTGAGACATGGTTAAGTTTGAGAATGGATACAGTATAATACAAAAAAAAAAAAAATCATTTCATTTGACTGGTTGCAATTTATTTCTGGAGTGATTCTCTATGTAGCATATTTTTTCACAAATATCAGTACTCCAAAAGATTCCTTTGGTCTTCTTAATTTCTACCCTACACCTGGGAGATCGCATCCAGTCCCTTAGATTCAATACTCATCAATGCTGCTCTGAAATACATTTCCCTACCTCTTTCTCCCTTTGCTCATCTTTGTAAACAGCACCTAGTAAACAGGCATTTTCTACTTGATCGAGCCAAAAATCAGGCAGTGATTCTTGATTTTTTTCCATCTTCTCCCATTTCTCTATTGCCTATATCTGCTGAGAAAACAATTGTTGATGATTTTCCACCTTAATGATTTTTAACCTTAATATATTTCTTCATCTGCCCAGGCCTAAATACATAGTAAGTATTACAAAATGTCTTATCCTCATGACTATTAAAGTATAAAACCTACTAATTAGAAATAAAATAGACATTAAGTAAAAGGTGAAATTTTAATTGTAAAATATAACTAAATTTAACAATCTGTTCTCACATATACACATTTCCATCATCCCTAAACATCTCTTTTGCCCCTTCTCAGTGTGTCAGTGTGTCAGCCCCACTCTTAAAGGCTACTGCTGGCCTGATATTTTTTTTTATACACTAAGCTTATGTTATTCCTTTTAGTTCTTCATTCATCTAGAATCATAGTATGCTTTTATGTTTTTGAGATTCATACCTGCTTTTAAAAGTATCTATAATTTGTTCTTTTTGTCTCTAAGAAATATTCCACTGTATGAATGTACCATACCCTCCACCTTTACATCACAACCACAAATAAAAATAAAACTTAACCATCACTTTGGTTTAGTTTTTCCTGCTACATGTATCTTCTGCATTCTTTAATTGCTTCATCTCTGTACTTTCATGGTTTGTAATACATTCTGAAAGCCAATATGATATAATAGGTAATTGCATTCATCTGGAATGAGTATATGACTTTTAATCCAGGATCTTTAATTTAGGTACCTCTGGCGATGGCACCTCACTCCAGTACTCTTGCCTGGAAAATCCCATGGATGGAGGAGGCTGGTAGTCTGCAGTCCATGGGGTTGAGAAGAGTCAGACACGACTGTGCAACTTCACTTTCAATTTTCACTTTCATGCATTGGAGAAGGAAATGGCAACCCACTCCAGTGTTCTTGCCTGGAGAATCCCAGGGAGGGGGGAGCCTGGTGGGCTGCTGTCTATGGGGTCGCACAAAGTCAGACACAACTGAAGCGACTTAGCAGCAGCAGCAGCAATGTTCCTAGACAAGTAATATAAGCTGTCTGTGTCTCAGATTTCTTAACCTTAAAAGGAATATAATAAGTACTTTTTTGAGTAATTAATTGCAAAGATTACAAAATTAGAGCATGTAAAAATTAAATGGCATGACCCACAAATATGGGTTCAAAATTTTAGCTGTATTATTTCATTGTATTTACTGTCCACTTGCCTGCCTATAGCACTATTCTCTAAGCATTCTGTGATAGGGACCAGAATATGGTAGGCACCAATATGTACTTACTGAAGGAATAAGTGGATTATATTCTTACAGAGTACACTATTGTAGAAATGATGGCAATTCAGCTTACGTTCCACTACTGAGAAAATAATTTATCCCAACTTACTGTGACAGAGATTGCCGTTGTCCCCCTATACCTATTCTCCTATTCTTTGTTGTAGTTACAGAAATCCAAGTTTTGACAGAGCACACAATACTCATGTGACATTACTCCCTAATTTAGCTTTCAGCAGTTAAGGCTTTATAATTAGGTGATTACCAATTAAATATAACTAGGAATTGCAGTTTCTGTATGTCTTCTGTACAAGACAGTTACTTGATCTCCACTTTTAGTTTTCCTAATCTTATGGGCTAGAATACTGATGGAGTCTTCATGAACCACTTTAACTATGCAGATGAAGTAAGTACCTTCGAGGAGAACAGAACAACAGAAAAAAGGAAATAGGGCTTCTGGTTGACCACTTAGAACAGATTTTTCTGGATAATTTGTACTACTGTTTTCATATTTCTGGACTGTTAGGGGACAGAGAGAGAGAGAAAGATCTTGTTTGAGCCATTGGAATACTTTATATTCATTTTTAGGGTAGCTTGTGTGTGTGTGTGTGTGTGTGTGTGTGTATTAGTTGCTCAGTCATATCCGACTATTTGTGACCCCATGGATTATAGCTTCCCAGACAACTCTGTCCATGAATTCTCCAGGCAAGAATACTGGAATGGATTGCCATTTCCTCCTCCAGGGTTTCTTCTCAAACAAGGATCAAATCTGGGTCTCCTGCATTGCAGACAGATTCTTTACCATTTGAGCCACCAAGGAAGCCCTTGTGTATTAAATGTTAAAGAAGAAAGTCCAGAATAATCACAAAGAACTCTTAACAAAGACACAGTAGATTCAGTTATCGGGATTGACTTACAGAGTAATGCTGCAGAATTGGGCCACCAGTGTATTATTGCCTTTTCTACAGTCATAAAATTGCCTATGGCATTGAAAATTTGGGTTTCCCATGTGGCACAGTGGTAAAGAATCTGCCTGTCAATGCAAGAGACATGGGTTGAATCCCTCAGTGGGGAAGATCCCCTGGAGAAGGAAATGGCAATCCAATCCAGTACTGTTGCTTGGGAAATCCCATGGACAAAGGAGCCTGGCAGGCTACAGTTCCTGGGGTCACAAAGAGTTGGACACACCTGAGCAACTGAGCAGGCATGCACACACACACACACACACATACCCTGAAAAGTTCCCAATACTACAGGTAGGTTCAGATCTATGAGCAATTGTTATAATCAGGAAACATTCATGATCAGCAAACTCTTAAAATTGAGAATTTGACAACAAAAAAACAGACATCTGCATGTTTGACTTGCTGACAGAAACTGAATAATAAGAAGCAGAGAGTGGACTATTTGAGAAATGTTTTAGAATTCAATTTTATCTCCTTAACAACTTTATTCGATACACTATCTATTTATGTATGTTTGTATTTACTTATTTGTTTTAGTAGTTGTTGTAAATGTTTTAGAATTCAAGTTTATTTCCTTATAACTTTATTATATATACTATCTTTCTATTTATGTATATATGCATTTACTTTTTCATTTTAGTGGGTATTATAAGGTTGACAGTACAAATTTGGTACACACTATGCATGTTACAAAAACTTTTAGATTCTTCTCAATTTCATTTGATCTTTCCTCCTTTAAAGAGTAGAGCCTTTTCATTCCAGGTAGCATACACATATAGGGTCATTATATGCAATATATAACTACATATATATGTAATATATAACTTCATCTGCCAGAAATTCATCATTATGATAATTCCCTAAGTGTAAGCAAGTTATTTGACATTTTAACTGTTCTACCTCTATTAGGGTTTTCATATCCACCTACACATGTTTTTTATTCCATTACCAGTGCCCTAGTTTAAAATCTAATTCTAGACTTTGGTACTATTGTAACTTTAAGAGTGTCATAATTATAATAAAGTTAAGTGAATTGCAATGGACTCTTCAAAATGCTTTTAAAAAATTATTTCTAAAGCAAAGTTTCATTTCAAACTACATCACATGGACATTGGAACAGTTTATAATAATATCATCATTTATAACATTTAAGTTGTACATACAAAAACATATTATTTTTTATGGTGCCCAAGCTGATTTTTATTAAGTAATATCCATTTTATTGAGAAGCCTCTGATTCCTCATTTTTATTTATTAATAACTGAGCAATAAACTCTAAGTAAATTCTATTTCATGCTTTTATATATCAGTTTTCACAGGCATAACTCCTGTCATGATCTTTAATATGTTTTGTCATCATATTAAATAAAAATAAATGGCAGGAACATGTAATTGGGAACTTTCTGAATTAAGCAGAAGACTTTATCACATTGTTCTATTTTGTCTCCTCTGGATGCAGCTCCTTCACAACAGTGCTTTATTCCTCTCTGTCAGCCACATGACCCTGAAATTCTTTCTCTAGAATTTCCCCTTCTAAAATCAGCCAATACAATGTTGTCAGCACAATCTTCCAAAGTTTCAGAGCTGATCATGTCACTCTCCTGCTCTATCTAAAATAGCCTATGACACATTTTTTTGCCTGTAGAATAAAACTCTAGCTTCTGTTACTGACATTGAAGAATGTGCACAATCTAACCACTGCATTTTCTGTGCAATGTGTTTTCCATTAGGATGGAAACATCTTTTTCCTATCTCTTTTCCCTATGCTATATTCTAGGTCAACTCCCATCTTAAGCAAGTTTCCCTGGATCATATCCTTTGTTTACTTTTCCACTGACTGGAATATCACTCAACTTTCTCTATATATTGAAAGCTGATCCCATAGTATTTTACTTATTTAAATTTTCTCTAATACTTTTTATTAACAATGAAGAATATTTTAATTGATAAGTATTATATGATGTATTTATATTACTATTGTACAGATGGAGCTTCCAATAAAGATTGTCCTCCATATATTTTGTGCTATGAAGCCTAAGGAATCTTTGACTTCTTTCTTTTCCAGAAAACAAGATAGGTAACTTCAAAACTTAAGGAAGAATAAGCAATAATTGTATTGTTTGCTGAATGGATTTTGGAGAGCTATTAACTTTACTATGAGTGGCAGGCATTTCATGTGAGATATTATTTAATTTTAGGGGTAGGCACTTGTGAAAATGTGAGTCACTAAGATAACTCAGAGAATATCCCTAGTGGCTCAGTTGGTGAAGGATCCGCCTGCAATTCAGGAGACCTGGGCTGGATACCTGGGTCAGGATGATCCCCTGGAGAAAGGAATGGCAACCCACTTCAGTATTCTTCCTTGGAGAATTCCATGGACAGAGGAGTCTGCTGGGCTGATGTCCATGGGGTCACAGAGAGTGGACATGACTGAGCAACTCACACTTTCACTTTAATTTCTGAGAACATTAGGCTAAAATGGTGGCTGCTATGAGAAACAGTAGATAAAGGATGAAAATACTGACTTGTTTTCAGGAACAGTGTAGGTTATCCCTAGAGGATCTACCAAGTGTATTCTTGGTTTGCCTTGACGTAATTATGAACAGTGCTCCAATCACTCTCAAAATGTCTCGATTTTCAGTGGCAATTTGTGGTCAGTCTATCTAAGCAGAATCCCGGAATCCAAAAGTCATGCTGCTGCTTTTGCTAAGGCTCTTCAGTCGTGTCTGACTCTGTTGGACCCCATAGACAGCAGCCCACCAGGCTCCGCCTTCCCTGGGATTCTCCAGGCAAGAACACTGGAGTGGGTTGCCATTTCCTTCTCCAATGCATGAAAGTGAAAAATGAAAGTGAAGTCGTTCAGTCGTGTCCGACTCTATGCAACCCCATGGACAGCAGCCTACCAGGTTCCTCTGTCCATGGGATTTTCCAGGCAAGAGTACTGGTATGGGTTGCCATTGCCTTCTCCTCCAAAAGTCATAATGATACCCTTTGTATCAGAAGTCTCCAATCCCTAAAAGAATGAGATGCTATTTGATCTATATGATCACATGAGCATATTCTCTAGTTCGTGTGTAAAATCTGGAGAAATTTTGGAAAAATATAAATTTTTACTTTTGAGCATTTTTGATGAATCATTTAACTGTTGTTACTTAGTATTGAGATTTTATCTCCAAAACAAGTGGAATTACTTCTTTATATATTTTATATCTTTCTCTCCCATATGTATTAGGCTTTCTTTTCTAATTTGCAAGTGAAGTACTACATCTATAAACTGCTCCTTTAAGTGAGAATATTGATATTGTGTCTCTAACTTTCATTTGCAAGTTTTAAAGGAAAACAATGAAAGATGCTGTTCTTTGTGTGTAATGTACTAGTCTAAAATTTTAATGTGAAAAAAAATTATTCTAGGTATTTTAAATGCTTTATAAATTATCATTTTAGCTGATTCTTTTTAAAGAGATTGAGAACAAAGAAAAAGCCTTGAGGACATTGATACAGCTTTCTGCAAGTTCTTAGCTATTCAGATGGCCATCCAAAGTGAAAGGATCCTTCTATTTTCATAGTATTCAGAACAAAGAGTATTTTTCATTATATTTACTTGAACACCCCATCATATAATGTGAAATGGCCTTGCTGCTGCTGCTAAGTCATTTCAGTCGTGTCCGACTCTGTGCGACCCCAGAGACGGCAGCCCACCAGGCTCCCCCGTCCCTGGGATTCTCCAGGCAAGAACACTGGCCTTAACCTAAAGGTAAATCTCCAAGTGGAAATAGCTTTCAAAATCTTAGTGAAGGCAAATGAATTATTAAAGTCTGAGAGTTAATCAAATTATGTCATACTATACATATATATATATATATATATATATACACACACATATATGATTCAGTGAGAGGATTCTTGGTCATGTTATTATATTTTATAATTATTATTAAGTACAAAATATAATAATCTATCAAAAGTCTGTTAGTTCAAAGCATAATCAAATGATTCTAGACCCCCAAGGTTTTTAAAGTTCTTAATGAGCAGTTAAAAAAAAAGAAAAAAAAAAAATGGTGCCCTTGATGCACCACAGTTAAATGGGCTTCTGATGTTTTCCATAAGGTTTACTTAAACCTGGATTACTCAGAGTTTGCTAGAAGAATTAATATTAGACTGTAATCAGCTGGAGTCATAGATCTAGATAATATTTCTAATCGTGGGAGAACAGATTTTCTGACTGAAGATAAGAAAAATATATTCCTAACTTTGAATTTGGAGACTGTTTGGCCTACCTTAGAAAGTAGAAGACACTGAAGCATACCCAGGGCTGTGATAAGCATTTCATGACCCTGAAACTGAAGAGTATCCAGCATGAGAGACAATCCTACAAATGCTGGGTGCCTGTGAAGTAGCTCTAAGATCCTTTCTGTGTGATAGTTCCCTCTTATTACTCCTGAACTTACAATACAATGTCATTGTTAGTTTCTGTGGCATCTTGACTCTACTGGGTGAGATTAAAGAGAAGTACCTGTCTCACACCTACACAAATACTGCTGTAAACAGTCTCATGAGGGCGGGACTGTCCCTGCCAGAAGCATAGATATCTATTCTGGATGAACATGTCAGATGATAAGGAGTCTAAAGCAGTAGTAGCAGAGGATCGAGCTTCTGACACTCTGGGGGCCATACCATGCGATCATATCAGAAGTGACCGAGGAGCTCTCTAAGATGTGTTTCTCCTAAATAAAAAGGAGATGAGAAGTTGTATTTGGAGTTTAAAAAATTTAAGTCTCTTTCCAATTAAAAATAGTGCAATAAAGATGGTAAATAATTTTGGTTTTAACAATGAGGTGGTTGTACCTTTTTATTTTGGAGCCTCCATCCTAACCTGATATGTCTCAAAATATGCTCTCTAATATAATGTAACATAGCATTAATAAAAGTTAAAATGTGGATACAGAATAGAGATGAAGCCTTTTCATCTCATTCAGAAGATCAATGCAAAGCCTGTCTGTGGTGCTGTCCCATCAGAAGGATAAAAGGTGAGCTCCTCCTGTCAACATTCAAGCCTGCAGCTCCAAGGAACTGAAAGAAACCCTCCATCACTACTGGGCTATTAGGAGTAGTTCTCCGTAGGAAGCTTTAGAAAGACACGATTCAGCCCCAGCTTTGGAAGTTTTATGCATTGTTAAAGAAACATAGGTATTAAAGGATTAAGCTACTGTTGAAAAAGCAAATTAAATATCTGCCATGGAAAGTTTGAGATTACAAGTATTCTGTTTCCTTCATGTATATTTTCAGAGACATTTTCTCTCACCTATTACATTGGACATTTTATACATAGGCCCTAAATGATTGTCTTTGGACATAAAATGCTAAAACTTTTCCCCTCATAAAATTTGGTATGGAATTTTCTAGTATTCTATGCTGTGAATACATGGAGGAGACTATTAGTTGATGAAACAAGATAATAACAAACTCACAAGATGCTATGAAGCAATGTTATCTGTACATAAAAATTGTGTGAGGTGAATTTTTACATTTGTGAGATAGTTTTTAAACATTTTAAACACTTCAATGACCTGAACAATGAGGAATATGTGGCATGGGGGATTTATTTTACATAATGAAAACCACTCTGTAAATAATTCTGTTTTAAACTGGGCCTGACAACCTCCCCAGTATTGACTTTTATCATCCTATTCTTGTAGTGCATAATGTGACCCCAGTATAATTTGTTAAGATCCTTGAATGGCTATACTTTTTATTTAACACGAAAAGTAAACTTTTAAAACTTTCAGTCTTTCCTTCATCTGGCCACATTAAAATGTTACTGTAGGTGTCTGGACATTTCTTCCAGGAAATCAATCCTCTTCTAGTCCAACACTAGAAAAGGTATTCCTTTCCTGTTTTTTTTTCTTTTTTTTTTGGAGGGGGAGGTTCCATGTACTACTGCTTTGAAGCAAAATGGAAAAACTCTACACAGTTAGCAAAAAACAAGACTTGGAGCTGACTGTGGCTGAGATTATCAGCTTCTTAGTGCAAACTTCAGGCTTAAAATCGAAGAAAGTAGGGAAAACTGCTAAGCCATTCAGGTATGTCCTATGTCAAATCTCTTATGATTATACAGTGGAGGTGATGAATAGGTTAAAGGGATTAGATCTGACAGACTGCCTGAAGAACTATGAACTGTGGTTTGTAACATTGCACTGGAGGCAGTGATTAAAATCATCCTCAAGGAAAAGAAATACAAGAAAAAATGTGGTTTTTGAGAAGGCCTTAAAAATAGCTGAAAAAAGAAGGGAAAGCAAGACATACCCAACTGAATGCAGTGTTCCAGAGAATAGCAAGGAGAGCTAAAACCTTCTTAAGGGAGCAGTGCAAAGAAATAGAGGAAAACAATAGAATGGGAAAGACTAGAGATCTCTTCAAGAAAATCGGAAACACCACGGGAACATTTTATGCAAAGATGGACACAATAAAGGACAGAAACAGTAAGGACCTCACAGAAGCAGTAGAGATTAAGAGATAACAAGAAAACACAGAACTGTACAATAAAGGTCTTAATTACCAAGAAAACCATGAGGGTGTAGTCATTCACCTAGAATCAGACATCCTGGAGTGTGAAGTCAAGTGGGCCGTAGGAAGCATCACTACAAACAAAGCTGGTGGAAGTGATGAAATTCCAGCTGAGCTATTTCAAATCCTAAAAAAATGATGCTGTGAAAGTATTGCACTCAATACACTAGCAAATTTGGAAAACTCAGCAGTGGCCACAGGGCTGGAAAAAGTCAGTTTTCATTCCAGTCCCAAAGAAAGGCAATGTCAAGGAATATTCAAATTATGGTACAATTGCAATCATTTCACATGCTAGCAAGATTGTACTCAAAACCCTCAAGCTTGGCTTCAGCAGTATGTGAACTGAGAACTTTCAGATGTACAATCTGGATTTAGAAAAGGCAGGGAAATCAGAGATCAAATTGCCACCTCTAATAGATCATAGACAAAGCAAGGGAATTGAAAAAAAAAAAAAAAAAAAAACACACACACACATCTGCTTCATTAGCTATGCTAAAGCCTTTGACTGTGTGGACCACAATAAACTGTGGAAAGTTCTTCAAGAGATGGGAATACCAGACGACTTTACCTGAATCCTAAGAAACTATATGCTGGACAAGAAGCAACAGTTAGGATAGGACATAGAACAATGGACTGGTTCAAAATTGGGAAAGGAGTACATCAAGTACTTGTTTTGTCACCCTGCTTATTTAGCTTCTATGCAGAGTATATCACACAAAATGCAAGGTTGGATGAAGCACAAACTGGAATCAAGATTGCAGGAAGAAATATCAACCTCAGATATGCAGATGATACTACTTTAATGACAGAAAGGAAAGAGGAACTAAAAGCCTCTTGTTCAAAGTAAAGAGGACAGTAATAAGCTGGCTTAAAACTCAACATTAAAATAAAGGAGATCATGGCATCTGGTCCCATCACTTCATGTCAAACAGATGGGGGGAAAGTGGAAATGGTGACAGATTTTATTTTCTTGGCTCCAAAATAACTGCAGACTGTGACTGCAGCCATGAAATTAAAAGATGTTTGCTCCTTGGAAGAAAAACTATGACAAACCTAGAGAGTATGTTAAAAACTAGAGACATCACTTTGCTGTCAAAGGTCCCTATAGTCAAAGCTATGGGTTTTCCAGTAGTCATGTGTGGATGTGAGAGTTTTACCATAAAGAATTGAGTGCTGGAGCTGAGCTGAGCACTGAAGAATTGATGCTTTTGAACTGTTGTGCTGGAGAAGACTCTTGAGAGTCCCTTGGACAGCAGGAAGATCAAATCAGTCAATCCTAAAGGAAATCAATCCTGTATATTCATTGAAAGGACTGATGCTGAAGCTCCGATACTTTAATCACCTGATGCAAATAGCTGACTCAATGGGAAAGACCCTGATACCAGGAAATATTGAGGGAAAGAGGACAGGGGGTACAGGATGAGATGGTTGAATGGCATCACTGGCTCAATAGACATGAGTTTGAGCAAACTCAGGGAGGTAGTGAAGGACAAGGAAGCTTGGCATGCTGCAGTTCGTGGGGTTGCAAAGAATTGGACATGACATAGCAGCTGAACAACAACTACCCGAGAGGGCTTCCCTGGAGGCTCCCAATAGTAAGGAATTTGTCTGTCAGTGCAGGAGATACGGGTTTGATACCTTGATGGGGAAGACCCCCTGGAGAAGGAAATGTCAACCCACTCCACTATAATTGCCTGGAAAATTCCATGGATAGAGGAGCCTAGTGGGCTACAGTCCATTGGGTCACAGAAGAATTGGACTGGACTTAGAGACTAAACAACAACTACTCCTACCATCACATCCAATTTTATTTTTATTCACTCATTCTATAAATGATTACTATTATGTGTCATGTCAGGTCTATTGAAAAATACAATCTATTTTTATCATTGGAAAATATTGATATTAAGTATATAAATATATAAACAAATAAGAACATGTTCAAGGGACTAATTATAGTTATTAAACAAGGGAATAAATATGACTCTTCCAGAAGCAGTAATTACAGTTAGAGGTTATTACTATTGGAGGGAAAAGTGCAGAGTAAAGAGAGCAGTAGCAACTGGTATAATCTATTTTGGATGGCCATGGAAAATATCTCTAAAGGGCTAAAAACTGAATGGGGAGAAAGGCCCAACCATGGGATATTGTGAAAGAGAGTGTTTTCCAATTAAAGGAATAGATAATGACATTATATAAAAATCCTAATTTAAAAACAAGAAATAGAAGGGACTAGAGAGAAAGTTCGGAGAAGGCAATGGCACCCCACTCCAGTACTCTTGCCTGGAAAGTCCCATGGACGGAGGAGCCTGGTGGGCTGTAGTCCATAGGGACGATAAGAGTCGGGCACGACTGGGTGACTTCCCTTTCACTTTTCACTTTTATGCACTGGAGAAGGAAATGGCAACCCACTCCAGTGTTCTTGCCTGGAAAATCCCAGGGACAGAGGAGCCTAGTGGGCTGCTGTCTATGGAGTCGCACAGAGTCGGACACGACTGAATCGACTTAGCAGCAGGAGCAGCAGCAGCAGCAGAGAGAAAGTTAGTTTTTGTTGGTCTAATTAGCAAAGAGGATAGCAGTCAGAGATAAGATCAGAAATGAGGAAGGTCAGAAAATGCAAGGCCTTATGGTCCATGGTTAGAGTTTATATTTTATTATATTTATAATGAAAAATTAATTTCCATCCTAAGAGATGAGATGAAACTAAAATTATAATAGAGGCAACCAAATGTATCAATATTTTCTCCTTCCCGCTCAATCTGTGTCTTTCTGTTTGACCTTATTTCTTTTCTTTTGACAACAGAACCTCCATGTTTTAGTTGAGTGCATAAACACTGAGATTTCCCAACCTTCTGTAGATTTAGCTTTGGACATGGAAGCTTGATCCAATGGTTTTAAGTAAAAGTGATATGTGAAATTTTCAGATCATCTTCTTTAAGCTCTCTGCTCTAACCTTCTTTTCCTCTTCTCATGGCCTGGATTGATAAGTGCAGACAAGCTCATTTAACCATGCAGATGAGGAAAAAAAAGATGTAGAAAGCAGCACTATATATTTGTGGTGGTGGTGGTAGCGGGGAGGGCTTTATTTTCTTTTGCTTTTTCTTTTGGTTATAGCAGCTCAAAATGACTTTTTTTTTTTTTTACTTTAAAAATAGCTGTAAGAGTTACAGTTTACATACCATACAGTTCATTCTTTTAAAGTATAAAAGTCATTATTTTTACTATATTCACAGGTCTGTGCAACCTTTCAGTTCAGTTCAGTCGCTCAGTGGTGTCCGACTCTTTGCGACCCCATGAATCGCAGCACACCAGGCCTCCCTGTCCATCACCAACTCCTGGAGTTCACTCAGACTCATGTCCATCAAGTCAGTGATGCCATCCAGCCATCTCATCCTCTGTCGTTCCCTTCTCCTTCTACCCCCAATCCTTCCAAGCATCAGAGTCTTTTCCAATGAGTCAACTCTTCGCATGGGGTGGCCAAAGTACTGGAGTTTCAGCTTTAGCATCATGCCTTCCAAAGAAATCCCAGGGCTGATCTCCTTCAGAATGGACTGGTTGGATCTCCTTGCAGTCCAAGGGACTCTCAAGAGTCTTCTCCAACACCACAGTTCAAAAGCATCGATTCTTCGGCGCTCAGTTTTCTTCACAGTCCAACTCTCACATCCATACATGACCACAGGAAAAACCATAGCCTTGACTAGGCGGACCTTTGTTGGCAAAGTAAATTTAGACCATTTTTACCACATCAAACAGAAACTCTGCCTGTCATCTACTATCTTCTCTCCTATTAATCTCCTCCCACTACTCTAACAACCTCTAATCTACCTTTTGTCTCCATAGATTTCTTTGTTTTGTACATTTCATATAAAAAAATCATATGATATGTGGTCTTTTGTAATAAATTTCTTTTACTTAGCATATTTTCAAGGTCCCTATATCAACAAGCATCAGTATTTTATTTCTCTTTGTGTCTGAATATCAGCCCATTTTATGGATATACCAGAGTTTGTTTATCCATTCATCAATTCATGGAATTTGGGTTATTTCCAGGTGTGGGCTATTATGAATAATGGCAATATAAACATTTATGTACATGTTTTGTGTTGCAATATATTTTTGTTTCTTTTGGGTATAAACCTAGAAATGAAACTGCTGGCTCATACAGTACTGCTATGCTTAATTGTTTGAGAAACTGCCAGAATGTTTTCCAAAATGGTGTAGCCATTTTACATTCTCTCTAGTAGAGTATGAATGTACCAATTTCTCCACACTCTAATAAAAAATTGTGGTATCTCTCTGACTTTTTTATTATTCTCCTCATAATGGGTATGAAGTGATATTTTATGATGTTATGATTTGCATTTCTCTGATGGCTAATGAGGGAGGGCATCTTTTAATGTGCTTATTGGTCATTTATAAATCTTCCATTAAGAAATGTTTATTCAGATCCATCATCCATTTTAAAATCAGGTTTATTTGTCTTTTCACTCATTGAGTTGTAAGTGTTTTGTCTTATATGTTTTTGGTTCAAGTTTCTTATCAGGTATATGATTTACAAATATTTTCTTCTATTCTTTGGATTGCCTTTCACTCTTTTAATGAGGTCCTTTAAAACACATTTTTTTTTAATTTGAAAAGTAAAATTTACCTGTTTTTTCTGTTGTAGCTTTATGTTTCAGATGTCATATCTAAGAAACCTTTGTCTAATCCAAAATCATGAAGATTTATCCTATGTTTTCTAGAAAAAACTTTGTGGTACTCTTTCACAATTAAGTGTGGCTAAAGGCATATTGACAGAATCAGGTTTTGGTTTTGTTGATTTTCTCTGTTGATTTCCTATTTCCAATTTCATTGACTTCTCTTCTAAGTCTTAGTTTCTTATGCTTATTTTGAATTCAATTTTCTCTTTCTTCTAGTTTCCTAAAGTTTCTTGATGTATTAATAGTTTTAATAAACATTTCTTACTTCTAAAAAGACTGCTGCAGTTATTGCATTAGAAAATACAAAAGGAATAAAAGTAAAATAAAAAAACTATTATCTACTTTTTGACTTCCATAATACCAAATGTCTACAAAAATTTAGTTTCACCTAAGTTCAGAATTAGTCTTTCATGTGTATTGACAAAGAGTTGGGTGATCAGAGATAACCTATTTTGCTCTATATAGTTCAAGGATATAAGCCCAAATAATACTCTTTCTACTAGATTATACTGACTTTCATTAGTAACAAGGGAAAATGTCTCTTTAGATATACATTTAGAGATAATAAATGACACATTTAAAGCGAGAACTTTCAATATAGACTTTTCAAAATATTTAGCTTAAGAATATTTGATTTTTTCAGTTGCAGATTAAAAGAAAAAAAACTAAGCAAGATTATAACACATTTTTTTATTATTCTTTTCACTTTCTAGAAATATTCATTTTCAGGGTCAGCTCCACCAATCACATTTTAAAAACAAATTTCTTGATAAACATTTAAACACCCTAGGGATTCCCTATGTCAAACTCACTTGTGATATCCAAACTTTTGCAAATAATATACTCTTCCTTCCTTTACATTTAAATTATTTCCTAAACTACAGAATCTCCAAAAGGAACAATATAGCCTCCAAAAAGAGGCATTGACCAAATTGCTAAAGTTTAGTAGAAAATTTTAGGTTTTAGTGGGACAATCTTAATTTAGAGATTTCTGTCTGAATGGGACCTGGAACTACCTTAGTCTTTTTATTTATCAACATAACCAGAAACTTTGTTTAATATATAGGTATTATATATCATATATATATTATAATATAATATATATATTATATATTATATACCACTTGTTTTACCAAGGGATTTCCTAACCTTACTTGTAAAACTCTCTATTATAGCATCAAGGAAATAATCACTTGCTAGAAAACACAAAAAATATAGTATTCAACATTTTTGAGTTAAAATATCATATACAAATTTACAGTTTCTCAAGAGCACGCTTATTACTTGATAAGATAAATTCAATTATTTCATTTAAGAGACAGTTTCCCAATTTTTAAGATGTTGCTACCCAAATACTTACCTCTTTGTTATTAAAAAATGTGGATGGAAAATATAACAACCCTTTGTCAACTGTGGTGTTTTGCCCTAGAAGACATTTCTTTCTCAGTACATCCGGAGTACATTTCTTTGCTGATATCCATTTCTCTTGCAGTTCATACATTTGGGACATGAATGGAGTATATGTTTTCTTTTTACACATTTTAGAAGTCACTTATGCTTCATTTTCCTTGTTATCAGTCTCAAGTTTTCGTACTGAAAGATATGGCTTACCTTGCTCTGTTTTCTCCTGCACAGTCTTATAAGATCTCACTTCCTGGCTGGCAATACTATCTTCTCTTTTTGCCAGAGGCACCTCAGTTTCCTTGAGCAGAAATCACTAAGGACCTAATTGACTCATTCCAGTCACTTTCAGGGATTGCCAGCACTGCTGAAAGTGTGTCTTTGTTGTCACTCACTCTGGAACACATTGCTGGAAATTTAGTCAAGTGAACATCTACATTTGTTCACTGTTGCATATTTGTATATGCGGCCACTTTTGGAGGAATATCAGACTTCTTGCTAAGGAGATTTGAAGCCACCAGGATTGTTTCTGCTAATTGATAGAGTTCAAGTTAGTCATGAAGCATATCAGTAAGTAGCTTGTTTTTTCATTTTAAATGCATAAAAATTATAGAATGTTAAAACAGTAATTGACTGGAAAGAGAGGATCTAATATTCTGTTTTAATAGATAAGGGTAAGTTTCATCTTATTCATTCTATTAATAAATACTTTCATCATACATATTGCCTTCTCTCTGTTAAGTGGGACTTTAAGATTTTTACCGCATATTTTTAAGAAGGGATGGAATATTTGAACATGTCTAATGTTGAGAATTAAAATGAACTTCATTGAGATCTCCAAAAATTATTGAAAAATTAGCTTATGATTTTTTTCATGGTAGAAATAAACAGAATGGGCCTGGAGGGGAGGAAAATAATTTGACAATTTTTGTAAGACTATAATTGTTCAAAGGATGTAAATTCTAAAGGGAAATACACTCACAGACACAGGCACTCATATGAACGCATATCCTTTAAATAGTCAACAAATAAAAATCCTAAGCTATTATATAGTTCTTTGCCATTTGTATAAGATTTAATCATTCTGGATTAATGCTTTTCTTTTTTATTTAAAAGTAGCTAGTGTCTAGGTGAGAGTCCAAAGTTTTCTACATAGTCAGCCTAAACCTGAGTTATATTTGATTTATTTTTTAATCTGTCAGTGTTTATTACAATTAAAAAAACACTTTTTTATATTAAAAGATCAGTCTAAGAATATTCAATGTGTTATTGTCTACAATTGTATTTTCTTGTGCCTGAATAAAGACATAAATTGTCAATAAATATGAGCTATAAGAAATATTATTATAACATCTAAATATACTAAAAATACTAAAATATAATTAATTTATACAAATGCTTAAATGAATAGAAAACAACTAAACAACAATAAAAAATATATATATCAATGCAATGGGTACATAGAGATTCTGTCAGGAGTTGACTTTAATAAAATAAAATAGGAAAATGTGAATTGGAAATGTAACTTGACACGAGAATAAAAAAACTGATTCAGCAGAGCACAAACTTGGGAATCAGCATTCCAGGTAAAATGTGAATGGGAAAAACTTGCCTTGTTTAAGGAAAAACAAGCTAGCTGAATACAGCATGATAGCCATAGGAAAGTGGTTAGAGATGAGATTGGAGAGTTTACCATAGACCACAATATGATAACACGTTGGGCCAAGTACAATAGGAAGCACAGGAGATGTTCAATCAGAACTATAGTTATGTGATACATGCTTTTAAAGATGATTCTGACTGCAATATGGACGGCACATTTTTACATTTCTTCAGTATGGTTAATATAATCTAGCAAATGCATTCCTATGACAGAAGTAAGTTTTCCCCTTTCCCATTTCTCCCATTCTATGTATGTACGTTTTGTTTTCCAAGTAATCTTTGGAAACGCCAGTGGAATATTAGAAGATTATGGGCTATGGACTTATATTCCTTTCAGTGGCAAAGACAGGGGATTGAATAATAGAATATTATAGAAAATTCTATTTAATTTGAATTAGGACAAAGACACCAGTGAAATTCAGTGAGAAAAAAATAGTATTTTCAATAAATAGTGCAAGAACCATCAGGCTTTGCTTTGGAAAAACATAAACATTGACCCTTTTCCTCATATTGTATATCAAAAATATTTCAAGAAGAATCATATATCTAAGTGTAAAATGTAAAACAATAAAGCATTAGATCAATTATAGGAAAATTTTGACATGATCTTGAGGTAGAAAAAGATTTTTAAAACAGTATTTTAAGGGCACAAAATAAGTCTCACTGAGCGTCAGTAAAATTTATAACATCCATGTATAGATAAATAAATGAGTAGATAGATGATAGATTAACAAAGGACTCAAGACCAGAATATATATCTCCTAGAATCAGAGAAAGATTAAAGACCTGATATTTTAATGAGAAAAACATCAATAGATACTTTGAAAAAGAGGATATTCAAATAGCTAATAAACATCGTAAACTGTGTTAACATCATTACTCCTCATTGAAATGTGAATTAATATCACAATGAGCATCCTTTACCCACTCATCCAATAGCTAAAGTGAAAAGACTGATGATACCAAGTGTTGATGATATGTGAAGCCATCAGTCTCTCATATATACTTTTATTTGAGTGTTAAATGCAACACTACATTTGATTACAGGCTTACTCTATGACTAACAGTTTCACTCTTAAGTTTAGAATCAAGTGAAAACAGTGCATGCCTTTGCAAAACACAAGAATACAAGAATATTTATTGCAACTTTACATTTAAGAGACAGAAATAGAATTAGCTCAGAATTCTATCAATAGAATGGTGGATAAATAAGGTATGGTGCATTATAAGATGAAATTTTATCTAGAAATAAAAATAAAATTAGTTTATGGATAGATACTACAGCATTGATGAACCTCAGAGACATTATTTGGAGCAAAAGAAGCCAGAAAATACTTGGTGTAATTTCATGTATTTGAAGTTTAGCACAGGCAATACTAACCGATGGTATTAGAATTCAGGATAGTGGTTACCTTCAGGGTAATACTGATTGGTAAGGGTAAAAGGAAGCTTCTTAAAGGACTACTACTACTACTACTTCTAAGTCACTTCAGTCGTGTCCGACTCTGTGTGACCCCGTAGACTGCAGCTCACCAGGTTCCCCCATCCCTAGGATTCTCCAGGCAAGAACACTGGAGTGTGTTGCCATTTCCTTCTCCATCTTAAAGGACTGCAGTATGCTTAATGATGATTTAGCTGTAGGTTACATTAGGGCTTCCCTGATGGCACAGACGGTAGAGAGTCTGCCCGCAATGCAGGAGACCAGGGTTCAACCTATGGGTCAGGAAAATCCCCTGAAGGAGGGCATGGCAACCCACTCCAGTATCCTGTCCTGGAGAATTGCATGGACAGAGGAGCCTGGTGGGCTATAGCCCATGGGGTCGTAAATAGTTGGACACAACTGAGTGACTAACACTACAGTAGTGTACGCATGTGTAAAATTTTACTGAGCTCCTACATTTATGATTAGTCCTTTGAGTTTTCACTTTCTCCAATTGCAAATTAGTAGATGCTTTGGATCCTAACTGAATTCCAAAGCCATGTAACAGAAATGAGCTAATGGTTGAAAAACAAATGAAGCCATACCAACTCTGTTTGAAATCAAGTATATTCTAATTTACTATCACTCAAAAAAAGACAACAAGATAAGCACAGGAGGGAGAACAAACACAAAAAGTCAGTTTTATGAAAGAGGATCAATGTGATAGCACACTAACAAACCTGCTTTCACCCTGGACAACACACACACCATGTATGGTCGGAAGAATAGGCTAGATAAGAAAGAGAGATGCCAGAAAAGCTTGATGCTAAACAAAATCCAGAAAAGATACAGAGTAGCACAGAAATATTCAAGATTAACACAGGCAGAACATAATTTTTTACTTAACATTAAAAATTTCCCTTTATTTTCTACATAATAAATAATCTTCCAGTCTATAAAAACAGATGCTACTGCTAAGGCTATGCTTCACACTATCATTTTCCTCTGTATGCTAGTTCATACTTTTTTCCTTCAGAAATCTTGGATATATACCATATGGTTCTGGTGATTTATTGGGCTTGAAGTACTCTACTTGCTCTAACTTTCTCATTTTAGATGTCAATCTTTGTCAAGGGTACCATCTGATGTTCTATGAAAACTGTCTTAGGAATAGAAAATTTCCCAAAGTTGTCTCAATATTCTAATATGAAAACCATTTTCTTTCCTCTCCTTTCTATTAACAACTTTTAAAATTCTCCTGAAGGACTTAAAGCTCTCATTATTGATCCTTTTTTACTTAATGTACATACTTTCTAACTTTTCTGAGACTTTTTTGTTTCTTATTGCTAATTGCTAGATTTGGCTAACCTTTTGCTGAACTTCTATGATTGTTTGATTTAAATAAAATCTGTACAATGCTACATCTAATCCTTAGGAAATTTGAAATATAATACAAATGATAAATCACTTAAGTAATAATAATTAGAATAACAGTTCACATTCTCTAAGTTGATTGATTTTTATCTAAGGAAAATTTTCTAAGGTCCTAAACAGCTTCAAGTTATGGTTTCTAAAGCTAGGAAAAATGGCTAGTTGCAGTATATAAGCCAGCTGAATAAAAATAGAAACAATGTTACCTAAATGAAATTATCTACATATTTCATTTCAATAAGTATTTTAGCACACTGGGATCTGAAATTTACATATAACTATTTTAAAATAAGGTTCTTCATTTTTAACAAAGAACAAAAAGTGTTTTCTGGGTATTCAGTATCCATGTACAGAAACAAGTATATTTTCATTCACATCATTGACAACTTTTGAGCATCAGCAAAGATTAGCTATAGTACCTCTTCTCAAGTGACTTACATATACTCCTAACACTTTTTAAAGTTAAAACTATTATATACATATTTATATTGTGTTTTGTTTGTCCATGTAAGAGTGTGGGATGTGGACATTGAGAATTTTAATCATGATATCCATTCCATCCTGATGGACTATTAATTGCTTCCTTCAGCTTTCTTATCCTTCTGTGTTGTTTTTTTTTTTTTTTTTTTTTTTTAATATATGGCCATATATATCTCAGTTTAGGCCTGTCTATATCTTGGATGTTACACTATGTTAGGTAACCATTTTTAGGAATATATGGATAAAATTCAACCATGACCCTTACTTGTCTTGAAAACAAAGAAAATAAGCCTTAAAATTATTCTAAATTCCAAAATGACTTAGTTTTCATTTCTTTTTTAATTGCCAACTTTAAAAAGAGGTATTACTAGTTTCTGGGCTAGAGATTTTCATACACTGTCACCCTATCTTCCAAAGTGGAAATGCTCTGGAATATGTGCGGGCACCAAATGAGCTGAACAAATAGGATGGACACACATCTTTCCCTGAGAAGCCCAAGAGCTTAATATCTACAGAGGTGGGCTTTGTTAAGAGACTCACCTTCTTTTTTGATATTAATTAATTTATATTATTTTTATCTATTTTTAATTGAAGAATAACTGCTTTACAGTATTGTGTTGATTTCTCCCAAACATCAACATGAATCAACAATAGGTGTATATATATCCCCTTCCTCTTGAACCTCCCTCCCACCTCACTCCCCATCACATCCCTCTAGGTTGTTACAGAGCCCTGGTTTGAGTTCCCTGAATCATACAGCAAATTCCCATTGGCTATTTTACATGTTGTATGTTTCCATATTACTCTCTCCATACACCCCACCCTCCTTTCCTTCCTCCCCACTGTGTCTGTAAGTCTGTTCTATGTCTGTATCTCCATTGCTGTCCTGAAAAAAAATTAATCAATATCATCTTTCTAGGTTCCATATATATGGAACATATATATGTGTTCCATATATATGTGTTACAAATTTGTTTTTCTCTTTCTGACTTACTTCACTCTGTGTAATAGGCTCAAGGTTCATCCACCTCATTAGAACTGATGCTAATATTTCCTTTTTATGGCTGAGTAATATCCCATTGTATATATTACCACAACTTCTTTATTCATTCATCTGTCAGTGGACATCTAGGTTTCTTCTGTGTCCTAGCTATTGTAAACAGAGCTGCGGTGAACATTGGGATACATACATCTTTTTCAGTTTTTATTTCTTCAGGATATATGCTTAGTAATAGGATTACTGAGTCATGTGGTGGTTTTATTCCTAGTTTTTTAAGGAATCTCCATACTGTCTTCCTTAGTGGCTGTGTCAATTTACATTCCTGTCAGCAATACAAGAGGGTTCCATTTTCTTTACACTCTCTCCAGCAGTTATTGTTTGTAGACTTTTTAATGATGGTCATTCTGTCTGGTGTATAATGATATCTCATATAGTTTTGATTTGTATTTCTCTAATAATGAACAATGTTGAGCATCGTTTCATGTGTTTATTAGCCATCTGTATAAGATACTCACCTTCTGATGGCCACTATTAGCCAGTCCCAGAAGGATTAAAAACCACATGATTCCATTTAAGATACCATAGAAGCAGAGAGTAGAATGATGATTCTTTACAGCGGCACCATAAAGAGATTTCATTTCTTTATAAAAGGAGAATGAGAAAGCCCTGCGAGTTTTAAGATAGGAAGCTGATATCATTGAGTTTACCTTCAAAAATACTTGGCTGCTATGAGGGTGATGTATTAGAAGAGGATAAAAGTGGATTCAAAAAACAGGTTTTTTAAAATAGCTGAATTTCTAAAAGGGTGGTATAGGTAGTAGGAGATTTAAGAAAATGAATATGGAGAGATAATCGAAAGCAAAACCATTAGTACCTTTTGAGAGACTGCCTATGTTAGTTGAAAGTGAGTGAGATGGCAATGACTCCTTAGTTTCTAGTTATCATAAATGTATGAATGAGAGAGCCATTTCCTAAGATGGCTAAAATGGGAGGAAGGCCATGTTTGAGTAGCATGAGAGAGACTGGGAGTTCAATCTTGAATGGTCTGAGGGTCTTATTGACATTTGAAGAGATACAATAATCCACGGGACATGTTACTTACATGTTCTGTCATATTCAGTTCAGTTCAGTTGCTCAGTCGTGTCCTACTCTTTGCGACCCCATGGATCGCAGCAGGCCAGGCCTCCCTGTCCATCACCAACTCCCAGAGTTTACTCAGACTCACATCCATCGAGTAAGTGATGCCATCCAGCCATCTCATCCTCTGTCGTCCCCTTCTCCTCCTGCCCCCAATCCCTCCCAGCATCAGAGTCTTTTCCAATGAATCAACTCTTTGCATGAGGTGGCCAAAGTACTGGAGTTTCAGCTTTAGCATCATGCCTTCCAAAGAAATTCCAGGGCTGATCTCCTTCAAAATGGACTAGTTGCATCTCCTTGCAGTCCAGGGGACTCTCAAGAGTCTTCTCCAACACCACAGTTCAAAAGCACAAATTCTTCGGCACTCAGCCTTCTTCACAGTCCAACTCTCACATCCATACATGACCACAGGAAAAACCATAGCCTTGACTAGATGGACTTTTTTGGCAAAGTAATGTCTCTGCTTTTGAACATACTATCTAGGTTGGTCATAACTTTCCTTCCAAGGAGTAAGCATCTTTTAATTTCATAGCTGCAGTCACCATCTTCAGTGATTTTGGAGCCCAAAAAAATAGTCTGACACTGTTTCCAATGTTTCCCATCTATTTCCCATGAAGTGATGGGACCGGATGCCATGATCTTTGTTTTCTGAATGTTGAGCTTTAAGCCAACTTTTTCATTCTCCTCTTTCACTTTCCTCAAGAGGCTTTTGAGTTCCTCTTCACTTTCTGCCATAAGAGTGTTGTCATCTGCATATCTGAGGTTCTTGATATTTCTCCCAGCAATCTTGATATCAGCTTGGGCTTCTTCAAGTCCAGCGTTTCTCATGATGTACTCTGCATATAAGTTAAATAAACAGGGTGACAATATACAGACTTGACAAACTCCTTTTCCTATTTGGTACCAGTCTGTTGTTCCATGTCCAGTTCTAACTGCTGCTTCCTGACCTGCATACAGATTTCTCAAGATCAGGTGGTCTGGTATCCCCATCTCTTTCAGAATTTTCCACAGTTTATTGTGATGCCTACAGTCAAAGGCTTTGGCATAGTCAATAAAGCAGAAATAGATGTTTTTCTGGAACTCTCTTGCTTTTTCCATGATCCAGCGGATGTTGGCAATTTGATCTCTGGTTCCTCTGCCTTTTCTAAAACCAGCTTGAACATCTGGAAGTTCACGGTTCATGTATTGCTGAAGCCTGGCTTGGAGAATTTTGAGCATTACTTTACTAGCATGTGAGATGAGTGCAATTGTGCGGTAGTTTGAGCATTCTTTGGCATTGCCTTTCTTTGGGATTGGAATGAAAACTGACCTTTTCCAGTCCTGTGGCCACTGCAGAGTTTTCCAAATTTGCTGGCATATTGAGTGCAGCACTTTTACAGCATCATTTTTCAGGATTTGGAATAGCTCAACTGGCATTCCATCACCTCCACTAGTTTTGTTCGTAGTGATGCTTTCTAAGGCCCACTTGACTTCACGTTCCAGGATGTCTGGCTCTAGGTCAGTGATCACACCATCGTGATTATCTGGGTCATGAAGATCTTTTTTGTACAATTCTTCTGTGTATTCTTGCCATCTCTTCTTAATATCTTCTATTTCTGTTAGGTCCATACCATTTCTGTCCTTTATCGAGCTCATCTTTGCATGAAATGTTCCCTTGGTATCTCTGATTTTCTTGAAGAGATCCCTACTCTTTCCCATTCTGTTGTTTTCCTCTATTTCTTTGCATTGATCACTGAGGAAGACTTTCTTATCTCTCCTTGCTATTCTTTGGAACTCTGCATTCAGATGCCTATATCTTTCCTTTTCTCCTTTGCTTTTCGCTTCTCTTCTTTTCACAGCTCTTTGTAAGGCCTCCCCAGACAGCCATTTTGCTTTTTTGCATTTCTTTTCCATGGGGATGGTCTTGATTCCTGTCTCCTGTACAATGTCACGAACCTCATTCCATAGTTCATCAGGCACTCTATCTATCAGATCTAGGCCCTTAAATCTATTTCTCACTTCCACTTCCATAGGGGATTTGATTTAGGTCATACCTGAATGGTCTAGTGGTTTTCCCTACTTTCTTCAATTTAAGTCTGAATTTCACAATAAGGAGTTCATGGTGTGAGCCACAGTCAGCTCCTGGTCTTGTTTTTGCTGACTGTAGAGAGCTTCTCCATCTTTGGCTGCAAAGAATATAATCAATCTGATTTTGGTGTTGACCATCTGGTGATGTCCATGTATAGAGTCTTCTCTTGTGTTGTTGGAAGAGGGTGTTTGTTATGACCAGTGCATTTTCTTGGCCGAATTCTATTAGTCTTTGCCCTGCTTAATTCCGTATTCCAAGGCCAAATTTGCCTGTTACTCCAGGTGTTTCTTGACTTCCTACTTTTGCATTCCAGTCCCCTATAATGAAAAGGACATCTTTTTTGGGTGTTAGTTCTTAAAGGTCTTGTAGTTCTTCATAGAACCGTTCAACTTCAGCTTCTTCAGCATTACTGGTTGGGGCATAGACTTGGATTACTGTGATATTAAATGGTTTGCCTTGGAAATGAACAGAGATCATTCTGTCGTTTTTGAGATTGCATCCAATACTGCATTTCGGACTCTTTTGTTGACCATGATGGCCACTCCATTTCTTCTGAGGGATTCCTGCCCGCAGTAATAGATATAATGGTCATCTGAGTTAAATTCACCCATTCCAGTCCATTTCAGTTCGCTGAATCCTAGAATGTCAACATTCACTCTTGCCATCTCTTGTTTGACCACTTCCAATTTTCCTTGATTCATGGACCTGACATTCCAGGTTCCTATGCAATATTTGCTCTTTACAGCATCGGACCTTGCTTCTATCACCAGTCACATCCACAGCTGGGTATTTTTGCTTTGGCTCCATCCCTTCATTCTTTATGGAGTTATTTCTCCACTGATCTCCAGTAGCATATTGGGCACCTACTGACCTGGGGAGTTTCCAAATCCACTATCCATTTCTAGAAGTTGTTCATTACCTCATACAAATTTGTGCTCATTTATCAATAGCTCCTCATTCTTCCTGCCTTCATCTCTGGTAACATCTGTTCTATTTTATGTCTCAATGGATTCCCTTTATCTAGATGTTTAATATCTGTGGAATCATGTAATATTTTTCATTTTGTGTCTAGATTATGTCTTAGCAAATGTTTTCAAGGTTCATCCATGTTATAGCATGTGCTGTAATTTTAGTACTTTCAAGGCTGAATAGCATTACATCATATGCATATACCCCATTTTGTCCACTAATTTGTTGATAGATATTTGGGTTGTTTCCACCATTTGGCTTCTATGCACATTGGTGTACAAGTATCTGTTTGAGCCCTTACTTTCAGTTTTTGGGGATGTAAAGCCAGAAGTGAAATTTCTGGATCATATAATAATTCCATGTTTAACTTTTTGAGAAACTATTGTGTGTTTTCAAAAGCTCAAAACCCAAAAAGTAGGGAAATAAATGACCTCAGCAAAAGTAATGGTGGAAATAATAAAAGTAACCAGCAGGGGCAGGGAAAAATGGTAAGAAATTGATGAAATAAGATTTGAGATTACTTCAAAGTTCACACAATTGATAGAGGGGAAATAGAAAATTTATTTTTTCATCCTTTCTGGAGATTTGGAACTCCGAATCCTCATACAGTAGAATCCATTAAGCTAATCTCAGGGTCCAATGCTAAACTAAATTGGAGACAATTATAATCTATATCAGTTTTTAATAAAAACATCTGACTGTGTTTTATAGTTTGTGCATTCTAGGCATATTTAGCTATTTTCAGGAGGAAATGATCCAGAAGAAAATGAGGGAAAGTAAATTATTTCCTTATTGCATTTAAAGTAAATGAATCAAGAATAACACATGATATATAGTTTTAAATGCATGCTAATTCTGTTCCATTACTTAATTAGTTTCTGTACTCTAACTTGTGTCATAAGTTACAGCCCGGGTTAAAATATCTTTGTCTTATTTTTGTTGCTAGTCCATTCGGTTACTATAGCATATATTTCATTTTCAGTGTTTTGAAATTCATAAGATGACTTGAAATCCCAATGAGGACACTTAGAATATTTGAAATCCTTGTTTACCTAAAGGAATGAAACAGAATCACAGCATGGTATGTTTGTTTGTACTCTTCTCTCCCAAATCTACAGCTTGAACTAACTGACATCAGACCATGACTTTGAAAATCTCCATCTGTCAAGTTTCTCCTGTTCCTATTAACTTTGATTTCTGGTGAATCTCTGATTTTTAATTACATTATTCAAATAAATTAGTATATATGAAGAATTTTTTAAAAATTTCTTTTACTATATCAGATAATGAATATGCTTCTAATGGAAAGCTTACACTATGATAGACCTTACTGTCCAGATTAAGGAAAGGGGAAAGAGAATTTCTTCTCTGTTTTTAGACGATGAAGTAGGCAGAGGCTGAATCTAATGTGCAAGAGAGCTTCACCTGGATGCAAACTGGTTTATTCATCAAATTCAAGTTTTGGAAGAGAGCAGTAAATAAATCAATTCACCCCTCATCTTTAGAGGATACCTGCAGTGCAATGGGAAATGACTTCAATAATTGTATCTAGACATTCTTGCTTGAACTAGCACACTGAATATTAGTCCCTATGGAACATCCTCAGTTACTAACTGTCATGTGAAAATTTCCATCATTTTTCATAGGAAGAATATGATAAAATAATTATATTATATATATATATATATATATATATATATATATATAGCTGACTCTTTTAAACTGACAATTGTCAAGCAGGTGAAACTGAAAAGAGAATGATTTGGGCTCAGCTTATGGAATCATTTGGGGGGTGCATTAGAATCAGGGGGATATATTGACTTTATATAAATGTTTTTCTATCACCTCTTTTTAAAAATCACATTTGTCATTTGGCAATAGGAATAATCACAGAGTGCAATGCATTTATCAATGGTGTTTACTATAGTAAAAGTGATGGTTACTAAAAGTAACCACTTTTATAGACTAAAAGTGATGGTTACTAAAAATAAAACTCTTAAACTAGCTATCATTTCTTTTCCCCACCACCCCCCATCCCTCAATTCCCTGAGAGGAAAAGCACCATAAAGACATTAGGGGAAGGGAAGAGTGTAATTACATTAGGAGAACAAAATTACATTGTTTAATTTGGCAATTTATAATTTCGATAAGATAAAACCAAATCTAATCTCTTGTCAAATAGGTGAAAGAAAAACCATTTTCTGGTGACATTTCCAGTTTCAACTGACATATAAGTATGATTTGAACCTAAGTTCTCCTGGGTAATTTGTCAGCTATTTTCAGAAACCTAAGCTGCTTTCACAGTTGCTAAGTACATGGATGTCTGTTTTTCTGTCAGCTTTCCATACCTTATAAAGAATGTGCTAAATAAACTTAAATTATTGTTAAAAATATTTCTTCATTGTCATCAAAATCATTATGAGAAAGACATGTTGGATGAGAGACAGCATGTATATGATGCATATATAGTACTGAAATAGTAAAAATTGACTATGATTGGTATATATGGATGCATAATGGGGGTTTGGAATTTGCACTAAATAAGTCACTTTCTTACTTTGATAAGTAACTTGATTTCTCAGGTCTCAAAACCTTACTTTCTAAATGTAGGACAGCAGAGTGTAACGGCCAGGGCATAGAATATTATGCCAGACTGATTTTGTTTAAATCAAACCCATTCCCTACTAGTTGTGCAGCCATGGTGAAATTACATAAGCTTGGTCTGCTTTGCACTCCACATAGGTAAAATAAGAATAATAGTAATTTTGTTACAGAAATTAACGTTGTCTACTTTAGAATCAGGTAAATCAAATTTTGTTGTTTGATACTTCCTGATCTGTCTGCTCTTAGTAAGACTTAAAAAAAAAATTCAGAACTATTTCTAGTACTCTTTCCCTTAAAAATCTTGGGAATCTACATATAAAAATGATTTATCACAGCCAAATCTGTCATGGATTTGGCTTATTCTTCAAGCAACCTTAGATGTAGGAGACAAACGCTGTATTCAAATATCTCTAGAATTAAAACTAGTTCTAAAATATTGTCAGTTATATAGCTATTCCACACTCAAGTTGAAAATAAATTTTAACTGCATTAGTTCAGTTCAGTTGCTCAGTTGTGTCAGACTCTTTGCGACCCCATGGACTTCAGCACGCCAGACTTCCCTGTCCATCACTAACTCCTGGAGCCTACCCAAACTCATGTCCATTATGTCGGTGATGCCATCTAACTGTTTCATCCTCTCTTGTCCCGTTCTCCTCCCACCTCTAATCTTTCCCAGAGTCTTTTTTAATGAGTTGGTTCTTTGCATCAGATGGCCAAAGTATTGGAGTTTCAGCTTCAGCATCAGTCCTTCCTAAGAATAACGAATTCCAAAGAATTTAACGGCATATATTTTCATAATTACCCACATAATTAAATTGTTCACTTCTGTTGCTTAGTATGAATCAACCATTCTTGGTTAATCCATTACATATTTTTTTGCTAATGGCCTTATACAAAAATATGAAAAGAAGGGAGATCTATTTTCTCAAAATTGTATTTTTTTATTAAACCTCTTTCTTTCTCTCTGTCTCTCTTTTGTCTCTCTCTCTCTGTCTCAGTTTCTTCCCTTCAGTTTGGGAAGTTTTTATTTAACACCAAACTTGAAGCTATTTCTTGGAGATTTATAAAAAATATAGTCAAATAAATTTTCTTAGAAGTTACAGTAGATAAATATCATGATATGATTTCTACCAAGACATTTGAAAAGTTTTTCCCATTTGATGGGAAACAACAATACAGAGAGAAAAATAACAATTGCTTTCTCATGGCAGTATCACTAGCCACCATGACTGAAAGAACTGACATCACAAGAGAGAGCCCATTACCTGTTTCTATTGCTGAAGTTCCCTTATTATTTCCCATTAAGAGGCAGGTGAAATTCTAGAGGAAGAATTCTAGAATTTGCTTTGACCATCCAAGGAAGAGTGCCATTAGATTGAATTATAAGAAGTAAACCTCACTTTAAATACCAGGGCTCGTATTATTATGTCTTCCTGTTCTCATCTTGTATTTAGTGGATTCAGAATGGCAATAGTGCTCCTTTGAAATGTTCATCAGCATGAATTCTTCTGGGATCTGGACTGATATCAATTGTAGACAATAAAAGTGACAAAGGAAAGCAAGTTCTATTCCTATTGTCATTTGGGCTCTAAAATAATTTTGATTAACTATTTATTTTTATTTATTTATTTATTTTTTTAAGCCAGTCAAATTTAGCAGTGTGGGGTTGTATACCAACTTTAGTGACACTAATGTTAATAAGTTCTGGTAACCCACTACCATCGGACCAGCCTGATTAACTTTTTAATTATCATTTTAACAAAAAATTACTGAAACTTTAAAATTCCTGACTGATAGGCCACCACTTATGAAACTTTACTTTGCATAAATTTTGAAGTGTTAAGATTACATTTTCAATCATTATAATAGTAGATGTATTACCATATTGTTATTTTAATTATGTGAAACATTGATTTTAGTTTAGAGACATATCTTCCAAATTAGTTAAAGGAATGTTCTTTTAATCTATTTGTAGCAACAATGATAAAAATAATATTATATTTAAATTTAGCAGACTGTTTCTCAGAACCACTTTAAGGTATTAGGAAAAAAAAAACAACGTTCACTTGTATCTCAGGCAATTATTAAATTAAAGTGAAAATCAACATTGCTTGAAGAGTATATTTTATTTCTTAATTTTTTCCTGATGTTTTCTCAAATAATAATTACTATTTTAAATACCCTATTTGCTAGTATATATTATGAACATGGGGTGGGAGGAAGCATATTAAGTATAAGGATAAATATAAACTGATTTTGGTCTTAGCTATCACTATACATCATTCAAGCTTTTGCCACAAGTTTTGTTTCATTTCTATTTTTCCCTTTAATCTTTCAGTTTAGAAAAACAGTTGTAATGGCAGAGTATACAATTTTTCAAGAATTAGTGGCAGAAATGTCTATATGGTATGGCTATATATTATAGCTAAAATAACATCAAATAAGAGGAACTAAAGTATTTTTTAAAAGCTGAAGTATATAAATGAAGTGTTCAGCTCATGCTACCTTATACACACTAATAGATATTTACTTTTAAATCACCTTGCTATCCTAATTATATTGGGCTTATGATTAATTAAATTATATATATTTAGTTATTAATATATACATTATATATATTTATATAATGTCCTAAAACAACCATTATATGGTCAAAAAAAGCAGAACACTATTTTCTCAATATCTCCAAAGCTCAGAACATTTCCTGCCATATTAGACATTCCGTATATATTGATTATAGAATTGTAATCATTTTCAGATTAAGTGAAAATAAATGTACCTTATTATGACAGAACTAGTAAAAACTACTTCTTTTCCAATATCTAATAGAAAAGCAATAAAGGAGTGGCTAGGAGCTCAGATTTCACTTAATTTCATAGATTGGTTCCTTTATCTATTGATTATAAAGGTATAATTATACCAACTTAGATTCCATCATAGTAACAACTTCATAGAATACTTGTGAATGGTATTGGGACATTTTATATAAAATATTTATAATGTGCACCATGTATCAGACATCCAATAGGCACTAGATACTATTGTAATATAATTCTTGCATTATTCAGGTTTCCCATCCATGAAGATCATCTTTCTTTGAAATTATATTTTATTCTATAAACACAGCAGTTTTATTTTCTTAAAGACTAATATATTCCTTTTATCTTTATTTCTGTTTAGTTTACATTATATTTGCCATTATTCATGAATGTAGGCTTTATTATGTGTTCTTTATATTAATGTTAATATAAAGAAAATAGATTGATTTTCATATATTTATGTTGTAGCCATCATCCTCTCTAAACTTACTTGTTCCTTTCTAAAATTACTTTCTGGTATTTTTTTAGTTGTTCTAAATTTCCACTATTTTTTATCTATCCTTGTTATTTTAATTTCATGTATCTTATTTTACTATTAAGGCTTTTGAAGGAAAAGTGTGTGAATATATAAAATGAAGCAATTTTATTCTCTTTAATGTAATGATAATGATTTTACTGTTTCATAGTAAATTAGATATTTGTTGTTGATTTGAGGTGTATTTATTTACATGCTACAGAAATATTTTTATCTCTAATTAGGCAGAAATTCATGAAAAAGTTAATATATATATATTTAAGATCTAAAATTTTAATGTTTTCATGGTAGAAAAAAATTTTGTCCATCTCTTATTGTGTCTTTATATGCTTTACAATAGAATAGAAAAGCATGGTCAATACTATGGACCAACTTTATCATCAATATTAATTAGTGCATATCTGATTTAGATGTAGAAATTTTATTGACTGTTTAATCAATGCTTCAAAATCATTAACTTGACTGACATGTTGCTATACTACCATCTACATCATTGATCATGAACTGTAGTGTCATTTTGAAATAAAGCCTATAGCTGTGACACTTTTTTTGTACATTTTAAGTAATAAAACATATCTTACCCAGTTTGGGCTGCTATAACAAAATACTATAGACTGGGTAGCTTAAAAAACAAACATTTATTTCTCACAATTCTGGAGACAGGGAAGTTAAAGATCAAGGGCTTTGTCACTTGTAAGGGCTCCATTATTTCCCTTATGGAGGCTTCACCCACATGACATCATCTAAACCTTCCCAAAGACGCCACCTCCAAATCCCAGGGGAGAATCAAGGCTTTGACACAGGAATTTGGAAGAGACACAAACATTCAGTGCATAGTAGACCTATAGAAAGTTTTCTTGATGAAACCAGAAAACTCCCAATTGCTTATCTAAATATATAGCTACAGTCCTTAGATTTCATTTGAACTATGCTGTAAAAAGGGAAAAAAAAAAAAATCCATGTAATGGACTTTATTACAGACCAGTGTTTCTCAAAGGAGGGCATTTTGCTCCCAACAACACTTAGTAGTATCTGTAGTCAGTTTTCACTGGTTCTGGGAGTCTGCTACTAGCATGCAGTGAGTCACTGAGACCATGAACACTGGTAAGCATTCACAAAGCATGGGACAGCAGCCCTGTAACAAAGAATTATCCAATCCAAAATGCTGATAGTGCCACTTTGGAAAATCTCAATATAAAGAAAAGTGGATTATCATTTCCAGTGTCATTTTAATTTGGCTATCTTATTTGGTGTTTATATACAAATTTGAGATTGATTCTGACCAAATGTCAGACATTTTTCTTTTCTTTCATTTTATGTTTTTTCAAATATTAGGAAGACCCTAACAAGGATGATTTCTATGATTTTTTTTTCAGCCTTGAGACTAGCTAAATTAAACTTTTTCAGCAAATGTTTCCCTCTGTACTTAACTGCTACTGCTACTACTGCTAAGTCGCTTCAGTTGTGTCCGACTCTGTGCGACCCCATAGATGGCAGCCCACCAGGCTCCCCCGTCCCTGGGATTCTCCAGGCAAGAACACTGGAGTGGGTTGCCATTTCCTTCTCCAATGCATGAAAGTGAAAAGTGAAAGTGAAGTCGCTCAGTCGTGTCCGACCCTCAGCGATCCCATGGACTGCAGCCTTCCAGGCTCCTCCGTCCATGGGATTTTCCAGGCAAGAGTACTGGAGTGGGGTGCCATCGCCTTCTTTGTACTTAAAGGGCATGACAAAGTTCCACCAAACCTGTCTGCTCAGTCATGGCTCTGTGTAACCTACTTTTGAAGGAAATGTCGCGGTCATGAGGTAGGGACAGTTATTGATTTTACTTTCATTTACTTTATTCTGTTACCATTTGCCAGGAATGTTTTATAGAGTTTCACATAATACAGTGGGCTCTCTGTATTTACAGGGTTCTGCATCCATAGAGTTAAGCAACCACATATTTAAAATGTTTGAAAAAAAAACAATTTCAGAAAGTTCCTCAAAGCAAAATTTGAGTTTTCTGCACACAGGCAACTATTTACATAGTCTTTGAACTGTGTTAGATTATATAAGTAACCAGAGATAATTTAAAGTATATGTGGAAAGACGTTCTTAGGTTATATACAATACTATGCCATTTTATAGAGACTTGAGCATGTGTGGATTTTGGTATCCATGGGGAGGGGGTGGTTCTGGAACCAATGCCTCCTATATCCTAAGGGACAACTAACTATACTTTATGCCTGTATTTGTACAAGTAGAATTTCATTGTTAAAAGTCACTGCACGGCAAACATTGAATATTATTTAAAATGATGCCAAAGAAGCAGGTGAGGGTTGTGGAGAATCCTTCAAAAACTGCAATAATAGGTTCACAGAGAGCTATTTCAATTATATTTTACAAAGATTTAAGTTCTCAAATAATGTAACCCCAGATTTTGCATTGTGTCTCATCAGAGTTGCTATTACAATAGACTAATCACACACTCTGATAGGGAATATGTAGAAAAAAATGAAAGCTTATGTGAGCCATATTTTAAAATGATGGCACAAAGTCAATCATGCAGATGCTTAATTTCGCTTATCAGATTTTTGTCTGTGAAAGGTAAATCCAAGCATTATTTACAACTGGGAGGAATAGGATTCCTATTTTTTAACACCTAAATTATATGTTAAATTTAGAAGTTGGGAGATATAACTATTAAGATTATTTTTACCCTTTTCAGAAAATAAGACATTTAAAGAAGAAAATTTTAGCAACTTACTAAATACAGCTGTCATATATCTTGGGTATTACTAAGAAGAAAATTTTAAAATATTTTATTCTATCATCAATTATTTTTCAGAACACATGGTATGTATGTCTATTATGTATGAACAAGTACACACTGAATACCTTTTATTTTCTTCATATGCATATTCTTACTTTGCTAAAATTTTTGGTCAAAAACCTATCTTTAGAAAATTCAGTTTCTGTACTTGCGTGTGTAAGAACCTAATATCTAAATATTTAAAGCAGTCAGTCTATATCCTTTCAAGTGGAGACAAGGGGCTATTTTTTATGAAAACAAGGAAAAAATATTTTCTCACCTTTTAATGTTAATGTGGTGTGTGTGGGGGGGTGCTGTATATGTATGTGTGTTCTGATCATTTTCTATTTTATTTGCTTTGTCTGACACTACTTTCTTCCCAATGACAGTTTTTTCAGAACATTATTTTTTGCTTTTTTTTTTTCCGTTTGCTTTAATTGTTTGATTGGGTCAGTCGATTAAGATCTATCTTATATCATATGCTACTAGAGAACTTTCTTCTCTGTCTCCTCCTGAATGTATCCAGGTAAGCTTACACAATCCCATGGAATAGTAGCATCCTTCAGAGTTCTTAGTGTAATCTCTATTCTTACTTTAAGGTAGTTTACTGAACTGAATGCCTAATAATCACTTCAATATTGTCATGGCTATATTCTGTTTCTGTTGAAATGATCATTAACTACAGTACCTGACTCCTGATAAAAGATGAAACTGTGAAAGTCAAGAGTTCCATTTAATATATGTTACTTTTGAAGCAATAATTAGATATTTAAGATTAATTATAATTATCATCTGAGTATAAAAGTTTGGTGATAAAAGTAGAAATTGAAGAAATGAATTTTGAACCAAGAATAGCATTTTAAAGTCATGGGGTTAGATAAAAGAGTGCCGATGGGGAGTGTGGATAGAGAAGAGAAGAGGTAGCAAGATTGGAGCCTGAAGCATTCATATTTAGAAGTGAGTTAGAGAGGATGCTTCAAGAGCTCTATCTGTAGAACTGAGAGCACTAGCATTGATTTGGCTAAAGTAGCATGACCCATTTCATAATTCGAAATCAGTAACCAAATAAAGGTCATAGGACTTAAACCCTAGAGATTTTATGAAACTCAGAAAGATTGAAAAACTGGTTCAATCTTCCTTTAGATAAGTCACAAGACTAGCGAAATTAACCTTGATATATTTATGTGTACAAGTTATAAATGGAAATGCTATTAATAATGTCTCACAATGACATTAAACAGGCTGTGATTATTCTGTCAGAAATAATATTAATGTGGGTAACAAAACTGTTGTCTCATGTCATCATCAAAAAGTAATTAAGAATGCTTATCTACTCAGTTGATCAGAGCAAAAGATACCCAGGGATCAAGTTTCAATCTTTATCCATAACTCTGTTGGTAGAAAACCTGAAACCAAAGACACCTTTTAACCTTTCTGTGCCTCACTTGACCTGTTGGTCCAGTGAATATAAAATGATGTTAACCTCAGAAAGGTGCTGCAAGAACTGGGTAATTGTTTATCTCATAAAAAAGGACTGGTAGAATAAAAGGACAAAAAAAAAAGAGGTAGATTAAAACATCCAGACAGTGAAACTTAAATAGAGAATTTTTGGTTTGGATATATATATATATATATATATATATATATATATAGATTCAATTAAACTTCCAAATTGAATCAGTACCTTAACAAAAAACCTTGTACATTAAAATAAAAACTTATAATGGTGGTAAAATAATGTGCATAAAGGGGGAAAACGAAGTCCAGGTTTGCTTTTAATATTGGCTAAAACACTAAATTCTGTCATTATAAAAAATTGTGTACTTACGTGATTTGTAAATCCTGGCTTTACTCTATAGAATTTGATATTATTATTTCTAGCTTTCTCTGTTTGCTCTTTACTTTGACTTAACAGATCTCAGGTATTTCAGTTATTTTCCAAATAACTTGTATGTTGAATAAGTCACTGGTTGTTCAATGTACTGTATCTTTTCACTCTGACTTAGTCTTTACAAGGTAAATCTTGCTGCATTGCATATGACTTGCTAAGATTTATTCATCCAGTGAAACTGAAAATTTAATAATCTTAGCCATGAAAAAAAAAGGTGAATCTTAAGATTTTTGATCCTTTTAAATTTTTGCCTGTATTTTTCCTTACAGACAATAACACTGGATAGCTATATGTCACATAATGTGGTAATACTCCCTGAGAACTTAAAATCCTTTACCTTATCATTACATAATCAGTTCAATTCAATAAAGTCCTTTTTAAATGTGCTTTATTTGCTTTCCAGTTTTGTAGTTGGGGAGTTTTCCATGGGTCAAAATAAAAGTAAAATCAGTCTACAGACTAGTAAATTTAAGTTACTGATGTCAGTTGTACACAGTGTGAATTACAATTGTACCAGCTTGGGCACATTTAATTAGCTAATACAGAAAACAGTAAAAATTTTAACAGTATTGTAAGATGAAAAAGAACAACCCTGGATTTTTGCCTTTATATTTTGTATGTAGTTTTAATTTTTAAATTCTCTACATGCATATTGATTTTATCATAAAAATATAAGATGATCTATACTCTATTTACATTCTTAAAGACTATAATATTTTTTGGATTTGCTGTACTATAGTTTCATTATTCTTTTGTTTCTTGTTATTTATACCATTTCCATTTTTTAAATATTTTAAATGATACAATTAAAAACATCCATGTTTTATACCACATTTTGTTTATTCATTAATTTGATGGACATTTCAGTATTTTCACCTTTTTGTCTATTGTGAATAAAACTATAATAAACATTGATTTAAGAATATATATTTGAATTCTACTGTTAGGGACTATATTGTGCTTCCTCAAATTCACATTGAAGTCCTTAATCCCAATACCTCAGAATATGACTGTGTCTAGAGATAAGGCCTCTAATGAGTGAGAGAGTCAGGTCCTAGGCAGGTTGATAGGGAAGCTAGGGGTCCCCAAGGAGAGAGGGGTCTGGAATTCTCAAGGAGGAAGAAAGGACAAACTTTTTTTCTTTCTCCACATTCCTTAGGATTATATAACAATAATATATCTTTGGATTCAACCTTCTGTTATCTTAAAATGTTAATTATGGGAGTAGACCTGGTCTTTACAAGGATGTATCTTGCCTAAGGACAGTGTTATCTTAAAATGTAAATTATGGGAGTAGGTCTGATGAGGTCTTTACAACCTCCAGATATTCTTTGGATTATATAACTTCATTGTTAACACTAGCAAGGGGGTACTCTTTCTGCCCACTTCTGATGCCTATATCAGAAGCTTTCTCTATCTCCTTTATACTTTAATAAAACTTTATTACACAAAAGCTCTAAGTGATCAAGCCTCGTCTCTGGCCCCGGATTGAATTCTTCTCCTCCAGGGGCCAAGAATCCCGGTGTCTTCGTGTGATTCAACAACAACCTTTCATGAGGTAGTTAAGGTTTGTGAGGTCATTACGGTGGGGCCCTAGTCCATTGTGATTCGTGTTATTTTAAGAGGAGAACATTAGGACACAGAGACACAGAGGGAAGACAATGTGAAAACAGAAGGAGAACATGGGTTCTATAAACCAAAGAGAGGGGCCTCAGCAGAAATCACTTTGATCTTGACTTCTAGCCTCCCAACTGTGAGTAAATTTCTGTTGTTTAAGCCATAAAGTTCATGGTATTTTGTTATGGTAGCCCAAGCAAACTTGGGATACTTGCTTTCAAATTCTTTGGGTACATACCTAGGAGTTGAATTTCTGGATCATATATTTATTTTTATTTCTGGGTCATAAGTTAATTCTGTGCTTAAATTTTTGAAAGATAATTAATTCTTTCTATAAACATATGAGTACTTACCCCATGCCAAGATTTTGAACTATTATTTAGAAATCAAGGTAAATACATTTCTTTTTTTTTTTTTTTCCAGAGAGCTCACTATCTAAAAGATTAGAATATTATAAGATTAAAAAGTCAGATGCAATAATAAAAATGTTTGAAAGTTACTGAAGTTTAATTCACAATATATATTTGACAACATTAAATGATTTTACTTTATTCCTAAATTAATATGTAAAAATGGCAATATATCCTTATAGTAGTATCTTTGTGCAGTTCATTGTACGAGAAAAAAAAGTCACAAATCCCCACTGCTTTCAGCCATATTTCTGTAATCTGAAGGTTCACAGCCCCCAACAAGAAGTAGAATCTATTTCCTTACCTCTCCTATTGGTCTTTAGTCACATGATTTGCTTTACCCAATGCAACATTAGGCAAAATGATTTAAGCAGTCTGCAAAAATGCTTGCACACTGAGGCTCACTCTTTTAGTAAGTTTGAATCTCTAAAGTCATCATATGAAAGAATCTAAGTAATCTGTTGGAGGATGAGAGACTGTGTAGAGAATTGAAGCGGCCCAGGTAATAAGATTATATCTGATCATAGACATTAATAGAATTATTTTTAAAAATCTAGAAAAAGAGCAGCTCTTTGGAAAATAAGCTGCACACTTCTGTAAGTCTGTAGAAATGCCACTCAAAATTCTTATCTCCGTATTCTGGTTTTTTTTGTGTGTGATTTTCAGTCTTACTATGTATGAAGCATATACACTAATCAGTTCAAGAAAAAAATTGTAATTTTTTATATTTCTCTTTCTTTAATTTCTACTTTTATCTTTATGGGTTCCCATTCTTATTCTCACTTTAGTCTTCTACAAAGATTTCTTGTCTTTGTAGTCTCTTGTTGTGAGTGCTTAGATTACAGATTTTGCACCTCTCTCTCTTTATAAATATAAGCATGCAAAATTATAGATTTCTCTTTAAGCACTGATGTTTGCATTCCTTAAGTTCTGATACACTTTAGTATCATTATTATTCTGTTGAAAATATTATCTAATTTTGTGTGCTTCTGTTTTTAATTTGTGGATATTGAAAATGTGAGATACTGCCCTGTTAGGAAATATCCACTGATATGTATTGAGGGATAAAAGGACAACATGTCTTCATCTTATTTGAAGGAAAGAGACAATAATAAAGGCAATATAGGGAATTTATAGTTTGTAGTAATTATTAATACTATTCTGTCTTTTCCATACATTTGAACTTATTGCAAAATGAACATTTAAAAGAAAATAAAGCTATTAGTCAATGACAAAAATATTTGTTGCTGGAAGATAAAGATGGTTCAACATTAAGGAATCTGAAAGTGCATTTCAATATGCTAAATAATTAAGTGAGAATAACTGTATCATTATCTCCATAGTTTAAATATATTAAAATTAAATATTTATTTCAAATAAATTTCAATAAAAATTATTAACAACCATAGAATAGAAATAAAGTCCTTGTTTTGGTAGAGTACATTTATGATAAATATACCATATTTCTCATTTATAACAAAATATTATCAGTAGAAGGATACCCTTGAATTCAGAAACTAGATTTTAGGATACCCACTACCATAACTACTCTTGAATGTAAAATCTGAGATAATTAGAAATTAAATAAAAGCAATAAAACTAGAAAATACATGAAAGTGTGAAAATAAGTGAAATGAAGATTCTCTTCATTTTCAGAAATTATAAGAATTATTTATATTTATTATTTATTGCATAATTATTTATGCAAATTTGGAAAACTCAGCAGTGGCCACAGGACTGGAAAAGGTCAGTTTTCATTCCAATCCCAAAGAAAGGCAATGCCAAAGAATGCTCAAATTACCACACAGTTGCACTCATCTCACACGCTAGTAAAGTAAGGCTCAAAATTCTCCAAGCCAGGCTTCAGCAATATGTGAACTGTGAACTTCCAGATGTTCAAGCTGGTTTTAGAAAAGGCAGAGGAACCAGAGACCAAATTGCCATCATCTGCTTGATCATCGAAAAAGCAAGAGAGTTCCAGAAAAACATCTATTTCTGCTTTATTGACTATGCCAAAGCCTTTGACTGTGTGGATCACAATAAACTGGAAAATTCTGAAAGAGATGGGAATACCAGACCACCTCACCTGCCTCTTGAGAAACTTGTATGCAGGTCAGGAAGCAACAGTTAGAACTGGACATGGAACAACAGACTGGTTCCAAATAGGAAAAGGAGTACATCAAGGCTGTATATTGTCACGCTGCTTATTTAACTTACATGCAGAGTACCTCATGAGAAAAGCTAGACTGGAAGAAGCACAAGCTGGAATCAAGATTGCCAGGAGAAATATCAATAACTGAGAGAGTCATTTCCTAGGCAGATTGATAGGGAGTCTAGGGGTCCCCAAGGAGAGAGGGGTCTGGAATTCTCAAGGAGGAAGAAAGGACAAACTTTTTTTTTTCTCCACATTCCTTAGGATTATATAACAATAATGTATCCTGCCTGAGGACAGTCTCTGGATTAAGGACAGACTTTGGATTAAACCTTCTGGCTAATTCTGTTATCTTAAAATGTAAATTATGGGAGTAGGTCTGATGAGGTCTTTACAACCTCCAGACATTCTTTGGATTCACTGGAGAGTATATAACTTCATTGTTAACACTAGCAAGTGGGTACTCTTTCTGCCCCCTTCTGATGCCTATGTCAGAAGCTTTCTCTATCTCCTTTATACTTTAATAAAACTTTACTACACAAAAGCTCTGAGCGATCAAGCCTCGTCTCTGGCCTCGGATTGAATTCTTCTCCTCCGGGGGCCAAGAATCCTGGTGTATTCGCGTGATTCAACAACAACCTTTCATAACCTCAGATATGCAGATAACACCACCCTTATGGCAGAAAGTGAAGAGGAACTCAAAAGCCTCTTGATGAAAGTGAACGTGGAGAGTGAAAAAGTTGGCTTAAAGCTCAACATTCAGAAAATGAAGATCATGGCATCCGGTGCCATCACTTCATGGGAAATAGATGGGGAAACAGTGGAAACAGTGTCAGACTTTATTTTTTTGGGCTCCAAAATCACTGCAGATGGTGACTGCAGCCATGAAATTAAAAGACGCTTACTCCTTGGAAGGAGGGTTATGACCAACCTAGATAGCATATTCAAAAGCAGAGACATTACCTTGCCAACAAAGGTCGGTCTAGTCAAGGCTATGGTTTTTCCAGTAGTCATGTATGGATGTGAAACTTGTACTGTGAAGAAAGTTGGGTGCCGAAGAATTGATGCTTTTGAACTGTGGTATTGGAGAAGACTCTTGAGAGTCCCTTGGATTGCACGGAGATCCAACCAGTCGATTCTAAAGGAGATCAATGTTCTTTGGAAGGAATGATGCTAAAGCTGAAACTCCAGTACTTTGGCCACTTCATGTGAAGAGCTGACTCATTGGAAGACTCTGATCCTGGGAGGGATTGGGGGCAGGAGGAGAAGGGGACGACAGAGGATGAGCTGGCTGGATGTCATTACCGACTGGATCGACGTGAGTTTGAGTGAACTCCAGGAATTGGTGATGGACGAGGGAGGCCTGATGTGCTGCAATTCATGGGGTCGCAAAGAGTCAGACACGACTGAGCGACTGAACTGAACTGAACTGATGCTGCATGCTGCTAAGTCACCTCAGTTGTGTCCAACTCTCTGCGACCCCATAGACAGAAGCCCACCAGGCTCCTCAGTCCCTGGGATTCTCCGGAAAGAACACTGGAATGGGTTGCCATTTCCTTCTTCAATGCATGAAAGTGAAAATTGAAAGTGAATTTGCTCAGTCATGTCCAACTCTTCGCAACCCCATGGACTGCAGCCCACCAGGCTCCTCCATCCATGGGATTTTCTAGGCAAGAGTACTGGAGTGGAGTGCCATCGCCTTCTCCAAATAAAAAAGTATAAAACATGGCTACTTAGAGATCCACATAAAATAAATAACAACTTTCTTATATGTTATCAAAATAGCTATATAAGAAATTTAGTTCATACTAGGAAATATATGTGTATATACATATTACCTATCTGCTCAGTCCTGTCCGACTCTTTGTGCCATGAAATTTTCCAAGCAAGAATACTGGGCTACCATTTCCCATTCCAGAAGATCTTCCCAACCCAGGGGTTGAACCCAAGTTTCTTGCACTGGTAAGAGGATTCTTTAGTGCTGCGCCACCTGGGAAATCCACCTAGGGATAAACCTAATAAGAGATTTATGGGAATAATGTACTGATATTTACTAGCTTATATAGAAGAGACAAAAATCCAGAGAATTACTTATAATGCATGGCAAAACTATTTAAATACCTCAATTATTTCCAGTCTATGCTATTGATTTAAAGTAGTATCAGTCAGTTCGTTCTGAAAAATTCTTTAGAACCAGAAAACCTATTTCTAAAGTTTACCTGTAAAATTAGAGTAAGAGTAGGAATTGCAAAGAAACTTTTGAAGAGAGTATAGTTCTGCCAAACTTCTCTATTTTTACTAAGCATGTAATATTTATCTAAATATGTGATAGTAATGTTAATACAAACCAAACTATTTAATTTTGGATTAGAAAAATGAAGTTGTGGAAGAGACAAGTTAAGACTAAATATTTGTATTATAGTTTCTTAAATGTGGTCTTTCAAATCAATGAATCATTATCTGATTATATTTCAATGTATCCATATTATCTGATTATATTTGTGTCAGTTGCATGTGAATATTATATTATGTCTAAAATTTAACCATTTGTGTTTGTGTCCTCAGTAACATAATCACAATTTTCTTTATAATTATTGTCTATCTTTATTGAACCATTTGATATAATGTATGTTTTTATGTTATGAAAATCTTTCTTGACTTTTTTTGTTGAATTTAATTTCTTTTGCAATTTTGTCACTAGATTTTCTATACTCATATTTTTAAGTGAGATTATTCTGGGATGTATGTGTGTGGGGGCCAATATATGTACATATCTGTCATATATGTATGTAAACATACTCAGGCATGCACATTTTTAAAGTTTATGCTAGTTTTGTAAAACTTATAGTTTTCTCCTATTTTTCTTTGTTTGGGATCAATTTATATATTAAGGAAACTGTGTGTTCATTCTCTTTTTGAAAGAAAAATTCTGGTCCAGAGCCATTATTAGAGCTAAGTCTTTGATAAATTTCTCATTTTAATTGGCTTATTTGTATCATTACTCTTTCAGTATTGATTTCTTCTGGCATCAGTTTTGATGATTTTAGACTACATTAATTCTAAAAAGGATTTGAAAAATTTACATTTTATTTTTGTTTTTTTATGGAATATTTACTAAATTATATTTCTATGTTTTGTCCTAACTAGTCTTTCATTTTCTTGCTATATCATTATACATTTAATGTAGGTAAATATTTTTAACAAAACAACATTTGTATTACATCTTTACCATCTGAGCCGTAGAGCTTCCCTGGTAGCCCTACCATCTTTCAGATGGTAAAGAATCCAGCTGCAATGTGGGAAAACTGGATTCAATCCCAGGGTCTGGAAGGTCCCCTGGAGAAGTGAATGGCTACACACTCCAGTATTCTTACCTGGAGAATTCCATGGACAAAGGAGCATAGCGGGCTACAGTCCATGGGGACACAGACAGTTGGACATGACTGAGCGACTAACTTACACACACATGTATAATATATAAGGAAGATACGTAAATACCTCTGTATAATCCCTACAATTAAATTCATTAAAGATCAAATAAAAAATGAAAAAGTACTATTAAATATCATCAAATAATTTCTCAGCACCAAGGTATCAAGTGAGTGATATGAAGTGTAAACCAACCATCTGCTATGTTTCATGTTTTTGTAATATACTTGTTTCCTTCATCATAATGCTAGCAAAAATTATGTGTGCAGTCATGAGATGATTTCCGGGCATGCTGTTCCTTCCAGATGTAATTTTGTGATCAATCTTTTTTTGTTTCCTCTTCAATTTACTCATTTAGTAAGAATTTAGTGAATATCTATGTGCACATTGCTCTGTACTCAAATTAGTGATTTAAAAATAGTGTGGAATATGTCTCTTTTCTGGGACAATTTGTTGTGCATGGGCACATAGGGATAAACCCTAATAATTTAAATTTACATACAACATGAAATATACAGATGTCTGATACAGAAAATAAGTGCAAAAATAACAGAATAGGCCTAAAGAGACTGAGTCAGAAATATAATAAAAATATGGACTTGAATTGGACAATAAGTAATAAGTAAATTTTGAGAATAGAAAGACAAGGGGAATAGAAAGACAATTGGAAAAGTAAATACTTTACTTCAAAAGTAAATATTTGAAGTAAGTATTCTTTCAAAAATCACTTTTCTGTTTTCATTCCAATAAAATTTTGGTAATGTTGGCCCAATAGAAACTAAGATGTTACCATATAATATATAATAGTTACTTTTTTGTGTGTCCACATTTAGTTTTGAGGAAAGAGAAGAGAAATATACATCTTCATCTGCTATAAGATGTTCCCTCTGTATATATTAAAAAAATTGTTACTGTTTTGTTGTTTTGGAAAAGCAAGATTCAATTCAATTTAATAAATATAAATGATTATTACAGGATGGGGGAAGATTATTATTACAGTTAGTAGTTATTGAGTCCTTGCAGAATGCCAAGTGCTCTTCAGTTAACCCATCTTTGGGTTAACTGTAAAGACTGGCATTACTGTAAAGCTATTTTACCAGCATAGAAATTCTAGTGGTTACTTGGGTCCTAATAAATCACAGCCTGTAAAGGCAGGATTTGAACTCAGTCGCATACAGCTAGAACAGGCAGCGTGCTCCATTTTATGAGTAGATCTGAGGCTTTTGCCCCTGACTCAGTGACTAGAAAGGAAACTACAATCCCTTTTTGCTCTTAGGAGAGTGACTGCAAACATACCATGTGATTGTAAGAATGAGAGATTTGTGAATGCACTGCTTCCTAACTCCCTTAGAGCAGTGTGAATGCAGGCTGAGACTGACTCTTGTCCTTCAACTATTTAAACAAGAGTTAGACCCCATTAGATCTCAGATGGGTTTTTCTACCTTGACACCTGGACATACAGTTGCTGTGGTCCTCTTTTAAACCAAGCAACTTATGGACCAATTTGATAAGTAAAAGTCCATTTTAAAGGAGAAAGTATAAGGAGAAAGTATGGACAACAGGCTTCATCTGTAAAAGAAAGCAAAGGTCAACTTTTTAATGTCTGTGTTTATCAGGAAAATACTGTCCTCAGAGCTCTCACAATTACAGAAATCAGACACAGAAATAAACCTACTCTTATGTACTTTGTGCCATATTTACATTGCTTTTTAAGTGACAAGACTGTTTTATATGTTACTGTGGAATAGAATATAGGAATGTGTATTAGCCGTGTTTCAATAATAAAGGTAATATACAAAACAGTTAAAATTCTAGTTGTGATAGATTAGAACACAGTATTTTCTTTCAAAGTTTTTAGCATATGTTGATTACTTTAATAAATTTATATTTTCTTTATGTGTGTGTGCTCAGTTACTTTAGTCATGTTCAGTATTTTCTTTTGATATAAATAAATGTATGTTGTGATTATATAAAAAATAATTATTTTCAGTTTTTGTAAATTTGTAAGAGAACTTTCTGAGACTCTAAAATTTAGCCTTAACTGTATTAATCACAGTAGCTTCTCTCTTCACACAGTTAATTACTTTAGGTTATCTAAGTAATATCCATAATTTACACTCAGATAATTCAGCTGGATTTATACAGAACTAGACATGGAACCACAGACTGGTTCCAAATAGGAAAAGGAGTACATCAAGGCTGTATATTGTTACCCTGTTTATTTAACTTCTATGTGAACCTCATGTGAAATGCCAGGCTGGATGAAGGACAAGTTGGAATCAAGATTGCCAGGAAAATTATCAGGAATCTCAGATATGCAGATGACATCACCCTTATGGCAGAAAGCAGAGAGGAACTAAAGAGAATTTTGATGAGAGTGAAAGAGGAGAGTGAAAAAGTTGGCTTAAAATTCAACATTCAGAAAACTAAGATCATGGCATCCGGTCCCGTCACCTCATGGCAAATAGATGGGGAAACAGTGGAAGCAGGGGCTGACTTTATTTTTTGGGGCTCCAAAATCACTGCACACGATGATTGCAGCCATGATATTAAAAGACGCTTACTCCTTGGAAAGAAAGTTATGATCTACCTAGACAGCATATTAAAAAGCAGAGACATTACCTTGCCAACAAAGGTCCATCTAGTCAAGGCTATGGTTATCCCAGTGGTCATATATGGATATGAGAGTTGGACTATAAAGAAAGCTGAGTGCCGAAGAATTGATGCTTTTGAACTGCAGTGTTGGAGAAGACTCTTGAGAGTCCCTTGGACTGCAAGAAGATCCAACCAGTCCATTCTAAAGGAGATCAGTCCTAAGTGTTCACTGGAAGGACAAAGGTGAAGCTGAAACTCCAAAACTTTGGCCACCTGATGTGAAGAGCTGACTCATTTGAAAAGACCCTGATGCTGGGAAAGATTGAAGGCAGGAGAAGGGGATGACAGAGGATGAGATGGTTGCATGGCGTCACCAACTCAATGGACATGAGTTTGGGTAAACTCCCGGAGTTGGTAATGGACAGAGAGGCCTGGTGTGCTGTGGTCCATGGGGTAGCAAGGAGTCAGACATGGCTGAGTAACTGAACTGAACTGAACTGAAGTGATATATATATATATATATATATATACATACATACATACATATATATATATAGACACACACATACACATATAAACACACACATATAGAAATTCAAAAAATAAAAATGAAGAGGAAATAAAAACAATAATAATTGAAATAGTCATGGGGAACATTGATTATACTAGAAATACCAAAGGATTGAGACAATAATGTTTTCTTTTAGATCAAATGATCTTAATAATCTCTTCAATCATCTATTTTATTTTCCTAAACTAGATTATTAAGACCTTTCTGCTATGTGGCAGTTGGGATGTACCAAGTGGATAAAATAACAGCCTAGGAAACTGCTTGTTGAACCCACTTATTACAGTTCTCATTTTTAATATAATTCAGGCAACCTTACATGAGCTTATATTCTGAGCTAAATCTAACATAGTTCTGTTTTTTGATCTCAAATCCACCAAAACTTCAGTTCTATTGAAGTGTTAGTATCGATATCACATCTCATAAGCTGCTAGTATTTAAACACTGAGATAAAAATATAGACATAGACAGAGGTAGATAAAAATATAGCCTCTTCAAAGACATAAGACATTTCAGTCCATGATGTATTAAGCACAAAGAGCGGATGATTGTTTATGTGTGTAAATAACATGCAGAAAAAACTCTAGTTCCTTGAAACAAATATAGGGAATGAGAGCATTATACTATGCTAATAGTCATAAATTACAGCTATCCTGAAAAATGAATTTGTTACATAAAATAATTAAAATGTTGTTCAATAGGTCACTAGTATTAAACATTCAAAACTTCAGTATTCTATTCACCTCCGAACACATTTTCTATTGTTTTTCCTGGGAATTGACTTCTCATTTTGGGGAACTGTCATTTTGATGGGGGTTAACATCAAAGATCATCTTCCCACAGGGTCATGTTACTAGAGAGTTTGAAGACAGCTGTGGTGGGATTTGCTTTATATTAAACTTAGTCTGAAGGAGAAAGGGAGGCCCCCAGGTAAACCATCACAGCAGGGCATTTCAAAGTAATGCTTGGCTGGTGGCCACTTTGAACTGTGATATATAGATATTGCTGAAGTGTGTTTCTTTCCCTTTACCATCACAGATATTAATTGTAAATGTTTGATAAGCACTTTTTACAGAGTAGAATCTCCTATTACTTATTGGCTTTTAAATTTTATATAACTACAAAAATTATCATTTTATATGAGTACTTTTTAAATGTTTATTTTATGCTGTCCCCCAAAATAGAATAACATCATCTCCATTTGAGTTCCTTCTAATTAATTATTCAAGACATCAAAAATTATCCATAAATACTGAATTATTTTCATACTATATGATAGTTTTAGAATTTCCTTACACTTTTTACCAGTCTTGAATTATAACTATGAAGGAGAATATATACACAAAATATTAAATTGAAAAGGTTAAAAAATCTGTGTGGCTTAAGTAGCCCAGACTCTCAGTACCTAGATGTGGATGAATTAATCATCAATGACTAATATATGTTTTGTATAGTTTGAATTTTATTAATTTGCATAATGAAGGAACTTCAGCCCATTGGAATCCATGGGAAATCAATCATTTCATGTACAGTGTTCACTTCCCAGCTTTGGAACCATACTGCCTGGAAATGACAAAGTAATTCCCAGAATTTCAGTGTTAATTACAATGTAGTACATCACTGGGGCCCTTGTTTGAGAAAAAAAAAATCTTTTAGAGATCTGTATTACATTTCTGGCCACTTCAAATACAGTTGTAATTATATAAGGAACAGATTATGTTTCCTAATTTTGATTTTAAGCATTTTCGTAAGTGTTATCAAAGATATTTATTTTATAACTTTTGCAAACTTTTAGAAAGAAATTGCTAATCCTTATAAGTCTCATAAAAGTAGTTTGGATCCAGGGTATTGTAGTGGATATTGTGAAAGTGTCCACATTTACTACATGATACTTCCTGGGCAACCATTATCCCACTGTATGGCAATAGGAGGGCTGAGACCATTCACAGCTGTATCACTCAACTGGGAACTGCCTTCAGCCATAGGAAACTAATAGCTCAGAGGGTGTCCTTGCTAGAACACAGCCTGAGGTCAGCTGCTGGCCAATGATGGAGAGGGGGTACAAATGTCTAACTTCTGTGCCTCAGTTTGGAACAATGATGAAGCCCCATCCAAACTCCAGAGCTCCTCATAGAGTCAGCTGAATCCCCCATTGTCATCATGGTATTTGTCTTCTTCTCCCTCTCAATCTAATTTCTCATTTCTTTATTGATGTATATCGTAAGAGTACTCCACAACAAAGCTTCTACTTTCTATCGCTCATTTCATGATCTGTTCCAGGAAACTCATGTAACACCATTATGCTTGGAGTAGACTCAGGAAATCCACTCTAAACAGCAGACCTTCTAAACAGCAGATCCAAATAAATCTACCATTCTATTTGTTATTTATATTCAATTATTTATGTCTGATTCACTAATATATATTACCGTTCATTCTAAAACAAGAAATACCACCATAAAAATAAATCTTGAAAGATGTTACCTTCTTGTCCCATTTTTAACCATTACTCACATGTAGAAAATATTTTATTAACAAAAACAATAGGAGTAACAGAAGTTACCATTATTCACTCTCTGATACTGGGACATTTAAATAGATTCTTTAATTTCACCTCAGTTTTGCAAGAGATATTATTATCAACAAGTAAATTTCATTTATCTAATCCTCAGTGTAAATTACTGATGAAATTTTTAGCAAATGTAAAAAAATAAAACTGATTTGGGTAAATGTTAAGGAACTGACAACTGCTTAAAGATAATAAATGACAAGACAACATCAAGCCCCAGATCAAAAGGATTCCAAATCCCAAGGGCTTTCCATTTATTAGGTAGTTTCTTAAAGTGTACAGAAACTAATAGTCTGGGGCATACATATATATAGATTCAATTACAGCTGAAAAATAATCACATACAGCCAATTTAAATGTAGAAGAAGGAGGAGAAAAGGAGATGGAGGGGGAGCAGAGGAAGAAGGAGAAAGATGATATAGAAACTCAGCTATAGAAACTTACTCTAATCTATACGGAGAGCTCATAGTAATAGAGGCTGAGTCCTGAAAGGAAGTACTCTGAGAGACAGAAAATGAAAGATGCCAGTCAGAAGCCCTGGAACCAGAAACTGGCACAGCATAGTTTCTACACTATTCCATTGGTCAAAGCAGTCAGACTTTCAATATTTAAGACAGAATATAGACCAAATTTACTGACACGATGAAGGTTAAAAATTATGACTATCAGTAATTTACCACAGCCTTGAGATGACAGGGTGAATACTTAGTGGAAAAAATATGTATCTATAGATATACATGTCTTATGCAAACTTAGGAAGACAAATATTCCCTATGTTTCTCCTCTGTATCTTAGTATCATTTTCTCCTCTCTCCCTCTCCTCTCCCTCCACTTCCTCCTCCTTCCCTCCATCCTTCCCCTCCATTTTTCTGTCTTATCACTTAAGTTGGTGGTAAAATTTATAGAGACAATGCTATAGGTCTGGGAAAAAGAGGTTAAGTAGACAGTTTTCACAATGCCTAAAAACTGGAATGCTAAAGGCAAATCTTCCTTTCAATTCAGAAAGTTCTCAAGTTTAGTGTTCCATATAAAGAGAGTGTTGGAATTAAAACAAACAAAAAAAAATCTTTAGGAATATTAAGGTGCTAGATGAAATTTGTTTCACTGGCATACGATTTTAAACTTTATATATATTATCTTCATGCAGCATGTATTTCATGTAATGCCAGTGAATGTTCAAACTACCTCACAGTTGCACTCATTTCACATGCTAGCAAGGTAATGCTCAAAATTCTTCAAGCTAGGCTTCAGCAATACATGAACTGAGAACTTCCAGCTGCACAAGCTGGGTTTAGGAAAGCCAGAGGAATCAGAAATCAACGTGTATACATTTTCTAAATAACTTCACTCTCTCAGTTCAGTTCAGTTCAGTCGTTCAGTTGTGTCCGACTCTTTGCAACCCCATGAATCGCAGCACGCCAGGCCTCCCTGTCCATCACCAACTCCCGGAGTTCACCCAGACTCATGTCCATCGAGTCAGTGATGCCATCCAGCCATCTCATCCTCTGTCATCCCCTTCTCCTCCTGCCCTCAATCCCTCCCAGCATCACAGTCTTTTCCAATGAGTCAACTCTTCACATGAGGTGGCCAAAGTACTGGAGTTGCAGCTTTAGCATCATTCCTTCCAAAGAAATCCCAGGGCTGATCTCCTTCAGAATGGACTGGTTGGATCTCCTTGCAGTCCAAGGGACTCCCAGGAGTCTTCTCCAACACCACAGTTCAAAAGCATCAATTCTTTGGCGCGCAGCCTTCTTCACAGTCCAACTCTCACCTCCATACATGACCACAGGAAAAACCATAGCCTTGACTAGACGAACTTCACTCTCTAGGAGTATTCTAATGAAATCAGAGATTTTCAAGATAAAAATGGGCTTCAAATCTAGTGTTTCATTTTATAGGTACTGAACTTGAGGTCCAGGGAAATTAAATGATTTGTCTAATCACATAATTTTTGGTAAAGGCAGGACTAAAAATTTTGGTATTTTATTAATATTCAGAACTTATTAGAATATAGCTTAATACATCAGTATACCAGCATCAGAACAACTCACATGTCAATATCCTTTTAGCTTTCAATTTTAGTTTGAGCAATCAATTTCTCTTTATATAGAGATATTTTAGGACTCATGCAACTTTATTATAATATTTAGTATACCTTTTTATAGTTTTTTATTCCAAAGTGGGAGCATAAATATATTTGATAAAGTTTGCATTTTTTTTCTGGAACTGAATTAAACCTGAAAGGTGAATATGTGTGTGTTTAAATTCTCTCCATCTTAATATGCTCACATTTTTATGAAATATGAAAATCAGCTTTATGGAATTAATCTATTTTCTAATAACTTCAGTTGAAACCAGAGATGAGCAAATTAGATCTCCCTTTATAAGGAGCAATAAGATGTCATGTACAGGCTTAAAAATCACAGACAGTTGGATTAAAACTCCAGTGACTCTGGCTACTTTACTCTCTGCTTCTCAGGTTTCTCACTGAGCTTGATTGTTTGGAGATTAGAAGTAATATATCCAACTCACCTAGAATAGCAAAGACCTTAAATGTTTATTAACTTTTTATCATTGGTTCTCAGAAACATTATGTTTACTAAGGAGATTGTGTAAACATTATAAGATAGTAAATGCATAAATATATACAGTCATTAAACCCCACTAATAATCAGAAATACATGTAATTAATTTAGCTACGTCCTTTAGGAAGCAAGTCCTTTATGCAGAAATGGTATCTTTCACTTAAATAATGTCCTCAGAGGAATAAATAATGTGTGCCTTGTGTGCTAAGTCACTTCAGTCGTGTCAAACTCTTTGCCACCACATGGACTGTAGCCCGCCAGGCCCCTCTGTCCATGGACTTCTCCAGGCAAGAATACTGGAGTGAGTTGCCATGCTCTCCCCCAGGGGCATCTTCCCAACCCAGGGATGGAACCCAAGTCTCTTATGTCTCCTGCATTGGCAGGCAGGTTCCTTTATCACTAGTGCCACCTAGGAAGCTGTAATGACTTTGGAAATCATTGGAATTTGTATCACTCAGTGAGGAGGTCTTTATCAGATATACAAGTTCCAACTGATTATCATTGTATGGACTAATACATCAGTAGCCTGAATCTGGTTAAGTCTTCAGTGCTTTTCAGCCCTAAAACATTGAGGTTAAGTCAACAATGACAGCTTCCAACAGCAAGTTTCATTGAAAATTGTCTGTTTGTGATTCTGGAGTTGTTTGCGTTTTATTCATTTTTAACAAGGAAAGATAATAATTTCAGATATGCATTTGATTTTAAGGAAATTTTTTTAGTCGATTAAAACTAGATTTGTGAAGTTACAGTCAGCTGTCAAAATTATTTCTTAAACTGTGAAGACTTAAATATTTATATGAAAAATTTTAAGTAAAAATAGCCATAGAATAAATATAAAAGTAACAAACTTTCTAAATATTAATTTAAAAATTCACATTTTTCTTCACCTTCCTTTTAAATAAGTAATAATCCAAAGTTTTCAATTTGTAAAGCATTTGTGTCAAAAGTTACTAATACTTAGAAGTTTTCTTTTTTATTTTGCTTAAACCAAAGAATTTTAGAATAGAATTAAAGACATTTGAGACACAATACTTTATTTTTAAATTTAAAAGGGCACAAGTTGGCAAAGATATTTTCCCAGCTGCAAAATTCTAACAAAATTCTATGCTCGAAAATCCCTTGTAGAGTGTATATAACTTTCAAGACTGATTTTTCTCATCGAACACTCTTTCCAAATATTCTCTATAATTGTTGTTTTTACTAGACTCTGACTCCTTAAAGATAGGAACTGCATGACTTTATCCATGCCAATTACCTCTTAGATATGTTTTCATTTATTCAAGAATTAAATTCCACTCTTAACTACTAGCTTCCTACAAATTAAGGTTATTAAGACTCTGGAGCTAAACTCTCTTCATTTATAATCCATATCTATTGCATATTGGATAAGTATCTTAGTTTGCTTATCTACAAAATGGGAATAATAATAGGCCCTATTTCCTAGGTTCTATGAAGATTTAAAGTGTTAATACATATTAAAACAATGAGAAAATATTAAACATATTAAAAATATTCATAGAACATACTAAAACAATTTGAGAACAATCTGAGACATTCACTATTAAATGACAGTTAGGCAGTGGAGCACAGAGGTTAAGAGAATGGACTTGGGAACCTAGAGCCTGATTCTAACCCTTTTGCCAACAACAGGTGTTACCTGTAATTTTGTGCTCATTAATATCTGTATGACTCAATAGCTAACATCTATTCAGTTCAGTTCAATCGCTCAGTCATGTCCAACTCTTTGCAACCCCATGGACTGCAGCATGCCAGGCTTCCCTGTCCATCACCAACTCCCAGAGCTTGCTCAAACCCAGGTCCACTGAGTCAGTGATGCCATCCAACCATCTCATCCTCTGTCATCCCCTCAGCTTTCTTTTTGGTCCAACTCTCACATCCATACATGACTACTGGAAAAACCATAACTTTGACTAAATGGACCTTTGCTGACAAAGTAATTTCTCTGCTTTTCAATATGCTGTCTAGGTTGATCATAGCTTTTCTTCCAAGAAATAGGAGTCTTTTAATTTTATGGCTGCAGTCATCTTCTGCAGTGATTTTGAAGCCCAGGAAAATAGTCTCTCACTGTTTCCATTGTTTCCACATCTATTTGCCATGAAGTGATGGGACTGGATGCCATGATGTTAGTTTTTGGAATGTGGAGTTTTAAGCCAGCTTTTTCACTCTCCTCTTTTCCTTTCATCAAGAGGCTCTTTAGTTCCTCTTTGCTTTCTGCCATATGGGTGGTGTCATCTGCATATCTGAGATTATTGATATTTATCCTGGCAATCTTGATTCCAGCTTGTGCTTCATCCATCCTGGCATTTCACACGATGTACTCCGTGTATAAGTCAAATAAGCATAGTGACAATATACAGCCTTGACATATGCTGGAATAATGATAATTGCTAAGAAAAACATATGATGCCTACTATTTTTGATTAACTATATATCTCAAGAGGTATTCCATGAAACTGTTCTTACTGCCAGTGAGGGCTTTCCTTTCAAACTTCTGTATGGTTTGCTACCACAGTATACTGAGCTGGAGTTTATGTGAGCCTTGAAGGCTTACACTACTGTAACTAAATTAGAAACAACTTCTTTCTTTTTTGCATCCTATTCCTGGAAGGCTTTAAAAGCAGGGTTACTCCCATAACAGAACAGGAACCACCAACAAATCACTCCAAAAGTAGTGAGTCTGAGAGATCATATACCTTGAAGGAAGGTTAAATGGAGTTATGAATTTAAAAGAAAGAGGAAGAAAAAGAGAAGGGGGGTGGCAAATGAGGAATGGACAGAGAGAAGTAGAATAAAAATTTTTAAAAGCTTTAATGTTTACTGTTATTTCCTTTCCTCGAGTATACAATTCACCTGTAATGCTTCACAATTACTTTATTTTATGAGTTTGGAAAAATATTTTGGTTACTAGGCACTTCCTTTATGAAACAGTAGAAAAAGATCTCTAATATTATACAAATATGCTTTCCCTATGAAGGCATGGATCACATTCAAGTCTCCAAACAAGCAATCTATTTACTTCAACATATAGCAAGACAAAACCTTGGGATGGGCAGATAGGCCTGTAAAAAATACATGTCCTGGTAAGAAGTATCACATAATTCACCTTTGGATTCTGTCTGAAGGATGTCTCTGCTCTTCTCATGCAGTTTGATATCTGGATACTCGGGCCAGAAGCCTTCCTTTTCTTTCTGCTTTGTCTTCAGTACTATGTACATTTTACTTTTTTTTTTTTCCTCCAAGTATCAACTCTTGATTATACTCCATTATGTACTCAGTGGCTTGGCTTTCTAACAATTTCCTTTTCTCTTTTTTGACCATGATTTCAATAGCACTATACCCTAATGCTTCTGAGGTGATGCTAGTGGTAAAAAAGGAGAAATGAGAGATATGAGTTCGATCCCTGGGTTGGGAAGATCCCTTGGAGGAGGACATGGAAACCCACTCCAGTATTCTTGCCTGGAGAATCCCATGGACAGAGGAGCCTGGTGGGCTACAGTCCATAGGGTTGCAAAGAGTCAGACACAACTGAAACGACTGAACACGCAAGCGTATTCTAATGCTGACCTTGACAACTTGGTGTGGTATGTCCCTCTAAGTTTATAATTATTATTTTTAGTTTTTAATGAATCTGCAGTGGGTGATATTTCAACAGGTTTAAATGATACCTTTATTCTAGGAGAATAAAAACATAAGCAAGCTAGTCTAAGAATTAGAGGATAAATTTCTTTCAAAAGCATTCATGAGCACATGGGGGAAACACATACACGTGTCAATTTGTTGTCATTCTACACCATGAAGAGTTATACAAAGCAAGTAATCTGTGATGCCTATTTAAAAGAACAATGTCTTAGATTCAAAATTCTTATTTTATTTATAACCAAACTTACATCTAGAATTTCTGACAAAACTACAACCTTGAATTTCACCTGAACTTGAAATTCCATGTCAGCACTGAGCATCATGATTTCTCAGTCCTACTACATCTCAGTCTCTACACATTCCTGAACCTTATTCCCATCCTCATGTCCTATTTCATTAAAAGGTAGTATAACTGATGATTGGTACTAAAGACGTAAAGTGTATTAATTTCCTTTGTCGGCTACTTTCAGATGTCCAAGAACAAATTTTGTTGTATTATATCAAACCTTCCTATACCCATTTAAAATTACTTATCCAATGCTGCAGTAAGACTATATCCCTGTTTATTCCTAGCAAGATAACTGATCCCTTTCTGGAGTAGATTAAAAAAAAAAAAAAGGCTTTCCTGATGTTCTCATTTTATTTTTCTTTAATTTGTTTTTGTGGTGGTGGTTTAGTTGCTAAATCATGTCCAACTCTTGCGACCCCATGGACTGTAGCCTGTCAGGCTCCTCTGTCCATGGGATTCTCCAGGCAAGAATACTGGAGTGAGTTGCCATTTCCTTCTCCAGGGGATCTTCCTGATCCAGGAATCGAACCTGGTCACCTGTCTTTCAGGCAGATTCTTTACCCGCTGAACTATGAAGGAAGATCCAAAATTTATATTCTTATTTCTATTCATTGCGACCATTGACCTCAGATTTTAAAAACCTAGTTTCAATGCGATTTATACCATGCAAAATTAAATTGAAAGGTCAAATAGGTACTTTAATCATTTTTAAAAATTCTTCTTAAATTATGCAGATAATATAATAAAATTAACTCTCAAGCAGAATGGTCTGTAGACAAACCCCTGCAGTTGTCAGAACTGGTTGACATTATGCAGCTATTTCAGATAATGCAAGAAATGCATTATTACATAATATCTTGCCTGCTTTTTGCACGTGACAGAGGAACTAATGATATTTTCTAAAGTGAGTCATTGCCCTGTAGCATTACTCTCTGCCAAGCAACCTCCAGCTGCTTTCTCAGACCCACTTTTTGTGCTTGTAATTTTCTTTTGTTCCTCATCTCCTGAAGTATTAGGACTAAGGCTGGGTATTTCTCTTGTTCCTGTGCCTTTACTTGACCTCTCTCTTTACCTCTGGAGCTGTCAGAATCCAAAGAGTAATATATGAAACACCACATTGAATATTAGCAACATTTTCATCCATCAATAGATAGTGAGCAAAATGTCTAACTGACAGCTGACAAAGCTTTTCTTGTCTTCAGTCCCATGGCACAATTCTAACAGTTGCAGTTTTCCCAGATGTATATGGATGCTGACTGTGCTAGTTGACATGCTGTTCTTAGCAAAATGCAATGTGTTCAATCAAGCTGGTAGAGCCAGAGTCCATAAATTTATCATGCAAATGTTAGTGGTGAGAAAGCCTTCTCAAAGGATGCTGATGCAAAGTGAGCCAGGATTGGTTTCTCTTTCCAACCAGACACTTCATTCAGTGCTATTGTTGACCTCAACAGCCCTGGGGCCAAGTTTCTCACGATCATTCAAAACACTGGTAACATTTATTTCAAAAGAGAAGTTATAATGAAAAACTCTCCATTTGTAAAATGAACACACACCAACAAAGATTTTCCAGACTCATTATATATACAAGGACATTGTTAGAAAATGTACCAGGATAACACTTTGCCTTTGTTGAGACAGAAGGAAAGATGTGAAATATATGTAAGAATGTTAGAACTCCACTAAATTACAACAGGAAAAAATGCTAAATGTAAATTTTACTAATAAAAATGGCTGTACTGCTTTCAAAAATAGATATCTAATATTATTTATTTGCCAAAATTCACATTGATAAATATCAAACTTATATAACATAGAATCTCACATTTTGTATCTAAACAACCTTTAACAATCTAAGAATAGTGATCACCAGAAGCCCTCATTTACCTGAACACAATAAAAAGTTAAAAATACACATAGTGACCACTGAATATATCAGTAATATCAATATTTTAAAATTTTATTTAGAGACATTTTGATTTTTTTTAGACCAGGGAGAATTAGGGAATAATTGATTTTAAGAGCTTTTGTTAACAGTGGTATTTTGCATTTGTCATGTGTCAGTGGAAACAAAGATTTTTTCAGAACCACATCAGGGGCTATGACATCTCAAATGTTGTAATTCTTCACTAGAACCCTCTGATGTAGGTAATTTTATTCCCAGTTTTTCTCAGCTATTTTTCTGACATTTTCATTCTGTTCTTGGGATTACCCAGTAGCTTTTTTTTTTTTTTCCCCTTAACTGTGTGACATATTTCCACTTCTGTTATTTGCTCTAGAGAAATGTAAATGTATACAAACAGGAAAACCTGCCCTTAGATCTTTATAGCAAATTTATTCACAATCACCAAAACCTAGAAAGAACTCAAACGTTTTTCAACAAGTGATAATCTCTGGTAAATCCATACAGTGGAATAATATTCATCAAAAAAAATAAGTTATTTATAAATGTAGCAACTTGAATTCACCTTCAAGATATACTGAATGAAAGAAGCCAGTGATATAAAGTTATATATTCTATGACATTATATGGTATTCTCAGGCTTCCCTGGTGGCTCAGAAGGTAAAGAATCTGCCTGCAATGCAGGAGACCTGGGTTCGATCCCTGGGTCAGGAAGATGGCCTGGAGAAGGGAATGGCCACTCGTTCCAGTATTCTTGCCTGGAGAAATTCATGGATAGAGGAGCCTGGCAAGCTACAGTTCATGGGTTCACTGAGTCGGACATGACTGAGTGACTAACACACATATGGTATTCTCAAAACGATAAAATTATCCTTCTTTGTATGATTTTAGAGATAGTGAAAGAAATGGCAATCCTCTCCAGTATTCTTTCCTGGAGGATCCCAGGGACAGAGGAGCCTGGTGGGCTGTCATCTACGGGGTCACACAGAGTCGGACACGACTGAAGTGACTTAGCAGCAGCAGCAACAGAGATAGCGAAATATTATTTTAAAGGTATAACACAAAGGAGGTTTTGGGGGGTGAGGGAACTGTTATATATGCTTATTGTTCTAGATGGTTACATGAATCTACACATTTATAATTCACAGAGATGTATGCCAAAAAAAGTAAATTTTAAAATGTAGTTATTAAAAAAGACTTGAAGACAAAACAAATGTTAGATATAACTTTCACAGAGCCTGGGGAATTTTATTCCCTAGAACAAATAGAATTTTATAGTAATCTTTAAATTTGAAAGACCATCTTATGGTTTACACAAATTTATCAAAATTAAGAACCTTGAACTTATTTAAAACCATTTGCTTTTATAATATCAAGTATCTTGGTATTACACAGTCTTAGTTATAATTATCCTATTCTTTTTATCCTGCTCAGTAATCTAATTTTGTTAATTTAAAAACTAACCACCTAGGCCAACCACTAAAATCATATTCCACTAATTGTAGATCATTAAAAGGAACCTTAATACTGTTGGCCATTTAGGAAGGTCACAAAGTTGACAAAGAGAAGTGCCTGGGATTCCTTTTCTTCCTTCTATGTTAGAAGTCTCTTTCTAACTGAGTTTATTTAGTGAGTGAAAGCTGCCAAGATCTTCCAGTTTGGAAATTGGAGATACTTAATTCTTGAGCACATGGCTTAAAAACATTAACATTTTAAACTTGGCATAAACCTCAGTCTGAGGGAAAAACAGCTGCTTTGCTAAGCATTGGGGAAAAATGATCATTAAAAAGTTTTAAATAAGTGGGAAATGCTATTCTGCCTGATCATTAGAAAGTTTTGTGAAAAGTTAGCAGTTGAGGAAAACCCTACCCCCACCTCATTAGATGTTACAGTCAATATGATATGTGAACACAGGGAAAGAAATACATTCTGCTGAGCATTGTATTAAAACAGAAATTTATAGAGTAAGCACAATAATTCTTTGGAATTATTTAGGGTTTTTCCCTCAAGTTGAATATGCAATTCAGTCTTGAGGGGTACTTAAAAGGGGGCTGCTTGATGTGGACTTCTGGTATATTTCCCTGGCACCATTCTTTTTTGGTAAATTGAAGTATGATAGTGGACATATGATATTATGTTCATGTCAAGTGCACAACATAGTGTCATTTAACTATTGCCATCTTAGGACATTTTGTTTGATGCATTTATCCAAAAATTGATATTGCATTATGTAGCAAGCAAGCAAAAGAGTTTATTAAGTAAAATAAGAGTATTCTCTGGTGGCTCAGAGAGTGAAGTCTGCCTGCAATACGGCAGATCTGGGCTCGATCCCTGGGTTGGGAAGATCCCCTGGAGAAGGACACAGCGACCCACTTCAGTATTCTTGTCCGGAAAATCCCATGGACAGAGGAGAATGGTGGGCTACAGTCCATAGGGTCGCAAAGAGTTGGACAGGACTGAGCAACTTCACTTTCACTTTTCAGAGTAATGTAATATATTGTGATGAAGAAACATTGCTTTTCCATTTTCCTTTGTTGTCTCTCCCTTTTTCTTTCTCCTCCCCTCTTTTCCTCCTTCTTTCTTTTTCTTTTCTTATTCATTTTTATCTTTAATACAGAATGACATAGAACTTCATTCTACAATAATCCTACGAACAGAAGAAAGAGAAATAAAAGGTTAAAATTAGTAGAGGCAACTTTGGTCAAGAAATTATGTATATAATATATAAAAATCTCTATAATTTGCTTTCTTGAATATAGCCTATGATAAATCTGATGTTTGATGGAAATAAGTATGGAATTTCACCACTGAATCTTTGGCTATGAGCATCTTACACTATAGTCAGCTTTGTTTGTATTCATATTCTTTTGATCATTCTAAGCGTTATTCCGATTACTTAAAACTCACAGAAGGGAATGGTAATTCCTTCTCAAAAATCAGTCCAAAGCCATCCGCTCTGAGAAAGCATATATAGTCTGTGAGTATACCATTCAATGTATAATGACCAGCCAGTTTTAAAAAATAGCATATTTACCAAAGAAAAAAGTAATCTCTCAGTTCAGTTCCGTTCAGTTCAGTCACTCGGTCATGTCTGACTCCTTGGGACCCCATGAATCGCAGCACGCCAGGCCTCCCTGTCCATCACCAACTCCCGGAGTTCACTCAAACTCATGTCCATCAAGTCGGGGATGCCATCCAGCCATCTCATCCTCTGTCGTCCACTTTTCCTCCTGCCCCCAATCCCTCCCTGCATCAGAGTCTTTTCCAATGAGTCAACTCTTTGCATGAGGTGGCCAAAGTACTGGAATTGCAACTTTAGCATCATTTCTTCCAAAGAATACCCAGGGCTGATCTCCTTTAGAATGGACTGATTGCATTTCCTTGCAGTGCAAGGGACTCTCAAGACTCTTCTCCAACACCACAGTTCAAAAGCATCAATTCTTCGGTGCTCAGCTTTCTTCACAGTCCAACTCTCGCATCTGGCCTGGTAGTACACCATTCAAAGTATGATGACCAGCCAGTTTTTAAAAATAGGATATTTACCAAAGAAAAAAGTAATCTCTGCTAACATTTAAATCTGGAATACCTGTCCAAAATAAACATTACTGTGTCTTGAATCTTTTGTTCTTTCTTTTTGTTGTAGTACATTCTTTCAAATTATGAAAAATAGTGTTTATATGATAGATAAATAGTTATTATCCACCAATTTGTGCAATGGTTAGTTTCGAACATTTGTCTATGTCATAGACAATCACCTTTTTAAGAAAGATGGATTCTATTTTTATATTCACATCAAATAAGACCTATCACATCAAATAAGAAATTTTTATATTCACATCAAAATTTTTACTTTTTATTTAGGAATAAAAACTTCAGTGTATATATTATTGTTTTCTCACTATGTTACATTCAGAAAATTAAGTCAGCTAGGGAGTAACTCTTCCCTTTTATTATTCTTTGTGTGTGTATGTGTGTGTGTATGTATAGACTTTTCTGGAGGCTCAGATGGTAAAGAATCTGTCTGCAATTTAGTAGACCTGGCTTTGATCCCTGGGTAGGGAAGATCCCATGGAGGAGGGCATAGCAATCCTTTCTAGTATTTCTGCCTGGGGAATCCCTATGGACTTTAAGAATGACAAACAGACAAAGATTTCCAAAAAAAGTCAACTTTCCAGAATTTTTGAAAGGAAGTTATTTTTCCTTGTTTTCACTGAGTGTAAGTTAACATATCATTTTGACTTCATTCTATATCTAATATTTTGCATAGAGAATGTCTCTCACTTCCTAATGATCATTCAATCCCTCTCTCCCCATTATCACATATTAGTAAGAACACTGACCCATTAAGATTTGCTCTATCCATTGAAAAGCAAATAGAATGTTAGTGACAGCTTTTTTTGGGCCAGAATTTTGAGTTTCAGATTCATTTGTATTGCCAACATGCTGTAGTTGAGAATTCTTCCACGATTTAACATTTGATTAAGCTTGTTAGAGAAGTTCTTTAGGTTTTTGTTTGTTTTGTTTTATACAGTGCATAAACAATGATCATAATCTATACTGCTTCCATGGACTCCATTGTTTTATACTATAACTGCTCATAATTAATGAGTGCATAGAAAGTGGTTAAATTTGCAAGGTAACATAATGGGATAGAATCAGACTGCACACATTCATTCAGTCATCAGTTTGCAGAAGGATTTGCAGCTTAATCAGTTAGGATCCACAGGCTGATCTAATGAGAATAGGACTCAGGAAAGACCCAATTATCTCAAAATGATCTGATGGGGAAATAGGAACCTCTTAGCCAGGTAGAACTTTTGACATTGCAATGGCAAGAAAAGAATTACAATAACCATAATAAGTATTATTACTAATATTATTATATAAACACACACATATATATAACATATCTAAATATAGTATACAATACAGCTACATATATATTTTATATATTTCGTATATGTATAGTATGTATATACTGTATGTATTTTAATAGATACTATATATATGCATATATATATACACATATATATATGTGTATATATATATATTGGAGAAGGAAATGGCAACCCACTCCAGGGTTCTTGCTTGGAGAATCCCAGGGATGGCAGAGCCTGGTGGACTGCTGTCTGTGGGGTCGCACAGAGTCGGACACGACTGACGCAACTTAGCAGCAGCAGCAGTAGTATATGTATATAGAGAGAGGTATCTATAGATAGATGGATAGATTATTATATATATTCTTAAGCATCACTTCAACCTATTTAATTAAAATTCCCTCTATGAGATAAGAATTTTTATTTATATTTTAAAGAATGGACTTGTCATTTTAATTTTTTAAATTAATTTGAACTTTGATAACTGATAATAGTTTCAACATTTCAGCATAATTTTGAAAGTATGGAACTTGTGTTAGTAGAAATGCTATGACAAAATCCAAATCTTAGACTTTGCTGTAAAATATAAGAAAGTATTACATGATAACTTAAGCTCAGATGTGTTTGTTATAATTTTTAAGACTGAAGGTCTCGCATTCTGATAAGTATTGTTTTATATTGTATGCTATGGTACACAATGGATAAAATATATGTGGCTTACCGAATTTATCTTATAAAATATTTAGAAATTTGGCTATTACCTAATACAAGGTAGCTAAATCTAACCAGCTTGTTTCACTATCTTTCTTGTAAAATAATTCTACAATAAAAATTTAGGATACCTAATCCAAACTCTCTGAGCCTGTGGACCTCAAAAACATTTTTATCGTACAGTTAATATACACAAAACTGTTTGGTTTTAATTATATTAGCAGTATCATCTATATTACAAAATTTTCCACTTAAATAATTTCTGAAAATATAGAAATGTTAATAACTTTGCTACAAAATTGGCATGAACAAATAATATGAAAAACTATTTTATGATTTCAGATTTAATATTTGATCCTGCATGTAAAATGAATTACTTATATTGTATGAAACAATTAATTTTTCTTCACAGATATTTATGTATGAAATTAAATATTTCATACATTCATTAATTATATAATTTTAGGAATCAGCCACTCAGAGGTGCAGTAATCAACTTTTCCATTTGTCTGAAAGCTAATTCTTTAATGGGCAGTAATAATTTTCTCTGCCTAATGAGTCATCATGCATGCCCTGCATACTGAATACTTAAAACACTATTTTCATCATCATCAACAATATTGGACTGTGTCTTCCAACACAAAAATTTCTCCTTTGACTTACATAAATAAATACTTCTCTTTATGTTAACTGCATTGTTAAATCTCAGCATAATTTTACCCTTCAATAGGCCAGCCATATCATCATGAATTCATGTTTTTTTGAAAGTTTGTTCCCTTGCATGTTCTTTATGAATTCTTATTAAATACCTGCTGAAGTCATAGAGATGGGACCAAGTTTTTAAGAGAGAAGTGCAAAATGACACTTGTGTTTAATGACATTTGTATATGGCTGAAATAAAGCAAAAGTAAGTCACTCCAAATATTAAACACAGTGCATAAACTTATTTCCAAACTGATAAATTTAATATTTTTAAAAGTAGAAGTTAAACCACTGTGATTTTACATGGAAAAACTGTGAAACCAGAAATTGCAAAAACTAATTATCTTCCTAAAATTGTAGCATATTATCATAACCATATAGAGCGAATATGAAATAAATTTATTCTCAATGAGATAAAGAGTATTTATTCTCTACGAAAAAATTTGTATGGAGCAAAATGGAAGGCATTATAAAATGTAATTAAATCAGAATATATTATAAAAATAATACTTTTCTTTCATTTAAACAAGTTTTCATTCAGATTTGAAATCCAAATATATAATCTTTGAACTTCTGATAGGAGTATTTGATCCATGATTGAATTTAACTGCATCACTATGTTTCTCTCAGGTAAAACATTAAGCATAAAATGAAACAGAAACAAGTCTTTTATTTTCCAAGAATATTCAAGTCCTTAAAAACAAAGTAGAAATGATGCTTTTTGGACATGTGGCAGTAGAATTAACATTTTGGGTTGAGACTAAAAAGCAGTTAAAATGGAGATTACTAGCGTCTAAGACGAAGGACAAATTTGGGTCTCAGTGGCTCTAGCGGTAAAAAAAAAAAAAAAGAAAAGAAACCTGCTTGCACTGCAGGAGACTTAAGAGATGCGGATTCAGTCCCTGGGTTGGAAAGATCCCCTGGAGGTGGGCATGGCAATCCACTCCAGTATAATTGTCTGGAGAATCCCATGGACAGAGAAGCTTGGTGGGCTACAGTCCATAGGGTCACAAAGAGTTGAACACAACTAAAGCAATTGAGCACACAAGAAAAAAAAATTAATTTTGGGGGAGTTGTAGCAATTCAGCATTTCCAGTCTTAGTATTGTCTTCCTATGGATATAATTTTCAAAATAATTCCATTTTCTACTTCCTTAGTTTTTGATCTAGATTGATCCATAAATGTGTTACACTGTGATCAATCAGTATGATGTTTATAAATAGTTTTGTGCTTCATGGCAACTCTGTTCAAAATAGCTGCAAATTAAAAATAAGGCCAAAACAAACAAAAACAACAACTATCAACTGGGGATAACTTACCTGTTTGTGGCTAATATGATAAAGCTACATCACAGACTTCATAGTGCCTTATAATCATGAATACTTGCTTCTCCTGGATACATAAAGTTTCAAATCCAACACAATTTTTTGGATGAATTTATTCGGTGACATTAAAATTATGAATCATTTCCTGATTGATAATAAAAATGTTCAATCTTTTGAAAAGAATATGAGTCCTTTCCTGCATTTCAAGAGCTCTTTTGGGTCCTGGAAATATTTAGTTCACCATCAATTTTCATATCATATATGTCTACATTATTCCAGAGATACCTGTGTGATTTGAAAAACGATTGCATTTTCTACAAGAAAGATTTGTACTTATTCCCCCTAACTCCTCCATAAGGACCCCCTATACTCTTTCTCAGTATGTTGGCAGACCTCCAATGAACCATATTTACTAATAGATTTATATTGATGGTGACCATTTCCAGAAGAAGTGTTTGTTTTAAGCTCCCAATTCCATGTCTTTCAACTCCCAACTTAGTGTGTAGGAGTTGAGAGACGGAAGGTGGTAATATCAGCTTTTGCATTTATAAAAGCTCGCTGTTTAATTTCTGTAGTTCTTGGCATATGTTAATTATCTGAAACAGAAATTTCCCCCAGTATGGCTTCTATCTTTCCCACTTTAGCCTTCTCAACTCTAGCTCCATTAGTACTTCTCTTTCTCCATATAGGAACACTTCCCACCTAAGCATTTATCACAATTTTATTGCTTCAGCACATAATTATCTTTTTGAAAAATAGCTTTAAAAAACTTAGAAAGCATTTGCAACTATATGATGAATGAGGAAAAAGCTATTTCTATTACAATCTGAAATTGCAAAGTGATGTCAAAAAAATCAGTAACTGGTCCTAAAAACTGCCTATTTCAGAAAAATTTGACTGTGTATAAATTAATTAAATATTTAACTGTCTTCAGCCAAGATATGTTTATTTATATTGCATCAGATATGTCTCCCTTTAAATGTGCATACAGTTCAGTTCAGTCACTCAGTCCTGTCCGACTCTTTGCAACCCCATGAATCGCAGCACGCCAGGCCTCCCTGTCCATCACCAACTCCCGGAGTTCACTCAGACTCACGTCCATTGAGTCGGTGATGCCATCCAGACATCTCATCCTCTGTCGTCCCCTTTTCCTCCTGCCCCCAATCCCTTCCTGCATCAGAGTCTTTTCCAATGAGTCAACTCTTTGCATGAGGTGGCCAAAGTACTGGAATTTCAGCTTTAGCATCATTCCTTCCAAAGAACACCCAGGGCTGATCTCCTTCAGAATGGACTGGTTGGATGTCCTTGCAGTCCAAGGGACTCCCAAGAGTCTTCTCCAGCACCACAGTTCAAAAGCATCAATTCTTCAGCACTCAGCTTTCTTCACAGTCCAACTTTCACATCCATACATGACTACTGGAAAAACCATAGCCTTGACTAGATGGACCTTTGTTGGCAAAATAATGTCTCTGCTTTTCAATATGCTATCTAGGTTGGTCATAACTTTCCTTCCAAGGAGTAAGTGTCTTTTAATTTCATGGCTACAATCACCATCTGCAGTGATTTTCAAGCCCCAGAAAATAAAGTCTGACCCTGTTTCCACTGTTTCCCCATCTATTTCCCATGGGACCAGGTGCCATGATCTTCGTTTTTGGCTTACTCTTCCTGAAATCTGAAAATTCTTGGAGTAAACACATTACCTTCACTTTATGTCTTCCGGGGTTATTGATTTGAAACTCATCTTTTTGGTGTGGACTTCTCTTAGTTTGGAGAAGGAAATGGCAACCCACTCCAGTATGCTTGCCTGGAGAATCCCATGGACAGAGGAGCCTGGTAGGCTACAGTCCATGGGGTCACAAAGAGTTGGGCACGACTGAGCGACCTTACTTACTTCTCTTAGTTAGCAAATCTAATTAGATTTGCATATGCCAAACCCATCTTCTCAGATCCATGCCGATTTCCTTCACTGTACTTAACCTTCTGAGATTTACATCTATGTGACTGCTGGCTTGTTTTTATTGATATCTGTTGCCCTCATTCACATCCAGCCTCACATGAGGAATAAGGGCACTTCATCAGTTTCCACTGAGCTCTGTGTTTCACACTTCTCATCAAGCCTAACACATAGTATGCCATGAGTAATTATTGTTTTATTCATCTTTACATTCACAGTGAAATGCTAACTTATTCTAGAAATAATCAGGAATTACTGAAAGATGTTTTAAATAGGATTTACAAATAACTCTGCTATATACTGTGCGTTTTAAAAGATATCAAAAAGGCAGTAACTTCTGAGTGAAGAAATGATTTCCGTTTTGTATTTTATATTTTTGCAGTTTAAGTAATAGGTAGAAAATGACTTAATTTATGATTTTACAGTGAAAAGATTTTTGAAGCAAATGTTACTAGGCAGATAAAAAGTTGGAATATTCCTTTTGGCCTATTCTATTTTAAAACTATTGCTTACAACAATCTTATTTCTTCTTGGAAGATCAGAATTCCCTATTATTTTGTTTCTGTTTATGTTTTCCCCTATATTAGAGGTGATAATCTGTAAACATTAAAATTGTAACAATCTTTCACATGAAAGAAGAAAAGGAATGTCATTGCCAAATTGTTCAAGTTGCTTAGTGGGAAAACCAGTTTAGTAATATGCATCTGTTAGAAATAGAGTTACATATTCAGAAACATCAATGCTATCATATAAAATATGTTACTATTATTGATAATTGAACTGACATTGCAGAACAAATGATTAACTATGAAATGTATGTTCAACAATATGTTATTAATGCAATGTTTTGATGATAGAAAAATATGAAAGATGAAATAAAAATGGATTTTGATATTTCATTACATACAGAACAAAGTTATTTAGTGAGATAAAGAAATCCCTTTTTGGGGTTCTGGCTCTGTATTTCTTCAATTTTAATATATTTTCTGCCAAAGTGAGCACTCTGAGTTCCATCTTACTTGCTGTATGTAGATACAAACTAAAAATAGGACAGTACCACTAAGAGAAAAAAAAATGACATAAAGTGAAATGTAGCATGGTGTGATCAAGGATATTTTAGAGATAGATGAAAAACTTTAAGCAGAAAAGGGAATGCCTCCCTACTGAGGAATTTGACACTATTTTTCAGAGGACCTTAGATTTGAACTGGGTCTTACATAATGTATTGGAGCTTTCCAGAAAAAAATGGGGTAGAGTTTTAAAGAGGAGAAAAAGCATGTGTATAAGAATGGAGTTAAAGAGATAGCATGTTGAGGACTTTCATGGGTTTGTGTAGAGATCTAAAGGATTTGGTGAGTGTAATTTAGGGTATACAGTGTAAGAATGTCAGAAGATTAAGCCCCATGGCTTGGCTATGAAAAACTAGAATAAGTAAGGAAGTGCAAAGTCATTCTCTAGGAAACATGGAACTAATACAAGTCCTCAGTTGGAAAGAGCACTTTATTTTTCTTTAAGGTGTAATGCATTTGAACCCTGGAGGAGGGCAAGGCAACCCACTCCAGTATTCTTGCCTAGAGAATTCCATGGTCAGAGGAGCCTGGAGGGGTACAGTACATGGAGTCTGCAAAGAGTTGGACACAACAGAGTGACTTAGTATGGACCCACACAAGAATTCTTTAGCTCACTGTTACCAGGGCTTCCCTGGTGGCTCAGACACTAACAAATCTGCCTGCAATGCAGGAGACATGGGTTCGAACCCTGGGTCAGGAAGATTCCCCTGGAGAAGGGAAACGACTACCCATTCCAAGATTGCCTGGAGGAAGAAATGCCAAACCAATCCAGTATTCTTGCCTAGAGAGTCTCATGGACAGAGGAGCCTGGAGGGCTACAGTGCATGGGGTCAGAGTCTGATGTAACTCAACAACTAACATACACAATGCCTCTGAAATCTTGGAGTGCTGGAAAGGTCAGGAGAAAAGAGTTAAGTGGAGACAGGAACACGGGTCAGAAAGCTGTTATTATTGTTCAGCCACTAAGTCGTGTCCAACTGTTTGTGACTCCATGGACTCCGACATGCCAGGCTTCTCTGTCCTTCACTATCTCTTGTAGTTTGCTCAAACTCATGTTGGTCAAATCAGTGATGCCATCCAACCAGTCTCATTCTCTGTAACCCCCTTCTCCTCCTGCCTTTTGTCTTTCCCAGCATCAGGGTCTTTTCCAGTGAGTCAGCTCTTCACATCAGAAGGCTGTAGCAAGAGTCAAGAGGATGAGTGATTTTGGTCTGATCAAGGCAGAAGCATATACAGTTTGTTGTTAGGAGATCCATTCGGGAGATAAAATTAACAATGCATAATCATCAGTTTTACTATGAAAGTTAAGATTAGCATATCAAAACTTATCTCATAGTTCTATAGCCTTCTAATTAACAGCAAAAATTTTTTCTTCAGGATGATATAGAAACAATCTCCAATGGTGTTACCCATTATCAGATGTAACTTTACAAATCACAGGTATAGTTGTCTTTTTATTGTTCAAATATTTCCTACTGTTAAAAATATATTAACAAATATCTTTGGGATGAATGAATAGATAAATAAATAAACTTACAGCAAATTTCATGTATTTAAGTGAAGAAAAGAAGTGGCTATTGTAGTGACTATAATTGGAAAACATTTGATTTGCTTTTATCAGTAGTATATGTATTATTACATATTGTGTGCTTATTTCACTAATATTTCATATTTTGATTATTACCATGATTCTTGATGCAATTTTCATTGTGATATTATTTCCATGATATTTTTTTTTCTAAATGTGATATAAATATAAGCAGTGACAAATAAAGTGAAATAAATTTTGCACTTTCCCATGGCTAACCACCCTCCATAGGTTCTAGTTTTAAACACTCAAGTACTTTCTCAAAATAACAAAAACAAATGCTTTTCTTTATCATTAACTTTTCAAACCCTGCTGACTTTTGTGAAATCACTGCAGCTAGGCTCAAATGGTGTATGAAATGAAAATTTCCTGTCTAGCCACTGCACATAGGAAATGTCCTGACAATGTCTTACAGTCAATGTTCTGCTCAGTTATTTTTTGTAATACCAGGGTCATGAAGTAAAACAAACTTACTGAAGAAGAGAAAAGGGCAACTGAAACTTTTCTTCAAATGTCCTTTTGATTTACCCCTCTTGTAAATATGCTTAATTGAAGATCTACTTGAAATAACTACTTTCAACTGAGCACTCAAGAATGCCCTAATCCCAGATATTGAATATGTGTTAGAAATCTTAATATAAAAGTTTTCCTAACTGGCGATGACTAGACACAGTGGTTATGCTGGGTTATAACTCCATGACCCAGAGAAGGTTCTGACCATTTTTGTGTGTTTTGTATAACAGCAGCTTTGGAAAGTAGGCATACTTCCTGACATGTGGCTATGGCTTTGTATGTTAAATGACATGCTGGTAAATGTGGATAAAACTGACTTGGTTTATAAAGAGATATGACAACAGCTATAGACACAAAGTGCAAAACATAAACTCCCACATAAAAGTGTGTCTATTTCCTCTTGTAGTACTCATTTTATTTTATTTTCATCCATATAACTAGAGCCCACTGATATATAGCAGAAGAGATTTTATATTCCATTTTTAAAATGTGCTATTCCAAAAAAAAAAAAAATGCATAGACTTGCCATATATTCATCCTTGTGCTTGCTCCTTTCCTTTTGAATTGTATTTACTCTATTTTCAAAGCTTTTAGAGAGAGTTCATTTTGCTTTTCTTAAGCCAGTGTAAGTATAGGTGCAGGGGTCACAGAATAGAACATTGATTCATTCAACAGATACTCATTAAAAATTTCATCCATGGCAGTCATTGTTTTAAGCACCAACAGAAGCTAGAAAGGTGGCATTAAGCCTTGCTTCAGTATTTTTCCTAATCTTTTTTGTATTTGACAGTAAATAAGAAGGAAAGATAAGCATTAGCTTGTAAACCTATGAGTTGATTTTGTTTGTGTTTTTTGTTTTTATTTTTGTGAGTGTGTTCTGCGGACCTGAAACCAAGGACCAAGACATGGGAAATCCAAGAGTGCCAAATTAGTTATTTTAAAAATAATTCTAAGACAATAGTTTTGAATTCAAAGGAAATTGCCTATACAAATTTTGGTATAGGTATGTGCTGTTATTGTTTAGTCACTAAGTCATATCCAACTCTTTGTGACTCTATGGATCGTAGCCCATTGTGTACCTGTACATTCTTAGACAAAAACCCTATATCATTTTACAATATTTTATATTATTGGCTCAAAGAGGACTGAGCTTACATAAAACATGACTTTAATTTCTGTTTTTCCACTTATTGTGTGATTTTATAGGGTTAGTTGTTCCCTGTGAGTAACACTATGTTGATCAAATATGAAAACATTATATTCTAGAATGAGTCTGATAAATTGTATTAGTTTCCTGCTGCTGCTGCTGCTAAGTCACTTCAGTTGTGTCCAACTCTGTGAGACCCCATAGATGGCAGCCCACCAGGGTCCCCTGTCCCTGGGATTCTCCAGGCAAGAACACGGGAGTGGGTTGCCATTTCCTTCTCCAATGCATGAAAGTGAAAAGTGAGAGTGAAGTCGCTTAGTCATGTCCGACTCTTAGCGATCCCATGGACTTCGACCTATAATGCTCCTCCGTCCATGGGATTTTCCAGGGAAGAGTACAGGAGTGGGGTGCCATCGCGTTCTCCAATTAGTTTTCTAAGACTGCCATAATAAAGGTATCAGAAGTTACATATATTAAATCACCAGAAATTTATTTTCTCACACTTCAGGAAGCTAAAAAGCTGAAGTCAAAGTGTCAACAGGGCCATGCTCTCTGTGAAACCTATAGCAGAATCACTCCTTGCTTTCCTTAGCTTCAGATGGTTTGCTAGCAACCTTTGGTGTCCTGTAGCTTACAGATGCATCAGTCCAATCTTCTGTCTTCACAGGGCATTCTCTCCATGTCTTTTTGTCTTCATATGGCCAACTTCTCACAAGGACACAAGTCACATTGTGTCAGAGGCCCACCCTGCTCTAATATGACTTCATCATAACTAATAAAACTGCAACTACTCTTTTTGCAAATAGAGTTACCTTATGAGGGTAAGGATTTCAATATAACCTTTATGGATGGACACATTTCAATAAGTAAACTAAATATTTAAATACTACATGGACATCACCAGATGGTCGGCACCAAAATCAGATTGATTTTTTATTTGCAGCCAAAGATGGAGAAGCTCTATAACAGCCACAATAAGACCAGGAGCTGACTGTGGCTCAGATCATGAACTCCTTATTGCCAAATTCAGAATGAAATTGAAGAAAGTGGAGAAAACCACTAGGCAATTCAGGTATGACCTAAATCAAATCCCTTATGATTATACAGTGGAAGTGAGAAATAGATTTAAGCGACTAGATCTGATAGACAGAGTGCCTGATGAACTATGGATGGAGGTTCATGACATTGTACAGGAGACAGGAATCAAAACCATCCCCAAGAAAAAGAAATGCAAAAAAGCAAAATGGCTGTCTGAGGAAACCTTACAAATAGTTGTGAAAAGAAGGGAAGTGAAAACCAAAGGAGAAAAGGAAAGATATAAGCATCTGAATGCAGAGTTCCAAAGAATAGCAAGAAGAGATAAGAAAGCCTTCCTCAGAGATCAATGCAAAGAAATAGAGGAAAACAACAGAAAGCGAAAGACTAGAGATCTCTTCAAGAAAATTAGAGATACCAAGGGAACACTTCATGCAAAGATGGGCTCAAGAAAGGACAGAAATGGTAGGGACCTAATAGAAGCAGAAGATATTAAGAAGAGGTGGCAAGAATACACAGAAGAACTGTACAAAAAAGATCTTCTTGACCCAGACAATCACAATGGTGTGATCACTCACCTAGAGCCAGACATCCTGGAATGTGAAGTCAAGTGGGCCTTAGGAAGTGTCACTACGAACAAAGCTAGTGGAGGTGATGGAATTCCAGTTGAGCTATTTCAAATCTTGAAAGAAGACACTGTGAATGTGCTGCACTCAATATGCCAGCAAATTTGGAAAACTCAGCAGTGGCTACAGGACTGGAAAAAGTCAGTTTTCATTCCAATCCCAAAGAAAGGCAATGCCAAAGAATGCTCAAACTACTACACAATTGCACTCATCTCACATACTAGTAAAGTAATGCTCAAAATTCTCCAAGCCAGGCTTCAGCAATACGTGAACTGTGAACTTCCAGATGTTCAACCTGGTTTTAGAAAAGGCAGAAGAACCAGAGATCAAATTGCCAACATCCACTGGAGCATGGGAAAAGGAAGAGAGTCCCATAAAAAAAATCTATTTCTGCTTTATTGACTATGCCAAAGCCTTTGACTGTGTTGATAACAATAAACTATGGAAAATTCTGACAGAGATAGGAATACCAGACCACCTGACCTGCCTCTTGAGAAATTTGTATGCAGGTCAGGAAGCAACAGTTAGAACTGGACATGGAACAACAGACTGATTCCAAATAGGAAAAGGAGTATGTCAAGGCTGTATAATGTCACCCTGCTTATTTAACTTATATGCAGAGTACATCATGAGAAACGCTGGACTGGAAGAAACACAAGCTGGAATCAAGATTGCCGGGAGAAATATCAATAACCTCAGGTATGCAGATGATACCACCCTATGGCAGAAAGTGAAGAGGAACTAAAGAGCCTCTTGATGAAAGTGAAAGAGGAGAGTGAAAATGTTGGCTTAAAGCTCAACATTCAGAAAACTAAAATCATGGCATCTGGTCCCATCACTTCATGGCAGATAGATGGGGAAACAGTGGAAGCAGTTGTTGGCTTTATTTTTCTGGGCTCCAAAATCACTGCAGATGGTGATTGCAGCCATGAAATTAAAAGATGCTTATTCCTTGGAAGGAAAGTTATGACCAACCTACACAGCATATTAAAAAGCCGAGACATTACTTTGCCAACAAAGGTCCATCTAGTCAAGGCTATGGTTTTTCCAGTGGTCACATGTGGATGTGAGAGTTAGAGTATAAAGAAAGCTGAGTGCTGACGAATTGATGCTTTTGAACTGTGGTGTTGGAGGAGACTCTTGAGAGTCCCTTGGACTGCAAAGAAATCCAACCAGTCCATTCTAAAGGAGATCAGTTCTGGGTGTATTTGGAAGGATCGATTTTGAGGCTGAAACTCCAATACTTTGGCCACCTCATGAGAAGAGCTGACTCATTTGAAATGACCCTGATTCTGGGAAAGATTGAGGACAGGAGGAGAAGGAGACGACAGAGGATGAGATGGTTGGATGGCATCATCGACTTGACGGACATGGGTTTGGGTGGACTCTGGGAGTTGGTGATGAACAGGGGGGCCTAGCGTACTGTCCTTCATGGGGTAACAAAAAGTCGGACATGACTGAGTGACTGAACTGAACTGATACTGATTATTAGTAGTTAAATTCTTATAGCTTATGGTTAAGTTGACTTTTTTCTCTCTCTTAGGTAAAAAAAAAAAAAAAAAAAGAGCATCCATAGACACTCATGAATTTACTCAGAAAAATTAGAAGAGTAATGTACCAATAGAAATGATATTCTTTGGGCCATGGCTGCCATTACCATTAGTTGTCTGATGGACTATACTTATCATGAGGAGAAGGCGATGGCACCCCACTCCAGTACTCTTGCCTGGAAAATCCCATGGATGAAGGAGCCTGGTAGGCTGCGGTCCACGGGGTCGCGAAGAATCGGACACAACTAAGCGACTTCACTTTCGCTTTTCACTTTCATGCATTGAAGAAGGAAGTGACAACCCACTCCAGTGTTCTTGCCTGGAGAATCCCAGGGATGGGGTAGCCTGGTGGGCTGCCATCTATGGGGTCACACAGAGTCGGACACGACTGAAGCGACTTAGCAGCAGCAGCAGCATACTTATCATGTACTACTTTTAACAAATATTTTATATTTTGTAATGTAGTTGTCACATTTTTAAAAGCTTACTTGATTCCTAAATAACCTTGTAAAGAAGAATCCACTTAGACATTTACAAATAAGTAGACTGAAGCTCTGATAGACATTGAATAATATGCTCACCATTATAAAACACAAATTGTAAAATGGAAATAAAAAGTTTTTCAACTTTGAGTGCAATAATTTCTTAATTATAACTTTTCTTCTCATTCCATACACACTGTGATTGCTGTCTTTCATGTGCCCATTGATATATAGTAATAACTACCACCTTCACACAAATTGGGCTTCCCTGGTGGATCAGAGATTAAAGCGTTTGCCTACAATGCAAGAGAGCCGGGTTTGATCGCTGGGTTGGGAATATCCCTTGGAGAAGAAAATGGCAACCCACTCCAGTATTCTTTACTGGGAAATCCCATGGATGTAGGAGCCTGATGGCCTATAGTCCAGAGAAGAGTCAGACACAATGGAGCGACTTCACTTTCACTTTTTCACTTTCACACAAATTGTGACTTTAAAAAATTTTTATGGACTATGCAGCTGTATTTTTCAAATCACCATAAAAAATTATCCTAATGCCATGCTGACACTAACACAGAATGTGTTTAAAAATGATTTAGTAATCTTTCATCCTGCTTCATCTCTATGTCTGTTAAACAACATCCCTTTGTTTTTGTTCAGTAGCTCAGTCATGTCGAACTCTTTGAGACATTATGGACTGCAGCACACCAGGCTTCACTCTCCTTCACCATTTCCCAGAGCTTGCTAAAACTCATGTCCATTATTCGGTAATGCCATCCAACCATCTTGTCCTCTGTCATCCAGTTCACCTCCTGCCTTCAATATTTGCCAGCATCAGGGTCTTTTCTAATGAGTCAGGTATTCGCATCAGGTGGCCAAAGTATTAGTGCTTCAGTTTCAGCATCAATCCTTTCGATGAATATTGAAGATTGATTTTCTTTAGGATTGACTGGTTTGATCTCCTTGCAGTCCAAGGAACTCTCAAGAGTCTTCTCCAACACCACAGTTCAAAAGTATTAATTCTTTGGGGGCTCAGTCTTCTTTATGGTTCAACCCTCACATCCATACATGATTACTGGAAAAACTATAGCTTTGACTAGACGGAGCTTTGTCAGTATTTTAATACACTGTGATGTCTGCTTTTTAATACACTGTCTAGGTTGGTCATAGCTTTTCTTCCAAGGAGCAAGCCTTGGAAGCTTTTTAATTTCATGGCGATAGTCACCATCTGCAGTGTTTTTGAAGCTCAAGAAATAAAGTCAGTAACTGTTTACACTGTTTTCCCACCTATTTGCCATGAAGTGATGGGACCAGTTGCCATGATCTTTGTTTTTTTAACGTTGAGTTTTAAGCAGCTTTTTCATTCTTCTCTTTCAGTTTCATCAAGAGACTCTTTAGTTCCTCTTCATTTTCTGCCATAAGGGTGGTTTCAATTGCATATATCAGGTTATTGATACTTCTGTAAGCAAACTTGATTCCAGCTTGTGCTTCATCTGGATCAGCATTTCACATTTTGTACTCTGCATAGAATTTAAATTAGTAAGATGACAACGTACAGCCTTGACATGCTCCTTTCCCAGTTTGGAACCAGTCTGTTGTTCTATGTCTTCTAACTGTTGCTTCTTGACCTGCATACAGGTTTTTTCAAGAGGCAGGTAGGGTGATCTGGTATTCCCATCTCTTTTAGAATTTTCCACAGTTTGTTGTGATCCAGAGTCAAAGGTTTTGGCTTAGTCAATGAAGCAAAAGTAGATGCTTTTCTGGAGTTCTCTTGCTTTTTCTATGATCCAGCAGATGTTGGCAATTTTATATCTGGTTCCTCTGAGCCACAGTTTGCTCCTGGTCTTCTTTTTGCTGAGTGTGCAGAGCTTCTCCATCTTCAGCTACAAAGAACATAATAAAATTGATTTTGGTATTGACCATCTGGTGAAATCCATATTTAGAGTCATCTCTTGTGTTGTTGAAAGAGGTTGTTCGCTATGACTAGTATGTTTTCTTGGCAAAACTCTGTTCAACTTTGCCCTGCTTCATTTTGTACTCCAAGGCTAAACTTACCTGTTACTCCAGGTATCTCTTGCCATCCTACATTTGCATTCCAGTTCCCGATGATAAAAAGGATATATATATGTACCTCATCAGAAATCTTACTGAACCTTTAGTCAACTTCACTGATTAGAATGTGCCAAATTACTTTTTCATACCTAGCAAATTGAATTTCTCAGGTGCCACAGTGGTAAAGAATTCACCTGCCAATGCAGGAGATGCAAGAGATGTGGGTTCAGCCCTTGGGTTGGGGAGATTCCCTGGCATAGGAAATAGCAACCTACTCCAGTATTCTTGCCTGGAAAATTCCATGGACAGAGGAGCCTGGTGGGCTACAGTCCATGAGATCTCAAAGAGTCTGACTCGATAGAGCACACACACACACACACACACACACACACACACATATGCTATCAATTACATATGTGTGTATATGTAAATTTATTCATATTTACACGAGAAAGATATACATCTCAAAGACATGCATGAAAAAATCTCTGAAGATTGAGATACAGCTTTAAACAATTTTTCTGAACTTATGAATTGGGATCTAAAATTAAACAAAAAAATAAAATGCAGATGTAGAGAATAGACTTATTGATTCAGTGGGGGAGGGAGAGCGTGGGACTAGTGGAGAAAGTAACATTGATATATGTATACACTATCATGTAAAACAGATAGCTAGTGGGAAGCTACTGCATAGCACAGGGAGCCTGACCTGGTGCTCTGTGACAACCTAGAGGGGTGGGATCAAGGGCGGGTGGAAGGGAGACTCTATAGAAAGGAAACATATATATAGTTATGGCTTACTTATGTTGTTGTACATCAGAAACCAACACAACATTGCAAAGCAATTATCCTCCAGTTAAAACATTTTTTAAATTAAAAAAATTAAAATTAAAGCAAAATGTAGTTGATTATAATAGTTGTTCTTACTTTTGAGTCTTAAACTGTGTTAAATTTGCAAATGCAATATAGAATATAGGTCCTATGATTAAAGGAGGAGAATCTCCAACCCCTAAAAAGTAAATAAAAATTTATTATAATTCAAATTAATATAATTACCCAGTACCCAAATTTTCTGTAAAAGAACTACATAAGTCAGACATATAGACACAGAAATTGCATAAAACATATAAAAATGCTAAACATTATTAGTAATCTAATAAATGCACAACAAGGCAATAATAACTTTTTGTTTTATAATTCAGGTATCTAAACAACAAAGTTTAATATAAGGGATTGTGCTTTGTGTTAGCATGAATGTTCTGATATAAACCTTCTCATGTTTTTACTTTTTGGAAATTTGAAAATTTGTTCAGGAATCTGAAAATATTCACACTAAGTATATTTTAGAAATTAAAAATTAAGGAAATAGTTATAAATTACCAGGAGTACTTCTCTCCAATCATGTTTTATATGGTATTATTAAGATAAGAAAAGAATGGAAAACTATCTTAATGTCTAATAATAGATGACTGATGATAGAAAATCATTACAGTGAATTACTCTGAAATAATTAAATGTCATATGAAAGCATATAATTAAGAGTAATTAAAAATTTATTTAAATTATAAGTTATTATAAAATCTTATAAAATGATGCACAATTATATTCAATATCATATGTACTACCTACCTACAGAATACTACAGATTTTCTAGCTTAAACCAACCGAAACTAATTATTTGACAATCTGAAGGACAGAAGTTTGAAATCAAGTTTTGGTTCATTTTGGTAGCTCCGAGGGAAACTCTATTCCACATCTCTTACGTAGCTTCTGGAAGCTGCTGGCAATACTTGACATTCTTTGGTTTGTAGCCACATCATTTTAAGCTTTGTCTCTGCCTTAGCATGGATGTCTTCCCTTTGTGTGTCCAAATTTCCATCTTCTTTTAAGAACCACAGACGTTGGAGTTACAGCCTACACTAACTCAGTGATCTCATTTTAACTTTATTACATCTGCAAAGACCCTACTTCCAAGTAAGTTTACATTAATAACTACTGGATAAATGTGAATTTGGGGGGACATTGTTCACCCAGTACAGCATAATTTACAAATGCAAATATAAACAAAGTTATTGTGTATTAAAGATATCCTTAAATGAAATTCAAAGTGTATTTATAAGAAATGTGTACATTTTTTCCCATGATTTGCATTTCAAAATTTTGTGCATTATTTTAAAAAACTTTTTAAAGCATTCATATTTCTTCTATTCTCTGTGGTAAAATATCTAGTATCATACATACTTTCTCAAGAGAACAACTAAAAACCTGAATAATGTATACAAAGAACTTATGTTTTTAGATATTAGATAAAAGGTTGCACACAACCATGATTTCTGCAAGAAAGGAAACATACTAGGTGAGCCTGCCTTCCAACTGAGGGTAATTTCCTGCCTCTCATGAATGATAAGCAAATCATGATTGTCTTGCTGAGGGTTTGAGGAATATGAGGCAGCTGGAATTTGTAGGATAGATTACTAAGAAGAGAAAGATGCACAGAAAATTATTTTTAGAATTTCAACTATGGATTCACTAAGATTTCTGTCTGGATGTCTTTAAACTCTAAGTGGTGATGCACTTATGCATTGGCTTAGCTGAACTTTCATACTGAAAGCTTCCATAAGACTAGGCAAAGACCAGTTATTGGATAAACAGCTACAAGACAATGTAACTTTAGTGTTTCATACAGTTCATGAAGAGCCAGTTGGCATATGAAATCTGAGGAGCTATATTGAAGAAAACTCTTAAATTAGCCAGGGTTTTCAGTAGAAAACACATGGTCAGGCTACCACATAACGGTTAAACCAATTTCATAGTGATGGCTCCTGTTAGACCAATCTTCTGAAAAGCATAAAAAATGCCCTGAAATGGTCAAACTTATTGACAAACACCTTAACTGCCAGCCAAACCAAAGCTTAACAGTTGTTAGAAACATACAATTAAGTCTACACACTATTCAACTTAATATCACAATGAGAAGCATCCAAGCAAATTAAATTAAACTGAAGGAGTTAACAGACAGAACAGGCTCCATCTTGAAAGCAGGACTCCGTCTTGGCCCAGACTGTGGACTTTGAGCTATATGCCCAATATCTATGGAAACAACACACCAACTGGAAAAACTGGAAGACTCCCCAGATGGAAGAGTCCAGGGTTTGTACCTAGACTCTCCGTCGCCTAAAATAATACACATTATTCGTTGTGTAACCGAATAGAATCAGAAATTCTATTATGCTTATTGGGGTATGACCACAGGCCTATTGATTATTGTCCATTGTTAACTATCTAAGCTTAAGGCATATGAATCATGAGTTTAAGGCATACGAATCATGGGTTAACTTAGTATCTTTCTTTTCCTTTGTTCAGACTAGTTTCAAATAATTTGGGGAGGTGGGTTTGGGCATGTACACTTAGGGTATATAAGATTTTCACAAAAGCTGGTCGGGGTCCTTGGCTAAGAACTGCCTTGGGCCCACCAGTGTAATAAACTGCACCCCACTATCTGCATTGTCCTTCTGAGTGAGTTTGTTTCCCGGAACGAGTGGCTACAACATTTGGTGCATTGGCCGGGAAACTCTTCACCTTGAGGAGACAAGTCCCATTTGGGACCACTCCGAGGCTTTGCAACTTGAATCTTCTAAAGGGGGGAAGGTGCCTCGCCCTTCTGGAAGGATTCTGCTTCTCAACGCCTGGACCTTTCATGTTAGCAGGCAGTGGATGGCAGCAGAGGAACTGAACACTCAGGTGAGGAGGAACCCACCCAGCAGAGTGGAAGAGGGGGTCTGATAACCCCTCTGGGAAGGACTAGAAGGGTCATGGACCCACAGGAGACTGGAATAGGCAGGTGGCAGCAATTGCTTGGTACACAGGTTGACGAGCATGTTAGGGATTAGGAAGGAAATTAGTGAATGTCATTTAGGAGGTGGTGTCCAAGCCATCTTGGGGAAAATTATTACCAAGCAATTGCCAGGAGATTGTTAGGAGAAAATATTTGGTCTTTGTGTGCTTGTATTCTGCCCTCCCCAAGGAGATGTCCCATCTGCTGTGAAATTCTTGACCCCCTCGGAATTGTCAGGCTAGAAGGAGGGGGATACATAAGTTAGTATGAATTGGCTCTTCTGGAGATGGCCTGGGACGTGGAATATTTAACCCATCTGTGTTTTCATCTGCACCTGATCAAGCCCACCAAGGCAGAATGGACTTTAAAAGTTAAGGGAGAAACAGTCTTGGACCACGTGGTGTTCTGGTTCGGCCGTGCTTACAGGCGGGTGAAGACACGCTGATCCCCCTTCTCCCTCTGGGATCTGGCAGATAAGGCTCTTCTCACTTCATACAGAAGGAGGCAGAATGACAATATAAGTGTTTCATTGAGTGAAAATAAATATATAAGGTACTGACAATTTCATAGACAGAACAAAAAGGAAAAGGAAAAGACAGTCCAAAAAGGTAAGCAAGATGGGAGGAAATGAAACTAAGGCAACTGTATTGGAGTGTATGATTAAAAATTTAAAGAAGGGATTTGGAGGAGACTATGGGGTGAAGAGGGAGAAGGAAATGGCAACCCACTCCAGTATTCCTGCCTGGAGAATACTGTGGACAGAGGAGCCGGGAGGGCTGCTGTCCATAGCGTCACAGAGTCGGACACAACTAAAGCGACTTAGCATGCATGTATGCATTGGAGAAGGAAATGGCAACCCACTCAAGTATTCTTGCCTGGAGAAACCCAGGGACAGAGGAGTTTCATGGGCTGCCATCAATGGGGTTGCACAGAGTCAGACACGACTGAAGCAACTTAGCAGCAGCAGCAGCATGGGGTGAAGATGACGCCTAACCGCCTCCACATATTCTGTGAGGTCAAATGGACCCCTTTGGAGGTAGGATGGCCACGAGAGGACACCATGAACTTAAAAATAGTGGAAGCAGTCTATACAGTAGTCACAGGAGAGCTGGAACACCCGGATCAATATCCATATATTGACTCATGGGTAAGGTTAGCTCAAGACCCTCCTCCTTGGATGAGGTTCTATATCCAGAAGGGAAAGGTAAAAATATTAATGGCACAACAATTGACTAATGATAAAAAACAAATTATACAGAATTTGGATGGGGATAGACATTGACAAGCCCACCACCCAGTGTTCCACCAGGACTGGAGGCAGACTTAATGCCCAAACCAGGGCCAGGTGAAGTTCCTGCAGCAGCCAGTGTGATTTCACCAGCTCTCGTGGAGATTGTAGAGCTGCCATTTCGGCAGGCTCCGATCCCAGCGATGGAGACCTCTGGTCAACGCCCCCAGGATTCCACCTCAGCTGGATCTCCTGGATTATATCCACCTCTGGTGGTGAGTACTGATAGGAAGGGGGAAGAAAACACAGGAATTAGACAGAGGCTGCACTCTGCCAAGGAATAGGGGGAAAGAACCCCACTACAGATGCCCCTCAAAGAGCTACAATAGCCTCCGGTTCAGGACGCATGTGGGTACTACTATCTGTCCCCTGTAGCCTATTATTGCCAGCCATTTTCCTCTACGGATATATTAAACTGACAGAGACACACTCCACAGGACTCAGAGGAGCCACAAGCCATGATTAGGCTAATGGAGACTATCTTTTGAACCCACCACTGTACATGGGATGAAAAAATCCAACTATTAGTCTCCCTTTTCAGCACTGAGGAAAGACAAAGGATCCTAACTGAGGCCAGAAAATGATTAAGAGAAATGGCACCTGAGGGTACTGAAAACCTGCAGATGTGGGCAGAACTAGCAACCCCTGATGAGAGGCCCAACTGGGACTGTAACACAGAGGAAGGGAGGGGTCACCTGGAGACACATCAGGCGGGTATTCCACAAGGCCTCAAGAGGGGGCCCTAAAAGCTATGAGTATGCCAAAACTCTCTGAAGTGATTCTGAGGGAAAGGAAATCACCCTCTGAGTTCTATGAAAGAATTCGCGAGGCCTATATTCTATATGCCAGTAGATCCAGAGCCTGCTGGGTGTCAGATGGTGATAAATGCAGCCTTTGTGTTTCAAGCCTACCCCAAAAATGTCAGATGCAAGGACACCAAGTGACTCATGAATTTTTACATATCCCTGAATGCCCAGTACCTTTGTTGGGAAGACACTTGCTGTCTAAATTGAGGACACAAGTGACGTTTCCCCCTATGAAAGACCCACTCTTTGGGCTCAACCACCCATTTACTCTTCCTTTTGGTAACCCCTCAAGATGAATGGAGGTTGCATGATCTCCAAGAAGGAAAATCGGATGGGCTAAACAGAGAGAGAGAGAGAGAGTTAACAATTCCCTGAGGTCTGGGCAGAAGGCAACCCCCCGCCCCACTGCTTGAAAAACAAGTCCGATTGGTAATAGAACTCAAACCTGGTACAATTACGTCAGCACCCACCTTGGACTGCCAGACCTTGCCAAGCCGTTTACTCTTTATGTGACTGAAAAGGACAAGGTGGCTATGGGAGTGTTGTCCCAGACTATGGGAACACGGGACAGACCCATGGCTTATCTCTCAAAACGGCTGGACAATGTTGCCACTGGGTGGCTGGGATGCTTACCAGCAGTTGTGGTTGCCTTACTGGTCTGGGAGGCAATCAAGCTGACTTAGGGCCAAGATGTGATCATAAAAGTCCCACATGAGGTCAATACTGTCCTGCGAAGGGACCCCCATAAATAGCTGTTGACATTACAGATTACTCAATACCAGGGACTGTTATGTGAGAACCCCCATGTTACTATTGAGAACCCCCATGTTACTTGTCAGGCCCTGAGTCCAGCCACTCTTCTTCTTGTGGGAGAAGGTGGGCCCTCACATGATTGCAAGGAAATCCTAGAAGAAGTTTATGCCAGTAGACCTGACTTGAGAGACCAGCCAATCCCAGACCCAGATTGGGTCCTGTACACCAAAGTCACCAGCCCGGTGAAACAAGAACAACAACTGTCAGGATATGCAGTAGTCATGAAAGAAACCATTGTTGAGGCTAGCTCTCTGCCATCACACTGGTCTGCTCAATGGGTCAAACTATGCTCTAATCCGGGCCCTCCAGCTGTCAAAAGGTAAGAAGACAAACATTTACACAGACTCCAGGTATGCTTTTGCTACTTTACATGTACATGAGGCTTTATATAAAGAAAGTGGTCTTCTGACAGCCAATAGAAAGGACATTAAAAACAAAGAAGAAATCTTGACTCTATTAGATGCTGTATGGGAACCTGAAAAGGTAGCAGTGATGTATTGTTGGGGGTCACAAAAAGAAGACACCCCACAAACATGGAGAAACAGACTAGCAGACAAAGCCACAAAACATGTGGCTGAGAAATTTAGGGCTGCTGGTGGGGTATCTATCAGGACCTTTGTACTCTCAAAAATGCTTAAGTTAACTTTGACTCTCCCACAGTATATCCTGGCCCAAGACCAGCTAGCTGAAGCAGAAAGGGCCACCAAAAATGAAAAATGTCAATGCTGCCCCTGGACATAAACAAAAACCTCCAGGAATATAGTTAAAAGGCACTTGAAGTAGACTTTAAATCCTGCTGACACTTATGGTATGTACCTTCTCAAGATGGGTAGAGGCCTTCCCCACCTGAACTGAAAAAGCAAATGAAGTGGCTCACCATCTGCTTTGAGAAATAATCCCCAGATTTGGGTTGCTAACTGGCATAGGATCAGACGACAGCTCTGCCTCTGACTTAATTCAACAGGTATGTATAGCTCTAAATATCAAGTGGAGATTACATATGGCATATAGGCCCCAGAGTTCTGGAATGGTGGGTTGAACCAACCAGACACTTAAAAGAAACACTCCAAGTGGATCATAGAGACTGCTCCCGGGTGGACTTGCTTCCTACAGCTCTGCTCAGACTCAGGATGACCCCACGGTCCCATGGCTATTCTGTGTATGAAATTGTGTATGGGAGGCCCCCTCTCATAATAAAACAGGTGTCAACAAATTTGCATCAGGTAAAGGGAGATGAGATTTCACAGCAGATGGAACAATTGGGTAAGGTAATAAATCAGGTAACTAAGATCCTTTGTAAAGGAAAGGGTGCTGTTCCCCTTTGTGAAACAGATTCACGATTCTGTGCCCAGGGATCAGGTGTGGGTCAAGGACTGGACCCACACTGGTCCCACACTGTAAGGGTCCATATACTGTTTTTCTAACCACCCCTATGGCAGTTAAAGTTGCAGGTGCCACTCCCTGGATCCACAAAGGAGGCTGAAGAGAGCATACCACGCAGACCCAGAGGACGCCGAGTGGATTACATAATAGGACCCCACTGATCCCTGTGAAACAAAGATCATCTTAAAGAAGAAAAAGAAATGAAACTCTACAATCAACTGCTGCTACAATGACTTGCTGATATCATCTATAGACTAACCATAGTTTCAGCAAAAGGAGGGACCTGTGCTATAATTACAGTTGAATGTTGTGTATATATTCCTGATTTATCTGGCAATATATCGGCCACCCTAGATGGCATGAAAGGTCAGGTAAAAGCTATGTCTGATGATAATCTTCCTTTTTGGACTTGGGTGCTATCTTGGGTGAAGGGAGATTGGTGGAAAACTATATTTACCATTGTTATGGTTGCCTTGATAGTTCTGCTTTGTGGACCCTGCATTTTACAATGTATTATGAACTTTGTAACCCAGAGGTTGGTGTCGTTCTTCCAAATTGGAGATCAGAGAGCCAAAGTGCAATATATCCCTATGAGAGATGCTCATGCTATCAGTTAAGAGCATCAAGAGCGGGGAATGAAGGAGAAAATAAACAGAACAGGCTCCATCTTGAAAGCAGGACTCCATTTTGGGCTAAATTGTGGACTTTGAGCTATATATCTATGGAAACGACATACCAACTGGAAAACCAGACTCCCTAGATGGAAGAGCCCCAGGGTTTGTACCTAGACTCTCCGTCATCTAAAAGAATATCCTAATTATCTGTGTAACTGAATAGAATCATAAACTCTATTATGCTTATTGGGGTATGATCACAGGTGCAATGATAATTGTCTACTGTTTAATTACCTAGGCTTAAGGCATATGAACCAAGGGTTAACTTGGATTGTATCTTTCTTTTCCTTTGTTCAGACTAGTTTCAGAGAATTTGGGGAGGTGGGTTTGGGCATGTACACTTTAGGGTATATAAGGTTTTCAAAAAAGCTGGTCGGGGTCCTTGGCTAAGAGGAGACTCTGCCTTAGGCCCATCAGTGTAATAAACTGCACTCCACTATCTACATTGTCCTTTGGAGTGAATTTGTTCCCCAGAATGCATGACTACAAGACAGATGAAGAAGCAGGAAGATATGAACCATATTGCGGGAGAGGGGTGCAATTCAAATTAAAAAAAAAAAAAAGAATCAATGGAAATACTTATAAATTATTATATATGTGTTCAAGGATCTAAATACAAACATAATGAAAAATTAAAGCCATGACACAAATAGAACCTCTAGAAATAAAAAAAAGAAACCAATTAATTCATTTAATGATTTCTGTAGTATATTACACCCTTCAGGAAAAAAATTAGTAATCCTGATAAAATAGCATCATAAACTATACAAGATGAAGTACAAAGTCTAAAAGACTTAAAATAATAAGCAGAGGCTCAAAGTTTGTAGGAGCTAAACTAGTTCTTTAATATAACTCTGAGAAAGAGACAGGTTTGCAAAAATAAAATGATTAATTTTATTCTCAAAATTTGATGCAAATTATTGTTATAGCCAAACACTCAGGAAACCTACTCACTCAGAAGGACAGCATGGATAGTGGAGTGCAGTTTGTTACACTGGCACGTTTGAGGCAGAGTTTCCTAGGGACCCCAACGTACCTTTGTGAAAACCTTATATAACTTAAGTGGATGTGCTCAAGCCCACATCCCCAATTCCTTAAACCTAGCCTGGAAAATAAAGGACAGAAATGGTATGGACCAAACAAAGTAGAAGATATTAAGAAAAGGTGGAAAGAATATACAGAACTATACAAAGAATATCTTCACCACCCAGATAATCACCATGGTGTGATCACTCACCTAGAGGCAGACATCCTGGAATGCAAAGTCAAGTGGGCCTTAGGAAGAATCACTATGAACAAAGCTAGTGGAGGTGATGGAATTCCAGTTGAGCTATTTCAATCCTAAAAGATGATGATGTGGAATTGCTACATTAAATATGCCAGAAAATTTGGAAAATTCAGCAGTGGCTAGAGGACTGGAAAAGGTCGTTTTTCATTCCAATCCCAAAGAAAGGCAATGCCAATGTTCAAACTATGGCACAATTGTACTCATCTCACACACTAGCAAAGTAATGCTCAAAATTCTCCAAGCCAGGCTTCAGCAATATGTGAACCATGAACTTCCAGATGTTCAAGCTGGTTTTAGAAAAGGCAGAGGAACCAGAGATCAAATTGCCAACATCAGTTGGAGCATTGAAAAAGGGAGAGAGTTCCAGAAAAACATCTAGTTCTGCGTTATTGACTATGTGAAAGCCTTTCGCTGTGTGGATCCCAACAAACTGTGGAAAATTCTTCAAGAGATGGTATAATCAGACCACCTGACCTGCCTCCTGAGAAATCTTTATGCAGGTCAGGAAGCAACAGTTAGAACTGGAGACAGAAAAACAGACTGGTTCCAAATGGGAAAAGGAGTATGTCAAGGCTGTATATTGTCACCCTGCCTATTTAACTTATATGCAAGTACATCATGAGAAACGCTAGGCTGGATGAATCACAAACTGGAACAAGATTTCTGGGAGAAGTATCAATAACCTCTGATATGCAGAAGACACCACCCTTTATGGCAGAAAACAAAGAGAACTAAAGAGCCTCTTGATGAAAGTAAAAGAGGAGAATGAAAAAGTTGGGTTAAAACTCAACATTCAGAAAACTAAGATCATGGCATCTGGTTCCATCACTTCATGGCAAATAAATGGAGAAACAATGGAAACAGTGACAGACCTTATTTTCGGGGGCTCCAAAATCACTGTAGATTGTGACTGCAGCCATGAAATTTAAAAATGCTTGCTCCTTAGAAGAAAAGTTATGACCAACCTTGACAGCATATTAAAAAGCAGAGACATTACTTTCCAATAAAGGTCTGTCTAGTCAAAGCAGCTATGGTTTTCCAGTAGTCATGTATGGATGTGAGAGTTGGAGTATAAAGAAAGCAGAGCACAGGAGAATTGATACTTTTGAACTGTGGTGTTGGAGAAGACTCTTGAGAGTCCCTTGGACTGCAAGGAGATCCAACTATTCCATCCTAAAGGAAATCAGTCTTGAATATTCATTGGAAGGACTGATGCTGAAGTAGAAACTCCAGTACTTTGCCTACCTGATGTAAAAAACTGGCTCATTTGAAGACTCTAATGGTAGGAAAGATTGAAGGCGGGAGAAGAAGGGGTCAACAGAGGATGAGATAGTTGGATGGCATCACCCACTCAATGGACATGAGTTTGAATTTACTCCGGGAGTTGGTGATGGACAGGGAGGCCTTGTGTGCTGCAGGTCATTGGGTTACAAAGTGTGAGACATGACTGAGAGACTGAACTGAACTGAACTGAGCCTGGAAAATATTAAAGGGAGATACAATTAGGTTGCAGCCATGATTCATAATCAGAAGGGTCAACTGTTTATATACATTGCAGCCTACACCAATGGATTCCATAAAGACAAAGGTGATTGACTACATAGGGATTTATTATGTTCTTTCTGGTGAAGGGAAATCTTGGTATGGAATCTGGTGTCTATCAGTCCAGGAGGCCTGTTTAGCTGTAGGTATGTGTTCTCCATGCCTACCAAGCACATAGTCCAAAGTTTACTAGGAATGTAAGATGGAGCTTCCTTCTTTTTTAAGATGGAGTCAGTTTGGTCTGTTCCTTTCCTCCTTCATTGTAAAGCCATAATTCCAAGAAACTAAGCAAGCTTTAAACAGGATGAGCACACACCTCTGGATAAAATAATAAATTCAGTGGAAATAAGTGATAATGAGAAGTCTTTCATGAGACATATACATAAAAGTAAACAAAACAATTATGCAACAGATTTCTCAATAGAAATACATAAAGTCAGGAGCAGCGAAATAACACATTTAAACACCAAAAAGGAAATAATATCTATATCTTTAAATATGAAGTAAAAGCATTTTCAGATAATATAATGATGAGATAATTCATTGCTAAGTATTTCAAGATACAGTATACAGATAGTTATTAAATATATATAAAAGATGTTAAAAATTATAATTTAAAAATAATTCAAAATCATGTTATCAATGAAAAATCCAAATTTACACACCACTACATGAAAAAGTTGGCTTAAAGCTCAATATTTAGAAAACTAAGATCTGTGCATCTGGTCCCATCACTTCATGGGAAATAGATGGGAAAATAGCGGAAACAGTGTCAGACTTTATTTTGGGGGGCTCCAAAATCAATGCAGATGGTGATTGCAGCCATGAAATTAAAAGACACTTACTCATTGGAAGGAAAGTTATGACCAACGTAGATAGCATTTTAAAAAGCAGAGACATTACTTTGCCAACAAAGGTCCGTCTAGCCAAGGCTATGGTTTTTCCAGTAGTCATGTATGGGTGTGAAAGTTGGACTGTGGAGAAAGCTGAGCGCTGAAGAATTGATGCTTTTGAACTGTGGTGTTGGAGAAGACTCTTGAGAGTCCCTTGGACTGCAAGGAGATCCAAAGGAGATCAGCCCAGCCTAAAGGAGATTAGCCCTTCATTGGAAGGACTGAAGCTGAAACTGAAACTCCAATACTTTGGCCACCTCATGCGAAAGGTTGACTGATTGGAAAAGACTCTGATGCTGGGAGGGATTGGGGGCAGGAGGAGAAGGGACGACAGAGGATGAGATGGCTGGATGGCATCATCAGCTCGATGGAACTGACTCTGGGTAATCTCCGGGAGTTGGTGATGGACAGGAAGGCTTGGCGTGCTGCGGTTCACTGGGTTGCAAAGAGATGGACACAACTGAGCCACTGAACTGAACTGACCCACACCCTAAAATAAAACTAAAATTAAAATAACTAGTAACTAATTGTTGCCAAAACTGTGGAGCAATTGGAACTTCCTGTTACATTTGAGGAAAGAGTTAGCAGGGTTTTCTTTTGTTGTTGTTGTTGTTATTTAAACACACACACAAATAACATGTCACTCAAAAATTCCACTCCTATTGGCAAAAGGACTTAAAAACACAACCATAAAAATAATTTATTTAGGTATTTAGAGAAACTTTACTCATAATAATGAGAAACTGAGGAAAAATCAAATTTCCACTGAATGTGGATTAATAAACAAATGGTAGTATATTTATACAATGTTATTATTCAGCAATGAAAGTAAAAGGACTATTGATACACACAGAAGAATGGATACAGTTTAAAATCATTTTGATGTGCAAAAGAAGATGTATGCAAATGGTACACCGTGTATGATTCAGTTCAGTTCAGTTCTGTTCAGTCGCTCAGTTGTGTCCGACTTTTTGCCACCCCATGAATCGCAGCACGCCAGGCCTCCCTGTCCATCACCAACTCCCGGAGTTCACTCAGACTCACGTCCATCAAGTCAGTGATGCCATCCAGCCATCTCATCCTCTGTCGTCCCCTTCTCCTCCTGCCCCCAATCCCTCCCAGCATCAGAGTCTTTTCCAATGAGTCAACTCTTCACATGAGGTAGCCAAAGTACTGGAGTTTCAGCTTCAGCATCATTCCCTCCAAAGAAATCCCAGGGCTGATCTCCTTCAGAATGGACTGGTTGGATCTCCGTGGAGATACATATGGAAAAACCATAGCCTTGACTAGACAGACCTTTGTTGGCAAAGTACTGTCTCTGCTTTTGAATATGCTATCTAGGTTGGTCATAACTTTACCTAAAGGTCTGAAATAATCCACAGTGACATGGAGCAGAGTAGTGGCTTCCTTGCAAAGGAAGCGGTGTTGACTAATGGCTCAAGTAAATGTTTCAAGTGGTAGTGAAGTTGCTCAGTCATGTCCGACTCTTTGAGACCCCATGGACTGTAGCCTGCCAGGATCCTCTATCCATGGGCTTTTCCCAGCAACAGTACTGGAGTGGATTACTATTTCCTTCTCCAGGGCATCTTCCCAACCCAGGGATTGAACCCGGGTCTCCCGCATTGTAAACAGACGCTTTACCATAGACATGTCTTAAATCTTAAAAAAACGTTGTGATAACATGAAAGTCAAAAGTCAGCAAATTGTGTATACTTATAATTTATTTTTAATATTACTTATTCCTCAATAAAGTTATTTTTCAAAGTGTACTTGTTAATAAGCCTGCTTCTAAGATTCTATCCTAAGGATACAGTATATATTAAATGAGGTATATTTAATGTTTAGTGATATTTTCTTTGTTATTAATCATAATAGTAAATCATTGGGTAGGGAAAAAGCTGGCTTGAGGCTCAACATTCATAAAACTAAGATCATGGCATCCAGTCCCATCACTTCATGGCAAATAGATGGTGAAACACTGGAAACAGTGACAAAGTTTATATTTTTGCACTCCAAAATCACCTTGGATGGTGACTGCAGCCATGAAATTAAAAGACGCTTGTTCCTTGGAAGAAAAGTTATGACCAACCTCGACAGCATATTTATAAACAGAGACATGACATTGCCAACAAAGGTCTGTCTAATCAAAACTATGGTTTTTCCAGTGGTCATGTATAGATGTGAGAGTTGGACTATAAAGAAAGCTGAGCATAGAAGATTTGATGCTTTTGAACTGTGGTGTTGGAGAAGACTCTTGAGAGTGCCTTGGACTGCAAGGAGATCCAACTAGTCCATCCTAAAGGAAATCAGTCTTGAATATTCATTGGAAGGACTGATGGCTGAAGCAGAAACTCCAATACCTTGCCTACCTGATGTGAAGAACTGACTCATTTGAAAAGACTCTGATGGTGGGAAAGATTGAAGGCGGGAGAATAAGGGGATGATAGAGGATGAGATAGTTGGATTGTATCACTGACTCAATGGACATGAGTTTGAATTCACTCCGGGAGCTGGTGATGGACAGGGAAGCCTGGCGTGCTGCAGTCAATGGGGTCTGTAAGAGTAGGACACGACTGAGTTATTGAACTGAACTGAACTGATACTAAACTAGACAGAAACACATTTTTAATAAACAACCTGGTAATATGTTTCTTCAGATGCTAATATTTTATATATTCAGATGTTCTCACTTCCCAGTCCTATATAAGGTTATGGGGAAAATTATATCAGTATTAATTACAAAGCTCTGCAACTGATGGGTATAAACATTTGCTTGTGATGTTTAAAATCTTGAAAGACATTATGAATATTATAATCTAACAGCACAAGTTGCTGTAGACAATATACATGTGATTGCTACACAACAAGTTTGGGCCAACACTTTTGTTTGTTTTTATGGTACTTGACTGCATTTGTCTTCATAAAATTTTGTTTGTAGTTTCAAAGCTGCCAGGGTGACGAATTTTCATGTGAAATACAAAGAGAGCCAACTACTCTTCTAAGGTTAGCATAATAGAAATTCAAAGGTAAATTTCACATCAAAGGTTTCAAGTACATCTCAGATTCTGTGATACATTCTATGCAAAGCAAGATCAGATCACTCCACTTCCTCAGCAACTTACCCTATTAAAAGATATTTTGTTAGTGGTTATTCTTTTTATATTTCCTGTCTTCATGATATCATTATAGAGGGTAGGGGATAGGGTGAACATAATCAGTTTGAGTAGTTTCATCCTTCAAAAGAAATAATCACTTCATCAATAATATTTAATTTATTCCATGTGGAAAGTACTCCCCCAAGTTATAAATATAGTGTTCTTGGCACAGTCCAGTCTTTTAAATCTAGCATTTGACTTGGAAGCTCAAAACACAAACATTTGACAAGTTAAATTTATATCTCAATGATAGTAATGAAAGATAGTTGATATGCATTTCTTAGGTTGAGAAGAACATGAGTTAAAAGGAGTTCACAGAAGAGAAAGTGAAAAAGCAAGCAGTTCACAGTAGTTTGCTTCATGTTTATGTGTATATGGGTGAAGTGAAGTGAATTCGCTCAGTTGTGTCCGACTCTTTGTGACCCCATGGACTGTAGCCCACCAGGCTCCTCCATCCATGGAATTTTCTAGGCAAGTGTACTGGAGTGGCTATTATATGCTATATATGAGAATATAAATATAGGTATATATTGAGTTGACTAAAAGGTTTCATCTGGGTTTAAAAAAAAGGAAAAAAAAAAAAAAACCTTGTGTGCACCAGGACCCAGGAGAAAGGAGCAGTGACCCCGTAAGTGACTGACCCAGACTCACCAGTGAGAGTCCAGGAGTCTTCAGTGAAGTCATGGGTCAACAGTGGCCTGCTGTGGGTTGGGGTCACTGCAGTGCACAGCAGTGCTTGCATGGGACCTTTTGAGGAGGTCACCATTATCTTTATTACCTCCACAATAATTTGGACTCAGATCAAACAACAGGGAGGGAACACAGCCCTGCCCATCAACAGAAAATTGGATTAAATATTTACTGAGCATGGTCCTGCCCATCAGAACAGGACTCAATTTTCCCCTCAGTCAGTCTCTCCCATCAGGAAGCTTCCATTAGCCTCTTATTCTTCTCCATCAGAGGGCAGACAGAATGAAAACCACAATCACAGAAAACTAACCAATCTGAACACATGGACCACAGCCTTGCCTAACTGAATGAAACTATGAGCCATGCCATGTTGGCCACCTGGAACACACAGGACATGGTGGAGGGTTCTGACAAATCATGGTAACTGGAGAAGGGAATGGCATATCACGTCAATATTCTTGCCTTGAGGGCCCCATGAACAGTATGAAAAGGCAAAAAGATAGGACACTGAAAGATGAACTCCCCAGATTGGTAAGTGCCCAATATGGTGCTGGATAGCAGTAGAGAAATAACTCCAGAAAGAATGAAGGGATGGACCAAAGTAGAAACACCACCCAGTTGTGGATGTCACTGGTTATGGAAATAAAGTCTGATGCAGTAAAGAACAATACTGCATAGGAACATGGAATGCTAGGTCCATGAATCAAGGGAAATGAGAAGTGGTCAAACAGAAGATAGCAAGACTGAACATTGACATTTTAGGAATCAGCAAACTAAAATGGACTGGAATGGGTGAATTTAACTCAGATGACCATTATATCTACTACTGTGGGCACGAATCCCTTAGAGGAAATGGAGTAGGCATCATAATCATCAAAGGAGTCCAAAATGCAGTATTCGGTGCAATTTCAAAATCTAGAGAATGATCTCTGTTAGTTTCCAAGACAAACAATTCAATATCACAGTTGCTGCTGCTAAGTCACTTCAGTTGTGTCCGACTCTGTGCGACCCCATAGATGGCAGCCGACCAGGCTCCTCCGTCCCTGGGATTCTCCAGGCAAGAACACTGGAGTGGGTTGCCATTTCCTTCTCCAATGTGTGAAACTGAAAAGTGAAAGTGAAGTCGCTCAGTCGTGTCCGACTCCTAGCGACCCCATGGACTGCAGCCTACTAGGCTCCTCCATCCATGGGATTTTCCAGGCAAGAGTACTGGAGTGGGGTGCCATTGTGATAATGAGGGAGAAGTTGAAGTTGAATGGTTCTATGAAGACCTATAAGACCTTCTAGAATACACCCAAAAAAGATGTCTTTTTCTTTATAGGGGACTGGAATGCAAAAGTAGGAAGTCAAGAAACATCTGCAGTAATAAGCAAATTTGGTCATGGAGTACAAAACGAAGCAGGTCAAAGGCTAACAGAGTTTTGCCAAGAGAATGCACTGGTCATAGCAAACAGCCTCTTCCAACCACAGGAGAGAAGACTCTATACATGACATCACCAGATGGACAATACCGAATTCAGACTGATTATATTCTTTGCAGCCAAAATAAAGAAGCTCTATACAATCAGCAGAAACAAGACTTGAAGATGACTGTGGCTCAGATCATGAACTCCTTATTGCAAAATTCGGACTTAAATAGAAGAAAGTAGGGAAAACCACTGACCGTTTAGGTATGACCTAAATCAAATCCCTTATGATTATACAGTAAAGTGACATATAGATTCAAGGGATTAGATCTCATAGACAGAGTTCCTGAAGAACTATGGATGGAAGTTCCTGAAATTGTGCAGGAGGCAGTGATCAAGACCATCCCCAAGAAAAAGAAATGGAAAAAGGCAAAATGGTTGTCTGAGAAGGCCTTACAAATAGCTGTGAGAAGAAGAGAAGCTAAAGGCAAAAGAGCAAAGGAAAGATACACCCATTTGAATTCACAGTTCCAAAGAATAACAAGGAGAGAGAAGAAAGCCTTCCTCAGTGACAAATGCAAAGAAATAGAGGAAAACAACAGAATGGGAAAGACTAGAGATCTCTTCAAGAAAATTAGAGATACCAAGGGAACATTTCATGCAAAGATGGGTTCGATAAAGGACAGAAGTGTTATGGACCAAACAAAAGCAGAAGATATTAAGACAAGGTGACAGAAATACACAGAAGAACTACACAAAAAAATATTCAGGACCCAGATAATTACGATGGTGTGCAAAGGTCCGTCTAGTCAAGGATATGGTTTTTCCAGTAGTCATGTATGGATGTGAGAGTTGGACTGTGAAGAAAGCTGAATGCCAAAGAATTGATGCTTTTGAACTGTGGTGTTGGAGAAGACTCTTGAGAGTCCTTTGGACTGCAAGAAGATCCAACCAGTCCACTCTAAAGGAGATCAGCCCTGGGTGTTCATTGGAAGGACTGATCCTAAAGCTGAAACTTCAATACTTTGGCCACTTCATGCGAAGAGTTGACTCATTGGAAAAGACTCTGATGCTGGGAGGGATTGGGGGCAGGAGGAGAAGGGGATGACAGAGGATGAGATAGCAGAATGGCATCACCAACTCGATGAATATGAGTTTGAGTGAACTCCGGGAGTTGGTGATGGACAGGGAGGCTTGGCGTGCTGCAATTCACGGGGTCGCAAAGAGTCGGACACGACTGAGCAACTGAACTGAACTGAACTGATCATTCACCTAGAACCAGACCCCTGGAATTTGAAGTCAAATGGACTTTAGGAAGCATCACTATGAATAAAGCTAGTGGAGGTGATGGAATTCCTGTTGAGCTATTTCAAATCCTGAAAGATGATGCAGTGAAAGTGTTGCACTCAATATGCCAGCAAATTTGGAAAACTCAGCAGTGGCCACAGGACTGGAAAAGGTCATTTTTCATTCCAATCCCGAAGAAAGGCAATGCCAAAGAATGTTCAAACTACTACAGAATTGCACTCATCTCACCTGCTAGTAAAGTAATGCTGAAAATTCTCCAAGCCAGGCTTCAACAGTATGTTAACTGTGAATTTCCAGATGTTCAAGTTAGATTTATAAAAGGCAGAGGAACCAGCAATCAAATTGCCATCGTCTGCTGCAGCATCAAAAAAGGAGAGAGTTCCAGAAAAGCATCTATGTCTGCATTATTTATTATGCCAAAGCCTTTGTGTGGACCACAACAAACTGTAGAAGTATCTTTAAGAGATGGGAATACCAGAATACCTGACCTACCTTTCCTGAGAAATCTGTATGCAGGTCAGGAAGCAATGGTTAGAACTGGAGATGGAACAACAGACTGGTTCCAAATTGGGCACAGAGTGTGTCAAGGCTGTATATTGTCACCCTGCTTATTTAAATTATATGTAGAGTACGTCATGAGAAATGCTGAACTGGATGATGCACAAGCTGGAATCAAGATTGCTGAGAGAAATAGCAATACCCTCAGATATGCAGATGACACCACCCTTATGTCAGAAAGTGTGATCACTTTCTGAGGAACTAAAAAGGAACTAAAGAGCCTCTTGATGAATGTGAAAGAGGAGAGTGAAAAAGTTGGCTTAAAACTCAGCATTCAGAAAACTATGATTACGGCATCTGGTCCCATCACTTCATGGCAAATAGATGGGGAAACTGTGGAAACGGTAGCAGACTTTATTTTTTTGCACTCCAAAATTACTGTGGATGGTGACTGCAGCCATGATATTAAAAGATGCTTGCGTGCTCGCTTCGGCAGCACATATACTAAAATTGGAACGATACAGAGAAGATTAGCATGGCCCCTGCGCAAGGATGACACGCAAATTCGTGAAGCGTTCCATATTTTTTCGTTACTAGAGAAGTTTCTCTGAACGTGTAGAGCACCCGAAACCACGAGGAGGAGATAAAGCGTTCTCTTCTGAGCATGAAGTCGGCTTTTGGTGTTGCTTCTGCAGCTGCCGTTAGCCATTGATGATAGTTCTTCTTTTCCTTTTAGGAGATGAAGAGGGAGAGAACGTAATCTGAGTGGGAAAAAAAAAAAAAAGATGCTTGCTCCTTGGAAGAAAAGTTATTACCAACCTGGACAGCATATTTAAAAACAGACATTACTTTGCCAACAAAGGTCATCTAGTCAAAACTATGGTTTTTCCAATAGTCATGTAAGGATGTGAGAGTTGGACTATGAAGAAAACTGAGTGCCAAAGAATTGATGCTTTTGAACTGTGGTGTTGGAGAAGACTGTTGAGAGTCCCTTGGACTGCAAGGAGATCCAACCAGTCCATCCTAAAGGAAATCAGTACTGAATATGCACTGGAAGGACTGATGCTGAAGCTGAAACTCCAGTGGTGACAGAAGGGTGGAATGAAGGAAGCAAAGAATGAAGGAAGGAAATACAAGCTCTCTATTAGTGTCTCTAACTTGCTAAAATAGAATTTGTTTGAATATTTCTTTTAAAAAGTCATTTATTTATTTATTTATTCATTTTTGGCTTCCTGGCTCTTTATTGCTGCATGCAGACTTCTCTCTGTTTTTTGGTGAACAAGGGCTACTCTCTGGTTGAGGTGAGTGGGCTTCTCATTTTGGTGACTTCTCTTGTTGAGGAATATGATCTGTAGAACATCTAGGCTCAGTATTTGTGGAGTGTGTGTTGAAGGGACTTAGTTGCCTGAGGCATGTTGAATCTTCCTGGACTAGAGATCAAACCTGTGTCCCCTGCTTTGGTAGGTGGATTCTTAACCAATGGACAACCATGGAAGTCCTGTTTGAATTCCCGTTCAAGTAACTTTGCTTATGTTTCTCCAAGTTGTCATTTCATTAGCATTATGTGTATCGTTTACAGTCAACATTTTCAATTATGTAAATATTCTCAGGAAAAGAAAAAATGGTGAAGTATATCTCCAGCAAATATTAGCAGACCTTTTTGTTTGTTTGTTTTAATTTTGGCTGTTTCTTTTTATATCTTTTAATGAAGAAGCTGTTCTCAAATTAGTCTTTGAAAAAATATGAGAATTATTCTAACATTCAGTTTTCTCTAAGTATAGCTGGCTTTGATATGAAAAAAAAAAAGAACAGTTGTCTAAACTATACTGTGCCTTCTTTCTAAATGATTTGGATTTCATGCAAAAAAAAAAATTCAGATTTGATTTTATATTAATATTTTAAATATTCTTTTATATAGACAAATAGAGACAGTAAAATACATTTAGACTTAGATCTTATGAAAGTGAGGGCAGCTAACTTATTTCTCCTTTTCTTCTGTGACCTTATCAACAAAATAAAGGAAAAATATTTTCTAATCCATTAGGAGGTTGCTTGAATTGATGTCTGTAAATAAGTGTTAAGTACTGTGCATATTTTATATAATCTTTTCAAGTTCATGTCAAGACCATATTATGTATGCAATAAGTAAACTATGAGTCATATTTTCTTTGACTTCCTCTTGCTTTCAACAGTGTGTATGATATTTCTTCAAGGTGCTGCTTGACAATATGAGGGCAGAGTATTTTAGCCAAATACCTGTGGAGAGGGTGATGATGTCTTGTGCCTTCAAGATGGTGCCAACAAGCTTATCATCCATCTTAATTTCCTATGACATGTTTATCTACTTAATTCACTGTGGCATGAAGGAGAGATGAAGATTGTATGCTTTAGATAAGCTTGACAAAATACAATACCCTTTGCACCTCATTAGACCTGTGTATTAAAAGAAAAGGAGAGAAAGAAAAAGAAAAAAAAACTTATTTAAATAGTCATTTGCTATTTTTCTTTACAAATTATGACAGTAAACTAAGATTTTAAGAAGTGGCTTATACACCAATAGTTGTAGGTCAAAAAGTATCTGCTACATAAATAGTAAACAAAATTTTATATAAAGTTGTTAATGTCTTTTTCACAAGCCCTTTCTAAATTTGGGCCAGCCAATTCCTTTTTGGGAAATTAAAGTACAGTGGCCACTAAAATATAGAGTAGAAGTGAAACTGAGCAGAATCTTGTGGGGCATTTCCAAGGATGGACCTTTCCCCCTCCCTATTTGCCTTGCCCCTTGTTGGTAGAAAAGCTTTAGTATCCTAGAATTTCCCTGATTACCAAAAAGAAAATGATCAGAGAAATGAGAAAATGCAGAAACAAAGGAAAACAGTCAAACACGACAAAATAAAAATAATTTGGTCATAAAATAAAGTCAAGTACATTTATTTCCTCCTCAAGTGCTATTGATAATATCCTGAGCCATATCCTGGTGGTGGTTTGTAGATACTAAACCACACACCAGGTGAAAGACACTAACTGCATGATGACCATGAGCACATAGGCTTTAGACTGGCTGGAGTCTGATTACTGATAATGTTGACTCCAGTGACCTCACCTGGTTACCTCACTACCACTAATCAGAAAATTGTGCATGAGCTGATCATATACACTCCACCCTCTCTTTCATTTTCTCTTTGAAAACCCTGTCCTGAAAACCTTGGAATAATTTGGATATTATGAGCATGAGCTGCCCTTTCTCCTTGCTTGGCTCTGCAATAACACTGTACCTTCCTCCATCACAACTGAGTGCAGGTAGACTGACTTGCCTGCAACACAGGCAAGTGGACCCAAGTTTGGTTCAGTAACAGAAGCCTGAGAATATTTTGAGTTATACTATTACTTTAAATTGAAGACTAAATCCATTTCTCCATTGATGGACATTTAAGTTGCTTCCATGTGCTGGCTATTGTAAATAGTGTTCCAATGAACTCAAGAGTGCATGTATCTTTTTGAATTAAAGTTTCTATAGATATATGCCTGGGATTAGGATTGAGGGATAATTTGGTAGCTCTATTTTTAGTTTTTCAAGGAACCTCTGTACTGTTCTCCATAGTGGCTATACTAATTTACATTCCAAGAATGTATGAGGGTCCCCTTTTCTTCACACTCTCTCCAGAATTTATTGTTTATAGATTTTTTTAATGATAGCCATTCTCACCAGTGTGAGTTGATACTTCATTGTAGTTTTGAGTTGAATTTCTCTGATAATTAGTGTTGTTGAGTGTCTTTTCATGTGCCTCTTGGCCATCTCTGTATCTTCTTTATTGAACTGTCTATTTAGATCTTCACATTTTTGATAGGATTGATTGGCTTTTATTTTAATATAAATTTATTTATTTTAATTGGATGCTATTGAGCTGCATGAATTAGTTTTACATTTTGGAATTTAATCCCTTGTCAGTCCCTCCATTTGCAAATAATTTCTCCTATTCTGTGAGCTGTCTTTTTGTTTTGTTTATAGTTTCCTTAGTGGATAAAGGAGATGCTGTGTGTGTGTGTATGTATATATATATATATATATATATATATATATATATATATAATGGAATATTGTTCAGCCATAAAAAAAATAACAAAATAATGCTGTTTGCAGTGACATGGATGGACCTAGAGATTGTCATACTGTGTGAAGTAAGACAGAGAAAGATGAATATCATATCATTTACATGTGGAATCTAAAAAAAAATGGTACAAATGAACTTATTTACAAAATTGAGAATCGAATCACAGATGTAGAAAACAAACATCATTACTAAGGGGCAAAGAGGGAATGAAAAGAATAAATTGGGATTGATATGTTCATACTACTGGCATGCTGCAGTCCATGCGGTTGCAAAGAGTCAGACACAACTGAGCGACTGAACTGAACTGATTGAAGTGACTATATATAAAATAGATAATAAAAACCTACAAATGAATTATAGCACAGTAAAATATTGTGAACATCTAGAACAAATGGAGTGCCTAAAAATATTATTTTGCACTAAATATGTTACCATACCACAAACCCAAAATTACTAGGAAGCTGATTTTAGAAAACATGCATGAACCTCCAATATATTTTATTAAAATAAATCTGTAGGTTTTATATTTTGGTGAATATTGGAGCATAGTTCATTTACAATGTTGTGTTAGTTTCTGCTGTACAGCAAAGTGAATCAGTTATACATATACATATATTCACTCTTTTTTAGATTCTATTCCCATATATGTCATTACAGAGTTTTAAGTAGAGTTCCCCATGCCATTCAGTCTCCCTGTTGTCCAATTCATGTAACTGATTTTGTTTATAAACAAAAAATAGTTTAAATTGCTATCATCAAGGCAGTGTTCTAGACAAATTCGCTTCTTCAGTTTCAAAGGGGAGGTTTATAATCTGAATTTCTACCACAATATTTGTAAATTAATGGGCCTCACAAACCACTACTGATGAAGTATCAGGATCATTCTATTATTTTGAAATAAGATCCTGAAGTAGAAAATTATCTAAAAACATATTTTCTTTTTCTTGGAAGATAAATTATCCATTTAGAACACTAATTTCCTAGCTCTTTCAAAAAAAGATATATATTAATTTCCAAACATGTTAAAAAAAAAAAAAAAAACAGTAAAACAAATGTTTCCTCTATTGCCTCCATTCCTGAATGTGTATTTGGGCATAACTTTCTTTGCTTATAAAACTCAAAATTTAAATATAGAAAGAGACTTAAAGATGTATTTTAGCACTGCAATTCATAGGTGTATATAGTGTGTTGATGTTTATATTTTAGAACATATATTCTTTATATGGAACAAATAAATATACTTTTATTTTTCAACATTTAATATTAGGAATATTAGGAGATTTATTTCTTATATGAAACAACACACCAATTAAAATATAATTCCAAAGATATGATAGGTATCGTCTATGTCTACCTTGTGAAAATTTGGAATGAAATACAAAACAGATAGATTTTAAAAACAAACTATTGAATACTTTATGGAGGAAAAGATAAACCTGAAGGATAAAAGAAGGGCTGACATTGTCTTCAATAATCCATCTTCATTATTCAGAGAATGTAATACATTTACAATATTCTATTAAACAATTGAATTAAATGTTAATTTCTCTCGTCTTGTTGCATGTTCATGTCATGAATAATGATTTCAAAAATTATAATAGAAGTATTTATAAGACACTGAACTGTTGGAGAAATGGTTAATTCTTCCTATTGGTAGTATTATATCTTAACACCTCTACTGATAATATCAAAATAATTCACCATGACTAATGTTAGTATAATGAGCCAACAGAAACAATAGTGATTTGCTACTTGTTATTTACTGTTCTCATTTAGGAATAACATAACCCAGTACTATTACTTTTCTCTTAACTTGAATTAAAATATAATTTTGAAATAATAAGTATAAACTAAATATGCACATTCAATATGATGGATATATTTTTTTTTCACTTATAGAAAATTTAATATTAAAGGTAGATTTCAACTTTATAGCTCAGGCAAGTGAAGACTTTTGTGTATTCTTAGGAGAGTCATTGAATAAATACTAGATATTTTCTAAAATAGCACCTTAAAGATATGGTAAAATCTAGAAATTCATCAAGCTGTCTACTTCTCATGCCAGTTCATTCTTTACTCTTCTTTTCTGAAGTATGATATATAATACCTTAATAGGAATTATTGGTAGCAAAATATATTTAAGAATTCATAATCTCCCTAAATATATACATACAATACAATTTATTTGAGTATATTCCATACTCTAGTTAGTAAATTTGTCTTCTGCAGGGTATGGAATTGTTGATGTTCATTTGCTAAATTGTGTCTGACTCTTAGCAACCTCATGAACTGTACCAGGCCAGGCTTTCCCGTCCTTCATTATGTCCCCGAGTTTGCTCAAACTCATGTCCATTGAATCAGTGATGCCATCCTAATGTCTTATCCTCTGTCATCCCCTTCTCCTCCTGCCTTCAGTCTTTCCCAGCATCAGGGTCTTTTCCAACGAGTTGGCTCTTTGCATCAGGGGGCCAAAGTATTGGTGCATTGGTTTCAGCACTAGTCATTCCAATGAATATTCAGGGTTGAGTTCCTTTAGGATTGACTTGTTTGATCTCCTTGTTGTCCAGGGGACTATCAAGAGTCTTTTCCAGCACCACAGTTCAAAAGCATCAATTCTTTGGCCCTCTGCCTTCTCACATCCATACATGAATAATGGAAAAACCATAGCTTTGACTGTACAGACATTTTTCAGCAAAGTGATGTCTCTGCTTTTTAACACACTGGCTAAATTTGTCATAGCTTTTCTTCCAAGAAGCAACTGTCTTTTTATTCCATGGCTGCAGTCACCATCTGCCATTGATTTTGGAGCCCAGGAAAATGAAATCACTGTCTCCACTTTTTCCCCATCTATTTGCCATTAAGTGATGGGACCAGATGCCATGATCTTTGTTTTTCTAATATTCAGTTTTAAGCCAGCTGTTTCACTCCTCTTTCACCTTCATCAAGAGACTCTTTAGTTTCTCTTCACTTTCTGTTATTAAAATGGTATCATCTGCATATATGAGGTTGTGGATATTTCTCCCAGCAATCTTGATTTCAACTTGTGAGTCATCCAGCCCAGCATTTTGTATGATGTATTCTGCATAGACGTTAAATAAGCAGGGTGACAATATACAGACTTGACATACTCCTTTCCCAATTGGGAACCAGTCCATTGTCATATGTTCAGTTCTAACTGTTGCTTCTTGTCCGGCAAACAGGTTTCTCAAGAGGCAGGTAAAGTAGTCTGGTATTCCCATCTCTTTAAGAATAGTCCGCAGTTTGTTGTGATCCACATTCAAAGGCTTCCATGTAGTCAATGAAGCAAACGTAGAGTTTTTTGAGATCCCCTTGCTTTTTATATGATTCAATGGATGTTGACAATTTGAGCTCTGGTTCCTCTGCCTTTTCTAAATCCAGCTTGTACATCTGGAAGTTCTTGGTTCACACAGTGCTGAAGCCTAGCTTGAAGGATTTGAGCATAATCTTGCTAGCATGTGAAATGAGCACAGTTGTACAGTAATTTGAACTTTCTTTGACTTTACCTTTCTTTGGAATTGGAATGAAAACTCACTTTTTCCAGTCCTGTGGGCACCACTGAGCTTTCCAAATTTGCTGGAATATTGAATACTGCACTTTAGCAGCATCATCTTTTAGGATTTGCAATAGCTCACCTGGAATCCCATCACTTCCACTAGCTTTGTTCTCGGTAATGCTTCTTAAGGCCCATTGGACTTTTATTCCAAGATCTCTAGCTCTAGGTGAGTTATCACACCACTGTGATTATCTGGGTCATTAAGAGCTCTGTTGTACAGTTATTTTGTGTATTATTGGCCACTTCTTCTTCACCTCTTTTGCTTCTGTTAAGTTCTTGCCACTTTTGTCCTTTATTGTACCTATCTTTGCATGAGATGTTCTCTTGGTATCTCCAATTTTCCTTAACAGATCTCTTGTCTTTCCCATTCTGTTCTTTTCTCTATTTCTTTGCATCATTTATTTAAGAAGACTTTCTTATCTCTCCTTGCTATTCTTTGGAACTCTGCATTCAGTTGAATGTAGCTTTCTCTTTCTTCTTTGCTTTCACTTCTCTTTTCTCAGCTATTTGTAAGGTCATGTCGGACAACCACTTTGCCTTCTTGCATTTCTTTTTCTTGGGGATGGTTTTTGTCACCACCTTCAAATATTGTTACAAACCCTTGTCCATAGTTCTTCAGGCACTCTGTCTACAAGACCTAATCCTTTGAGTTTATTTCTCACCTCCAGTATATTATCATAGGGATTTGATTTAGGTCATACCTGAATGGCCTAGTAGTTTTCCCTACTTTTTCAATTTGAGCCTGAATTTTGCAATAAAGAGCTGATGATCTGCCCCATAGTCAGCTCCAAGTCTTCTTTTTGCTGACTGAATAGAGCTTCTCCATCTTTGGTTGCAAAGAATATAATCAATTTGATTTTGGTCTTGACCATCTGGTGATGTCCATGTATATAGTTATCTCGTGTTGTTGGAAGAGGGTATGCAATAGCTATTCTGAAAGTATTTCTAAGTGTGTGCAATAAGGAGCAAATATATAAATGTTTGCAGATAATTATATTTGTGTTTTATAAGCATATATTAAGAAATGTTTTTCATTATTGGAGAAAAAAGTCATAATTATTATAGTTTTTTTTATTTATAATATAAGTAAATGAAAAGAAGGAGGCTAGCATAATTCCTGTGGTGTTGAATTAGAAGTATCAGCTTGACAGATATATAGATACATATATTTTAAATATGTAAATATATAGAGATAATATTATATAGATCAATAGACATAGAAATTAGTATGAATATGTGCATGTACAGTTTTTTGTGTATGTATATATATATATGCATATATCCATACACACAAATGTACCTACATGAGTTTCTATGTTTAATCCAGTCCAAAGGCCTAAGAGCAATGATACTTCAGTAGCAGTGAATACAGCTAGTGTCCAGGTCATGGTTTCTAACTACCATTTCCAATTAAAAATAAACAGGACTACTTAAAGTAGTACATGATTCCAGAGATGTTTTAGAGAAAATACAAAAGGTAAGAATACCTTGTGGTGCTGGAAACCCAGAATTCTTCCAAAAAGAATGAGATCATGCCAAAAGAAAAATGAAGCTAAACTGAAGAAACATCCTGATGGCCAAACTGGAATAATTTAAGCAACAAAATAAATAATGGTAGTATCAAATTATAATCAACAGAATAAAGTAAATATCTGTGATTTCATACTTATATAATAACTGAATAATAAATATGGAAGAGAAGAGATAGCTCTATTAGAAAAAAACTCAAATTAAAAATATAGAAGTAATTAGGCAAATATAAAATCACTATTAATCAAAATAGCAGATTAATAATTATTGGAGCCAAGCACCATCCAGGGATAATAAAATCAGTAAGCAAAATTTGGCAATAGGATGTCTGCATAGGTTTAATTCATATCTCCTGAGGCATTTTTAATTACAAAAGGAATATAGCAACATTACAATGGAAAAAATGGAAAAACCAGGCAGACAACTACTTAAAACAATCTTCAAAGTTATCATCACCCATAATAAATATGTCAAGATCATAGACCTGGACCATCTGATGCATTTCACTGAAAAGGACATTCTATCACTTTGGCTGTATTTGTGTCGAAAATGCAGAACTTAAATCTAATAACAAAACATGAGACAAATCCAAACCAAAAGACACCTCACAAATAATTTAGTAGTCCTCTTCAAAAATTCAAGGGTCATGAAAGGCAAGGAACAATTGGAAACAATCACAGATTGAGGAAGGGTAAGGAGATACACAACTGAATAATTACTTTATGAAATAGGTTCCTCACAACTTGAGGAACTATTTTATAAATCAACCTAAGTGTATAACAATGGCATTGAATTTTGTAAATGAATCCTCTGAACATTGGTTAGACTTTGTTTGGAAATCTTTAATCAAGGTATTCAGTTGCTCAAGGACAATTCAACTTCCAAAGCTTTTAGAGAAATGGAATTATTGATAGTCTTGCAAACAGACAGACATTATAGTGTATCTGTAAAAAGCAATGGAGTTAAACAAATGCAATAGAGAACTCAGGAAGTATAGCAGATTTAACTCAAAATTACAGAATTGCAATTTGTAATGTCTCAATTTCTGGTAAAAATATTTTTGCTGGAATTTGTATTTCTAAATGGATGAATTTATATTCTGTGGTGGGACTGAATGAAACTGAGAAAGTTTATTATTTGCTGCATCTAAATTAGGCAAAATATGTATAGTCATAGAGGGAAAAAAAAATTAGGAGATTTGTCTTACAAGAATGTTTATTAAAAAAAAGGCACTTTGAATGAAGGCCAAAAGTGCATATCTATGAAAATAAATCAGTGGACTGAAATATTTACACATTTAAATGGAAAAATATTAAAATTAAACATATCTTTAATTTCACAGAATATGCTCAGAGATTTCTAAGTACTTCAACAACAGAGAATATCTATTAGTTAAAACTATTATTGCCAGTAGAGAAAGTTCAATGAATGATGTCTATAATGCCAAATTTAGTAACCATAAAATTCAACTTTGAATAATATTGCAAGCAATATGAAACAAATGTGAATATATTTAAAAATGCATTCTGAAAAGAAAAAAATATGGTACCTGTGAAATAGTATTGTTGTTGTTGTTAGTCACTAAGCTGTGCCCGACTCTTTACTACGCCATGGACTGTAGCCTGCTAGGCTCTTCAGTCCATGGGATTTCCCAAGCAAGAATACTGGAGTGAGTTGCCATTTTCTTCACTAGGGGATTTTTCCAATCCAGGGATTGAACCTGCATATCTTGTATTGGCACGTGGATACTTTACTACTGAGCCACCAGAGAAGTATTAGGGATAGATACTAAGGAGTTAATGGCACCCCACTCCAGCACTCTTGCCCGGAAAATCCCATGGACAGAGGAGCCTGGTAGGCTGCAGTCCATGGGGTCGCTAGGAGTTGGACATGACTCAGCGACTTCACTTTCACTTTCATGCATTGGAGAAGGAAATGGCATCCCACTCCAGTGTTCTTGCCTGGAGAATCTCAGGGACGGGGGAGCCTGGTGGGCTGCCATATATGGGGTCGCACAGAGTCGGACACGACTGAAGTGACTTAGCAGCAGCAGCAGCAACTAAGGAGTTAAGTGACTATGTACCAAAATTATTACACCCCTTACATTATTTATTTATTTATTTTTACTACTTGCCTTGGTGTCTGAGACAGAAAAGAATCCACCTGCAATTCAAGAGACCTGGGTTTGATCTCTGGGTCAGGAAGATTCCCTGGAGAAGGGAATGGTGACCCACTCCAATATTCTTGATTGGAGAATTCTATGCACAGAGGAGCCTGGCAGGCTACAGTCTATGGGGTCACAAAGAGTCAGATACTACTGAGCAACTAACACTTTACATTATTTTTAATGCTTGATTAGTAAGTAAGGCTTTTGTTTTAATGTATGCTATTTATTATACTTTTGCTGTGTTAAAAATGTTTGAATAAATTATCAGCTTGTTATTCATTACAAAACTCTTCCAAAGAATGTAATGTTTTTCAGAATTTTTAAGTAAGTGTATGATGGTCAGGAAAGCTCTCTGAGAAGAAGTACTGAAAGCTGAGAATGCCTCAGCTATATGAAGAACAAAGAGTGTGGCAAAAAAAACCCCAAAACAATTGCTGAAGACTGAGGCTGTTGGATACTGTGTTTGATGGCTAGAATGGTGCAATGAGGAGAAATGCATGGTCCTAGTCAGTACCTTTGAAAACAGATTCTGTGACAGAGATGTTCATGTAGGATTTTTTTTTTTTTTAGAATTGCTCTCAACTGTAAGAACATAAATAAAAGTTGAGCCAGTATGTGTTATGTGTACCTCATATAACATAGATCATATATATCATAGATCATTTATACTATAAAAGAGTTGCATACTCAGAGGAAGGGAGAACTGGAGTGTTATATATACTAACTTTAACATGTTTTTAGTAAAAAGCAAAACAAGTCATTTAGATGCACAGCTCAATGGTAGAGTAGTTATTTGGCCCTCCTAATTATTGGCCTGGAATATATATAAACTATATATTCTATAATATATATATATTTTATATAGAGAGAATATAGTATATATTCTATAAAATAAGAAATGGAATGTTTGGTGAGGTTATTGGTCTTCTACAGGAGATAACAGAAGCAGAAAATATTAAGATATTAAGAGGAGGAGGTAAGAATACACAGAAGAACTATACAAAAAAGGTCTTCATGATCCAGATAATGACAATGGTGTGATCACTCACCTAGAGCCAGATCCTGGAATGTGAAGTCAAGTGAGCCTTAGGAAGCATCACTATGAACAAAGCTAGTTCAAATCCTAAAAGATGATGTTGTGCTGCACTCAATATGCCAGCAAATTTGGAAAGTTTAGCAGTGACCACAGGCTGAAAAAAGTGAGTTTTCATTACAATCCCAAAGAAAGGCAATGCCAAAGAATGTTCAAACTACAGCACAATTGTACTCATCTCACGTGCTGAGTAACGCTCAAAATTCTCCAAGCCAGGCTTCAACAATACGTGAACCGTGAGCTTCCAGATATTCAAGCTGGATTTAGAAAAGGCAGAGGAACCAGAGAACAAATTGCCAACATCCGTTGGATTGAAAGAGATCTGTTGGATCTCTTGCTTTGGAAAAAGCAAGAGAGTTCCAGGAAAAAAAAAAAAAAAAACTTTTATTTCTGCTTTGTTGATTATACCAAAGCCTTTATTTCTGCTTTATTGACTATACCAAAGCCTTTGACTGTGTGGATCACAACAAACTGTGGAAAATACTTCAAGAGATGGGAATACCAGACCAACTGACCTGCCTCCTGAGAATCTGTATGCAGATTGGGAAGCAACAGTTAGAACTGGACATGGAACAACAGACTGGTTCCAAATCAGGAAAGGAGCACATCAAGGCTGTATATTGTCACCCTGCTTATTTAACTTATATGCAGAGTACATCATGCGAAATGCCAGGCTGGATGAAGCACAAGCTGGAATCAAGATTCCTGGGAGAAATATCAATAACCTCAGATATGCAGATGGCACCACTCTTATGGCAGAAAGAGAAGAAGAATTAAAAAGCCTCTTGATGAAAGTGAAAAAAGAGAGTGAAAAAGTTGCCTTAAAACTCAACATTCAGAAAACTAAAATCATGGCATCCAGTCCCATCACTTCATGGCAAATAGATGGGGAAACAATGGAAACAGTGACAGATTTTATTTAAATCACTTTAAATCACTGCATATGGTGACTGCAGCCATGAAATTAAAAGATGCTTGCTTCTTGGAAGAAAAGCTATGACCAACCTAGACAGCACATTAAAAAGCAGAGACATTACTTTACCAACAAAGTTCCATCAGTCAAAGATATGGTTTTTCCAGTAGTCATGTATAGATGTGAGAATTGGACCATAAAGAAGGCTTAGCACTGAAGAATTGATACTTTTGAACTATGGCATTGGAGAAGACTCTTGGGAATCCCTTGGACTGCAAGGAGATCAAACCAGTCAATCCTAAAGGAAACCAGTCCTGAATATTCATTGGAAGGATGGATGCTGAAATTCTAATAGTTTGGCTACTTGATGAGAAGAACTGAATCACTGGAAAAGACCCTAATGCTGGGAAAGATTTAAGACAGGAGGAGAAAGGGACAAGAGAGGATGAGATAGTTGGATGGCACCACTGACTCAATGAACATGAGCTTGAGTAAGCACCGAGAGTGCTTAATCTCAGTGATGGGCAGGGAACTCTTGTGTGCTGCAGTCCATGGGGTCACAAAGAGTAGGACGTGACTGAGTGACTGTACTGAACTGAACAGGAGATATAAGAAGTATTCCAAATAAGCAATATCTATCTACATCACCTATTATGCTTAATCAAGATGTCAATAATATTCTTCTGTGTCACCATATGTGAGATGAACATTAAACAACCACATATTTAAATAGTGAATCAAGGCATAAAAGTTGAATTGAATAAATAACACCAGTGTTTATTCATTTTGCAGCAATTTTATTTATAATGCTGTTTCAATAGTGTAATGAAATTTCCTCCAAATGCGTCCTTCATTCCAAAAATTTTTCCCCAAATTCTGAATTAATTGAAGTGAGCTTTTCACCAGAAAATAGTTAATATGTGTTTGAATAATTTGTTAGAAGGAAGATGATGAGTAGATACATATTGCTTTTACATGATAATAATCTCTTTTAGAAATTTATCTCACGTGGATCTAGTCTTTTATTTTACTCAGCCTCTGTGAACTGCTATTTATTTCAAACGTCTGTTTCATAGACAGAATGTTACCATAGCTTTCTTTACCATAGTTCTGGCCTTACTTAGAGTTAAATGAAGGTCAGATTTCATTTACCATCTGATTACTATGAGGCTTGTTCTGATCAATAGATTGTAATGGCTTTCCAAGGCCCAGAAATATTGACTCATATATCCAAATAACCAGATTTCTGAGCAAGGACTGGAAGATTGTGCATTTATGATTTATAATGAGGTATTTCCTGAAAGCTACACATTGTTACACTATTTGCCTCTTCAAGTAGAAGCACCACTGATTTAGAATAATAAAGCAGTACAGAGTATCCCTAAGTGAAGGTGGATTTGGGTGTGAATGGAAGGGAACATGAAGGAGATTTGAGGAACTGGGTTAAAATTCACAACATTCTGGCATTAAAAAAAAACTTGGTTTCTCATATCTAGAGAAGTTTTGCTGCACTGTGAAACAGGATGTTAGGTAGTAACTCAAAAAAATAATTGGAAGGAAACATGAAGGAAATTTCATGGCAGATAGAAAAGTTTTATGTCTTATTTGGGATGATGATTGTGTGGGTGCATCCACTGGCAAAAACTCATCAGTTATGTGCATAAGATCTGTGCATTTTATCCTGTGTAATTTTTTTTTTCTCAATAACAAAGCACAATATAGATTTCTTGGAAACTCCAGAAATTAAACTGCCATTAAAAACTTGAAAGATGGAGTAATAATGATGGCATTTCCATTTAATTCTCCAATAGAATAAGTGCAAGAGTGAAGATGTTAGAGAGTATCATAAGTAACAATTATATCAGAATTGATATTTTACTACTCAAATTTTTCCTGTCACTGACATTTGGCATTCAGTTATTCCAAAGTGAAATAATACAGTTCCTAGCCCATGAAATTAATTCTTTTTCTTCTGGAGATAGATTTTTCTTTTTCCAACCACCTTTGGAAACACTTCAGGAGAATTTTGGTTTCACCTGGACTATGTCTTGAATTGTCCAAATTTACTGTCATGAACTTTGACCATATAACTCTTTCAAAGATTTTCATCATGCTAGGCTACTAAGAACTAGAACATAGATATGGAATACTGAATGTCTTGGTAGTCACACATATATGCAAAGAGGGTTAAAGATAACTTATTTGAAATCACAAAGGCTCACCGTATTATAAATTTTTATGTCACCCAGTATCTTCCCAACCCAGGGATCGAACCCAGGTCTCCTGTGTTGCAGGCAGATTCTTTCTCATCTGAGCTACCAGAGAAGTCCAAGAACACTGAAGTGGATAACCTATCCCTTCTCCAGGGAATCCTTCTGACCCAGGAATTGAAGCTGGGTCTCCTGCATTGCAGGTGGATTCTCTACCAGCTGAACTACCAGAGAAGCACCAGGCATTTACCATACTAAGTATTAAAATAAACATTTCCACCCATTTTTACACTCTTCATAGCTCTAGGTCATACAATTATTAATTTTTCCAGTTAAATGAAAAACATAGTCCACATCTCATCTACTGTTATTATTTCTGCATCTCTTATGCCTTTAATCTCCCTCCACTGATGGCAGTGGTTTGGAATGATAATGAGAAGGGGCCTTGTTCTCACCCTGGCAAATATTTTAGAGGAATTTAACAGGCATATGAACACCTTTTGTGATTCCAAGCAGAAAAAATTTTCTATTCAAACAAGAGATATGGAATATTATTGATAATACATCTTTTATTTTTCTGACTTCTTACATCTTTAATTCAAATGGCTTTTTAACTTATTAATTGTTAAGAATAAGGAACAGTAATATAGTAACACAGATGTAACAGCTACAAAGAAAGCTAAACATAAACTTTAAATGTCCATCATTCCAATGAACTCTACAGTGAACAACATAGCAATTATTTTAATTATAATTGTGTTAATTACAATAGTATGTACAAATTTTTCTAAAATCCAAAATCAAGCCAATAAATATTCTGTGCCTGATATGACAGCTTCATTTTAGCCTTAACTATATCAAAGATTGTGTGATCACTCACCTAGAGCCAGACATCCTGGAATGTGAAGTCAAGTGGGCCTTAGAAAGCATCACTATGAACAAAGCTAGTGGAGGTGATGGAATTCCAGTTGAGCTATTTCAAATCCTGAAAGATGATGCTGTGAAAGTGCTGCACTCAATATGCCAGCAAATTTGGAAAACTCATCAGTGGCCACAGGACTGGAAAAGGTCAGTTTTCATTCCAACCCCAAAGAAAGGCAATGCCAAAGAATACTCAAACTACCGCACAATTGCACTCATCTCATACACTAGCAAAGTAATGCTCAAAATTCTCCAAGCCAGGCTTCAGCAATATGTAAACCATGAATTTCCAGATGTTCAAGGTGGTTTTCGAGAAGGCAGAGGAACCAGAGATCAAATTGCCAACATCCGCTGGATCATCAAAAAAGCAAGAGAGTTCTAGAAAAACATCTACATCTGCTTTATTGACTATGTCAAAGCCTTTGACTGTGTGGATCACAATCAACTGTGGAAAATTCTGAAAGAGATGGGAATACCAGACCACCTGACCTGCCTCTTGAGAAACCTATATGCAGGTCAAGAAGCAACAGTTAGAACTAGACATGGAACAACAGACTGGTTCCAAATAGGAAAAAGAGAACATCAAGTCTGTATATTGTCGTCACCCTGCTTATTTAACTTATATGCAGAGTACATCATGAGAAACGCTGGCCTGGAAGAAGCACAAGCTGGAATCAAGATTGCTGGGAGAAATATTGATAACCTCAGATATGCAGATGACACCACCCTTATGGCAGAAAGTGAAGAGGAACTAAAAAGCCTCTTGATGAAAGTGAAAGAGGAGAGTGAAAAAGTTGGCTTAAAGCTCAACATTCAGAAAATGAAGATCATGGCATCTGGTCCCATCACTTCGTGGGAAATAGATGGGGAAACAGTGGAAACAGTGTTAGAGTTTATTTTTCTGGGCTCCAAAATCACTGGAGATGGTTATTGCAGCCATGAAATTAAAAGACACTTACTCCTTGGAAGGAAAGTTATGACCAACTTTGATATCATATTAAAAAGCAGAGACAATACTTTGCCAACAAAGTCCATCTAGTCAAGGCTATGTTTTTTCCAGTAGTCATGTATGGATGTGAGAGTTGGACTGGGAAGAAAGCTGAGCTCCAAAGAATTGATGCTTTTCAGGTGTGGTGTTGGAGAAGACTGTTGAGTTTCCCTTGGACTGCAAGGAGATCCAACCAGTCCATCCTAAAGGAGATCAGTCCTGGATGTTCATTGGATGGACTGATGCTGAAGCTGAAACTCCAATACTTTGGCCACCTCATGTGAAGAGTTGACTCATTGGAAAAGACCCTGATGCTTGGAGTGATTGGGGGTAAGATGAGAAGTGGATGACAGAGCATGAGATGGCTGGATGGCATCACTGACTCGGTAGACATAGTCTGGGTAAACTCGGGGAGTTAGTGGACAGGGAGGCCTGGTATTATGTGATTCATGGGGTTGCAAAGAGTCGGACATGACTGAATGACTGAACTGAACTCAACTGAACTGATATCAAAGAAATTTTCTTATACCTTTTCAAATATAATTTTTGTTTGTGAAAAACATAAAATACCATAGTCTTTGTGAATGCTATCCACATGATTGCTATGCATGGTCCATTTAACATAGTAACCTAAAATGGTTCTCTAAGGGTATAATTTTTTTTCTATGGGTTTAGGAATGCAGAATATAAATAGAATGAACAAGATTTCCTGACTTTTTTGTATTTTTACCTAGAGAACAGGTTACACTTTGTGTGAAACCAGGCATATCCACAGTCCAGAGTGAAAGCTAATAGACAATATAAGGATAAGAAAAATTTTTTGAGAAATCACAGGAATCTTGGTGGTATTCTGTAACATTTATTTCAAAGATGAAGAGACACTCTAGATTGATTTTAATAGCTAGGAGCAAGGCATGAGGAAAAGTGGCAGAGGATTTATAGGAAGGAAAGAATTTTATGAATTTCTTTCATTGCATTAGGCTTAGTATTCCTTATTCAACTTAATTTCCTCTGCAAGATTTTGAGCTTGCTGTTCTTAAATATTTATTTCATGAAAGCTAAAGCTGTGTTAAGTAACTTCCAAAAAAATTTTAGAACTACAGTGAGTGGTCAGAACCAAGACAGAAGTGGTGAATATAGTATTTTTTTCACTGATAGCACCAAAATTCCATTAAAAGGAAATTTTATTAAGGAAAATAATTTTAAAGATGCATGAGAGCAGAAAACCTAGACTTTTGGAATATGTGACAGCAGGAACTCCAAACACAAAAGAAAAAACACTTAAAAGATTAATGTTATTATTTAGTCACAAAGTCATGTCCGACTCTGCAAATCTATAGGACAGTCTCCTCTGTCCTTCACTATCACCTAGTTTGCTCAAATTCATGTCCATTGAATGGTTGATACAATCTAACCTCTCATGCTCTGCCACTTCCTTTTCCTTTTGCCTTAAATCTTTCCCAGCATCAGGATCTTTTCCAGTGTGTTGGCTCTTTAAATCAGGTTGCAAAAGTACTGGAGTTTCAGCTTTGGCATTAGACCTTCCAATGAATATTCAGGGTTGATTTCCTTTAGGATTGACTAGTTTGATCTCCTTGCTGTCCATGGGACTCTCAATCGTCTTCTCCAGCACTACAATTCAAAAGTATCAAATTTTTGGCATTCACGCTTCCTAATGGTCCAACTCTCACATCTGCACATGATTATTTGGAAAAACCATAGCTTTGACAAGATGGATCTTTGTCAACAAAATGATGTCTCTGCTTTTTAATATGCTGTATAGGTTTGTTTCATGACTGTAGTCACCATCCTCAGTGATTTTAGAGCCAATAAAATAGAATCTGTTGTACAGTAGTTTGAACATTCTTTGGCATTACCTTTCTTTGGTATTGAATGAAAACTTACCTTTCCTGGTCCTGTGGCCAATGTGTTTTCCAAATTTGCTGGCATGTTGAATGCAGCACCTTAACAGCATCATCTTCTAGAATTTGAAATATCTCAACTGGAATTCCATCACCTCCACTAGATTAGCTTGTAGTAATGCTTCCTAAGGACCACTTGACTTCACACTCCAGGATGTCAGGCTCTAGGTGAGTGACCCCACCATCATGGTTACCCTTAAAATATTTTTGAATAGCTCTTCTGTATATTCTTGCCACCTTGTTCCATGTCTGCTTCTAACTGTTGCTTCTTAACCTGCATACAGATTTATCAGAAGCCAGGTAAGGTGGTCTGGCATTCCCATCTCTTAAAGAATTTCCCCCAGTTTGTTGTGATCCACATAGTCAAAGGCTTTAGCATAATCAGTGAAGCAAAAGTAGATTTTCTCTAGAAATCTCTTGGTTTTCCAATGCTCCAATAGATGTTGGCAATTTGATCTTTGGTTCCTCTGCCTTTTCTAAGCTTGAAAATCTGGAAATTTTCAGTTTGCATACTGTTGAAGCTTGGAGAATTTTGAGCATTACATTGCTAGCGTGTGAGAGGTGTGCAATGGTGTGGTAGTTTGAACATTCTTTGGCACTGCCTTTCTTTGGAATTGGAATGAAAGCTGACCTTTTCCAGTCCTCTGGTCACTGTTGAGTTTTCCAAATTAGCTGGCATATTGAGTGCAACACTTTAACAGCATCATCATTTGGTAACTATCCTGTACAATTTTTTAAATAGTTCTTCAGGCATTTTGTCCACCAGATCTAAGCCCTTGAATGTATTCATCACCTCCACTGTAAAATCATAAGGGATTTTATTTAGATCATACCTGAATGGCCTAGTGGTTTCCCCTACTTTTTAAAAATTTTAGCCTCAAGTTTGCAGTAAGTGCAGGAAGATCCACTGGAGAAGGGATAAGCTACCTACTCTAGTTCTTGGACTTCCCTTGTGGCTCAGCTGGTAAAGAATCTGCCAGCAATGCAGAAGACCTGTGTTTGATATCTGGGTTGGGAAGATCCCCTGGAGAAGGGAAAGGCTATTCACTCCAGTATTCTGGCCTGGCGAATTCCATGGACTATATAGTCCATGGGGTCTTAAAGAGTCAGTCAGGACTGAATGACTTTCACTTAATTACACTTGCAATAAGGAGTTCATGATCTGAGCCATAATCAGCTCCAGGTCTTGTTTTTCCTGACTGTATAGAACTTCTCCATCTTAGGCTGCAAAGAATATAGTCAATCTGATTTTGGTCTTGACTATCTGGTGATGTCCCCTGTGTAGAGCATCTCTTGTGTTGTTGAAAGAGAATGTTTGCCATGACCAGTGTGTTCTCTTGGCAAAACTCTGTTAGCCTTTGCCCTGCTTCATTTTGTACTGCAAAGCCAAACTTGCTTATTAATCTGGGTATTTCTTGACTTCCAACATTTGCATTCTAGTCCCCTATGATGAAAAGGACAGCTTTTATGGTGTTAGTTCTAGAAGGTCTTAGAGTTCTTCATAGAACCCTTCAACTTCAGTTTCTTCAGCATTATTGGTTAGAGCATGGACTTGGATTACTGTGATGTTGATTGTTTACCTTGGAAAAGTGAAAGTGAAAGCAAAGTCATTCAGTCATGTCCAACTCTTTGTGACCCCCATGGACTGTAGCCTACCACGTTCCTTCGTCCATGGGATTTTCCAGGCAAAAGTACTGGAGTGGATTGCCATTGCCTTGGAAACAAACCAAAATTATTTCGTTCATGTTTGAAGTTGCATCCAAGTATCACATTTTGGACTCTTGTTGACTCTGAGGGCTACTCTATTTCTTTTAAGGGATTCTTGCCCACAGCAGTAGATATAACAGTTATTTGAATTAAATTCACCCATTCCTTCCATTTTAGTTCACTGATTCCTGAGATGTTGGTGCTCAAGTCTGCCATCTCCTGCTTGACCATGTCAATTTACCTAGATTTATGGACCTAACATTCCAAGTTTCTATGCTATATTGTTTTTCACAGCATTAAACTTTACTTTCACCACCAAACATATCCACTTTCCACTTTGGCTCAGCAACTTCATTCTTTCTGGAGCGATTAGTAATTGCCCTCTGTTCTTCCCCAGTGGCATATTAGATACCTTCAGATTGGTGGTATTCATCTTCCAGTGTCATATCTTTTTGCCTTTTCATACTGTTCTGGGGTTCTCACAGCAAGCATACTGCAGTGGTTTGCCATTTCCTCCCCCAGCAGATCATGTTTTGTTAGAACTCTTACTGTGACCCATGAGCCTTGGGTGGCCCTGCATGGCGTGGCTCATAGCTTCACTGAATTACATAAGCCCCTTCACCATGACAAGGCTGTGATCCATGAAGGGGTAAAAGATCAGTGCTTTAAAAAGAAAAAAAAAAAAAAGAAGGATCATTACTTTGGTTTGTTTATGGAGGAAAAGTTAAAAATGGGTAAGAAGGGGAAACTAAACAAAAATTGAAGCCAGAGAGTTTTGTAAAACTGCACTCTATATGAGCAAAAAATACAGAGAAAACTCTGGATAGATGAAGAAAACTTTGAAGAACAAGTATTCTGGGAGCAAAATTGTGTGTTTTGTGTTCCTCAAATCCTCCATCAAGATTGATGAAAACTTTGTCAGCAGAGTTTTTCTGTTGTAATTGTTGGGGGTGGGGTGGGGTGGGGCAGACTTGAAATTTGTCAAATTTGATCATAGGTCTTGTTTTCAAACCCTGGAGATGTTGTTTAAAGCAGGTGTACATAAGTAAAAGGAAAAGCCTTGGGTTTGAGGCCTTCCAGTTTCTCAGAGATTTTGTTCTTATTGTTAGTTTACCTGGATTTTAAAAATCAGAAAATGTAAGCTAACACCTGTCTTTTGACATGCTTTCTAAGCTGAGCAATAAATAAATGACTTATAGAAAAGCATAATTTAAGTACATTTGGTCTGGAATATAATTAAAAATACTTTTGGAAATTTAGAGGCAATTAGTGATGATCTAAATGAATGTAATTTTTTAAAGAAAGAAAATTATGCAATTCTATTTTAAAATATATATTTAAAATCAAAGTGCTTCCATGTATAGACTGTAAACTTGTTTCAATAAATAGATAAAATAAATTTGTAATTAGTAGCATCTGTTTACTTATAAACACATATGCTATAGCCCATAAAATGAGATTATTCTCTTAAGTAATGTACGTATAGTACTACTTACAATTTGAGTCTCCTTAGAAAAACAACCTTCATAAATATATATTTTGAGGTCCTGTATTACATAATGGTTAAGATAACAGCATATATATTCAGGAGAATATGATTCAAATACTGACTTAGCCATCTTAAATCTCTGTGGACCTGGATAAATTTCTTATTTTTTCTGAACGTTGTTGCCTCTTCAAAACTGATGTTTTGGCTCTCCAACTCTGTGTAGTGAGCCACCCCAGGATTAGAGGTTAAATAACCGTGTTCATATGCTCACAGTTCTAAGACAAAGGAATTTGGTCCCAGCAAAGGGGACTGTGGTATCTGATTCACAATATCTGGGGCCTGCACTCTGCCTCTGCATTGAGTTCTGATGGGATTTCTCCCTGACCACGGCTGCCACTTCAGTGCTCTTGGCCTCTCTTTCTCTATGTCACATCTCATCCTTCTAAATCTTTATTTTTAATCGAGCTTTTCACAGTATGGTCTGCTTAGGGATGTCACAACATCTTACATGGTGACTGATTTCTGAGAGACAGGAAGTAGAAGCTGCCAGGCCAGTGAATGTCTGGTACAGTGAAATGGTACATTGCCACTCCTGCTGTGTTCTTTATTAAAGAACTCACAGAGCCCCACCAGAGTTTAGGTGGTGGAGAATAGACTAGACAATTTGATGAGGAGTAGAGAAGTCATATTGCAGAAAGCATGTCCAACAGGAGGTATGGTTCTGCCTATTGTTAAGAGTTACAGTATGTTACCAGGGATAATGATGTTTATTTTATGAAAATTTTGTGCCACTTAAAAAATGTGTCAGGGACCGAAACACACCAGACACCCAATTAATGATGGCAGTACATTATATTGAATAGCTCAGTTTGGATTATAAAGTCTCAAATAGTAATATTAGAATTAGGACCATTTGAAAAATAGTGTGATTTGACTCTTGTGCTAAATCAAAGTGAAAATGTAAATGATATGATTTTAGTATAAAATACATAAACCCTCAGTATAACATTTAGAACTGTTCTTATAAATGGCATGTGTTAATACTGTTCTGATCTCCCCAAGAGAGCAGGGGAGTGGGCAGTCCTGAGGTTCACCTGCATGGGAAGTCAAGGAAGGATCGGGAGACAGGGTACAGTTGCAAATGGCAAGATTTATATTGGAGAGAACTCAGAATGATGAGAACCAAGACATCAGGAAATCCAAAGTCCTTTGGGAAATGTGTTTTAGTTTCTATTACAGAAAAAAAAAAAAAAAAAACTACATGCCAGTGACCAGAGACAGAAATTGAAGTAGGCAGTCACAGAATTGGCTTAAATTAGGTCTAGACACAGATGGGATGGTGCTAGTGGGGGTGGCAATGATGGGGTCAATTGTCATGAGAGAAAGGGTTTTAAACAACTTTATTTGATTGAAGATATAGTTTTCTTTCATCTTTAAAACAAACAACCAAGTCTAATGCAAGATTTGGGAAGACAATCTGAACTGAGATAAATATTTGGCAAAATAATAGCCTCAAGTTTTAGTCTATTCTATTTACTAATATAATGGTAACCCACTCCAATATTCTTGCCTGGAGAATCCCATGGATGGAGAAGCCTGGTTGGCTACAGTCCATGGGGTCACAAAGAGTCGGACACAACTGAGCGACTTCACTATCACTATTTACTAATATTAGGCAAAAGATTCCTTTCAGTTTGGGTTTATCTTTGTGACCTCTTATGGATAATTTGTCAAAAGGACAGAAAGCTGAAAGAACTAAAATAGCCTGACTAATGTGAACTGTCCTAACTTCTCAGAGATTGAAATGATTGAAGTATGTTTATCTCTCTAACTTTTTCTGGTAAATCTGGGCAGAGAAAGGATATTTCAGGAGCATGAGTCACAGTTTTATTTATATTGGCACCTATGTTTTTACTTGCATTGGTTTGCCACAGACTTGGGGAAGTAAAGCATTATTTGTTTCCAGTTTGGTGCTAATGTACATGACTAATGCACTAATAAATATTGCAAGCAAATCAATTGCACCTCCTAATAGTAAGGTGAACAGCAATAGCATTTTATGCAAGATCATAGGAGATTGAGCACTAAACCTGAAAAGGGATGATTCTAACCCTGACATTTCATTATTTCTTGGGATTTGTGCATCTCCCTTAATGTACGGTTAATGTAATTTGAGGTTATGAATCTTTTTTATGGTCTTCCTTTATATCCTTAAGGTAACAAATCTCAAGTTGTGACTATAGCAGAAAGCATTCACAACATTCTTACTAGGAAACTAAACACTGAGACATTTTCATTCTTTCTCAGGGAAAATGTATAAATCCTATTTATTTCTTCATTGGAATATATACTTTGGGTGAATAATGTCTGACATATAGTTGTTGCTAGTAAAATTCTCAGAATATGTCCCATTCAGTTCATTGTTTCTGCCAGGGAAGCATGGGGTTGAAATAACAAGAAAGAATAAACAACAAAAATGTTGGGTTTTGCAGTAAATGCAATATGATTGATCATCTCAGGACTCTCTATCTGTCCCCACTGAGTTGTATTCTGAGCACCATTTAAAAATGGCTCAACACCTTACATGACCAATCCTGTAAGGCAGCCAAAGGAGAATGGATTCTTTTCAGAGGTTTTGAAACATGTACAAAGGGACATTTTTCATTCATTTGAAATGTGAATGGCACTAAAATGCTTTTTTTTCTCAGAAAAATTCACTTTCCTACACAAAATACACAAATACTTTTCCCTGTGGTGCACAGATTTATCAACATTTAAGGAACCATATCTGTGTGTGTGTGTGTGTTTAACCACTAAGTAAAAAATTCCTTTGAGCCCTTCTATCATTATTGTTCAGATCCACCAAGCAAAGATCAAAAGTGACACTCTTAAAAAAAAAAGTGACACTCTTGTACTCAGGCAAAGTCAGTTTGTTTATCTGTCTGCAGCAAGGGAGTACGTACACCAGGGGAAACTGAGGTCACCTTAGCAAGAAGGAGTTCAGAAGACTTCTAGGGGTTGGGTGACATTCAGTAATTTTATGAAGAAATTAGAGAAGTAGAGACCAGATCTAGATTGGATGCTGTCAAAATGTGGGCAGATGTTTTGGTTTGATGTTTTAATCATTTTTATCCAGGAGAAAGGATGATCAAGTCAGAGGAAAGGTGGTATTGGTAAAAAAGTAAAAGCAGTCATTGTTCAGAAGGAGGGAGTTAGTTATATTTGCAGCTACATAATGGCCTTGGCTGTGGCCTGTGAGAAACGTTTATGTTCTAAGGATCTGCTTCTATGCAGGGTTAATTTTCACTTACTCATTATGTTGGAAAAATACAGAAAAAAATTTAGTCCACACTTTATCTTTCTCAGAACTATGCATTTGTCAGGATTTCAAAATTCTTGGGAAAATCAAAATTGGAAATAAATCTGTTTGAATATTTTAGACCATAACTATTAATAGTTTAAGTAGATAGATAAAGATATATAGATATAATAGATAAGTAAGGAGATCCAACCAGTCCATTCTAAAGGAGATCAGCCCTGGGTGTTCTTTGGAAGGACTGATGCTAAAGCTGAAACTCGAATACTTTGGCTGCCTCATGCGAAGAGCTGACTCATTGGAAAAGACTCTGATGCTGGGAGGGATTGGGGGCAGGAGGAGAAGGGGATGACAGAGGATGAGATGGCTGGATGGAATCACCAACTTGATGAACATGAGTTTGAGTGAACTCCGGGAGTTGGTGATGGACAGGGAGGCCTGGCGCGCTGTGATTCATGGGGTCGCAAAGAGTCGGACACGACTGAGCGACTGAACTGAACTGAACATATAATAAGGTATATATCTTTACAATATAGAGAGGTATTGCATAGATAGAGCTTCCAAGGTGGCTCAGTGGTAAAGAATCTGCCTGCCAATGAAGGAGACACGGGTTCAATCTCTGGGTTGGGAAGATCCCCTGGAGAAGAAAATGACAACCTGCTCCAGTGTTCTTGTTTGGGAAATCCCATGGGAAGAGGAGTCTGGAGGGCTATAGTCCATGGGGTGGCAGAGAGTTAGACATGACTTAGCAACTAAACAACAACATTGCATAGATAAAATAAATAATAGATTATATATAACAATATAACAACTAATCATCTATATATATGTAAGAGTCAACCTACAAGCGAGGTATTTGCAGTTGCAATGAGATTTATTGTTGTAATAATGCAGAAATTTCCAAGACAATAATTTGCTTCACAACTGAACATCTATACTTACACAGATTTGTTTTAGACTTATTGACAATTATCAAGGGCTTCCCAGGTGGCACTAGTGGTAAAGAACCTACCTGCCAATTCAGGAGATGCAAGAGATGTGGGTTCAATCCCTGGGTTGGGAAGATCCTCTGGAGGAGGGCATGGCAACCCACTCCAGTATTCTTGCCAGGAGAATTCCATGGACAGAGGGGCCTGGCATGCTATAGTCCATGGGGTTGCAAAGTCAGACATGAATGAAGCTACTTAGGAAGCACACACAACAGTTACCAAATACTGTTAATCCTAAACCTAGCAATAAGGAAGTTCAGTACTAAGCCTCAGGTACCACATAAAATAAAATTACCCAAAGGATAATTTGAATCTTCCTATAGAGAGGAAGAGAAAAAGAAGATAAACGGCTCCAACCTCATCTGCTTTGATCAGTCCTCACAGAGACACATCTGAGAAATTTCCAATGGACTAAAATACTACCTTCTCTTCCTTCCTTGTCCTTTTGCTGCTCTCCCATTTTTTTCATATTCCTTTTATCCTTAATGTGCAGAAGCTGCTATTTTAAAAGTTGAGTTTGTGATAGTAAGCATGTTGAACATATATTTTAAAAGAAGAGAGAGAGGAAGCAGTAGCAAAATAGCATCATGACACAGACTCATTCCAAACTGAGGTCCAGGATTGCAAGAAAATATTTGCCTTTGCTCACCATTAGAACCTCAGTACTTGATTCAATGTAGCATTCAAAATATTTATGACATGAAAGAGTAAAACCATGATGAAGAACCTAGGTTCATGCATCATGATAATGTACCACATGCAATACAAAATCTCAATGATATACAACAAGAAAAGTTCATCCTAAATCTCAGTGATTTACAACAAGAAAAGTTCATGTCTCACACTTCTGTGTAATTACCATGGGTTGACCATGGATATCTTTTGCATTGACTGTTTTTGGAAATTAGGCTAATGGAAGAACTTTTGTCCTGGAAAATTGCTAACTGATAAGGCAGAGGAAAACAATGCTAGTACTTATAGTCTTCTGTCACATTTCATTGGCCAAATCAAGTCATAAGAGCAAATCTAACAGGTGGAAAGCATTTATAGAACCTCAGAAAAACCAGACATTATTTGTGAATGATAATATAATATCCCATTTGTCCTAGCTAATACTAACGTATTTGGGAAAAAAAATCAGAAAGAGACTCATAAGATTTTTGGTTCTAAAAGATTAGAACTAGAAAGTCATGTTAGGATTTAGCTTAATACTTTCAACAGTTCTATTAGGAGAGGAGCTAAAGGATCACATGCAGGTATTAACAGATTAAAACAGGATTCTTTTAAACTGCATATAATCACTCACATGATAAGTAAATTTGGGAAATGGACCTTTTTTTACATTTACAGAAATAAATTATTCTTTTCTATATTCCCCATAAAGATGTACTGGTAAGAATGGCAAAGTTCCAATGCTTCAAGTTTTAAAGAAATTTCAGGGAATGAAAAACAGCTAATTTGAACAGTTGAAAGCACAGGTAATCTATTTGTTGTGCCTGTAGTTCAAAGAAGTGGCACAAATATCTCTCCCGGTGGCTCAGATGGTAAAGAATCTGTCTGCAATGTAGGAGACCTGGGTTTGATCCCTGGGTCAATCCACTGGAGAAGGGAATGGCAACCCACTCCTCGTATTCCTGCCTGGAGAATTCCATGCACAGGGAGCTTCAGTGGGCTACAGTTCATGGAGTCACAGAGCTGGACACGACTGAGCTAATAATACACACACACATATGGAAAACATGACAGCCTGTCAGGACATCAATAAAATTACTGTACATCTGACATATTCACTAAGACTCAGTTTCTCACAGATACCTAAAAGTGGTTGAGAATAATGTTTTAACCAATTTGAATTGTTTACTCTTGCTGCCAGTAGCAGTCATTTTCCCATAAGGCAATTTCATGGGTGACACTTACGTTAAAGAACGAGAATGTCAATGAATGTTGTTTAAGGTGAGATCAATGAACAAGGTGTTTAGCAATTACTATAGTTTGCCAATTTGAAGAGAATGCATTTATGATTCTTTTCTTACAGTGAACAATAAAAATGTGCTAAATAGCTGCCTGTCTCCAAATGATGTTCATCCTTGAAGACCTTAAGCAGCCTCCCCTTTTGTACAATGTCCTTTCCATTTATTCTACATCCCATTGATCTCTTTTTCTTCTGCACAGCACTTTAGTGTGTTAATTACTGATTTATTATTTAACAAATAACACCAGCTAGAACTTTTCTCAGGGTAACTTGACTTATACAAACATTTTTACTCTCTCTACCTTTATTCATGCTCATCGGAACTATCAGGTGTAGAAAGAGCAGCCAGCACAGCCTTATCACCTACCATGAGGTATTCACTATGCCTGACTTTTGATTTCATTAATTAGTAATAAATTTCATTGAGACTTATAGTTCTAATCTCTCAAAATATGGAGGTGAACAATATAGATGAAGCCTTTCTATTTATAATTAACATTGGAGGACTGCTCCTTAATATGTATCTTTATGTTTAATAGATACAACAGCTTTGTAAGATTGGTATTATTATTATTATTTTTGTATGTGTAGATAAGAGAAGTAAGTTAAGTAAGTAGAGCAGGAGTGGGTGACTTTCTCAGATCAAGCTACTAGTAGGTAGTAAGGGTATTAATTTTCTTGGGCTACCATCAAATTTGCTTTCTTACTGCATTAATGTTGGTGGACTGTGGTCTCCCTTTTCAGCTTTTCCACTTTCATCATGATTTAATGCATTCTGGCCTATGAGTCTATTTTTGAAGAAGGTTGTTTTCTCCTTCATGATTTAAATTTTATTTATCTATTAATTTTTGGTTATGCTGGATCTTCATTGCCTCACACAGGCATTCTGTAGTTGCTGTGAACGTGGGCTACCCTTTGTTGCAGTGGGTGGGCTTTTCACTGCGGTGGCTTCTCTTGTTGCTGAACATTCAGTAACGGTAGCACACGAGCTTGTTGCTACTCATGAGCTCTAGAGCATGGGTTCAGTGGTTGTGACAAACAGGCTTAGTTGCTCCATAGCATGTGGAATCTTCCTGGACCAGGGATTGAATAAAACAGCTTTATTGAGGTATTTACGGGGGGAAAAAAGCAAGATGTATTTAACGTATAAAGATTGATGAGTTTGGAGATATACCTATTTCTGTGAATCTATCACAAAAATCAAGGTGATAAACACTTCTATCACCTCCAAAAGTTTCCTCTTGGCCTTTTTTGTTTGTTTGTTTTTGTTGTAAGAACATTTAACACGAGACCTACTCAACATATTTTTGAATGTACAATACTAAATTGTTAATTATAAGCACCATGTGGTACCTCAGATCTCTAGAACTTATTTGTATAACTAAAATGTTATACATATCAAGGAACAATTCTTCATCTCTCCCTTTGCCTCATCCCTGGCAACCACTAGTCTACTCTCTGTGTCTAAGCAATTGATTATTTTAGATTCTTCATATAAATCAAATCATATAGTATTTGTTTCTCTGTGATGGGCTTATTTCACTTAGAGTCCTCTAGGTTCATCCATATTGTCCCATATAGCAAGATCTCCTTCTTTTTTAATGCTGAATCATATTCTATTGCATGTAGAGATAAGCTAAATGTCCACTGATGGGTGAATGGATAAAGGGAATGCTCCTTCACTTTTAGGACAAATTTCCTAATATTATTCTACCATTTCCACCCTGAGTCATGGCAAGACCCCTGGACTTAATAGTCTGTCCATCACTGAGGTCATTTAGAAATTTGTTTATCACAGTACCATGGATGACAACTTAAAGACACTTATGAATGATACAGTTCTCTTCTCAAAATCAAAACAAAACAGTCTTTCAGTGTTAAATTGATCAAGAAATTTTTGAAGTAGTGTAAACCTCCTTGGTTACAAACATATATGAAAAACAAAAAAATGCCATTAGCAGCAAAATTTTCAAATAATATAACAGTAACAGCTATTTAAGCCATTTTATTCTAATTTCATTTCATCTCAGCACAGTCATTGTCATCATCATCATCATGACGATCATCATAAGTAACACACATTGTTGAAAACCAATTACGGACCACATGGCATAAATACTGTTCCCTAGTTAAGATTCTCCATAGAAAGAGAACCAATATGATATTTAAATTATGGCTATATATGTATCTATCTCTATCTATCTGTCTACTTATATATTAGAGTGAGAAAGACTTAAGAAATTGGCTCACATAATTGTGAAGCTAGCAAGTCCAAAACTGAAGCAACAGTTGATGTTCTGTCATCAGGAAGCATAATTACTTTTTCCTTAGATGACCTTTCTTAAGGCATTCAACTGAAGGCATTCTTAAGGATGAGGCCCATGCACACAATAGAGAATAATCTACTTTACCCAAAGGCTACTAATGTGAATGTTAATCTCCTCTAAAAAAATACCTTCATAGCAACATCTGTTCTGGTCTTTGAGCAAATAGTAAAGTGCTATGGCCTAGCCAAGTTGACACATAAAATTAACCATAACACAGACACATTTTCAGAACCAAGTCTGCCTCTCCAGAAAGCCTTAGGATTTTCATTCAACTTCCTGACAAGCAAAATATTCTGCATATAGAGGAAGAGCAATACTTTTGATTGAATGCATGAAATAACAGACCTTTTTTTCCCCCTTCATTTTACATAGTATTATTTATTATTCTAAGCTGAATTAGAACCTCCATGAAATATAACCGTTTTGGTTTGTCTCTTGATAATTAATGAAAATTATTTGCTACTGAGACTACCCAAATCAAAGTGATTATAATCAGTTCTAAAGTTATATTTTGATTGTAATAAATAGATAAAATATTCATTATTGAAGGCAGTGTTAAACCTACTGTTCTTTACTCATTTACTTTTATTAGCATTTTAAACATTTTAGATGAGGTCTAATTACTTTCAACTACATTCAGAGAAAATTGTTGTATTAGAATCAAATATAAGAAATCATGAAATGTGCACTTTAAGGGGGAAATTGTGTCAAGGAAAAATAACACACTCTGAAACTCCCATTCATTCACCTTTAAACCTTTTGACGTAACAAATTCTCACTGGACCCACCTATCTCCCTAAGAGAGGTTAGATTCTCTCCCTAAATTCTGCTACCTCTAAATGTTCCTTTGTTCCCTGCTAAACAGTTATCAGAAAGCTTACATCTTTGAAAATGTATCCTGAAGTAAAATACTTAAATGTTCAACAATCCCTTTAGAAAACAAAACACCAACAAAAAATATGGCTAAAGAGTTAAATCAGATAAAAGTTAAGCAAAGGGACTTTCATTTTCTATGTCAAGCCTAAATATATATTTGAATTTATGAGATATGGTGGGTGATTTTTGGTTAAAACAAACTTAAACTCTTTAATGCTTCCCTTTTGTTTTCTTTTATCCATATCTAAAAATATAGTTTAATTACAGCCGAGGCTTCTAATATACAGTCTGATTAATAAAGCATTCAAATTTCTTTTAATTCTCATATTCATCTATATATGCAAAGTAGTCATACATAATTTCCATTTGAATCTTCCTTTGTTTTCAATTTAAATAATGTCATTGATTTAAAAAATCTTTCTTTAGTTAAATACCAACCTTCAAATTCAGATCTATTATATGTCTTACTTCATGAAGACATTAGAAAATTATCTTAAATGTCTAATGACTGAGAAATACCATTTTACATGCTATATTGGTTCAGGTTCTTTTTAGAATTGGTTTACTACAAAATATATAGCAAATCTGTTTGTTTTTCTTCAAAAATATGATACAACTTCCAGAGATGTAAAATAGTACTTGGAGAATGATATATCCACTAATAGTCAACTCTTACCTGGGTTTCTAGAAAATAACAAATCTCTATGCTGACTGTTTTATCCTCAAGAGACCATTCTCTACACTGTACTCAGAAGAATTTTTTGAAGTGGAAATCTGATTACTTCTCTCTCCTACTTAATCATGTCAACAGCAATCCAATGCTCTAATGATAAACACTGAAACCCTTAACAAGGTCTCAAGGCTCAAGCTAACAATTCCTTGCTTGGCTCTTGAGCTCATCTCAAATCCTTGCGCTTCCCTACTCTCACTCATCTTCCTCTGTTTCTCCACACCAGTCTCAGGCATACTCCCACAGTAGGGCTCTAGAGCCTGCTTTTTCTTCTTGCAGAAACACTCATCTATCTCCTTCATTTATGTAACTCTGACTTTCTTCAACAGATCTCCATTTAACCGAAAGTCCTTTAGTAAATCCTCCCTACAGCGCTTTGATTAGAGAAAACCTTTCTATTGTGTGCCACATAGCACTATTTATTTCCCTCAGTTGCTTATAACAAGTTTTACCTTATTTGAGTGTTTTGAATGTCTATTTTCTTCACTGATCTATACAGGCTTCATGGAAAGAGAGACCATGTGTATTTTGAACACCGGTGTGTATTTGAAATCTACCATACAATTTATAATATGTGTGTGTGTGTAGTGTAGTTCAGTTCAGTTCAGTTCAGTCAGTCAGTCGTGTCTGACTCTTTGCGACCCCATGATTCGCAGCACGCCAGGCCTCCCTGTCCCATCACCAACTCCCGGAGTTCACTCAGACTCACGTCCATCGAGTCAGTGATGCCATCCAGCCATCTCATCCTCTGTCGTCCCCTTCTCCTCCTGCCCCCAATCCCTCCCAGCATCAGAGTCTTTTTCAATGAGTCACCTCTTTGCATGAGGTGGCCAAAGTACTGGACTTTCAGCTTTAGCATCATTCCTTCCAAAGAAATCCCAGGGCTGATCTCCTTCAGAATGGAATGGTTGGATCTCCTTGCAGTCCAAGGGACTCTCAAGAGTCTTCTCCAATGCCACAGTTCAAAAGCATCACTTCTTCGGTGCTCAGCCTTCTTCACAGTCCAACTCTCATATCCATACAGGACCACTGGAAAAAGGATAGCCTTGACTAGACGGACCTTTGTTGGCAAAGTAATGTCTCTGCTTTTGAATATGCTGTCTAGGCTGGTCATAACTTTCCTTTCAAGGAGTAAGCGTCTTTTAATTTCATGGCTGCAGTCACCATCTGCAGTGATTTTGGAGCCCCCAAAAATAAAGTCTGACACTGTTTCCACTGTTTCCCCATCTTTTTCCCATGAAGTGATGGGACTGGATGCCATGATCTTCGTTTTCTGAATGTTGAGTAAGTGCCTATTAAATATTAGTTGAATAAAAATCTATAAGTGAGCACAACTTTAAGTTGTGCTTGTGTCACCAGCAAAGTGGTGGTTTCCTTGGTTATTGCCTATTCAAGGAAAATTGTTCAGTTGAGAGACAGAGCAATTTTAAGTAGCAATAGTTTTATTAAGCCAAAGTGGAAGTATGCTCTTGAGAATGAATGAGAGTGGGCTGTGTAGAAACCAGAAACAGCCTGAAAATGGATGAAGGTTGGGTTTTTTTTTTTTTTTTTTTTTTAGAGTAGTGGTTCTTCTCTGTGATCCTGCATCATTTGACTAACAAATTGATTGACAGACTCAGGTTTTATAACTGTTTTTCTAGTGCAGAGGCACATACTCCTAAGAAGTCACAGGGAGAAAAATCCACAATGCCAATTTATTACAAATATGGCATAATGAACCCTGTCTCATTTTTAGGTCATGGTGTACCTGTGCTGGTCATTTTATCTCATTTGGTCCTGATAAGGCTGCAAACTCAGTGGTAGGCCTTGACTAGAAGAGGATTACCAGGGTCTGATTACCAGTGTCCAGGGAGGTGAGGGAAAGATAACCCCTTTCAGGATAGTTTGAGTCTCATTTATATCTGATTAGCTACCTAACATCAGTATGGTTTTGTGTTGTGTGGAGGAATGAGTAGAGAATAAATTTCAGGAAAAATTTTCTGGAAAAGTTGATAAATGAAAGTTCAAAAAAATATTAAGAATGCTTCAGTTAGAGGAATAACATCTATATGAAAGACAATGATTATATCTGCCACATTGAAGAATAGGTGATATTTTGAATGTCAGTTATGAAATAGAACATGGCAGTGATTATGTGTTTTAAAAATACTACTAGTATTAGAGACTTGTTTTTCTCAATATCCATTCATTCCTTTTTCCTTTTGGTAATCTGGACCTATCCTCCTACCTGAGAGTTAGATGGTCTCATAACTGCCCAGTTAAAGCTACATTTCCAAACCTGCCCTGTAGCTTTCCATGATCATCTAAGTAGTTCTACCATTAGCATATACAACTTCTGACTTTTGTCTTTAAAATAGTTGGGTATTTGTTTTCCCTACTCTTCACCTATTCTAATGGGCTGTATGTGGATATGACCCTACAAACCTGTTATGCTATGGATGAACAAAACACCCTAGGGGATAGTGAAGCATAGAAGGACCCTGAGTCCCTGGGTAAACTCACAGAACAGAGCTGATGCTCAGCCTTGAATAGTTCCCTGTGAGTTTTGATATGAGGAGAAAAACAATTTAAAAAACCCACTTCTGTATATTTTTGCTCTATATTTTGCAATCTCTTTATCACAGTCAGTTTATTTCCTAGTTACTAAAACACCAATTCTATTTATTTGAATTTATATGACTTTTAAACCATATGGAAATAAAATAGAGTTTATAAGTTGATATTCAATCCTTTCAGAAAAAAACTAACTTACAAATGTGAGAAATGTTCTGGTAATCTCTTTCAAATTTATGCTATTTTATGTATAAGCTTCTCTTTTTAAGCTTGAACCCAGGTAAGATTTAACAAAGGACAGCACTGTTACAGATAACAAGGTTAAGGCATCCTGCCTAAGCTGAAATCATGTAAGGAAATGCAGTTTTTCCTGAAGAGGGTTAAAAGAATCTGGTAGTCATGGGACATAAACTGCTTGATTGGGTCTCTGTAGTGTTTCCTAAGCATTTCCAGGACCAAAGTCATGTTTCCTAAGAGTTAAGATATAGTTGTGACAGTGACATCACAATTATGATAATAATAAAGCAATATTGCACCCATGTAAGAGATTTCTTAAAGAAATCCCTGGTGAACCCTGAATCCAGTGTAAGTGAAATCTCCTTAAAGAGTACCTTCCCAATGTTCCTTCCCTTGATCTTAAGCCAGTTAAACTCCTTTTGCTTCCTTCTTCCCCTAATCCGTTTCTAAGTCTCTCAATTGCTCCATTCATAGCATAGATTACAAAGTCTAATTCTATCTGGATCCTGCATTACTTTTTAACCTCATGTTTTCCAACATACCTCTTGACCATTAGTATCCAAAATACTGACCTCACTTTATAAAATTCAAAAATCAAAGGGACAAAAAAGGTCAAGATCTTTCCTACCTAGGATTTTTGTATATGCTTTCTCTTTGTGAGATACTCTTCTGAAAAACCTCACATCTGACCTCGCAGTTTGACTCCTTTTAGTGTCTACTCAGCACTTTCACACAGAGTTCCTTACTACTCAAATGCATTTCCATTGCACTCTTTTAATATCTGCTCATTTTTGCTTAATGGCACTTCACAAACTTTATGATGGCTACATGTTTGAAGTTCTCTTTTCCCCACTGACCTGTAGGTACTGAGAAGGCAGGCATTATGCCTCTGTTGTTCACCACTGAATATGTAGAGTCTGATCTAGTGTCTAATCAACTATAGATACTAGGTAAACTACTGAACTACCAATTCACATAAAATGGAAAGAACCAGGAACATTGAAGCACTCAAACAAAATGAAAGGAAAGTTAAAAGTTTGAAAAGCAATTATAGTGATTAATAAAGAGACAAAATGAAATACACTAATATGTTTTAGGTGACAGGAAATTTTTGATATAGTAAATGTAGGGATGCTATTACATGCTTTTAAGGGTGTGACTACTGAAGTGATGCTCAAAATTATTCATAGGAACAAAATGTAAAACCCTTTTCTAGCATCCATTGATAGTAGCACATCTATCACCTTAAAGACATGAGAATTTTTTGCAGTCAACAGGGACAGCAATCAGAAATATAGAGATAAGCTAGTGCTGGTGTAAGAATCTACATCAGGTAAAGGAGTTTATCTATAAAGAAGAGAGAGATAAACAGAGAGAATAAGAGTGAGGGAAACAAAGAGGGAGAGATGACTTCCTCATTTCACTCCTACTGTGAGCACAGAATGCCTGATGGGACTGGTGATGAAACTGTCTTCATCTGGTGGCAGAGCCCAGATTTTGCTTTAGACCTGTATCTCTAGATTCTAGCTCTTAACCATTTTCTGCCATTGTACTATGATCTATATTTAGTACCTGAGTCTTATATTTAGTCTTTGTTGTTGTTCAGGCTCTCAGTTGTGTTTCACTCTTTGTGATCCCATGGACTGAAGCACACCAGGCTTCCCTGTTTTTGGACATCTCCTGGAGCTTGCTCAAACTCATGTCCCTTGAGTCAGTGATGCCATACAACAATCTTATCCGGTGTTGTCCCATTCTCCTCTTGCCTTCAATCTTTCGCAGCATCAGGGTCTTTTCTAATGACTTGGCTCTTTGCATAAAGTGTCCAAAGTATTGGAGCTTCAGCTTCATAATCAGTGCTTCTAATGAATATTCAGGGTTGATTTCCTTTAGAATGGACTGGTTGGATCTCCTTGCAGTCCAAAAGACTCTCAAGAGTCTTCTCCAATACCACAGTTCAAAAGCATCAATTCTTCAGCGCTCAGCCTTCTTTATGGTCCAACTCTCACATCTATACATGACTACTGGAAAAACCATAGCTTTGACTATACAGACCTTTGTAGAAATAGTAATGTCTCTGCTTTGCAATATGCTGTCTAGGCTGGTCATAGCTTTTCTTTCAAGGAGTAAACATGTTTTAATTTCATGGCTGCAGTCACTGTCTGCAGTGTTTTTGGAGCCCAAGATGATAAAATCTGTCACTGTTTCCATTGTTTCCCTATCTATTTTCCATGGAGTGATGGGACTGGATGCCATGGTCTTTGGTTTTTGAATGTTGATTTTTAAGCCAGCTCTTTCACTCTCGTCTTTCACCTTCATCAAGAGGCTCTTTAGTTCCTTTTCACTTTCTTCCATAAGGATGGTGTCATCTGCATATCTGAGCTTATTGATATTTCTCCCTGAAGTCTTGATTCCAGATCGTGTTTCTTCCATCCTGGCATTTCTTATGACGTACTCTGCATATAAATTAAATAAGCAGCTTGACAATATACAGCCTTGACAAATTCCTTTCCCAATTTTGAACCTGTCCATTGTTCCATGTTCAGTTCTAACTTGTTTCTTGACATGCATACAGGTTTCACAGGAGGCAGGTAAGGTGGTTTGATATTCCCATCTCTAAGAATTTTCCACATTTTGCTGTGATCCACACAGTTAAAGGCTTTAGCATAGTCAATATTTAGTCTTGATTGAAAGAAATTGGGTATGGGCAGGTGTGCATAATATTATTCCACTTTCATTTATAAAATTGAAATTCTTATTTATTATAAAGGTGAATGACTTACATTCATGAAGAAAAAGTTACAAAGTACTGCATGATTGAAAACTGTGAAGTTGTATGCCTTTTCTTTGGCAGCATAATCACATACTTTCTGGATGTTTGTCCAAATAGTGTAGAAAATAGCATATGGTGGGTATTACTACAACCTGTCTTTCATATCATATCATCACTTAAGAAATGACAAATGACAAGGATTAAAGGAAATTCCAGGGCAATATTGAGGTTTAGTCTGCTTAGACTTGATTATCTTAATTTGTTGTCATTTGGATAGTATGTATGCCATTATATCTAGTCCAGATGATTCTGCCTTCCAATCCTTTTTCCTGTTTAAAGACAGATTGTTTTACAAAACAGCCAAACCCAAACACATATCATCAATCCACATATCAAGTTCTCATTTTACTGGATGAATTAGCTTCCTGGATTCTAAATGCTTAAATTATAGAAGTGCTTATAGTTCTGACTTTCAAAAATACCTGAATAGGCACGCCTGCTGATCATGGATTTGATTTAGTAATATAAACAAGTGAATATAATTTCTCTTGGAGGACTAGTTTAATGATATTTATAAACCTACAAATATATTTCTAAAAAACCCTCTTATTCTTCTACATAAAAAATAGAAAATGATTCCATATTATGAAATAATATTTTTATAAGCCTTCTGTGTTCTGTAATTCTGTTTTCTCATCTTTCTGTCACTGTGGGGATATTTGCATGAAAATAGTTTCTCTGTTGCTAAGAGTTCATCTGTTCCTGCTGCTTATTTCTCACCTGAAGTCACAATTCTCTGAATGTACATCATAATCATCTCTACATAAGCCAATTTCAGTGCCACAAACAAAGGATTATGCCTTCAACTGAGAAATAAACAGCAGGAGCAGAATAAATCTAAAAACCAAATATCCCATTTTATGGAAATATCCCAATTAATAAAAATTCAATTGAAAAATATTCTAAGTTATATATCAGCAGAATTGCCTTTCAATTGAATTTTTTCAGTTTTTCATGATGTTTCAGTGTACTTTGTATTCAGGTTAGTTAAATCTGGTTTATTCACTGCTAGTTATGCCAGATGTCTTTTTATCCTTCTGTTTATGTTTAGCAGTCTGTCCCAATTCTATCATTTTTAATTATCTAAAGCCTTAGTGCTAAAACTCGTATAGAAGAAGTAACTCCTCCTTGGAATCCATTGATAACGATTGAATAAAAAAGAGGACAGTAGATGGACATGAGCTTCTTTGTGGACTCACATGGAGACTTGAGTGAACCTTAAATATGTGTCTATTAAAAATTGTGTTCCATATTTACTTGTAGTTCCACTTACCATTGTCCCAGGTGGCACAGTGGTAAAGAATCTGCCTGCCAATTCAAGAGATGCAGGAGACATGGATTTGAGCCCCGGGCCATGAAGGTCCCCTGAAGTAGGAAATGACAACCCACTCCAGTATTCTTGCCTAAAAAATTCCATGGACAGAGGAGGTTGGCAAATTATAGTCCAGTCCACAGAGAAGCTTGCTGGGCTACAGAACGACTGAGCACCAACACCAACCAATTGCAACTACACTACCATGATGCCACAAATTGCAACACTTCACAGATTGTCTCATAACCTTAAATATATTAACATTTCAGTTCAATTTCTTTTTGGACGATTGGAGTACTGAATAGAAACAAACAACAAAAAAATTGATTTACTGCCTAAATACATCATCAGTCATGTTCAACTCTTGGTGACTCCATGGACAACTCAGCGGAAATGAGTTTGAGCAAACTATGGGAGATAGTGCAAGATAGGGGAAGCCTGGCATGCTGCAGTCCATGGGGTCTCAAAGTCGGACACGACTTAGTGACTGAACAACAAAAAATGAGGCAATGTCTTTTCAAGAAAGTTAAATGAACAAATGGCACAATAAAATTTAGTAGTTTTCTGAGACACTCAATTAATTGGTGAAAGAGTCTGAAAAGTAAGAAGTGCCAAAATATACTTGGGAGAGACCAGAAAATCTCCCTAATAAGTATAGCAAGATTTTCATCTTAAAAGGTGAATAGGCTTTAACCTAGAAGAGTTGGGAGGAGAATAAAAGAGGAAATAAGTAGGAGAGAAACCGTAAGCAGAGAGAGCAAATGTGAAATAAATAAGTCACCCAGGTAAAGCAGCATTGTATATTAAATTAGAATAACTAGAGATAAGTGCAATAAGTCTCAAACTGTAATGTGGATAGTAACCACCTGGGAGGGGTTATTAAAATATAAATGCCAAGACCTCACACACCCCCTATTCTGATTCAGTAAATATTGTTTTCTAACTGAAAAGCTGTATTCCTATCAGGTTCCCAGGAAATTCTGACAAACCTAGACAAACACTTTCAGACATATATTTGGAACTTAGTATGTTAGGTGAAACATGGTTATGACTGCAAGATATTTTATATAAGCCTTGAGTTAAACACAAAGAAAAACCTTGTATAGATACACAAAAGATATAGAGAAAAAGATAAAAGTATATCACTATTAAAAAAGGATCAAATATCAAAGGAATGTATGAAGAGAAGGACAGAGAGAAAACAATTAACAAAATGGCAAAACTTAATAATAAGTCTTCATCTATGAATAGTTACTTTAAATGTAAATTCACGAATCCTTCCAATGAAAAAGTCTAGAGTGGTTGAATAGATAAATGCAAACAAATAAACAAAAACAAGATCCAGATATAAGCTGTCTATAATAAATTCAACTTAGATTTAGTGACATGCATAGGCTGAAAGTAAAGGGATGGAGGAAGATATTCCATGTAAGTGGCAACCAGAATACAGCAAAGGTAGCAATACTTAGATAAAGTAGACTTTAACTCAAAAACTTCCACAGGAGACAAAAAAGAAATAATAAATGATAAAATGGTCAATTAAAAAAGGAAGATACAAAAAATTATAAATATATACACACGCAACATCAGAGAACTTAATAGAGAGATAGATAGACAGATATAGCAAATATTAACAGCTCTGAAGGGAGAAATTGATAGCAATATGACAATACAAGAAGACTTTAATATCTCATTTCTAATAATACATAAACATCCAAACAGAAACTCAATAAATAGCTGACTTGAATAATATAGACCAAATGAACTTAAAAGACATATAGAACTTACCAATCAACAACAGACAAATACACATACTTCTCAAGAAACATGGACCATTCCACAGGATGAATCCCATGTTAGGTCATACAATCAAACTAAAAGCTTCTACACAGCAATGGAAATAACCCTATAGAATAAGAGAAAATCTTTGCAAACCATACATCAAATTAGGGCTTTATATCTAAAATATATAAGCAAAACAACAAATAATCGAGGTTTTAAAATGGTCAAAGAACTTAAACAGACATTTCTCAAAATAAAAACATACAAGTAGCCAACATGTATATGAACAAAACATACAAATTTCCCCAAAGAAGATATGTAAATACCTAACAGATCAATAAAAATATGTTTAACATCATTAATTATCAGGGAAATGCAAAACAAACCACAATGTGTTAATACCTCCTTTTAGAATGTTTGTTAAAAAAAACACAAAAGATAATAAGTGTAAATGAGGATGAGGTTTAAGGGAACTTGTATGCAGTTAAATGAAATTAATTTGTACAGCCATTATGGAAAAAACATGGAAATTCTCCAAAAAATTAAACTAGAACTATTTTATGATCTAGTAATTGGAAAACTCAGCAGTGAAAACAGGACTGGAAAAGGTCAGTTTTAATTCCAATCCCAAAGAAAGGCAATATCACAGTGCTGAAATTATGGCACTATTGTACTCATCTCACAAACCAGTATGGTAATGCTCAAAATTCTCCAAACCAGGCTTCAGCAATACGTGAACCATGAACTTCCAGATGTTCAAGCCAGTTTTAGAAAAGGCAGAGGAACCAGAGATCAAATTGCCAACATCTGCTGGATCATCGAAAAAGTAAGAGAGTTCCAGAAAACCATCTAATTCTGCTTTATTGAATATGCCAAAGTCTTTGACTGTGTGGATCACAATAAACTGTGGGAAATTCTGAAAGAAATGGGAATACCAGACCACCTGACCTGCCTCTTGAGAAACCTGTATGCAGATCAGGAAGCAACAGTTAGAACTGGACATGGAACAACAGACTGGTTCCAAATAGGAAAAGGAGTATGTCAAGGCTTTATATTGTCACCTTGCTTACTTAACTTATATGCAGAATATATCATGAGAAACACTGGGTGGAGGAAGCATAAGCTGGAATCAAGATTGTCAGGAGAAATATCAATAACTTCAGATATGCAGATGACACCACCCTTATGGCAGAAAGTGAAGAAAAACTAAAGAGCCTCTTGATGAGAGTGAAAGAGGAGAGTGAAAATATTGGTTTAAAACTCAAAATTCAGAAAACTAAGATCATGGCATTCGGTCCCATCACTTCATGGCAAATAGATAGGGAAACAGTGGAAAAAGTGTCTGACTTTATTTTTTGGGCTCCAAAATCACTGCAGATGGTGATTGCAGCCATGAAATTAAAAGACAGTTAATCCTTGGAAGAAAAGTTATGACCAATTTAGACAACATATTAAGAAGCAGAGACATTAGTTTGCCAACAAAGGTCCGCCTAATCAAGGCTATGGTTTTTCCAGTAGTCATGTATGGATGTGAGAGTTGGACTGTGAAAAAGCTGAGCGCTGAAGAATTGATGCTTTTGAACTGTGGTATTGAAGAAGACTCTTGAGAGTCCCTTGGACTGCAAGGAGATCGAACCAGTCCATCCTAAAGAGATCAGTCCTGGGTATTCATTGGAAGGACTGATTTTGAAGCTGAGACTCCAATACTTTGGCCACTTGATGCAAAGAACTGACTCATTGGATGATGCTGGGAAAGACTGAGGGTGGAAGGAGATGGGGATGACAGAGGATGAGATGGTTGGATGGCATCACCGACTCAATGGACATGGGTTTGGGTGGACCTCAGGAGTTGGTGATGGACAGGGAGGCCTGGCATGCTGTGGTTCATGAGATCGCAAAAGTTGGACATGACTGAGCGACTGAACTGAATCCCAATTCTGGGAATATATCCTAGGAAGTGAAATCAGGATTTCAAAAAGATATCTTCACTCCTGTGTTCGTTGCAGCATTATCCATGACAACCAAGATCTGAAACCACCTAAATGTCCATCAGTAGGTTAATGAATAAAGAAAATGTGTTATATAAACAATAAAATATTATTCAATTAAAAAAATGAAATATTGTCATTTGTGATAACATGGATAAACTTAGAGTCTGATAATTAGGATAAGTTAGACATACAAAGACAAGTACTGCATGATCTCACTTACATGAAGAATCAATAATAGTCACAGGGACAAGAAGTAGAATAGTGATTGCCAGGACTAGAGGGAGAGGGAAACTGGGAGATGTTGGTCAAGGAATATAAAGTTCCAGTTAAGCAATATGAAAAACTTCCTGAAATCTAATGTACAGCAAAGCAACGATAGTTAACAATACTAAATTGTATACCCGAAATTTGGAAAGGGGGATATATATATATTTGGTAAAGGGGTACCTGAGAAACCTGTTTTTAGGACAAGAAACAACAATTATAACCAGACATGGAACAATGGACTGGTTCAAAATTGAGAAAGGAGTACGTCAAGACTGTATATTGTTACCCTGCTTATTTAACTTCTATACAGAGTACTTTACATGAAATACTGGGTTGGATGACTTATAAGCTGGAATCAATACTGCTGTGAGAAATATCAACAACCTCAGATATCCAGATGATACCACTCTAATCGGAAAAAGCAAAGAGAAACTAAAGAGCCTCTTGATGAAGGTAAAAGAGAATGAAAAAGCTGGCTTAAAACTAAACATTCAAAAAACTAAGATTATGGCATCCAGTCTGAAAGAGTGACATGTTTTATTTTCTTGGGCTCCAAAATCACTGCAGATGGTGATTGCAGCCATGAAATTAAAAGATACTTACTCCTTGGAAGAAAAGCTATGACAAACTTAGACAGCATATTAAAAAGCAGAGGCTTCAATTTGCCTACAAAGGTCTATAAATTCAAAGCTATGGATTTTCCAGTAGTCATGTACAGATGTGAGAGTTGGACCATGAAGAATGCTGAGCACTGAAGAAGTGATGCTTTTGAACTGTGGTGCTTGATTAGACTCTTGAGAGTCCCTTGGACAACAAAGAGATCAAATCAGTCAATCCTAAAGGAAATCAGTCCTGAATATTCATTGGAAGGACTGATGCTGAAGCTTGAGGTCCAGTACTTTGGCCACCTGATGTGAAGTGCCAACTCACTGGAAAAGACCCTGATGCTAGGAAAGATTGAGGGCAAAAGGAGAAGTGGGTAGCAGAGGATGAGATGGTTGGATGACATCACCAACTCAATGGACATGAGTTCGAACAAACTCCAGAAATAGTAAAGGACAGAGAAGCCTGACATTCTTCAGTTCACAAGGTCACATAGAGCTAGACAGGACTGCATGACAGAACAACAAAAGGGGTGCCTTCTTAAGTATTCTCATCACAAAGGAAAATAGAAAGAAGATGGAAGCTATGTGAAGTGATAGATATATTAATTAGCTTTATTGCAGCAGTTATTTCACAATGTATGCATGTATCAAAACATCAATTTGTACATCTTAAATATACATAATTTCTATTTGTCAAGTATTCTTCAATAAAGGCAAAAAAAGTTGACTTTCAGGTGACTAATACAGTAATGAGAAGATAATCAATACTTCTTCAACCTTGGTCATTGGACTCTGAGAATGCTCACAGTAGGAAAATTTGCAGTTGAAGACCTTAGTGGAAAAGGGAGCTTGCAGAGATAGAAGTAATCAATGATCAGAGGAAAATATTTACAATTATTGCATTGTGCTCAAATAAAACAGCAACAAAATTTTTAAAAATATATTTGCTATAACAGAAGTGAAATTCTAACAGAATAAAATCATAAATGTAATATAATGTGATATCAACTTTACAGTAAATGTGCAAAATCCATGTAAACAAAAAGAATGACATCAACAATTAGAAAGATCTGAATATTATAAATGGAACCATACCAATACACGGAGAAGGCAATGGCACCCCACTCCAGTACTCTTGCCTGGAAAATCCCATGGACACAGGAGCCTGGTGGGCTGCAGTCCATGGGATCACTAAGAGTCGGACACGACTGAACGACTTCACTTTCACTTTTCATTTTCATGCATTGGAGAAGGAAATGGCAACCCACTCCAGTGTTCTTTCCTGGAGAATCCCAGGGACAGCAGAGCCTGGTGGGCTGCCATCTACGGAGTCACACAGAGTCAGACACAACTGAAGCGACTCAGCAGCAGCAGCATACGAATACAAAAAGACTCAACAAGTATATAAATAATAACTCTCCAAACACTAATCTACACATGTACAGCAATTCCATTAAAATTTCAATTGATTTCTTATTCTAAAACTTATGTGGAACATTAAATGTCAAGTGAATCATACATCAAAATTCTTTGTGTAATAACTATGACAGTGTAATGTCAGTACCAGTGTAATGTCATTACCTAAAAGTAGAATTCAATTTATGGAACAGACTAGGATACATAAACAGATACTTTAAGCAAGTATGTTATAATGGCTGAATATACATTATTTGCTGATCACTCTGCATGTGTGTGACCTCCCTATATCAAAAAAAAAAAAAAAGAAAGAAAATCTTTAGCTTCCCCTTCTGATTTCCCTGGTGACTCAGATGGTAAAGCATCTGCCTACAATGTGGGAGACCCAGGTTCTATCCCTGGGTTGGGAAGATCCTCTGGGGAAGGAAATGGCAACCCACTCTACTACTCTTGCCTAGAAAATCCCATGGACAGAGAAGTGTGGTAGGCTACAGTCCATGGGGTTGCAAAGAGTCGGACATGACTGAGCAACTTCACTTTCTATCACTTTCTGAAATAAATACTAGTATATAATTCACAGGGTTGTTTTGGGGGTACTTTACAAATTCTTGTGAAAGACTCTGAGATATAGAATGTATGAATATTGTGCATTTTCCTTTAATAATATAGATTGGAGATATTTCCATATCAGTGAATGCACAACCATCCTATTCTGTTGGTTGGATATTTGGTGTTTCATTATATTTTATCAAGCACTTAGTGATTAATATCTAATAAGTTTTCAATATGTGGGGAGTATAAGTAATGTTAAAATGGGGATCTTTTCACAAGCTGCCTTATGCACATTATATAAGTGATTCTTTAAGGTTGGCAAGAAACATTGGAATATTAGGTCAAGTAGTCCCCCACATTAAATTACTGCAAATAATCATCAAAAAGGTGTGCATAGTTAGATTACCATCAGAAGTTCACAGTGTATTTAATTTACCTACATTTTCCCACACCATCCCTGGTGGCTCAGAGGATAAAGTGTCTGCCCGCAATGTGGGAGACCTGGGTTTGATCCCTGGGTTGGGAAGATCCCCTGGAGAAGGAAATGGGAACCCACTCCAGTTTTCTTGCCTGGAGAATCCCATGAATGGAGAAGCCTGGTGGGCTACAGTCCACGGGGTCTCAAAGAGTTGAACACAACTGAGCGACTTCACTTTCACTTTCAAACAATATTTAGTAGCAGTAGCATTTTCATATATTTTAAACTATATTGGTAAACATTATTTCTTGTTTCATTTCATTCTTGTTTAGTTATTCACAGAGTTGACCATCTGCTCATATGCTTAATAGTTATTGATAGCTTTTTTTTTTTTTTGGATGTTACTCTCTTCATGGTGGTGGTTGTTGCTCAGTTGTGTCTGACTCTTGTGATCTTATGGACTATAGCCTACCAGGCTCCTCTGTCCATGGATTCTCTAGGCAAGAATACTGGAATGGGTTGCCATTTCCTTCTCCAGGGGATCTTCCCAATCCAGGGATCAAACCTGGGTCTCCTGCATTGCAGGAAGATTCTTTACCGACTGGCTATGAGAGAAACCCCTACTCTCTTCATATTCTCTGCCTATTGTCCTCTATGGCATATTGTGTTTGTTTTCTTGTTTTGCCTTTTTTTTTTTTTTCCACTTTTCTGTTTGAATGAGTTGTAATCTTTCTAAAAATTAAGAAACTTGGCAATTTACTATGTGTGTTCAGTGTTTTTTCTACTTTGTTGTTTGTCTTTTGACTTTTTATAATATTATTTAGCATTCAGAACATTTGTACTGATGAAAACTCCCTAAGCACTTTATACCCAAAAACTCTTCAGTGGAAGTGGAACAGGTTAGCTGGAAGATTAAGCAATGCCAGAAATCAGTATAATAAATAATCCAAAATGTTTTAGTATACTTATGGCCCTGGAGATTAAAAAACACTTTATAAATTATAATCCTTAACCACTTTTGGAAATCAGCCTTGCTAATGTTGTGGGGAGCAAAAGTTGCATGTTAATCTGAATTACTGACTTTTTTTTTTTTTTTGCGCTTATAGATTAAAGACTGAAAAATTTGTCTAGGAGGCAATATTTTAGCACAATATATCATCTGTATCATTTTGAGCATCTGTTTGGAAATGCCATAAGCATCTCATAGATGTATTCTTTCTTTAAAGTATAGAAAATAGAAAATGGCCTATAGTCTTGGTACTAAACAGAACTTGGACCTGCTTGCCTACAGCATGCAAAGTCAATCTAATGACACCAGTGGTAATGAAAAAAAGTACAGTGTTTATTGAAGAAAACCAAGTAAAAAGAACAGGAAGCCCATGCTTAAAACACCAGCAATCCCTGATGACTTTCAGGGAAATTTTTTAGAACCAACATTTAGGGTGAGTGTTGAAGCTTATAGAGCTTCCCTGGTGGCTCAGATGGTAAATCGTCTGCCTACAATGTGAGAGACCCGGATTCAATCCCTGGGTTGGGAAGATCTCCTGGAGAAGGAAATGGCAACCCACTTCAGTATTCTTGCCTGGAAAATCCCATGGATGGAGGAACCTGGTAGGTTACAGTCCGTGGGGTTGCAAAGAGTCGGAGACGACTGAGCAACTTCACTTCACTTCACTTGAAGCCTATGGACTTTTTCTGATTGGTTGATACTGAAGTAATAGGATGATGTTTCAGAAATCTTAAACATCAATTCTTGGTTTCAACCAGTCTGGAGTCACATGCTTGTGGTCAGCATGTAGTCATCATCCTCTACCTGGGGGTGGATGGATCTTAGATCTTAGATCTGCAGAATAACTCAAAGATTGTTATGTATATCCCTTGAGGAGGAACTAGGATTCTTTTTATTGCAGAATTGTTGTTTAAACTATCTTGTTTAACAGCTTTTCCTGTGTTTCTGCCTTTCATCACTTCTCTAATTAATAACTCCTTGAATCTGCTCTTTGGAAGTCAGGGAACTCCTAGAAGATGAAAACCTTTTATACAAAAAAATAAATGAGGGGACAGAGAAGAGTTTTTGTACCAAGGAGGACTCCATAGGGTTCTGTTCAGTCTCAATCCCCCCTTTGTCACCTGGGTCCTGTGGGGAGCAAGGGCAGGACAGGAAAGGGAATAAACTTTCAGAGGGAGAGGTTATTCATAGATACAAGGGGACTTAGTTTTGGGGGGGTGCGGCTTCAGTCTCTATATTTTAATGGCCTCAAACTAAGCATTTTTAAAGTTTAAACAACTTAGTAGTGTTAGTCACTCAGTCATGTCTGAATCTTAGCAATCCCATGGACAATAACCTTCCAGGCTCCTCTGTCCATGGGATTTCCAAGGCAAGAATACTGGAGTGGGTTGCCATTTCCTTCACCAGGGAATCTTCCCAACCCAGGGATTGAACCCAGGTCTCCTGCACTGCAGGCAGATTCTTTACCATTTGAGCTACAGCTAAGTCAACTAAGTCACTTCAGTCGTGTCCAACTCTGTGCGACCCCGTAGACGGCAGCCCACCAGGCTCCTGCGTCCGTGGGATTCTCCAGGCAAGAGTACTGGAGTGGGTTGCCATTGCCTTCTCCAATGCATTAAAGTGAAAAGTGAAAGTGAAGTCGCTCAGTCGTGTCTGACTCTTAGCGACCCCATGGACTGCACCCTACCAGGCTCCTGCGTCCATGGGATTCTCCAGGCAAGAGTACTGGAGTGGGTTGCCATTGCCTTCACCGATTGAGCTACAGGGAAGACCAAAGTTTAAACAACTTAAAACAATAATAGTGAATGATATAATAAAAAGTGTCAATTAAAAAGATACACAACATGAGAGTTAAAATTAAATTTTATTTAGAGAACTGCAGCCTGGGAGACAGCACTTCAGGTAGCTCTGAGACACTGCTCCAAACAGGTAGTGGGAGAAGATCAAGGTATAAGATTTTGGTGAAGGACAAGTTCAGTGCAATCAAGTAGCTATTTTACAAAAGGTTTTCTACTAGTCACAAGGAGCTGATGTCACCATGAAAGGATTTTGTGCTTTTCTGGATAGGAGGAGATGTAAGGAGCAAACTCCAGGAAATAGTGAAAGACAGAGAAGCCTGACACACTGCAATCCACGGGGGTGGCAAAGAGTTGGACACAACTTATTGACTGAACAAAAACAAGGATTGGGGTCATGCAATCAGTTCCTTAAAAATATCTATCTAAAGACCTGTTCCACCAGTTTTCCTGGAGCTCAAAGTGCCTCATTCTCCACCCCAGCTCCCCTTCAGTGTGTGTCGAAGGTCAATAGCTGCAGCAGCACAGGATTCAATCTCAGAGGCAGATGCTAAAAGCCCTTGGCAAGTTCTAATTTGTAATTGACAAAAGGAATAGTTAAATTTAGCAAAATGTATATCACAAAGACCAAAAAAGTTTTGGTAGTTTTTTTTCTCTTCTAAGATAAAAGATACTTAACACTATCTGTAAGTGCTTTAGAAGGAGAAAGACAAAGTGATTTAGAGCCTATTACATTCCCCAAAATTTATACATATTATCACATTTCCTTCTCATCATTGGAAACTGATGGGCCAAGGTATCCCTTATTTCTTTTCATTTAACAAATATTTATTGAACACCAACTTTTGAAACTATTGTTTCCAGAGTTAAGATATATAGTGCAAAACTAGAAATTTTAAAAACCACTTGACTTCTTACAAAACACAGCATAATAAGAAAAGCAAGGTTACAAATAATGAATTATATATTTTTTAGGAAATTAAAATATTTTGTAAGACAAAGTTTATAGCAGATACTAGTATAAAAGCTGAAATGTAAATGTTTATTTTCCATTGTAATGATCAAAGATTTTTTCCTACTCTACCACATGATTGAGGTATTAAAATTAAATTCCTTTCTATGCAAGAAGTTCCTAAAATCTTAAACACTGCCTTAAATTTCCTAAGTACTCATGAAAGAGAGGGCATTGAATAAAATTCCCTTAGGCAGGTAACTAGAAAACTTTATATCAGGCCATGGAATAGTGAGATGAAATATCAAGAGGTCTTGTAAGTAGTGTGATTATATAACTTATCATCCAGTGTAGTATGTAAGAGTGGAAGCAAGACTATTAATAATTACACCTATAAACAGGACAGAACTACCTGGCTGTTCCAGATAAATTATAACAAAGAGTCACAGTGTTGATCATTGAGGCTAAGACCCTGCTGACCTCTAATCAAATCTGGAACAAGCTCTTTTCAATATTGCAACTTCAAAGAACTCACAGTCTTTGTTTCACTTTACTAATATCATCCATCTGAAATCCTCTACCTCTTAGAAAAATTGTGATGGACGAAGGCTTCCTGGCAAGTGTAAGCATGATTCACCGACTTATCCTGTCCTGAGTGAAAGATAAACAAGTGAACAATCTTAGAAACATATACCTAACTTTGCATCAGATATGTCTGATAGAGGTCACAGTGGCATCAGGTGGATTCTAGTTCAAAATGCTTGAGTGGAAAATTTCATCCTAAAATGTCTAATATTAATAACACCAGGATAGTGTCATTACATGGATGACTTCTTTTAAATTTCATGGAACTTTGACTGCCATAAGGTCTCAGTGTATCAAGAGTGACATGTAATCTCCAAATCTTGATTTGTGGAAGATGTCACCAAGCACTGCAAGCATGGTGTCCTGGCCAACATCATCCCCTAGCATATCCTGTCTAGTATCATCCCCGGTATGCAACTGCACATAGAAACAAGGGTTGCAGAAACCTGCAAGCTGTAATCTTTTTTATATATAGTAATATAGTCTCAGTAATATAATTCAGGAAACTTTCATAAATATAAAACATATCTGTGTATTGATTCTATTATAGATATATGATACCATAATTGGTGTTATATATCACATAGGTCTCTAATATTGAATTGGAAAGTAAAAACAAAAATACATGCTGATTCTTGTTATCAGTCAACATTTTGTGAGTGATTCTGTTATTTAATCAACTTATTAATTTTACAAATATTATTTAGATGATACTTAACTAATTTTACAGGCAAAATAATAGATAAAATGTCCTGTACTACTTTGGTAACTTAACTTGCTCTTGCTTCTGACCAAGGAAAAGTTCTCATATAAAATTGATTAATTTTAGTTGCTACTACATTGATTTTTTTTATGTAACACAAAATATTATGTAAATAAACATAGCCAAACAATTAGGTTAAGTGAAATAAGTCAGACAGAGAAAGACAAATACTGCATGATCTCACTTGTATGTGGAATGTGTAAAAAAGCCAAACTCATAGAAATAAGGTAGAATGGTGGTTATCAGGGGCTGGAGGATAGAGAAAATGGACAGATGTTAGTCAAAAGTGACAAACTTTCAGTTATAAAATAAAAAGGTTTTAGACATCTGATTTTCAGTAGTGACTATAGGTTAACAACACTGTTTTATATACTCCAAAATTTGTAAAGGTAAACTTTAAATATGCTCACCATAAAAAAATAATTACATGCAGTAAGGAATACATTAACTAACCGTATTGTTGCAGTCATTTTTCAATGTATACATCTATCAAATTATCATGCTATATACCTTAAAATGATACAATATTATATGTCAATTGCTAAGAGAGTCAATTATATACCAATAAAGCTAAAAGATCAGATCAGATCAGTCTCTCAGTTGTATCCGACTCATTGCGACATATTTCTTTGCGACCCCATGAATCACAGCACGCCAGGCCTCCCTGTCCATCACCAACTCTCGGAGTTCACTCAGACTCACGTCCAGCGAGTCAGTGATGCCATCCAGCCATCTCATCCTCTGTCATCCCCTTCTCCTCCTGCCCCCAAACCCTCCCAGCATCAGAGTCGTTTCCAGTGAGTCAATACTTCGCATGAGGTGGCCAAAGTACTGGAGTTTCAGCTTTAGCATCATTCCTTCCAAAGAAATCCCAGGGCTGATCTCCTTCAGAATGGACTGGTTGGATCTCCTTGCAGTCCAAGGGACTCTCAAGAGTCTTCTCCAACACCACAGTTAACAAGCATCAATTCTTCGGCGCTCAGCCTTCTTCACAGTCCAACTCTCACATCCGTACATGACCACAGGAAAAACCATAGCCTTGAATGGACAAACCTGTGTTGGCAAAGTAATGTCTCTGCTTTTGAATATGCTATCTAGGTTGGTCATAACTTTCCTTCCAAGGAGTAAGCGTCTTTTAATTTCATGGCTGCCGTCACCATCTGCAGTGATTCTGGAGCCCCCCAAAAATAAAGTCTGACACTGTTTCCACTGTTTCCCCATCTATTTCCCATGAAGTGATGGGACCAGATGCCATGATCTTAGTTTTCTGAATGTTGAGCTTAACATTGAAATATATTTTTGAAGAAACAAATATCAAATGGTTTTACATGCCTGTTAATATTTAATTATACAAAATTGCTTTGTGGTATATAAATTGCTAATTGAGCTTCTTACTGGATTCAAAATAATCTGGATTAGGAAATTGCAAATATAAAAATATATGAAATCAGCCATTTATATTCTATGTGGATATTGATACTAGGCACTAATATTTGAAATCAAACATCATTTGAAATACTGCTTCATATACAACCAACAAAATAAATAAAGCCCTGAATGACTATAAGTTCAATTATGATCCAGGCACACATTTCCATAGGCAACAATTAAAAGTCACATGAATTGCATCAAAAATAGTTTTGTCAGAAACACCTGAAAAATAGGATTTGCAGTTTCCTATCTGAATATTACTATCTGTGAAATTTCTATAGTTTTAATACTGAAGACATAGCTTTAAAAATATGACAATATAAAGCTAAGCAAAAATAATTCATGCAAAAATTTGTGTTGACAGTCCTAATGAACTTTTTTGTAGCTTTCTAAATCAAGGCAAAAAATTTATTTTTAAATGTAATTTTTCAGAAAAAAAAAAGTGTTGTACTCTCCTTCATGTCAAGCTCAAGAAAAGTATGATAGAATAGGGTACATATTTCTAAAATTATATGTAGAAAAGTGACCATCAAGGGGACAAAATGCCTCTTGCTTTGTGGCACACTACCTTTTGAACACTTTAAATGGTAAGCACACAGCCAACATTCTTTCTTCTCTGAATCTCTCTGAGGATATTAAATGACACAAGGAAAAGGATGAATGTCCTGTCTGATTTCCATATAATGAATATTTAGCATTGTCTAAGAAAGGGAGACAACAGCAGCAATTAAATATTTTTCATTAAGGTAATTATATAAATAAAATTTTGATTGTGTGAAGCCATTAAAATTATGATTGTGAACACAGTAGCAACACAGAAAATATAAAAGTAGCAAGACCACCACAGGAAAAATATCCTACATATTATAGTGTTAATCCCTCAGTCATGTCTAACTCTTTGAGACCCCTTTGACTGTAGCCTGCCAGGCTCCTCTATCCATGGAATTATTCAGGCAAGAATACTGGAATGGGTTGTCATTTCCTTCTCCAGGGCATCTTCCTGACCCAGGAATTGAACCCTGGTCTCCTGCATTGCAGGCAGATTCTTTACCATCTCAGCCACCAGGGAAAACTTCTAATTTAAGTAATTAAATGTTGGATTTCTGAGTTTAAGACAAATAGAACAATCTGCAAATAGAACAATCAAGCCAACCCCTTTCCATAAAGAAGACAGATTTGTTAATTGTATGTGAAAATTGAAAGTGAAAGTTGCTTAGTCATGTCCGACTCTTTGTGACTCCTTGGACTATATATATGGACTATATATGGACTATGTATATGGACTACACCCCTTGGACTGTAGCCTGCCAGGCTCCTCTATTCATGGAATTATCCAGGCAAGAATACTGGAGTGGGTAACTTTTCCCTTCCCCAGGGGATATTCCCAACCCTGAGATGGAACCTAGGTCTCCTGCATTGCACATGGTTTCTTTACTAGCTGAGCCACAAGGGAATCCCAAGATTATTGGAGTGGGTAGCCAATCCCTTCTCCAGAAAATCTTCCCAGGCCAGAAATCAACCAGGGTTTCCTGCATTGCAGGTGGATTCCTTACCAACTGAGCTATCAAGGAAGTTAATTGTATGTATTAGACCAAAAACAAACAAACAAACAAAAATGTTTACCAACTATTCTTGTTCACGTCTCCCAGCCTGTTTAAAAGTCCTTGGATATTACCTGTGCATGTAAAAGTGGTTCACAGCTCTCTGTATATTAGTGATTCCCCTTGAAATATAAGAATTTTGGATCATACCCATGGTTTTGTCAAGATGTGTGCAGATAAAAAATAGGGTATCAGGGAAAGGATGTGCCATGATATATCTCAGTCCTTTGATAGCATTCTCTTTCCTCCACCATCTACAAAAGCAGAGACTCTACTGCACTCATTTCTCCCCAATGTGAACAGAGCAGCTTGCTCTTCATTGGTCCATTGGCATGGATTACCCATTCAAGGAAAGTGGTGACTATTACTGTCTCAGCTGTTCTAGCTCACCTAGAATCTAAAATATACCTATGATCTAGTGTCTTACAATTTTATCTTTGATATATTTACTTAAGGCAATATGTTTCCAGGCAAATAATGTTTAATGATGAATAGTTTTATTTCTTTAGTATTAAGTAATCATTTTTAAAAGTCTGATTATCTTCCCACATCTCACGTGAGCAATTGAGCTCACAATTGCTATCCTTCCTTTTCTTCTAGAAGCAGAATGATGGTAACCAAACATTAAGAAATCTTGTACACACAGCTAAAAGATTCTTTATGAGCAAAGAAAAGTCTTGTAGCAACAGCTAGGTTAAAATGGAATTATAGCAGATGTGACATTTGGAGTTAAAAACCTATAGTTTTAGATCTTGACTTTACTACTCACTAGCTAAGTGAGTATATGTAAAAGATTTGATATTTTATGTGCCCCTGTATCCTCTTTTATAAAATTTAAATAGCAATATCTACCCAATAAAGAATTAGAGGCAACACATAGAAGTCAATGTGGGTACATAGTAAATCATCAATAAATGATAGTTATTTTATTATTTTAAAATTTCATAATGTGACATAATCATTTTGTATTGTATAGTAAGATCACTATGTATAGTAAGATCGCTATGCATAGTAAGATCACTAACACTATGTGTACCAGGAATCAATGTAGTGTTGTATATAGTCCTGTGTGTCAGTTCTATTTCAGAGAACAAACAAACAAAAATCAAACTCACAGAAAATGATACCAGACTTATGTTTACCAGAGGAATAGGATAAAAGTGCCAAATGGTACAAACTTTCAGTTTTAAGATAAATAAGTACTAGAAATGTATTTTTTTTCCTTCCTTTTATTTTGTATCTAAGGACAGAAGATACAGAATAATGAAATAATTTTGTAATAGTATAACAACAAAAAAAAAATGTCCTTTTCATTATAGGGGACTGAAATGCAAAAGTAGGAAGTCAAAAGATCCCTGAAGTAATGGGCAAATTTGGCCTTGGAGTACAGGCAGGTCAAACAGCTAACAAAGTTTTGCCAAGAGAATGCACTGGTCATAAAAAACACCCTATTCCAACACCACAAGAGAAGACTCTACACATGGACATCACCAAATGGTCTATACTGAACTCAGATTGATTATATTCTATCCAGCCAAAGACGGAGAAGTGCTATACAATCAGCAAAAATAAGACCAGGAGCTGACTGTGGCTTAGATCATGAACTCCTTATTGCAAAATTCACACTGAAATTGAAGAAAGTAGAGAAAACCACTAGAACATGCAGGTATGACCTAAATCAAACCCCTTACAATTATACAGTCAAAGTGACAAATAGATTCAAGGGATTAGATCTGCTAGACAGAGAGACTGCAGCCATGAAATTAAAAGATACTCACTCCTTGGAAGAATAGCTATGACCAACCTAGACAGCATATTAAAAAGCAGAGGCTTTATTTTGCTGACAAAGATCTGTCTAGTTAAAGCTATGATTTTTCCAATAGTCATGTATATACGTGAGAGTTGGAGTATAAAGAAAGCTGAGCACCGAAGAATTGATGATTTTGAACTATGGGGTTGGAGAAGACTCCTGAGTCCCTCGACTGCAAGGAGATCCAACCAGTCAATCAAAAAGGATATCAGTTCTGAATATTCATTGGAAGGACTAATGCTGAAGCTGAAGCTCCAATACTTGGGCCACCTGATGCAAAGAACTGACTCACTGGAAAAGACCCTGTTTCTGGGAAAGATTGAAGGCAGGAGAAGGGGACAACAGAGGATGAGATGGTTGGATGGCATCACTCAATCGATGGACATGAGTTTGAGTAAGATCCTGGAGTTGGTGATAGACAGGGAAGCCTGTCATGCTACAGTTTATGGGGTCACAGAGTCGGAGACAACTGAGTGACTTAACTGAGCTGAACTGAAGGACAGTAGTGCTAACTAGTTTTATCAGAATCAGTTAAATCACTAGATGTATATACTCATAAAATCCACAGTCATATGGGTGGAGGTAGTGCAGTGAAATATACATTAGTCACTTAGGAAGTAGGTAGAAAATATGACTTAGAGCCATACTTGTTTTATTCAAACATTTTAAACTCCTTTTCTGCTGAGTTCTCTAATGCCTTGTATCTAGTCTCCAGGGTTCAATACTTACACTAAGTTCATATCCAAACCTACAGTTTCTAAATATAGTAGCTGCTGTGTCTTTATTTGGAGCAGATTTAACATTTTTTAAAAAATGAAAAACTGACATTTAAAAAGATACTGGTTACATATATTTGTGGTCTTCCTAGAAGACAGTACAATCTTTTAAGCACTTGCCATAGGAAGCAGAGACAACAGTGAAGTTAGCTATAAACTATATTAGACATTAAACAAAATATAAGATTTTTTGTTTGTATAGAAAATCAATTTCAATATTTTATATTGAATGACTACTATTTTACAGACATCTCGTAACTATTGATAGCTTGGTTCACAAGTTAATATAGACATATAAAAATAAAATGAGGAAGTCAGCAAAAATAGAAGTGGGTCTATATTATATAATATCTGTTATGCCACTTTCTCGTATTTCTTTGCTCCAGGAGTTAGTTCCCATTATTCAGATTACCAATAAAAGGATGATGTCCAATCCTAGGAATTTTTAACCGATCAATGTCAACCAGATAATCTCATACACAGATATAACCAGTCAAAACCTGTGTATGTCTATGTCTATGTATGGTATGCATAGGGTACATTATTGGATACTATGAGAAAATCTCTGTAATTTGTTAGAATGTTAACATTCTCTGTGTTGACATTTACTCCCTTATTCCTTACATATACGTGCACTCACATATACTAGCACACACACTTGTTTATGTATACATTGATTTGTATATTTAAATATGTAATAAGCATATATATTTATACTTAGTTACATGTATTATTCACACACATGTATGTATATTTTCAAAAGTATAAATTTTATTGGCTAAAAAACTTATTGAGCTCATTACTTTTACAAATATGTACTTCTATTTGAAAGAACATTCATGTCTTATGTCCCAGAATATTGGAGCCCTAGAACAAGGCTAATTAAATTTTGATTACAAATAGACAGGATTGAGTTAGAGAAGGCTCCAGGTATTCATCTCATCTAAATGTTAAAGGATGTTTTAAAAAGAAATAAAAACACGTGCCACCTTTTTAGAGAGAACGAGGCAGTCTGGCAGTGATATAATCCTTTTCAGTTGGTTACCATAGTGACCTGATCTGAAAAAACAAGAATGTCACTGTCACGGATTCAGCAGTGGCAGAGAATCTCCAAATGTCTTGTCATTTTCCTTTACGTATTTTCACATTATTCTTAGAGGACTTTAAGTGAATTTTAGAATGATAAATATGAAACTACAAATTGGAGATGAAAAATTTTATTAATATTTTCAGAAGAACCAAGGATTAAGTGGTTAACTGTGATTAAATTATTAAGGTTTAAGTGCATACCTTTTTCAAGGAAACCACTTAGTTTAGTCCATGACTGTGTTTGCTAAACTCTTGAAACAAGTATTAAGTATCAAGATATTTGGCTCCTGCCAATACAGGAGATGAGGGTTTGATGCTTGGGTGGGGAAGATCCCCTGGATTAGGAAATGGCATTCTACTCCAGTATTCTTTCCTGGAAAATCCCGTGGACAGAGGAGCTTGGTGGGCTACAGTCCATGGGGTTGCAAGAGTTAGACATGGCTGAGTATATGCACATCATCAACACACCATCAAAATATTAAACAAAAATTTTTTTCATGCAAAAATGCAAGTGTTTCCTTAACAGTTATGTTCTACATCATAAAAAAGGTCTCATATATTTGGACCTGGATACAAAATTGGGAAGAACTGGTTCAGGTCAACAACTTTACTTGAGATCTGTAAATGTATTGATAACAGATAGGGTAGCTTGTTAGAGAACATACTATAGTAAGACATTAAAGAGGAATTTTTGAGAGAAAATCAACTTAGGAGAAGGATAATTTTCTGTGCAAGATATTCAAAATTAGGTACTGAGTGTTGGGATGAAGAAACACAGTTTTGTAGCAGCCATCCACCTTGGGAAGTAAAACACTGTGTCAAAAGAGGACTCTTTTTCTTTCACTGTGGCTCACATTTAACCTGAGGTTCTTAGAAAACAGATGCTAAGACTAAGCTGACATGTTACATTTAGTTAAGGTTGAAAGTGAAGGTGTAAGTCATTGAATTGTGTCCAACACTTTGAGACCCAATGGACTATACAGTCCATGGAATTCTCCAGGCCAGAATAATGAAGTGGATAACCTTTGCCTTCTCCAGGGGATCATCCCAACTCAGGGACTGAACCCAGCTCTTCCACATTGCAGGTGGTTTCTTTACCAGCTGAGCCACCAGGGAAGACCAAGAATACTGGAGTGGGTAGCCTATCCCTTCTCCAGCAGATCTTCCCAATCCAGGAATCAAACTGGGGTCTCCTGCATTGCAGGTGTATTCTTTACCAATTGAACTATAAAAGGGAAGCCCTAATTAAGGTTCAGTTCAGTTCAGCACAGTCGTGTCCGACTCTTTGCAACCCCATGAACCGTAGCACTGTAGGCCTCCCTGTCCATCATCAACACCTGGAGTCTACCTAAACTCACGTCCATTGAGTCAGTGATGCCATCCAACCATCTCATCCTCTGTCGTCCCCTTCTCCTCCTGCCTTCAATTTTTCCCAGCCTCAGGGTCTTTTAAAATGAGTCAGCTCTTTGCATCAGGTGGCCAAAGTGTCAGAGTTTCAACTTCAACATCAGTCCTTCCAATGAACACCCAGGACTGATCTCCTTTAGGATGGACTGGTTGGATCTCCTTGCAGTCCAAGGGACCCTCAGGAGTCTTTTCTAACACCACAGTTCAAAAGCATCAATTCTTCAGTGCTCAGTTTTATTTACAGTCCAACTCTCACATCCATACATGACCACTGGAAAAACCATAGCCTTTACTAAATGGACCTTTTTTGACAATGTCTCTGCTTTTTAATATGCTGTCCAGGTTGGTTATAACTTTCCTTCCCAGGAGTAAGCATCTTTTAATTTCATCTGCAGTGATTTTGGAGCCCCCCCAAATAAAGTCTGCCACTGTTTCTACTGTTTCCCCATCTATTTGCCATGAAGTGATGAGACTGAATGCCATGATCTTAGTTTTCTGAATGTTGAGCTTCAAACCAACTTTTTCACTCTCCTCTTTCACTTTCATCAAGAGGCTCTTCAGTTCTTCTTCACTTTCTGCCATAAGGGTGGTGTCATCTGCATATCTGAGGTTATTGATATTTCTTCTGGCAATCTTGAATTCAGCTTGTGCTACATCCAACCCAGCATTTCCCATGATGTACTCTGTGTATAAGTTAAATAAGCAGGTGGCAATATACAGCCTTGACGTACTCCTTTTCCTATTTGGAACCAGTCTGTTGTTCCATGTCCAATTCTAACTGTTGCTTCCTGACCTGCATATAGATTTTTCAAGAGGTAGGTCAGGTGGTCTGGAATTTCTACCTCTTTCAGAATTTTCCACAGTTTATTGTGATCCACTTAGTCAAAGGCTTTGGCATAGTCAATAATGCAGAAATAGATGTTTTTCTGGAACTCTCTTGCTTTTTTGATGGCCATCTCTACAGATCCTGAACAGAAAAGAAGGAACATGAAAAAGAGAAGGGAGAAAGAAAATATAAATTGGTGTCTTATCAAACTGACTTTATGGTCACAGAAAAGACAGTTGGTCATTCAGTCCTGCTGGATATCTTCAGATAAGGTAAATAAATTTTCTCAGAAAAGTCTATGTGGGGAAGAAAAAGTAACCAATTTACAATTTAACTTCTTGATTTTCCCTTTCAATGATCATGGATCACCCAGCAGAGCATTTACTCAACCACACAATCAAGATCTGGCTTACATGTGGGAAAGCCACAATCTTTGTTTTCTCATGGTATCTGACCTGAGTGTTGAAGTTGGTGTGGCTCCTGCTATAATAGGTGTAATGCAATTCTGTCCTAAGCTTTGGTTTGACCTCTGAGGCAGTCTAAACCGTCAAGATATGATCAGTTGTAATTGCTTTAAAAACTTAGAGAGGTTTACCAAACACATTACAATCACTGCTTCTGCAGCTGGTGCTAGGATATACTTAATGTTCATCATCAAACACATGCAACATCCATTCTAGATTTTATGAGGGTGACCCAGACATTCATCATGAGATACAGACACTTGTTTGCCTTGTGCATGTTGCTGCAGTTGTCCATTCGCAGTTATCACTGGGCAGAGGCATTCTATGTGATAATATGTTGCAAGCATACTTCCCTGTCTCCATTATGTGTTCACAACCATATCGTTTCATAGTTATGAGGGTTGATTAGAGCAGCCAATAGAGAAGTTACTTTTCTGCCACCTGGCCTGTTAGCACGAGGAGTACAAAATGGGCAGGTGGCAAATACAATCAGCCACCAGTTCAGTCAAAGCATTATAGTATCCTCTGATAGAAGTGTTGAACTCTTTGTAACATGGACTTCATTATCTAACAGAGTATACTTTTGCAGAGATGGGGAGTGCAAATTCTGCAAGTAGGTTAATAGTAAAAGTAATAGTATATAGATGACACCACCCTTATGGCAGAAAGTGAAGAGGAACTAAAAAGCCTCTTGATAAAAGTGAAAGAGGAGAGTGAAACTGCTGCTGCTGCTAAGTCGCTTCAGTCGTGTCCGACTCTGTGTGACCCCATAGACAGCAGCCCATTAGGCTCCTCTGTCCCTGGGATTCTCCAGGCAAGAATACTGGAGTGGGTTGCCATTTCCTTCTCCAATGCATGAAAGTAAAAAGTGAAAGTGAAGTCGTTCAGTCGTGTCCAACTCTTAGCGACCCCATGGACTGCAGCCTACCAGGCTCCTCCGTCCATGGATTTTCCAGGCAAGAGTAGTGGAGTAGGGTGCCATTGCCTTCTGCGAGAGAGTGAAAAAGTTGGCTTAAAGCTCAACATTCAAAAAACAAAGATCATGGCATCTGGTGCCATCACTTCATGGGAAATAGATGGAAAACAATGGAAACAGTGTCAGACTTCATCTTTTTGGGCTCCAAAATCACTGCAGATGGTGACTGCAGCCATGAAATTAAAAGACACTTACTGCTTGGAAGTAAAGTTATGACAAACCTCGATAGCATATTAAAAAGCAGAGACATTACTTTGCCAACAAAGGTCCATCTAGTCAAGGCTATGGTTTTTCCTGTGGTCATGTATGGATGTGAGAGTTGGACTGTGAAGAAAGCTGATCGCCGAAGAATTGATGCTTTTGAACTGTGGTATTGAAGAAGACTCTTGAGAGTCCCATGGACTGCAAGGAGATCCAGCCAGTCCATTCTGAAGGAGATCAGCCCTGGGATTTCTTTGGAGGGAATGATGCTAAAGCTGAAACTCCAGTACTTTGGCCACCTTATGTGAAGAGTTAACTCATTGGAAAAGACTCTGATGCTGGGAGGGATTGGGGGCAGGAGGAGAAGGGAACGACAGTGGATGAGATGTCTGGATGGCATCACTGACTCAATGGACGTGAGTCTGAGTGAACTCTGGGAGTTGGTAATGGACAGGGAGGCCTGGTGTGCTGTGATTCATGTGGTCGCAAAGAGTCAGACATGACTGAGCAGCTGAAATGAACTGAACTGAACTGAAGACTCCCTGTCCATGATGAACATGTAGAGACAGGGAAGGTAGCAAATATTTTTGCCCAGCTTACTTCCACATTTCACATGAATCTCTTCATAAGGGGTCATATCTTTTCTTCTTACATCAGTTGATTGTTGGGATCTTGCCATGAAGCTGTATGTGTGGTATTGTTGCAAAAGACATTCGTGATACGAGAACTATGAATGTGAACAATTTATGTTTATGAGACAACTGATTTTTTTGTGTCTTGTGCCCCTGATCAGGCTAGTTTCTGCTTATACTACTACCATTATGCAACACATTTCTGCTATGACTCCCTAACATTTTGCATTGGGGAATCGAATGACACATAGCTCCTCATGGCTAGCTATGGCCACCTAGTCAATTAGTGTATTATTATCAAAGGCTTATTCTCTACATGGATACCAATAGCTCTTTGTAGAAAAGAACTGTCTTCTGAGGAGGATATCACCTTGTTTCATAACCCCAGGGGTCTATTCAGTGGCATTCCTAACTCCACAGGCCATCTTTATTCACCATGGATACAGCTAGCAAGAGTGAATCTACTGAATCATTTTTTTTTTTGTATAGTTTTATTTACATATTTTTTGGCTGTGCTGGTCTTCATTGCAGCACAGGCTTCTCTCTAGCTGTGGTGAGCGGGGGCTACTCTCTAGCTTTGGTGTGCAGGCTTCTCGTTGCGGTGGCTTTTCTTCTTGCAGAGCATGGACTCTAGGGGGTGTGGGCTGCAGTAGTTGTGGCTCTCAGGCTCTAGAGCACAGACTCAAGAGTTGTGGTGCCCAGACTTAGTTACTCCACAGCATGTGGGATCTTCTCAGATAAGGAGTCAAACCCATGTCTCTTGCATTGGCAGGTGGATTCTTTATCACTGAGGCACCAGGGGAGCCCTGATCCTTAAGTCCCAAATAAGATAGTAGCTTCTCTGCAGCCAGAACATTCTTAAGACTTATTTTGTATTGAGTCTCACTTGAAACTGGACAACTGTTGAAATTGCCCAATAAATGATGTAGAAGAGTATAATAAAATTCCAAGGGCTGTGCCTCTTTCTTAGTGACAGGAAACATGAGGTGCAGGCACTCATCTTGTACCTTAAAGAGAATAAGGTAGTCTGTTCTAAACCAATAAATTCCAAAAAAATTTACAGGCCTTTCTCTCTTTTTTTTCTGCAATTTTTTTCTTATACCTCCTGTCCTACCTGTGTCTTTCTATGAAGTCCACTGAATTTGCCACTTTCTGCTCAAGTCCAGTTGCTATTATTCATTAATATAATGGGTCACCATAATGTTCTGCTGGATGACAAGATGTTCAGGACCATATAATTACACATAGTAGAAGAGTTAACATAGACATTTATTATACTGCTTTCCTCACTGGATAACTGCACACTGCTTTCAGTCACCTCTACTAATGAGGATTGAGAAGAAAGTTTTCCATGTATCAGTTGTCTTATGCCAAGTGCCAAAGTTTGTATAGATCTGTTTTAATAACAATACTGTATTCAACAAAATAACTATAATTGGGGCCACTATCTGAATATGTTTACACATTATTCACTGTGATTCATTTCTCTGGCTTTCCTTTCAATTATTTTCTCATTGAATGTGCCAGATGAGAAAACTGAATCACGTTCCTGTGATTAATTGGCATTGCTGTGTTGATTGCCATCATGAATATTACAATTTGTGTTACTGCTGGGAATCCTTGCATGCTTTCAGGGTTTCTATAGCACTTAAATTTTACTGTGAAGGAGAAATTCTCATTATTATTGCCCACTCCCACACCAAGCAAGTGTAAAAGCCTCTTGCCCTCTCAATCCCTTGCCTTTGAACACAAGTAAATATAGGTGAAAGCTTTCATAACCGTGATGTCATGCATGTCAGGAATTTTTAAATCCACAGTTAAAACAAGCTTCACAGAAAAATCTGCCTGGATGTCGAGTGCAAAACATTTTCCCATTCATAGCAGAATGTCAGTGACCCATCACTAAAAAGTGTGTACTGACTTACTTCATCTTGCAGAGAACCTTTTTCCACAAGTGGAGGAGATAGGACTTGAAAGGGCAAGAATGTGTCAAAAGACTTTCACAATTCTATAAATTTGAAAACACATATAAAGCCAGGATTTTCTTACTATACTGCACAGAAACTATAGAGTCTCAGACACCCTCTCTGAGGCCATGGAGGAGAGTGCCAGTGACAGGAGTAAGTAGGGCTCTCAAATGTCTAATCATGTTTTGAATGGAATAGGTTCAGTGTATTTGCTATGAACATCAGATATTCTTAGATTTCACATAAAAGAAAGTGTGATTTTTATTTTCTTTATTTTTAACCACAAAATTAATTTTATATTGGGGTATAGCTGATCAACAATGTTGTGGTAGTTTCAGGTGAAGACTGAGGTGCTCAGCCATATATATACGTATATCTATTCTCCTCCTGAAAACAGGATAACCACAATGGCGTGATCACTCATCTAGAGCCAGAAACCCTGGAATGCAAAGTCAAGTGGGCCTTAGCATCACTATGAACAAAGCTAGTGGAGGTGATAGAATTCCAGTTGAGCTATTTCAAATCCTAAAAGATGATGCTGTGAAAGTGCTGCACTCAATATGCCAACAAATTTGGAAAATTCAGCAGTGGTCACAGGACTGGAAAAGGTCAGTTTTCATTCCAATCCTTAAGAAAGGCAATGTCAAAGAATGCTCCAGTTCAGTTCAGTTCAGTTGAGTGACTCAGTCATGTCTGACTCTTTGCGACCCCATGAATCGCAGCACGCCAGGCCTCCCTGTCCATTACCAACTCCCAGAGTTCACTCAGACTCACGTCCATCAAGTCAGTGATGCCATTCAGCCATCTCATCCTCTGTCGTCCCCTTTTCCTCCTGCCCCCAATCCCTCCCAGCATCAGAGTCTTTTCCAATGAGTTAACTCTTCACATGAGGTGGCCAAAGTACTGGAGTTTCAGCTTCAGCATCATTCCCTCCAAAGAAATCCCAGGGCTGATCTCCTTCAGAATGGACTGGCTGGATCTCCTTGCAGTCCATGGGACTCTCATGAGTCTTCTTCAATACCACAGTTCAAAAGCATCAATTCTTCGGCGATCAGCCTTCTTCACAGTCCAACTCTCACATCCATACATGACCACAGGAGAAACCATAGCCTTGACTAGATGGACCTTTATTGGCAAAGTAATGTCTCTGCTTTTCAATATGCTGTCTAGGTTGGTCATAACTTTCCTTCCAAGGAGTAAGCATCTTTTAATTTCATGGCTGCAATCACCATCTGCAGTGATTTTGGAGCCCAAAAAGATAAAGTCTGACACTGTTTCCACTGTTTCCCCATCTATTTCCCATGAAGTAATAGGACCGGATGCCATGATCTTCATTTTCTAAATGTTGAGCTTTAAGTCAACTTTTTCACTCTCCACTTTCACTTTTACCAAGAGGCTTTTTAGTTCCTCTTCACTTTCTGCCATAAGGGTGGTGTCATCTGCATATCTGAGGTTATTGATTTTTCTCCCTGAAATCTTGATTCCAGCTTGGGCTTTTTCCAGCCCAGCGTTTCTCATGATGTACTCTGCATAGAAGTTAAATAAGCAGGGTGAAAATATACAGCCTTGACGTACTCTTTTTCCTATTTGGAACCAGTCTGTTGTTCCATGTCCAGTTCTAACTGTTGCTTCCTGACCTGCATACAGATTTCTCAAGTGGCGGGTCAGGTGGTCTGGTATTCCCATCTCTTTCAGAATTTTCCACAGTTTATTGTGATCCACACAGTCAAAGGCTTTGGCATAGTCAATAAAGTAGAAATAGATATTTTTCTGGAAATCTCTTGCTTTTTTGATGATCCAGCGGATGTTGACAATTTGATCTCTGGTTCCTCTGCATTTTCTAAAACCAGCTTGAACATCTGGAAGTTCACAGTTCACGTATTGCTGAAGCCTGGCTTGGAGAATTTTGAGCATTACTTTACTAGCATGTGAGATGAGTGCAATTGCGCAGTATTTTGAGCATTCTTTGGCATTGCCTTTCTTTGGGATTGCAATGAAACTGACCTTTTCCAGTCCTGTGGCCATTGATGAGTTTTCCAAATTTGCTGGCATATTGAGTGCAGCACTTTCACAGCATCATCTTTCAGGATTTGAAATAGCTCAACTGGAATTCCATCACCTCCACTAGTTCTGTTTGTAGTGATGCTTTCTAAGGCCCACTTGGCTTCACATTCCAGGATGTCTGGCTCTAAATGAGTGATCACACCATCATGATTATCTGGGTCGTGAAGATCTTTTTTGTACGGTTGCACTCATCTCACACACCAGTAAAGTAATGCTGAAAGTTCTCCAAGCCAGGCTTCTATAGTACATGAACCATGAAGTTCCAGATGTTCAAGCTGAATTTAGAAAAGGCAGAGGAACCAGAGATCAAATTGACAACATCCTTAGGATCATCGAAAAAGCAAGAGAGTTCCAGAAAAAACATCTATTTCTGCTTTATTGACTAGTTCAAAGCCTTTGACTGTGTCGATCACAACAAACCATGGAAAATTCTTCAAGAGATGGAAATACCAGACCACCTGACCTGCCTCCTGAGAAATCTGTATGCAGGTCAGGAAGCAACAGCTAGAATTGGACATGGAATGATTGACTGGTTCCAAATTGAGAAAGGAGTACATCAGGGCTGTATATTGTCACCCTGCTCTTTTAACTTATATGCAGAGTACATCATGTGAAATGCCAGGCTAGATGAAGCACAAGCTGGAATTAAGATTACTGGGAGAAATATCAATAACCTCAGATATACAGAGGACACCACCCTTATGGCAGAAAGCCAAGAAGAACTAAAGAGCCTCTTGATGAAAGAGAGAGAGGAAAGTGAAAAAGCTGGCTTAAAATTCAACATTCAAAAAATGAATATCATGGCATCTGGTCCCATCTCTTCATGGCAAATAGATGGGGAAACAATGGAAACAGTATCAGACTTTATTTCTTTGGGCTCCAAAATCACTGTAGATGGTGACTGCAGCCATGAAATTAAAAGACACTTGCTCCTTGGAAGAAAAGCTATGATAATTCTAGACAGCATACTGAAATGCAGAGACATTATTTTGTTGACAAAGGTCCATCTAGTCAAAGCTATGCCTTTTCTAGTAGTCATGTATGGATGTGAAAGTTGGCTATAAAGAAAGCTGAGTACCAAAGAATTGATGCTTTTGAACTGTGCTGTTGAAGAAGAATCTTGAGAGTCCCTTGGACAGCAAGAACATCCAACCAGTCAATCTGAAAGGAAATTAGTACTGAATATTCATTGGAAGGTCTTATGCTGAAGCTGAAACTCCAACACTTTGGCCACCTGATGCAAAGAACTGACTCATTAGTAAAGACCCTGATACTGAGAGAGATTGAAGGCAGGAGAAGGAGACAAAAGAGAATGAGATGGTCGAATGGCATCACCACCTCGATGGACATGAGTTTGAGAAAAGTCCAGGAGTTGGTGATGGACAGGGAAGCCTGGTGTGCTGCAACCATGGAGTCACAAAGAGTCAGACATGACTGAGCAGCTGAACTGAACTGAATTGATTCTCCTCCAAGCCACCCTCCCATCAAGCTAGTATATAACATTGGGCAGTTTCATGTGCTACATAATAGATCTCTGTTGGTTATCCATTTTAAATATAGCAGTGTGTTCATGACCTTTCCAAAGTTCCTTACTATCCCTTCCCCTACAGCAACTATAAGTTCTTTTTCTAAGTCCTTGAATCTCTTTTGTTTTGTAAGTTCATTTGTATCATTTATTTTTAGATTCCACATACAAGGGATATCATATAATATTTCTCCTTATCTTTCTGACTTACTTCACTGAGTATGAAGAAAGTGTGATTTTTAAAGTACTGATTTGATCCAACTTTCAATGTTTACTTTGTACAATGATGAAAGGTGAAAGCGGAAGTGTTTGTTGCTCAATCATGTCCCACTCTTTGGGAGTCCATGGACTATAGCCCACCAGGCACCTCTGTCCATGGAATTCTCCATTCAGGAATACTGGAGTGGATTGTCATTCCCTTCTCTAGGGGATCATCCCAACCCAGAATTGAATTCAGATCTCCTGCACTGCAGGCAGATTTTTACTGTCTGAACCAACAATAATACATGCATTCTAATCTAACTTTCAAAGCTTATATATCACAAAACTGTAATACATTCAATATTATCACATTTTAAATATTTCCTTAAAAATTATAGTGCTTTCTGCTACTTCTTTATCTACATGTTTTTTGAGGGGAACAAAACCTAACCAGTTAAACCAACAGTCCCAGTTTCCTGGGATGTAGTTGATATTTCCTGTGTTTCAGGCAATATCATATTGGTGAAGTAAAATTTCTAATTATGTGCTTTCTATATTTTAGTATATATCATAGCTTATTTTTTCCCTCTGATCATTTGAAAATGTATTGGATCAAGTTTTACAATATATGAAATACCTTTCTTGTTTTCCAATAAAATAAATATTGTAGTTTTAATGTTTTTCAAGGAGTTAGTTATAAACTATAAATACAGTCAGCTACATGTTTCACTCTCATCAATTTACCTGATAACAAAAAACTTGTTTTGGATAGGGAGACTGGACTGAAGTAAACCATGGAAATAATGATTGTGTTTATATGCTTGTTCATATATATCACATATTTCTACAACTCAGTGAGATATTCTCTTGTTAAAGACAGCATAAGCGTCTCTATAAAAATAAGCAAAATGTGAATGGTGTTGAATGAAAATTTGTAAGACTGACAAATCAGTTTCAAATGATATGTCACTGAATTAACAGTGGGACAAGAGAGAAAGTATCTAAATTAGACAGACAGTGAAGCAAGTAACCAACTCCAAAGCTAGGAAGAAAATAAGCAGAATTGAAAGCTCTGCAGAAACAAAATTGAAATGGGCAGAAGAACAAATGGAACCTGACATTATGACTTTGTATGGCCTAGATGTCTGTGACTGGAAATATCAAAAGATAGATATAAAGGCTGAGTGAAAAATAAAATGGCTAAGTTTGGAATTGCTGGAAAGCAAATCATTTTAAAATGAAACAGTCAACATGGCTGAGTGTCCTGGTGATTTGCCATTGTCTTTTAAAATCTGCTCCTGGTAGACATATTGAGAGGAAAAGTAACTGAGATAAAAAGCACATGTCACTTAAAATTTCAGTTTTAACTTTATGACAAATAGCTTAGCTATCTAACCTTGGGTAAATCACTTAACTTTTCTGAACTTAGCATCCTTTTCACAACCTTTGATAAACTATTGGGCAAAATGGTGAGTCTGTTCTGTTTCTATTTATCATCACTTAAAATAATCATGGAGAAAGCAATGGTACACGACTCCAGTACTCTTGCCTGGAAAATCCCATGGAAGGAGGAGCCTGGTCGGCTGTAGTCCATGGAGTCGCGAAGAGTCAGACACAACTGAGCGACTTCACTTTCATTTTTCACTTTCATGCATTGGAGAAGGAAATGGCAACCCACTCCAGTGTTCTTGCCTGGAGAATCCCACGGATGGCGGAGCCTGGTGGGCTGCAGTCTATGGGGTCACACAGAGTCGGACACGACTGAAGTGACTTAGCAGCAGCAAAATAATTAATATTTTAAGGAATATAGGAAATGCTTTTCCTAGGTTCCATTCTAGCTCCACCATTTACTGCTGCTGCTGCTAAGTCGTTTCAGTCTTGTCCAACTTTGTACGACCCCAGAGACGGCAGCCCACCAGGCTCTTCCGTCCCTGGGATTCTCCAGGCAAGAACACTGGAGTGGGTTGCCATTTCCTTCTCCAATGCATGCATGCAGGCTAAGTCGCTTCAGTCGTGTCTGACCCTGTGCGAACGCATGGACAGCAGCCCACCAGGCTCCTCTGTCCATAGAATTCTTCAGGCAAGAATACTGGAGTGGGTTGCCATTTCCTTCTCCACCGCCATTTGCTAAGAGTATCTTAATTTGTCTCTGCCTCTGTGTCTTTATGCATCAACTGTGGTTAATAAAAGTATGTACCTCATATGGTCACTATGAACAAAAAAATGAAACAATGCACAAAAAGCATTTTACATAAAGTCTATTGGAAAAACATTCACCATACATCAGTAAAGGTTGGTTTACCAAGAAGTTTATGTAACTTAAGGTTTAGGATCTTTATTTGCTGGGATTCCTTCTAATATTCTATACCTGATTTTTGGTCAAAATGCATTATTTTAAAAGTATACCCCAAACATTCAATAAGCCTCAAAACTAAAAAGTAGCAATTATTCCTTTACATTGCATATTTTAAAACTAACATCTAAAACATCTATTCAGTTAGTTACAAAATAATAGCAATCTAAAGAAGCTTGGTATAGCTAAAAATGTGAATGTGAATGTGAATGTGTTAGTCGCTCAGTCATGTCCAACTTCTGAGATCCCATGGATTATAACCCACCAGGCGCCTCTGTCCATGGAATTCTCTAGGCAAGCATACTGGGGAGTGGGTCACCATTTCCTTCTCCAGGGGATCTTCCCGACTCAGAGATTGAACCTAGGTCTCCCACATTGCAGGCAGACTCATGTCTGAGCCACTAGGGTAGCTAAAAAGTAATCAAATGTGTTGTCTAAATTAGAATTAACATAGAGTATATGGTTTGTAAAATTGTCATGTCATGAAACTGACACTGATTTCAAGAATGTCAAGTCCTTTAAAGGAACTTGAGTTGACAAAGACATCTAGGCAGCATGGCAACATGAGAGTCCATTTTTTGTTTTCAAACACTAGACTGAGGTTACCAATGGGAAAATAGAAGACTAGGAAGGAAAGAATCTTATCTCTTCTGTGGGGGAAAAAAGTAAAGTTCTTCTAATGAGCTACATTTCTGAGGAAAAAGGAAAAACTTTATTTCATCCTTGAGTTTGAGACTAACAGTTCTGTCCATTTCTTACTCCTGAATTACAGGGAGTTTGGTGTGACAAAAAATAAAAGTAAGCTCCTTATGCTCTTAACTTCCTGCTCTTCTCCCACTTGAAACCTTCCTAGAACAGAATTCAGAAACTTTAATTATCTGGGGAAATTAAACATGGTATTGCTCAGATAAGGAAACCCAACGGAGAATACAGAGTGAAAGGGAATCTAGGAGACACCTCAGTAAAGCAGAGTGGCCAGAGTGCAGCCTGTCATAGGAAAGGTTCTGAGTTCATCCTGCCTACTTCCTAGCGAAATGACCATGAAAAGTATTTAACCTTCCTGATCCTCAGGGTTGTTTATTTATTTTTTCAATTTATCAAAAATTGATGTTTCCTACTCTATGAATCTCAGAGAATGTACCATCAGTATCAGCTTGTATTATGAGAATCTCTACAAATAAAAGATTAAATAGTTACCATAGAATAGTTTAAAGCTTACTTCTTAATAATAGTACTGACAGAACTTTTTTAATATGTTATTAAAAAAAAAACCTTCCACTTCTAGATACTCACTGTAGTATAATTTGAAGTCTAGATATATTTGATAATTTCACAAAATGAGTTCATTGTACATGTATTGACCGAGTTATTGGTAGTGGCTCTGCCATTAGTTGTGTGATCTTGAGGAAGTTACTTAAAATGCCTCTTCTTTCCAATTCTTTATCTGTAAAAGTAGATTAATCACAGTGAGTAGATATGAAGAACAGATTTCTAAATTTTAGAAATCCATGGTAAATACATTATGAAATTTTATATTATTATACTCTACTATAATACCAAGTGTTCTACTTAATATACAAACAAAATTTTATCAATAAAGGAAATTTAAAAACACATGAATATCCACAATTTCAGTATCCCAACAAATTGGAAATTTCTAATTTTTCATGCTTTTCCAGTTCTTAACTATATCTTGGGGAATTTTTATAGTATGATGATTGCAAGTTTTTTAGTTGTTAAATAACATCATTAGATTATAAACATTTTCTGTATTTCCTCCTAATATTCATACCTAGGTTTAAGGGATGTAACATTTCATCAGTATAATACTATCAAATTATTTCATCAGTGAATCATAGCTTGAAATTCAATTTTTATATGTAATGAGATAACCATACTGTGAGAGACAAAAAAAAAAAAAAAAAACTGTTAACCATTGATTTTATTTTGTTATTGCTATTATTTACAATGTGATTATTGAAATAATACTATATTTTAACTTTTCTTAATATTATTACCTAAGAATAAAATTATTGTGTCAAATGATGAGAACATTTTTAAGAAACCTGAAATATATTGCAACACTATTTTTTAGAAGAGTTTTACCCATTCAAGTGTCAAAACAAACAAACAAAAAACACATCTGTGTATGTTTCATATAACTGCAGAATTGGGTTTATCATTGATTTATTATTAATTTTAATATTTGATCAGAAACTCTTTTTTAAATATATATAAAAGTTTTATTCATTTTGCAATATGTGTGTGTGAATGTGTACATACAGGAATAGATATAGCTATATCACTATATAAATTTTGAGAAAACAAGAAACATACTCTGAATTGTATGTACCATTAGAGGCTGGAAGTTTTACAAGAAAGATAGGTAGATTATTCAGAACTGATGTGTCCTTTTTTGTCTTTTAATATATTTCAAATTTATAATTTTAGTATGAAAAACTGATCAACATTGCAATTATTTTTTAAATCTATTTTATTGAAGTATAGTTGATTTGCAATGTTGTATTTCTTTCTTCTGTACTATACACTGATTCAGTTATACATATATGTATTAGGTTGGCCAAAAATTTCAGTCAGGTTTTTCCATAACATGCTATCCACCCTCATCATACACAATAGCTTTAAAACTTCCCTGAAAATTCATTGTCCTGCCTCCCTTCCCTTCCCCTAACCCCTGCCAACCATTGATCTTTTACTTTTCCATATATATATTTTTTATATATGACTCTATTGTTTTAGTTTTTGTTTTTGTCTAACAGTCTTTCATATGTAGTTTCCTCAATAATATTATTTTTAAAAACAACTTTATTGCTATAAAAAGTATATACCACCTTATCAAAAAGTGGGAAAAAGACCTAAACAGACATTTCTCCAAAGAAGACATACAGATGGCCAACACACACATGAAAATATGTTTAACATGGCTCATTAATAGAGAAATGCAAATCAAAACTACAATGAGATATCACTTCACACCAGTCAGAATGGCTGTTATCAAAAAGTCTACAAACAATAAATGCTGGAGAGGTGTGGAGAAAAGGGAATGCTCTTGCACTGTTGGTGGTATAACAGAATAATCAATGTAAATTGATACAGTCACTATGGAAAACAGTATGAAGATTCCTTAAAAAACTAGGAATAAAAGAACCATATGACCCAGCAATCCCACTCCTAGGCATATACCCTGAGGAAACCAAAGTTGAAAAAGACACATGTATCCCACTGTTCATTGCAACACTATTTACAATAGCTAGAACATGGAAGCAACCTAGATGTCCATCGACATATGAATAGATCAAGAAGTTGTGGTACATATACACAGTGGGATATTACTCAGCCATAAAAAAGGAATGCATTTGCATCAATTTTAATGAGATGGATGAACCTAGAGTCTATTTTACAGAGTGAAGTAAGTCAGAAAGAGAAAGATAAATACTGTATACTAACACATACATACAGAATCTAGAAAAATGGTACTGAAGAATTTATTTGCAGGGCAGCAGTGGAGAAATAGACACAGAGAATAGAATTATGGACATGGGGAGAGGGGAGGAGAGAGTGAGATGTATGGAGAGAGTAACATGGAAACTTGCATTGACATATGTAAAATAGATAGCCAACAGGAATTTGTTGTATGGCTCAGGAAACTCAAACAGGGTCTCTGTATCAACCTAGAGGAGTGGGATGGGGAGGGAGATGGGAGGGAGGTTCAAAAGGGAGGGGATATATGTATACCTATGGCACCCCACTCCAGTACTCTTGCCTGGAAAACCCCATGGATGGAAGAGCCTAGTAGGCTGCAGTCCATGGGGTTGCTAAGAGTAGGACACGACTGAGTGACTTCACTTTCACTTTTCACTTTCATGCATTGGAGAAGGAAATGGCACCCCACTCCGGTACTCTTGCCTGGAGAATCCCAGGGACGGGGGAGCCTGGTGGGCTGCCATCTATGGGGTCCCACAGAGTCAGACACGACTGAAGCGACTTAGCAGCAGTAGCAGCAGCATGGCTGATTTATGTTGAGGTTGGATAGAAAACACCAAAATTCTGTAAAGCAATTATCCTTCATTTACAAAATAAACTTTAAAAACTATATACCATAAAATTTGCCCATTTTAAATGTGCAATTAGATGATTTTTACTAAATTTAGCAACACTTTTTAGTAAATTTAGCGCACACACACACAAACAAAATATTCCCAAAGTATTCAGTTTTAGAACACTCCATTAACCCAAATGCTGTTTATAATTAATCCTGCCTTGCCTCCCCACGCTAGGCAATTACTATCTATGTCTTTAGATTTGTCTTTTGCATACATTTAACATACATTTAATTGTACAGTGTATTTATTTCATGTTTGATTTCCTTTTTTTTTTTTTTGACCTGATATCTCAGAGGTTTGTCCTTTGTCCATTAGCAGTATATACGACTATTCCATTTATTTTCATTGTCAAATAGTATTTCCTTATATAGAAATATGACATTATGTTTATCCAATCACCATTTGAATTATTTCCTTTTTTGTTGTTCTTTTTTTTTTTGCTATCTTGAAAATGATGCTATGATTATTGTAATTATTTTTACACAAATTTTTACATGGTGAAGTTTAAATTAGATTTTGGTAAAATAAATAAGGACTACAATGCTAAAACAATTTTTTAAATGAGGAATGTATATGATAAGGTATGATTTGTTCAATTATTTATTAATGGGCTGGATGTCATCCTGGTGACTATGAAGTTAACTCAAACATTTTTATTAGCTATGCAACTTTGTGAGTAAAAAATATGTTATTTTCTCAGAATCAAGAAAATGAATAAATTTTTTTTTCCTGAGGAGTTGTTTATAGAAGTTAAACAAACCTTAAGAAGCAATATTTTTTAAACTTTCCACACTCACCTTGTGAGAGTATTCATTTATCAACACCAGGAAGGCAGTACTCTCTATGTTACCTGATCCATCAAAACAAGGTGTGGAAGATAGAAGAGAAATAGAGAAATACATTTTCTTACTTCTGCTCTTTGAGCAAAAGGGAAGTTGAGGGGATAAATTAAGATGCTGAGATTTTTAATTATATGGATACATTTGTTATGGAAAACTATATATGTGAAAATATGTATTTCAGTTATAGCTTAAAATGTTATTCCATTTTTCTTATAAACTTTAGTCTTTTATGTGGAAAGCATCAACATTAAAAGTATACTTTAAGTGAATGAAATAGCATATAGAGCACAGTATTTTTTTTCCATTTGGAAAATATTATTACATATTTATGTTGTTGTAGAATAAAAATAAACACACACAAACAATCAATCTTCATGCTTCTGAAATATCACAGTGGACTATTGCAAAAAACATAAAATATTAATAACTTTTTTTTTTCAATTTCAGAGGTCATATTTGTTCTGGTCATTTATGAGGTTTTAAATTAATTGCTTTCCAGCTAATTTTCATAATGAAAGTGAAAGTGAAGTGGCACAGTCATGTCTGACTCTTTGCATCCCCATGGACTGCACAGTCCATAGAATTCTCCAGGCCAGAATACTGTAGTGGGTAGCTTTTCCCTTCTCCAAGGAATCTTCCCAACCCCGGGATCAAACCCAGGTCTCCCGCATTGCAGGTGGATTTTTTATCAGCTAAACTACAAGGAAGCCCAATTTTCATAATAATCACTCTTAAAAAGGACTCAAAAAAAAAAAAAAAGACTCAATTACATAGTAAACATTTAAGAACTCTTTCTTTGCAAATACATTTCATGACTTTAAATGTCACTCACTTTTAGCTGTAAAACATGGCATCTAAGACCTCAATAGCTGTGAAGATAGTGTGCTCATTTACTGCTCTGTATGGTTGTTTGGGCTTCCCAGGTAGTGTTAGAGTTGAAGAAACTGCCTACTAATGCAGGAAACATAAGAGAAATGAGTTCCATACCTGGGTCTGGAAGATCTCCTGGAGAAGGGCGTGGCAATCCACTCCAGTATTCTTGCCTGGAGAATTCCATGGGCAGAGAAACCTGGAGGGCTACAGACTCAAACATGACTGAAGAGGCTTAGCATGCATGCATGCAGTTGTGTGCCCTCCATTTTACCTAGCTGGGCTTCCCTGGTGGCTCAGCCAGTAAAGAACCCTCCTGCAATGCAGGAAGATACCCTAGAAGAGGGCATGGCAACCCACTCTAGTATTTTTGCCTGGAGAAACTCCATGGACAGAGGAGCCTGGATGGCTACAGCCATGGGATCACACAGAGTCAGACATGACTGAACAACTAAGCACTTAGCTAAGAATTTAAAAAAATGTCTTTATGTAGATATTCCCTCCTATCCACAACTTCTACACTTATCTAGGAATACATGTGAACATAGTTTAAGAGTCTGGATTGAATATGTTTTAATGTGTGGAAGAATAATCTCCAAATATCAGTGGCTTAAAATAGCAAATGTTTCTTCCTGCTCTTTCTCGATGGCTTAGAATTCAGCTCTAGGCACTCATGGATCCTGGAAAAAATGTTCTGTCATATTGATTTCTGCTTTAGGTGCCCATAGAACTTCAAGTGAGAACTGGAAACATCCTCACTTCCAGTCACACTTCATGGTCATAACTTTGGTGGCCACATCCAAATTCGGAAGGTTGAGGAAGTTCAATCCTTCCTGTACGTAGAAATTAAGGGAAACTGAATAATAATAAATATCAGTACTTTTATTTATCTAAGTTGAAAAATTTTACCTTTCTTATTTTCTAAAATTGGATTTGTGTGATAGTATTAAAAGAAAAAAAAAAAAAACAATAAAAACGAAGAACTTGATGATGTCCTGCTTGTCAAAATCATTTCCAGTAGTAAACAAAATTTAACAGTGCTGCCATTTGTAGCCACCTCATTAGCTAATTTCCTAGTTTTTCAACTTGGTCTTTAGTAGTTACTACAGGGTGACTGAAATTTATTAGCAAGTATGATGATCAAAGCACAAGGTGTATGTCAGCTATTTCTAATCATCCCTTTTGATTAGAATGGGTTTTGAAACAAACACAACATATGTTCTGAAAACCACTTGTTAAAAAGCATGAGGTATTCATTTAGTCCTTTATTCAGTCTTTCAGTAATAGATTAGTGAGTATCTATTGTGGTAACTATATTGTATGATGTTGATAAAACAAAGATATGAAGAAGTCAGAGATTATCACCAATGGACTACATGAGTGAGGGAAAGGTTGGGATTATTTACATAATAATTCAATATTGAATGTAGTGTAATGGAGGCCAGAAGAGATATTCCTGAAGAAATATTTGATGATATCTAGTGTATCATGAGAAATTAACTGGAGAAAGAAGGTGGCAGGGAGATTTTCTTTGACACTTAGAAGGATAGACTATACATTTAATAAAAATGGAAAAAGCCATTGTGGATGGAAGATAGAGAGTAAAAAGGATTATGGAGCTTAAGTTCAGCTGAAAATGACTACAGTGAAATAGTGATTGGATTCCAAAGGACTTGGTAATAATTAACTGAGGGCTAAAAGCCAAGAATCACTTCTAGGTACAGTGGAAAGTGAATTGGTCTTAGATTCAAAAAGACTTTGTTCTATAATCTTCCAGCTCTTTTACTCTAGACAAATGTGCTCCTAGAGCCACAGTTTTCTCATTGACATGATTGTGATGATAACATTTACTTTATATGACTACTGTTAACATGACAGACAATGTCTTATGTGTCCAGTCCATTGCAGATTACTTTAATTTGAGATCTCCAAAATACAAACATCAAACTGGGATATGACTTACAAGAAATGTATGGAGGGAAACATTGGTGAAAGATAAAGAGGAGTGAGATAATAGAAAGAGGCTACAAACTGTGATAATGTCTAACACATATGCAGGAGAGAGGGAAAAAAAAAGGAATTGAGTAGAAAGAATCTCGAGACTACAGTGCATTTCTAGAAAACATTCAGCCAGGTTGATGGTGGTCCTGGAGTCAAAGTTTTCCCATAAAGAGCCCATTACTTGCAGGAATAGACTTGTATTTGCATCTCCGCAGTACTCAGTCAGTATGTGGGAGAAGACTATGAGAGCTGTGGTCTTAGCAAAAACATGATGGTGAATCCAGAGAGGCAGTCAAGCATGGACATCAGTCAAGCATGCTACTGACAAGAGGTCTGATTTACATATTTTTCATGGCTGCCACTACTCACTCCTTGAATCATGTAGATTATATATACTCCACAAGTTTAGGCAATTGCTTCTATATGATTCCCATGAGTTTCTCTTTTTGAAGGAGAAGCCTTGAACAAGATCTGTAGTACAAAATACTCCCCTCTGCTAAAGTTGGCTGCAAGGCTTCAAAGTGAATGCAAAAAAAAAAAAAAAAAAAAAACCTCAGCTATCTCCTTTGCAGATCTTGGTGGCTTACATGGTACTGTAACTCATTACTGAAGTGTCTGAGCTATTGGAAATGCCTTTTTTTGGGAATTCCTTGGCAATCCAGGGATTAGAACTCTACGCACTCTCACTGCCAAGGGCCTAAGTCTGGTCCCTGAGGGGTCAGAGAACTAAGACCCCACAAGCAGTGGGATGCATCTAAAACAAACAAACAACAATATCAAAAACAAAAAGAGTTTGATTCCCGAAAACAAAATGAAGAAGACCTAATGGGAAATACCTCAAAATTATCTCCTCAAAAATGTATTTTTCAAGCCGGTATTTCTGAACATGTCCTTTCACATTTCCAGTGGGGTAAGGGAATATGAGGAGGCACCCATGGGAATTATATAGATTGCGTATTAATTTTTTCTTGTTTCCATTGTGTAAAATCATTCACACTTTCTCATTGTGATCAAGGTCCATTACTTTTGTAGTGATGATTAACTTTTCTTACTTGCTGGTCCCTAAACACACGTACTCTAAAGTTCTTAGGCTATAGCCATAGACAGTAGTTCACTGGAGCACTTGATGTGTCCCCTGGCAAGAATACATTCTTCTGGGGACCAGGACTTTCAACCCTGTAAATAGTGAGTGCAAGAAGTACACACTTTTCCGTAGGTCATTTTGAGTGATGGTAAATGGAGTCACCTCTGGTTCCACTCGTTGGTTGATGGACCCACATATTTGTCTTGTGATTATCACCATAGGATGGTCCTTGAGTTGATACATAACACTGCATATTGAAAAATATCATCCCATTCTTTCAGAAAGTTGACTCTGAGTTGGCACTTTAGCTGTACAAGTCCAGTTTTCTAAAAAGTCAACCTTTTCTGGACGGTACAATACTTTATTCTATTGGTAGATCCCAGGACCCTATGTTCATGGATGCACTCACCTTTCTCAAGATGAAGCATTATCTGACCAGACGCTATGTTCTGTGCATTACATTCCTGTGGATCAGACATCTCATAATACCTCAAGTAGTGCTGCTGGTTAAGGATCTGTAGGCAAGAAAGAGAAAGGCATTCAATATATGAAATAGTTGTCCATCCTCTGTATATGAACTGTTGGCCCTTCAGGTATAGAATGTGTGCTATAATAACTTTATTTTATGCCACCATGACGACTTTTCCCATGTGCTCATTGCGCCAGTCCAGACCAAAAAATGGTGATGGCTCACTACTATTTATTGGTCAAGTCGTTTGCTGACTTAACAAAATGCCTCTTGTTTTCTGAGTGATTCTTGGTAGCCATCAATGTATGGTAAAATGCTTACTCTTTGTGCCCAATCCTAATGTCCATCCATATACTTCAGTCCCAAATATCTTTGTTGTCAATATTACATGCTTTTTACCTTCAGGCCCTGATCTGATGACCATGCCATTGACCATTACCCAAGAATATATATCTATATCTTCATCTATATCTATATCATCTGTGCGCTTCCCTGGTGGCTCAGCTGGTAAAGAATCCACCTGCAGTGCGGGAAACCTGGATTTGGTCCCTGGGTTGGGAAAATCCCCTGGAGAATGGAATGGCTACCCACTCCAGTATTCTGGCAGGGAGAATTCCATGAACCATATATAGTTCATGGGGTCGCAGAGAGTCAGACACAACTGAGTGACTTTCACTTTTCACTTTCATAACATCTGTATATCTATCATGTCCCCATATTGGAGTACTTCCTGTTCTACATAAAGTATATGAACAATGCAATGCTTACAGCTCCACCTATTGGGAAAGTTGACATTCTCCATTATCTTTCAAGGTTACTTTTTTTTTTTTTTTTTTTTACATTCATATAGCAAGCTAAACTATCTGTAGATCAACTTTGTTCATTCCCCTCTCCTTTGGCTGTTTATAGTGGGGTACTACTTATTACACTAGTCTATACTTACTCTTCAGATCCTTCCACTTCTACAGAGACTAAAGCGCAAAATATATGTAGGTATGATATGTATTAGTAACTATGTGTCATTGACATCTTGAATCATGACATTAAGCTCCATCATATCTCTTTCTCCTTCCAGAACACTTCATGGTTTTGGATTTGCTATCTCAGTCAATGTGTGACAGAGTACAGGTTCAGAGATTTCTCTGTGGGCTTTCATGCTATGATAGCTTTTACCATATAGGTCAAGAACAAAATGTTTAGGTTACTACCTTGTCAAGTGTATCAATTCCAATTATTCACTAAAGACTGGGAGAATATCCATTATATGGGTCCCTGGATGCATTGGGCCTAAACACCATGCTTTGTATGTCATGCCAAGGTGCCTGCCTAAACACCATGCTTTGTATGACATGCCAAGGTGCCTACCAATCATGCATCTAATAATACAGTAAATGTAAATTTAAAAAATTAAGAAATTTTATTAAATGAGTTGTGTGTATCTAAGTCGCTCAGTTTTATCCTACTCTTTGCGACCCCATGGCCTGTCGCCTGCCAGGGTCTTCTGTCCATGGTATTTCCCAGGCAAAAATTGAATGGATTGCCATTCCATTCTCCAGGAGATCTTCGCAACCCAGGGATGGAACCTGGGTCTCCTGCATTGCAGGCAGATTCTTTACCATCTGAGCCACCATGGGTAGCCCTAGTGGTAAAGAATCTGCCTGCCAATGCAGGAGATGTAAAAGATTCGTGTTTAGTTCCTGGTTGGGGAAGATCCCCTGGAGGAGGAAATGGCAACCCACTCTGTTACTCGTGCCTGGAAAATCCCATGAACAGAGGAGCCTGGTGGGCTATGGTCCATGGGGTCACAGAGTTGGACACAACTGAAGTGACTTAGCAGGTAACAAATTATAGGCTCTCAAAACCTATTGGCTTTTTTCCTCTTTGAGCAGAAATTTATCTAATATGCCATTTCAACAGGAAGATAATTTGATGTGTGGGTCTTCAGGTATTATACTCTTTGTCCCTTAGTGTCTGACTATTCTCATTTTCTCACTGTAAAGTCACCTGGTTAAATGACCATAGGTCCCTTTGGGGGAGACAGAGGGATTCTTGCAGTTGTGTTGCAGGGACTTTTCTTCTAAGGACCCAGATACTTCTTCAATCAGAGATTTTGACATAAAAATTGGGTCTGGTCTAGGTACTGAACAACAGATCATGTCTTTTCATTGACAGAACTGCCTTCATCCTCCTGATATTCTGTTCTTACTTTTTTTCTGGTTATAGATATTAAGGATCACAGTTGTTGACTGCCTATCTATTTTTTCCCCACTGACATCATGCTCTATTTCCCTGTTTCAAGACTTACCATGTGTCAATCTTCCTTGAATATCCTTCTACAAAGCTGATATTTAAGCTAACACAGAATTTTGGCTTTTGACAACTTACAGCTCTGAATTTTGTTACCTGGTTTCTTTTACTTTACAGCTATATTCATCTCCATCCATATAATCATTGTTCTCTGGCTACTCTCATAACCTCAGGATTAGCTTACATAGTCACTGTTGACCTTCTTAATGTTGACAGTACTCCATTAATAAATGGATTATTGTAGTGCTGATGAACAGATTGTCTTCTGGGATCAGAAAAATTATTTTCTGTGAGTCTGGCTTCACATGATAATCTATTAATATCTCACTATTTCTACTACTTTCAGTCCTCTATTTCTCTGTACCACTTGCCATGACAACTCAGGGGCTTATACTCCATTCAGTGTTGATCATCTATTTCTTCGCTTTTAAGAGCTACCCCAGCAGTGACTTTTCTCCAGCATCTTATCTGTTGAAGTCTGATGTCCCAAGAAAAAAAGTGTTTTCCAATCAATGACTTCTTAGGGACCCAATCTTATATTCTGGTCCAAGTAATCAAGTATATTCTAATCTGGTCACAGAGATACTCTTGACTCAATATTTAGTCCCTGGCAGCTCTATTGGAATACAGTTTCTTCCTTTGCTTAACAGGCCCTGAAAGTCCATAGCTGACTTTTCCTTCAATTTAACCTTAGCACTTAGGGACTCTAACCTAAGCACTTAGAGCACCTTAGCACTCTCCTCACTTGGAAACCAAGAGAGGAGATGGAGACAACTGAGCTGAATACTTATTGACTCTTGGAGACAGTCTTCCCTTGCATCTCCCAGGATGGGAGTAACGCTGGAAGAAGTGGGTTAAGCAAGTCTGTGAGCCTGAGGGTTAAAGATTTCTGTCTCCTATAAGATCTCATCCCCATATTACTAGGGTGCAGGTTTTAACAATAAGGGTCTGACTTTAGCATAATGAGCTACTTGAGCTGGAAATTGTCACACGAGCTCTGTTATTCTATCTGGACCTCAGTCTGCTGCTCAACTGTGTCTAATCATTCTAGGAGAAAATTGCCTCTTTGTAAGTTAATAAAAGATCCCCCATGACTTTCATATGTAGCTTTTACCTGGTTGGTAACAACCCTCAGTTTCTCATTATTTCTCCACAATGTGTTATCACAACTCAGCTCTAACCCTGAGATAACTACTATCGTTATAGACATTGTCCCCCCTCTTGTGATATTGTGATCAATAATAAGAAATATACATTTGGTCTTCATCCCAGTTCTTGGCTGAGTTCCTAAAACCTCTGGAATTCCCTAAGTGCTGAAAGCCATGTAGGTGTCTTTTGTTATGTTATGAGGTGACCTTTGAACCCCACCTAAGGATGCAGACTGTTTGCCAGAGGAGGCAACCCTGTGATTAGAAGGTTGGAACCTTCAGTCTTAACCCCTTGACTTCCAAAGAGGAGAGAAGGGCTGGCGATTGAGTTTGAGCACCTGTGGCCAATTTTTTAATCAACCATGCCTAAATAATTAAGCCTTCATAAAAACCCAAAAGGCTGGGGTTTGTAGAACTTCTGAGTTGGTGAACATGTGGAAACTTGGGGAGAGTCATGCTCTTGGAGAGAGAGGGCATGGAAGCTTTGAGGCCTTTTCCTATCCCCTGCCTTTTGCATCTCTTTCATCTGGCTGTTATCTAAGCAAGTGAAATATTTCTCTGTGTTCTGTGAGCCGCTCTGCTCTAGCAATTTAATCAAGCCAACGAGAGAGTGGGAACCCCAGTTTATAGCTGATTGGCCAGAAAAATAAGCTTGCATTTGCCATTGGTATGCTGGAGGTATTGTGGTGCTGAGCCCTTGACCTGTGGTGTGTGTTCAGTCATTCAGTCATATGTTCGACTCTTTATGATCCTATAGACTGTAGTCCACCAGGTCCCTCTTCTATGGGATTTTTCTAACAAGAATACTGGAGTGGGTTGCCATTTCTTTCTCCAGGTGAGCTTCTGACACAAAAACAAACTCGTGTCTCCTGCATTGCCAGGGGATTCTTCACCACTGAGCCACCAGGTAAGTCTGCAGAATCTGATACTATTTCTAGGTAGATAGTGTCAGAATTGGAGAAGGCGATGGCACCCCACTCCAGTACTCTTGCCTGGAAAATCCCATGGATGGAGGAGCCTGGTTGGTGGCAGTCCATGGGGTCGCTAGGAGTCAGACACGACTAAGAGACTTCACTTTCACTTTTCACTTTCATGCATTGGAGAAGGAAATGACAATCTACTCCATTGTTCTTGCCTTGAGAATCCCAGGGACAGGGGAGCCTGGTGGGCTGCCATCTATAGGGTCGCACAGGGTCGGACACGACTGAAGCAACTTAGCAGCAGCAGCAGCAGCAGCAGTGTCAGAATTGAGTAGAATTGTGAGACAGCCAGTTGGTGGCAGAGAATTGTTTTGTGGTGTGGGGTAACCCCTCCCCTACATCCACACACATTGGAAACTGGGGTCAGAACCCATTTACCCATGTATTTTTAAAATCTGACATCATTGTACCTAGGAGGCAATTCCCCTTGGGTATTCTTGGATATTCCTGGAATATCTTTGCAGGTCGCCAGCAGTGAACTCTTTAGTAATTAGAACATCACCAGTTGGGGTCTTGCCAGCTTTTTGTTATCCTGCCTGTTTTCTCCGATGGCTATTGGCAATGCTTCTGTTTGTAGGGTTCCTCTGAGAAACATATGCAAAGACAGAATTAGACATATGAGTGAATGATTACAGGGAATGCAGGTTAAAAATAAAAAAGGAGAGAAATTAAGAAAGTGCAGAGAGCCCATAACTATAAAGATGTTGAAAAATAACAGGGAAAAGTAGGATGTTTGAAGATAAATAGTCTCAGACTTTCCAGAGCACATTCAAGAAAGTTTGTCCAGATCAGCTAGGAGTCCTAGAGCCAAAGTCACTCATCAGATAAGTCCTGCAATGCAAACCCATTTTTTTTTTTTAAATTGGTTTCACTGGATCTTCATGGCTGTTCATTGGCTTCCTCTAGTTGCTGTGAACGACATCTACTCTCTAGTTGCAGTGTGTGGGCTTCTCTTTGCAGTGGCTTCTCTTGTTGCAGAGCATGGGCTCTAGAGCACATGGATTCAATAGTTGTGGCATGTGGTGTGCTGGCTTAGCTGTGCTGTGCTAACTTAGTTGTGCCAAGGCAGGTGGAATCTTCCTGGACCAGGGGTCATGTTCTCTGCCTTGGGAGGAGATTCTGAAACACTGGACTACTAGGGGAATCCTCAAAGCATTGGTCTTCATTTGCACCCTCGGAGTGCTCATGCATTGGCTGCAAGGAGTGCACTACAGGCATTGCCTGGCAGTGGGTGTGGTGCAAATCTAGAGGGACAACAGATGGATTCCTCAGCAAAGTGGGGCATTTTCAAGTCTCCTCAGAGGCTTTCAATGCATAGTTGATAATAAGCTCTTAAGTATTCTCAGGTACAGCAATTTAGCAGGTCCTTAGAAAGCAAGATTAGCCTATTGAGTCATGGCTATATAGTAATTTAAGTAAGCTTCAATGGTAAAGTGGAGTTCGGCTTTTGACATATGTTTAATCAGTTCAATTGTTTCAAATATTTTGATCAAGAACCTATTCTTGACTATACACAAAATAGTAAGAAAACATTTAGTTTTATAAATGTCCTACTGTTGAGTAAAAAATCACACAGGTCCTATAGCAAAATGATTCAATCAGCAAATGGGTACATATGTAATTAAGGTCAAATATCAAATAGTTTTTAGTGATACTTATTTAAATGAATAAAACAGAAATTAATATGAAAACACATTTTTTCTTAGAAATATCACATATGCTATAGTAAAAATACATATTTCCATTAAAATAAATATAAATTTCTGGAGTTAATGGATCATATTTATTTTGCTTTATAATTGATAGTGATAGTGGATCCGTTCAGTTCAGTTCAGTTGCTCAGTCATGTCCGACTCTGCAACCCCATGAATCACAGCACGCCAGGCCTCCCTGTCCATCACCAACTCCCTGCATTCACTCAAACTCACGTCCATCGAGTCAGTGCTGCCATCCAACCATCTCATCCTCTGTCGTCCCCTTCTCCTCCTGCCCCCAACCCCTCCCAGCATCAGAGTCTTTTCCAAAGAGTCAACTCTTCACATAAGGTGGCCAAAGTATTGGAGTTTCAGCTTTAGCATCAGTCCTTCCATTGAACACCAGGACTAATCTCCTTTAGAATGGACCAGTTGGATCTCCTTGAAGTCCAAGGGACTCACAAGCGTCTTCTTCTACAACACCACAGTTCAAAAGAATTAATTCTTCCGCATTCAGCTTTCTTCACATTCTAACTCTCACATCCATAATGTCTCTGCTTTTTTTTTTTAATTCATTTTATTTTAAATTTTATTTTATTTTTAAACTTTACAAAATTGTATTAGTTTTGCCAAATATCAAAATGAATCCACCACAGGTATACATATGTTCCCCATCCTGAACCCTCCGCCTTCCTCCCTCCCCATACCATCCCTCTGGGTCATCCCAGTGCACTAGCCCCAAGCATCCAGTATCGTGCATCGAACCTGGTCTGGCAACTCGTTTCATACATGATATTATACATATTTCAATGGCATTCTCCCAAATCTTCCCACCCTCTCCCTCTCCAGCAGAGTCCATAAGACTGTTCTATACATCAGTGTCTCTCTATCTAGATGGGTCATAACTTTCCTTCCAAGGAGTAAGCATCTTTTAATTTCATGGCTGCAATAACCATCTCCAGTGATTTTGGAGCCCAGAAAAATAAAGTCTAACACTGTTTCCACTGTTTCCCCACCTATTTCCCATGAAGTGATGGGACCAGATTCCATAATCTTCATTTTCTGAATGCTGAGCTTTCAGCCAACTTTTTCACTCTCCTCTTTCACTTTCATCAAGAGGCTTTTTAGTTCCTCTTCACTTTCTGCCATAAGGGTGGTGTCATCTGCATATCTGAGGTTATTGATATTTCTCCCAGGGATCTTGATTCCAGCTTGTGCTACTTCCAGCCCAGCATTTCTCATGATGTATTCTACATCTAAGTTAAATGTGCAGGGTGACAATATACAGCCTTGACATACTTCTTTTCCTATTTGGAACCAGTCTGTTGTTCCATGTCCAGTTCTAACTGTTGCTTCCTGACCTGCATATAGGTTTCTCAGAGGCAGGTCAGGTGATCTGGTATTCCAATCTCTTTCAAAATTTCCCACAGTTTATTGTGATCCACAAGGTCAAAGGCTTTGGCATAGTCAATAAAGCAGAAATAGATAGTTTTCTGGAACTCTCTTGCTTTTTCGATGATCCAGCAGATGTTGGCAATTTGATCTCTTGTTCCTCTGCCTTTTCTAAAACCAGCTTGAACATCTGGCAGTTCACAATTCATGTACAGCTGAAGCCTGGCTCAGAGAATTTTGAGCTTTACTTTACTAGCATGTGAGATGAGTGCAATTGTGCAGTAGTTTGAGCATTCTTTGGTATTGCGTTTCTTTGGGATTAGAATGAAAACTGACCTTTTCCAGTCCTGTGGCCACTACTGAGTTTTCCAAATTTCCTGGCATATTGAGTGCAGCACTTTCACAACATCATCTTTCAGGATTTGAAATAGCTCAACTGGTATTCCATCACCTCCACTAGCTACTTGACTTCAAATTCCAGGATGGCTGGCTCTAGGTCAGTGATCACACCATCGTGATTATCTGGCTCATGAAGATCTTTTTTGTACAGTTCTTCTGTGTATTCTTGCCACCTCTTCTTAATATCTTCTGCTTCTGTTAGGGCCATACCATTTCTGTCCTTTATAGAGCCCATCTTTGCATGAATTGTTCCCTTGGTATCTCTAATTTTCTTGAAGAGATCTTTTGTCTTTCCCATTCTGTTGTTTTCCTTTATTTCTTTGCATTGATCACTGAGGAAGGCTTTCTTATCTCTCCTTCCTATTCTTTGAAACTCTGCATTCAGATGCTTATATCTTTCCTTTCCTCCTTTGCTTTTGCTTCCCTTCTTTTCACAGCTATTTGTAAGGCCTCCCAGACAGCCATTTTGTTTTTTGCATTTCTTTTCCATGGGGATTATATTGATCCCTGTCTCCTGTACAATGTCACAAATCTCTATCCATAGTTCATCAGGCACTCTATCTATCAGAACTAGTCTCTTAAATCTATTTCTCACTTCCACTGTATAATCATAAGGGATTTGATTTAGGTCATACCTGAATGGTCTAGTGGTTTTCCCTACTTTTTTCAATTTAAATCTGAATTTGGCAATAAGGAGTTCCTGATCTGAGCCACAGTCAGCTCCTGGTCTTGTTTTTGCTGACTGTATAGGGCTTCTCTCTCTTTGGCTGCAAAGAATATAATCCCTCTGATTTTGGTGTTGACTATCTGGTGATGTCCATGTGTAGAGTCTTCTCTTGTGTTGTTGGAAGATGGTGTTTGCTATGACCAGTGCGTTCTCTTGATAAAACTCTATTAGCCTTTGCCCTGCTTCATTCCTGACTTGATGGACGTGAGTCTCAGTGAACTCCGGGAGTTGGTGATGGACGGGGAGGCCTGGAGTGCTGCGATTCATGGGGTCGCAAAGAGTCGGACATGACTGAGCGACTGATCTGATCTGATCTGATCTACTTCATTCCGTATTCCAAGGCCAAATTTGCCTGTTACCCCAGGTGTTTCTTGACTTCCTACTTTTGCATTCCAGTCCCCTATAATGAAAAGGACATTTTTGGGGGGTTTTAGTTCTAAAAGGTCTTTTAGGTATTCATAGAGCTGCTTTTTTTTTTTTTTTGGTGGGGGTGTGTCAAAAATACTGGAGTGGGTTGCCATTCCCTTCTCCAGGAGATCTTCTCATCCCAGGGGTTGAACCTGGGTCTCCCGCATTGTAGGCAGACACTTTACAGTCTGAGCCACCAGGGGAAGTCTGTCAGTGATAGTGGATAGTCATTAACTAATATGGCCCAGCTTTGAGGATAATTGTATAATAGAGACCAATGGGTTTCTTCCTAAGTGACTTGTGTGGACATTTTGGTTGGCTAATAAATGGACGGGTATGCTAATCATCCTGTGATTACTCAGAGGCTGTCCCTCCCTGGTTTAATTAAGGCATAATCACGACCATCATAAGTCACATATTCAGCACCATTATATATAGTTTGTATACTATAAAAGCTCCTAATCTAATAATTTCCTTTCCTCTCTGACATATTTCTTACAATTTTCCATAGTATAGCCATATTTTTAAATTAGAATCTTATACTTAATCTAGTCTTGAACATATTGATACTTATAGTCTTGTGTGATGAAGACTAAAGTTCTTGACATTGTCTTCGTCTGATGAGGGCTTCTGCCTGTTTCTCTAAGTACATCTCACTCCTCTTTGTCTCTCCTTCCCTTTACATCATTCGCACTAGTCTTCTTTCTGTGCCTATAAAATGTGCCATGTGCTGTTCTGTTAACATTTTCCACCTTCTCTGGTACCTTCATATAGTGCAGGGAGCATACTCATTTTTTGGAATCAATTTGTCTCTGGTCATTGCTGTCCTACAAGGAATTAGGTTAGTCACTTTATCTCAATATTTTCTATAATACATTTAGGCTATAGTGAATCAAAAAGACTGAATCTTTTATTTCAATTATTGGGAAGCAATTTTAAAGTAGAAAGAAAATTAAGCATGGCAGGGGAAACTGTGGTTTTAATTTCTGCCTCTCCCTCTTTATAACTGTGTGACTGAATCCTTTGTTTTTTCAGTTGCACATTTGTTGAAAATAAAAGTTTATTTTGGGGGGTTCCAGAGTCCTGCAGATGGTGACTGCAGCCATGAAGTTAAAAGACACTTGCTGCTTGGAAGAAAAGCTTTGACCAACCTAGACAGCATATTAAAAAGCAGAGATGTTACTTTGCCTACAAAGGTCCGTCTAGTCAAAGCTATGGTTTTTCCAGTAGTCACATATGAATGTGAGAGTTGGACAATAGAGAAATCTGAGTGCCAAAGAATTGATGCTTTTGAAGTGTGGTGTTGGAGAAGACTCTTGAGAGTCCCTTGGACTGCAAGGATATCCATCCAATACATCCTAAACGAAATCAGTCCTGAATATTCATTGGAAGGACTGATGTTGAAGCTGAAACTCCAATACTTTGGCCACCTAATGGGAAGAACTGACTCACTGGAAAAGATCCTGATGTTGGGAAAGACTGAAGGTGAGAGGAGAAGGGGATGACAAAGGATGAGATGGTTGGATGGCATCAAGGACTCGATGGACATGAGTTTGAACAAGCTCCAGGAGTAGGTGATGAACAGGGAAGCCTGGCGTGCTGCAGTCCATGGGGTCATAAGGAGCTGGACACAACTGGGCAACTGAACTGAAAAGTTTACAGAGTTGTAAAGATTAAATAACATGCTTTATTTTAACATAATTTGTGAATTATTAATAGAGTTCAAAAAACTCTGGGTATCCTATTATCGAGGATGCTGAGTCACTTCAGTCGTGTCCGACTCTGTGCGACTCCGTAGATGGCAGCCCACCAGGCTCTGCTGTCCCTGGGATTCTCCAGGCAAGAACACTGGAGTGGGTTGCCATTTCCTTCTCCAATGCATGAAAGTGAAAAGTGAAAGTGAAAGTGAAGTCGTGTTCGACCCTCAGTGACCCCATGGAGGAGCCTACCAGACTCCTCCGTCCATGGGATTTTTCAGGCAAGAGTATTGGAGTGGGGTGCCATTGCCTTCTCCGATTATCCAGGATAGGACTGGCAAATGGTAAGCACATACTGAAATTATCTGAATGTTCCATTTAAGTGCGCTCATGTATAAAATGATCTTCCTGATTAAATGACAACAAATTTCACTTTGTTACATTTAAGGTATTCTTTAACCTATAAATTAGATGCCTACATGTACTATAGTTTCACTGCACAAATATTTAAAATACAATTCTTTAATTATATTCCATTCTAATATTTAAGAATTTCATTTTATTATAATGTATAAAAAACATAGGAATAATGAAGAGAATCTTAATTTTCCTATGACAAACATTCAGTATTTTGCTCTATTTCCTTCTGGTTATTTTCCTTTAATGCATATAAGTATATACAGTATTCATATATTATTGTGGAATTATTCTATGTATTTTGATCCACTATCTTTAAAAAAAGGATGAACCATATGGTATGAACCATATTGTTTCACCACCTTCTGAAGAAACTCAAATGCATTTCTTCTATGTCCTCTGATAGTTTGAGGATATTATGATTTTTCAAATAATATCACCTAATTATAGGGTATTTATCAGAGTATCATCCTCTCTAGCTGCTGCTATTGCATGAAACTTGTGCCTTTCATAATGTGGTCTGTTATTGAAAAGATTAAATCATCAATAGTCTCTTATGATTTCCTGATTATCTTACTTCCCCTTTGATGATGGCATACTGAATTTCCTGGAATTGCTCTACATGACAAAGATTGAACATTTTGAACTTGTATTGTGAAAAATGAAGCTCTTGTGTTCTATTCAAAAGTTCTTCAATTCAGTTATCAGAGTGTGTTCAGTCAGCTCAGAGGATCAGACATTTCGTTTCCTCAGGGGATAACTTCCCCAGGATACTCAGGTGACCTGCTCTTTGTCTGAGGACTACCTAGCAAATTGGTTCCTGACATCATTTTGAAAATACCGTACTTTTTGCACCAAATCATGTTAAAGTCACTTGAGGGGAGCTAAGTCTTCTCACCTACTTCTGTACATCCTAAAGAAAGGTTCCTGTTCAGTTACTAAGTGGTCTACTCGGCAACCCTGTGGACTATAGCCCGCCTGGCTCCTCTGTCCATGGGATTTCCTAGACAAGAATACTGAAGTAGGATGCTATTTCCTCTTCCAGGAGAGTCTTGCTGACCCGGAGATTGAACCCACATGTCCTGCAATGGCAGGTAGATTCTTTACCAGTGAGCCACCAGGGAAGCCCATAAAGAAGGTGAAAGTGATAATTACTCAGTCTTGTTCAACTCTTTGTGACCCATGGACCATAACCTGTCAGGTTCCTCTTGTTCATGAAGTTTTTCAGGCAAGAATACTGGAGTCGGTTGTCATTCCCTTCTCCAGGGGATCTTCCAAACCCAGGGATCAAACCCGTGTTTCCTACATTACAGGCAAATTCTTTACCAGGAGGCTCCTGGTGGCTCAGACAGTAAAGAATGTTATGTTAATAGAAAAACAGGTTGTAAATCACAGGTCCTAAAAATTGGTATTCTGGACATGTCTTTTTCATTCAAAATATAAAGCCATTTTAAGACTAAGCTAAAACATGCTGGTATCTAGAATGAGTTGGGCCACCTTCTGCTTTCATTTATGTACATCTTGACTTCATCAGGAGTAATAGATACATAAGTAAAAACAAAATTTGGCCCAATGATTTTAAAGGCTATGATCTTCCATCAAGAAGCAGAGTTAATTAACTCTTCCTGCCATCATCATACAGGCATCATTTTTGAAAAGATGTTTGCCGTCCTCAAAGATGTCCAAAGGAAGGGCCAGTTTATACACTACTAGCTCTCATTCCATGCTGACAGCCACTGACCTCATCTAGGTTTTAGGTTAAACACAGTGGATAGCTTTATATGCTAATATCATGGGTGATTGCTCTAGGAATAATAAAACAAAGCCAGGATTTTGTGAATGCTGCCTGCATCTCACAGTGGGTAGTCAACCAACTGATATGAACATTGCCTTTCTCACATGTAGCAACACTTAGTAGTTGAGCAAATAGGAAAGCAAAAATTTTATTTTTCCACTGTATGAGACCTACATTTGTAGCATTGATATTTGGTGTAGCCAAACCTTTTGAAAAAGGTGATGCCATCAAAAAAGTATGAACTGACTGGAAAAAATTAAACTTTAGGAAACAATGTGGTCCTGTCTTTCCTGCTTTAAACTTTTGAGAATCAATAACTTGTAAACTTAGGTTGTTGGTTTGAGCCAAGTGATCGCAATTTAAATATCCTAATTCCTAAAGCAATATTTACTGGGTTTTCTAACAGAACCCCTAAACATCATCTGGTTCTTGGCAAAACTGTTGGGCGCAGTGGTCATAAAATATTTCTGGGAACTGTAATGACTGTATAAAATATCAATTAAAATCTGCAACAAGGAAATAATTTAGACTTTGATCTTTTGTGGGTTTTCTGTATATAAATTAAAAGCCATTATTTAATTTTGCTCCTTGAAACAACATTTACAACACAGCTGTGAAATACAAAGTGCTTACCTTAGGAAACTTCACTCTCTGTGCATCTGAAATCCAAATTAGATCCACTTCATTGATTAAAAATATTGCTTCTAGTGATTTGCCAAAAACTGTGTTCTGAAATTTAAATTAGGTTACATATTTTGTAGCAGACTGCCATAATAATTTTCCAAAGCAATAAAATCAGTTATCAGAATTAATGATACATAAAATTCATTTTATGATTTTACTTACATTACCTTGCATCTCTCTTTTTTTCTATTTTCAAACAAACTCCTGTAACTCTCTAATGTGCATCTATACTACCCAACAACCCTGGCTGTGGCAGAGAGGACAATACAATTCAATGCAATTTTTTTTTTATATGTACTGGTTTATGTTCAGAAATTGTATGATAAATATATAGAAAATAGACTGGGTAGCCTGCTCTTTCTATGAATGAGACCCCTCTAAAGTGGCAGTTACCCCTTAAGTGGGCTTCCCTGGGGCTGTCAGTGATGGAGTATCTGGCATTACCTGCTGAAGGAATGGAGTAGCTGCTACTTGAATAAACAAAGCAGGGGCACCTGTAGCTTAATGATTCTCTTCATACCACAGCAGAGGACATGGGTCTTCCTTCTCTCCTTGTTAGATCATGATGAAAAGTAAAATCTCTCTTACTTAAACTATTTAATCCATCATTCACTCTGTCATTTAACCAAACAGTCCCTGATTAAGCAGGTACAGAGAACATGCTGAGTGTAGGCACAGGGCCATGGATTAAAGTTGTAGAAACAGAACTGGTCTCTTCATGAAGCATGTCTTACAAAGAGACAGACATATAATTCACAAGGCAGGAGTTGAGTTCTACAATAGTATAAATTAACGAGTCCACTTAAAATGTTTACTGAGGGTGTTCTTGAAGGCTCATGAAAGGGTAGGATTTAGTTGCTTGGTGGCTTTGTCATACAGTCATTGTTGTGAATGTATAACAGAAAAAAAATTACAGTTGATAATTGTTCTAAAATACCTTAACACATTCAACTTACTAAAGATACCATCTAGGTTAAGTGACTTGAGCTCTAGGATGAATAATGCTGAAGAAGCTGAAGTTGAACTATTCTTTGAAGACCTATAAGACCTTCTAGAGCTAACACTCCCCCAAAAATGTTCTTTTCATTATAGGGGACTGGAATGCAAAAGTAGGAAGTCAAGAAACACCTGGAGTAACAGGCAAATTTGGCCTTGGAGTACAGAATGAAGCAGGGCAAAGGCTAATAGAGTTTTGCAAAGAGAATGCACTGGTCATAGCAAATGCCAATTTCCAACAATGTAAGAGAAGACTCCACACATGGACATCAACAGATGGTCAGTACCAAAATCAGATTCAGTATATTCTTTGCAGCCAAAGATGGAGATGGTCTATACAGTCAGCAAAAACAAGACCAGGAGTTGACTGTGGCTTGGATTACAAAAACCTTATTGCCAAAATCAGACTTAAACTGAAGAAAGTAGGGAAAACCACTAGACCATTCAGGTATGACCTAAGTCAAATTCCTTACAATTATACAGTGGATGTGGGAAATAGATTTAAGGGACTAGATCTGATAGACTGCCTGATGAACTATGGATGGAAGTTTGTGACATTGTACAGGGGACAGGGATGAAAAACATCCCGAAGGAAAAGAAATACAAAAGAGCAAAATTGCTGTATGAGGAGGCCTTACAAATAGCTGTGACTATAAAAGAAGCAAAAAGCAGGGGAGAAAAGGAAAGATATACTCATTTGAATACAGAGTTCCAAAGAATAGCAAGGAGAGATAAGAAAGCCTTCCTCAGTGATCAATGCAAAGAAATAGAGGAAAACAATAGAGTGGGAAAGACTACAGATCTCTTCAAGAAAGTTAGAGCTACCAAGGGAACATTTCAGGCAAAGATGGACTCAACAAAGGACAGAAATGGTATGGACTTAACAGAAGCAGAAAATATTAAGAATAGGTGGCAAGAATAAATAGTAGAACTACGCAAAAAAGATCTTCATGACCCAGAAAACCACGATGGTGTGATCACTCACCTAGAGCCAGACATCCTGGAATGTGAAGTCAAGTAGGCCTTAGGAAGCATCACTATGAACAAAGCTAGTGGAGGTGATGGAATTCCAGTTGAGATATTTCAAATCCTAAAAGATTATGCTGTGAAAGTGTTGCATTCAAAATGCCAGCAAATTTGGAAAACTCAGCAGTGGCCACAGGACTGGAAAAGGTGTTTTCATTCCAATCCCAAAGAAAGGAAGTGCTAAAGAATGTTCAAACTATCACACAATTGCACTCATTTCACACACCAGTAAAGTAATGCTCAAAATTCTCCAAGCCAGGCTTCAACAAAATTGTGAATTGTGAACTTATAGATGTTCAAGCTGGTTTTAGAAAAGGCAGAGGAACCAGAGATCAAATTGCCAACAAACACTGGATCATCAAAAAAGTAAGAGAGTTCCAGAAAAACATCTACTTTTGCTTTACATACTATGGCAAAGCCTTTGACTATGTGGATCACAACAAGCTGTGGAAAATTCTTCAAGAGATGGGAATACCAGACCACCTGACCTGCCTCCTGAGAAATCTGTATGCAGTTCAGGAAGCAACATTTAGAACTGGACATGAAACAACAGCCTGGTTCCAAATAGGAACCTTTTCCAATAGGAAAAGGAGTATGTCAAGGCTGTATATTGTCACCTTGTTTATTTAACTTTTTTGAAGAGTACATCATGAGAAATGCTGGGCTGGATGAAGCCCAAGCTGGAATCAAGATTGCCAGAAGAAATATCAATCACTTCAAACATGCAGATGACACCACCCTTATGGCAGAAAGTGAAGAAGAACTAAAGAGCCTCTTGCTGAAAGTGAAAGAAAAAAGAGTGGAAAATTTGACATAAAGCCCAACATTCAGAAAACTAAGATCATGGCATATGGTCCCATCACTTCGTGGCAAATAGATGGGGAAACAGTGGAAACAGTGTCAGACTTTATTTTGGGGGGCTCCAAAATCATTGCAGATGGTAACTGAAGCCATGAAATTAAAAGGTGCTTGCTCTTTGGAAGACTATCTATGGCCAACCTTGACAGTTTATTGAAAAGAAGAGGCATTACTGTGCCAACAAAGGTTTGTCTCATCAAGGCTATGGTTTTTCTGGTAGAAATGTATGGATGCTAGAGTTGGACTATAAAGAAAGCTGAGCGCCAAAGAATTGATGTTTTTGAACTGTGGTATTGGAGAAGACTCTTGAGAGTCCCTTGGACTGCAAGGAGATCCAACGAATCCATCCTAAAGGAAATCAGTCCTGAATATTTATTGGAAGGACTGATGTTGAAGCTGAACCTACAATACTTTGCCACCTTATGTGAGGAACTGACTCACTGGAAAAGACACTGATGCTGGGAAAGATTGAAGGCAAAAGGAGAAGGTACCGGCAGAGGATGAGAATGTTGGATAGCATCACCAACTCAATGGACATGTGTTTGAGTAAACTCTGGGATTTGGTGATGGACAGGGGGTCCTGGCGTGCTGCAGTCCATGGGGTCGCAAAGAGTTAGACACGACTGAGTGACTGAACTGAACTGAACTGAAGCTTCAGGACGTATAATTTTATTTTGCCTGAGTTGAGGAGCACAACATAAGTATCTGCAAAAGATCCAGGATTGTTGCTTATCTATCCTAAAGGAGAGCAGTTGATCAGCATATCTGCCTACAATTTCCATCCATTCTCTGCCACTGCCATGCTGACTGTTGAAGTACACTGTGTTGTACTTAGTGGCTCAGTCATATCTTTGTTACCCCATGCACTGTAGCCTGCTAGGCTCTTCTTTCTATGGGGATTCTCCAGGCAAGAATTCTGGAGTTTGTTGCCATGCCATTCTCCAGGGGATCTTCCCAACCCAGGGATCTAACTCGGGTCTCCCAGACTGCAGACAGATTCTTTACCAAGTGAGATACCACGGAAGCACTAGTGTTCAAATATATCTCCCATTTCACCTGCTGTTCCTTTTAGCACTTTATCTCTCTGTGTAAACTCATCTCATTCTTTTTCAGTCCCTACAAAATTCTATACAACAATACTTCTTACTTATATTATACCAGTAATATGGACACCCAAAGATTTTTGAAATACATATTCAGAGTGAGAATATATATATAGCGTATTCTCATCTTGCCCACCATATATAAATAAAATACTTTTACTTTTACTTGTTTGAAATAGTGAAAATCACTATGCATATTTTTAGCATTCTGGTGGAGAAGGTTTATTGTTGATTTTGCTTTATTTTATTTAAATTTTTGTTTTTTGTAATGGAGGCACAGTGCTATGCATTAAAGCTACCAAAACAGAGAGCTGGTCTTTGTTTTCATGGTGCATTTCTTACAAAGAGACATACATGTAATCCACAAGGCAGGAGTTGAGTTGTATAAGAGCACGAATTAGGAAGTTAATGTATGTGGTAGTCTCAGGTGGATAGCAAAGGGACTCAGCCCCTCATGTATTAGTATCCATTCTCTCCCAAAGTCCCTCCAATCTAGGCTGACAAGTAACATTGAGCAGAGTTCCCTGTGCTATATAATGTGTCCTTGATCAGTTCAGTTCAGTCGCTCAGTCATGTCCGACTCTTTGCACCCCATGAACCACAGCATGCCACGCCACCCTGTCCATCACCAACTCCCAGAGTTGACCTAAACCCATGTCCATCGAGTTGGTGATACCATCCAACCATCTCATCCTCTGTTGTCCTCTTCTCCTGCCCTCAATCCCTCCCAGCATCAGGGTCTTTTCAAATGAGTCAGCTTTTTGCATTGGGTGGCCAAAGGATTCACAGGATTATCTTTCAGGATTTGAAATATCTCAACTGGAATTCCATCACCTCCACTAGCTTTGTTCATAGTGATGCTTCCTAAGGCCCATTTGACTTCACATTCCAGGATGTCTGGCTCTAGGTGAGTGATCATACCATCATGATTATCTGGGTCATGAAGATCTTTTTGTACAGTTCTTCTGTGTATTCTTGCCACTTCTTCTTAACATCTTCTGCTTCTGTTAGGTCCATACCTTTTCTGTCCTTTATCGAGCCCATCTTTGCATGAAATATTCCCTTGGTATCTCTAATTTTCTTGAAGAGATCTCTAGTCTTTCCCATTCTGTTGTTTTCCTCTATTTCTTTGCATTGATTGCTGAGGAAGGCTTTCTTATCTCTCCTTGCTATTCTTTGGAAATCTGCATTCAAATGGGTATATCTTACCTTTCCTCCTTTGCTTTTTGCTTCTCTTCTTTTCACAGCTATTTGTAAGGCCTCTTCAGACAGCCATTTTGCTTTTTTGTATTTCTTTTTCTTGGGGATGGTTTTGACCCCTGTCTCCTGTATAATGTCACAAACCTCCATCCATAGTTCATCAGGCACTCTATCTATCAGATCTAGTCCCTTAAATCTATTTCTTACTTCCGCTGTATAGTCATAAGGGATTTGATTTAGGTCATATCTGAATTGTCTAGTGGTTTTCTCCACTTTCTTCAATTTCAGTCTGAATTTGGCAATAATGTTTTGATAATCCAAGCCACAGTCAGCTCCCAGTCTTGTTTTTGCTGACTGCATAGAGTTTTTCCATCTTTGGCTGCAAAGAATATAATCAATCTGACTTCATTGTCGATGTCATTGTTAGTTATCCATTTTAAACAGAGAAGTTTCTACCTGTCCAAATGGGCATGATATGAAAGTAGTGTGTGTTTACTACCATAAAATAGTTCATAGCAAATTGTGGGCAAAATACATTGAGATAAGATGAGCATCACGTATACAAGTGAATGAGTTTGTTGTTGTTGTTGTTTGTTTGTTTTAATCCCTCTCAGTAGGTCACTAATTCCTCAGTTAAGACTATGATGTACCAAATATGTAATGGACAGTGTTTTCATGATAGAAACCTGGATAGGAAACAGGGAATGACAGACTGACATTTCTACATATAGATTAACAGTTAATCTGATGGTCATGAAAATATTGCTTCTCTATGGAAGCAGAGAGAAGGATGGGTAAAATATATACCACAAATATTAAACATTAAACACTAAAATGGAGGGTTTCTGAAGACACACTTGAATACTTCGTTATTTGAATATTTCAGGTTAGTAATGAGAGAATGGTGTAATTCACACATTCATTCAAGGAATAAATCTTGTATGATATAAGTATGTAGAAAGTATTATTAAAGTTGCCTGATTCTACAATATGTATCTTTTTCTTTCTTTTTTTTTTTTTTCTTTTTTAACAGAGTGAATCAGTTTCTATTAAGTCCTAGAGGGTAGAGGTCATGTCTGACACATCTATGTGTTCTTAGTATTTACCACTGTAATTGAAAGATTGGAAGGTATATGTTATTCATAGATGGATGAATGAATGAGATGTTTCCAAAAACATTGTAGGTTAGAAATTCGGACATAATGAAGCTTCTAAATATGTTTAAAGAATGTTTGTTGCTTTTGGAATACATAGTCAAGGAGGAGAATGTTTTTCTTTGTTCAAGCTCTGGTTGGGCAAATTATTAGAGATGTTTATAAACGAAATATGTCAGTTATTATTTTACTCATTAAATATCTTAATTGGAAACACATTAAAATTATATTTTGTAACAAAAACAAATTCATTAAGTTTTACTGATTTTCTCCTGAAATATTGTACGAGTCTTTAAATATTATACTCATGTTTTTTTTTTTTTAATTGAAATGAAACCGCCACAGGTATACACGTGTTCCCCATCCTGAACCCGCCTCCCTCCTCCCTCCCCATACCATCCCTCTGGGTCGTTCCATTTGCTAGACTAAATAAATCTAGAAAAACATGACTAATAAAATTTAAAAAAAAATTGTTTTGTATTCAAATGCAGTGAAAATGAAGTACACAACAATTTTAATGAGCTGGAAATCTGTACAAAATAATAATTACTCTTGGTGGAAATGTTTTTCAATTAAGATTTTTATGTGCACCAATTCTAGAATATTAGCTGTGCATTTATTTACCTAGACATTTTGATATTAGGAGTTTAGAAAGTAATCTGATAAGTGAAAAAAGATATTTATTTGCTGAATTTTTAATGTCTCTCAATTTGTTTACCAAGGGAAAATTAAGTAAAGAAATAAAAATGTGCCCATTTAATGGACTGCTTTGAATTTATAAAAAATCAATCATTCTCTATATGCTGCAATAGAAAGATGTCCAACATATATTAAATGACATATATTAGAACCATAGAGCATCATTTAATTTCTGTTAAAAAAAAAGAAGTAATTAACAATCATTTTTAATTTTTCATTTAGGGGAAGGATAGTTTTACCTTTTTTTTTTTTTTTTTTTAGTCTTAATTTTATTTATTTTTAAACTTTACAATATTGTATTGGTTCTGCCATACATCGAAATGAATCCGCCACAGGCATACATGTGCTCCCCATCCTGAACCCTCCACCCTCCTCCCTCCCCATACCATCCCTCTGGTCGTCCTGGTGCACCAGCCCCAAGCATCCAGTATCGTGCATCAAATCTGGACTGGTGACTCGTTTCATATATGATATTATACATATTTCAGTGCCATTCTCCCAAATCATCTCACCCGCTCCCTCTCCCACAGAGTCCAAAAGACTGTTCTATACATCAGTGTCTCTTTTGCTGTCTCATATACAGGGTCATCGTTACCATCTTTCTAAATTCCATATATATGCGTTAGTATACTGTATTGGTGTTTTTCTTTCTGGCTTACTTCACTTTGTATAATAGGCTCCAGTTTCATCCACCTCATTAGAACTGATTCAAATGTATTCTTTTTAATGGCTGAGTAATACTCCATTGTGTATATGTACCACTGCTTTCATATCCATTCATCTGCTGATGGACATCTAGGTTGCTTCCATGTCCTGGCTATTATAAACAGTGCTGTGATGAACATTGGGGTACACGTGTCTCTTTCAATTCTGGTTTCCTCAGTGTATATGCCCAGCAGTGGGATTGCTGGATCATAAGGCAGTTCTATTTCCAGTCTTTTAAGGAATTTCCACACTGTTCTCCATAGTGGCTATACTAGTTGCATTCCCACCAACAGTGTAAGAGGGTTCCCTTTTCTCCACACCCTCTCCAGCATTTATTACTTGTAGTCTTTTGGATCGTAGCCATTCTGACTGGCGTGAAATGGTACCTCATAGTGGTTTTGATTTGCATTTCTCTGATAATGGGTGATGTTGAGCATCTTTTCATGTGTTTGTTAGCCATGTCTACCTTTAACATAAAAAGTATATTTCTCTTTTAGAACATACCAAAATTATAGATGTATTTAGAAACTTTATTATATCACCAGTTTCATAATGATTTTGATAAATACTCTGAATTTTTTTTCTAAATTTGGTTTGATTACTCAAGAAGAATTATATGAAGTATAAACTTATATGACATGTTAGGTAGTTAGAATAGGATTAAGGAGGCCGAAATGGAAGTGGCTAAAAGACAAAGAAAGGAAAAGCCCTCTAAAGTGGAACAAAGGAAAGGTCTGATGACCAGAGTGGGAAGCTCAGGTGAAACAAACATCCCTCTTGCCTAGCCCAATTTACATAGGGCAGGCTAAGGGGGAGCAGAAAAAAAAATATATAAAAAAATTGAACCTCTGGCTTTCTTTGTGTCTTTTGGGTTGGCCCAACCTCACTCCTCAAGGATGTATTTTCCTTTGCTTACCAAATACAGCTGAGCTGTGACACTGGGTCTGTCCCTCGCTTCAAATTTTTGTTGTGGCAAGACAGAACTGAGGAAATTACAAACTCTTCCAACATATATAGTGCCATTTCTCAGATTTAAACTGGCTGAAACAACCTAAGTTTGGCCCCTGCAAGGCAGAGGCCAAACATAGCAGAAGCCCAACTCTGTGAAAGCTCCCACAGTGGAAGCTGAACACGAAGAAAACCCAGCTCAGTGGAAATGACAGGAAGCCCAGCATGCTGGAAAGCAGGACAGCAAAAATAAACTCAGCAGAAAGCTCACACGGCTCAGTCTGAGATTCCAGGAAACCTCTGGTTGAGGTAGAAAGTCCTCACCCCTATGACTGGAAGGACATATGGCTAACAAAATCCTAATTCCTATATAATCTCTCATTCCTTGAACCCCCCACGAATAGGTGAGCAATAGTGGATGCACCAGGGTGTCCTGAAGGCTCTACATCTGCTGGGCCTTAGTAGTTGTTGCCCAAGAGGGTGGGGGTTCTTCTGGCCTTAATTTTCTTTGTGTCACAGATCAGGCCAATGGAAACTATGAGCACAGGTCAGGTATTTAGCAGATTTCCTGGCAGGTTATGAAGGGGATTCCTTGGCACGTTTTTCCCTGCTGCTTTTTGCCCCTGTCCTTCAGCTCCCCTTTCCTGGGATTTGAGCCTGGCCGAAACCCATGGTGCCTGGTTTTAAGACATAATGAACTCAGGCTCTTGATGTCTCATTACAAAATTTCAGTGAGAGACAGAGATAGGTAAGAGGTGCATTTGTTTGGGTTTAGAAAGAAGCATACTCCACAGGGTGTGGGCCATCACAGAGGGTGAGTGCAGAGGCCATGGAATACGGTGTGGTTAGTTTTTCCTAGCTGGATGATTTCATATGCTAGTAAGTGTGAGGGTCATTTCAACTGTTGGTGAACCACCCACTTCTTGGTCTTTTGATAGTGCCTTAGAAAGATGATGCTGTGAAAGTGCTGCACTCAATATGCCAGCAAATTTGGAAAACTCAGCAGTAGCCACAGGACTGGAAAAGGTCAGTTTTAATTCCAATCCCAAAGAAAGGCAATGTCAAAGAATGCTCAAACTACCACACAATTGCACTCATCTCACACGCTAGTAAAGTAATGCTCAATATTCTCCAAGCCAGGCTTCAGCAATACATGAACCGTGAACTTCCAGATGTTCAAGTTGGTTTTAGAAAAGCCAGAGGAACCAGAGATCAAATTGCCAACATCTGCTGGATCATCGAAAAGCAAGAGAGTTCTGGAAAAACATCTACTTCTGCCTTATTGACTATGCCAAAGCCTTTGACTGTGTGGATCACAATAAACTGGAAAATTCTGAACGAGATGGGAATACCAGACTACCTGACCTGCCTCTTAAGAAACAGCTATGCAGGTCAGGAAGCAACAGTTAGATCTGGACATGGAAAAACAGACTGGTTCAAAATAGGAAAAAGAGTACGTCAGGGCTGTATATTGTCACCCTGCTTATTTAATTTATATGCAGAGTACATCATGAGAAATGCTGGCCTGGAAGAAGCACAAGCTGGAATCAAGTTTGTCGGGAGACATATCAATAAACTCAAATATGCAGATGACACCACCCTTATGGCAGAAAGTGAAGAGGAACTCAAAAGCCTCTTGATGAAAGTGAAAGTGGAGAGTGAAAAAGTTGGCTTAAAGCTCAACATTCAGAAAACGAAGATCATGGCATCCGGTCCCATCATGGGAAATAGATGGGGAAACAGTGGAAACAGTGGCAGACTTTATTTTTTGGGAGGGCTCCAAAATCACTGCAGATGGTGACTGCAGCCATGAAATTAAAAGACGCTTACTCCTTGGAAGGAAAGTTATGACCAACCTAGATAGCATATTGAAAAGCAGAGACATTACTTTGCCAACAAAGGTCCATCTAGTCAAGGCTATGGTTTTTCCAGTGGTCGTGTATGGATGTGAGAGTTGGACTGTGAAGAAAGCTGAGCACCGAAGAATTGATGCCTTTGAACTATGGTGTTGGAGAAGAAGACTCTTGAGAGTCCCTTGGACTGCAAGGAGATCCAACCAGTCCATTCTGAAGGAGATCAGCCCTGGATTTCTTTGGAAGGAATGATGCTAAAGCTGAAACTTCAGTACTTTGGCCACCTCATGGAAAGAGTTGACTCATTGGAAAGGACTCTGATGCTGGGAGAGACTGAGGGCAGGAGAAGAAGGGGATGACAGAGGATGAGATGGCTGGATGGCATCACTGACTCAATGGACGTGAGTCTGAGTGAACTCTGGGCATTGGTGATGGACAGGGAGGCCTGGTATGCTGCGATTCACGGGGTCACAAAAAGTCAGACATGCCTGAGCCACTGAACTGAACTGAACTGAACTAGAATTATCCTGAGGCCTCTGGGTGTGTCATTTAGCTTACAGATTGAGGATCAAAGTTTAGTTGAATTTGACTTGTCTTCTTGGACCCATTTGATTTTAATCGGTTTACATTATCCCTTTGGGTTTGTCATTCTTTCAAAAGTTGTGCCCTGCCCCTTTCCCTCCTGTTTCATGCTCTTCTCCTGAGCCTCTTCTGGGGCCACAATGTTGCCTCTACAATCTTCTGGAGGGACAACCAGAAAATAGCTGGCCTTTTGGAGAGAAATACTGTATAATACCCAATTCCTCTAGATATCCAGGCCTTCATCTTCCATGTTTCCTACAACATGTGCAACAACAGCATCTCTCAGTGAACCCGCTAAGAGAAGTCCTCCAAAAGTTTACCAATCTGTATTTAGGCTCTTACAAGGAACAGGTGATTTTTAAAGGACAAATTCCTGTCCCAATGTGCATCAGACATCAAGTTAAAGTTACAACAGCTACAGGAACAGGACTCTGCTGCCTAATTAGATGAGATGGTCCAGATAGCCCCCGATACCATTTATAACAGAAAAGGAGAGGGAGGCCAAGGCACAGGAAAGAGAGAGAAGGAAAGAGATAAGGCATGCCCAGATGCTGACCGCCCTCCAGGGAAGCTGTTTGGCAAACCCGGAGTCCTTGAAGGACAAGGCAAGTGCCTAATCTGTAGACAGGCAGGACATTAGGCCAAAAAGTGTCTAAATGGAGACAAGTCTCCTAAAAGCACTTGCTACAAATGCCATCAATTGGGTTATTGGGTGGCACTCTGCCCTTGGGACCCAAGAGCCTCAAAGTCAAGATCCAAGCCTTCCCTCAGGATGGTTCAACGGGACTGAAGTGGCCTAGCCAGCCTGCCTGTCGCAGATAACCATCATGTCATGGGGCTGGAGCCAAGGGTACAACTGGATGTGGCAGGGTAAGTCCGATAATTTCTTGGTTGATACAGGCACTACCTATGCTGTCCTTACCTTCTATTCCAGAGACTTCTCCTCCCAAACCTGTACCATTTTGGGTGCTACAGGAAAAACAATTACAAATGATTCATCTGAGGACTTCTTTGTTGCTGGAATGGACAAATATTTACCCACAAGTTTCTGGTGGTACCTGGATACTCCCTTATTGGGAAGAGATCTCTCCCTGCCTTCAAACTCTTGCAGCTATTGCCATCCTGATAGAAGATGCTTTAAAACTCTCTTTTGGGGGCAAACTAACTATTTTTACCAGCCACCAAGTGAAACAGCTCCTAAATGGGAGAGGCCATTTATGGATGTCCAATCAAAGAGTCCTCAGATATCAAGTAGTGCTGATGGAAAACCCACAACTAACTATAACCCTTTGTGAGGTTCTTAACCTTGCCATCCTCCTGCCTACCCCCAAGGGCTCTCTCCCCTTTCACTCTTTACTAATGCCTCTATTAATCCTTGTTATCACCATATTGATGCTGCTTATGATTGTCCCATGAATTATCAATTGTCTAACCTGTTTTTTCTCTGCCCAAGTCAACAAGCTACAACATGCAGTGCCTGTTCAACACAGATATATAATACTACACCCAGCCATGGAAAATACCACTCATCTTAGACTGACGTTACTATAAGGACTCTGATGCTTGAGACTAGCAAGAGGGGGAGACTCAATGCCCCTCACCACCCTAGTTCATCAGGAAGTAGCCAGAGAGACCTCAATGCCCCTATTCCTAAAGAATCGGGCCTCTCATCTCTTGAGGGGAGAATGTTAGGTAGTTAGAATAGGAAAAAGGAGTCCAAAATGGCAGTGGCTAAAGACAAAGAAGGGAAAAGCCCGTGAAAATAGAATAAAGGAAGGTCTGCAGACCAGAGTGAGGACCTCAGGTAAAATAAACAGCCCTCCTGGATAGCCCAATTTACATAGTGCAGGCTCAAGGGGAGGAGAAAAAATATATAAAAAGAGGAGCCAAAACTGAGCTGGGGGCTTCTCTTCTCTTCATGTCTTTTGGGTCAGCCTGCCCTCACCTCGAGGATGTATTTTCCTTTGCTTGCCAAATAAAACTGAGCTGTAACATGAAGCTGTAGCACTGGTCCATCCACTGCTTCAAATTTTTGTTGTGGTGAGACAGAACTGAGAAAATTTAAAACTCCTCTGACAGAAGTATAAATTCATAAAGAGAAAAATAAATTTAATTAATAAACAATACATTTGTCCCTATATCTGATGTTATTCATGTGCATATTTTCTAACTTCTGGTGTATTTTTTCCATGTGGAGGGAGTTTCAAAAGTGCAACATTAACTAGTCTCTGCTCTCTACCTCTCGCAACTCATTTTTTTTCCAGAAATTAGTGACTTATTTAGCTACTGAGTTTAAGAGCAGAACTTGACATTTGTGAAGGCTTGTTATTTCTTTGCTTTTCTCATAGGAGCCAAACTCCCACAGAAACAGCCATTCTTTTCTAACTCCATGTGATGAGTTTCACAAAAGCAGGTGTATTAGAAATGGTCAAACATTACCTGTGACTGGGGAGTCTTTGTTGTTCTGTGCTTAGTTGATCAGTCACGTCTGACTCTTTGCGACTGTAAAGAGTCGCAAAATAATCCACCAGTCGCAAAGTAATCCCTTGGACTGCAACCCACCAGGTTCCTCTGTCCATAGGGATTCTCCAGGCAAAAATATGAGAGTGGGTTGCCATACCCTTCTCCAACTGATCTTCCCAACCCAGGGATTGAACCCAGGTCTCCCACATTGCAGGCTGTTTCTTTACTGTCTGAGCCACCAGGGAAGCCCAACAATACAATTATGGGTAGCCTATCCTTTTCCAAGAGGACTTCCCAACCCAGGAATTGAACCAGGGTCTCCTGCATTGCCTGCAGATTCTTTACTAGCTGAGTAACCTGAGAAGCCTGTGACTGGGGAGGGAGGACATCAAATTTTGAAGTTCACTATTAAATCAACTAACTTGCAGACGCTAGCTTTATCTGTAACAATGTATTTTGACCTCGCATGTTCTGTTCCTTTTTTTGCCATGTTTCTCATTTAGTTCAAACTTTAGGTAGAAGAGACATGTTATTTATTATTTCTCTAACGTCACAAGTGTCTTAGATTCCAGATATTGAAAACATAACTCAAAATTTATCCCCCAAAAGCTTGTTTTTATGTTTTTTATTTTGTTGGTTTTATCTAATTACAGAGCTAAAATATATTACTGGGAATTTACTGAGAATAAAATGTAAGAAATGTAATAAACATATTAAATATAAAAGGATAACATAGAAGAAATACAATAGATTATACCAACACTCAGGAGTAACTTTAGCTAATACACTGTCATAGCATTTTATATTCTTAATTACTATTTTAAACATTTGTGATTATGTCAAAAATATAATTTGCATATTGGTAAATCAATTAACAAACATATGATAAATACTTCCTTTGCTCATAAGATGCCCAATAAGCTTGACTTAAGTTATCCCATTATTGTCTACTATTGAGATGCATCTTCCTTTAAATTTCCCATATGTTAGGGATTTTTGTACATAGTGTTGTCATGAATATCTTTGTGCCTAAATCATTGTTTGAATTTCTTTGCATATAGACCTCATACGAGGAAACTGCTGAATGCAAATTTACATGGCAAACCCAATTTCCAAAAGAGTAACAGGAATTTAAATTCTTATAGAAGTGAAAAATCTTAAATGTTTTCCTTAATTTTTTTATCAAAAAAATCCCAAAGTAATGAATGTTCATTATAGCAAAACAATTTGAAGTTTTAGAAAGATAAAAATAAAACAATTTGAAGTTTTAGAAAATATATATTAACTTATAAAAGTTTTATATGTGTTTTTTTTAGTTTTAATATAAACCTGGCCTCCCTGCTTATCCTTTCTAGAGAAATAGGATAGCTGCATTTTCCTAGTTAATACATGTTCAGGATTAACTACGGCATTGGGACATACATACATATTCCACTTGAATCCTTTAAAGTAACCATTTTGTCTAATAACATACAACATGCTTGAAATTGAACTAGCTTAAAAGAAGAAGAAAAAAAAAAATCCAAAATAACAATTGCAAAACTCAACCTGCTGTGGCTTTACAATCACCCCTGTGGAATGTCTTTTTTTCCATTTTCCTAACTCAAATACCTCAGATCATTAATGGAACTATTCTTGATACTTCCAGGGTAATGTTCAGCATCCCTTGAGTTGAATTATTAGGCTAAGTCAGGGAGTATGTATTTTCCTCCCCTGGTCTGATGCATTCAGTGATGTCACTTGGCACTGTTCTCATTACACCAAAGCATTAGCCATATTCCCAAACATAATAGATATTCAACTGTAAATGCTGCTTCACATCTATTAAGTATTTAAATTTAAACACTTTAAAAACAGGTCTCAATTTCTTCTCCTTATATAAACATATTTCTAGATATGTTTATCTAAAACATATCTAGATATATTCGCTATCTTGGAGAGGGGCAGCACCCTTCCCCAGTTTTATGTGTGTGCTAAGTTGCTTCAGGCGTATCAGACTCTGTGTGACCCTATGGACTATAGCCCATCAGGCTCCTTATCCATGCGATTCTCCAGGCAAGAATACTGGAGTAGATTGCCATGCCCTCCTCCAGGAAACCTTCCTGACCTAGGGATGGAACCCATGTCTCTTATGTCTCCTTCATTGGCAGGTGGGTTCTCTACCGCTGACACCACCTGGGAGAGGGGCACCACCCTTCTGCAGTTGCTAAACTCAAATCCAAGAGGTCATCCTTGACTTCTCTATTTTTCTCTCTATTGACTTCTAATCCATATATCAGTTTTCTTCCAAAACATATTTTACATATTTCTACTTCTCTCCAGCTTCTCTGTATTCTTAGTCTAATTTACAATGTTGTTAGTTTCTTCTATACAGCAAAGTGAAGCATTTATACATATATCTACTCTTTTTCTCATTTTCCTTCCCAGTAGGTCACCATAGAGAATTGAGTAGAGTTCCCTGTGCTATGCACTAGATTCTCATCAGTTATCTATTTTATTAATATATATAGTGTATATATATATGTCTGTCTCTATCTCCCAATTCATCTCACCCCACCTTCCCCCTTTGGTGAAAGTGAAAGTCACTTAGTCGTGTCTGACTCTTTGTGACCACATGAACTATGCAGTCCATAGAGTTCTCCAGGAGAGAGTACTGGAGTGGGTAGCCTATCCCGTTCTCCAGGGGATCTTCCCAACTCAGGGACTGAACCCATGTCTCCCATATTACAGGTGGTTTCTCTACCAGCTAAGCCACAAGGGAAGCCCAAGAACACTGGAGTGGGTAGCCTATCCCTTCTCCAGAGGATCTTCCCAACCCAGGAATTGAACTCGAATTTCCTGCATTGCAGGTGGATTCTTTACCAACTGTGCCATCAGAGAAGCTCTCCCTGCCCACCTTGGTAACCATTCTTTTATTCCTACATCTGTGACTCTACTTTTGCTTCACAAATAAGTTCATCTGTATCATTTTTCTAGATTTTACATATGAGTTCAGTTCAGTTCAGTAGCTCAGTCATGTCCAACTTTTTGCAACCCCATAGACTTCAGCACACTAGGCTTTCCTGTCATCACCAACTCCCAGAACTTGCTCAAACTCATGTTCATCGAGTTGGTGGTGCCATCCAACCATCTCATCCTCTGTCATCCCCTTCTCCTCTTGCCTTCAATCTTTCCCACCATCAGGGTCTTTTCCAATGAGTCAGTTCTTGGCAGGAGGTGTCCGATGTATTGGAGCTTCAGCTTTAGCATCAATCCTTCCAATAAATATTCAGGACTGATTTCCTTTAGGATTGACTGGTCAGATCTCCTGGCAGTCCAAAGGACTTTCAAGAATCTTCTCCAACACCATAGCTTAAAATCATCAGTTCTTTGTCACTCAGCTTTCCTTACGGCTCCTCTGTCCATGGATTTTTCCAGACAAGAATGCTGGAGTGGGTTGCCATTTCCTTCTACAGGGGATCTTCCCCACCCACGAATCAAAACTGGGTCTCCCACATTGCAGGCAGATTCTTTCTGGTCTGAAACACCAGGGAAGTCTTACAAATGACAGATATATATATATTTGCCTTCATCTGACTTCATTCTGTATGACAGTCTCTAGATACATCCATGTCACGGCAAGTGGCATTATTTTGTTCATTTTTACGCCTAATATTCCATTATATATATGTACCACGTCTTATTTATCTACAATTTCTTTATCCATTTCTCTACTGATGGACATTTAGGTTGCTACTATGTCCTGGCTGTTGTAAATAGTGCTTCAATCAACATTGGAGTGCATGCATCCTTTTGAATTGCAGTTTTCTCCATATGTATGCTCAAGAGTGGGGTTGCTGGGTCCTATGGTAGTTCTATTTTTAGTTTTTAAGGAGTCTTCATACTGTTCTTCATAGTGGCTGTACCAGTTACATTCCCAACAACAATGTAGGAAGATTCCCTTTTCTTTGTATTCTCTCCAGCATTTATTATTTGTAGATTCTTTGGCCAGTTTGACTGTTGTAAGGTGCTACCTCATTATACTTTTAGAAAAGTGTCTATTTAGATCATCTGCTCAATTTCTGATTGGGTTGTATGTTTTTCTGGCCATCTATATCCATTCTTTTGATTCTTGGAGCTCAATCTATTGATAAACTTAATTCTAGTTAAGGTAAGTAGAAATAATTTTGCTATTTGTAACTTGTTAGGTTTTGTGTTTAGCAATTCTTACCAAAAGAGAATGCAGGCAACAAAACAGACTCTTAAGGAAATAAGGATTGGAGATGGTTATCTGACATGATTAGAGTAGAAGATAGCAAAAACACTATTGTCATTAAAGGATGAATAACTGAGAGAATGAATACAGATATAGAATTCTCACCTATTGATGAAAGCCCATCATTGATGAGTCAAGGTACAGCTACTGAAAACCACTAACTAGCACAGGAATGGTTTAAACTGCAGCCTTATCTGGTCTTTTTTAATGAAAAGTAGTATGTCAATTGATAAACAGAGAGATCCCACTATTGTAATTGAGACATTTTGGTTGATCTTTATAACCCAGGCTCCCTAACTTCATAAGCTTCTTCTGGCACAAGCTGCCTCCTTACAAATTCAGTGAAGTAGGCCATGCTCTGAAAAACATGCAATAGCATCACCTGCACGATTTGCATTGCCATTCTCCTCATGCCCTATTCCTCTTATCCCTCTATAATTACATCTAGATTTATAACTAGATCAGATCCTAGCTTTCACAGGATATTGTACACAATTTTTTAACTCAAAAAGAAAAGTCTTTTATATCAGAAGGATCTCAAAATTTTATTTATGTTAGTGTAAATCTTGAGACCATGTGTAGAAATGAATTAACAGAGTGCTACATGAGAGAAACTGACTTTAAATTAAACTGACTTTATCAATAAGGGTGCACTAATAATTTCTACCAGAGGTGCCAACTCTTGTTTGGTTGACCAACATCTGGACTCAATGTTGGTAAATGAAAAATGCAGTTGAGTTGTTGGAAATTTTTAGTGAATGAATCCTGGAAGTAAAACCTGAATTGTTGGCTTAAATATCTGATTAGTGAAAATTAAGTAGCATGTCAAATCTTATTGTAATCATGGTAATACCTTAGCAAACCCACTAATGGCATTTGCTAGCTGGAGAGTCCTTGCCTACAAAATCATTTTAGCAGGTTATACCTGACATATTCAGGAATTTTTTGGTAATCACGTTTGGAATCTGAATTTTGAAATCTTTGGGGAGGGGCTTCATGGAAAATGTCACTTAAACTATGTAACTGTTGAAGTATAAAATAAAGTTATTTCATTGACCATGACCAAAATAGCTTCCTTTTGAGTAACACACATCACTCAGGGATCTCCCATGTTAAATCTGGGCCAAGAATCATCCTAACATGAAAAGTCAAGACATGGAGAGTGGTTTCAGTAGCCCAGATCCACATTTCACTCAGGTTTCACTATGACCTGCATCCTTGAAAGTATTATCTACAGTTTAATACAGAGCAAGACCACTTATTCTCAATGTTAGCCTGACTTTCTGTATTATCTTGGTATCATTGGCTATAACTTGAATGTGTAGCTAACAGAATTTGAAAGGCTGGAAAAATATAGGCTAAGCTCTGGATGTCAGATATCTCACTAGAAATAGAAAATTTACTTATAAAGGAAGAAGGGAAGTCTGGATACTGAGGCAATTTGGCTGTTTCTAACAGAAGGTAAAGAGAAAGAAATTAGAGCCCTTTTTAGGGACTTCTGAAGAATAATGGTGGAACAGTCACTTGTCAGAATGATCAAAATTGGATCATCGATGGACTTCTGCCCTGACCTTAAGTGTCCTGGTTGTGAGCTCTCATCTTCCCTCACCTGCTACAGTCACAATCATGGCAGTTCTTCTGTAACTCACTTTGTTCATCCGCTACAACAGACAGAAAAACTTTGCACTTGGTTTTCAGCACATTCAACCATTTGTTTTCAGTCATATTTTTGAAAACTGAAAAGTAATTTTGACTGTAGAAATTTCTTCTCGTGCCCTTAATGGCTTTGGTTTTGTTGGTATAGTTTTCAGAAACTTTAATTCCTACTGTATAATAAGACATTTACTTTTAATACCAATGAGTTTTCAAAAAGTTTCTTAAATTTCATTCTTTATTCTTAGTAGTAGTGTTAGACACTCAGTCATGCCCAACTCTTTTTAGTACCATGGAATGTAAGATCACCAGGCTCCTCTGTCCATGGGATTCTCCAGGCAAAAAAAATTGAAGTGGACTGCCATTCCTTTCTCCAGAGGATCTTATTCTTAACATACATTTTAATATACCTCAAGTGAAGAAACTCCAAAGTTTTGACATAACACTGTGCAAGAACATATCTTAAGCATGTTTATGAAATTATTAATTAATATACCATTCATTGAAAACTATCTATTAGGGGCATTTATGGTATTCTACCATTCTATTTATGGTATTCTATGAATTCTATGTATTCTTTATAAAGTGTTTATAAAATGATCAAATTTTTTCTTATCACGTTTGTAGTAAAACTTCCACATAAAACCCTGACCACACCAATCTTAAATTATTGAACATTTTGGGAAATACTGAGATGGATTTCCAGAGTTTATATAGATGGAGTACTAAAGAGCTTGCAGGAAATTAATTTACCCTACAATGTAAGAAAGAGATTAAAGTCTAAAAAAAATGATTTCAAGAAACAAGCAGGGAATTGTATTAGGATGGAATATAATAATTAACAATAAGTTTGTGGGTAATTGAAATTAGAGGTCCAACTTAAAGGTATAAGAATATATTAATACCGCCACCAGTACTAGTTCATAATCTCTCTTCTGGACATAAAGATTTGGTTAAAGGTCAATTGGTCAACCACTGTGTTTGCTCCAGGAGAAAGCTAAAGCACTGTACAGTAAGCCAGCAAGTAGACAGATGAACTCTTTGACTAAGTCAGGTCTCTGTGGGACAGGGAGACTGCCACAGTGTTAGCAACCTCAGAGACAGTGGTCCCTGCTGGGTTGGGAGCAGTGCCAACAGCAAGCATGTACTCAGAGCATCCATCGGTGCTCACAGCATCAGGACTCAGGATCTTTCCTGACAAAGATACCTCTGGGAATTTTTGAGCTATAGTGGGATAGCAGTAAATTTGGAACCCGTGGCCAAATGATGGCATTAGCTGTCTATGACACCAAAAGTTATTGCCAATGATAATAGAAAAGATGTTCATGGCCTTCCTATGTGCCACACTCATTCCGAGGGCTTCCACATAATGACTCACTGATTCCTGTGACCTTAGTCCTCTTGTTCAATGTTGCACATAATATATGCTGACCTAAGATTCAAAAGCAAAGTCTGTGCTTATAAACACTAAGCTATGCTTAAAGAATGTATAAAGAGACATGTTAGAGATTTCCAGGGACTCTCAAAATGAGTTGGAAAGTTTAGAAGTTGGCAGGCATGTGGGTAACATGGAGAAGATATGATAAAGCCAGATAAAGAGTTTAGGGTCATGGATGTAACCTTATCTTTTCTTTTAGGATTGTTCAAAGGAAACATAGGTTATAGCTCATTAAATAAAATGGATTCTCTTAAGTAATTCAAAGATCAATCATTTGCCTATGAAGATAATACTGACCAAGTTTCAATTATAATATGGAAATATTTCATTTCATTTTCTGTATTCTATCCACAGGAAAGATAAACAGGAGCCCAGGTTAACATAGAGCTGCATTCCAACAGTTTATAGTTAAAGATTCTCAAAATAAGTTACATCACCTGGAAATCATATTTACTTAAGTAAATAGTATTGCATCCATGGCCTCAGGAACACACTTTTTTTTTAACAAGATAACAGATTATAGTTCTAGAACAACATCTATTTCTGCTTTATTGACTATGCTAAAGCCTTTGACTGTGTGGATCATAATAAACTGTGGGAAATTCTGAAACAGATGGGAATACCAGACCACCTGACCTGCCTCTTGAGATACCTGTATGCAAGCCAGGAAGCAACAGTAAGAACTGGACATGGAACAACAGACTGGTTCCAAATAAGAAAAGGAGTATGTCAAGGCTGTATATTGCCACCCTGCTAATTTAACTTATATGCAGAGTGTATCATGAGAAACACTGGATTGGATGAAGCACAGTCTGGAATCAAGATTGCCGGGAGAAGTATCAATAACCTCAGATATGCAGATGATGCCACCCTTATGGCAGAAAAGTGAAGAAGAACTACAAAGCCTCTTGATGAAAGTGAAAGAGGAGAGTGGAAAAAGTTGGCTTAAAGCTCAACATTCAGAAAGCTAAGATCATGGCATCTAGTCCCATCACTTCAGTACAAATAGATGGAGAAAAAGTGGAAACAATGGCTGACTTTATTTTGGGGGGTTCCAAATCACTGCAGATGGTGATTTTAGCCATGAAATTAAAAGATGCTTACTCCTTGGAAGGAAAGTTATGACCAACCTAGACAGCATATTAAAAAGCAGAGACATTACTTTGTCCACAAAGGTCTATCTAGTCAAGGCTATGGTTTTTCCAGTAGTCATGTATGGATGTGAGATATGGAATATAAAGAAAGCTGAGCACCAACGAATTGATGCTTTTGAACAGCATCGTTTTTGAACAGTGGCATTGGAGAAGACTCTTGAGAGTTCCTTGGACTGCAAGGAGATCCAACCAGACCATCCTAAAGGAGATTAGTCCTGGGTGTTCATTGGAGGGACTGATATTGAAGCTGAGAGTCCAATACTTAGACCACCTGATGAGAAGAGATGACTCATTGGAAAAGATCCTGATTCTGGGAAGGATTAAGGACAGAAGGAGAAGGGGACGACGGAGGATGAGATGGTTGGATGGCATCACCGACTCAATGGACATGAGTTTAGATGAACTCCAGGAGTTGGTAATGGACAGGGAGGCCTGGCATGCTGCGGTTCATGGAGTCGCAAACAGTTGGAAACGACTGAGTGACTGAAATGAACTGAACTGAACTGAGCAGATTATAATCAGTTTTGTCAGATACTAATTGCATTGGAATTATGTGATAAGTATTTTAAAAAAAAACAGTTTCCAGTTTGTATAATTAATATATTTTACTTTAAAAATAGTGAAATTCAGTTTCCTTTGATGTGCAGAAGCTTTTAAGGTTAATTAGGTCCCATTTGTTTATTTTTGCTTTTATTTCCAATATTCTGGGAGGTGGGTCATAGAGGATCCTGCTGTGATGTATGTTGGAGAGTGTTTTGCCTATGTTCTCTTCTAGGAGTTTTATAGTTTCTGGTCTTACGTCTAGATCTTTAATCCATTTTGAGTTTATTTTTGTGTATGGTGTTAGAAAGTGGTCCAGTTTCATTCTTTTACAAGTGGTTGACCAGTTTTCCCAGCACCACTTGTTAAAGAGATTGTCTTTAATCCATTGTATATTCTTGCCTCCTTTGTCAAAGATAAGGTGTCCATATGTGCGTGGATTTATAGTCCAGGTTCGATGCACGATGCTGGGTGCTTGGGGCTGGTGCACTGGGACGGCCCAGAGGGATGGTATGGGGAGGGAGGAGGGTTCGGGATGGGGAACACATGTATACCTGTGGCGGATTCATTTTGATATTTGGCAAAACTAATACAATTATGTAAAGTTTAAAAATAAAATAAAATTAGAAAAAAAATAGTGAAATTTATAGACTGTTTACTAGATTTAGATTGAATTCCTTATTACTCAATTAAAAGTAGAGTAAACTGAATTCACATTCTCACTAAAACCCTTATTAAGTGTGTCATCTCTTAGAGTAGTGGTATTCAAATTTCAGAAAAAAAATTCCAAACCTTTTACTAAATACTTTTTAGTAAATTATTTTACTAAATATTTTAGTATTTTACTATTTTTCTCTATTTTATTATTTTACTATTATTAGTTACTAAATTGTTACTAACCACTACTCTAAAATATAAATATGTTAACTTGTATATGGGGTGACTATCCTTATATGGCATATGTTTTATAAACTTAATCAGAACACTCACAAGTCTTTAAGAGGATATATTTTTATAAATATATTTCTAATCACAAGAAATTCAGCACATTCTTAACTTAGAAATTAAACCACAAGATAGGGCACTGTTTATTTTTAAATATAAATCCCTTTTTCCAATAATCTGATATTTTCCATCTGTTGCCAATCTTTTATCAGATATAATTAAAATAATCATTTTGTCTCATGATATAGCAGATGAAAAGCTTTAACTGGGATATATTAAATGTCCTATCTGCTTTTTTCTCATTGTGTTTGAATCACTGGTGCTATTTTTAATAAGCTGTTTCCTTACAAGAATATTTTAAGACCCTTAGGTCGTTATTCATTTTCAAGATTTATGTAGCTTAAGCTAGCCGTTATAACATATAAATCATGTTAATCTGGCATATGTATACTGTACTTTGTCAAAACACAATGAGAGAAAAGAAGCTATAGATGGTACGATTTTCACCTACTACCTCATGGAACTTTATTTTTTTTTTTTTTTTCTTTTTTTTTTTTTTTTATTCTTCCAATTTTATTTTATTTTTAAACTTTACATAATTGTATTAGTTTTGCCAAATATCAAAATGAATCCGCCACAGGTATACATGTGTTCCCCATCCCGAACCCTCCTCCCTCCTCCCTCCCCATACCATCCCTCTGGGCCGTCCCAGTGCACCAGCCCCAAGCATCCAGCATCATGCATCGAACCTGAACTGGCAACTCGTTTCCTGCATGATATTTTACATGTTTCATTGCCATTCTCCCACATCTTCCCACCCTCTCCCTCTCCCACAGAGTCCATAAGACTGTTCTATACATCAGTGTCTCTTTTGCTGTCTTGTACACAGGGTTATTGTTACCATCTTTCTAAATTCCATATATATGCGTTAGTATACTGTATTTATGTTTTTCCTTCTGGCTTACTTCACTCTGTATAATAGGCTCCAGTTTCATCCACCTCATTAGAACTGATTCAAATGTATTCTTTTTAATGGCTGAGTAATACTCCATTGTGTATATGTACCACAGCTTTCTTATCCATTCATCTGCTGATGGACATCTAGGTTGCTTCCACGTCTTGGCTATTATAAACAGTGCTGCGATGAACATTGGGGTACACGTGTCTCTTTCCCTTCTGGTTTCCTCAGTGTGTATGCCCAGCAGTGGGATTGCTGGATCATAAGGCAGTTCTATTTCCAGTTTTTTAAGGAATCTCCACACTGTTCTCCATAGTGGCTGTACTAGTTTGCATTCCCACCAACAGTGTAAGAGGGTTCCCTTTTCTCCACACCCTCTCCAGCATTGATTATTTGTAGACTTTTGGATCACAGCCATTCTGACTGGTGTGAAATGGTACCTCATAGTGGTTTTGATTTGCATTTCTCTGATAATGAGTGATGTTGAACATCTTTTCATGTGTTTGTTAGCCATCTGTATGTCTTTTTTGGAGAAATGTCTATTTAGTTCTTTGGCCCATTTTTTGATTGGGTCGTTTATTTTTCTGGAGTTGAGCTGTAGGAGTTGCTTGTATATTTTTGAGATTAGTTGTTTGTCGGTTGCTTCATTTGCTATTATTTTCTCCCATTCTGAAGGCTGTCTTTTCACCTTGCTAATAGTTTCCTTTGATGTGCAGAAGCTTTTAAGGTTAATTAGGTCCCATTTGTTTATTTTTGCTTTTATTTCCAATATTCTGGGAGGTGGGTCATAGAGGATCCTGCTGTGATGTATGTCGGAGAGTGTTTTGCCTATGTTCTCCTCTAGGAGTTTTATAGTTTCTGGTCTTACGTTTAGATCTTTAATCCATTTTGAGTTTATTTTTGTGTATGGTGTTAGAAAGTGGTCCAGTTTCATTCTTTTACAAGTGGTTGACCAGATTTCCCAGCACCACTTGTTAAAGAGATTGTCTTTAATCCATTGTATATTCTTGCCTCCTTTGTCGAAGATAAGGTGTCCATATGTGCGTGGATTTATCTCTGGGCTTTCTATTTTATTCCATTGATCAATATTTCTGTCTTTGTGCCAGTACCATACTGTCTTGATAACTGTGGCTTTGTAGTAGAGCCTGAAGTCAGGTAAGTTGATTCCTCCAGTTCCATTCTTCTTTCTCAAGGTCGCTTTGGCTATTCGAGGTTTTTTGTATTTCCATACAAATTGTGAAATTATTTGTTCTAGCTCTGTGAAGAATACTGTTGGTAGCTTGATAGGGATTGCGTTGAATCTATAAATTGCTTTGGGTAGTATACTCATTTTCACTATATTGATTCTTCCAATCCATGAACATGGTATATTTCTCCATCTATTAGTGTCCTCTTTGATTTCTTTCACCAGTGTTTTATAGTTTTCTATATATAGGTCTTTAGTTTCTTTAGGTAGATATATTCCTAAGTATTTTATTCTTTCCGTTGCAATGGTGAATGGAATTGTTTCCTTAATTTCTCTTTCTGTTTTCTCATTATTAGTGTATAGGAATGCAAGGGATTTCTGTGTGTTGATTTTATATCCTGCAACTTTGCTGTAGTCATTGATTATTTCTAGTAATTTTCTGGTGGACTCTTTAGGGTTTTCTATGTAGAGGATCATGTCATCTGCAAATAGTGAGAGTTTTACTTCTTCTTTTCCAATTTGGATTCCTTTTATTTCTTTTTCTGCTCTGATTGCTGTGGCCAAAACTTCCAAAACTATGTTGAATAGTAATGGTGAAAGTGGGCACCCTTGTCTTGTTCCTGACTTTAGAGGAAATGCTTTCAATTTTTCACCATTGAGGATAATGTTTGCAGTGGGTTTGTCATATATAGCTTTTATTATGTTGAGGTATGTTCCTTCTATTCCTGCTTTCTGGAGAGTTTTTATCATAAATGGATGTTGAATTTTGTCAAAGGCTTTCTCTGCATCTATTGAGATAATCATATGGTTTTTATTTTTCAATTTGTTAATGTGGTGTATTACATTGATTGATTTGTGGATATTGAAGAATCCTTGCATCCCTGGGATAAAGCCCACTTGATCATGGTTCCTTAAGGATATAACCTATTCTGAACATCACACATGACCTTCTGGTAGATATGGTCTCAGAAAACGTGTCATTATCAGTCAAAATATTAAATGTTAGTAAAGCATAATGCCTTTTTATTTTTTAATTCAAAGTTTGTTTTAAATGCATACTTCTCATCTTTGATAAATGCTCTTTAGAGCATTGTTATGTAATTATTTTAAACTATTAGTTGTCTATAGTAGAAAGAGGGCTCTATTGGTGGCTCAGCAGTAAAGAATCCATCTGCCAATGCAGGAGACGCAGGTTTGATCCCTGAGTGGGGAAGATTCCCTGGAGAAGGAAATGGCTCCCCACTCCAATATTCCTGCCTAGGAAATCCCATGGACAGAAGAGTCTGGTGAGCTTCAGTTCATGGGGTCACAGAGTCAGACATGACTTAATGACTAAAATAGCAGCACTAGTAGTGGAAAGAAGCAATAAAAACATATTTGTACATTGAATATGTCTTTTAAAATATCTTGAAACACTGTATATCTGTAATCTATATTGTTAGTCACTCTGAAGAGTCAGGTCTTCTGCCTAAATAAACAATAATTAACAACATATATCCTACCTTTAAAATTCTCAAAAGTCAGACATAAAGCATATAGGATATAAAAAGATTTTTGAAAGCAGTAGCATTTTCTAACAGTATTCTTTATGTTGTAATTAAGCAATACCTAAAATTATAAAAAAGTTATCAATAGTGGTGCCTTAGGTAGTCTGTTTTCAAAACAGAAAATGTGTCCTAAAAAAAAAGAAAAAAAGCAAATGTGTCCTATCCAAAAGGCTCACTTCTATTATTGCAATATATTTAGCAATATTCACTGATACATGTTTTATTTTAAAGATGTTATGTATTACCTTTTTTTGTATTACCTTTTATTATTAATATTTATCTCTATAATGAGAAAACCTTCTCCTTTGCAGGGGATGAGGTTTTTAGCAGGGGGATTTGTTAAGAACATGAGGGCATCATAATGTGAGCAAAAGGAGAGGGAAAAGGTACTTTCTATCAATGCTGGATGCTTAATAAAAAATAGAGTTCCTTCAAAGGAAGAAAGTTGTCCTTTATCATAGGTATTGGGATAGTTGACCTCTTCTGAAGAGAAATAGTAAGCTATTTAAAATACTGTGGTCCTTAATAGTATTTTAATCAAACAGTGGTTTGATTGTATTATCTATTTCATTGGTCATGCCTCTGCAACCATTTATCAGTGAGTGCAAGGACTTGCCCTGCACCACTTTCTCAGAGAAATGAACTCCTGTTGTAGGAAGGCAAAGGGAAGAAATTCCTTGGTTGGCAATAGAAACTTATCATTATTATTAAAAGATAGTATTTGCTGGAAACAAAGTACAAAGTCCCTATAAAAGCCTAAATAAAATGGGCAACATTCTGGAAAATCTGTACCTAAGGCCTCCAATTCCAATGTTGCTTCTGAAAGCCAGGTAAAAGGGGACCTAACAGGAGGAAATATCTCTGTCCAGATGTCCTTCTTAACAGGTGAAAATCTATTACTTGAGGTCCATTTGAGTCACATAGGACCCATTTCATTGCAAGAAAAGATACTTGACTTGAAGTATGTTAAATAATAGAAATTTGCATTTCCATGTTACAGGTAGTCCATGCTAGGAAATTCCAGACCTGATACAACACTTGAACAAATAAGTTCTCCATATTCACTTCTCTGGTCTATTTTTATTTATTAATTTTGGTTATAAGAAAACTGCAGTAGCCTCTGAGTACCATTTCTTTGTTTCAGTTATTGAAACAGGAAGATGGAAAGGATTGTTTATCTGTTTTGTTTGGAGAAGAAAGTCATGCCTGGAAGACCTACATCCACTTCCCATAATTAAATGCCAAGCATGTGTCATATGCTCACTCATATGCTAATTACTGGCAAGTGACATAGAGTAAATATGTTTCATACCCTGGCACATGGAACATTGCCACCCCCAATGAAATAAGAGACAAGGAAGAAGTGGGCAGCATTTATTGAAGAGTAACTAATCCTAGCTCATTATTACCTAGCCCATTATTTTTGTCATTATTTTTTTTCTCCTTGGCTCTCTTTGTACCTTGGGATCAACAACAACAACAAAAATATCTCATGGGCTTTCATGCATTGTTTTACTAACCATCAGTTGAGTTTGGGTGCTGGACACTGCAAATATAAATCTTAATACGAGACAAGTCATAGTAGCAGATTCACCTTACCTAGTCTGGAAGACAAGATATAAATAGCAATGAAAGGTTTTCAGTATGAGGGATCTGAGTTTTAAAGCAGAATAGATATTGTATATGTAAAGGTCAGGTGATGAGGAATGGCATTTACAGAGGGACGGGAACAAAATTATGAAGGATACAACCTACAAACAGCCGGTTTTGAGTACAGGGATTATAAGCAGGTTTGTGTTTCTGGAGAGTGTAGGTTAAAGCTAGAATTTGCTAGATATAAGGTGGTTGACTGCCTCTTTAAATTAACTTTGTAGAGTTATATATTAATAAGTGATTATGGACTGAATGTCTTGGTCCTTTCCAAAATTCATAAGTTGAAGCCCTTATGTGATCGTGATTGGAGATGGAATTTTAAGGAAGCAATTCAATTTATGTGAAGTCATGAAAATGGGATTCTAATGACAGAATGAGTGCCCTTATAAAATGAGACTAAAGAGCTTGTGCTCTCTATTAAGGTACATCAAAAAGCCAGCCATGTGCAAGCCAGAAAAAGAGCTCTCACCAAGAACCAATTGGCCAGAATCTTGGTCTAGGATTCTCTACCATCTCTAGAGCTATGGTAAATAAATTTATATTTTATTTAAGCTACCCAATCCCTGGATTTTAAGACAACAGCCAGAGCTAAGACATAGATATACAAAATCATTGGGGTACTTAAATCACCCAGGTAAAATTGAAGAAACTAGTGACTCAACTGAGAGCAGAATCGTAGATAAGAAGCACAGGACAGAAGTTATTTAACATCAGCAAAAGTCTTTTAGGACACAAAAATGAAGGCAATCTAATGCCTGTTATAAACAGGAAAGCAAACTCTAGTTATCTAACCATCATATCAGGGATTCCCTGGTGGCTCAGCAGAAAAGAATCCACCTGCCATACAGGAGATGTGGAATTGATCCCTAGTCCAGGAAGATCCCCTAGAGAAGGAAATGGCAACTCACTCCAATATTCTTGCCTGGGAAATTCCAAGGACAGAGGAGCCTGGCAAGCTATAATTCATGGGGTCACAAGAGTCCAACATGACTTAGCGACTAAACCACTACTACCAAGCATCATATCATGTAAAGAATACTGAGGTCACTACCTTTGAGGACTAGTATTCCAAAGAAAGAAAAAGGCCATGCTGGCTTTCTGGATAATGTAGCAACAAAGACTAAGGGGGTGACAACATCTCCTGTCGAATATTGAGATATGTAAGTTGTGAAGAAAAAATGTCACTGAAAAAGATCTGCTGGGGAGACCTTGACCTCTGGGGACAGATAAGTTATAGTTAGAGCAACCAGGTGATGGGCAGGTACAGACAAGTAGTAAAGGTTTTGGGAAATTTGCTGGGGGGCCAGGTGAGGGAGAATATGCCTCTCTTTTCAAGAATATTCTTAGGCAGTTATGACTAGATGGTAATGATCTTCTTGTGAGATTAATAGTGGTGTCTTGTGTATTTTTATCATGGTAATCCAAGTCTATGCCCCAGCCAGTAATGGGAAGAAGCTGAAGTTGAATGGTACTATGGAGACCTACAAGACCTTTTAGAACTAACATGTGAAAAAGATATCCTTTTCATTATAGGGGACTGGAATCCAAAAGTAGGAAGTCAAGAAACACCTGGAGTAACAGGCATATTTGGCCTTGAAGTACAGAATGAAGAATGGGCAAATGCTAACGGAGTCTTGCCAAAGGAACGCACTGATCATAGCAAACAACCTCTACCAACAACACAAGAGAAGGCTCTACACATGGGCATCACCAGATGGTCAACACCAAAATTAGATCCATTATATTTTTTGCAGCCAACAATGGAGAAGCTCTACACAGTCTGAAAAAAACAAGACCAGAAGCTGACTGTGGCTCAGATCATGAACTCCTTATTGCCAAATTCAGACTTAAATTGAAGAAAGTAGGGAAAACCACTAGACTATTCAGATATGACCTAAATGAAATCCCTTACGATTGTACAGTGGAAGTGGGAAATAGATTTAAGGGCCTAGATCTGACAGAAACAGTGCCTGATGAACTGTGGATAGAGGTTCAAGACATTGTACAGGATACAGGTTTGAAGACCATCCCCAAGAAAAAGAAATGCAAGGAAGCAAAAGGGCTCTCTGAGGAGGCCTTACAAATAGCTGTGAAAAGAAGAGAGGCAAAAAGCAAAGGAGAAAAGGAAAGATATACCCATTTGAATACAGAGTTCCCAAGAAGAGCAAAGAGATAATGAAACCTTTCTCAGTGATCAATGCAAAGAAATAGAGGAAAATAATAGAATGGGCAAGACTAGAGATCTCTTCAACAAAGTTAGAGATACCAGGGGAACATTTCATGCAAAGATGGGCTCGATAAAGGACAGAAATAGTATGGACATAACACAAGCAGAAGATATTAAGAAGAGGTGACAAGAATACACAGAAGAACTGTACAAAAAACAGCTTAATGACCCAGATGAGCACGATGGTGTGATCACTCACCTAGAGCCAGACACCCTGGAATGCGAAGTCAAGTGGGCCTTAGGAAGCATCATTATGAACAAAGCTAGTAGACGTGATGGAATTCCAGTTGAGCTATTTCAAATCCTAAAAGATGATGCTGTGAAAGTGCTGCCCTCAATGCAGCACATTTGGAAAACTCACCAGTGGCCACAGGACTGGAAAGGTCAGTTTTCATTTCAATCCCAAAGAAAGGAAATGTCAAAGAATGCTCAAACTACTGCACTATTGCCCTCATCTCACACACTAGCAAAGTAATGCTCAAAATTCTCCAAGCCAGGCTTCAATAGTATGTGAACTGTGAAGTTCCAGATGTTCAAGCTGCTTTTAGAAAAGGCAGAGGAACCAGAGATCAAATTGCCAACATCCGCTGGATCATCAAAAAAGCAAGACAGTTTCAGAAAAAAATATACATCTGCCTTATTGACTATGCCAAAGCCTTTGACTGTGTGGATCACAGAAAACTGTGGAAAATTCTGAAAGAGATGGGAATACCAGACCACCTGACCTCCCTCTGAGAAATCTGTATGCAGGTCAGGAAGCAACAGTTAAAACTGGACATGGAACAACAGACTTGTTCCAAATAGGAAAAGGAGTGTGTCAAGCCTTTATATTTTCACCCTGCTTATTTAGTTTATATTCAGAGTGCATAATGAGAAACCCTGGGCTAGATGAAACAAAAGCTGGAATCAAGATTGCTGTGAGAAATACCAATAACCTAAGATAAGCAGATGACACCACCCTTGTGGCAGAAAGTGAAGAAGGACTAAAGAGCCTCTTGCTGAAAGTGAAAAAGGATAGTGAAAAAGTTGGCTTAAAGCTCAACATTCAGGATACTAAGATCATGGCATCTGGTCCCATCACTTCATGGGAAATAGATGGGGAAACAGTGGAAACAGTGTCAGACTTTATTTTTGGGGGGCTCCAAAATCACTGCAGATGGTGACTGCAACCATGAAAATAAAAGACACTTACTCCTTGGAAGGAAAGTTGTAAACAGCCTAGACAGCATATTAAAAGCAGAGACATTACGTTGCCAATAAAGGTCTGCCTAGCAAGACTATGGTTTCTCCAGTAGTCATGTTTGGATGTGAGAGTTGGACTATAAAGAAAGCTGAATGCCAAAGAATTTCTGCTTTTGAACTGTGGTGTTGGAGAAGACTCTTGAGAGTCCCTTGGACTGCAATGAGATCCAACCAGTCTATCCTAAAGGAGATCAGTCCTGAGTGTTCATTGGAAGAAGTGATGTTGAAACTCCAATATTTTGGCCACCTGATGAGAAAAGCTGACTCACTGGAAAAGACTCAGATGCTGGGAAAGATTAAAGGCGGGAGGAGAAGGGGACGATGGACATGAGATGGTTGGATAGCATTACCAACTCAATGGAGATGAGTTTGGGTAAACTCTGGGAGTTGGTGATGGACAGGGAGGCCTGTCGTGCTATAAGCCATGGGGTTTCAAAGAGTCAGACATGACTAAGCAACTGAACTGTATTGAAGATGTGTATTTGCAGGAAAAAGTTTATCATGCATAGAACAAAAGACTCAGTGGCCTCTCTTAATTCACATAGTCGGTGTTTCTAATCTACTGAATGGAAATTAAATGTATATATTTATTGTTACTTAAGTGTATTTACTGAAAGAGGAACTCCCCAGGTCAGTAGGTGCCCAATATTCTATTGGAGATCAGTGGAGATATAACTCCAGAAAGAATGAAGGGATGGAGCCAAAGCAAAAACAATACCCAGCTGTGGATGTGACTGGTGATAGAAGCAAGGTCCAATGCTGTGAAGAGCAATATTGTATAGGAACCTGGAATGTCAGATCCATGAATCAAGGAAAATTGGAAGTGGTCAAACAAGAGATGGCAAGAGTGAACGTCGACATTCTAGGAATCAGCGAACGCAAATGGACTGGAATGGGGGAATTTAACTCAGATGACCATTATATCTACTACTGTGGGCAGGAATCCCTCAGAAGAAATGGAGTGGCCATTATGGTCAACAAAAGAGTCCGAAATGCAGTAGTTGGATGCAATCTCAAAAACGACAGAATGATCTCTGTTCGTTTCCAAGGCAAACCATTCAATACCGCAGTAATCCAAGCCTATGCCCCAACCAGCAATACTGAAGAAGATGAATTTGAACGGTTCTGTGAAGACCTTTTAGAACTAACACCCCAAAGAGATGTCCTTTTCATTATAGGGGACTGGAATGCAAAAGTAGGAAGTCAAGAAACACCTGGAGTAACAGGCAAATTTGGCCTTGGAATATGGAATGAATCAGGGCAAAAACTAATAGAGTTTTGCCAAGAAAATGCACTGGTGAGGGTGTGGAGAAAAGGGAACCCTCTTACACTGTTGGTGAGAATGCAAAATAGTACAGCCACTATGGAGAACAGTGTGGAGATTCCTTAAAAAACTGGAAATAGAACTGCCTTATGATCCAGCAATCCCACTGCTGGGCATACACACTGAGGAAACCAGAAGAGAAAGAGACACGTGTACCCCAATGTTCATCGCAGCACTGTCTATAATAGCCAGGACATGGAAGCAACCTAGATGTCCATCAGCAGATGAATGGATAAGAAAGCAGTGGTACATATACACAATGGAGTATTACTCAGCCATTAAAAAGAATACATTTGAATCAGTTCTAATGAGGTGGATGAAACTGGAGCCTATTATACAGAGTGAAGTAAGCCAGAAAGAAAAACACCAATACAGTATACTAATGCATATATATAGAATTTAGAAAGATGGTAACAATAACCCTGTGTACGAGACAGCAAAAGAGACACTGATGTATAGAACAGTCTTATGGACTCTGTGGGAGAGGGAGAGGGTGAGATGACTTGGGAGAATGGCATTGAAACATGTATAATATCATGTATGAAATGAGTTGCCAGTCCAGGTTCGATGCACAATACTGGATGCTTGTGGCTAGTGCACTGGGATGACCCAGAGGGATGGTATGGGGAGGGAGGAGGGAGGAGGGTTCAGGATGTGGAACACATGTATACCTGTGGTGGATTCATTTTGATATTTGGCAAAACTAATACAATTTGTAAAGTTTAAAAATAAAATAAAATTTAAAAAAAGAAAAGAAAATGCACTGGTCATAGCAAGTACCCTCTTCCAAAAACACAAGAGAAGACTCTACACATGGACATCACCAGATGGTCAACACCAAAATCATATTGGTTACATTCTTTGCAGTCAAAGATGGAAAAGCCCTATACAGTCAAGAAAAACAAGACCAGGAGCTGACTGTGGCTCAGATCACGAATTCCTTATTACCAAATTCAGACTGAAATTGAAGAAAGTAATGAGAACCACTAGACCATTGAGGTATGACATAAATCAAGTCCCTTATGATTATACAATGGAAGTGAGAAATAGATTTAAGGGCCTAGATCTGATAGATAGAGTGCCTGATGAACTATGGACTGAGGTTCATGATAATGTATAGGAAACAGGAATCAAGACCGTCCCCATGGAAAAGAAATGCAAAAAAGCAAAATGGCTCTCTGGGGAACCTTACAAATGGCTATGAAAAGAAGAGAAGTGAAAAGCAAAGGAGAAAAGGAAAGATATAAGCATCTGAATTCAGAGTTCCAAAGAACAGCAAGAAGAGATAAGAAAGCCTTCCTCAGAGGTCAATGCAAAGAAATAGAGGAAAACAACAGAATGGGAAAGACTAGAGATCTCTTCAAGAAAATTAGAGATACAAAGGGAACATTTCATACAAAGAGGGCCTCGATAAAGGACAGAAATGGTATGTACCTAACAGAAGCAGAAGATATCAAAAAGAGGTGGCAAGAATACACAGAAGAACTGTACAAAAAGATCTTCACCACCCAGATAATCTCGATGGTGTGATCACTGACCTAGACACAGACATCCTGGAATGTGAAGTCGAGTGGGCCTTAGAAAGCATCAGTATGAACAAAGCTAGTGGAGGTGATGGAATTCCAGTTGAGGTATTTCAAATTCTAAAAGATGATGCTGTGTAAGTGCTGCACTCAATATGCCAGCACATTTGGAAAACTCAGCAGTGGCCACAGGACTGGAAAAAGTCAGTTTTAATTCCAATCCCAAAGAAAGGCAATGCGAAAGAATGATCAAACTACCACACAATTGCACTCATCTCACATGCTAGTAAGGTAATGCTCAAAATTCTCCAAGCCAGGCTTCAGCAATGTGTGAACCATGAACTTCCAGATGTTCAAGCTGGTTCTAGAAAAGGCAGAGAAACTAGAGTTCAAATTGCCAACATCCGCTGGATCATCAAGAAAGCAAGAGAGTTCCAAAAAAACATCTATTTCTGCTTTATTGACTATGCCAAAGGCTTTGACTGTGTGGATCACAGTAAACTGTGGGAAATTCTGAAAGAGGTGGGAAATTCTGAAAGAGATGGGAATACCAGACCACCTGATCTGCCTCTTGAGAAATCTGCATGCAGGTCAGGGAGCAACAGTTAGAACTGGACATGGAACAACAGACTGGTTCCAAATAGGAAAAGGAGTACATCAGGGCTGTATATTGTCATCCTGCTTATTTAACTTATATGCAGTGTACATCCTGAGAAACGCTGGGCTGGAAGAAACACAAGCTGGAATCAGGATTGCCGGGAGAAATATCAATAACCTCAGATATGCAGATGACACCACCCTTATGGCAGACAGTGAAGAGGAATTAAAAACCTCTTCATGAAAGTGAAAGTGGAGAGTGAAAAAGTTGGCTTAAAGCTCAATATTCAGAAAATGAAGATCATGGCATCTGGTCCCATCACTTCATGGGAAATAGATGGGGAAACAGTGGAAACAGTGTCAGACTTTATTTTTGGGGCTCCAAAATCACTGCAGATGGTGACTGCAGCCATGAAAGTAAAAGACACTCCTTGGAAGGAAAGTTATGACCAACCTAGATAGCATATTCAAAAGCAGAGATATCACTTTGCCAACAAAGTTTCGTCTAGTCAAGTCTATGGTTTTTCCTGTGGTCATGTATGGATGTGAGAGTTGGACTGTGAAGAAGGCTGCGTGCTGAAGAATTGATGCTTTTGAACTGTGGTGTTGGAGCAGACTCTTGAGAGTCCCTTGGATTGCAATGAGATCCAACCAGTGTATCCTAAAAGAGATCAGTCTTGGGTGTTCTTTGGAAGGATAAAGCTTAAACTCCAGTACTTTGGCCACCTCAAATGAAGAGTTGACTCATTGGAAAAGACTCTGATGCTGGGAGGGATTGGGGGCAGGAGGAGAAGGGGATGACAGAGGATGAGATGGCTGGATGGCATCACTGACTCGATGGACTTGAGAGTGAGTGAACTCCTGGAGTTGGTGAAGAACAGGGAGGCCTGGCGTGCTGCGACTCATGGGGTTGCAAAGAGTTGGACACGACTGAGTGACTGAACTGAACTAAATTGTTTTTAAACAATATTACCTTTACTTGAACATTTTTCTTAGGTTTCAGTTCAGTTCAGTTCAGCTGCTCAGTCGTGTCCGACTCTTTGCAACCCCATGAATCACAGCACTCCAGGCCTCCCTGTCCATCACCAACTCCAGGAGTTCACCCAGACTCATGTCCATCGAGTCAGTGATGCCATCCAGCTATCTCATCCTCTATCATCCCCTTCTCCTCCTGCCCCCAATCCCTCCCAGCATCAGAGTCTTCAATGAGTCAACTCTTCGCATGAGGTGGCCAAAGTACTGGAATTTAGTTTTAGCATCATTCCTTCCAAAGAACACCCAGGGCTGATCTCCTCTAAAATGGACTGGTTGGATCTCCTTGCAGTTCAAGGGACCCTCAAGAGTATTCTCCAACACCACAAAAAAATAAATGTCACTATGTCCCACATATTATAGAACTCCAGGATGAATTTGAAACGTGTACCATAGATTTGAGATTCTAGTTGACTCAGTGGTAAAAAATCTGCCTGCCAATGCAGGAGATGCAGTTTCATTCCTGGATAAGGAATATCCCCTGGAGAAAGAAATCACAACCTACCCAAATATTCTTGCCTGGGAAATCCCATGGACAGAGGAGCCTGGTGGGCTACAGTCCCTGGGATTGTAAGAGAGTCAGATATGAGTTAGCAACTATACAAGAATAAACCACTGATTTACTCCATAGAATTTGGAGAACAGGTGTTCTTTTCTAAGTACAGAATAAGTAGTTTGCAGTTCAGTTCAGTTGCTCAGTCATGTCCTACTCTTCTCAACCACATGAACCTCAGCACACCAGGCCTCCCTGTCCATCACCAACTCCCGGACTCCACCCAAACCCATGTCCATCCAGTCGATGATACGATACAACCATCTCATTCTCTGTTGTCCCCTTCTCCTCCTGCCTTCAATCTTTCCCAGCATCAGGGTCTTTTCAAATGAGTCAGTTCTTTGCATCAGGTGGCCAAAGTTTTGGAGTTTCAGCTTCAACATCAGTTCTTTCAATGAACACCCAGGACTGATCTTTAGGATGGACTGGTTGGATATCCTTGCAGTCCAAAGGACTCTCAAGACTCTTCTCCAACACCACAGTTCAAAAGCATCAGTTCTTCAGTGCTCAGCTTTCTTTATAGTCCAACTCTCACATCCATACATGACTACTGGAAAAACCATACCCTTGACTAGACATGCCTCTGTGGACAAAATAATGTCTCTGTTTTTTAATATGCTGTCTAGGTTAGTCATAACTTTCCTTCCAACGACTAGGCGTTTTTTAATTTCATGGCTGCAATCACCATCTGCAGTGATTTTGGAGCCCCCAAAAATAAAGTCAGCCACTGTTTCCCCATCTATTTGCCATGAAGTGTTGGGACCAGATGCCATGATCTTAGTTTTCTGAATGTTGAGCTTTAAGCCAACTTTTTCACTCTCCTCTTTCACTTTCGTCAAGAGGCTCTTTTGTTCTTCTTCACTTTCTGCCATAATGGTGGTGTCATCTGCATATCTGAGGTTATTGATATTTCTTCTGGCAATCTTGAATCCAGCTTGTACTTCTTCCAGCCCAACGTTTCTCATGATGTACTCTGCCTATAAGCTAAATAAGCAGGGTGACAGTATACAGCCTTGGTGTTGTATATTTTGGGGGGTTGGACAAATGTATGATAATATATATCCATCATTATAATATCACAAAGAGTAATTTCACTGACCTAAAACCTCTTAATATATATATATATATATATTTTTTTTTTTACAAAATAATATGTTTATGCATTTTGTCTCATTAGTATGATTCCACTTTACTGTGTTTTCACTCTCCAAAAATAAAACAATTTAAAAGATTACCATGACTTTTCACAGTGGGTAGAGACACATTTAGAAGACCTTGTTGTGTGTCTCGCTATCATCGAAACGTTTCTTCCCCTACAGGAGTAGTTAACTCAAAAGAGGGAACAGATGGTAGGAGAGACATAAACAGAAAAGAATTTATTTGTGCAGGATTGCACCTGGGCAAATCATACCTTTGACCCTGTCTTGGAGAATAGGAGAAAGGAGTTCCAGGAAACATTTTCTCTTTTTCTTGTTTCCTGTCACAGCATTATTAATCATCTTTTAAACCCATAAATTAACTCCAGCGAGTCTTAGAAAGATGATCTTTATCTTGTAACTTAGCCCATGTAAATGTCACCAGATTAAAATCATGCTCATAATCACTCTATAAAATTATAAAGTCTGGGTCTTTACTCTGAAAGCCCTTTTCACTTGTCAAGGTGATAGGTGACCTGATTAATTAAAGTTAAGTCTTTAGGATAAAGGCTTCTGACTACCTTCATTGCTTTAAGCCTTGATTTAATAACTGTCAACTTTAAAAAATCAGTTTTATATATCAAACAAAAAGTTAGAGATACATCTGGAAATAATATTAAAACTAGTAAAAAGTATATGTGATTGAATTGTAAAAATTAGAAATATTTTTTGAAATGTTGAATAAAAATCGGGCTAGTGTGAACCATATTTTTTATGTCAATTTATATTATGTCACAATAAGTTTCTGAGTCTAACAATAAATTAAAAATCAATAACATGGAAAACATTTTTCCCAAACAAGGGGAGAATTTGTTTTGTTTTTCTTTAAAGAAATGGCAATAATCTTTTATCATGTAAGACTCTCAACTGATGGATCAAGAAGACTTGAATCTGTTTAAGAAAACAAATTTTAAAGCTTTATGCATATTTTCAGGTTTTCTTTTAATATCCAAAATTTAAAATCATCTTATGTCTCTTTAATGACCCCTAATACTGAAGGAGTAAACAGACGCGAGGAAATAATATGCTGTGTAAGCTGACTTTTGCAGCCACAAAATGGCTTGAACTCTTTTTTTTTTTTCCTTTACTATGTTTTATAGAAATGCTTGTGGTAAAATAAGACGTGGCATTCTATTGGAGAAAACATATCAACATCAAGCTCTTTACTCACTCACCATGAGAATATTTGTTTGTTTATTCATTTGTTTTTGTTAATGTTGTGATTTCCTAGATAAACATATGGTATCCACTTCCTCTTTTTAAACTTTTAGTGTCTTTATTACATAGATGTGATCAAGGTCTTCCTGCAGAGAGCGTCTGAAAACTAAGCAAGAGAAGATGAAAATTTTCATTGTTTTAATACTCCCTGCTTTTGACATTTTAAACAGGATTTGGTTAATACCTCTAGTTCACTTCCCATAAAGTTTAAAAAAAATACTTTTCAAGATAGAATCCAGAATTATTTTGTTACAGCTGAAATAACAATTCATTTAACTGCCAATTTGAAGTCTGGTTATGTCAGAAAAGATAGATGATTAGGAAATATATATTAATCTAAAACAAACCCTATTTGAGGGCTAAATCCTAAGTAATCCATTATGTAGTAATCCATCTTGTACAGTTAGATTCTCCTTTCTCTGCAATTCCACAGAACTGGGCTAGCTTTTTTTCTCAGTATCATAGTTGTCCATTTGCCAGGCACCCTTCCCATTATACTGTTCCTCTAGGTCATGAGCTGTGTCTTATTCTTTGTAGACATTCCAGTGCCTGGATAGTGAATGATTGAATAAATAAAGGTATGAACACACAAGTAAATAACATCAGTAAGAAAGATTTGAAATATAACTTGGGGTACATGATTATTCAAATGTAAAATAATGTATGGAAAATGATAAATTTAAAAAAAGATATAAGTAGTGAAATGAATTTTGTATAATTTTTTTTTTCTAAACACTGAGTTATGAGAGTTGAATTAATATTTATTGGACTATTTGTTAGGCTTCTTTGGATGATCTAACCAGGCAAGAAGGAATGGGGAAGGGAGTAATAATATAAGGATGACTCATTGGAAAAGACTGTGATGCTGGAAGGGATTGGGGGCAGGAGGAGAAAGGGATGACAGAGGATTAGATGGCTGGATGGCATCACTGACTCGATGGACTTGAATCTGAGTGAACTCCGGGAGTTGGTGAAGGACAGGAAGGCCTGGCGTGCTGTGATTCATGGGGTCGCAAAGAGTCGGACAGGACTGAGCGACTGAACTGAACTGACCTAATCAAATTTTATTAATCAGGGTTGAATTTTAACCACAGAAACTTATCTAGCTTGTGCATTCAAATAAAGCTGAAAATCAGTTTTCTGCCATGTAAACTTTGGACTTTTTTTGTTTTTTTTTCACGCTTGCTGCTGCTGCTGCTAAGTCACTTCAGTGGTGTCCGACACTGTGCGATCCCATAGACGGCAGCCCACCAGGCTCCCCCGTCCCTGGAATTCTCCAGGCAAGAATACTGGAGTGGGTTGCCATTTCCTTCTCCAATGCATGAAAGTGAAAAGTGAAAGTAAAGTCGCTCAGTCCTGTCCGACTCTTCGCGACCCCATGGACTGCAGCCTACCAGGCTCCTCCCTCTAAGGGATTTTCCAGGCAAGAGTACTGGAGTGGGGTGCCATTGCCTTCTCCGTTTTTCATGCTTAACCTTAATCAATTCAAAGAAATAATGGTTGTGAATTGTGGTACTGGAGAAGATTCTTGGGAATCCCTTGGACAGCAAGGATATCAAACCAGTCAATCCTAAAAGAAATCAACCCTGAATATTCATTAGAAGGACTGATGCTGAAGCTTCATTTGAAGCTGAAGCTCCAATAGTTTGGCCACCTGATGCAAAGAGCACACTCATTGGGCAATAGAAGATGAGATAATTGGATGGCATCACGGACTCAATGGACATATATCTGAGCAAACTCTAGAGATAGTGAAGGAGAGGGAAGCCTGGAGTGCTGTAGTTCATGGAGTTTTAAAGAGTTGGACACAACTTAGTGACCAAACAACAACCACCTTTATTTACTTGAACAAACTTCAAAAAGTTTGCAAAATATAAATAACATTAGAAAAATATTAGGGCTTCCTAGATGGGTCAATGTATAAAGAATCTGCCTGCAATGCAGGAGATGCAGAAATATATTATACGTAGGATTTTAACATCAGATATAGAAAGCTAGGTACAGCTACCAAAAGCTGGATTTACAGAAGAGAAAGCTCAGGATTAGGATCAGAATAGAACTTAATAGAATAAGCCAAATAATTTTCAAATATTTAAATTTGTATTAAATGCATGAGGCATTTCTCTAGTATCTTATATCTTACAGTTCCAAACTAGGTATTGACCAGCCACACAGGTAAACAGATAGGTGGCCCTGGTTCTCCTGATGGAAGCTTCCAGGGAGAGGTGGTCAGTTGCCTTTTTCTTGCAGGCCTCACAGTCCAACCTCCTGGGGACTGTCACATTCCACTGGGAAGTCTGGGATGGCTGTGTGGTCTGAAAGTCAGGCACTGACAGACACAGAATGTTGTCCCCAGGTTTTGTCTGCCTCTGACTTCCCAGGGTGAGCCTACTGGACCAGGTTGGGAGGGTCTGGCCTCTTGGGGGAAAAGATGGACCCCAGTGACAGACATAGCTGATTTCCTCTCAGAACATGACATTCTGGATGGTCCACTCAGGAGTCCTGATCCCTCACTTCCTTTCGAGGTCAATAGCTCCTCTGGACTCCATCTCTAAGCCCTTTAAGGAGTCACATTGCCCAGCTTACCCAGGCTCTCAGGACACATGTCAAAGGTTTATAGCTCTACTCTCTAGCCACAAGACCAGCTGCATAACTCCCCAAATTTCTTGAAGGAATTCAGGATGATGTTGGTGCTCACTGACATGAGCCTGTCTTTGGGCACCAGGAACAGAAATGCAGTCATGTGGGTAGCATGGGCCCTGGATATGGACGGATGATCCACAGCAGTGACCATGGAGTCTTTCTTGGCCAGCAGGAGTTGACATTGTTTCCAAACTTGGAACAACCTACCTGACCTGTGCCTCCTTGGAACCTGAGGCCACCCTGTCTGCGGCTGCCTACCTCCCCAGCTCCTACTCCTAAGTCAGCTGCTCTTAGTAGCGCCTGGTGTCCTACTCAAGTTTTATGACCAGCTGCTTGTCAACTGTAAAAAAAAGCCCTTGATTTCATCTCAGTAATCCCACATTGCCTCCCTGAGGTAGTGCATGAGTTCTCAAAGAGCTGGGATCTTGTTTTTCTCTAGGGCAGACTTCAGGGAGATGATAATTGGAATAATACTTTCTAGGAAATTCCTCCTTTGAACTTAAGACAAGCTCCTTCTGCACCTCCTACATGAACACTTTGGCTTGGGCCAGGTCCTCCTCCTCCACAAGCTGGTCCTTGTCTGGTTTAGCCCTCAATGTCTGCAACCTGATCTCCTTCAAACTGAGCACCTCAAACGTGTCTGAGAGGAGTTTGCTGTCTTCTGTGTCCACAGGAGGTCACTGTCAGTGAAATATGCCAGGATGTAGCTGAAGATTCTGGAAGTGATGTTGGACCCCTGCTCATCCGTGAAGTAGTGTTCCGGGAGAAACTTGTAGATTTTCATCTACTTTTCCTTGTCCATATTCCCCTTCAGGGAGAATAGCCACTTCTCTCTCTCCACCTGGGGGAGCCTAGTGAAAGTTTTGTGTTTCTCAAAGTTATTGAAGAGGAAAATGCACTCAATGAGGTGCTGGAAAAATATGTTTGGGTTCCTCTTCAGGAGCAATGGGCCAGACAGACTGCCCTGGTGCTGGTGACCTCTGGGTTCAGGTCTACTAGTGTGCTGATGAAACAGAGGAACAGGCAACACTTTCACTTCACCAAGTCCTCCTGCAGGGGTCGGGTGAACAAAAGTAGTGTCTGCTTCTGGAAGAAAGTGTTCAGGTCCTTCAGATGTGTGCGGATGTTGGGGATGTACTTGTTTGTTGGGGCTGTGTAGTGGACACAGAGGTCACATAAGATGATGTTGTTGAGAACATTCCTGCCTATGCCCACCTTCTAGTCCCTCTTTCAGGTTCATGCGAGTCATGCCCTCTGTGATCAGAGGACAAGCCATCATCACCTTGGGAAAGCTGTGGTTACAGCATGAGGACCTTGTCAAGAATAGTGTCCCCGTCTTGGTGTGAGAGCTGGAGGTGGGCATAGACAGGAGCTCTCATTGTCCATCACAGCCAGGATAAACCCCTCCAGCCAGATCTTCTGTAGATGGACACACCAGGATTGGACCATCAGCAGTTCGGTAGAGATTGCAAAGCCTGCTTGTTGACAGACATGGTGATACCAAAACACTGATTATGCAGGACAGGCAGCTTCTCTCTCATACACAAGATAGCACAGTGTTCCAAGATGTTCACTAAGACCTGGACTGCAGATTTCCTGACGTTGGTCTTCTCATCACTAACCCTGTTCCTCAGCATCATCATGAAATCTTTTTCTGTTGAATTTTTCTGAGCACTCTTTTGGTGGCTCTCTACTCCTGAAACTGAAGGAGTGTTATCCAGAAATGCCTGCATGCTGTCCAATGGGGACGTGACAAAGGACTCTAGGCCGTGTGTGAAATTGGACACAGCCTTGCTGTGGACCATTGGGTCCTTGTCTATACAGCGGGCAAACAAGATTTCCTGAACCAAGAACTTATGCTTGAGGAACTTCTCATGCTCAAGGGGAAGTGGGTCATCTACCTCTTATCAGGTAGTTCCAGAAGAGCCAAGGCAACATCTAGAGTGAAACCTGGAAAAGACATTAGCATCTGGTACTAATTCATAAATTCAGGCCATGAAAGAAGCATATTCCTCACAAGGAAGCTTGTTGAGCAGCTGGCCCAGAGGATGAGCCATATGGGTTTCAGTTCAGTTCAGTTCAGTTGCTCATTCATGTCCGACTCTTTGTGACCCCGTGGATCACAGCACACCAGGCTTCCCTGTCCATCACCAAGACCCAGAGCTTGCTCAAATTCATGTCCATCAAGTTGGTGATGCATTCCAACCATCTCATCCTCTTTTGTCCCCTTCTCCTCGTGCCTTTAATTGTTCCCAGCATCAGGGTCTTTTCCAATGAGTCAGTTCTTCGTATCAGGTGGCCAAAGTATTGGAGTTTTAGCTTCAGGATTAGTCCTTCCAATGAATATTCAGGACTGATCTCCTTTAGGATGGACTGGTTGGATCTCCTTGCAGTCCAAGGGACTCTTAGGAGTCTTTTCCAACACCACAGTTCAAAAGCGTCAATTCTTTGGTGCTGAGCTTTCTTTATGGTCCAACTCTTACATCCATATATGATTACTGAAAAAACCAAAGCTTTGACTAGATGGACCTTTGTTGGCAATGTAGTGTCACTGCTTTTTAATATGCTGTCTAGGTTGGTCTAGCTTTTCTTCCAAGGATCAAACATCTTTTAATTCATAGTTGCAGTCACCATCTGCTATGATTTTGGACCCAAGGAAATAAAGTCTATCACTGTTTCTATTGTTTCCCCATCTATTTGCCATGAAGTGATGGGACCAGATGCCGTGATCTTAGTTTTTTGAATGTTGAGTTTTAAACCAGCTTTTTCACTCTCCTCTTTCACTTTCATCAAGAGGCTCTTTAGTTCCTCTTTGCTTTCTGCCATAAGGGTGGTGTCATGTGCATATCTGAGATTATTGATATTTCTCCCTGCAGTCTTGATTCCAACTTGTCCTTCATCCAGCCTGGCATTTTACATGAGGTTTTCTGCATAGAAGTTAAGTAACCTGGGTGACAATATACAGCCTTGGTGTACTCCTTTCCCAATTTGAAACCTGTCTGTTGTTCCATGTCCAGTTCTAACTGTTTCTTCTTAACCTGCATACAGATTTCTCAAGAGGCAGGTCAGGTGGTCTGGTATCCCCATCTCTTGAAGAATTTTACACAGTTTGTTGTGATCCACACAGTCAAAGGTCTTTGCCTAGTTAGTAAAGCAGAAGTAGGTATTTTTCTGGAACTCTCTTGCTTTTTCGATGATCCAATGGATGTTGGTGATTTGATTTCTTGTCTCTCTGCCTTTTCTAAATCCAGCTTGAACATCTGGAAGTTCTCAGCTCACACAGTTTTGAAGACTTGCTTGGAGAATTTTGAGCATTACTTTGCTAGTGTGTGAGATGAGTGCAATTGTCATAGGTTTGATATTCAGATTTATTGAACACCTTGCCACAGATGTGTTGTAGGACTGGATGTATATAGTTTCTTTTAGTTCACCCAGACATAGTTCACTGGAGACATGATGGCAAGTGGGCTGTGATGGCAGTCTTTGTTCACTTGTCTCATTAATATTATGGAGAGCATTTGATGGAAAACACATCTGAGAATCTTGTTTCCTTCTCTGTGAATAGGGAAGCAAAGCAAATACAACCCATGATAGGCCAGTTCTGGTATATATTTTGCTTCATGGAGATTTCTAGCTCACATAACATGAAATTCATGAACAACTGGTTCAAAACTAGCTAATGCAACAAAGACTTTCTACACAATTATGTATACACTCTGGCTTCTCTTTTAGGGAGAACTTGGGAAGAAGTCTTGAAAGCTCTTCAAACACGAGAGGTGGCATTTAGAATTTGACAATGGTCTTCAGAAGAAGAAAAAAATCTCTTCATCTCCTTTGTCTCTTCATCCTCTTCTTTAGTAACCTCATCCATCTTTATCACCTCTTTCTTGCAGGGCTTCCCTCTTCCTTCTCTTCTTTGGATTGGCCTCAGTGTTTTTTGGCTGCTCTTTTTTGTTTTCTCATCTAAGCTGGATTCTTGAGCCCACTCTTTTTAGAATCTGAACATATTTATCAAACAGAAGTGGGTGGAAAACTTGATTGAATTACCCTGTCTGCTACTACCAGAACAAGAAGATAAAGCCCAGCAGTGTGAAGGATGAATTCCTGCTGTTGAGCACTGTCATTTTTCTTAACCACCTTATGAATGAAGTGATTAAACATGGCCATCAGCATGTTGTGGGAAATTCTGTTCTCCCCAAAGAAGGTCCAAATGCTCTTATTCTAAGGAGACTGGCTTGCCTTTTTGGAAGTTTTTGGTCTTCTGCCTGTGTTCAAAAGGTGTTCTGTAGGAGCTGTTCCATATGCAGATGGATTTCAGATGTATTTGTGGGGAGGGATGTGCTCTTCCTGTCTTATTCCTCTGCCATCTTGGAAGTTCTTCTGGACTGGTTTTTTCTAAAGTACTCTATTATTTTATGTAACAGGGTCACAAGGCAGCCTGCATTTGCTTATCTATTTCTTGCAAGATAACCAGAAACATGAACTTGTTCTTCCTTCTATTTAATTAACATTATAATTCTTAGTATAAAGGATAATGTAACTTTCCTGAACCTATTATATTAAATATTCTTATGGTTGTAATCTGTCATTAAAGGATTACATTAGAAGATAGCTGGTAGGAAACACACTGAGAAAAAAAAGTTGTTATTAACTAAATTCTAGAGAACCTCTGTTGCTGAAATTTGATCTTTGGAATACTGTAATAATATTACTATAGAATATGTTAGTATTGGAATACTAGGAATAGCAATTACTATGGAATACTGCACAGTAATTGTTAAAGTTTATTGAGCATAATCCAGGCATAGTTTTATGCTCTGTAATGACCAAAATGGGAAGGAAATCCAATAAATAATGGATATATGTATATGTATAGTTGATTCACTTTGCTGTACAGCAAAAAATACAACAGTGTAAAGCAATTATACATCAATGAAAATATATATGTATAAACAGATCATTTTTGATAAATTAATATAATGAAACATAGTTGTTATAAATTCATGGATGATGGAACTATTACTTTCATATCCTAGCTTTGCTACTTGCATATTATTTGGAGAAAATTGCTATGCTTTCTCAAAAATAATCCCAATTTATAAGATAATGCTAGTTTTTGGTCAAGTTTATTACATTGTCATAAGATATATTTCAGAAAAGGTACATAAAATGCCTATGGATCATGTGGAGGCATACAACCCACAATGCCTGGCTCAGAGTAAATGTTCTATGAATAGTATGTGTATACTCAGCCACTTAAATGTCTAGAGATTTTAAAACATTGGCCCAAATCATACATCTTATATGTTAAACTTTTAAACCATATCAGATAATATAGTCCTCTTCTGTCTCTACAGTTTTCCACTATTCTCCACAAGCTTCTGTAATATATGAATTTGAAAATGAGCAATCCTGAAAGTGAAATTTAGGAAAGTTCTCTATCACTTAGTAACAGGGATTTTTCTAGCACCTCCGGTTACCACAGGTTATATCAATTCAGGTCAGTCACTCAGTGGTGTCTAACTCTAGGCAACGCCATGAATCACAGCATGCCAGGCCTCCCTGTCCATCACCAACTCCTGGAGTTTACTCAAATTCATGTTCATTGAGTCAGTGATGTCATCCAGCCATCTCATCCTCTGTCACCCCCTTCTCCTCCTGCCCCCAATCCCTCCCAGCATCAGAGTCTTTTCCAATGAGTCAACTCTTTGCATGAGGTGGCCAAAGTACTGAAGTTTAAGCTTTAGCATCATTCCTTCCAAAGAAATCCCAGGGCTGATCTCCTTCAGAATGGACTGGTTGGATCTCCTTGCAGTCCGAGGGACTCTCAAGAGTCTTCTCCAACACCACATTTCAAAAGCATCAATTCTTTGGCAGTCACTTTTTTCACAGTCCAACTGTCACATCCATACATGACTCCTGGAAAAACCATAGCCTTGAAAAGATGGACCTTTGTTGGCAAAATAATGTCTCTACTTTTGAACACGCTATCTAAGTTGATCATAACTTTCCTTCCAAGGAGTAAGTGTTTTTTAATTTCATGGCTTAAATCACTATCTGCAGTGATTTTGGAGCCCCAAGAAATAAAGTCTGACACTGTTTCCACTGTTTCCCCATCTATTTCCCATGAAGTGATGGGACCAGAGGCCATAATCTTCATTTTCTGAATGCTGAGCTTTAAGCCAAATTTTTCACTCTACTCTTTCACTTCCATCAAGAGGCTTTTGAGTTCCTCTTCACTTTCTGCCATAAGGGTGGTGTCATCTGCATATCTGAGGTTATTGATATTTCTCCGGGCAATCTGATTCTAGCTTCTGTTTCTTCCAGTCCAGCGTTTCTCATGATGTACTCTGCATATAAGTTAAATAAGCAGGGTGACAATATACAGCCTTGACGTACTCCTTTTCCTATTTGGAACCGGTCTGTTGTTCCATGTCCAGTTCCATGTCCTATATGCATGTCCATGACCTGCATATAGGTTTCTCAAGAGGCAGATCAGGTGGTCTGGTATTCCCATCTCTTTCAGAATTTTCCACAGTTGATTGTGATCCACACAGTCAAAGGCTTTGACATAGTCAATAAAGCAGAAATAGAGGTTTTTCTGGAACTCTCTTGTTTTTTTGATGATCCAGTGGATTTTGACAATTTAATCTCTGGTTCCTCTGCCTTTTCTAAAACGAGCTTGAACATGTGGAAGTTCATGGTTCACATATTGCTGAACCCTGGTGGAGAATTTTGAGCATATACTTTACCAGAGTTTTAGATGAGTGCAACTGTGCAGTAGTTTGAGCATTCCTTGGCATTGCCTTTCTTTGGGATTGGAATGAAAACTGACCTTTTCCAGTCCTGTAGGCACTGCTGAGTTTTCCAAGTTGCTGGCATATTGAGTGCAGCACTTTCACAGCATCATCTTTCAGGATCTGAAATAGCTCAACTGGAATTCCATCACCTCCACTAGCTTTGTTCATACTGATGCTTTCTAAGGCCCACTTGACTTCACATTCCAAGATATCTGGCTCTAGGTGAGCGATCACACCATCCTAATTATCTGAGTTGTGAAGATATTTTTTGTACAGTTCTGTGTATTTTTGCCACCTCTTAATATCTTCTGCATGTGTTAGGTCCATACCATTTCTGTCCTTTATCAAGCCCATCTTTGCATGAAATGGTCCCTTGGTATCTCTAATTTTCTTGAAGAGATCTCTAGTCATTCTGTTATTTTCCTCTATTTCTTTGCATTGATCACTGATGAAGGCTTTCTTATCTCTCCTTGATATTTTTTGAAACTCTGCATTCAGATACTTATATCTTTCCATTTCTCCTTTGCTTTTCAATTTTCTTCTTTCACAGCTATTTTTAAGGCCTCCCCAGACAGCCATTTTGCTTATTTGCATTTGTTTTTCTTGGAAATGGTCTTGATTCCTGTCTCCTGTACAATGTCATGAACCTCTGTCCATAGTTCATCAGGCACTCTATCTATCAGATCTAGTCCCTTAAATCTATTTCTCACTTCAACTGTATAATCATAATGAATTTGATTTAGGTCATACCTGAATAGGAAAAGGAGTACATCATGGCTGTATATTGTCATCCTGCTTACTTAACTTATATGCAGAGTACATCATGAGAAACACAGGACTGGAAGAAGCACAAGCTGGAATCAAGATTGCTGGGAGAAATATCAATAACCTCAGATATGCAGATGACATCACCCTTATGGAAGAAAGTGAAGAGGAACCAAAAAGCCTCTTGATGAAAGTGAACGAGGAGAGTGAAAAAGTTGGCTTAAAGCTCAACATTCAGGAAACTAAGATCATGGCTTCTGGTCCCATCACTTCATGGGAAATAGATGGGGAAGCAGTGGAAACAGTGTCAGACTTTATCTTTTTGGGGGTTCCAAAATCACTGCAGATGGTGATTTCAGCCATGAAATTAAAAGACGCTTACTCCCTGGAAGGAAAGTTATGACCAACCTAAATAATATGTTCAAAAGTAGAGACATTACTTTGCCAACAAAGGTCCATCTAGTCAAGGCTATGGTTTTACCAGTAGTCATGTATGGATGTGAATGTTGGACTGTGAAGAAAACTGAGTGCTGAAGAATTGATGCTTTTGAACTGTGGTGTTGGAGAAGACACTTGAGAGTCCCTTGGACTGCAAGGAGATCCAACCAGTCCATTCTGAAGGAGATCAGCCCTGGGATTTCTTTGGAAGGAATGATGCTAAAGCTGAAACTCCAGTACTTTGGCCACCTCATGGGAAGAGTTGACTCATTGGAAAAGACTCTGATGCTGGGAGGGATTGGGGGCAGGAGGAGAAGGGGGCAACAGAGGATGAGATGGCTGGATGGCATCACTGACTCGGTGAACTTTGGTTTGGCTTAACTCTGGGAGTTGGTGATGGACAGGGAGACCTGGCGTGCTGGAATTCATGGGGTCGAAAGAGTTGGACACGACTGAGCGACTGAACTGAACTAAACTGAACTGAAATGAATGGTCTAGTGGTTTTCCCTACTTTTTTCAATTTAAGTCTGTTTTGGCAATAAGGAGTTCATGGTCTGAGCCACAGTCAGCTCCTGGTTGTTTTTGCTGAGTGTATAGAGCTTCTCCATCTTTGGCTGCAAAGAATATAATCAATCTGATTTTGGTGTTGACCATCTGGTGATGTCCATGGGTAGAGTCCTCTCTTGTGTTGTTGGAAGACGGTGCTTGCTATGAGCAGTGTGTTCTCTTGGCAAAACTCTATTAGCCTTTGCCCTGTTTCATTCCGTATTCCAAGGCCAAATTTGTGTGTTACCCTAGGTGTTTCTTGACTTCTTACTTTTGCATTCCTGTCCCCTATAATGAAAAGGACATCTTTTGGGGGTGTTAGTTCTAAAAGGTCTTGTAAGTCTTCATAGAACCATTCAACTTCAGCTTCTTCAGCATTACTGGTTGGGGCACAGGCTTGGGTTACGATATATTAAATGGTTTGCCTTGGAAATGAACAGAGATCATTCCGTCATTTTTGAGATTGCATCCAAGTACTGCATTTTGGACTCTTTTGTTGACCATCATGGCTACTACATTGCTTCTAAGGGAATCCTGCCCACAGAAGTAGATATAATGGTCATCTGAGTTAAATTCACCCATTCCTGTCCATTTTAGTTCGCTGATTCCTAGAATGTTGATATTCACTCTTGCCATCTCCTGTTTGACCGCTTCCAATTTGCCTTGATTCATGGACCTAACATTCCAGGTTTCTATGCAATATTGCTCTTTACCTCATTGGATCTTGCTTCTATCACCATTCGCATCCACAACTGGGTATTGTTTTTGCTGTGGCTCCACCCCTTCACTCTTTCTGGAGTTATTTCTCCACTGATCTCCAGTAGCATATTGGGCACCTACCAACTTGGGAGATCCTCTTTCAGTATCTTATCATTTTGCCTTTTCATACTGTTCATGGGGTTCTCAAGGCAAGAATACTGAAGTGGTTTACTATTCCCTTCTCCAGTGGACCACACTCCGTCAGACCTCTCCACCATGACCTGCCCATCCAGTGGCCCCGCAAAGCATGGCTTAGTTTCATTGAGTTAGACAAGGCTGTGGTCTTTGTGATCAGATTGACTAGTTTTCTGTGATTATGGTTTCAGTGTGTCTGCCCTTGATGCCCTCTCGCAACACTTACCGTCTTACTTAGGTTTCTCTTACCTCAGACATAGGGTATCTCTTCACGTCTGCTCCAGCAAAGCACAGCTGCTGCTCCTTACCTTGGATGAGGGGTATCTCCTCACGGCTGCCCCTTCTGACCTTGAACGTGGAGTAGCTCCTCCCTGCCCTCCTGCTCCTGTGCAGCTGCCGCTCCTTGAACATGGGGTAGCTCCTCCTGTCCGGTCCTGCACCGTCGCAGCCTGGCACTGTTGGCCTCTGCCCCTGACCTTGGGCGTTGAGTAGCTCCTCTTGGCCGCCGTCCCTGGCCTCGGACGTGGGGTAGCCCCTCTCATTATATAAGGTTAGATACAGGTTGCTGCTGCTGCTGCTAAGTTGCTTCAGTCGTGTCCGACTCTGTGCGACCCCATAGACAGTAGCCCACCAGGCTCCCCCGTCCCTGGGATTCTCCAGGCAAGAATACTGGAGTGGGTTGCCATTTCCTTCTCCAATGCATGAAAGTGAAAAGTGAAAGTGAAATCGCTCAGTCGTGTCCGACTCTTAGCAACCCCATGGACTGCAGCCTACCAGGCTCCTCTGTCCATGGGATTTTCCCAGGCAAGAGTACTGGAGTGGGGTGCCATTGCCTTCTCCGAGATACAGGTTATATACAGGTTATATAAGAATTATAAATAATATTTGTCTCTTATAAAGAATGAAAGTTCTCAGCAGTTTATATTCTCTAGTAGTTGCTTGCACGTTCTGCTTCTTTTGTTTTTATGATTCTTAAATTATTATTATTGAGCAAGTAGGAAGGCAATTATCAAATGTAATTTTGTCTTCTTAGAAGGAACACTTTAAAATGCTCCTCTTAAAAAACAATTGCAATTTTAAATTCTCAGATGACTCATCCATTGTCTCTCTTACTTCTATTTAATACGGGGAGGAGAGAGGTTTTATATTTTCTTCTTAGAGAATTTTTTCATTATTTTAATTTGAACAGTACTCCTGTGAACAAAATGTTGGAGTTTGGGATACGAGAAGGTAGAGAAACTATACCAAGTTCCCAGATTATAAACATCACCTATACAATAAAGGATATTAGATTCACTTGCTCAGACAGTAAAACATCTGCCTACACTGTGGGAGACCTGGGTTTGATCCCTGGGTGAGGGACATCCTCTGGAGAAGGAAATGGCAACCCACTCCAGTACTATTGCCTGGAAATCCCATGGACTGAGGAGCCTGGTAGGCTACAGTCCATGGGGTCCCGAAGAGTCAGACACGACTGAGTGACTTCACATCATACAATAAAGGAAAGGGAACACTGGTGTTACATATTAATCATTTCATATGTTCCATAGAAAAATATAGAATAATAACAACTGTATTTTCTATCCCAGGTGGTATTTCTGCATTGCTGCCAACATCTGCTGCCAACATCGAAAAAGCATGAGAGTTCCAGAAAAACATCTATTTCTGCTTTATTTACTATGCCAAAGCCTTTGACTGTGTGGATCATAATAAACTGTGGAAAATTCTGAAAGAGATGGGAATATGAGACCACCTGACCTGCCTCTTGAGAGACCTGTATGCAGGTCAGGAAGCAACAGTTAGAACTGGACATGGAACAACAGATTGGTTCTAAATAGGAAAAGAAGTATGTCAAGGCTGTATATTGTCACCCTGTTTATTTAACTTATATGCAGAGTACATCATGAGAAATGCTGGGCTGGAGAAAGTACAAGCTGGAATCAAGATTGCTGGGAGAAATATCAATAACTTCAGATATGCAGATGATACCACCCTTATGGAAGAAAGTGAAGAGGAACTAAAAAGCCTGTTGATGAAGGTGAAGGAGAGTGAAAAAGGTGGCTTAAAGCTCAACATTCTGGAAACTAAGATCATGGCATCTGGTCCCATCACTTCATGGCAAATAGATAGGGAAACCATGGAAACACTGTCAGACTTTCTTTTTGGGGGATCCAAAATCACTGCAGATGGTGATTGCAGCCATGAAATTAAAAGACGCTTACTCCCTGGAAGGAAAGTTATGACCAACCTAGATAGCATGTTCAAAAGCAGAGACATTACTTTGCCAACAAAGGTCCATCTAGTTAACGGCTATGGTTTTTCCAGTGGTCATGTATGGATGTAAGAGTCGGAATGTGAAGAAAGCTGAGTGCCGAAGAATTGATGCTTTTGAACTGTGGTGTTGGAGAAGACTCTTTAGAGTCCCTTGGACTGCAAGGAGATCCAACCAGTCCATTCTAAAGGAGATCAGTCCTGGGTGTTCTTTGGAAGGTATGATACTAAAGCTGAAACTCCAATACTTTGGCCACCTCATGAGAAGAGTTGACTCATTGGAAAAGACTCTGATGCTGGGAGGGATTGGGGGCAGGAGGAGAAGGGGACAACAGAGAATAAGATGGCTTTATGGCATCACCGACTCGATGGACATGAGTCTGAGTGAACTCCAGGAGTTGATGACGGACAGGGAGGCCTGGTGTGCTGCAATTCATGGGGTCGCAAAAAGTCACACATGACTGAGCGACTGAACTGAACTGAATCAGAGTTAAGTTATGCAGTTAGTATATTCTTACTATTGCCTTTTGACCACCAATAAAATGGCTGTTTTAAATTTAAAGACTCAAAGAATTCAATTACCATATAAATAGTAAGAAGAAATAAAGCTTAATATACAGCTCGTTTATTATTATAAGATAGACATTGATTCTATAATGCAGTGTAAGTCAAACGAACTAATTTTATTTACTAAAGCAATAGTGACTAGATTTACAAAGAAAGTACATATACAAAAACTGGAATTATAATCTAACATCAAGGGATTTTTCTTTAAAACATATTAGCTTGGATAATCAAGGGTTTTTTACTTCATCTTTAACATTTCTATTAGTATGAACTTACAAATAGATATATTTCAATGAAAAAATTTAAGAAGATAGGACAAATGAAAGAATAAATCAATTAACTATAATATTCAATTCCATTAATAATTTTCAATAAATGATTTACAGTTTATTTAATATCACTGGGGCATAGTAAGTCCACAGGTTTTCTAATGTGTTTTTGTTGCTGACCATCTGCTAAATGTTCTCAGAGATTTGCAAATTCCTAACTCATGGTCAACATTTTGTTGAAGTTTATTGTCTTATAACTGTCAGCAATTTTTTCTATTCCATTTGTTTACACAAAGCCTAGCTGTCTGACTACAGAAGATACTCAAAATCTTCAGTCTATAATTTTTTATGTCTGAACACAATTATTCATCTTACAGAAATATGATGAATCTCCTAAATGCCTAAAATGTAACTAAGTAGCAAAGCAAGCCTGATGTCTGGGACCATGAAAACAGCTGGTTTTATACTGTTTTCTGCTACACTCTGTTCTTTCAGTTTTAAAGAATCTGTTCATTTTGATATTTGGCAAAACTAATACAATTATGTAAAGTTTAAAAATTAAAAAAAAAAATAATAATCTGTTAAAGAGTCTATGGACTGTTCTGTTGGGATTGTCCCTGTGAACTTGAAGCAGTGAAATGGGGACACCATGAACATGGAATACACTGACACTTCTCTTATAAGTCTCTCATTTACCTTAAGATAGGGAATGGAATTTATATTATAGGTAGTGTCTGCTATTATACATGGGTTTCCCAGACAGTTTAGTGGTAAGAATCCACCTGCCAGGCAGGAGACACAGGTTTGATCCCTGGGCCAGGAAGACCCCCTGGAGAAGGAAATGCCAACCACTCTAGTATTCTTTGCCAACAAAGGTATATCTAGTCAAAGTTATGTTTTTTTCCAGTAGTCATGTATGGATGTGAGAGTTGGACCATAAAGAAGGCTGAGCACTGAAGAATTAATGCTTTTTAACTGTGGTGTTGAAGAAGACTCTTGAGAGTCTCTTGGACAGTGAGTAGATCAAACCAGTCAATCCTAAAGGAAATCAATCCTCAATATTCATTGGAAGGACTGATGCTAGAGCTCCATTACTTTGGCCACCTGGTGAGAAGAACTGACTCATGGAAAAGACCCTGATGCTGGAAAAAATCAAAGGCTGGAGGAGAAGGGGTTGACAGAGGATGAGATGGTTGGATGGCATCACCAACTCAATGGACATGAGTTTGAGCAAACTCTGGGAGATGGTGAAGAACAGAGAAGCCTGGCATGCTGCAGTCCATGGGGTGGCAAAGAGTCAGACATGACTGAGTGACTGAAAAATAACAATCAGTATTCTTGCCTGGGAAATGCTATGGGCAGAGGAGCCTGAAGAACTACAGTTCTTGGGGTCTCAAAGAGTTGGACACAATTTAGCAACTAAACAACACATTGTGCATGATTTTTAATGATAAGTAAATGGATACATAGAATTATTTAGACAGAAAATGAGATTTGTATGAGATCTTACCCCAAACCTTGAAGATAGGTATTTCTTTGCTGTATACTTTAAAATATATTAATATTAATTTTTAAGAATCTCAGATGAAGCATAGTTAATAGCATTATTTCCTTTTATATGAACATCTAAAGGGAGCGCACATCGTTCAACCCCTTTCATGCATTGATACATTTTAGGTAGGAGTTCTGGTTGATTGAACTATATAAAGAGAATTAAACAAAAAAGATTATACATGGATACTTTTGCTGGAAAAAAGTGTGGCACTTAAGTTGTTTCTATGCTTCTTTTGAATTTTGCCAAATTTAGATGCTACAATATCAAAGATCACCACAGTCAGATTTCCACAGTCAGTTTAGTCACTCAGACATCTGACACTTTGCAGCCCCATGGACTGCAGCAGGCCAGCTTACCTGTCTATCACCAACTCCCAGAGCATGCTCAAACGCATGTCCATCAAATTGTTGATGCTATCCAACCATCTCATCCTCTGTTGTCTCTTTCTCCTCCTGCCTTCAATCTTTCCCAGAAACAGAGTCTTTTCCAATGAGTCAGTTCTTCACATCAGGTGGTCAAATTACTGGAGTTTCAGCTTCAGCATCAGTCCTTTCAATGAATATTCAGGACTGATTTCCTTTAGGATTGACTGGTTGGATCTCCTTGCAGTCCAAGGGACTCTCAAGAGTCTTCTCCAACACCACAGTTCAAAAGCATCAATTCTTCGGCCCTCAGCCTTCTTTATGGTTCAACTCTCACATCCATACATGACACTGGAAAAAGCATAGCTTTGATTAGACATACCTTTGTTGGGAAAGTGATGTCTCTGCTTTTTAATATGCTGTCTAGGACTCGATGGACGTGAGTTTGAGTGAACTCCAGGAGTTGGTGATGGACAGGGAAGCCTGGCGTGCTGCAATTCATGGGGTCGCAAAGAGTTGGACACGACTGAGAAACTAAACTGGACTGAACTGAACTGAAGGTTGGTCATAACTTTTCTTCTAGGGAACAAGCATCTTTTAATTTCATGGCTGCAGTCACCATCTGCAGCAATTTTGGAGCCCAAGAAAATAAAGTCTGTCATGGTTTCCATTGTTTCCCCATCTATTTGCCATAAAGTGATGAGACTGGATGCCATGATCTTAGTTTTTCGAATATTGAGCTTTAAGCCAATTTTTTCACTTTCCTCTTTCACTTGCCTCAAGAGGCTCTTTAGTTCTGCTTTTTCTGCCGTACGGGAGGTGTCATCTGCATATCTGATATATATTTCTCCTGGTAATCTTGATTCCAGCTTGTGCTCTATCCAGCCTGACATTTTGTATGATGTACTCTTCATATAAGTTAAATAAGCAGGGTGACAATATACACCCTTGACATACTCCTTTTCCTATTTGGAAGCAGTCTGTTGTTCCATGTACTGTTCTAACTGTTGTTTCTTGACCTGCATACAAATTTCTCAAGAGGCAGGTCAGGTGGTCTGGTATTCCCATCTCTTGAAGAATTTTCCACAGTTTGTATCATAGTCTCTCTAGATTTTATTTCAACATTAAAAAATAGTGTTACCAAAAGTGGGGTCTGGTTTCTCACAGCTCTAAAGTCAATAAAGAGGCAAGACTTGTAGAAAGGAAAGGAAAGCAAGTTTGCTTTAACTTAACTTTAAAGGCTGGCAACAGAATGTGGGGGTCATTCCTGTCCAAAGGCTGACTTCCCCTACTGGCAATCAGCATTCAAGAAACTTTAGAGGCAGAGGGAGGGGCTATATGCAGAAATGGCACAGTCAGCTCTCATAGTCATCTTAAAATTGGTCATGTTCTGATCTGATGAGCATCATATTGATTGTTTTTTTTTTAATTTTATTTTATTTAACTTTACAATATTGTATTGGTTTTGCCATATATCAAAATGAATCTGCCACAGGTATACATGTGTTCCCCATCCTGAACCCTCCGCCCTCCTCCCTCCCCATACCATCCCTCTGGGTCATCCCAGTGCACTAGCCCCAAGCATCCAATATCGTGCATCGAACCTGGACTGGCGACTCGTTTCATATATGATATTATACATATTTCAATGCCATTCTCCCAAATCATCCCACCCTCTCCCTCTCCCACAGAGTCCAAAAGACTGTTCTGTACATCAGTGTCTCTTTTGCTGTCTCGTATACAGGGTTATTGTTACCATCTTTCTAAATTCCATATGTATGCATTAGTATACTGTATTGGTGTTTTTCTTTCTGGCTTACTTCACTCTGTATAATGGGCTCCAGTTTCATCCACCTCATTAGAACTGATTCAAATGTATTCTTTTTAATGGCTGAGTAATACCCCATTGTGTATATGTACCACAACGTTTTTATCACAGTTAATCTTCAGTTCCAGGGTCAGTTTTTCCTTTTCTTTGAGGCCAGTTCTCAGAATTGTGGCAGCTTATATCATGGCTATAGTCTGGTCATCATGTAGTTAACTTCTTCACCTGCATAGGGGGAGGAGAGTGGATTCAGTATCTACATGACAGCTCAAATGTCCTGTAGACATGTTTATCTCAGTTGTGGCCTAGAAGTGGAGGGGAGGGCTAAGGAGCTATTGTTTAATGGGCAGAAATTTTCAGCTTTGGAAAATGAATGGTTAGGAAATGGTGGTGAAGTTTTCTAAAAAATGTGAGTGTACTTAATGCCAGTAAAGTGTACACACTTTTTTTTTTTAACATGGTAGGAAAAAATACTATATTTTCCTCTTAAGGCTGAGATAGAACAAAGTTCAAAGATAGAATTTTAAAATCTCATTCGTTAAGCTTGTACTATTTCTTTCATTATTGTGTAGAATTATCTGTATCTCTTTTGGGATCACTCTTTACATCCATTGTAGTTAACAAAAATCTTGTTATTTGACCCAATTATTTATCTGTGATGACTGAAAACTTTCAACTAATATTAACCAAATTGCAAGAGAGTTCCAGAAAAACATACTGTGTGGATCACAATAAACTGTGAAAATTCTGAAAGAGATGGGAATACCAGACCACCTGACCTGCCTCTTGAGAAATCTGTATGCAGATGAGGAAGAAACAGTTAGAACTGGACATGGAACAACAGACTGGTTACAAACAGGAAAAGGAGTATGTCAAGGCTGTATATTGTCACTCTGCTTATTTACCTTATATGCAGAGTACATTATGAGAAATGCTGGGCTGGATGAAGCACAAGCTGGAATCAAGATTGCGGGGAGAAATATCAATAACCTCAGATATGCAGATGACACCACACTTATGGTAGAAAGTGAAGAGGAACTAAAAAGCCTCTTGATGAAAGTGAAAGTGGAAAGTGAAAAAGTTGGCTTAAAGCTCAACATTCAGAAAACAAAGACCATGGCATTCAGTCCCATCACTTCATGGCAAATAGATGAGGAAACAGTGGCTGACTTTATTTTGGGGGCTCCAAAATTACTGTGGATGGTGATTGCAGCCATGAAATTAAAAAAATGTTTACTCCTTGGAAGGAAAGTTATAACCAACCTAGACAGCATACTAAAAAGCAGAGACATTACTTTGCCAACAAAGGTCCATCTAGTCAAGGCTATGGTTTTTCCAGTAGTCATTTATGGATGTGAGTATTGGACTATAAAGAAAGCTGAGCACCAAAGAATTGGTGGTTTTGAGCTGTAGTGTTGGAGAAGACTCTTGAAAGTCCCTTGGACTGCAAGGAGATCCAACCAGTCCATCCTAAAGGAGATCAGTCCTGGGTATTCATTGGAAGGACTGATTTTGAAGCTGAAACTCCAATACTTTGGCCACCTGATGTGAAGAGCTGACTCATTGGAAAAGACCCTGATGCTGGGAAAGATTGATGGCAGGAGAAGGGGACGACGGAAGATGAGCTGGTTGGATGGCATCATCGACTCAATGGACATGAGTTTGGGTAAACTCTGGGAGTTGGTGATGGACAGGGAGGCCTGGAGTGCTGGGTTTCATGCGGTCGCAAAGAGTCAGACACAACTGAGCAACTGAACTGAACTGAAACAAATTGTAGCCAAAATTTAGAATATGCACAAAAACTGTAATGTTAAAATAGCAGCTAGATTAATTTATAAAGTAGTTCCTCAAAGGTACAAATATTTTCAAAGTCTTATTGATAGCAGGCTACAGAGAGAAAACATATTATTTCATTCATATATATATATATATGTTTTATCTCAACATTTTTATATAACAAAAATAATAGGCATACGAAACATTTTAAACTTTTGACAATTTTTACTTTAATATTACAACTTGTTTAGATGCAGTTTTTATGTTCCTAATAATTGCATATATTTACTTCATATTTTTCTAATTTCCTAAGTGATATGTTTTATCAAGATCATGTGCTATACCAAAACTTGTGCTTGTGTTATTACAAAAATGATTTGTCTGAATTTTGAGCTTTCCAACTGAATTTCTATTAATAATCCCTATAAAACAAGATGTTTGATTTTAACCAGAGTGAAATTCCAAAAGGTTTTTGATTCCATGAATTAGTTGAAAAAATTAAATCATTGTTGGAATTAATTTGGCTTCTTTTTTATTTGAAGACATAATATTAACAATTTGTAGGTTCTGTGTAAACTTCTGCTGCTGTAATGAAGCCTACCAATTAACATCTATGCATCACTTACAATATGTTCAAATCAATAATGTTATTGCAGGAGAATAGTTATTTAAGTGAAAAGTAATGTTTCATAAAGATACATATGAATCTAACTTCTATAATTGCACTTGGGAACAGGGCCTGGCCCAGGTGGCTCACTTGGTAAAGAATACACCTGCCAGTGCAGGAAATGCAGCTTTGATCCCTTGATGAGGCCAATCCCCTGGGGAAGGAAGTGGCAACCCACTCCAGTATTCTTGCCTAGGAAGTCCCATGGACAGAGGAGCCTCCTGGTTATAGTCCATGGGATCCCAAAGGGTCAGATACAACTCAGCAGACATGGACACAACGGTATGTTCAGAGATGATGACTTAACTATCTAATTAGATGAAGCCCACCTACTTTACGGAGGATAATCTGCTTTACTCAAATTGATTTGAATGTTAATGTCATTCAAAAAGTTTACCTCCTTAGCAACATCCAGACCAGTGATTGACCATATATCTAAGCACAGTGGAGTTGTCAAGTTGATACATAACCCCAAGGTCAGTGAATGAAGTAGAATTGCTGCAATGAATATAGAATGTATTTCCAAAAAGAATAATATGTTTATTTCTTGATATGACTGCCTCTTCAACCATGAAAGTAGTTTTAGGTTGAGAAAATGGGAGGCATGGGTCTTATTCTTTTGATTTAAGCAAGCTTTAGCAAAGTAGGTCTTGAGGGTCAAATTCCATTAGCCAGCTTTTTTGTAAATAAAGTTTTATTGGAACGGCCATTCACTTAAGCATTGTGCACAGCTGCTCTCATGCTACAAAGGCAGAGTCCAGTAGTTGTCATGCAGACTTGGTGGCCCAAAATCTAAACTTGTTACTACATTTTTATTTATAGAAAATTCTAATCATTGGTTTAGAATCAAAACATACATGTGTTACCCGAACATCCTAGAATTTTAATATGAAACAGATAAGATCCAGGAAAAGTAAAGCTATAATATTCATCACACTTTCCCTCTGTCAAACAATGGGGAATAACTTCAATTGGTGGTAAATTTGTGCTCTTTGTAATTTTGTGGTAATTATAGTGTGTGTTTGAATGAATTGGACATGAGAATGTCTTATTACCTTTAGAAATTGCAACCAAAGTTTTCAAGGGACTACTTTTGTATTTGAGATGTTATTGCTCATTGCAAGAGCTTTACTAATATATATATATATATATATATATATATATAATTTATATATATAAATCTATATAAATATATATATATATATTTTTTTTCTTTGTAAGGCCAGAGTTACTACTCTCAATACTTGCAAAATGGACCCTTGGAACAAAAAAATGAATTATGTGAACTTAGTGGGTTATAAAGTGTGACCAGATAGGCTGTTAGGAAATTAACTCTCAACTAGTTTTCCGGTCGGAGGCAACTTATGCTTTTTAATCGCTAACTTGCCACATCCCACTATATTTTGCATACAGAATAATACATTCAATAATTTGGTTTCAAAGGCTAATGTGGTCATGAAAATTCAGTGTTTGTAGCCACTCAAGCTAATTGTTCCATTGAAAATATAATGAAGAAGCCATAAAGGAATTTCATAGATTTTTCAAAGTGCTGGAGCAATAAATGATCCCCCGTGGTTCCTCTTTGAAACATTATTTTCTGTGCTTCACAGCTCTTACTAACAGAATGAGAAATATCTGGAATGTATTTATGCATTAAAGGAATATGGACATTTCTGGCCAAGGCACAGATGGTAGAAATTAAAGTTCATTCCCTGGGATAGGATTCAGTATATGAATACAGAGATGCTGATAAATGATTTTAAAAGTTGAAGTTTACCATAGAGTGTGAAATCTTTCTAAGAAACATGTGAATCTATTAACAGTATTGCCAGGTGATTCTCCAAATGTGTTTTCATATATCTCTTTAAAATAGATTACATTTATTTTTAAGATATAAAATTTTTAGCTGGTACTTAACACCATTTAGAAAGTAATAAGCAAAGCATGTATGCCAATATGGATTAGGAAAAACTAAAATTGCTTACATTAAAATAAAAGATTATATTATATCTAGTACTTAAGCTAAACTGCTGTTGTTAAAGCCAAATATTAGCTCCCTCCATTAAATCAAGCCCACTGGTTTAGAAACATCCAGTCTGAATTCAGATCATCAGTATTTTGGTGACCATACTAAGGCTTAGGCATGAATTTTGTTGTTTTTTGTCATCAAAATTAATCTGCTAATTCTTACATAAAATAATGTAATATTTATAGTATATTTTAAAATGTCTTTTATAAGTATATTTTACTTGCCAACTATGTATTTAAAGCATTGGCTTTGGAAAGGAAAAAGAATGCAGAATTCTAGGATGACTGCCAATGACCAAAACCATTGAATAACCCTTGTTATTTTATGTAAGCAGAACCTCTGAATATGATGGAATATCACTTCCATGATTAAGTTATGTTATATGACACACAAAAAAGTAACCTGATATTTTGAGAGATGAGAGAAAATTAGTAAAAAGAATATAACATTAGGCAATTTTCTTAATCCAGAAGAAAAAATAAAGTAATAAAAATCCATAACTTACTCTTTTCATCAAATTATTATTTAATTTAGCTATATTTTATAAAATAAATTGTTGGTTCTAGATATTGATAAATAATGGAAAATGAAAAAATACATCATCCCAACTTTTGCTTCATTTTCAGTAAAAGTTTAAAAAGAATATCCTGAGATTGCTGAAATTGCTTTAGAATTTTTCTTTTATTCTCAGTTATATATTTAGTTAGATTGGTTTCTCCTATGAGTGATGATAAAATAAAACATAGAAATTTTCACTGTAAAGTGTCAGATACTGTATCATTGCCATCAGTCCAACTTAGGTAAGACAAATAAGCAAACTCATAACACTTTATATGCATAATGTTCAAAATGTGCAAATATACCTTAAATATGAATAATTTCTTTTCATTTATGACATTTTAATTAATTTATTTTAATAGGAAAATAATTACTTTGCAATATCATGATGTTTTTTGCTGTACATAGACATGAATCAGCCACAGGTGCATTGCAGAATATCAAACAGTTGTGAATATACAACCATTTTCTCTATTGCCTATGTGCTTATTTTTAATTTTTATGATAAGCTTTAATTTTATTTATTGAAATGTAACTTTAACAGTAAAATTTGGGGTTTATAATTTGTGTATATTTTTCTAAATTTCATTTTCTAGTTCTTAGTTTTTTTGCTTGTGTATGTGTCTTATAGTAGAATTAATCCAGGGCTTTTCTTCATGGATGAAGAAAATCTGGCTTTTCTTTATGGATGGTTTTAGAAGCAATATCCTAGACTTTGGCATAATTGTTTAAAAGTTATATGCAGAATATATTTATGTAATTTGAAAGTCATATCTGGATAGGACCCTTAAATACAGGATTGACTCAAGGACTGCAATAGGATTGAAGTGCTAATGGTGGTTCAGGCATCGATTTAGTTGTGAAAAGCAGGTAAGAATGAATGTATGAGTTGTACTTCATATTTATTACAAATAAGTACAATGAAGATAACTCAAGCATGGTTATCTATGCTTAAAAATAAATACTTTAAAATATATTCAAAAGCTATTTTGAATAAAATTTAAAGTGATGAGTATCTAAAGAAACTGCTGAGTTGCACAGGAAGTTCTCTGAGCTCTCTCCTAAATGGCCATGTACAACATTTACAAGGAGAGATTCATACTTATCCATTAATGCCAAAAGTGGTATACAGCAATAAATCCAGAATATTCAATTACCTTTACTTGGGTTTTAAGAAAGCAGTGGAAAACATCAGTAGATTTGAGGATCACCAAAACACTGGCCTCTAAGGGATAAAAGATATTGGTAGAAAATTCTTGATGAACCTTACCACCCTGGACCCCTAATAGTCCATGCAGAATAGGCATCAAGATGTCAGGAAAGGAAGCACTGGCTTTGTTGCTAGACATTAAAGATGTGCATTTCCTAGAATGCCCTGGAAATTTAGGTCTTCATTATTTGTTATTTTAACAAAAGCAACAGACAGTCTCAAAGAACACTGAAAAGCTTACCAAGCAAGAATTGTGCAGATAATAGCCCATGAAGATGGAAGTTGGGAGGTTAGAAATGCACAGCTTGCATTCTGTACCAAAGAGTGATAGCTGATATGAATTTTAGAAGTGAAAAAATTCTCTCCTTAGAAATGTGAGCTCAGATTTTGTATGTGAACCTGCAGCAGTTGGAAGCCCTAGAGCATTTTTGACTCCAGGAATGTTCTTCTCTCACTTTAACTGCCAGCTCCTGGTGGAATGAGACTTGGACTTTGCAGGTGAAGCTTAAGGACAAAACCAGGAATCACAGTCTGGGATATGTCAAAAATCAAATCAGATGACAAATGCCGAAGATAAGTCCTATCCATGGGAATATATGGCCAACAAGAGTCAAAGGAATGGACTAGAATTAAAAGTAGGGAATAAGAGAAAGAAATTATAATATTAATAAAAAATAACAATGACAATAATAATGCCTAGCATAAATTGATCACTTGTTCTAAGCATTGTCCTAAGCACTTTATGTATATTAATTCATTTAATTCTCTCCATTTACTTAAGAGATGGACTTTGATGCTAATGCAGCGGAATGTGATTTGCGTCAGTCTGCTCCTAAATACATCAATTTTCTCTTTTGGTATTCCAAATGCTCAATTAAATTCTTCAATTTATTTTTCCCTAAGGAGAATAACTTGAACACAGAATTAGTTCCAGCTGAAGAAAGACTATGTTAACCTGTTATTTCTGGGCTGCATTTGTGTATTTTGTATACTAGTTTGAAAATGATTCAATAATGAATTTGCAGATCATGACACAAAGTATACCATTAATGCACTGAACTTCATGGTTAAATGAGCACTGAGTTTTAAGTGAGTATTATCTTTTAATGGTTTATAATTAAGATTTTCCTAACTATATATTTTTATAATACATTTCTTTCTGAACCATTTTTGTATTGCATATAGTTCTAAAAAAAACCACACTAAAAGAAAAAAGAAGGATTTAACATTAAGACCCAGGAGTAAGGCTCTGCAATTTGGAGATATAAGAAGTACATTAGATCTGGCTCTTTTTTATAAAGCTAATGGTAAAAAGGTAGGATTTTATTTCATAAACTAAAGGGAATTGTTATCATTTGGATAGTACCTTGGAAAATGTTTACCACTCTTTGTGAAACATTCATATTCTACAATATGTTGTATATTGAGTTAACAGATTTATGTGGCAATAAAGGAGTAGAAAAATAAAAAAAAAAAAAGAGATGGACTTTGTTATAACCAATCTTTTGTTTACAGATACAGAGACTAGATATAGTGAGGATAAAACTTGTTCTTATTCAGGTAGAGAGCAGAAAAACTAATGTGAAATTGACTTAGAGATATTTACCCTGGTTACACTTGTGAAAGGATGCTGCTGCTGCTAAGTCGCTTCAGTCGTGTCCGACTCTGTGTGACCCCATAGACGGCAGACCATCAGGCTCCCCCGTCCCTGGGATTCTCCAGGCAAGAACACTGGAGTAGGTTGCCATTTCCTTCTCCAATGCATAAAAGGGAAAAGTGAAAGTAAAGTTGCTCAGTCGTCGGACTCTTCGCGACCCCATGGACTGCAGCCTACCAGGCTCCTCCATCCATGGGATTTTCCAGGCAAGAACACTGGAGTGGGGTGCCATTGCCTTCTCCGTGAAGGGATGCTAGGTTCATTTAAAAGATAAACAATGAAGCAGGTAGAGCAGCTATTTAGATTTAGTTTGTAAAAATGTGTGAACAGCATACTAAGTACTTCAGATTTCATTATGTTTCTCTGCTCAAGTAACTCCATAACTCCTTTTTAATAAGAAATAAAGAATTGTCTAATAATTAGAATTTATAAAATCCATTAGCCACCACAAGAGTTCTTCATTACTACATTGTTGAACATGCTCATGCAGAGTCTAGAAGTCTGTCAAGGGTTGTTTTAGAATAGAATCCTACATTGTTTGAGATATTTTTAATTGTAACCTCCAAGTTAGAGACCTTAAGATCCATTCTGACCCAAGAGACTTTTATTGTCTCTCAAACAAACAGATATCCTGTAATTAAATATATGACATTAAAAATTTTTGAAACTATTATCCTGTATTGTAATATAACATGCTATGTGGGATTTTACTCAAAATTTAGAATAAAAATCACATGCTCAGATACCCTTCCAACCATCAATGTAATTTCAGTTTGCTTAAAGGAATCTTTGCATGATAAAGAAATAATTACACTGAACTCCTATTATGTTTGTGTTAAAGAGATATGAGATGTAAACTCTGTTGTGCTTTCTCATTTTCTAATCCTGCCAGCTATTACTGATTATTTAAAGCCAATATATATGCCCAGCAGTGGGATTGCTGGATCATAAGGCAGTTCTATTTCCAGTTTTTTAAGGAATCTCCACACTGTTCTCCATAGTGGCTGTACTAGTTTGCATTCCCACCAACAGTGTAAGAGGGTTCCCTTTTCTCCACACCCTCTCCAGCATTTATTATTTGTAGACTTTTGGATCACAGCCATTCTGACTGGTGTGAAATGGTACCTCATAGTGGTTTTGATTTGCATTTCTCTGATAATGAGTGATGTTGAGCATCTTTTCATGTGTTTGTTAGCCATCTGTATGTCTTCTTTGGAGAAATGTCTCTTTAGTTCTTTGGCCCATTTTTTGATTGGGTCATTTATTTTTCTGGAGTTGAGCTGTAGGAGTTGCTTGTATATTTTTGAGATTAGTTGTTTGTCAGTTGCTTCATTTGCTATTATTTTCTCCCATTCTGAAGGCTGTCTTTTCACCTTGCTAATAGTTTTCTTTGATGTGCAGAAGCTTTTAAGGTTAATTAGGTCCCATTTGTTTATTTTTGCTTTTATTTCCAATATTCTGGGAGGTGGGTCATAGAGGATCCTGCTGTGATGTATGTCAGAGAGTGTTTTGCCTATGTTCTCCTCTAGGAGTTTTATAGTTTCTGGCCTTACGTTGAGATCTTTAATCCACTTTGAGTTTATTTTTGTGTATGGTGTTAGAAAGTGTTCTAGTTTCATTCTTTTACAAGTGGTTGACCAGATTCCCCAGCACCATTTGTTAAAGAGATTGTCTTTAATCCATTGTTTATTCTTGCCTCCTTTGTCAAAGATAAGGTGTCCATAGGTGCGTGGATTTATCTCTGGGCTTTCTATTTTGTTCCATTGATCTATATTTCTGTCTTTGTGCCAGTACCATACTGTCTTGATAACTGTGGCTTTGTAAGAGACACGTGTACCCAAATGTTCATCGCAGCACTGTTTATAATAGCCAGGACATGGAAGCAACCTAGATGTCCATCAGCAGATGAATGGATAAGAAAGCTGTGGTACATATACACAATGGAATATTACTCAGCCATTAAAAAGAATACATTTGAATCAGTTCTAACGAGGTGGATGAAACTGGAGCCTATTATACAGAGTGAAGTAAGCCAGAAGGAAAAACACCATTACAGTATACTAACGCATATATATGGAATTTAGAAAGATGGTAACAATAACCCTTTGTACGAGACAGCAAAAGAGACACTGATGTATAGAACAGTCTTATGGACTCTGTGGGAGAGGGAGAGGGTGGGAAGATTTGGGAGAATGGCATTGAAACATGTAAAATATCATGTATGAAACGAGATGCCAGTCCAGGTTCGATGCACGATACTGGATGCATGGGGCTAGTGCACTGGGACGACCCAGAGGGATGGTATGGGGAGGGAGGAGGGAGGAGGGTTCAGGATGGGGAACACATGTATACCTGTGGTGGATTCATTTTGATATTTGGCAAAATTAATACAATTATGTAAAGTTTAAAAATAAAATAAAATTAAAAAAAATAAAACAGAAAAAAAAATAAAGCCAATATATAACTTAAACATCTTTTCATCTCTAGTCATCAATGTGCCTTGGTATCTGTTTTTGAAACATTGTTAACATTCACTGAAATAGCAACCAGAATAGAGGAAGCATAAATTTAGGTTTGCCTGTTGGATAATAAGAAGACTCAGGTTAGACAGAGAGTGTTAGATATTGAATTTGGTTTTGAGTTTACTATGCCTGAAAGACAAAGAAGTAGGTGGTTTGGTTTTGTCTGAAGTTTTGTTGCTGTTTTTTTTCCATAGAAAATTATAAATAGTCTTCAATTCAGTTCAGTTCAGTTCAGTCACTCAGTCGTGTCTGACTCTTCTCGACCCCATGAATTGCAGCATGCCAGGCCTCCCTGTCCATCACCAACTCCCGGAGTTCACTCAGACTCACATCCATCGAGTCACTGATGCCATCCAGCCATCTCATCCTCTGTCGTCCCCTTCTCCTTGAGAGAATGTTAAATTTCAAGCGGAGTTACAGATTTGCAATGCATCCATGTATAGAGGATAATTAAGAGAATAGGAGTGAGCTTTCCCAGAAAAAGAATACAGAATGATTTGAGACCCTGGGAGAGAGAATAGTATATAGCACATTGTGGGGAAAGTGCTTAGCATCGGCAGAGTCCTTCCTCAGTTGGAGAAGCAGATATGGTTTAGCTGTAACTATGGAATCTTGTTCCATAGTTACAGAGATCAAATTGCCAACATCCGCTGGATCATGGAAAAAGCAAGAGAGTTCCAGAAAAACATCTATTTCTGCTTTATTTACCATGCCAAAGTCTTTGACTATGTGGATCACAATAAACTGTGGAAAATTCTGAAAGAGATGGGAGTACCAGACCACCTGACCTGCCTCTTGAGAAACCTATATGCAGGTCAGGAGGCAACAGTTAGAACTGGACATGGAACAACAGACTGGTTCCAAATAGGAAAAGGAGTTCGTCAAGGCTGTATATTGTCACCCTGCTTATTTAACTTATATGCAGAGTACATCATGAGAAACGCTGGGCTGGAAGAAGCACAAGCTGGAATCAAGATTGCCGGGAGAAATATCAATAACATCAGGTATGCAGATGACACCACCCTTATGGCAGAAAGTGAAGAGGAACTCAAAAGCCTCTTGATGAAAGTGAACGTGGAGAGTGAAAAAGTTGGCTTAAAGCTCAACATTCAGAAAACGAAGATCATGGCATCTGGTCCCATCACTTCATGGGAAATAGATGGGGAAACAGTGGAAACAGTGTCAGACTTTATTTTTCTGGGCTCCAAAATCACTGCAGATGGTGATTGCAGCCATGAAATTAAGGACGCTTACTCCTTGGAAGGAAAGTTATGACCAACTTATATAGCATGTTCAAAAGCAGAGACATTACTTTGCCAACAAAGTTTCGTCTAGTCAAGGCTATGGTTTTTCCTGTGGTCATGTATGGATGTGAGAGTTGGACTGTGAAGAAGGCTGAGCACCGAAGAATTGATGTTTTTGAACTATGGTGTTGGAGAAGACTCTTGAGAGTCCCTTGGACTGCAAGGAGATCCAACCAGTCCATTCTGAAGCAGATCAGCCCTGGGATTTCTTTGGAAGGAAGGATGCTGAAGCTGAAACTCCAGTACTTTGGCCACCTCATGAGAACAGTTGACTCATTGGAAAAGACTCTGATGCTGGGAGGGATTGGGGGCAGGAGGAGAAGGGGACAACAGAGGATGAGATGGCTGGATGGCATCACTGACTCAATGGATGTGAGTCTCAGTGAACTCCAGGAGTTGGTGATGTACAGGGAGGCCTGGCATGCTGCGATTCATGGGGTCGCAAAGAGTCGGACATGACTGAGCGACTAATCTGATTTGATCTGATGGAATCTTGAGAGTTAGGAGGTAAAGCTATTTCTCCTGTGTCTGGTCTTAGACTCACGGGATTTGAAGTTAAACAGACCCCGGTTAAATTTGAGTGTGACCATTTCAGTACACTCAATTTTATACTACCTACCTGTATATAAATCTACTATTCTTACCTGAGCAATTGTCTGTCCTCCTCAAAGAGTACATGCTCATCCTTGCCACTTTTCACATATACTCTCTGTTTTACACACAGGAACCAACAGACTGTTTTAAAATATAACAGATTTTGTTATTAATCTGGCTTAAACACTTTTAATAAAGCTTGAAGTCCTCATGGTGAACAAGTTCTACATGATCTGCCCTCCCCCAGCCCTGCCCTCTTGCTGTATCAGCCACACTGTCCTCCTTTGCTGTTCCTTGCACCCTTGTACTATCCAAACGCAAGCCTGCCTCAGCACTTCTGCAGTTTGTTTTCTGGCAGTAATCTTCTTTCCCAGATGATTGCATCTCTCCTAGTTTTTATTAGGTTTGGCCTCATATGGGTACACACACACACACATATATATATACATATATATATATATGTATATATATATATATATATATATATATATATATATATATATGACAGCAGGCTCATTCATTGACCTCTAAAACATTTATCTGTTTAATTTTCTTGATGGTACTTATTGTCACTTAATATGGTACATATTTACTTGTTTAGACATTATCTCTCTTCTCCCACTGGAATGTAAACTCTTTGAAAGGATTAACATTGTCTGGTTTATTCATGACTATATCCCCTATGTCTAGAACAGGTCCTGTAAACACTCCATAAACATATATTGAATATGTAATAATAGCTAATGCTGATAAAGCATTAATTGTATTCCTGGCACAGTTTTACGTGTCACCTGTATATCAATTCATTTGATCCTTGCAATGAAGATAATATTGCCCGTATGTACCATTATTATTCCTGCTTAGAAATAGGGTCACTAATGCACAAAACAGTAAAGAAATGTGGTCAAAAACACAAACAGTTAGGGGCTGAGCCAGGAATACTATCCAAGCAGCCTAGCTTTAGATTTTAAACTTGTCATGAAAGCAGTAGTGGGGATGGATAGATGGATATATCTTCTAAAAACAGTTATATAACATTTTATACCTTCTCTAAGCCTCAGTTTCCTTGCCTGTAAAATGGGACTACTTATAAAATTATCTACTTTATAATGTAAATGTCAGTTATTAACATTATCATGAAATTATGTATTAATAATAGCATATCAATTTACCTCTCCCAGACTGGGTTTTTCACATTTTATAAGTAATATTAGGCCAAAGGAACAGTAAATTTCTCCTGTTACCTGAGTAATGTCATTTTAAGAGCATGGTCTCTTGAACCAGAATGCTGGGATTAAAATCTAGGTTCCAATGAGGTGGACAATAATGTTCATTTACAACTGGATATAGAAATGCTAGCCCTTACCTCTGGGGATGCCTGCATATCTGACCTTGACTTTTGGCTAATATCAGGGCAATGGAATTTATAATGGGCTGTTTATAAGGTGCGAAACTCCTGTGGTGACACCCAGAGCTGGTTTGTTGGTTGGTATTTTTCACCTGACCTCTGTGGTTAGACTGCCGGGTTTGACTAGCTGGTCAGAGGGGCATGAAAAGACCCCATTTCTGGGGAACTTGTGTCCTGAGCTATTCTGAAGCCAGGAATCAGGACACACACCAAAAAACTGGTTTTTTAATGCAGAGACAAATCATGCCCATGTATTCATAGGACCTTAGTGAGATTTTTCCTGGATGTCTCACACATTCTCAGTGCTTGTCTGTATACTCTCATTCTGTAACATTTAAATAAAACTTCATTGTGAGTATGCTCTGGGGAATTTGGTAAGTCCTTCCAAACATACAAATGTATGCAGTCTTCACAAATAACAATTGCCTGTGTTGTTGAACAACTTAAGTTTTTTCTCTGGTACTCAGTTTTTCCTCTACTAAACAGGGAAACATTATCTTACATTCTGGGATGATAAAAGTTTAATTTAATTACATATACTTCTCATAAAAGTATGTAATACATAGTGAGAAATAAATGTTATTTTTATACACTTGATTCTTTCAAAGTCAAACATTATACAATGGCTTGACTATGTGCTGATAGTAAAGATTATTTAAGGTCATACTTGCAATCTAATCTTGGCACTTCCAAAAGTACATTTGAATGTCATCATATAATTGTGTATTTTTGTTAACACTTAAAAATGTGGCAAAGCATCACATACACTTGACTACTATTCTTGACTTATCTATAACAACACAACATAATACCTAGGAGAAATGGACAATGTGAAAAATAACCAATTGTGAAAATGTCAACTGAGGAGTAATTTTCTTAGAAGCAATCTCATCTTTTAAATGCACTAAAAACAAAGAATTATAAAATAATGAATTGTTGAACTACCTCTTAAAATTTCATTTATTCAAACCCTGCCCAGTCACTTACCAGTTATGACTTAGGAGAGGGAGTTAACCTCTCTGTGGCTCAATTTTCTCCCTTATAAAAGTAGGAAAAGTAATAGAGCCAACTTCATAAATTGTTGTGAGAATTCAATGAGATAATCTATATAACAGTAAGTGCTCAATAGATACTCTACTTTCTTTTCATTTAAAATTGATGATTTCAGGATTTCATAAGAGCAAAATTAAAAAGTTGCAATTTAGTGTGATAAAAAGCATTTATACTTTCTTAAATTTATTTATGTATTTAAAAAAGATACAGTAAGAAAGTACTGATTATATCATACTTATTATTTGATTATTTTCTGTGTTTATTATGGGCCAGTAGTCTGATAGATGAAGGAATAAAATGTTGAAAGATAGTCACAATCCTTCCTCAGAGAATTTATAATAAATCAGTAACTTAAAGAGTGGTAAGTATTATAATAAGAGAAATGCCATGTAGCAGTAGCATATGTAGAAACATATAAACTATTATTAATACCTTGGAGACTTCAGGAAATTAACCAGAGAAAATTTGTTCATTTGTGACCTGAAGGACAGGTAGACATTAATCCTGTGTCTTACAAAGTTAATAGCATTTATAGATATCCAGACACTTAATACAAGTTTGTTTATTTCATGGATTAGGTGAAGTCCAGAATGTCTGGAGAATAAATTAACAGCTAATAGTTTCATAGCTCAACAAAAAACAGTTGATACAATCTAATTAAAATAAGTCATTAAATCAAGGTTTGTCATTAATAAACATTTATATATCCCACCTTTTAAACTTCCTTTATGACTAAAGAAATTCCATTAGAAGTTATTATACAGCAATTCTGGTAGCAAGTTCAGTTCAGTTCAGGTCACAGTCACGTCTGACTCTTTGCAACCTCATGGACTGCAACACGCCAGGCCTCTCTGTCAAACACCAACTGCCAGAGTTTACTCAAACTCATGTCCATCTAGTCAGGGATACCATACAACCATCACATCCTCTGTTGTCCCCGTTGCCTTCCGCCTTCATTCTTTCCCAGCATTACGGACTTTTCCAATGAGTCAGTTCTTCGTGTCAGATGGCCAGAGTATTGGAGTTTCAGCTTCAACATCACTCCTTCCAATGAATATTCAGGAGTGATTTCCTTTAGGATGGACTGGTTGGATCTCCTTGAAGTCCAAGGGACTCTCAAGAGTCTCTCCAACACCACAGTTCAAAAGCATCAATTCTTTGGCACTCAGCTTTCTTTTTTCTTTTTTTTTTTAATAGTCCAACTCTCACATCCATACATGACTATTGGAAAAACTATAGCCTTGACTAGATGGACCTTTGTTAGAAAGTAATGTCTCTGCTTTTTAATATGCTGTCTAGGTTGCTCTTGGCTTTCCTTCCAAGGAGCAAACATCTTTTAATTTCACGGCTGCAGTCACCATCTGCAGTGATTTTGGAGCTCCCCAAAATAAAGTTTGTCACTGTTTTCCTTGTTTCCCCATATATTTGCCATGAAGTGATGGGTCCAGGTGCCATGATCTTAGTTTTCTGAATGTTGAATTTTAAGCCAACTTTTTCACTCTCCTCTTTCACTTTCATCTGGAAGCTCTTTTGTTCTTCTTCACTTTCTGCCATAAGGGTGGTGTCATCTCCATATCTGAGGTTATTGATATTTTTCCCAGCATTCTTGATTCCAGCTTGTGCTTCTTCCAGCCCAGTGTTTATCATGATGTACTCTACATATAAGTTAAATAAGCAGGGTGACAATATACAGCCCTGACGTACTCCTTTTCCTATTTGGAACTAGCCTCTTGTTCCATGTCCAGTTCTAACTGTTGCTTCTTGACCTACATAAAGATTTCTCAACAGGCAGGTCAGGTGGTCTGGTATTCCCATCTCTTGAAGGATTTTCCACAGTTTGTTGTGATCCATGTAGTCAAAGGCTTTGGAATAGTCAATAAAGCAAAAGTAGATGTTTTTCTCGAACTCTCTTGCTTTTTCAATAATCCAACAGATGTTGGCAATTTGATCTTTGGTTCCTCTGCCTTTTCTAAATACAGCTTGAACATCTGTAAGGTTGTGGTTCATGGACTGTTGAATCCTGGTTTGGAGAATTTTGAGGATTACTTTGCTAAAGCGTGAGATGAGTGCAATTGTGCAGTAGTTTGTGCATTCTTTGGCATTGCCTTTCTTTGGGATTGGAATGAAAACTGACCTTTTCCAGTCCTGTGCCCACTGCTGAGTTTTCCATATTTGCTGGCATATTGAGTGCAGCACTTTCACAGCATCAACTTTTAGGATTTGAAATAGCTCAACTGGAGTTCCATCACCTTCACTAGCTTTGTTTGTAGTGATGCATCCTAAGACCCACTTGACTTCACATTCCAAGATGTCTGGCTCTAGGTGAGTGATCACACCATCTTAATTATCTGGGTCATGAAGATCTTTTTCTGTACAGTCTTCCATGTATTCTTGCCACCTCTTTTTAATCTCTTCTGCTTCTGTTAGATTGATACAATTTCTGTCCTTTATTGTGCCCATCATTGCATGAAATGTTTCCTTGATATCTCTAATTTTCTTGAAGAGGTCTCTAGTCTTTCCCATTCTATTGTTTCTTCTATTTCTTTGCATTGATTGCTGAATAAAGCTTTCTTATCTCTCCTTGCTATTCTTTGGAACTCTGCATTCAGATGGGTATATCTTTTCCTTTTCTGATAGCAAGAGATTTTCTTAATTTTTCTTCATATGACAGTGTCTTTCTCCTGCATTCCTAAAGAATATTTTCACTAGATAATTATGGGTTGCCCATCTTTTTCTTTCAGCATTTGAAAAATGTTATTTCCTTCCAAACTCTTGGCTTCTGATGAGCAATCCTCTGTTATTTAACTTGTTACTACCCTGTAGATTATGCATCTTTTCTTGCTGGCTGGTTTAAGATTTTTCTTTTTCTCTGGTTTTAAAAAAAATGATTCTTATTTTCTGGTTATTTATTTCTTTGAATTTATTTATTATGATCATTATTTTGATTGTACTAAGCTTCCTATCTGTAGACTTAGGAGATTAACAAATCTAGAATGTCTTCAGACATTAACAGATCTACAAAGTTTTCAACCATTCTTTTTTCAATTTTTTATTTGAATATTTCTCCTTTTTCTTTTCCTGGAACACTAATGGCTATGAATGATCTGTCAGAGTGTTGCTCAAGTTCTGATCTGGGCTGCTTCAAATTGCTTATGTAGACAAAGGTCCTGACCAAAGTGTCTTGTATATACTCAGTGTAGCTTTGAAGAAGATATAGGTCAAGATTGATGCTTTTTACCAGTGCTAATCTAATTGTTCCAACACTTCCATTGAATTATGTTTGAAAATCAGTTTCATCCACCTCATTAGAACTGACAATATACAAGTAGGTCTAGTTCCTGTCTCTATTCTCTTCCATTGATCTATGAATTTATCACTTTAATAAAATTATGCTGCCTTCATTATTATAATTTTATAGATCCTTAAATTATATGTACTTCAACTCTTTTCTTCTTTTCTAAACTGTTTTTACTATTCTAGTTCCTTCACTTCTTCACAAAATGTTTAGATTCACATTGACAGTTTCTGCTAAAATATTGTTGATTACAGGTTTAAAACCTGCTGATATTGCAAAGAAATTGCATTTATTACAGAATTATTTTTGCATTTAATTTATGGGTTAATTAGAGGAGAATTGACATCTTTATAATGTTGAGCAATCTGATCCATGAACAAAGAATACTGCTCTACTTATTTAGTTCCTGCTTAATTTTCCATATAAATGTTTTACAGTCTCAGTAAAAATTATGATTAGTGTTTCATACTTTTTGCAATGCTACTGTAATTTTAAAAATTCTAATTTTCAATTGTTCTTTGTTATCATAATTAATTATATACATTAATCTTGTATCTAGTATCCTTGATAATATAACACTACTTGATAATAGACTTTTTTGTAGATTCTTTAGAATGTGTTGCATAGAAAATCCTGTCAATTGTGAAGAAAAATAATTTTCTTCTCACTTTTTATTCTGTATTTTATTAAAATTTTCATACCTTATTGCACTGACTAGAAATTTCAGTGCAATATTTATGAAGACTCACATCATTATCCTGCTGCTAATATTAAAGGGAACATAGTGTTTCATCCTAAAGGTCAGGTTAATTATACATTCTTCAAGGACACTATTTATCAGGTTGAAAATGTTCACATTAATTCCTACCCCCTTATAGATTATTTCAATGATAAATTGATGTTGAATTTTGTCAAATGCATCAGTTGAAATTATAATATTTTTTTCATCTCCAGTCTGTGCTTTGAGCTACATTGATTGATTTTCAGATGTTGAACAACCTTAAGTTAACAGAGCAGACTCCACCTTATCACCGTAGAGTATCAGCTTTCCCTTGCACTGCTCTGTATATCCTTAATATAACCTTGTTGAAGAAGTACATAAATATTTATATTTATCTATATTTACTAATATTTTGTGGAAGTTTTTGCATTTATGTCCATGAAGGTTATTCTGCAGTTTTATTATAACTCCTTTCTTTGGTTGGAAATCAGGATAATTCTTACCTTGAAAAAATCAGTTGGGCATGTGTTCCTACCTCCTTCTCTAATGTAAAAAAGGGATTGTTTCTTAAATACTATATAGAATTAATGAGCAAGATTATTTAGGTCTAGAACTTTCTTTGTGGGAAAGTTTTTAAATATAAATTTAATTCATTTAAAATGAGACAATTTGGATTGTTCTTGAATTTCTATTGATGCTTTCTATAATTCAAGTAACTTATATATTCATACACATTGTCAAACATTTTAACATGTTTCTTTTTAATCTCCCCTTAGTTTTCCTTTAATATCTGCAAAATCTTTATTGATGGACCAATTTTATTCCCAGTATTGGTAATTTATTTTTTTAACATTTTGAAGTAATAGTAGATTTACAGAAGAGTCACAGGAGAGTTCCTGTGTATTCTTTACCCATCTTCCCCTAAAGCTAACATTTTACATAACCATCGCATAGGAAATGGCTACCCTGTGCAGCATTCTTATCTGGGCAATTCCATGGACGGAGGAGCCTGGCAGGCTACAGTCCACAATGTTGCAAAGAATCGGACATGATTGAGTGTGCACACACACAGCATGGTTATCAAAACTGAGGAACTGACATTGGAAAAATACTACTAACTAAAATGCTATCTGTATTTAAATATATCTTTTATGATTCCAGGGTCTAATCCATAGTCTCACTTGGCATTTAGTTGTCATGTCTCCTTGATCTCCTCCCATCTATGTCAGCTTCTCAATCTTTGTGTTTCATGACCTTGGCACATTTGAAGTGTCTTTGTCAGTTATTTTATATAATATCTCTAAATTTGACTTGTCTGATATTTCTTATGCTTATTTTGAGCTAATGCGTTTTTGGTAAGAATATCACAAAAGTGATATGCTCTTTCTTGGTGATTTGTATCAGAGGTACATGTTATCAATATGAAAAGGAGCCTGGCAAGCTACAGTCCATGGGGCAGCAAAGAGTAAGACATAACTGAGCACAGCCAGAACAGTGATGTTGTAATTTCTATAAATTTGTGTCAAAGAATGTATCTTCTCCATTAAATTGCCCCTCCCTCAGTGTTAACCTGTTGCTTTGTGTTACTTAGTGCTTGCCAGTATGCTTTTGGAGAAAGTATCCTTACCTCATGTGTAGGATTTTCTGTGTTTCCTCCTGTCTTCCCCATGAGACTCAATTTTTGAATCTGTAGTGGGTTTTGTGTGGGAAAAAGTGTGTTCCCCTAGAAAAAAAGAGATTTCTAATCATATTGATATAGGATCCTGAGCTCTAGAATATTTCTTGATACTCCCCTAAGTTTTTAGGGTTTCTTTTATCCTTCTCCAACTCATAATCAAATTTCACTTGCATCTGGCAGAATCTGTTGCTCTTCTCTCTGGTGAAGGCTTTTCCTCAGTATGAGAAGTGAATGCACAAAGAGGGTAGAGTTTAGAATCTTTCCAGCACCAGCAGTAAATTTCTTCCTGCAGGCATGGAGGGACAGAGATTCTCTTTGGGTTCATTCACTTCTCTAGTCTTTCTTATAAGTTTCTAATGAAGATCTGTGACAAGGAACCTGCAACTGACTGTGATTTACCTCTTTTCTGGGGCTCCACGGGGTCCTATGGGCTTCCCTGGTAGCTCAGCTTGTAGAGAGCTGGTAAAGTTGGTAAAGAATCCACCTGCAAAGCTGGAGACCCCGGTTCAATTCCTGAGTCTGCAAGATCCACTGGAGAAGGGATAGGCTACCTACTCCAGTATTCCTGGGCTTCCTTGGTATCTCAACTGACAAAGAATCTGCCCACAATGTGGGAGACTTGGGTTCAATTCCTAAGTTGGGAAGATTCCCTGGAGAAGGGAACAGCTATCCACTCCAGTATTCTGGCCTAAAGAATTCCATGGACTGTGTAGAACATGGGGTCACAAAGAGTCAGACACAACTAAGTGACTTTCACTTTCACAAGGGGTCCTATACTGTCACTGCAGATCACATGCATTCTTTTCACATTTCTTTACATTAGTTCTGTTTAGTCTTATTCACTTAGTATCAGTTGTGTCTTCCTCTTAGGTTCTCTCACATGTAAATCAGTCCCTGGTGTCCCTTCTGTCTCCTCAGAGACATATATCTCTCCAAATTTATATTTTTTGTAGCCATTTCTCATGTATCGAGTGAGATTTTTCTTCCAGCTTTTTCATTCCAAAAGGAAAGGAGATCTTTATTTTTTTAATTTAAATATGGTTATAATTGAAAATACCTAATAGCCTAATTTTGATCTTCTTAAAAGAAATATATAATAGAATTTTGATGTTTTGATTTCCCCAGAACTTTTGCTAATGCAGCTAAGATGCAACAAATCAATGTTTCCAAGAGAAGTTTTTATAAGATAAACTTGTTTAAACCTACTTAAAAGAATTACCTTTAATCATGATAAATTCTTCCACATGCTTAGAATTCCAAGAACTTAAGATCTTTGTCATTTATTTTCCCATTAACCAGTTCACTCTATGGGCAGAATATTCTGGGCATTGATAGCTCAGTCTCTCCTCTTTCTCTTACGATCTTTGCACTAATAGAAATCATGGATTGTCTTCTACTTCTCCATATTACAAATGTAACTAGCCAGACTACATATATGGAGACCAATTCTTTGGCTTGATATTGTTAGTAATTCAATAGATGTAATTCCTTAATTCCTTGAATTCAGTTATAAGGCCCATTTGTATTCCATACTAACTGCATTCTCTAATCCAATTGCTATAAAAAATAGTGGTCATATTTTATTCCTTACCTAATTAGTTATTCTTTTAAACATTTTTAATACTTTTTGAGCCTCAACAGGGAAGAGGTGCTCTGTTGGGAACACCAATATCTTTTGCATGACTGTAGACTTTGTAGAGTAGGAAAACACAAATATATAGAAGTGACTTTTTGTGGAATCTAGCTATGTGTCTTTGGACCTTATAGGATTTGAATGGGGCTTTGATTTTAATGATTTCTAGTGCCTGACAAGTTTTAAGCCTTGGGCTTTATGGTATTTTGAATTTGGTGGTGAGTCCTGTTTATGGAAGAAGCTTTGTTCATGGTTCAATGGCTATGTTTAGAAAAGTAAAGAAGTAGGAAAATGTAAACAAATCTTGGGGAAGGTGTTGGGAATGCAAACATGTAAAGGTAAATGAGTTTATGTGAGCAAAAGCAAATGCAAAAGGAAAAGAGGGATGAGTGGCTACTTTGGGGGCTGGAAGAGAATCTCATATATACTGCAGGGTACAGAAATCAAAATAGGTGGGCACAGATCCAGAGACAATTCAATTATAAGAAAAGTAGACGGGTGACCTCTCCAACACCAGGTAGCCAAGAGAGTAGTCACAATTCCAAGGGCATGTATGCAGGCTCAGGTAGTGTAAATTTGCAAGCTGTTGCTAATTTGCAGTACAGGTGCAGTATCTCCTAGGAATGTTTGGCTGAAGCAAAGATTTGATGGTAAGAAAATGGATATTTTCAGTCTTTTTAAGCATTTATGTGCAGAATAATTTCAATTGCAGTTAAAATGCAAGGCATCTGAGCGTGCTTGTTCTATGGAGCACAGGGGAATTTCCAGCTTTAAATTGTTAGAGCTAGGCTTATGTAGACATGACTAAGTACACTGAATCAAATTCCATTCTGCGTTCTGGGCCATAGAGGATTCTGTGGAGGGATATAGAGACTTGTCCACAAGCTTGAGAATGAGAATTACTCTATGAAATTATTACAGTGTAGTGTAAGGTGAGAGTATTATAGTAAGTGGGTATGCAGATACTGCTTGTGCCCAGAAGGATTATTCCTGAACAACTTATAGAATTGAAAATGGAGGAAAACAACATTTTGAGGAGCACATAACTGACGTTTGGTCCATTCCAGTTCACCTCACCCTTAATTTCTGCCCACTGTGGCCTAGGCTTCAGCAACATAGCAGTTTCAGGTCAAAAATATGGTGAGTATGATTCTCCGGTCGAAACAAATGTGGGGACCTTGCCTAGGAGGCAGATTTCATAGAATGGCTAGCTCCTAGATGTGGTAAATGTGTTGCAACAAAATTAAGTTCTTGTTGGAATTTTTCCTAATTGAATGTTAATGAATCCATCATGGATTCCAGACAACTGGCACAAACTTACTGGTGTTCCAGACTGCCCAGTGTTTCTTTTTTTCTTTTTTTTCCAATAAAGCCGAACAATACATTTCTGTACATTCTCCTTCAGTTCATTTCAGTTCAGTTCAGTAGCTCAGTCATATCCGACTCTTTGCGACCCCATGAATCACAGCACGCCAGGCCTCCCTGCCCATCTCCAATTCCCAGAGTTCACCCAGATTCACGTCCATCGAGTCAGTGATGCCATCCAGCCATCTCATCCTCTGTCATCCCCTTCTCCTCCTGCCCCCAATCCCTCCCAGCATCAGAATCTTTTCCAATGAGTCAACTCTTCGCATGAGGTGGCCAAAGTACTGGAGTTTCAGCTTTAGCATCCTTCCTTCCAAAGAAATCCCAGGGCTGATCTCCTTCAGAATGGACTGGTTGGATCTCCTTGCAGTCCAAGGGACTCCCAAGAGTCTTTTCCAACACGACAGTTCAAAAGCATCAATTCTTCGATGCTCAGCCTTCTTCACAGTCCAACTCTCACATCCATATATGACCACAGGAAAAACCATAGCCTTGACTAGACAGACCTTTGTTGGCAAAGTAATATCTCTGCTTTTGAATATGCTATCTAGGTTGGTCATCACTCCGTCACTTGAGTACAAATAAAACTCAGTCTTGGACTATAGTGATCCTGTGTACTCAGTCCCTGAGTGTATGGCATTAGTGTGACTTTGTTTCCCAAATATATAGCTAATGCTTTGAAGATCTTGTTTCTTAATCTTTTATTCTCTTTAAAATATGAATGATTCCACTGGGTAAATGTATGATAATTTGTTTATATATTGACCAGGTGGTAGATGTTTGGGTTATTTACAGTTTGTGGTTATGTGTTGCTAAAAGCAAGAAACAGCGTGGATGCATCTTAAAAGGGAAATAAAATAGACATAAAGTCCAAATAACTTATCATTTTGCTCATATAAAATTCTGGAAAGTCTAATGATAGAAAGCAGCTGACCAATTGCCAGGATCCAGGAGTTAACTGGAAAGTGTTACAAGGGAGATTTTGGAAGTGATAAAAATGTTATATATCATGATTGCAGTAGTGGTTAGAGGGCTGTGCACATTTGAAAAGTGCACTAACTTGTACACTTGGCAATTTAAAAGTATGGACACATTTGCACATTTAAAATTGAACCAATACAATTCAGAGACGCTATAGAAACTTCAACAATCAACAGACAAAACAGCATAGGCTGCAATTGCATAAAGAAAATAAACTTTGAGAAGAAACTTGAATTCAATAGGAAAAAAAGTCGGGGAGAATAGTTTGAGATTTAAACTTAAGGTTTTGGTCTTTGAACTTCTAAGTATGAAAGGAAAGAAAAATATTTTGAACTTAAAATGTTTTATTGTTTTAAAATTCAAGAAAACTAATATTTAACCTTAATTTCTAACAGAGAGTTTGTTACTCAGAAAGGATGTAATATAATCAAGTTTGGCCAAAATACTGATACCTAATTAAGATAGGTTCCAAATAGGAAAAGGAGTACGTCAAGCCTGTATATTGTCACCCTGCTTATTTAACTTATATGCAGAGTACATCATGAGAAACGCTGGACTGGAAGAAGCACAAGCTGGAATCAAGATTGCTGGGAGAAATATCAATAACCTCAGATATGCAGATGATACCACCCTTATGGCAGAAAGTGAAGAGGAACTAAAAAGCCTCTTGATGAAAATGAAAGTGGAGAGTGAAAAAGTTGGTTTGAAGCTCAACATTCAGAAAACGAAGATCATGGCATCTGGTTCCATCACTTCATGGCAAATAGATGGGGAAACAGTGGAAACAGTGTCAGACTTTATTTTTCTGGGCTCCAAAATCACTGCAGATGGTGACTGCAGCCATGAAATTAAAAGACACTTACTCCTTGGAAGGAAAGTTATGACCAACCTAGATAGCATATTCAAAAGCAGAGACATTAGTTTGCCAACAAAAGTCCGTCTAGTCAAGGCTATGGTTTTTCCAGTGGTCATGTATGGATGTGAAAATTGGACTGTGAAAAAGCTGAGCACGGAAGAATTGATGCTTTTGAACTGTGGTGTTGGAGAAGACTCTTGAAAGTCCCTTGGATTGCAAGGAGATCCAACCAGTCCATCTTAAAGGAGATCAGTCCTGGGTGTTCTTTGGAAGGACTGATGCTAAAGCTGAAACTCGAATACTTTGGCTGCCTCATGCGAAGAGCTGACTCATTGGAAAAGACTCTGATGCTGGGAGGGATTGGGGGCAGGAGGAGAAGGGGACTACAGAGGATGAGATAGCTGGTTGGCATCACCGACTCAATGGACATGAGTTTGGGTGAACTCCGGGAGTTGGTGATAGACAGGGAGGCCTGGCGTGCTGCAATTCATGGGGTCGCAAAGAGTCGGACATGACTGAGCGACTGAATTGAACTGAACTGAAGCTATATTCATAATTTTCTTTTTTTAAACATGATTTTAGTTTAGAAGATATACTGGCCTCTCAAAGTAGTTGGATAGCTTTTCTTATATCTCATACTCTCTTTAAGAGTTTGGATAAGATTAGGATGAGCTGTTCTTGAGATTTGGATGGACCCTGACTATAAACCACTTATATTATAACATATTCTATTAAAACGTACCTAAGAAAAGACTGAGAGTCAGTTTTTTAGAATAACGTACTCATCCAACCAACCAAATTCCCCACTTTCCCCCCCTACAATTGTATTTTTTATTTTGAGTATATGTTTGGCTTATTATAGCTATTTTCTAAAGATGCCACAGTCATGATTTTGCTTTATGCTATGTACTCTGAGTTCCAGTTTTATTTAATTGCTGGTGATGAAGTTTATACTATTTCTAAGGTTCTTGGATTTGGAGGGTTTTCTGTGTCTTTGCTGTGTTATATTATTTTCACATTTAACCACATTTTTTTTAAATTATGAAGAAACGGTGATGACATTAATAACATTACAAGGTTTAAACAAGAAAAAAAAAATCCTTCAACGTATATCACTGAATAAAAATTAAAACCTGTAAATTGCTGACTTATTTTTTAAAAAATTTTATTGGAGTATATTGATTTACAAAGTTGTATTAGTTTCTGCTATACAACACAGTGAGTCAATTATGAAATCAAATTATGAAAGTGAAAGTGCTAGTAGCTCAGTCGTCTCTGACTCCTTGTGACCCTGTGGACTTTAGCCAGCCAGCCTCCTCTGTCCATGAAATTCTCCAGGCAAGAATACTGGAGTGGGTTGCCATTCCCTTCTCCAGGGGATCTTCCCAACCCAGGGATCAAACCTGTGTCTCCTGTATTGGGAGGCAGATTCTCTACCATCTGAGCCACTAGGGGAAGAGTTACATAGCAGGAATAAGTTGTACACATGCATACATATACTCTTTTTTAGAGTATATGGCCCATATAGGCTCATATAGGCCCTATAATGGCCCATATAGGCCATTGCATAGTATTGAGTAGAGTTCCCTGTGCTATACAGAGGTTCTCATTAGTTATCTTATACACACACACACACACACACACACACACACACTAGTGTGTAAATGTCAGTCTCCCAATTTATTCCGCATTCCCTCCCTTCATCTTTCCCCCCTGGTATGCTGTGTTCTTAATTTAGCTTAAGATGTCTATTTAGAGCTTCTGTGTAACCTTTTTTTGCTTGAACAATTAGAGCAGACAAACACGTTTTTTGCCCTTATGTTACTAGCACTTTTGTTTCATATATTTTGCTACTATTTATTATGTATTTAGAATTTAATTTACTTTCTGACATTAACATCATGACAACTGCTTTCTTTTTATTTGCATTTTTTTCTAGATCTCATCCATTCTTTTACAGTCAAACCTTGCAAATCACTTGAGTTTAGGCAAGTCTCTTTGTACACAATATACAGTTGAATTTTATAACCCTGTGTAGTTGGATTTAATTTTATAACTCTGAGTGGGAAGTTATTACATTTACATATATTGACTTGGCATATAATTTTGGTTTTATTTTGTAATCTTATTTGCTTTTCTGTTTTTTTTAATGTTTTACTAGCAGTTTCCTTTGTCTTCTAGCTTGTACTTTATGATCTGTATTATTGTTTCAATTCTGTTTTCTTTTGATAATCTGGAAATTATAGAATACTTTTCATTCTATTAGCATATTTTTCTTTATATGTTTGTATCTATCCTTAATCTATATTTCTTGATTTATAGACCTCAGACACCAAGCTAAGGGTAGTGACCCTCTTTATAAAAACTAAACAAAAAATTACTTATGCCTTGTTCTATCATCATTCCCAAATCAGTTTTTATGTCTGAGATTTTGCCTCAGGTATTTTTAAGATAAATCATAATAACTTTTACAATTGACAGTGAATTTTTCACAAGTTGTAACACAACTCAATAGCCATAATTATCAAGTTAATACAATTCTGTGTTTATAGCTAGATTTAATGCTACCGTTACTACTTTGATACTGTTGTGTTCTGATTTTTATAGTTTTTATTTCCATTAATTGTTCAGTAATTTAGAGGGTGACATGAAGTAGATTTTGTTTGGAAAGTATATAGACTATATGCTTCCACAGAGTGGTTGGGGACTTTATTTTTACTAAAACTATTTGGATGTTTGACATCTGGTGCTTATTTATTAAAATAGTTATTAATAATCTAGTGACTCTTTCCTTTCAAACACATTTTCAGGTGCTGAGTATACAGCACTGCATGAGCAGTCAAAAAGACACAGATTTAAAACAATTCTTGATATGTGATTCCATGCTAGTAGATTAGTCATGGGACTGGTTGATACAGACTGAGATTAGCTGGAATTGGCTCCAAGGTGCAGTTTGGTCCCTTGTCTGCCTGCATGTTTGTTATCTTCTCTGGACCATTGAGTGAATTGAGGATTGGAATATACCAGTGAGAGGCATGGACACTTCGGGCACAGAGGATCTTCTTGTGGGGTTGGAAGAAGCTCAAAAGAAGGAGGAGGAAACATGCGATGTCTCTTAAGGCTAAGCTTTCAGAGAAGGCAATGGCAACCCACTCCAATACTTTTGCTTGGACAATCCCACGGATGGAGGAGCCTGGTAGGCTGCAGTCCATGGGGTCGCTAGGAGTCAGGCACGACTGAGCAACTTCACTTTCACTTTTCACTTTCATGCATTGGAGAAGGAAATGGCAACCCACTCCAGTATTCTTGCCTGGAGAATCCCAAGGACGTGGGAGCCTGGTGGACTTCCCTCTATGGGGTGGCACAGGGTCAGACATGACTGAAGTGACTTAGCAGCAGCAGCAGCAGTGGTTATATGCTGCCTTTCCTCACATATCTGTGGTCAAGCAAGTTTTATGGTTAAGTCCATCATCAACGGGGCGGGGAAGTAAATTTCACCTCCAAAAGGAAGAACTACAAAGTCATATGAAAAGAGTCTATTTTGAATGCAAGGAGGAGTGGGGAACTGGGATCAATAATTCAAGTTGAACTGTGTCAATTTTTTATATTTTTCCATGTAATGAATGCAAATATTTTCATTAATGATTCAAGATTTCCTTTACTTCACTGAACATTTACTTTTCTTTTTTTTTTTTAAGAATTTGAATATTTCCTCTTTCATTGCCTTTGTTCTTCTTTTGGGGTAAACTAGAATCCCACTGTTTCAGATCTCCTTTGTCTGTCCTCTACTTATTGTGTTGTTTATATGAACTGATCATCTCAGCCCTTTTCTTTCATGTTATATATGATTTTTGTGAACCTGTGTTCCATAAAACTGATTTAGCTTTTTACATTACTGATTCTTTCCTTTCTGCTTCATTTCCACCCTATGGTATCTAATTGAGTTATTTTTCCTTAATTTATTGCCTTTGTGTACGTGGCCCAATCTTATCTTTTTCTTCCTTCAGTAGAGTTCTTATTTTTTATAGCTTAGAGTATGAATGGAAATCTATTTTCCAATTTTTCCTCATTTATTTATTTTTGTATAAAATCTGTTTACTGCATTTTATTTACATGTATCCTTTTCTTTTGTTTGGATGATTAAATTTGGACATAATACTTAGTTTTCCCATGATATCCCTTTCTCTATCTGTATCCTATTCCTAGTCCTAGGACAAATTATAACTATGTACCAAAGTATCTTAGTTATATTTTGGCTGAACTGCTCAGTTGTATATTAAATTGCCCATTTTGATGTTCGTTTTGAGGTCTAATTATCCTAAAAAAATTACTATGAAAAAATGGATTTTTTTATTATGCTTTAAACCTGCTTGTCCCTCTAAGCTACCCATATCATTAAATGGTAGCCTTGTCAATTCAGATGTCAAGCATCCTCTTTTAATTGGGATTAAGCAGTAGTTTATCTGGAATATACTCTTCTAAATTTGTAGTATGAGATTATGATCATTTCCTAGCATTTTAGCATACATAAAGATCTTTTAGCCTCTTTTTTGATAAATTATGTTGTTTTCAGGGATGGGAAATCGTAATTATTCTTCCTTTTTTCCAGAAGTACTAGCTTTTAATAATTATGAGGACAGCTATCACTCAAAGTAACTCCTTTTGGGGGAGAAAGTAGTTTTTTTTAAAAATGGAAACAATGAGGTTTTCCATAAATCATTATTCTAATGTTTTCAGAATTAATAAAATTATCAATTTACAAAAAATAAACCCTGTCTGTCAAAACCTCATGTCTAAGAAAAATTCACACTGGTTTGTTTTTGCCTGCTCCAGCAATGTTACTATGAGGTTCTCAGCTTATATTGGAGAAGGCAAGATCAAAGTAGCAGACTTCTTGTTTAAAAAGAAATGCTATTTAAAAAAACAGAGAATCTGTAATATGCTAAAACCTAATTTCATATGATGCTTATATTAGTTTCCTGTGGTTACTGGTACAAATTAAAATAAATTGAAGGCTTAAAACAACAGAAGTTTACTTTTTATTTATTTTTAGCAATTCTGGAGGCTCCTGAATGTGTGTGTGTGTGTGCGCGCGTGTGCGTGTGTACAAAATCTCCCTTTACTTCCTTCTTAGAAAGAAAGAAAGTGAAGTCGCTCAGTCGTTTTTGACTCTTTGCGACCTCATGGACTGTAGCCTACTAGGCTTCTCTATCCATGGGATTTTCCAGGCAAGAATATTGGAGTGGGTTGCCATTTCTTTCTCCAAGAGATCTTCGCAACCCAGGGATTGAACCCAGGTCTCCCACATTGTAGGCAGGCGCTTTACCGTCTGAGCCACCAGGGAAGTCTGGAAGTCTGGAGGCCAGAAGTCTGAAATCAACTCTGGGTTAATATCAAGGAGTCAGTAGGGCTCTTGCTGTAGAATGTAGGCAAGAATCTATTCCTTGCCTCTTTTAGCCTCTGGTGGCTGCTGAAATTCCTTGTTTTGCGGGAATTCCTTGTTTCTGACTTCCCTCTTAAAAGACATGTGGTGGCTCAGATGGTAAAGTGTCTGCCCGCAATGAGGGAGGCCCAGGTTCGATCCCCGGGTTGGGAAGATCCCCTGGAGAAGGAAATGGCAACCCACTCCAGTACTCTTGCCTAGAAAATTCCATGGATGGAGGAGCCTGGTGGGCTACAGTCCATGGGGTCGCAAAGAATCGGACATGACTGAGAGACTTCATTTTCACTTTCACTTTCAAATACATTTAGGATCCATCCTTATATTTCTGGATGTCTCAAGATCCTATTAATTACATTTGCAATTGCCTTTTAATTTATTGTGTAATGTTTTTAGGTTCCAGGGAATAGGACCTGATATCTGTTGTTCAGTTGCTCAGTCATGTTAGATTCCTTGCGACCCCGGGGACTAGAGCACTCCAGGCTTCCCTGTCCTTCACCACCCTACAGAGTTTGCTCAAGCTCACATCCATTGAGTCGATGATGCCATCCAACCATCTCATCCTCTGTTGCCATCTTTCTCTCCTGCCCTCACTTTTTCCCAGCATCAGGGTCTTTTCCAATGAGTCAGCTCTTCGCATCAGGTGGCCAGAGTATTGGAGCTTCAGCTTCAGTCCTTCCAATGAATATTCAGGGTTGATTTCCTTTAGGATTGATATCTGTAGGGAAATGTTTTTTTCAGCCTACCACAATGCTGTCGCATATCCTGTCTCTATTCTGCTTTTAACTAAAACAAATTCTTCTGGAATTCACCTTCCTTCGGTCCTCTTTCTTTATCCCAAATGTTAGCTGCTTTTATTCTCTGTCCTTTGGGTTTTTAGTCCATTGGAGGGAAACCATCAGCTTTCCTTAAATCCCTCCTTAAAAGTACTCTCATCCATTTTAAACCACGCACACTTCATGTTATTTATAAATGTACTTTTAGCATAAAATAATTTCAAAGAAGTTTTAAACCTATTTTACTGGATAAAAAATGAAAGCATCTCATTTCATATAGAAATAATGCTTACTGTATGTGATAGTTTCTTTAAGTAGCCCATGCCAAATTTTATAAACATTTTATTATTAATATATTTTACTCTTATTATCTAATTTTCTTTGTAAATAATTTTTTCCTTGGCCATAATGACATTATGAATGTGTAGATTTGTGTGTGTGTTTATTTTCAACCGATTTAAATGGGTTTAGAAATGGAGAAATGTAGCTTGTACCAATGAGAATACAAAAAAAAAGTCATAAGTTTTGATCACGAATATATTTCTTTTTGTAAAAAAAAAAAAATCCAGTTGTATTGATATATAACTGATATGTGACGTTGTAATAGTCCAAGGTGTGAAAAACAATATTAGCATAAATTGTGAAATATTCACCACAATAAGTTTCAGTTCAGTTCAGTTCAGTTCAGTCACTCAGTCCTGTGCGACTCTTTGTGACCCCATGAATCACAGCACGCCAGGCCTCCCTGTCCATCACCAACTCCTGGAGTTCACTCATACTCACATCCATCGAGTCAGTGATGCCATCCAGCCATCTCATCCTCTGTCGTCCCCTTCTCCTCCTGCCCCCAATCCCTCCCAGCATCAGAGACTTTTCCAATGAGTCAACTCTTCACATGAGTTGCCCAAAGTACTGGAGTTTCAGCTTCAGCATCGTTCCTTCCAAAGAAATCCCAGGGCTGATCTTCTTCAGAATGGACTGCTTGGATCTCCCTGCAGTCCAAGGGACTCTCCAGAGTCTTTTCCAACACCACAGTTCAATGACATCAATTCTTCGGCGCTCAGCCTTCTTCACAGTCCAACTCTCACATCCATACATGACCACAGGAAAAACCATAGCCTTGACTAGACGAACCTTTGTTGGCAAAGTAATGTCTCTGCTTTTGAACATGCTATCTAGGTTGGTCATAACTTTACTTCCAAGGAGTAAGCGTCTTTTAATTTCATGGCTGCAGTCACCATCTGCAGTGATTTTGGAGCCCCAAAAAATAAAGTCTGACACTGTTTCCACTGTTTCCCCATCTATTTCCCATGAAGTGATGGGACTGGATGCCATGATCTTTGTTTTCTGAATGTTGAGCTTTAAGCCAACTTTTTCACTCTCCACTTTCACTTTCATCAAGAGGCTTTTAGTTCCTCTTCACTTTCTGCCATAAGGGTGGTGTCATCTGCATATCTGAGGTTATTGATATTTCTTCCGGTAATGTTGACTCCAGCTTGTGCTTCTTCCAGTCCAGCGTTTCTCATGATGTACTCTGCATATAAGTTAAATAAGCAGGGTGACAATATATAGCCTTGACTAACTCCTTTTCCTATTTGGAACCAGTCTGTTCCATGTCCAGTTCTAACTGTTGCTTCCTGACCTGCATACAGATTTCTCAAGAGGCAGGTCAGATGGTCTGGTACTCCCATTTCTTTCAGAATTTCCCACAGTTTACTGTGATCCACACAGTCAAAGGTTTTGGCATTGTCAATAAAGCAGAAATAGATGTTTTTCTGGAACTCTCTTGCTTTTTCCATGATCCAGCAGATGTTGGCAATTTGATCTCTGGTTCTTCTGCCTTTTCTAAAACCAGCTGGAACATCAGGAAGTTCAGGGTTCATATATTGCTGAAGCCTGGCTTGGAGAATTTTGAGCATCACTTTACTAGCGTTTGAGATGAGTGCAATTGTGCAGTAGTTTGAGCATTCTTTGGCATTGCCTTTCTTTGGAATAAATTTAGTTAACATCAATTACCTTGTAGTTAAGCATTTTTTCTTGTCATGAGAACTTTGAAGGTCTACACTCTTAACAGCTTTCAAATATACAATACACTGTTATTAACTATAATCATTATGCTGTATATTACACATGCAAAATTTAATTATCGTATAATTGGAAATTTTCACCCTTTTATAAAAGGGACAAAAATCCCACAAACTCATAGATACAGAGAATAGAACAGACTGACATTTGCCAAAAGTAGGGGTAGAGAATAGTAGAAATGGAGGAAAATAGTCAAAAGGTAAAAAGTACATTTCTGACATAGAGGTTTTTATTAATATTATTTGAGAGACATGGCCTGGAATTGCTAAATACATAATAACTGATAATGCTAGCTTTTTAGCTTAAATATCACAATTTCTAGGTTGAGTCACTGAGACTGTAGAGCAAGCATGAAAGACCAGTAGCTTGCATTTGGAGATAACTTTTAATGTATGCATTTTTAATGGTAACACTTATTGGATTCTAAGTGCAAATCATAGAATTAATTAGCAACCTTAAGATTTGCAACAAACTGAAGAGAGAGTTAATATGCTTACTAAATTGATACAATTCCTTTGTATTAGGTCCATGACTGTCTTTGACTCTTAGGTCTATACATTTTTACTAGCTTGCAATTGTCTAGTCCAAATACATATATTTTCATTATTTATCAGTAGGCTAAGAAGTGAACTAAGAAACAATGAAAGCACTGAACCCAAGGCCACATCTGTTCACTGCCACCAATTAGAGTTGCATTAAAATAATCCTTTTTTTTTTTTGCTATAATGATAACTGAGTTTTATTAAAAATAATAAACTCCCAGCTATTAAATCTGTAAAAAGCAGAAATGGCTCTGCTAGCAACCAGAGCAGCACATTCTCAACCACATACCAATAATGCTTACAGAATACAAGAAATGATCCAGCTAGACTATTCTGTGAGCTGAACTGAACTTCAGGCCACAACACTGCCACACTGCTAACAGGCTTGACTGCTGATCCCCCAGCCATGATAACTCGCCTCCTGACAGTGTGCTATCAAGAAGTTGCCCCACTACCTTGGAAACTTGTCATCAATTCCAGCCCAAGTAGAAATTCTGATAAAAGCCAGCAAGCCCTTCTAACTCACATCCTCCCATATGTGATACCCCATACTTGCTCTGAGGTATGTCTCCCGTGCTGCAGCAAGCCCACTAAACATCTTCATTATTATTACTGTCTACTGATGTGTTTCATGGGGCATTTGATCAGTGCAATTTAACCATAATCACTTGAAAGTTCAACCATCTTCTTTAACATATTCTTCACAACTGTATTTTCATTGGCATATCTACTACCAAACTTCTGCATCACTTTAAACACTCTTGCATAGTCATTTGTGTTATTCATACATATTTACATATGTCCACCCTCCTCCTCCTAATCCTCCTCCATCAAAGCACAAGATGCCCTCACCTTTGAAGTTAGGTATGTCCCTATTACTTTCTACGTTTAATGAGTCAAGGATGTGTATCTGGCACAGAAACTGCAAAAATTAATCATACCTACTCTTCCTTCTGTCTAGTTGATTTTAAAAGCAAATATTGAAATGGACCCTCTCTTACTCCACAACCCAGAGTAACTATAATGAGAAGACATTCTTTGCCCCTCCAGGCTTGCTCTAGATACACAGCATAAATAATGATAATGTTTAACATGTTTAGCAACTGGGGAATTCCTTGGCAGTCCAGTGTTTAAAACTCCTTGCTTCTAATACAGAGGGCACAGGTTCTGTCCCTGGTCAGGCAACTAAGACCTCGCAACCTGTGGTACAGCCAAAAAAAAGAAAAAAATAATTAAAAATAAATTAAAAAACAGGGTTAGCAGCTGGGAATTTTGAATATTGTTAAACCAATATACCAACTAACTTTCTCTGACTGATACAATGCACAGTTGTATTCGTGAATGACTTTTGGCTGCAATGTTATAAAATTCCTAGACAATTCAGAACTGTGATTTGTAATTGAATTTCATTTGTATATCATTAATAGGTACCTTTATTTATGTTAAGAATTATTTCTAATGATTCAGAAACTTATATATTTGTCAAAGTGTAGACTGTTGTTAAAAATGCATTTTGTTCAATTACTTCTACAATATTCCAGAGTCATATATGCTAAGAATTATTTGAAGTCTATTTTCAAACTTCAGAATTTTATTTTTTGTAATTACTTATTTTTTTAAATTTTATTTTATTTTTAAACTTTACAATTTTGTATTAGTTTTGCCAAATATTGAAATGAATCTACCACAGGTATACCTGTGTTCCCCATCCTGAACCGTCCTCCCTCCTCCCTCCCCATACCCTCCCTCTGGGTCGTCCCAGTGCACCAGCCCCAAGCATCCAGTACCGTGCATCGAACCTGGGCTGGCGACTCGTTTCATACATGATATTATACATGTTTCAGTGCCATTCTCCCAAATCTCCCCACCCTCTCCCTCTCCCACAGAGTCCATAAGACTGATCTATACATCAGTGTCTCTTTTGCTGTCTCGTACACAGGGTTATTGTTACCATCTTTCTAAATTCCATATATATGCGTTAGTATACTGTATTGGTGTTTTTCTTTCTGGCTTACTTCACTCTGTATAATAGGTTCCTGTTTCATCCATCTCATTAGAACTGATTCAAATGTATTCTTTTTAATGGCTGAGTAATACTCCATTGTGTATATGTACCACTGCTTTCTTATCCATTCATCTGCTGATGGGCATCTAGGTTGCTTCCATGTCCTGGCTATTATAAACAGTGCTGCAATGAACATTGGGGTACACGTGTCTCTTTCCCTTCTGGTTTCCTCAGTGTGTATGCCCAGCAGTGGGATTGCTGGATCATAAGGCAGTTCTATTTCCAGTTTTTTAAGGAATCTCCATAGTGGCTGTACTAGTTTGCATTCCCACCAACAGTGTAGGAGAGTTCCCTTTTCTCCACACCCTCTCCAGCATTTATTGCTTGTAGACTTTTGGATCACAGCCATTCTGACTGGCATGAAATGGTACCTCATAGTGGTTTTGATTTGCATTTCTCTGATAATGAGTGATGTTGAGCATCTTTGAATTGAAGTTATTTAGTTAGATGACAGTTTTAACATAGCAGATAAATTAGGGAAGGAAATCTCTTTAAATATTTGTTGTAACTAAACCAACCATTGGGCTTTCCTGGTGGCTCAGTGGTAAAGAATCCACCTGTATTGCAGGCAGTATGGGGAAGATTCCCTGAAGAAGGAAATGGCAACCCACTCCAATATTCTTGCCTAGAAAATGCCATAGCTACAGTCCATGGAGTCACAAAGAGTCAGACACAACTAAATGACTAAACAACAGCAAACCTACTGTAGCGTCTATAGGATAATCTTCAGTAGGGGGGCATGTTCATTATGTGCTGGTGCAATATACCAAAGGGAGAGAACTGGGTTTATAAATATTTTTTTTTAGTTTTAGAAATATCCTCCTATGACATTAAGGAAGCAATTTATTTATAAGCTGCTTTTTGCTAACAAACTGAACCACAAGGCACAAATCACCAGCTGGATCCTCTGAGAGACAGGTTGCTCACAGTGAAAACATAGGCTGCCTCTGTCCCCTGTGCTCTTACACAACTGAACTCCACTTCCTTGGAAGTATGGGCACTTAATAAAAAAGAGGGGAATGGCACTATTTTAAGCCTTCAGATTAAGTAACCTCAAGGAAAACCAGTGGCACCCCAGAACAGATTTCACTCTGAGCCTAAGACAGAGGTTCTGAAACTACTGGTTCTTGCAGATTTATTGCCTAGTCAGACATTTACTGCTTCCCAAGACATTCTTCTCAGGACTTCTCTGTTACCTCTATACTGATAGACATCTAGAAAAAATTAAATCTCTTCTTATTTCTAGTTGCATACCAGTATCTCCAGGAGTAAATTTCTGGTTGTATTTTTATTTGAGTTTTTTTTTTTTTTTTGTCTCTTTGTTTAGGATGTTTTAGGAAAGAACTAAATCATCAGACAGAGAATCTCAGGGGTGCAGTGTAAATCCTACCAGGCTAAAGATCTTCCTTGCCTCCCAAATCAAAGCACTCTGTTCTCCCTGACCTATGTTAGACTCTCAGGGCTATGATTATGTTAAAAAGAAAGAACCAAAACAAAACAAAACACCTCTCAGTGCCATAGCCTGTATCTATCTAATACCTAACATTTCAATCCTGGTAAGGCAGACTTGCCATAAAATACACGTCCAAACTTTTGAGGTCTTATTCTCTTGTTTATCCTGTGCCTTAGTCAAATAGAACCTCTTAGCCCTTCCTTACACATTCTTTGCATTACAGCCTGTGTACATTTGCTTATGCTTTATCTTCTGTTTGATTCACTTCCCCTGTCCTACAGGATCGGTCTCAGTTTTTCTCTGATGAAGTCAGTGTCTTCTTTCCTTTTATAAAACTTTATTCAAGCTAAAGAAAAAATTCAACCATTTTTTTCACCCCGCCCCCACCTCTGGCAACCACTAATTTGTTCTCTGTATCTTATGAGCTTGATCAATATATGGGTTTGTGCCGGGAGCCGGCATATTGCATATTGAGTGCATATTGCATATTGAGTGCAGCACTTTTCAGGATCTGCAATAGCTCAACTGGAATTTTATCACTGCCGGTAGCCAGCGTGAGGAACTCCGCCCATGACAAAGGTCATGAGGAAGGAGGCTCGGCATACGCAAAGGCGGGATCAAGCCTCAGGAGTCTCTCTGGAAATTCTCGAGCAATCTACCCCCAAAACCAGAGTCTGCCTACTTTCTGCTTTGTGCTGTCACCTACACCTCTGACTTTACGGGGGGCTGTCCCCCACTACCTCTCTCTGAAAAAGAGTTAGCTTACAGCTCCAGTTAATAATTCTTGGGTGTGACAGTGTTTCAACATACAAACTCCTTTGGAAGTCCTCTAGCCTGCCTGAATAGGTTTTTTCCGGCAACATGTGATTGTTCAGAGCCTCCCAACTGTGAGAGGCAGGAGATGTTCTAAACTGTCTAAACACAGATTCCTTTGAGTAGTTAAAAGATTGATTAGAAATTGTATTGGTGAAGGGTTTTTCACTTGTTGGGCCAATGTTTGCTGCTAAGTCTCCATATCTCTTACCTACTGTGTCCTTGGCGGTGTATTGATTGATATAATGGGTGTATAGAAATGTAAGCAGTCGCCTCAATGTTTGTAATCTTGGACCCTTGAGTTAATTCTTTTCTTGATTGAGCCCACCTCACCTTTGCCCTATAGGAATGCAACTTTCTCCAATGCTTTTTGGAGGCTGGCGCCTGACTTTAAAATAATCACCTTTAGAGAAAAATAAGTTTCTTAAAATGTTAACAGGCTTCCTGGCCAGAAGATGATGTAAATCACCTAAACTTTTGCATATGATAAGTTTGAAAGCCTGACTTCGATAAGGATCAGGAACTGTTGTCTTTGCATGCCTCTACTCCTTCCCCCATTATCTTCTATGCACAACTTAAGGTATAAAACTGCTTTGGAAAATAAAGTATCTCCTTTTGTTCACCGGAATTTGGTGTCCCCATGTCGTTCTTTCTTTCACCTTCTAGCTGAATTTTTTCCTCTGAGGCAGGGAAGCTTGTCAAGCCTACTAATTTTGCCTGGGCTTCTAAGATCCGACCGGGGAGGCCTTAGTGTCTCCTCTCCTTCGGGAGAACGGGAGGACGCCTGCGGCCTTCGTAGGTGACATTAATTCCCTGCTTTGGAATTTTATTCAGTCTCTTTTCTTCAGTGAATTTTCCTACTGAGCTATCCTTATTTCAACCGCTTTTCTCCACTAAATTTCCTCACTGAGCTATCCTTATTTCAGCCTCTTTTCTTCACTGAATTTTACTGAGCTATCCTCATTCTATTACTCTTTATATCCTTAATTAACGTTTAATTAAGCAATTGTTTCCTGATCTTCGCCTACGCCGTCTCTCCTTCGAATACCCTGGTTCAGCCGGGGCTGGTCCCCGGCAGGTGGCGCCCGAAACAGGGACTTTCGAAGGTAAGCTCCCCAAAGCAATCAGAGCCATCAGCCCTATTGCTCCGCGATTTGCCTTTAGTTTACCAGCAGAAAATTTTAAACAGCCTCATTTAAGGTTTCAATGGAAAGTGTTGCCCCAGGGAATGAAAAATAGCCCTACTCTATGTCAAAAATTTGTTAATGCTGCTTTAGAAGATGTTAGAGCTAAATATGAACAGGTCTATATGATTCACTATATGGATGATATTTTAATAGCTCACCCTGATAGAGCTCATTTACAAACTGTCCTCCACGATTTGACCCTGACATTAACAGACAGAGGCTTAAAAATTGCCCCAAAAAAAATTCAAGTCAATCCGCCCATAACTTACTTAAGACGGGTTATCAATTCAAAAACTGTGACTCATGCCCCATTAAAATTGAGAAAAGATCACCTTGTTACTTTAAATGATTATCAAAAACTTTTAGGTGACATTAATTAGATCAGACCTTATTTAAAATTAACCACTGCTGAATTAAAACCTCTTTTTAACATTTTACGCGGGGATCCTGATCCAACTTCCAAGAGACAATTAACTGCTGAGGCTCAAGAGGCCTTAGAAAAAGTGGAAGCAGCCTTATCTGATAGCTATGTAAAAAGAGTTAATTTACAAGCAAACTGGCAATTCCTTTGCCTAGCTACTCCAACTGCACCTACGGGAGTTTTATGGCAAAGCGGCCCCCTAGAATGGGTCCATCTCCCCACCCAAGCTAAAAAAGTAGTAGCTTCTTATCCAGGACTGATAGCTACGTTGATATTGAAACGAAGAAAGCAGAGCATTGAACTATTCGGCAGAGAGCCAGCAGAGATTGTAATTCCATATAATAAGGAACAACTTGATGCTCTTCTAATGTTTGATGAAGATTGGCAGATTGCCATAGGAAATTATTGTGGTCAATTTTTGCATCATTTACCCTCACATGTTTTGTTGAATTTTATGTCCAAACATCCAGTTACTTTTCCCGTCAGATGCAAACAGTCTCCTATTCCAAATGCTCAGATAGCCTTTACTGATGGGTCAGCAAACGGTAAAGCCTCCATAGTTACTAAAGATCACCAAAAGGTTTTACAAACACAAGAAACTTCAGCTCAAAGAGCTGAAATAACAGCAGTCATAGAGGCTTTTGCTATGTTTGCAGATGAGAAATTTAACCTTTATTCTGATTCTCAGTATATTGTCAGGTTGTTTCCACACATTGAAACTGCGGTTTTGCCTGAAAATAAAACTACCATATTTCATTTGTTAACTAAATTACAACAACAAATTTAGAAAAAAAATAAAATATTTTTCATTGGACACATTCGGGCTCATTCCAGATTGCCCGGCCCTTTAAATGCCTTTAATGATTTGGCTGACTTGTTAACCAAAAATACAGTGGCTACTGTGATTGAGGAGGCCAGAGCCTCTCACTCACTTCATCATCAAAATGCTACTGCTTTAAGATATCAATTCCAAATTCCCAGAGAGACTGCTCGAGAGATAGTGCGTTCTTGCTTACACTGCCCCACTGTTTATAATAGTCTACCTATGGGAGTTAATCCTCGCGGTCTTAAGCCCAATGCACTCTGGCAGATGGATGTAACTCATGTCTCTTCATTTAGAAAACTGTCTTTTGTTCATGTAACTATAGATACTTTTTCTCACGTTATTATTGCAACTGCTCGTACCGGAGAGGCAGTTAAAGATGTGATACAACATCTCTTTACTTGTTTTTCATATTTGGGCCTACCAAAAGCTTTGAAAACTGACAATGCTCCTGCTTATACTTCTAAGTCTTTTCAAGAATTTTGTATGAAGTTTCAAATTAAACATAATACAGGCATCCCTTATAATCCCCAGGGACAAGCCATTGTGGAAAGAGCACACCAAACATTAAAAATCCAAATTCAAAAATTAAAAGAAGGGGAGTTTAAGTATAGCTCTCCCCATCAAATCTTGCAACATGCTCTTTTTGTAATAAATATTTTAAATGCTGATTCAGCCGGAACTACTGCAATGCTTCGCCATTGGTGCCCGGAGCAGCTGAATGCAAAACCATTAGTTAAATGGAAGGACCTCCTTTCCGGACAATGGAAAGGTCCCGACCCATTGTTAACCAGCGGTCGAGGATATGCTTGCATTTTTCCACAGGACGCAGATTCTCCAATTTGGGTTCCCGACAGATTGATTCGCCATGTCTCAGCCCCTCGGATACCGGATTCCCCGGCTGCCGCGACCCCGAAAAAGGAAGGGACCTCCTCTGCCTTCACTCCCCGCGCCAGCACGGGAAACGCCGGCGTCGGGACAACTGACAACGGAGATCCCGGATGAACAAGGAACAGATCCGCCCACCAAGCAGATGTCTCAACTTCACATACAAGATATTGCTCCCCCCGATCCTTTGCCTCACAAAAGGGTGTCAGGCCGCCTGACTCAGGCGACCCAGAATGCCTCCATACCTACTTGGGGACAAATAAAAACACTCTGCCACCAGGCACGGGGAATAGCTTCCTTACAGGGATCTCCAGCTTCTCCTGAGAAAACGTTTATTGCCATGCTTGCTTTGCTTTCCTGTCAGGTAAGCGCCTCTCCTATTCCAACCAAATATTGGGCGTATCTCCCAGATCCTCCAACTTTCCAAGTTGTTACTTGGGATAATGAGCCTATACGGGTCAACACAGACCAACCTCAGCTCTTGGGAGGATCCTATACTTCTTACACTAGAGATAAATATCCTATTAACTTCAATTATACCTTCAGGGGATTAACAGGTGATTTCCCTGTTTGCTTTAACTTCCCCAATGACCCTAGAAGCTTTATTACCCCCGCCAAAGAAGGATGTGTTGGGGCCTCTAAAAAAATAATTATAACAGATTCCTGGTCTTTACATCATCGGTCAGCTTGGGTATTATTGGCTCGTATGCCCGGGATTCTTGACCCCTATGTAACCCTGCATTTCACATCCCCACCTAAATATCCGAATTGTTATAAGGTTGCTCCTTCAGACAAAGTATGGAACACCATAGACAGTCGTACAGGATATCCAAGTTGGACATCTTGTACTTATGATTCAAGGATTGATTATAAGATACCAGGAGGTAGAGATTATACTATTCAGGACTGGAGCAACCCGAATCCAGGTGAAGATCCATTAGCCAATAATACATTTGAGGGCAGATTTGAGAATTGGGATAGGATTCCTCTTCCTTGGCCAATACATGCCACTAGAAGGCATCGTAATCAATTTGTTCCTCCTATGCTGTCTTATACGACTAAGAAACAGACCTATTGGCAACCCGAAATTTGGAAAGCCCTTGCTGCTACTGCTCCTGTTTCCTTATACCGCCCAGATAGCAATTCTACTTATTCTGTTTTAGCTTGTCTACCCTCCCCTTATGTTTTTCTTTTTACTAATGACTCCAAGAGATTTAATGTACGCATGAATTATTCAGGTGGACCTAATATAGTAACCTGTGAACAATGTATGCTTTCATCCTGTTTGACCCCTCAATATAATGTTTGCTCTTTTGTGGTGTTACAACGCCCACCCTATCTCATGATACCTGTGACAGTGACTAGCCACTGGTATGACAATTACGGCCTCGCCGTGTTACAACAACTACAAGATTTAATGCGACAACGGCGATTTGTGGGCTTACTTATTTTAGGAATATCAGCTTTGATAGCAGCAATTACTTCTGTTACTGCGGCAACAATATCATTGACTCAACAAGTGCATACTGCCCAATATGTTAATGCTATGTCTAAAAATGTCTCTTTAACTCTAGCAACACAAGAGGTTATAGATAGAAAATTGGAGATGAGAGTAGACGCCTTAGAAGAGGCAATAATGCATATTGAGACTGAGTTACAGGCTTTAAAAGTGAAAATGGCTCTGTCTTGCCACGCTGATTACCGGTGGATATGCGTGACATCTTTAAAGGTAAACGAGACAGATTATGAATGGGAAAAAATCAAAAATCATATCTCAGGTGTTTGGAACAGCTCTGACATTGGCCTGGACTTAGAGAAACTTCATAATCAAATACAGACCCTGGAACACTCTCAACTGGATTTTACTGCCGCTGGAGCAGCTAATGACTTTTTTCACACTTTCTCTAACTTCATTTCAGGAAAAAACATTCTGTCTAATATCCTTGGATACATCGCTGCTGGTGCTTTAATTTTGCTTCTCATAATCATTCTTCCTTGTATTGTCAGGATTCTTCGGCAGAATATTCAGAAGCTCGCGACTGAGCTGCATCTGGCTGTTTTAAGAAATAAAAAAGGGGGAGATGCCGGGAGCCGGCATATTGCATATTGAGTGCATATTGCATATTGAGTGCAGCACTTTTCAGGATCTGCAATAGCTCAACTGGAATTCTATCACTGCCGGTAGCCAGCGTGAGGAACTCCGCCCATGACAAAGGTCATGAGGAAGGAGGCTCGGCATACGCAAAGGCGGGATCAAGCCTCAGGAGTCTCCCTGGAAATTCTCGAGCAATCTACCCCCAAAACCAGAGTCTGCCTACTTTCTGCTTTGTGCTGTCACCTACACCTCTGACTTTACGGGGGGCTGTCCCCCACTACCTCTCTCTGAAAAAGAGTTAGCTTACAGCTCCAGTTAATAATTCTTGGGTGTGACAGTGTTTCAACATACAAACTCCTTTGGAAGTCCTCTAGCCTGCCTGAATAGGTTTTTTCCGGCAACATGTGATTGTTCAGAGCCTCCCAACTGTGAGAGGCAGGAGATGTTCTAAACTGTCTAAACACAGATTCCTTTGAGTAGTTAAAAGATTGATTAGAAATTGTATTGGTGAAGGGTTTTTCACTTGTTGGGCCAATGTTTGCTGCTAAGTCTCCATATCCCTTACCTACTGTGTCCTTGGCGGTGTATTGATTGATATAATGGGTGTATAGAAATGTAAGCAGTCGCCTCAATGTTTGTAATCTTGGACCCTTGAGTTAATTCTTTTCTTGATTGAGCCCACCTCACCTTTGCCCTATAGGAATGCAACTTTCTCCAATGCTTTTTGGAGGCTGGCGCCTGACTTTAAAATAATCACCTTTAGAGAAAAATAAGTTTCTTAAAATGTTAACAGGCTTCCTGGCCAGAAGATGATGTAAATCACCTAAACTTTTGCATATGATAAGTTTGAAAGCCTGACTTCGATAAGGATCAGGAACTGTTGTCTTTGCATGCCTCTACCCCTTCCCCCATTATCCTCTATGCACAACTTAAGGTATAAAACTGCTTTGGAAAATAAAGTATCTCCTTTTGTTCACCGGAATTTGGTGTCCCCATGTCGTTCTTTCTTTCACCTTCTAGCTGAATTTTTTCCTCTGAGGCAGGGAAGCTTGTCAAGCCTACTAATTTTGCCTGGGCTTCTAAGATCCGACCGGGGAGGCCTTAGTGTCTCCTCTCCTTCGGGAGAACGGGAGGACGCCTGCGGCCTTCGTAGGTGACATTAATTCCCTGCTTTGGAATTTTATTCAGTCTCTTTTCTTCAGTGAATTTTCCTACTGAGCTATCCTTATTTCAACCGCTTTTCTCCACTAAATTTCCTCACTGAGCTATCCTTATTTCAGCCTCTTTTCTTCACTGAATTTTACTGAGCTATCCTCATTCTATTACTCTTTATATCCTTAATTAACGTTTAATTAAGCAATTGTTTCCTGATCTTCGCCTACGCCGTCTCTCCTTCGAATACCCTGGTTCAGCCGGGGCTGGTCCCCGGCAGGTTTGTGTGTGTGTGTGTGTGTGTATATATATATATATATATATATATCTGCATATATATATGTATATACACATGTACACATGCATAATTCCACATACAAGAGATGCTATGCAGTAATTGTCTTTGACTTATTTCACTTAGCATAATCCCCTCAAAGTCCAACCATGTTGTCATAAATGGCAATATTTCATTATCGTTTTGTGGCTGAATATGATTTCTTTTTTTTTCACTGCTGAATGATATTCTGTTATACACATATATATACTACAATTGTTTTATGAGCCCATTTAAAAACACTTATGTTGTTTCTATATTTTGACCACTGTAAATAATGTTGGAGTGAACATAAATATCTGTTAAAATTTTTGTTTCCATTTTATTTTTCCAAATAAATACCCGAAGTGGACCTGCCAGATCATCAGATACTTCTATTTTCAGATTTTAGAAAAGTATTTATTTCATTATTTATTTGCTTGGGTAAATAAGCTGCACTGGGTTTTAGTTGCGGCACACATGGGATCTTCATTCTTTGCTGTGACATGCGGAATCTTTTAATGGTGGAATGCAAAATCTTTGTTGAGAAACTGGACCACTGAACTGTGGCTTGTAGGATCTAGTTCCTTGATAAGGGATCAAACCCTGTCCCCCTGTATTGGGAGCATAGAGTCTTAGCCACTTAACCACCAGGAAAGTTTAAATTTTCATGCTATTTTCATTAGTGACTGCACAAACTTATATTTCCAACAACAGTGCACAAGGATTCTCTTGTCTCCACATCCTTGCCAGTATTTGTTATTACTTGTCTTTTTTTTTTTTTAATATAAATGTATTTATTTTACTAGCAAGTGTGAGATGAGATATTCTTGGGGTTTTGATTTGCATTTCCCTGATTAGTGATGCTGACCATCTTTTCATGAACTTTTTGGCCATTCTTTTGCCTTTTTTTGGAAAAAAGTCTATTCCTCAGACACTCTGCCCATTTATTAATCAGATTGTTTGCTCTGCTACTGAGTTGTGTAAGTTCTTTATGCATCTAAGATATTAGTTCTTTATCAGGTATATAATTTGCAAATATTTTCTCCCATTTAGTAGATTGCCTTTTTATTCTCTTGCTGGCTTCCTTTGCTGTGCAGAAGCTTATCATTTTGATGTAGTCCCACTTGTTTATTTTTGCTTTTGCTTGTGGTGTCAGATTCCAAAAGTCATTGCCAAAACCTGTGTCTAGAAGCTTACCACCTGAGTTTCCTTCTAGGATTTTCATGGTTTCAGGCCATATATTCCAATCTTTAATTTGTTTTGAGTTAATTTTTGTGTATGGTGTAATATAATGGTTCAGTTTCATTCTTTTGCATGTACCTCTTCAGTTTTTCCAGCACCATTTATTAAAAGACTATCCTTTCTCCATTGTATATTCTTGGCTCCTTTGTTGTAAATTAGTTGACCATTTATGTGTGGATTTATTTCTAAACTACTTATTCTAGTCCATTGATCTATGTATTTGTTTTTATGCCAGTACTACATTGCTTTAACTACTATAGTAATTTGATACAGTTTTAAATTAGAGAGTATCCTGCTTTCAGTTTTGTTTTTATTTCTCTAGACTGATTTGGCTATTCAAAGTCTTGTATGGTTCCATATGATTTAGTACTACTTACTCTATTTCTGTGAAAAATGTCATTGGAATTTTGGTTATATTTGATCTTTATATTGCTTAAGTAGTGTGGCCATTTTAACAATATGGATTCTTCCAGTCAACGAACATGGAATATATTTCCATTTGTGATTTTTCAATTTCTTTCATTAATGTTCTCTAGTTTTCTATATATAGCTCTTTCACCTCATTGGTTAAATTTATTTCTAGGTATCTTATTCTTTTTAATGCAATTGTAAATAAGACTATTTCAATTTATCTTTATGAAAATGTATTACCACTATATAGAAATGCAACAGATTGTTGTACATTGGTATCTTGCAACTTTAATGAATTTGTTGATTAGTTCTAAGTTTTCTGATGGAGTCTTTAGGCTCTTTTATATATAATGTCATCTGCAAATAGTGACAGTTTACTTTTCCCTTTCCAATTTGGATGCTTCTATTTCTCACTTTTGCCTAATTGTTCTGGCTGGGATTTCCAATACTATGTTGAATAAAAATGGTGAGAGTGGGAACCTTTGTCTTGTTCTTGATATTAGAAGAAATGCTTTCAGATTTCACCACTGAATACAATGTAACTAGTGGGTTTGTCACCTATGGCCTTTGTTTTGTTGAGGTATGTGCCTCTACACCCACTTTGTTGAGAATCTATATAATAAATGGATATTGAATTTTGCAAAATGCATTTTCTGCATCTATTGAAATGATCTTCTTATTTTTATTATTCATTTCATCAATGTGGTATATAACATTTATTGATTTGGAGATGTTGAACCATTCTTACATTCTTGGAATTAATTCTACCCTGGTCATGATATAGGATCCTTTTAGTGAGTTGTTGAACATTTTAATTTTAAATATGTTTATTTTAAATTATTATACTTGTAAATTGAGAAAAATAGTGGCAATTTAAAAATTATGTTTTTTTATACTTCTGTTTAGTTCATATAGTTACTTAGAGTGACTCTGTGTTAATTTATATAGCCTATAGCTTATAGGAATTTATACTTGTATTAATTGATTTATTTGGTTATACTATAGGCACAAAGGATAAATTAGTAAAAAAATTTGGATGAAAATCTCTGTCCTTGTATAGTTTACATTTGTAGTGGGGAGAGACATAAAGAAATAAGCAAATATATAGTAAAATCAAATAATGAAGAGAATAGAAGGTTGGAAACAGTACAGCTTAAAATAGTAGCACTAGGAGTGTAAAACAAAAGGTAACATTTGAATAACAATCTAAAGGAAGTGACTGAGCATGCAATTGTAATAACTTTTAGTTTTATTCTAAGTGTTATAAAAAGACATTAGCAGATTTTGAAAGAGAAGGATGACATAAGGTGCCTTATGCTGTATCAGTTTCACATTGGCTGCTCAATAAATATTACTCAATAAGTAATATTTAAACATACTTGTTGATAATGTATTCATAGTTAAATGATATAAAAATATTCCCTTGGCCACTTAAGTCCAATATTTAACTTACCTTTTTTATTAAACTAAACATTTCAGTAACTCACCACATATTTTAATCAATTACCAAGACTTCCTAAATACTAAATGTTTGCAAGAAACATCCTATTTTAAATATCAGTTATCTCTGGCTCACTAATCTCTATCACTTTAATAAGTCACCAGCAAACCTTGAATTGATTAACACCATTTATTCCCTGAAATGATTTTTTCTAATTCAGAACATAGTGCTATGTTCTTAATTTTATTAAGGATATAGGAAAATGTCCCACTTGAAAAGAATTTGTGAGGTTTTTTCAAAATTATAATTAAAAATTTAAGCGGTCCAGGATGTGGGTACATACCACAATCTCATGATGTAGTTGTATAAATTAGATTGTGGGGGGGGGGGGATAAATAAAACAACAGATAAGAATACTGTGGGAAATTCTGAAAGAGATGGGAATACCAGACCACCTGACCTGCCTCTTGAGAAACCTATATACAGGTCAGGAAGAAACAGTTAGAACTGGACATGGAACAACAGACTGGTTCCAAATAGGAAAAGGAGTACGTCAAGGCTGTATATGGTCACCCTGCTTATTTAACTTATATGCAGAGTACATCATGAGAAACGCTGGACTGGAAGAAACACAAGCTGGAATCAAGATTGCCGGGAGAAATATCAATAACCTCAGATATGCAGATGACACCACCCTTATGGCAGAAAGTGAAGAGGAACTCAAAAGTCTCTTGATGAAAGTGAAAGTGGAGAGTGAAAAAGTTGGCTTAAAGCTCAACATTCAGAAAACAAAGATCATGGCATCCAGTCCCATCACTTCATTGGAAATATATGGGGTAACACTGGAAACAGTGGCTGACTTTATTTTTCTGGGCTCCAAAATCACTGCAGATGGTGACTGCAGCCATGAAATTAAAAGACACTTACTCCTTGGAAGGAAAGTTATGACCAACCTAGATAGCATATTCAAAAGCAGAGACATTATTTTGCCAACAAAGGTCTGTCTAGTCAAGGCTATGGTTTTTCCTGTGGTCATGTATGGATGTGAGAGTTGGACTGTGAAGAAGGCTGAGCACCGAAGAATTGATGCTTTTGAACTGTGGTGTTGGAGAAGACTCTTGAGAGTCCCTTGGACTGCAAGGAGATCCAACCAGTCCATTCTGAAGGAGATCAGCCCTGGGATTTCTTTGGAAGGAATGATGCTAAAGCTGAAACTCCAGTACTTTGGCCACCTCATGGGAAGAGTTAACTCATTGGAAAAGACTCTGATGCTGGGAGGGATTGGGGACAGGAGGAGAAGGGGATGACAGAGGATGGGATGACTGGATGGCATCACTGACTCAATGGATGTGAGTCTGAGTGAACTCTGGGAGTTGGTGATGGACAGGGAGGTCTGGCGTGCTGCAGTTCATGGGGTTGCAAAGAGTCAGATACGACTGAGCGACTGATCTGATCTGAATGAACCATGGATAGGGGGTTGAAATTTAAGGTAGAAGGGCCATGAAAGACCTTATTTTAAGAGTGACATTTGAATGAAAATCTGGGAAAGTAAGAGAACGGTCAAGCAAATGTAAATGAAAAGAGAAATCAAGGCAAAGAAAGTAGTAAATTCACTCAAGAAAGCACCTTCCTGGAATGTTGGAGAAACTTTGAGATAGCCAGTGAATTAGAAATAAAGTTAAGAGAAGGGAGGTAGAAGCCATATGAGGCCTCACCCATTATTAAATAGTTAATGGGAATAAATAATCTGGGAATTTACAATTTTTTGGCTTTTACTATATACAGAAAGTCATTCATTATTTTTGGCAGAAGATTGACAATACTTGCCTTATACCTAGATGAGATTACTGTTGCTTCTCTATGAAGAACAGACAAAGCTGAAGATGGTTTAGCTCACATAGCAGAGTATCTAAATTTTTTAAATTGAAGTATAATAGACATATAAATTCATATAAGATTAAAGTGTACAACATGTTGGTTTGCTACATTTAAATATTGCAATATGATACCACCATAGAATCAGCTAATACCTCTGTCATTCTCATAATTATCATTTCTTTTTTGTAGTGAGAACTTTTCAAATCTAGTTTCTTAGCAACTTTTAAGTATGTAATAAGGATTATTAACTATAGTCATATTGTTGTTTATTAGATCCCTAGAACTTACTCATCTTTAACTGCAAGTTTGTATCCTTTAGCCTACATCTAAGATTAAACAAATAAATGACTAGCTTTGACAGCTAAGTCACAAATAGGATTTTGACTGATGCCACTTCAAAATTTCTTCCTCTATTCGGAAAAATAGCTGACAGACTGTTTGAAACCAAAGCCAATATTTCAGAAATTGTGTGTTGGTGATCTAAATGACAGATTTAGCCTGTAGATTTATTTTGTTTGGCATATAACTATTGGGAGCCAACATTTTAAAATTGGAAGTATCCATATAAAATATGGCTTTGCAGATTATCTGGAAATGTCAGACACTCTGGTGACATTAGACCCAGTATCAACAATAGGAGCTGGCTAGTGTCTGCCTTTACACAAAGCCGTAGACTTTCTGATTTTCAACAGTTGTTACCAGACAGTACTGAAGCTTTAATAACCAAAGCTAATGGTAAGTTGCATTACATTATCACATCTGCTCTACTGTTTTTCTTACAATACAGAAATATTCTGCTATAAACTTCTCCCTGAAAAATGACAAAAATATAGGAAGAAAGTTGCCACCTTGATTTTTATTTTCTTAATCTATGAGTATTTAAGCTTGTGACTTTTGACTTTTACATATGATGTAACAAGTTTAATTATCCCATATAGGAAAATAATTAGACAACACATTCAATTGAGTTATATTTTGATATTAGAAAACAAAAAAATTTATTGCCAACAGAGGCACATTCTAAGATATTCTTCATTAAATTCTGAAACTGGTAATGAGGAAAATTGTTATGGGTCTAAAGGTCTCTTCACTTTTCTGAAATTGTTTCATTTCATAGCTCATAGCTCTGCTGTAAGACAAAAATTCATTATTTTTCTACATTTTGCTTAATTATATACACATTTTAAGTTCTAATGTGCCTTTAATGTGTATAGAAAGAGAAATATCCACAAAGATTAGTATATTTTGAAATATACTATTGGTTTGATGTTTCTTATAATATTATAAGTATTATAATACTTAATTACCCATAGAAATAATATATATATCTACATTTATTTCTATGTATTTAATAAATACACCTTTGCAGCCACAGATGTAGAATCTCTATGCCTTCAGCAAAAACAAGACCAGGAGCTGACTGTGGCTAAGATCATGAACTCCTTATTGCAAAATTCAGATTTAAATTGAAGAAAGTAGGGAAAACCACCAGATCATTCAGGTATGACCTAAATCAAATCCCTTATGGTTATACAGTAGAAATGACAATAGAATCAAGGTATTAGATCTGATAGACAGAGTGCCTAAAGAACTATGGACTGAGGTTTGTGACATTGTACAGGAGGTAGTGATCAGGACCATCCCCAAGAAAAAGAAATGCAAAAAGGCAAAATGTTTGTCTGAAGAGGACTTACAAATAGCTGAGAAAAGAAGAGAAGCTAAAGGCAAAGGAGAAAAGGAAAGCTATATGCATTTTAATGCAGAGTTCCAAGGAATAGCAAGGAGACATAAGAAAGCCTTCCTCACTGATCAATGCAAAGAAATAGAGGAAAACAATAGAATGGGAAAGACTAGAGATCTCTTCAAGAAAATTAGAGATACCAAGGGAACATTTCATGCAAAGCTGGGCATAATAAAGGACAGAAATGGTATGGGCCTAAGAGAAGCAGAAGATATAAAGAAGAGGTGGCAAGAATACACAGAACTGTACAAAAAAGATCTTCATGATCCAGATAACCACGATGGTGTGATCACTCACCTAGAGCCAGATATCCTGGAGTCTGAAGTCAAGTAGGCCTTAGGAAACATGACTATGAACAAAACTAGTAGAGGTGATGGAATTCCAGTTAAGCTATTTCAAATCCAAAAGATGATGCTGTGAAAGTGCTGCACTAATAAGCCAGCAACTTTGGAAAACACAGCCGTGGTAACTGCTGAACGGAAAAAGGTCAGTTTTCATTCCAGTCCCAAAGAAAGACAATGCCAAAGAATCTTCAAACTACTGCACAATTGCACTAATGTCACACAGTAGCAAAGTAATGCTCAAAATTCTGTGAGCCAGGCTTCAATACTACATGAATGGTGAACTTCCAGATGTTCAAGCTGGATTTAGTAAAGACAGAAGAACCAGAGATCAAACTGCCAACATCATTTGGATCATAGGAAAAGCAAGAGAATTCCAGAAAAACATCTACTTCTGCTTTATTGACTGTGCAAAACCCTTTGACTGTGTGGATCACAACAAACTATGGAAAATTCTTAAAGAGATGGGAATACCAGACCATCTGACCTGCCTTTTGTGTAATCTGTATGCAGGTCAAGAAGCAACAGTTAGAACTGGATATGGAACAACAGACTGGTTCCAAATAGGAAAAGGAGTACATCAAGGCTGTATATTGTCACCCTGCATATTTAACTTCTATGCAGAGTACATCATGTGAAATGCTAGGCTGGATGAAGCACAAGCTAGAATCAAGATTGTCAGGAGAAATATCAATAATAACCTCAGATATGCAGATGACACCACCCTTATGGCAAAAAGTGAAGAAGAACTAAAGAGCCCTTTGATGAAATTGAAAGAACAGAGTGAAAAATTTGGCTTAAAGCTCAACATTCAGAAAACGAAGATCATGGCATCCGGTCCCATCACTTCATGGCAAATAGACGTGGAAACAATGGAAATAGTGACAGACTTTATTTTTGGGGGGCTCCAAAATCACTGCAGATGATGACTACAAGCTATGAAATTAAAAGACACTTGTCCCATGGAAGAAAAGCTATAATCAACCTAGACACCATATTTAAAAGCAGAGACATTACTTTGCCAGCAATAGTCCATCTAGTCAAAGCTATAGTTTTTTCAGTAGTCATGTATGGATGTGAGAGCTGAACTATAAAGAAATTGAGTGCTGAAGAACTGATGCTTTTTAACTGAAGACTCTTGAGAGTCCCTTGGACTGCAAAGAGACCCAATCAATCAATCCTAAAGGAAATCAGTCCTGAATACTCATTGGAAGGACTAATGCCGAAGCTGAAACTCGAAAAATTTGGCCACCTGATGCAGAGAACTGACTCACTAGAAAAGACCCCGATGCTGGGAAAGATTGAAAGACTGAGGAGAAGGGGACGACATAGGATGGGATAGTTGCATGGTATCATTGACTCGATGGACATGAGTTTGAATAATCTCAGGGAGCTGGTGATGGACAAGAAAGCCTGGCATGCTTTAGTCCATGGGTTCACAAAGTGTTGGGCATCACTGAGCAACTGAACTGAACTGATTTAATAAATATGAATGATATCATATCGATTAATTGAAAACATTATGAAGAATAAATAGTCTCTTAAATAGTAAGGATGGTACTTTGGAGTAGTTACGTTCCTAAGAGAAGCCAAGGCATAATGGTTATTACATATTTAAGAGGAAGATAACTAGAACTCAAAAAACTGAAGTATGAAAGAAGAATCTTATTAAACACAATATATCAAAGTGATTAGAATAAGAGCCCTGGATCTCATTTGAGGGAGGTATATGTTTATGTCCTGGATCTGGCTCCGTATTGAATAATTTGAAATTATGCTTTCTGTGCCCAATTTTCCTCATTTATTAAATGAAAACAATAGTACCAATCTCAAAGTCTTGCTGTAAAGATTAAAGAAAACATTTAATAGTTGTATTCTTGCTTCGGTATCCTCTTCTCTACAGTTCAGTAGTTGAATATCTTAAATATTATTTTAGATTCAAGTACATTTATTCTTTTGTACAATTTATTTCATTTGAGATTCCATCCAGTGGTTCTGGTTATTGAAAAAATAGAAAATGGTAAGTACGATAGAATATTAAAATTTTTGCCATAAAAATCTAGACCTTTTTTTGAAATGTTACATTGAAGCAAAACAGTTATATCATTAATTGGTAGAGGATTTATTTTTTTTCACAACTGACACAACTAATATTCATGAATCTAGTATCTGAAAATCCAAACTTAAAAATATAAGTCATGAAAATAGGGAACAATTCTTTGGTGAGTTTTGTCAAAGAGTTCTGGATAGAATGATTTTTTTTAAAATGTGAATTCATTTCAATCTTGTATCCAACACTGAGTTTCCAATGTTTATATCACAAATGACTTATATAACATCAGAAAATCTTTTAGGGTTCAGGCTATAAAATAGAATGTATGCCTTGAATCCCGTACAAATCGGCAAGGTTCAGTTAGCCTGGATTTGTATTTGGCTATGTGACATTAGGAAAACTACTTATTTTCTCTATGCCTATTTCCCCCTCCTCCAAAGTAAAAAGGTGAAATTAGTATAATTTCTTAGATATATTTTCATATAAAATGAGATAAATCATTGAATCAGTTTCCACAGCTAGTGATACAAAGAGTTTAGTAAAATATGGTGATTTTTGGAACTACATAAACACAGAAAACACAAAGGAGCTATAAGGAGACGGTGTTATGAGTCAAATTGTATTCCTCCCAAATTCATATTTGACATCTAAACCCCCAGAACCTCAGAATGTGACTTCATTTGGACATGAAGTAATTGCAGATGTAATTGGTTAAGATGAGGTCATACTGGAATAGAGTGGATCTGTAATCCAATATGACTACTGTCCTTATTCAAAGGAGAAATTTAGAGACTGACACATAGACAAGGAGAGGATCCTATGACAATGAAAGCAGAGGTTTGGTTAATGCAGCAGCAGCAAAGGCACAACAATATTGCCAGCAAAACATTATAAGCTAGGAGAAAGTTTAAAACTTGTTTCTCCCTCATAGCCCTCACAAGGGGCAACTCCACTTACACCTCGATTTCAGGTTTCAAGTCTCTAGAACTGTGAGACAGTTGATTTGTGTTGTTTAATCCACACTTTGTGGTATTTTATTATGGCAGTCCTAAAAAATTAACACAGATGGTAAATAGTAGTTATCTCTAAATCAAGAAATGATGAAAAATTTTAATTTTCTAATGTGTCATTTTGTTAAACTTTCTAATATCAATATATAGTACTTTTTATAACCAATATATGATAAGTTATACATCTATTTTATTTCATAATTTAGAAAATTAATAGTAAAATATGCTGATTATACTTTATATAGGACAACCATGTGAATTACTGTTTTGATAATATTTACCACACATAAGGCCTTACCTGTTTGATTTGAACTAAAATGAGTTAGAATTATGCTATTGGTACTAAACATATAATCATGAAGAATTTGGGGAACTAAGAGACCCTACAAAGAATGACAGTTCAAATGCCACAATAGTCATTGTCATGGCTCAAAGCAAGATCTTGTAAAGCAAAATATGAGACTTTTTTTTTCTTGTTTTTCTTTCATGTGCATGGTTAACACATTAGCCTTAAGATGGGCTCATTTTGATTTCTTAAGTATCGGAAAGCGCCTGATTAAGAGAGGGCGGAAATCAGATTTTTCCAATACAAGTGAAGTTAGCAGGAATTTTGTCTTAGTATAGACTCTTAAAAAGAGGGAGAGGGAACCAAAGTCATTATATGAATGGGAAAGTCAGAAAAGAGTGTAATGGGATAACACAGGAAACTTACATAATATTCTCATTTACACAGATTTTTTTTAAATCCCTCGGTCTGCTGCTGGGCTGCTGCTAAGTCACTTCAGTTGTGTCCGACTCTGTGCGACCCCATAGATGGCAGCCTACCAGGCTCCCCGTCCCTGGGATTCTCCAGGCAAGAACACTGGAGTGGGTTGCCATTTCCTTCTCCAATGCATGAAAGTGAAAAGTGAAAGTGAAGTCGCTCAGTCGTGTCCGACCCTCAGCGACCCCATGGACTGCAGCCCACCAGGCTCCTTCGTCCATGGGATTTTCCAGGCAAGAGTACTGGAGTGGGATAATAGGCAATGTGGCAGACACAGGAATCACTCCAAATAAATATATATTACAGAATACTAGTCAAGTTCTGCATGCTACATAGTAGGTACACATTTCTTTATCTATTTTATATATAGTAGTCTGTATCTGTTGATCACAAGTGCCAAATGTATCCCTACCCCTCCTTTCCACTTTGGTAATCCTGTTTGTTTTTTATATCAAATTTCTCTTTAAGTATATCAATCAAATATTTATACAACCAGTTAACATTTTTCATTTTCTATACTTGAAGAAAATACTTAGTAAAGGTCATAATCATCCCTCTTTAAATATTATTCACTTTAATGTTTTTGAAGTTTAACAAGTTATCACTGTTCCTAACTTGTGTTTGCATCGTTTAATCATAAAACATTATACATTTCTTTTACTTAGAGTTGTTGTTAAACATCCCAAAAGCTCTTTGGAAGGGTCTCTGATGCCTCTTACAAGCTCTGTTTTGTTTATTTGCCCCTTTGGAGAACCTCCAGCTGACACCTGACTGCAGAGCCTTCTATACTGGTTTTGTTTATTCTGAAGGAAATCAATATTGTAAAGGTTACATTACTTGGCCCTCATTTTCACATTACTTTAAAGCAAAGAAAGGAACTGGGAAATTTTAGGTTTAGGATTAAGGCCCTTTACCAAGCATCTTGCAAGCAAAATCTTTGTTCAGTCTTACTGTCCAGATATTTCAGTGGTAATTGCAACAAACAGAGCTAAAATTTCCTCCCAACAGCCTTGTCTTAGCTGCTGAAATGGACAAATTCATGTTATGAACAATGCGACTGATTATGAAATTAAATAGAATTAAATAAAATGATTAATTCAGGGATTGTAAGTAATCACCATAAGAGGCAGAAAAAGGTGAAGCTAAGAAGAGAAAGAGGAGAAATTTTAAAGACCTTGAAGCTCCTTTTTGAACAAATATATTGATAAGATCATCATGGCCTCTTTACAAGTCTTCATTTTCTGAATTTTAAAAAGTTCCTTCAACTGCAAAGTTGAGTATATACTGTTATAAATGGTGAAATGGTGTGTTACTATTACTGGGAGCTATAACATTTTCCTGACCTTCTGAAAGAAGGCCATCTTGTCCTGGAGCACTTGAAGCACTAGAATTTCATCTTTTGTCTATTATTATAACATGAATCACAGAGATAGAACATCAATTATAATTAGGCAATGCATTTTAGAGCAGAATTTTTCCATCCATCTACACCCTTTGCTTTGGTAATGGCAGTGCTTTGCCTGCATATTGGCTCAAGTTTGTATATTACTTTGCAGGTTAGTTTCAGCTCACAATTCACTAAGAGGAACCAACTACTTCTTAAAGAAATGAAAGAAGCAAATCACTAATCATGGGCTCTTTCCACCTGCTGGTATCTGATTACTTATTAATTCAGTGGTCAAGGCTGAATGGTCTGTAACTTAGAAAGTCCTCTAGTCGTGCTTGTCTCCATGCTAGCCAGGGTTCAGATTACTTCTTTATTGCATTTAGCATAGAGCAAACTGCTTCCAGTTATTTTATTTGTTTTTATCTCCTCATTACCCATAAACCTCAAAGATTAGAAGCACAATGCCTTATTACACACTATATCACTGGAACATTCTTTCTCCCAAAAGGGAAATATTTGCTGTTGTTAAAATGCATCCTCAGGGCTCTATAAGACTAAATATCTCACAGAAAACTCTAAAGTTCTATTATGTACATGATAAACTCCCAAGGAAAATGTGCAGAGTGGAGATGATTATTGGTTACTGATTCTTCACATATCATTTTCATTTCATAAATATATCCAAAAGAACATAGTCTTGCAGTTTGAAAAATATAGTACATTAAAACATATTAAATCAGCAGAAGAAATTATTGATGTATATGAATCACCCGGAATGAGAGTTTAGTATTAGACTTAAATAGACTCATCCAGATAGGATATTATTATCATTACAACAAGAATAATAAATTATCTGTTAGCTTTAATGACAAGGAAATGTGGTATTATAATTAATCAAACATTTGGATTAATGCTATGGTGCCTATCATAGTTTTATGCAAATATGGCATGTTAAAAGTATTATTAAAATCATGCTGCAAAGAATTTAATAGATAATGAGTAAGATAATATTGAGGTGTTCACATTATCATAATTCTAAATAAATGCTGACTAATAGAGTTTTGATGACTATAAGACTGAATGAAATAAAAGTAAAGGAAATATCTACATGTCCCAATGCTAAGCACTGAAATTTCAAAACCAAGGTTAAATCAGCCCCCCCTCAGGGTCCAGTAAAAGTCATTTATTCACTCTTTTATCACATACTTATTGAACATCAAAAATGAGACACTCAGTTGAGTAAGGGCTATAAGTACTTTAGAGGACAAGACATAGTCAAGTCCTCAAGAAACAAAAAGTCTCAAGGGCAATTTAAGCAGGTAAGCATACAACCTATCATATAAATGACCTTTCTCAGAGCCTGCAATAATCTAGATTCATGGAGCCAGTAAAGGGAAAAGTTGAAGACCATTTCAGACAGCCAAACAGTAAGGACAGTGGACTAGAATAGAAGAAGCATGGCCAGAGGAAAAAATGAGGTTTTAGAATTAAAGCAGATTTCAGATTATAAAAGGTCATTGTCATAAATTATGAGTATTTATTTTCATCCTAAAATATAACATAATTAGATAAAAATTAGCTGAATTTCATTGGATCAATATCATATTATGGACATTGAGAAAATACTTGTTTCAGGCCTTGTAATATCACACAGAAAATTAATAATTAAGCAAAAAAAAAAAAAAAAAGAAGCCAGTTGTATTTTAATGGGAGACGGAGAGGGTGGGACAATTTGGGGCAATGGCACTGAAACATGTATAATATCATATAAGAAATGAATTGCCAGTCCAGGTTCGATACAGGGCACTTGGGGCTCGTGCACTGGGATGACTCGGAAGGATGGTACGGGGAGGGAGGTGGGAGGGGGTTCAGGATGGGGAACACATGTACGCCTGTGGGAGATTCATGTTGATGTGTGGCAGAACCAATACAATATTGTAAAGTCAAAAAAATATTAAAAAATTAATAAATAAATTAATTAATTAAAAAAAAAACTAAAAAAAAACCACAAAAAACATTTTGTTAGTTCTGATGGTGTGGGTGGATAAGGAGAAGATGGCTCCAGTCCCTAATTTCAGACTACAGCTATTTGAATAGCCTTCTAGAGCAGCTACACAGTAATATGAAATTTATCAAGGGCACTCTAGCAAAACTTAATTTATTACCATTAAAGGCTGTGGGGAAACATTATGATAATGAAATTATTAGGACAGAAATTAGAATGTGGACTACAGGGTTTATAGGTATGACTTGGTTTACTTCATTCCATCACTTATTCATAAATTATTTATATGAATATATATGAAAAGTGAAAGTGTTAGTCACTCAGTCTTGTCTGACTCTTTGCAACCCCATGGACTGTAGCCTGCCAGGCTCCCCTGTCCATGAAATTTTCTAGGCAAGAATACTAGAATAGTTATCCATTCTTTTCTCCAAGGAATCTTTCTACCCAGGGATCAAGCCCAGGTCTCCTGCATTGCAGGCAGATTCTTTACTGTCTAAGCCACCAGGGAAACCCCATAAATGTATATATGTATGACTATAATTTATGATTAAATTATGGAATGTTATATATACATATATGTGTATATAAAATAAATGTTCAGTAGTTACTATGCCAGGTAATTTTGTGGTTGCTAGGGACACTATGGAATGATGAATAACACAGACTAGGCCATATCTCTGCCTTTGGGGAATTTACACTTTTTTGTATTATAAGCTTTTTTACTGTGAGCCTCAGTTTAGAATTATATGAAGTTGCAAAACATGTTCAGTTTGGGTAAACTTGCCAACAGTAGGGTGTGTGTAAGATTATGGGGAGATTTTATAGCAAACACAATGAAGGGATGGTCTATGAAATACAGTTTGAATGAATATTTTGTTTTTAGACTTCAAACCGTGTTTCACTATATTGAACCTTCAGCTTGTATTTACATTTTGAAACTTGTAATCAAAAGAGAAATATTAAGTTTTATTTAAAAGTAAGGATTCTTACACTTTTCCTAAACTGACTGTACTGGGCCTATTTGATCTTGTGGAACCTCCATAATGTTTCTGGATAGTATTTGTACCTCTTGAGTTGGGGTAGGGGAAAGGATGCCCACTTTGAAAGAGAGTCTCACATGTGAAAAATTCATTTGATATGGCAAATTTTATGGGATTTTATCTTTTAAAGATTTTAATTTTGGTTCCACAGAAAACTTAAGAGGAAAATTCAAATAATTCCCATATACTCCCTACTCTCACACATGCATGGCTCCCCCCATCAACAACATTACAAATTTTTGTGAACCTATGTTGATGTATCATAACCACTCAAAGTCTATATTTATATGATACTTCACTCTTGGTGTTGTACATTCTATGAGTTTGAATAAATATATAATAACATGTAGCCATTATTACAATGGGTCTTCCATGGTGTTTCATGTGATAAATAACCTGCCTGCAATGCAGGAGATCCAGGTTCAATCCCTGGGTTGGGAAGATACCCTCTAGAAGGGAATGGCAAGCCATTCCATGTTCTTGCTTGGAGAATTCCATGGACAGAGGAGCCTGGAGGGCTACAGTCAATCCATGGGTCACTAAGAGTTGGACACAACAAAGCAACTTCAGCAATATGAGAACCATGAACTGCCAGATGTTCAAACTGGTTTTGGAAAAGGCAGAGGAACCAGAGATCAAATTCACAACATCTACTGGATCATCAAAAAAGCAAGAGAGTTCCAGAAAAACACCTATTTCTGCTTTATTGACTATGCCAAACCTTTGACTGTGTGGATCACAATAAACTGTGGACAATTCTGAAAGAGATGAGAATACCAGATCACCTGACCTGCCTCTTGAGAAACCTATATGCAGGTCAGGAAGCAACAGTTAGAACTGGACATGGAACAACAGACTGGTTCCAAATAGGAAAAGGAGTTCATCAAGGCTGTATATTGTCACCCTGCTTATTTAACTTATATGCAGAGTACATCATGAGAAACGCTGGACTGGAAGAAACACAAGCTAGAATCAAGATTGCTGGGAAAAATATCAATAACCTCAGATATGCAGATGACACCACCCTTATGGCAGAAAGTGAAGAGGAACTAAAATGTCTCTTGATGAAAGTGAAAGAGGAGAGTGAAAAAGTTGGCTTAAAGCTCAACATTTGGAAAACGAAGATTATGGCATCTGGCCCCATCACTTCATGGGAAATAGATGGGGAAACAGTGGAAACAGTGTCAGACTTTATTTTTTTGGGCTCCAAAATCACTGCAGATGGTGACTGCAGACGTGAAATTAAAAGACGCTTACTCCTTGGAAGGAAAGTTATGACCAACCTAGATAGCATATTGAAAAGCAGAGACATTACTTTGCCAACAAAGGTCCGTCTAGACAAGGCTATGGTTTTTCCTGTGGTCATGTATGGATATGAGAGTTGGACTGTGAAGAAAGATGAGCACCGAAGAATTGATGCTTTTGAACTGTGATGTTGGAGAAGACTCTTGAGAGTCCCTTAGACTGCAAGGAGATCCAACCAGTCCATCATAAAGGAGATCAGTCCTGGGTGTTCTTTGGAAGGAATGATGTTAAAATTGAAACTCCAATACTTTGGCCACCTCATGCAAAGAGTTAACTCATTGGAAAAGACTCTGATGCTGGGAGGGATGGGGGGCAGGAGGAGAAGGGGACAACAGAGGATGAGATGGCTGGATGGCATCACTTATTCGATGGATGTGAATTTGAGTGAACTCCTGTAGTTGGTGATGGACAGGGAGGCCTGGCTTGCTGCAGTTCATGGGGTCGCAAAGAGTGGGACACGACAGTGACTGAACTGAAGCAACTAATGCTTACTTATTAGAATAGCATAGAGAGTGTTTTCACTATCCTAAAGTACTCTGGGCTCCACCTATTCTTTCCACTCCCTCTCAAATCCCAGAAAGCATTGATCTTTCTATCTCTTCATAATTTTGCCTTTTCCTGAATGTCATGAAATTGAAATCATATAACCCACCAACAAGATTTCCCTTTCTCTACATCTTTGGCAATATTTGTTACTTAGTCTTTTTGAAAATAGTTATTCTAATAGGTGTGAGGTGATATCTTATAGTTTCAATTTGCATTTCTCTGAAGATTAGTGATATTGCACTGGTTTTTTATGTAACTTCAGAGAGGGCAATGGCAAGCCCACTCCAGTACTCTTGCCTGAATAATCCCATGGACAGAGGAGCCTGGTAGGCTCCAGTCCATGGGGTTGCTAGGAGTCGGACACAACTGAGCAACTTCACTTTTATTTTTCACTTTCATGCATTGGATAAGGAAAGAGCAAACTACTCTGGTGTTCTTGCCTAGAGATTCCCAAGGACAGGGGAGCCTGGTGGGCTGCCATCTATGGGGTCGCACAGAGTTGGACACGACTGAAGTGACTTAGCAGCAGCAGTTTGTGTAACTGTTTATCCTCTGTATATCTTCTTTAGAAAAATGTCTATTTGTAGAAAGAAAGTATTAGTCGTGGCTGACTTTTTACCACCCCAAGGCCTGTAGCTTACCATTTTCCTCTGTTCATGGCATTATCCAGGCAAAGATTCTAGAGTGGAGCCATTCCCTCCACCAGGGGATCTTCTGGCCAGTGATCAAACCCAGGTATCCTGCATTGCAGGCAGATTCTTTACCATCTGAGCCAGCAGGGAAGCCATATGTATGTTTTTTTTGGAAACATGTCTATTTAGACATACCTAATTAAAGATTACGGAGAAGGCGCTGGCACCCCATTGCAGTACTCTTGCCTGGAAAATCCCGTGGATGGAGAAGCCTGGTAGGCTGCAGTCCATGGGGTCGCGAAGAGTCAGACACGACTGAGCGAATTCACTTTTACTTTTCACTTCATGCATTGGAGAAGGAAATGGCAACCCATTCCAGTGTTCTTGCCTGGAGAATCCCAGGGACGGTGGAGCCTGGTGGTCTGCCATCTATGGGGTCGCACAGAGTCAGACACGACTGAAATGACTTAGCAGCAGCAGCAGCAAATAGAAGATTGCAGAGAAGGCAATGGCATCCCACTCCAGTATTCTTGCCTGGAGAATCCCATGGATGGAGGAGCTTGGTAGGCTATAGTCCATGGGGTCGCTAAGAGTCGGATATGACTGAGTGACTTCAATTTCACTTTTCACTTTCATGCATTGGAGAAGGAAATGGCAACCCACTCCAGTATTCTTGCCTGGAGAATCCCAGGGACAGAGGTGCCTGTTGTCTATGGGGTCTCACAGAGTTGGACAGGACTTATGTGACTTAGCAGTAGCAGTAGCAAATAGAAGACTGAGCATCTTCGGTGGCTCAGCAGTAAAGAATCCACCAGCAGGAGACACAGGTTCAATCCCTGGGTCAGGAAGTTTCCCTGGAAAAATGTATGACTACCCACTCCAGTATTCTTGCCTGGAGAATCTCTGGATAGAGGAGCCTGGTGGGCAACAGTCCCTGGGGTCACAAAGAGTTGGAGACAACTGAAGTGACTCAGCACACACACATGCAAATAGAAGAATCAGTTTAGATCTTCTGCTCATTTTTTAATTGGATCTTTTCCCTGCTATTGAGTTGTGAAAGTTATCTACATGTATATTGGACATTAATCCTCATCAGATATACAAATTACCAGTATTGTCTCCCATTTAGTAAGTTACATTTCATTATGTTGATAGTTTCTTTGCTGTGAAGAAACTTTTAAGTGTGGTATAGTCTCACTTGTTCACTTTTGCTTTTGTTGCCTTTGCTTTGGGTGTCAAGTCCAAAATTATTCATGAAGACAAATGTCAAGGAGCTTACTGCATGTTTTCTTTTAAGAGTTCTATAGTTTCAGATTTTATATTTAAGTTGTTAATCCATTTTTAGTTAATTGCTGTGTATGTTATATTATAGTATTATAATTTCTTTCTTTTGCATATGGCCATCCAGTTTTTCCAACACCATTTATTCAAGAGATTGTATTTTGTCATTGTATATCCTTGACTCTCCTGTCATAAATATATTGACCATATATGTTAGGTTTATTTCTTGGCTCTCTCTTCTGTTCTATTAATCTATCTGCTTTTATGCCAATATCTAATGTTTTGATTATTAGTATAGGGAATGTAATGCCTCCAGCTTTGTTCTTTCTTCTCCAGATTCCTGTAGCTATTTGAGTTTGTTTGTAGTTCTAAACAAATTTTAGGACTGTTAAATTTCTGTAAAAAAATTGTTATGGAAATTTTGATAGAGATTGCATTGAATCTTTAGATTGCTTTGAGTAGTATGGGCATTGTAACACTATTAATTTTTCTGATCCATGTACACAAAGTATCTTTCCATTTATTTGTGTATTTTGTAATATTGAGTTTTTCAGTTTTTTGCTGCTGCATACACAATTTAGAATTAGTTTGTAGATAACTACAAAATAACTTGCTTGGGTTTTGATTGATATTGAACTAATTTGTGGATCTAGTTGAGAGGAACCGATATCTTTAAAATATCGAGTCTTTTTATCCATAAGAATGGATTATCTTTCTATTTATTTAGTTTCTCATCAAGGTTTTGCATTTTTTTTCTCATAGACATCTTTTACATACCTGTTTTTAGATCTATACATTTTATTTTTTCATTCAAGTGGGTGGTAATTTAAATGATATTGTGTTTCCTTCGTATTTCATTTTCTAATTGCTGGTATATGGAAATGTGACTTTAGGATATTAGTCTTGTCTCCTGCAAATTTGCTATAATCTACTAGTAGTTCAAGGAAGGTTTCCATTGATTTCTTTGGATTTTCCGCATAGATGATCATGTCATCTATGAACAGACAGTTTCATTTCTTTCCAATCTGTATACTTCTTGTTTTCTTTTCTAGTCTTACTGCATTAGCTAGAACTTCCAGTACAATGTTGAAAAAGAGTAGTGATAAAGGACATCCCTGACTTGTTCCTGGTCATAGTAGCAAAGCTTTAAGGTTCTCATCATTAAATATGATATTAACTGTAGGTTTCTATAGGCCTTCTTTATCAACTTGAGGAAGTTTTCCTCTATTTCTAGTCTGAGAATTTTTATTATGAATATCTGTTGGATTTTGTCAAACACTTTTCTTATTGCATGTATGAGTGAGATCAATTTGACATTTTTTAGTCTGTTGTAATGAAGGATTATTTTAATTGGTTTTTGAATTTTGAACTACCCTTGCATATAGGATAATCCACTTGGTTCTGATGTACAATTCTTTTTGTATATTATAAGATGTGATTTGCTAACATTTTGTTGAACATTTTTGCAATTATGTTCATGAGAGATATTGGTCTGCAGTTTTTTTCTTTTCCCCTTGTAACTGTGGTGGTGGAGAAGACTCTTGAGAGTCCCTTGGACTGCAAGGAGATCCAACCAGTCCATTCTGAAGGAGATTAGCCCTGGGATTTCTTTGGAAGGAAGGATGCTAAAGCTGAAAGTCCAGTACTTTGGCCACCTCATGTGAAGAGTTGACTCATTGGAAAAGTCTCTGATGCTGGGAGGGATTAGGGGCAGGAGGAGAAGGGGACGACGGAGGATGAGATGGCTGGATGGCATCACTGACTCGATGGACGTGAGTCTGAGTGAACTCCAGGAGTTGGTGATGGACAGGGAGGCCTGGCATGCTGCGATTCATGGGGTCGCAAAGAGTTGGACACGACTGAGCTACTGAACTGAACTGAACTGAATGTTTTTATTAGATTTTGGTATTTGGGTAATTCTGGTCTCATAGAATGAGTTAAGAAATATTCCCTCTGCTTTTATCTGCAGAAAAACATTGTGATGAATTGTTGATATTTTTCCTGAAATGTTTTATAGAATTTACTGGTGGACACACACATATGTCTCTGTTTTGGAAGGTTATCAGTACTGATTGAATCCCTTTAATATATATATATATATATATATATATATATATATATATGCCTATTTTATTGTCTTCTTGTGTTCGTGTTTTGTGCATCTGTGCATGCATGCTCAGTCTCTTCAGTCATATCCAATTCTTTGTGACCCCATGGACTGTAGCCTGTCAGGATCCTCTCTGCATAGGATTCACCAGGCAAGAATGCTGGAGTGGGTTGCCATGTACTCCTTCAGGGGATCTTCCCAACCCAGGATGGAACTCATATCTATTATGTCTCCTGCATTGGCAGGCAGGTTCTTTACCTTTAGTGCCACCTGGGAAACCCTTCTGCAGCTTGTGTCTTTCAAATAATTACTCCATTTCATCTAGGTTGTTGAATTTATGGGTATAAAGTTGTTCATAGTATTCTTTTACTAGTCTTTTAATGCCCATGACAGCATGGAAGCATTAGGTAGCTCAGTGATGTCCAACTCTATCTGACTCCATGGACTGTAGTCTACCAGGCTCCTCTACCCATGGAATTCTCCAGGCAAGAATACTGGAGTGGATAGCCATTTCCTTCTCCAAGGGATTTTTCCGTCCCAGGGATCAAACTCGGGTCTTCTGCATTGCAGGCAGATTCTTTACTGTCTGAGCCACCAGGAAAGCCCTAGATCTGTAATAATGTCCCCTCTTTCATTTCTGATATTAGTAAATTGTATCCTTTCCTTTGGTTGGATAGCCTGGCTAGAGGCTTACCAGTGTCATTGATATATTCAAGGACTTAGCTTTTGCATTTGTTGATTTTCTCTATCGATTTATCAGTTTCAAATGTATTGATTGTTGCTCTAATTATTTCTCTGTTTACTGTGGATTCAATTGGTTGCTCTTTGTCTAGTTTCCTAAGGTAGACTCTTAGAATATTGATTTTAAAACTTTTCTTTGTTAATATATTCATTCCATGCTATGAATTTCTCTTTAATATGCTTTCCCTGTGGTAGTTTTTGTTTTAATGCCATACATAATTTATATTTCACTCCATAGTATACCTTTTAATGAAAACATAATCTAGAATAATCAATACAGCAATTGATACAACACTCCTTTCTGTGGATTCAGGTGTTGTTAGCATGCCTTATGCTGCATAACCTTAAGGATATAAACATTTAAGGTAAGAAACAAACTGGTAAATTAATAGTTTTCAAGGAAAACAATTGTGGTTGGAAATATGACCTGGAAGGCAAGACCACTTCCTCAGGTTACAAAAATTCTGTTGCCTCTCAACAGTTACCTGTTGCTTTAATGCTGTTTCTAAATTGTTATTGACTGTGTGGATCACAATAAACTGTGGAAAATTCTGAAAGAGATGGGAATACCAGACCACCTGACCTGCCTCTTGAGAAACCTATATACAGGTCAGGAAGCAACAGGTAGAATTGGACATGGAACAACAGACTGGTTATAAATAGGAAAAGGAGTATGTCAAGGCTGTATATTGTCACCCTGCTTATTTAACTTATATGCAGAGTACATCATTAGAAACCCTGGGCTTGAAGAAGCACAAGCTGGAATCAAGATTGCTGGGAAAAATATCAATAACCTCAGATATGCAGATAACACCACCTTTATGGCAGAAAGTGAAGAGGAACTAAAAAGCCTCTTGAAGAAAGTGAAAGTGGAGAGTGAAAAAGTTGGCTTAAAGCTCAACATTCAGAAAACCAAGATCATGGCATCTGGTCCCATCACTTCATGAGAAATAGATGGGGAAACAGTGGAAAGTGTCAGACTTTATTTTTTTGGGCTCCAAAATCACTGCAGATGGTGACTGCAGCCATGAAGTTAAAACTTACTCCTTGGAAGAAAAGTTATGACCAACCTAGATAGCATGTTCAAAAGCAGAGACATTACTTTGCCAACAAAGGTTCATCTGGTCAAGGCTACGTTTTTTCCTGTGGTCATGTATGGATGTGAGAGTTGGACTGTGAAGAAAGTTGAGCACTGAAGAATTGATGCTTTTGAACTGTGGTACTGGAGAAGATTCTTGAGAGTCCCTTGGACTGCAAGGAGATCCAACCAGTCCATCCTAAAGGAGATCAGTCCTCGGTGTTCATTGGAAGGAATGATGCTAAAGCTGAAATTCCAGTACTTTGGCCACCTCATGCGAAGAGTTGATTCATTGGAAAAGACCCTGATGCTGGGAGGGATTGGGGGAAGGAGGAGAAGGGGACAACAGAGGATGAGGTGGCTGAATGGCATCACCGACACAATAGACATGGTTTTGGGTAAACTCCTGTAGTTGGTGATGGACAGGGAGGCCTGGCATGCTGCGATTCATGGGGTCGCAAAGAGTTGGACACGACTGAGCGACTGAACTGAACTGAAGTAAATAATAGAACTAATAGTCCAGGGAATTCTCAAGATTGAAAGAAGTGTTTGCTATATTAAATCAAGCTCAGACTTTAAAAGTTGTTCACAGAACATTATGTATATTTTGCACATCTAACTTTCTTGATGCAGTAGAAGGGATTGGCATAATAGCAGTATTGAAAAATTTGAAATTGAACCTTCTTGAGTGAACACATTTTTTAAGAAGTCGTTTTTTAAAATATCTATTGCTAGTAAATGGTTTTCAGTTTACCTGAAAATGTGTTTGTTTTCCCTTTAATATTGATAGTTTTCCTAAGTATATGATTCTATATTGACAAATATTTTCTCTTGTCACTTTGATTTTATGAAGTAATATTTTCTTTGCTGTTAAAAACAATCCTGTCTAATAACCAATTCTTTGTATGCAATCTGTCTTTTCTATTAGGCTGCTTTTTGATCTTTGTCTTTGATATACTTTAGATATAAATTTCTTTGTCATGTGCATAGAATATGATGCCTTTCATGAGATGGAGGACTTATATTTTTCATCAGTCTTGGTGAATTCTAAATGTATTTTTAAGTATAGCCTTCCCATTGTCTTCTTTATTCTTTTCTGGAACTCAGATGAGATGTCTTGTACACCTTTTTGTGTTACTGACTGCGTCTTTTCTCAATTTCAGATTTTTCTTTTTCTTTGCACTGAATCATAATTTAAGACCAATCCAGTAAGTGTTTCTACACTTGCTTTTGATTTGCTCTTTAAGCTATCCTAAGATTGTATTTTATTTTGTTCTGTGTTTCTTTCATGGCAATACCTTTAATTACCAGAAGTTTAACTTAGCTTATTTTTAAGTATGCAGTAATATTCTAAAATTCTGTCATTTTTATTTCTCACTCATTTAAAAATTTTGTATGCATTCTTTTTAAAACCTCCTATATCATTATTTTGGGCTTCTCTGTTAGCTCAGACAGTAAAGAATCTGCCTGCAGTGCAGAAGACCCAGGTTCAATCCTTAGGTCAGGGAGATCCCCTGGAGAAAGTAATGGCAATCCACTCTAGTATTCTTGTATGGAGAATTCAATGGACAAACCATAGAGTCACAAAGAGTTGGACATGACTGAGTGACTAATACTTTCACACTTTCCTATAATTATTTTATAATCTATATATAATATTTCCAATCCTGGATTATTTGGATATAAATTTGTTTTGAACTATCCTGGCTAACTCATGCTTATGGTAGTCTTCTCGTGGCACTTGGTACTATGCTTTTTAATAAACTCAGATTTATTGGTACTTAATCTGGATCACAAAGATTTGGACATGACTGAGCACACACACATAATCTAAATGAATTATGGGACATCTGTGTTGAGAGATGCCTTCTATAAGGGTCCAAGAACCAAAATTCTATGTTCTGTAAAGTCATTCTCATCTACACACTTATGTTTCAACAATTATGAAGAAATGAGAAAAGTTATGGCTTCCGTATTCAATAGCAACCTAGATTTAGCTTGTCTTGTTTATTGTTTTGTTATTTTTAGATAACTTCCTTGTTTTTGTGAGTTCAAAATGTTTAAAAATATTTTATATAATTTACCTAGCATTTATATATTTTATTGATTATATTTATAAAATATATATTAAAAATACCTATGTTTTATTGATTTTATATTCTAGAATATACTATGACATTTACTGGAGTAGTTTTCATTAATATTGAAATTTTCTCAAAATTTATCCTTAGTAATTCTTACCTATACTACTACTACTACTACTAAGTCACTTCAGTCGTGTCTGACTCTGTGTGACCCCACAGATGGCAGCCCATCAGGCTCTGCCTTCCCTGGGATTCTCCAGGCAAGAACACTGGAGTGGGTTGCCATTTCCTTCTCCAATGCATGAAAGTGAAAAGTGAAAGTAAAGTCGCTCAGTCGTGTTCGACTCTTCGTAACCCCATGGACTGCAGCCTACCAGGCTCCTCTGTCCATGGGATTTTCCAGGCAAGAGTACTGGAGTCGGTTGCCATTGCCTTCTCCAATTCTTACCTATCAGATCAGATCAGTCACTCAGTTGTGTCCGACTCTTTGGGACCCCATGAATCGCAGCACACCAGGCCTCCCTGTCTATCACCAACTCCCGGAGTTCACTCAGACTCACGTCCATCGAGTCAGTGATGTCATCCAGCCATCTCATCCTCTGTCGTCCCCTTCTCCTCCTGCCCCCAGTCCCTCCCAGAATCAGAGTCTTTTCCAGTGAGTCAACTTTTCATGTGAGGTAAAACAAATATTGACTCATAGGTTAAATTTAACTTAATCAAATTAATCCTACCTTTTTATTTAATGAAATGTTGGTTTTAGTACTTAATCAAGTATTAGGAATCAAAAGTCTTAAATTAAATTTTAGAAATCAATATAAGATTTTCACTACTGACACAATGGACACATTATAATGGTACATAGACATTTTTACATAGTTGCAAGTATTTTCATATATATATTTGCAATTAAAAAGACTATCTTTCTAAATTTGTGTGAATTTATTCATTTAAAAATTGAAATCTCCAATGAGATTTGAATACATATCAAAATGTTCCTTTAACGAGTACATTAAGCCTTCAGCAGTGTAATGCAGAAAGACAGCAAGGGAATGTTATTTGGTAGCAATGGTCGAATATTAGTTACTTCCTGAGTGCTTAGACAAGCTGGAAGAATCCCAAGCTGGTTCCTACTTAAATTATAAAAGGCAAGCTCACTATTAACACATCTTTGTAACTTATACTAACTTATATTAAAGTCTACCTTACAAGAAGGATGGAAAAGTGGGTTTTTTTCAGACATGTATCTGTGCCCATGAAAAAAAAAAAAAGTTGAAAGGATGTATCTAAATTCTTAAATATATTTGTTGAATGGAAATTCTTTTGAGATTTGTTTTCTATTTGTAAATGGATTTTTTAAAATTATTTTCAAAAAATTATTCCTTGTAATATAGGTAGATTTATCTCTATACTTTTTTCATGAAATATATCATACACTATTTTGAGAACACATTGTTACAAAAGGTTCTTAAATATACTGTTAATATATTATGAGCAAGAAGCATGTAAGGCATTCTCCCAATTTTCTTCATTTATTGATGTAATATTAAGAGTTCTAGACATAATTCAATGCCAATAAAATAATACCATACTATAAATATAAAAATTCATAAAGAATTAATTATAACATTGAATAGAAAAGTTTTCAAAAATTGTTTTATTGTCATCTTAAGCATCACTAGAACTCATTCTAAGTGAGTTACTATTCTTGAATTTTTTTTCAAATAGTTTATGGTCGTGAAGCTCATTAACAGAGACTAGGCAGATTAAAATTTAAGTGTCATGGTGAGTTATCTCAGCACCTGAAGTTGTATGCAAAACTACTATCCAGAATGTCAAAATAAAAGCCAATGTCTTCTGTTTTCCTCAACAGGGACATTTAAGCAAGACAGTTCTGTGTTCCTTGCTATGTTAATGACCCTATCCCCCAAGTAGCATAGGCCAGTGGCCTCCCCCCATAATTATGAGATCAATAGATAGTCCTCATACCACCAACAGTCTCCAGAGAAGCAGTATAATCCAAGTTAGTGATACATATAGGAATATATACCCAAGTTTTGCATTGATATGATTTATAGGTCTTTTCCTCTCTCTCATTATATATCATATCCTAAAATGTCTATATTTTCCCCAAACATATGATCTTCTTCTGATATAGATATCTCAGACAACCACAGTGTCTTATATTATCCATATTGCACAGTTCTTTTAAGACTAACCTTTGAAGACTCAGTAAGTGTTGACCATAAAATATTTCTGATATCAACACGTAAAATTTTACCCTTCTTGTTACAATGTGGTGTTGTTGCCATTTTAATATTTTTACAACCAATTGACATTTTTTTAATACATTGCTCAATTCTTCAAGGCATATATATTGGGCACTTTTTTTCTATAATTTCCATAAATTTATTTTTGTCTGCAAATTATAATTTTTTGTATTTTAATTTTATAACCCTAGTTTCTTATGAGTATGTATATATGTGCATAAAAGAAATAAATAAGTCATGCATATCATTAAAATATTTGTAATGAATTAAATAACTTACTCTGCTAATATTACAAACTAAATAATAGATTTTTTTAAACACTTTATGTTCTTTGTGTTTGGAGATTGTTAGATACTAGCAAAACAAAAAGCCACATGAGTTGCACAGATGTTTTCATAATGTAAAATATTTAATTTTATTCAATGTGAATTTTTTTCTTGATGTTCAGTCACTCAGTCATGCATGACTCTTTGCAAACCCATGGACTTCAGCATACCAGACTTCCTTTAGCATTACCTTACACAAATTTTTAATCCTAGTTAAAATTGGGACTAATATGTAACTTTATATTACTAATGAATTTTAATTTTAAATGCAGTATAAATAAAAGAATGATTAAAATTTTAAAATTGCTAATGCTTGTAGATAATACATGTATGACCTCAACAAAGTCACATAGAAAGCTCAATTGTACAGACCTATAGTATATATATATTCAAGTAGTATGTTACTACTGTTGTTGTTTAGTCACTAAATTGTGTCTAACTCCATGGACTGTAGCTTGCCAGGCTCCTCTGGCAATGGAATTTCCCAGGCAAGAATACTGGAATGGGAGGTCATTGCCTTCTCTAGGGGCTCTTCCTGACCCAGGGATTAAGGCTGCGTCTTAATCAGATTCTATGCTTCTGAGCCACCAGGGAAGCTATGTCACTCAGTTCCGTTCAGTAGCTAAGTCGTGTCTGACTCTTTGCGACCCCATAAACTACAGCACGCCAGGCCTCCCTGTCCATCACTACCTCCCGGAGTTCACTCAAATTCACATCCATCAAGTCGGTGATGCCATCCAGCCATCTCATCCTCTGTCGTCCCCTTTACATCCTGTCCCCAATCCCTTCCAGCTTCAGAGTCTTTTCCAATGAGTCAACTCTTCGCATGAGGTGGTCAAAGGGATGGAATTTCAGCTTTAGCATCATTCCTTCCAAAGAACACCCAGGACTGATTTCCTTTAGAATGGACTGGTTGGATCTCCTTGCTGTCCAGGAAACACCACAGTTCAAAAGCATCAATTCTTCGACGCTCAGCTTTCTTCACAGTCCAACTCTCACATCCATACATGACCACTGGAAAAACCATAGCCTTGACTAGATGGACCTTTGTTGGCAGAGTAATGTCTCTGCTTTTGAATATGCTGTCTAGGTTGGTCATAATTTTCCTTCCTAGGAGTAAGCATCTTTTTAATTTCATGACTGCAATCACCATCTGCAGTGACTTTGGAGCCCAGAAAAATAAAGTCTGACGCTGTTTCCCCATCTATTTCCCATGAAGTGATGGGACCAGATGCCATGATCTTGGTTTTCTGAATCTTGAGCTTTAAGCCAACTTTTTCACTCTCCACTTTCACTTTCATCGAGAGGCTTTTTAGTTCCTCTTCACTTTCTGCCATAAGAGTGGTGTCATCTGCATATCTGAGGTTATTGATATTTCTCCCGGCAATCTTAATTCCAGCTTGTGCTTCCTCCAGCCCAGTGTTTCTCATGATGTACTCTGCATATAAGTTAAATAAGCAGGGTTTATAAACTCCTTTTCCTATTTGGAACCAGACTGTTGTCCCATGTCCAGTCCTAATTGTTGCTTCCTGACCTGCATATAGGTTTCTCAAGAGACAGGTCAGGTGGTCTGATATTCCCATCTCTTTCAGAATTTTCCACAGTTTATTGCGATCCACACAGTCAAAGGCTTTGGCATAGTCAATAAAGCAGAAATAAATGTTTTTCTGGAATTATCGTGCTTTTTCCATGATCCAGTAGATGTTGGCAATTTGATCTCTGGTTCCTCTGCCTTCTCGAAAACCACCTTGAACATCAGGAAGTTCACAGTTCACATATTGCTGAAGCCTGGCTTGGAGAATTTTGAGCATTACTTTACTAGCATGTGAGATGAGTGCAATTGTGCGGTAGTTTGAGCATTCTTGGCATTGCCTTTCTTTGGGATTGGAATGAAAATTGACCTTTTCCAGTCCTGTGGCCACTGCTGAGTTTTTCAAATTTGCTGGCAAATTTGAATGCAGCACTTTCACAGCATCATCATTCAGGATTTGGAATAGCTCAACTGGAATTCCATCACCTCCTCTAGCTTTGTTCGTAGTGATGCTTTCTAAGGCCCACTTGACTTCACATTCCAGGATGTCTGGCTCTAGGTGAGTGAGTGATCACACCATGATAATTATCTGGGTTGTGAATATCTTTTTTGTACAGTTTTTCTGTGTATTCTTGACACCTCTTCTTAATATCTTCTGCTTCTGTTAGGTCCATACCATTTCTGTCTTTTATCGAGCCCATCTTTGCATGAAATGTTCCCTTGGTATCTCTAATTTTCTTGAAGAGATCTCTAGTCTTTCCCATTCTGTTGTTTTCCTCTATTTCGTTACATTCATCATTGAGGAAGTCTTTCTTATCTCCTTGCTGTTCTTTGGAACTCTGCATTCAGATGCTTATATCTTTCCTTTTCTCCTTTGCTTTTCGCTTCTCTTCTTTTAACAGCTATTTGTCAGGCCTCCCCAGACAGCCATTTTGCTTTTTTGCATTTCTTTTTCGTGGGGATGGTCTTGATCCCTGTCTTCTATACATTGTCACGAACCTCCATCCATAGTTCATCAGGCTCTCTATCAGATCTAGTCCCTTAAATCTGCTTCTCACTTCCACTGTATAGTCATAAGGGATATGATTTAGGTCATACCTGAATGGTCTAGTGGTTTCTCCACTTTTTTCAATTTAAGTCTGAATTTGGCAATAAGGAGTTCATGATCTGAGCCACAGTCAGCTCCTGGTCGTGTTTTTGCTGACTGTATAGAGTTTCTCCATCTTTGACTGTAAATAATATAATCAATCTGATTTTGATGTTGACCATCTGGTGATGTCCATGCGTAGAGTCTTCTCTTGTGTTGTTGGTAGAGGGTGTTTGCTATGACCAGTGCATTTTCTTGGCAAAATTCTATTAGTCTTTGCCCTGCTTCATTCCGTATTCCAAGGCTAAATTTGCCTGTTATTCCAGGTGTTTCTTGACTTCCTACTTTTGCATTCCTGTCCCCTATAATGAAAAGGACATCTTTTTTGTGTGTTAGTTCTAAAAGGTCTTGTAGTTCTTCATAGAACCACTCAACTTCAGCTTCTTCAGAGTTACTGATTGGGGCATAGACTTGGATTACTGTGATATTGAATGGTTTGCCTTGGAAACAAACAGAGATCATCCTGTCGTTTTTGAGATTGCATCCAAATACTGCATTTTGGACTCTTTTGTTGACCATGATGGCCACTCCATGTCTTCTGAGGGATTCCTGTCCACAGTAGTGGATATAATGGTCATCTGAGTTAATTTCACACATTCCAGTCCATTTTAGTTCACTGATTCCTAGAATGTCGACGTTCACTCTTGCCACCTCCTGTTTGACCACTTCCAATTTGCCTTGATTCATGGACCTAACATTCCAGGTTTCTATGCAATATTGCTCTTTACAGCATTGGACCTTCCTTGTATCACCAGTCACATCCACAACTGGGTATTCTTTTTGCTTTGGCTCCATCCCTTCATTCTTTCTGGAGTTATTTTTCCACTGATCTCCAGTAGCATATTGGGCACCTACAGACCTGGGGAGTTCCTCTTTCAGTATCCTATCATTTTGCTTTTTCATACTGTTCATGGGGTTCTCAAGGCAAGAATACTAAAGTGGTTTGCCATTCCCTTCTGCAGTGGACAACATTCTGTTAGACCTCTCCACCATGACCTGCCCGTCTTGTGTGACCCCACAGTCATGGCCTAGTTTCATTGAGTAGACAAGGCTGTTGTCCGTGTGATCAGATTGACTAGTTTTCTGTGATTATGGTTTCAGCGTGTCTGCCCTCTATTGCCCTCTCACAACACCTACCATCTTATTGGGTTTCTTTTATCTTGGAAGAGTGATATCTCCTCACTGCCGCCCCTCCTGACCTTGAACGTGGAGTAGCTCCTCTCTGCCCTCCTGCACCCGTGCACCGCTGCTCCTTGAACGTGGGGTAGCTTCTCCCGGCTGCCGCTCCTGAATTCGGACCTGGGTTAGCTCCTCCCGGCCGCCACCCCTGACCTCACACATGGTGTATCTCTTCCCGGCTGCTGCCACTGACCTCAGATGTGGGGTAGCTCCACGCGACCGCTCCTGCGCTATCGCAACCTGGCACTCTGGGCCGCCACCCCTGACCTCGGACTTGGGTAGCTCCTCTCGGCCTCTCCCCAGCCCCGACCTTGGATGAGAGATACCTATATGGTCCTATAGGAAATCAACTCTGTTGGCAACTTGATCTTGGACTTCCAGCCTCCAGATCTATGAGACAACATTTTTCCATCATTTAAGACACCCAGCTTGTGACATTTTGCAACATTTTGCCATGCCACTCAGTTCAGTTCAGTACAGTTGCTCATTCGTGTCTGACTCTTTGCGACCCCATGAAGGGGGTCGCCAGGCCTCCCTGTCCATCATCAACTCCAGGAGTTCACCCAAACCCACGTCCATCGAGTCAGTGATGCCATCCAGCCATCTTGTCCTCTGTTGTCCCCTTTTCCTCCTGCCCCCAATCCTTCCCAGCATCAGAGTCTTTTCCAATGAGTCAACTTTTCGCATGAAGGGGCCAAAGTACTGGAGTTTCAGCTTTAGCATTACTCCTTCCAAAGAACACCCAGGACTGATCTCCTTTAGAATGGACTGGTTGGATCTCCTTGCAGTTCATGGGACTCTCAAGAGTCTTCTTCAATACCACAGTTCAAAAGCATCAATTCTTCGGTGCTCAGCTTTCTTCACAGTCCAACTCTCACATCCATACATGACCACAGGAAAAACTATAGCCTTGACTAGACAGACCTTTGTTGGCAAAGTAATGTCTCTGCTTTTCAATATGCTATCTAGGTTGGTCATTACTTTCCTTCCAAGGAGTAAGTGTCTTTTAATTTCATGACTGCAATCACCATTTGCAGTGATTTTGCAGCCCAAAAAATAAAGTCTGCCACTGTTTCCACTGTTTCCCCATCTATTTCCCATGAAGTGATGGGACCAAATGCCATAATCTTAGTTTTCTGAATGTTGAGCTTTAAGCCAACTTTTTCACTCTCCACTTTCACTTTCATCAAGAGGCTTTTGAGTTCCTCTTCACTTTCTGCCATAAGGGTGGTGTCATCTGTATATCTGAGGTTATTGATATTTCTCCCAGCAATCTTGATTCCAGCTTGTGTTTCTTCCAGTCCAGCGTTTCTCATGATGTTCTCTGCATATAAGTTAAATAAGCAGGGTGACAATATACAGCCTTGATGTACTCTTTTTCGTATTTGGAACCAGTCTGGTGTTCCATGTCCTGTTCTAACTGTTACTTCCTGACCTGTGCATAGGTTTCTCAAGAGACAGGTCAGGTGGTCTGGTATTCCCATCCCTTCCAGAATTTTCCACAGTTTATTGTGATCTACACAGTCAAAGGCTTTGGCATAGTCAATAAAGCAGAAATATATGTTTTTCTGGAACTCTTGCTTTTTTGATGATCCAGCAGATGTTGGCAATATGATCTCTAGTTCACTGCTGAGTTTTCCAAATTTGCTACACTAAAAATCAATAATTTTGAACCTGGCATTTCAGAAAACATAGATTAATGGATATCATACAGTAAACAACTCTACAATGGATTTTTTAATGAAGAAACCTAAAGTTTCATAGATGTTGAGTGTTAGGAACCTTATATTCAAGGAAGTGTTTAATTTTTCACATAAGGGAATGAGGAAGCTAGTCTGACACTAGCCTCCCAATCTTTAAGATTTTACATAACATAAAGCAATATAGCAAGGTGATTAAAAGCAAGAATGACAGAATTTGAATATGTAGCTTTTATTTCACATGCTTTGCTGTGCTTAGTTGCTCAGTCTTGTCTGACTCTTTGCAACTCCATTGACTGTAGCCCACTAGGCTCCTCTGTCCATGGAGATTCTCCAGGCAAGAATACTGTAATAGCCTCCTCCTGGGAATCTTTCTAACCCAGGTCTCCCACATTGCAGATGGATTCTTAACCATCTGAACCATCAGGGAAGCCCTTATATCACATGTGAAAGAGAGAAATATACTAAACTTGTCTATTTCATTTTTTCCCTATGCTAATATATGAAAATATGCCAATATCTGCTTACATTCTTTGATAATTAAATATTAGCAAATGCAAAGAACTCTATAGCACAGTGCACACTCATCAAATAAGAGCTATTGTATGAGTTTTACAGAGTATCAGGGGCATGTTTCTGCTGGATGGTCTTTCTGTTCATTATTTCAATACTTTGTTTTATCTTGTTTCTATGGTTGTGGTTTTTTTTTAAGCAGCAGTATGTTAGGTAATGTTTTACTGGTAGACACAATTTCCAGTTTCACCTTGAAAGCATGCTCACTTGGTAGTGATCTGCATTCTTTCTGATGTGCATCTAGGCACTTCTGGCAATTACAGAGCTTGCATTTTTTATGACATTGTACCATAAATTTATATCCCAAATCAGAACTGTTTGTGCTGATGATCTTTGTGAGTGACTAGTTTTCCATGTAAAGCATTTGGTCAAACACAGATGTATCCTTGCTGTTTGCCATGATAAATGATGTTTTATTCTATTCTATAACTTCTCACAAAAGATGGAATCTTTTTAGAGTTCATACTGTTCATGGGGTTCTCAAGGCAAGAATATTGTGGCCTCCCTTCTCCTAGACTTTTTGCTGTAAATTTCTTGGTTACAAGGATTGATAAGTGTCCCTGGATACCTGAATATCAGTGTAAGCTTACTTGTCTAGCTTCATGCTTGCTGTTTATGTTTTGACCTTAGGATATTTACTTAGCTTTTTAAAAGTCTGTTATATATTTAAAATAATTTTTACACATATTTTATCAAGTGTTTCAACATGTGTGGCAGGAGACTAAACATTGCAAGAAATAGCAATTATGATTGATTTTTTTGAGTGGTATACAAAAGTGACTGAGCACAAGTAAAGATAAGATGGCCAATTTGAAAGCTTTTGAAGTAGTTATAATGAAAGAGAAGAATGACTAGAACTAGTTTCAACAACAATGAGTAAATGTGGTCAAAACAGGATACATTTGGAAGTAGAGTCTAATAGGAGTCATTGAAGGATTAGTTATGGATTGAGGGAATCATAGAGGAAAATGTGCTTTCTAAGAGTTAAACCTGAAAAACAAGGAAAATGGAAGTATAGTTAATTACCTGGGGAAAAATGAGAGCAGCACAAAAGTCCCTAAGAGTGAGGCTGGAGATACACTAAAGATTTGCTGTAGAATTCATCAGATTTGATGACAGAAGGGTGATGTGTGTAGCAGAGAGGGAGATGGCTTATACATGATGTTCTAGGTTGAGGAAATTTCCAATGATTAATATAATTAAAGTGGCAAGGGGAGAAGGTATGCAAACAGTGCTGATACAAATTCAGTTTTTGGCATATGTATGGGACAATTATATATATAAACGATTTCATCTTCAGGATAAAGTTCTGAGCCAGAGATAAAAATTTTGAAGGCATATTTACATTAATTATCTAAGTTTCTGAGACATGATATGTAAACTTTTTGGAACTTATTGGATAACTTTTACAAAGTCAGGAGCATTTATGAAAATATTAAATGAAATTATACCACAATATTGGGGAGATTCCAAGAGTCTATTCATATTTTGGATTTGTTTTACTTGCAATGTAGCTTTTATTTATAACTTCTGTTCCTTGCAATAATGAAATCCATTAATATGTATTCGAGGTTTTAAACTTTGACTTTAAATGCTACTCTCCTGTGGCAGATAAACTGATTGAAATTAAGGCCCAGAAAATTATTTTATTACTCTGTAGTTTAGATGCTTACTTTCAATTTCTTATATTATGTAACTTTGCTTCCAGGCTGAAATCTGCAAACAACTACAACACTGTGACTGAATTGGCCAAAACACAGGAATTTGTTTTAATGATCCCCATATTTTCAAATTCATCACTTGAAGTATAGGACCCTCTCCAGAGAGCAGAATCAATAAACCTTGAAGAATGCATATGGAACATTATTTAAACTAAGAGCTGAAGGGAAGCTCACAGATGCAAAGGAGCACTGAGGGTGAACTGCAGGAATCTACTAGGGACAACAGGCATATGAATGAAACATGTATCCACAGGATGGTAACTGTGGTATAATGAGAAAAGTGAGAAGAGAAAGAGCAGGGAAAATAGTTACTTACAGAACAGTAAGGGCCCTGTGTAAGTGCAAGTTCACAAAACTGATGTATTCACCTATTCATTTAAGAAAATGATTGGGACTTCCTGGAGTTGTGCTTGGTTCCAGCAGTACAGAATAGAATAAAATTTTGAAAGGAATACTGATCATTGTGATATTATTTATATACTCTAAGTAGCATTCAGTATTGCCATGGGAAGCCTTGGGAAGAACATTTGACACCAATCAGTAGGTTAGGAAAGGTATTCATCCCACTGGGAGTTTAACCTTTCAGGGATATCTTGGAGTTAGAAAATGGAAAAGGAAAACCTTCAAAGGAGAGAGAAAAGCATGTGCAAAGGCATGAAGGCAAGAAACAAGCAGTGTCCTTGAGATATGGTGCCTCCAGTGTGTCTATGGTACAGATCAGAGAGGATATGAAAGTGATGAACCTGGAAGTGTTTTAAAGGGCTGAGATATAAAGGAGTTTGTGTGTTATCCTCAGGAGTTTGCATCTTAATTTGAAGGGGATGGAGAGGCACTGAATTCTTAGAAGCACAGAATGAAGTAAGAGATATGCACTTTGATAACAAGGCAGAAGATAACATGAAGAAAGGTGAAATCCATTTTGGACTCATAAATGACTGTAGTATTTAAGAAGCAGTGGTAAAAAATGAGGTGTAAGTAGAATTTGCAAATAATCCAACTACTAAACATTAAAATCCCCAAAATCTTTGAAATTCACTCACAGGTGTTTTATATGAAGATGGTTTTTCTAAGAAAATGCACAAATATTACCTACAAAATAAAATAACAAAGAATAATTAAATATAAATATCATGTACAGTGTTTGCTTAGCTTATTCAATGCGTAGCTGTAGCAACAAATGTCTAATGGACATTAACTTTCAAAAATGTTACCAATCTGTTCTATACATGTCTGCTCCTCTGTTAACTGTCTGAAAGAGAGACACCAATACATATGTTTCAAAGACTAATAGGATGAATAAGACATTCTCAAACTTAGCTTTAAACATTTCAAAATCTTTTAGTTTTCATAATCATTTAATATTTGCCTTTTTTTCTCAAGAAACTTTTAATAGATGTGACATGCTCATTAACTTTAAACTATTGCATGATAATAATGACCATTACAAAGTAATCAAAAGGAAGTCAGGAACATCATGACTTTAATCCCTTCACTGTTATTCTTTTCGTATCACCAGTGCTAAGCAAATTTCCTTGTGCTGCCATGAGCCACTGTATTATCAGAATGATTTTGATTAAATTAAACATTTTATTTGTTCATCTATTCAATTATCACATTAATAAATATTTCTTGAAGGTTTTAGTGATGTGAGTTACTGAGCTAGGAATCAAGGATATGAAGACAGTCTAAAGAATTAAGTGGATAAATAGGAGCAGGTCCTACAAGAAACTTATGACAAGATGCAATTAATAAAGTGATATACTTTAAATCCATATCAATATATAAAGCTATAAAAAGCCTTATGTTAACTTGATTGGTTGGTAAGATAATGGTCAGCAAATTATCTTTGGTTAAGGTTAGTGTGGCTGCACTAAAATAAAATATGAATTAAACTGGTAAATGCAGTGAAAAAATATCCCACGAAATATTTACTAGAATTTATAATGTAGAAGTTGGGAAACCTTATCCTTTTCAAACGTGTGATTATATATATGTTTTGCTTTTACTATTCCAGTGGCAGTGTGAAGGATGCATTTGAAGGTAACAAAAATACAAAAAAGTTAGGACAGTACTGTATGAGTCCAAACTAGAAAGAATAAGTTCTACTGAGAGTAGCAAAGAGGGTACAAGATCCAGGGATGCAAAACTGGTCAAATCTAAAAAAATATAAAGGTGGTTCATTGTAGCAATGGAGGAAAGTAGTTACATGAGGTTAAAGAACAGGATTATAGGAGTAATGGAATGGAAGAGCCAGAAGTAAAAATGATGGTTATGAACAATTATTTGCCAATATATTTTAAATACTTGATAAAATGGATACATTCCTAGGAAAATGCCAGAACAAAAATGATAGAAGAGGTATTTGAATAGTTATCCATCAATTTTAGAATCTGTTGCTACTGCTGCTGCTGCTAAGTCGCTTCAGTCGTGTCCGACTCTGTGCGACCCCATAGACGGCAGCCCACCAGGCTCCCCTGTCCCTGGGATTCTCCAGGCAAGAACACTGGAGTGGGTTGCAATTTCCTTCTCCAATGCATGAAAGTGAAAAGTGAAAGTGAAGTCGCTTCAGTCGTGTCCGACTCTGTGCGACCCCATAGACAGCAGCCCACCAGGCTCACCCATCCCTGGGATTCTCCAGGCAAGAACACTGGAGTGGGTTGCCATTTCCTTCTCCAATGCATGAAAGTGAAAAGTGAAAGTGAAGTCGCTCAGTCGTGTCCAACTCTTAGCCAACCCATGGACTGCAGCCCACCAGGCTCCTCCATCCCTGGGATTTTCTAGGCAAGAGTACTGGAGTGGGGTGCCATTGCCTTCTCCGTTAGAATCTGAGTCTGTAATTTTAAAATATTTTCACAAATAAACTTTTACATCTATGTGGCTTCACTCATAAAATTTAACAAATGTTGAAATTGATAAATTCTACTAAACTATGAACATCTCCTAAGGAATAAAAAAGTCAGAGCGTTCCACAACTCACTTTATGAGGCTTAAATAACCTTGATATAAAAACCAGATAAGGATATTATAAGAAAATAAAATTTTAAAGAAACATAATTCATGAATATAGATGCAAAAATCTTAGAGTATATTATCAGTATAAATCCAGGGTTTTATAAAAAAGGATAGTAAAGAAAATCACTATCATTTAAAATAGGAATAATTTCACTTCATAGAATTGTCATCTATATACATAGTTAAGAGAGTGAAATGCAATTTGCTCAATTGCAGAAGGTATTTTCAAATCATATAACCTATAAAAGTCTTGTATCTAACTTATATAAATTATTAAAGCAATAAAAAAATCAAGAACCTAATTTTAAGAAGTCTAAGAAAGAATTCCTTGGCAGTCTAGGGGTTAAGTCTCTGCTTCCACTACAGGGGAGCCAGGTTCAATCTGTGGTCAGAGATCTCACATGCCACATGGTGTGGCCAAAAAAAAAAGTAATAAACTTTTCTTCCCAAGTGGCTCAATGGTAAGGAATCTGTCTGCAAATGCAGGAGACACAGGAGATGGGGTTCAACCCCTGGGTTGGGAAGATCCCCTGGAGAAGGGAATGACAACCCACTCAAGTGTTCTTGCCTGGAAAATCCCAAGGACAGAGGATCCTGATGGGTTGCAATCCATGGGGTCACAAAGAGTCGGACATAAGTAAGCATGGCAAGGGAGACATAAAGAATCAGTTTATGGTTAAATTATTTTAATTAGCTTATAAATACAGAAAGGTGCTAAATTCTTATGTAATTACAGAAATGCCAATGTATACTCAGCTGAATGACCGATAGTAAGAAAAAAGAAGGAAAAGTAAAAATCTGACAAACTGATGGTGGAAATACAGAGCAGTGGGAGCCCCCATATACTATTTGAAGGAATATAAATTGTTAAAATTTCCTTTTGAAAATTATTTGGTATTATCAACAAACATTTGCAGGTTGCTAACACTGAATCTGCAAAGACTGTATGAGACAGGAATTCCATTTCTACATATATACCCAATTGATATTCATGGGTATGTGCATCAAGACTCTTAGAGCTGTCATGGGAATGCTAAAATAGACCAGAAAACAACTAAAATACCTACTAAGAGTAGATTAGATAGATTGCTGTAAATAAATGCAATGGAATACTATAGAGCAATGAAAACAAAGGAATTATAAACAGTTTAACATTTTATACATATTTGGTGAGCAAAAGAATACAGATAGAAAATGGTACATGCTGGAGGTTACATTTACATTAGCTCCAAAATACTGGCCAAATAATACTATAGCTTTTAGTGTGGTACTGAGATGGGCAAGAAAGCTATTACCCAATATCAAGATAATATATGTCTCTTGGGGACAGCCAGAGGATGTAGAAAATGAAAGTGATAATGAAATATCTTTGGGGAGGTGGCAATATTCTTTTTTCTTTGGATCATTAGGTTGTACACTTTTTCTGTGTATTTTCTCTGTGCTACATATTGTAATGAAAAATGATACAAGCTACTGCTGAATGATAAATTCTCATTGGTTTAGTTCTGTTTATTTCAAATAAGTTTATCTTACTCAAAATGACCCTATGTGTAGAGTTATGTAATTCAACTCCTCAGAAATGTGTTTTCTAATGATGGGAAAGACTGATATTGATAGTTACTATATGGTTTTACTTTGAGAGGTAAATGAGAAAATGATGATTAAAAGGATCTGAAGTAGCAGATTTTCCTTATGTGTCAAATTTCTAATGTCAAATTATTTTCTAATCTAATTATATCATGTCAAACAAACTTACTCTCATCTTCATTCTCCTTTCTTTATTTCTTCTCCACTTCAATAATGATAGAAGTCTGTCAATTTATTATCAAAATATCTAAAGTCTCCTTCAACTTTCTTACTCTTTCTACTATGATTCCTTTGATATTAATTCAATAATGAGAGGTGGCTGGAAAATAGCATCATATTGAAGAGAAATTACTGATGTGGAAGTTGAAGGATTTAATAATTAGGAAAGTTCAATGGAAAAGCCTTTAAATGAGTGAAGGAAGGAAGTGGTGTTTATTATATGTTTAATATCAGAAACATGCTATGTGGAAAATTTAATAAATTGTGGATATAGTTAATTTGTTATGATCATTTGGATCATATAACAGGAGGGAATGCTCAGGAATGTGATAGGATATTAAGTGATAGGATATTCAGATTTAAAGAAGGATATTTGAACTACATATTTATACAATAATATTTATTAAAACACTTTATGTAAATTAGACGAATGAGAAGAACAGTGGGGTTAAAAATGAACCCAATGGCATACAATTTGAAATAGTGATTGAAATAAGCATGAGCAAAGAAACCTCGTTGTTGTTCAGTCACTTAGTCGTGTTCAACTTTTCGCCACAACATGAACTGCAGCACACCAGGCTTCCTTGTTTTTCACCACCTAGCAGAGCTTGCTCAAACTCATGTCCATTGAGTCAGTGATCCCATCCAACAATCTCATCCTCTGTCATCCCTCTCTCCTTCTGCCTTCAGTCTTTCTCACCATCAGGGTTTTTTGCTAATGAGACAGCTCTTTGCATCAGGTGTCCAAAGTATTGGAGCTTCAGCTTCAGCATCCATCCTTCCAGTGAATATTCAGGATTGATTTCCTTTAGGATTGACTGGTTTGATCTCTTTGCAGTCCAAGGGACTCTCAAGAGTCTTCTCCCACATCACAGTTCAAAAGCATCAATTTTTCAGTGTTCAGCCTTTTTTATGGTCTTACTCTCACATCCATACATGACTACTGAAAAAAAGTAGCTTTGACTAGACAGACTTTTGTTGGCAAAGTAATGTCTCTGCTTTTTAATATGCTGTCTATTTTGATCATAGCTTTTCTTGCAAGGAGCAAGTGTCTTTTAATTTCATGGCTGCAGTCATCATCTGCGGTGATTTTGGAGCCCAAGAAAATAAAGTTTCTCACTGTTTCCATTGTTTCCCATCTATTTGCCATGAAGTGATGGGACTAGATGCCATGATCTTCATTTTTTTTGAATGTTGAGCTTTAAGCCAACTTTTTCACTCTCCTCTTTCACTTTCATCAAGAGGCTCTTTAGCTCCTCTTTGCTTCTTGCCATAAGGGTGGTGTCATCTTCATATCTGAGATTGTTGCTATTTCTCCCAGCAATCTTGACTCCAGCTTGTGCTTCATCCAGCCTGGCATTTCACATGATGTACTCTGCATATAAGTTAAATGAGCAGGGTGACAATATACAGCCTTGACATACCTCCTGTCCAAATGTAGAACTAGTCCATTGTTCCATGTCTGGTTCTAACTGATTCTTTTTTACCTGCATACAGATTTCTCAGGAGACAGGTAAGGTGGACTGGTATTGCCATCACTGTAAGAATTTTCTACAGTTTGTTGTGATCCAGACAGTCAAAGGTTTTAGCATAGTCAATGAAGCAGAGGTAGATGTCTTTCTGGAATTCTCTTTCTTATTCTATGATCCAACACATATTTGCAATTTGATCTCTGGTTCCTCTGCCTTTTCTAAATTCATCTTGAACATCTGGAAGTTCTTTGTTCACATACTGTTGAAGCCTGGCTAGGAGAATTTTGAGCATTACTTTGCTAGTGTGTGAAAGAGTGCAATTGTGATGTAGTTTGAACATTCTTTGGCATTGCCTTTCTTTGGGATTGGAACAAAAACCTACACAGCAACAAAAGAAGCACACATTTCAGATACACACAACAGTATAGATGAATTTTAATGGTATTGTGATAGAAACTAAGTATAGTGAGAACAGGCAAAATCATAGTGAGAGAAAGCAGATTAGTAATTGCTAGGTACTGGCATATGTGTTAATGGCAAAGTGTCAGGAGGAAGCTGTTGAGGTGATGAAAGTATTCCATATTATGAGTATGGTGGTGTTTACATACTATGATTTCTATAGTAAAAGGATAATAAAATTATATTTTTATGATGGCTGAATTTTGTTGTATGTATCTGTCATCAGTTGGTCTGTATTCCCCAAAATGAGATGTTGAAGTCCCAGTCCCTGGCACCTGTGAATTTGATATTATTTGGTGATAGGATCTTTATTTGCAGATGTAATCAAGTTAAAATGAGATACAATATTAAAGTCCTGTCTAAATCCAATGACCAATATCCTTATAAAAGGCCATGTGAAGGCAGAGGTACAGAGTCAGGGAGAATGTCACTCAGAGACTGGAGCGATACATCTGTGAACCAAGGAGTGTCAAAGGTAGCTGGTAATTGCAAGAAGATAGAAGAGAATCATTATAATTTTATTTATTTTAAAACCTCAAGAAGGAACCAATCTTGCTGATGTATTGACTTTAAGCTTCTAGCTTCCAGAACTACGAGAAAATAAAGTTCAGTAAGCCACCCCATTTGCAGTCATTTGTTATAGGAATCCTAGAAAACTAAAATAGTATATTTTACCACAGTAAAAGCTCCCTTTTGGAAGATAGCATAAGGGAATATTGTGAATAATATATGCAAATTGTATTGGTGAAGTGACAAGTCAGTATTATAAGTAAAAAAAGAAAAATGCTTGGATAATGATAGTTATTAACTTAAAGTAAAAAAGATTGAATGACACATGACTGTCTTTAACTGATTTTAAAGTTGTGTACAAAATTGCTTTGTGTTTTAAATTAAATCCTAGGTTGTATATTAGTTAGCATTACCTAACTGATGTAATAACTAGGCCCCAAATGTGTTATATGTTTGCTCGGATGATAATACTGGGCAGGTGAAAAAGCTGGCAGTGATCCAGCTTGATGTAGCTCTGCCACATTCAACAGTTTGTTTCCTACATCTCCTGTGGAGAAACACAGAAGAACACAGGTGGGATGATTTTATGAGCCAAAGCTGGAATAGGTGCCAATCACTTCCACACATATTTCCTTGGCTGGCACACAGTCATATGGCTTAACCTAACTGCCAAGGAACCTAGTAAATTTGTTTAGCTGTGTACTAGCTCTTGAAGAAATATCGCTTCAGTTTGAAATGAGCAAAAATTGAATTTTCTCAGCTAAAGAATTTCTGTGAAAGTTCATTACGACCATACCACTTTAGATCAGGCTATAGCTGTAATATTATAATTGGTCTTCATGTAGCTATTCACTTCTCCACCTCAATCCAATGTGGACTTCTTAAAATTTGAGCCTCTTCTTGCCATGTCTCAGTTTAATACTCTTCGGCAGAGAGCCAGTGTTGATTTAAGTGAAAAAAATAGAGTCTAAGAATTCAAGCAGGATCTGAGTTCTGCTTATATTCACAAACTTAGTTCTGGTCCTCTATATTTTGTTCTCAAACCAATTTTAGACCTCTCACAACACCTAAAATATCATACTTCAGTGTCTAAAACCCATCATGCTTACTCTTACCTGGAGTGTTCATATATCTGAAATATTTGCTGAACAATATCAGTCCTGGGTGTTCTTCGGAAGGAATGATGCTAAAGCTGAAACTCCCGTACTTTGGCCACCTCATGCGAAGAGTTGACTCATTGGAAAAGACTCTGATGCTGGGAGGGGTTGGGGGCAGGAGGAAAAGGGAACGACAGAGGATGAGATGGCTGGATGGCATCACTGACTCCATGGACGTGAGTTTGAGTGAACTCCGGGAGTTGGTGATGGACAGGGAGGCCTGGCGTGCTGCAGTTCAAGGGGTCGCAAAGAGTCAGACACGACTGAGTGACTGAACTGAACTGAACTGAACTGAAGTTCATTCAAGTTTTTTCATATGCTGTAATGGAAAAATGCTAAAGCTGAAACTCCAATACTTTGGCCATCTCATGAGAAGACTTGACTCATTGGAAAGACTCTGATGCTGGGAGGAATTGCGGGGCAGGAGGAGAAGGGGACGACAGAGGATGAGATGGCTGGATGGCCGACTTGATGGACATGAGTTTGGGTGAACTCCGGGAGCTGGTGATGGACAGGGAGGCCTGGTGTGCTGCAATTCATGGGGTCGCAAAGAGTCGGACACAACTGAGCGACTGAAGTGACTGAATGGAAAAACCTGAACAAACTTTTTGACCCAACCCAACACTAGTCTTCTCTCTCTTTACCTTAATAAACTTTTCTCATCTTTCAGATATAGCCTCAAAAATTATTTCGTTAAGGAATACTTTTCCATTGACTCTTATGCCCCAAGGATAAGTTTGTTTTCCTGAATTTAGGTTTATATGAAATCCTGTACATATTCCTTTAGAGCACAAGCACATGAATAACTTTCAATAATCATAATAATTAGTTTTTAAATCTGAGTTTCCCAGCTAAAAATTTACAGGCAGAGATCGTGGTAGTGTTGTCCACCATTTCCTGTGTCAGTGATTATCATGTAGTAGGTTGCTAAAAGGCTAATTGATAGAGTTGCTTACTGTTTCATAGAAGGGTATCTAATTATGTATTTACAAAGTGGATTTTTCTTAAAAGAGACAGAGTAAGGCAACAAAATGTTTGTAGTTTTTTTTTTTTTAATTTGAATCCAATGAGGTAGCATACCATTCAGAGAAGGCAATGGCACCCCACTCCAGTACTCTTACCTGGAAAATCCCATGGATGGAGGAGCCTGGTGGGCTGCAGTCCATGGGGTCGCTAAGAGTCAAACATGACTGAGCAACTTCACTTTCACTTCTCACTTTCATGTACTGGAGAAGGAAATGGCAACCCACTCCAGTATTCTTGCCTGGAGAATCACAGGGACGGGGGAGCCTGGTGAGCTGCCGTCTATGGGGTCGCACAGAGTCAGACACGACTGAAGCAACTTAGCAGCAGAAGCATACCATTGATAATAGCACAAAATAACACACACTTAATCCCTTCCTCATTTTATAATCAAGTGTGTAATAAAAGTACACAGTGGAAAAGACAGGGACTTATTATTTAGTATAGAACTCATATATTCTAAAGATGCTATTAATATTTTAAATTTATTCGTTTCTATATTCACATGAAGTCTACATTAAAGAACAGAGTTTTTTCCCAGATACATAGTTGATTTCACAAACAAACATACTTAAAACATCTATAACCCCCTGCCTCCCATCACAAAGCAATAGTGCTTGATTAGGACTGATAGAATAAATAAAATGAAACAACAAAAATAAAGTTTGAAAGCCCTAAATTGCAAAATTTGCTTCATTAAAAAATTCTTAATGTTTTAAATGTGCATAGATATAATGTATAAGGCAGAGGTTTATTAAAGATTGCTCTCAGAACTTATCCCTTACAATCATAAGACATTATGTCTGAAATTTGCATGAATCTAAAATACTCATCACTTATAATTTGTCCATTTTTCATAGACAGACCCCATTTACCATGGAAAATTTCACTGGGTTATTAAAATGGAGAGTGTGGTGCTGGAACCCTTTTGCTGGGCTGGGAGATAAAGCAAGGCAGTGCTCCTGTAGTACTACCCCAGTGAGCACTGATGATGCTCATAGCCACTCCACCTGAGTCACAACCTAGGCCCCCTGGTCTTTCTCTGCATGGCTAGACTGATTCTCTTCCGAGGGCCAGATTGGTCCAGACCTTATGCCAGGTTGTGGTGTAGAGTGAGCAGGGCCAGGGTAGTCACACCACTTGGGTTCAGATCAGATCAGATCAGATCAGTCGCTCAGTCCTGTCCGACTCTTTGCAAACCCGTGAATCTCAGCACGCCAGGCCTCCCTGTCCATCACCAACTCCCGCAGTTCACTCAGACTCACATCCATCGAGTCAGTGATGCCTTCCAGCCATCTCATCCTCTGTCATCCCCTTCTCCTCCTGCCCCCAATCCCTCCTAGCATCAGAGTCTTTTCCAATGATTCAACTCTTCGCATGAGGTGGCCAAAGTACTGGAGTTTCAGCTTTAGCATCATTCCTTCCAAAGAAATCCCAGGGCTGATCTCCTTCAGAATGGACTGGTTGGATCTCCTTGCAGTCCAAGGGACTCTCAAGAGTCTTCTCCAACACCACAGTTCAAAAGCATCAATTCTTCGGTGCTCAACCTTCTTCACAGTCCAACTCTCACATCCATACATGACCACTGGAAAAACCATAGCCTTGACTAGACGAGCCTTTGTTGGCAAAGTAATGTCTCTGCTTTTGAATATGCTATCTAGATTGGTCATAACTTTCCTTCCAAGGAGTAAGCGTCTTTTAATTTCATGGCTGCAGTCACCATCTGTAGTGATTTAGGGAGTGTGGAAAGGTGGCAGCTGCCTGTGAAAAGCTCTTCTTGTCTTGATTGTTGCCAAACCAGGGCACAAGCACTCCTCAAAAGTAGAATAAGCTCCTACAGCACTTCTGGTCTTATCAAGTGGTTCTCCTAACAGACAAGGGGGCTTGTCTCCTCCATGTAGGACACCAGGATTGGGACACTCCCTGTGTGGCCTGACCCACTTACTCTCAGGGTAAGTCTGCTTATACAAACTTTTTTTCCCTTTCAGATCCCTCTTAGGGGCTGAGTTCCTATGCCTTTCTTCATCTACCATGTCACTTGGAAATCTTTCTTACAGCTTTGGTTGTATGAGTTTGTCTGCCAGTTTCCAGCTAGTTTTCTGTGAGAACTGTTCCACAGGTAGATGTACTTTTGATGTGTTTATAGGGAGAGGTAATCTACATGTCCTCCCACTCTGCCATCTTGATCCCTGCTCCCCTCTGAGTCATGTAGAATTAAAATTTCAGCATCATTACTAAGAATTTCCTAAAATTTCCCTTCAGGCTTTCATAAAAAGACATTTTAAAGAGTTTGGGAGTGGATTAACAATAACTGTATATCATTAGGGAAACATTTTATATCTCTTTAAATGAAAGTTGGGAAATCTCAGTTCCATATTTTTTTCTTTATATTTCTTTTCTAGAGATCGTTTTCATTCTAATACTAAAAGAATGCTTTTAAGAACATTATTTTAAATATTTTGGACTAATAGATGTCTCATTTGGGATTTTTAAATGTAAATGCTTGTAAATTATGTTACTAACTTATTCCATGTTGCTACTGAATATGGAAGATGTGCTTAGCTTTGTGTGTGTGCACACACTCATAAAGTATGATATATAGTCAAATAATTTACAAATAATGTATTTTGCAGTCATTCAATAGTAAAAGCTAAATTTAGTAATTTGTGGAATCTTCAACAATATCATCCAATGATAGATGATACCCTGAAAATGAAACATGTTACGTCCAAATTAAATTCCATCTAGTCCAGCTTAGACCTGAGCCTAGTGTTTCCTAAACTAGTGTTTCCTGATAAGAATATGAAAAGTTCATTTAAAAACAGTTTCATAAGCATGAATATTAAATGAGTAAAACTAAATTATTAACTTGAAAAGAGGATTAAAATATATATTTAATTCTCTGTACTACAATGAAGAGAAAGAAATCTTTAGGATTACATAATTCTCAAAAAGTAAAATACCCAAGGCTAACTTTGGTGGTGGTGGTTGAGTCGCTAGGTTGTGTCCAACTCATGAGACCTCATGGACTGTAGCTCACCAGACTCCTCTGTCGATGGGATTTCCCAGGCAAGAATACTGGAGTGGGTTGCCATTTCTTCTCCAGGGTATCTTCTCAACCCAGGAATGTAACCAGCATCTCCTGCATTGCAGGCAGATTCTTTACCACTGAGCCATTAGTGAAGCCCATTACTAGTATTATGTATTATCTTAGGAAAGGCTTGTTTATTCCATATTTATTTCTTCTACTGCATGACTTTTTCCACATTGAGTAATATTGCCACAGATTTACCTGTCTCAGACTTCAATTCCTTCTAATCTTGGAGGTATGCATATATTTTAAATAATTAAATGATAAAAACTTCAAATTACTTTACAAAACACATGTAGCAATGTTCTGCTAAGCTGGAAAACTCAACATTCACGAAGGCTGATTTGCCAACTTCCCCGACAATACACACATTGCATAACTTTACCTATATCACCTTCTCTCTCCTACCTTCTCTCTCATACATCTTGGGTACTTGATTTCTACCAGAAAGAATGAAACCCTAAAGTCTCAGTGAACCTTGATTCATTTTTTTCCCCCAGCTCACATGAAAGGAAACATCAGTTTTTTTAGATCTATTTCTATTCTCTCTCACCAACTTTTATTGACAGTGATAAACAACAATGAAAAGAATAACAATAAAGTTAACACCCCTATGCTTTTGAATTGTGGTGCTAGAGAAGACTCCTGAGAGTCTCTTGGACAGCAAGGAGATCAAGCCAGTCAACCCTATAGGAAATCAACCCTGAATCTTTATTGGAAGGACTGATGCTGAAGCTGAAGTTCCAGCACTTTGGCCACCTGATGTAAAAGCTGACTTATTGGAAAAGACTCTGATGCTGGGAAAGATTGAGGGCAGGAGAAGAAGGGGACAACAGAGGATAAAATGGTCAGATAGCATCACTGATTCAATAGACAAGAGTTTGAGGCAACTCTGAGAGATAGTGAGGGATAGGGAAGCCTGGAAGTGCATGGAGTTTCAAAAAGTAGGACAAAAGTAAGTGACCAACAGCAACACCTCAATTAATGTGAAATATATTTTAATATCTAGATGGTGGAGAGGTCATGAACACAAAACTCTTCATTATTATAGACAAAATTAGGTAATAACCAACAATTGATAAAATAAAAATATCTAACTACAGAAAAATAACTGCAAATGAATGTAGATAAAAAAAACTTAGTGGAACCTATTAATAGAATGTAGTTTGACATTCACAGAGGTGACCTGGAGGGTGGTTGAAAAGACTACCCAGATAGATAAGCATCTGAGAATTGAAACTCAGAAAGAGATATCTGATAAGGAAATTTAGGTTGAAGTCCCAGGTAGTGAAATGTTCTTCTCAGGTTTCTCTCCAGGAGTATGATGAGAGTCTGACCTTTACTGGGAAATGTCCTGACAACTCTTCTTTCTCCTTACTCTCTCTCTCCACTGTTGTAGAGAGAGTTGTGGTGTTGCTGAGGAAGTTAGAGGAGTTGTGGACAAGTTAAAACAAAACAGTAATCCATGTAACATTTTATTTTTGGTGAGTAAACAAAGCATATCTAGTCTAAAATTTATAAACATAAAGCAAGCTTACTTTGTTTTATTGTACTTCACAGATGTCATGTATTCTATAAACTGAAAGTTTGTGGTAACCTTCTGTTTAGCAAGTATATTGGTAGCATTTTCCCAGCAGCATTTTTTCCCTTTTGTGTCTCTGTTTCCCATTTTTGGTAACTCTCAGTATTTCAGACTTTTCCATTACTATGTTTGTTATGATGACCTATGGCCAGTGGTCTTTGATGTTATCCTATGATTTACTGAGGGCTCAGATTGTGATAAGAATATTTTAGCCATAAAGTATTTTTAATTAAGGAATGCACATTGTTGTTTTTCTTTTTTTTTTTAAGACATAAGGCTATTGTACATTTAATAGACTATAAAGTAGAAACATAACTTTTATATGCCTCAAGAAACCAAAAAATTCATATGACTTGCTTTATTTAGAAATTTGCTCTATTGTGGTGTTCTGCAACTGAAAACACAATATTTCTGATGTATACTTGTACCCTCAAATTATACAACAGAGTTTCTCACAGGAAAATGAGATGCACTTAGGAACATCTTTGTCCCAGTAAACAATAAGGTGAAGTACTTGAATATCTTAATCTTACAGGCCTCAGACTCATTTTTTGTTCATGTATAAAATTTTTAAATAAAGCCAGAAAAGTGATCAAATGTCCATAAAAAAGGATGATTTTCAATGGCACCCTGGGTTCACAAAAACAAAAAAAAATTAGTGACAACTTAAAGCTCTTTCTTTTTCATGGATTCAGTTAACCACCTAAAACTCTGTGAAAATGAAATGGTGACTTAATCTTAAAAGGGTGGATGTCATGTCATTATCATAACCTTCTACACTTCACATAAATCTCCAAGTTTTCTTCCTATTTAGGAAATGTATGAATGCCAATTTTTACTGGAGGTATCTGCCTTGGGGATATCTAAAACACACAAAGAGAGAGTTTAAATTTCCATGACCAGTCAGGCCAACCTCATGCATTTCATTTAAAAATGAAAATTGTATTTTCCATACATTTTCCACTTCTTTGTCAACTCTTCTGATAAGATGAATTCTATGCCTTGATGTGCAGAAGCAAGATGTTTGAAATAAGAGAGATAACATATATTGCTCAGTAAAAGCAGCCTATTCCTGAAAGAAAGAACCCAGGGTCTGTGAGACTTACCGGTGTGTTCAATGAAGCATGGTTGATGAAATGAGCAGGCTTGGAACCGAGGTGCTCATTTACAAAAGTGGAAGAGACAGGTCAGCTATTGACAACTGGAACCACCAAACTTCTGAACCAAATAAACAATAATTTTATATGTATTCACAGCAATGATGAAAACAAATAGGAAAAAGATAGGCTAATCAGAGGAAAATTATTTCTGAAGTCAGGACACCATGCTGTGCTAAATTATCTTTTCTGGTTGCTGCCTAATGAATTTTAAATCAATAGTTCTAGTGTACACTTATGTATAAAATTTTCAGTCAATGTATTTTACTTTTTAACATTGTGGATAAAGCTATTGTAGCAGAAAATTGTAAATGATTCAGAAATGAAGAAGAATAGATGAAAAATTCTAAAAACCTGATAAAAATACAGTGGGAGAGTTGTGGTAAGGAGCTATCAAAATAATATTTGTGGAGAGAAACACTTATTTTTCAGTATATGTATCATTCACGTTTATGGTGTTTGAAAATGTTTCTCTCTAAATCTTTGACTTTTTTCATTCACTATGATGTTGCCAGGCACACCATTTTCTCTAGGGTAAATGCAAAGTGAAGAAGTGGGACTCACTCTCTCAATAATTTTGTTTGCATCACAAAGAGCCCCCACAACAAGAACCTCTGTCTCCTTCCTGTCCTTGACTCTTCTGCAAGTTTTACCGCCATTTCTTCTTATCAATTTTACTCTGCTAATAAATGCTTTCATCAAAATTGAACACTGGGGGGCTTTTATGGAAGAGAAAGATAAAACTCTTTTCCCCTGCCAATGAGGAAATTAATGTTTCATTCTGTTGGTTATTTGACCATTTTTTTACAATCTATATGTTTTGTCATGTGTGCATTATATGTGGGTAAAGCATGTATATGAAGGCTCACATATGCTTGTGTGCTCAGTCTATGATTATATCTATACGGTATTAAATAATAAGACAAAGAGATAATCTGCCAGATAAGCTAGCTATATAATATTCAGAGACCAAATCTGTCTCTTGTCAAAAGGAGGTCAATCAGTCAGGTTCATTTTTTCCTTCTCTCTGACTGTTAAATTTATTCAAAAGGCTCTATTTGTCTATCTCAAAGATCTGATTAATTAGTAGTTTTCCCCCTTAGAAGAGCATTAGTTTTCTTCATCTGGAATCATTATACTTCACAAACACCCACATTTAATTCCCTTCAATCTATTTATCTTAGAAACTGAGGCATTGAACGAGTCAGTATACCTGATTCCTTTGTGGTTTAACCAGTGAGAGCATGTGTAGCAGGCCATGCTCAAACAGAGTCTTTTGTCTCCAGGTCTGTCTTTGTACTCAAAAGAGCCAACTGGGAATAACATCTGTAGTTTACTTACAAATGGTATTGTTATGTGGCCACAGCTTCAGACAGTCTCTTAAATGCCAGCTATATGTTGGCAATCAAAACAGCGTGGGTACCCATTCAAATCTGTATTCTCTTGAATATGCATAACCTCTTCATCACTGGAGAGTTTGCCAGCGTTGAGAACTTGGATTCAAACACGAAATTTAAAACCCACAAAATGATTTTTTGTCAAAAATGAAAAACAAGATTGCCATTTAAACAGATGATTAGAGAATAATCAGAAAGAGATTCACAATGATGGGTAGAAAAAAATACACAAGGAGAGAAGAGAATAAAAAAAAAGGGAAAAGTTAGAAAGCCTTTGAGTGACATGTAATATATTGCTTAATTTATGAGTGATCAATATTACAGGGAACATGAACTCTATACAAATAATAGATATATTGTAAGCTGAAGGCAAGTGCAATACTTAATAAAATTATTAAAAGTCAATTGAACAATCAATTATAAAATTATGAACTAAAGACTAATTTTTGTGACAAAAGTGTTAAAAAATGAGGGGATGAGGAGATGAGAGAGAACTGGTATAACAGGAAAAAGTTTAAAGGCAGATGTTGAAACCAGGATGAATGATACTTGCATAAAAAATACAATTTACTAGGTCAAGAAAAAAATTGAGTAAAGTCGTAAGTGAAGCAATACAGGCACAATAGTGAGCTTGTATTATTTTTTTCCTGTGGCTGCTGTTACAAATTACCACTGCTGGATGGTTTAAAACAACAGAACTTTATTTCTTATAGTTCTTGTGGCCAGCAGTCTAAAATTAAGATCACTGAATGAAAAGGCGTCAGCAGAGCTGTCCTCTCTCTGGATGCTCTAAGATACGGTACACATCTTGCCCCTTGGAGCTTCTGGTGCTATTGGCATCTCTGGTGCTTGCGGCCAAATCACTGCTGTGGCTGCTTCCTTGGGCACATTGACTTCTGTTTCTGTTAAATCTCTCTCTTCCCTTCTCCTAAATGTGCACTTGTGGTTGTATCTAAATATCTGTACGTGAATACCTTGATTTAACCATATCTGCCAAGATTGTTAGCTCATGTAATGTAACATTTAGACATTCCAAGGATTAGAAGTCTAATCCCCAGAGTCTGGGGATCATTATTCATTATTATTTCCACCACATGAGAACTCCAAGAGAGAGCAATGAGACTGAGCCAATGGGCCACTGAAGGAAGGAGGTTAACTGAGGAAACAGAAGTAGAAACTAGCGTTATTTTATAAATGATCCCAAAACCCAGAGTAATTTATACTTAGTAAGATAATACATGATCTTCCAATCTACTTTGTCCTGAAGATACCTTTTATAATAACATATCATTCTACAAATTTCCACAAGATATTTTTAAGCTTTTATTTTTGAGTGTTATTATAAAAGCACTTTTGAATATTAATGTTTTTGAAAAACACATAATCTTAAGGTGATACTGATCTTTGTAAAACTTTAGGTAATGTGATAAGGATGTACTCAATCCATATGGAATTTTCAAGAATATAGGTCAATGACACAATCAACATGTTTAGTTTTCATTATGTTAACACTTCTAATTAATCAAATCTCAAATGATGCTCAAAAATACCTTTTAAAGATTCTAAAATGATTATTTATTGCCTGATCTCATTGCTAACAGCATTATGATTTGGAAGGGAGAAAAACATGTTTCAAGGTGGCCACATATAGAACAGTCTTTTGGACTCTGTGGGAGAGGGAGAGGGTGGGACGATTTGGGAGAATAGCATTGAAACATGTATAATATCATATATGAAATGAATCGCCAATCCAGGTTACATGCATGATACTGGATTCTTTGGGCTGGTGCACTAGGATGACCCAGAGGGATGGTACGGGGAGGCAGGAGGGGGGAGGGTTCAGGATGGGGAACATGTGTATACCTGTGGCGGATTCATGTTGATATACCAATACAATATTGTAAAGTTAAAAAAAAATAAAGCCTATTGATGAAATATTTAAAAATTTAAATATAAAAGCTGAATTAATCTTTTTAGTTGAAAATTAAAAAAACATGAATTTGAGAAATGAAGGCATTACTTTTTTTTTTTTTCATTTTTGTCACATGCTATTACTCTAGCATGACCATATTTTTCTCTACAGGTATGAAGCAAATGCCACACAAGCATACAGCTTTGTTCTTGATTGTTCAAGTTGCCATTTTGGTGCCAAATATAAAGAGATCCAAATGAAATCCAATTTTGCCATCACTAAACACCAGAAATATTTGAGCTTGCTTGGCTCAAATAGAGTTTGTTGATCCTGAAGGAAAAGTCTTAAGCAGTAATGTGTTATTAGTTCCTCATTTTATGAGTAGCAAAATCCCAAAGAGAGTTTGATACTTTCTATGACTCAAAAAAAAAAAAAAATCTGGGAATTGTACTCTTGATTTGCCAGTAAACTGCTTGCCTTCATTTATGAGGTGGTGCCTTTAAATATTACACGTGTTTACATATAGTTAGATTCAAATTCAAATACAGTTATAGAAAGCATCATGAAATGTCTTCAACTTAATAAGATTAAAACATCAATATATTATTTGTTCTTTGTACTAAATAAATCATGAGATCCTTTATTTAACAATCACACTCAAACCTAACAATATTTACAGCATTGATTCACAAGGGGGATATATTTTTAAGTACTTTATTTCTTTGTTAAAACACATCATATATTGATTTTTAAATTTTGTTTTATGCATGTTTCTACAATAGTAATCAAAAACAAAAGGACATATAATTTGCTGTAACATAATTGAGGCAATAAATATTTCTCAAAACATCAATGTTTTGTGGTGAAGGAAATGGCAACCCACTCCAGTGTTCTTGCCTGGAGAATCCCAGGGACAGAGGAGCCTAGTGGGCTGCCGTCTATGGGGTCGCATAGAGTCGGACACGACTGATGCGACTAAGCAGCAGCAGCAGCAACGTTTTGTGGATATAAGAAAAATTACTGAACCAAATGTTGGGAAATCAGAAATTGTAGGCTAATTTGTTTTACCAGAAAAAACATTTCAGTTAGCTCTGTATTAATTCTGAGTAAAAAAAAAATTCTCTGTATTAGCAATAGCAACATATATCAGAAGAAAACCTGAGTAATTACAAACAAACAAAATAAAATCTTTTGTGTTATATTTTGTTCCAATCAAGAAAAATAAAATATTTGATGGGTAAGATTATCTTCTCCAATTTAAAATGTTCAGGTGTCTAGCATAACATTTTATTCCATATTTAACTATTGCATTTAAACTGTTTGCCATAAAAACAAAAGCTATTAAACATATAATTCAGGTCAAGAGATATTTTCAGTAAACATTGTTTAGAGTATAGAAAATCATAGTTTAATACAGTTAAATAAAAACAAAATCTTTTGAGTCAAAACAACATTTGAATTCCAACTGACGCACATACACACTTTGTGACTTTACCCTTTCAGAGCCTCAGTAGCCTTATGTAAAATATGGATGTATATTCAATTGTTCTGAACAGTAAATATGATCTACTTAATAAAGATAGCTAATGATCATTTAAAGCTTATTATGTGAAAGACACTGTGTAAAACTAAGTGTAATACATATTCACTTATTTAATCCCCACAGTAACTCAGTGAGTAAAATAAAAATATACTCTATTTTACAGAGGAGGCAAATAGATATAAAGAATGTTAAGAACTTGCCCAATTATCACACTGTTACTAGATAGAAGAGAAAGGATTAAGACTTAAACAGTTTCGCTCCAGAGGCTTCTCTTAATGATCAATAGCATAATGGCACAGCAATAATCTACCTTCCTAGAACTTATCTAATATGATGGAATAGACTATGTGTTCAATATGAGTGAGTCATGGTCTCTCAGTCATGTCCCACTCTTTGCAACCCCATGAACTGTATAGCCTGCCAAGCTCTTGTGTCCATGGAATTCTCCAGGTAAAAATACTGGAATGGGTTGCCATTTCCTTCTCCAATGTCCTCAATAAATGATAGCTATTTTTAAAACTCTTGACTCTCATCTTATGCGTATTTAGGAGTATGGACAATCAGTAAGCCTTTCTAAGTCCTAATCTTTCATTATATGATTGAAAGTATGAATTTAATTGCTTCCTCCTAAATCACAAATTCTATAATGATGCCAAAATATTATGTTTATACAATGATGTGCAAAAAGGCAATTTAATTTTTCTTCGATAAATTAAGCTATGACAATTCTCTCTATATATTATATGTGTAATATATAATAAGCAGTTTTTTTATGATGAATAGTTGTAAATCATGAATGAAACTCAAAGTAATTACAGTAGAATTATATAAAATAACTTTCACTTTAGAGTGCAATCCAGCACATTTAGTATTTGTCTGCACTTGAGAAACTCATGTCTTTTAAGACCAGAAAATGATTCTAGCTGATGACGTGTTCATATATGAATAACTCAACCTTTTGTTAGTTTGTGCCTGAAAGAGTGCAATTTGATACATAAAACAAATTTCCTCTCCTTGAATGTCACTTCAAAATTCAATCACAATAGTTTGGTGATTTCTTTAGCAAAGTCTTTCCAGTCTAATTATAATTAAATGGAGCAAATGTTTATTGGAATTTACTCTGGCAAGTACTACAGAAACTGTGCAGGAAAAAATAAATAAGACCAATATATAGTACCTACTCTCCAGAGATTAACAGTTGCAATTGCATGTCCACATACACATTCTAAGACAAAGCACAGTGAGATAAAATAAGCGTGTGTGTGTGTGTGTGTGCGCACGCACGCGTGTGCTCCACACGCATATGTGTCTATTTGGAGGTATTCATTAAGAAAAGAAAGAAAACTTCAGGTTATAAACTGAAGATGAAATTGAAATCAATGAGGCACATTATACAGGATTTTCACTGACAACAAGCACGGGGAGTACAATCACGCCCAGTAAACTGGAATAATAGCATTACTTCTAGAAAGTTTAAAAACACTTTTGGAATGAATATTTTTTAGAGTTCTTTCAACTCTGTTGAAACTTAGAACCATACTTAAAAGATTAAAGTGGTAGAAAAAAGATTAAAGCAGGAGAAAACAACAAGAAGGAACTTTTCCTTGATCAAAGACTTTTGATCAGACATACTTTTTAAAACCATTTTTGTATCAAACCAAAGTCATGTCTCTGACACAATGACAAGTTCTAAATACAGATCAGTGAAGAAAAGTACTTGATTTGTTGGGATCAGTTTATATGTGGCACTGATAGACTGTAATGGCAATACATTCATCCAAAAATGTTTCAAAGTACAGAATGCAGCTACACCTTGGAAACCTGAAAAGGCCTTTTACCTTCGGAAGGTGATCTTATAGTACTAAGAACATAGTAAGATTTTCTTAATCTGGATTTTAAATTTGGAATAGTGTTCTCAGCATCTCAGACATAAGGTTGGCTTGTCTATGGTGGTCGTGGTTTCTGTTGAAAGGATGGGTGCATTTATTAGAAACTCCACTAATTTTTAAGATTTTACATACATGATGCTAGTAAAGTAAAAGTGGCTCAAATAAAAAATAAGCTGATTTTTCTCAAAAGTAATGATGTGAGAGTAATCTATCCAAGAATATTGAATTAGCATCATGGTATCATAGACACAAGCCCTTGTATTTTCTGGTTCTAACATCTCTGTCACACACCCCTCATTTACAAGGTCCAAGGTTACTTGTTGCCGTACTTGTATTCTTACAAGAAAAATGCAGGAAGAAAGGAAAGGATGGCAGAGCTGTTCTTTTAGGAATATGACCTGAAATTTCTACTCATCCATACTTCTTATATTCCATGAGTCATCACTTCAGTGTGACTATTCATTAAAGTTGTAGGTAAGGCTGAAGAATGCATCTTCCAGTCAGCTGCCATGTGCCAAGCTACAATTTCTATTCTCTACAGAAAAACAAGGAGACAAGTATTGTGTGAGAACTCAGTTTCTCCCACAATAATTTTCACATTGTATTGAAGGTGGTTTCCCTTGATAGTTCAAAGTCTCTGACAAAAAGGAGCTGGCCTGTTTTGCTGGGTAATTAGATGGCACCTTGAGGTTTTGTCAGCAGCTTAGAACCAAGCCATTGTGGAGGAGTTTACTGTTCATTTCAGCTAAGGGGAAATGGTGTTGAGTTAGAGAAAGGGAGTAAGTTTTGTCCTTTTCTATGATCTATCCAGGGACAAAGATTCTGAGCCATTGTAACATGTTCAATCACATTTAAACTCATTTTGGACTCTCTTCCCTTTCAATATTTTATAGAAATATGTAATATAAAGATATATAATCGTAGAAGAATTTTAAGGGACTTTTCAAATATTTTCTGTTCTCCCACTTTGGTGATTATTTATTTTATTGTACCTGTTGTTTACACATGTGCATTCTATGTCGCTTCAGTCAAGTCCAACTCTTTGCAACCCTATGGACTGTAGCCCACCAGGCTCCTCTGTCAGTTGGGATTCTCCAGGCAAGAATACTGGAGTGGGTTGCCATGCCCTACTCCAGGGGGATCTTCCCAAACCAGGGATCGAACCTGTGTCTCTTAAATCTCCTGTATTGGCAAGCTTGTTCTTTATCACTATTGCCACATGGGAAGAATGGTTTTGATATAATCAGGAAACTAAAGGGAAGTGTAATACACGTGATTGTCAAGAGGCTCTGGAACCATGTTGTAGACTTTCCAAGGGGTTCCCATACCCAGAAAGGTAGGTATTCCCATCTAAGAAATTATCTACTATGTACTGGGTTGGTCAAAAAGTTTATTTGGATTTTTCCATGACATCTTATTGAAAAACCTTAAAGAACTTTCTAGTCAACACAATAAATATGAAAACACTTTAATCCATGGAGATCTAACTAATGTCTCTCATGTAATCAATCCAGTTTAAGATCTTAAACTAAAAACCAAATTCTGAAAATTAAAATTGTAATGACAAAATAAAAAAAGAAATCCATCAGCCTCAGCATGGTGGGTCTAGTAGTATATTGGCATTTTGTTGTGTCTGGCAATACCCTAGGTATAAATCAAAACTTGTCATTGTCCTACTTGTTACAGTAGCCAGTGTTGCATAAATGAATAAAATACTGTCATTCAATTTCTAATGGAAAGGAGCAGACAGTGGTTGGACAAAGCCTCCTTTGATATTAAAGGCAATCATTGTGTTGGGTGGATTTGTGAGAAAAATTCACGACTTTACCCAGTCAACTGGAAAGTTTCATTTTAACTTGACTCTGTGGTAATCCGTAGAAGATTTTACCTATTATTGTTTCACCTGACCTAACAGTTATACATGGGATCCACTGCAATTGTATTTTTTTCAAATTCAACTTGAATCTGAACTGAATCTTTTATTTTTATAATGATGAAAGAGACAGCTTTGTATCTAAGGCCGATATCTTTAGAGTAAAACAGGATCAGGTAACTGTCAGAGTAATACACAGCTAAGGAAGTTGCTAGAACAATAAAATGTACCAAAAACTATCCTGTGACAACACCCATTGATTAGAGAAAAGACCCACTCTCCTGACTATTGACAACACAGCCTCCTTCATTGCTGTCTGTAATGCATAACTAAAAGGCTTGACTTACAAAAAACCAATGCTTCAGAGGGATACCTTTTTTTTTTTTTTTACAACAATGTATCTCCACTAACAGGGAGCAAAGGAAATAGAACTATTGCTGAAACAATAGAATTCATAGAAATATCAACAAAGATTTCCCTATGGACACACTAACAAAAAATTGCAAGATATCATTTCAGTAAGAGATAAAAGTAATTCCAGGAGGTATGGAGAAGTCAAACAACCTCCCAATTCATTTATCAAAGTGCCTACAGCTCCCTTTTCAAGTCAGGTGAAACAACAATAAATATTTGCAAAGTAAATTAATCTGTACTGAAAGCAATTTAATAAATAAAGGGTCAAAAGAACAAAGTACAGAGCTTTTAGCTCTTGCCAATTCTGTAAGTGAGATTTGACTACAAAGTAGAAAAAATAGCGTAAAGAAAATAAAAATACAAAGAGCTGTTGAAGAAAAGCTGGCCCAACTCATTTTATATCCATTCCTTGAATTCAATTTGAATCATAAAATGGTCACATAATGTAAATTGTAGCAGGTAATTAGTAACGAAAACACAGACCTAAATTTTCATTTTGATTACTGGCGGAAAAAATTTAAAAGTGCTCGGTATGAGAAGAGGTGGATGTTTATTTTATTAAATTGCAATGGGGAGTTAGAGGAATTTTCAGTTGGAGAAAGAATTCTTCTAGGAACAAGCTCAGATAATTCCTTTGTTTCTGTGTTTCATCTGTCCCCAAATTGAGTAAACACAGATTTTCTGAAAGTTCACAGAAATATCTAACAAAAATGTTTATTCTGAAGCAGTGCTTGCATATTTTCAGTTTATTTTCATTAAAAATCAAGGGTCTTCATGATATAAACTGAAGTTTGAGACCAACCACATTAACCATAACTGAAAAAAAATTACAATTGAATTTCTACCATCTGAGCAATTTCTTGTGTGGCAGGCCATCTCCTGCACTTACAAGTTTAAGAAATTATGAAACAAAACTCTAGAGCCCTATGAATGGCTAAAAGCAAACACAGCTCCAGAGTACTGGATATTATTTTGTATTGGACATCCTCCTTCTTGCCAGGCATGCATCTCAAGCCCACCCATCCATTATGTGTTAAACTGAATCTGTTTATTTTGTACACTTTGTATTCTTTTTTTTAAAAAACGTAATTGACTTCAGTGTTACTAAAAGCTTAAAGGAATTTTCAATTCTCTTCTTTACAATCATCAAATCACAAACACGTGTGTTTCTGTTTCTAAAATGTGCTTACCCCTTACTTTCTTCATATTGAAGACTATTGTATTAATCTAAGTCCCCCCACTGCTCATCTGAACCATCACAGTAATTCCCTAGGTAATCCTGCTTCTGCTACACAAAAATCAATTTTCTCCTCTTGGAGCAGTATATAAAAACAAACCTGCCACCATCAGAGTTTGAGAGCTTGCCATGGTTCCTATTACAAAGGTGAAGTTTTTCAGCATAACTTTTAATACATTCTGTGATTTGGTCCTATACTCCCTCTTATTAACCCCGCTTACCACTCCATGCCCCGTTTATCAAATTTCTTGTGTTTCCATACACATCCCTCACTGTTTTTGTCTCCTTGACTTCACTTAAATGTTTATTATGGGTGTTTGTGCACTGTGTGTTTAGTGCTTGTCATGTCTAGAGTAATAATAGTAATAATGATAATAATAATAGTAATCAATTCTATAGACTTATTTTCTCTAAAATGAGACTCATTGTAAGAAACATGCATATATAAATGCATTTAAATCTAACAAAAAGACTATCAGAGATGTACTATTATATCTCATTTTATACATAAAGGAACTTAGGCACATTTATTCTATTTAACCTACCTATTCAGGGAGTGGAATATAAATCTAGGCAGTCTGGTTTCAGATTTTATGTTATTTAATTTTTTACAATTGGTTATTTCTACTCATTGTTTTAAAACAAATGTAGGACCTCAATCCTCTAAAATACATTCAATTATCCATGAGATAAAATTAGGTACATGTGCTCTCTGCTGTAGCCCTTATATATTGAATTCTGTTTTCCCTGAAATTGAAACAAGCCATTAGACTTACTCTATCAAAAAAAAAAAAAAAAGAAAGAAAGAAAAGGATATAAAATATGTTTAATCTATAAGCTTCTAAGCACATAATGTAGTTGACAAATGTTTGTTGAACAGAACATTCTTATTGTTTATATAAAACACATTTGCATAGAAATCTGGAGTATATATCTTTTCTGAGTTTCTTCTTTAGTAATTCTATTCAATTGGGTAAAAAGATTTTTTAATTGTTATTATGCATGGAAGCTATCTAACTTATAGCAATCAGTTCTATTTGACATGATTTATAAAGTGTATTGGGCTTCCCAGATGTCTCAGTGGAAAAGAATCCACCTGCCAATGCAAGAGACTTAGGTTTGATTCACAGTTTGGCAAGATCCCTTGGAGGAGGAATTAGCAACCCAGTGTAGCATTCTTGCCTGAATAATCCAATGGACAGAGGAGCCTGGTGGCTACAGTCCATGGAGTGTCAGAGTCAGACACCACTGTGTGCTTATATATGTATGTATGAACCCTTCTTTTTTGGAGCACCCTTAATTGTGTAGCAGTAGCTAAGGAGATATGCATCAGTTCAGTTCAATTCAGTTGCTCAGTCATGTCTGACTCTTTGCGATCCCATGGACTGCAGCACACCAGGCTTCCCTGTCCATTACTAACTCCCAGAGTTTACCCAAACTCATGTCCATTGAGTTGATGATGCTATCCAACCATCTCATCCTCTGTTGTCCCCTTCTCCTCCTGCCTTCAATCTTTCCCAGCATCACGGTCTTTTCAAATGAGTCAGCTCTTCCCATCAGGTGGCCAAAGTATTGGAGTTTCAGTTTCAACATCAGTCCTTCCAATGAACGCTTAGGACTGGTCTCCTTTAGGATAGACCGGTTGGATCTCCTTGCACTCCAAGGGACTCTCAAGAGTCTTCGCCAACACCACAGTTCAAAAGCATCAATTCTTTGGTGCTCAGCTTTCATTATAGTCCAACCATCACATCCATACATGACTACCAGAAAAACCATAGTAGACAGACCTTTGTTGGCAGAGTAATGTCTCTGCTTTTTAATATGCTGTCTAGGTTGGTTATAACTCTTTTTCCAAGGAGTAAGCTTCTTTTAATTTCATGGCTGCAATCACCATCTGCAGTGATTTTGGAGCCCCCCAAAATAAAGTTAGCCACTGTTTCCACTGTTTCTCCATCTATTTGCCATGAAGTGATGGGACCAGATGCCATGATCTTAGTTGTTTCTTTTTTTTAAATTTTATTTTATTTTTAAACTTTACATAATTGTATTAGTTTTGCCAAATATCAAAATGAATCCGCCACCGGTATACATGTGTTCCCCACCTTGAACCCTCCTCCCTCCTCCCTCCCCATACCATCCCTCTGGGTCGTCCCAGTGCTCTAGCCCCAAGCATCCAGTATCGTGCATCGAACCTGGACTGGCATCTTGTTTCATACATGATATTTTACATGTTTCAATGCCATTCTCCCAAATCTTCCACCCTCTCGCTCTCCCATAGAGTCCAAAAGACTGTTCTCTAACCTCTCTTTCATATTTGTCAATTGGTTCCAAACTCAGGAGGGAAAATTTATTCAATGGCCTCCTAAAACTCCAACGTTATCAACCCAATATAAGAATTTTTCTTGTCCACTAAGTGGACATGGATGGTGTCTCTGCTTGACTTTAGTGGTCAAAAATGTCTCCCCAAACAGTCACACTCTGAGTGGTCAGGGGGAGAGTAGCAATATCCAATTCAAAGATATGGTGAGCTATATATGTAATTTTAAATGTCTAGAAGCACATTCGAAAGGTAAAAATAAATAGGTGAGATTAATTTTAATGACATTTTATTTAATCTTACCTAATCAAAACTATCTTTCAGTTCAGTTCAGTCGCTCAGTTGTGTCCGACTCTGCGACCCCATGAATTGCAGTACGCCAGGCCTCCCTGTCCATCACCAACTCCCAGAGTTCACTCAAACTCATGTCCATTGAGTCGGTGATGCCATCCAGCCATCTCATCCTCTGTTGTCCCCTTTTCCTCCTGCCCCCAATCTGTCCTAGCATCAGAGTCTTTTCCAATGAGTCAATTATTCGAATGAGGTGGCCAAAGTACTGGAGTTTCATCTTTAGCATCATTCCTTCCAAAAAACATGGCTGAAGTTAAATAGATGAAGATTCAAGATTATTGTTTCCAGGTATAATGTCACCATTGAGAGAAGACCTGTAAACTATGGTCTTCCCTAGTGGCTCAGTTGGCAAAGAATCTGCCTACAAAGCAGGAAACTCAGGTTCTATCTCTGGGTATGGAAGATCCTTTGGAGAAAAAAGTAGCAACCCACTCCAGGACTCCCTGGAGAATTCCATGGACAGAGGAACCAGGCAGGCTGCAGTCATGGGATCACAGAGTCAGACATGACTGAATGACTAACTTTCACTTCACTTTTCACTGTAGTCTATAGATCTCAATAGTCAGTGAAATGTATGGGGCTGTGGTTGGAACAAATGAGATGGAAAGAACCCTGAGTTCTCCCTGAAACTTCTGCCAGAGTTTACTTTTAATCTACTCACTTATAAACTTATCAACTTATGTTGTTGTTCAGTTGCTAAGTTGTGTCTGACTCTTTGCAACCTCATGGGCCCTAGCATGCCAAGCTCCTATGTCCTCCACTATCTTCCAGTTTGCTCAAATTCCTGTTCACCAAGTTGGTAATGTTATCTGATTTTCTCATTTTTTGCAGTCACCTTCTTTTGCCTTCAGTCACTAATATATATATATATATATATATATATATATATATATATATATATATATATAACATATATATATATACACACATACACATAAAATTAATCATTTTTCATTGATTAGATATCAGTGTGCCTCCCATGCTAGACTGTGTTTTGACTCAAGATTAAATTTGCAAATCATTTACAGAGTATGACATATATTCTTATCATAATTGGGAGTTATGTTTCCTTATCATATAAAGTAGAAAGCAGAAATTCTGAAAGCAAAACTAGGACTTTCCAAAGGAAAATGATTCTGAGACTGCTCAAGATTAAAACTTCAAAGTCCAGCATTCTAGATCATGAAAGGGTTATTGGACAAGGAAAATGTTTTTATCACATATATATTTTCAAATTTCCTGAAAGAAAGCCTAAGTGTAATTGTTCAGCTCCTTCTGTTATGCAATCATGTAACTGGCTCTAAAGAGATTTAGATGAGTGTGGATTAGGCAAGTGGGAGAGGTTATTGAAGATATCTTTGAGAAGCAGAATAAACAGTTCCTATCAAATTAGGTATTAGACATGGTCCACAATAAAAATGAACTCATTGTGGAGTCTACTTCTGCCATGGTGCTTTCCTCCCATGTAGAAAAGTCAACTTAGTACCAACTTCTCAGGCGCCATTACTCTGGTGTTCTTCCAAAACCAGAATTGTCTTCTTGTTTCAGAATTTCTATGCCTTACCCCTAAAGAAAACTTGTTTCTTCTGGACACTTTTTCCCTCAGGCCATCTTCTGATTGCTAAATTGGTGGTCCATTAGTTTGACAAATGAAGATGTTACAATGCTAACTCAAGTTCAGTTAAGCTTTTGGGCATCTAAGCCAAGTTTATAAGAGATGCTGTGGAGATTATAAAGAGGAGGTACAAATCTAATTTTCTAATGACTAAACTAGCTATATTGGTGGCCATTCCTTTCTTCTCTCTCACATAAAGGAGCCTGAAGCGAATGGCACTCATTAATGTGTTTTTGAGGAGCGGTGGCTGTTTGGGTGCAGGAGGGCCTAGAGGAGCTATCCCACATTGAAGGTCAGGAAGGGTGACGGTGAGGAGATACTCCTCATCCAAGGTAAGGAACAGTGGCTGAGCTTTGCTGGAGCAGCCGTGAAGAGATACCACAGGCCCAAGGTAAGAGAAACCCAAGTAAGATGGTAGGTGTTGCAAGAGGGCATCAGAGGGCAGACACACTGAAACCATACTCACAGAAAACTAGTCAATCTAATCACACTAGGACCACAGCCTTGTCTAACTCAGTGAAACTAAGCCATGCCTGTGGAGCAACCCAAGATGGGCGGGTCATGGTGGAGAGATCTGACAGAATGTGGTCCACTGGAGAAGGGAAGGCAAACCACTTCAGTATGCTTGCCTTGAGAACCCCATGAACAGTATGAAAAGGCAAAATGATAGGATACTGAAAGAGGAACTCCCCAGGTCAGTAGGGGCCCAATGTGCTGCTAGAGATCAGTGGAGAAATAACTCCAGAAAGAATGAAGGGATGGAGCCAAAGCAAAAAGAATACCCAGCTGTGGATGTGACTGGTGATAGAAGCAAGGTCCGATGCTGTAAGAGCAATATTGCATAGGAACCTGGAATGTCAGGTCCATGAATCAAAGCAAATTGGAAGTGGTCAAACAAGAGATGGCAAGAGTGAATGTCGACATTCTAGGAATCAGCGAACTAAAATGGACTGGAATGTGTGAATTTAACTCAGATGACCATTATATCTACTTCTGTGGGCAGGAATCCCTCAGAAGAAATGGAGTAGCCATCATGGTCAACCAAAGAGTCCGAAATGCAGTACTTGGATGCAATCTCAAAAACGACAGAATGGTCTCTGTTCGTTTCCAAGGCAAACAATTCAATATCACAGTAATCCAAGTCTATGCCCCAACCAGTAACGCTGAAGAAGCTGAAGTTGAATGGTTCTATGAAGACCTACAAGACCTTTTAGAACTAACACCCGAAAAAGTTGTCCTTTTCATTATAGGGGACTGGAATGCAAAAGTAGAAGGTCAAGAAACACCTGGAGTAACAGGCAAATTTGGCCTTGGAATATGGAATGAAGCAGGGCAAAGACTAACAGAGTTTTGCCAAGAAAATGCACTGGTCATAGCAAACACCCTCTACCAACAACACAAGAGAAGACTCTATACATGGACATCACCAGATGGTCAAGACCAAAACCAGATTGATTATATTCTTTGTAACCAAAGATGGAAAAGCTCTATACAGTCAACAAAAACAAGACCAGGAGCTGAGTGTGGCTCAGATCATGAACTCCTTATTACCAAATTCAGACTTAAATTGAAGAAAGTAGGGAAAATCACTAGACCATTCAGGTATGACATAAATCAAATCCCTTATGATTATACAGTGGAAGTGAGAAATAGATTTAAGGGCCTAGATCTGATAGATAGAGTGCCTGATGAACTATGGATGGAGGTTCATGACATTGTACAGGAGACAGGGATCAAGACCATCCCCAAGGAAAAGAAATGCAAAAAAGCAAAATGGCTGTCTGGGGAGGCCTTACAAATAGCTGTGAAAAGAAGAGAAGCAAAAAGCAAGGGAGAAAAGGAAAGATATAAGCATCTGAATGCAGAGTTCCAAAGAATAACAAGAAGAGATAAGAAAGCCTTCCTCAGCGATCAATGCAAAGAAATAGAGGAAAACAACAGAATGGGAAAGACTAGACATCTCTTCAAGAAAATTAGAGATGCCAAGGGAACATTTCATGCAAAGATGTGCTCTATAAAGGGCAGAAATGGTATGGACCTAACAGAAGCAGAAATATATTAAGAAGAGGTGGCAAGAATACACAGAAGAACTGTACAAAAAAGATCTTCATGACCCAGATAATCACGATGGTGTGATCACTCATCTAGAACGAGACATTCTGAAATGTGAAGTCAAGTGGGCCTTAGAAAGAATCACTATGAACAAAGCTAGTGGAGGTGATGGAATTCCAGTTGAGCTATTTCAAATCCTGAAAGATGATGCTGTGAAAGTGCTGCACTCAATATGCCAGCACATTTGGAAAACTCAGCAGTGGCCACAGGACTGGAAAAGGTCAGTTTTCATTCCAATCCCAAAGAAAGGCAATGCCAAAAATGCTCAAACTACTGCACAATTGCACCCATCTCACATGCTAGTAAAGTAATGCTCAAAATTCTCCAAGCCAGTCTTCAGCAATGTGTGAACCATGAACTTCCTGATGTTCAAGCTGGTTTTAGAAAAGGCAGAGGAACCAGAGATCAAATTCACAACATCTGCTGGATCATCAAAAAAGCAAGAGAGTTCCAGAAACACATCTATTTCTGCTTTATTGACTATGCCAAAGCCTTTGACTGTGTGGATCACAATAAACTGTGGTTTATGTAAACTTTCAGAATTCCCATTCAGAAAGAGATGGGAATACCAGACCACCTGACCTGCATCTTGAGAAATCTGTATGCAGGTCAGGAAACAACACTTAGAATTGGACATGGAACAACAGACTGGTTCCAAATAGGGAAAGGAGTATGTCAAGGCTGTATATTGTCACCCTGCTTATTTAAAATATATGCAGAGTACACCATGAAAAACGCTGGACTGGAAGAAACACAAGCTGGAATCAAGATTCCCGGGAGAAATATCAATCACCTCAGATATGCAGATGACACCACCCTTATGGCAGAAAGTGAAGAGGAACTAAAAAGCCTCTTGATGAAAGTGAAAGAGGAGAGTGAAAAAGTTGGCTTAAAGCTCAACATTTGGAAAACGAAGATCATGGCATCTGGTCCCATCACTTCATGGGAAACAGATGGAAAACAATGGAAACAGTGTCAGACTTTATTTTTGGGGGCTCCAAAATCACTGCAGCTGGTGACTGCAGGTATAAAATTCAAAGACATTTACTCCTTGGAAGGAAAGTTATGATCAACCTAGATAGCATATTGAAAAGCAGAGACGTTACTTTGCCAACAAAGGTCCGTCTAGACAAGGCTATGGTTTTTCCAGTGGTCATGTATGGATGTGAGAGTTGGACTGTGAAGAAGGTTGAGCACCGAAGAATTGATGCTTTTGAACTGTGGTGTTGGAGAAGACTCTTGAGAGTCCCTGGACTGCAAGGAGATCCAACCAGTCCATTCTGAAGATCAGCCCTGTGATTTCTTTGGAAGGAATGATGCTAAAGCTGAAACTCCAGTACTTTGGCCACCTCATGGGAAGAGTTGACTCATTGGAAAAGACTCTGATGCTGGGAGGGATTGGGGGCAGGAGGAGAAGCGGACGACAGAGGATGAGATGGCTGGATGGCATCACTGACTCGATGGACGTGAGTCTGAGTGAACTCCTGGAGTTGGTGATGGACAGGGAGGCCTGGCGTGCTGTGATTCATGGGGTCGCAAAGAGTCACACATGACTGAGCGACTGAACTGAACTGAACTGAGTGTGTTTTTTATGGAAAAAAATATTCCATTATCTGTCTCTTAGAGTTAATGTAAGTAGAACTCTGTTATGTGGAAGTTTATAACTCAGTCTTAGGAGTCCTGCTCAGTAGTAGTAGTAGTAGTAGTACTGTCAGTCGCTCAGTTGTGTCCAACTCTTGCAACCCCACCAGGCTACCCTGTCCATGGAATTCTCCAGGCTTGCTCAGAAAGGTTCCTTATTAAATGTAGCTGCTGCTATATATATATATATATATATATATATATATATATATATACACACATAGATACATAATTTAGTGCTGGTCTTTTTCTGTTAAATGATCACAAGATCATAAACAAGTGAACATTTACATTTAAGAATACTTGATAGTTTAAGTGACAATATCCCAGTTATAATGAAAACAGTCATTTATAGATTTAAGCAGTGATTGGTGTTTGTGTGTGTGTATGTATATATATATATATATATTTGAATATCAGTATATAAAAGAATTTAAATGCCTAGAATTTTATTATGAATTAACGGATATAGCGAAGATTCCGGTGAATGATCTCTTACTAATTGTCATACATGTACCTAATAAAGGCAGATTTAGCAAAGTAAATCATTAGCTTTGCCATGGCAAATGTAATCATAAGTTTCTGAATTAATTTATTAATTCATATTACTTAGCTTAGGTATTATCTAGAAACATATTTAGACATTTGATTAAAGCCTTTTGATAAAAATCACATTTTATAAAATTACTCAATATAGCCCACCACTGTTATCTAGATCTGATGCTCCAAACTCTCTGTTATATGATCTGGAATGATTTACTTGAAGATCATCATTGGCATGATCAGTTTATGTGAAGATGTATGAACATATAAGACAGGACATTGCTTGAGGCAATTAGTAGCAAGCATACTTTCTTCTTCCTCTCAGCCTTGCATCCAAAATATTAATTAGATGGCTAATGTGAAAATCAAGAGAATTTATAGTTTAAGTTAACATTTTTTGGCATTTATTCCATATTTCCCCATATCCTTGAAACATCTTAGGCACATGGCAGTTCAATATTAAAGGAGAGAATCAATAATTCAAATGAATGTATGAAGGCAACAAAAATAAACAATTAAGATTTTGTTATTAAGGAGTGCCTAGAAAATTGACTCAAATAATCATATATTGAACATAGCCTAAGTAATTTATTATGCTATGTTTAAGGAATTCCAGATGCTGATCAACTAATAAAGTGTTGGTTTTAAAACTTTAAAATTTTTACTTTTTGCATTTGTTTGATATAGGATACCCTGGTCACTGCTGAATCTTGAAACTGCAGATAATTAAAGTATCTTTCATCAGCAAACTTATATTTTCTCCCCAAAGGAAATATATTCTTGCTGAAATATGATCATAGGCCACACCACTGGATATTTAATCTTGGAGACAGTGAATTTTCCTGTATTATAAGACTGGGATGATCAGCAGTAGCTATCTTTATTCTTTTTAGTGTCCAGATTATGCCTCTTGCTTCATTGGAGAGAGGAATTGAGGACTATCTATGGGATTTTATGCACTGTCAAACTATGCACTGATTTTAACAAAGATATTAAGCCTTCAGTACACAAACCTGCTGGAGTCAGCAGCATTTTAATTTTACAAATATTTTCAGTTTCTAAATCACTGTGAAATATAGCCTAGAAGGACAGAAATGTACTGCCAATGGAATGCCCTCACAACAACTCTTCTACTTTTAAGCATTTTTAGTGCTTCTCTAAATACTTTCTTGGTTATTATAAAAATGGGATAAGGCTTTATAACAAGATATCTGAGTGATCCTTGAGACAAAGGCAGATTGAGTTGTGAAGTATGCAATGACATTTTAGCAGATAGAATTGTCATGAGTTAATAATTTGTATTGTTTTCATTTTGAGTGGTTCTTTTCTCCTGTTTCTGTAGCTCAATAATGGATTCTTAATTTGCTTTTTACATTATTATCTAGTGAGAAAGATAATATCTTAAAATTATCCTGCTTAATGTAAATGCTTCCTTGAAAGTTAATATCTATTAGTCTTTCGTGAAATAGCAGCAGTTTCAGAAACTTTGCTTTTTCAGTGAGCATAAAACTATGCTCACTGAACACACAACACATGCATGTATACTGTACAGAAAAAAACAAATGACAAATTATACAAATTACTTGACTAACTATGAATTAACAGTTATTTTTAAAATATATTTTATACTTTAGAGACTTCCCTAGTGGCTCAGATGGTAAAGAATCTGCCTGCAATGCAGGAGATCTGGGTTTGATAACTTGGTTGAGAAGATCCCCTGAAGAAAGGAATAGCTACCCACTCCAGTATTCTTGCCAGGAGAATTCTACAGATAGTGGAGTGTGATGGGCTACAGTCCATGGGGTTGCAAAGAATTGGACACAATTGAGTGACTAACACTTTCACTTTCATTTTACATTTAATAAGTTTATTGATACCCTAATAATATAAAATTTTATAATATATACTTTATTAATAAACATATATTTTATATCTTTCAAAAATTGTTTGGGCAGCACTCTCATTTTAACTCAAGATAACAGCATGGTATTCTTCAGAATAAGAAGTCATGACATATCATTAAAAAGAGGAAATCTAGTTCACAAACTGTATAACTTTGTTATTAAATGCTCCAAATATTTACATTGAAACATCAGAAAAATTTCACAATATCATATTCATGCATACACAAACACAGTATCTGCAGGAGATAGATAAGTATGATTTAATGAATAAAAATATTGTGTGTTCTAAGATGAAGCTATGATTTATGATAGTTTCAGATCATGGTACAGAAGCAGCATGGATATAATTTAGCTGAATGTTCTCATTTTGCAGATAAGAAAAGGGATTCTTCAAGAACTAAATGGGAAAAAAAGAGTGGAGATCCCAACTAGAACTCTGATCCCTTGGCTCTGGTTCCATCTTTCTATCAAGTGCTATGTCAATTTAATATTTGAACATAGTTCTTGTTATGTTTGCCTACTGAAAACATTAAGGTAAAAGAAAATTAAATAACTTGTCCAGAAGCTAGCTAATAATATAACAAAATCATCTTGAGGTGTTTGACTCAAAAACCTGTCATCTTAAGACTCCAGATTCTGCTGCTGCTGCTGCTGCCAAGTCGCTTCAGTCATGTCTGACTCTTAGTGACCCCATGGACTACAGCCCACCAGGCTCCTCCATCCATGGGATTTTCTGGGCAACAGTACTTGAGTGGGGTGCCATTGCCTTCTCCCCCAGATTCTGCTAACAGTGTCCAAATCTGAACAAGATGAAAAGACAGGTAACAAATCTAGAGAAAACATTTTCAAGTTACATGTCCGCTAAAGAAATTTTCTGTATTACATAAAAAATTCTCAAAAATCAATAGTAAGAAAACAAAGCAATAAACAAATTGACAAGATATTTTGTGATAATAAACAAATTGACAAAATATTTTGTGAAACTTCACCGAAGAAGATGTACAGATGATTTTAAGCAAATAAAAAGATACTGGACATCATTGGTCATTAGAATAGCAAATTTATACCACAATGACTTATCATTATACAATTATTAAAATTACTTAAATAAACTAATCAGACTAAAAGGCTAGAATACAGTGGTTCAGCAAGTATGTATAGTAACTCCAACTCTGAGAGATTATTGGCATGAATACAAAACAGATTTTTAATATTGTGTGGTTATCTCTTATAAAGTTAAAAACAAACTAAACATATGATCTAGCAATCCCCGCTACTAGATATTTACCCAATTAAAATGAAAATTTATGTCTCATAAAAACATGTACATAATGACTTAAAGCAGTTTCATTTGTAGTTGCTCACATCTGGAAGCAATCCAAATATACCTCAAATGGGGAAAAGCAAAATCTGCAGTAAATCCAAGCAATGGAATTCCACCCAAAAATAAAAAGGAATGAACTACTAATAGAACCAATAGCATGGATGAATTTCAAACAGTATAGAGTGTTTAGAAAGCAAGACACAAGAGTCTAAGCCATGCGATTTCATATAGTTTGTGGTTTTGCAACTGCAAAGCTATTAATGCAGAAAACAACTGAGTCATTTCCAAAAGCATGGAGTGAAGGGACTGGTTGGTTATAGAAGGGTGACCAAAGCCTTCACATTTTGCTCAGTCTAGTTAAAGTTTTGATAGAGGTCTTCCTAACTGTAGGTCCCTGAATTCCCTGTTATTAGGGCACTGATTTCAGATTTTATGAGGTAAATTTCTTGCATCTTCTGACATCTAAAAAATCACTAATCTCATCAATGGAGAAATCTATGCCTCTTAAGTAGCAATAATCTTTAGCCAAAATGTGTGCTTGATTACAAGTATCCCCCTTTACTGATATGTTTATACTGACCTCCTCCACTACCTCTTTGAAGAAGTTGCACAGAGGTGAAAGGCTGTCTCCTGGACTGTAGTTCTCATTTGGTTCTATACAAAGCATAACTCACAAATCTCACATTGTGTAATTTTCTTCAGTCAATAGCTTTAGCCAAATTTTAGCCAAAAGACATAATTTTTACATACTTTTCCCCTATAGATGTCTGACTATAAACATAGGTGTTCAGAACTGACATCTCCAAAATGTGCAATCTTGGCATGTGGATTATTTTGAGAAAAAGGCAATGGAGATCCTACAAGCTCAAGAGAAACTGTTGCTTCCCCCTTAACTATTTGGACTTTCCTGGTGGCTCAGCTGGTAAAGAATCCACCTACAATGTGGGAGACCTGGATTTGATCCCTGGGTTGGGAAGATCACCTGGAGAAGGGAACCACTACCCACTCCAGTAAATCACTCCAGATGGTGACTGCAGCCATGAAATTAAAAGACACTTACCCCTTGGAAGGAAAGTTATGACCAACCTAAACAGAACATTAAAAAGCAGAGACATTACTTTGCCAACAAAGGTCTGTCTAGTCAAGACTATGGTTTTTCCAGTAGTTATGTATGGATGTGAGAGTTGAGCTATAAAGAAACCTGAATGCTGAAGAATTGATGCTTTTGAACTGTGGTGTTGGAGACGACTCTTGCAAGTCCCATGGACTGCAAGGAGATCCAACCAATCCATCCTAAAGGAGATGAGTCCTGAGTGTTCACTGGAAAGACTGAGGTTGAAGCTGAAACTTCAATATTTTGGCCACCTGATGCAAAGAGCTGACTCATTTGAAAAGACCCTGATGCTGGGAAAGAGTGAAGGCAGGAGGAGAAGGGGACAACAGAGGATAAGATGGTTGGATGGCATCACCGATTCAATGGACATGGGTTTGGGTAAACTCTGGGAGTTAGTGATGGACAAGGAGGCCCGGCGTGCCACAGTCCACGGGGTCCAAAGAGTCGGACACAACTGAACAACTGACCTGAACTCAACTGAACTCATTCCAATATTCTGACCTGAAGAACTGCATGAACTGTATAGTCCATGGGGTAATGAAGAGTAGGACATGACTGAGTGACTTTCACTTCACTCACTTAATTACTTAGAAGAATCTAAATTGTATACACTTCCCAAAAAAGAGGTATTACCAAAGACAAATTTTATCTAAGTGGTTCCATCTGCATGTCAGGGTAAATATCTGCTTTTCTTCTTATTGTTCTGTGAATGACACTCCTGTCCTTGAAGTCCCTGCCCAGACCTCATTCCTTAATTCAGGATGTTATATATGCCTTTTGTGTATGTGGGCGTTCCTTTATTTATGAAATAATTTTATTTTCTCCTCTTAATCTTTCTCATGTCAATTTAATTCTTAAAACATCCAGAAGAACATACAAGCATAGAGGAAAATTCTTTCTCCCCAGTGTAAGTTAGTCAGCATAAAGACAATAGTAAAAAGAAAGAAAACAGAGGAAAGATTGAAGACAAAATGAGAAGAGTGTGGCAGAGGATGAGATAATGTCACCAACTCAATGAACATGAATTTGAGTAAACTCTAGGAGATAGTGGAGGATAAAGGTGCCTAACATCCCACAGGCCAGGGGGTGGCAAAGACTAGTACACAACTTGGCGACTGAACAATAACAACAGAGGAGGGATGGGAAGATGTCCGGAGAATATAATAACCAAGTTGAGCCCAAACACCAAGTTAAAATAAGCTTGATCAGGAACAGAAAAGAATATTGTGAATGCTTTTGAGGTATTTAAAGAAATACAATGTGAACTGACCAAAAGGTGAGAAGAGAATCAGGATCAGGATCAGGAACAGAAAAGAATATTGTGAATGCTTATGAGGTATTTAAAGAAATACAATGTGAACTGACCAAAAGGTGAGAAGAGAATCCTGAGTGACACCCTACTTACAGGTTAGAAGGAAAAAACCCACAAAGCATAATTATTTGGCATAAGCCTGAAGGAGTGGAGAAATAGCACAGTAAAAATGGAAATACCCCTCATTCTATTTCACTCAGAGATAGTATCTTCTCTGTGTTATATCAGAAAGGGTATCCCCAACATCTTCTTGAAAACAGAATAACCTGAGATCTGATTTATCAAACTGCTGGCAGGATAATTTCTTGACCATCTGAGTAGGTCAAAATAGAAGATATTAGTGTCTCTTTCTTCTTCTATTTATTTCATCTGATTACTCATAGGACTTCCCTGGTGGCTCAGACAGTAAAGTGTCTGCCTACAATGTGGGACACTTGGGTTCAATCCCTAGGTCGGGAAGATCTCCCGGAGAAGGAAATGGCAACCCGCTCCAGTATTCTTGCCTGGAAAATCCCATGGACAGAGGAGTCTGGTAGGCTACTGTCCATGGGGTCGCAAAGAGCCAGACATGACTGAGAGACTTCACTTTAAACTTTAAAACAAAAGGAAAGTATATTGGACTTCCCATGTGGCATTATTGGTAAAGAATTCATCAGCCAATGCAGGAGACATAAGAATGCGGGTTCAATCCCTGGGTTGGAAATATCCCATGAAGGAGGAAATGGCAACCCACTCCAATATTCTTGACAGGAGAATTCCATGGACAGAGGAGTCTGGCACACTATAGTCCATAGGGTTGCAGAGTTCAGCACAACTGGGCATTGTTTGAGCACCACTACCACCACATATCATAAAAGGCATTGTGAAGTGAAAGTTGCTCAGTTGTGTCCAACTCTTTGTGATCCCATGGACTATAAAGTCCATGCAGTTCTCCAGGCCAGAATGCTAGAGTGGGTAGCCTTTCCCTTCTCCAGGGGATCTTACCATCCCAGGGATTGAACCCAGGTCTCCTGCATAGGAGGTGGATTCTTTATGTCTGAGCCACGAGGGAAGCCCAAGACTAATGTAGTGGGTAGCCTGTGCCTTCTCCAGCAGATCTTCCCAACCCAGGTATCAAACCAGGGTCTTCTGTATTGTAGGCAGATTTTTTATCCACTGAGCTATCAGGGAAGCCCCCAAAAGGCATCGAAATTTCTGGTAAAAACTAGGAGTTCCCTTTTCTCCACATCCCCTCCATCATTTATTGTTTGTTGATATTTTGATGATGGCCATTCTGACCAGTGTGAGGTGATATTTCATTGCAGTTTGATGTATATTTCTCTAATAATGAGTAGTGTTACACATTTTTCATGTGTTTATTAGTCATCAGTATGTCTTCTAGCAGAAATGTCTATTTAGGTCTTTGCCTGCTTTTTGATTGGGCTGTTAGTTTTTATGTTACTGAGTTGCATAAGCTGCTTGTACATTTTGGAACTATGAAAGACAGTATGGAGATTCATTAAAAAAATAGGAATAAAACTACCATATGGCCCAACAGTCCCAATACTGGGCATATAACCTAAGAAAACCAAAACTGAAAAAGACCTATGTACCCAATGTTCATTGCAGCACTATTTACAATAGCTAGGAAAAGGAAGCAACTTAGTTATCCATTAACACATGCATGGATAAAGAAGTCCTGGTACATATATACAATGGAATATTCAGTTCATTTCAGTTCAGTTGCACAGTCCTGTCCAACTATTTCTGACCCCACAAACTGCAGTACACCAGGCTGCCCTGTCCATCACCAAATCCTGGAGCTTGAACAAACTCATGTCCATTGATCAGTGACACCATCCAACCATCTCATCCTCTGTCATTCCCTTCTTCTCCTGCCTTCAATCTTTCCCAGCCTCAGGGTCTTTTCCAATGAGTCAGTTTTTCACATCAGGCGGTCAAATATTGGACCTTCAATTTCAGCATTAGTCCTTCCAATGAATATTCAGTAATGATTTCCCTTAGGATTGACTGGTTTGAGCTCCTTGAAGTCCAAGGGACCCTCAAGAAGCTTCTCCAATACCACAATTCAAAAGCACCAATTCTTAGGCACTCAGCTTTATTTATGGTCCAACCATCACATCCATACATGACTACTGGAAAAACCATAGCATTGGCTACATGGACCTTTGTCAGTGAAGTAATGTCTGTGCTTTTTAATATGCTGTCTGGGTTGGCCATAGCTTTTCTTCCAAGAAGCAAACATCTTTTAATTTTAAGGCTGCAGTCATCATCTGTAGTGATTTTGGAGCCCAAGAAAATAGTCTGTCACTCTTTCCATTGTTTCCCCATCTATTTGCCATGAAGTGATGGGACCAGATGCTGATTTTAGTTTCTTGAATGTTGAGTTCTAAGCCAGCTTTTTCACTCTCCTCTTTCACTTTCACCAAGGTGCTGTTTAGTGCCTCTTCACTTTTGCCATGAGGATGGTGTAATTTTCATATATGAGGTTTTGAAGTTTCTTCTGGCAATCTTTATTCCACCTTGTGCTTCATCAAACCGGCATTTCACATGATGTACTCTGCATGTAAGTTAAATAAGGAGGATGACAATATACAGCCTTGGAGTGCTCCTTTCCCAATTTGGAACAGTCAGTTGTTCCATGTCCAGTTATAACTGTTGTTTCTTGACCTGCATACAGATTTCTCAGGAGGCAGGTCAGGTAGTCTGGTATTCCCATCTCTTTTAGAATTTTCCACCGTTTCTTGTGATCCACACTGTCAAAGGTTTTGGTGTACTAAATAAAGCAGAACTAGACCCTTTTCTTGAACTCCCTTGCTTTTTCTATGATCCAATGAATGTTGGCAATTTGACCTCTGGTTCCTCTGCCTTTTCTAAATCCAGGTTGAACATATGGAAGTTCACTGTTTGCATACTGTTGAAACCTGACTTGGAGAATTTTGAGCATTACTTTGCTACTGTGTGAGGTGAGTGCAACTGTGTGGTACTTTGAGCATTTTTTGGCATTTCCTTTACTTGGGATTGGAATGAAAACTGACCTTCTCCAGTTCTGTGGCCACTGCTGAGTTTTCCAAATTTGCTGGCATATTGAGTGCAGCACTTTCACAGCATCATCTTTTAGGATTTGAAATAGCTCAGCTGGAATTCCATCACCTCCAGTAGCTTTGTTCATAGTAATGCTTCCCAAGGCCCACTTGGCTTCAGACTCCAGGATGTCTAGCTCTAGGTGAGTGATCTCACCATCGTGGTTATCTGGGTCCCAAAGATCTTTTTTGTATAGTTCTTCTGTGTATTCTTGCCACCTCTTCTTAATATCTTCTGCTTCTGTAGGTCCATACTCTTTCTGTCATTTATTGTGCCCTTCATTACATGAAGTATTCCCCTGGCATTTCTAATTTTCTTGAAGAGATATACAGTCTTTCCCATTTTTTGTTTTCCTCTTTTCTTTGCATTTATCATGGAGGAAGCCTTTCTTATCTCTCCTTGCTATTCTTTGGAATTTTGCATTCAGATAGGTATAGCTTTCCTTTTCTCCTTTGCCTTTAGCTTCTCTCCTTTTCTCAGCTATTTGTAAGGCCTCCTCAGACAACCATTTTGCCTTTTTGAATTTCTTTATCTTGGGGATGGTCTTGATCACTGCCTCTGTTAAATGTCATGAACCTCGTCCATAGTTCTTCAGGTACTCTGTCTATAAGAACTAATCCCTTGAGTCTATTTGTCACTTCACTGTATAATAGTGAGGGATTTTATTTATGTCATACCTGAATGATCTATTAGTTTCCCTACTTTCTTCAATTTAAGTCTGAATTTTGCAATGAGTTCATGATCTGCACCACAGTCATCTCCTGGTCTTGTTTTTGCTGACTGTATAGAGCTTCTCCATTTTTGGCTGCAAAGAATATGATCAATCTGATTTTGGTATTGACCATCTGGTGATGTCCATGTATAGAGTCATCTCTTGTGTTGTTGGAAGAGGGCGTTTGCTCTGACCAGTGTATTCTCTTGGTAAAACTCTGTTAGCCTTTCTCCTGCTTCATTTTTGTACTCCAAGTCCAAAATTGCCTGTTACTTCAGGCATCTCTTGACTTCCTACTTTTGCATTCCAGTCCCCTCTAATGAAAAAGACATCTTTCTTGGGATTAGTTCTAGAAGGTCTTGTAGGTCATCATAGATCCATTCAACTTCAGCTTCTTTGACAGTAGTGCTTGGGGTATAAACTTGGATCACAGTGATATTTAATGGTTCACCTTGAAAATGAACAGAGATTATTCTGTCATTTTTGAGATTGCATCCAAGTACTGCAATTTGGACTCTTTTGTTGACAATGATGGCTACTCCATTTCTTCTAAGGGATTCTTGCCCACAGTAGATATAATGGTCATATGGATTAAATTCGCCCATTCCAGTCCATTTTAGTTCACTGATTCCTAAAATATCGATATTCACTCTTGCCATCTCCTGACCACTTCCAATTTTCCTTGCTTCATGGACCTAACATTCCAGGTTCCTATGCAATATTTTTCCTTACAGCATCAAACTTTACTTCCATCACCAGTCACATCCACAACTGGGTGTTGTTTTTGCTTTGGCTTCGTCTCTTCATTCTTTCTAGAGTTATTTCTCCACTGATTTCTCATAGGATATTGGGTACCTACCGACCTGGGGAGTTCATCTTTCAGTGTCCTATCTTTTTGCCTTTTCATACTGTTTATGGGATTGTCAACACAAGAATATTGAAGTGGTTTGCCATTCCCTTCTCCAGTGGATCACATTTTATCAGAAGTCTCTACCAGGACCCGTCCATCTTGAATGGCCCTACATGGCATGGGTTGTAATTTCACTGAGTCAGGCAAAGCTATGGTCCCTGTGATCAATTTGACTAGTTTTCTGTGATTGTGGTTTTCATTCTGTATGCCCTCTGATGAATAAAATAAGAGGCTTATGGAAGCTTTCTGATGAGAGAGACTGACTGGGGGAAACTGGGTCTTGTTCTGATGGGCGGGGTCATGCTCAGTAAATCTTTAATCCAATTTTCTATTGATGGGTGTGGCTATGTGCCCTCCCAGTTATTTAGCCTGAGACCAAAGTGTCACCCCAGGCCTCCACTGGAGACTTCTGGACACTCACAGCCAAGCCTGACTCAGTCTTTTGTGGGGACACTGCTCCTTTCTCCTGACTCCTGGTACACACAAGTTTTTTCATGCCCTCCAAGAGTCTATTTTCTCAGTTCTGTGGAAGTTCTGTAATCATATCCCACTGGCCTCCAAAGTCAAATTCTCTGAGGGTTCTCAGTCCCTTTGCTGAATCCCCAGATTGGGAAATCTGTTGTAGGTCCTAGAATTCTTAACAGTGTGAGAATTTCTTTGATATAATTGTTCTGCAGTTTGTGGGTCATCTGCTGGGCAGCTCTATGGTGGGGCTAATGGTGACCTCCTCTAAGAGGGCTTATGCCACATGCTGAGTGACCCAGGTCTGCTGCAGCCAGAGCCCCTGTCCCCACAGCAGGCCACTACTGACCCATGCCTCCAGGAGACACTCACTCAAAGGCAGAACTGGCTCAGTCTCTGTGGGGCCTCTGGGGCCTGGTGCACACAAGGTTTTGATTGAGCCCTCTGAGCATGTCTGGTGGTTTGGGGTTTGATTCTAAATGTGACTTTGCCCCTACTACTGTCTTGTTGGGGCTTCTTCTTTGTCCTTGGACATGGGGTATCTTTTCTTGATGGGATCCAACATTCTCCTGCTGATGGTTGCTCAGCAGGAGGTTGCAATTTTGGAGTTCTCACAGGAGAAAATGGGCTCAAAGATGCCATCTTTCATCATTTGGAGAATTTATCAGTCATTAAAAAGAATACATTTGAATCAGTGCTGATGAAGTGGATGAACCTAGAGTCTATTATACAAAGTGAAGTAAATCAGAAAGAGAAAAGCAAATATCATATATTAACACTTACTTATGGAATCTAGAAAGAGGTACTGATGAACCTACTTACAGGGTAGCAGTGGAGAAGCACACATAGAGAAGAGACTCATGAAAACGGGGGAGGGGGTTAAAACAGAAATATTACAGTAAAATATGCAAAATAGAGGGCCAGTGGGAATATGTTTTATGACTCAGGAAACTCATGGCTCAGTGAAACTTGCAGCTCTGTGACAACCTAGAGGGGTGAGATGGGATAGAAGGAGGGAGGGAGGTTGACCAGGGAGGGGGCATATGTATATCCATGGCTGATCCATGTTGATGTACAGTGGAATCCAATACACTATTGTAATTATCATCCAATTAAAAATAAATTTAAAAAACAAACAAAAAAAGGCAAGGAAGAATATGTTAAAATAATGTAGTTTCCTGACAATGTAGTTTCTGAAACAATCGTCTTTTGTGCTTTCTATTATGCTTATGGATATAAACAGCAGGGAATCTTAAATAAAACCAGGAGTTTCCATGCATATTCATACAGGTCAACTATTTGAAACTGAACACAATTTACCTATGTTATGTAATGCTATCAAAAAGAAAAAAACAACAGGCCCAATTAAGGTGCTTGTAGGTAGAAATAGATCAAATATCTAGAATAACGTGACCTACTACATACATAATAGATATATGCTTTACTTTTTTATTCTTCTTTAAGACTCACATTTTTCACTTTTAATGTTACTGAAACATAATTCATTTTATAATTACATATGTATTTAACACATTAGTGTTCTACTTTTATTAATTGTAATTCAGTTCAGTTCAGTTCAGTCGCTCAGTCGTGTCTGATGCTTTGCAACCCCATAAATTGCAGCATGCCAGGCCTCCCCGTCCATCACCAACTCCTGGGGTTCACTCAAACTCATATCCATCGAGTCGGTGATGCCATACAGTCATCTCATCCCCTGTCATCCCCTTCTCCTCCTGACCTCAATCCCTCCAAGCATCAGTCTTTTCCAGTGAGTCAACTCTTCGTGTGAGGTGGCCAAAGTACTGGAGTTTCAGCTTTAGCATCAGTCCTTCCAATTAACACCCAGGACTGATTTCCTTTAGAATGGACTGGTTGGATCTCCTTGCAGTCCAAGGGACTCTCAAGAGTCTTCTCCAGCACCATGGTTCAAAAGCATCAATTCTTCAGTGCTCAGCTTTCTTCACAATCCAACTCTCACATCCATACATGACCACTGGAAAAACTATAGCCTTGACTAGAAATACCTTTGTTGGCAAAGTAATGTCTCTGCTTTTGAATATGTTATCTAGGTTGGTCATAACTTTCTTCCAAGGAAGAAGAAGGCTTTTCAAGCGTTCAACCTTCCAAGAACGCTTTTCTTCTTAAGCATCTTTTAATTTCATGGCTGCAGTCACCATGTGCAGTGATTTTGGAGCCCAAAAAGATACAGTCTGACACTGTTTCCCCATCTATTTCCCATGAAGTGATGGGACCAGATGCCATGATCTTTGTTTTCTGAATGTTGAGCTTTAAGCCAAATTTTTCACTCTCCTCTTTCACTTTCATCAAGAGGCTTTTTAGTTCCTCTTCACTTTCTCCTATAAGGGTGGTGTCATCTGCATATCTGAGGTGATTGATATTTTTCCCAGGAATCTTGATTTCCAGCTTATGCTTCATCTGGCCCAGCGTTTCTCATGATGTACTCTGCATATAAGTTAAATAAGCATGGTGGCAATATACAGCCTTGACGTACTCTTTTTCCTATTTGGAACCAGTCTGTTGTTCCATGTCCAGTTCTAACTGTTGCTTCCTGACCTGCATATAGGTTTCTCAAGAGGCAGGTCAGGTGGTCTGGTATTCCCATCTCTTTCAGAATTTTCCACAGTTGATTGTGATCCACACAGTCAAAGGCTTTGGCATAGTCAATAAAGCAGAAATAGATGTTTTTTTCTGGAACTCTCTTGCTTTTTTAATGATCCAGCAAATGTTTGCAATTTGGTCTCTGGTTCCTCTGCCTTTTCTAAAACCAGCTTGAACATCTGGAAGTCCACGGTTCACATATTGCTGAAGCCTGGTTTGGAGAATGTTGAGCATTACTTTATTAGCGTGTGAGATGAGTGCAATTGTGCGGTAGTTTGAGCATTCTTTGGCATTGCGTTTTTTTTGGGGATTGGAATGAAAACTGTAATAATTATAATTAATTGATGATAAATCATATTTGTTGTTTTATAATTGATGAAAAATTGTATTCGTATGAGGTTCTTTGTTAAAACCTGTGCCTCAATGGTAAATGCAAAATTTTAATCTGTTATATTTACAGTCTTATGAAGGAAAAAGCCATTAAGCAATGACCTAATATAACAATATAAACATTAAATATAATCATATTAAGTGTCCATTCTTCAAATTTTGATTGTCCACATCATGCCAAGTTTTATTCTAAGTCCTAGGGACAGAAGAATGTAAAAGACACACTATATCCCCTCTGATGGAGCTACTCTCTAGCAAAGGAGACAATATAATTTTTTAAAATAATTAAGGTAATGGTTAATGTTATGAACAACATCAAATCAAATGAGATGGGAAAGAGTAACTGGAAGGAAGTTGAAATTTGAAAGGATAATTTTGATTGCATGCTTTCTAAAGGCTTCAGTAGTGAGGTAAATTTTAACTCTGAATAGTACAATATTAAGGTGTTAGCCACAGAAATGTATAGAACAGAGAAGTGCAAACTATAGCCTATGACCCATAGATGCTACCTATCTCTTTTTCCCATTAATAAAGTTTTGCTGAAATACACCTTGGCCCACTTGTTTACACCATCTATATTGTCTTTATTGCTGTAACTGAAGAGCTGAAAAATTATGACAGGGACCATATGGCTCACATACTGCAAAATATTACTATCTGCCTTTATGGGAAAAGTTTGACCATCCTTGATTGAAGCAGTACCATCCAACTGAACCAAGAATGAGAGAAATGCTTTCCACACCATCCTGTTAGTTGTAACCACATATGGCAATTGATATTTGAGATGTGACTGGTATAACCAGGTCTAGAGCAAGAACATTTAGGACATGGCAAATAATAGCATGAAGCTACTGCAATAGGTCTATCATATTTCTACAATACAAAGAACACCAAAATAGCTTAAATTAAGGAAGCAAGACAAGTTAAGGCATTTGGATTTTATTCTGAAAATGATGGGAGGTCACCATAAGCTTTTAAGAAGTAGTGTGGCATAATCATTTAACTTTTAAAAATATCACTAATATTTCTGGATATTATAAAGAAAATTTATCAGCTGTTTTAAAGTATAAAATGAGAGCCTTAATACTATCTTGGGTTCAGAAAGCTTTCCTAAGGATGTCTATGTTAAATTGGAAATTTAGAGATGAGCAGGAAGTGGAAAAAGAAGATGAGAAAATAGTATCTCAGGGAAAGTAAGCAGCAGGTGCCATGACTGGCCCTAAGGTGGAAAAATGTGGTGCATTCCAACACCTATAAGATCAGTGTGGCTGAAAGATAAGGAAAAACATAAAGAGTAGCAAAATATAAAAGAGCGAGATCATGAGTGTCTGGACAAGCATAATAACAATATGAGATTTATCTCAAGCAATGAAAGACCATTTTTCGTAAGTTTCTCTTCTGTTCCCATGACTAAACAATAGCACAAATACATTAGCATTAAATATAGAATCTAAATAATCACTTCCCATAGCCAGGAAGCACCTGAGGCTTTTGAGCACTGGACAGGTGGCAAGTGTAATTTGAAATGTGCTAAAGTGTAAAATACTCAAAGACTTAGTACTGTCATTGAAAAATGTAATACTTTACTAACAAGCCTCATAGAAATCATATGTTGAAGTAATACCATTTCAGATAAATGTTATTTATCTGAATAAACATTTTTCAAAAATATATATTTAAATCTGAATAAACATTCAGATTTAAAATAATATATAATTGATTTTACAATACATAAACCTTTGTTTAATGTTGCTGGAAAAAAAACTGAAACTTATGTGGCTCATATTATGGGTAAGCATTGCTGCTCTTAGCACTGATCTAAATCAGTGATAGGGCTTTCCTGATAGCTCAGTTGGTAAAGAATTTGGCTGCAATGCAAGAGACTCCGGTTTGATTCCTGGGTCAAGAAGATCCCCTGGAGAAGGGATGGGCTACCCACTCTAGTATTTTTGGGCTTTCCCTGTGTCTCAGCTGGTAAAGAATCTGCCTGCAATGTGGGAGACCTGTGTTCTATTCCTGGTTTGGGAAGATTCCCTGGAGAAGGGAAAGGCTACCCGCTCCAGTATTCTGGCCTGGAGAATTCCATAGACTGTATAGTCTATGGGTCGCAAAGAGTTGGCCATGACTGAGCAACTTTCTCTTTCACCCTACTAAATCAGTGATAACAATTAACATACAGGGGTGACAGTAGATTTGAGTAGCTAAATCATCTGCAAAGTGTGTACCCAGTCAATAAAAGAACACATATTATTATACGGCTGACTCTTAACAGTGTTTCAGAGATGTTTCTTCTGCCATTCTGCATGGCAGGGATGCAGTTGCCATTTTCAGATTTGATTTGGCTCAGCTTGAGCATTTGTAAGAGTCAGTATTTCTCAATAGGAAGTGATTCAATATATGCTATCCTTTGTTAAATAACTTGGGGCTTCCCTGGTGGCTCATATATTAAAGAATTTGCCTCCAAAGTGTCATATCTAGGTTTGATCCCTGGGTCAGGACGATGTCCTGGAGAAGGGAATGGCTACACATTCCAGTATTCTTACCGGGAGAATACCATCATGTGTTTGGGGTTTTGGTACCCAGTGTGTCTGATTTTTTTTAGACTTCACCACTTTTCTTTTCTGTTCATTTCTGTCCACAAAGAGAATTATTTTAATTTTTAGAAGAGGTAGCCCATTTGATCTGTTTAATACTCATCATAAAGTCTTTAGCAACTCATTTTATCTTATGTACATTATCAAGTTGTACAGAGAAACCTTCCCATTTTTCCTGCGACCGACTTAAACTACCATAAGGTACCAACCCTTTCTATGAAGACAAAGTATACTTACCCAGAATAATGTTTTATATTTCAATTGTATAACTTCTAAAAATTTCCCATCACTGATTTTTAGTAAATTGCAAACCTCTTGGGAATGTTCCAGCTGGGGAATACAGTATTAGCTGTAATGAGAAATAATGGAATTTTAATAAACCCTGTTCATTTAAAAGACTATTACACATGTATACCTGTGGCGGATTCATTTTGATATTTGGCAAAACTAATACAATTATGTAAAGTTTAAAAATAAAAAAAAAAAGCAGAGACATTATTTTGCCAACAACAACAACAAAAAAGACTATTACATAGCTATTTTCGTTGTTCACAATCTTGTTCCTTACATATGCTTGGAAATTTTCCAGATAAAAACATTAAGATGTCACTAATGCCTCTTATTTTCTTTTCTCTTTCTATGTTTCATAAATAGTTTCTTACTCTTAATATAGATGTCAAACTTTTACATTTGGATTAAAATATATTCTTTTTGCAATAGACAGCAATGACAAAGATAGGATCAAAGTAAATTATAGATCAATTGAATTAGAATAAATAAGATATGCTTTGTTTATCCATCAATCTTACCATGGATATTTAGGGTGTTTGTAACTTTTGGCTATTGTAAATAACGTTACTATGAGTGTTGGTGTGCATATACTTTTCAAGCTCCTAACTTCAACTCTTTTGAGTATCTATACGTGGAGTTGCTGGGCCTTATGATATTTTTAATTTTTGAGGAAACAGCATACTGTTTTCAACAGCAGTTATACCATTTATATTCCTGCTAACAATGAATGGGGATTCCTATTTCTCCACAATCTTGCCAATAGTTTTGTTTCATTTCATTTTCAGAATAACCATCAGAGAGATGTAAAGTGATATCTCATTATAGCAGGTATTATTATACTGAATACAATCTGAATTTGTATTTTGTGTCCTGTCTCTGTGTCTTTTACCATGATAACCGGATTGACTATTAAAGTATCATTTGATTTTGAATACATGCTACAATGGCTCCCCTTATATCAAGGACTCAAGGCTTTACTGAATAGTATGTCCTCTTGTTCGGGGACCAACTTCCCACTCATGATTCTATCTAGGGATTTACTTTCTCCTAAGTGACACCCAGAAAGAATGTGATTTGACATTATTAGTTAAAATATTTTATCTTGTCAAGATAGCTAAATTTTAATACCTGATATTAAGAAAAATCTAAAAGTGTATCATTTACTGTTACAAGACTATTCTACTCACTCTTTTCATCAATACACTATAAGGTTATAATAGTGTTCCCCCTGATAAATCTATAATACTGATAGTTTTGATCACAGACACATTTGATGACTACTTATTATTTTTCTGGCTTTGTTCTTAGTACTTATAGTTGAAGTCTTAAACTAAGTACTATAGTCTTAGTCCTTAATTAAATTGGTTATATTCCACCCTGTAAGAGGGGGTGTTATTATTATCTCCATTTTTAAGTTAATAAATTGAGAAACAAAAATTCAGTTAACTTGACCAAAACACAAAGTTATTAGTGGAAATTTAGGAATTTCAGTTTATAGAGTATGATTAAAGAGCCTAACTCTTAAGATATACTTTTACCCTAAATAAATTGAATTAAGTCAGTGTCCTATATCTGAGTATGTATATATCTGCTAGTATCCTATCTGAATTTAATTTCCTTTATCATTATTAGTCATTAATTATTCATTATTTAATTACCCATATAGCATTTAGTATTAGGGAAAATGACTGGACCATGGTGGAAAATAATTTAGAATATGAAAAGCTGAATAATGTATTAAGCAGTTTGCATATTACATAAGAAAAGGAGCACAAAGACAATGATTATCACTAACCTATTAAAAGATTTTTTCATCTTGTTATGGCTTGATCATCTTGCCATTTGTTATTTATGTGACCTAGCAATTGACGTAGTTACTGTGTGAGTCATCGATTTATATTTCTCACTTCTCAGCTCAAATGTACCACATTTTTCTCAACAAGGTCAGAATCCCTAAGCTTATCCTTCCTTGAGTATTTTCCCTTAGTCTTATAAGTTACCACATTAACTCTTCTTGTATCTTATTCTTTTATTATAGTTAATTGTTATTTTAAACATTTACTATTTAACTTCCTGTGTGATTTCTATCTTTTGATTGTACCAAGACTGCTACAGTTGCAATTTCTAGTGATGTAGGAATATATTTTAGGAGTCATCCCATGTCACCCAGCAAATGGTCTTTCAGTTTAACAGGCATAACCCAAAATATTAGCAAACTATGGTTGAATAACCTTTATTTTTTTAATTTTATTTTATTTTTAAACTTTACAAATTGTATTAGTTTTGCCAAATATCAAAATGAATCCGCCACAGGTATACATTTATTTCATGTGCAATCATTTTTCTTACACTTGAAAATGCTGCCTTTGGCTCTAAATTCAATAATCTAGGATGAAAGGTTAAAAGATAAAACATCATAATAATGAAAGGGTCTCATAACAATCCATGATTTTCTAATGGTTGGAAAATTTGGATGACCATCTTACTCAGAACTACCAAGAAGTAGTGTAATTACTTTTCCTTAAGTATTGCTGCGAACTAATGAACGAGTGAGTGAACTTAATTTATTTTTATTCTCAATATATCGTCAAATAGTAAAGAGTGAAGGAAACGGTATTTTGAAATTCAGAAAGGCAATTTTTCCTAAAGGCAACTGGCTTTTTCACATGTTTTAATGAATGAGATGTAACAGCAAAGGACTCATATGTGTTTCCTTCACGGAATGTTTTTCATTTAATTAGTAGGGTTTATAGACAGGGAGACAGGAGACTTAGCCCATCATCTCTTCTCAATTGTAAGAGTGACTTGCTCTGTCACTCACATACTGTTTTATGTTTCTAGGAGCTGTAATTTGATGCAATGAATAATTCTGATTTAAGATATTCTGATTTAGGATACTCATGGGCTATTTTCTTAAGTTTCTAAAACATGGGGAAATTATGTCAGATTGATAGAATACTTTACAACTAACCTACCAGAAAGTTAGCCATGATGATGTGGTGTCTGCTTTTGGCTTCAAGTTAGAAACTGGGTTCAGTTCTGGCTCTACCATCTACAAACTTCAGTTGACATCAATAGTCAATATTTTAGACTATTAGATATACAGTTAGGACCATTAGGATTGTAAAATGCTGTACCAATGGAGTTATTATCATAGTCAAATAAAAAGTACAAGTATATAATGGAAACTTGACTTTGTAATCTTATAATTATTGCAAAAGAGAAAAGTAACTTCAGAGGAAAGGTAAGTGACTATTAAAATGTTCAGAGAAATCTCAAATGCTATAAGCTACTCAGTGGAAATCTCAGCAAGCCAATTTGAGAACAGCACAAAAAATATAGAGGGAGTTTTCCAGGATTCAATAGAACCAGAGTAGAAAGTGTTTGGTGTTCTGAGAACTTTTGAAATGAACCAACTGAAACTTCCTTTGTCCAGAAAATACAAAGCCCTGTAGTGAGGAGGAATACTGGAGGTAAAATCTAGATTGAAGAGAACAGCTACAATAGGACAAAAGAAAAGAGAGGCTAGTTAAAGCTTGGGAAGCAGAAGAAACTACTTTTTTAACACTTGGCAAAGCAATAGGAATACTTCTAGACAATGAAAGTAAGAAAACTTATTTGTCCCGCCTTCCTTTTCTAAATGTTCAAGAAAATATACAGACTCAGAATATTGTAAGAACAATACTGTCTGACATAAAAAATGCCCAAATATTCATCAGCAGGGGAAATGACTGAATATACTCTATTATCTTCACATAATAACACCCTTTTTGGCTCAAATGGTAAAGAATCTGCCTGCAATGCAGGAGACCCTGGTTCGATCCCTGGGTTGTGAAAATACACTGGAGAAGGGAATGGCAACCCACTCCAGTATTCTTGCATGGAGAATTCCATGGACAGAGGAACCTGGCAGGCTATAGGCCATAGAGTCTCAAAGAGTCAGACACGACTGAACAACTTACACACATACACATCCTCATATAGTAAAGTACTATGTAAATACTTTCAACTAGCAAAAACCCCAAAAGGAACAAGATTGTCTTTATATGCTATCATGAAGTTAGCTCCAAGGCTTATTATTATTTTGGGATCAATGTGGAGAAATGTGTGCATAGCTAACATAATGTAAAAAAAAAAAAAAAAAAAAAACAGGACATGTCTTAGTTCATTTGGTCTGCTAAAATAAAAATACTATAGGCCACATGGTTTATAAACAACAAACATTAATTTTTCACAGTTCTGGAGACTGGGAAATCCAAGATAATGATGCCTGCAGATTTGTTATTTGGAGAGCCTTCAAATAATAATAGAGAGCCTTCTTCTTCATTGTCAGCAATCTTCTCCCTATAATCTCATGGGGTAGGAGAAACAGGGATCTCTGTGGAGTTTGTTTAAAACAAACAAACAAAACACTAATCCCACTCAGGAATTTTCCACTCTGGTAAGCTAAGTACCTCCAAAGTCTCTATTATCACACTAGGGATTAACCTTTAATATGACTTCTGTGGAGACACACACACACACATATATACTCAGTCAGTCAGTCGTTCAGTCGCTCAGTCATGTCCAACTCTTTGCGACCCCATGAATCGCAGCATGCCAGGCCTCCCTGTCCATCACCAACTCCCGGAGTTCACTCAGACTCACATCCATCGAGTCAGTGATGCCATCCAGCCATCTCATCCTCTGTCACCCCCTTCTCCTCCTGCCCCCAATCCCTCCCAGCATCAGAGTCTTTTCCAATGAGTCAACTCTTCACGTGAGGTGGCCAAAGTACTGGAGTTTCAGCTTTAGCATCATTCCTTCCAAAGAAATCCCAGGGCTGATCTCCTTCAGGATGGACTGGTTGGATCTCCTTGCAGTCTGAGGGACTCTCAAGAGTCGTCTCCAACACCACAGTTCTTTGTATGTATATATATACTTTTGAACTGTAGTGTTGGAGACGACTCTTGAGAGTCCCTTGGACTCAGGAGATCCAACCAGTCCATCCTAAAGGAGATCAGTCCTGGGTACGAGCACATCATAGTATTTTCAGGACATATTTAGTCCTTTTCCCTTCAATAAAAATCCTAGTTCACAATAACATCGCCATAACTACCCATTTATTTTTTTTTTCAAATGCACATACAGCTGTCCCAGAATAATAATTATAGAACTATCACTGAATGAGATTAATTCTGAAGACATATTAAATTATAATTTCAATTCTTTTTATTGAAATTGAAATTCTTTTTATTATATTTTGTCTTTTATATCATACACATATATTATTTCATTATGTATATACTTGGATGTGTCTGAATACTGATCAAGGCAACCTTAATGCCCTCTCAGCTTGACTGTACTTAAAACAGGTTTCTTCCTGGCTATATGCACAGATCTACCTTTTCTTAGACCATTTACTTTAGAAAACTTTCAGTTGTAAATTCTTCCTTTGCCCCTTCAAGATGTAAATCTCCCAGCATCTTGCCAGTTTTACAAGCCAGAGATGTCTTTCTCAAGGACCTGAGAGCCATCTATCTGAAATGTAATCATCAGCAAAGAATCCCTATCTCTCGGTCTCTGGAGAGGGGAAGGGTATGACTTTGATAAGCACCAATGAGCAAACACAGATGTCCTGGTGACATTGACCAACCTCAGGAATGTCTTCTATTTCTTTTGCAACAGCTCATCCTAACAATTAAAACACTTTTGCCTTTTGTTTCAAAGAAGTTGTGTTTAATCTTTTTCCCTTATTGCAATAGTTTTCAGTAGTCTTTCTTGCCTGTTTAACTTTTACTAATTTTCTTTAGTAACACACATACTCACACACACACATACAAATGTATTTCAAAAAATTTACTTCTGTCTCTAAAATGGTTGGAAACAATGTCCCGTTTAATAGTAATAAAGCAATCCTAATATGCAAATTATAGTCTCTAAATATAAATTTCATAAAAGGAGGAACAAGGAGACCATTGGAGAAGTGGCAAGTACACCAAGGCAAGAATAAAAATAAAAAAAAAAAAAAACTAACAAAAACACTGTGATCAGGTCAAAATATCTCAGGTACCAACTTAATGGTCCCCTGCCTCACCATAATAATGAAACAGTTTGAGCATTTAAGTAGATTTGGTTAAAACATGTCAAATATGTTTAACACAAGAATTCATAATATACTAAAAATCAAAAACAGATAGCAAAGCAAAACAAAACAAGTAAAACCTCTCATTGGTCACTTATGGTGAGTGCTAGAAAAACAGCTATTCATTTTAGAAGCTGAAAAATAATAATGGATATGTTTATACAGTTGACCTTTGAACAACAAGGGTTTGAGTTATGTGGATCCATTTACAAGTGGATTTTTTTTTTTTTTCATAGTGAATACTACAGTACTATACAGGTCATGGTTGATTGAATTCATGGATGTGTAACTGAGAATACAGAGAATTGACTATAAATTAAATAGGATTTGTGGAGGGGAATATGTGGAGGGTGGGGCACCTCTACCCCACACTGTTTAAGGGCCAACTTTATATTCTATCTCTTTTTCTGTGCCCCAGTTTATAACTGATAAAGTAATGGGATGATTAAAATGATGATTAAAATTATGGCTTTCTGTAACCTCTAGTAAACTAATATATCAAGCTACCCTAATCTTACAAAAAAGATATTAGTAATTTCTTGAATAAAAACATGTAAACATCTAATACATCAAAGCTGACTTCCAGAATGGCCACATGAGTCTCTCTCCCACAAAATCAACAATACTGGCAAAATAGATACAGTCAACTATTTCAGAACTCTGGAAATTAACCAAACCCACCCCCCACACACACACACACAAAACTGATAGATTTTCATCCAAGAGAAACTACAAAACCTTGATAAAATAGCAGTGTTGATGGAATTCCAACTTGTGTGCAAACTCTCCTCCCTCTTTAACTTTTTGTCACAATAGCCATGAAAACCAGCAAACTCGCAGCCAGAGAGAGTATTCATCTCTTTCAGAGCCCCATTAAAAGCCCCATCTCCAGATTACAGTGAATATTTTGTCCAAACTAGCAACAACCTAAAAAATCTCCATTTTCATCATGTTGTGGTGTTTTGATTTGAGTCAGTGTACAATTCTGTGAAAAAGAAAAAAAAGAAAGCTTTATTCCAGGGTGTTACCAAAAACAATAGCAATCTGCTGACAAGATTACAGCATCTACAGTAACTAGAATCCAAGTGAAAATCAAGATCAGAAAATCAGTAAAGGTAATTACATGGATTAATATTTATAATGAGTGATATAAATGAGTTTTTGTTTGATAGTCTGACTTCTGACTGATTTGAAATGCAACTACTTAAAGCAATAATTGTGAAATAGAAAGTTATAATTTGTATGATAATAATAAAAGACAGCAGGAGAGAAAAAAACATATATTGGAACAAAGGTTTATAAAGGTTAGCAAAGAAGGAAATACTTCCTAAATGACTCTATGAAGCCAAAATTACCCTGAAAAAACAAAGACATTGAAAGAAGAGAAAAATATATAACAATACATCTTAAAAATAGAGCTACAAAACGTCCTCAGTTGAATACCAGCAATGCGCCCTATATATCTTGACCAAATGGATTATAACTCAGGGAAGCAGAGTTGGTTTAAAATCTGAGAAAACTGTATAATAGTCACAATAGATGTAGAAAGACCACTTGACGGAGTATAATACTCTTTTATAGTAAAAACACATGACAAACTAGCAGTACAAGAGAAATTATTTAACTTGAAGAAAAGCATTGATAAAAAAAACACAGCTGCCATTATTCTTAATGTTGAAAGACATTACTTATTCCCTATGATCAGAAAAATGATAAAGAATTTTGCTCTTACCACTTTAGTTCATCATTATACTGGAAATTGTAGGTATAGCAAGTAGGAATGCTTCTCTATTGGAAAGGGGAAAAAAAATCTCTATTTGCAGATAATATTATTTTATATGCTGACTATTTTAAAGACTCTACAAAAAACACAATTATAACTAATATGCCAGATTGGCAGTTTTGCAAGATACAAGATTAATTTGCTAAATCAATTGCTAAATCAATTGCATGTCTTTATAGTCCCTTATGGCAGAAAGTGAAGAGGAACCAAAAAGCCTCTTGATTAAAGTGAAAGAGGAGAGTGAAAAAGTTGGCTTAAAGCTCAATATTCAGAAAACTAAGATCATGGCATCTGGTCCCATCACTTCACGGGAAATAGATGGGGAAACAATGGAAAAAGTGTCAGACTTTATTTTTTGGGCTCCAAAATCACTGCAGATGGTGACTGCAGCCATGAAATTAAAAGACGCTTACTCCTTGGAAGGAAAGTTATGACCAACCTAGATAGCATATTCAAAAGCAAAGACTTACTTTGCCAACAAAGGTCCATCTAGTCAAGGCTATGGTTTTTCCAGTGGTCATGTATGGATGTGAGAGTTGGACTGTGAAGAAAGCTGAGCACTGAAGAATTGATGCTTTTGAACTGTGCTGCTGGAGAAGACCCTTGAGAGTCCCATGGACTGAAAGGAGATCCAACCAGTCCATCCTAAAGGAGATCAGTCCTGGGTGTTCTTTGAAAGGACTGATGCTAAAACAGAAACTCCTATACTTTGGCCTCCTCATGCGAAGAGTTGACTCATTGGAAAAGACTCTGGTGCTGGGAGGGATTGGGGGCAGGAGGAGAAGGGGACGACAGAGGATGAGATGGCTGGATGGCATCACTGACTCGATGGACGTGAGTCTGGGTGAACTCCGGGAGTTGGTGATGGACAGGGAGGCCTGGTGTGCTGTGATTCATGGGGTCGCAAAGAGTCGGACAGCACTGAGTGACTGAACTGAACTGATAGTGCCAGTGAATAGTATGAAATGCAGAAAAAATGCATTTACAGTAGGATCAACAGAATAATTTTAAAAAGGTAAAAAACATACTGAAAAATGCAAAACATTATTTGTTGTTTTTCAGTCACTCAGTCGTGTCCGACTCTGTCCAACCCCATGGACTGCAGCAGCCAGGCATCCCAATCCTTCACTGTCTCATGGAGTTTGCTCAAACTCATGTCTACTGAGTCCATGAAGCCATCCAACGATTTCATCCTTTGTAACCCCCTTCTTTTTCTACTCTCAATCTTTCCCAGCATCAGAGTCTTTTCCAATGAGTCAGCTATTCTTATCAGGTGGCCAACGTAATGGAGCTTCAGCTTCTGCATCAGTCCTTCCAATGAGTATTCAGGGTTGATTTCCTTTAGGATTCACTGATTTGATCTCTTTCCAGTCCAAGGGACTCTGAAGCATCTTTTTCACGCCACAGTTCAAAAGCATCGATTCTTCGGCTCTCAGCCTTTTTTATGTTTCAAATTTCACATCCATACATGACTGCTGGGAAAAAACATTGTTTTGACTAGACAGACGTTTGTTGGCAAGTGATGGCTCTGCTTCTTAATACACTGTCTAGCTTTCTCATAGCTTTTCTTCCAAGGAGCAAGAGTCTTTTAATTTCATGGCTGCAGTTACTATCTGCAGTGATTTTAGAGCCCAAGAAAATTGGCTCTCACTGTTTCCATTTCACCCCATCTATTTGCCATGAAGTGATGGGACTGGATGCCATGATCTTTGTTTTTCGAATGTTGAGGGTTTTTTTTTAATATAAATGTATTTATTTTAATCAGAGGTTAATTACTTTACAATATTGTATTGGTTTTGCCATACATCAACATGAATCCATCACAGGTATACACGTGTTCCCCATCCTGAACCCCCCTCCCTCCTCCCTCTCCGTACCATCCCTCTGGGTCGTTCCAGTGCACCAGCCCCAAGCATCCTGTACCCTGCATCAAACTTGGACTGCTGATTCGTTTCATATATGATATTATACATATTTCAACGCCATTCTCCCAAATCATCCCACCCTCTCCCTCTCCCACAGAGTCCAAAAGACTGTTCTATACAACTGTGTTGAGTTTTAAACCAACTTTTCCACTTTCCTCTTTCACTTTCAAGAGGCACTTTAATTCCTCTTCACTTTCTGCCATAACAGTAGTGCCATCAGTATATCTGAGGTCATTGATATTTTTTCCTGCAATCTTGATTCCAGTTTGAGCTTCATCCAGCCTGGCATTTCACATGATAATACTCTGCATATAAGTTAAATAAGCAGAGTGACAATATGCAGCCTTGATGTACTCCTTTCCCAGTTTTGAACCAGCGCAGTGTATTGTTCCATATCCAGTTCTAACTGTTACTTCTTGATCTGCATAGAGATTTCTCAGGAGCATGTAAGGTGGTCTGGTATGCCTATCTCTTGAAGAATTTTCCACAGTTTGTTTTGATCCACACAATCAAAGGCTTTATTGTAGTCAATGAAGCAGAAGTAGGTGTTTTTCTGGAATTTCCTTGCTATTTGTATAATGCAGCAGATGTTGGCCATTTGAGCTCTGATTCCTCTGCCTCTTCTAAATCCAGTTTGAACATCTGGAAGTTCTCAGTTCACATACTGTGGAAGCCTAGCTTGAAGGATTTTGAGCATTACCTTCATAGCCTGTGAAATAAGCACAACTGTGAGGTAGTTTGAACATTCTTGGACACTGTCCTTCTTTGGGACAGAAATGTAAGCTGATTGGAATGTTCAGTTCAACAAAACATTATAGAAATGATTTGAAGCTCTAAATAAATGCAGTTCAGTTCAGTTCAGTTCAGTTCTCAGTCATGTCTGACCCTTTGCAACCCCATGAACCGCAGCACACTAGGCCTCCCTGTCCATCACCAACTCCCAGAGTCCACCCAAACCCATGTCCATCGAGTCGGTGATGCCAACCAACCATCTCATCTTCTGTCATCCCCTTCTCCTCCTGCCCTCAATCTTTCCCAGCATCAGGGTCTTTTCAAATAAGTCAGCTCTTCGCATCATGTGGCCAAAGTATTGGAGTTTCAGTTTCAACATCAGTCCTTCCAGTGAACACCCAGGACTGATCTCCTTTAACATGGACTGGTTGGATCTCCTTGCAGTCCAAGGGACTCTCTAGAGTCTTCTCCAACATTTAACACCACAGAAGACCTAAAATTTAGATGGCAGTCCTTCTCATATTTACCTCCAAAGTCAACATTATCCCCATCAAAATTCCAGCACCCTTTTCTGAGAAACTGACAAGTTGACACTAAAATTCATTTGAAAATGTAAAAGGCCCAGAATAGCCATAACAATCTAGAACAAGAATAAGTTTGAGGGCTCATTTTTTTTTCCCAAAATAACTGCACAGTTACTGTAATCAAGCATGTATGGTACTGCCACAAGAACAAAAATGTAAAGCAATGGAATTAAGTTTAAAATCCATAAAAAAATCTTTGTGGTAAATTGACTTCTGACAAAGGTGCCAACACAATATAATGGGGGGAAAATTGTCTTTTCAAGACATGATAATTGACAGCTGGATATCCACATGCAAAATATTGAATTTGGATCCCTATCTTGCAAAAATGAATTCAAAATGGATAAAAAATAATTCAAAGACGTAAACGTAAAAGCTAAACATACAACAGTCTAACAGGACACCATATGAGCAAACCTTTATAACCTTGGATTTGGGGATGGTTTCTTATGTAGAACTACAATTGACAAAAGGAAAAAAAAAATTTTTTTAACTGAAACTAAACTTATGTTCTGTAGAAGATACATTTAAGAAAGAGAAAAGACAAGCTACAGACTTAGAAGAAAAGTATTTGCCAACAGCCTATAGACAGTCCTTAAAATATGATGGTTTGACCTAAGATTTTTCAACATTATGATGGTAGGAAACAATACTTACTCAGTATAAACTGTTCTTCATGTTTTAAGTCTTGATCATTTTCTGTGTTAGTACATTAGTTCATGGTCCAATACTCATGATTCTTGGCAACTGCAGCCACAACTCCCAATTAATCATGTGATCACAACTGGCACACTTACAGCCATTCTGTATCCATTTAGCCATTTTGATTAAAAAAAAAATCAGCACAATATCCAATGAATTATATGATATATTCAACACTTTATTATAAAATAAACTTTGTGTTAGATTATTTTGTCCAACTGTAAGATAATGTAAGTGTTCTGATCATGTTTAAGGTATATCAGAGAAAGACAAAGGCTCTATGTTATGATTTCTATGTGAAATCTTAAAATAAAACCAAGGGATAAACATAGCAAAACACAAGTAATCACACAGACAACAGACTAGTTGTTACCAGTGGGAAGAGGAGGGGGAAGGGGCAAGACAGGGGTAGCAGAATAAGATGTACCATATTTATTTATTCATCATAAAATAAATAAGCCAGAGGATATATTTTGTAGCATAGGGAACATAGTCAATACTTTACAATACTTTTAAATGGAGTATAATCTATAAAATTAGTGAATCACTGTGTAGTATACTTGAAACTAATATAGTATTATAAATCAACTCTACTTAAACTAAAATAAAATTTGCCATACATTAGGCTTAACTTGAGGGAAACTGTACATTGGAAAGCCATTATGTTCAACTTTTTATGAACTTAGAATGATAATTGTAACCAAAAAATGAAAAGTTATGAAATATTTGTAAACATTTTTCCTGGCTAATTTACTCAGCTGCTGGGTAACATGTATTTACCCAGAGTTGGCAATGAAGCTTCATCACATTTTCAATATATATTCTATATGCCTATTGTATCCATTAGTTCAGATGGTTATTGGGGTTTTATTATTGTGTTTTATATAAAAGATGACAATATTTGAACAAGTCTAACCTTGAGCCTCTCTTTATGGATCTGACTAACTAGTGGGGAGTATTTAAATTCAACACTAATTATACATATTTCATATTGAGTTTACACTAAGGGTTAGGTTGTCAGCTCAGACTAAAACAACTTGGAGATCTCCGGTAGTATCAAAATGTATTACTAACTTCAATAATTTAGGTAATTAGGCAGAATGGACAAAGCAAAGAGACATCAGGGCATTTAGGGTAATTTTCTGTGTCTTTTTTACTGTCTTAGATATGAACTCTGTCCCAGAATAAAAGAGGGGCAGAGGTTCACAGGTTAGTGTCTTAAATATCAGGGAACATTCAGCTTATGAAACCTGTCTATTTATATTTCAGTTTACATGGCATTTCCCAGAGAACAATCCCATAAATCCTTAGTTTCAGGGTCTATTTTCTTCATGAAATTTTTAGCAAGGATAATCCTGTTATGAATATTCAATTAATAAGTACCTCTTACTAGCCCCAAATAGTCTATTTCATCATATGTATACTTACCACAGACAGGGAAATTAAATTTCATGACTTGCCTTCTTCCTCGTTGCCCAGGATATTCGCCTGATTGAGAGAACACATAGATCACAGGCTTTGAAATTCACCTCTGATTTCCTCTTTTTATTTTCAGTTTATATAAGGAAAAAAACTATGAAAGAAAATATTCCACAAGATTACTTATCTGAGAATAGGAGTATGAGTATGGGTGCTACCGTAACTTCATAGTAAAAACACATAAATAAGTTCCTATTAAACCATGTGTGTGTGTTAGTTGCTCAGTCCTGTCCAGCTCTTGGTGACCCAAGGTCTATGGAATTCTCTAGGCAAGAATACTGGAATGGATTGTCATTCCCTTCTCCAGGGCATTTTCCCGACCCAAGGATTGAATCCTGCATTGCAGACAGATTCTTTGCCATCTGAGCTACAAGGGAAACCCAATATTAAACTGTGTCACAGATCATTTATTCATTTTTCAGTGTATCCTTTCCCCTCTTTGACTCAGTCTATAACCATGAAGGGAATAGTATGTCATTTTGGTCAAATGTATTCTAAGTAGTATTTGTTAAAAAGACTTAAAAGAGGAATGAATCTTCAAAAATTTTGCTGACCTGAAAAGTTGGTAAATTAGGCATCAAGAGCATAATCGTTTTTCTACACTTTTATATTTTTGCTGTGTATTGTTTTATTGCAGAATGTTTTATTGTAATAGCACTCATTTCGGGATCACACTTACGTTTATGATTTCCATATGGTTGGAATACATAAATAAAACCTGACTTATTAGTTGAAATAGATATCCACATATTTCTAAATGTCATTTTACCTGGTTTATATTTTATATAATTTACTGAAATGGATCTCTAAAGACAAATCCCATGAACTTTCATCTGCACAAATATTTTTTAACTGACAGGTTAATAGAACATCATGTCTTTGCAGACTGCACAATTCTAAAATGTGGGAACAAGGAGTAGCTAAAGATGAACAAAAAAGAAAGCCTAAAATATTTATAAGTAAAGTTATCAAGAGGAGTATAAATGTTAAAATACCTACATCATCAGTTCTCAAAGTTACTGAGAACATGTTTGTGGTTTCCCATATTTTATTTTGATATATGATAGATAGATAGATGTAGATTAATGATATACTGATAGATTAGATGACAGTTGGATGTTGGATGGGCAGGTAGATAGATGCCAGGTAAAGAAATAGGATGTCATTCTATTTATAATTTTCATTTCCTTTACTAACTTTTGATTTTAGAGAATTATGCATGAGAAACTATATAATACCACACACTTTTAAGAGAGTTGTTAAAAGATCTAAATAAGCAAATATATGTTCATTAAAAACAACTGTTTGTTTTCCAGTTTTTAAAATTTGAGATACAATTTATTCACCATAAAACTTACCATTCCAAAGTGTAAAATTCAGTGGTTTTCAGTATTTATGAGGTTATGCAAATATCACCACTAATTTCTGAACATTCTCATCATCCCCAAAAGAAATTGATACCTATATAAGCGGTTACATTTCTTTTCCCCTTCCCTGATTTCTGGGCAACCACTAATCTACTTTTTGTCTTTTATGAATGCATGCTAAATCGCTTCAGTGATGTCTGACTCTACTACCTATGGACTGTAGCCCGCCAGGATCCTATGTCTGTGGGATTATCTAGGCAAGAATACTGGAGTGAGTCACTATTTCCTCCTCCAGGGGATCTTCCCAACCCAGGGATCAAACCTGGGTCCTCTGCATTGGTAGGTGGGTTCTTTCTCGACACTCCATGTAAATGAAATCACAATATGTGACCTATGATCGTGACTTTTTTCACTAAGCATGTTTTCACATCTGTGCATGGTAGAGCATATAACAGTATTTTGTTCCATTTTATTGGTTGAAAAATATTCCATTGTACAAGCAATTATAGCAAGTGAAATTCGTTCAGTCATATCTGACTCTTTGCAACCCCATGGACTATAAAATCCATGGAATTCTCCAGGCCAGAATACAGGAGTGGGTAGCCTTTCCCTTCTCCAGAGGATCTCCCCTAATCAGGGATCGAATCCAGGTCTCCCACATTGCAGGTGGATTCTTTACCAGCTGAGCCACAAGGGAAGCCCATTCCATTGTACAGATATACCATATTTTGTTTATCATTTCACCATTGATGAATGTTTCCATTGTTTCCACTTTTTGGCTATTGTGACTAATGCTACAGCATTATTTAAATTATTTAATATACTCTTGCTATATCCTATAATTAAGAGAGAAACTGGGTATTTGAATTAGGTGTTTGCTTATATATGGTTGTTTTTTATTTGATAGAAAAAGGTTTACCTTTATGTTGGACAATCCAGTCCTAGAGAAGAAATCATAATCAAACATTTGTGCAGCCTTAATATTGAAATTATTTAAAAATCAGAGGATATTTTAGGAAAATTCACAGCTATTGCTATGGCTGCAAAATTCATTGATCAAGATATTAGATTTCCTGTGGTTCTTTAAGCAACAGTTTTCCTGAAGGAAATTTGGGGTTTCTCAGTTGAGAACGGAAGATATGTATTGAAACTGAGGAGAAAAGCTGTGGACTAAAGAGGATTACCAACACTAGTAAAGATTGGGGATAGCAGTATTCATAGATGGAAAGATATTTAATGTTTATTACATGTTGATTCTGGTTTAAGTTTGGAGGAAAATGTATAGGGTCAACAAATTGATTAAGATTATGACTTTCTCCAGTGTTATTTAGTGATCAAGGAATAGGCATAAGTGAGATGGTTTAAGAATCTAGGGATAGTTTTACAGAAGCATGTGTGCCAGAGATGTAAGAAGGCAAGGAGATTGAAGGCCTCAAAGCAAGAGTATTTGATGTGATGAGCTATGAGAACTCAGCCAGAAGGGCATGAATCCAGCAGGCACCCACTTCCTTTTACCCTTCTATTAAGTTTTTACCTCACTTAAAAAAAAAAAAAAAAAAAGTAGTGAATTTGTGTCAACAGAATGAGTCAGTTTACAAGTAACATTATTTTGCTGATAATATTGGAAATAAAAATCAGTATTTTAAATAAGATTCATCCAATCAATGCACAGGTAGTTTAAGGGGTCACAAAGAGTTGGACACACTAAGCGACTGAAATGAACTGAACTGAACTGATATTGTGTTATATAGAAACTGTGATAACTATAGGTAACTATGTTATTTGGCATAATCAAAACATTTTACTATATATATTAGTGTTTCAATTCTACCAAGAAACATAGTCTCAGGCATACAGTTATATTGACCACATGTTCACCTATTAAAACTCATAAGATTAAATTTACCAAGGCAATTATAACATTAAATAATTTTTTTCTAAACTATATTTTGAGTCAACATTGAAATCATTCCAAAATGTAAACAAAGCCAAAGATGTCATGGAAACATTAGTGTGAAATTTACTAGCAAAATAAAGTAAATCAACTAGAATTTTTGATAAACTAAAAGCACGTGTGTATGAGGAAGTAAATATTCATTTCTTGTTTATTTAATATTGTCCTTTTATCTGATATCTCTGTATTTTTTTTTCTTCCTAAAAAGTATTTCTTTACAAGTTCTTCAGAATTCTCCAAAAGAGTAGAATGGAGAGGTATGAAAGGATAACTGGGTCTTATACTTGTTTCATCACATTTTATTTTAAAAACTATTCATTATAAATAGGGGGTTACTCAATAAACATTCAACTGGCAGAAATGCATACATTTTAACTAGTGTTTCTAAGACATTATTATTGAGAATGAAACCTTTCAAACTGATAATGGAAGAAAATGAAAGGTATCTGTACAGAGCCTTAAAAACAAAGGAACTTGACCAGAAACTATAAAACTCCTAGAGGAGAACATAGGCAAAACACTCTCTGACATACATCACAGCAGGATCCTCTATGACCCACCTCCCAGAATATTGGAAATAAAAACAAAAATAAACAAATGGGACCTAATTAAACTTAAAAGCTTCTGCACAACAAAGGAAACTATAAGCAAGGTGAAAAGACAGCCTTCAGAATGGGATAAAATAATAGCAAATGAAGCAACGGACAAACAACTAATCTCAAAAATATACGAGCAACTACTACAGCTCAATTCCAGAAAAATAAATGATCCAATCAAAAAATGGGCCAAAGAACTAAATAGACATTTCTCCAAGGAAGACACACAGATGGCTAACAAACACATTAAAAGATGCTCAACATCACTCATTATCAGAGAAATGCAAATCAAAACCACTATGAGGTACCATTTCACACCAGTCAGAATGGCTGCGATCCAAAAGTCTACAAGCAATAAATGCTGGAGATGGTGTGGAGAAAAGGGAACCCTCTTACACTGTTGGTGGGAATGCAAACTAGTACAGCCACTATGGAGAACAGTGTGGAGATTCCTTAAAAAACTGGAAATAGAACTGCCTTATGATCCAGCAATCCCACTGCTGGGCATACACACTGAGGAAACCAGAAGGGAAAGAGACACGTGTACCCCAATGTTCATCACAGCACTGTTTATAATAGCCAGGACATGGAAACAACCTAGGTGTCCATCAGCAGATGAATGGATAAGAAACCTATGGTACATATACACAATGGAGTATTACTCATCCATTAAAAGGAATACATGTGAATCAGTTCTAATGAGGTGGATGAAACTGGAGCCTATTATACAGAGTGAAGTAAGCCAGAAAGAAAAACACGAATACAGCATACTAACGCATATATGTGGAATTTAGAAAGATGGTAACAATAACCCTGTATATGAGACAGCAAAACAGACACTGATGTATAGAACAGTCTTTTGGACTCCGTGGGAGAGGGAGAGGATGGGATGATTTGGGAGAATGGCATTGAAACATGTATAGTATCATATATGAAACGAGTCGCCAGTCCAGATTTGATGCACGATACTGGATTCTTGGGGCTGGTGCACTGGGACCCAGAGGGATGGTATGGGGAGGGAGGAGGGAGAAGGGTTCAGGATGGGGAACACATGTATACCTGTGGCAGATTCATTTTGATATATGGCAAAACCAATAAAATATTGTAAAGTTAAAAAATAAAATAAAAAGAATTTTTAAAAAAAGGAACTTAAATTTAGGAGTGTCTTAAAGTAAGGAGATCCAACATGTCCATTCTAAAAGAGATCAACCCTGGGATTTCTTTGGAAGGACTGATGCTAAGGCTGAAACTCCAGTACTTTGGCCACCTCATGCGAAGAGTTGACTCATTGGAAAAGACTCTGATGCTGGGAGGGATTGGGGGCAAGAGGAGAAGGGAATGAGATAGGATGAGATGGCTGGATGGCATCACTGACTCGATGAACATGAGTCTGAGTGAACTCCCGGGAGTTGGTGGTGGACAGGGAAGGCCTGGCGTCCTGCGATTCATGGGGTCGCAAAGAGTAGGACACGACTGAGCGACCGATCTGATCTGATAAAGTAAGCAGGATCTTTGAGCATGTTACTCCTGATTTTTAAGTATCAGACTTCAGATAATGCAGTTCAAATAACAATTGTTATGGAGAAACAAATAGAAATGATAATAAGAGAATTATGTAAAAACAAAAACAGCTTAAATAATTTACATAGATAATTCTTGAAAAAGAAGCAACAAAATAATATTCATGCATAATAATGTGCCTTACTATTTGCATTGCAATAACTTTCATAAATATTTTCACATAATAAATTTGATTCTGCAACTATGAGCCATATTTAAAAGCAGCTGACAAGATCATTTAAGTAACTCATATGAAAGACAGGAATATTCATTATCATTCTTGTATTCTTACCTTTACATGTAGTATCTTTTTACTAAGTCAAAACTTTTGCTTAAGCAACATAAAAAATATAATAACAAGAAATAAATGTTAAATCATGAATGACATGGAATTAATTTGTTTTCCTATAGAACTGGGCAAGAATTTCAAAGAGAGCAGGGAGATTTTTAAAAATTATATTCACTTTATATAGCAGAGGCTATCTCTTTTCCATAGCAAAGAGATAAGAATGGCTATTAAAGACTTATCATACTCAAATACATAGTTAACTCTACCTGAATCAAAGATAAGAGAACAAGGTGATCATTTTTAAAGCACTCATCAGATGGAAATATATCTGATATTATGAAGCAATTGATTTGTCCTGGAAAATTAGCCATTAGAATAATGTCTATAAACACAGAAAAATTAAGTATTTTGCAACGTACTGTTGTCTTTTCCTCATGATATTGGAAAACAAAGAATAGGGATGTTCTTGGTTCTCATGAATCTTTCACCTCTGTTACTCATCATAAGTAACTTTTGGATTTAACTTGGATTTAGAGAATTAATGTGGTAAAGCATAAAAATAAAATGAGGAACTCAGATATCTCTGCTTCATGTTTCAAGGAAAGTAAACATGCTGCTCCATGTATTTGGGAATGATTGTTACAGTGAAATAACACCAATGGAATGATACTAATAGTAAAGTGAAGAAACAAAAATATTCTTGGATTTGTTTTCTTGACTCCCCAAATGCAACGGAATTGATCTATATTAGACTTGTAAAACATTCATAGGAGAAAACACTTACTGGTCAGAGCAGGAAGCCGATAATTTTTACACCTAATACAGTGTCCCAAGACAGTACCACGATGTTTCTGAAATGTGTTTTTGAGAGACTCATTGTAGATACTGTTGGTTTCCATGAAAAGACTCAAATTTTAATCATCGTGAAGGACTACCAACAAGAAAGCACCAAGGGGGCAATAAATGGAAACCCTGCACAGATGAGCACTTAAGAAAAATATCATACTTCTCTAAACACACACACACACATATACACTCACACAAGTAAAAAACGAGTACTCTATTTATGTTTAATATCACATTAAATTCTAAAACTAGAAGAGTTTTTAAATCTTTCATAGATTATGAAATTCTTAGATGATTAATTAATTCCTCTAGGTTACAACTCTATGTATGGCTATCACTGTTTAAGCTGCTACTGGGTTTTTGCCAAGATCTAAGCAGTCAAGAGTCTTATATTGCCCTGAATTATTATTATTATTGAAATTGAAAATTTCTGTGTCACATAAGAGCATCTTGACTTCTGATCTCTGGAGCTTTAAATTATTTTATAATGAAAATCATTTTAGGGATATTGTTCCTTTAGGTGTTTGGAAAAAGTTGTAACTTTATGCTTTGTTCATCTGAGAGAAAGCATTCTTATGTTTTTGTAAATTATCAAACTCTTTGCATTAAGCACATCCTGGGTAATCAAGAAAAGATCCTGGGGAACTCACCTAGAAGTCTGGTTGGGTTCCCATGGCTGCCTGTGCTTTCTTTCCTTTACTGTATCTCTTAACTTTATTAAGACCTTTTGTGGATTTATACTATGCAGTCTAGTAAGTCTTTTCAAATAGCCAACCCAATGTAATCAATAAAATCTGGATGTTTAATGCAATACCACTTAAGCATGAACTCAAAAATAGTTGGGTTCTCTTCATTTGAAAAATCTCTGAGTACATATGACTTAATCTACATTTGGCCTCCATTACATTGTATTGTATTGTATTTATTTATTATACTAATACTAAGCATGGAGTCCATTACTTAAGTTTAAAACTAGACAAAACAACTCAAGACCTATTCAGTTTACAAATTTTCTCTTAAGAGACAGACAGTAAATTTGCCTGTGCAGTCCATAACTACGTAAAGTAACTACCATACTCTGCTGTTAACAATGAAGTCATCGACAATATATCAATAAATGAACATAACTTTCAATAAGATTTTATTTACAAAAACAGGTTGTGTTGGCTCCATGTGCTATAAAGTCAAACATGCAAAAGCAAAACTTTAAGCACTGGCTTCATGTTCACTCATATTTTATATATAGCCATCCTCATATTTTGAGAAGATAGATTCTATTTTATTTTCAGATATGATATGTGAAAGTTTATTGTTGGCTGGCATGATTTTACAGTTTTCAATGTTGAGTTGTGAATGTCAACTACAAATTGGCACTTGCCACTGGCGTTGGCCCCCTACCTCTACAAGGATTAAATCATGTGCTGCTGTAGCTGCTGACTTTCAACACCCACTGAGAAGAGTTCAGAGTGGAGAGCAGAAATGAGGCACTCTGTGCTCTTGTGGCGGAGAAGGCAATGGCACCCCACCCCAGTACTTTTGCCTAGAAAATCCCATGGACGGAGGAGCCTGGTAGGCTGCAGTTCATGGGGTCGCTAGAGTCGGACACGACTTCGCGACTTCGCTTTCACTTTGCACTTTCATGCATTGGAGAAGGAAATGGCAACCCACTCCAGTGTTCTTGCTTGGAGAATCCCAAGGAGGGGAAGCCTGGTTGGTTGCCGTCTATGGGGTCGGGGTCGCACAGAGTCGGACACGACTGAAGCGACACAGCAGCAGCAGCAGCAGTGCTCTTGTGGGGGCGGGGAGGGAACTGGCAGCACAGGTCTGCAGATAGTTATATATCTGATTTTATGAGCCCAATTTTTACATCTCCTTATATCTAGAAAAGCACTAAAATCCTTCATGGTGACAACTGCTTCCTGTGACTAGCAGAAACCTTCTGAAAAATAAGGGTATGGGGGAATGCATGCTTGATTACTTACATAATTTTACTTCACCAAAATCACTATTGACCTTCTTCCCTATCTTTTTGAAGTAGTTTCTCAGAGCTATCTGAAATGCTGTTTTCTGGTCTATAGCCCTCATATTGCCCCAAATAAAACTTTACTCACAACGCTTAGGTTGAATTTTTTTAAGTCAGTATGAAAAAAAAAAAAAAAAAGAATCAGTCTAGAAGCTACAAGTTCCAACTTGAACCTGAAATTTGAATATGCTCTTTGAAATATGAATGCTTCCACCTTCTATGCTCTAAATCTACAGCCATATTTACAGTCAGATTTTTTTTTTAAAGATCTTCTTTAAAACTTGTCAGGTTAATGTAATTTTTATACTTACATTGAAAATATATATCCATTTCATCTAAATTTTTGATAGGTGCCAAAATGAAAGTGTCAATGATGCAGAAATGTACTTCTATCATATAAAATAAATTGTAATATTTTCAACAATTACCCTAACATTAGTTACAGCAGTCTTATGAAAAGTGACACTGATTTGGTTCTTTTAATCCAAATTTGCACCTGCTAACTTTATATAATCAAGCAATAGTCTAGTCTTTTTCTTAAAGTCAAGGAGATTGAAGGAATGCATGTATGAAATGTTAGAAAATATTATCTTGATGAATTCTCAGGTGGTGAAATAAAAATTCAAGATTATTTTAATATATTTCTTGACTCTCATTTCCATATTATGGATAGTTTCCTAGAGAAAATTTTGTAAGTCTGGAGGTTCTTAGAAATCAAAAACATATAGTCAATAAACACATTTTAAATTATATGAACTCCTGGTAAGTAAAAAGAAAATAACAAAAGTGCCAATACATTTAATTTAAATGATATAAAGTATCATAAGAACAGGTGTGAGTTATAAGTATTTAAGATAGAAATTGAACTTTAATTCACCCTTAAAAATAATCTAGCCAAACCTCATATTAACCAAATGCCTGTATACCAAGAAATGTGTCAGGTATGTTTCCAATCTTATAATACTGTAGAGTTTATATCAATATGAGTGCCTAAATATTAAAAAAAGGAAAATGAAACAAAACAGGTTTTAAAATACATGGAAAATAAACCTATTATATAATAAAGGTAAAATTTGACATTCTGTAATTTTATCTCTTAACTCTTTATATTTAATAAATATTTCATATAAAAGGCTACTTTCTCAATCTTTTTTCTTCTAAAGTATTTATTTGGCTTCCAAATTAACTGATCTCATTTGCTTTGTCTCTGCCTTTTATATTTGAGGAAAATTAATTTCTCACTTTTTCCCTGGAGAATCAATCTCTTCACCCCACGTGACATTTGACTTTTCCTTTTAATGGGAACGTGATTTATTTACATGGAGTAAATGGTGTAGAATGACTGACTGCCTAGGTTGAATGCATGCTTTAACCCTGATCCCTGGGGTATCATTAAGTACAAAATACTTCTTTTGTTTATTTGTTTTATCAGTGAAAATGGAAATATCACTGCAGTAATTCACTGTAAACAATATTCAGCAGTATAATGGCTCCTTGTATTTTTGCCTTTCTTTATGAGTTGGCCTAATGGCAGGGAGTGACTTGTTAAGATAAGCCAGAGTAAAATTCCAATAGGTTAAAATGCAATCAGTTTGTTTTATAAAACTTCTTTGTTTGATATAATATCAGGGAAAAGTGCAAGAACATGTGTAACGTCAGTGTAGATATCAAGATGATGTCAAATCACCCACAATGTCACTCTTCCTGCATTTCCTGGGATAGCAAGCTGTATATGAAAACTTTAAAAATATGACTTTCTTTAGGTATGTAATAGGTTAGTAACATATTCAAAAGCAGAGACATTACTTTGCCAACAAAGGTCCATCTAGTCAAGGCTATGGTTTTTCCAGTAGTCATGTATGGATGTGAGAGTTGGACTGTGAAGAAAGCTGAACACCGAAGAATTGATGCTTTTAAACTGTGGTGTTGGAGAAGACTCTTGAGAGTCCCATGGACTGCAAGGAGATCTAACCAGTCGATTTTAAAGGAGCTCAGTCCTGGGTGTTCTTTGGAAGGAATGATGCTAAAGCTGAAACTCCAGTACTTTGGCCACCTCATGCGAAGAGATGACTCATTGGAAAAGACTCTGATGCTGGGAGGGATTGGGGGTAGGAGGAGAAGGGGACAACAGAGGATGAGATGGCTGGATGGCATCACCGACTCAATGGGTGTGAGTTTGAGTGAACTCCCGGGAGTTGGTGGTGGACAGGGAGGCCTGGCTTGCTGCAATTTATGGGGTTGCAAAGAGACACGACTGAGCAACTGAACTGAACTGAACTGAAGTTGGTAGTGTTATGCTTATTTACTGTTATTTCACAAAGCACTTGCATTTTTTAATCCAAAATAAAATGTATTTCTATATCTCTCTTGAATAGACAGACATAAAGAATCTAGAGCCTAGAACATAAGTGATCCCTTTACCTTTTGCCACAGTCTGCCACTTCCATCTCCAAATATTTCACTCATTTGTATTGCACTATATTTTCTAAAAGGAGAAAATATAAGAATATCAGTTAAAATGTTGGCATTTATTCCAAACAGTGGCTCTGCTAAGAGGAGAGTATCTCCTATATGATGTACATCTCTATGTGTGAACAGGGAAAGGGTTCTTGTAAAAACCTTCACTACATAAACTTCTACAGTAGTTTACCAAATACCTTCAGTGTTTGAAGATAAAATTTTCTTTTTTAAAGACAAAAGAAATTATATAAACAGCACACAGTTCATTTAAATAAGGGGAAGAGGCCTTAATGATCACACAAAAATTGAACTTTGGATCCCATAGTCATTCCTCCGAAAAAGTCTTTGTGCAATTTTTTGCACCAAACACATTTCCAACAGCTTGTGCCAAACATTTGAACTTTTGATGCTGCAATCTTCTGTGAGATTTGGAAAGGACAAAATATAATTTTAAAAATTATTAGTTTAAGTATTCAAAATGTCTTAAGTACTTGAAGTGGTATATAGAGCACATCACTACTGACCTGGTGGCCCATGAGCTAAGGTGAACTAAGAGGAAAGACCCTACCAGGTACTTTTTGTTTGCACATAAGATGTTCATAGATGCACATATTTTTTTTTAACTACTGTGAATTCTATATTTATAACTAAAAGAACTACTCTCAAATTAGTCAACAAATGAACAGATTGTTTAATAATGAAAACCCTGTATGTGAGACAGCAAAAGAGACACAGATGCATAGAACAGTCTTTTGGACTCTGTGGGACAGGGAGGGGGGAAATGATTTGGGAGAATGGCATTAAAACATGTATAATATCATATAAGAAATGAATTGCCAGTCCAGGTTCGATGCAGGATACAGGAAGCTTGGGGCTGGTGCACTGGGATGACCCAGAGGGATGGTATGGGGAGGGAGGTGGGAGAGGGGTTCAGGATGGGGAACATGTGTACACCCGTGGCAGATGCATGTTGATGTACGACAAAACCAATACAATATTGTAAAATGTAAAAAAAAATTAAAAAAAATAATAATAAGTAAAATTTAAGAAAATTAAGTAGTTCATACAAATAAAAATGTATCACAAAATGTTTCAAAAAACATTTAGAGAATTATCTGCAATCCTCTAACTTTTCTGCAGCATTCAAATGATGCTTCTGATAGAATTATTACATACTAAACCATTAAAAAATTTCTTTTTAGTATATTTTACTGACATATAGTTGATTTACAATGCTGTGTTAATTACTGCTGTATAGCAAAATGATACATTACACATATATGTGTGTGTGTGTGTGTGTGTGTATATATATATATACACACATTCTTTTTTTATATTATTTTCTATTATGGTTTATCATAGGATATTGAATATAGTTTCTGTGCTGTACAGTACAACCTTGTTGTTTGGCCATCCTATATATAAAAGCTTACATTTGCTAACTTCAACTTCCATTTTATTACTCCAACTCTTTCACCCTTCACAATCACCAGTTTGTTCTCTATACCTGTGATTCTCTTTCTGTTTTAAAGATACATTCATTTGTGTCATATTTTAGATTCTACATATAAGTGATAACATATGCTATTTATCTCTCTCTTTCTGATTTGTATCACTTAGTGTGATAATCTCTAGTTGTATGCTTATTGCCGAAAATGGCTTTTCTTTTATTTATTCATCTTTTAAAAATTTTATGGCTAAAGCCATTTTATGGACAGCGGTAATCCATTTTATATATGAACCACATCTTTATTCATTCACATATCAATGGACAGTTATGTTCATGTCTTGATTATTGTGAATTGTGTTGCTCTGAACATAGGGATACAAGTATCTTTTTGAATTAGTTTTGTCTGGATATATGCCCATAAGTGAGATTCCTGGATCATTTGGTAATTCTATTTTTAGTTTTCTGAGGAACCTCCATACTGTTTTCCACAGTGGCTGCACCAACTTAAATTTCTAGCAAATATAGAGGAGGGTTCCTTTTCCCCCACATCTTCTCCAGATGTACATATTTCTAAGATTGAGTGATAGATACTTGGACATTTTCATGGATTGGATCTTGTCTGGTGAGAAAATTAACCATTTGGAATGACAGAAACAACAGCTGTGCACAAAGTAATATTAAGCAGAGTCAATTAGTTAGGATATCCTCTGTTAGCTCATTGCCAAAAAATCAATAGAATGATTCAAAGAACCTCTACTTTTAATTCAGGTGAAAAATATTGATGCCTAAAAGATTGATGGATTTGATAAGCAATTAGCTAAGTGACTGGCTAGAGCTTAACTACTTTGTCTATGAAATTTAAAGAGAAAATATAAAATTACCTGCAAAAAGAAAAACAAAAAATCAAGCAACACATAGTTGATGTTAGTTATTGCAAAGTTTCTGACAAATAAATATGGATTTGTTATCAGCTTCTACTCCATTTTAAAATATTCATAAACAATTTAATCAGATAGAGGCAGTCTAATTCAATACCTCTTTATCTTAGTATTATAATGCTAAATATAAATAAACCCAGATTAGATACCTACTTCTAACAATAGTAAATTTGTAATTATTTATTATGAAAAAATATAATTATAAAGCATATACAAGTTCCACCTTTCAAAAAAGAGGTTTAAGCACTGTTTCCATAAAATCTTCCCCAAAACAATTTACAAATAAATGTGAGAAACAAATTAGCACAATTTCTTTTCCACCTTTTACTTTTTAAATTTTCAGACAGAAAAGAATCACAAGTCCAGGAATGGAATCAATATTTATTATGCACCCACATAGTGTTCATACTATTTTTTATTTAATTAATTTTTGTATGAACTGGGTTCATTTGTCTCTAATTCTGGGTGGGGAAAATGAAATTCAAAGATAAACTTTGCAGTTAATTGTTAGTAAGAAGCAATTGTCATAGTTAAGTTTTGAAACCAGGCCTCTCTTAAAACAAGAAATGTTCCACAAATGTTTTATATAAATCTTAGCCTAAGCAGGTAAATCATCTATATAATAGAAATCTGGCTGCCAGCAAGGGCTTCATTTTGTTTGACTAATGTGGCCTAAACAATGGCTTCCTGTTAAAAGATAGTGGTGGAGGTCGTATTTTTTTAGCTTTATTCATCATTCTCCAAGCTACTTGAGAGACCATCACCCATTCATTTAAACTCTCTTTTGTCAGTTTCTTAGGTTATATGTGAAAGTGAAAGTCACTCAGTCCTGCCTGACTCTTTGTGAACCCGTGGACCTGGACCGTACAGTCCATGGAATTCTCCAACCCAGAATACTGGAGTGATTAGGCTTTCCCTTCTCCAGGGGATCTTTCCAACCCAGGGATTGAACCCAAGTCTCCCTCAGTGTGGGCAGATTCTTTACCAGCTGAGCTACAAGGGAAACCTAAAAATACTGGAATGGGTAGCCTATCCCTTGTCTAGCAGATCTTCCCCACCCAGGAATCAAACCAGGGTCTCCTGCATTGCAGGAGGATTATTTAACAACTGAGCTATCAAGGAAGCCTGTGAAGTGTAACATTTTCTGATGGTAAACAATGGTAATCTAAAGATATTACAAACTCTAAAGTAGCCATATATACATTTATCACAGCACTGTTTATAATAGCCAGGACATGGAAGCAACCTAGATGCCCATCAGAAGATGAATGGATAAGAAAGCTGTGGTACATATACACAATGGAGTATTACTCAGCCATTAAAAAGAATACAGGTGAATCAGTTCTAATGAGATGAATGAAACTGGAACCTATTATACAGAGTGAAGTAAGCCAGAAAGAAAAACACCAGTACAGTATACTAACGCATAAATATGGAATTTAGAAAGATGGTAACAATAACCCTGTGTACGAGACAGCAAAAGAGACACTGATGTATAGATCAGTCTTATGGACTCTGTGGGAGAGGGAGAGGGTGGGGAGATTTGGGAGAATGGCATTGAAACATGTATAATATCATGTATGAAACGAGTCGCCAGTCCAGGTTCGATGCAGGATACTGGATGCTTGGGGCTGGTGCACTGGGACGACCCAGAGGGAGGGTATGGGGAGGGAGGAGGGAGGAGGATTCAGGATGGGGAACACAGGTATACCTGTGGTGGATTCATTTCGATATTTGGCAAAACTAATACAATATTGTAAAATTTAAAAACAAAATAAAATTTATTAAAAAAATACAAAATAAAAAAGAGAAAAAATATATATATATAGTTGCCAAATCAATGGTATAGATACAGTGGAATACTAAAACATTAAAAAAAAAATTTAATGCACATGAAGTAGAAAAGAGAGGGGAATGAAGAGAATATATAAATATCAAAATAAAGATTATGATGGTAAAATTAATTCTATTCATATAAATATTAGTATAAATTTAAAAGGAATAAATATTCCTCTTAAAAGTAATAATTATCATACTGGATTAAAAAGCAAGGCCCAACTATATGCTATTTACAAAAGATGCACATAACCTATAAAGCTGGAAAATGTTTTTAAAAAACATGAAGCTATACTATGCAAATACTAATCAAGAGAAAGTAAGAGTGGATATATTGCTATTAGGCAAAGCTGACCTGAGGGAAAACAGTATAAACAGAATTTTATGATATTTTTATGATTATAAAGGAAACATTCATAAAGAAGACATACAAATTTTCAATGTATATATACTCATTAACAGAAAATATAAGAAGAAGAAGAAAAAAAACCTGACAAATTGTAGGAAGTGAAAAAAAGTAAAGGTGAAAGTTCACTCAGTCTGTCCAATTCTTTGTGATCCCATGGACTGCAGCCTGCCAGACTCTTCTGTCCATGGAACTTGAAATTGGCCCATTCCCTTCTCTAGGGGATCTTCCCAATTCAGGGATCAAACCCAGGTCTCCCACATTGCAGGCAGATGCTTTACCAGCTGAGCTATCAGGAAAGAAACAAATTGTAAGGGAAAATAACAAATCCATGATTATCATTTGAGATTTCAAACACTTCTCTTAGTTACTGAAAGAAGAGTAAATGGAGAAAAGTCTAGTAAGAATAAAAAAAGTCCAAATACATAATACTATTTCTACATTCATTTATAAAATACAAAATAAGGCAATACTTTCCAATATAAATATTGAGGCTACATTTTTCCATATATACACTGATATTCTACATAAACTTTTTATTTTGCTGTATTTAATGATAAGCTCAGTCTTATATTAAGAAACACTTTTATTTATGGATTGCATTTATATGTTACATTAAAAATGAATTTGAGGTAACTAAATTAATAAATTAAGCATAGAACTTACTCTGGGGAAGAATATATATATATATATATATGATATTTATAAAATTGATAAAACATACAATATATAAAAGAGGTGCTCCATGGCCCAAAAATATATTTGCTAAGCTTACCACTCACTTTGTGGTCAGCTCCTGGTATATCACCTGATACATACAGTGAGTATTTTACTTTTCCATAAACTATTTCAACAATTGGAAATTAATAACAATTGTTCCTTTAAAAATATTAGGCAAGAAACTAAGAAGAATGGGTTAAAAAGGATAGATTGGTATTCTCTAACAGGAAAAACAGTTATTGGTGTAGACTATGAACAAATTGAGGTTTATTAAAAAATAATGAGGCAGGATGAGGTACAAGGGTGAGATAAAATTGTAGCTCCAAAGAACTGGAGAGAGATTTCAGAATTAAAATGAAATGGATGGTTAACTCACTATTTAATTTTAAGTGTGCTTTATACACATTTAGAATATAGTAAGAACATAGTGGAGGCTTCAACTTTCAAACACAACACCAAAGTTATAAAACTTGAAGTATAACATTAAATAATAAACAGTATATCAAAAAGCATTGAAAATAGAAGGAAATGAACAAAATTTGAAAGTTGTCCACTTACAAGGAAAAACACTGATATTTGCTTAAATGAAACTTATTATAAGTCATCAGGAAACTGTGTAAAAAGCATAAACCCAGAAAAGAAGAAATACATAAAAATATGAAAAACTCCTCAAATATTTATGGAATCAGAGTAATGCAATTTAAAAAGCAATGAAATAATGTGATTTTTGAGATTGGCATATATTAAAATGAATAAGAATTTACATTGTTTTGAAGATGTGTCAGTTCATCCTCTCTACTATACAAGAAATACAATATATGTTGTTCAGTTGCTAAGTCATGTATGACCCTTTGTGGACCATGGATTGCAGCAGTCAGGCTTCCCTGTCCTTCACTGTCTCCCAGACCTTGCTCAAACTCATGTCTACTGAGTTCTAATGCCATCCAACCATCTCATCCTCTATCAACCCGTTCTCCTCTTGCCCTCAATCTTTCCCAACATCAGAGTCTTTTCCAATGACTTAGCTCTTCTTATCAGGTGGTCAAAGTATCAGAGCCTCCGCTTCAGCGTCAGTCATTCCAATGGAGATTCAGGATTGATTTCCTTTAGGATTGACTGGTTTGATTTCTTTGCAGTTGAAGGGACACTCAAGTCTTCTCCAGCACCGCAATTTGAAAGCATCAATTCTTTGATTCTCAGCCTTCTTTATGGTCCAACTCTCACATCCATACACGACTATTGGAAAATGCATAGCTTTGAGTATATAGGCCTTTGTTGGCAAAGGGATGCCTCTGCTTTTTAATATGCTGTCTAGTATTGTCATAGCTTTTCTTCAAAGGACAAACATCTTTTAATTTAATGGCTGCAGTCACCATCCACAGTGATTTTGGAGTTCATGAAGATAAAATATGCCACTGTTTCCACACCCCCTGCCCCCGCATCTATTTGCCATGAGGTGACATGACCGGATGCTATGATCTTAGTTTTTTGAATGTTGAGTTTCAAGTTGCCTTTTTCACTCTCCTTTTCACCCTCATCAAGAGGCTCTTTAGTTCTTTTTTACTTTCTGTCATTAGGGTGATGTCATCTGCATATTGAGGTTATTGATATTTCTCCCAGCAATCTTGATTTCAGCTTTGAGTCATCCAGGCCAGCATTTTGCATGATGTAGTCTGCATAAAAGTTAAATAAGCAGGGTGACAGTATACAACCTTGATGTACTACTTCCCCAATTTTGAACCTGTCCATTGTTTCATGTCTGCTTCTAACTGTTGCTTCTTGACCTGCATATAGTTTTCTCTGCAGACAGGTAAGGTGGTCTGGTATTGCCATCTCTTTAAGAATTTTCCACATTTGTAGAGATACACACAGTCAAAGGCTTTAGCATAGTCAATGAAACAGAAGTAGGTCTTTTTGTGGAATTCCCTATGATCCAACAGATGTTGGCAACTTGATCTCTAGTGTCTCTGCATTTTCTAAATACAACTTGTACATCTGGAAGTTCTTGGTTCATATATTGTTGAAGCATGGCTTGAAGGATTTTAAGCTTCGTATATGGATGGCTTCATATATGAGAGGCTTACAAATAGCTAATATTTATTTCTCAGAGTTCTGGAACCTGTGGGGTCCAAGATTGTGGCAGCAGCAGATTTCATGTCCTATGAGAGCCTGCTTCTGCATGTTAGCTTTGTTCTTACTGTAAGTTTACATGAAGAAGAGGCTAGGGAGGTCTATTGGATCTCTTTCATAAGAACACTAATCTCATTCATGAGAGCTTCACCCTCATGACCTAACACTTTCCAATGGCCCCATTTCCTAATAAGATTACGTTGGGTATTAGGTCTCAACATGAATTTTGGGAGGATGCAAACATTCAGTTCATAGCAGAAGGAAATGAGTATTGTCAAACAGTTCTTGTCATATGAATGTTAGGAATGCAAATATGGAAATACATGTCAGTGTTTACCTAGTTCCCAAAAGAAAAGTGAAGTAGTAAGGTCTAGGAAAGAATATTATTTTCTTACTAAATATATGTACACTTTGGCCCAGCACTTTATCTTAAAAAAAAATCTTCCAAGTATGCAAAGTTTCACTTTTTAAAATTAATTCATTAATCACAACCTCCACATTTTCTTTCATTTATGAAACTCTTACTCTTACCAGACAGTAATACCAAGCTGGTGTTACTGGGATAAAGATGCTTGTGTAAGAATTTCTCTTGATACATTATTTATAGTATTGGAACAATGAAAGAAATCCAAATATTAACACAAATACACTGATTATAATACATCCATATAGGAATGTTATGCAACCAATAAAATAATGATATATGCATGTACTTATAAGAATAGAGAAGTATGTTCTTTAATAAAATAAATATAAATGGTATAAATAGTTTGATCTCATTTTATTTAAAAAAATGTGCATTTGTGGTGTGTGTACAGAAGTTACTCTCCATATTCTGTGTCATCAATTATTTTATTTATGAAAGAATGACCATGATTTACTTACATAATTAAGAGAAAACTTTCCAAATAATGTAAAATACAAGTTGACACACAGAATATTTAAATTTCTTATATTATTGCTCTTGATACTAGAATGAATTTCAAAATTAACTGTAATTTTTTAATTTGTTTTTAATAGAGGGGTTTGATTCAGATTCAAACTGAATTACAATCTTAGCCTGAGGACATTGCATGTATATTTTTGAAGATCTATACCTGTGGTTCTAATGTTTTCCTCTCCAAATAAGGAACATAGTTAAAAATAGATTTGAAAAAACTTTTTATTTTGTGTTGGAGCATAGCCCATTCATAATGTTTTTCTTGTTTCAGGTTAACAATGAAGGAACTCGGCCATACATATACATGTATCCATTCTCCCTCACACTCCCTCCCAGCCAGGCTGCCACGTATCCTTGAGCAGAGTGCCATGTGCTATACAGTCAGTCCTTGATGGTTATCCTTTTTAAATATAGCAGTGTGTACATGTCCATTCCAAACCCCCTAACTATACCTTCCCCCTAAACTTCCCCTCTGTCAACCATAAAAAAATATAATAGAGTTAAGTAAAAATCCTGTCCATTTGCTACTATCTTCTGTCAGACATTTTTGAAATACAAAAATTGGTTTCTTGTGGCCCCTATCCTCAGTAGTTTACTTTCTAGTGGAAGAATGGAAGAGATGGTGGATAAATTTAAACAAAACAAGATAGAATATAAGCATTAAATTTGTAGAAAATTTCTTTCAAGTTAAAGTTTTAGAAAGCTTCATGGAAATCGCCTGGTAGAGGCAATATAATATTTTAAGTGAAGGGGCCAGTATATGAAAACCCAAATGAAGCGCAGTGGGGAAAAGAGCTGGTCTAAACAGCTCTGTTTAGATGAAGTATGGAACCCATGAAAATGAAAGGTGAGACTAAAACTTGGAAAAGCAGACTAGAATATGAATGTGGAAGCCTGGACTATTCAGTTATTAATTTAAATTTCAGTCTATACTCAGTGGGGATTATATTAATGATTTGGAATGGAGAATTGACATGAACAGAGATTTATTTTTTTTAATTATGAAAAGAGAACATTAAATCACTAAAATGAAAGGAATTAGTGATAGAAAAAACACTACTGGTTTTGGCCAGACTTATACAGTTCAAGAAGGATTCTGCTAATCTCATAGATTAGCCTGTGCTTAGTTGCTCAGTCATGTCTGACTCTTTGCAACCCCATGGACTGTGGCCCACCAGGCTCCTCTGTCCATGGGATTCAATAAGGCAAGAATACTGGAGTGGGTTGCCATTCCCTTCTGCAGGGTATCTGCCTGATTCAGGGATTGAACCCTGGTCTCTTGCATTGCAAGCAGATGCCTTACCATCTGAGCCATCAGAGAAGTACTCATATTATATAAAGGCACTGTAAGTCCTATCTTTCTTCCTACCTTTCCCCAAATAAAGATTGAAATCTGTAACATGTAATTGTTAGTAACAATTATCTGTAAGAAGTAATTAAAGATTATAATCTGTAACAAATAAGGATATCATATTTCTTTTCTAGTCTTTACTGCTATTTTTATTTTGGGATATTGGTAAATATTCCTTTGTTAAAGCAATTTATAACAAAGACAGAGAGAAAAAATATACCATGTGGCATTTTTTAGTATATCTGGAAAAAGACTGATCAGAAAATCGTGTTAATGAAGTGCTTTATTTTTAAAAATTATTTCCAAACTGGATTTTTTTTTCATTTTATATACACAGCTACCAATCACAATCTCTCAGCCCTATGTGTCTCCTCATTGTAGTGATAGAGACAAGAAATGATTCTTGCCCTAGTGGCTAATAACAGAGTTGACTCCCCAAGAGACGCATGTGTTTAAATATAAATAACCCGTGGTGGATGCATGTTGATGTATGGCAAAACCAATACAATATTGTAAAGCAAAAAAAAAAAAAATATAATAAATATAAATAACCCCAAAGAAGTGACCCAAGACAGTATTGAAACAAACTAAACAGTATACATTATAAACAAAGTAATGCATACTCTGAGTTGAATAAGGAAAAAATCAGAGTGGCTTGAAGCCATAAAAATATGAATATTTGAAAGATATAACCAATAAAACACCTGCCTCTGGATTTTCTAAGCTAAGCAACCATAAGAAATGGCTGTGTAAAGTTAGAATATATTCCAAAACAACTTAAAAAAAGCACTTTGAGACCTGTGGAAACTGATCAACTATGTCTTAGGATAAGTGGTAATTTCACCAAACCAGGTGAAAAACACTAGATTAAGCAAAGGTATCATAGGGGTTTTAGCTTAAGGATTTTTCATTCCATAGATTTTGAACTATGTATTTTTTAGAGTTGAAAGTCATAGTAAATTGTATTCAAATTTTCTACTCAAAAGGCAAGTTTTCACTTTTTTCACCTGTCCTTAGGGCAAATATTCCCTAAACAGAACATAGATTTTATTATAAAATGAAATTAATTTTAACTACAACCTGGATACAAGACATTGTTGATATCTTTACCCTCCTCTCTTGTTCTCCCTAAACCCTTTTTTAAAAAGTTAAAATATTAGGTTTCTTTTAGAGTTCATGAAATATGGAATCAGGAATCAGCCATATCCTTTGCTTTGTTTTTCCCTCTCATTTAAATAGCTTGAATGCAACCTAACTGAAGTCACCACATGAATGCTTTCCTTTGCCCTCAAACTTCTGTTGCCATACTGATAGCAGATGAAATGAATAATGCTGAAAGTATCTAATAATTCAAAGAAAGAATGGTCTAATTCTGACATCCCATGCGTGTATAGTGGACTGAGGGTTGGCATGTGGGACCAGTTTTTGACAGAACAAAAGCTGAATAATTCCTCATACAATTGAACAAAATATGATAAAGGAGAAACTAAAGTGGGATGAAAAAAAGTTGAATTCATGAGATGATATATATCTGAACCTCAAAACTTCAGGAAAGTTTAAGTCTATAAAATGTTTATGAGATAAACTCATGTCTGAGTTAAGGATCGAAGCATTCCAAGGCAAGAGAGTTCCAGCAGCAATGTGCCTTAAGTAAACCCTTTAATGATATGGATACAGGCAAAGCATTAATACATGGATGACTGATTCTGGGAAAGGATTTCCAACATTAGGTAAACAGTTGCATTCTTTGAATCCTAATTTAAGCCTTTACAAATTGAATGTCTGTCTATTTCTACTAAAAAACTACCTTCAGTTTGGTCCCAAATATTTTTAAAGCTCTTGAGGAGAGTCAGAGAACAATAAGGATGTTTGATTTTAAATAATAAAATCCATCATGAAGTCAGTGGAAGATGCTGAAAAGAAGGCTAATCCATATGGCTGTTGTTACAGTTTCTAATTTTGAATGAGTCTTCACTGGAAAATTGTGCTAAAGAAAAAAGAAAGATTTAGACATTAAGAAAGAGGAATAAAATGTACTTTCAGCCAAATTACATATTTTTTGCAGGGCAGAATTAAGAAAGACAAATGAATTTAGTCTGCAAAGTATTTGGTTTGCTTTCTTCCTATAAAATAGAGAACTAAGATAAGTGTATAGGGGAGCAGGCAGTGTGGAGGAAGATACATTAGGCTAAGTGAATTTCTTTAGAGAGCATTTTACTAGGCTCTGTTATAAACCGAATGTTTGTGCTCCCCTAAAATTCATAAGTCAAATCTATGCCCCTAAATGTGATGGTGTTAGGAGGTGAGGTCTTTGGCAGTTAATTAGGATTAGATTACCATGAAGGTGGAGCCCTCATGAATGGGATTAATGCCCTGAGTCAGAGGACCCTTCACTTCCTGTCTCTCAACTTGTGAGAATACTAAAAGTCAGGAACCCTGAAATCCAAAGAGGGCTCCCACCAGAACTCTACTATGCTGGCATCCTGATTTTGGACTTCCCATTCTCCCAAACCATGGAAAAAAATTTAAAAAAGTTTCTGTTGCTTTTAAGCCTCTCAAACTATGGTATTTTTTGTTATATGTATGCTATTCTGTAGGGACTGAGACTCGATTGTGCTTTGATGAAGAGGTATTGTACATTAAAGGTGGAAATTTTATTTATATCACTCCCTTTGTTAGTAGAAGTTCTGCAAATGGTTTACTGTTAGCAATGATAAATTAAGAAGGTTCAGAGAAGTGAAATTCACTTCCTCTAAGAAATCTGAGTTGTTAGAATCGCTCTAGTCTCAGACCTATACCAGGTTTTGGAGTTTATACCTTTATATGCCAGTGTCAGGAACTCAGCTGAATTGGGGAGAGAGCTGACAGGTGAGGGAGTAGCAAGGTGTAAGGCATTTCACTGTTGAGAGCTCCCCTGACAAAACTCTAGGCTACTGAACTCGGGGTGGAAGGGCTGGAGCAGCGTGAGGTGTAGAAAAGTCCTGGGTACTGAGTCAGAGTGGGGAAAAATATCTTCAAGATTTCCTTAAGGAATTCTTGGCAGAGGCAGCTGAAGAGGAGCCTAGCTAAAGGCCTCAGATGAAGAGACCTGGGCATAAAACTACCCAGAGTGAGAATCTAAATAATGCAAAGACTGTGACCAGCCAGCAAGCCTGAGACCTTGACTGCAACTGCCCTGAAAGCCTGCAGAGCATTTGCTGTGCCCGAGTCTGGTGTGGGGAGGGCAGATTTCCCTGGTGAGGTCTGTCCGATAAAGCCTTTGTAATTGCCTATTATATCATGTCTGAAAAAATCACATACAGATTTTTAACCAGAAGCCAAACTCTTCAATCAGTTGTATCATTTGAAAAATAAATGAGTTGCTTGCAGTTGCTTTGACCTGTTTCACTAGAATACAGAAGGATTTCTGAGAGAGACTGCATATTTTATTATAAAGTCAAATAATGACCAGTAACAATTATTACTGTTTTTGAAAAGCCATAGTCATAGTGAAACAGTCCACAATAAGATGAAAGATTAGTACAAATTCTTCTGGTTTCACCTACTAATGAGTAACATGATTCATTAAATTTTAGAAGAATATAAGTCCTCAAAGTAAAAAATAATCAGCAATAACAGAAAAGTCAAACCCATCTCTAATGTATTGAGTGCTCTAATAATGAAGAAGATAATCAATAAAATAGAAGGCAATATACTAGAACAATTTTAGATTTTCAGTAATCGCTCAAACACCAGAGAAACACTTAAACTGTTATACCAGTTTTCACTGACTATGACTGCAACATGAATTTATTTTGGGGGAATGTTGAAGTTAAGGAAAGTCTATATGATTAAAAAGAGTATGACAAACTTTCAGCAAAACCCAACAAATCACAATTGCTTCTTTCATTCCTATAATCCCGGAAAACTTCAAAAATAGGTAAGAGAGAAAGCACATGTGTGCATGTGGCTTCATGTATTGTGTATAAGGCATACATCTGTACTAGATCACAGGGCTTTTTTTAACCTCAGGTAAATTTAAGATGGTTTGTAGCTGGGAAATCCAGAAGAAGTGCAAGTAAAGGACTCTCTCCTTTATGTATTAGGAGATGTATTTTATATATATATATATTAGGAGATATATATCTCCTAATACATAGGAGATGTATTATATATATATATCTCCTAACACATAAAGGAGAGAGTCCTTTACTTGCACTTCTTCTGGATTTCCCAGCTACAAACCATCTTAAATTTACCTGAGGTTAAAAAAAGCCCTGTGATCTAGTACAGATGTATGCCTTACTGTACAGCTTATGCCTGAAGCCAGTGAAATAAAATCTTAGGAGAACAATTTCCAAAGTGTATAATGGACTGTATCATCCTCAATAAATAGACTCAGACACAAGCAGTTTTACAGAAAAAAACAATTTACCTAAAATTTCTGAGAATACAAGTTAAATGAATCCAGTTCTACACAAAAGATAAAAGAACCACTCCTTCCTTCCATAACTTCATAAATGCTATCTCTGTGCTTTTAAGCTAAAATTTGAATCTTTCATACTCAAATATTTAGTCTTCAGATTTTAATGAATTAAGTAACATGATCTTAGGAAAAGGTAATAGTATCAAGAGCCATATTTTGGATCAAATGTAGAACATATTGGAAAAAGAAGCAGAAGGAAAACGGTGTTAATGTTTCTCTGAGATAATTATCACTTAGTTGAAGGTGAAAGAGAAAGATTCTATGCTGCTGTGGCAAGGCAAATGAGGTGACAATATTTGGCAAAAACCATCAAGTTCTGGAAGCAAAGATTTATATTAAATGTCATGGACAGAAACCAAATTTAATTTGTGTTAAATGAATAGAATCATAAGTTTACATTATATGATGGAAATACTGCTTATTAGAAATGGAGATTCAGATAACATGACTCATTCAACATTAATTATATTAATGTAAATAATTGGGAAAATATGACTTATCTAGATGTTGTACTGACAGTAAGAAGTAAAGAAATATATTTTAAGGAAAGCTATGCTTATTTTTGCCTCTCATGCTCCATGTTCCTAAAAAAAATGCATTGTATATTAAAACATTTCCTTTATTCAGTTCCGTTCAGTTCAGTTCATTCGCTCAGCCATGTCCGACTCTTTTCAACCCCATGAATTGCAGCACGCCAGGCCTCCCTATCCTTCACCAACTCCTGGAGTTCACTCAAACTCATGTCCATCGAGTCGGTGATGCCATCCAGCCATCTCATCCTTATTACAAATCTATTAATTGATGTGGGCTTCCCTGGTGGTTCAGGGGTAAAGAATTTGCCTGCCAATGCAGGAGACACAGGTTCAATTCCTGGGTTGGAAAGAGCTCCTGGAGAAGGAAATGGCAACCAACCCCAGTATTCTTGCCTGGAGAATTCCATGGCCAGAGGAGCATGGTAGGCTACAGTCCATGGGGTAACAAGAGTTGGACAAATTTAGCAACTACACAACAACAACAGCAACATTAATTTGTGTGTGTGTGTATGTGTATTTAAGCCAAGCTTGACCATTCTGTTAGTTGTATACAATTAAAAGTACCCATTATTACTGATATCTACATCCCTTAAAGTATTATATTTAGGGAGTCTTTACTAGTTAAGCTGCATGGGAAAATCTTGAGATTTCCACACAATAGTGAAAGGAATACAAATAGAGGAGTTTCTATTAATTCAAATTCTTTTCTAAATGAAGTATATTTGTTTTACAACAGTATTTTTGCATATTATATTCAATTATAGATTATTAGAAGATAATGGGTATCAGATCAGATCAGATCAGATCAGTCGCTCAGTCGTGTCCGACTCTTTGCGACCCCATGAATCGCAGCACGCCAGGCCTCCATGTCCATCACCAACTCCCGGAGTTCACCCAGACTCATGTCCATCGAGTCAGTGATGCCATCCAGCCATCTCATCCTCTGTCATCCCCTTCTCCTCCTGCCCCCAATCCCTCCCAACATCAGAGTCTTTTCCAATGAGTCAACTCTTCGCATGAGGTGGCCAAAGTACTGGAGTTTCAGCTTTAGCATCATTCCTTCCAAAGAAATCCCAGGGCTGATCTCCTTTAGAATGGACTGGTTGGATCTCCTTGCAGTCCAAGGGACTCTCAAGAGTCTTCTCCAACACCACAGTTCAAAAGCATCAATTCTGTGGCGCTCAGCCTTCTTCACAGTCCAACTCTCACATCCATACATGACCACAGGAAAACCATAGCCTTGCCTAGACGAACCTTTGTTGGCAAAGTAATGTCTCTGCTTTTGAATATGCTATCTAGGTTGGTCATAACTTTCCTTCCAAGGAGGAAGCATCTTTTAATTTCATGGCTGCAGTCACCATCTGCAGTGATTTTGGAGCCCAGAAAAATAAAGTCTGACACCGTTTCCACTGTTTCCCCATCTATTTCCCATGAAGTGATGGGACCAAATGCCATGATCTTCGTTTTCTGAATGTTGAGCTTTAAGCCAACTTTTTCACTCTCCACTTTCACCTTCATCAAGAGGCTTTTTAGTTCTTGATGGGTATAGTGTATTTTAAATATAATAGTTTTCATCTGTTAATTCTATACCTCTGGTTGGTCCCTCTCTCCTTCACTTTCGCCTCTGGTAACAACAAGGTTCCTATCTCTGTGAGTCTGTTTCTGTTTTGTATGTACATTCATTTGCACTGTTTTTTTAGATTCCACATATAAGTGATATATGATACTTGTCTTTGATTTATTTGACAAAGCATAACATTCTCTAGGTCCATCTATGTTGCTCCTAATATCACTATTTCATTCTTTTTGTGGCTAATATTCCACTCTGTGTGTGTGTGTGTGTGTGTGTGTGTGTGTGCATCACATCTTAATCCAATTGTCTGTTGATGGGCACTTGGATTGCTTCCATGAGGTCTTGGTATTATAAATACTGCTGCTAGGAACAATTAGATTTATGTTTCTTTGCAAATTAGGGCTTTTGCTTTTCTAGATATATAGGAGTGGACTTTTTGGATTGTATGGTGATTCTATTTTTAGGTTTTTAAAATTTTTGTTATTTACTGTTTTCCATACTGGCTGCATCAGTTTACATTCCTATGAACGATGTACCAGGTTTCCCTTTTTCTTCATCCTCTGTAGCATTTGTTATTTGTAGACCTTTTGATGAGAACTATTCTGACAGGTGTGGGGTGGTACCACATTGTGGTTTTGAGTTGAATTTCTCTAATAATTAGTGATACTGAGCATCTTTTCTGGAGAAGGTAATGGCACCCCACTCCAGTACTCTTGCCTGGACAATCCCATGGACAGAGGAGCCTGGTAGGCTGCAGTCCATGGGGTCACACAGAGTTGGATACGACTGAAGCGACTTAGCAGCAATAGCAGCAGAACATCTTTTCATGTGCCTATTAGCTATCTGTATGTTTTCTTTGGATAAGTGTCTATTCAAGCCTTCTGCTTATTCTTTGATTCAGTTTTTTTTTTTTTTTCCCTAAAGTTGAGTTGTATGAGCTGTTTGTATACTTTGGTTATTAACCTCTTGTCAACTGCATTATTTGCAAATCTTTTCTCATATTTCACAGGTATTTTTTTTTTCTCATTTTGTTGATGGTTTCCTTTGCTGTGCAAAAGCTTTTAAGTTTAATTAGATCCCATTTGCTTATTTTTGCTTTTACTTATTTTGCCCTGAGAAACAGATTCAAGAAAATATTGGTATGATTTATGTCAAAGTATTTTGCCTATGCTCTCTTCTAGGAGTTCATTCCATGTTCTACACTGAAGTCTTTAACCTATTATATGTTCTTTTTTGTTTGTTTGTTTGTTTTTGAATGGTGTAAAATAATGGTCCAGTTTCATTTCTTTGCATGTGTATATCTGTTTTTCAAACACAATTTATAAGACATTGTCTTTTCCCCACTGTATATTCTTGACTCCTTTGTCATAAACTAGCTGATCATATATATGTAAGTTTAATTCTGGGCTCTCTATTGTGTTCCATTTATCAATGTATCTGTTTTTATACAAATATCACACTTTTAGAATTACAATAAAATTTTAAAAAGTAAATTATTACAGCTTTGTAATATAGTACAAATTTTAGGACGATTCTATTTCTAGGAAAAAAGGCACTGGCATTTTAATAGGGATTGCATTGTACTTGTATATTGCTTTTTTATATGGATATTTTAACAATATTGATTCCTCCAATTATGAGCATAGAATATCTTTCCATTTATTTGGCTCTTCTTCAAGTTATTTCACTTATGTCTTGTAATTTTCTGTATATACAAGCCTTTCACCTTCCTGGTCAAATTTATTCTTAAGTATTTTATTGCTTTTGAAGCAACTATAACTGGAATTGTTTTCTTAATTTCTCCAATAGTTCATATTCGTGTATAGAAAGGCAATTTTTGTGTACTGATTCTGTATATTTTAATTCTACTGAATTCCCTGATTAGTTCTAGCAGTTTTCAGAGGACTTGCTAGAGTTTTTGTATATATACCACGTCATCTGCATATAGTGAGTTTTAATTCTTCCTTGACAACATGGATTTTTTCCCCCTGTCTAATTAGTCTAAGACTTTCAAAATTATGTTGCATAAAAATGGTGAGAGTTTTTTGTTCCAGATCATAGAAGAAAAGCTTTCTAGCTCTTTACCACTGAGTATGATGCTAGTTCTGGTCTTGTCATATATGGCCTTTATTATGTTATATTCCTTCCATACCCGCTTTACTGAGAGTCTTTATCATGAATGGATGCTGACTTATATTAAATGCCTTTTTGCCATCTACTGAGATAATAGTGGTCCACTGGAGAAGGGAATGGCAAATCACTTCGGTATTTTTGCTATGAGAACCCTATGAACAGTATGAAAAGGCAAAAAGATAGGACACTGATAAATGAACTCCCCAGGTTGGTAGGTGTCCAATATGCTACTGGAGATCAGTGGAGAAATAATTCCAGAAAGAATGAAGAGACAGAGAAAAAGCAAAAACAACACCCACTTGTGGATGTGGCCAGTGATGAAAGCAAGGTCTGATGCTGTAAAGAGCAATATTGCATAGGAACCTGGAATGTTAGGTCCATGGATCAAGTCAAATTGGAAGTGGCCAAACAGGAGATGGCAAGAGTGAACATTGACATTTTAGGAATCAGTGAACTAAAATGGACTGGAATGGGCAAATTTGACTCAAATGACTATTATATCTACTACTATGGACAAAAATCCCTTAGAAGAAATGGAGTAGCCATCATAGTTAACAAAATAGTCCGAAATGCAGTACTTGGATTTTGCAATCTCAAAAACAACAGGATGATCTTTGTTCGTTTCCAAAGCAAACCTTTCAGTATCACAGTAAGCCAAGTCTAAGCCCCAACCAGTAATGCTGAAGAAGCTGAAGTTGAACGGTTCTATGAAGACCTACAAGGCCTTCTGAACTAGCATCCCAAAAATATATCCTTTTCATTATAACGGACTGGAATGCAAAAGTAGCAAGTCAAGAAACACTTGGAGTAACAGGCAAATTTGGCCTTGGAGTACAGAATGAAGCAGGGCAAAGGCTCATAGAGTTTTGCCAAGAGAATGCACTCATCATAGCAAACACCCTGTTCCAACAATACAAGAGAAGCCTCTACACATGGACATCACCAAGTAGTCAACTGCAAAATCAGATTGATTGTATTCTTTGCAGCTAAAGATGAAGAAGCTCTATACAGTCAGCAAAAACAAGACCTGGAGCTGACTGTGACTCAGATTATGAGTGCCTTACTGCCAAATTCACAGATAAATTGAATAAAGTAGGGAAAACCACTATATCATTCAGATATGACCTAAATCAAATCCCTTATGCTTATAAAGTGGAAGTGAGAAATAGACTTAAGGGACTAGATCTGATAGAGTGCTTGATGAATATGGACGGAGGTTTGTGACATTGTACAGGAGAGAGGAATCAAGACCATCCCTTAGAAAAATAAATGCAAAAAAGCAAAATGGCTCTCTGAAGAGGCCTTACAAATTGCTGTGAAAAGAAACAAAGTGAAAAGCAAAGGAGAAAAGGAAAGATATACCCATTTTAATGTAGAGTTCCAAAGAATAGCAAGGAGAGATAAGAAAGCCTTCCTTAAAGATCAGTGCAAAGAAAGAGAGGAAAATAATAGAATGGGAAAGACTAGCTGCTGCTGCTGCTGCTGCCGCGTCGCTTCAGTCATGTCCTACTCGGTGCAACCCCATAGACAGCAACCCACCAGGCTCTCCCGTCCCTGGGATTCTCCAGGCAAGAATACAGAAGTGGGTTGCCATTTACTTCTCCAATGCATGCATGCATGCTAAGTCACTTCAGTTGTGTCCAACTCTGTGTGACCCTGTGGACAGCAGCCCACCAGGCTCCTCCATCCACAGGATTCTGTAGGCAAGAGGGAAAGACTAGAGATCACCTCAAGAAAAGTAGAGCTACCAAGGAAACATTTCATGCAAAGATGGGCTCAATAAAGGACAGAAATGGTATGGACCTAACACATGCAGAAGTTATTAAGAAGAGGTGGCAAGAATACACAAAAGAATTGGACAAAAACGATCTTCACAACCCAGATGATAACAATGATGTGATCACTCCTCTAGAGCTAGACATCCTGGAATGTGAAGTCAAGTGGGCTTTAGGAAGCAACATGAAAAACAAAGCTACTGGAGGTAATGGAATTCCAGTTGAGCTCTTTCAAATCCTGAAAGATGATGTTGTGAAAGTCCTGCAGTCAATATGCCAGAAAATCTGGAAAATTCAGCAGTGGCCACAGGAATGGAAAAGGTCAGCTTTCATTTCAATTCCAAAGAAAAGCAATGCCAACAATTGCACTTATCTCACGCACTAGTAAAGTAATCCTCAAAATTCTCCAAGCCAGGCTACAAAAATATGTGAACTGTGAACTTCCAGATGTTCAAGCTGGGTTTAGAAAAGGCAGAGGAACCAGAGATCAAATTGCCAACATCTGTTGGATCATTGAAAAAACAAGATCTCCAGAAAAATATCTATTTCTGCTTTATTGACTATGCCAAAGATTTGACTGTGTGTATCACAAGAAACTGTGGAGAATTCTGAAAGTTTGGGAATAACAGACAACCTGACCTGCCTCCTGAGAATTCTGTATGCAGGTCAAGAAGGCACAGTTAGAACTGGACATGGAAAAACAGACTGGTTCCAAATTGGGAAAGGAGTACTCCAAGTCTGTGTATTGTAACTCTGCTTATTTAACTTATATGCAGAGTACATAATGAGAAACTCTGGGCTGGATGAAACACAAGCTGGAATCAAGATTGCTTGGAGGAATATCAATAACCTCACATATGTAGATGACACCACCCTAATGGCAGAAAGTGAAGAAGAACTAAAGAGCTTCTTGATGAAAGTGAAAGAGGAGAGTGAAAAAATTGGCTTAAAGTTCAGCATTCAGAAAACTAAGATCATGGCATCTGGTCCCATCACTTCATGGGAAATAGATGGGGAACAGTGTTAGACTTTATTTTTTTGGGCTCCAAAATCACTGCAGATGGTGACTGCAGCCATGACATTAAAAGATGCTTACTCCTTGGAAGGAAAGTTATGACCAACCTAGACAGCATATTACAAATAAAAGTGAAAGTGAAACTCACTCAGTGGTGTCTGACTCTTTGTGACTCGATGGACTTTACAGCCCATGGAATTTTCCAGGCCAGAATACTGGTGTAGGTAGCCTTTCCCTTCTCCAGGTATCTTCCCGACCCATGGAGTGAACCCAGGTCTCCCACAATGTAGGCTGATTCTTTACCAGATGAGCCACAAGGGAAGACCAAGAGTACTTGAGTGAGTAGTCTATCCCTTTTCCAGTGGATCTTCCCAACCCAAGAATTGAACTGGGGTATCCTGCATTGCAGGTGGATTCTTTACCAACTGAACTATTAGGGAAGCATATTAAGAACCAGAGACATTCCTTTGCCAACAAAGGTTCATCTATTCAAGCTATGGTTTTTCCAGTAGTCATGTATGGCTGTGAGATTGGACTATAAAGAAAACTGAGCGCCAGAGAATCAATGCTTTTGAATTGTGGTGTTGGAGAAGACTACTGAGTATCTTGGAATGTGGAGATCCAACCAGTCCATCCTAAAGGAGATCAGTCCTGAGTGTTCATTTAAAGGACTGCTGTTGAAGCTGAAACTCCAATACTTTGGCCACCTGATGTGAAGAGCTGACTCATTTGAAAAGACCCTGATGCTGGGAAAGACTGAAGGTGGGAGGAAAAGGGGAAGACAGAGGATGAGATGGTTGGTTGGCATCACCAACTTGATGGGTATGAGTTTGGGTAAACTCCGGGAGTTGTTGATTGACACGGAGGCCTTGTGTGCTGCAGTCCATGAGGTTGCAAAGAGTTGGACAGGGCTGAGAGACTGAACTGAACTGAGATAATTGTTTTTTTATCCTCTTTATGTTAATGTGGTCATCACATTGATTGCTATTTTGCCAATACTGATGCCTTCTTTCATCTATGAAATAAATCCCACTGGACCATGTTGTGTAATCCTTTTAATGTATTAATGAATTCTCTTACTAGAATATTATTGAAGATTTTTACATTTATGTTCAACAGGGAAATTTGACTATAATTTGATTTTCCTCTTTGTATTCTTGTCTGATTTTTGTTATTAAGATAATGCTGGATTTGTAAATTGTGTTTAAAGTATTTCTTCTTTTTCTGTTTTGGCAATAGTGTAAGAAGAATTGGTATTTGTTCTTTCAAATCTTTGACATAGTACCTAGTATTTGATAAAAATATCAAGGACATAATTTTGACTCAAAAAATACAATAAAAAATTTAAGTTTAGAAAAATCCTACAAACAGAGCTAACAGAAGCTTTGTAAAACCATTTTGCTTGGTCAACTTCACTAATAATCTTCCTTGATTCTGCGAATTTTTTGCATTCCTAAAGCAAAATAATTTTTTTGTATAAATAAGCGGAAAAAACCTGTAAACATATTGGAAACTATGAAAGTTATTTGGAAAAATCAGTCCTTCCTAGTTTTAAATGTGTCAGTTCAGTTCAGTCACTTAGTCATGTCCGACTCTTTGTGACCCAATGAATTGCAGCACACCAGGCCTCCCTGTCCATTACCAACTCCCAGAGTTTACCCAAACTCTTGTCCATCAAGGCAGTGATGCCATCCAGCCATCTCATACTCTGTCACCCCTTTCTCCTCCTAGCCCAATCTCTCCCAGCATCAGAGTCTTTTCCAATGAGTCAACTCTTCACATGAGGTGGCCAAAGTACTGGAGTTTTAGCTTTAGCATCAGTCCTTTCAAAGAACACCCAGGACTGATCTCTTTTAGGATGGACTGTTTGGATATCCTTGCAGTCCAAGGGACTCTCAAGAGTCTTCTCCAACACCACAGCTGAAAAGCATCAATTTTTCGGTGGTCAGCTTTCTTCACAGTCCAACTCTCACATTCATACATGACTACTGGAAAAACCATAGCCTTGACTAGACGGGCCTTTGTTGGCAAAGTAATGTCTCTGCTTTTCAAAATGTTATCGAGTTTGGTCATAACTTTCCTTCCAAGGAGGAAGCATCTTTTAATTTCATGGCTGCAGTCACCATCTGCAGTGATTTTGGAGCCCCAAAAAATAGAGTCTAACACTGTTTCCCCATCTATTTCCCGTGAAGTGATGGGACCAGATGCCATGATCTTCGTTTTCTGAATGTCGAGCTTTAAGCCAACTTTTTTACTCTCCACTTTCACTTTCATCAAGAGGCTTTTTAGTTCCTCTTCACTTTCTGTCATAAGGGTGGTGTCATCTGCATATCTGAGGTTATTGATATTTCTCCCTGCAATTTTGAGTCCAGCTTGTGCTTCTTCCAGCCCAGTGTTTCTCACGATGTACTCTGCATATAAATGAAATAAGCAGGGTGACAAAATACAGCCTTGATGTACTCCTTTTTGGAGTACATCCTATTTTGGAGTACTCCTATTTGGAACCAGTCTGTTGTTCCATGTCCAGTTCTAACTGTTGCTTCCTGACCTGCATATATGTTTCTCAAGAGGCAGGTCAGGTGGTCTGGTATGCCCATCTCTTTAAGAATTTTCCACAGTTTTTTGTGATCCACACAGTCAAAGGCTTTGGCATAGTCAATAAAGTAGAAATAGATGTTTTTCTGGAACTCTCTTGCTTTTTCCATGATCCAGCAGATGTTGGCAATTTGATCTCTGCTTCCTCTGCCTTTTTGAAAACCAGCTTGAACATCTGGAAGTTCATAGTTCATGTATTGCTGAAGACTGGTTTGGAGTATTTTGAGCATTACTTTACTAGCATGTGAGATGAGTGCAATTGTGTGGTATTTTGAGCATTCTTTGGCATTGCCTTTCTTTGGGATTGGAATCAAAACTGACTTTTTCCAGTCCTGTGGCCATTGCTGGGTTTTCTAGATTTGCTGACATATTGAGTGCAGCACTTTCACAGCATCATTTTTCAGGATTGGAAATAGCTCAACTGGAATTCCATCACCTCTACTAGCTTTGTTCATAGTGATGCTTTCTAAGGCCCACTTGATTTCACATTCCAGGATATCTGGCTCTAGGTGAATGATCACACCATCGTGATTATCTGGGTCATGAAGATCTTTTTTGTATAGTTCTATTGTGTATTCTTGCCACTAAGAATATATAAATAGAAATTTCTTAGGTGGTCCTATGATGGCAGAAGAATGTGATGGGGAGACTGCTTTCTCCCCCACAGGTTCATTGAAACAACATTTGAGCACCAAGCAAATTCCACAGAAGAAATTCTGAATGCTGGCAGAGGACATAAGGCACCCAAAAAAGCAGCGCATTTTCTCCAAAAGGAGGTAGGACAAAATATAAAAGATAAAAAGAGAGACAAAAGAGGTAGGGATGGAGATCCGTCCCAGGAAGGAAGTCTTAAAAAAGAGATAAGTTTCCAAACACCAGGAAACACTCTCTGGCGGGTCTATGGTGAGGCTTGGAATCTCAGAGGGCAAAATAACTGGGAGGAAAAATAAATAAATAATTAAAACCCGCAGATGATGTGCCTAACAGCAACTTCCAGAGGTGCAACATCCCAACGTCTGCATGCCCCACTAGCAAGTGGAGGAGGTACAGGGAGAAGCGGGCAGCATTGCTTAGGATAAGAACTGGGCCTGAATGCCCTGAGGGCAATCTGAGGGAGCTAGCTTGAGATAGCAACCCAGACTGTGGGGTATCTATCCTTGGATCCCGTGAAAAGCCCTAACCTCTGCCAGGCAGGCTCACAGAACAAAGGACTGAGCAGAACTAGCTGCTGCAGACTGGCCCACCCCCCACCGCAGACAGGCAATGGAGGGCAGCCAGAGTCGGAAGGGGGTAATCGCGGCCCCAGAGAGGCATCTGATACCAAACTGCAAGCAGACTTCATTGTTAACCAAGACTTTTTGAGATTCTGGATGGTCAACAAATGCCGGGAAGGTCACAGCCAGATATCAGCTTCCCAGAAGAGATTCATGGCACACCTGAGAAGGTGCACCCGTTGTACACCCAGAAAACCTAGTGGCTGGGATGGGGGAGGGGATAAGTTACAGCCTTCAACTGGTGGAGACTACGCGCTCTTAAGGACCTGGTCATTTGAGCTTCTCAAAACTGGAATGGGCGCAAAACACAGGCCCAAGCAAGTCTGTGCCTTTGTGGAGTACACAAAAACCTGAACCTGAGCGGCTTAGACCTGGGAACTGCATGCAAACCAGGGCCCACATCAGACAGTTCTCAGCAGAGCAATCTAGAGTCTGAGCAGTGTAGACTAGGAAAGCACACACGTTTTAGTGGGAACAAACCCAGTGTGCCCGAATCACTGTGAACACACACCAGTGATCTTTGTTTGCGGTGGTCCTCCATCCTGAAAGCACAACTGAATAAGCAAGCCTAAAAAAAAAAAGTGACCGCCACTGTGCCCCTTGTGTCAGGGTGGAAATTAGACAATGAAGAGACCAGCAAACAGAGGAAGCTAAAATAAACAGAGGGAACTGATTTGGAAGTGACAAGTGCAATAGATTAAAACCCTGTAGTTGGCACCAACTACACAGGAAGGGGCCTATAGACTGTGAGAAGTACAAGCCGGACCAAGGAACTGTCTGAGAATTAACTGACCCCACACTGTCCGCAACAACTCCAGAGAAAGTCTTAGATATATTTTTACTATTATCATTTTTTAATTAAAAAATTTATTTTATTTTATTTTTTGTTAAAATCCGCATTACTTCTTTAATTTTCATTTTTATAACCTACATGACTGGGATAGAAGCAAGGTCCGATGCTATAAGAGCAATATTGCATAGGAACCTGGAATGTCAGGTCCATGATCAAGGCAAATTGGAAGTGGTCAAACAAGAGATGGCAAGAGTGAATGTCGACATTCTAGGAATCAGCGAACTAAAATGGACTGGAACGGGTAAATTTAACTCAGATGACCATTATATATACTACTGCAGGCAGGAATCCCTCAGAAGAAATGGAGTGGCCATCATGGTCAACAAAAGATCCAAAATGCAGTACTTGGATGCAGTCTCAAAAATGACAGAATGATCTCTGTTCGTTTCCAAAGCAAACCATTCAGTATCACAGTAATCCAAGTCTAAGCCCCAACCAGTAAGGCTGAAGAAGCTGAAGTTGAATGGTTCTATGAAGACCTACAAGGCCTTTTAGAACTAATACCCAAAAAAGATGTCCTTTTCATTAAAGGGCACTGGAATGCAAAAGTAGGAATTTAAGAAATACCTGGAGTAACAGGCAAATTTGGCCTTGGAATATGGAATGAAGCAGGGCAAAGACTAATAGAGTTTTGCCAAGAAAATGCACTGGTCATAACAAACACCCTCTTCCAACAACACAAGAGAAGACTCTATACATGGACAACACCAGATGGTCAAGAGCAAAACCAGATTGATTATATTCTTTGCAGCCGAAGATGGAAAAGCTCTATACAGTCAAAAAATAAATAAATAAATAAATAATAAAATAAGACCAGGAGCTGACTGTGGTTCAGATCATGAACTCCTTATTACTAAATTCAGACTTAAATTGAAGAAAGTAGGGAAAACCACTAGACCATTCAGGTATGACCTAAATCAAATCCATTATGATTATACAGTGGAAGTGAAAAATAGATTTAAGGGCCTAGATCTGATAGATAGAGTGCCTGATGAACTATGGAATGAAGTTCATGACATTGTACAGGAGACAGGGATCAAGACCATGCCCATGGAAAAGAAACGCAAAAAAACAAAATGGCTGTCTGGAGAGGCCTTACTAATAGCTGTGAAAAGAAGAGAAGTGAAAAGCAAAGGAGAAAAGGAAAGATATAAGCATCTGAATGCAGAGTTCCAAAGAATAGCAAGAAGAGATAAGAAAGCCTTCTTCAGAGATCAATGCAAAGAAATAGAGGAAAACAATAGAATTGGAAAGACTAGAGATCTCTTCAAGAAAATTAGAGATACCAAGGGAACATTTCATGCAAAAATGGGCTTGATAAAGGACAGAAATGGTATGGACCTAACAGAAGCAGAAGATATTAAGAAGAGGTGGCAAGAATACACAGAAGAACTGTACAAAAAGATCTTCACAACCCAGATAATCACGATGGTGTGATCACTCACCTAGAGCCAGACATCCTGGAATGGGAAGTCAAGTGGGCCTTAAAAATCATCACTATGAACAAAACTAGTGGCGGTAATGGAGTTCCAGTTGAGCTATTTCCAATCCTGAAAAATGATGCTGTGAAAGTGTTGCACTCAATATGCCAGCAAATTTGTAAAACCCAGCAGTGGCCACAGGACTGGAAAAGGCCAGTTTTCCTTCCAATCTCAAAGAAAGGCAATGCCAAAGAATGCTCAAAATACCGCACAATCGTACTTATCTCACACGCTAGTAAAGTAATGCTCAAAATTCTCCAAGCCAGGCTTCAGCAGTACGTGAACCGTGAACTTCCTGATGATCAAGCTAGTTTTAGAAAAGGCAGAAGAACCAGAGATCAAATTGCCTACATCTGCTGGATCATGGAAAATGCAAGAGAGTTCCAGAAACACATCTATTTCTGCTTTATTGACTATGCCAAAGCCTTTGACCGTGTGGATCACAGTAAACTGTGGGAAATTCTTAAAGAGATGGGCATACCAGACCACCTGACCTGCCTCTTGAGAAATCTGTATGCAGGTCAGGAAGCAACAGTTAGAACAGGACATGGAACAACAGACTGGTTCCAAACAGAAAAAGGAGTACATCAAGGGTGTATATTGTCACCTGCTTATTTAACTTCTATGCAGAGTACATCATGAGAAACGCTGGACTGGGAGAAACACAAGCTGGAATCAAGATTCCTGGGAGAAATATCAATCACCTCAGATATGCAGATGACACCACCCTTATGGCAGAAAGTGAAGAGGAACTAAAAAGCCCCTTGATGAAAGTGAAAGTGGACAATGAAAAAGTTGGCTTAAAGCTTAACATTCAGAAAACGAAGATCATGGCATCTGGTCCCATTACTTCATGGAAAATAGATGGGGAAACAGTGGAAACCGTGTCAGACTTTTTTTGGGGGGGCTCCAAAATCACTGCAGAAGGTGATTGCAGCCATGAAATTAAAAGACACTTAATCCTTGGAAGAAAAGTTATGACCAAACTAAATACTATATTCAAAAGCAGAGACATTAGTTTGCCAATAAAGTTCCGTCTAGTCAAGGTTATGGTTTTTCCTGCCGTCATGTATGGATGTGAGAATTGGACTGTGAAAAAGGCTGAGCACCAAAGAATTGATGCTTTTGAACTGTGGTGTTGGAGAATACTTTTGAGAGTCCCTTGGACTGCAAGGAGATCCAACCAGTACATTCTGAAGGAGATCAGCCCTGGGATTTCTTTGGAGGGAATGTTGCTGAAGCTGAAACTCCAATACTTTGGCCGCCTCATGCCAAGAATTGACTCATTGGAAAAGACTCTGATATTGGGAGGGATTGGGGGCAGGAGCAGGAGGGGACGACAGAGAGTGAGATGGCTGGGTGGCATCACTAACTAATGGACGTGAGTCTGAGTGAACTCCAGGAGTTGGTGATGGACAGGGAGGCCTGGTGTGCTGTAATTCATGGGGTCGCAAAGAGTCAGACACGACTGAACTGAACTCATTACCTTGGAAAAAATAAAAGAAAAGAAATACCCTATTTTTAAAGCAAACTTCATTTATGTGTATTTTATAATTTCTGTGACTTTGTGTTTTCTTTTTGTTTGTTTGCTTTTTTGGAGTATTTTTTTTTAATATTATAGTTTTGAAAATCTAATCTCTACTCAAGATTTTTAATCTTTGCTTTTTGGTATTTGTTATCAACTTTGTACCTTTAAGAACCCAATCTTCAGTACCCATTTTTACTTGGGAGTGAGATCACTGGCCTGATTGCTCTCTCCCCCTTTTGACTCTCCTTTTTCTCCACTAAGTTGCCTCTATCTCACCCCTTCCCCTTTTCTTCTCTACCCAACTCAGTGAATCTCTTTGTGTGTTCCCAGGCTGTTGAGAACACTTAGGGAACTGATTATGGGCTTGACTTGTCTCTCTGCTTTTGATTCCCCTTTTTATCCTCCTGGCCACCTTTGTCTCCTTCCTCCCTCTTCTCTTCTCTATGTAACTCCATGAACATCTCTGAGGGATCCAGACTGTGGTGGGCACGTAGGGAAGTGATTACTGGCTAGCTTGCTCTCTCTCTTTTTAATTCCCCCTCTTCTCCTCCTGGTCACCTCTATCTCCCTCCTCCCTCTTCTCTTCTCCATGTAACTCTGTGTACCTCTCCAGGTGTCCCTCACTGTCGAGAAACTTTTCATCATTAACCTAGATGTTTTATCATTGGTGCTGTATAAATGGAGAAGTCTTGAGGCTACTGTAGGGATAAAACTGAAAACCAGAGGCGGGAGGCTTAAGTCCAAATCCTGAGAACACCAGAGGACTCCTGAATCCAGTGAACATTAATCAACAGGAGCTCATCAAATGGCCTCTTACCTACACTGAAACCAAGCACCACCCAAGGGCCAACAAGCTCCAAAGCAAGACATACCATGCAAATTCTCCAGCAACACAGAAACATAACTCTGAGCCTCAATATACAGGCTGACCAAAGTTACACCAAACTCATTGACATCTCAGAACCTATTACTGGACACTTCATTTCACTCCAGAAAGAAGAAACCCAGCTCCATGCACCAGAACACTGACACAAGCTTCCCTAACCAGAAAACCTTGACAAGCCACCCGTCCAACCCCACTCACAGCGAGGAACCTCCACAATAAAAAGGAACCGTCAACTGCAAGAATACAGAAAGGCCACCCCAAACACAGTGATATAAACAAGATGAAAAGGCAGAGAAATACCCAGCAGGTAAAGGAACCAGATAAATGTCCACCAAACCAAACAAAACAGGAAGAGATAGGGAATCTACCTGATAAAGAATTCTGAATAATGATTGTGAAAATGATCCAAAATCTTGAAAACAAATTGGAGTTACAGCTAAATAGCCTGGAGACAAGGATCGAGAAGATGCAAGAAAGGTTTAACAAGGACCTAGAAGAAATAAAAAGAGTCAATATATAACGAATAATGCAATAAATGAGATCAAAAACATTCTGGAGGGAACCAACAGTAAAATAATGGAGGCAGAAGATAGGATAAGTGAGGTAGAAGATAGAATGGTAGAAATAAGTGAAAGAGAGAGGAAAAAGAAAAAAATAATTAAAAGAAATTAGGACAACCTCAGAGACCTCTGTGACATAATTAAATGCCCCACATTCAAATCATAGGAGTCCCAGAAGAAGAAGACAAAAAGAAAGACCATGAGAAAATACTTGAGGAGATAATAGTTGAAAACTACCTTAAATGGGGAAGGAAATAATCACCCAAGTCCAAGAAAACCAGAGAGTCTCAAAAAGGATAAACCCAAGGCAAAACACCCCAAAACACATATTAGTCAAATTAACAAAGATCAAACACAAAGAACAAATATTAAAACCAGCAAGGGAAAAACAACAAATAACACACAAGGGGATTTCCGTAAGGATAACAGGTGATCTTTCAATAGAAATTCTTCAGGCCAGAAGGGAATGGCAGGACATACTTAAAGTGATGAAAGAAAATAACCTACAGCCCAGATTATTGTACCTAGCAAGGATCTCATTCAAATATGAAGGAGAAATCAAAAGCTTTATAGACAAGCAAAAGCTCAGAGAATTCAGCACCACCAAACCAGCTCTCCAACAAATGCTAATGGATCTTCTCTAGACAGGAAACACAGAAAGGGTGTATAAACTTGAACACAAAACAATAAAGTAAATGGCAATGAAATCATATTTATCAATAATTACTTTAAATGTAAATGAGTTGAATGCCCCAACCAAAAGACAAAGACTGGCTGAATGGATACAAAAACAAGACCCCTATATATGTTGTCTACAAGAGACCCACCTCAAAACAAGGGACAAATAAAGACTGAAGGTAAAGGGCTGGAAAAAGATATTCCATGCAAATAGAGATCAAAAGAAAGCAGGAGTAACAATACTCATATCAGATAAAATAGACTTTAAAACAAAGGCTGTGAAAAGAGACAAAGAAGGACACTACATAATGATCAAAGGATCAATCCAAGAAGATATAACAATCATAAATATATATGCACCCAACATAGGAGCACTACAATACGTAAAACAAATAGTAACAAGTATGAAAGGGGAAATTAACAATAACACAATAATAGTGGGAGACATTAATATCCCACTCACACCTATGGACTGATCAACTAAACAGAAAATTAACAAGGAAACACAAACTTTAAATGATACAATAGACCAGCTAGACCTAATTGATATCTATAGGACATTTCACCCCAAACAATGAATTTCACCTTTTTCTCAAGTGCACATGGAACCTTCTCCAAGATAGATCACATTCTGGGCCATAAATCTAGCCTTGGTAATTAAAAAAAACAAAAAAAAAAAAAAAAAAACCTGAAATCATTCCAAGCATCTTTTCTAACCACAATGCATTAAAATTGGATGTCAATTACAGGAGAAAAACTATTAAAAATCCCAACATATGGAGGCTGAACAACACGCTGCTGAATAACCAAAAAGTCACAGAAGAAATCAAAATATGAATAGTAACAAATGAAAATGACACCAAACAACCCAAAATCTATGGGACACTGTAAAAGCAGTACTAAGGGGAAGGTTCATAGCAATCCAGACTTACCTCAAGAGACAAGAAAAAAGTCAAATAAATAACCTAACTCTATAACTAAAGCAACTTGAAAAGGAAGAAATTATGAACCCCAGGGTTAGTAGCAGGAAAGAAATCTTAAAAATTAGGGCAGAAATAAATACAAAAGAAACAAAAGAGACCATAGCAAAAATCAACAAAACCAAAAGCTGGTTCTTTGAGAAGATAAATAAAATTGTCAAACCATTAGCAAGACTCATCAAGAAACAAAGGGAGAAAAATAGAAAAATAAAATCAACAAAATTAGAAATGAAAATGGAGAGATCACAACAGACAACACAGAAATACAAGGATCATAAGAGACTATTATCAGCAACTATATGCAAATAAAATGGACAACTTGGAAGAAATGGACAAATTCCTAGAAAAGTACAGCTTTCCAAAATTGAACCAGGAAGAAATAGAAAATCTTAACAAACCCATTACAAACATGGAAACTGAAACTGTAATCAGAAATCTTCCAACAAACAAAAGCCCAGGACCGCACGGCTTCACAGCTGATTCTACCAAAAATTTAGAGAACTAACACCTATCCTACTCAAACTCTTCCAGGAAATTGCAGAAGATAAACTTCCAAAATCATTCTATTAGGCCACCATCACCCTAATACCAAAACCTGACAAAGATGTCACAAAAAAAGAAAACTAAAGGCCAATATCACTGATGAACATAGATGCAAAAATCCTTAACAAAATTCTAGCAAACAGAATCCAACAGTATATTTAAAAGATCATACATCATGACCAAGTGGGCTTTATCCCAGGGATGCAAGGATTCTTCAATATCCACAAATCAAACAATTTAATACACCACATTAAAAAATTTAAAAATAGAAACCATATGATTATCTCAAAAGATGCAGAGAAAGCATTTGACAAAATTCATTATCCATTTATGATAAAAAAAAAAAAAAACTCCAGAAAGCAGGAATAGAAGAAACATGCCTCAACATAAGAAAAGCTATATACGACAAACCTCAGCAAACATTATCCTCAATGGTGAAAAATTGAAAGCATTTCCCCCAAAGTCAGGAACAAGACAAGGGTGCCCACTGTCATGACTACTATTCAACATAGTTTTGGAAGTTTTTGCCATAGCAATCAGAGCAGAAAAAGAAATAAAAGGAATCCAAACTGGAAAAGAAGAAGTAAAACTCTCACTGTTTGCAGATGACATGATCCTCTACATAGGAAACCCTAAAGACTCCACCAGAAAATTACCAGAGCTAATCCATGAGTATAGTAAAGTTGTAGGATATAAAATTAACACAGAGAAATCCCTTGCATTCCTATACACTAACAATGAGAAAACAGAAAGAGAAATTAAGGAAACAATTCCACTCACCATTGTAACAAAAAGAATAAAATACTTAGGAATATATCTACCCAAAGAAACAAAAGACCTATATATAGAAAATTATAAAACACGGGTGAAAGAAATCAAAGAGGACACAAGTAGATGGAAAAACATATCGTGTTCATGGATGGGAAGAATCAATATAGTGAAAATGAGTATACTAACCAAAGCAATCTATAGATTCAATGCAATCCCTATCAAGCTACCAATGGTATTTTTCAGAGAACTAGAACAAATAATTTCACAATTTGTATGGAAATACAAAAAACCTCGAATAGCCAAAGCAATCTTGAGAAAGAAGAATGGAACTGGAGGAATCAACCTGCCTGACTTCAGTCTCTACTACAAAGTGACAGTCATCAAGACAGTATGGTACTGGCACAAAGACAGAAATATAGATCAAAGGAGCAAAATACAAAGCCCAGAGATAAATCCACACACCTATGGACACCTTGTCTTTGACAAAGGAGCAAGAATTTACAATGGATAAGAGACAATCTCTTTAACAAGTGGTTCTGGGAAAACCGGTCAACCATTTGTAAAAGAATGAAATTAGGACACTTTCTAACACCATACACAAAAATAAACTCAAAATGGATTAAAGATCTAAGTGTAAGACCAGAAACTATTAAACTCCTAGAGGAAAACATAGGCAAACACTCTCCGACATAAACCACAGCAGGATCCTCTATGACCCATCTCCCAGAATATTAGATATAAAAACAAAAATAAACAAATAGGACCTAATTAAACTTAAAAGCTTCTGCACAACAAAGGAAACTGTAAGCAACGTGAAAAGACAGCCTTCAGAATGGGAGAAAATAATAGCAAATGAAGCAATGGACAAAAAATTAATCTCAAAAATATACAAGCAACTCCTGCAGCTCAACTCCAGAAAAATAAATGACCCAATAAAAAAAAATGGGCCAAAGAACTAAACAGACATTTCTCCAAAGAAGAGATACAGATGGCTAACAAACACATGAAAAGTTGCTCAACATCACTCATTATCAGAGAAATGCAAATCAAAACCACAGTGAGGTACCATTTCATGCCAGTCAGGATGGCTGCTATCCAAAAGTCTACAAGCAATAAATGCTGGAGAGGGTATGGAGAAAAGGGAACCCTCTTACACTGTTGGTGCGAATGCAAACTAGTATAGACACTATGGAGAACAGTGTGGAGATTCCTTTAAAAACTGGAAATAGAACTGCCATATGACCCAGCAATCCCACTGCTGGGCATACACACTGAGGAAACCAGAATCAAAAGAGACACATGTACCCCAATGTTCGTCATAGCACTATTTATAATAGCCAGGAAATGGAAGCAACCTAGATATCCATCAGCAGATGAATGGATAAGAAAGCCATGGTATATATACACAATGGAATATTACTCAGCCATTAAAAAGAATACATTTGAATCAGTTCTAATGAGATGGATGAAACTGGATCCTATTATACAGAGGGAAGTAAGCAAGACAGAAAAAAACACCTATACATTATACTAACAACTAAATACGGAATTTAGAAAGAAGATAATGATAATCCTGTATGCGAGATAGCAAAAGAGACATAGATGTATTGAACAGTCTTTTGGACTCTGTGGGAGAGGGTGAGAGTGGGATGATATGGGAGAATGGCATTGAAACACATAAAATATCATATGTGAAACGAATCACCAGTCCAGGTTTGAGGCATGATACAGGATATTCGGGGCTGGTGCACTGGGATGACCCAGAGGGATGGGATGGGGAGGAAGGTGGGAGAGGGAATCAGGATGGGAAACACATGTACAATCATGGTGGATTTAAGTCAATGTATGGCAAAACCAATCAATATTGTAAATTAAACTAATTAATTTTTTAAAAAAGAAATGTCTTAAATGTGATAAAAGCATTTCTATAAAAATATAGGAAATCTTAATACATTCTTTTACATTTAAGTACATAAAATATTTAAATGCAGTATTACAATTAAGTATTGCCATTATATTTTCTTATAATTGTCTCAAATATTTGTTAAGGAGACAGAGCATAAATAAATAATCAAACATATTTAATTAATAAATGTGTAATCTTGCAATTGAAGGATTTGTGTAATAGTATGCCAGTATGACTGCAGCCATGAAATTAAAAGACACTTACTCCTTGGAAGAGAAGTTATGACCAACCTAGATAGCATATTGAAAAGCAGAGACATTGCTTTGCCAACAAAGTTTCATTTAGTCAAGGCTATGGTTTTTCCAGTGGTCATGTATGGATATGAGAGTTGGACTGTGAAGAAAGCTGAGCACTGAAGAATTGATGCTTTTGAACTGTGGTGTTGGAGAAGACTCTTGAGAGTCCCTTGGACTGCAAGGAGATCCAACCAGTCCATTCTAAAGGATATCAGTCCTGGGTGTTCTTTGGAAGGGATGATGCTAAACCTGAAACTCCAGTACATTGGCCACCTCATGCGAAGAGTTGACTCATTGGAAAAGACTCTGATGCTGGGAGGGATTGGGGACAGGAGGAGAAGGGGATGAAAGAGGATGAGATGGCTGGATGGCATCACTGACTCGATGGACATGAGTCTGAGTGAACTCTGGGAATTGATGATGGACAGGGAGTCCTGGCGTGCTGCGATTCATGGGGTCGCAAAGAGTTGGACATGACTGAGAGACTGAACTGAGCTGAACTGAACTGATGTACATAAAATACTTAATACATTTTTATTAGAAAATCTTAATAAAAATTATCTACATTAGTAGAAAAAAATAAAATTTCATTTAAAGTCAGGAACACATAAATTTTCTACCACCATAATTTATTTTTAATGTCTCCAAGAAGCAAGAAGAAAAAAATATATATATTGTTTCACTGATAATTTGACTCTTGAAAAACTGAAGAAATTTTAATTTAAAAATGGCAATTCTTAGTCTTGTAAAGTGGCTAAGCATAATATAAAGCAAAATGCCAATAGATTGTGTTAATTATTAAAATAAATATCTGGAGAAGAAATTGTTAAAAAGCATAATTATAAACAACAGATATCCATAAATTAAATTTATATAAAATTTTTACAGTTGTAGGTCAAAACTGAAATAATAGACATGCAACAACAGACTGGTTCCAAATAGGAAAAGGAGTACATCAAGGCTGTATACTGTCATCCTGCTTATTTAAATTATATGCAGAGTACATGATGAGAAACGCTGGGCTGGAAGAAGCACAAGCTGGAATCAAGATTGCCAGGAGAAATATTAATCACCTCATATATGCAGATGGCACCACCCTTATGGCAGAAAGTGAAGAGGAACTAAAAAGCCTCTTGATGAAAGTGAAAGAGGAGAGTGAAAAAGTTGGCTTAAGATCATGGCATCTGGTCCCATCACTTCATGGGAAATAGATGGGGAAACAGTGGAAACAGTGTCAGACTTTATTTTGGGGGGCTCCAAAATCACTGCAGATGATTATTGCAGCCGTGAAATTAAAAGATGCTTACTCTTTGGAAGGAAAGTTATGACCAAACTAGATAGCATATTCAAAAGCAGAGACATTACTTTGCCAACAAAGGTTCATCTAGTCAAGGCTATGGTTTTTCCAGTGGTCATGTATGGATGTGAGAGTTGGACTGTGAAGAAAGCTAAGCGCTGAAGAATTGATGCTTTTGAACTGTGGTGTTGCAGAAGACTCTTGAGAGTCCCTTGGACTGCAAGGAGATCCAACCACTCCATTCTAAAGGAGATCAGTCCTGGGTGTTCATTGAAAGGAATGATGCTAAAGCTGAAATCCAATACTTTGGCCACCTCATGAGAAGCTGAGTCATTAGAAAAGGCCCTGATGCTGGGAGGGACTGGGGCAGGAGGAGAAGTGAACGACAGAGCATGAGATGGCTAGATGGCATCACTGACTCAATGGACATGAGTGGGTAAACTCCAAGAGTTGGTGATGGACAGGGAGGCCTGGTGTGCTGTGATTTATGGGGTTGCAAAGAGTTGGACACGACTGAGTGACTGAACTGAACTGAAAGTGAAAATCAATGTGCATTACATATATAAATGTAATATATGAAGTTTTAATGTGATTTGTAAATATCTTACTTAAAATACACATGCAATTTGATCAAAGTAACCTCATATTAAGGGAGTCAGGTAGAGATGAGGAAAATAATAGCTTGCATTTTTGTTTTTAGAAAATTTTACTTGGTTTATCAAACATGTTTGACTGCTATAATCTGAAGAGAGAATTTATAAGAATTACTTAATTAAAATTATTTTAGAATGGTATTGTTGAGGCTTTAAACAGATTTAAAGGACTTGTAGTAACTGTAAATTCATGCATCCTAATATTTTTTTAAGGATGGTAATCCTAACTATGAGTTCATCTGGGTCATCTTCTCAGTGCCTTGTCATAAAAGGAAAGGAAATCTTGACAGGAAATAAGCATACTTCTATCTCAAACTGATGCATGGTGTCTGTATTAGGAAAAGGAGTAAATGTATGCTGATTATGAAAAGCAAAAGAAAGAGAACACTTTCTCTTATTTTTTTTCACTCATTTTGGAATTATCTTTTGCTCTACATTTTTCAAGTTAAAGTAGAAGAATATTGCATAACGATTTTGAGATTAGTCACTACCACTAACATTTTGACCTCAAGTTCAAATATAAACACACAGTACTAATTCAAGGTATAATGCATTATTTTTCTATTTCTGTGTGTGTTAGTCACTGAGTCATGTCTGACTCTTTGCATGTACTGTAGCCTGCCAGGCTTCTCTGTCCATGAAATTTTCCAAGGAAAATACAGGAGTGAGTTGCCATTTCCTCCTCCAGTGGGTCTTTCTGACCTGGGAATCGAATCTGGGTCTGCCATGTTACACGCAGATTCTTTACTGTTTGAGCCACCGAACATATTAGTTATTTGCTTTTTAAAACAATTTGTAATCTTGTTATTTTTTTTCTAATGCTTATTGCATAAAATGAATAACAGCTACTGAGATTGAATAACTCATGAAAGTATATACATGAAAAATTACAAAACTGTCATTTGAAATTATGTCCATCAGCCTCAAAATCTGCTAATATTTTAGTCTTAATTGTTTTATTAAACAAGTATTTGTTGAGAATATACAGTAGCTAGCATATAAGCCTTGGATTTAAAAAACAAAGCAGTTAAGATTTTTCCACGTGTACCATTTGTTCAAACCAAAATACCTCCATTTTAAGGTTAAAATTAGCTGTGAATGGATCTCAAACAAGTGTAACAGAGTGTACTCACAATCCTTATGGAGGATTTTCACTATTGGTAATGTATCAGAGCGAATTGTGATTCCTGAAAAATATAAATATAAAACAATCACTGGATAACTTGGAAAGAAAATATAATATTTATAATGTATATTTCGAATGGGTTAAAGTATTTAAAAGCATATGGCTTACATTTAAATACACAATATGAAAAATAATAAACACATTCAGAAAAAATAGAAGTATCATCTTTTATACATTTGCACTGTCATGTTGTAGATTACTGCTTTATTAACTGGGATTGTATTCTCTAGACTTATATATTCTACTATATAAACTTTCTTTCAGAATCATGTATGTTCAGTTTTATCTCTTATCAATGAAAACTTCATTTTATTTACCTATTTAAAGTGTGAATCATTTCTTTGGAAAACAGAAAAATGATCTAAGTTAAGTTTACATGCAAGTTTAAATATTATTTCCTTCACAACTGTCAGTATATCAAGATACATATAAAATATATATATAGCTTTCAAAACTATATATTAATCTTTGAATGAAATCTAAAAAGATTATATTCATATGTTTCACATGAATACAATTCTATGTGGTTTCTCTCTTCTCTTTCTATATACATATATTAGTGTCTATTAATTAATTTATATTTATATGTATGTGTGTGTATGTATACACATATGGATACATACATGGATATACACATACTTTACATTCATGAATATTATTTACAATCATAGTGTGAACTTATTCAAAATAATATGGAGTACCCAAAAAATTACATAGATTAGGTACATTCTATGTTTTCAAAATTTTAGTAACAAAATCATTACTAAAAAAAAAAACTCAGATGTATTTTTGCACTGATGAATAGTCAACTAATAAAACTCACTGGAAATTTGAGAATAAGAAACAATTATAAACTGAATGAAATTGCATGGATAAAAAATGACTCATATTTAAAAACTAGTGTCAGCTAGATGATTTAAATGACTCCACATTGGTTTTCTCATAAACTGTCAAATTTTTCTGAAGGAGTAAAAAATAACTCAGTGAAAATATGACAAACTACTTACTCTAGTAAAAAATTCCACATTGGGAACATTTTCCATTTTGAAAAATCTTAATTTTTATGTATCTATTATAAATTTCCTGTTGAAATGAATTAGCAATGTGACTTTATTATTAATAAATAATTATTGAGTATAATCACTATTTTAATTTCTAATTGAAAGTTTAGGTTTACTCTTTAAAAGAAAAATTGTACTAAACCACTTAGAAATTAAGTTTTCAATTACAAAATTTCAAAACCTCTATATAATATATATAAATTTAAATTTTCAATTAGATTGACAAATTTTATTAATATCTCAAAAATCAAGCTTAGAATGCACATCTTGTGCTTTGTTTATATCATTATACTTTGGATTCCCTTCACATTCTTCATATTAATATGTTGTGACATTTGCCTATTTTTGAATTATACAATATAACCTAGATTTATTTTATAGTAAATTGTTAATGTTTAAAATACTAGTCAGCCAAAGAGAACAAAAAGTGAACTTTCTTTAAAAATTTAGAGAACACATTTTGATAAGTATTTATATGTTTACTGATATTGTTCCCATTGAATTTTCAGAATCTGTTTTTGTTTCATTTTTCTCTTATTTTACTTGGCAGGCCACTTGAAAACACAACCAGAATTGAAGTTCCCTAACTCTTTACCAAAGAATACATATTTCAAATTTTTCTTTTCCTTTAAGTGCTTGAAAGTATGTATTGACCTTAACTGCAGTTTATATATTTTCTGGACCTAAAAATCATGAACATCCAAGAAGAATTTTTTAGTTTATATTGCATGCTTTTTAAGTGAACTGAATGACAAAACACAATAATTATCTCATAATATAAACAACATTAGGAAAGATGAAAATGTCAAAGCAAAAAGGAAACTTGGAATGTAGATCCAGTTGGCTGTACCTGTAAATATAGAAAGTCCAGAGGAAAGAAACAGTGCTTTACTAAGACATATATTACCAAAGACATTTTGGATGAACTGCAAGAGAATTGCTTCTCTCTATTAAAAGGTTTACTGAGCTGAACCTAGAAGATGCTTGAAAATATTTTCTTACAGAATTCCTGAAATCTAAGGAAAAGAAAAATGAGACTGTCACCTGAGTTCTTTACACAATACTGCAGTCTGACAAATGAAGCAAGATTAATGATAGCATATTAAACTAAAAATAAACAATAAAAACTATAGATTTCACTTTGCAGGAAAACTGTATTTTATAAATACATAGTTTCTTTTACTCTGTGAACCCAGTAATTTCATTCCTTGAGAATCTACCATCTAAGAATAAAAAACTAGACATGTATACAAGGATATTTTGTGATTTTTATGGTGTTAAAACCCATAATCTGGGTGAATGCCATCAAAGAAAATTGGTAAGCCATATCATATGATCTCCCATACCATAAAGTATGTTAGGCACAAAAATAGTATCTATTATTTGGCAAGATTTTCAGAGATATTTTTAAGTGGGGTAAAAACAAGATACACCAGGAGACCATGACAATTAGCATATTACATTTTGATAGACTTATTTCTATTATTTCTATTTTTGCCTAAGCAAATATAAACATATTATTTTTTACTAAACTAGATCTTTATGTAAATAAAAAAACAAGATACAAAAAGCATAGGTTCATATGTGTATGTTTCTCTAATTTAATAAAAATACATAAGCATGAAAAATATGAAAATGTTTATTAGAAAGTTGTTAACATCAGTGTCCAGGCATAGACAGCAATGCCTGTTAGAATGGGAATGAGAAAAGAGGTACAAACAAAACATGAAAAACAATTAACTGGTTTTGTGAAAAATATGTATGTCTGTATATATAAACACACATATATGTGAATGTACATATACATGCATACATATATTGCACCTTGTTTTATAAAATCATGTACATATGCTTGTGTCTCATAAATTATCAAATAAATATTGAAGAAAAGTGGCAAAATTTTATTACAGTCTTTAGTTTGGCTTTTCAAGTTTAAATCTAATAGGGCAATACTCTTTCAGCTTTGCGTGCATAACTTTGGTTTCATTCTTTATTATGAAGATACATTTAATTAGCTATTAGAAAGTCAATGACCATTCTCTGTCAGGATAGACAAGGTGATTTCAATTTCTATGCCTTCAAGCAGGTCTATCTCCATAATTTCTAAAGATTTTTATCTGTTATTTATAGGTACAATATATAATATTGCACATCCTGAAAACTTGTCCAGAAATGCATTGCTTACACTATGAAATAATTAGCTAATGCAAATCTGAAGGCTGTCCAACAGACATACACAGATACAATATCTTCATAGGAATTAAAAAGCTTACTTACAGACATGTATAAATGTGTTTACAGTAAATAATGACTGTTTTAATGTGCTAGTAAAATTGTCAAATTTTTAAGTGTCTGGATTCAACCCAGAGCCAATAATTATTTTATTTCATTTGTAATGATGAATATTTCAATTGGATTATTAATTAGGTTATTGCACTCCCTTTCTCTTTATTTTTATGATTGATATGTCAGTTCCTTCATTAATTTTCTCATTTACTGAAATTGACTTAAATATTCTGAGATGCACCTTCATGGTCCTTCAGTTTATAAGTCTAATAACTTGGTGACCTTGAGTTACACCACTCTTGTATAAAGCAAATTAAATTGTTCATAGAAAAGTTGCTGAGAAGAAAACTGAAGATTCTTTGAGATGTTTTATGGATAGAAATCCTAATAGAAGATATGATGTGGAATAAATTATTGTTAGGTTTTATTTTATTATTTTTAACTAAATTATTTTTGGATGTTAATTATTTTAACATTTAAAAAATATAAACAATAGCTTGAAATAATAATGTGCTATTTAAATGAAACAATATGTTTACTCAATTGAAAAGAAGTTACAGGTATTTTTATAAACCTGGTAAATTTAGTCTCAAGATTTGGGTCAGCTACTTAGCACATTCAATTTCATTTATCTCCATGGATTTAAGGTAGTTTCTTCTTTTATTTGACTTCCCTGGTGGCTCAGACGGTAAAGTGTCTGTCTACAGTGCAGGAGACCCAGGTTTGAGCCCTGGATTCTATTGCCTGGAAAATCCCATGGACAGAGAAGCCTGGAAGGCTACAGTCTATGGGGTCACAAAGAGTTAGACACGACGGAACGAACGGTTCAGTTTGGTTCTTTTATTTTCACAAAATAGAATTTGTGAAGCTACTTTTTCATCTGAAATATGCTGTAAGAGTTGCTTCAGTTTCTTGAACACTTAATCATAGGTTGTGTATGTATGTTAGTCGCTCGGTCGTGTCTGACGCTATGTGACCCCATGGACTGTAGCCCATTAGGCTCCTCTGTCCATGGACTTCTCCAGGCAGGAATACTGGAGTGGGGTGCCATTCCCTTCTCCAGGAGATCTTCCCAACACAAGGATCAAACCCGGGTCTCCTGCATTGCAGGCAGATTCTTTACTGTTTGAGCCACCAAGGGAAGCCCAATCTTAGGTTATGACTTATATATCTGAAATACATATAACTATTAATGCTATCAAATCCAGTATGAATAAAGCTTTATATAAATTAGCCACAAAGAGTACTGCTTGAGAGAGAAAGAGAAGTGCTGGTCAGCAAAATAAAAATAGCTCTTCTGCCACCTTGTCACAACATTTTAATAGGGAAGAAGTGATATAAACAAAGCAAATCTTTTAATGTGCTGTAATTCGTTGTGGATATTGAAACCTGGGATTGATAATAGACCTGTCAAAATTTATTTCTGATTTATAATATCTGAACGGATCTTAAGTAGAGAAGCCATTGGTACATGCATTAAATAGATAGAATTTTAATTCTTATTAACTGTATGTAATGAAACAAATCTCTCCTGACCAGTCATAATAACTTCATTTTTGGTTCTAAAAACAAACTCTGTAGAATATGTGTGACTCTAGAAGGTGAGAGAGATAGAACACTAGTCTGAAATAACAGATTCAAGGTTTTCCTCAAATGAAGGGTTTGGATACATTGGAAGGTAGAGTTGGAAGGTAGATGTAAGGAACTTCAAGCTTATTTATATAGTTTTTCTGAAACAGTCAAGGAATATATCCTTTACCTATACTAAAAATTGGTGTTTGGTGGCAGGTGGAAGTATCTTCCCCTGAGGGCCTTCAGATCACTACAGTGGTATTGACATCAAGACCAGGCTAGGGTACTCAGATTTTCTAACTGGAACATTGAACTCTATTAGGCTTTAGGAATTGATTCTTACTCAAAATTACAGGATTCTGACTGATCAATTAAAATGGAAATAAACACATGAATAGACCTACAGATTTTCAGTATTTTAAATACCAGTTTATATGCCATACCATAATCCTTTCTCAGCATTTAGGTACTTGAAAAATCAAATTTTTGTCAGAGAATTGCTTACTGAACAAGAAATCAATATATAATAATAAAGTACTTTATGTGTCTAACAGATTAGATAATTCTCTTCTTTATTCAGTGCTGATTTATTAAAGTGAGATAGTTTTGTTGACTTACTAAAAATACATTTTAAACCACAAGAGAGGCAGCTTGATCCTGAAAAGTTTGATATACTGCTTATTGGCTAGTTTAATTTTTGTTATAAAACAGATGAGGAAGGTGTGATCTAAAAATTAAAAAGATACATTTTCTTGGTTGATTCAAGTGAGGTGTACAACCATGAATTTAACACTGTATGCATTATACAAACAGGAAAAATGCTTACAGTGTTAAACTCTGTTTAAATCTAAAGTGCTGTGTTAAAGTATAGGATATAAGATTGCTAATAAAAAACAAGGTGAAGGAAAGTAAGTTTTTAAAGTAGGTGTAGATTCTTTACTATATGCTCTAAATGTGCTTTTATACTATTCCAGTGTCATTCTCTTTTTTCTCTTGTGCTCACAAAAATCTTGTTAGCTTTATGAATAGACAAAGCCACCAAAGTTCAGAGGAATAAAATAACATCACTTTTTGAAATTATCTGTAAATACATTCCCTCCCACATACACACAAAGTATCTTTCATAAACACTGACATTTTATTGTTTTTGTAAATCTCAGTTTTGACTGAACACATGTTTTCAAAGGATCAAACTTTATTTTTTATATATACTCTTTATTTCTTTGTAATTTGAGGATGTTCTATATGATATTACAATGATTGTTATAATAAAAATTATAATAATTTTAGTAGTACATGTTCAACAAGTTCTACTATTTTTAATTTGTTCTAAAAAGTGAGAAGAGTAAGCTAAACATACTTTTAGCTTTAGTGCCAACCCTTTTGAAAGTAATAGCTTCAATCAATCTTCACCAATATTGGTTATTCTAAGTTTTCAAATGTGATCAATTTAGTAGGCACTGGTGGGCTGCCGTCTATGGGGTCGCACAGAGTCGGACACGACTGAAGCGAATTAGCAGTAGCAGCAGCAGCATCAACTATACATCTCAATTGTTTACTTTTAAAGTTTTATGTTTTTCTTTTTATTATTGATTTTAAAAATATGAAATATGTTTATATGAGAATACATTGAATGTATTCAATATGTTTATATGAGAAAATGTTTATATGAGAATACATTGAATATTTGTATTTTGTCTGTTCCTTGTATACTTTTGATATATACTAAGCTAAAATTATTATGTAACTATGAATAGTGTCAGTGCAATTATAATAATTTTTATCTTAGACTATTATCCTTCTACAGGACTAGACAATATTTTAATTTTCTGATATTGTACATGGTCTATTTTTTGATAAAGAATATATAATATATATTGGAAAAGAGAATGGCAAGCCATTCCAGTATCCTTGTCTGAAGAATCCCATGAACAGAGAAGCCTGGAGGGCTAAAGTCCATGGGGTCACAAAGACAGAACTGAGCAACTAACAGACACCACACACATAAAATATGTATACATATATTTATATGTAGTATAAAGGGTATGTGCCTAATCATTTCTTGATGTTGATACTCATTCCCTTTGTGAGCTTGCCTTGATATTTTATATAGTATATGTTTTCCTAAACTCATATCATTCATTTCCTTGTCTAACTCTTTACTTCTATCTTATTATACTTTACTTGAATTTAAATATTTATAAATGTTACAAATAATCCACACAAACTTATTTGTTCAAGTCATATAGTTGTTTTATCTATCTAAATATACTTTGGAATGATTTTGGAGAAATTTAGACATAAAATCCTATGGGGTTTAGATTGAAATACAGTAAATTTAGGAGTCAGCCATCTTTTCATTATAGTCTTCCTACCCAAAGATATGATGTATCTCTCCATTTATTCAAATATTCTTTTATATCACTTAATAAACTTTTATAGCATTGTTTATAGAGGTCATGTTTCTTGGTCATGTCCCTTGTTAAATCTATGCTGTGGCATTTTAATTTCCTGTAGCTAAACTCTTTTCTACTCTTTACTGTTGAGATTTTTCCTCACTTCAGTTCAGTCGCTCAGTCGTATCCAATTCTTTGCTACCCCACGAACTGCAGGACACCAGGCCTCCCTGTTTATTACCAAATCCCAGAGTTTACCCAAACTCATGTCCATTGAGTCGGTGATGCCATCCAGCCATCTCATCCTCTGTCGTCCCCGTCTCCTCCCTCCTTCAATCTTTCCCAGCATCAGGGTCTTTTCAAATGAGTCAGCTCTTCACAACAGGTGGCCAAATAACTGGAGTTTCAGCTTCACTATCAGTCCTTTCATGAACACCCAGGACTGATCTCCTTTAGGATGGACTGGTTGGATCTTCTTGCTTTCCAAGGGAGTCTCAAGAGTCTGCTCCAACACCACAGTTCAAAAACATAAATTTTTCTGCACTCAGCTTTCTTTATACTCCAACTCTCACATCCATACATGACTACTAGAAAAACCACAGACTTGACTAGATGGACCTTTGTTCACAAAATAATGTCTCTGCTTTTTAATATGCTGTCTAGGTTGGTCATAACTTTTCTTACAAGGAGTAAGCGTCTTTTAGTATTCTGGCTGCAGTCACCATCTGAAGTGATTTTGGAGCCCAATAAATAAAGTCAGTCACTGTTTTCAAATCTATTTACCATGAAGTGATGGGACCAGATGCCATGATCTTCGTTTTCTGAATGTTGAGCTTTAAGCCAATTTCTTCACTCTCCTCTTTCACTTTCATCAAGAGGCTATTTAATTCTTCTTCACTTTCTGCCATAAGGGTGGTGTCATCTGCATATCTGAGGTTATTGATATTTGTCTTGACAATCTTGATTCCAGCCTGTGCTTCATCAGGTGCAGCATTCCTCATGATGTACTCTGCATATAAGTTAAATAGGCAGTTACAATACACAGCCTTGGTGTACTCCTTTTCCTATTTAGAACCAGTCTGTTGTTCCATGTCCAGTTCTAACAGGTGCTTCCTGACCTGCATACAGATTTCTCAGGAGGCAGGTCAGGTGGTCTGTTATTCCCATCTCCTTCAGAAACTGTCACCGTCAAATCTTTGGCATAGACAATAGCAGAAATAGATGATTTTCTGGAACTCTCTTGCCTTTTTGATGATCCAACGGATGTTGCATATTTGATCTCTGGTTCCTCTGCCTTTTCTAAAACCAGCTTTAACATCTGGAAGGTCACAGTTCACGTATTTTTGAAGCCTAACTTGGAGAATTTTGAGCATTTCTTTACCAGTACGAGAGATGAGTGCAATTGTGTGGTAGTTTGAGCATTATTTGGCATTGCCTTTCTTTGGGATTGGAATGAAAACTGACCTTTTCCAGTCCTGTGACTAGTGCTGAGTTTTCCAAATTTGCTGGCATATTGAATGCAGCACTTTTACAGCATCATCTTTCAGGATTTGAAATAGCTCAACTAGAATTCTATCACATCCATTAGCTTTGTTCATTCTGATGTTTCCTAAGGCCCACTTGACTTCATATTCCAGGATGTCTGGCTCTAGGTGAGTGATCCTATCATCATGATTATCTGGGTCATGAAGATGTTTCTTGTACAGTTCTTGTGGGTATTTTTGCCACCAATTCTTAATATTTTCTGCTTATATTAGGTCCTTATGATTTCTGTCCTTTATTGAGCCTGTCTTTGCATAAAATGTCCCCTTGATATCTCTAATTTTCTTGCAGTGATCTCTAGTCGTTCCCATTCAATAGTGTTCCTCTATTTCTTTGCATTGATCACTGAGAAAGGCTTGCTTATCTCTCATGTTATTCTTTGGAACTCTGCAATATTCTTATCTCCTTTGCTTTTTACTTCTCTACTTTTCACAGCTATTTGTAAGGCCTCCTCGGAGACCCATTTTACTGTTTTGCCTTTCTTTTTCTTGGGGATGGTCTTCATCCCTGTCTCCTGTACAATGTCACGAATCTCCATCCAAATTCACTAGGCATTCTGTCTATCAGATCTCATCCCTAAAATATATTTCTCACTTCCACTGTATAATCATAAGGGATTTGATTTACGTCATACCTGAATGGTCTAGTGGTTTTCCCTACTTTCTTCAATTTAAGTCTGAATTTGGTAATAAGGAGTTCATAATCTGAGCCACAGTCAGCTCCCAGTCTTGTTTTTGCTGACTGTATAGAGCTTCTCCATCTTTGGCTGCAAAGAATACAATCAATCTGATTTTGGGGTTGACCACCTGGTGATGTCTATGTATAGAGTCTTCTCTTCTGTTGTTGGAAGAGGGTGTTTGCTATAATGAGTGTGTTCCTTGGCAAAACTCTATGAGCCTTTGCCTTGCTTCATTCTGTACACCAGGGCCAAATTTGCTTGTTACTCCAGGTGTTTCTTGAATTCCTACTTTTGCATTCCAGTCCCCTACATGAAAATGATATCTTTTTTAGGTGTTAGTTTAAAAAGGTCTTGTATGTCTTCATAGAACTATTCAACTTCAGCTTCTTAAGAATTACTGGTCAGGGCATAGACACAGATTACCATGATATTGAATGATTTGCCTTGGACGAACAGAGATCATTCTGTCGTTTTTGAGATTACATCCAAGTACTGTATTTTGGACTCTTGTGTTAATTATGACAGCTACTCCATCTTCTAAGGGATTCTTGCCCACAGTACAGTTGAGTCACTCAGCCGTGTCTGACTCTTTGAAACCCCATGAATTGCAGCACTCCAGGCTTCCCTGTCCATTACCAACTTCCGGAGTTCACTCAAACCCACGTCCACCGAGTCGGTGATGCAATCCAGCCATCTCATCCTCTGTTGTCCCCTTCTCCTCCTGCCACCAATCCCTCCCAGCATCAGAGTCTTTTCCAATGAGTCAACTCTTCCCATGAGGTGGCCAAAGTACTGGAGTTTCAGCTTTAGCATCATTCCTTCCAAAGAACACCCAGGACTGATCTCCTTCAGAATGGACAGGTTGGATCTCCTTGCAGTCCATGGGACTCTCAAGAGTCTTCTCCAACACCACAGTTCAAAAGCATCAATTCTTCAGCGCTCAGCCTTCTTCACAGTCCAACTCTCACATCCATACATGACTACTGGAAAAACCATTGCCTTGACTAGATGAATCTTTGTTGTCAAAGTAATGCCTCTGCTTGTTAATATGATATCTAAGTTGGTCATAACTTTCCTTCCAAAGAGTAAGAGTCTTTTAATTTCATGGCTGCAGTCACCATCTGCAGTGATTTTGGAGCCCAAAAAAATAAAGTCTGACACTGTTTCCCCATCTATTTCCCATAAATGATGGGACCAGATGCCATGATCTTCATTTTCTGAATGTTGAGCTTTAAGCCAACTTTTTCACTCTCCTCTTTCACTTTAGTCAAGTGGCTTTTTAGTTCCTCTTCCCTTTCGGCCATAAGGGTGATGTCATCTACATATCTGAGGTGATTGATATTTCTCCCTGCAATCTTGATTCCAGCTTGTGCTTCTTCCAGCCCAGCGTTTTTCATGATGTACTCTGCATATAAGTTAAATAAGCAGGGTGACAATATACAGCCTCGACATACTCCTTTTCCTATTTGGAACCAGTCTGTTGTTCCATGTCCAGTTCTAACTGTTGCTTCCTGACCTGCATACAGGTTTCACAACAGGCAGGTCAGGTGGTCTGGTATTCCCATCTCTTTCAGAATTTTCCACAGTTTATTGTGATCCACACAGTCAAAGGCTTTGGCATAGTCAATAAAGCAGAAATAGATGTTTTTTTCTGGAACTCTCTTGCTTTTTCAATGATAAAGCAGATATTGACAATTTGATCTCTGGTTCCTCTGCCTTTTCTAAAACCAGCTTGAACATCTAGAATTTCATGGTTCACATGTTGCTGAAGCCTGGCTTGGAGAATTTTGAACATTACTTTACTAGTGTGTGAAATGAGTGCAATTGTGCGGTAGTTTGAGCATTCTTTGACATTGCTTTTCTTTGGGATTGGAATGAAAATTGACCTTTTCCAGTCCTGTGGCCACTGCTGAGTTTTCCAAATTTGCTGGCATATTGAGTGCAGCACTTTCACAGCATCATCTTTCAGGATTGGAATAGCTCAACTGGAATTCCATCACCTCCACTAGCTTTGTTCATAGTGATGTTTTCTTTTCTTTTTTTTTTTTTTTAACATTTTTTTAAAATTTTATTTTATTTTTAAACTTTACAATATTGTATTAGTTTTGCCAATATCAAAATGAATCCGCCACAGGTATACCCGCGTTCCCCATCCTGAACCCTCCTCCCTCCCCTATCCTCCCTCTGGGTCGTCCCAGTGTACCAGCCCCAAGCATCCAGTACCGTGCATCGAACCTGGACTGGCATCTCGTTTCATACATGATATTATACATGTTTCAATGCTATTCTCCCAAATCTCCCCACCCTCTCCCTCTCCCACAGAGTCCATAAGACTGATCTATACATCAGTGTCTCTTTTGCAGTCTCGTACACATAGTGATGTTTTCTAAGGCCCACTTCCATTCACATTCCAGTATATCTGGCTCTAGGTGAATGATCAACCATCGTGATTATCTGGGTCATCAAGATCTTTTTTGTACAGCTTTTCTGTGTATTCCTGCCACCCCCTCTTAATATCTTCTTCTTCTGTTAGGTCCTTATCATTTGTGTCCTTTATCGAGCCCATCTTTGCATGAAATGTTCCCTTGGTATCTCTAATTATCTTGAATAGATCTCTAATCTTTCCCATTCTCTTGTTTTCCTCTATTTCTTTGCACTGATCACCGAGGAAGGCTTTCTTATCTCTTCTTGCTACTCTTTGGAACTCTGCATTCAGATGCTTATATCTTTCCTTTTCTCCTTTGCTTTTCACTTCCCTTCTTTTCACAGCTATTTGTAAGGCCTCCCCATACAACCATTTTGCTATTTTGTGTTTCTTTTCCATGGGCATGGTCTTGATCCCTGTCTCCTGTACAATGTCACAAATCTCCATCCATAGTTCATCAGGTAGTCTATCTATCAGATCTAGTCCCTTAAATCTATTTCTCACTTCCACTGTATAATCATAAAGGATTTGATTTAGGTCATACCTGAATGGTCTAGTGGTTTTCCCTACTTTCTTCAATTTAAGTCTGAATTTGGCAATAAGGTGTTCATCATCTGAGCCACAGTCGTCTCCCGGTCTTGTTTTTGCTGACTGTTTAGAGCTTCTCTATCTTTGGCTACAAAGAATAAAATCAACCTGATTTCAGTGGTGACCATCTTGTGGTGTCCACGTAGAGTCTTCTCTTGTGTTGTTGGAAGAGGGTGTTTGCTATGATGAGTGCGTTCTCTTGGCAAAACTCAGCCTTTGCCCTGCTTCATTCCATATTCCAAGGCCAAATTTGCCTGTTACTCCAGGTGTTTCTTGACTTCCTACTTTTGCATTCCAATCTCCTATAATAAAAAGGACATTTTTTTGGGTGTTAGTTCTAAATGTTCTTGTAGGTCTTCACAGAACCGTTCAACTTCAGCTTCTTCATCATTACTGGTTGGGGATATAGACTTGGATTACTGTGATACTGAGTAGTTTGCCTTGGAAATGAACAGAGATCATTCTGTTATTTTTGAGATTGCATCCAAGTAGTGCAATTCAGACTGTTTTGTTGACTGTGTTGGCTACTCCATTTCTACTAAGGGATTCCTGCCCGAAGTAGTAGATATAATGGTCATCTGAGTTAAATGCACCCATTCCTGTCCATTTTAGTTTGCTGATTCCCAGAATCTCAACGTTCACTCTTGCCATCTCCTGTTTGACCACTTCCAACTTGCATTGATTCATGGACCTGACATTCCAGGTTCTTATGCAATATTGCTCTTTACAGCATTAGACCTTGCTTCTATTGCCAGTCACATCCACAACTGGGTATTGTTCTTGCTTTGACCCCATCCCTTCATTCTTTCTGGAGTTATTTCTCCACTGATCTCCAGTAGCATATTGGGCACCTACCGATCTTGGGAGTTCCTCTTTCAGTATCCTATCATTTTGCCCTTTCATACTGTTCATGGGGTTCTCAAGGCAAGAATACTGAAGTGGTTTGCCTTCCCTTCTCCAGTGGACCACATTCTGTCAGACCTCTCCACCATCACCTGTCTGTCTTGGGTGACCCCACAAGGCATTGGCTTAGTTTCATTGAGTTAGACAAGGCTGTGGTCCATGTGATCAGCTTGGTGGCTAGTTTTCTGTGATTATGGTTTCAGTGTGTCTGTCCTCTGATGCCCTCTCACAACACCTACTGTCTTACTTAGGTTTCTTTTACCTTGGACTTGGGGTATCTCTTCACCGCTGCTCCAGCAAATCGAAGCCACTGCTCCTGACCTTGGACGACCTCCTGCCCCTCCTGACCTTGAACGTGGAGTAGCCCCTTTTGGCCCTCCTGTGCCTGGGCAGCCACCACTCCTCAGGCATGGGCTAGCTCCTCCCAGCCACTTCCCCTGACCTTGGACGTGGGGTAGCTCCTCTTGGCCTAACTGGTCTTCACCGTGGATTCTTTGAAAAGCACTTGTGCCTATAATTTTGCTTGCACTGATCATCATCATCAACAGATTTTCTTCTCTGCCCTTCTTTTACCTGATCTTGCCCACAGTAGTAGATATGTCATCTGAATCAAATTCACCTATTCCAGTCCATTTTAATTCGCTTATTCCTAGAATGTCAACCTTCATTCTTGCCATCTCCTGTTTGACCACTTCCAATTTGCGTTGATTTATGGACCTAACATTCCAGGTTCCTCTGCAATATTGCTCTTTACAGTATCGGACCTTGCTTCCATTACCAGTCACATCCACAACTGGGTGTTGTATTTGCTTTTGTTCCGTCTCTTCATTCTTTCTGGAGTTATTTCTCCACTGATCTCCAGTAGCATATTGGGCACTTACTGATTTGGGGAGTTCATCTTTCAGTGTCCTATCTTTTTGTCTTTTTGTCCAGAGCCGCATTAGGCATTACTGACAAAATGGAGGCACGGCCTCAACCCCCTCTCCTCTCACAAGCATGGCCCTGGAATGAAGGAGTTAGGCCTTGTGATTCTAACTTGTTCTTTCCTTTCTTTGGTTGAGTTGGTTGGAAAGAATGTTAAGGTGCTTGAGAGAAGCATGAGAAAACACAAAGCCTTCTACAGTTGTGCCCAGAAAATATTCTATAAAGTAACCATTGACATTTGTTCAAGGATCTTTACAAATAATGTTCCAGGATGAGCGTGTAGGCTGCAGCTTGAGGCCATGGGAAGGATTGTTATCTGAAACCTGTTTGTGAGGGAAATATTTATGGCAAAAGAAGTTTGCTGAGTTTAGGGTTTAGGAATAATTAAGAATAGCTAGAAGCCCTTTTAGAAGATAGTGATCTTAAGCTGCTAGGGGCAAACAGGTTTCAGAGAGATAAGAAATAAACTGAAGAATGTGGCATGAGTTACAATGTAATCACAAGTATAGGACACATAAGAGAAAGTAGATAATAGATAGTAAAGCTGATTCTGAGAGAATCGCTGAAGCAGGAACTCTGTTTGTAGGGCACCAATGATTTCTGGAGACAAAAAATCTGGGTGGGGAAAACTGAAAATGTCAAACCTCTGACCTAATGCTTTTGTCAAAGTATAAAAGAGAACCTGAAGCTTAAAATAAACATGTAGTTCCGTACTATGAGTCAGAGGCTATATCATTGTCCGCTGACACTGCTCACCCCTTCATGCTGATTCCCTGGCTGCTGGAGCTGGACTCCAGCATCTTTTCATACTGTTCATGGTGTTCTCATGGCAAGAATACTGAAGTGGTTAGCCATTCCCTTCTCCAGTGGACCACATCCTGTCAGAACCCTCAACCATGGCCCGTCCATCTCGAGTGGCACTACACAACATGGCTCATAGCTTCATTGAGTTAGAAAAGCCTGTTGTCCATGTGATTAGATTGGTTAGTTTTCTGTGATTGTGGTTTCAGTCTGTCTGCCCTCTGATGCCCTCTCTCAGTGTCTACGGCCTTACTCAGGTTTCTCTGACCTTGGACATGGAGTATCTCCTCCTGGCCACTTGCAGCTCCAGTGCTGCCTGGCCACCACTCACCACTCTCATAACTGGCATCACCTTTCACTGATCTTCTGATCTGCAGCCCTGTCCCACACACTAACAATCTTAAGATCTCTATTTGGTAAGTCCAGTACTTTCAATGAAAACTAAAACAGATCTAAAGAGCAGCAGAACCTTTTGAGGAGACTGTAAAAGAAATATGGTATCAGCTATAGCTTTTAAAAAATCCTATTTTAAAATTATATGCTTTTGATAGTCTGATCAGCATGTTGTCAGCTGGGTACTCTTTCTTGGAATGCCTTTCTACTCCTTCTCAATTAATGAACCCCCTACCCTCTCGGTGATCAAGTGGATGCTGGCAATTTGATCTCTGGTTCCTCTGGTTTTAGAAAACTGTGAATATCCAGATGTTCAAGTTGGTTTTACAAAAGACAGAGGAACTAGAGGTCAAATTGCCAACATACACTGGATCACGGAAAAAGCAAGAGAGTTCCAGAAAAAACATCTATATCTGCTTTATTGACTAGGCCAAAGCCTTTGACTGTGTGGATCACAATAAACGGTGGAAAATTATGAAAGAGATGGGAATACCAGATCACCTGATCTGCCTGTTGTGAAACCTGTATGAAGGTCAGGAAGCAACAGTTAGAACTGGACATGGAACAACAGACTGGTTCCAAATAGGAAAAGGAGTATGTCGAGGCTGTATATTGTCACCCTGCTTATTTAACTTATATACAGTGTACATCATGAGAAACGCTGGACTGGAAGAAGCACAAGCTGGAATCAAGATTGCTGGGAGAAATATCAATCACCTCAGATATGCAGATGATACCACCCTTATGGCCGAAAGGGAAGAGGAACTAAAAAGCCTCTTGATGAGAGTGAAAGAGGAGAGTGAAAAAGTTGGCTTAAAGCTCAACATTCAGAAAACGAAGATCATGGTACCTGGTCCCATCACTTCATGGGAAATAGTTGGGGAAACAGTGGAAACAGTGTCAGACTTTATTTTTCTGGGCTCCAAAGTCACTACAGATGGTGACTGCAGCCATGAAATTAAAAGACGCTTACTCCTTGGAAGGAAAGTTATGACCAACCTAGATAGCATATTCAAAAGCAGAGACATTACTTTGCCAACAAAGGTCCGTCTAGTCAAGGCTATGATTTTTCCTGTGGTCATGTATGGATGTGAGAGTTGGACTGTGAAGAAGGCTGAGCGCCAAAGAATTGATGCTTTTGAACTGTGGTGTTGGAGAAGACGCTTGAGAGTCCCTTGGACTATAAGGACATCCAACCAGCCCATTCTGAAGGAGATCAGCCCTGGGATTTCTTTGGAAGAAATGATGCTAAGGCTGAAACTCCAGTACTTTGGCCACCTCATGGGAAGAGTTGACTCATTGGAAAAGACTCTGATGCTGGGGGGGATTGAGGGCAGGAGGAGAAGGGGACGACAGAGGATGAACTAGCTGGATGGCATCACTGACTCGATGGACGTGGGTCTGGGTGTACTCCGGGAGTTGGTGATGGACAGGGGGGCCTGGCGTGCTGTGATTCATGGGGTCGCAAAGAGTCAGACACGACTGAGCGACTGAACTGAACTGAACTGATGCTGGGAAAGATTGAGTGCAGGAGGAGAAGGGGATGACAGAGGAAGAGATGGATGGATGGTATCACGGACTCAATGGACATAAGTTTGGGTAAACTCCAGGAGTTGATGATGAACAGGGAGGCCTGGCGTGCTGCAATTCATGGGGTTGCAAAGAGTCGGACATGACTGAGCAACTGAACTAAACTGATCTGACCTTTCAACAGAATGAATGAAATGTGTACATATTCAGTCTTGTCTTACTCTTAGAGACCCCATAGACTGTAGCCCACCAGGCTCCTCTGTGCATGGAATTTTTCAGGCAAGAAAACTTAAGTGGATTATTTTCTTCTCCAGGGGATCTCTCCGACCCAGGGATCTAAACTGTGTCTCCTGCCTTTACTGCATTGGCAGGTGGATTCTTTATCACAGCACCACCTAAAAGGCCTCCCTTGCCTTCAAGCCACACTTTAAATATCCTCTATTTTAGGTTTTCTCTATTAACCATTCCCAAGACCTCTCACTCAACATCCTTTAATTTTCTTTGCTGAAACATGTTGAATTTATCCATAGTATCTTTTATTTTGTGCTTTTCTATGTGTGATTTCTTTCTTCAGATGGGCAGTATACTATTAACAGATTATTCTATAAATGAATAGCTGAGTAAATAAATAATGTGTAAGTTACCTACACATGATGAATTGATATCAGACAAAAGTACAAAGGTTTACTTAGGTAGTGAATACTACAGAATAGCAAAGAAAAAGACTTGATATGGTGGAGAGTACAGATGATCGCTATAAAATATCCACTGAAGAAAATACTCATTATATGATTTTAATAGTAGCTATTACCTGGTGGCTCAGATGGTAAAGAATCTGCCTGCAATGTGGGAGACTTGATTTCAATCCTTGAGTTGCTAAGATTCCCTGGAGAAGGGAACAGCTACCTACTCCTGTATTCTTGCCTGGAGAATTCCACTGACAGGCTACAACCCATGGGGTCGCAAAGAGTCAGACATGACTAAGCTACTTTCACTTTTGTTACAATGTAACATCCCTACAATATCTGTCTTCTAAATATTTTATATATATTTATTCATGTAATCTTCATATCAACCAAAGGACTGCTTGTTGTTGTTGTTGTTTCCATTTGTTGTTTTTTATTGCACCCACTTAATAGAGTTGAGACTGAATGAAGAGGGATTGAGTAATTTGCCAATGGGCCCAGAGTGTCTATGCAGTAAAACATGATTGGAACCCATATTTAAATTTATAATTTATGTTTTTAGACACAAATCTCCAATAAAATGCTTTAGTAAATCTTACAATAAATAAAAATTGGTGGTATTTTCCTATCTTTATAGTAATACATATTATTTATAGGCCTATAAAATACTAGTTATTTGATTAACTCTTCAAATCTAACTTGAAAGATACCATTAGTAATTTGATAGGAATTGCATTAAATCTATAGATTAACTTGCGTGTATGGTCACTTTAACAATATTGATTATTCCAACCCAAGAACACAGTGTACTTTCCATCTGATTGTGTCATCTTCAGTGTCTTTCATCAGCATCTTATAATTTACAGAGTACAGGATTTTTATGTCTTTAGTTATGTTTATTCCTAGGTATTTTAATCTTTTTGATATGATGGTAAATGGGTTATTTCCTTAATTTCTCTTTCTGGTTTTTCATTGTTAGTGTTTAAGAATATGACAGAATTCTATGTATTAATTTTGTATCCTGCCTCTACTGAATTTCACTGATGAGCTCAGGTAGCTTTCTGGTAGCATCTTTAGGATTTTCTATGTTCAGCAGCATGCCATCTGCAAAAGAACTTCCCAGGTGTTGCTAGTGGTAAAGAATCCACCTGCCAATCAATGCAGGATACATAAGAGATGTGGTTCAATCCCTGGGTTGGGAAGATCCCCTGAAGGAGGGCATGACGACCACTCCAGTACTCTTGTCTGGAGAACTCCACGGTTAGTGGAGCCTGGCAGGCTACAGTCCATAGGGTCACAAAGAATTGGACATGACTGAAGTGACTTAGCACACACGCACACATATGCAAACAGTGACAGATTTATTGTTTCTTTTCCAAGCTGGGTTCTTTTTATTTCTATTTCTTTGGTAATAGTAGGCATCATTGTCTTATTCCAGATCACAGAGTAAATTCAAATATCATATGGTATCACTTATATGTTGAATCTTAAAAAAATGCTGGAATGAACTTACTGATAAAACAGAAATAGAACCACAGACAAAGAAAAAGAAAATAAGAGTATTGTTACCAAAGGGGGAGAGGAGAAGGGATAAGTTAGCTTGGAATTAATAGACACTAAGTTCAGTTTAGTTCAATAGCTCAGTCATGTCTGACACTTTGCAACCGCATGAATCCCAGCACACCAGACCTCCTCTGATGCTGGAAGGGATTGGGGGCAGGAGGAGAAGGGGACTCCAAAGGATGAGATGGCTGAATGGCATCACCAACTCCTGGAGTTTACTCAAACTCATGTCCATCGAGTCAGTGATGCCATCTAGCCATCTCATCCATTGTTGTCTCCTGCTCTTCCTGCCCCTAATCCCTACCAGCATCAGAATCTTTTCCAATGAGTCAACTCTTGGCATGAAATGGCCAAAGTATTGGAGTTTCAGCTTTAGCATCAGTCTTTCCAATGAACATCCAGGACTGATTTTTAGGATGAACTGGTTGGATTTCCTTGCAGTCCAAGGGACTCTCAAGAATCTTTTCCAACCCCACAGTTCAAAAGCATCAATTCTTCAATGCTCAGCTTTCTTCACAGTCCAACTCTCACATGCATACATGACCACTGGAAAAACCATAGCCTTGACTAGATGGGCCTTTGTTGGCAAAGTAATGTCTCTGCTTTTGAATATGCTATCTAGCCTGGTCATAACTTTCCTTTCAAGGAGAAGTTTAGTTCAGTTCAGTCACTCAATCATGTCCATTTCTTTGCGACCCCATGAATCGCAGCACACCAGGCCTCCCTGTCCATCACAAACTCCTGGAGTTCACTCAGACTCACATCCATCGAGACAGTGATACCATCCAGCCATCTCATCCTCTGTTGTCCCCTTCTCCTCCTGCCCCCAATCCCTCCCAGCATCAGAGTCTTTTCCAATGAGTCAGCACTTTGCATGAGGTGGCCAAAGTACTGGAGTTTCAGCTTCAGCATCATTCCTTCCAAAGAAATCTAAGGGCTGATCTCCTTGAATGGACTGGTTGGATCTCCTTGCAGTCCAAGGGACTCTCAAGAGTCTTCTCCAACACCACAGTTCAAAAGCATCAATTCTTCGGCGCTCTGCCTTCTTCACAGTCCAACTCTCTCATCCGTACATGAACACAGGAAAAACCATAGCCTTAACTAGACGAACCTTTGTTGGCAAAGTAATGTCTGTGCTTTTGAATATACTATCTAGGTTGGTCATAACTTTCCTTCCAAGGAGTAAACGTCTTTTAATTTCATGGCTGCAGTCACCGTCTGCAGTGATTTTGGAGCCCAGAAAAATTAAGTCTGACACTGTTTCCACTGTTTCCCCATCTATTTCCCATGAAGTGATGGGACCAGATAATATGATCTTCATTTTCTGAATGTTGAGCTTTAAGCCAACTTTTTCACTCTCCTCTTTCACTTTCATCAAGAGGCTTTTTAGTTCCTCTTCCCTTTCGGCCATAAGGGTGGTATCATCTGCATACCTGAGGTGATTGATATTTCTCCTGGCAATCTTGATTCCAGCTTGTGCTTCTTCCAGCAGAGCGTTTCTCATGATGTACTCTGCATGTAAGTTAAATAAGCAGGGTGACAATATACAGCCTTGATGTACCACTTTTCCTATTTGGAATCTGTCTGTTGATCCATGTCCAGTTCTAACTGTTGCTTCCTGACCTTCATATACGTTTGTCAAGAGGCAGGTCAGGTTGTCTGATATTCCCATCTCTTTCAGAATTTTCCAAAGTTTATTGTGATCCACACAGTCAAAGGCTTTGTCATAGTCAATAAAGCAGAAATAGATGTTTTTTTTTGGAACCCTCTTGCTTTTTTGATGATCCAGAGGATGTGGGCAATTTGATCTCTGGTTCCTCTGTCTTTTCTAAAACCAGCTTGAACATCTGGAAGTTCACAGTTCATGTATTGCTAAAGCCTGGCTTGGAGAATTTTGAGACTTACCTTACTAGCATGTGAGATGAGTGCAATTGTGCGGTAGTTTGAGCATTCTTTGGCATTACCTTTCTTTGGCATTGGAATGAAAACTGACCTTTTCCAGTCCTGTGGCCACTGTTGAGTTTTCGATATTTGCTGGCATGTTGAGTGCAGCACTTTCACAGCACCATATTTCAGGATTTGAAATAGCTCAACTGGAATTCCATCATATCCACTAGCTTTGTTCATAGTGATGCTTTTTTTTTTTTTAACTTTACAATATTGTATTGGTTTTGCCATATATCAAAATGAATCTGCCACAGGTATACATGTGTTTCCCATCCTGAACCCTCCTCCCTCCTCCCTCCCCATACCATCCCTCTGGGTCATCCCAGTGCACCAGCCCCAAGCATCCAGTATCGTGCAATGAACCTGGGCTGGCGACTCATTTCATATATGATATTATACATATTTCAATGCCATTCTCCCAAATCATCCCACCCTCTCCCTCTCCCACAGAGTCCAAAAGACTGTTCCATACATCAGTGTCTCTTTTGCTGTCTCATATACAGGGTTATTGTTAGCATCTTTCTAAATTCCATATATATGCGTTCGTATACTGTATTGGTGTTTTTCTTTCTGGCTTATTCACTCTCTATAATAGGCTTCAGTTTCATCCACCTCATTAGAACTGATTCAAATGTGTTCTTTTTAATGGCTGAGTAATACTCCATTGTGTATATGTACCACTGCTTTCTTATCCATTCATCTGCTGATGGACATCTAGGTTGCTTCCATGTCCTGGCTATTATAAACAGTGGTATGACGAACATTGGGGTACACTTGTCTCCTCAATTCTGGTTTCCTCAGTGTGTTTGCCCAGCAGTGGGATTGCTGGATCATAAGGCAGTTCTATTTCCAGTTTTTTAAGGACTCTGCACACTGTTCTCCATAGTGGCTCTACTAGTTTGCATTCCCATCAACAGTGTAAGAGGGTTCCCTTTTCTCCACACCCTCTCCAGCATTTATTGCTTGTAGACTTTTGGATCGCAGCCATTCTGACTGGCGTGAAATGGTACCGCATAGTGGTTTTGATTTGCATTTCTCTGATAATGAGTAATGTTGAGCATCTTTTCATGTGTTTGTTAGCCATCTGTATGTCTTCTTTGGAGAAATATCTATTTAGTTCTTTGGCGCATTTTTTGATTGGGTCATTTATTTTTCTGGAATTGAGCTGTAGGAGTTGCTCGTATATTTTTGAGATTAGTTGTTTGTCTGTTGCTTCATTTGCTATTATTTTCTCCCATTGTGAAGGCTGTCTTTTCACGTTGCTTATAGTTTCCTTTGTTGTGCAGAAGCTTTTAAGTTTAATTGGGTCCCATTTATTTATTTTTGCTTTTATTTCCAATATTCTGGGAGGTGGGTCATAGAGGATCCTGCTGTGATGTATGTCGGAGAGTGTTTTGCCTATGTTGTCCTCTGCTGCTATTGCTGCTAAGTTGCTTCAGTCGTGTCCGACTCTTTGGGACCCCATAGATGACAGCCCACCAGGCCCCCCCGTCCCTGGGATTTTCCAGGCAAGAACAATGGAGTGGGTTGCCATTTCCTTATCCAATGCATGAAAGTGAAAAGTGAAAGGGAAGTCATTAAGTCACGTCTGACTCTTAGCGACCCCATGGCCTGCAGCCCACATGCTCCTCTGTCCATGGGATTTTCCAGGCAAGAATACTGGAGTGGGGTGCCATTGCCTTTTCTGTGTTCTCCTCTAGGAGTTTTATAGTTTCTGGTCTTATGTTTAGATCTTTAATCCATTTTGAGTTTATTTTTGTGTATGGTGTTAGAAAGTGCTCTGGTTTCATTCTTTTACAAGTGGTTGACCAGTTTTCCCAGCACCACTTGTTAAAGATATTGTCTCTTCTCCATTGTATATTCTTGCCTCCTTTGTCAAAGATAAGGTGTCCATGCATGCGTGGATTTATCTCTGGGCTTTCTATTTTGTTCCATTGATCTATATTCTTTGTGCCAGTACCATACTGTCTTGATGACTGTGGCTTTGTAGTAGAGCCTGAAGTCAGGCAGGTTGATTCCTCCAGTTCCATTCTTCTTTCTCAAGATAGCTTTGGCTATTCGAGGTTTCTTGTATCTCCATACAAATTGTGAAATTATTTGTTCTAGCTCTGTGAAGAATACCGTTGGTAGCTTGACAGGGATTGCATTGAATCTATAAATTGCTTTGGGTAGTATACTCATTTTCACTATATTGATTCTTCTAATCCATGAACATGGTATATTTCTCCATCTATTAGTGTCCTCTTTGATTTCTTTCACCAGTGTTTTAGAATTTTCTATATATAGGTCTTTAGTTTCTTTAGGTAGATATATTCCTAAGTATTTTATTTTTTTCGTTGCAGTGGTGAATGGAATTGTTTCCTTAATTTCTCTTTCTGTTTTCTCATTATTAGTGTATAGGAATGCAAGGGATTTCTGTGTGTTGATGCAAGGATTCTTCAATATCCACAAATCAATCAATGTAATACACTACATTAACAAATTGAAAAATAAAAACCACACGATTATCTCAATAGACGCAGAGAAAGCCTTTGACAAAATTCAACATCCATTTATGATAAAAACTCTCCAGAAAGCAGGAATAGAAGGAACATACCTCAACATAGTAATGCTTTCTAAGTCCCACTTGACTTCACATTCCAGGATGTCTAGCTCTAGGTGAGTGATCACACCATCGTGATTATCTTGTTCATGAGGATCTTTTTTGTACAGTTCTTCTGTGTATTCTTGACACCTCTTCTTAATATCTTCTGCTTCTGTTAGGTCCATACCATTTCTGTCCTTTATCGAGCCAATCTTTGCATGAAACATTCCCTTGGTATCTCTAATTTTCTTGAAGAGATGTCTAGTCTTTCCCATTCTGTTGTTTTCCTCTATTTCTTTGCATTGATCACTGAGGAAGGCTTTTTTTATCTATCCTTGCTATTGTTTGGAACCCTGCATTCAGATGCATATATCTTTCATTTTCTCCTTTGCTTTTTGCCTCTCTTCTTTTCACAGCTATTAGTAAGGCCTCCCAAGACAGTCATTTTTCTTTTATGCATCTCTTTTCCATGGGGATGGTCTTAATTCCTGTCTCCTGTAAAATGTCGTGAGCCTCCATCCATAGTTCATCAGGCACTCTATCAGATCTAGTCCTTTAAATCTATTTCTCACTTCCACTGTATAATCATATGGGATTTTATTTACATCATACCTGAATGGTCTAGTGTTTTTCCCTACTTTCTTCAATTTAAGTCGGAATTTGGCAATAAGGAGTTCATGATCTGAGCCACAGTCAGCTCCTGGACTTGTTTTGCTGACTCTGTACAGCTTTTCCATCTTTGGCTGCAAAGAATATAATCAATCAGTTTGATTTCAATGTTGACCATCTGGTGATGTCCATGTGTAGAGTCTTCTCTTGTGTTGTTGGAAGAGGGTGTTTGGTATGACCAGTGCGTTCTCTTGCCAAAGCCCTATTAGCCTTTGCCCTGCTTCATTTCGTATTCCAAGGTCAAATTTACCTGTTACCCCAGGTGTTTCTTGACTTCCTACTTTTGCATTCCAGCCCCCTATAATGAAAAGGACATCGTTTTTGGGTGTTAGTTCTAAAAGGTCTTGTAGGTCTTCACAGAACCATTCAACTTCAGCTTCTTCAGTATTACTGGTTGGGGCATAGGTTTGGATTACCATGATATTGAATGGTTTGCCTTGGAAATGAACAGAGATCATTCTGTCGTTTTTGAGATTGCATCCAAGTACTGCATTTCAGACTCTATTGTTGACCATGATGGCTACTCCATTTCTTCTAAGGGGTTCCTGCCCACAGTAGTAGATATAATGGTCATCTGAGTTCAATTTACCCATTCCAGTCCATTTTACTTCACTGGTTCCTAGAATGTCGACGTTCACTCTTGCCATCTCCTGTTTGACCACTTCCAATTTGCCTTGATTCATGGACCTAACTTTCCAGGTTCCTATGCAATATTGCTTTTACAGCATTGGACCTTGCTTCTATCACGAGGCACGTCCACAACTGGGTATTGTTTTTGCTTTGGCTTCATCCCTTCATTCTTTCTGGAGTTATTTCTCCACTGATCTCCAGTAGCATATTGGGCACCTACCAACCTTGGGAGTTCCTCTTTCAGTATCCTATCATTTTGCCTTTTCATACTGTTCATGGGGTTCTCAAGGCAAGAATACTGAAGCGGTTTTCTATTCCCTTCTCCAGTGGATCACATTCTATCTTACCTCTCCACCATGACCCACCTGTCTCGAGTGCCTCCACATGGTATGGCTTAGTTTTGTCGAGTTCGACAAGGCTGTGGTTGATGTGATCAGATCGACTAGTTTTCTGTTATTATGATTTCAGTGTGTCTGCCCTCTGATGCCCTCTTGCAACACCTACCACTATTCACCACTATCTATGAAATAAACAGATACTCACTAATATGTATAAAATTCATTATCAACAAGGACCTACTGTATAGTATAGTGAAGTATGCTCAATATGTTATAATAACTAATATGGGAAAAATAGATAAAACAATAGATATATGTACAATATTCATAACTGAGTCAATTTGTTGTACACCTCAAAGTAACACGGGATTGAACATCAACTGCACTTCAAGAAAAAATCTTTAAAAGTACTATAATACTTAAATGAACAACTTTATCCCTTTTCCAGATTCAAAGAATTTACGTATTATTCTAGTTGGTTGCTTTATCTAACTCTTTCCTTTGAACAATTTGAGAGTAAAGAATAATGTTTATTTATCCATAAATGTTTCACTGAGTATTTTTTCATAAAAAATGAGGTCCTCTTTTGTGACTAGAATAAACTTATCAAAATCATAATTTATCATTGACATAATTTTTAGATACTCATCACTCCTTTCAAATTTAATATATATTCCCCAAATCTTTGTTTTTGAGGAATCAGTTTAAGGGAATGCTGTTTTAAATATTTTTGTTTCCTTTTAGTTTTAAATTTTGGAGGGTTGGCAAATGGGCTGGAATTTGGCCTGCAGAAGCCATTGCTCTCCAGCCTCCCTGGAGGATGTGTTCCACCTGTTGCTGCCCTGGCCACACCCTTTATGTTTGACAAATAATCTAAATTTCAGGAAAAAATGTAACACTGTACAAGGACTTTGTATATCAATTCATATACTGTTGTTGTTGTTTTAGTCACTCAGTCATGTCCATATCTTTTTGCAACCCCATGGTTTATAAATCACCAGGCTCCTCTGTCAATGGGATTTCCCAGGCAAGAATACTATGTGTTGCCATTCCCTTCTTCAGGGGAACTTCCCTATCCAGGGATCAAACCCACATATCCTTCATTGGCAGGCGGGTTCTTTACTACTGAGCCACCAGGGAAGCCCCATTTTTTCATATAGGTACTAACAGTTTCTTTTAAATTATTTCATAATTACTGTTGTATCCCTTGTAATATTCTTTGATTTTGAAATCATCTAGCCAATTTTACTAAGAGTTAGCAAAACTAACACAATATTAAAATTAATATTATTGTAGACAATAAATACTTTATTTTTGATGAAAATTTTAGTTTCTAAGATTTAAGTCCTACTGACTAAAATAAATGACATTTTAAAAGCTGTTTTTAATAAAACTCTTTCTTAATGATGCTGTGTTTTATTTCAAATTAACATATATAGACAAATTCTTAAAATGATGGTTAACAAGAAACCAACCTGACAGCCAGGCATATCATAGATGATCTGAAAAAAAATAGATGCATAAGCAAATATGACATCACTATAACAAAAAATCCATGAAAATTAGATAATATAGATCAATTATATTTTGTATATAACTTTATAATATCAATATACATAAATTTATATATCATGATCTATCATATTATTATTCCATCATGGAGGCTTTAGTGAATCCATTTTCAGTACAATATCAGTGCTTATTTTTCTCATATAGCCTTTATATTCAACATTTGTTTAAGCCATAATGCCTTTTTGTTGAATGAAAATTTAACTTAGATGATAAAAAACCTAGAGTTATTTCATGTATATAATTAATTTGGAGGCTTAGACATAGGCAAAATAGTTAAAAATGTAAACTAGTACAATTATGCACATTTGGACTTAGAAAGTTCCTTCAATATCAAAGGTAAGTAAAAATTTACTCCAAAAGAAATGTAAGTTAATGAACATCACAAAAAATCATTATATGAAATAATTTACAGTTTAGTAATTATTTCAGTACATAGGAAGTATTAAGAAAGTATAATTGGTGATTATTTTAATAATTATGTTTCTTATTCTTAAATTCATGTCTGTTAAATTATGAGAACAAACTGAAATATGAAATGCTCTTTAAACCTATCTAAGGCTATTATAGAACTTGTTACATAAATATTTGTAAAGAAAAATAGGAAAAAACTAGGTTCTGCTTGCTTAAGAAGCTATGCATAATTATGTATAAAAGCTGGAATAAATGATTACTGAGATATTTTTGTATGGTATTTTTGAAGCTTCAAGTTTCTCTATAATTTCTGCAAAGGTTTCAAAGCACTTAAAAATGATTTTCATAACATTGATACAGGCACTCTAATTTAGAATCTCCTTAGTTGGCCTTAGTTGGGGCTTCCCTGGTGGCTCAGAGGTTAAAGCATCTGCCTGCAATGAGGGAGACCTGGGTTTGATCTCTGGGTCGGGAAGATCCCCTGGAGAAGGAAATGGCAACCTACTCCAGTATTCTTGCCTGGAGAATCCCATGGATGGAGAAGCCTGGTGGGCTACAGTCCACAGGGTCACAAAGAGTCAGACACGACTGAGCGACTTAACTAACTAACTAAATAACTAGTTGGGCATTAAGGCAATATTTATCTTACCATGTTTGGTAATATCAGAAAATAAAAATGTTTAAAACTGTACAACATAAAAACTTAAGATGAATGAGATCCTACCATCAGTTCCAACATAGTCTTTGAAGTGATATAAGTCTGCATAGGTTTGACAAAAGGTCAACTGCAAAACTTTTTACTCACATACCTTAAAGCCACAAGATATTTAGTATAGTTCACTATGATGTGAATATATCAAACATCTTAATCCTTTGATATTGTGAAGATTTTTTATCAAAAAAACAAAAGACAGTTCTACATACCCTGTCAAAGATGATAAATTCATTCTGTAACCCAACTCTTTTCTATAAGTGTATGAGCAATATATACCCTGGGATCATATTCCATTTAGCAAATGACATTAGGTGATGTTGACCTTATACTTTTAAAAAATGTCTTTTCAAATTTATCCACACACACACAAAAAAAACATATATACATCATAATAAAAACCATTAGAAATGTATTGCTTATATAAGAGTAGTCCTCTTTTTTCTTCAATTTCAGTGAGAGGAAATTATGAGGTTGTTTAAACAGGGAGATTATAAAAAAGATGGCAAGCAGAGAAGCAAAAGTTTTCATAATTATCAACCTCAAAAAACTATACCCAGGTAACTAGCACCAATTTGTGTTTTATAAAATTCCAAATTTGGTACAATGATGTACAATTATGTATTTTGTTTATATAATACACAGATATAATTACATATCTAACTTTAATAGTAAATAGTTTAAAAGAAATTACTTAGAAGTGTATGGCTCTACATACAAATATTGGTTCTGTAGCTTACAATCTGGGTTCTATTTGGAAAATGAATTTCTCTAAGCCTTAAATTTTGGTTCAGTGAAGACATAAGAGATTACTTCAAACATTGTAAGAAGGATTAAATGAGAATTTTTAAATGTGATAGAGTTGGAAATTAAGATATAGTAAAGTAGACAATGCCTAAGACATAGTAGTGTTCAATAAATTAGAGATATAATTATGAATTTGCCATTCATATTCTTTTAAATTGAAAATTTAGAGGTCTTCTGAAACATTTTGCTGTATAAACATTTTGGTCTAGGTAAACATTCCTAGAATAAGAAGGCTCTTCTCTTGTAGATAAATAAATGTAACTCCAAATAACTGGCAAATACAAAACTGATATTCTCCTGAACTTTAAAGTCTGTACTCTTTCCCCTTACTTGAAAATGCATTTGCATGCAAGCCAATGCTGTGCTTAGGGTACAGTCAATCTTCAGGTTCCTCTGCTACTATGTATTCCATTTATTACATTTAAAACAAAGAACAAGAAACATTGGAATTTTGGAAAAACTAATTTATCAATGATTCTATTTCCCCTTCAATTTGTTAATACCCCAAACTGACTTGCAAAAACTTTAATAGCATAAAGATAAAAGAGAAGATACTTTTAAAAATAGTACTCTTACAAATTGCCCAGAAATTTTTAAAGGCAGAAGAAACCCAAAACATCAGATTTTTTTCTAAACACATAAAATCAACCAGACTATACATTTCATCATAGCCTTTCCATCTTCAACTTTTATGACATTTTATTTAGATTAAAAAGTTGAAAATTAACCTAACAGTTAAATTTGTCAAATCTGCTTTTTAATATACGTTCTCAATGTTCGTGACATTATTTCATCAAACCATTATTCTCAAGGGAAAGCAATCTTAATGCTTAGCTATCATTTTAAGTTGCAGATGTGAAGCAACATTTTTCAGTTTGGGGAAGTCAGCTGAGTCAGAATTCAATGAGAAAATATATGTTTATTGCAAACAGGCATTTTTATATGTTAGTAGAAATATATTTCTAGTTACAGGCCCTGAAGACAATATGAATTTTGCAGTGAGTACCCCTTCAGTGTAAGATTACAACTTGGCTTATGATTTAGTTTGTTTGGATGCAGTGCTTGTTAAGCATGGATGCCATTACTCTCCTAAAAGGCTTTTGCAAAAATGGAAATACTTTCTGGATGTTGTTCTTATAGGTTCACGGAATAACATTTTGTAGATTGGGTCAGGAACAGTAATTGTTTTTTAATAAAAGGGGCATAAGAACTGTCTCAACCAAAATGCCAAAACTCAGAAAAATGCTAATATACAGTACACTTTTAATTTAGAAATGCTATGTCAAGCAAATGACAGAGCTAGAATAAAATATGAATCATTTGCATGAAGCTATGATACGTGAGCAACTGCCATACCATGAAGAGGTAACAGGGAAGGAATTACAAGTTCATGGAGACAATGTGATGTGGAACTGCCTGGAAATTGAAAGTTGAAGACATATGACCTGTTTTAAAGTATATATATTTTTTTTCTGTAATAAGTTAAATGACTCTGTAGACTATAATACTTTACACTTAGTAATCATAGCCTCTTAGTAATTCTATATTTAATAATGGTTGTGGTTGGAACATAAATTTTACAATCTGTAAGGAAATATGAAATAATATAGTATACATTTAAAAGGTTATATGAAAAAGACTTATGGGATATTTTTGCGATAGGATGGTCACTTGGAAACTTTCTATTTAAGATTTGATGTTTCCCTTGGGTTAACAGAACTAGACTAACTATAGAGATTGCTTGAAAAGAAAGTAGCCCCCTTGTTTTATTGTAGCTAAAACAAGAAAATATTTATTAGCCTTAGTAACTACATTGGAGAATAAGAAAAGCAGGCATTCAAGGACTTTTTTTTGGTTCATTACCTTGGATTTTTTCCCTATACCTTCCTTATCTGCCCCCTGATGCCACAGATAGTAAAGAATCTGTTTGCAAGGAAATGGCAACCCACTCCAGTATTCTTGCCTGGGAAATGTTGAATATAAGGAACCAGGCATGAAAGAGCATTACTCCATCATTTCATTTTCATAAAGTATAAAGATAAACAAACTAAACTGTGATCCTTGAATTCAAAATGGTTTCTACCTCTGGATAATACAGTAATAGGGTAGATCTCAAACAAAGTTTCTGGGGTACAAATTCTGGATTATATTCTCAGTATAGTTGGTGGTTATATCTCTGTGCTCACTTTGTGAAGACTGATTTAGTGCCAGAATTGTGGTTTTGTACTCGTACCTATTTGTTTTACTTCATAACAAGATTAAGACATTTATATTAGTAGAGAGAAGATAGAAAATAATGACATTAAGTTTCTCATTTTTATAACCCTCTTTTTCCACATTTTTTAACATGATACATATACATGATACATATTTGAAATAATACTTCAAGTGCTGCAGTTACGATCAGATTGAAAGCATTTTTTGGAGTTTATACCAGTTTAGATGGCATACAGCATGTAGATCTGGCTGTGTTTGGCATTCTAAACAGCATGAAGAAGCTTTAGACAAATTAAGGGAATAAAGAACAGCTTTAGAGTTCAAACAAGAGTAATAGGGGGGTCATTTATATTGCGAGAGACATAATGACAACTGTAGTGATGGTAAGGAATGACCTAAACTTGTACATAAAGTTATAATGGATGAAAAATAAAAACACAGATTTGATAGGTGGAAGTTTAAGAGACACCCTTAAAGATTCTTGTCTCCTGGTATACATGCTTCATATAACTACATCTCCTTGAGTTTGGGTGGCCCTGTTAATTTATAGGTATGTACACTCCCTTGATTAAGTTACATTATTTGACAAAGGTAATGGGGTAGACACTTCCATAATTAAATCGTGATATATGAGGCTATTATAGCAGAGTTAGAAGAAATTATATTGCTGGGCTTGAATATGTAAGCTATGATGTTGTTGGAGGACCTATGGGGAGGGGACATGTAGCAAATAGCAACTGGTCCTTTGCCAACATCTCACAAGAAAATAGAGACTTCAGTAGCAGATTTTTTTTTTTTTAATTACAGAATTCTACCAATATTTGGTGAGTTTGGAAGAAGATCTCAAATCTGAGATGAAATTATAGCCTCAGCCAACATTTTGATATTAGACTGATGAGACACTTAGCAGAGGACACAGCTAATTCATTCTCATACATTTGACCTACAGACACTGAGATAATAGTGACTGCTGTTTTACACCTATGTGTAGAGTTATTATTCACCAAAATAATATGAATACAATAAATAGGAGTATTGATTTGACTGTGTACATGTATACACTCTCAAGTAAATAATTATTACAATCAGATGTGCTATGAAAGATGCAATCCTATAAAAATATTTTATTAGTTTGCTTATTACTGCATTTGACAGTTTCATTTTGCTTTTGTACCCTAACTTTACCATAGTGACTTAACAAAAACTGTCTGGTTAAGACACATTAACAAATCCAGCTGTCTATAATGGCCACTAACTTATAAGGCAGAAAAGTATGAAAACGTTATGCAATAAACAGGATTCATATTGGGGTGTTATACTCTTCTCCAGATAAAATATCTCTTGGTTAGCTTGAATACCAACTAAATGAAATACATGAACTGATGCTGAGAATGACACAAAGTTAGAGGATATCAAACAGAACAGAGCAACAGATACCCTGAAGATGCAGAAGTCTTGAAGTAGAAAAGAGTGCTAGAGAGTCAGTAAAGAGTAGACTAGGAAAAGGAAAAAAAAAAATATGGATGTTAAATAGTAGAAGAACAAGGTCATGAATAGAGCAATCTACTATATATACTGTTGGGGTATTAGACTGCTTTCATATACAAATGTCTTCTGTAATATGCCAAATATTTTACAAATTCAAGTTTTCAAGAAATTTAGTTTGAAACTTCTAAAACATCTCTATGTGTAGTAATTCAATAAATCCTATTTGACAATATAGTTTATAATTTGGATCTTGTAGTTTAATAGACTAAAATGAACAAAAATTAAGACTATAGAAAAAAAGCAAACTGTATGATCAAGCAATTAACACAAACAGAAACAAGTTATAAATTAACACATTAAATCCAATCTTTCTTGCATAAATGCAAATTTAAGCAGGCATGACAGCATTTCTAGCTTCAAATTAGCAAAAGTTATAATAATATATATAGTGTTAAGTTTTAGGAAGTATGTGGTTATTAGGTAGACACCTTCGTAATTTTTGGAGTGTAAATTACCTGAATAGTAATTTAGAAATTTACCATACATACTAGAAATTTACCAGCCATGAATTGACACACAGTGCTGCACTCTCAAAGTTCTCATAGGCAGGTCATGTAGGATGAGTAAGTACGATACATAAGGCAATAAGAAATAGTAGAAGTTTCTCTTACAACATCTGACTAAAGGAATTTAGATTCAATTATACTATTTTGGGAATGATGTCAGTGACAATAACAGAGTAAGGGCCATAAAAAATTCTTGTCATCTGTAAAAGCAATTTAATAACACTGGAAAGAAATTTGTCAGAATTATTTTTTTCAGAACTCTAGAATTTAAACGTGCAACAATCTGAGCCTTACTTATTTAAAGGGAACTGCTCAATTTCATTTTCAGCAGAAAATTATATCATTCAAAGAAACAGGAAATTATATCCAATACTTAGAGAAGAAAGTAATAAAGAAAAACCCATGAAGCTTAAATATTGGAGTTACTAGAAAAAAATTTCAATTGGTTATTTTAATTATATCCAAAGAACAGAATGTAACTATCTTAAAACCTAAAGGAATGGATTGCTTTGAATGATGATTCAGCAAATAATCTCATAAAAAATAGAAACCATAAAAGTCAGAAAGAAATTATTAAGTTGAAAGCTATAATAACTCAAATTTTAAAATCCATTAGAAAGAAGGACAGCAGCTTTAACTAGATAGAAGAATTAATTAGCAAACTTCAAAAATGGTCAAGTGAGATTACCAGTCTGAAGAAATAATTTTTTTAATAAAAATAAAATCGTAGAGATCTATGAAAATTGAGTCCACCATTAGGTACACAATGGGAGTTTCAAAAGGACAAAATAGAAACAAACAAGAAAACAAACAAAAAACACAGAAAAAAAAATTGGAAACAAATGGTTGAAATTTCCAAAATCAGGTGAAAATATCAATCTACATATCTGTGAAGCTTAATGACCTACATATTGGAAAAATTTAAAGAGATTCACACCAGGATACATGATAAACTCTCAAAATATATGACATAGAAAGAATCTGGAAAACAAAAAGAGAAAAGTTACTCATCACATTCAGGGTCTCCTTAATAAGACTTCTGATTTCAAAACTGATTTCTCATGAGAAATTATGGAAACCAAAGGCAGTGAGATGATATTTACAATGTTAAATCAAATAAAACTGTCAACTAAAAATTCTATACCCAAATTATATTATATATATATATATATATATATATATATATATATATACACACACACACACACATATATATCAGAGAGAAATTAAAATGTAAAGAAAAAAAATAAATGGAAAAACTAGTCCTTATCAAAGCTTCTGTAGAGGGCATAAAATAGGGTAGCTGGTAGGCTAAAACAAGAGGACACTAGACAGTACAGAAATACATGCTCATGGAAACATCATACAGATATAATATATATGAACATAAAAATGCAAAGAAGAGGAAATGGAGCTATATTGGAATAATTTTTCTATACACTTGAAATTCAGTTAATAGTATGAATTATATTATAATTCAAGTAATCACAAAAAAGAAAACACAAAATGTATAGCAAAACGAATGATAGAATGAAACAAGTTGGCAGAATAGAAAGATGTGAGCTCACATTTCTTAGGAAGACACTAAAGTCACAGCAAACAGCCTAACTACCATCAGCAACAGCAACAAAGAAAGAATCAGTTCAGTGCAGTCGCTCAGTCGTGTCTGACTCTTTGCGACCCCATGAATAGCAGCACGCCAGGCCTCCCTGTGCATCACCAACACCCAGAGTTCACCCAAACTCATGTCCATTGAGTCGGTAAAGCCATCAAGCCATGTCATCCTCTGTCGTCCCCTTCTCTTTTGTCGTCCCCATCCCCCAATCCCTCCCAGCATCACAGACTTTTCCAATGAGTCAACTCTTTGAATCAGGTGGCCAAAGTATTGGAGTTTCAGCTTTAGCATAAGTCCTTCCAATGAACACCCAGGACTGATATCCTTTAGAAGGGACTGGTTGGATCTCCTTTCAGTTCAAGGGACTCTCAAGAGGCTTCTCCAACACCACAGTTCAAAAGCATTAATTCTTAGGCACTCAGCTTTCTTCACACTTCAGCTCTCACATCCAGACATGACCACAGGAAAAACCATAGCCTTGACTAGACGGACCTTTGTTGGCAAAGTAATATCTCTGCTTTTCAATACGCTATCTAATTTGGCCATAACTTTCCTTCCAAGGAGTAAGCATCCTTTAATTTCATGGCTGCAATCACCATCTGCAGTGATTTTGGAGCCCCCCAAAATAAAGTCTGACACTGTTTCCACTGTTTCCCATCTATTTCCCATGAAGTGATGGGACCAGATGCCACGATCTTCATTTTCTGAATGTTGAGCTTTAAGCCAACTTTTTCACTCTCCTCTTCCACCTTCATCAAGAGGCTTTTTAGTTCCTCTTCACTTTCTGCCATAAGGGTCGTGTCATCTGCATATCTGAGGTGATTGATATTTCTCCCAGAAACCTTGATTCCAGCTTGTGCTTCTTCCAGCCCAGAGTTTCTCATGATGTACTCTGCATAAGTTAAATAAGCAGGGTGACAATATACAGCTTGACATACTCCTTTTCCTATTTGAACCAGTCGGTTGTTCCATGCCCAGTTCTAACTGTTGCTTCCTGACCTGCATACAGGTTTCTCAAAAGGCAGGTCAGGTGGTCTGGTACTCCCATCTCTTTCAGAATTTTCCACAGTTTATTGTGATCCACACAGTCAAAGGCTTTGGCATAGTCAATAAAGCAGAAATAGGTGGTTTTCCGGAACTTTCTTATTTTTTCGATGATCTAGCAAATGTTTGCAATTTGATCTCTGGTTCCTCTGCCTTTTCTAAAAGCAACTTGAATATCTGGAAGTTCATGGTTCATGTACTGCTGAAGCCTGGCTTTGAGAATTTTGAGCATTACTTTACTAGCGTGTGAGATGAGTGCAATTGTGCAGTAGTTTGAGCATTCTTTGGCATTGCTTTTCTTTGGGATTGGAATCAAAACTGACATTTTCCAGGCCTGTGGCTACTGCTGAGTTTTCAATATTTGCTGGCCTACTGAGTGCAGTACTTTCACAGCATCATCTTTTAGGATTGGATAGCTCAACTGGAATTCCATCACCTTCACTAGCTTTGTTCATAGTGAAGATTTCTAAGGCCCACTTGACTCCACACTCCAGGATGTCTGGCTCTAGGTGATTGATCACACCATCATGATTATCTGGGTCATGAAAATCTTTTTTGCACAGTTCTTCTGTGTATTCTTGCCACCTCTTATTAATATCTTCTACTTCTGTTAGGTCCATACCATTTCTGTCCTTTATTGAGCCCATCTTTGCATGAAATGTTCCCTTGGTATCTCTACTTTTCTTGAAGAGATCTCTAGCCTTTCCCATTCTGTTTTTCCCCTCTATTTCTTTACACTGATTGCTGAGGAAGGCTTCCTTATCTCTCCTTGCTATTCTTTGGAACTCTGCATTGAGATGCTTATATCTTTCCTTTTCTCCTTTGATTTTTGCTTCTCTTCTTTTCACATCTATTTGGAAGCCCTTCTCAGACAGCCATTTTGTTTTTTTGCATTTCTTTTCCATAGGGATGGTCTTGATTCCTGTCTCCTGTACAATGTCATGAACCTCTGTCCATAGTTCATCAGACACTTTGTCTATCATATCTAGTCCCTTAAATCTATTTCTCACTTCCACTGTATAATCATAAGGGATTTGATTTACGTCATACCTGAATGGTCTAGTGGTTTTCCCTACTTTCTTCAATTTAAGTCTGAATTTGGCAATAAGGAGTTCATGATCTGAGCCACAGTCAGCTCCCCGTCTTGTTTTTGCTGACTGTATAGAGCTTCTCCATCTTTGGCTGCAAAGGATATAGTCAATCTGATTTTGGTGTTGACCATCTTGTGATGTCTATGTGTAGAGTCTTCTCTTGTGTTGTTGGAAGAGGGTGTTTGTTATGACCAGCGCGTTCTCTTGCCAAGCTCTATTAGCCTTTGCCCTGCTTCATTTCATATTCCAAGGTCAAATTTGCCTGTTACCCCGGGTGTTTCTTGACTTCCTACTTTTGCATTCCAGTCCCCTATAATGAAAAGGACATCTTTTTGGGGTGTTAGTTCTAAAAGGTCTTGTAGGTCTTCATAGAACCCGTTCAACTTCAGCTTCTTCAGCATTACTGGTTGGGGCATAGACTTGGATTACTGTAATATTGAATGGTTTGCCTTGGAAACAAACAGAGATCATTCTGTCATTTTTTAGATTGCATCCAAGTAGTGCATTTAGGACTCTATTGTTGACCATGATGGATACTCCATTTCTTCTAAGGGGTTCCTGCCTGCAGTAGTAGATATAATGGTCATCTGAGTTCAATTCACCCATTCTAGTCCATTTTACTTCCCTGTTCCTAGAATGTCAACGTTCACTCTTGCCATTTCCTGTTTGACCATTTTCAATTTGCCTTGATTCCTGGACCTAACATTCCATTTCCTATGCAATATTGCTCTTACAGCATCAGACCTTGCTTCTATCACCAGTCACATCCACAGCTGGGTATTGTTTTTGCTTTGGCTCCATCCCTTCATTCTTTCTGGAGTTATTTCTCCACTGATCTCCAGTAGCATATTTGGCCCCTACTGATTTGGAGAGTTGCTCTTTCAGTATCCTATCATTTTGCTTTTCATACTGTTCATGGGGTACTCAAGGTAAGAATACTGAAGTGGTTTACCATTCCCTTCTCCAGTGGACCACATTCTGTCAGACCTCTCCGCCATGACCCACTTGTCTTGGGTGGCTCCACAGGGCATGGCTTAGTTTCATTGAGTTAGACAAGGCTGTGGTCCTAGTGTGATTAGATTGACTAGTTTTCTGTGAGTATGGTTTCAGTGTGTCTGCCCTCTGATTCCCTCTTGCAACACCTACTGTCTTACTTGGGTTTCTCTTACCTTGGACGTGGGGTGTCTCTTCACGTCTGCTCTAGTAAAGCACAGCTGCTGCTCCTTACCTTGGACGAGGCATATCTCCTCACCGATGCCTCACTGACCTTGAATATGAAATAGCTCCTCTAGGCCCTCCTGCACCCACACAGCCACCACTCCTTGGACGTGAGGTTGCTCCTCCTGGCCACTGCCCCTGGCCTTGGGCATGGGGTAGTTCCTCTTGGCTGCTCCTGTGCTGTCGCAGCCTGACACTCTCAGCCACTGCCCCTGACCTCAGACGTGGGGTAGCTCCTCTTGGCCCGCCGCCTCTGACCTCAGACGTGGGGTCCTCCCAGGTTTTTCCCTGATTTTGAATGTGGGGTAGCTCCTCTCGTCAGCGTTGTGTGCCATCGCATCTGCCCACGCTTGTAAACATGCCTCTGCCACAGCCCTGCCATTCAGAGGAAAAAAGACCTTGCTCCACCCACTAATGAACAAAAGCAAATCTCTCCAACCATGAAGCCTGCACAAGGGAACTAGCCCCATTCACCAAGTTGCAGACTGCAAAAGCAGGAACTACACACCTGCAGCCTGAAGAAACTGCAATGACAGAAATTTAGGAAAAAAAATGATGCAGCAGAGGAATAGGTCCCAGATGAAGAAATAAAATAAAACCCCAAAAGAACAAATAAGTGAAGTGGAAATAGTCAGTCTTCCTGGAAAAGGATTTAGAGTAATGATAGTAAAGATGATTCAAGATATTGGAAAAGAATGGAGGCACAGATAAAGAAGATAAAAGAAATGTTTAACAAACACCTAGACAAAAAGAACAAGCAGATGAATAATACAATAACTGAAATTAAAAAGACAGAATAGTGGAAATTACTGCTGCAGAAGAGAATAAAGAACAATGAAAAGAAATTAAGACAGTCTCAGAGACCTCTGGGACAACATTAAATGTATAAACATTCACATTATAAGGGTCCTTGAAGGAGAAGAGAGAGAAAGGACCCAGAAAGAGAAGAGAGAAAATATTTGAGTGAGTAGGCATTATCTGAAAGCTTCCCTAACATGGGAAAGGAAACAGTGACCCAAGTCAAGGAAGTGCAGAGAGTCTCAGGCAGGATAAACCCAAGGAGGAACATTTCAGCATATATAATAATCATATTAAGAAAAATTAAAGACAAAAAAGGAATATAAAAGAAACAAGGGGAAAGCAATAAGTAAAATACAGCAACTCTTCATACTGATTTCTCATCAGCTGATTTCTCAGCAGAAATTCTATCAATCATGATAAGAGGAGAGTTCAAATGCACAATATTGAGAATACATTGGAAATTAAAGGACCAGCAACTCGAAACAATCTTGTGTAAATATTGATTGCTATATCAAAAACTCATGGCAACTGAAAACAGAAAATCTACAAGAGATACACAAACAAAAAAGAAATCCAAACATAACACTAAAATTAGGCAGCAAATTACAAGAAAAAATAACAAAAGAAGAAAGAAATAAAAATCTACAAAAACAAACCCAAAATAGTTTTTAAAATAGCAATAAGAATATACGTATTAAAAATTACTATAGATGTAAATGGAATAAATACACCAACCAAAAGACACAGGCTGGCTGAATGAATACAAAAACAAGACCCATATATGCTCTCTATAGGAGACCAGCTTCAGATCTAGGTACACATACAGACTGAAAGTGATGGGATGGTAAAAATATTCCATGTAAATGGAAATAAAAATGGAGTAGCAACACTCATATCAGATAAGATAGACTTTAAAATAAAGACTGGTACAAGAGACAAAGAAGGAGAGTACATAATGATCAAAGATCAATCTAAGAAGAACATATAAATATTTATGTACCCAACAGAAGAGCACCTTGACACATAAGGCAAATGCTAACAACCACAAATGGAGAAACCAACAGCAACACAATAATAGTGTGGAACTCCACTTACACAAATCAACAGATCATCCAGACAGAAATAAGGAAAGGCAGGCTTTAAATGACATAACAGATTAGATAAATTGGCAGAAAATACTTTCTGACTGTAGAACTATGAAATCAGAAATCAACTTTAAAAAAAATCACAATCAAAAAAGAAAAAATCACAATCATATGAAGGCTAAGCAATAGCCTTGTGCCCTACAAAACAATAGATGACTGAAGAAATCAAAGAGGAAACCTAAAATACCTAGAGACATGACAGTGATCCAAAACCTATGGGAAATAGCAAAAGCAGTTCCAAGAAGGAAGTTTTCTGCAATACAATCTTATCTCAAGAAATAAGCAAAATCTTAAATGAACAATCTAAACTTACACCTAAATCAACTAGAGAAGGAAGAAACAAAACCCAAAGATAGTAGAAGGAAAGAAATTATAAAGATCAGAGCAGAAGTAAACAGAGATAAAGTAAACAATAGCAAATATCAATGAAACTAAAAGCTGGCTATTTGAGAAGATAAACAAAATTGATAAACTTTTACCCAGACTCGTCAAGAAAAAAAGAGAGAGCTCAAATTATGAATTTTCTTGATTTGAAATGAAAAAAAGAGAAACTACAATGAACACCACATAAATACAAAGAATCTTCAGAGACTACTAAAAGCAAGGATATGCCAATAAAATAAATAAAAGAAATGGACAAATTCTTAGAAATGTACAATCTTCCAAGACTGAACCAAGAAGAAATAGGAAATATGAACAGATGAATCAGAAGTAATGAAATTGAAAGTATGACTAAAACTTTTCCAAAATACAAAAGTCCAGGACAAGATGAGTTTACAGGAAAATTCTATCAAATGTTTAGAGAAGAGGTAACACCTATCTTTTACAAACTCTTCCAAAAATTGCATAGGAATGCTCTATTGAGAGGAAAGAATACTCTCAAGCACATTCTATGAGGTCACCATCATCCTGATACCAAAACCATGAAAAGATGCTCAGTATAACTAATTAGAAAAACACAAATCAAAACTACAAGATATCAATTCACACCAATCAGAATCAGTCAGTTCAGTTGCTCAGTCGTGTCTGACTCTTTGTGACCCCATGAATCACAGCGCTCCAGGCCTCCCTTTCCATCACCATCTCCCGGAGTTCACTCAGACTCACGTCCATGGAGTCAGTGATGCCATCCAGCCATCTCATCCTCTGGCGTCCCCTTCTCCTCCTGCCCCCAATCCCTCCCAGCATCAGAGTCTTTTCCAATGAGTCAACTCTTCCCATGAGGTGGCCAAAGTACTGGAGTTTCAGCTTTAGCATCATTCCTTCCAAAGAAATCTAAGGGCTGATCTCCTTCAGAATGGACTGGTTGGATCTCCTTGCAGTCCAAGGGACTCTCAAGAGTCTTCTCCAACACCACAGTTCAAAAGCATTAATTCTTAGGCACTCAGCTTTCTTCACAGTCCAACTCTCACATCCATACATGACCACTGGAAAAACCATAGCCTTGACTAGACGGACCTTTGTTGGCAAAGTAATGTCTCTGCTTTTCAATATGCTATTTAGGTTGGTCATAACTTTCCTTCCAAGGAGTAAGCATCTTTTAATTTCATGCTGCAGTCACCATCTGCAGTGCTTTTGGAGCCCAAAAAAGTAAAGTGTGACACTGTTTCCACTGTTTCCCCCTCAGAATAGTCATCATCAATAAATCTACAAATAATATATGCTAGAGACTGTGTGGAGAAAAGGGAAACTTCCTATACTGTTGATGGAGATGTAAATTGGTACAATCACTATGAAAACAAGTATGGAGGTTCCTTTAAAAAATGAAAACTAGAACTAACATGTGACCCAACAATCCCACTTCTGGGCATATATATCTACAGAAAAATATGGTTCTATAGGATACATGCACCCCAATTTGATTGCAGTAATATTTATAAAAAGCCAGGTCATGGAAACAATCTAAATATCCTTAATGTCCATATATATATATGATGAAATATAACTCAGCCATAAACAAGGATGGAATGTCATTTGCAGCCACACCGATGGATCTTGAGTTTGTCATACTGAATGAAGTAAGTCTGACACAGAAAGACAAATATCAATTTCCCATGATATCACTTATATGTGGAATCTAAAAAAAGGTACAAATGAACTTAATAGCAAAGCAGATGTAGAGTCACAGATGTAGAAGACAAACATGGTTAGCAGGGGAAAAGATGGGGAGGGATAACTTGGGAGATTGCAATTGATATATACACACCACTATATAAAAAATAGATAACTAACAAGAACCTACTGTATAGAACAGGGAACTCTTCTCAATATTCTGTAATGCCTTTATGGGAAAAGAATCTAAAGGATTGTATATATGTATATGTATAACTGATTCACTCTGTTGTATACCTGAAACTAATACAACATTGTAAATCAACTATACTCCAATAAAAATTTAAAAAATACTCAAAGTACTATACATATTAAAAAGAAAAATAACATGACCATCTAAATTGGTAAAGAAAAGGTATTTGACAAAATCGGGCACTCTTTGATGATCAAAAAAAAAAACAAAAAACAAACCCACACTCATCAAACTAGGCATACAAGGCAATATCCTCACTCTGTTAGAGATCATCTATGAAACAACCCCACAGTTAACATAATTAACGATGAATGACTGAAAATGTTCCTTATAAAATGAAGAATGAGACAAATATGTCTGCTGTTACTGATCATGTTTAAATATCTTACTAAGATTCTTGCCAAGAAATTTGGAAGTAAAAGAAAAATGGGGCATATAGATTAGAAAGGAAGTAAAATTGTTTCTTCTTGCGGGTTTTGTGATATTATGTATTAAAATTCCTTAGAAATTCATTTACAACACAAAACTTGCAAACCTACACACACACACACATAAACTTAGAGCTAGTAAATGAATTCTGTAGGGTTGAAGGATACAAGAACAAAATATAAAAGTTAATTGTATTTCTATATACTAGCAATGAACAATCATGAAATGAAGTTAAGAAAACAATTCATTTTACAATTGCATCAATAACAAGTTACTTATGAAAAATTTAACCAAAAAGTATAAGAATTTTATGCTGAAAACTACAAAACAACATTGAAAAAAATTAAACATCTAAATAAACGGAAAGATATCCCATGTTCACTGACTGGAAGAGCAACTATTGTTAAGCGCTCCTAAACTGACCTATAGATTCATTGCAATTTATCAGAAATTCAGGTGACCTTTTTGTAAAAATTGATGAGGTGATTAAAAAATCCATGTGAAGGTTCATGAAACTCCCAGTAACTAAGAAAAATTGGAAAATAACAATGTTGGAGAATTAGCACTTTATTTCAAAACTTACTACCAAGCTATAATAATGATGATTGAGTTTCGCTGGTGGCTCAGATGATAAAGGATCCTCCTGCAATGCGGGAGACCTGGGTGCCATCCCTGGGTTGGGAAGATCCCATGGGGAAGGGAATGGCTACCCACTCCAATATTCTGGCCTGGAGAATCCCCATGGACAGAGGAGCCTGGCAGGCTATAGTCCATGGGGTCACAAAGAGTGGAACATGACTGAGCAACTTTCACACACAATAATGATGACTCTATTCTACTGGAGTAAAGATAAATATAGTTCAATTAAATAGAAATGAGAACTTAAAGTAAAAGACTCGATGGAAATCTTTATAACTTTTGATTAAACAATAGTTTCTCTGACATGACAGAAAAAAAGTTCAAAGAAAAAAGATAAATATGAAATTTGTCTTTCAAAGGACACTTTCAAGAAAGTGAAAAGACAATACACAAAATTCCAAATAATCTTGCAAAGTACATTATCTAAAAGAGTCTAATACCTAGGACTATTTAAAGAATTCTTATGACTCAACAATTAAAAGACAACCTAATTGGGCTTCCTTGGTGGTCTAGTGGTTGAGAATCTGCATTGCAATGCAGGGACACTGGTTCTATTCCTGGTCCAGGAAGATCCCACATGCTATGGGGCAACTGATCCCATGCATCTACAACTACTGAACCAGTATTTTAGAGGCCATAAGTTGCAGCTACTGAAGACTGTGTCCCCTAGAGCCCATGTTCCACAAGAGAAGTCACATCAATGAGAAGCCACATGCAATGAGAATTGCAACTCTAGTCCGAAATTACCACAACTAGAGAAAGTCCATGTGCAGCAATAAAGATTCAGTATAGCCAAAAATAAAATAATTTTTTTAAAAGGTAATTAAAATATATAATGTATTTCTTCATTTATCTAAGTAAGTAATATAGATGAACAAAAAAACAGATGAAAAGATGTTGAACATCATTAGTTATTAGAGAAATGAAAATCAAAACCATAAAAAGGTATAACTCTATACTGAGGAGAATGGCGATTCATTTTGATATTTGGCAAAACTAATACAATTATGTAAAGTTTAAAAATAAAATAAAATTAGAAAAAAAATAAAAATAAAAAATTGGGAAAGTTACAAATTTTGGCTGGGATGTAGAGTGAATGCTTATTGAAATGTAAAATGAAGCAGCAACTGGGAAAACTCTCTGGTCTTTCCACAAAAATTTAAATAGAGTTCTATGTTATTCAACAATTCTGCTCTTAATTATGTGTCCAAGTGATTTAAAACGTTTCCATGCAAAAGTCTTCTGCACAAATGTTCACCGCAGCATTAATCATAATACCCAAAAATGGAGATAACACAAATGCCCATCAAATGATAATTGGGTTAATGAAATTTGGCCTGTTCTTACAGTCAGTACATGCTACAACATGGATGAACTCTTAAAGTATTACGCTAAATGAAAGTAGACCAAAATTCCATATGCGTATACTAATTCTTAATAAAGAATAGATCAGGATTTCCCAGATGGCTCAGTGGTAAAGAATCCACCTGCAGTACAGGAGACATGGATTCTATCCCTGGCTTGGGAAGATCCCCTGGAGAAGGAAATGGCAACACACTCCAGTATTTTTGCCTGGGAAATCCCATGGAGAGAGGCATCTCGTGGGCTACAGTCCATGGGGTCACCAAAGGGTCAGACAGAACTTAGCAACTAAACAACAACAAAAAGAGAATAGATCCTTCACTGCACAGAGACCAAATAATATGCTATCTAAGAATATGAAACGAATGATAAGGCTTGCTTTGAAGTTTTCCCCTCTTAGCTCTCAAAATATCTCTCCCTGTTTATATTGTCATACATATACTTCTACAATAGAGATTTCACACGCACTAACCCTAATTAGATTTCCTATTCTCACTGCGTTATAAAATTATTTATGGCCTACCATCCATTTACAAGGTATTTTGCTCTGCAGTTACCTTTAAAGAGCTTATAGATTTGAGAGAATCCAGAAAAAAATAAATGTATAAAGACACATGATATATACATATGTTATCTTCACATGAGTGATATGTGATGTATATAATGATATATTTATATATGAATAAGTAAATTAAAATGTGTCAAGTGAAAACATTTTCAAAAATTTGCATATTAGCATAAGTCAGGATTGGAGAGAAGTTGTTAGTTGAGATACATAGTCAGGTAAAGTCAATGAGGATGGAAAGAGAGGAAAATTCCAGTCTAGGAAGTAAGCAGTGAGTGCTTCCCAGATGAATGGTAAAGCATTCATCTGGAATACAGGAGACCTGGGTTCAATCCCAGGGTCAGGAAGATCCTCTGGAGAAGGAAATGACAGCTCACTCCAGTATTCTTGCCTGGAGAATTCCATGGACAGAGGAGCCTAGTGGACTACAGTCCATGGGGTTGCAAATAGTCAGACATGACTGAGCAACTAACACACACACACATAAATATAAAGGCAGGAAATAAGTCTGTTGTGTTAGAAAAACAGTGGGACTGGATGAGTCAAAGATCTAATACTAACATTAAATGATATTGTCCTGATGGTGTTTCAAATCTTCCTTTTGCAAAAACATGGGAATCTTTAGAACTCAGACAAAAAATAGGCAATATGATGTTGTTATCCACATATTTTCTCCATTGAAATCTTCAATTTTATTTTTCATGTGAATGACATTAATAGGGGGTTTTAAAACATTTTAGACAGCTACAATTGGTCTTTAAACTCCTGTCATCAAAGTGTCACTAATACTCAAATTTGCATATAAATTCCTATTCTTCATCATATACTATGTGAATGAACAACATACCTGTTTGCTTTTTCAGTCAGATAAAAAGCATTTCAGGCAAACTGAAAGTGTTACATTGATAGTAAGATACAGAAACAGCTGCTGGAGATGATGATCACTGTGACAGCAAATTTAGGGAGGCATTTGAAGATGTGTTTTTGAGGTTGACTATTTCCTATTGCTGAGACACCACCAGCCTGGTAAGACCCATACTTTCCAGTAAGGAGATTTTGTAAATTACCTCTTTATCTACTGCCTTTCCCTTTAGCACAGCCACCTCATGGTCATTCCCACAGATGTAATGATCACCTCTGCAGCGTTTACACCCTAGGTTTGGCTGGCTGGTTGCCTCTTACTCTGTGGCAAGATTATTGATTGCAGATGCTTATTAAGCAAGAATGAAGCAATAAGCTGTGAGAGCTGTTGATAATTCAAGAGGCAAAGCTAGTAATTATATAGGGATCATGAAGATTATTACAAACGAGGCCTTGGTAAATATGACTGATTGCTATTGCAGGGCTGTGATGACTGTTTGAATTTAAATGTATTATTATTGATTTTTTTATTGCATTTCAAATTGACAGGTTTTTAATGCAAATAGTCCATTCTACCCAACTGCGAGGTCCTGCTACTATAACTTGATGATTAATGGACCTTTGCAGTGGTTACGGTTTCTACTGGTCGATCCAAAGCAAAGCCACTATCTATTTCCTTTAACTGTACCTTCCTGTCATTGCTTTCCAAATGTAATACATGTTGTGCATTGGAATTTCATGATCTATTGGCACTGTTGCACTGCTTATAAAAATGCAAATTAAAATCATTAATTAATATGAAAGTCTCTTCCGGATTGAACTCATATACCATTGTCTTCTTGTCTTTTTGTTTTGTAAGTTAAATCTTTCAAGAAGACAAAATTTTTACAAGGCAAAATATGATAAACTTTTAAGGAAAACTGGATAATGACAATAGTCTGAAATTTGAACTCAGCAAAGCAAACATACACAGTTTTTAGTTACTTTAAATGGTTAGTATTTTGATTCCTTGAATCATTGTAAACTGAAGAGGTAGAGAAATGTTAATTTCCTATAATGCTGATGTATAATAAAGACAATGAATATGGGGAAGTAAAGCACATGGCTACCTGATGTGAAGAACTGACTCATTTGAAAACATTATGCTGGTAAAGATTGAAGGCAGGAGGAGAAGGGGACGACAGAAGATGAGATGGTTGGATGGCATCACCGACTCAATGGACATGAGTTTGAGTAAACTCCAGCAATTGATGATGGACAGGGAGGCCTGGCATGGTGCAGTCCATGGGGTTGAAAAGAGTCGGACACAACTGGGCTACTGAACTGAACTGACTAAAAGCACGTGTTTTATTATATGTTCATTTTTAGCACACTTTTAGTTCATTTGAAATATTCAGTAGAGAATGAATGCATGTTCAGAATTGTGCAGGTTTGCTTGTTCTAAAAACGGATATCAAAACATTCAACTGCTCATGGAGCAGATGACTAAACCGATCCCAGAAAATGTAAGAAACTTGTGTAAAGATATCTATCACATTAAATTTAAAGCAGAAATAATAATTATTTTTTTCCTATTCTTATTATGGCCAACACATTGTCTGTATACCATATAGTTTTGTATCATTCTGGCACTGGAATAACTTTATGAAGTAGATATTCTTATAATCTATGTATACATAAGATAGAACTGAAGCTAAATCAGTCACTTTTCTGAGGATATGTTACTTATAAAAGAGAGATCCAATATAATTAATGTCTAACTATAAACATCTTGCTTTTTAATCTCAGCACTGTTGGTCTATGACTCTAGTATTATGATTCTTCCTTTAAAATGCATGTTATTCATTCATGTATTCATGAGATATTGAAGGATTGCTATATGATAACACTATTCTAGATTTTGGATAGAATGTTGGTACAAAGATGGATGAAATCTCTTCTTCATGCTTGTTACATTATGATCAAGGAAACAGAGCAAAATATAGTTCACTACACAGAGTATTAAATAAAGGAGTGATAGTGTCATCAAATTTTAGTAATGTAAACAAAAAGACAAAGAGTGACAATGACAAATTTTATGTAGAAACATGAAAGAGACCAAGTCATTATTTGGGCCTGAAAATTCAGAGCTCTGAATCCAGTGGATATTGAATTTGAGATTCTTATAGCATGTTCAAAAGAAGACTTAAATTAGGGAGTTGGTTACATATCTCTAGAGATACACTGTCCTGGTTACTACCAGTCACGTGTAGATATTTCTATTTAATTTTAAATTAAATAAAATTAAAAATTCAACTCCTTATTTACACTAGCTGCATTTCAAAGAATTAAGAAAGAACATGGGCAATTAGCTACCATCTTGGATAGTATGGATATAGAACATATATGCCACTATAGAAGTTTCACTTGGACGGTACTGGTTTGTAGCTCAAAGAAAAGGTCAGATTTGGAGAGATTAATCTGTATATCAAAAAATGATTCAATATTTTTTTTTACTTGAGCAACTCGTTAGATAGTGGTACCAATTCCAATTTTTGATATAAGTAAATTAAAGAGGTTAGTATGTAGTTTGTGGATTGAAAGTTTTAATCTAAGGTGTATAAAATTGAATAATATATCTAAAACAAGATGAAATATGCTATAATGTAGAACAGAAAAAAATTGTGTTTAAGAATGTCAACATCAAACTTTTTTATTATTATATCAAACCTTTTATTTATTAAGAATGTTAGTATCAAACTGTTTATTCTCTTTTGCAAGAAAAAAAATACCTACAGTCCTGAAGTATGAGTATGTATTCTATTAATACATATAATTTGTGGAAATCTACTATGGATTATTTTATGTATTACCATCTCCAATTTATATAATTATTTTCACATAGATGCAAAATAACTTGAATATTAAATATATAGCCATAAACAACTTACTTCCATTACTAGGATTCTATCATAAGTACCCCTTCCACTTTCATAAGAATTAATATTTCTCCTGATAATTTAAAGAAGTTAGGCCACATCACCTGAATTGTTCAGTAAACTCTGTTTTAGAACAAAAAGTGTAGTATAAACAAAATCCATATATATCAAACATGTAGATCTTCTCTTCGATACTATGCATCTTTTTTTTTTTTTAATTTTATTTTATTTTTAAACTTTACAATATTGTATTAGTTTTGCCAAATATCGAAATGAATCCGCCACAGGTATACCTATGTTCCCCATCCTGAACCCTCCTCCCTCCTCCCTCCCCATCCCCTCCCTCTGGGTCGTCCCAGTGCACCAGCCCCAAGCATCCAGTATCCTGCATTGAACCTGGACTGGCGACTCGTTTCATACATGATATTATACATGTTTCAATGTCATTCTCCCAAATCTTCCCACCATCTCCCTCTCCCACAGAGTCCATAAGACTGATCTATACATCAGTGTCTCTTTTGCTGTCTCGTACACAGGGTTATTGTTACCATCTTTCTAAATTCCATATATATGCGTTCGTATACTGTATTGGTGTTTTTCTTTCTGGCTTACTTCACTCTGTATAATAGGCTCCAGTTTCATCCATCTCATTAGAACTGATTCAAATGTATTCTTTTTAATGGCCGAGTAATACTCCATTGTGTATATGTACCACTGCTTTCTTATCCATTCATCTGCTGATGGGCATCTAGGTTGCTTCCATGTCCTGGCTATTATAAACAGTGCTGCGATGAACATTGGGGTACACGTGTCTCTTCCCTTCTGGTTTCCTCAGTATGTATGCCCAGCAGTGGGATTGCTGGATCATAAGGCAGTTCTAGTTCCAGTTTTTTAAGGAATCTCCACACTGTTCTCCATAGTGGCTGTACTAGTTTGCATTCCCACCAACAGTGTAAGAGAGTTCCCTTTTCTCCACACCCTCTCCAGCATTTATTGCTTTTAGACTTTTGGATCACAGCCGTTCGATCCTGTCTCCTTCCACCCAAGTGTCAATTCCCTGCTGTTAGCCAGGATAAGATACAGACTACAAGATCTTAGTCTGCTTTTCATATGCTTCTGTATTTATTCAAATACATTATTAGAAATATAAAAAGTAAATGAAAACTATATTCTATTCCTACCATAAAATTAGTTTTAGCTTTTTCCTCTCTGAAAGTTCCTTCTTACTTATGTCTGGTTTTTCCTATTTAATTTCATTTGGAATAATGAATCTCATGACATTGTAATAATTATGAAAAATGTCTTAAAAGTAGAATGGTTTGCTTTAAAAAACAATCCTTTGAAGGTGAGAATTATTACGTGTGTGTGTGTGTGATCACTAAATCACTGAAGACAATGTAAACAACACATGGCAAAGAAGCAAATGTTGTTTAAATAGATGACAGTGGGTCAGCCAAGAACTTTACTAGACACACTGAACATGAAATGAGCCTAAGTAAAATCTATCTGTAAATAAAAATATTTGGTAATTTTTATTAGCATTTTGCAACTGATAAAAGGGTTTTCAATGTTGAATTTTTCTTTCCCAGAAAGAACACCCTTCATTCTTAGGAAATATTGGAAATTATAACAATTCATCATTGTGAATTACATAATATACCACATAGACTTGTCAATGCTAGTTTACAGATAGATGAAAAGTATGATTAATCCCTCTATTACCTATTCTTGGGCTCATCAAATTCAAGGCAACTTTCAATCCAAACCTGAGTGCAGACATTTATATTTAGAGAAAATCAGCAATGTTAATTATTATTGAATTTGATAATTATTCTTTCTGAATATTAGTGAGAAAGTTAAGACATAAAATAAAAAAATCCAACTTTAATTGTTCTCAGTTTTATTCATGAACAATTATTTGATCAAAATAATCCAGGTTGCTTTTCAAGATCACATAGTCTAAATCTCATAATTTTAGCTAAGTGATAAAATAATTATACATGTCCTTAAGCCTTTGGCATCTATGAAAGCAATCATTTTCCAGGGCATCCTTTGTTTAACTTTGGTTTAAGATCTGAAAGGATACATATATTTCCTTTGTGAGTTATTTGTATACTGTGATATTTTTCCTTTAAGCATGAACCTTGGATTTTCTAGTTATTTTCATACTTAGTCATTTCCACTTTCCCATTATGAATAAATCAGCTGGATAGCCAAAATTATATATATTTTGTGTCTCAACAGAGGAGAGATGTAGAACTTCAGGAAAACGACAGTGGAGGTTTTAATAAGATGCCACATTTGTATAAGGATGCCAAATATATATTTTGTTCAGATTATATTTGTTTAAGTGTTAAAATCAATTACCTGTCATTGTCTTTATATCAAGTGTAGATTAAATTAGTGGGATACGAAAATATAACTAAAATTTAATTTGATATATTTTATTATAATTTTATTACTAAATCTTCAGTAGATTTTTAAAAAATTGAACTTGTTATACATGAACAATAGCTTCTCCATGCAACAATCTGCTTCATTGTATCAATGGTCATTTTATTGCATATCTGTGCCATAAATAGTTGTTAGTGTTTATTTCCCATGGGAAAAGAGAAAGGCATAGTTTGGGCTCATTTTATCATGTAAAAGATTTTGTTGAAAGAATTCTGGTAACAAGATATTATGTTTATCTTTCCTAGGAAAAGCCAAAACACAGACTATTTTTCAGTTCTAGGTCTTGAAGATTTGATAAGGACAATGATGATGATAATATTCAAGTTCCTTTCATCCACAAACTGAAGAGTTATGCAATGAGAGAAGAATACAAATTTGACTATTTCTGAAGCAGACCAAAATTTTTATCACATTTTTATATATACTGATTTCTTTACATGATAATTTGACTAAAAATGTATGCTCTTAAACCTGGAATCTAGAAATGTAGCAGTGAAACAATGTAACTCACATTCAAAATAATGATCTCAACTTTTACTGCAACTTCCAATAGGAGAATGAAAGGGGCTTTTATGGGAAGTAGCAAGAGTTAGTCATTTTCACTTTCAAGGCTCTGCATTTTAACTATCTCTTCCAGAGTTTCTGGCAAATAAACTATTTGGGTTAACTTTAAGAGTCCTCTTATTTAATGACTGAAAAAGTTGGTAGTCATTAGCAATAACTTAGAGCATTAATTATTGGTAAAATATTGCTGCATAGTACTAGTTGCTTCACATTATGTTATAAAGAGAGTTTGATTCAATCATTTTTTGATATTAACTGTTTCTCCATCTTTTAAAAATATCCTGTAAATGTTCTTGGTAAGGAACTTCAAAATTAGCTGGAGAAAAACCTGAAAGTGGCCGACTGTTTTTGTATGGGTTCAGTTCAGTCACCCTTTCATGTCCAATTCTTTATGACCCCTTTGACTGCAGTACTCCAGGCTTCCATGTCCATCACCAACTCCTGGAACTTACTGAAACTCATGTCCATTGAGTTAGTGATGCCATCCAGCCATCTCATCCTCTGTCATCCCCTTCTCCTCCTGCCCCCAATCCGTCCCAGCATCAGGGTCTTTTCCAAAGCATCAACTCTTCACATGAGGTGGCCAAAGTATTGGAGTTTCAGCTTTAGCATCAGTCCTTCCAATGAACACCTAGGACTGATCTTCTTTAGGATGGACTTGTTGGACCTCCTTGCAGTCCGAGGGACTCTCAAGGGTTTTCTCCAACACCTCAATTCAAAAGCATCAATTCTTCAGCGCTCAACTTTATTTATAGTCCAACTCTCACACCCAGACATGATTACTGGAAAAACCATAGCTTTGACTAGATGGGACTTTCTTGGCAAAGGGATGTCTCTGCTTTTTAATATGCTGTCTAGGTTGGTCATAGATTATCTTCCAAGGAGCAAACATCTTTTAACTTCATGGCTGCGGTCACCATCTGCAGTGATTTTGGAGCCCAAGAATATAAAGTCTGTCACCGTCTCCATTGTTTCCCCACCTATTTGCCATGGAGTGATGGGGCCAGATAGCATGATCTTAGTTTTCTGAATGTTGAGTTTTAAGCCAGCTTTTTCACTCTCCTTTTTCACTTTCATCAAGAGGCTCTTTCCTCGTGGATTCTGCCATTAAGGGTGGTGTCATCTGCATATCTGAGGTTATTGATATTTCTTCCAGTAGTCTTGATTCCGGCTTGTGCTTCATCCAGCCCAGCAATTCACATGATGTATTCTGCAAAGAAGTAAAATAAGCAGGGTGACAATATACAGCCTTGATGTACTCCTTTTCTGATTTGGAAAGAGTCTGTTGTTCCACTCCTGGTTTTAACTGTCTGGCTTCTTGACCTGCATACAGTTTTCTCAGGAGGTACATAAGATGGTCTGGTATTCTCATCTCTTGAAGAATTTTCCATAGTTTATTGTGATCCACACAGTCAAAGGCTTTCATGTAATCAATAAAGCAGAAGTAGATGTTTTTTCTGGAACTCTCTTGCTTTCCTATGATCCAACGGATATTGGCAATGAGATCTCTGGTTCCTCTGCCTTCTCTCAATCCAGCTTGCACATCTGGAAGTTCACAGTTCATGTACTACTGAAGCCTGGCTTGGAGAATTTTGAGTATTACTTTACTAGCTTGTGAGATAAGTGCAATTGTGAGGTAGTCTGAACATTGTTTGGCATTTCCTTTCTTTGGGATTGCAATGAAAACTGACCTTTTCTAGTCCTGTGGTCGCTGCTGAGTTTTCCAAATTCGCACACATATAGAGTGCAGAGTACAGCTGGCATATTGAGTTCAGCTGGCATATTGAGTTCATGGGATCACCCAGACAGGGATACTGGAATGGTTTGCCATTTCCTCCTCCAGGGGATCTTCCCAACCCGGGGATCGAACTCATGTCTCCTGACTTGGCTGGCAGATTTCTTTACCACCAAGCACCAAGTTACCTAGGAAAACCTCATAGTACTGAGGTTATACTAATTAATAGTGTTTACCTTATGTGGTTACTTTATAACTGACCATACACTATAGTTTCATAAATATGACTGATATACACATTTGTCTATTTGGAAATTCAAGGGGTAAAATTAATCTGGCATTTAGTAATAGATTGTGTCTACATATCAAGGATGAATCTCAACTTTGGAATATCAGTAAATAAGAAACTATCAAGAAATAGTCAAGTGTAGGATGAAAAGTCTTATTTTACTTGATCCTATAGTAGTCATCTGATACTTGGGCTTCCCTGAAAGCTCAGTTGATAAAGAATCCACCTGCAATGCAGGATTCCCTGGTTTGATTTCTGGGTCAGGAAAATCCCCTGGAAAAGGGAAAGGTTACCCACTTGAGTATTCTGGCCTGGAGAATTCCACAGACAGTCCATGGGGTTGCAAAGAATCAGACACAACTGAGCGATTTTCACCTTTACTTAAAGTCCATTTTACTACCCTGATACTAATGAAACCAAATGTACATATATATACTATTTATTGAATGCATTTTATTGAACAGGCACTAAACTAGAAATTGTATAAGCTTTATTATATTAACTTTTCATCAGTCATAAAAACTGAACATTATTATGTTAATTTTAAATATGAGAAAAACTGGTCACTGGACTAATAGGCAGCCAAGCCAAGATTGTTACACAAACCAATATGGCCTCAATACCTATGTCATTGTAATACAGACATTATAAAATAATAGATAATATATACTATTAACAATGAGTATTTAAATATATTTTTATGGCAAATTTACAAAAGGAGTACTTTCTGCATTAGTGATCTAAATGTGATCACGAATGCAAAGAAGATATAAGAAGCAGATGAGTTAAAGAACACATATTCCTTTTTAACGAGTGGCCAAAATTGCATCCCACCTAAGTAGAAACAGCATCCAGCATGATAGATACTACTTGGTCTCTTGTTAATGAATTGTCAACTACTGAATCACTTTATGTGCTTGCAAATAGCCTTCTGTGTATAACTAACAGGAGACTTGAGAGGAAACATATTTTGTTATATATAAACAAACAAAGCATTAAGAACAGAAAACGTATGGCAACTTTAAATATAGAACATGAGTTAAGTGGATTGGTAATATACAAATAAATTTGCAAATCTATCATTGAAAGCAAACTTTACCGTCCATAATAATCACTCACAAAAGCCCATGCTATGAAGTTCAGGGGAGGTCCCTGGACAGCACAACTTGCACTCTTGATATTCTTACTATGACAATCGGCCAGGAACTTGTGTTTTAATCATTCTTTTGTTTGATTATTTCCCGTGATTTCTAACCCTTTAGAAGCTCTGCTACCACCCTAGTTATTGGCATTCCCAAAAGAATTCTCACAAGGGTTTTACTTGCAGAAACTAAATGCACAACTTTTCACAGTCTAGTTCTTATCCTTGATCATGTAATTTGCCAAGATCTCTATAGTTGGGGTACTCAGTACTCATAGCTGGTGTTTGCTAAGGCTTTTTTTTTTTTTTCCAATTTAGAAAAATCCAGAAGTATTTATATATTTACTTTAATGTTTAGGTGACACAGGACCAAGTCAAAATTGGTGATATTTCTAGCTCTGATATATTGACCTAAATTTAATATATAAACTTCTGTCCTGTTCTTATGAATAAAATTACGTCTGCTACCATACTTACTTGGATCCTTTCATTGGTTCTGAATCTACATTATTATAGTGATAATCTATCCTGTATTCAATTCCATCATAACTGACTCCCAGTTTGGTCTTATCCTCTTGCCTCTCTTCTTCTTCTTTTTTCTAATAAGCCACTAAGACACATTTTACATTTTCTGGGTACTGTTTTAATTGACATATTATTTTACTTAATATTCATGTTACTGTGAAGTATTTTATTACTGTCATTTTGCAGAATAATAAAATGGTAACAACTTATACAGAGTTGCACTGACAGACACTACAGAAACTATACTCACAAAACTTTTAGCAAATTTAACCTCTGGTTCTAACTTTATTATATATTGACATTTGCTAGGTGATACATGAAACTTGTAAGATGTTTATGTTTGTAGACCGATCTGAGTCTCTATGCATACCCTGTTCCCAGCATTCCGTCATTTCACTCTGGAAATCTGCTAGATTTTTATCTATTCAGGTTTCATTGATATCAATCACTTAATAAGATTTCTAATTCTTATCTGCCCAGTCCTGTGCTGTGAATACTTGACTTTTCCTCCAGATAGAATTTCTACTCAAATCCATATGCGGGTCTTCCCTTATTCATTCAACCATTAAGGTACTAACTTCCCAGCCCTAACTATGAGGAAAGAGTGTAGGACATAATAAACAAGACAGTGATAGTACTTTCTATTCTACTTCATGCTTATATGTTATCTAATTTCTAAGGATAATAATCTCTTAGTCGTGTACTCATCTACTTTATAAAGCACAAAAACTTCTAAACATTCGCTTTCATTCTCATTTACTATGGGTTCAGGAATATGAAGTAAGATTTAAATCTATTCAGTATTTGTGTTCACATGTGACTATAAACCAGTTTAATTTCCATTGGTAACTCATTTGCCTTTATTTAACAAGAGACAACAGTTTTATCCCTTAAAATTCACTATATAGGGTCCTGAGATGAGCCCTCAACATATTTGGCTTTGAAAACATATGAAACTGTCATTACCATGAACTGAAGGGTTATAGCAAACTAAGAAATTCCTCTTAAAGGCCATCCAGATACATTATTCAGTGCAGAAACAGCCATATGAAAAGCACTCAGATTTTATGTGAAAGAAATTCACTTGCTAATCATAAGTATCTGTTGGAGGGACAGTGGCCTGTTGGGATACTCCCCAAGGACAGAAGTGCTAGCAGGCACCATTTTTGCACTCATACATTAGGAATGCTTATGAGCACCATTTTTGTTTTACTCTTTTTCCTCATCATAGGCCATCCTTGGATTCTTCCTATGCCACACTTCATGGCACCAGTATCAGTTCAGTTCAGTTCAATCACTCAGTTGTGTCCGACTCTGTGATCCCATGAATCTTAGCATGCCAGGCCTCCCTGTCCATCACCAACTCCCCGAGTTTACTCAATTTCATGTCCATCGAGTCAGAGATGCCATCCAGCCATCTTATCCTCTGTCATCCCCTTCTCCTCCTGCCCTCAATCCCTCCCAGCATCTTTTCCAGGGTCTTTTCCAATGAGTCAACTCTTCGCATGAGGTGGCCAATGGAATGGAGTTTCAGCTTCAGCATCAGTCCTTCCAATGAACACCCAGGACTGAACTCCTTTAGAATGGACTGTTTGGATCTCCTTGCAATCCAAGGGACTCTCAAGAGTCTTCTCCAACACCACAGTTCAAAAGCATCAATTTTTCTCTGCTCAGCCTTCTTCACAGTCCAATTCTCACATCCATACATGACCCCTGGAAAAACCATAGTCTTGACTAGACAGACCTTTGTTGACAAAGTAATGTCTCTGCTTTTGAATATGCTATCTAGGTTGGTCATAACTTTCCTTCCAAGGAGTAAGCATCGTTTAATTTCAGGGCTGCAGTCACCATCTGCAGTGATTTTGGAGCCCCCAAAAATAAAGTTTGACACTGTTTTCACTGTTTCCCCATCTATTTCCCATGAAGTGATGGGACAAGATGCCATGATCTTACTTTTCTGAATGTTGAGCTTTAAGCTAACTTTTTCACTCTCTTCTTTCACTTTCATCAAGAGGTTTTTTAGTTCCTCTTCACTTTTTGCCATAAGGGTGGTGTCATCTGCATATCTGAGGTTATTGATATTTCTCCCAGCAACCTTGATTCCAGCTTGTGCTTCTTCCAGCCCAGCGTTTCTCATGATGTACTGTGCATATATGTTAAATAAGCAGGGTGACAATATACAGCCTTGATGTACTCATTTTCCTATTTGGAACCAGTCAGTTGTTCCATGTCCAGTTCTAACTTCTGCTTCCTGGAGCAAAGTTTTAATGCACATCTGATGCCCTGGTTCTTAGTCCTAGTGTCCTGATCCCTGGGACAGTTGCACGGGGAATTCCCTCTTTTTGCCTAGCTGTGGTCAGGAGAGCTTGATTTCCTGGGTTGCAGAGAACTGTAGCAATTAGGGAGAGAGTTCTTGTCAGGCTATATGCCTAAGACATGGCACAGAAAAAAAGACTGATATGCACTCCCATTTCTTTCTGTGAAAGAGGGCTTTTGCTTGTCCCATAACTTCAAACTGAGGTGCAGAGTTCAGGACTGACATATCTAGCAGCCTGCAGATGTACCCTGAAGGAAGGTAAGCTATGCACACCATCTTTGTATTCTTCCTCTGCCTCACTAGCACTCACTGGCATCTCCTAGAAGGAGCTTATGTATACTCATTTGGAGTCCCAATTTTTGCTACTTTATACAGTGGACATAGGTAGATTGCCAGGCAAAGGTAGTCAACAAGTTTTGTGCTCACAGTGTCATAGGATTATTTTTGTTGTGCAGTTGCCCAGTCATGTCCAACTCTTCCCAACCCCATGGACTGCAGGCCAGGCCTCCTTGCCCCTCACCATTTCCTGGAGTTTGCCCAAGACTGTTCATGTTCATTGCATTGGTGATGATGTCCAGCCATCTCATCCTCTGATGTCCTCTTCTCCTTCTACCCTTGATCTGTCCCAGCATCAGGGACTTTTCCCATGATTCATCTGTTCACATCAGATGACCAAAATACTGGAGCTTCAGCATCAGCAGCAGTCCTTTCAGGGAATATTCAGCCTTTATCTCCCTTATAATTGACTGGTTTAATCTGCTTGCTGTCCAAGGGACTCTCAGGAGTCTTTTCCAACACCACAGTTAGAAGGCTTCAGTACTTTGGCATTCTGCCTTCTTTATGGGCCAGCTCTCACAACTGCACATGACCACTGGGAAGACCATACTCTTAATTATATGGACCTTTGTTGGCAGAGTATTGTCTCTGCTTTTCTACACACTGTCTAGGTTTGTCATCACTTTCCTGCCAAGAAGGAATCGTCTTCTGATTTCATTGCTGCAGTCACCATGTGCAGTGACTTTGGAGCCCAAGAAGAGGAAATCTGTCACTACTTTCACCTTACATATTTAGTGTAAAAGGAGCTTCCTGAATATCTGGCTTCCAATCAGCCTGAATCTAGGTACTGAATGAGATCATCTCCTTTGGGCCACTGATGGGTCTTAGCATACTCTCAACTACTGAGAGTCATTAAATAAAATGATCTGCTCTAACAATCACAAAAGTTTGAGACCATCAACAGCTAGGACAGGGTTGAACAATAAATTTCATCTCCTACTTCAATACTGAGAGAGTTGACTGTTCTATCTATTACATGGAAACAAACATACAGAGTCAAACAAAGTGAGGAAACAGAGGAATATGTTCCAAATAAATCTCTAAGACGAAGTATCAGGGGAGAAAAAAAAAAAAAAAAAACTTAATGAAATGAAGAAAACTAATTCAGATGATAAAGGGTTCAAAGTAATAATCTTAAAGATGCTCCCTGAACTTTGAGAGAATAGATAAGCACAGTAGAACTTCAACAGAGAAACTGAACATATAAGAAAGTGTTAAACAGAAGTCATTAAACCAAAGACTACAATAACAACCAAAATATTACACTAAAGGAGTTCAACAGCAGACTAGATGAAGTAGACTAAAAAATATATGAACTAAAAAACCAGACTCTGGAACTCACCCAAGCAGGGCAGCCAAAAGAAAAAACAATGAAAATAGTGAAGTGAAGATAGTTTAAGGGACTCTGGGAAGACATCAAACAGAATAATATTTGCATCACAGGGCTTCCAGAAGGGGAAAAAAGATAGAAATTTTATTTGAAATAATAATGGCTAAAAACTTCCCAAACCTGGGAAAAGAAATAGACATTCAGATGCAGGAAACCCAGAGAGTTCCAAACAAGATGAAACTCAAAGAGGCCCAAACAAGACACATTATAATTAAAGTATCAAAAGTTAAAAATAAGGGGAGAAGCTTAAGAGCAGCAAGAGACAAACAACTTGTTGTATATAAAAGGACCTTGAAAAGACTATCAGCAATTTTTTCACAGAAACTTTGCAGGCCTAAAAGGAGTAGCACAAAAACAAATAAACAAACAAAAAATAACACAAGATGCTAGGAAAAACAAACTTCTGACCAAAATATTCTATCTACATGTCAAAGTTATCATTCAGAATGAATGCGAGATAAAGAGTTTTACAGATAAGCAAAAACTAAAAATGTTTATCACCACTAAACCAACCTCTTAAATGTTAAATGGAATTCTTTAAGCTTAAAATAAAAGGCAAGAATTGGGAACAAGAAAAAATATGAAAGCATAAGTCTCACCAATAAAACTTACTATATAGTAAAACTGAAATAGTTTACTGCAGATTGGAACACAAACCCAGCCAAAACCAAGTTTGAGACTTGAATCCATGTGGCTGGGACTCAAACAGAGCCAAAAAACTGCTAGGGACTCGAACCCATGTGGTTGGGACTCAAACCCAACCAAAACCCTGTTTGGGACTTGAACCCATGTGGCTGGGACTCGAACCCAGCCAAAACCCACAGTACCTGGTTTTAGGACCTAATGAAACTCAGGTTCTTAATGCCTCATTGCAGCAAAAAGAATTCAGTGAAAGACAAAGTGGTAGGTAAGAAATGGATTTATTCAGATTCAGAGAGAAGCACACTCCACAGACAGAGTATGGGCCATCACAGAAAGTGAGGGCAGCCAAGCAAAATGTGTGTTTATACACTCAGTTTAGTTCAGTTCAGTCACTCAGTCGTGTTCGACTCTTTGCAACCCTATGAATCACAGCACTCCAGGCCTCCCTGTCTATCACCAACTCCCGGAGTTCACTCAGACTCACGACCAGTGAATCAGTGATGCCATCCAGCCATCTCATCCTCTGTCGTCCCCTTCTCCTCCTGCCCCCAATCCCTCCCAGCATCAGGGTCTTTTCCAATGACTCAGCTCTTCGCATGAGGTGGCCAAAGTACTGGAGTTTCAGCTTTAGCATCATTCCTTCCAAAGAAATCCCAGGGCTGATCTCCTTCGGAATGGACTGGTTGGATCTCCTTGCAGTCCAAGGGACTCTCAAGAGTCTTCTCCAACACCACAGTTCAAAAGCATCAATTCTTTGGCACTCAACCCTCTTCACAGTCCAACTCTCACATCCATACATGACCACTGAAAAAACCATAGCCTTGACTAGATGGATCTTTGTTGGCAAAGTAATATCTCTGTTTTTCAATATACTACCTAGGTTGGTCATAACTTTTCTTCCAAGGAGTAAGCGTCTTTTAATTTCATCACTGCAGTCACCATCTGCAGTGATTTTGGAGCCCCAAAACATAAAGTCTGACACTGTTTTCACTGTTTCCCCATCTATTTCCAATGAAGTGGTGGAACCAGATGCCATGATCTTCGTTTTCTGAATGTTGAATTTAAAGCCAACTTTTTTACTCTCCTCTTTCACCTTCATCAAGAGGCTTTTTAGTTCCTCTTCACTTTCTGCCATAAGGGTGGTTTCATCTGCATATCTGGGGTGATTGATATTTCTCCCGGCAACCTTGATTCCAGATTGTGCTTCTTCCAGCCCAGCGTTTCTCATGATGTACTCTGCATAAAAGTTAAATAAGCAGGGTGACAATACACAGCTTTGACATACTCCTTTTCCTATTTGGAACCAGTCTGTTGTTCCATGTCCAGTTCTAACTGTTGCTTCCTGACCTGCATACCTCAAGAGGCAGGTCAGGTGGTCTGGTATTCCCATCTCTTTCAGAATTTTCCACAGTTTATTGTGATCCACACAGTCAAAGGCTTTGGCATAGTCAATAAAGCAGAAATAGATGTTTTTCTGGAACTCTCTTGCTTTTTCCATGACCCAGCGGATGTTGGCAATTTGATCTCTGGTTCCTCTGCCTTCTCGAAAACCAGCTTGAGCATCAGGAAGTTCACGGTTCACATATTGCTGAAGCCTGGCTTGGAGAATTTTGAGCATTAATTTACTAGCGTGTGAGATGAGTGCAATTGTGTGGTAGTTTGAGCATTCTTGGCATTGCCTTTCTTTGGGATTGGAATGAAAACTAACTTTTTCCAGTCCTGTGGCCAGTGCTGAGTTTTACAAATGTGCTGGCATATTGAGTCTAGCACTTTCACAGCATCATCTTTCAGGATTTGAAATAGCTCAACTGGAATTCCATCACCTCCACTAGCTTTGTTTGTAGTGATGCTTTCTAAGGCCCACTTGACTTCACATTCCAGGATATCTGGCTCTAGGTGGGTGATCACATCATCGTGATTTCTGGGTCGTGAAGATATTTTTTGTACAGTTCTTCTGTGTATTCTTGCCACCTCTTCTTAATATCTTCTGCTTCTGTTAGGTCAATACCATTTGTGTCATTTATCAAGCCCATCTTTGCATGAAATGTTCCCTTGGTAGCTCTAATTTTCTTGCAGAGATCTCTAGTGTTTCCCATTCTGTTGTTTTCCTCTATTTCTTTGCATTGATCGCTGAGGAAGGCTTTCTTATCTCTTCTTGCTATTCTTTGGAATACTAGATAATCTCATATGTTAATGAGTGGGCTTCCCTCATAGTTCAGTTGGTAAAGAACTTGCCTGCATGCAGGAGTCCCAGGTTCGATTCCTGGGTAGGGAAGATCCCTTGGAGAAACTCATGGCAACCTACCCCAGTATTCTTGCCTGGAGAATCCCATGGACCAAGGAGCCTGGAAGGCTACAGTCCACGGTTTGCAAGAGTCAGACAAAACTGCCAACTCTTTGGTCTTTTGACAGTATCTTGGAACTGTCATGGCACCTCTGGGTGTGTCATTTCACTTGTTGATTGAGGATCCAGGGGTGGTCTTCTCTCCCATCTTGATCCCATTTTATTCTAATCAATTTATATCGTTACCTTGGGCTATATCATTCTTTCAAAAGTTGTTCCCTGTCTCTTTCCCTCTTGCTACAAAAGTAGCAGTTTAGTTCACATATAAAGCTAGTTTGGACTTCTGTTTCAAGATGGTGGTGTAGAACGTCATGCATTCATCTCCTTCTGGAAAAGCACCCAAATCACAACTAGCTGTTGAACAACCATTGACAGGAGGATCCTGGAACACAACAAAAAATGTTACCCCATATCCAAAGACAGAGAAGAAGCCACAGCAAGATGGTAAGCAGGGAAAATCACAATAAAATAAACTCTCATGCCCACCAGGTGGTGACCCACAATCTGGATAACAATAATACAAAAGTTCTCCTGTGTAGGCCTATGTAGGCAGAGGATCACCACAGGGACAGGGGCACCAGCACCAGCAAGGAGTGCAACTGTACCCATTAGCAGATAATTGGATTAAAGATTTTACTGAGCAAGGCCCTGCCCAGCCCAGAAAGATACATTTTTTCCCACTGTCAGTTCCTCTCTTCAGGAAACTTACACAAGCCTCTTACCATCCTCCATCAGAGGGTAGACAGAAAAAGCAATAAGAACCAAAATCCCACAGCTAGAACAAAAACCACATTACAGAAAATTAATCAAAATGAAAATACAGAAAATTATGTCCCAGATGAATGGACAAGATAAAACCCAAGGAAAACAACTAAATGAAGTGGAGATAGGCAACCTTCTGGAAAAAGAATTCAAAATAATGATAGTGAAGATGATCCAGGATCTTCAGGAAAACAATGGAGAAAATGCAAGTAATTTTTATCAAAGACCTATAAGAACTAAAGAACAGAGATGAATAATACACTGCTGCTGCTGCTGCTAAGTCCCTTCAGTCGTGTCTGACTCTGTGCAACCCCATAGATGGCAGCCCACCAGGCTATGGCAGCCCACCAGGCTCCGCCATCCCTGGGATTCTTCAGGCAAGAACACTGGAGTGGGTTGCCACTTCCTTCTCCAATGCATGAAAGTGAAAAGTGAAAGTGAAGTCGCTCAGTTGTGTCCTACTCTTAGCAACTCCGTGCACTGTAGCCTACCAGCCTCCTTGTCCATGGGATCTTCCAGGCAAGAGTACTAGAGTGGGTTGCCATTGCCTTCTCCAGAACAATACAGTAGAAGGAGTCAATAGCTAAATAACTGAGGCAGAAGAATGGATAAATAACCTAGAGGACAGAATGATGGAAATCACTTCTGAAGAATATAGAGAAAAGAATGAAAGAAATGAAGACAGCCTAAGAGACCTCTGGGACAACATTTAACACACCAACATTCACATTATAGGGGTCCCAGTAGGAGAAGAGAGAGAGAGAGAAAGGACCTGAGAAAATATTTAAAGAAATACTAGCAAAAAACTTCCCTAACATGGGAAAAGAAATAGTCAACCAAGTCCAGGAAGCACAGGGAGTCTCAGGCAGGATAAACCCAAGGAGGAAAACACCAAGATACATAGTAATCAAATTGTCAAAAATTAAAGACAAAGATAAAATATTAAAATCAACAAGGGAAAAATTACAAATAACATACAAGGGAACTCCCATCAGGTTACCAGATGATTTCTCAACTGAAATTCTACAAGCCAAAAGGAAATGACATGACATATTTAAAGTGATGAAAGGCAAGAAACTACAACCGAAAATACTCTACTCAGCCAGACTTTCCTTCAGATTTGATGGACAAATCAAAATCCTTCCAGACAAGTAAATTTAAGTGAATTCAGCATCACCAAACCAGCTTTACAACAAATAATTAAGGAGCTTCTCTAGGCAGGACACAAGAGAAAGAAAAGACCTACAGACCCAAAACAATTAAGAAAATGGTAATAGGAGCATTATATCCATGACTAAGTTAAATGCAAATGGATTAAATGCACCAACCAGAAGACACAGACTGGTTGGGCAGATGAAAACATGTGAATGTATGCACTTCCACTTACCATATCACTCTGCTTGACACCCCCCCACCGGGCTGCATACATTTATTTTATATTGTTAGGTTAATCATATAGATTAATTATGGCTTGATGGCTTCCAATTGTAATTATCTTTTATTTTTGGTCAACCATTGATTGTAAAAACTGATAAACATCTTTTACTATTGTGATTATGTAACTATTACTCATACAATACCATTGTATCATGATTAATCAACAGAAAAAATAATACAATTCTGTATCACTAAATACTGAAGTGGTTTGCCATTCCCTTCTCCAGTGGACCACATTCTGTCAGATCTCTCCACCATGACCCACCCATCTTGGGTTGCCCCACAGGCGTGGCTTAGTTTCACTGAGTTAGACAAGGCTGTGGTCCTAGTGTGAGTAGATTGACTAGTTTTTCTGTGAGTATGATTTCAGTGTGTCTGCCCTCTGATGCCCTCTTGCAACACCTACCATCTTACTTCGGAAGAAACACAAGCTGGAATTAAGATTGCCAGGAGAAATATCAATAACCTTGGATATGCAGATGACACGACCTTTATGGCAGAAAGTGAAGAGGAACTAAAGAGCCTCTTGATGAAAGTGAAAGAGGAGAGTGAAAAAGTTGGCTTAAAGCTCAACATTCAGAAAATGAAGATCATGTTATCTGGTCCCATCACTTCATGGGAAATAGATGGGGAAACAGTGGAAACAGTGTCAGACTTAATTTTGGGGGGCCCCAAAATCATTTCAGATGGTGACTGCAACCATGAAATTAAAAGACGCTTACTCCTTGGAAGGAAAGTTATGACCAACCTAGAGAGCATATTCAAAAGCAGAGACATTACTTTGCCAAGAAAGGTTCGTCTAGTCAAGGCTATGGTTTTTCCTGTGGTCATGTATGGATGTGAGAGTTGGACTGTGAAGAAGGCTGAGCACTGAAGAATTGATGCTTTTGAACTGTGGTGTTGGAGAAGACTCTTGAGAGTCCCTTGGACTGCAAGGGGATCCAACCAGTCCATTCTGAAGGAGATCAGCCCTGGGATTTCTTTGGAAGGAATGATGCTAAAGCTGAAACTCCAGTACTTTGGCCACCTCATGCGAAGAGTTGACTCATTGGAAAAGACTCTGATGCTGGGAGGGATTGGGGGCAGGAAGAGAAGGGGACAACAGAAGATGAGATGGCTGTATGGCATCACTGACTCGCTGGATGTGAGTCTGAGTGAACTCCGGGAGTTGGTGATAGACAGGGAGTCCTGGCGTGCTGCGATTCATGGGGTTGCAAAGAGTCGGACATGACTGAGCAACTGAACTGAACTGAACTGTATCACTAAATGAGTGAAGTGAAAGTCGTTCAGTTGCATCCGACTCTTTGTGCCCTCATGGACTATATAGTCCATGGAATTCTCCAGGCCAGAATACTGGAGTGAGTAGCCTTTCCCTTCTCCAGCGGATCTTCCCAACCCAGGAATCAAACCGGGGTCTCCTGCATTGCAGTGGATTCTTTACCAGCTAAGCCAACAGGGAAGCCCAAGAATACTGGAGTGGGTAGCCTTTCCCTTCCCCAGGGGATCTTCCCTACCCAGGAATCGAACCGGGGTCTCCTGCATTGCAGGCGGATTCTTTACCAACTGAGCTATCAGGGAAGCCTGTACCACCAAAACTACCATTTTATAAAAAAAAAAAAAAAAAAAAAAAACCTGTAATCACTTTTTAAAATCCAGATGCACATCAGAATTATTTTGGAATTTTTTGAAAAATACAAGCGGTCATCATAGTCAGTGCTCACATTTATTTAGTTTCTGTTTTCTAATTTCTCCACCTCTTTTTTTTTTATGTTCTTTCTCAACCCTTTATCAAGTGTAGTAGAAAAGCTTTTATATACATACATATATATATATATATATATATATATAGTATGTATAATGTATCTTAGAAAATGTATTTTTTGTAACTAAAAAATATTTTTGACATTGTGACTCTACTTGTTTGATTTAGTATAAATAGAATGCTAGATATATAATTAAAAAAATAGATATGCAACAAGCAACAAAGATTTACTGTATAGCACAGGGAACTATAATTAATACCTTATAATAACTTATTACAGAAAATAATATATGTGTGTGTGTATATATATATATATATATATATATATATATATAACTTAATCACCTTGCTGTGCAGCTGAATATAGTAAAAGAAAATCACAGAGGTGCCAGCACCAAATACATTTATACATGTATATGAAAACATACAGATCTGATAAGGTTAGTACCCTCAATCATCTAGCATCAATGTTCTCTGCTTTGAGGAATTCAGAATGATATTTGTAGAATGTACCCATAAATGGAAACATAGATAACAGTTAGTCTGTAGAATACATGATATTATCTCTATATTAGCCAGGAGAACAATATAGATGCTAACAAATAAAGTTCACTGAAGTTCAGCATTATTGATGTTTTTTTTTTTTTTTCTTTGCTCAATTTCTTCCTCAAATTAAAATCAAGCATCATCAAGTAAAGTTGTTCAGTTGTGTTCAACTCTTTGTGACCCCATGGACTGTAGCCTACCAGGCTCCTCCATCCATGGAATTTTTCAGGCAACTGTACAGGAGTGGGTTGCCAGTTCCTTCTCCACAGGATTTTCCTGGCCTAGAGATAGAACCCAGGTATCCTGCATTGCAGGCAGATGGTTAACCATCTAAGCCACCAGGGAAGCTTCCAAATGAAAATGCTTTGCTGTTAAAAAAAAAAAAAAATCCAGTATGAATATTAAAAGTCAAAACTAAAAATAAAGGACTTCCCTGGTCATACATTGGATAGGAGTTTGCCTACCAAGGCGGGGGACATGAGTTTGATCTCTAATCCAGGTAGATTCCACAGGCTGTGGAGAAACTAAATCTTGTGTGCCACAACTACTGAGCAGGCACTCTAGAGTACACAAGCTGCAACTACTGGGTCCATGCACTCTAGGGCTCTTGAGCCACAGCTACAAGACCACTTGCTGTAACTACTAAAGCTTATGTGCCTAAAACCTGTGCTCTGCAACAGGAAAAGCCGCCACAATGAGAAGCCTGCAATGAAGAATAACTCCCATATGCAACAACTAGAGAAAGCCTATGCACAGCAACTAAGACCCAGTGTACCAAAAATAAAGGTGTGTTTTTTATTTATTTATTTATTTATTTTTTAAGTAGTAAAAATAACTGCAGGGAAAACCATTAGACCATTCAGGTAAGACCTAAATCAAATCCCTTATGATTATACAGTGGAAGTTAGAGATAGATTTAAGGGACTAGATCTGATAGAGTGCTTGATGAACTATGGATGGAGGTTCATGACATTGTACAAAAGACAGGGATCAAGATCATCCCCATGAAAAAGAAATGCAAAAAAGCAAAACGGCTGTTTGGGGAGGCCTTACAAATAGCTGTGAAAAGAAGAGAAGCAAAAAGCAAAGGAGAAAATAAAAGATATAAGCATCTGAATGCAGAGTTCCAAAGAATAGCAAGGAGAGATAAGAAAGCCTTCCTTAGCGATCAATGCAAACAAATAGAGGAAAAAAGAGTGGAAAAGACTATAGATCTCTTGAAGAAAATTAGAGATACCAAGGGACCATTTCATGCAAAGATGGGCTCAATAAAGGACAGAAATGGTATGGACCTAACAGAAGCAGAAGATATTAAGAGGTGGCAACCTAGATGTCCATCAGCAGAGGAATGGATAAGAAAGCTGTGGTACATATACACAATGGAGTATTACTCAGCCATTAAAAAGAATACATTTGAATCAGTTCTAATGAGGTGGATGAAACAGGAGCCTATTAAACAGAGTGAAGTAAGCAGAAGGAAAAACATAAATACAGTATACTAATGCATATATATGGTATTTAGAAAGATGGTAACAATAACCCGGTGTATGAGATAGCAAAAGAGACACTGATGTATAGAACAGTCTTATGGACTCTGTGGGAGAGGGAGAGGGTGGGAAGATTTGGGAGAATGGCATTGAAACATGTAAAATATCGTGTAAGAAACGAGTTGCCAGTTCAGGTTCGATGCACGATACTGGATGCTTGGGGCTAGTGCACTGGGACGACCCAGAGGGATGGTATGGGGAGGGAGGAGGGAGGAGGGTTCAGGATGGGGAACATGTGTATACCTGTGGCAGATTCATTTTGATATTTGGCAAAACTAATACAATTATGTAAAATTTAAAAATAAAATAAAATTAGAAAAAAAAAAGAAGAAGAGGTGGCAAGAATACACAGAGAACTGTACAAAAAAAAGATCTTCATGACCAAGATAATCATGATAGTGTGATCACTCAACTACAGCCAGACATCCTGAAATGTGAATTCAAGTGGGCCTTAGAAAGAATCACTATGACCAAAGCTAGTGGAGGTGATGGAATTCCAGTTGAGCTATTTCCAATCCTGAATGATGATTCTGTGAGAGTGCTGCACTCAATATGCCAGCAAATATGGAAAACTCAGCAGTGGCCACAGGACTGGAAAAGGTCAGTTTTCATTCCAATCCCAAAGAAAGGCAATGCCAAAGAATGCTCAAACTACCACACAATTGCACTCATCTCACACGCTAGTAAAGTAATGCTCAAAATTCTCCAAGCCAGGCTTCAGCAATATGTGAACCATGAACTTCCTGATGTTCAAGCTAGTTTTAGAAAAGGCAGAGGAACCAGAGATCTAATTGCCAACATCTGCTGGATCATCGAAAAAGCAAGAGAGTTCCAGGAAAACATCTATTTCTGCTTTATTGACTATGCCAAAGCCTTTGACTGTGTGGATCACAATAAACGGTGGAAAATTCTGAAAGAGAAACGTATATGCAGGCCAGGAAGCAACAGTTAGAACTGGACATGGAACAACAGACTGGTTCCAAATAGAAAAAGGAGTACGTCAAGGTTGTATATTGTCACCCTGCTTATTTAACATATATGCAGAGTACATCATGAAAAACGCTGGGCTGGAAGAAGCACAAGCTGGAATCAAGATTGCCAGGAGAAATATCAATCACCTCAGATATGCAGATGACACCACCCTTATGGCAGAAAGTGAAAAGGAACTAAAAAGCCTCTTGATGAAGGTGGAAGAAGAGAGTGAAAAAGTTGGCTTAAAGCTCAACATTCAGAAAATGAAGATCATGGCATCTGGTCCCATCATTTCATGGGAAATAGATGGGGAAACAGTGGAAGCAGTGTCAGACTTTATTTTGGGGGGCACCAAAATCATTGCAAATGGTGACTGCAGCCATGAAATTAAAAGATGCTTACTCCTTGGAAGGAAAGTTATGACCAACCTAGATAGCATATTCAAAAGCAGAGACATTACTTTGCCAACAAAGGTCCATCTAGTCAAGGTTACGGTTTTTCCAGTGGTCATGTATGGATGTGACAGTTGGACTGTGAAGATGGCTGAGCACTGAAGAATTGATGCTTTTGAACTGTGGTATTGGAGAAGACTCTTGAGAGTCCCTTGGACTGCAAGGAGATCCAACCAGTCCATTCTGAAGGAGATCAGCCCCTGGGATTTCTTTGGAAGGAATGATGCTAAAGCTGAAACTCCAGCATTTGGCCACCTCATGTGAAGAGTTGACTCATTGGAAAAGACTCTGATGCTGGGAGGGATTGGGGGCAGGAGGAGAAGGGGACGACAGAAAATGAGATGGCTGGATGGCATCATGACTCGATGGATGTGAGTCTGAGTGAACTCTGGGAGTTGGTGATGGCTGCTTCAATTCATGGGGTCGCAAAGAGTTGGACATGACTGAGAGACTGAACTGAAAAATAACTGACTATAATATTTAAGGGGTGAACAAGATAAAAAGATGCAAATTGCAATCTCAAGACATAAAATGTGGAGGAAAGGGTAAACGTTTAGAGCATTAGAATGCATTCAAACATTAGTTGTTGCCAATTTAAAACAGTCTATGTAAAATAGACTATTATAAATATTATAAAGAACAAAAACATGTAGTAGATAATACAAAAGAGAGTGAAAGTACCACTAAAAGTCATCAAACCTCAAAGAAAGAGAAGTGAACAAGAAAGGAACTGCAATAAAGCAACTGAGAGGAACCACAAAACATCCAAAAAACATTATTTCCCCGCCAGTGAAAATAAGTACATATTAATAATTATTTTTAATATAAATAGATTTACTTTACAAATGCATAAAATAAATACAGAATAAGTGATTCTAAAACTTACATGGAACCAAAAATAGACCCTGAATAACTAAAATAATCTTGAGAAAGAAGAACAAGAGGTGGTATTGTACTCCCTGATTTCAGACTGTATTTCAAAACTATAGTAATCAAAACAGTATGGTACTGGCATAAAATCAAACACACAGATCTATGGAATAGAATAGGGAGACCCAAGATAAACTCACACACATATGGTCAATTAATACACAACAAAGGATTGAAGAATATACAACAGGGGATTGATAGTCTCTTTAATAAATGCTTTGGGGGCAACCGGACAGCCATGTAAAGGAACATAACTTGACCATTTATACAATATACAAAAATTAACTGAAAACAGATTAAAACATAAGACCTGAAAATATAAAATACCTAGAAGAAAACATAGGTAATAACCCACTGACATTGTTATTGGTGATGATTTTTTGGATTTGATACTAAAAACAAAGGCAACATAAGCAAAAATAAACAAATAGGGCTATATCAAACTAAACACTTTCTACATAGCAAAGCATCCATCAACAAAGTGAAAAGGCAACCTCCTGAATGGGAGGAAATATTTGCAAATCATATATCTGGTAACAAGTTAACATGCAAAATGTATAAAAAACTCATATGACTCAATAGCAGAAAAACAGTCTGATTACAAAATGGGCAGAGAATCTGAACAGACATTTTTCCAGACAAGCAGATAGCCAACAAATATATGAAAAGATGCTCAAGCACCTAGTAATCAGGGAAAAGAAAAACTATGAGATATCACATCATACTTGTCAGAATGGCTATTATCAAAATGACAAGAAATAAGAACTATTAGCCAAGAGTTGAAGAAAAGGGAACCCTTGTCCACTTTTGGTAGAAATGTAAATGGGCACAACCACTGTGGAAAAGAGTATGCAGGTTCCTTAAAATATTAAAAATAGAACTTACCATATACTCCAGAAATTTCACTCTTGGTTATTTATCTGGAAAAGGAACAAGGCTAAATTTAAAGGATATATGAACACTCTTATGCTCACTGCAGCATTATTTACATTAGCAAAAGTATGAAAAGAAAAAATGTAGTGTTTACAGAAACACACACACACAGAGGAATATCACTTAGCCATAACAAAATAAGAATGAAATCTTGTCATTTACAACAGAATGAATGGACCTTGAGGGCATTATACTAAATGGAGTAAGTCAGACTGAGGAAGTAAATATTGCATGATCTCATTCATGTGTAGAATCTAAAAAATAAAAATAAACCAAGCGCATACAGAGAACAGATTGGCGATTGCTAAAAATGCGAGGAGGGTTGTGGGTGAGTGGTGTCAACAGACACAAACTTCCAATTATAAAATAAGTCATGAGGATGTAATATACAGTAGGTCAACTATATTTAATACTACTGTTGATGAAAGTTAAAGAGTAGAATGAAAAGCTGGCTTAAAACTCAACATTCAGAAAACTAGGATCATGGCATCTGTTCCCATCACTCCAAGTCAAATAGATGGAGAAACAATGAAAACAGTGACAGACTTTATTTCTTGAGCTCCAAAATCACTGCAGATGGTGACAGCAGCCATGAAATTAAAAGACGCTTACTCCTTGGAAGGAAAGTTATGACCAAGCTAGACAGTATATTAAAAAGCAGAGACATTACTTTGCCAACAAAGGCCCATCTAGTCAAAGCTATGGTTTTTCCAGTGGTCATGTATGAATGTGAGAGTTGGACTGTAAAGAAAGCTGAGCACCGAAGAACTGATGCTTTTGAACTGTGGTGTTGGAGAAGACTCTTGAGAGTCCCTAGGACTACAAGGAGGTCCAACCAGTCAATCCTAAAGGAAATCAGTCCTGAATATTCATTGGAAGGACTGATGCTGAAGCTGAAACTCCAATACTTTGGCCACCTGATGGGAAAAACTGACTCATTGGGAAAGACCCTGATGGTGGGAAAGATTGAAGGCAGGAGGAGAAGGGGAGGACAGAGGATGAGATTGTTGGGTGGCATCACTGATTTGATCGACATATGAGTTTTAGCAAGCTCCAGGAGTTGGTGATGGACAGGGAAGCTTGGCATGCTGCAGTCCATGGGGTTGCAAAAAGTAGGATACAAATGAACTGAACTGATTGTGTATTTGAAAACTGCTAAGAAAGTAGATCTTAAAATTTATCACAAGAAAAATAATCTGTAACTATATATTGTGAAAAATGTTAGAATTATTCTGGCGATCATTTCATAATATATGTAAATATTGAATCACTATGTTGTATTGTAGCCGATTATATGGGAAAAAAGAAGAAAGGCACTCCTGAAAAACAAAACAAAAAAAAAATACAATTTGGTTTTAAATGAATAGGCGCACACTACAAGTGTGTATTTGTATTCATATACACACAAAATAAAATGGTAAATGGAATATGTCAGGTCTTTAGTGATGAACAGGACTCTCAACTATTCAATTAACCTAATATTTGATGACGGTTCTACCTCTTCCAGGGAATTTTCTATTAGTAAATGGACATTATAAAAGAATAATTGACACAGTGTTGATTCTTGAAATGTTAAGGAGGTACAGAAAAGTTAAATATTATACGAGCTTGCAGTAACAAATTGTTTTTCTGTTAATATTTCTTTAGACTCACGGTACCCCACATTTCAAAAGTATGAATGTGTGCATGCTCAGTTGTGTTTGACTCTTTGCAACCCATGGACTGTAGCCCACCAGGCTCCTCTGTACATGGGATTTTCCTGGCAAAAATACTGGAGTGGGTTTCCATTTCCTTCTCCATTCAAAAGTGACAGGATCTGAATTGTTATTAACTATTAAATTTAGGATTGAAAATCTAAGACAACAGCAGATAACTTCATCTACATTAAGAACATGGGTCAGCAGGTAAAGTCAAACACACTTATTTTTACCATAATTCTGACTTTTTAAAAACTCACCAAAATACGAATAAAGCCAGAGATGCTTTGATTTTTTTATATGTTTTGGTTCTTTATTTTCTATGTTTTATATTTTGATACTTTTTTTAAAATTTATTTTTTTATTAATTATTTTTTTTCTAAATTTTTAAAAGAAAATCCATCCTGAACCCTCCTCCCTCCTCCCTCCCCATATCATCCCTCTGGGTCATCCCAGTGCACCAGTCCCAAGCATCCAGTGTTGTGATATTTCAAGTTTTCTCAAATTTAAAGAGAAATGTAACTGTTAAGCCTAAAATATACCTGAAACTTGTTATTTCTATAGAGGTTTATATTTCTCATCAGTTCAGTTCAGTTCAGTCTCTCAGTCTTGTCCAACTCTTTGTGACCCCATGAATTGAAGCAGCCATCACCAACTCCCAGAGTTCACTGAGACTCACGTCCATTGAGTCAGTGATGCCATCCAGCCATCTCATTTTCTGTCGTCCCCTTCTCCTCCTGCCCCCAATCCCTCCCAGCATCAGAGTCTTTTCCAATGAGTCAACACTTCACGTGAGGTGGCCAAAGTACTGGAGTTTCAGCTTTAGCTTCAGTCCTTCCAAAGAAATCCCAGGGCTGATCTCCTTCAGAATGGACTGGTTGGATCTCCTTGCAGTCCAAGGGACTCTCAAGAGTCTTCTCCAATACCACAGTTCAAAAGCATCAATTCTTTGGTGCTCAGCCTTCTTCACAGTCCAACTCTCACATCCATACATGACAATAGCCTTGACTAGATGGACCTTTGTTGGCAAAGTATTGTCTCTGCTTTTCAATATGCTATCTAGGTTGGTCATATCTTTCCTTCCAAGAAGTAAGCATCTTTTAATTTCATGACTGCAGCCACCATCTGCAGTGATTTTTGAGCCCCCAAAAATAAAGTCTGAGACTGTTTCCACTGTTTCCCATCTATTTGCCATGAAGTGATGGGACCAGATGCCACGATCTTAGTTTTCTGAATGTTGAGCTTTAAGCCAACTTTTTCACTCTACTCTTTCACTTTCCTCAAGAGGCTTTTTAATTTTTCTTTACTTTCTGCCGTAAGGGTGGTATCATCTGATATTGATATTCCTCCCAGAAATCTTGATTCCAGCTTGTGCTTCTTGCAGCCCAGAGTTTCTCATGATGTACTCTGCATCTAAGTTAAATAAGCAGGGTGACAGTATACAGCCTTGACGTAGTCCTTTTCCTATTTGGAACCAGTCTGTTGTTCCATGTCCAGTTCTAACTGTTGCTTCCTGACCTGCATGTATGTTTCTCAAGAGGCAGGTCAGATGGTCTGGTATTCCCATCTCTTGAAGAATTTTCCACAGTTTATTGTGATCTACACAGTCAAGGCTTTGGCATAGTCAATAAAGCAGAAATAAATGTTTTTCTGGAACTCTCTTGCTTTTTCGATGATCCAGCGGATGTTGGCAATTAGATCTCTGGTTCCTCTGCCTTTTCTAAAATTAGCTTGAACATCTGGAAGTTAACAGTTCACGTATTGCTGAAGTCTGGCTTGGATAGGTCTTGCTTATTCTTTTCTTACATTTCTAAATAAAATCCATTCTTCACATGCAGTCCTCAGGGGAAAAATATTTCATGAACCCAAGTTATTTGCAGTCTACCACAGTGTCTGGTGCAGAAAACCAACACCATTTATTATAGCATTAGGAATCTTGTTTCCAATCGGTCTCAATATATTCATCTATTTATTTGTATTTATTCTTATAGATTTTGGCCACAATTGATTTTAATTTTTATCACTGAGAGCCAGCGAGGTTTTAAACACTCAGTGAGGACCAGTGGTGAGACACCCAGGGCACCAAGCATGTCATCCAGCTATGCTGAGCAGCTGAAGGGCATGTCCCTGCTAGTTAGGGACTGATAAAATGTAGTCCACTAGAGAAAGGAATGGCACACCATTTCAGTATTCTTGTCTTGAGAAGCCTATGAACAGTATGGGTAGGCAAAAAGATATGACACTGAAAGATAAATCCCCAGATTGGTAGGTGTCCAATATACTACTGAGGTAGACTAGAGATATTGCTATAGAAAGAATGAAGAGGCAGAGCCAAAGTGGAAACAATGCCCAGCTGTGGTTATATCTGTTGGTGAAAGTAAAGTCCAATGCTATAAAAACAATACTGCATAGGAACCTGGAATGTTAGGTATGTGAATCAAGGTAAAATGGATGTGGCCAAACAGGAGATTGGAAGAGTGAACATTGACATTTTAGGAATCAGTGAAGTAAAATGGACTGGAATGGGCAAATTTAATTCAGATGAACCTTATATCTATTACTATGGGCAAGAATCTCTTAGAAGGAATGGAGTATCACTCATAGTCAACAAAAGAGTCCAAAATGAAGCACCTGGTTGCAATCTGAGAAATGATAGAATGATCTCTGTTCATTTCCAAAGCAAAACATTCAGCATCACAGTAATCCAAGTCTATGCTCCAACATCTAATGCTGAAGAAGCTGAAATAAAACAATTCTATGAAGACCACAAGACCTCCTAGATTAACCAAAATAAGATGTCCTTTTCATCATAGGGTACTGGAATGCGTAAGTAGGAAATCAAGAGATCCCTGAAATAATAGGCAAGTTTGGCCCTGAATACAAAATGAAACAGGGCAAAGGTTAACAGAGTTTTGCCAAGAGAATGCACTGGTTATACCAAGCACTCTCTTCCATTATTAACACAAGAAACAACTCTAAACATAGACATCACCAGAAGTCAGTAACAAAATCATATTGATAATATGTTTTGCAGCCAAAAATGGAGAAGCTCTATACAGTCAGCAAAAATAAGACCTGGAACTGACTGTGGTTCAGATCTTCAGCTCCTTATTGAAAACTTCAGGATCCAATTGAAGAAAGTAGGGAAAATCACTGGGCCATTCCAGTATGACCTAAATCAAATTCCTTATGATTATACAGTGGAGGTGACAAATAGTTTCAAGGGACTGGATCTGGTAGACAGAGTGCCTGAAGAACTACGGATGGAAGTTGGTAAAATTGTGGAGGTGATGACCAAAACCACCACCAAGAAAAAAAATGCAGTAAGACAAATTGGTTGTCTGAGGAGGCCTTACAAATAGCTGAGAAAAGAGAAGTGAAAGCCAAAGGAAAAAGGGAAAGATATGCCCAAGTGAAAGCAGAGTTCCAGAGAATAGCAAGGAGAGATTAGAAAGCCTTTTTAAGTGACCAATGCAAAGAAAAAGAGGAAAACAATAGTAAGGGAAAAAATAGAAATCTCTTTAAGAAAACTTGAAATATCAAGGGAACATTTCATGCAAATATAGACACAATAAAGGACAAAAACAAGGACCTAATAAAAACAGAAGAGATTAAGAAAAGGTGGCAAGAATACACACAGAAGAACTGTACAAAAATGCTCTTAATGACCCAGATAACCACAAAGGTGTGGTCATTCACTTACAGCCAGACATCCTGGAATGTGAAGTCAAATGGGCCTTAGGAAGTGTTACTAAGAAGAAAGCTAGTGGAGATGATGGAATTCCAGCTTAGCAATTTCAGATCTTAAAAGATGATGCTGTTAAAGAATTGCACTCATTGTGCCAACAAATTTTGAAAACTAAGCAGTGGCCTCAGGACTGGAAAAGGTCAGTTTTCATTCTCAAAGGAAGGCAATGTCAAATAACGTTCAAACTACTGTACAATTGCACTCATTTCATATGCCAGCAAGATTATGCTAAAATCCTTAAAGTGAGGCTTTAGCAGTACATGAACTAAGAACTTACAGATGTACAAGCTGGATTTAGAAAAGGCAGAGGAACCAGAGATCAAATTGCCAACATCCACTGGATCATGAAAAAGCAAGGAAATTGTTACCATCTTTCTAAATTCCATATATATGCATTAGTATACTGTATTGGATCGGAGAAGGAAATGGCAACCCACTCCAGTACTCTTGCCTGGAAAATCCCATGGACTGAGGAGCCTGGTGGGCTACAGTCCATAAGGTCGCTAAGAGTCAGACACGACTGAGTGACTTCACTTTCACTTTTCACTTTCATGCATGGGAGAAGGAAATGGCAACCCACTCCAGTACTCTTGCCTGGAAAATCCCAGGGACTGAGGAGCCTGGTGGGCTGCAGTCCATGGGGTCGCTAAGAGTTGGACACTACTGAAGCTACTTAGCAGCATACTGTATTGGTGTTTTTCTTTCTGGCTTACTTCACTCTGAAACTTCACTCCAGTTTCATCCACTGCATTAGAACTGATTCGAATGTATTCTTTTTAATGGCCAAGTAATACTCCATTGTGTATATGTACCACTGCTTTCTTTATCCATTCATCTGCTGATGGACATCTAGGTTGCTTCCATGTCCTGGCTATTATAAACAGTGCTGCGATGAACAATGGGGTACATGTGTCTCTTTCAATTCTGGTTTCCTCAGTGTGTATGCGCAGCAGTGGGATTGCTGGGTCATAAGGCAGGTCTATTTCCAGTTTTTTAAGGAATCTCCACACTGTTCTCCATAGTGGCTGTACTAGTTTGCATTCCCACCAACAGTGTAAGAGGGTTCCCTTTTCTCCACACCCTCTCCAGCATTTATTGCTTTTAGACTTTTGGATCACAGCCATTCTGACTGGTGTGAAATGGTACCTCATAGTGGTTTTGATTTGCATTTCTCTGATAATGAGTGATGTTGAGCATCTTTTCATATGTTTGTTAGCCATCTGTATATCTTCTTTGGAGAAATGTCTATTTAGTTCTTTGCCCCATTTTTTGATTGGGTCATTTTTTTTTTTTTTCTGGAATTGAGTTGCAGGAGTTGCTTATATATTTTTGAGATTAGTTGTTTGTCAGTTGCTTCATTTGCTATTATTTTCTCCCATTCTGATGGCTGTCTTTTCACCTTGCTTATAGTTTCCTTTGTTGTGCAGAAGCTTTTAAGTTTAATTAGGTCCCATTTGTTTATTTTTGCTTTTATTTCCAATATTCTGGGAGGTGGGTCATAGAGGATCCTGTACAGTATACTAACACATATATATGGAATTTAGAAAGATGGTAACGATAACCCTGTATACTAGACAGCAAAAGAGACACTGATGTATAGAACGGTCTTTTGGGCTCTGTGGGAGAGGGAGAGGGTGGGATGATTTGGGAGAATGGCATTGAAGCATGTATAATATCATATATGAAACGAGTTGCCAGTCCAGGTTTGATGCATGATACTGGATGCCTGGGGCTGATGCACTGGGATGACCCAGAGGGATGGTACGGGGAGGGAGGAGGGAGGAGGGTTCAGGATGGGGAACACATGTATACCTGTGGTGGATGCATGTTGATATATGGCAAAACCAACACAATATTGTACAGTTAAAAAATAAAATTAAATTAAATTTTAAAATAAATAAAAACTCTAAAAAATAAGAAAAAAGCAAGGAAATTAAAAAAAAAATTCTACTTCTTCTTCATCTATGCTAAAGCCTTTGACTGTATAGTTCACAAAAAAAATGTGGAATAATCTTAACGAGATAAGAATACCAGACTACATTACCTGTCTCCTGAGAAACCTGTATGCAAGACAAGATGCAACAGTAAGAACTGGACATAGAACAATAGACTGGTTCAAAATTGGGAAAGGAGTGCCTCAAGGTTGTATATTGTCACCCTGCTTATTTAACTTATATCCAGAGTATATTATGTGAAATGCTGAGTTGGATGAATCACAAGTTGGAATCAAGATTGCCAGCAGAAATATCAACAACCTCAGATATGCAGATGGTAACACTTTAATGGCAGAAAGTGAAGAGTAACTAAAGAGCCTCTTGTTGAGGTTGAAAGAGGTGAGTTGGAAAGCTGGCTTAAAACTCAACAATCAAAAAAACAAAGATTATGGCATCTGGTCCCATTACTTTATGGCAAATAAATGGGGAAAATGTGAAGTGTAAACTGTCAGATTTCATTTTCTTGGCTCCAAAATCAACGCAGATGGTAACTGTAGCCGTGAAATTAAAAGATGCTTGCTCCTTGGAAGTATAGCTATGACAAACTTAGACAGTGTTAAAAAACAGAGATATCACTTTGCCGACAAAGTCCATATAGTCAAAGCTATGATTTTTCTAGTAGCCATATAAGGGTGTGAGAGTTGTACCATAAAGAAGGCTGATCTCCAAAGAATTGATGCATTTGAACTGTGGTGTTGGAGAAGACCCTTGAGAGTCCCTAGGACTGCAAGGAGATCCAACCAGTCCATCCTAAAGGAAATCAGTCCTGAATATTCATTGGAAGGACTGATGCTGAAGCTGAAGCTCCAATACTTTGGCCACCTGATGGAAAGAGCTGACTCTTTGGAAAGACCCTAATGCTGGGAGAGATTGAAGGCAGGAGGAGAAGGGGATGACAGAGGATGAGACAGTATCACAGACTCAACGGACATGAGTTTGAGCAAAGTCAGGGGCATAGTGAAGGAATGACAGAGATGTCTGGCATGCTGCAGTTCATGGGGTCACAGAGTTATATGTGACTTAGTGACTAAACAACAACCAGGAAAAAAATATTTTCTAGGTACTGAACTTCACTTCCTGAGGGATCTATCTGGAGTATATATAATCACATGCACATTTGGGAAAATATAGGTATTATGGTCTTTGCTTATTGTTTCTATTATTATTGATGCACCCTAGACTTCAAAACAAGCAAGCTGAAGTTCTCTCTTGGAAGCCCAAGTTTCCCAACTCATTAAAATCTCTCCTTCCAGAGGACTCACACAATAAAACTTAAAACAAAACACTATATCCCCAGCATAAATTGAATCTAATCACCTTAATAAGCAATATTAAACTCAATCCAGCAGTCTACATGGTTGTTATTTCTATAAGCCACTGATTCCTTTCACTGAGAGAATAAAACTACAACTCCATTCATTTTTAAATGTTCAGCCCTTCAAAATGTATAACCAAGTAATATGTTTCTATTTCTTAATGAGGAGGCTCTCTGGTTACAGTACAGGCCTACCTAAAGAACTCTTAGACATTGATGGCCACAGTCCTACCATAAGGTACCTGTGTGTCATAGGATTAATATGTACATAAGCAATGGATAAGAGATTTCCACTGAACTGCAGAGTTAAACAATGAGAAGATACTGTGGCAAATGACTGCTGAGGCAAAACCAGGAGCTACATAGAAAGTTTAACAAAAGGGAGGTGGTTCACAGTACTGACTCACTGTCCTTAAAATGCTACTTTTGCTCAATTATCTCCTGAAATAATTGACTTTCTACTTTCTTGATGCATGCTTTTCTCTCCTTCCTGATAGCAGCTTTTTTCCTTGGTTCACATTTTGCCCTTTGCAATACCAATTTCCTCATGCCTATGCTTCTGTTTTCCTTTCTTGGCATCTCCCTGCATATGAATATAAGCATTCTCTTTTGAATACTTTGTACGGCAAAATATTTCACATAGCTCTTATGAACATTCCCAAGTAGACCTTTGTCCTATTTAAATATTCCAAGCATCAATTCAAGTCAAAGCCTTACTGGTAAATGCTTTCTTCCTTTCAACAATGCTAGACATTTGTTTTATTTTTACACATTTAAAAACTATCAAAGAAAGACTTCGTTTCTTAACTATTAAATAACACAAATTTACCTTCTCAATACAGCAGAGTGCCACTAAAATCATATGCATGTTGCTAGGCAATTGTTTAAAAATGTCTAGACTGAGGGAATAATAAAACTTTGAATGTGTTCAAAAAGATCATTCCTGGAATCTTCTAAGAGGACATGTTGAGCTCCCATAGGAACATGAATCATGAGCATTAGTAATAAAATGCTTATAGTTTTAACAGTTAATAACCCCTTTTTGTTTTGGCTGATCAAAGATATTTAATGAAAAATACTTTAAAATATGTATTAATTTTATGCTTTGAATATAAAGTATTCACATTTCAGAAAGAGAAGAATTCAATTTTATTTTACTAATGATTATCAAAATTGTTTAATATTTTAAAAAACTCTAATCAGCATTTGGCTGTTAAAACTGTTAGTTTTTAATTTGTGGGAAAATTATTCTTGGGACTTATTTGTATGATGGGATTTGAGCTAAAATATGCTATGCTGCTGCTGCTGCTAACTCGCTTCAGTTGTGTCCGACACTATGCTACCCCATAGACGGCAGCCCACCAGGATCCGCCGTCCCTGGGATTCTCCAGGCAAGAACACTGGAGTGGGTTGCCATTTCCTTCTCCAATGCATGAAAGTGAAAATTGAGAGTAAAGTTGCTCAGTCATGTCCGACCTCAGCGACCCCATGGACTGCAGCCTACCAAGCTCCTCCGTCCATGGGATTTTCCAGGCAAGAGTACTGGAGTGGGTCGCCAGTGCCTTCTCCTAGAAATGCATTATTTGGCATCCATTCATATCATTGTAAGCATATATTTGTCTGTCATTCGATTTAATTTATAGCTTCTCTGGGATATTTCCCAATTCTAAACATACAGGTGGTTGCTGTTAAATAACAAAAGATAGTCTGCTTTGCATCTCTAATTAAAATCCCGAAAGTTAGAAGTTTGTGGTACTCTCAGATGACATATAAATATGAACCTTTGTTTTGACACTTTATTAGACACTGAATTGCATATTATGTGTATATTTTATTTCACGCTCTCAAAATGCAAAAAAGCTGGTATTAATATATGGTCCACTGATAGAACTTCTGTGAGGGTCCAATTATGACTTAATACATGAATATTTATCAATTTGATTGTTACTCCAGATTGTTTCAGTTTGGAAGAGAATACAATTTTCCACTTAGGTAAGTCAGGTTTAACTCATTTGTTTCTTAAACATTGCACTTAGTAAAAACTAGTGACATCTAATAGGAAAGAAATATTTTCTATGCATTCATTTTGTTGCTGAAAGGAGAAATCACTGCAAATATAGGAAATACATTAGATTACCTTGGCCAGCCATCTGTCTTAATAGAGTATATTTAGCCCTATTTTACAGATACCCAGATGCAACTGCATGAATGACTGATGAAACTAAGTATATAGGAATACAGGCCCAAACCCCCATTAACAAGAATACTTTTGTTGTTTTTATCTGTTTGATAGAAACAAAATTACACAGAAAAATTCAATGGAAAAGGATCTTTCATTTCTAAATTTGTAAATTTCCAGTCCTTCCGATACTGAAAAACAAATACTTGCTTATATAGCAATCAATATCCAAAAAGGAAAACTCTATTACAGACAATATGTCATTTAAAAAAAAAAGTTTCATTTCAGTTCTTTCATACTATATTTATTTGATGGCTTTACTACCACCTTGATGTCATTATGTTTAAATTTTATATCAGGACCTCTCCATCCAAATGTACTACTTTTGTATTCATTCTATTTATACATCAACTTGTTTGAAGACTGAAAGATAAGATTGAAAATCATTGTATTCTTTTTTCTTACCCCCCTCCTAAATGAACAGTACTAAAGCAACACTGTTTAATTTCTGGTGCCTAAAATTGTGCCTAGGTTATAAACTTGGTGATCAAGAGGGCTTTCTTCTAAAATACATATAAATATAATAAAACATTAAGATACTATCTTTCTTAGGAGTCTGCTCAATATTGAGTTCTTGAAAAATGAACAAACATAAAATAGGAAAACACAATAGGCCAAAAGAGAATTTGGCTTGTCACTGAGACCTGAGCATTACTGAAAATAAATCTTGGGACTTCTTAGCAATCACATTGAAAAGATATATAATCAGGGACATTTAAAAGTAGCTTAATTTGTCTTATTCTGATAGTATGACACAACCATTGAATTATTTTGTAATTTCATTAGGCATTTACTCTATTTTTAATTTTATTCCTTTCAGAAAACTAGAGTGGCTAACACCTTATGCTGACTGAAAATTGTTTTATTATTTTCTTACATTCAGTATTTCTTACATTCTGTATTATCTACTCAATCCATTTGACACTTGGTAAACTTTTAAGTTAAATAATTCAAGAACAAGAAATTAATTTTACTGTAATTAGTAGTCACTTGGGGGCTTCCTGGGTAGCACAGTGGTAAAGAATCTGCCTGCCAATGCAGGAGACCAGGAGGACGTGGGTTGGATCCCTAGTTGGGAAGATCCCTTAGAATAGGAAATAGCAACACCCTCCAATATTCCTGCCTGGGAAATCCCATGCACAGAGGAACCTGGCGGGCTACAGTTCAGTGGGCTGCAAAGAGTCATACATGACTAAGCAGCCGAGTATGCTCATGACCAAAGAACACTACAAATCGCTGTTTATTAAGCAACTGAATTAAATGTGAGGAAGCTGATTCATTTTTCCATTTGAATACTTATAGTTGTTTAATATCGAAGAAGGCAATGGCAAGCCACTCCAGTACTCTTGCCTAGAAAATCCCATAGATGGAGGAGCCTGGCAGGCTGCAGTCCATGGGATCCCTGAGAGTCAGACACGACTGAGCGACTTCACTTTACCTTTCACACATTGGAGAAGGAAATGGCAACCCACTCCAGTGTTCTTGCCTGGAGAATCCCAGGGATAGCAGAGCCTGGTGCGCTGCCGTCTATGGGGTTGCACAGAGTCGGACACTACTGAAGCGACTTAGCAGCAGCAACAGTAGCAGTTTCTTAATATAAATACTGCCAAAGAACTTCCTTTGATTTTTATCTTAAAAATGATTTATGAATTTTTAAATAGCATGTCTTTGATCATATTAATTTAATGCTGGGATAAAGTGGAAAATTTCTAGCTAAAACTCAAATTGTGCTGATATATACTTATAAACACAGGAAACATACTCCTTATAACTCATTATTGATTTTTTTTTTTAACTGAAATCAGGCAGCTGTTTATTATAGTGGTTCAGTTCAGTTAAGTCACTTAGTTATGTTCAACTCTTTGGGACCCCATGGACTGCAGCATGCCAGGCCTCACTGTCCATCACCAACTCCCGGAATTTATTCAAAATCATGTCCATTGAGTCGGTGATGTCATCCAACCATCTCATCCTCCGTCATATGCTTCTCCTCCCGTGTTCAATCTTTCCCAGCATCAGGGTCTTTGCAAAAGAGTCAGCTCTTCGCATCAGGGGGCCAAAGTATTGGAGTTTCAGCTTCAACATCAGTCCTTCAAATGAACACCCAGGACTGATTTCCTTTAGGATGAGTTGGTTGGATCATCTTGGTGTCCAATGGACTCTCAAGAGTCTTCTCCAACACCACAGTTCAAAAGCATCAATTCTTCAGTGCTCAGCTTTCTTTATAGTACAACTCTCACATCCATACATGACCACTGGAAAAACCATAGCCTTGACTAGATGGACCTTTGCTGGCAAAGTAATGTCTCTCCTTTTTTTTTTTTTTTCTAATTTTATTTTATTTTTAAACTTTACATAATTGTATTAATTTTGCCAAATATCAAAATGAATCCGCCACAGGTATACATGTGTTCCCCATCCTGAACCCTCCTCCCTCCTCCCTCCCCATACCATCCCTCTGGGTCGTCCCAGTGCACTAGCCCCAAGCATCCAGTATCGTGCATCGAACCTAGACTGGCAACTCGTTTCTTACATGATATTTTACATGTTTCAATGCCATTCTCCCAAATCTTCCCACCCTCTCCATCTCCCACAGAGTCCATAAGACTGTTCTATACATCAGTGTCTCTTTTGCTGTCTCGTACACCGGGTTATTGTTACCATCTTTCTAAATTCCATATATATGTGTTAGTATACTGTATTTATGTTTTTCCTTCTGGCTTATTTCACTCTGTATAATAGGCTCCAGTTTCATCCACCTCATTAGAACTGATTCAAATGTATTCTTTTTAATGGCTGAGTAATACTCCATTGTGTATATGTACCACTGCTTTCTTATCCATTCATCTGCTGATGGACATCTAGGTTGCTTCCATGTCCTGGCTATTATAAACAGTGCTGCAATGAACATTGGGGTACACGTGTCTCTTTCCCTTCTGGTTTCCTCAGTGTGTATGCCCAGCAGTGGGATTGCTGGATCATAAGGCAGTTCTATTTCCAGTTTTTTAAGGAATCTCCACACTGTTCTCCATAGTGGCTGTACTAGTTTGCATTCCCACCAACAGTGTAAGAGGGTTCCCTTTTCTCCACACCCTCTCCAGCATTTATTATTTGTAGACTTTTGGATCGCAGCCATTCTGACTGGTGTGAAATGGTACCTCATAGTGGTTTTGATTTGCATTTCTCTGATAAGGAGTGATGTTGAGCATCTTTTCATGTGTTTGTTAGCCATCTGTATGTCTTCTTTGGAGAAATGTCTATTTAGTTCTTTGGCCCATTTTTTGATTGGGTCATTTATTTTTCTGGAGTTGAGTTGCAGGAGTTGCTTGTATATTTTTGAGATTAGTTGTTTGTCGGTTGCTTCATTTGCTATTATTTTGTCCCATTCTGAAGGCTGTCTTTTCACCTTGCTAATAGTTTCCTTTGATGTGCAGAAGCTTTTAAGGTTAATTAGGTCCCATTTGTTTATTTTTGCTTTTATTTCCAATATTCTGGGAGGTGGGTCATAGAGGATCCTGCTGTGATGTATGTTGGAGAGTGTTTTGCCTATGTTCTCCTCTAGGAGTTTTATAGTTTCTGGTCTTATGTTGAGATCTTTAATCCATTTTGAGTTTATTTTTGTGTATGGTGTTAGAAAGTGGTCTAGTTTCATTCTTTTACAAGTGGTTGACCAGATATCCCAGCACCACTTGTTAAAGAGATTGTCTTTAATCCATTGTATATTCTTGCCTCCTTTGTCAAAGATAAGGTGTCCATATGTGCGTGGATTTATCTCTGGGCTTTCTATTTTATTCCATTGATCAATATTTCTGTCTTTGTGCCAGTGCCATACTCTCTTGATAACTGTGGCTTTGTAGTAGAGCCTGAAGTCAGGTAGGTTGATTTCTCCAGTTCCATTCTTCTTTCTCAAGATCGCTTTGGTTATTTGAGGTTTTTTGTATTTCCATACAAATTGTGAAATTATTTGTTCTAGCTCTGTGAAGAATACTGTTGGTAGCTTGATAGGGATTGCGTTGAATCTATAAATTGCTTTGGGTAGTATACTCATTTTCACTATGTTGATCCTTCCAATCCATGAACATGGTATATTTCTCCATCTATTAGTGTCCTCTTTGATTTCTTTCACCAGTGTTTTATAGTTTTCTAAATATAGGTCTTTAGTTTCTTTAGGTAGATATATTCCTAAGTATTTTCTTTCCGTTGCAATGGTGAATGGAATTGTTTCCTTAATTTCTCTTTCTGTTTTCTCATTATTAGTGTATAGGAATGCAAGGGATTTCTGTGTGTTGATTTTGTATCCTGCAACTTTACTATAGTCACTGATTAGTTCTAGTAATTTTCTGGTGGGGTCTTTAGGGTTTTCTATGTAGAGGATCATGTCATCTGCAAATAGTGAGAGTTTTACTTCTTCTTTTCCAATTTGGATTCCTTTTATTTCTTTTTCTGCTCTGATTGCTGTGGCCAAAACTTCCAAAACTATGTTGAATAGTAATGGTGAAAGTGGGCACCCTTGTCTTGTTCCTGACTTTAGAGGAAATGCTTTCAATATTTCACCATTGAGGATAATGTTTGCTGTGTGTTTGTCATATATAGCTTTTATTATGTTGAGGTATGTTCCTTCTATTCCTGCTTTCTGGAGAGTTTTTATCATAAATGGATGTTGAATTTTGTCAAAGGCTTTCTCTGCATCTATTGAGATAATCATATGGTTTTTATTTTTCAATTTATTAATGTGGTGTATTACATTGATTGATTTGCGGATATTGAAGAATCCTTGCATCCCTGGGATAAAGCCCACTTGATCATGGTGTATGATCTTTTTAATGTGTTGTTGGATTCTGATTGCTAGAATTTTGTTAAGGATTTTTGCATCTATGTTCATCAGTGATATTGGCCTGTAGTTTTCTTTTTTTGTGGGATCTTTGTCAGGCTTTGGTATTAGGGTGATGGTGGCCTCATAGAATGAGTTTGGAAGTTTACCTTCCTCTGCAATTTTCTGGAAGAGTTTGAGCAGGATAGGTGTTAGCTCTTCTCTAAATTTTTGGTAGAATTCAGCTGTGAAGCCGTCTGGACCTGGGCTTTTGTTTGCTCGAAGATTTTTGATTACAGTTTCAATTTCCGTGCTTGTGATGGGTCTGTTAAGATTTTCTATTTCTTCCTGGTCCAGTTTTGGAAAGTTGTACTTTTCTAAGAATTTGTCCGTTTCTTCCACATTGTCCATTTTATTGGCATATAATTGTTGATAGTAGTCTCTTATGATCCTTTGTATTTCTGTGTTGTCTGTTGTGATCTCTCCATTTTCGTTTCTAATTTTGTTGATTTGATTTTTCTCCCTTTGTTTCTTGATGAGTCTGGCTAATGGTTTGTCAATTTTATTTATCCTTTCAAAGAACCAGCTTTTGGCTTTGTTGATTTCTGCTATGGTCTCTTTTGTTTCTTTTGCATTTATTTCTGCCCTAATTTTTAAGATTTCTTTCCTTCTACTAACCCTGGGGTTCTTCATTTCTTCCTTTTCTAGTTGCTTTAGGTGTAGAGTTAGGTTATTCATTTGACTTTTTTCTTGTTTCTTGAGGTGTGCCTGTATTGCTATGAACTTTCCCCTTAGGACTGCTTTTACCGTGTCCCACAGGTTTTGGGTTGTTGTGTTTTCATTTTCATTTGTTTCTATGCAAATTTTGATTTCTTTTTTGATTTCTTCTGTGATTTGTTGGTTATTCAGCAGCGTGTTGTTCAGCCTCCATATGTTGGAATTTTTAATAGTTTTTCTCCTGTAATTGAGATCTAATCTTACTGCATTGTGGTCAGAAAAGATGCTTGGAATGATTTCTATTTTTTTGAATTTACCAAGGCTAGCTTTATGGCCCAGGATATGATCTATCCTGGAGAAGGTTCCATGTGCACTTGAGAAAAAGGTGAAATTCATTGTTTTGGGATGAAATGTCCTATAGATATCAATTAGGTCTAACTGGTCTATTGTATCGTTTAAAGTTTGTGTTTCCTTGTTAATTTTCTGTTTAGTTGATCTATCCATAGGTGTAAGTGGGGTATTAAAGTCTCCCACTATTATTGTGTTATTGTTAATTTCTCCTTTCATACTTGTTAGCATTTGTCTTACGTACTGTGGTGGTCCCGTGTTGGGTGCATATATATTTATAATTGTTATATCTTCTTCTTGGATTGATCCTTTGATCATTATGTAGTGACCTTCTTTGTCTCTTTTCACAGCCTTTGTTTTAAAGTCTATTTTATCTGATATGAGTATTGCTACTCCTGCTTTCTTTTGGTCCCTATTTGCATGGAAAATCTTTTTCCAGCCCTTCACTTTCAGTCTGTATGTTTCCCCTGTTTTGAGGTGCGTCTCTTGTAGACAACATATGTAGGGGTCTTGTTTTTGTATCCATTCAGCCAGTCTTTGTCTTTTGGTTGGGGCATTCAACCCATTTACGTTTAAGGTAATTACTGATAAGTATGATCCCGTTGCCATTTACTTTATTGTTTTGGGTTCGAGTTTATACACCGTTTTTGTGTTTCCTGTCTAGAGAATATCCTTTAGTATTTGTTGGAGAGCTGGTTTGGTGGTGCAGAATTCTCTCAGCTTTTGCTTGTCTGAAAAGCTTTTGATTTCTCCTTCATACTTGAATGAGATCCTTGCTGGGTACAATCATCTGGGCTGTAGGTTATTTTCTTTCATCATTTTAAGTATGTCTTGCCATTCCCTCCTGGCTTGAAGAGTTTCTATTGAAAGATCAGCTGTTATCCTTATGGGAATTCCCTTGTGTGTTATTTGTTGTTTTTCCCTTGCTGCTTTTAATATTTGTTCTTTGTGTTTGATCTTTGTTAATTTGATTAATATGTGTCTTGGGGTGTTTTGCCTTGGGTTTATCCTGTTTGGGACTCTCTGGGTTTCTTGGACTTGGGTGATTATTTCCTTCCACATTTTAGGGAAGTTTTCAACTATTATCTCCTCAAGTATTTTCTCATGGTCTTTCTTTCTGTCTTCTTCTGGGACCCCTATGATTCGAATGTTGTAGCATTAAATATTGTCCTGGAGGTCTCTGAGATTGTCCTAATTTCTTTTAATTCGTTTTTCTTTTATCCTCTCTGATTCATTTATTTCTACCATTCTATCTTCTAATTCACTAATCCTATCTTCTGCCTCTGTTATTCTACTATTTGTTGCCTCCAGAGTGTTTTTAATTTCATTTATTGCATTATTCATTATATATTGACTCTTTTTTATTTCTTCTAGGTCCTTGTTAAACCTTTCTTGCATCTTCTCAATCCTTGTCTCCAGGCTATTTATCTGTGATTCCATTTTAGTTTCAAGATTTTGGATCAATTTCACTATCATTATTTGGAATTCTTTATCAGGTAGATTCCCTATCTCTTCCTCTTTTGTTTGGTTTGTTGGGCATTTATCCTGTTCCTTTATCTGCTGGGTATTCCTCTGTCTCTTCATCTTGTTTAAATTGCTGAGTTTGGGGTGTCCTTTCTGTATTCTGGCAGTTTGTGGAGTTCTCTTTATTGTGGCGTTTCCTCACTGTGTGTGGGTTTGTACAGGTGGCTTGTCAAGGTTTCCTGGTTAGGGAAGCTTGTGTCGGTGTTCTGGTGGGTGGAGCTGTATTTCTTCTCTCTCCTTTCGAAGAGTTGGGTTGCTTTTCTGGGTGCCTGATGTCCTCTGCCGGCATTCAGAAGTTGTTTTGTGGAATTTACTCGACGTTTAAATGTTCTTTTGATGAATTTGTGGGGGAGAAAGTGTTCTCCCCGTCCTACTCCTCCGCCATCTTGGCTCCTCCCCCTTGATTTCTTGATTGTCATTATGTAACTGTATTTTCTTAGGACACTGTAAAGTATCAAATGCTAAACAGTTAAACTTGTGATATAATTATTTATCATAGTTTTAGCTCTGTGCTCTACTACTTTACCAATGAAGAGGTCATAGTTCAATTTTTATAGAGGAATTTGCCTCTAAGTTCTACAAACATAAATGTGACTGTAATACTAATTACTCTCAGTATATCTATCCAGAAGGCTTTAGGTTTATTATTATTATTATTTGATAATGTGTAAACTCAAATGCTCAACTGAAAATTGATTGACAAAGAAATCTCAAACTAAGCCAAAGTAGAATGCTGGTAGACATGAGATACCCTATGAACTCATTTATCAAACTGACACAAAACTATTGGTAGTAATATTATGTATTATTTTTAAACAAATACTATCTCTTGTCAGTCACTACATTAATGTAATGTGAAATGCAACTGTTTGCTTTCAGTCAGACTTGACAATTATTTTTCTTTGTTTCTACCTGAAACTCCTGGGAGTATTATTTTGTAAGTAAAGCTCAAGGGAAAGAACATTAAGGTTAAAAAGTAAAGGAATCTGTAGATTGTTTTATTCCATGGAATAAAACAAACTTTAAAAAATTTGAAAACAATTATGTATGTACATATGAAAACCAAAATGAACTAAAATCCTAATTCACATTTTACCCTTATTAACACTTCATGATTAAAATGGAAAATATATGAGTTAAAAGTTTCCAGTTGTTTCTAAAAGTAAAATAGCAAAACATATCTTTGACCACAACAGTTTCTTGAGAATTATGAATGTGTATATATTTTATTTTTTTCAAATGATTTTATGATGTTCATTATGTGATTCTCATTTATCATATACATTGCTATAAACACACACTGACAGTAACATGCACATCAATTTCTTTTAATTATTTGCTTTTAGTTTTAGTATTTTAGGGACTTATAGAAGTATCAAAATATCAGACATTTATTTAGTTAATAATATCATTCTTGATGTTTTGAGTAATGAGAACCTGAAGAAAGGAAAGGAATACTACCCACCTCAGTATTCTGGCCTAGAGAATTCCAAGGACTCTATAGACCATTGGGTTGCAAAGAGTCAGGCACAATTGAGGGACTTTCACTTTCACTTTTCAAGTACATATAACTCCCCCAAATATAAGATGACTGTCAGAAATTTTAAGTAGAGTATCTGCCTCTTGAGAAATTTGTATGCAGGTCAGGAAGCAACAGTTAGAACTGGACATGGAACAACAGACTGGTTCCAAATAAGAAAAGGAGTTCTTCAAGGCTGTATATTGTCACCCTGTTTATTTAACTTATATGCAGAGTATATCATGAGAAACACTGGACTGGAAGAAACACAGGCTGGAATCAAGATTGCCGGGAGAAATATCAATAACCTCAGATATGCAGATGACACCACCCTTATGGCAGAAAGTGAAGAGGAACTCAAAAGCCTCTTGATGAAAGTGAAAGTGGAGAGTGAAAATGTTGGCTTAAAGCTCAACATTCAGAAAACGAAGATCATGGCATTTGGTCCCACCACTTCATGGGAAATAGATGGGGAAACGGTGTCAGACTTTATTTTTCTGGGCTCCAAAATCACTACAGATGGTGACTGCAGCCATGAAGTTCAAAGAAACTTACTCCTTGGAAGGAAAGTTATGACCAACCTAGAGAGCATATTCAAAAGCAGAGACATTACTTTGCCAACAAAGGTCCTTCTAGTCAAGGCTATGGTTTTTCCTGTGGTCATGTATGGATGTGAGAGTTGGACTGTGAAGAGGGCTGAGCACCGAAGAATTGATGCTTCTGAACTGTGGTGTTGGAGAAGACTCCTGAGAGTCCCTTGGACTGCAAGGAGATCCAACCAGTCCATTCTGAAGGAGATCAGCCCTGGGATTTCTTTGGAAGGAATGATGCTAAAGCTGAAACTCCAGTACTTTGGCCACCTCATGTGAAGAGTTGACTCATTGGAAAAGACCCTGATGCTGGGAGGGATTGGGGGCAGGAAGAGAAGGGGACGACGGAGGATGAGATGGCTGGATGGCATCCCTGACTCGATGGACGTGAGTCTGAGTGAACTCCGGGAGTTGGTCACGGACAGGGAGGCCTGGCGTGCTGCGATTCATGGGATCGCAAGGAGTGGGACACGACTGAGCGACTGATATGATCTGAAAACATGCAGTTAAATTTTCTGTGTTTTTTATCATTTCCCTTACTCCCTTGGAAATAATCTTTCTAATATAGGTTTCAAAATCCCACTGCTTTTAGGTTTGTACAAGAATCTATTTATCCCTGTTGCCCTATTTAAGCTTCTGAAACTGAATATTATGACTTGTTAATATTTTACCTGATAATATACATATTATAAAAAGATAAAGAAACAAAAATAATTGTGAAAACATCATAAGTTCTCTCATTTAGATTCTTTGTCAGTGTATATATGTATGTCTTGTATGTCTGATATATCTAGGTTATGTGGTTCTATACTATGTAATATGATGCAATGTCTCCAAGTTTTTCTCATCAATAGTTATTAAACTATTATTTTGGCAAATTGACTTTTGCTTCTTTTTAGCAAGATCCAGACCTAAATTTGCTAGTTTGAGGTCTAATCAATACTGTGCTAACTGCTCCATTAATCCTCTCTTACTGCTTTTCTCTCTCATCTTTCCAGAAAGATTTTCACTGTTGTTTCCTCACAGTAGATAATTGATTTTCTAAGGTAATAACTTTAGAAGTTTATCACTGATTTTTTCCTTTCCCTAAACTGCAGGACCCAATCAAATTTTGACATGTAGCACTCATTTCTGATTATCTAAAAAGAATCATTCTGTAGTCCAAATTAATGAACAAAAAAGAAAAACAGAGGAAAGAAAAAAAAAAAAAAAAAGCTTCAGCACTACAGGTTCCAAATAGGTGTAATTAACAGAGTTTAAAGTATCTGATTCCATGAGTTGAAATAATTTGGCAATTCCTGAACAAAGGCCTTCTGGAGAAATTTAAACAATTACCTTGTGCATTTAACAACATGGACATGATAAAAATGTATTTGGACATCTCACACATTCAAAATTACAATTATACATAAAAATTTATAAGCTGAAGCTTATAGTTTCTAATATGAAAATGTCAGAATTTAAAAATTCTAGCTATTGTCTAGGAGCTGAAGCTTTCCTTTAGTTATGACTTAAAATGTAAAGTGTAAAATGACAACTTATTCTTAATGTTTTCTATATGCTTATGAAGGGCATGCTATTAATTGGTTTGTTTTACTCCTGCCTCATTTCTAATGATGGTTTATAAATTAGTTCCTTGAGATTCATCTGCTTAACTATACATATATTTTATTTTTTTAAGTTAATACCTTTCACATTACCTTTTACACAACATAATAGTGACTATTGTAACTTATGGATATGAAACTTTCCAGTTACCTGACATTTTTAAAATGTCAATTCTGTTCATTGGTTGGAGAATGAAAATTATGCTTAGAAGAAAAGACTGTGTATAGTCTAGATTCTTGCTTAATTCATTTGCTCAAGTTTTATCCCACTGCTTCCCAGGAGACTTGAAGGGTACATTTGGGTCTATGTCGAAGATGCTTTATGACCACTGAATAATTCCTCACTGAACTCGTCTTCACCTTCAATAAGGGGCACAGAGGCTTTCTCAGTAGCTATCTGAGCAGTCAACCAAAGGAGCAATGGAAGAAACTTCTGATTTGCAGTATTTGCTAATTTCTGTGTTGTAAATCCTCCAACTATGGGCAATTTCAAGCTATCAACAGTTGAAGAACTGCTTGAAAATTCTTGAAAATTTACAGTCAGATATTGTGAGCCAGTAAAAGCCAGTTTCAGCACACCACCAAATAAGGGCTCACACACTGTCAAAATTCCTTAAAATGCACACGTTAATTTTTACTTTATTTTAAATCTTACTTATTAACAGATGGAATTATAACACAGTTCTCCATAGGCCTTTTGTGCATCTGTATGCACATGCATACACATTAGCATACATACATGTCAACAAGTTTCCTTGGGCATCTTCAGCTACACTGCTAAAGCAGTACACTCTAGAGTCTTCTTGAATGCTCACTTTTCACCTAAAAGTGAAAGTGGAAATCACTCAGTCATGTTCCACTTTTTGCGACACCATGGACTATAAAGTCTATGGAATTCTATAGGCCAGAATAGTGGAGTGGATAGTTTTTCCCTTCTCCAGTGGATCTTCCCAACCCAGAAATCGAACCAGGGTCTCCTGCATTGCAGGCAGATTCTTTACCAACAGAGCTATCGGGGAAGCCTCTCACCTAAAGGAAACATCACATATGTGATAACCGTCTTTACCAGCCTTTCATCAAGCTATCAGTAAAGTAATAAAGATATAACTCCATGGTTTGTCTTTCTTGCTCACACATGCATATTAGATGCTTAATAGCTGCATTTACGAGAAGGCAACGGCAATCCACTCTGGTACTCTTGCCTGGAAAATCCGATGGGTGGAGGATCCTGATAGGATGCAGTCCATGGGGTCTCAAAGAGTAGGGCATGACTGAGCGACTTCACTTTCACTTTTCACTTTCATGCATTGGAGAAGGAAATGGCAACCCACTCCAGTGTTTTTGCCTGGAGAATCCCAAAGACGACAGAGCCTGGTGGGCTGCCGGCTATGGGGTCGCACAGAGTTGGACACGACTGAGGCAACTTAGCAGCAGCAGCAGTAGCATCTGCATTTAAGTTCCTAAAAAATTAAATCATTACAATTATTATTCAAAATGTAATAAACATTACTATATTTTGAAAATATAGGAGGCTGAGTATATACATTATGCTCACCATCAACCATCACCAGTCAATGGTAAAATTCAATCAACAACATAAACAATATGGGTAAATTTTTTAAATGTACTTATTATCTCTCAACTAATTTCAGTTCTAACATTTTATTTCATGTGAATAAATACACCTACTGTTTTATGAAAAAGTCAGGGCTTCCCAGATGGCTCTAGTGGTAAGGAATCCACCTGCCAATGAAAGAGACATCGGTGATGAGACGTGGGTCCAACCCCTTCATCAACCCGAAGATTCCCTGAAGGTGGGCATGGCAACCCACTTCAGTATTCTTGCCTGGAGAATCCCATGGAGAGGAGCCTGGTGGGCTACAGTCCATAGGGTTGCAAAGAGCTAGACTTGACTCAAGAGACTTAGCACACAGGCAACCATTCTCAGGAATGCTCAAACCAAAGTTGCTTGAGAAGTGAAAGCTTTGCAGCAATTCTTAATATTATCTAGGAAGCTACAGATACAAGAAGCCTCAATGTAGTTCCCAACACAAACATGCATGTTTCTAGAACCACAAGATAAAAATTTAGAAGATAGTTATCTAATCCAATGAAGAGTTTCAAAAAATGATAGAGCCTTTTCCCAAACCATACCACAATACTATTCTTTGCTTTGCTACTCAGCACCGTTGGGTACAGATAAACAAATGAATCTGCTTTTTCCCTTAAGTCATACTTTTAAATAGATTTTATAATGATGTTATAATTTACCGTTTATAGAAATAAAAAAATAATTAATGGGTCAGAAGTTAACTTAAAGATACATTTTCACACATTTACACTTTCTCAGTCAGTAAAGAATCTTCCTGCCTTGCAGGACACCCAGGTTCAATCTCTGGGTCAGGAAGATCCCCTGGAGAAGGAAATGGCAGCCCACTCCAGTATTCTGGCCTGGAGAATTATATGGACTGTATAGTCCATGGGGTCTCAAAGAGTCAGACACGACTGAGTGACTTTCACTTTCACTTTCCAGTATTCTTGCCTGAGAAATCCCATGGACAGAGGAGCCTGGCTGGCTACAGTCCACGAGGTCATAAGAGTTGGACATGACTTAGCGACTAAACCATGCTTTATGCAAGTATCACTGCAGTCCGTTGATTCCTGAAGGACTTAAGAGCTGAATAGTTAACAACCCTAGTCTGCTCCAGACATTGAAATTATGAAGGCTACTCTTTTCTAAGTTGAATTTGCTGATTAGGATTTTTTAACCAAATCAGCCAATCTTTAAAATTTACTGTAAAATAATTATTCCGTTTTTCAATGCTGCTGCTGCTGCTAAGTCGCTTCAATCGTGTCTGACTCTGTGCGACCCCATAGACGGCAGCCCACCAGGCTCCCCCGTCTCTGGGACTCTCCAGGCAAGAACACTGGAGTGGGTTGCCGTTTCCTTCTCCAATGCATGAAAGTGAAAAGTGAAAGTAGAGTTGCTCAGTCGTGTCCGACCCTCAGCGACCCCATGGACTGCAGCCTACCAGGCTCCTCCGTCCATGGGATTTTCCAGGCAAGAGTACTGGAGTGGGGTGCCATTGCCTTCTCCGCCATTTTTCAATATTGAATGTCAATTTCTATAAATGCTGATATTATCAGCATTTAGAATTCTCCTTTCACTACCACTTTATACTTTTAATTCTAACAAACTAAAAGTTTTGGGGACTGATACTGTAATTTAGTCTATACAAATAAATGAAGAGACTTCTGGTTTTATTTATGACATATAAGGTCTTGGAAGTTGATATGTTTGTTCTTAAAGCAAGAAACATATGCAGTAACTGAATATCAATCACATTTTTGACCCCATCAGGGAACTGAAGATTTGGGACAAACTGATACCCCCAAAATCTGGAGAGACAAGCATATCCAAGGAGATACAAAATTACAAAGCACAATGAAAGACAAGAAAAAGCACAGACTAAAAAGACAAAGCAATCCATACAATCATATTTAAATATGACACAGATGTTGGAATTTTTAGGCAAGTAATTTAAAATGACTATAAATAATATTAAAGATTTTGTGTAGGAAGTATTGACTCATCAGGCTTGGTTGTTCACACTGCACATTCCCTCAGAGAAGGCCTGTTTAGCATTGGCCCCAATGAGCTCTGTGTCTGTGGACTATTCTTCGTGATAAGAGTATTTTTGGATGCCTGAGGCTGTGGGGCAAGAGGTATTAGTTTGATCAAATAGTTAATAAACACTTGCTTCTGTTCACAAAGACTAGAGTCTTGAGTTACCAAGCTCAGTCACATAGATGCTACATTTCTATGTGACTGATCCCAAATATATAACCCTGGATACCAAGGATTGGGTGAGCTCTATGATTAGCAATACTATGTCTATATTATGTATCATCACAGAAGAATTAAGCATGCCTGTACAGTTCTGTGAATCTTCTGCCTGATTTTTTTCTCCTGGACTTCTTCGCATGTTCCTTTTCCCTTTTCTGAGTTTAATCTGTAGTCTTCAACTGTAATAAATAATGACTACACATGCATGAATTTTTTTAGGTTTTGTGAGTCCTTCTGGTGAATTTTCAAATTGAGGTGATCTTACGGATCTGGTCAACAGGGTTTAATAGAAAATAGTAAGATAACAGGCAAAATAAGATGGGTAATGTTAGCCTAGAGATGAAAACTACAAGAAAGAAAAAAAAGACTAGAAATAAAACAATAAAGTAACATCAGTGAAGAAAATCGTTGACAGGGTCATCAGTAGATCTGACTCAAAGGAGAAAAAAAATCATTGAATTTTAAGATAGCTCAATATTAATGTCCCAAACACAAAGACAATGAAAAATTAAATATGGAACAGCATATTCAAGAAGTTTGGGACAATATAATTATATAATCAGAACACCAAAAAGGAAATATTTGAAGAAGTAAATACAGGCGGTACAATTGTTTTCAAAGATGGAACAGACATGAGATATCTCCAAGTTTCTTAAAGTTCAGAAATAACTAAAAATAAGCCAGTAAAACAGTATCAAAGTCTTCACTTATAGAGATGTGTGAGAGACATGCAGATCATTGGGCATGGTTACTTTATATATGTGTGTGCATATATGAAATTAACATCAATATGCACAATTTTCTTTAAAAATGCATGGAGGTTTTCTCTCACATGATCTCATGTGTGCCTATTTATGCAAATTAACCTACAATTTGGAAACTTGACAAAGTTAGCTCATATTAAAATGAGGATATGGACTATACCTGGGAATACACAACAAAAGCAGGGACTAAGTTTTCCCAACTAGCCATTGGTTTTTTGATTGTAAGATCTGTAACACATTTTTATGTTTTAAGTGCTTGGTACAAAGTTCACAGAGTGATTTAGAAATCCAAATATATTAGGGAAGATAGAAAAATACCTTCTTAAGTCAAAGAGTTCAGAAATAATAAAAGTTTTTTGTTTCAGGAGCATGCTTCCAGTTCATCTAATTTTCAAGTCATTTATTGTACCCATAAACATGAAGATAAACTTTAGATGTCAGTATGCCTGAATGTCGCATCTGAATTGTTTCATATGGCAAAAATTTAGTGACAGTAAAAATATGATTAGATGTTGGTAGTCTGTCTCAAATAAAAATTTCTCTACTCAAGTAATGTTTCTCTGTATATTAGCTCAATAGAATTCAGAAACCAAGTATGGGGTTAGAGAACCTTCTTACAGCATTAGTAGAATCATTTAGATCTAAATATTATCAATGTATATGTCACAATATTGTAATATAATGATTTTTCTTATATTTTGGTTTGTATTGCTTGGATACATGGTATTTCTGGATCAACTATAATTCTAAGCTACAGTGAAATTTATTTTAAGAATGAATATACCGGGAGAGTATAAGTAATAGTAGACATAGAAAAAAAAACAGCTTACTTGAGATAATTGAAGAAGTGACAGTCAGGGGAGAGAAGATGAATGCATAGGACAGAAAAGAAAAAGTATAAACTTGTATAATGGAAAGTTTTTAATTATCATTGACCTATGTAGGCATGAAAAGTAGAATGAAGGTGTTGTATTTCTTCAAAATAAATCAATACGTGAGTAAAGCATGATATACCTACAATCTAGGTATTATATCTCAAACTATATGTGGGAATGCTAACAAAGCCAGCTGAGAACAATTTTGGATTAATTTTTTAGGGCTCAGAAATCATTAGGATGCTTAGCAGATTAGAATCCAAATTCAGTGAATGTGGGTGTGTATGTGTGGTATTTTTATATACAAATGTGTTTAAATATTTATTGGATTTTTAAAACAGCATAAATAAGGTTAAATACATAGTTGGTTTTTTTCTTTTATGCTTAATACTATAGCATTTGATTTCATTATAATTATTTTAAATCTTCACTGTTGAAAACTTTCCTACAGACAATCATATAGATGCTTGGTAATATACTTATTGATTCCTTGCTGTGAATTATTTATTTCATTTTCTCCTTGTCTTTTATTGATAAATTTGCAACAAATGTCACTGCATACACTGATAAAACTTATTTTTCTACAACTATGAAAATCTCCTAGAAATGGAAATACTGGGTTGGGTGTATAACTACTATAGAGACCCAGTATATATAATGAAATTTGCCTTCTAAATGTATTGTTATTTATAGCAATTTGAAGCCCAAATGACATGAGTTCAAAAAAAAGGCATAGTACAATGTTTTCTAAAATAATCTAGGCAGAGACCAGATACAGGTAATGTCATAAAGGGAAAGTCAGTGGTTCTTTTCAGTCCATCTCACATATGCATATGTGCCAGAGAATCACAGAGTCTGCCATCTAGCTAGCAAGACAAGAGGATGATTCTTTCCATTTTACACAATTTTGAGGACCTGAGTCTTCATAAAACTTGACATTTACACACATCATTGCAAATATGCAGTGAGTCATTTCTTAGCTCTTCACAGTGATTAGGGCTTCCCTAATACTTCAGTTGGTAAAGAATCCGCGTGCAATGTAGGAGACCCCAGTTCAATTTCTGGGTCAGGAAGATGCACTGGAGAAAGGATAGGTTACCCACTCCAGTACTCTCATGCTTCCCTTGTGGCTCAGCTGGTAAAGAATCCACCTGCAATCTGGGAGACCTAGGTTTGATCCCTGGGTTGGGAAGATACCCTGGAGAAGGGAAAGCCTACCCACTCCAGTATTCTGGCCTAGAGAATTCCATGGACTGCATAGTCCATGGCGTCACAAAGAGTCAGACATGACTGAGCCATTTACACATTTACTTTACAGTGATGAGAGTGCCTTTGATTTTTTTTCCCAGTGTATTAATATTTTGAACTTTTCTGTTGCTTCTCAGTAAATACTATTGTAATGTGAATTCCTTTCTGAGTGGTACAGAAGAATAATTTCAGTTATTGAAAAGAATTCCAAAGGAACCTATATTTTGAAAAGAGAGTATCTGTATGGCAATTATATATGGTAAACTTACATGAAAAGGTACTTTCTGAATATTCAAATTGCTCTTCATTTAAGTATGTGTATTATCTAGTCTTGAATACCATTTAGTGATTTAAAACTGTTGCAAATGTTTTATATGGCATATACCTTAAAAAGAGCACTACCTTTTGTTCAAGTAATGTTTTTGTACGGTGCTGCACCATTTATTTGAATGTATCCTCTCAGTAGAATACTTTTAAATGGAATAGTCAAAAAAGAGATTGCTGAATAAAAACACCTATATTCTTTCCTCACTTTATCATTCTTCAGTAAATTTCCCACATTGCAACCAGAGTAATATTATTAAAATTGTATTTGATTATGTAGTACTTCTGATTAAAATAGTTTTGTCACTTTACAATTCACTTAGGAAAAGGATAAGCATGTTAGTATGGTTTACAATCCCTGGAAGACCAAGACTTTTCCTATTATCCAGTTTCTTTTCTCTTTGATTTTCTTTTAGGCCTACCCACATAACTCCCTCTACCTCCATGACACACCACATACTGCATATTATTTTCCATCCAGACATAATCATCTATTCTTGTGAGACACTGGTTTCTAGTTTTCTCATAGTGTAGTTTTCTGCAAGTTATTTATGTCAATAGTATCCTACCCCTTTATCTTTATTGGACTAAATCTTCAGCTTTTTGGGTTTGACTCAGATGTCAGTTCCAAGGTGAAGAATAATTTGATTCTATGTGTTTGACATAAAACACTTCCCTATGAAGGAATAACTCTATATTCATTCCTTCATGTCTGGACCATAGTACATTGGAATTGTGCGGTGTACCCTGAGACTATGAAGTCTTTTGATGGTACAGGTAGCATCTACAATTATTCACTAGTTTATTCCATGTGTTAACACTGTTTGGCAAGTATTACACTCTGAAAGTATTTGTTTAATGGGCAAACAAAGCAATGAGAATGTGAACAGTTTGGCTTCTTTAATCTGGAAATTTATAAGGATAAATTGTTGAGATTGGAAAATTCAAATTATGACATAAAAAATTCTCACTACTCAATTTTATTGTACAATTGACATTGGCATAAGATGTAAGGAGTGGGATTCTGATATATATACACACATATATATTTATATATATTATTCTTTCTTCCAGGGAACATGATGAAAAGTAAGTTTCTGTAAAGAGAATTGATTCTATTTTTCTCAGCTCACATTTTTGTTCTGCTTCTATTTTCCAATCCTACTGCTTCACTGATGTTTGCTCCATTTTATTCTTTATGTCTCTGTATACACATGTGTTTCTTATATCCACGTACTACCAGACTGATGGGAAATGAAAATGGATGCCAAGTCTGGCAGAATCATGAAGACTATTCCTCCAACTACTTCAAAAGTTAGAAGTGTTACTATTTACCCACTTCTGAAGTGGTTTTCAACAGCAATGCAGCAGAATAATGAAACATACTGGAAGTATTTCCTGGCCAGCTGACTGTTTCATTTCCTCCTCAGTGTCTTTCTTTAAGTTACTGTAGAATTCTCAGTGTATAGTGTATAGAAAGTCCTTGAGGCATACTGACAAAATAATATGATCACAATGTAGCTAGGACATTTTTTTTCTGAGAAAGCTCAATGTTCTCTCTCAGTCCTTTATTATTATGTCAACTAATGAATTCATAAATGAATCTATTCATTCTTCATTCAAATATATATTGAACTTGTTGGTGTTAAATACCATGTTATGTTAGTTGCTCAGTCATGTCCAACTTTTTTCAACGGTATGGACTGTAGCCTACCAGGCTCCTCAGTTCAGTTCAATTCAGTTCAGTCTCTCTGTCGTGTCCGACTCTTTGCAACCCCATGAATCACAGCATGCTGGGCCTCCCTGTCCATCACCAAATACCGGAGTTCACTCAAACTCATGTCCATCAAGTTGGTGATGCCATCCAGCCATCTCATCCTCTGTCGTCCCCTTCTCCTCCTGTCCCCAATACCTCCCAGCATCAGAGTCTTTTCCAATGAATCAACTCTTCGCATGAGGTGGCCAAAGTACTGGAGTTTCAGCTTTAGCATCATTCCTTCCAAAGAAATCCCAGGGCTGATCTCCTTCAGAATGGACTGGTTGGATCTCCTTGCAGTCCAAGGGACTCTCAAGAGTCTTCTCCAACACCACAGTTCAAAAGCATCAATTCTTTGGCACTCAGCCGTCTTCAAAGTCCAACTCTGACATCCATACATGACCACAGGAAAAACCATAGCCTTGACTAGATGGATTTTGTTGGCAAAGTAATGTCTCTGCTTTTGAATATGCTATCTAGGTTAGTCATAACTTTTCTTCCAAGGAGTAAGCATCTTTTAATTTCATGACTGCAGTCACCATCTGCAGTGATTTTGGAGCCCAGAAAAATAAAGTCTGAAACTGTTTCCACTGTTTCCCCATCTAGTTCCCATGAAGTGATAGGACCAGATGCCACGATCTTCATTTTCTGAATGTTGAGCTTTAAGCCAACATTTTCACTCTCCACTTGCACTTTCATCAAGAGGCTTTCTAGTTCCTCTTCACTTTCTGCCATAAGCATGGTCATCTGCATATATGAGGTTTTGATATTTCTCCTGGCAATCTTGATTCCAGCTTGTGCTTCTTCCAGCCCAGTGTTTCTCATGATGTACTCTGCATATAAGTTAAATAACCAGGGTGACAGTATACAGCCTTCATGTACTCCTTTTCCTCTTTGGAACCAGCCTGTTGTTCCTTGTCCAGTTCTAACTGTTGCTTCCTGACCTGCATACAGGTTTCTCAAGTTCATGGAATTCTCCAGGCAAGGATACTGGAGTGGGTTGCCATTCCCTTTTCCAGGGGATCTTCCCCACCCAGGGATCAAACCCAGGTCTCCTGCATTGCAGGCAGATTCTCAACTGTCTGAGCCACCAGGGAAGCCCATTAAATACCATAAAATTATGCTAATCTCCTTGATTCCATGATGCATGTGAAATAATCTTTTAAAATTAATTTTATCTAGTTATTTTACTACTTAAAACCCCTCAGTTGCTTCCCATTGCCTTTTTTTTTTTTTTTGCATTTATAAGAATGTTTAACTGATGCTAGAATGTGCTTCTCTACTTTGTGCACATGGTTAATATTTTAATAATTATATTTATCTCTTGGTTAGTATAGACTGAGAGTTAATTGAAAAAAATATATCCTTCACTTCTCAAACTTCAAGGACAAATATCACACAGATGACTGGTTTCACAGTATTGAAGTTAACTCTACTTTTTTATATAAAAATCATCAAAAATATTTACAACTTTATATAATATCCTGAATGTTCTGATGTCTGCAGATCTCTACAATGTGTTACTATTATTCTTCTCTTCACTCAATATTCTCTTGCTAAACTGCCTTCTTTTCAAAAAAAGGCCAATATTTACCTGAAATAATTTGCTCCATTTTTTAAATATTGGCCACTTTTTATCCTTCATATTTCTTCTAATATTGTACAATTTAAGCTATACTTGACTATCCAAACTAGAAATTTCCAAACTAATTTGTTATCTATTTCATTACCCATATATTTTTTTCACAGCACTTATCAATACCTCAAATTGTTTTCCTCCTTTATATTACTATTTACTTTTAATCTGTGTTGATGAAGTATGTAGGTTCTACATGGCAGGGTAGTTATTACTCTATGTCTCCAGACACTGGAAAAGTGATGAATAAATTAATAAGTAGATAATAAAGTGAAAGATCATACAATAAAATGAAATGGTATAATAATCTTTCATTTTAATTGCACATTAAGATATTTTTAATGTGCCATATCTTTCCAAATCCCCCCAGAATTACTTTCATTGACACTTTTCCAAACTAAGACAAAGATGCATTCATTCTATGTCAAGGTTATGACATACATAACAAGCATGCTGGCTTCCAGAGCCGTGGATCTCAAGTCCAGGGTCTAGGTCTTATTCTAATAATTATTAACTGCCTAGGCATTTTCAAGCATCATTTGAAAAATTTTACTTATTCAATATCCTTCCTTCTTTTGTGCCTTTAAACATTGTAAGGAAAAATCTCAAAGATTCTCATACAAGCACAACTTTCATGTTACGTTTTTAACTATGTTTTCTTTAATTCAGTCTTTAACCTCATAGTATTTCAAATGATTACTCTCCAACTTCCATGAGATGTTTTGTACATTCTCCCAGAAATAAATATCTGAGAAATAGATGTTGAGAATTTCTACTCATCAACAACTTTTCCCCTAAGAAAACCAAAATCCCAAATATCATAGTTTGTAACGGAATCTATTTTGTGGGTGACAGAGCTAGCCTTTGAGTGTTCCATTCATCACTTTCCTGCTGTAAAACTTCTCAGCACTGAAGACTTTTTTCTTCCACAGTGACAAAATAGATGTTGCTGGAATCCATGGAAAATTGGGTCAGTAAATCAGAAAACACTGATCTGTTTTAAACAAAGATCAAGTTTTGAGTCCTTTTAGTCCTTTTAACTCCTCAGGCCAAAATGTGTGAATCATGGTTGATGAGAAATCAGACTTCTTTCCTCACTTTTGATACCTTTTGCCCTCCCAGCTTTTTATCAAATCTATCATTTAATGAATTCTTTACTGAATCTAATAAGAGAATTTTCCATGAAGCATTATTACTCACTGACTGAAAGAAAGTGTATTAGGCAGGGTTCTCCAGAGAAGCAGGACCAGGAGACTCTTTCAATCTCTCCATCTATCTTTCTGTAACCCAGAAAGACCCTATGGGGCCTTCTCAGGTCTTACCCTTCCCCTTATCCTCTGATTTAGCTCCTCTCTGAGGTATCTAATAATATTTCCTGAGCTGTTTTACAAATATGTAGCCATGATTTTAAAAGATACTTGATCCTTAGAAGGCAAGCTATGACCAACCTAGACAGCATATTAAAAAGCAGAGCCATTACTTTGTCAACAAAGGTCCATCTAGTCAAAGCTATGGTTTTTCCAGTAGTTATGTATGGATGTGAGAGTTGGACCATAATGAAAGCTGAGTACCAAAGAACTGATGGTTTTGAACTGTGGTGTTGGAGAATACTCTTGAGAGTCCCTTTGGCATGCAAGGAGATCCAACCAGTCAGTCCTAAAGGAAATCAGTCCTGAATATTCATTGGAATGAATGATGCTGAAGCTGAAGCTCCAATACTTTGGCTACTTGATGAGGACTGACTTCTTGGAAAAGACCCTGATGCTGGGAAAGATTGAAGGCAGGAGGAGAAGGGGACAACAGAGGATGAGATGGTTAGATGGCATCACTGATGTGATGGATATGAGTTTGAGCAAGCTCCAGGAGTTGGTGATGGACAGGAAAGCCTGGTGTGCTGCAGTCCATGGGGTCACAAAGAGTAGGACATGACTGAGGGACTGAACTGAACTGAACTTTACAAATGTGAATCCCCTCCCTCACCATATGGAAGATGTTAACTATTTAATGACCATGAGCACATAGCCCCAGTCCTCTTGGAGCCTGGGAATGATAATACTAAGTCCTGTGGCACTGCCTTGTTACCTCACCATCAGCCAATCAGAGAACTGTGCATGAGCTGATCATATACCCTGCGACCTTCCCCTTCCTCAGCTGCCTTTATTAAAACGTTTTATTGAAAGCCTTTGGCAATTTGTTTTTTTTTGTTTTTTTTTTTTTTTTGCACCTAAGCCATCTGTCTCCTTCCATGACCCTGCAATAAATCATTCTGCTCTCCAAACTCTGACATTTTGGTTCATTTGGCCTCGCTGTGTATCAGGCACATTAACTTGCACTAATATCTCCAGATAGATAGTATAGGCAGATATAAATCTCTCTATATATAGTGTGTGTATTAATATAAATATGCATATAAGTACATATACATATATACACCCATATATAGATACAGATAGTGAGAGAGAGAGGCTATATATATTCACTTACAACTATTTATATATGGAGAGAGGAAGAAATTAATTACAGAAAATTGGTTCACATGATTATGGAGGTTGAAAAGTCCCAAGGACTGTAGTTGGAAAGCAAGAGATCCAGTAGAGCCAATGTTATAGCTCTAGTCTGAGCACAAATGACTGAGAAGCAGGAGAGCTGATGGTGTAAATTCCAAGCCTATAATACATAAGAAGATAGATGTCCCAGCTCAAAGACAGAGAGAGAGCAAATCCTTCTTTTCTCTACTTTTTTACTCTATTTAGGTCTTCAACAAATTGGTTGAGGGTCACTCACATTGGGGAGAGCAAATTGATTTATTCATCCTACCAATTCAAATGTTAGTCTCCTCTGGAAACAACCTCACAGACATTTACAGAATCCTGTTTAATCCAATATCTGGGTATATTGTGACCCAGTCAAGTTAACATAGAACTAATCACAAAAAGACTCTGAAAAATGGTTTTGTATAGAGGTACCTACTGAATGTGATAAACCATAACCTATGTTAAGAGATGATGTTTATAGAGATAAGCAACAAATACGGGGTTCTCTAGAAAAACATATCCTAGTACAAGCTATTTGGAATATAAACTTAAGGATATTGGTTTAGAACAGACAAATATAGGAGGGAAATGATATGACTCTTAGATAAGAACAAACTGTGGCTAACTGTGACAAGAATTTTTATTTTCCACTAGGCACAGAAAAAGTTTTTTCTCAGATAACAGATTTTCTAGATTTCTTCTGGTTAGAGCTTAAAATTTTAATCTTCTCAGTAAAGCATTTGTTGAATTAAATTCTAAATTAAAACTTCAGAGAGCAAACAAACAAACAAATATATATATATATTTTTTTCATCATATAATCAATAATCTGATTTAGTCATAAGTCTAAAAGATTTCTTCCTCCTAAGGTTTTGAAACATTATTTCCCCCTTTTTCTTTCTGCTAGCTGACTAAGAAAAGCTGAAAGAGTAGAAATATTTTTTTTTTTAATAATTTTCTCTGGATTCCTAATACAGATTTTCTTGAAGTCTCATAGAAAGCATTTTGTAAGGCATCCAGGCCACACTTACTAGCAGACAAGAATTTTACATAAGTTCCTTAAGTCAAAAAATTAAGGAAGGTTATCGAAGTCAACCAAATGAGATGTTTACCAGATAGATATATTAATAAATGATTAGGGAAACTTGATGTCCCAATATAAAAGTTGGCTTGATATCTTATACATTTATGTCTTTTCTAGGTCAAGTGTTCTTAACATTTTCCCAGTTATGGACTCTTTGGCAACTGTCAAGCCAATGGAAAACTCAGAAGACTGTTTTTAAACATACTGCTGCTGCTAAGTCGCTTCAGTCGTGTCTGAACCTACGCAACGTTATAGATGGCAGCCCACCAGGCTCCTCCATCCCTGGGATTCTCCAGGCAAGAATACTGGACTAGGTTGCCATTTTCCTCTCCAATGCATGAAATTGAAAAGTGAAAGTGAAGTTGCTTAGTCATGTCTGACTCTTAGTGACCCCACGGACTGCAGCCCACCAGGTTCTTCCATCCATGGGATTCTCCAGGAAAAAATACTGGAGTGGGTTGCCATTTTCTTCTCCATTCAACATACTAAAAGTATACAAAGAGACTATCAAGGAAATAAAGATGATGCTGTTGAAGTGTTGTACTCAATATGCCAGCAAATATGGAAAACTCAGCTATGGCCACAGGACTGGAAAAGATCAGTTTTCATTCCAATCCCAAAGAAGTGCAATGCCAAAGAATGTTCAAACTGCTGCACAATTGCACTCATTTCACATGCTAGCAAAATAATGCTCAAAATTCTCCAAGCCAAGCTTCAAAAATATGTGAACTAAGGACTTCCAGATATTCAAGCTGGATTTAGAAAAGGCAGAGCAACCAGGGAGCAAATTGCCAACATCCCTTGGATCATAGGGCTTCCCTCAGAGCTCAGTTGGTAAAGAATCTGCCTTCATTGCAGGAGAATGCAGTTCTATGCCTGGGTTGGGAAACTACCTGAAGAAGGGATAGGCTACCCACTTCAGTATTCTTGGGCTTCCTTTGTGGTTAGGTTGGTAAAGAATCTGCTTACAATGGAGGAGACCTGGGTTTGATCCCTGGATTGGGAAGATCCCCTGGAGAAGGGAAAGGCTACCCACTCCAGTACTTTGGCATGGAGAATTCCATGGACTGTATAGTCCATGGGGTCAGCAAGAGTCAGGCACGACAGAGCAAATTTCAGTTTCACTTTCTGGTTCATTGACTACGGTAAAGCCTTCTACTGTGTGGATCACAACAAAACATGGAAAATTCTTAAAGAGATGGGAATACCAGACCAACAAACCCAGCTCCTACAAAATCTGTGTGCAGGAGAAGAACCAACAATTAAAGCTGGACAGGGAACAATGGACTGGTTCAAAATTGGGAAAACAGTATATCAAGGCTGTATATTGTCACCTTGCTTATTTAATTTATATGCAGAATACATTTGCAAATACCAGGCTGGTTGAAGCACAAGCTGGAATCAAGATTCCCAGAGAAATACCAATAACCTCAGATATGCAGATGACACCACCTCTATGGCAGAAAGCAAAGAGGAACTAAAGAGCTTCTTGATGAATGTGAAAGAAGAGAGTGAAAAACTTGGCTTAAAGCTCAACATTCAGAAAACTAAGATCATGGCATCCGGTCCCATCACTTCGTGGCAAATAGATGGGGAAACAATGCAAAGAGTGACTTTAATTTTCTTGGGCTCCAAAATGACTGCAGATGATGATTGAAGCCATGAAATTAAAAGACACTTGGTTCTTGGAATAAAAGCTATGACTACCTAAACAGTATATTAAAAAGTAGAGACATTACTTTATTGACAGAGGTCCGGTTAGTCAAAGCTATTGTTTTTCATGTAGTCATATATGGATGTGAGAGTTGGACCATAAAGGAGGTGGATACGATAAAATTGATGTTGTTCAACTGTGGTGTTGAAGAAGCATCTTGAGAGTCTTTTGAATTTCAAGGGGATCCAATCACTCAATCCTAAAGGTAATCAACCCTGACTATTCATTGGAAGAACTGATGCTGAGGCTGAAACTTGAAAACTTTGGCCACCTGATATGAAAAGCCAGTTCATTAGAAAAGACCCTGATGCTGGGAAAGATTGAGGGAAGGAGGAGAAGGGGACAGCAGAGGTTGAGATGGTTGGATGGTATCACTGACTCAGTGGATGTGAGTTTAAGCAAGCTCCAGGAGATGGTGAAGGACAGGGAAGCCTGGTGTGTTGCAATCCATGGGGTCACAGAGAGTTGGACATGACTGAGGGACTGAACAATATCATCATCAAAATATGGGAGGAATCAGTGATATATTTATTGTGGAAGCTATAATAGTAGTACACTTAGATCTCACTGTTCAGGAGAGAACCTGCTGTGAGAAGCACAGTGGGGCTTACAGTGTCCATTGGTTTGACCTTCAGGATCCACTGATCTCCTCCCATGCAATGACTGAGCACAACAGAGTTAATAAGTTGGGATAGTCCCACCCAGTTTGGAATTCCTCCAAAAATATTCCTTGTGCTGTGGCTTCTCATGGATCTTTTCATGGCCAAGACTTTCTTATAGGTGCCTTGCAGCCTGAGGCTTTCTACCATCCTTTCTTCCTTTTGTCTCTCCTATTACAGGTTTTGGATCAGCATCACCATATAACTATTTTTCTCTCTCTCTACTCCTTACCCTTTTATAAGTGTTTCTCTTAATTTTTCTTTTGTATTTTCAATTTTCTTTTGATATCTTCCTCTAGGAGAACCTAATCTGACATACCGGCTCATCATTAACTAGTTAATGACTTATGCTATTAATTCATCCAATAAAATAATCTAGGAAAGCTATCTAATAACTACATGAGTTCCTAAATAACGATGATGCTAAATTTATTTCAATGTATCATCAAAAACTATAATATACTCTGGAAAAGATCTGTAAGTTGTATCACTGACAAAATTTCAGGTAGTATTATGTTACATCTCAGGGATATGTATTATTGCACATATAAGTAATTGACAGAAATGCTAAATTTTAGTACAAGGGCAGTAAAAAATATAGATCTATTTTTCCTATCTGACTTTACAGATATGCTGAGCATCACCCAGGGATGTTCAAGGACTCTAGAAAGAAACTTTCCTTGAAGCAAAGAGCTTAGAATTTTGGTAAAAAGTAAAGGCCAATTTTATATCAAGCTTCACTTACCTGAATATTTAGTCAAACAATATTGCCTGCAGAAATGCTGCAAAAATCTATGCTTGAGTTTTTCTTATTTTACTTCATTATGCCAATTTATTTTCTTTTTAGTTTTTTTTTGTGTGTGTGTGGCAAAAATAGAGGAATATTCACCTATAATCATCCATAATTTTAGCATGAATACTACTGTTGTTTAAAATTTATATTAATACATCTAAGTTTTCCAACATTTATAAGTTGTGTGCAAATACATAGAGTAGGTTACGAAATTTCTCACCTTAAATCTTCTACTTAATCTAAATGTTCTAACTTTCATCTTCTGCTTAAATTCAACCTAGTCGCTTACTCTCTTAAGACATACATATACACACACACCACATCCCTTGTTATCTCCTCAATTTCAAGGATTATAGTCACATTTGTCACTTTTCAGACATAAACCTGAAGATTGGTATATATTCAGCAATTTCTCAGAGAATAGTCACAACTACAGCAATTTCATTCAAAAAGGATCCATGGAGAGATCAAAATCAGGCTACAATATGATTTTTATAAAAAAATTACAAATAATTAAAGAGTATGGTTTCTAATGTTTTCATATTTGATTAGAACTTAAGTGTTGACTGAGATGCGACCTCAGATAAACATAACTGGACATTCAGATGATAATTCAAAATTAGACTGCACAAAGAGCTCTTATTTCTACCTCATTGCTTCTATAAACTTAGCACTTAGGGTTTCATTCCCATTATTCACATTTAACACATTAAATCTAGCTAGTAATGTCTATATTTTCTTTGAGGGTCATTAAAGCATCCTCACCTCACAGTTACTTGGTAATTAAAATTCAAATTTATCTTCATTTTGATTTAGCCACTCATTTTGTTGTATCATGTATTTAGCCTCCATTAGGAATTAACATGTTGAAATCATTAGCATATAATTTGTGTTCTCTGATGTGCAGATGACACCACCCTTATCACAGAAAGTGAAGAGCAACTAAAAAGCCTCTTGATGAAAGTGAACGTGGAGAGTGAAAAATTTGGCTTAAAGCTCAACATTCAGAAAATGAAGATCATGGCATCTGGTCCCATCACTTCATGGGAAATAGATGGGGAAACAGTGGAAACAGTGTCAGACTTTATTTTGGGGGGCTCCAAAATCACTGCAGATAGTGACTGCAGCCATGAAATTAAAAGACGCTTACTCCTTGGAAGGAAAGTTATGACCAACCTAGATAGCATATTCAAAAGCAGAGACATTGCCAACAAAGGTCCGTCTAGTCAAGGCTATGGTTTTTCCTGTGGTCATGTATGGATGTGAAGAGTTGGACTGTGAAGAAGGCTGAGTGCCGAAGACTTGATGCTTTTGAGCTGTGGTGTTGGAGAAGACTCTTGAGAGTCCCTTGGACTGCAAGGAGATCCAACCAGTCCATTGTGAAGGAGATCAGCCCTGGGATTTCTTTCTTTTTTTTTTTTTTTTCTGGGATTTCTTTGGAAGGAATGATGCTAAAACTGAAACTCCAGTACCTTGGCCACCTCATGTGAACAGTTGACTCATTGGATAAGACTCTGATGCTGGGAGGGATTGGGGGCAGGAGGAGAAGGGGACAACAGAGGATGAGATGGCTGGATGGCATCAGTGACTCGTTGGACGTGAGTCTGGGTGAACTCCTGGAGTTGGTCATGGACAGGGAGGCCTGGCATGCTGTGATTCATGGGGTCGCAAAGAGTCGGACACAACTGAGCGACTGAACTGAACTGTGTTCTCTGAACACAGAATCTTGTTTTTATCTTTATGCATCTCTCTTCTATTGAAATGTTGAGTAATTCTTATTGTGAGCTTTAGTCCCTGGACTTTATTCTAACTTTTTTGTCAATCTCTTTCTCCTGACCTCTTTTGCCACTCTAGTCCACTTATGTTTTAATTATTTCCTTTCTAGAATTCTCAACTGTCAGAGAGCTCATTAAATACTCTCTTCAGTGTTCCATTAGGTAGCACCCAATTGATTCATATCATTGTACACAAGCATGTTTCTGTGGAAATTGTGTAAATATAATGCTCTCTGATATTCTAAGATTGCATTGCTAGAGGTGTCTTGAATGATAAACTAAGTACTTCTAAATATCCTTGGCAAACAATAAGAATCAGTAATACTTTTTAGCAGGATGAAGCTGTGATTAAGGCAGTAACTTTTTCATATGTGCATTAAAGTTTGAAACTCGTAGGAAAGGTGTTATAACTGTCAAGGAAATCAATTTGGCATCTGCTGTAATAGCTCAGAAACTATTATCATTTCTTTTATTATGTTTTAGGTGTAGAAAGCAACATTTTTCTCCTTATATCTTTCAGAGGAGATATAATTAGCTATCCTAGAAGTTCAATATTCAGGAATGTCAGGACCCTATTTCTTAGAAAAGAAATATTCGCTGAGTTATATCTATAGGGACAATAAATCTGTTGGAGATAGGGCAAGAGAGGACTGAATATTCTACTATATGCTTAACTGGCATAGAAGCGAAAAAAAAAAAAAAGTAGCAGTATGACAAACAGTATGATGAGGGGCCTGGTTTAAACTACTAACAATGCAGATGTTATATTTTTAATCTCCATGCACAATTGTAAACAAACAAACAAGCGAAGTCTCAATCTGTAATCTTAAAGAATGTTGGATAGTATGAAACCAGAAGTCACTTCTTCCTATCAAGAAATTTGTTCCATTTTATAGATATTGAATATTATAACTGTCCCTTGATGGAACTATCTCCATTAACATCACAATAGAGATTTTAGCCCAAAGAAAAAGAAAGGAAGCAAGCCTTGGTGTTATGGACACTTAAAGAACTTCTTTAAAAATAAGTGAACTTTCTGTAATCACACTCTGACACCAGTTTCTGGTACCTCAGGAAAAAAATTGCAGTTATACATGTTTATAAAGCAATTAACTTTTACTTAAAGCCTGGACTTTAAGAACTTAAAAGCACAGTGTTTAATGTTTCCTCTAATTATAAAAACTGGGTTAATAAAATTGTTCCTTACAATTTAGGTGGGCAAGGAATATGGGGCAATGGAGTTCCCTTGCAAGAGTCAGCAGATAACAGAAAAATACCATAATGAATATCAAAAACAGAATTCAGAAGACCATTTTCTTTTAATTTTTGGATAGTTGAACAAAACAATCTTGTGTACCAAGATTGTTTGTACCAAGATTCCTTCCATCTATCTTTTCCTTTTACTATGTACTCCAAAACATTACTATTTTTGAAAACAGTTTAATTCATATAATATGATGTATATATTTCAGTAACACTTGAATTATTTTAGCAACTTCTAAAAACAGGTATCCATATGAGCTAAACACTCAAAGAGTCGAGTCTATACATTGTTGCTGAGTTTTTATATAGTCTTTTGCTGTACCATGATGTTTAAGTTCATAATGACACTTCATTGCAGTTAAATAAAGAAAATCATATTTTATGTGAATGTGTATCTATACTACTATTACACTTTAAAACAAATTCAGAACTTCTGGAATTGTAATAGTACTTTAAATAATAATTACTCCTGCTTTGGCACACTTCATGTAAAATACTTCTGCATATTCACACAAAAGCCACTTTCATAAACACATCATGATGTGTGAGAGAAACAGAATACTACTAAACTTATCTATAAGACAATGCATCTTTAGTGTTTTAAATATAGATAATGTAGAAATTTTACTCATCAGCAAAATAAAAATTCAATAGGCACTTTAATTTGGATAGGGCCATGTTATTTAGTTGTACAAAAACTACTTTGCTTTCTTGTGAAGTGTTTTGTGTCAGGGATATAGTTAACATCTAACTCATTAAGTAACTTTCTGTAAAACCAGAACCATTAGTTTGAGATGTTCAGTATTTGACTGTAAGTTGTTATAATTGCATGTAGAGAAAATCAAAGAGGTGTAACAAATTTTTGATAGTTTCTAACTACTGTTTCTAGCAATTAGAAGTAAAAATTTCATCAATTAGCAAAGTTTCTTCTAACTACTGATTAAGTTATAATACAACTTAACTCATTATATAGATTCCAGCCACATAATAAATGCAATCAAGGTCCCTGTAATCCATGCAAAAAGAAAAAAAAAATCAAATCTGTTGACAAGAAAAAAAAGGATTATGACTTAGGAGCTCAATCAATGTATATATACTAAAATCTAAAAAAAAAAAAAAAAATCTCCAAAATTAAGATAGATTTCAACCTGGCCCAACAAAATAACACTTTATCCCACAAGTATGATAAACTGGGAAGAAACTATATTTATGATTTTCAGAGGTTTTATCATAATGTATATTTGCCTTTCAGCTAAGTTGCTTCAGTCGTGTCCGACTCTGTGTGACCCCATAGACGGCAGCCCACCAGGCTCTGCTATCCCTGGGATTCTCCAGGCAAGAACACTGGAGTAGGTTGCCATTTCCTTCTCCAATGTATGAAAGTGAAAAGTGAAGTGAGGTAGCTCAATCGTGTTCGATTCTTAGCAACCCCACTACCAGGCTCTTCCATCCATGGGATTTTCCAGGCAAGAGTACAGGAGTAGGTAATGATTGCCTTCTCTCTTTGCCTTTAGTTTTCTTTTTATTTCTTGTACTCCCAAACTTTATACATTGCAAAAATTGGAAAACTCTGTTTAATCTGAAATTTGCTTTCCAAGCTACTTGGAAACATGATTACTTTGAGGTTTCAGATCCTTCTTTTGTGAACTAAGTGAATTAAAACAGAAACACTGTAAGAATTTTTTTTTAATTTTATTTTATTTTTAAACTTTACATAATTGTATTAGTTTTGCCAAATATCAAAATGAATCCGCCACAGGTATACATGTGTTCCCCATCCTGAACCCTCCTCCCTCCTCCCTCCCCATACCATCCCTCTGGGTCGTCCCAGTGCACTAGCCCCAAGCATCCAGTATCGTGCATCGAACCTGGACTGGCAACTCCTTTCTTATATGATATTTTACATGTTTCAATGTCATTCTCCCAAATCTTCCCACCCTCTCCCTCTCCCACAGAGTCCATAAGACTGTTCTATACATCAGTGTCTCTTTTGCTATCTCATACACCGGGTTATTGTTACCATCTTTCTAAATTCCATATATATGCATTAGTATACTGCTTTGGTGTTTTTCCTTCTGGCTTACTTCACTCTGTATAATAGGCTCCAGTTTCATCCACCTCATTAGAACTGATTCAAATGTATTCTTTTTAATGGCTGAGTAATACTCCATTGTGTATATGTACCACTGCTTTCTTATCCATTCATCTGCTGATGGACATCTAGGTTGCTTCCATGTCCTGGCTATTATAAACAGTGCTGCGATGAACATTGGGGTACACGTGTCTCTTTCCCTTCTGGTTTCCTCAGTGTGTATGCCCAGCAGTGGGATTGCTGGATCATAAGGCAGTTCTAGTTCCAGTTTTTTAAGGAATCTCCACACTGTTCTCCATAGTGGCTGTACTAATTTGCATTCCGCAAATCAATCAATGTAATACACCACATTAACAAATTGAAAAATAAAAACCATATGATTATCTCAATAGATGCAGAGAAGCCTTTGACAAAATTCAACATCCATTTATGATAAAAACTCCCCAGAAAGCAGGAATAGAAGGAACATACCTCAACATAATAAAAGCTATATATGACAAACCCACAGCAAACATTATCCTCAATGGAGAAAAATTGAAAGCATTTCCTCTAAAGTCAGGAACAGGACAAGGGTGCCCACTTTCACCATTACTATTCAACAGAGTTTTGGAAGTTTTGGCCACAGCAATCAGAGCAGAAAAAGAAATAAAAGGAATCCAAACTGGAAAAGAAGAAGTAAAACTCTCACTATTTGCAGATGATATGATCCTCTACATAGAAAACCCTAAAGACTACCAGAAAATTATTAGAAATAATCAATGACTATAGTAAAGTTGCAGGATATAAAATCAACACAAAGAAATCCCTTGCATTCCTATGCACTAATAATGAGAAAACAGAAAGAGAAATTAAGGAAACAATTCCATTCACCATTGCAACAGAAAGAATAAAATACTTAGGAATATATCTACCTAAAGAAACTAAAGACCTATATATAGAAAACTATAAAACACTGGTGAAAGAAATCAAAGAGGACACTAATAGATGGAGAAATATACCATGTTCATGGATTGGAAGAATTTTTAATTGTATTGTTTAGGCGATGTGAACAAGGTCTAGGCACTGTTCCAACTGAGGAGGATGTGTCCCAGAAGAACTAAAGAGACTTTTGATGAAAATGAAAGAGGAGAGTGAAAAAGTTGGCTTAAAATTCAACATTCAAAAAGTAAGATCATGGCATCTGGTCCTATCACTTCATGGCAAATAGATGGGGAAACAGTGGAAACAGTGAGAGACTTTATTTTGCGGGGCTCCAAAATCACTGCAGATGGTGACTGCAGCCATGAAATTAAAAGACGCTTCCTCCTTGGAAGAAAAGCTATGACCAACCTAGAAGGCATATTAAAAAGCAGCGACATTACTTTGTCAACAAAGGTCCATCTAGTCAAAGCTATGGTTTTTCTGGTAGTCATACATGGATGTGAGAGTTGAACTATAATGAAGATTGAGTGCCAAAGAACTGATGCTTTTTAACTGTGAAATTAGAGAAGACTCTTAAGAGTCCCTTGGACTGCAAGGAGATCCAACCAGTCAATCCTAAAGGAAATTAGTCCTGAATATTCATTGGAAGGAATGATGCTAAAGCTGAAATTCCGAACTTTGGCCACCTGATGAGAAAAACTGACTAATTGGAAAAGACCCTGATGCTGGGAGACATTGAAGGCAGAAGGAGAAGGGGGTGACAGAGGATGAGATGGTTGGATGGCATCACTGACGCAATGGACATGAGTTTGAGCAAGCTCCAGGGATTGGTGATGGACAGGCAAGCCTGGCTTCCTGTAGTCCATGGGGTTGCAGAGTCAGAAAAAGCTGAGTGACTGAACTGAACCATCCCAGATTTAGAAAAATATAAACTTAAGCAATCCTTAGGCTTACTGCTTAGGTTTAAAGGGAAAACTACATTTCCACTAACTTCATTTCAAATAAATGAAGATTAAAAACATACATACAGGTGTTTCCATATACATATTTCTAAATATCTCAGTGGGGATAAGGCTTAAGAAAACTAAAAGGCACAAGATACCTCTCCCTCTAGGCTTTTCCCTGTGTTTTTGTGGGTTACAGTGACCTCATCCATTTTGAAACTGTGGTTCACTCTTACTGACTTTACTCACTTTTCCGTGGCCCTTTCTCCATCTACTACCATGTTGGATGAAATGGTTCATACACATACCTTATGTGTATCATATTGAATGAAACAATTTGTAAATAGAGGATCTTTCAGTGATTTGAAGTTTTGAGAAAAAATCATGTGAGGAAGAATGTTGTATAGCTTATAGCATGGCTTAAGATCTGAGGCTACGTATTACTGACCACTGCCTACCCTTCCAATCACACCTAATTCCACTCACTCTGTATCTTTCAACACTGCACTTCCACTGAATTTCTGGCAATTCCTTAGACATTCCAAATTTTTTTTAACACATATTAGGTCACCATCTGGAGAAGGCAATGGCACCCCACTTCAGTACTCTTGCCTGGAAAATCCCATGGACGGAGGAGCCTCGTAGGCTCCAGTCCATGGCGTCACTAAGAGTCAGGCAGGACTGAGCGACTTCACTTTCACTTTTCACTTTCATGCATTGGAGAAGGAAATGGCAACCCACTCCAGTATTCTTGCCTGGAGAATCCCAGGGACAGAGGAGCCTAGTGGGCTGCTGTCTATGGGGTTGCACAGAGTCGGACACGACTGAAGAGACTTAGCACCAGCAGGTCACCATCTATTCTTTAAACTGACATCACTCTCTCCCAAACATTTTTCATCTAGGTAAAGTATTCTCTGACTTCAGAATAAATGTTCTTTACTTAGAGACCTTCTCAATCTTTCATATTAATTAGATATATTTATCACTTTTTCTCATAATAGAGGGGTATGTTTCCAGCCTTTAATTATAATCATTTGGAAGCAAAACTATACCAACATATGCTAATGTATGATTGACTACCTCTTCCAACTTGACAACAAATACATGACTAAAGGAATATTCCTAGTTTTTTTCCTAAATAATATACAGTGCCTAATAAAGTCTTTTTCTAAATGGAACACCCAGAAATGATACCTGTGAGGGTCTATAAAATCTCTAAACTTGAGGTCACCTTTACTCTTTTTTTGGTGTTGGTTTAGTGGCTAAGTTGTGTCCAACTCTTTATGACCCCATGGACTGTAGCCCACCAGGCTCCTCTGTCCATGGGATTTTCCAGGCAAGAATACTGGAGTGGGTTGACATTTCCTTCTCCAGGGGAATCTTCCCCACCCAGGGATTGAACCTGGGTCTCCTGCATTGCAGGCAGAGCCCAGCACAATCCAAACATTGCAGGCAAAGCTCAGTCCAATTCCAACTAAGTCCAGCTCAAGTCAAAAATCTAATCTCCTAAAATGCACACTGTCTCTTCCAGCCCCACAACTAGTAACTACATACACACCTAGTTTTCCTGGTCAAGTGCCAAAAGAACTTCCCTAAATATCACCTACTTATGTGCATAAAAGTAACTGAAACCTCAATTAATCATATTTTCAAGTACCATGGAAAGTAATTATAAGATTAAAAACATTAGTAAGATTATACAATTTTTAAAATGTATAAAATTTTCTGGGAGTCCAAGAAATGAAGATAAAATTAAAAAGAAAGCTATTCTATGATAAAACCTCTAAAGTCATAGCTTACTGTGATCAGCCCTAGCTACATTATTCAACACCCAGCTACAGGTTGGTCATGATGAACAGGAATATTAGACATGGTATAACTTCCATAAAATGGTTTTATTCATTCCTGATAATTTTGCATGTTGTCTGAAACACTTTCAGAGACCTTTAGCAATTGGTTCAGCTTCTCCAGCATCTGAGGCTTCTCTTTTCCCTGTATCACTTACTTATGTTGACTTCTATTCTTTGCACTATTTAATTCAGTTAACTTCCTATATTATCAATTGATTAATGAATTAATTCAGTAAGAAGATAATACCTAGATTGTTCAAGACACTTTTGCTACATGTTTGCTGCTAAGTTGTTTCAGTTGTGTCCGACTCTGTGCAACCCCATAGACTGCAGCCCACCAGGCCCTGATCTCCCTGGGATTCTCCAGGCAAGAACACTGGAGTGGGTTGCCATTTTCCATACCAAAAAAGAACATATTCTTGGTACCCCAAGAATAGTAATGGATGTGAGAGTTGCACTATAAAGAAAGCTGAGTGCCGAAGAATTGATGCTTTTGAACTATGGTGTTGGAGAAGACTCTTGAGAGTCCCTTGGACTGCAAGGAGATCCAACCAGTCCATCCCAAAGGAGATCAGTCCTGAGTTTTCATTGGAAGGACTGATGTTGAAGCTGAAACTCCAATACTTTGGCCACCTGATGCGAAGAGCTGACTCATTTGAAAAGCCCCTGATGCTGGAAAAGATTGAGGACAGGACGAGAAGGGGATGACAGAGGATAAGATGATTGGATAGCCTCACTGACTCAATGGACATGAATTTGGGTAAACTCCAGGAGTTGGTAATGGATAGGGAGACCTCACGTGCTGCATTTGATGGGGTCACAAAGAGTCGGACATGACTGAGCAACTGAACTGAAGAACAGTAATGAAGGACACACAATTCTACAATCACATCATATCTAAGATTCAAATGGAAACTGAAGTCTAACTGATAAGGTTGAGAGAAGCTCATAGCAGGAGGCATGCTTAATGTGAGACATAAAGACTAAGTTATGATGTTTTCAGGGGTTGGTGTTATGGGGAGTATATGTAAAGCAGAAGTAAAAGCTCAGAGGAAAGGCACAAAGAGTACTACAGTACAGATAGAGGCAGTCAAGAAACTAGAGTGTTATCATAAAGTAAAAATCTTAGGTTGAACTATAAACAGTTCGAGATAAATCATGCAAAGCCCACAGGTGATGCAGTGTTATTGAAGAATTTTATACAACAGGATAATATAAACCAATTTTTATATTAGAAATATCACATGAACAAAAGCACTGACTTGAGTTATATGTTGGGCTGGGAAAGAGACTCCAACAAAAGACAAAGGCAATGTGTTGCTACAGTACAGGCAAAATTTTCAAGGTTCTGAGTTATGACAGTAGATGTGGAAGTGAATAAGGTGTGTATTTAGAAAGATAAAGGATATTTAATCAATGAAACATGGTTGTCAGCTAATCATGGAGAATGGACGTGGAATGATAAGGACAGAGCAAACTCAGTTATAGTGATGCCAGTGAAAAATAAGAAAAGAATACTGAAAGATTTTACTTCTCCCAAAAATATTTTAGGTTTTCTTTTAACATGCTCAATTTGATGTGCCCAAAATCATCCAGTAGATATATGCAATAGCTAGTTAGACCCATACATCTGTTTTCTGAATATAAATGAGAATTTGAAGGCACTGGCTTCCGAAGATAGGACATAAAGACCACAAAGCCTCTTTCAGAGAAAGTGGGTGAATAAATTACAAAAAGACTGGTAAAAAACAAGCATTCAGAAAACATACATTTTAAAGACACAACATAGGAAAAACACTTTCTGGAACTGAAGTGGCCTATGATACAGGACACAGTGACAGAAGTACTGGGATCCACTGGAGAAACTAATTTTTAAGAGGAGCCTTTCATTTGGAACTAGAACAGAGTAGTATCCAAAATCCTACCCATTCTTAAAATTTCAAGCTCATATTCCCTTTTTTTAAAAATTTTAACTTAGTATGTCCTGAACAGAGTGGAATGTTTCAGTGCTCCAAATCTCCAGTTATGTTATCACCATATTTACTTTAATAAACAAATCTTTTGTAAATGAGTTTATTTATTTCACAGTTTCCCAAATTAAATAATAAAACACTGGAAGCTGAGGTCATTTTTTATATCTAAAATATTATAAAATATAGATACCTGGTCATAGTCTTTCAAAAATGTTTGTTTACATTTTGATTCTAGAATTCCACTTTTTATCAGAAGCATGGAAACAATAATGGTTGCTTAGTAGCTCTTTTTTTTTATTTCTACAATGAAAGTGAGACAGATATGCATATATGTGTATATATATATATATATATATATATATATATATATATAGTGGGTATTCCCTTTTGTAATATTTATAATACATTCTTTCTTTCATCTTATTTGATAAAAGTATATTAAAAATACATCATTTAATTTAGACTTCTGCAACTGTGTAATACCTAAGTAAAATATTCCCTGTGTAGAAAATGAGGTTTATCCACTGTCAATTGGATTTCAGTTGGATTTCTTTGGAAAAAGGGAAAAGTCTAGTATGTAGAAAATTTTAATTTCTTCATGAAAACCTAAACTAGTCCTAAATTTGTGTCATTATCAAAATTTGCAAGCAATAAGCAGCAGTGTAGTGAGAACAGAGAATATCTGGAAATATGTGGCAAATTAACAAAGGTTCGTCTAGTCAAGACTATGGTTTTTCCTGTGGTCATGTATGGATGTGAGAGTTGGACTGTGAAGAAGGCTGAGCGCTGAAGAATTGATGCTTTTGATTGTGGTGTTGGAGAAGACTCCTGAGAGTCCCTTGGACTGCAAGGAGAACCAACCAGTCCATTCTGAAGGAGATCAGCCTTGGGATTACATTGGAAGTAATGATGCTAAGCTGAAACTCCAGTAGTTTGGCCACTTCATGCGAAGAGTTGGCTCATTGGAAAAGACTCTGATGCTGGGAGGGATTGGGGGCAAGAGGAGAAGGGGACGACAGAGGATGAGATGGCTGGTTGGCATCACTGACTCGATGGACCTGAGTCTGGGTGAACTCCGGGAGTTGGTGATGGACAGGGAGGCCTGGCGTGCTGCGATTCACGGGGTCGCAAAGAGTTGGACACAACTGAGCGACTGATCTGATCTAATCTGATCTGATGTGGCAAATTGTTTTGATTTCCCTGTATCAATGGCAATTTCCTCCTTGTGTTTAGAAATCATTTTAATAGTAGCATTCAAATCCTTTCTCTTTCAAAATTTGACTATTCATTAGACTAAGATTTGAGCCTTACTTGGGGCATCCTTATGTCATAGAGATATTGTCCCAATTGAAAATAAATTGCAATCATTTTTATGGAAAATACTGGAAATTTCTATACATCATTAAAAGAATAGGAAAAAGACTACTGCCACTGACCAATGACAGAAATTAGAATGAAAACGTAGAATAAGAAAGGTGGATGAGAGATGTGTATTACTGTAAATGATCAGTTTATCTCAATTAACCATTATATAAATTGAAGATGTACCCTTTAATCTTAAGATTATTTGAGATTAAAACTTTAATTAGTTTTTATCCTTAATAAAGACAGTACCTAAACCTTTAATCCTAGGATCTCATAGCCAATTAAAAAATAAATCCCCAGTTTTCCTTTAAAGATATACACATATTTGCTTCCTCATTTACAGTTAGAACCACAGTGGTAGAGATTCATTCCAAATCATATCCTAAAACATAAGGAATTCTGTCAACAGAGCACATGGTCCTTATTTCTTATCCAGTTATTTGAAAATGCTTTTTTTGATTTAATTATTAAAATAGCATGCTATTAAAAATTAAAGCATATCATGCCTAATAATTAAAGTTTGAGTGGATGATACAATGAGTTTAACTTCTAGTTCTGAAAATCTTGTGATATGGAATCTTTCTGTTTTTTCAGCTTTCTAAAACTTTTGTTACTTTGTATAAAAATAAAGATCATAGTAGCATCCCTTGCAAAGTGTTACTTTGAGTATTGAATGATATAATGCTTTTAAATGCTTAGCATCAAGAGCATCAAGAAAGAACATATTAGGCAATCATTAATATCAGGTGCTATGGTATTAATAAATATAAAAGACAAGGAAGAGATACAACAGCTGAAAATAAATATAGCATTTTAAATATCAGTATTCATATATTTAAAATGGATATTGATAAGTACTTTCTTTTATGTACATACATGTATATATTTATATATATTTGTCTGTACATAGACAGGTTGACATAGAAAAAGTATATAGACACAACATACTCATTGTTCAGTTCAGTTCAGTCACTCAGTCGTGTCCAACTCTTTATGACCCCATGAATTGCAGCACGCCAGGCCTCCCTGTCCATCACCATCTCCTGGAGTTTACTCAAACTCATGTCCATCAAGTCAGTGATGCCATCCAGCCATCTCATCCTCTGTCATCCCCTTTTCCTCCTGCCCCCAATCCCTCTCAGTTAGGCTGTTATAAATGAAAAGAAACTGCCAAGAATCTAAAATAGGTCAAACTGATTCTTGGCTGGTGCAAAGCATCAAAAACAAACCTAAACACTGAGTTTATGCCGAACTCTAGGCAGCTGCATTATACAAAGAAGCACTAGATAAAGCCAAAGTCTATTAAAGCTGGGGAATGTTATAGCACCCCCAAGTAATGATGAGAAGTGAGATGTTTACACAGCTATTCATGGGGTATAAGAAATAAACTCCACTTTTCCCAGAAGGACAACAAGTAAATTTATCTAAAATCTGCAACTGTGTTAAGACAAAGAAAAAAGTCTCCTGAGAATTTATAACAACTTTTCACTGTCACATTTGCATTCTTAATTTATGCTTCTCATGTAATTAAAATAAATCTCAGATAAGAAATTGACGTTAAAATAGTTTGAGTCACGGTCATCTTCAGGCTACTTTCAGGAGTTACATAAAATCTGCCTGGCAAAATTTTACTTCAAAATACACTTCAATGTATTATCTCAAATAAAATTCCAAGGAAAACAAAATGCTTGTCAAAAGTCAGAAAGTAAACAGACTCGTCAAAAGTTCAGATCATGGAATTATTTCACACAGAATAAAGATATCTATATATAAAGTGTGTAAAGAATAAAATTAAATGTTAAATATGATCAGGCAAAAAACAAATGTGAAAAAGAAGCAAAATATTAATAACATGGATATGAAAAATATGTTGTAATAATTACAAAGTCAGTGTATAAATCATTCAGTCAATTAGATGGAGCTGAAGAGAGGATGGGGGCAGGAGGAGAAGGGGACGACAGAGGATGAGATGGCTGGATGGCATCACTGACTCGATGGACGTGAGTCTGGGTGAACTCCGGGAGTTGGTGATGGACAGGGAGGCCTGGCGTGCTGTGATTCATAGGGTCGCAAAGAGTCGGACACGACTGAGCGACTGAACTGAACTGAACTGAACTGAAGAGACGATTAGGATTTAGTGAACCATAGGAAATATGGCAGAAGTAATTATCTTTCATTGTTTTAAAGTTCTCATACTCCCAAGAAAACACTGTTTACAGTCAGAGCATCAGGCAAATTCTAAACTACTCAAAAATCAATCAGCACCAATTGTTTCAGTGATCATGCTTCTGAAAGTTAACCAATCAATGACAGTCAAGTATTTTAAGGGTCAGCAAGTCTACAGTACACTCAGTTAGGTGAGCATGCTTCTAGGCTGATGACAACCTACCTACCTACAATCGTGTAACCAATATTATCTTCCCCCAAATGCTTTCCAAAACCTCAATTTGCTTTCCTATGAGATTTTGCTCTTCCAGTGTAGCTCACTCTAACTTAAATACTAAATTTAGTTATTTGATTTCAGATATTCAGTGTGTGTTCCTGCCTTCAACATCTAAACCGCAACCTAGAAAGGCAAAAATAAGAAATGTGGAAGACAGAATGAGATTGTCAACTACTCAAATAAGGGATTTAGAAGAAGATGAGTGTTTCAATGCCATTCTCCCAAATCATCCCCCCCGCCCTCCACAGAGTCCAAAAGACTGTTCTGTACCTCTGTGTCTCTTTTGCTGTCTTGCATACCAATACAATATTGTAAAGTAATTAGCCTCTAATTAAAATAAATAAATTTTAAAAAGAGAAGAAGATGAGTGCAGAGGGTGTCAATGATCAAAGACATTGTGACTGACAATTTCTCAATACTCCAATCTTAAAATCTAAGAATTCTAACAAATCCCAGGAAAGATTTTAGGAATCATCTAAATACATACTTCCCAGGCCATCCACTGGTTAAAACTCCAGGCTTCCAGTGCCAGGGATGTAGGTTCAATCCCTCATGAAGAACTAAGATCCCGCGTGCCACGAGGTGTGGTCAAAAATAAATAAACAAATACAATAAAAATTTTTTAAAAGAATTATCTTAATGTATCTTTCTAGATATATATGACATACATAAATATGACAAAACACAGAAAGAACATAATAGAGCCTAACAAAGAGAAAAACAAATAAAACCCTCCAAAAACAGCTCAACAGATTACCTACAATAGAATGGCAATAATATAGCAAAAATGTGAATAGAATGATATTCTTTTTGTTTAATATAAATTTATTTATTTTAATTTGAGGTTAATTACTTTACAATATTGTATTGGTTTTGCCATATATCAACATGAATCCTTAATATTCCAATAGAAAATGTCTCTCACCTCCTAATTGTATAAAGTATATTTATCATCCTTTACAGACAAAATGTTTAGCTCCATGGAAAAATAGAATAGTCATCTTCATTGCAACTCATAGTCTCAAAATACATCAAGTAATGTTAACTGATCAACATTTTTTTAAAGAGACTACAATTGAGTGAGATGTAAAAATTACAGTTTTAGCAATTGATAGACCAAGCGGATAAACATGAAACTCATAAAAGTATAAGAAAGTAAAAGGGTATAAATAAGCTTGATTTGGGGTTTCCCTGGTGGCTCAGATGGTAAAGAATCTGCCTGTAATGCAGGAGACCTGGGTTTGATCCCTGGATCTGAAAGATCCTCTAGAGAAGGAATGGACAACCGATTCCAGTAGTCTTGACTGGAGAATTCCATGGAAAGTACAGCCTGGTGGGCTACACGTCCATGGTGTTGCAAAGAGTAGACCACTACTGAACGACAAACACAAGCTTGATTTAATGAGCACAATAGGTCAAATAAAGGTGGAAACAATTTTTCTAACACATTTATTAGGACAGTTAGGAAACTTAACTACATTGTAGGACAGGAAACTATATTAACATTTAAGGAATTGATAATATTCAGGACACATTATCCAATTCTGTCAACAAAGATTAGATTTAATTATAAAAGATGCTTAGGAAAAATCCACACATTTGAACATTAAAAAGCAAACTCAAAATACCAGAATCAGAGTAAAAATCAAAATTAAAAAGTGAGAACTGCCAAAGAACTATGTAACCTAACATGTCAGTTTTTAAATTTTATTGTTTATATCTGTTTTTCATTCTACTTAGAACAAGTTTTATTCAAAAAGTAAGTTTTCTCTATATACATTTTATCTGCACTTGTATTTAAATCTCACATTTGAATTATTCATCATTAGTGTATATATATATAGATAGAGAGAGAGAGAGATAGATAGTATATTCACCATGCTGCTTTCTCTTTCAAATGATTGTTTAGTAAACAAAGGCAATAATATTTTATTATTTGCAAATCTGGTGTTTTCTATGTTATATAATATTCTATGTGGCACAGTTATGTAAATTTTTTGTGTCATCAACTGTTTCCAAAATAACAGAAAAAGATCTTGTGCCTTCATCTGAATAAGAAAATAGAAAACTAAAAATGGCAGCCAAAATCCTGCAAAGCAAAAATTAAAACAATTATAGACAATGAATGAAGAGGTAACCAAAAAGTCCTTGAAGAATAATAAAGCAGAAATGGAGAATAATTAAACCTAAATTAAGTCAGTGCTTCAAAAATTGAATGTACTGGACACTGGAAGACATCCAGAGAGTATAAGGTCAATCCTCCATTGAGCATACTCACAAATCACATGGTTGCTTTGGAATATTATCTTCTAAAAACAAAAAAATCTTGTTTAAAACACTTTTGCTGACTCTCTACAACAGCAGTTTTATATGAGGTTTCAAGGTTAAGACAGTTAACTCCAAAAATTGGAGTGAGTTTTGAAGTATGCAAAGGTTTCTTGGCATTTATGTTAAAAAATGAAAATCATGGTCCTAGATTATGATTCTCCCACCACACTTTTGCACTCTCTCTCAAATTCAGATTTTATATGGAACACTGGATAATTTTATGGAAACGTTAGAAAATTATTTTCAAACTACAGTCTATCCTTATTTCTTGTGAATAATTCACTTCCTAAGAGAACTCATTATTGATGATGCAGATGATATTTGTTTAAAGAATTTAGAGATTTTTCCATTAATTTAGTTGTATGGATATGGTGAGCTTCCTTTTTGCTAAGTCTTTCTTTTGCAGAGTTTTATATGAAGAACAAAAACATGTGAGCACATCAATGATGCATACAAAATAGTAAAGCAATACTTGGAATTTCCCCTAATTCAGCAATTTAGATAATGCTATTAAAATATGTTAAAAGTGTATCATGGTCATACAAAGAAAAATGAAAGTGTAAGATTGTCTAAGATGCAGATATATCTTTATAACTACTTTTATTCTTTCATATCCATGAGGTAACAAATTAACATCTAAAAAGAATAAACTTCCCTTAGGGCTGTGAAGCAAGTGATTTTTAGAATCACTTTGAATGAAAAATATATTTCATTTAAATGTAGTTTTCAGCTGCATTTTTTGTGTTCACTTTGAAAAAACTTTCAATGATTGAATTCCAAAAAATCCATATTGCTTTGCACATTAGTGATGCTAAGTTGAATATAATATCTAGACATGGTCACTGTGTCAAGAAAAGAAAGCTAAACTCAATTTTTCCCTTTTAGATATTCACCCACATAAATTTTATAAAGGTGTGCATAGATGTTTGAAAGATATTTACTATTTTTTTCTCCTCTCTTCTTGGTCATCTTGTGATAAATTGTTGGTATGTTAATTTAACAAAGAAAGTATTCTCATATTAAAATAATAGTATTGAAAATATCTGGGGTATAAGTACCTTGGATATAAAATATCTATTTTCTATAGTAATTAACTGATCAATGTGCAGGCATATTAGCATAAAAAGGTATAAGTTAAGACTTTTCAAAGAGAGTTGCTTGATGTTTGGTTTGTCTAAAGTTTAGGTGATTATTTTAACATTGGGTAAGTCAAGAGACTGATCATTTTTCATTTTGTTAGTATAGCTAAATAAACTGGATATAGTGAATTATGACTCAAATAGTAATCATAGGTCTGGGTCAGTCTGGCTTAATCTGTCTAGTAATTGCAATAGGACATGTCTTGTTCTATTTTTTGAATGACAAAGTAAAACAACAAAGTATGCTTTTTAAATCCAATTATGATAAACAGAAACAAAGTTGTGAAAAAAATCATATTCACCAAGTTTTCAGTAAGACCCAATAAAAACTAAAATAAATGTGGGATACCTGTGGAGTCTCACTCTTAGTTTGAAAAAAGTAATGCTTTGAAAAGGATGGGACCATCTTCCTTAACAGCTACTTACAAACACATCTACTTTTTGCTATTTATAATTTTAAATAAATTAGTATATTTTGTGTCAACTACAAATTGGTACTTGCCAAGAAAAAATTGTACTTGGAGTACAAAATGAAGCAGGACAAAAACTAACAGAGTTTTGTCAAGAGAATGCACTGGTTATAGCAAACACCTTCTAACAACAAAAGAGAAGACTCTACATATGGACATCACCAGATGGACAATACCAAATCAGATTGATTATATTATTTGCAGCCAAAGATGGAGAAGCTCTATACAGTCAGCAAAAGAAAGATCAGGAGCTGACTGCAGCTTAGATCTTGAACTTCCTATTGCAAAATTCAGACTTTAATTGAAGAAGGTAGGGAAAACCACTAGACCATTCAAGTATGACCTAAATCAAATACCTTATGATTATACAGTGGAAGTGACAAATAGATTCAAGGGATTAGATCTGATAGAGTGCCTGAAGAACTATGGATTGAGGTTCGTGACACTGTACAGGAGGCAGTGATCAAGACCATCCCCAAGGTGGGGGGAAATGCAAAAAGGCAAAATGGTTGGCTAAGGATGACTTACAAATAGCTAAGAAGAGAAGAGAAGTGAAAGGCAAAGGAGAAAAGGAAAGTTATACCTCTCTTAAGGCAGAGTTCCAAAGAATGGCAAGGAGAGATAAGATAGCTTTCCTCAGTGATCAATACAAGGAAATAGCAGAAAACAATAGAATAGGAAAAACTAGAGATCTCCTCAAGAAAATTAGAGATACCAAAGGAATATTTCATGCAAAGATGGGCACAATAAAGGACAGAAATGTTATGAACCTAACAGAAGCAGAAGAGATTAAGAAGAGTTGGCAAGAATACACAAAACTATTTTACAAAAAAGATCTTAATGACCCAGATAATCACAATGGTGTGATCACTCACCTAGAGCCAGACATCCTGGAATATAAAGTCTAATGGGCCTTAGGAAGTATCAATATGAACAAAGCTAGTGGAGGTGATAGAAATCCAGTTGAGCTATTTCAATCCTAAAAGATGATCCTGTGAAACTGCTGCATTCACTATGTCAGCAAATTTGGAAAACTCAGCATTGGTCACAGAACTGGAAAAGGTCAGTTTTCATTCCAGTCCCAAAGAAAAGATATGCTAAAGAATGTTCAAACTACCCCACAATTGCACTCATCCCAGATGTTAGCAAAATAATGCTCAAAATTCTCCAAGTCAGGCTTCAACTGTATGTGAACCAAGAACTTCCAGATCTCAAAGCTGGATTTAGAAAAGGCAGCAGAACCAGAGATCAAATTGCCAACATCCATTGGGTCATCAAAAAAGCAAGCGAATTCCAGAAAAAAAAAATGTCTACTTTCACTTTATTGACTACGCCAAAGCCTTTAACTATGTGGATCACAACAAACTGGAAAATTCTTCAAGAGACAGGAATGCCAGACCACCTTACCTGCTTCCTGAGAAATCTATATGCAGGTCAGGAAGCAACAGTTAGAACTGGACATGGAACAACAGACTGGTTCCAAATTGGGAAATGAGTACATAAAGGCTGTATTTTGTCACCCTGTTTATTTAACTTATATGCAGAGTACATCATGTGAAATGCCAGGCTGGATGAAGCACAAGCTGGAGTCAAGATTGCTGGGAGAAACATCAAAAACCTCAGATATGCAGATGACACCATGCTTATGGCAGAATGGGAATAGAAACTGAGGAGCCTCTTGCTAAAAGGGAAAGAGGATAATGAAAAAGTTGGCTTAAAATTCAACATTCAGAAAAGTAAGATTATGGCATCAGGTCCCATCCCTTCATGGCAAATAGCTGGGGAAACAATGGAAACAATGACAGACTTTATTTTGGAGGGCTCCAAAAGCTCTTCAGATGGTGACTGCAGCCATGAAATTAAAAGACACTTGTTCCTTGGAAGAAAAGTTATGACCAACCTAAACAGCATATTAAAAAGCAGAGACGTTACTTTGCCAACAAAGGTCTGTCTAGTCAAACCTATGGTTTTTCCAGTAGCCATGCATGACTGTGACAGTTGGACCATAAAGAAAGCTGAAGGCCCAAGAATTGATGCTTTTGAACTGTGATGTTGGGGCAGACTCTTGAGAGTACATTGGACTACAAGGAGATCCAACCGGTCCATCCTAAAGGAAATCAGTCCTAAAATATTCATTGGAAGGACTCATGCTGAAGTTGAAACTCCAATACTCTGGCCACCTGATGTGAAGAATTGACTCATTGGAAAAGACCATGTTGCTGGGAAAAATTGAAGGCAGGAGACGGGGATGCTAGAGGATGAGATGGTTGGATAACATCACCGACTCGATGGATATAAATTTAAGCACAATCTGGGAGTTGGTGATGGACAGGGAATCCTGGCGTGCTGCAGGTTGCAAAAAGCTGGACATGACTGAGCAACTGTACTGACAGAAGAGGATTTGTCAGTGACTCAACAACAGCAACAAAGGCAGTTGCCATCTGGCTCTTTGGAGATTAAACACTGTGCTCCTGCAGCTGCTGAACTTTGACACCCCCTGAGGGGAATTCAGGCACTCTGTTGCTCCAGGGGATCTGTTGAAACAGATCTTCAGATAATTTGGTATTCTCAGAAACTGATCTCATGATCCCAATCCTTGGATCTCTTCATATCTAGAAAGGCACTAAATCCTTCATGGTCACATCAGCTCCTCCTGACTAGCAGAAAACCTGTTGTAAAGTAAGTGCTTGATATCATTGAACTCCTCCTTCAACAAAATCTTATTTATTGACCTTCTCCCACTACCTCTTTGGAGGAGTCTCTCACAGCTATCTGAGGTGCTGTCTCTACAGCTGCAAGTCCTCATTTTGCTCCAAATAAAACTTAACTTGCAACTCTCACATTGTGCATCTTTTTAGTCAACAGTGGCAACCAAAATTCTAAAGCAGTCTTATCCTAATTGACACAAATATATTTCTCAGTATAGAGAAATACACATCTCACATGATCTAACGCTAGTAAAAACTTATCAATGATGAAGAGAGTTCAGTTTCTGTATTTTATTACAAGAATGTTGAGAGATGGGATTATTTCAGTAATTACACAAACATGCACTGAACATCTACCAGAAGGCAGTGAATGTCATACACACAAATTTTAAAAATACAGTTTTTGTCTTCAAAAAGGGTACACCATAGACTGAATATGGGGAAAATCAATCAGGTTGCCATGGGTTCTTGATTCAACTAATTCTATCACTTATTCACTGAATGTCTATACCTGCCTGCATACTAGGCACGCTTTCTATTGTGTGAGTGTGTGTGTGTGTGCTCAGTCATGTCTGATTCTTTGTAACCCCATAGACTGTAGACCACCAGGCTATCTGTCCATGGAGTTTTCCAAGCAAGAATACTGGAGTGGGGTTACCATTTCCTGTACAAGAAGAACTTCCCAACCCAGGGATCATACCCATGACTCCTGTGTCTCCAGAATTGGCAGGAGGATTCTTCACCACTGAGCCACCAGGGAAACCCATACTTTCTGTTGGGAATAAGTAAAGTTGAACCAGTTAGCTAATGAGGAAAATGAGTCATATGTACAAATGAGTTATAACCATATTACAAATGATCAGTAATGGTGACTCACAACTAAAGTAGGCAAGTGTGTTGGAGAAATAAGGAAGATGATGTCTACATGATAGAATGGCTATGACTCTGCTATGATGAGATGGAGGGAAAGAAATTCAAAGAAATAAAACAAACAAAAAAAAAGGAAAAAAAATTCTGTGATGCACTGCCATGTGTAGAACAGCATAATGGGAAATATCAGACAAGTCAAATTCAATTTTTGCTGCAAGAATCTTTTCTATTTGTCTAATGAATCTGGGCAATATTTTCCCTTGTTTTTAAAAAAGCAGGCAAATAGACATCAGGATTTTGCTTTAATAAAGCCAATATAGTTACAAATATACATATTTTATTTGGCCTTTGTGAAATTTTCCAGAAGATGAGTTTGCATCAGGTGGGTAGCCTATTGTGCAGAAAACAGGTGCAAAGGTGGATTTAAGCACTGGAATAACAGGATTCAGAAGTTATTTGGATGTGAAACCATAATAGGAAAGAAGTAAAATTGAATTTTGTACCTCTATGATTAGGAAGATGGGGGTAAAAGAAACACCTCATGGAAAATAATATAAGAAGGAAGTTGTGGGGAGGATGAAAGAAAGTGAAAGTTGCTCAGGTGTGTCCGACTCTTTGCAACCCCATGGACTACACAGCCCATGGAATTCTCCAGGCCAGAATACTGGAATGGATAGCCTTTCCCTTCTTCAGGGGATCTTCCCAATCCAGGGATCGAACCCAGGTATTCCACATTACAGGCGGATGCTTTAGCACCTGAGCAACAAGGGAAGCCCAAGAATACTATCCCTTCTCCAGAAGATCTTCCTGACCCAGGAATCGAACCAGGGTCTCCTGCCTTTCAGGCAGATTTTTTACCAACTGAGCTATCGAGGAAGCCTTATAAATGAGCTAATTCTCATTTTGTGGGGAGGATAAATGAGATAATTCTGGGTATGGCTTACCCGGTGGCAACAGTGATAAAGAATGCACCTGCCAATTCAGGAGACCTAAGAGACATGGGTTCAGTCCCGGGTTTGGGAAGATGCCCTGGAGGAGGGCATGGCAACCCACTCCAGTATTCTTGCCTTGAGAATCCCATGGATAGAGGAGGCTGGCAGGCTACAGTCTATGGGGTTGCAAAGAGTCTGACACGATTGAAGTGACTTAGCACAGTCCATGAGGTAGTTATGCCAAAGTGGAAATGCTATGCAATGACTTGGTCATGTGCTACAATAGTACAAAACTAAGCTATTGATATTAATTTGCAAGTCTTAAATTTTTCAAAGGGGAATATAGGGAAATAAATGTGGGATCATATTCTTAGACCAAACCAATCTTTGTTTCAGAAAAAAATATATTGGATCAGAATCAGGAGCACTAGATCTTAAAAACTGTTTCCTAAAAAAAAAAAAAAAAAGGCATGGATTTAAAAGTTTCTGGGAATTTGATATAAATAAAACTGAAAAAAAATGAAAAAAAAAAACTGAATATAAAGACAATAGCCTAGTACATTTAATATTTTGCAGAATTATTCCTATGCAGAGACTATAACAAGTAGTTGTATGCACTTTTTTAGTATTAAAGAGATAATAAAAATACATCACAATGTACCTCTGCTCTTGTTCTATTTATACACCTAACTTCTATTAAGTTTGTGTTTTGGAAAAATAAGTGAGGGATGTGTGAACTGTGTGTTTTCCTGCCATCCTGTAAACAACTTAAAATGCTGCATGGAAAGGGTAAGAGTATCAGTAGCAAAAGAATAAATAAATAAATAAATCTTTTGTTAATAACAAAAAATCCACAAATGAATTAAACAGGAAAAAAGACTGATAAGAGAAGATAGGAAAGGCTGAGAGTACTGAATAATGATGAATAGATCCTATGCATTTACATTAATTCTTTAGATTGTATTACTAGGAATAGTGAAATTGATAACGTTTTCAAATTATAAAAAATGATTTGGAGAATTGGTTAAGTATTTTTTTTTTGCCTGGAGAATTCCAAGGACAGAGTCTGGCAGCTACAGTCCATGGGGTTGCAAAGTTGGATATGACTGAGTGACTCACACACACACACACACACACACACACCTCTAATTAAAACTGTCAAAGAATGAAATAAATGACTATATAGGGAATGTTTTCAGTGAATTTTTTTGGATACTCTAGGAAGAAATTCTGAGATAATATGAATAAACCTGGGTCTAAAATGGAAGTGCTGAGAGATCAGAAATGTAATAGAAATGAAGGTGCTTCATCAGAAAGTGTTAATATTGAACCAAAGAGCGCAGTCAACATTCAGCACAAAGACACTAATACAAATCAAAATGTGAGCCTAGATTACCTAGACTGTCTCATGTTTTGAGACAAAGTGAAAAAATAAAAGATTTATGTAAAAGTCAGCCAAGTTTTAATGTTAGCAATTAATTCAGTTTAACATTGGAGTGGAAGTTCTGATAGAAGTATTTTGTACAACTGAACCACATATATGAATATTAAGGGTGTACGTATGTATAGAAACAATATAGTCTGCTTTGTGATTATATAAGGCTTTGGATTCTATAAGGCAATCGAAAAATGAATAGGGTTCTTTGGTAAACATGCTTCAAAATGGAATGCATTATGCATTATGAGTCTAGTAGATTAGAATTTAACTGCTGTTGTTTATTAACAATGTTTTATTGCTACTTTTTTCTTTAGGAAGGAGAAAATAGAAATAATAGAGTACATAAAATATTAAGGTTTATAGGAAAGGTGGTTTGTTTCTTTGTATATACATTGTTAAAATTGGCAAAAACATTCAAAGAGTGTATTTAATTGGCTAACAAAATTTAATTTTATAAAGTTTAATTTTTATGTATGTCACATGATATTAAATAGCATCAATTTAAAATGCATATAAACTTTATTTTGATAGCTGAGGTAAATAATTAAATATGTAAGTACTGGGGGAGGAGGAAGAAGAAGAAGAAATATAAAAATTTTGTGGTGAGGCCACTGGATATTGAAAAGACAGGGCACACACATTGAGTAAGCACAGAGAGAAGTCAAATGCTTTGTAAGGACTTGCAACCTAACTAGAAATTCCCTTTCCTTTTCACATGTTCAAATGGCGAAAGGGATTTACAGTGACATTTTTCTGTGTTCATAACTGATCTCCTTACAATCGATGATAGTAGGAGACTTGTTTGTTACTAACTCCCAGGTTATTGATACTTGGGCATTAATGGTAGAAAATGGGCATCAACGTACACAGAGTAATAGGAGAATTTTGAGGGGTATAGTCTCAAGTTGGGAGAAGCAAGCAGCCATGATATAAATGAGTATCTATCATATTTATAATCATATTGTATCTACCTACAACAAATAGTTCAACAGACGAATTGCCAATAGACTCTCAAATCAGCTAATAACATAGCACAATATGTATAAATCTCTTTTAGTTATGAATAGAATCTCAGAAGACAACTGGAGTATTGAGCCCTGTTAAAGTAAATTTTAAGAAAACAGATTTGGATTTCAGGGAAATACTTGCAAAATGTCTCTGAATATATTCACAAATAAAAATTTCTATACCTTGGATTCATTTTGATATTTGGCAAAACTAATACAATTATGTAAAGGTTGGTGCACTGGGACGACCCAGAGGGATGGTATGGGGATGGAGGAGGGAGGAGGGTTCAGGATGGGGAACACATGTATACCTGTGGTGGATTCTTTTTTAAAATTATTAAAAATAAAAAAATTAAAAATAAAATTTAAAAAAAATAAAATAAAATTTAAAAGAAAAAAAATAACAATAATAATCAAAATCAAATTGATAAAAACATATCCAGGTTTCATTTGGGGGGAGTGGAAATAGATTTTGTGCTACACTTTGAATTTTAAAGGTAGGAAAATTTTCAGTGAGGTGAAGTTGATATTTGCCTGGACAGAAGGCAAGAAAACTCTATTAATTTTTTCTCTTTAAAAAAGCAATAGTTGAAGTTTCAATCTTCTTTAAAGCAATCTGAATTCTTTTTCTTTCTGTCCAGAGAAATAAACTTTCCATGGTTTCTGTCATATGATTTAGAGGTTGTTGGCCTAAGACGTTGGGCAGCAAGTCAATAATCTCTTTTGAAAATCCTGCTGAGACTGGGGATCATCTAATACAAGGCATTCATTCAGAATCAATTCACTATTTAGGAGCAATGTTCCTTCTCTTGTCAGAGCTACCACCTGGGATAATTTCCCTAGAGCTTCTGATACTTTGTCATCAACACTCACTAGAGAATAAGAAATAAAAGACTGTAAGGCTAAGAAGAATGGTTGGTATATGATGGTTCAATTCTCTTGTTTCATCATATAAAAGGGATGAAACAGATGCCTGTGCTGGTTGGAGGCTAAGAAGAAATGGAGTGAATCATAAATTTGTAACAAATTATTCTCTGTAAGCAATCTCTTATATTTAAAAGCAAGGGGTTCTTTTTTCAGCTGACTAACATTTTGTTATTATTCTTACACTTAACTAATTTACTTTCCCATCTACTAAATACACCCAAGAATTGAGAAATAACAAGCAAACTAATATATCAGGCTTCCCTAGTGGCTCATTTGATAAAGAATCTGCCTGCTGTGCAGGAGATCCAGGTTTGAAAGAAAATTAGAGGTCTATAATCAACAGTTTGTCCTGGATTCATTAACATAATTTACAGGAGAGGTCCTTGCTCTGATCTATTTTGACTGTTATTTTAGACACAGTTACAAGAAAACCAAGAAAATTGGTTTTCTGGTTACTCTTTTTTATACGAGTGTAAAAGGAACAAATTAGATGGGGCGTTGCTCTCATCCTGGTCACAGCAATAGCTCTAGGAAATTACAAAGTCACTAGCTCAAAGTAATTGCTGCTGCTGCTAAGTCGCTTCAGTCATGTCTGACTCTGTGTGACCCCATAGACGGCAGCCCACCAGGCTCCCCCGTCCCTGGGATTCTCCAGGCAGGAACACTGGAGTGGGTTGCCATTTCCTTCTCCAATGCACGAAAGTGAAAAGTGAAAGTGAAGTCACGCAGTCATGTGTGACTCTTCGCGACCCCATGGACTGCAGCCTACCAGGCTTCTCCATCCATGGAATTTTCCAGGCAAGAGTACTGGAGTGGGGTGCCATTGCCTTCTCCGAAAGTAATTGCTAACGCTCATCAAAATAACTATGAATCAGAATAACAACAACAACAACAAAAAATGTCATTTTAAAATACATTTTTATCAACATGGTGTGAAAAGATAAATGATGCTTAAATATTTAAGTTCATTATATAAAAGATTCAAAAAATGAATTTGGGGACAAAATTAAGTAGAGCCATGTATAATTTCTATAGTTTAAACTGAACCATATGTAATTGCAAAAATATTGATTCAATATATCCAAATATTAAGCATTAACACTTAAAAGATAATGTGAACATTCAAAATTCATCTATTATAGGAGCAAATGGGACATTTCAGGACAATATTGGAAATATAAAACAATTAAAATACTTCAATAATAAGTCACCTCTGTGAAAGCTCCATGTCTTTATTTTCTTGGGCTCCAAAATTACTGCAGATAGTGACTGAAGCTATGAAATCAAAAGATGCTTGCTCTTTGAAAGAAAAGTTATGACCAACCTAGAAGCATATTAAAAAGCAGAGACATTACTTTGCCAACACAGGTCTGTCTAGTCAAAGCTATGGCTTTTCCTATTAGTCATGTATGGATGTGAAAGTTGTACCATAAAAACAGCTGAAAGCCAAAGAATTGATGCTTTTGAACTGTGGTGTTGGAGAAGACTCTTGAGAATCCCTTGGATTGCAGAGATTAAATCAGTCACTCTTAAAGGAAGTCAGTCCTGAATATTCATTGGAAGGACTGATTCTCAAGCTGAAGCTCCAATACTTTCACCACCTGATGTGAAGAACTGATTTAATACAAAAGACCCTGTTGCTGGGAAAGACTGAAGGCAGGAGGAGAAAGGGATTCTGGAGGGTGAAATAGTTGGATGGCATCACTGACTTGATGCACATGCATTTGAGCACAATCCAGGAGTTGGTAATGGACAGGGAAGCCTGGTGTGCTGCTGTCCATGGGGTCACAAAGATTCGCACTTGACTGAGCTACTGAACTGAAATGAACTGATGCAAACTCCAATACTCTGGCCATCTGATCTGAAGAGCTGACTCATTGGATCCTGAAGCTGGGAAAGATTGAGGGCAAGAGAAGAAGGGGGCCACAGGCATGGGATGGTTGTATGGTATCATTTACTCATTGGACATGAGTTTGAACAGACTCAGGGAGATAATGAAGGGCAGAGAAGCCTGGCATGCTTCAGTTCATGGGGTCACAAAGAGTCAGGCATGACTTAGCGACTGAATAACAACAATGCATAGAATCAATATTATGTTCAGCTTATAAAATTTTCAGATTTTTACTTAATTTTAATAATAATTATGTTTAAGAAAGTGACATTAAATAAAATGTTAAAAAAAGAATATATATATATATATATATATATACACACACACTCTAATAGTAACTTTGGAAGCAAAATAAAAAAAAATTAAACATTATGCAACATAATGTCTTTGGTTAGTTCAATTATCTTTAACATAAAAAAAAAAAACTATACAAAAAAATACCTGAATTAAGTCCCTTGAGACCCAATCACTCCAACCCCATAACTCTCAAATTAAAAGATATTATTTTGTGCTGCAGTATTGTCAAGGATGCCTGATTTCAGATTTACTGAGTAACTGGGTTAAAATATTATTTTTTGCACATAGTAAGCTCATTTGGTCTCAACTTTGGGTTTAGTATCACCCTGGGAATTTTCTGGAAATTCATACTCTTGACTCCATGAAAATATTTCAATTTAAAATGAAAGCAAAGGATATGAAATTGATAATCTCATATATGCTCCCTAGGGATGAAATTTAAGAACTGAGAGACTCATTTCCTGTAAATGTCTGAATAGCAAAACATTAAGACTTATCTTTTCAGGGAGTGGCCAAGATGGCAGAGTAGGAAGAGCCTGAGCTCATCTCCTCTCACAAACACATAAAAATTACAATTATTTACAGAGTAACAAATTATGAGAAAGACTATAAGTCTGAAAGAAAGTATCTTCTACAACTAAGGATACAAACAGGGAATTACAATGAGGAAGGCAGGAGGTGTAGAGAAGTGGTATAGTCAAGATCCATACCCCAAGTGGACAAGCTCCAAACAGGAGGATAATTACAATTAGCCAGAAACATGAAGAAAAATAGAGAGGGCCCAAATCAATAAAATCATAAACGAAACAGAAGTAACCACAGAAATGACAGAAAAACAAAGAAGATACTAAGAGATTAGTATAAACAAATATATGCCAAAAAACTGTCAACATAGGAGAAATGTACAAGTTCTTGGAAATATATACTCTCCCAAGGCTAACCGAGGAAACAATAGAAAATATGAATAGACTAATTGCCAGCAAAGAAATTTAATCTGTAAAAAAAAACAAACCTCTCTCAACAAACAAAAGTCCAGGACCACATGGTGTCATAGGTAAATTCTACTACACAATTTTAAAGAGTTAACATCCATCCTTCTCAAAGTACTCCAAAATGTTGCAGAGGAAGGAACACTTCTGATCACTTTCTATGAGGCCAGCATCACCCTGATACCAAAATCAGAAAAAAATATATCAAAGAAGAAGAAATATAGGCCAGAATCATTGAACACTGGGTGAAAAATTATAAGCCAACTGAATTCAACATTACAAGTACCATATATGATTATCAAGTGGGATTCCAGGGATGCAAAGATGGGTCAGTATCTGCAAAACTGATGTGATACATTCAATTAATAAACTGAAAAAAAATGATCATCTTAATAAATGCAGAAAAACTCTTGACAAAATTCAACATCTGTTTATGATAAAAACTGTCAACAAAGTGGGTATGGAGAGAACATTCTTCAAATAAGAAAGACCATATATGATATGCCCACAGCTAACATCATACTCAATGATGAAAGCCAAAAGCATTTTTCACAAGGTCTACAACATAACACGAGTGCCCACGCTCATCACTTTTACTCAACATAGTATTGAAAGTTCTAGCCACATCAATTAGACAAGAAAATAAGATGAATGAAATTGAAAAAGTAAAACTGTTTCTGTTTATAAATGACATGATACTACATGTGGAAAAATCTAAACATGCCACCAAAGGACTCATGAATGAATTCAGTAAAGTTGCAGGATATAAAATTAATATGCAGATATCTGTTGCATTTATAGATACAAAAACTGTAAGAGGAATCAAGAAAAAAAAAGCTCTATTTACAATCATATCTAAAAGAATAAAGTAACTAGAAAGAAATCTAAGGAGATAAAACACTTGTACTCTGAAAACTCTATGATACTCATAAAAGAATTTGAAAAGGACTTATACCAAGGAAAACTGGCTCACGAACCCTGGGCAATCAATAGACTGAATGCAATCACTATCAAAATATCAATGTCAGTTTTCACAGAACTAGAACAAATAATTCTAAACATTGTATGAAAACAGAAAAAATCCAGAACAGTCAAAATGATCTTAAGAAGGAAGACAAAGCTGGAGGTATCACTCATCCCAATTTCAAACTATAAAACTAAACTGCAGTCATCAAACAGTATGGTAATAGCACAGAAACAAACACATAAATCAATGAATAGGGAGTCCAGAAATGAACACACACTTTTAGGTACAATAAATCTATGACAAAGAGGCAAGTATACACAATGGGGAAAAGACGTTCTTCAAAAAATGGTGTTAGGGAAGCTGGACAGATACATGGAAAATAATAAAACGGGACTATTTTCTCAAACACAAAATAAATTCAAAATATATTAAATATTTAATGGAAGTCCTTCAACCATAAAACTTCTTGAAGAAAACATACAGTATGTTCTCTGACATTGGTCTTAGTATTATTTTTCTGAACATGGGAAACAAAACAAAAAACGAACAAATAGGACTGTATCAAACTAAAAGGCTACTGCATGGTGAAGGAAATTATTAACAAATTGAAGAAGACGCCTACTGAATGGGAGAAAATATTTGCAAACAATATACTCAATAGGCATTAATATCCAAGACACACAGAAAACTTAACATCAAAAAAAATACAATTAAAAAATAGGCAGAGAATCTGAACAGGTATTTTTCCAAAGACAGCATACAGATGGCCAATGGACACATGAAAAGAAGCTCAACATCACTAATCATCGGTGTAATGTAAATCAAAACCACAGTGAGATGTCACCTCATACCTGTCAGAGTAACAATTATCAAGACAAAAACAAGTGTTGGTGAGGATATGTAGAAAAGGGAACACGTGTAGTATTGGTGGGAATACAAATTGGTGCAGCTAATATGACACACAAATGGAGATTCCTCAAAAAATTTAAAATGTATTGACCATACATTTTACAACTCCACTCCAGGGTATTTATTCAAAGAAAATGAAAATGCTTATTTGCAAAGATATACTCAATTATATGCTCATTGAAGTATTATTTACAATAGCCAAATGGAAGCAACATAAGTGCACATAAATAGATGAATGGATAAATAGGAGATGGTATATTATATATTATACACACACAGGCACACATATAATGGAATCTTAGCCATAAAAATAAAAAGAATGAAATCCTGCCTTTTGCAACAACATGGAATTGATTGAGAGGGCATTTATTCTAAGTCAATCAGATAAAGGAAGACAAATACTATGTTATTTTACCTAATGTGTAATCTAAGAAAAAAATCATGTCAAACATATCAAAACAAACACAGTTATAGAAACAGAACAAAGAAGTTGTTTATCAGAGGAAGGGAAGGTGGGTAGAGGAAATGAATAAGTGAGGGAGATTAAGAGGTGCAAGCTTCCAGTTGCAAGATAAATAAATCCCTCACGGTTTGAGATATACAGTATGGCAAATATAGTCAAATATAACTACATAATATCTGTGTATGGCAACATAATGTAACTAGGGATATGCAGTGATTATATTGAAATATATAGAAATATAAAATCACTTCAGTAATCACATTGAAATATGAAGAAATGAATCACTATGTTGTGTAACAGGAGCTAACATAGTGTTGCAGATCAACTATACTTCAAAAATAAACAAACTCACAAAAATACAGATTAGTGGTTATTAGAAGAGGGGTCCTAGGGAGGGGGGAGGATCTGGATGAAAGCAGTCACTGGGTACTAACTTTCACTTATAAGATAAATAAGTACTAGGGATGTAGTGTACAACATGATAAATATAATTAACAATGTTGTATGTGATATATTAAAGCTTTTTTAAGCAAGTAAATCCTAAGAGTTCTTATCACAAGAAAAATAATTTTTCTACATTTTAATTTTTATCTATTTGAGATAATGGATGTTCTCTAACCTTATCATGATAATCATTCCATGATGTTGGTCAAATCAGTGTGTTGCACACCTTAAACTTTATACAGTGCTCTATGTCAATTATATCTCAATAAAACTTGAATTAAAAATAAAAAAAAACCCTCATCTCCTGGCCAATGAACATCAGGCAAGAATCTCTCCCTATCTTCAAACTAATAAATTTTTACTGCTTGGATGCTGGCTAGACTCTCCCCCAAACTGCCCTCTGCGCCCACAGACACAGCCCACCCCAAACCTCCAGTGAACTCACCAGTCACTTGATACAGCATATTTTCCAAATTGCAATTCCTCTACTGTTCCTGAGTAACCTCAGTTTCTGGTAATTTGACCTTGCCTCAGTTTATCTTTTTATTTAATCCCACAACTCTCAGAGAGTCTTAGAAAGCAATCAGAAATGGGTTCTCATCAATCAGCACTTTAAACTATATTCACAAGAACTCATGATGCAAAAAATCAATGGGTTGCAAAAAGCTGTTCCAGGTGTGTCACTTTGGTGAAGTTAAATAACCACACATGCCCCCATTTATAAAATATGAAAAAAAAAATCATGGCATATCTCAAGGACTGCTTGTAGCATTAAATGAGATAATGCATTTGCTCAGTCGCTCAGTTGTGTCTGACTTTTTGCCACCCCAAGGACTGTAGCTCAGCAGGCTTCTCTGGCCATGGAATTTTCCAGGTAAGAATACTGGAGTGGGTTGTCATAATACATGAAGTGAATTTAGAGCAATGTCTAGAGTGAATGAAGCATTCTATCAAAATTATGCATTTTGGGTTCTGGTTGTGGTCATTTTAAACTATACCTGGAGAGGGCAGTGGCACCCCACTCCAGTACTCTTGCCTGGAAAATCCCATGGACAGAGGAGCCTGGTGGGCTGCAGTCCATGGGGTCGCTAAGAGTCGGACAGGACTGAGCAACTTCACTTTTCACTTTCATGCATTGGAGAGGAAATGGCAACCCACTCAAGTGTTCTTGCCTGGAGAATCCCAGGGACGGGGGAGCCTGGTGGGCTGCCATCTATGGGGTCGCACAGAGATGGACACGACTGAAGCAACTTAGCAGCAGCAGCAGCAGCAGTGATATAAGTAATAGATTATGTCTCCTCTTTTCTTTTTAGAAAATGATCAACACCTTTGTGAAAAGGCTTTAAGGGAAGTTGGATTCAGACCTGGTTTTTGTTGGGCAAAATGGGAAAAAACATTAAGGAAAATGCTTGAGGGAAGGAAACTGTCTCTTAACTCTATTGCAAAAGTTCTGAATAGCCTAATGGTTCAACTGGAGATACGGGAGCATTAGGTGTATATATATGTATTTTTTAATATAAATTTATTTATTTTAATTGGAGGTTAATTACTTTACAATATTGTATTGGTTTTGCCATACATCAACATGAATCCGCCACGGGTGTACACGTGTTCCCCATCCTGAACCCCGCTCCCCACTCCCTTCCCATACCATCCCTCTGGGTCATCCCTGTGCACCAGCCCCAAGCATCCTGTATCAGGCATGAAATCTGGACTGGTGATTCGTTTCATATATGATATTATACATATTTCAATGTCATTCTCCCAAATCATCCCACCTGCTCCCTCTCCCACAGAGTCCAAAAGACTGTTCTATACATCTGTATCTCTTTTGCTGTCTTGCATACAGGGTTATCGTTACCATCTTTCTAAATTCCATATATATGCATTAGTATACTGTATACGGTATTGGTGTTTTTCTTTCTGGCTTACTTCACTCTGTATAATAGGCTCCAGTTTCATCCACCTCATTAGAACTGATTCAAATGTATTCTTTTTAATGGCTGAGTAGTACTCCATTGTGTATATGTACCACAGCTTTCTTATCCATTCATCTGCTGATCAACATCTAGGTTGCTTCCATGTACTGGCTATTATAAACAGTGCTGCGATGAGCATTGGGGTACACGTGTCTCTTTCAACAGTCTCTTACCCCTATGGCAAAAGTTCTGAATAGCCTAATGGTTCAATTGGAGATACGGGAGCATTAGGTGTATATTTTAAAACAAAAGAATCATTGATTATCACCTGTGATCTACCATAGTCTCTTATTCTTTTGCTAATAACTTTAATTTGATTTCATTATTTTCTTTTACTCCCATCCCCACCTGCCCAAACTCAAATATGAGATTAATACAAACGATTGTTATCTAAGCATCTATATAAGCACTTCTGGAGAAAAGTCACCTCACTGCGTAATATTGACACTGCTTGAAAAGAAACTTTGTAGGCGCATTAGTCATATTGACTAATAATCATGGTCAAAGTCATTAGTCATATTGACCCTGAAAAGATGTAAATAAGCTTGATGGTGAGGAATGATTTATTCAAAGGCTTCAAATCAAGAAGAGTTAAAAGAGTCAGATGTTCTAGCAAACTTGTGTATCTCTCTCAGATGTCTTTTTTATTCTTTCTTATGAAGAACATGGCCACTGACAGATCTGGGACAAATATTTAAGTTGCATGAACAGAGAAGCAAAAAAAAAAAAAAAATTCCCCAAAATAACTCCAACTAGAAATATCTTGGAAAATGTATCTGATTGCTTCAATTTGTCATAAAATTATAGTCTCTCATGTAGTCTCTCATATAGTCTCTCAATGACTATTATTATTATTATAAATTTGTAGGCTATCACCTTTCTAAAGCCATATTATTCTCTATTTTTCTACATCAAATACAATATAAGCTTTCCCAGGAAAAGAACAGTCTTGTAAGTCACCATTAAGCCTCTCAAGCTTTGAACAGAGTCTAATAAGTAAATAGTAATAACTATATGGGGCATTAATAGGTTAAGAATTTTAAAACTAAAATAAAAAATTCAAAATTTTCTGTAGGTATGATTCTGATACATTTCTATTTCTGATAATTTCCTATTACTGAATCTTATAATCTTTATAATCTTAAAGTTGTTTATTTTACTTCTTGTATTTAGGTCCTCCACCAAATGATTTAACAATTTCTTTAAATGCCTGAATTATAGTAGTGTTATATCTGCTACCTCATTATCCACCTTAATTCTTCTCAGAACTAAGCATGTATATTGTTATCATAAAAAGCTGCCTGTGGGTTTCATGGAGCATTTGTTAAACGAAAGGTTATATTCACATGGAATAAAATGACTCAAGCATAAAGCTAAAGTGGGAGCAAAACATACTTTGACCTATTTTTTTTTAAAGTTCTCTAAAGCCAGATGAGTTCATGATATTTCTTTTGACATTTCTCTTCCATTTTCCATTAGGATTTCTTTATAAGAATTTTAGAGGAAAGCAACATATGGGAGAAAATACAAGTATGTAATAAGAACGTGTTCCTTGCCAGTTTAAATTATGCCCTGTCTTTGATTTATTTAAGCAGAGTATAAAATGTGATATTCTGAGACAAGAATTTCTAATAACTTTCTAAAACAATAAACAAATTATAATATAAATAGGTAAAGGAAAGAACCTTGGTTTCTAAAGTAAAGGAATGAATTTTTAATTAAAGAAAAATATAAAAAGTTGTTTTGTTGTGCTACAGAAAAATAAACTAAGGATTTTTATTGTTATCAATAATACCAAAGACTAAGTTATATTCAAATATTCAAAACAAAAAACATTATCCACTATATGTATAAACATAGTTTTCTTCTAAATATATGTGTTTATGTACTATGTGTAAGAATGCATATTTATTTATAGTTTTGTTAAAAAAACATAAACTATGAATATATTTAGAGAAATAAAAAGTATATGCTCATGTAACAGCTATAAAGAAATGTGTGCATCTGGATAATACTGATGCTGATCCAAGTCTTAACTTAAAATTATTTAGCATTTTTATCAAAAAGTGAAAGTAAAATTTTAAAAACATAAAAACCATTTAATTATTATTATTCTAAAAGCAAAGTGTAAGTTTTAATTTCCCTTTGCTGAAAAAGTGTATGACACTAATCCATAATTATAGGCTTTGCTTTGCCATAATTAGCACTCATATCAGTGCTAATCGAGTGGCTATTGAAATAACTGATCTAATAAATAAGGATGGTTATGAATCAGCCTACTTAGACATTTGTAAGCTAAACTGTTTCAGCTTTGACAGAGTTGTTGATTCTTACTGAGTCTATGCTGAATGTATTTAATTGCATACTACTTCTCCCTTTAGTCATCGATTTAATTCACTCAAAGTAAGTCACTCCCTAACAGTCCACAAAAAGCTATTGGTCTTCTGAAGATCTTTGCAGGTTTGTAGAGTTTCATTACTTTCTCGACGTTGATATTCCAGAGTTAGCAATGAGTTTGACCTAATCAATAGCATACGACAGTTAGAGGAGAGCAGTCAAATTGCCAGAGGGAGCCAAAGGGAGTTATCATTCATGTGCTGTCCAGCAAAAGGTCCATTTTACTCAATGATGTCATAAGACTGACAAATTTTATCTGGGGTGCTGTGGGAACTCCATAAATTCTACAGTTTCTCAATTCTGAATTATTGGAGTGGTATACTTTCATTAAAAAACTAAACAGCTGGATAATACTATAGTTACTTTTAAATATAAATGTATGTAAAACTATACATCATATATAAATAGAAGTATATATAAATATACTATAAATATAAATACTATAAATATAAAATATAACTTTTATAAAAATATTAGAATTTTAAGATTTTATTTGATGATATTAAAGTGACTATAGTACTTTATGGGAAGGTAATGAAAATCTGCCAGGAAAAATCCCATGGATGGAGGAGCCTGTGGGCTATAGTCCACGGGATCGCTAAGAGTCGGACACAACTGAGTGACTTCACTTTCACTTTTCACTTTCATACATTGGAGAAGGAAATGGCAACCCACTCCAGTGTTCTTGCCTGGAGAATCCCAGGGATGGGGGAGCCTGGTGGGATGCCATCAGTGGAGTTGCACAGAGTTGGACATGACTGAAGCAACTTAGCAGCAGCAGCAATGAAAATCTGCAAAATAACCAGTTTTCCTTCATATGCTGCTCTTCATGAGGCACACTTCTCTAAGTTATTTGGCTTATTTTGGTGGATGGCCATTTGGATGGAGAAAGTGGTCAGATAAAGGAGAAATATAAGACACACAAGCATAGGAATGAGTGCTGTATTGAACATGGGGTGAGAAAAGGAATGTCACAGCATCCCCTAAGCTTAGTCACACCTTTGTGTGTGACTAACCTTTGTCACACCTGTCTAGGTGGTGATGGCTTTCAGCAGGACATTGAAGAAGAAAACTAGATTTAAGAGGAATCATTTGAGTTTATTAATGGATATGTTCAGCTGCCTTTGAGGCATTAAAGTGGAAAGGTTGAACAAACAAGTATAAGTTAAATTTTTCAGATTCATGTTTAGCAAACTTTGTAAAGATTTTGGCTTATATAAAGGTACAAATTATTCATACTACAAGGCCATAGGAAAGAGTGGTAAACACATTTAGGACCTGCCCTGCCAAAGTAACTATATTGTCTTATGACATTAAACATTACCATATATCATAGTTCTTCATTTAAGAAAAACCGATAAAATCTTGAAGAACTATGAAAAAACAAAAATGTTCTTTAAAATGTCAGCTTTTTAGAGTACATGGTCAGAAACTCCCGTTCTATTATTTTCAATAGCTACCTATTTAACTGCCAAATTTAGTTAAGAAACTTGTAAGAATATTATTCACTTTCTCCAAGGAGGCACATTGTAAAACTTTAGAATAGAAAGGCTCCCTATCTCTCTGTTATCTGTTCCTGAATTTTCTTCTCCCCTCCATGTTTATTACATTCCCTCTTACAACTAAGAAAAGCTAATGCACTGCTTCTCACAATCCTACAAAGCTAACATATAAAAAATACTGTATACAGGATCACCCAGAGAAGACATGTCTTTTTGTCCTAAACCTGAAAGCATTTACTTAGGTATTTTATGAAATCAAAGTACTTTAAAAAATGTTAGAAAAGAATCGATGTTACATGTTATATGAGCTATTAAGCATTCTTTTAGAAAGGTTTGGCTAAGTGCTAATTAAGTGCTCTGCTGATTCACTTTCCTGAAGGTTTTTTCATTCTTCAAAGCAGAATCACCTGAACATAATACAGTTGCTATTGAGTACTTTTGCTATTAGCAGTTCAGAAACATTATCATCTGAGTTTGAAAAGAAATTTATATAGATCAAAAGAAAATGCTATCAGATCATAACACCAATTAAATAGCAAACTCACCCTGATAAACTATTAGTAACTTTCTGCAATTACCAGTGAATTGATCAAACTGAAATTAATTCAATAAATTACAAAGTCCTACAATTATTTCTACCAAGTGAGTAATGGGCTACCTATGGGAAAAAAAATTCAACAAATGCTCTTCTGTCAGCTTATTACAAGAGATGAATATTACTTAAATCATTTTAAATGCAGTTCCCAAATTTATATTTCATTATTAAAACATATCCTTTCTTTTTTTTAGAATGGCATTGCAAAATATATTTAGTATTCAGTTCAGTTCAGTTCAGTTCAGTCGCTCAGTCGTGTCCGACTGAGACCCCATGAATGGCAGCACGCCAGGCCTCCCTGTCCATCACCAACTCTCGGTGTTTACCCAAACTTATGTCCATCGTGTCGGTGATGCCATCCAGCCATCTCATTCTCTGTTGTCCCCTTCTCCTCCTGCTATAACTGATTCATTATTCATAAGTTATGTATAAAGAACCTCCTATAAGGGGGGTATTCTGTTAATTACTAGGATATAATATTGAGAAAGATGTGTATTGTCCCTGTGTCCATGGAGGTGATTTTTCTGTGAAAGGATGTAGACAATTAGGTATGTAAAGATAATAAAAATGAAAGTTAAAAAATTACGATTGAGAAAGTGTAAAGCACTATGGGCATTTACAGAATGAACACCAAATAAGTCTGGGGATTAAGGGAGGACAGGAACAATGATAACTTCTCAATACTGTATTTTGGGGATAGTAATCCAGTTATGCATCACTCATGTTAAGTTGCTTTCTTTAGTTTTTGTTGCTGCTCTTCCTCATTATTTTATCTATTTAATTGATTACTGAATAATGACTTGGTATCAGAGATTTAAGGTACCTTATCTGTGACACTTAACCTTAAGTCCTTGGTACATACTCGGCAGATCTCCAATTGCCAGTAGCTATATTTCTTTGCCCAAGAGTTCCTCTGGATTTTTGGAGTCATCTTTTCCACCACCCCACACATGTATTTCCTAGGATCCTCCCGAATAAACTCTTTACAGTAATACTTGATGGAAGATATGCTTCTGGGTAAATACAAATAGACTGCAAACTGGTGACTGTATTTTTTCATGAATTTGATCATTTTCTGTATGATCCTTGACATTGTGAATTGGCTAATTTGTCTAAATCTTCTCACATATTTTTTCTACTGTAGGTTTTATATTTAAGTATTGCCCCTGGCTACTCTGTACATAATGAGTGTGTCTGTCATTTAGCAATCAAATATTGGTATATTGGTATGAATTTTCTAGAAAGAAGCAATTATGTGATTTGATTAATTTTTCAACTACTTAAAAGGAGTGAATATATGTAAAATATATATTTACTATATAGTATATAAAACAAATAAAATACCTATATAAATGAGTTGTTTTATATCCTAAGAGAAACGAGGAAGCAAAATGATAGGTTAGTTAATGCAGGTAACAATTTTTTGCTCACTGCTGAATCTCCCACACTTAATATGAGATTAGTACTTAATAAAAATTAATAAATATTTTATAAAAGAATGTCATAAGATCAAAGAATAGTCACTGAAACTCTTTCTAAACATAGGACAGCATTGCAAGATTTGAAACTATGCTATTGGCCATTTCTGTTTAAGAAAAATGTGCTTTTCATCAGCGTTAGTGAGTAGACAACTTTAAAAACATTAGGCATGTCAAACAAATAAACAAACTACTTGAATACAACACAGGGAGTTCATGTTAAATGATTATCAGAATAAAGGGGATTGTGATTTATATCACCTATAAGACACCATGAGTTGAAAGAGAAGTGATACAAGCAGAACCCATGCTGTTTCCTGTGGTACAGTAGTAGTTAGTATAGCAAAAGGTTACTGCCATTCATTTAAACAAAATGGGTATTTTATGTACCTTCACTGTCAGACAAGATGCACTTGAGCGATGCTTTTGTCGAATATTATAAAGGGCATGAGTGATGGGGGTGAGGGATGAAGCAAGGAGAGAGAAAAAGCTATTTCATCCTATTGATAGCCAACCCTAGAGACAGCTATTCTCTTTTGAGCATAGTATCAAGTGACTTTTCAAATGACCCTGGCTCATTCTCCTAAAAGAAAATCTTTCTAGGTGGGTAATTCAAACATTTATTATCAGCTCAATAGGGAACTGAAAAAAAAAAAAAAAAAAAAAAGGGCTTCCTTGTAATGTGCCGTTTTGCTTCCTTCAGAATGAAGGGCATTGGAATTCCTATCTTTACTAAGTAAGGTGTCCTGTTTGAAAGTATAGTTGTTTATAGTCACATATAGTAACATAACTAATAGTTACTTTGTGACTAGCCTCCTACAATTACCTACAGGAGCCTGCAATTAACCATCCTCCTAGGGTGACCTGAAGATTTAAATAGATTTTGAGCGCCTTCTCTAATGCTTTTACCTATAACTATAAAAAGATATGATATTGGAAATAACTAATTGATATATGGTTTTGAGCAATAATGTCAGTAACTAACAATTACCACAGCCTAGATTGAGTAAATACCTTATACTAGAAGTAAATACCTTATAAGAGACTTGTCAAATAGTTTGCATTTACCTAATTTCATCCTCACACCTGCCCAGTGCACTGGGACGACCCAGAGGGATGGTAGGGGGAGGGAGGGGGGAGGAGGGTTCAGGATGGGGAACATGTGTATACCTGTGGTGGATTCGTGTTGATATATGGCAAAACCAATACAATATTATAAAGAAAAAATAAAAAAAAGACTATTATCATTATTCTCATTTTAAAGACAAGGAAGCTAAGTCTGAGAGTGGTTAAATACAATTTTCATAGCCAAAACAATTAGATAATATGACTATTACCCAATTCTGATAAGAATAAATAGCTAAATGACTTAATTCCTGGATTCATAAAAATATTTTTAAAGTTTTTTTTTTTTTAATGCTTCTAAAAGATGTAAGAAACAAAACAATTTTGGGCAAGGTTTAATGACTGTCATTATTTAGTCACTAAGTTGTGTGTGACTCTTTGCAACTCCATGGACTGTAGCCCACCAGGCTCCACTGTCCATGGGATTTCCCAGGCAAGAATACTGGAGTGACTTGCCATTTCCTTCCCCAGAGGATCTTCCCAACCCAGGAACTGAATCCGCATCTCCCACATTGGCAGGCGGATTCTTTACCAGTGATCCACCAGCGAAGCAAGTTTAATGATGCCGCATGCAAAATCACTTCTATCCATTCACACTTGGGATAGAAATTTCAGCAGCATAGTAGCATGTGTGCATCACTATCTTGAAAAATGCAAACGAGCGAAATCGCTTCTGTCATGTCTGACTCTTTGCAACCCTATGGGCTGTAGGCCATCAGGCTCCTTTGTCCCTGGGGTTCTCCAAGCAATAATACTGGAATGACCCGTGTCTTCTTCCAGGGTATCTTCCTGACCCAAGGATCGAATCCTGGTTTCTTACATCTCCTGCATTAGCAGGTGGGTTCTTTACCACTAGTGTCACCTGGAAAGTCCATCTGCAAAGGCATAAAATCTTTACCTGTGAACAGGAAACAGAAGCAGGTAAAATGCTAATTTCTGTATGGACATCTAATTCAGAAAGCTCTAGCAGAAGAATAAATTGCTTTAATGCATACTTTTTTTAGTTCTGAAAAGCCAATTGAAAATATTTTTTATAATATTACACCCAAATGTTCTTCACTGGGTTCATTTGAAGGACCAATGTAACTAAAATATAACAACTATCATTAACTTTTAAACAAACTCATTTTTTTCCATCAATAAAAGACTGTTACAGAATATTTGGTAGAAATCTGATGTGGGTATGTGAAAAATGAATCCTAAAAGATTTATCTTGTCTCTTAGAGAATATAAAAGTGACAAAGCCAGCTGTTCCCCTTTCTGGATCTGATTCTTAATGCCAAGAATGTCTTAATTGATGATGTCATGTAAAAGTCATAGTTTACTTTTGAGTGAGACAGAATTACACAGGCATTTTAATGATGTTCCAGATCTGAGAAACCCAGGAGTGTATTAACCAGTGTATTTAATAATCATGCTATAAAAGAGTGATAATGTGTATAAATATGTTCTCATGTATCTGACACATAAAGGTCAGTAACTTATACTATTATCATTTTTGCTAATTGAATAATAATCATAGTCAAGAACTGGTTATTACTTAGGAATGGAAGACATGATGGAAGAATGGAAACAAGAAAAAGTGAGAGGATATGAAACTAGTAGAATCAAAAGAAGAACAAGGAAGTAAAGAAGGAATGGATTAAGAAAATTCAGTTAATTTGGAAGATGGTAACTTATGCAAATTGACTGTCAAATACATCCTATGAGCCGAAGCAGAGCTCCTTAAATGTGCTAAGCTGTACCACACAGACAAGGAGAGAGTGATGGTACCATGAGATGTCAATAACCATTACTGTGTACCACTGGCTATGGAGGAGAATGATGAGATTGATCTGTTAGCATCATTCATTCAATAAGGAAGAGTTTTAAAGATTTTGTAGGAATGATGTAAAACTCTGCCTTTTTTGTTATCAATATAAATTATAAAATGAAATTATTGCAAATTTTCCTCAGCTACAATGAAATGCATATGTCTGAAAAAGCAGCATGTGATGGTGGCTGCAGACATGAAATTAAAAGACACTAGCTCCTTGGAAGACAAGTTATGACAAACCCAGGAAGCATATTCAAAAGCAGAGACATCACTTTTCCAACAAAGATCTGTATAGTCAAAGCTATGGTTTTTCCCGTAGTCATATATGGATGTGAAAATTAAACCATAAGAAGGCTGATCAGAGAAAAGAATTGACGCTTTTGAACTGTGGTGTTGGAGAAGACTCTTGAGAGTCACTTGGACTGCAAGGAGATCAAACCAGTCAATCCTAAAGGAAATCAATCCTGAGTATTCATTGGAAGGACTGATGCTGAAGCTGAAGCTCCAATACTTTGGCCACCTGATATGAAGGGCTGACTCATTAGAAAAGCCCCTGATGCTGGGAGAGATTGAAGGCAAAAAAAGAGAGCAGCAGAGGATGAGATGGTTGGATAGCATCACAGACTCAATGGGTGTGAATTTGAGCAAACTCTGGGAGATAGTGAAGGACAGGGAAGCCTAGTGTGCTGCAGTCTATGAGGTTGTAAAGAGTCAGAATAGACTTAGTGAATGAACAACAACAGACTGATTAAATTGTGTACCTCTCTGAACTTTGGTCCTTTGGCTTAGAAAGAACTCAAAAAGAAAATTTTAAAACAGTTGATTGACAATTGGCTGAATTAAGGGTTCTTGGCTACTCACATATGGAGTAGAGTTTCCATCATGTTAATGTAGGAAAGAATTGTGTTGTGGCTCAGATGCCACAGACTCTTACTATTTGAACCAAGTTTAAGTAGATTTTGTTTAGTAAATATTTCTTCTTTTATTGCACGCCCTTAAAAACATTCCCAGAGATTTTGTACATTTTAAAAAATAATTTTTATCATTTCACTAGGGAAGAGATCTAGGGAGTTCTTCATACTGGCACATAGTCAATGAATCCTTCAGTTGAGAGTCATTTTTTTAAAACAAAAATGTATTGTAATCCATTTCAAAAAAAAAAATAATAAAACACCTGACACTTTTAATTCTTAGCTAAAAGTTAACTCTCATCTGAAGTTTCTGGCATCTTCCTCCAGACTTTCTGTAGATATGAATTTGCCTATATATGATACCTCATATGAGAGGAATCATATAATATTTGTCCCTTTGGGTCTGGCTTATTTAACTCGGCATAACGTTTTCAAGGTTCATCCACGTTGTAGCATGTGTCAGAATTTCAGTTCTTTTTTAGGGCTCAATAATATTCCATACTATGTATATACTGTATATTGTTTATCCATTCATCTATTGATGAATTTTGGAGAAGGCAATGGCACCCCACTCCAGTATTCTTGCCTGGAAAATCCCATGGAGGGAGGAGACTGGTAGGCTGCAGTCCATGGGGTCGTGAAGAGTTGGACACGACTGAGCGACTTCACTTTCACTTTTCACTTTCCTGCATTGGAGAAGGAAATGGCAACCCACTCCAGTGTTCTTGCCTGGAGAATCCCAGGGACGGGTGAGCCTGGTGGGCTGCCGTCTATGGGGTTGCACAGAGTTGAACATGACTGAAAGGACTTAGCAGCAGCAGCATTGATGAATTTCAGGTAATTTGCAACAATGCCCACTGCTTTTTCTGTGGGTGTTTCTAGTTATGTGAGAAGGAGACAAGCAAGTCTTTAAGGTAACCTCCAAATGTGTTGGAAGAGACATACATGCTCACTTGCAAATAAGGTCTTCTTTACTCCCTCCAGTTCTAAGAGGGGAGCTGAGAACCAGGTTGCCACCACTTAAGAATCAAGACAATCATTGCACCAGGGAGGGTGCCAAGGGAAATAAAAATACCACAAACATCCTACCATTTTGAAGATAACTGTGTATTAATTGGGGCTTTGTTTCATTGCCACAAATCTTTGATTGTTTTCTAGAGCTCCTACAGCTTATGGTAGATTTTTGATGTTTCTGTGGGAGAATGAAAACTTGGAGATTTGTAATCTGCCTTTTGGCTGATGTTAGCCCTCACATATTTTAAATTAAGTGCTGTAGCACTAATATATATATTTAAAAACAAAATGAAAAGAAATCTATATATACTCAGTGTATTAACAAAAAAAAAAAAAAAGTAGGGAAAAACCATAAATTTGCCCATTATCTCTTGATGATTTTAAGTCTCTTGTCACAGGACAGGTTATCATAGGCCCCATCATTCCTTTGCTTTGAGTATGTATGGCTTTCCACGTTGATGACTCTTCTTAGACAAAGGATCTCCTCTGAGAGTCACTGCCCCAAAAGGAATTGAAAGAATAGATGACGATATCAGGGTGTTTTCAGAAGAAATGACTATAGAGCAACCACAACAAGAAAACCTTGTAATAGAAACCCAGATCTTTTATGCCTCCGCTCCTTATAGTCACATCTTATTTCTCATTGTTTCATTTCATTCTATGACTGGAAGATGGAGCAGGAAAAGGTGGATGACCAACTCTTCATCGTTCAATTAGTTTACTTTTCTTGGAGATATGTACCTAATACTAAATATTCTATGTCTTGGTGAAACAGGTTGACCACCATAGATACCTTTTATTTATATAATATGTTTCTCAGTCAAAACATGTAAGTTGCAAACCCTGACAATTTGTGAACATTTAGGGAAACTTTTGTTGTAAATAAGCAAGGAAAAATAAAAACAACCTAGATGTCCGTCAGCAGATGATTGGATAAGAAAGCTGTGGTACATATACACAATGGAGTATTGCTATGCTAAGTAACTTGAGTCGTGTCCAACTCTGTGTGACCCCATAGATGGCAGCCACCAGGCTCCCCTATCCCTGGGATTCTCCAGGCAAGAACACTGGAGTGGGTTGCCATTTCCTTCTCCAATGTATGAAAGTGAAAAGTGAAAGCAAAGTCATTCAGTTGTGTCCAACTCTTTAGCGACCCCATGGACTTCAGCCTTCCAGGCTCCTCTATCCATGGGATTTTCCAGGCAAGAGTACTGGAGTAGAGTGCCATTGCCTTCTCCACAATGGAGTATTACCCAGCCATTAAAAAGAATACATTTGTATCAGTTCTAATGAGGTGGATGAAACTGGAGCCTATTATACAGAGTGAAGTAAGCCAGAAAGAAAAACACCAATACAGTATACTAACGCATATATATGGAATTTAGAAAGATGGTAACGATAACCCTGTAAGCGAGACAGCAAAAGAGACACAGATGTATAGAACAGTCTTTTGGACTCTGTGGGAGAGGAAGAGGGTGGGATGATTTGGGAGAATGGCATTGAAACATGTATAATATCATATATGAAATGAATCGCCAGTCCAGGTTCGATGCATGATACTGGATGCTTGGGGCTGGTGCACTGGGATGACCCAGAGGGATGGTACGGGGAAAGAGGAGGGAGGGGGGTTCAGGATGGGGAGGACATGTGTATACCCGTGATGGATTCATGTTGATGTATGGCAAAACCAATACAATATTGTAATTAACCTCCAATTAAAATAAATAAATTTATACTAAAAAAAAAGAAAAAAATCATCTAGTGAGATATTCATACAATATAGGCTACTTCCCTCATTAATTCCAACACCAAAATTAAGTAATTATATAAATACATTATGAATGTAATGCTAGTTTAAATGTAAGATACAGTTAAAAACATAAAATATTACCGTCATACATGAGTAGGATTCTAAGTAACAAACTGCTACTGTCATGAAGAATATTATGATCAATCCTATATCTCCGGATATTAAATCAATGGTTCATTTTCAGGTAATATCATCTTATAACCAAGATAAAATTGTATATTTAATAAGTGCATTCCCAAATCAGGCCATAATCTTAACCAATTACTCTGGAAAACATATTTCTAAGTATTCTGTGACATTTTTCCTCCTAAGAATATTCCCAGTTTAAAAATGAAGGCAAAATTTAGAAATACTATTTTCATATAATTAACTATAAATTCATATTTTTGCATAGTATATATTTATATGGCAGGAATTGAGCTATGTTTTCAGAAACTAAATTTTACAATTTAGTTCTTTTTAAATTGTCCATACTGAAATATAATCACACTTCTTGATGTCTTACTGAGCTCAGGTTATAACAATCTTTTTTTTTTTTTAATGTTTATACAAAGGCTGTAGTTTAGTATGAAACTTCAAAACCTTGGTCCCCAATTTAAGCATGATATAGAATATAGACATTGTTTTAAAAGTGTCAGCTTCAAAATATTCAGACAGAAAACAATGCCAAAAATCTAATAACTGTTGTATGATATTTAAATGAATGTGATGGGCTTTATAAGGCATTTAATCTCTATGCTTGTGTCTACATGACAATCTGGCTGAAAAAAACAATAAATTAGATAGTCATCTGGGGATTTCATTTAAGGACAGATATATCTGAAAAAATGAATAAGTTTAACTTCTCTTTTTAGTTTGAATGTCATGTCTGTATAAGAAAGTGCTATTGTTACAATATATTAAAGAATTTGCTGAAACATAAATCTTAAAAATTAACATTTTCTGTATGATATCATTTCTAACATAGACTTACTTAGGCTTACTTTTTTGGTATTACTCCAACAAATGCTCACTGACTATACTTTTAAAATTATTTCTAGTATTAGAAAATGTTATAAATACACAAATGCAGCATCCATTTGAGGTAGGCTCTAATACAGCAGTATATCATTTTCTGTAATATGTTCTATTTTATAATATTTACATATCTAATGCATTCAGAAAAGTTAATTTATGACATTTGAAATAATTGTACTTGAACATTAAATATGTTAAATGATTACCCTGACATTGCTGTTGTGGCTTAGTCGATCAGTTTTGTCTAACTCTTTGTGACCCCATGGACTGTAGCACAACAGGCATTCCTGTCCTTCATCTCCCAGAGCTTGCTCAAACTCATGTCCATTGCATCAGTGATGCCATCCAACTATCTCAGCCTCTCTCGTCCCCTTCTTCACCTGCCAGCAATCTTTCTCAGCATCAGGGTCTCTTCCAATGAGTCAGCTCTTCATATCAGGTGGTCAAAGTACTGGAACTTCAGCTTCAGCATCAATAATTCCAATGAATATTCAGGACTGATTTCTTTTAGGATTGACTGGTTTGATTTCCTTGCTGTCCAAGGGACTCTCAAGAGGCTTCTCCAACACCAGAATGCAAAAGCGTCAATTCTTCAGCCTTCAGCTTTCTTTACGGTCCTACTCTCACATCCATACATGAGTACTGGAGAAACAGTTTGACTTTATGGACCTTTGTGGGCAAAGTAATGTCTTTGCTTTTTAATATGCTGTCTAGGTTGGTCATAGCTTTTCTTCCAAGGAGTAAGTATCTTTTAATTACATGGCTGTAGTCACCATCTGCAGTGATTTCGGAGCCCAAGAAAATAAAGTCTGTCACTGTTTCCATTTTTTCCTCATCTATTTGCCATGAAGTGTTGGGACCAGATACCATGATCTTCGTTTTTTGAATGTTAAGCTTTAAACCAGATTTTTCACTCTCCTCTTTCACTTTCATCAAGAAGCTCTTTAGTTCCTCTTGGCCTTCTGCCATAAGGGTGGTGTCATCTGAATATCTGAGGTCACTGATATTTCTCCAGGCAGTCTTGATTCCAGCTTGTGCTTCATCCAGTCCAGCATTTCAAATGATATATTCTGTATATAAGTTAAATAAGCAGGGTGACAATATACAGCCTTGATGTAATCCTTTCCCAATCTGGAACTGGTCCATATTTCCATGTCCAGTTTTCACTCTTGCTTATTGACCTGTGTACAGATTTCTCAGGAGGCAGGTAATGTAGTTTGGTATTCCCATCTCTTTAAGAATTTTCCAATTTGTTGTGGTGCATACAATCAAAGGCTTTTGCATAGTCAATGAAGCAGAAATAGATGTTTCTCTGAAATTTTCTTGCTTTATCTATGATCCAATGGATGTTGGCAATTTGATCTTAGGTTTTATTGCCTTTTCAAAATCCAGCTTGAACATCTGCAAGTTTTTGGATCATGTAATGTTGAAGCCTGGCTTGGAGAATTTTGAGCATTATTTTGCTAGCTTTGGGGCTTCCCTGATAGCTCAGTTGGTAAAGAATCTGCCTGCAATGCTGGAGACATTGGTTCCATTCCTGGGTCAGGAAGATCCACTGGAGAGGGGATAGGCTACCCACTCCAGTATTCTTGGGTTTCCCGTGTGGCTCAGCTGGTAAAGAGACTACCTGTAATGCGGGAAACCTGGGTTTGGTCCCTGAGTTAGGAAGATCCCCTGGAGAAGGGAATGGCTACCCACTCCAGTACTCTGGCCTGGAGAATTCCATGGATTGTAAAGTCCATGGGGTCACAAAGAATTGAACACAATTGAGCAACCTTCATTTTCTCTTTTTTTAGCTAACATGTGAAATGAGTACAATTGTGTGGTAGTTTGAACATTTTTTGGCATTGCCCTTTTTTGGGATTGGAATGAAAACTGACCTTTTGGAGTTCTGTGATCACTGCTGAGTTTTCCAAATTTGCTGGCATACTGGGTGCAGCAATTTCACAGCATCATCTTTTAGGATTTGAAATAGCTCAGCTGGAATTCCATCATCACCAGTAGCTTTGTTGATAATGGTGATAATAAGGCCCACTGACTTCTCACTTAAGGATGTCTAGCTCTAGGTAAGTGATCACATCATCGTGGTTATCTGGATCCTTAAGATTTTTTTTTTTTTGGTACAGTTTTTCTGTAAATTCTTGCCACTTCTTAATATCTTCTGCTTCTGTCAGGTCCATACCATTTCTGTCTTTTATTGAGTCCATCTTTGCATGAAATGTTCCCTTTGTATCTCTAATTTTCTTGAAGAGATCTCTAGTCTTTCCTATTCTATTGTTTTCCTATATTTCTTTGCATTTTTCACTTTAGGAAGGCTTTCTTATCTCTCCTTACTATTCTTTGGAACTCTGCATTCAAATGGGTATATCTTTTCTTTTCTCCTTTGCCTTTCATGTCTCTTCTTTTCTTAGCTATTTGTAAGGCCTCCTCGGACAACTATTTTGCCTTTCTGCATTTATTTTTTTTTGGCAATGGTTTTGATCAATATCTCCTGTACAATGTTTGGAACCTCTGTCCATAGTTCTTCAGGCATTCTGTCTATCATATCTAATCCCTTGAATCTATTTTTCACTTTCATTATAAAATCACCAGGGATTTTATTTAGGTCATACCCAAATGCCCTAGTGGCTTTCACTACTTTCTTAAATTTAAGTCTGATTTTTGCATTAAGGACTTCATGATCTGAGGCACAATCAGCTCCTGGTCTTGTTTTTGCTGACTTTAGAGAGCTTCTCCATCTTCTCCATCAATCTGTTGATGTCCATGTGACATTACCTAACTATATCCCCTTTGATGATTTGAACTGTTGACATTCTATCTTCAAATAGATGGTATTTTAACTAACAAATAGGCACTTTAAGGATAAAATAGATAAACTGAATGTGTATTAAGAAATATGAGTGAAATCTTTGTAGCAAATTGTAATTTTCCTTTTAAGGGTTAGGATAATAGTAGCAATGACTGAAGATTAACACACAGAGAAAGGAATTATTACTAAATTATAAATACAAATGTTAAAGAAATACAAATGTTAGGGGAAATAACTAGGAGAAGTAGTAATATATTAATAATCTTCCAAAGGTAGAAGGAAATGAAAAATAGATTGGAAGATTAAACCTAAGACATAATAAAAATAGATGATACAGCAAAATATAAATGAGAATAAAACAAATGTTTATCTTTCTTTTTTTTCTTAAAATCATATACAGACTATACTTTTTAAAGTGAAAATCTCATATAGTGATAAAATTAAGTGCCTTTGAAAGATATGGACCTGAGTGTGCAAGCAAGCTTAGAAATTAATAAGGTATGGTATTTTTTATTATGACACTTTTAAAGCAGTCTAATCTTCATAGTAAAATTGAGGAGAAAGTACATAGATTTCCCATATGCCCCCACCTCCACACATTTCTAACCTCTCCTCTTAGCAATATCTTTCACCAGAGTGGTGCAATTTTAATAATTGATGACCATATAGTGATCATAATCACCCTGAGTAAACAATTTACATTATGGTTCACCCTTGGTATTGTACATTCTGTTGGTTGAGATAAAGGTATAATGACATGCATCCATAATTATAATATGATGCAGAGTATTTTCATTACTAAAAATTGTCTGTGCTTTGTCTATTCATTCTTCCCATTATCCTCACTCTAGGAATTCATTGAATTTTTTATTGGTCTCCATGGTCTTGTCTTTTCCAGATTGTCATATAGTTAGAATAATAGGACATGTAGACTTTTCAGATTGGTTTCCTTTGTTTTGTAATATGCATTTAAGTTTCCTCTGTTTCATGTTTGATAGATCATTGATTTATAGCACTGAATAATATTCCATTGTTTGAATGTACCACACTTTAATCACTTACTGAAAGACATCTTTGTTGCTTTCAAGTTTTGCTAATCATGAATAAAGCTGCTGTAAACCTCCATATGATGGTTTCTGTGTGGACATAAGTTTTCATCTTCTTTGGTAAATAACAAGGACTGCAATTGCTGGCTCATATATTGATGATGTTTAGTTTTCTAAAAGACCACCAAACTGACTTCCAAAGTGACTGAAGCAGTTTTAATTCCCAGGAGCCATGAATGAGACTTCCTGCACACTTTAGCAACACATGGTGTTATCTGTGTTCTGGATTTAAGATCCCCTGGAAAAGGAAATGGCAACCTAGTTGCCATTCTAATATGCCACCTAATGCCATTCTAGTATTCTTGCCTGGAAAATCCCATGGACAGAGGAGCCTGGCGTGTCACAGTGCACGTGGTCGCAAAGAGTCAGATGTGCCTGAGAGACTAACAACAGGCAGGTAGAAGAATCTCGTTGTTGTTTTATTTTTTTTAATTAATTTTATTTTATTTTTAAACTTTACATAATTGTATTCGTTTTGCCAAATATCAAAATGAATCCACCACAGGTATACATGTGTTCCCCATCCTGAACCCTCCTCCCTCCTCCCTCCCCATACCATCCTTCTGGGTCGTCCCAGTGCACTAGCCCCAAGCATCCAGTATCGTGCATTGAACCTGGACTGGCATCTCGTTTCATACATGATATTTTACATGTTTCAATGCCATTCTCCCAAATCTTCCCACCCTCTCCCTCTCCCACAAAGTCTTGTATTTCCTTGATGACATATGATATGGAGTTTCTTTTCATATGCTCAATTGCCATCTGCAGATCTCCTTTGGTGAGATCTGTTCAAATTTTTGCTCATGTTTTAATTTGGTTGTTTTCTATTGATAGGTTTCCTTCTCCTTCAACATTGTTTTGACTATTCTGGATCTTTTGCCTCTTAATAAAACTTTAAAATTAGCTTACCAATATCCCAATATAGCTATGATTTTGATTGAGTTTTCATTTAATCTAAAGATCAAGTTGGGAAGAACTAAAAATCAAGTAAGAACTTCGACAATATTGGGCCTCTCTATCAACATTCATAAGCATGGACTATTTCTCCAGGTTTTTTAATTAATTAATTAATTAATTAATTAATTTTACTTTATAATATTGTATTGGTTTTGTCATACATCAACATGCATCCACCATGGGTGTACATGTGTTCCCCATCTTAACTTAGAGAAATTCTCAGTCATTGCTCTTTGAAATATTTCTTCTCTTTCATTTTTATTTTTCTTATCCTTTTGGTGTTCAATTACACACAGTATATGCTTGTTCTGTATTATTTGGCTATTCTGTTTTGTTATTTACAATTTTTATTCTTTTTGCTTTTCAGTTTTGAGGATTTGGTTTTTGACAACACAAACTTCAAGAATGTGGGTGGTTTGAAGGAGAAAGGAGGAAAAAAATGGAAATTACAAGCAAGTATAACACCTAATTCTCTGCCAAGACAAAAAAAGACCAGGATTTGGGAGAGGGGGGTTAGAATTCACCACTTAAGAAAGCTTTGAGATTGATACTATTCTAAGTGTTAGGCATGTTTAAGTTTAATTAAAAAGTAAAATAAGAAAAGAGAGTAAGGGTGGGAGAAAAAATAAAATTTCAGAAATAAATTTGTAGATATTGGAATCAAGTGACAATTTTCAGAGGCCATATTAAAAATATGTGGAAAGAATAAGAAGGGGAAAACTGAGTTACATGAGTATGTGAATAGAGAAGCTGAAAGGCAACAGTTCAGATGAAGATGAATGAACAAAATCTACATGTTAGAATGGACATATGATAAGAAACTCTGAAACATAAAATAGATAAAGACATATCTTGCTTAGTCACTGGGTCTCACAATTTTCCAGAGATATAAATAGAAAAAAAAATTACAAACATGAGGGAAAAAAAAAACATATAGCATCAGAATTCAACATGGCAGTAGTGAATCATAGAAAATAATGGAGTGTTTTGATTATCATATACAGCCATAGTTAATTTAATGGAAAATGAACACATATTTTCAACTATGAAACTTCCTTTGGAAAACAAATGATTGGTAAAAGATGAACACAAATATAAACATATGGGCTGGTAGCTTGTGATAAAAGGACTAATATGAGACCACGGTTTCAGAAAAGATTACTAGTCAGAGGGCAGACACACTGAAACCATACTCACAGAAAACTAGTCAATCTAATCACTCTAGGACCACAGCCTTGTCTAACTCAATGAAACTAAGCCATGCCCATGGGGCAACCCAAGACGGGCGGGTCATGCTGGAGAGATCTGACAGAATGTGGTCCACTGGAGAAGGGAATGGCAAACCACTTCAGTATGCTTGCCTTGAGAACCCCATGAACAGTATGAAAAGGCAAAATGATAGGATACTGAAAGAGAAACTCCCCAGGTCAGTAGGTGCCCAATATGCTACTGGAGATCAGTGGAGAAATAACTCCAGAAAGAATGAAGGGATGGAGCCAAAGCAAAAAGAATACCCAGCTGTGGATGTGACTGGTGATAGAAGCAAAGTCTGATGCTGTAAAGAGCAATATTGCATAGGAACCTGGAATGTCAGGTCCAAGAATCAAGGCAAATTGGAAGTGGTAAAATAAGAGATGGCAAGAATGAATGTCGACATTCTAGGAATCAGCGAACTGAAATGGACTGGAATGGGTGAATTTAACTCAGATGACCATTATATCTACTACTGTGGGCAGGAATCTCTCAGAAGAAATGGAGTAGGCATCATGGTCAACAAAAGAGTCCTAAATACAGTACTTGGATGCAATTTCAAAAATGACAGAATTATCTCTGTTCGTTTCCAAGGCAAACCATTCAATATCACAGTAATCCAAGTCTATGCCCCAATCAGTAATGCTGAAGAAGCTGAAGTTGAATGGTTCTATGAAGACCTACAAGACCTTTTAGAACTAACACCCAGAAAAGATGTCCTTTTCATTATAGGGGACTGGAATGCAAAAGTAGGAAGTCAAGAAACACCTGGAGTAACAGGCAAATTTGGCCTTGGAATACGGAATGAAGCAGGGCAAAGACTAATAGAGTTTTGCCAAGAAAATGCACTGGTCATAGCAAACATAGAAGAGGTTCCAAAACACAAGAGAAGACTCTATACATGGACATCAACAGATGGTCAATGCCAAAATCAGATTGATTATATTCTTTGCAGCCAAAGATGGAGAAGCTCTATACAGTCAGCAAAAACAAGACCGGGAGCTAACTGTGGCTCAGACCATGAACTCCTTATTGCCAAATTCAGACGTAAATTGAAGAAAGTAGGGAAAACCACTAGACCATTCAGGTATGACCTAAATCAAATCCCTTATGATTATACAGTGAAAGTGAAAAATAGATTTAAGGGCCTAGATCTGATAGATAGAGTGCCTGATGAACTATGGAATGAGGTTCGTGACATTGTACAGGAGACAGGGATCAAGACCATACCCATGGAAAAGAAAAGCAAAAAAGCAAAATGGCTGTCTGGGGAGGCCTTACAAATAGCTGTGAAAAGAAGAGAAGCGAAAAGCAAAGATATAAGCATCTGAATGCAGAGTTCCAAAGAATAGCAAGAAGAGATAAGAAAGCCTTGTTCAGCGATCAACGCAAAGAAAGAGGAAAACAACAGAATGGGGAAGACTAGGGATCTCTTCAAGAAAATCAGAGATACCAAAGGAACATTTCATGAAAAGATGGGCTCGATAAAGGACAGAAATGGTATGGACCTAACAGAAGCAAAAGATATTAAGAAGAGATGGCAAGAATACACAGAAGATCTGTACAAAAAAGATCTTCATGACCCAGATAATCATGATGGTGTGATCACTCACCTAGAGCCAGACATCCTGAAATGTGAAGTCAAGTGGGCCTTAGAAAGCATCACTATGAACAAAGCTAGTGGAGGTGATGGAATTCCAGTTGAGCTATTTCAAATCCTGAAAGATGATGCTGTGAAAGTGCTGCACTCAATATGCCAGCAAATTTGGAAAACGCAGCAGTGGCCAAGGGCTGGAAAAGGTCAGTTTTCATTCCAATCCCAAAGAAAGGCAATGCCAAAGAATGCTCAAACTACCGCACAATTGCACTCATCTCACATGCTAGTAAAGTAATGCTCAAAATTCTCCAAGCCAGGCTTCAGCAATACGTAAACCGTATACTTCCTGATATTCAAGCTGGTTTTAGAAAAGGCAGAGGAACCACAGATCAAATTGCCAACATCCACGGGATCATGGAAAAAGCAAGAGAGTTCCAGAAAAACATCTATTTCTGCTTTATTGACTATGCCAAAGCCTTTGACTGTGTGGATCACAATAAAGTGTGGAAAATTCTAAAAGAGATGGGAGTACCAGACCACCTGGTCTGCCTCTTGAGAAATTTGTATGCAGGTCAGGAAGCAACAGTTAGAACTGGACATGGAACAACAGACTGGTTCCAAATAGGAAAAGAAGTTCGTCAAGGCTGTATATTGTCACCCTGTTTATTTAACTTCTATGCAGAGTATATCATGAGAACTGCTGGACTGGAAGAAACACAAGCTGGAATCAAGACTGCTGGGAGAAATATCAATAACCTCAGATATGCAGATGACACCACCCTATGGCAGAAAGTGAAGAGGAACTCAAAAGCCTCTTGATGAAAGTGAAAGTGGAGAGTGAAAAAGTGGGCTTAAAGCTCAACATTCAGAAAACAAAGATCATGGCATCCGGTCCCATCGCTTCATGGCAAATAGATGGGGAAACAGTGGAAACAGTGTCAGACTTTATTTTTCTGGGCTCCAAAATCACTGCAGATGGTGACTGCAGCCATGAAATTAAAAGACCTTACTCCTTGGAAGGAAAGTTAGGACCAACCTAGATAGCGTATTCAACAGCAGAGACATTACTTTGCCAACAAAGGTTCGTCTAGTCAAGGCTATGGTTTTTCCTGTGGTCATGTATGGATGTCAGAGTTGGACTGTGAAAAAGGCTGAGCGCTGAAGAATTGATGCTTTTTTTTTTTTACCTTTCAAGGTTGCTTTATTTTTTTTTATTTTCTTTTATTTTTAAACTTTACATAATTGTATTAGTTTTGCCAAATATCAAAATTAATCCATCACAGGTATACGTGTGCCCCCCATCCTGAACCCTCCTCCCTCCTCCCTCCCCATACCATCCCTCTGGGTCATCCCAGTGCACCAACCCCAAGCATCCAGTACCGTGCATTGAACCTGGACTGGCATCTCATTTCATACATGATATTTTACATGTTTCAATGCCATTCTCCCAAATCTTCCCACCCTCTCCCTCTCCCACAGAGTCCATAAGACTGTTCCATACATCAGTGTCTCTTTTGCTGTCTCGTACACTGGGTTATTGTTACCATCTTTCTAAATTCCATATATATGCGTTAGTATACTGTATTGGTGTTTTTCCTTCTGGCTTACTTCACTCTGTATAATAGGCTCCAGTTTCATCCACCTCATTAGAACTGATTCAAATGAATTCTTTTTAATGGCTGAGTAATACTCCATTGTGTATATGTACCACTGCTTTCTTATCCATTCATCTGCTGATGGACATCTAGGTTGCTTCCATGTCCTGGCTATTATAAACAGTGTGCTGCGATGAACATTGGGGTACACGTGTCTCTTTCCCTTCTGGTTTCCTCAGTGTGTATGCCCAGCAGTGGGATTGCTGGATCATAAGGCAGTTCTATTTCCAGTTTTTTAAGGAATCTCCACACTGTTCTCCATAGTGGCTGTACTAGTTTGCATTCCCACCAACAGTGTAAGAGGGTTCCCTTTTCTCCACACCCTCTCCAGCATTTATTACTTGTAGACTTTTGGATCGCAGCCATTCTGACTGGTGTGAAATGGTACCTCATAGTGATCTTGATTTGCATTTCTCTGATAATGAGTGATGTTGAGCGTCTTTTCATGTGTTTGTTAGCCATCTGTATGTGTTCTTTGGAGAAATGTCTATTTAGTTCTTTGGCCCATTTTTTGATTGGGTCATTTATTTTTCTGGAATTGAGCTGTAGGAGTTGCTTGTATATTTTTGAGATTAGTTGTTTGTCAGTTGCTTCATTTGCTATTATTTTCTCCCATTCTGATGGCTGTCTTTTCACCTTGCTGATAGTTTCCTTTGATGTTCAGAAGCTTTTAAGAATTGATGCTTTTGCACTGTGGTGTTGGAGAAGACTCTTGAGAGTCCCTTGGACTGCAAGGAGATCAAACCAGTCCATTCTGAAGGAGATCAGCCCTGGGATTTCTTTGGAAGGAATGATGCTAAAGCTGAAGCTCCAGTACTTTGGCCACCTCATGGGAAGAGTTCACTCATTGGAAAAGACTCTGATGCTGGGAGGGATTGGTGGCAGGAAGAGAAAGGGACGACAGAGGATGAGATTGTTGGATGGCATCCCTTACTCGTTGGACATGAGTCTGGGTGAACTCCAAGAGTTGGTGATGGACAGGGAAGCCTAGCGTGCTGCATTTCACGGGGTCGCAAAGAGTCGGACACGACTGAGCGACTGATCTGAATATGAGGGAAAAAAAGAGATAGATGATAATTTGTGATTTGTGAATGCTAGTAACCTGTATTCATAGAGAAGAAAAAATCACAACTATCTAAAATATTTTTAAAGTGCAGTTTAATAACTCTAAATTCTTAATGTTTTAAAATTGATTTTTTCAACCTTTGAAATTAAAGGAATTAATATCTCCTGCGTGATAAAATATGCATGCAAAATATAACAATTCCTTTCATCTCACCACAGTTTTCTTCTCCTATATTAAATGACAAATTAGAGCACAATTTTAACAGTTCTATCATTTTTATTATAAAGCAGCATGTATAATATAATCTAATTCATATGCTCTTTATACATGAAAAAATTCAGCGAGTTATCAACTTAGCCACTCAATAATTTTTCCTATAAAGATATATAGTGCTCTTCCATGAATTGTGGAGGATATAAAAAGTAAAAAATATCTATCCTTTACATCTTATAGATTTATATGAAAATATTAAATATGAACAGTATGAGTTTTATTATTAAACTATTTACAAAGTATTATCAGTTAAGACAAAAGGTATATATATATATATATATTTCATCAACAAATTATGCATGATGGATACAGAACTAAAAGATCTATAAAATTAGGGAAAATGCAGAATTTCCTACGTGTATTTTGATTTTGAGACTGGGGTGTTTATTGATTGTGCAGTAATGAGTTATAGGCAAAGAATTCTTGGCCTATAAAATAAAGAGATATTTTTGTACTTATAACTGAAAGTTCACCTAGTGGCATACAGAAACTCAATGAAAAGATGAGTTTTATTCTTTCTCTCCTCTATGTCTTCCATTATATTTATGTCAAGTCAAAGCCAACACTTTCTGAGAAATCTCAAGTATTCTAGTAGCTTTGGGATTCATGTGTTTCCTTTTTATTTATTTATTTATTTTTTTGTGTCAACCAGAATGAAAGGGCATTTATTCCATCTGAAAAGATCAGGAAATACTTTTCTGAAACCATCAACAAATGTGCCTTAGTTTTTTGCACACTGAACCAATTATCGTGGCCAATAAGATGGGAAGTAGAATCTCATATGGCAACTTGTGATTCCTTCTGGGTTCGAATAACATGTATTACTTAGTGAATGATAAGTCACTCATCCATGCCAAACTGAAGTTTTCTCAACAATAAAAAAGAAATGACACCAGACTGTTATCAGGGACCATTACCATGATATATTTTTGCCTGATTCGTCAAAGTTCTGGATGGCATAGCAGACACGAAAAGTGTTTATTATATACAGTCATGCTCAATGAGACTCAATAAAGCTGTCAGGTAATAATGCTTTCTGTTATGCTGGAAGACAGTATTGGCCAGTGGAAGGAGAAAGTATGCCAATGAATGACAATTACATAGATAGTGAAAAAAAAATTAGGCTCATTGATTCATATGGTTTTCTTAATTTTAATTTTAAGAAAAAAAATTATCTCAAAAATATTTTATACTTAAAATCATTGCATGATTATTATATAGATATCATACTATTATCTATTTTTCTATTTGTGTCTAAAGGAACAAAAGAGAAAGCTTATTGAATAAATGTCACTATGTACTATTTTTGTGGTAAAGTTGTACAGTAGTTGAATATCACTGACTAAAGATGGACACCTTAATGAAGTTATATTAAAGTCTTGAATGGAAATTTTAGCAAGTTCCATTTGGAATGAACACCCAGAAACCTTATCATACTAAATCTAAACAAAAATAAATCTTTCTGGGAAAGTGCTAATGTGATATTAAACACGACCTTTTAAGCAACTGATTGAAATGCAAGGTTTTTTTTTTTTTTTTTTTTTTTAAGGAGGTAAAGCTAAATAATGTCACATCAAATAGTGTATCAATTTATATCAGTTTCATTAGAAATGCATAATTAAGTTTTTCCTTCAATTTATTATTAGTTTAGAATGTATGTTTATATGGTCCTGGGTTTCCCTGGTGATTCAGATGGTAAAGAATCTGCCTGCAAGGCAGGAGACCTAGATTTGATCTCTGGTCATGAAGATCCCCTGGAGAAGGGAATGGCTACAAACTTCAGTAATCTTACTGAGAGAATTCATGGATAGAGGAACCTCAAAGCTATGATGTTTCCAGTAGACATGTACAGATATGAGAGTTGGATGATAAAGAAGGCTGCTGCTGCTGCTGCTAAATCGCTTCAGTCATGTCCACATCTGTGTGACTCCATAGACAGCAGCCCACCAGGCTCCACCATCCCTGGGATTCTCCAGGCCAGAATACTGGAGTGGGTTCCCATTTCCTTCTCCAACACATGAAAGCGAAAAGTGAAAGTGAAGTCGCCCAGTCGTGTCTGACTCTTAGCAACCCCATGGACTGCAGCCCACCAGCCTCCTCTATTTATGGGATTTTCCAGGCAAGAGTATTGGAGTGGAGTGTGATTGCCTTCTCCAGATAAAGAAGGCTGAACACCAACAGTTTATGCTTTTGAACTGTGTTGCTAGAAGAAGACTCTTGAGAGTCCTTTGGACTGCAAGGAGATCAAAGTAGTCAATCCTAAATGAAGTCAACCCTGAATCTTAATTGGAAGGACTGATGCTGAAGCTGGAGCTACAATATTTTGACCACCTGATGCAAAGAGTCAACACATTGGAAAAGACCCTGATTTGGTGAAAGATTAAAGGTGGGAGGAGAAGTGGGTGACAGAGGATAAGAATGTTGGATGGCGTCATTGATTCAATGGGCACGAGTTTGAGCAAACTCCAGAGTACAGTGAAGGACAGGGAAACCTGGGCTGCTGCAGTCCATGGGGTTGCAAAGAGTCAGACGTAATTTAGTGACTGAACAATGGCAATAAGAAGTCTAGAAATCAGAGTATAAGTCCTCTAATTTACTTTTTTTCAAAGTTTTTTTGGGTATTCTAGCTCCTCTGAATGGGCATATAAATTTTAGAATTATTATTTTTTTTTTACAGATTAATTGAATAATTTGTCAATATAAAGAACTTTCCTATGTTTTATGAGATTTTTCCCCTAAGTGCCTCATATTCCTCATGGTATTGTAAAGGGATTTTAAAAAAATATTTATGTATTTATTTGGCTGCACCAAATAAATGGCACATGGCATCTTTAGCTGTGGCACATAGGATCTAACTCCCTGACTAGGGATTGACCCCAGGCTTCCTGCATTATGAACACAGTCTTAGCCACTGGAACAACAGAGAAGCTCCCTAAAAGGGATTTTTTAAGCTTTTAATTTCCTATTGTTCACTGATAGTATATAAATACAATTTTTAAAAGATTGCTTTTGCATCCAAGAAGCTTTCTAAATGTAAATTTATTAATTCTAGTAGCTTTTTGTAGACCCCTTTGGATTTTCCAGGTAGTAAAATGTGGTCTGCAAATAACTATAGTTTTTACTGCTTCCTTTACCATATGGATCAATTTTATTTTTTATTTCACTGAATAGAACCTCCAATATAATGTCAAATAGAAGTGGTAAGCATTGGCATTTTTATACTATTCCTTATCTTGGGGGAGGGTATTTCAGAATTCCATCGTTAAGTATAGTGTGAGTTGTACATTTTTTCTAGATGCACTTACCAAGCTGAGGAATTTCCCCTCTATTCCTAATTGGCTGAAATTTTTTTAATAGAAAATAGTGTTGTATTTTACATCTACTGACATGTTCATATGGATTGTTTTTCCTTGTTTTTCTATTTTTTATAAGGTCTGCTTGTTTCACTTGAGTTCTTCCTTCTTGCACTATAGCTTAGAAACTTCTTCCTCAAGGCAGTAAATTTGAGCAATGGTAAAGCTATCTCTGTTGTTTCCCATCTCTCAGGAATTATTTCCCTTCAGCCCTTGATGTCCAATGTCTTAAGAACCACAGTTTCCAATTTTATCTTTGTTTTCTTTGGTTTTATGGTTGTATTGGTCAGTAAAATAAGCCCAGGTCTAGCTATCCCATTTTGAGGGTAGGTAGAAGACCTTAAATCCTTAGATATGTCGAGAGAACACTATGAAGTTATACCAGATGTGGCATTGCAAAAACTGATTCAGAAATAAGAGATCCATATCCCAAAAAGATTTAAAATTCCCACATGTGAAGTAACATGATTTAGTGTTTAAGACAATTTTTAAAAATCTAAAAAAAATAATAATAATTTTTGATGACTATAAAAACTCAGTCATTTAAAATTTTTCAAACATATTTTTAACATGTCCATCTGTTGCACACTGAGTTTTCCAAAAAGTGGACTCAGGATCACAGATCAGCCTATAAGATGCTTATTAAGTTCAGTTCAGTTTAGTCGCTCAGTCATGTGCAACTCTTTGCCACCCCATGAATTGCAGCACTCCAGGCCTCCCTGTCCATCACCAAATCCCAGAGCTCACCCAGACTCATGCCCATCGAGTCAGGGATTCCATCCAGCCATCTCATCCTCTGTCGTACCCTTCTCCTTCTGCCCCCAATCCCTCCCAGCATCAGAGTCTTTTCCAATGAGTCAACTCTCCCCATGAGGTGGCCAAAGTACTGGAGTTTCAGCTTTAGCATCATTCCTTCCAAAGAAATCCCAGGGCTGATCTCCTTCAGAATGGACTGGTTGGATCTCCTTGCAGTCCAAGGGACTCACAAGAGTCTTCTCCAACACTACAGTTTAAAAGCATCAATTCTTAGGCACTCAGCCTTCTTCACAGTCCAATTCTCACATCCATACATGACCACAGGAAAAACAATAGCCTTGACTAGCTGGACCTTTGTTGGCAAAGTAATGTCTCTGCTGTTGAATATGCTATCTAGGTTGGTCATAACTTTCCTTCCAAGGAGTAAGCATCTTTTAATTTCATGGCTGCTGTCACCATCTGCAGTGATTTTGGAGCCCAGAAAAATAAAGTCTGACACTGTTTCCACTGTTTCCCCATCTATTTGCCATGAAGTGATGGGACCGGATGCCATGATCTTTGTTTTCTTAATGTTGAGCTTTAAGCCCACTTTTTCACTCTCCACTTTCACCTTCATCAAGAAGCTTTTTAGTTCCACTTCACTTTCTGCCATAAGGGTGGTGTCATCCGTATATCTGAGGTTATTGATATTTCTCCCGGCAATCTTGATTCCAGCTTGTGTTTCTTCCAGTCCAGCGTTTCTCATGATATACTCTGTATATAAGTTAAATAAGCTGGGTGACAATATACAGCCTTGATGTACTCCTTTTCCTATTGGAACCAGTCTGTTGTTCCATGTCCAGTTCTAACTGTTGCTTCCTGACCTGCATACAAATTTCTCAAGAGGCAGACCAGGTGGTCTGGTACTCCCATCTCTTTTAGAATTTTCCACACTTTATTGTGATCCACACAGTCAAAGGCTTTGGCATAGTCAATAAAGCAGAAATAGATGTTTTTCTGGAACTCTCTTGCTTTTTCCATGATCCAGCGGATGTTGGCAATTTGATCTCTGGTTCCTCTGCCTTTTCTAAAACCAGCTTGAACATCAGGAAGTTTATGGTTCACGTATTGCTGAAGCCTGGCTTGGAGAATTTTGAGCATTACTTTACTATCGTGTGAGATGAGTGCAATTGTGCGGTAGTTTGAGCATTCTTTGGCATTGCCTTTCTTTGGGATTGGAATGAAAACTGACCTTTTCCAGTCCTGTGGCCACTGCTGCGTTTTCCAAATTTGCTGGCATATTGAGTGCAGCAATTTCACAGCTTATGAGTACTTAGATGACACCACCCTTATGGCAGAAAGTGAATAGGCACTCAAAAGCCTCTTGATGAAAGTGAAAGTGGAGAGTGAAAAAGTTGGCTTAAAGCTCAACATTCAGAAAACAAAGATCATGGCATCCGGTCCCACCACTTCATGGCAAATAGATGGGAAAACAGTGGAAACATTGTCAGACTTTATTTTTCTGGGCTCCAAAATCACTGCAGATGGTGACTGCAGCCATGAAATTAAAAGACGCTTACTCCTTGGAAGGAAAGTTATGACCAACCTAGATAGCATATTCAAAAGCAGAGACATTACCTTGCCAACAAAGTCCGTCTAGTCAAGGCTATGGTTTTTCCTGTGGTCATGTATGGATGTGAGAGTTGGACTGTGAAGAAGGCTGAGCACTGAAGAATTAATGCTTTTGAACTGTGGTGTTGGAGAAGACTCTTGTGAGTCCCTTGGACTGCAAGGAGGTCCAACCAGTCCATTCTGAAGGAGATCAGCCCTGGGATTTCTTTGGAAGGAATGATGCTAAAGCTGAAACTCCAGTACTTTGGCCACCTCATGGGAAGAGTTGACTCATTGGAAAAGACTCTCATGCTGGGAGGGATTGGGGGCAGGAGGAGAAGGGGACGGCAGAGGATGACATGGCTGGATGGCATCCCTGACTCGATGGACGTGAGTCTGGGTGAACTCCAGGATTTGGTGATGGACAGGGAGGCCTGGCATGCTGAGATTCATGGGGTCGTAGAGTCGGACATGACTGAGCAACTGATCTGATCTGATACAATCAATACCTGTGTTTTGGAGATGCTGGACTAGGATTCAGCAGTGGGAAAGTTGATCTACAAAAGAAGCCCTACTAAATCTTTGGCTAGCCCTACTGAAAGCTCAAGGGCTAACCAGTCCGTCACAATCATTCTGCTTTGTAATGAAATGGAAGCTGAGGCAATCTGTGCTTGGGAAATAGCTGAAGGACATCTACAGATGACCCCCCTGGCAGCACAGGCAAAAAACCCTTCCCTGAAAAGGGATCTGTGGTCTGAATCACCATGCTTTATCACACTGACATAAAAATAGAGGAATAAATGAATGAGTGACATGTATAAATTTCCTCTTGTCTTAGATAACATTAATATAGTTATATATGCTCTAGTATATTTTTTAAGTAGGATAAAATCAAATAATCACAATTTGTTTTTTTCCTTAAAGTGAAGTGAAGTCGCTCAGTCATGTCTGACTCTTTGCGACCTCATGGTCAGTAGCCTACCAGGCTCTGCCATCCATGGGATTTTCCAGGCAAGAATACTGGAGTGGGCTGCCATTTCCTTCTCCAGGGGATCTTCCCAACCCACAGATTGAACCCGGGTCTCCTGCATTGCGGGCAGATGCTTTACTCTCTTTTAACATTAAAAAAAAAAAAAAAACTGGCTTTCATTATTAGTCAGTCACTTCTTGAAAAAAAAATTCATACCTCTCTATAGTCTTTTGGAAAGCAGATCTTGGCATTAAAAAAAAAAAAAAAAAAAAAAGTTCTGTCATTAGGTTAGTATGTTTCTGACTCATACCGTCAAAGAGTGTACTGAAGGACGTTTAGAACTGCACTCTGAAAAGTACATTGCTATTGATTGACTAATCAAGGCCCTTATTGAAAACAAGTCATATTTCTTTCTATACACTCATTAGTGATCTTCATAAATCAAAACAGAATTATTACAGAAATTCTAAAGTATAAACATAGTTTAACACACACACATGCCAGCAAATCCTACATACAACACTTCACTTGGCAATAATTGCCTTATACTCCCATGTCAATGTATTACCTACAGTCATGTATTAAAATAATATTCAATGAAACAGTGACAGTCAAGTGATATAATAACAATCCTCTAAATGTTCCCTGAATAAGGAGCCTAGTATCCAAGAGATACAAGGACAGAAACAGTAAGGACCCAACAGAAGCATATTAAGAAGAGGTGGCAAGAATACAAGCTTACAACAAACATCTAGGGAGTGAAAAACACTGATCTATCTATCCACATGTTTCCCTGGAGCCATTTATCTTTCTGTTTTGGGAAATGAACCTTATTTTGTAATTTTCTAGATTTTAAATGTTATTTAGATGAGTAAGTCTGGTATATTATTGGCAAAAACAAAAGGAGGGGAATATTTATTGACAAATTCAATTATCTTGTGTACGATTATCTGTGAACACCTAAATCTAAATATTTTGCAATTAATTATGTTATTTTCTTTAATATGTAAACCCTCCCACATAATTATTTACTATCAAAGTATTATTTGCTTGATAAAGGAACATGTTATATTTTACATCAGTTCGGTTCAGTAGGTCAGTCGTGTCCGACTCTTTGCAACCCCATGAATCACAGCATGCCAGGCCTCCCTGTCCATCACCAACTCCCAGAGTTCACTGAGACTCACGTCCATCAAGTCAGTGATGCCATCCAGCCATCTCATCCTCTGTTGTCCCCTTCTCCTCCTGCCCCCAATCCCTCCCAGCATCAGAGTCTATTTCAATGAGTCAACTCTTTGCGTGAGGTGGTCAAAGTATCGGAGTTTCAGCTTCAACATCATTCCCTCCAAAGAAATCCCAGGGCTGATCTCCTTCAGAATGGACTGGTTGGACCTCCTTGCAGTCCAAGGGACTCTCAAGAGTCTTCTCCAACACCACAGTTCAATAGCATCAATTTTTTAGTGCTCAGCTTTCTTCACAGTCCAACTCTCACATCCATACATGACCACAGGAAAAACCATAGCCTTGACTAGACGGACCTTTATTGGCAAAGTAATGTCTCTGCTTTTCAATATGCTATCTAGGTTGGTCATAACTTTCTTTCCAAGGAGTAAGCGTCTTTTCATTTCATGGCTGCAATCACCATCTACAGTGATTTTGGAGCCCAGAAAAATAAAGTCTCTCACTGTTTCCACTGTTTCCCCATCTATTTGCCATGATTCTTAGCTAAATGTATTTTAGTAGTCGACCTCTAATTCTTGAGTCATGATTCTATTCCCTAAGTTCTAAACTGATAGAAAATCACAAGTACATCATCATCATTTTCTTTTTTTTTTAATTCTTTTAAAAATAAATTATTTATGTAAAAATAATTTTAACCTATAAAATATTGCAAGAGGAATACAATGAAAATCAGTGTATTTTTAATTAGATTCAGTATACTGTTAACATTTTACCATGTTGTCTCATTATTTTCTCTCTCTTTCTCATCTCTATGCATACATAAACACTCTTACAATATTTCTTTGTTATTTGAATGTAAGTTTCAAACATTTCAATTTCATACATATGTGCATACAATCACTAAAACAAATGCAATCATCCATATAACAAAAGTGTCATCATTGTAGTCAATAAACATCATAATAATGCAATAAATAATATCAAAAAGGTACAGTCCATATAAAAGTTTCCCAACTGTTTCACTACTGTATCTTTAGGTGTTTTCATCCATAATCCAACCAAGTACAACTTACTGCATTTAATTTTCATATCTCCTAAATACCTATTGTCCTTAGTTTCTATCTATGATGGGAAGAATGTCGATTCCAAAAAGATATACTGATGTTCTGGAACATGTAAATGTAAATGTGACCTTACTGAAGGAAAAAAAAAGGAATCTTTTCAGATGCAATTAAATTAGGATTTAGAGAAGTTATTATTTTGAATTATCCCAGTGTGCCATAAATCCAGTACCAAATGTTCTTACAAGACACAAGAAGATAAGACATGTAAAGTGAAAGTCTCTCTGAAGAAACAGCAAAGATCTGAGTGATACTGCCACAAGGAAAGGGACAGTTAGAGCTATCAGATGCTGGAGGCAGCAAGAAGGCATTATCAATTCTCCCAAGGGCTTACAAAGGGAGCATGACTCTGATGAAGTCATGGTTTTTGACTTCTGGCTTAGAGAACTGTGAGAGAAAAAAATATGATAATTTGAACCACCGAATTTAAGGGAATTTTTTATGGCAGGCCTGGGAAATTAACATACACCCTAAATGACTGAGGAAACAGAAGTCAAAAGCAAGGGAGAAAGGGAAAGATACACCCAACTGCATGCATAGTTTCAGAGAACAGCAAGGAGAGATAAGAAGGCATTCTTAAATGAGCAGTGCAAAGAAGTGGAGGAAAACAATAAAATGCGAAAGGCTAGAAATCTTTTCAGGAAAACTGGAGATATCAAAGGGACATTTTCTGCAAGGATGGGCAAGATAAAGGACAGAAATGGTAAGGACTTAACAAAAGCAGAAGAGATTAAGAAGAAGTGGCAAGAATACTCAGAAAAACTATACAAAAAAGTTCTTAATGACCCCTATAACCACAATGCTATGGTCACTTACCTAGAGCCAGACATCCTGAAGTGTGAGGTCAAGTGGGCCTTAGGAAGCCTCATTATGAACAAAGCCAGTGAATGTAACAGAATTCCAGCTGAGCTATTTACAATCATAAAAGATGATGTTAAAGTGGTACATTCAATATTTCAGCAAATTTGGAAAACTCAACAGTGGCCACAGGACTGGAAAAAGATCAGTTTTCAATGCAATCCTAAAGAAAGACAATACCAAAGGATGTTCAGACTACTATACAGTTGCTCTCATTTCCCATGCTAGTAAGGTTAGGCACAAAATCCTTTAAACTAGGTTTCAACAGTACATGAACTGAAAACTTCCAGATGTATATGCTGGGTTTAGAAAAGGAAGAGGAACTAGAGAACAAATTGCCAACATCCATTGGATCACAGAGAAAGCAAGGGGATTCCAGAAAAAGACATCTACTTCTGCTTTATTGACTATGTGAAAGATTTTGACTGTGTGGAGCACAACAAACTGAAAAGTTCCAAAAGATGGGAATACCAGACAACCTTACCTATCTCCTGCGAAACCTGTATGTGTGTCAAGAAGCAACAGTTAGACCTTATATGAAACAATGGACTGGTTCCATATAAGGAAAGGAGTACGTCAAGGCTGCATATTGTCACCCTACTTATTTAACTTATATGCAGAGTACATCATTCAAAATATCAGGTTGGATGAATCACAAGCTGGAATCAAGATTGCTGGGAGAAATATCAACAGTCTTAGATATGTAGATGATACCACTCTAATGACAGAAAGTGAAGAGGAACTAAAGAGCCTCTTCATGAGGGTGAAAGAGGAGAGTGGATAAACTGACTTAAAATTCAACAGTCAAAAAACTAAGGTCATGACATTTGGTCCCATGAGTTCATGGCAAATAGACAAAATGGAAACAATGAAAATCTTTTTTATTTTCTTAAGCTCCAAAGTCACTGCAGATGGTGACTACAGCCATGAAATTAAAATACACTTGCTCCTTGGATGAAAAGCTATGACCAACCTAGACAGTATATTAAAATACAAAGACAACTTTACTGACAAAGGTCCATATAGTCAAAGCTGTGGTTTTTCCAGTAGTCATGTACAGATTTGAGAGTTGGATCATAAAGAAGGTTGAGCACTGATGAATTGATGCTTTCAGACAGTGTGCTGGAGAAGACTCTTGAGAGTCACTTAGACTGCAAGGAGATCAAACCAGTCAATCCTAAAGGAAATCAACCCTAAATCTCATTGTTAAGGACAGATGCTGAAGCTGAAATTTCAATACTTTTAGCCACTACATGTGAAAAGCTGGCTTGCTGAAAAAGACCCTGATGCTGGGAAAGACTGAAGGCAAAAGGAAAAGAGGACAAGATGGTTGGATGGCATCATAGACTCAATGGACATTAATTTAAACAAACTCCAGGAGTTACTGAAGGACAGGGAAGCCTGGCATGATGCAGTCCATGGGGTTACAAAGAGCTGGACGTGACTTAGTGACTGAACAGCAACATAATCCAATACCAATATTATCATTATCATCACATCATCAATGTTATTTCTTTGATTATTCTAGATTTGACTATTGGGAGTTCTTTCAGTTTGGCCCCTGTGTCCCTTTGACATGCCTTTGTTCTTTTGTTTTTTAACATCTTCATAATTTCTAGAAGTGTAAGATATTCCACACTCATTCTGTCAGAAAACATTAATGTATGTAATACAACATTAATGTATGTAATATAAAATATGACATTTTGTCCATTTTAAGTATACAATTCAGTTGCATTAATTACTGCAATATTATAGTTTATAATAAGAAATATGTATTTAATATTTGTATTTTCTGGCACACAGCTTTTAAAACTCTTCAATTTCTTTAGAGGTGAGAAGAATGAGGTAACTTTTGGAAAGCCCCTGGGTAACCTGGCTGTCGGGCTTCCCAGGTAGCTCAGTGATAAAGACCCTGCCTGCAAACATGGGAGACATATGAGACTCAGTAGATCCCTGAGGCAGGAAGACCCTTGGAAGAGGAAATGGTAACCTATTCTAGGCTTCTTACCTGGGAAATCCCATGGACAGAGGAACCTGGTGGGCTATAGTTCTTAGGGTTGCAGAGAGTCAGATGCAAGTCAGCACAGATGCATGTAACCTGGCTGTTCCCAGGGGTTATTGTTGTTCAGTCTCTAAGTCATGTCCTACTCTTTATGACCCTATGGACTGTAGCAGTCCAGGCTTCCCTGTCCTTCACTATCACCAGGAGTTTGCTCAAACTCATGTCCATTGAATCAGTGATGCCATCTAACCATCTCATCCTCTATCAGCCCCTTTTACTTCTGCTGTCAAACTTTCCCAGCATCAAGGTCTTTACCAATGAGACAGTTCTTTGCATCAGGTGGCCAAAGTATTGAAGTTTCAGCTTCAGCATCAATCCTTCCAATGAATATTCAGGATTGATTTCCTTTAGGATTGACTGACTGATTTCCTTACTGCCCAAGGGACTCTCAAGAGTCTTCTCCAGCACCACAAATTGAAAGCATGAATTCCTCAGTGCTTAGCCTTCTTTATGGTCCAACTCTCACATCTGTACATGCCTACTGCAAAAACCATAGCTTTGAGTCTACGGACCTCTGTCAGAAAAGTGATGTCTCTGTTCTTTAATACACTGTCTAGGTTTATCATAGCTTTTCTCCCAAGGAACATGTGTCTTTTAATTTCATAGCTAGAGTCCTGTCTTCAGTGATTGTGGAGTCCAAGGGAACCCAACTTTGAGGGTTGGAACTTTCAGTCCTACCACCTGACTTCAAGGAGGGGAGGGACTAGAGACTGAGTTAAATCACCAATGCCAGTGATTTAATCAACCATGCCTATATAATGAAGTCTCCATGAAACCCCAGAATGATGAGGTGCAGAGAGCTTCTAAATCAGTGAACATGTAGAGATACTGGGAGAGCAGCACACTTTGCAAGAGTATGAAAACTCCTTGCCCTGTCTCCCTACCTTGCTCTCTGCTTCTCTTTCATCTGCTTGTTCCTCACTTACAGCCTTTTATAATAAAATTGTAATCTAGCAAATAAAACTTTTCTTTGGATTCTATAGGCCTCTCTAGCAAATTGATTGAACCCATGAAGAGGGTCAGTGGAACTTCTGATCTACAATCCATTGACTACAATCCATTCTGATCTACAATCTACAAACAACAACCTGGACCTGCAATTGGCATGCTAACTGGGGGAAGAGGTGGTCTTATAGGACTGAACCTTTAAACTGTGAGATGTGCCACTATGTGTGCAGACAGTGTCAGAACTGAGTTCAATTAAAGACACCTAACTGGAGAATGGTTTGGTGTGGTGGAGAACCCCACACATTTAATTGGTGCTGAAGTGGTGCATGTATCCAACAGAATACTACTTAGCTACTAAATAACAAGACAGTGCCATTTGCAGCAACATGGATGCAACTAGAGATTATCATTCTAAGTGAAGATAATCAGAAAGAGAAAGACAAATATCACATGATATTACTGATATGTGGAACCTAAAATAATGTCACAAAGGAACCGATCTACAACACAGAAACAGACTCACCAACATAGAGATCAGACTTGTGTTTACCAAAGAGACGGTGGGAGAGGAATGGACTGGGAGTTTCAGGGTTGATAGATGCAAACTATTATATTTAGAATGGATAAACAATAAGGTCTTAGTGTATAGCACAGAGAACTATATCCAGCCTCCCTGGATAAACCATAATGGAAAAGAATACAAGAACAAGGATGTATACATGTATAGAACTGTGTCACATTGCTGTAGAGCAGATTGGCATAACATTGTAAATCAATTATACTTCCATTAAAAATATATACACATATATACATAATTACATTGTGTAATTATCATCTTCATTTCTAAAATATTTTCATCACCCAATATAAACTCTGTACCTGTTCATTAAGTAATAGCCTCACATTCCTTGTCTTCCCTGTCCCTTGTAATCTTTAGTTTACTTTCTGTCCCTATAAATTTGTTAATTTTAGATATTTCATATAAGTGGAATCACACAGTATCCATCCTCTTGTGTATGGCTTATTTCATTTAACACTTTCAAGTCTTATCCATGTTGAAATATCTATGAAAACTTCCTTTATTTTTATAATGTAAAAATGTTCCTCTGCATGCATTTTCTTTATCCATTAATCTGTTGATGAATACTTGGGTCATTTTCTAGTGTCTTTCTCAGGGATTGATGACACCAGGAAATCTTTGCCATTAGCCAGAAACTACAAAGTAAACCCAGGCATTATTCTTTCTTTTACTATTTGTATGACTCTTTATTAAGTCCATTCATATTAATTTGTCTTAAGAGAAAAACAGACATTTGATGTTACTTATGAAGTCTTAACATATGTGTGCCAAACCACCTCTGTTTATCTTGACCTGGGATCCAGCCACACTGGATCTCCTAAGATTTCTCAAATCTCTAATGCACCATTTGACTACATAAATTCTGCCTGAAACCATGTTTCTACTCACCCTTACCCTTTTCTCTGGATAACTTTTAATTACCTTAAAATCTAAGTTTAATGCTCACTTCCTGAAGAAAACTTCCCTGACTTTTTCTATTTTTTATTTGTTTTGATATATATTGTCATAGGGCTTCCCAGATAGCTCAGTGGTAAAGAATCTGCCTACCAATTCAGGAGATGCCAGAGATGTGGGTTCAACCAGTGGATCAGGAAGACCCCCTGGAGAAGGGAATGGTGACCCACTGTAGTATTCTCACCTGGAAAATTCCATGGACCGAGGAGCCTGCTGGGCTATGATCTAGGGCATCATGTAGAGTCAGACATGACTGAGCATGCACATATGTACATGCTGTCACAGAACTTTCTTCCTTTCCTTCAGAGTGCTTACTTCTTTTTAAATTATGTATTTGTATGTATACATCAATATGATTATTTAATTCATATTTGATTTCTCCATTGGATTGTAAGCTCTACAAGTGCAAAAAATGTTTGCATGTTTATTTAACACTGTATTCCCAGCACTTAGAGAATGCTTGGAACTTATTAGGTGTACATGAAATACCTTTTTAATGAATAGCTATGGATAAACAAATGAATGAATGAACTTTTAGACATCCTTCTATCACTTTACACAACTAAAAAATAAAGCCTAAACAGCTAAGATTGAAATTAAAGAATGTTCCACATTCCTTACTGGTCATTTCTTCATATTAAACCTCTGTAGAATAATGAAATATAAAAGCCCTTTCTAAAATACCCATATCAGTATGTATTTGTGGTTGTATTTTTAACTGTGCCACCTACTTTGTGAGGTTCTCTGTATTTCTTTTTCCTAAATTCTGCTACCAGCACCACTCCATACTCTTAACAGACACACAGACACAATATCTACCTACAGCTGATTCAGTTATTTTGATAGTGCTCTTTTCCTTAGTTTGTGAGCTTTTGGAGATCAGGCAACATGTACACTTTTTTGTGGGTACCCAGGATTTAATTACTTGCTTGTCATAAAAATTGATTCTCAATAAGTGTTTTCTGAATTAATGGATGTTTATAAACTGTTTTTAAGCCAATACAATATGTTTTTCCATAGTCTCTTTACAAGTTTTAAATTGAGATATGGATATATGCAGGAAGAGGGACTGCACATTTACAAATTCATGCCATACAGGAAATGTTTTTCCCATCTGTTAACCTATGCTATTGTAATATTGATTAAATATTATTTTTATATACAGTAAAAGTAGACACTTCATGGTCCTTGTCAAGTAATAAAATGTGTTTTCCAGTTCCATTTTCATTTTGATGAATGTAAACATAATGTACAAACTATTTTGAGACTTTCCACCCACAACTCCAGTCCAGTATAACAGCATTTTACTGAGGAACATGGTTACTCCAGAGCATCTTAGTTCAAAATGAAGATCAATTGCATACATATTTGACAACGCAGAATGAATTTAGATTAATACAAAATCCTAACACTGTCCATTAAGAGAAAAGCAAATATCGTATATTAACACATATATATGGAATCTAGAAAAATGGTATTGATGAACCTATTAGCAGGGAAGGAATGGAGATGCAGATGTAGAGAATGGACTTGTGGACACAGTGGGAGGAGAGAATGGGATGAATGGAGAAAACAGCATCAATATATATATAGTATCATGTGTGAAGTTGATAGCTGGTGAGAAGTTGCTACATATATAGGGAGCCAAGCCTGGCACTCTGTGATGAACTAGAGAGGTGGGATGTGGGGAGGGGAGGGAGGCCCAAGAAGCTGGGGACATATGAATCATTGTGGTTGATCATGTTGCTGTATGGCAGAAACCAACACAATGTTGCAAAGCAATTTTTCTCCAATTAAAAAATAAAAAAATCCTAACAGAATTTAACCAATTCTGGTAGAAATAGGTTTAAAAACTTTTTAAACCAAGATGTCATGTGCCTCTCATGGGATACTTATGGAGCATATTTATATGTGATGGTGACATTTATCAGAACTTATAATTATTGATCATTTTAAAATGTGTTTTATAAACTGCAGAACTTAACTCATTAATTTTATAAAATTTAACAGCAAAACCAGGGCTCAAAAATATGAAACTAGTTGGACAAACAGATTAAATTACTTGATTTTAATGTCTAGTAAGAGAGACAGAATACGAACCCAACCTATATGACTTCAGAGATGCCATTTTAAACATCTGCAGTTCTGTGAACCAGACCAGCTTAGCACCTTTCAGAATTCAGAGACAAACTGGGATATAGGAATGCTAATAGATCAGAGGAATAATAATCACTGTATAATTAACCTTAATTACATTTGGGTATATTAACATTAAAAATAACATCAAAAGTTTTCTTGAAATACTGCTTTATTTTAATTTGGATAATTTTATAGAAATCCTTGAACACCTAGATAAAGGTAAAGAGAAGAGGAGCTTATTATTTAGGTACTTGTTCATCTCAGAGACTTCCTTATTTTTTATTTGTGTATGTCTAATCTAAATAAAAACCAATTTCTTAAGTCCATTCTAATATGTCACTTGTCTGAATTCTAATCATAATCACGTATGATTAACTGATGTGATATGAAGTTTTTTTAATTATTAGTAAGCCACTATTGGGTTGTTTTATCCCTCATTCTGTGTAGGTAGTAAACCAAGATTTGTAAAACACACAAAGTAAAAACTGTTTCTCTCAGGGAGAGCAACAAATAGTGCCAGAGATAATGATGAAGAAAATCTAAATTATAATATGTAACAAGGAATAAGATTCAGTATAGCTGGTTTCTGCACAAGACCTACTGCCACAAAGTCATCTGACTGTAAGTCATACTGACCACTGAGTCATTCTGACCTCAATTCTCTACTGACGATGGCTGTGAGATTGAAGGAAAAGTTGGGCATATTAGACTAATTTTACCAGCAAAAATTTTATAGTATTGCATAATCTAGAAATGGACCTGACTCCCTAACTCATCCCATTTATTCCTTGGCCAGTTCTCAACTTTCCATTCAGAAGAATATTTAAGAAATCCAGAACATATTTCATAATTTCTCTAGGAACATTTCTTATATTTAATGCCATTCTCACATAATCTACTTTATGTTCAAGCTCAGCAGTAAAGAATCCTATTGTTGAATCCTAATCGTTCAACATCTATACACTCTAAAGAGTGATCAACACCACAAGTCTAGTTGCCATCTATCACCATACAGCTTACCTATTTCACACATTTTATCCCCTAAACCACTTCCCTTTTGATAACCATTATCCTGGTCCCTGTATCCTTATTTTGTTTGTGTGTTGGTTTGGAGTTAGTTTGTTTTTGATTCTATATATGACTGAAATCACAGTATCTATCTTTCTCTGTCTGACTTATTCCAGTTAGCATAATATCTTTTTGGGTCCATCCATGTTGTCACAAATTGTAGGACTTCATTCCAATTTGGCTGAGTAGTATCCAACTGTGTGTGTATACATATGTATGCATATATGTGTGTGTGTATCTATGTCTGTATCTATATTTTTATCAATGCACATATTTTTGAGTTAATGTTTCCATTTTCTTCAAATAAGTACTCAGAAGTGAAATAGGTGGATCAAATTGGAGCTCTATTATTAATTTTTTGAGGAATCTCCATACTGTTTTCCATAGTGATTACATCAAAGCACATTCCCACCAACACTGTTCAAGGACTCCATTTTCTCTACATCTTCTCCAACACTTGTTCAGTTCAGTTCAGTTCAGTCGCTCAGTCGTGTCTGACTCTTCGCGACCCTATGAATCGCAGCACGCCAGGCCTCCCTGTCCATCACCAACTCCTGGAGTTCACTGAGACTCATGTCCACTGAGCCAGTGATGTCATCTCATCCTCTGTCGTCCCCTTCTCTTCCTGCCCCCAATCCCTCCCAGCATCAGAGTCTTTTCCAATGAGTCAACTCTTCGCGTGAGGTGACCAAAGTACTGGAGTTTCAGCTTTAGCATCATTCCTTCCAAAGAAATCCCAGGGCTGATCTCCTTCAGAATGGACTGGTTGGATCTCCTTGCAGTCCAAGGGACTCTCAAGAGTCTTCAACATCACAGTTCAAAAGTATCAATTCTTCAGCTCTCAGCCTTCTTCACAGTCCAACTCTCACATCCATACATGACCACAGGAAAAACCGTAGCCTTGACTAGCTGGACCTTTGTTGGCAAAGTAATGTCTCTGCTTTTGAATATGCTATCTAGGTTGGTCATAACTTTCCTTCCAAGGAGTAAGCGTCTTTTAATTTCATGGCTGCAGTCACCATCTGCAGTGATTTTTGAGCCCCCCAAAATAAAGTCTGACACTGTTTCTACTGTTTCCCCATCTATTTGCCATGAAGTGATGGGACTGGATGCCATGATCTTTGTTTTCTGAATGTTGAGCTTTAAGCCAACTTTTTCACTCTCCTCTTTCACTTTCATCAAGAGGCTTTTTAGTTCCTCTTCACTTTCTGCCATAAGGGTGGTGTCATCTGCATATCTGAGGTTATTGATATTTCTCCCAGCACTCTTGATCCCAGCTTGTGTTTCTTCCAGTCCAGCGTTTCTCATGATGTATTCTGCATATAAGTTAAATAAGCAGGGTTATAATATACATCCTTGACATACTCCTTTTCCTATTTGGAACCAGTCTGTTGGTTCCATGTCCAGTTCTAACTGTTGCTTCCTGACCCCCTTACAGATTTCTCAAGAGACAGGTCAGGTGGTCTGGTATTCCCATCTCTTGAAGAATTTTCCACAGTTTATTGTGATCCACACAGTCAACACTTATTATTTGTTGTCTTTTTCATAATAGCATAACAGGTATGAAGTAATATCTCACTGAAGCTTTGATTTGAATTTCGCTATAAATAGTGATGTTGAATATCTTTTCATGTGCCTGATGACCACCCATGTATGTACGGGGAGGGAAGAGGGTTCAGGACGGGGAACACGTGTATACCTGTGGTGGATTCATGTTGATATATGGCAAAACCAATACAATATTGTAAAGTTAAAAAATAAATTAAAAAATAAAAAAAATAAAAATCAAAGTAAAAAAAAATAAAAAGAAAAGAAAAACCCTCTATTCGTTTTGGAAAATCCCGTACTCAATTCCTCTACTCATTTTTAATCAGGTTGGTTTCTGTTCTTATTTCTGTTGCTGTTTAGTTTTATGACTTCTTTATATGTTTTGGATATTAACCACTTTTCCAATATTCCAATTTTCCAATAAAAATATCTTATCCCATTTAATATCTTGCTTTTTTGTTTTGATGATGGATTTTTCTGTTGTTCAGAGATTTTTAGATTGATGCATTCCCATTTGTTTATTTTTGCTATGTTTGCTTCCCTTGCTTTTGGAGTCAGATCCACAAATACATCACTAAGACTAATATCAATAAGGTTACCACTTATGTTTTGTTCTAAAATTTTTATGGTTTCAGTTCTTACATTCTTACAAGTCTTTCTGAGTTATTTTTACTGTTTGGTGTAAGACAGTGGTTTGGTTTTATTCTTTTGTATGAGGCTGTTCAGTATTCCCAACACCATTTATTGAAGAGACTGTCCTTTCTCCATTGTATTATTTGCTCTTTTGTTATTAATTGTACATACACATGTCAATTTATTTCCGGGGTCTCACTTCTGATCAGTGTGCTGCATTTGTGCCAGTATCATAGTGTTTTAATTACTGTAACTTTGCAGGATAATTTAAAATCAAGAGGTGTGATACCTCCAACTTTGTTCTTCTTTCTCAAGATTGTTTTGGGTATTTGGGGTCTTACTCCTGGGGTTTCTTCTGGCTCACTGACAACCTTCTTCTAATAGATACACATTTTAGAATTACTTGTTCTATTTCTATGAAAAATGCTATTGGAATTTTGATAATTGTTGCATTGAATCTGTAGATAGATTTGGGTAGTATAGATATTTTAATAACATTAATCTTCTAATCCATGAGTATGAAATATCTTCCCATTATTTTAGTATTTTCTTCTATTTCTTTCATCAATGTACAGAGCTTCCACCTCCTTGGTAAAATGTATTCCTGAGAATTTTATTATTTTTGATGCAATTATAAAAGGGATTATTTTCTTAATTTTTCTTTCTGTTAGTTTGTTATTAGTGTACAAGATGCCACAGATTTCTGTATGTCAATTTTGTATCCTTTGACTTTATTTATTAGCTCTAACAGTTTTTTTTTTTTTTGTGGAGTCTTTAGGCTTTTTAATATTTGGCATTATGTTATCTACAAATAGTGAAAAATATTACTTCTTTCCAAATTTGGATGACATTTATTTCATTTTCTTACCTAATTGCTGTGGACAGGATTGACAATAAAATGTGCAATAAAAATGGTGATATTGAGCATCCTTGTCTTGATCTTGATCTTAGAGGAAGACCTTTTGCCTTATTGTCATTCATATGATGTTAGTTGGGGTTTGTCTTTTACAGTCTTTACTATGCTGAGGCACCTTCCCTCTATACCCATTTTGAGAGATTTTATCTTAAATGGAGACTCTGTTTATCCAGTTTTCAGTATATTTTCAGAGGGAATAACTCCATACATAATTTTCTATTTGTTATATCCACAGAAGGAAGTGAGTTCAGGATCTTCTGACACATCCTGAATCCTCCGTCTGCAGGAATGTCTTATTTGCACTTTAACCATGAAAATTTGTGTCAGAATCTTGGTTTCTAATATGGCTTTGACTGATTAAAGAAGGTTTTAGGTTGGCCACCTGGTCAGACTAGTGCATAATCCAGATCCAGTATGTATTAGAGGAAATTAACACCTCTTCTCTCAAAAACACATGTCAATACCCACATCATAAAATAATAATAGCTAACATTTTTGAGCACCTGATGTTTATTTTTGTCATTTTAAAATAAGATTTATATATGTCCCTGAATATTTGTTGGTTTAGAAACATTCTCCATCAATAGAGTTTTAGAGCCACACTCTAACTCTGCTCACTAGCCATAACCCATCCCAGAAGCTTTGCTTAGGAAACTAATTCCAACAATTTACAAATTATTTCTGGTTTTCTCATTGTCTTTAAATTTCACTGAGATCATTTTTTCAAAATATAGCATGAACATGACTCATTCCTTGAAACAGTATTTGAATCACAAATCATTTCACTAATACTCTATTAATACTCTCAAATAACACAGTGTTCTGTGAATATTTTCTTTTTTAAGGCTTCAATTCATGTTGAATTAGGTTTGCTAAAAGTTTCACATTCACTTCAGCAGTGATACTCCTTTTTTAAAAAAAAAGTATGTTCATACACACTTCCAACATTTCCTTTTTAGAGCATCTAAGTTACTCAGAGTTTTATCTGCAACTCTTGGGACCCAACTGCCCCAGTTCTGCTAAAGGTATATAATGATCTGTCATGGTTCAAAGACACTATTTCTGATAAATCATTGATTTCTGCTTTTTCTCAGAAACTCCATACCACTAGGACTACACTGAACAACATTTCATTGATTTAATAGAATGCTAGGGCTTCCCTGCTGGCTCAGAGGGTAAAGTGTCTGCCTACAATGCTGGAGACCTAGGTTGGAGACCTGGGTTCAATTCCTGGGACGAGAAGATCCCTTGGAGAAGGAAATGGCAACCCACTCCAGTACACTTGCCCGGAAAATCCCACAGATGGAGAAGCCTGGTAGGCTACAGTCCATGGGGTCGCAAAGAGTTGGACACGACTGAGCAACTTCACTTTATTTCACTTTATTCTAAAACTGTAAGACTAAAATAGATGAGTATCAGCAATAGTTCAAATAATGATGTCTTAGCAGTAAAATCTGCATGCAATCACAATGAGACAATTCTAAGCAAAGTAGGGTAGCCTGACATATCCCCCAATTTTTATTAATGCTAGGCTATCTTGCAAGTGCCAATTTTCTAACTACAATAAACTTATATAATCAAATCAACATTATCTTAAAAGTAACAATTAAAAGTCATTTCCTCTTTGTCTTATACTTCTCTTCCCCTGAAAGGGTCAAGCTGTCAGTATGGAAGAGGGGAGTGCAATAACCAAAGGAACCAATGAGGTTGAAAAAGTAGAGTGCCAAGGGATTGACTTTGGGCTTCTCAGCAAAGCTGGGGAGACTTCAGTGTGGCTAGTAGTTGAGGAAGTGAGTGGCAGTCAGGACATTGGGTATATTTCTAGGGGCACTGAACAACTAAGGAAGTATATTGAGAGAGTAAGAAACAGGATTCTCGCTATCAGAGAAGGGATTTACAAAAATGAAAAGGGAGAAGGTGTTATATTGCTGTGGTGTTGTTGCTGTGAATAGACCTCCAAAATTTACATATAGAAATAAATGTAGGTAGGTCTATATAATATTAGACATATATTTTTAGCTTTTTCATTTAGAGGACCTGGATTCCATGATACCTCTGCAGCAATGAGGGCACCAACTGCACAGATATTGGTATATGAATACCATCCTCTACTAAAGGAATGAAGTATCCTTCATCAAATTACTTAATGGCTGATATCAAGCCAGGAAAGTATCAAGTGAAACAAGAGTACATTTTTGTGACAGAAATTAAAGTTCTTAAAGAAGTATGGAGACATGTGAAAATCAGACAAAAGTAAGTTTGAAGGGTTTCCTTGTACTAAATTTTGGAAAATGTACACATCAAGATATCAATAGCAATGGCTTATTTTGCATGAAATAATATCATTATTAATGATTTATATAGATATAAATAAACAAATGGATAATTGCATGTTGCTAAAGGGAAATCTCATTCTTATAATAGAAGTACAAAACATATAGGAAGAATGAGAGGGATAGAAAATAAAGCATTATACTGGATATTGATTTTGGCAGGGAGCATCAATTGTAAAATCAGTGTGTGAAAGTTTGATGACAGAATATCAAGGTGGATTCACAGTAATTTCTTTCCAAATATTTAAAAGTTACACAGGGATAAGCCATGAATTTTCAGTAGAGAAAATTTACAGACAATTTTGCAATTTAGCCAGCTGACCAAAGATAGAGCTTCATTGAGGGATATGAAGCTGTCCTGTTCTCATAAGGTGATACGCTATAAGCCATAGCATCATTTTATGGTATTGCTCCCCAAAAGTCACAAACTGATTCTATATATGAGGAAACTTTCAATAGAACTGAATAGAGGGAAAATCATCCAGACAGAAAGCCTTACATACCTTAAAAAAAAAAAAAAAAGTATAGGTCATGAAAGATAGTGAAGACCACGGAAATGTACCAGATTGAAGAAAATAGAAACATAAAATTGCACTACATGATCCTGGCTTTGATCTTTGACAAAAAAGGAAAAAAAAAAAAAAAGAAAGAAATACTGTTGGACTTTTAGCAGAGTTTGGAATCTGCAGATTGCATGGTATCATTGTATTAATGCTGATTTCCAGATGTGCATGGTTGTGCTATGTTTTGTAGGAGAATGTCTTATTTTTAACTCATATGCAGAGTACATCATACAAAATGCTGGGCTGAATGAATCACAACTGGAATAAAGATTGCTAGGAGAAAAAAACAGCCTCAGATATGCAGATGATATCAATCTAGTGGCAGAAAATGAAGAGGAACTAACAAGCCTCTTGATGAGGGTAAGAGAGTGAAAAAGCCGGCTTAAAACTCAACTTTCAAAAAAACTAAGATTATGGCATCTGATTCTATCACTTCATGGCAAACAGAAGGGGAAAAAGTAGAAACAGTGACATATTTTATTTTCTTGGGCTCCAAAACCACTGCAGATGGTGACTGCAGCCATAAAATTAAAAGATGCTTGCTCCTTAGAAGGAAAGCTATGACAAACCTACACAGCATATTAAAAAGCAGAGACACCACTTTGCTGACAAAGGTCTGTCTACTCAAAGCTATGATTTTTCTAGTAGTCATGTATGAATGTGAGAGTTGGACCACAAAGAAGGTTGAGCACTAAAGAACTGATGCTTTTAAATTGTGGTGCTTTAGAAGATTCTTGAGAGTCCCTTCGACTACAAGGAAATCAATCCAGTCAATCTTAAAGGAAATCAACTCTGAATATTCACTGAAGGTCTGATGCTGAAGCTCCAATACTTAGGTTACCTGATGCGAAGATCCGACTCACTGGAAAAGACCCTGATGCTGTGAAAGATTGAAAGCAAAAGGAGAAGGGAGCGACAGAGGAAGAAATAGTTAGATAGCATCACTGAGTCAATGAAGACAAATTTGAGCACACTCCGGGAGATAGTGGAGGACAGAAGAGCATGGCATGCTGTAGTCCCTGGGAAAGCAGAGTCAGACATGACTTAGCAACTGAACAACAAGTCTATTTTCATAAAATAAGCCCTATAATAGTAAGACTGATGGAGCATGGTGTCTGAAACTATTTTCAACAGTTCAAAAGAGAAGAATGATATGGTAATATGTGTTCATTTTTGGCTGATAATTCTCCATGGCTGTTTGCTTTTCTATATATCTTGAGAAAGGTTTTATTCCATACTATCTTTGTAAGGCTGCCTGTAGAGCAAAGAGCTGTGCAATACAGAGGTAGTATCTCCTTCCATTGGACAGAGAGAAAGTTTATTTTATGACCAGGATAATAAACTTAATGTTTCCCTCTGAGGTATTAGGTATAGAGCAGCCTCCATATAAGATGGAGGCTTCTCTAAGTTTGCAATTACCCAGTTATAATAGAGTCTCACTGTGTATACATCATCCATCTGGGCCTGACTTCTCATCATCCCCACCACCATCCCCATAGCACTGGGCAAGGACCAACGGGAACATGGAGCTAATGCTCCCTGCTCTGTCTGAAGTAAGCGTCTTAATGAGCAATAATATAGCCTCTGACTTAAAAGTCTCTTGACCTCTACCAGCATTTACAATATTCTGTCAAGGTAACTTGACAAGCAGGATAGCTTGCAAGCAGGATAAAATCTCACTCCCTTTATAATTCTTTATAGGTAGTGAGTTAAAAAAGACCTGATTGAGCAAACTTAGTAAAATATCATCAACTGGGGAATCTGGGTAAAGACTATGTGAAAGTTTCATTACAACATTTCTGCAATCTTGATTCCATTTTCAAATTACTCTAAAATACAATTATATAAAAAGTTATATGGGTTTTAGAATAAAATAAAATGTATGTATTTTTAACAACATAAAAGTCTTTGAAATTGTATTTAAATGTTAAATTATTATTTAATCTGCATATAAGCAGGCTTTATCTACAAAGATAGAGGCAGATCTGTCATAAAGGAGTCAGGCAGTTATTCTCACTTGGCCTATAATATATACGTTACACTCATTTTCAGCCTGCCATTTATATTTTCAAAACTAATTATCTTACTACCATTTAAAGTAAAATGAATTTTACTTTACCATTTAAAGTAAAATAAATTCTGAGAATTTAGTTGCATTTTAATGTTTTCATAAACAAGCAACAGTATTAAAAAAAAAAAAAGCTATACACAAGCAAAACACAGATGCAGGTAGAGAATAAGGTGTCGTCTATAACACTAATGTTTCAATTTTTCCCATTTGTCATCCATCTAAAGTGTACAAACACATGCACAAACACATGTTTAGATATTCTCATAATGTCATAACTTTTTTAATCATGAAAAATACTGCCCTCAGAAAATATATCCTCCACATTAAACATGAAATATTAATATTTTAATTTAGCATTTATTAGGAGTGAAATATCCAAGGTGACAGTAAAGTAATTATAACTGCAGGGTTTGAAGGCAAAGTGTTTGGAGTTTGTTCTTGTATGTATTCTATAACATGGTTCATCCTCAATTTTCTGACCTGTAAAATGAGGATAATAGCAACACCATAGAGAGGAGAAAATGTAAACGATCTGGCACACAGTAAGAATCTACTATATCTTCTTTTGTTTCACCTGCCTATGTTTTTCTTTTCTCAGGTACAAAATTCTAGGGAACTATGAAAATATGTATTCCAATGGGAATAATACTCTATTTTCTAATAAGGCCTAATTTCCTTAGAAAATATTTATTTAGCCCAGAAGAAATCTTTTTCTTTCCCTGGGTCTCTTGTCCAAAATTTATCATTTGAATGAGCTCTCTGACACAGATGACCAAAGCAGTCCAAAAGTACACACCAAGCTGAGGTAATAAAAAACTTTTATAGGTAATAAACCATACTAATAATGCTTTGAATTCAACTCTCTTCATGATTAAAAAGAAATCATGCAATTTTGAGGTGTTTATTTTGAGATTGATAAATGGTTTATATCCATAATATGCTTTTTCACTGTTTTTCTTATTTTATTCAGAGCATTCTCATTTTTAAAAATCATTGCAAGCTTTGATTACTCCAGTGTGAATTATCTTTCATTCTCAAACAACTAACATTACTCTTCTCAATATTTTTCCTTGGAGCCAAAGAAGAAAATAGTGCTTGATTCATTCCTCCAATGCCTGTCTTCATGAATTTGGATTTTATTCCTCCAGGGAAGCATGAGGGAGGCAAAAAATGTTATCCACTTAAAATTAAAGCACCCACATTTGCTGATTTTAACTCTATCTTAGGGGGAAATTCATATTAAAATTCCAAAGTGTAAAAAAGCACTCACATCTCAATATGTGTATTGAGTAAAGAGAAAAGAACCTTAGGGAGTTGGTTGAGATAAAAGGACTCCATTTTCTTTTATTCTCAAAACAAAGATGTGAATTATGTCAAGCTCAAATTTAGATATCCTTTGTATTAGCACTTTTTCTTTTCTCAATTTTCCATACTACTGCCACTGTTCAAATCTTACTTACCTCCTGCTCTTTGACCCACCCAAGAGACACTGTGCTCTCTTCTAGAAGAACCAAGGTTCTTCTACAGTACTCTCAGAGGTACTCCCCTACAACCCATCTTTAATGATGCTATCCCCCTGTGTGTCCATGCATGTAACAGTCAGCTGTTTTTTAAAAGACTTTCAATGTGTGCCTTTTCTCTAGTAAACAAATATCTAGCTGAGTGAGTTTTCTTTTTTCTTTTTTAAAAATTTTATTTTATTTTTTAACTTTACAATATTGTATTGGTTTTGCCATATATCAAAATGAATCCCCCACAGGTATATATGTGTTCCCCATCCTGAACCCTCTTCCCTCCTCCCTCCCTGTACCATCCCTCTGGGTCGTCCCAGTGCAACAGCCCCAAGCATCCAGTATCGTGCATCGAACCTGGACTGGTGACTCATTTCATATATGATATTATACATGTTTCAATGCCATTCTCCCAAATCATCCCACACTCTCCCTCTCCCACAGAGTCCATAAGACTGTTCTGCATGAGTGTCTCTTTTGCTGTCTCGTATACAGGGTTATTGTTAGCATCTTTCTAAATTCCATATATATGTGTTAGTATACTGTATTGGTGTTTTTCTTTCTGGCTTACTTCACTCTGTATAATAGGCTCCAGTTTCATCCACCTCATTAGAACTGATTCACATGTATTCTTTTTATGGCTGAGTAATACTCCATTGTGTATATGTACCACTGCTTTCTTTATCCATTCATCTGCTGATGGACATCTAGGTTGCTTCCATGTCCTGGCTATTATAAACAGTGCTGTGATGAACATTGGGGTACACGTGTCTCTTTCGATTCTGGTTTCCTCGGTGTGTATGCCCAGCAGTGGGATTGCTGGGTCATATGGCAGTTCTACTTCCAGTTTTTAAAGGAATCTCCACACTGTTCTCCATAGTGGCTCTACTAGTTTGCATTCCCACCAACAGTGTAAGAGGGTTCCCTTTTCTCCACACCCTCTCCAGCATTTATTGCTTGTAGACTTTTAGATTGCAGCCATTCTGGCTGGCGTGAAATGGTACCTCATAGTGGTCTTGATTTGCATTTCTCTGATAATGAGTGATGTTGAGCATCTTTTCATGTGTTTGTTAGCCATCTGTATGTCTTCTTTGGAGAAATGTATATTTAGTTCTTTGGCCCATTTTTTGATTGGGTCATTTATTTTTCTGGAATTGAGCTATAGAAGTTGCTTGTATATTTCTGAGATTAGATGTTTGTCAGTTACTTCATTCACTATTATTTTCTCCCATTCTGAAGGCTGTCGTTTCACTTTGCTTATAGTTTCCTTTGTTGTGCAGAAGCTTTTAAGTTTAATTAGGTCCCATTTGTTTATTTTTGCTTTTATTTCCAATATTCTGGGAGGTGGGTCATAGAGGATCCTGCTGTGATGTATGTCGGAGAGTGTTTTGCCTATGTTCTCCTCTAGGAGTTTTATAGTTTCTGGTCTTACGTTGAGATCTTTAATCCATTTTGAGTTTATTTTTGTGTATGATGTTAGGAAGTGTTCTAGTTTCATTCTTTTACAAGTGGTTGACCAGTTTTCCCAGCACCACTTGTTAAAGAAATTGTCTTTAATCCATTGTATATTCTTGCCTCCTTTGTCAAAGATAAGGTGTCCATATGTGCATGGATTTATCTCTGAGCTTTGTATTTTGTTCCATTGATCTATATTTCTGTCTTTGTGCCAGTACCATACTGTCTTGATGACTGTGGCTTTGCAGTAGAGCCTGAAGTCAGGCAGGTTGATTCCTCCAGTTCCATTTTTCTTTCTCAAGATAGCTTTGGCTATTCGAGGTTTTTTGTATTTCCATACAAATTGTGAAATTATTTGTTCTAGCTCTGTGAAGAATACCATTGGTAGCTTGATAGGGATTGCATTGAATATATAGATTGCTTTGGGTAGTATACTCATTTTCACTATGTTGATCCTTCCAATCCATGAACATGGTATATTTCTCCATCTATTAGTGTCCTCTTTGATTTCTTTCACCAGTGTTTTATAGTTTTCTATATATAGGTCTTTAGTTTCTTTAGGTAGATATATTCCTAAGTATTTTATTCTTTTTGTTGCAATGGTGAATGGAATTGTTTCCTTAATTTCTCTTTCTCATTATTAGTGTATAGAAATGCAAGGGATTTCTGTGTGTTGATTTTATATCCTGCAACTTTATTATAGTCATTGATTAGTTCTAGTAATTTTCTCGAGGAGTCTTTAGGGTTTTCTATGTAAAGGATCATGTCATCTGCAAACAGTGAGAGTTTTACTTCTTCTTTTCCAATTTGGATTCCTTTTATTTCTTTTTCTGCTCTGATTACTGTGGTCAAAACTTCCAAAACTATGTTGAATAGTAATGGTGAAAGTGAACACCCTTGTCTTGTTCCTGACTTTAGAGGAAATGCTTTCATTTTTTCACCATTGAAGATAATGTTTGCTGTGGGTTTGTCATATATAGTGTTTATTACCTTGAGGTATGTTCCTTCTATTCCTGCTTTCTGGGGGGGTTTTATCATAAATGGATGAATTTTGTCAAAGGCTTTCTCTGCATCTATTGAGATATGGTTTTTATTTTTCAATTTGTTAATGTGTTGTATTATATTCATTGATTTGCGGATATCGAAGAATCCTTGTGTCCCTGGGATAAAGCCCACTTGGTCATGGTGTATGATCTTTTTAATACGTTGTTAGATTCTGATTGCTTGAGTGAGTTTTCTAAGCCTAAATTTTCTCTGTTATGTCGTAATAATAATGAAAGTGCATTTATTAATACTGCTTAGAGTTCCTGAGCTATATAGTAAGTACTCAATAAGTATAAAGTATGGTTATTATGCACATTTAAAATAGGAACTTATCTTATGTTAGAGTTTAAATTTGGACAAGCAATAGTAATGAACTTTGTCTTAAATTACATTTTTATTGAGCTCCTCTATATTTTCCTGCCCAGGTATTTGTGGTTTGCTCTGTTTCTCTCTAGGCATCCCTGGTGGTTCACTGGTAAAGAATCTGCCTGTCAATGCAGGAAACGCAGGGTCAATCCCTGGGTCTGGAAGATCCCCTGAAAAATGAGACAGCAACCCACTCCAGTAATCTCGCCTGGGAAATCCCATAGAAGGAGGAGACTGGTGGGCTATGCAAAAGAGTCGGATGTGACTTAGCAACTAAAACAACACATTCTCTTTAAACTACTGGAATTGGAATTCCCTATAACATTGGAAAACATCCACACAGATTTTCAGGGGTCTCCTTGGGCACTTCAGAGAAGAGGGATTACTCAGAGGGGATCAAACCAGTCAACCCTAAAGGGAATCAACTCTGAATATTTCGTGGAAGGACTGATGCTGAAGCTAAAGCTCCAAAACTTTGACCACCTGCTACAAAGGGCCAACTCACTGGAAGAGACTCCGATCTGGAAAAGATTGCAGGCCAAAAGAGAAGGGGGCAGCAGAGGATGTGATGATTAGATAGGATCACTCACTCAATGGACATGAATTTGAGCAAATTCAGGGAGATAGCAAAGGGCAGAGAATTTTGGTGTGCCATAGTTGATGGGGTCACAAAGAATCGGACATGACTTAGTGACTGAACAACAACAACAAAAGACTTGATCCAAACAGGATGTTACTTTCCCTCTAACACCCTGTAGCTTTCACGGATGGATGCCTTGTTTGCAGGTGATAGAAAATCCCCACTCCTAACAACGTTTGTAGGAACAGCAGTTGAGGCTTTATAACCTGCTACATCTGCATAAGGAAATATGTTCATTGCATTTAGGGTCCTAAATGAAGCATACACATGTTAAAAGTTAAACATACTTTAAAAATTCCAATGAAATGCAATTGTTTGATAGCCTTAATTAATTGCCTATTAATTGCCTTAATTAAGATATGCCCCTTTCCTTACATAAAACAGTAAGTTTTCAGAATGAAAATAAATAGAGCCTTTATTCATTACATGGTTCACCATTTTTCTTACTTCAGACATGATCCATCATTCAATCATTAGCTCTGAAATAACTATGACAAAATTCAACTGCTCAATAGTACAAGAGGTTTTTGCTTTAAAAGTAAGTCCTACAGGATCCTAAGTCTAAAAGAATCTTTAAAATAGATTTTCTTAAAAAAATAAATAAAATAAAATAAATTTTCTTTTAGACATGCAAGTAAATAATTTGACATCACAAAATACTTATACCTTCTAAACAGCTCAAAGTAACTTCTCACACTCTATGTTCACTCCACAGCTCCCAAAAATAGAGATAATTTCAAGCATCTTCAAAGCTTAAATGATACTGTATGCATCAAAATAGTTAAAATGTGAATTTCAGAAATATTTGTTTTTCATGTACAAAGGTGAGATAGATAATTTGAATTTGGTCTACTTAAGTAAGTCAGCAAGCAACATACCAATTAAGTCTGACTTTTAAAAGCATTTTTCTCGTTTTAAAAATATTTTTTCACACACACTTCTGCCAGTGGCCTCTACTAAAACTCCTCTCTTTTGCAAGACAGATTTTTAAATTAAATGTTTTTTATATATAATTATGTTTAACTTGCCAAATAAAGCTTTATTAAAAAAAATGGCTTAAAACAGGAAATGAGAAAAGAATGAAATAATAGTGGGACAAATATAGAAAGAGTTAGAATAAGAAAATAAAGAAATGATAAAGGAAAGCAGGAAGAAAGGAGGAAAGGAGACAAAGGAATAAAGGAAGGGAGGGAGGACAAAGGGAAGAAACTTGGAACTTCCAACTTTCACACTTGAAAGAAACAAATTTGGATCAGAATAATGAGGAAAATGCATCTGTTGAGATGATCATATGGTTTATATTCTTTAATTTGTTAATATGATGTACCATAATGATTGATTTTGCATTTATTGGAGAATTCTTGCATTCCTAGGGTAAACCCCAGTTGATCCTTTTAATGTGTTGTGGAATTCTGCTTCTTAGTATTTTGTTGAGGATTTTTGCATCAATGTTCATCACTGATATTGGTTTGTAATTTTCTTTTTTTGAGTGTTATATCTTTTCTGGTTTTGATACCATCACTAGGGTGATGGCAGCCTTGTAGAAAGAATTTTGGAGTGTTCCTTTCTTTGAAAATTTTTGGAAGACTGAGAAAGATGGGTGTTAGCTCTTCTCTAAATATTCATTAGAATTCGCCTGTGAGGCCATCTTTTCATAGACTTTTGTTTGTTGGAAGATTTTTAATCACAGTTTCAACTCCTTTACCTGTGATTGGTTTGGTCATTCTTTCTGTTTCTTCCTGGTTCAGTCTTGGAAGGTTGTACCTTTCTAAGAATTTGTCCATTTCTCCCAGGTTATCCATTTTATTGGCATATAGTTGTTTGTAGTAGGTGCTTATGATCCTTTGTATTTCTGTGGTGTCATCTGTAATTTCTCCTTTTTCATCACTACTTTTATGAATTTAAGCACTCTCCCTTCTTTTCTTGATGAGTCTGGCGAAAAGTTTTGTCAACTTGTTTGATCTTCTCAAAGAACTAGCTTTTAGTTTTATGTATCTTTGCTACTGTTTTCTTCATTATTATTTCATTTATATATACTCTGATTTTTATGACTTCTTTCCTTCTTCTAACTATTGGTTTTGTTTGTTCTTTGTCTAGTTGCTTTAGGTGTAAAGTTAGGTTGCTGACTTGAGATTTATATTGTTTCTTGAGGTAGGTATACTACCCAAAGAAATCCATGGGTTTGATAAATCCCTAACAAGTTACCAGTGGTATTTTCCCACAAAACTAGAAAAAAAATACAATTTGTATGGAAACACAAAAGACTGTGAATAGCCAAATCCATCTGGAAAAATAAAAATGGATCTGAGGAATCAGGCTTCTTGACTTAAGACTATACCGCAAAGCTACAGTCATCAAGACAGTTTGTACTGGCACAAAAACAGAAATATAGACCAATGGAACAAAACAGAAACCCAGACATAAACTCATGCAAATATAGGCACCTTTTCTTTGACAAAAGAGGGAAGAATATACAATGCAGAAAACACAGCCTCTTCAATAAGTGATGCTGGGAAAATTGCACAGCTACATGTACAAGAATAAAACTGGAACACTTCCTAACACTACACATGCAAAAAAACTCAAAGTGGATTAAAGATATAAATGTAAGATTGGACACTATAAAACCCTTCAGTTCAGTTCAGTTCATTTCAGTTCAGTCACTCAGTCGTGTCCGATTCTTTGCAACCCCATGAATTGCAGCACGCCAGGCCTCCCTATCCATCACCAACTCCCAGAGTTTACTCAGACTCATGTCCATAGAGTCAGTGATGCTATCCAGCCATCTCATCTGCTGTTGCCCCTTCTCCTCCTGCCCTCAATCCCTCCCAGCATCAGGGTCTTTTCCAATGAGTCAACTCTTCACATGAGGTGGCCAAAGTACTGGAGTTTCAGCTTCAGCATCAGACTTTCCAAAGAACACCCAGGACTGATCTCCTTTAGAATGGACTGGCTGGATCTCCTTACAGTCCAAGGGACACTCAAGAGTCTTCTCTAACACCACAGTTCAAAAGCATCAATTCTTCAGCACTTAGCTTTCTTCACAGTCCAACTCTCACATCCATACATGACCACTGGAAAAACCATAGCCTTGACTAGCCAGACCGTTGTTGGCAAAGTAATATCTCTGCTTTTAAATATGCTGTCTACGTTGGTCATAACTTTCCTTCCAAGGAGTAAACGTCTTTGAATTTCATGGTTGCAGTCACCATCTGCAGTGATTTTGGAGCCCAGAAAAATAAAGTCTGACACTGTTTCCCCATCTATTTCCCATGAAGTTACAGGACCAGATGCCATGATCTTTGTTTTCTGAATGTTGAGCTTTAAGACAACTTTTTCACTCTCCTCTTTCACTTTCATCAAGAGGTTTTTTTTAGCTCCTCTTCACTTTCTGCTATAAGGGTGGTATCATCTGCATATCTGAGGTTATTGATACTTCTCCCAGCAATCTTGATCCCAGCTTGTGCTTCTTCCAGCCCAGCGTTTCTCATGATGTACTCTGCATATAAATTAAATAAGCAGTGTGATAATATACAGCCTTGATGTACTCCTTCTCCTATTTGGAAACAGTCTGTTGTTCCATGTCCAGTTCTAACTGTTGCTTCCTGACCTGCATATAGATTTCTCAAGAGACAGGTCAGGTGGCCTGGTATTCCCATCTTTTTCAGAATTTTCCACACTTTATTGTGATCCATACAGTCAAAGGCTTTGGCATAGTCAATAAAGCAGAAATAGATGTTTCTGAAACTCTCTTGCTTTTTCAATAAAATTCCTAGAGGAATACAAAGGCAGAACACTTTTTGACATAAATTGCACTGAGATCTTTTATGACCCACCTCCTAGAATAATGAAATAAAACCAAAAATAAACAGATGAATCTTAATTAAACTTAAAAGATTTTGCACATAAAAGGAAACCATAAACAAGATTAAAAAAACAGCCCTTAGAATGGGAGAAAATATTTGTAAATGAAGCAACTGACAGGGGATTAATCTCCAAAATAAACAGCACTTGTAGCTCAATATCAAAAAAGTAAATCACCCAATCAAAAAATGAGTGGAAGATCTAAATAGCCTTCTCCAACAGGCCATACAGATGGCTGATAAGCACATGAAAAGATGCTCAATATCACTAATTATTAGAGAAATGCAAATCAAAATTACGATGAGTTACCACCTCACACCAATCACAATGATCATATCAAAATATATATATATATATAAACAATAAATGCTGGGGAGGGTGTGGAGAAAATTGAACTGTCTTACATTATTAGGGGGATGTAAATTGATATAGCCACTATAAAGAACAGTATGGAGATTCCTTAAAAAACTAAAATTACAGTTACCATATGACCTATCAAACCAACTCCTGGAGATATACCCTCAGAAAACCGTAATTCCAAAAGATGCATGCACCATAATGTTCATTGCAGCACTATTTAGAACAACCAGGATATAGAAACAACCTAAATGTCCATTAACAGAGGAATGGATAAAGAAATAAGGTACATATATAAATGAAATATTAGCCATAAAAAGGAATGAAATTCTGCACTTTGCAGGGATGTGGATGGACGCAAAGATTATCATACAGAGTGAAGTAAGTCACAAAGAGAAATACAAATAATGCATAATATTGCTTGTATGTATAATCTACAAAAAATGGTACAGATGAACCAATTTGCAAAGTAGAATTAGAGACACAGACATAGAGAACCAACATATGGACAGGTGGGAAGGGTGGTGGGATGGGTTGGGAGGTTGCGACTGACATATGTAAACTACATTGTGTGAAATAGATGGCTGGTTAGGGCCTACTGCATAGCACAGAGGGTGGGGGATAAGGTACAATCTGTTTGTAAGAAATGTAAGTTAACCTTAAAAATACATTCCAGTAGATGTTTGCTATTTAGATGCTAAGTTTTTTTTTTTTTTTTTTTTTTTTAGATGCTAAGTTTTGTCCCACTCTTTTGCAACCCCATGGACTGTAATCTGCCAGGTTCCTCTGTCCAGGCAATAATACTGGGAATGGGTTGTCACTTCCTTCTCCAGGAGATCTTCCTGATCCAGGGATCGAACTAACATCTTCTGCCTTGAGGGAAGATTCTTTATCTCAGAGTCACCGAAGAAGCCCCCCAACATACATTAGGTGCAGATAAATACTGTTTGAATCCTCTTTTACAAGGTGCCTAGAACAGTCAAATTCATAGTCAGAAAGTACTTTGGTAGATGTTAGGCAACAGCAGATTGGGAATTAGTGTTTAATGAGGACAGAGTTCCAGTTTAGGAATGTAAACATTTTGGGACATGGATGATGGTGAAAGTTGCACCACAATGTGCATGTACTTAGTGCCACTGAAACATACAGTTAAATACGGTTAAAGCATAATGTTTTAATTATGTTACTTTAGCCACAATTAAAATAAAAGAATCATGAGGAAAGTGTTTTCCAGATTCACTGCTTCTAATCTTTCCAAAAATACTAACACATTTCTCAATACAACTCTACAGTATTCAAATTCTGAATATAAGAACCCTATATTTCAAAGCCAAAACTTCAAATTTGACAAATAGGAAGTTGCACTCAGCAACTCATTAACAGTGCCATCTGCTGACCAAAAAAAATTGATATGAGTTTTGCTATTATTTCTTTAAATATGTAACCAATAGCACTGGAAACTTTGTAATGTGTATCATAAAATTTGTGTTTAGTAACAAGTAACTGATATAAAATATTAATTTATAAATATAACTAAATCTGAGGATTAAGAAGTATGAAAAAGTTCAAAAGGAGATATTTTGGTTTATAGCAAAAGTGAAATTATGGTTTTATTAGTAAACCAAAACAGGAAAATTTTTTCAATTTGTTAATGTGGTGTATTACATTGATTGATTTGCGGATATTGAAGAATCCTTGCATCCCTGGGATAAAGCCCACTTGGTCATGGTGTGTGATCTTTTTAATGTGTTGTTGGATTCTGATTGCTCGAATTTTGTTAAGGATTTTTGCATCTATGTTCATCAGTGATATTGGCCTGTAGTTTTCTTTTTTTGTGGGATCTTTGTCAGGTTTTGGTATTAAGGTGATGGTGGCCTCATAGAATGAGTTTGGAAGTTTACCTTCCTCTGCAATTTTCTGGAAGAGTTTGAGCAGGATAGGTGTTAGCTCTTCTCTAAATTTTTGGTAGAATTCAGCTGTGAAGCCGTCTGGACCGGGGCTTTTGTTTGCTGAAAGATTTTTGATTACAGTTTCAATTTCCATGCTTGTGATGGGTCTGTTAAGATTTTCTATTTCTTCCTGGTCCAGTTTTGGAAAGTTGTACTTTTCTAAGAATTTGTCCATTTCTTCCACGTTGTCCATTTTATTGGCATATAATTGTTGATAGTAGTCTCTTATGATCCTTTGTATTTCTGTGTTGTCTGTTGTGATCTCTCCATTTTCGTTTCTAATTTTGTTGATTTGATTTTTCTCCCTTTGTTTCTTGATGAGTCTGGCTAATGGTTTGTCAATTTTATTTATCCTTTCAAAGAACCAGCTTTTGGTTTTGTTGATTTTTGCTATGGTCTCTTTTGTTTCTTTTGCATTTATTTCTGCTCTAATTTTTCTAATTTTATTTTATTTTTAAACTTTACATAATTGTATTAGTTTTGCTAAATATCAAAATGAATCCGCCACAGGTATGCATGTGTTCCCCTTAAGATTTCTTTCCTTCTACTAACCCTGGGGTTCTTCATTTCTTCCTTTTCTAGTTGCTTTAGGTGTAGAGTTAGGTTATTTATTTGACTTTTTTCTTGTTTCTTGAGGTGTGCCTGTATTGCTATGAACTTTTCCCTTAGGACTGCCTTATGATCCAGCAACCCCACTGCTGGGCATACACACTGAGGAAACCAGAAGGGAAAGAGACACGTGTACCCCAATGTTCATCGCAGCACTGTTTATAATAGCCAGGACATGGAAGCAACCTAGATGTCCATCAGCAGATGAATGGATAAGAAAGCTGTGGTACATATACACAATGGAGTATTACTCAGCCATTAAAAAGAATACATTTGAATCCGTTCTAATGAGGTGGATGAAACTGGAGCCTATTATACAGAGTGAAGTAAGCCAGAAGGAAAAACATAAATACAGTATACTAATGCATATATATGGAATTTAGAAAGATGGTAACAATAACCCGGTGTACGAGACAGCAAAAGAGACACTGATGTATAGAACAGTCTTATGGACTCTGTGGGAGAGGGAGAGAGTGGGAAGATTTGGGAGAATGGCAATGAAACATGTAAAATATCATGTAGGAAACGAATTGCCAGTCCAGGTTCGATGCACGATGCTGGATGCTTGAGGCTGGTGCACTGGGACGACCCAGAGGGATGGTATGGGGAGGGAGGAGGGAGGAGGGTTCGGGATGGGGAACACATGTATACCTGTGGCGGATTCATTTTGATATTTGGCAAAACCAATACAATTATGTAAAGTTTAAAAATAAAATAAAATTAGAAAAAAAAAAAAAAGAGTCTTCTCCAGCAAAACAGGAAAAATTAATTTTCTGATATTCTATCCACACTTATTTCAGTTCAGTTCAGTTCAATCGCTCAGTTATGTCCGACTCTTTGTGACCGCATTAACTACACCACGCCAGGCCTCCCTGTCCACCACCAACTCCCAGAGTCCACCCAAACCCATGTCCATTGAGTCAGTGATGCCATCCAACCATCTCATCCTCTGTCATCCCCTTCTCCTCCTGCCCTCAATCTTTCCCAGCATCAGGGTCTTTTCAAATGAGTCAGACCTTCACATCAGGTGGCCAAAGTATTGGAGTTTCAGCTTCAACATCAGTCCTTCCAATGAACACCCAGGACTGATTTAGCTATGAACAAATATTTAAGGGTTAATTGAAGCCATAGCATTCTCTCAGATTATACCTTTAAGGTAGAAGTTTTCTTCCAAAAATTCATTATTCACCAAAAAACAGTCTTAATACTCAAAGGAAGATCAGGTTGATGAAATCACAGGAAAATATCCAGATCTTAAGGGTGCTTCCCTTTCATCCTTCTGCTGTCTTTTTTCCCATATTAAGCAGGGAATGTAGGTATGAAAGTGAAGATTTTAATGTACATAGGGGGAAAAGACACAGGGCTTCCTGATAGATCATATTGGGTAAATATATGAGTTATGTGTTTTAGTCACTCAGTCACATCTGACTCTTTGCAAACCCATGGACTGCAGCCCACCAGACTCCTCTGTCCATGGAATTCTCCAGTTGTGATTACTGCAGTGGGTAGCCATTCTTTTCTCCAGGGAATTTCACAACCCAGGAATTGAACCTAGGTCTCTTTTACTGCAGGTGGGTTTTTTTTTTTTCTTTTCTTTACCATAAGTTATATCCATAGGATATAAGAGAGATCCCAAAATTACAATGATATTTGTTTCTGTGAGTGCCAGTGATTTAGGGAGTATCCTAATTGACCTGCCCTTATGTGCCAAGTCTGACTTGACAGAATGCAGGAATAACATATATATTCTGTGCAGAAATTTCTCCCATTATACATTCCCACTTAATGTCTTTTCATGAAAGTGTTGCCCTTCATACTCCAGTTATAGGAATTTGTTCACAGCTCAAAGGAAACTTCATGATATTTCACCTCTGTGCCTTTGCTCAAGCTGCTGTCCTTGTCTGCGATGCAATTATCTTTGTGAGGATGTTCTTTTGGACCTACTAACTTCAGGAAGGCCAAATTTCCTTCCTCTCTGTTCCCAGAATGCTGGATATTTGCTTACTATGGCACTTACCATGAGAAAGTGCTTCCTGTTTCATCAGTCTGTCATCCTTGCTTCATGGTGAACTTCAAAAACTGGAGATCTTGACTTCTCTCCAGATAATCCATGCCTTGCTTGGCCCCTTTTGAAGTTAATTTTTAAAAATCTCCCAATATTTTAGAAATTCATACATTTTCCTGGTCTTCAACATTTCTGAAATGACAGAGAAATTTCCATAGAAATTAATAACAGCATGTTAGGTTTGGTGGCTTCTACTAGTTGGTTACACACAGTTTAGTATATTATCTTATGATAATCCCTTGCCCCACCTTTGGGACGTGAGCTATTTCAGACTGCATATTGTCCATCTAACTGAGTATTGTTCATGAGCCAATTGTTCTTAATAAATATGGTATTGCCATATAAGGGCTTCTCTGGTGGCCCAGACAGTAAAGAATCTACCTACAAAGCAGGAGACGTGAGTTCAATCACTGAGTCAGTAAAATCCCCTGGAAAAGGACATGGTAATCACTCCAGGGTTCTTGCCTGGAGATTTCCATGGATAGATGAGCCTGGCAGGCTACAGTCAATGGGTTCTCAGAGTTGGACACAACTGAGTGACTAACACATATAGATCTTTGTCATATAATCTCAACTAGATTAACAAAATATAAAGTCTCAATATGATATAAACATACCATGTAATTCAGGGATTTAAAATGGAAAAAGTGGAACAAAGGTGGGGATGAATTAAATCTATTTAGGGGATGTCTTGGTTGAAAGTGAATCTCAGTGTATAGCCAGGGCTATACTGGATTAACACAGTGATTCTCTATAGATCAGAAAGAAGCAACAAAATGTGCAATTTGTCTGGTAACTAGCAAGTAGATCTAGAATATTCTGTTTGTTTGTTTGTTTTCTTTTCTTTTTAAAGCTCTACATGGGACATGCATGGAAAACAATAAAGAGAAATGACAAACATATTGATGATCCTATATTATAAAACTTAAAAATAATATGAAAGTGGCCCTTTATCAGGAGAATTGAAGACAGCAGTTATTTCCTAAATGTCTGATCATTAGATTTAAAAATGGACCAAAATCTCTAAAAATTCTTTGAGAAAGAAACAAAACAGCTTGACCAATTTATTTCTTTAATACTCATTTCAAAGCATTGTTGAAGGTCAGTACTGGGCACTTTATATAGGTAAGGAAAGAGGCATTTAAAACACTGTGTGCTGACAAATGTAGTAAGATTTTTCTGGTCCAATGCGTTGTTCTTACACATTGGACCAGTATCAAAGTTTTTAATACTTCTATATTATAGAACCAAATATCAGTGACATTGTTATTAAATGCTATTAAAATTCATAATTATCTATGAAGTCCTGCAGTCTTTACATTCCTCACTTTCAGGAAATCTTTAATGCTAAGATTAACTTGGATATGAAGAAAAGCAAGTTGATCCTTAAGGGACTAGATATATAGTAAAAAGTTTCTTTATTTTATTGTCCTTTTTTATTATGGTGAAAAAATATTACATGAGATTTATCCTCAATAAAATTTCAAGTACACAATAGAGTATTGCCAACTACAAGCACACTGTTGTACAGCAGATCTTTAGAACTTATTCTTGCATAACTGAAAATATGTACCCATTGAACAGCAATTCTCCATTGTCACCTTCTTCCAGCCCCTAGCAACCATTATTCTATTCTCTATATCTATAAATTGACTATTTTTGATACCTCATATAATTTGATCATGTGGCATTTATCCTTTTGTGACTGGTTTATTTCACTTAGCATAATGTCCTGCAGGTTGATACATGCTGTCTTATATGGCAAGATTTTCTTCCTTTTTAAGACCGAATAATAATAATCCCATTGTATGTATATATCACTTTTTCTTTATTCATCATTCAGTGATGGACAATTTTGTTGTTTCTACATATTGGCTTAACAAATAATGTTTCAGTGCACATAGAAATACAGATATCAGAGATCTTGACTTCAAATCTTTTGCAGGAGACATAAGAGATGTGAGTTTGGTACCTGGGCCGGTAAGATCCACTTGAGGAGAGTATGGCAACCCACTCCAGTATTCTTGCCTGGAGAATTCCATGGATAGAAGAGCCTGATGGGCCTACAGTCCATAGGGTCATAAACAGTCAGACATAACTGAAATGACTTAACATGCACGCATGCAAGCACAAATCAGCATTCAATTCAGCTGAGTTTTCATATAATAATGAACTATCTGAAAAGGAAATCAATAAAAATTACCCTTATAATAGCACCAAAAATAATAATATACTCAAAAAACTTTAACCAAGGAGATAAAATTTTAAACTGAAATCTGCAAAGCATCAATGAAATAAAGACATGCAAAGAAGACTAGATTGGAAATTTGATGCTGTTGAAATATCTATACTATCTAAAGCAATTATAAATGTAATGAAACTCCTACCAAAATCTCAATAAAATTTTTACTAAAAAAAAATATGTAAAATTCATAAAGTGCTATAATAGACCTTCCATAGCCACAGCAATCTTGAGAAAGAAGAACAAAGCAGGAGACATCACACTTCCTGATTTCAAAATATATTACAAAACTATAATAATGAAAATGATATGGTATTGGCATAGAAACAGACATATAAATTAATGAACAGACTAGAGAGCCTAGAAACTAATCTATCCATGCATATATGACCAACTGATTTTTTACAAAATTGCCAAGAATACACAATGGGGGAAGGGTAGTTCTATTCAGTAAATGACGTTGGGAAAACTGGATATACACATGCAACAGAATGAAATTGGACTCTTGTATCCCCCCCAAAAAAACAAACAGCAAAAACAAATGCAAAATGGACTAAAACTTAAATATAAGATCAGAAACTATAAAACTCAGAAGAAAACATAGAGGAAAAACTGCCTGACACTGGTCTTAGCAATACTTTCTTGGATAGAAACACCAAAGTCACAAGCAACAAATGCAAAAATAGACAAGTGGGACTACATCAAACTAAAAAGCTTCTGCACAGCAAAGAAAATCAACAGTGAAAAATGCAATATATGGAGTGGGAGGAAATACTTGCAAATCATATATCTAATACGGTATTATTTAATATATGAGGGACTCCCACAACTCAATGGCAAAAAACAACAAGTAAATAACTTGATTAAAACTCATTGGCAAAAAACAACAACTTGACTTTAAAATGGATGAAAGACTTGATAGACATATTTCCAAGAAGATATGTAAATGGTCAACAGGTGCAGGAAACTATGCTCAATATCACTAATTGGGAAATACAATTCAAAACCACAATGAGATATCACTTCACACCTATTCAGTCAGTTCAGTCACTCAGTCGTGTCCGACTCTTTGCAACCCCATGAACCACAAGCACTCCAGGCCTCCCTGTCCATCACCAACTCCTGGAGTTAACCCAAACTCATGTCCATTGAGTTGGTGAGGCCACCAACCATCTTATCCTCTGTCATCCCCTTCTCTTCCTGCCCACAATCCTTCACAGCATGAGGGTCTTTTCAAATGAGTAAGCTCTTTGCATCAGGTAGCCAAAGTATTAGAGTTTCAGCTTCAACATCAGTCCTTCCAATGAACATCCAGGACTGACCTCCTTTAGGATGGACTGGTTGGATCTCCTTGCAGTCCAAGGGACTCTCAAGAATCTTCTCCAACACCATGGTTCAAAAGCATCAATTCTTCTGCACTCAGCTTTCTTTATAGTCCAACTCTCACATCCATACATGACTATTCGCAGGATGGCTATTACAAAAAAAAAAAAAAAACAGACCGTGAGATCATGGGTTGTCAAGGATACAGAGAAATACTTGTATATTGTTGGAACCCTTATAAATTGTTGATAGGCATATAAAATGATGCAGTCACAATGAAATACAGTAGCATGTTTCAATACTGATGGGAATGACAGAATCACTGGATCTCAAATCAATGGATCCCAAGAGTAGAGCAGATTCTAGGTAGAGGGACAAAAATGGAGATACCTGGAGAGAATAATCTTATTGACCAAGGGCATGGAAGGTAAGATCATAGGAAAAATACCATTCATGTTTTATATCCAGGCATGCCATTTTATTTCTATGTGTACTGTTTCACATAGAAACAGTGGATGTTTCACATAGAAACAGTTAGAAAACTGTGGATGGCATCTATATATTTTTATATTTAATTATCATAAAATCACATTTAGAACAGGGTTAGTAGTTTCATTTTACCAATAATGTGGCTGAGACTCAGTAAAGGAATTATTATGTTCATCATCATAACTTCTATTAAGTAGGAGAACTGTGCTTCCAACCAGTCTTAGGTGACCATAATTGATGCTCTTATTTCTATTACCAGATTCTATATAAGTAAGTTTCACTATATATGGTGTGGTGCCTGGAAAGGTCATCTCTAGAGCTAGAGTCTCCTCATGCACAACCCCAGGTCTGCCTCTTGTTAGCTGTGTAGTCTTGCACAACTTATTTGATCTCTCTGTGCAAATTGTTGAACTACTTTGAAGCAGATGGTCTGATTATTCTCTTCTGTAGACAGACTAAAAATAATATTATCAATATAAAAGCAATGGCTGGCATGTAAGAAGCACTAATATAACAGTTTTAACTACAACCCTAGTGGCTCAGAGGTTAAAGTGTCTGCCTGCAATATAGGAGACCTAGGTTCGATCCCTGGGTCAGGAAGATCCCCTGGAGAAGGAAATGGCAACCCACTCCAGTATTCTTGTCTGTAGAATCCGATGGATGGAGGAGCCTGGTGGGCTACAGTCCACAGGGTCGCAAAGAGTCAGACATGACTGAGCGACTTCAGTTCCTTTCTTTCTTTCTTACTCTAGTGTTACTACAATGCTTTTAAGAAGCAAAAGTACTGAAAAGATAACAGCTACCAAAAGAGAAGTGTACAAACTCATGGCTGATCTTTTTGTCAATGCGATGACTATTAGAAGTAAATTTTTTTCTCTTCTTTTGTGATTTGATTTCCCGTCAGGATTCCTTAGTTTTATTACCTAAAGGCTTGCAGATCTTCAGCATGTAAGAGTAGGGGAAGAAAGCCAAAGAATGAGCAAAAACAAGATATAATCATCAAATCCTATTGCAAAGGACTATTTAGTGGTACAGAAAACAAATGGATCTGGTAACCTTCGCTGGTCACTGGCAAAAAAAAAAAGATGTGTGTGCTTATGTGGTTTTCTTAGTCTGTTATAAGACTCAGGATCCTCAAAATAGCTCCTGAGACAGAATGCAGAGAGTAAGCAGCAGACGGCAAGCTACCCTCTGAGATATGGAGGGTAGGGAGATAGAGAGAGAAAAGAGAAGGGAAGGGTACATGTGGATGACACAGAGGCAGAATTAAAGCAGGGCTGTGACATTTTAAAAATTCTCTTTATTTCCTTCACAAAATGCTTCTTTGTGTCTTAAAAAAAAAATGAAATTACAAAAAAAAAAAAAGTCTGTGAAAACAAAAGTGTCACCCCTGATTAGCAATGGCATAAGAGGCAGCAGAAAAGCTTTATGCTCAGCTTGAAGTCTTGGGGAAATAAGAAAACCTTTCAGGAGCAAAAACAAAACCTAGCAGAGGAAAGGCAGATTAGTGTGACTCCAGAAATGAGTTCCAAGACTACTGAAGCACAGTGGATTAGCTTTATGAAGAGAGCCATTAGCTCTCCACAGACAGGCAATATTTCTAAAGAGCTGCACTGCACAGAGAAGAAAATGCGAAGGATCTAGGAAAAAAATTCTGCTTTCTCACAAGTTGTTAACCTCATTTATACCATGGAGTCACTATCATTATGCTCATTGCCCTGACACGGTTCAGCGCATTGATATTTCATTCAGCAGGGTGCCAATTCTGACGACAGAGAAAGGGAACCCCAGGGGCTTGGCTGCTATTGCCTTTGTAATGACCAGCTGCACCTCAGATGAAAGTAAACGTCTAACTGTTCTGGGAAAGAATTCCCTAAATACATTTTCAGAGTCTTTTATCTTGAGGTCAACTCATCAACTATCTGTTTATAAAGATTCTGCAGTTTTTCAGTTCCTATTTTAAAAACATTTGTACACTTTCTATCTAGAGCACTGGCCAAAAGAAGTTGTACGTTTGTAAAGTAATTCTTGAAGATATTTTCATTAGTCTCTTTAAGGGAAATAGCTTTTTATGAATTTGAGGAAACTGTCCATCTCAGGTAGATGGATTGGAAAGGGTAGAGGAGGTAGCATCATAGCTTCTTGAAAATTAAAACAGAGAATAAACTATCCTTACTTGACAATTATAGAGTCAATACCATTTGAAGAGCAGTTAATGAATCCTAAGACCTCAAGTTTCTAACTTTTGGGGTCTAATATGAAGGCAACACTACAAAAGAAATTAAGACATGTCTTAAGTAGAATTAATTAAAATTTATTGAGTATCAACAGTGATCTTTGATAAAATACTATCTCTTATTGAATAAAATGTAAGATCATCTTTAAGTAAAAACATAGCAGCAGCTATTTCCTACAAATTCTAACTTCATGAAAAAGGGGAATTTTTCATTCATTAAAATGCTTGATCAATCATATATAGTACGATTTGTAAGATGTCATTAGTACAGACAAGTAGCTTTGACATTTGGAAATAACCTTATTTAAAGTTCAAGCATTCATAAGAGAAGCAAACTTTTGCACTTCAGTCTGAATTAATCTAAATATTTGTATTCATGAAACATGTCTGAAGTCAGACTATCAACTAGAAGGTAAATATTGCATCTATCTAAGATGTTACAATTTAAAAAATAAGAAAATTTATCCATATTGAATCAAAAAATTGTAAATTGTGATCAAACAATAATGTGAATGTTTTGGAATATATTATGTGTAATATTAAAATGCTAGCAAAGTAATGCTCAAAATTCTCCAAGCTAAGCTACAAAAGTACATAAACTGAGAATTCCTAGATGTTCAAGCTAGATTTAGAAAAGGCAGAGAAACCAGAGATCACATTGCTAATGTCTGTTGGATCACAGAAAAAGCAATAGAATTCCAGGAAAAAAATCTACTTCTGCTTCATTGACTTTGCTAAAGCTTTTCACTGTGTGAATCACAACAAACTGTGGAAAATTCTTAAAGAGATGAGAATACCAGACCACCTTACCTTCCTCCTGAGAAATTGGTATGTAGGTCAAGAAGCAACACTTAGAACCAGACATGGAACAATGGACTGGTCCCAAATTGGGAAAGGAATACATCGAGGCTGTATATTGTCATCCTGCTTATTTAACTTCTATGCAGAGTACATCACACAAAATGCCAGGCTGGATAAAGCACAAGCTGGAATCAAGATTGCTGGGAGAAATATCAACAACCTCAGATACGCAGATGATACCACCCTAATGGCAGAAAATGAAGAGGAATTAAAGAGCCTCTTGATAAGCGTGAAAGAGGAGAGTGAAAAGGCAGTTTTCAAGTCAAAAAACAAAATCATGGTATATGGTCCCATCACTTCATGGCAAATAGATGGGGAAACAATGGAAATAATGAGAGACTTTGGCTTCTCTCATAGCTCTGTTGGTAAAGAATCCACCTGGTTAGATCCCCTGGAGAAGGGAAAGGCTATCCATTCCACTATTCTGGCCTGGATAATTCCGTTGGAGTCGCAAAGAGTCAGACACGACTGAGCGACTTTAACTTCACTTCACTTATTTTCTTGGGCTCCAAAATCACTGTAAATGGTGACTGCAATCATGAAATTGAAAGGCACTTGTTCCTTAGAATAAAACCTATGACAAACCTAGAGAGGATATTACAAATCAGAGACATTACTGACAAAGGTCCATCTAGTCAAAGCTATGGCTTTTCCTGTAGTGATGTATGGATGTGAGAGTTGGACTATAAAGAAAGCTGAACACTGAAGAATTGATGCTTTTGAACTGTGGTATTGAAAAAGACTCTTGAGAGTCCCTTGGACTGGAAGATTAAACCACTCAATCCTAAAGGAAATCAGTCCTGAATATTCATTGGAAGGACTGACGCTGAAGCTGAGGCTCCAATATTTTGGTCACCTGATGCAAAGAACTGACTCATTGGAAAAGACCTTGTATGCTGGGAAAGATTGAAGGCAGGAGGAGAAGGGGACGACAGAGGACGAGATGGTTGGATGGCATCACTGACTTGATGGACATGAATTTGAGCAATCTCTGGGAGTTGGTGATGGACAGGGAAGCCTGGCATGCTGCAGTCCATGGGGTGGCAAAGAGTCAGACAAAGAGCAACTGAACTGAACTGAATATTAAAACAGCAATATAAATGTCATTATTGCATTTTAAAAGCATTCACAATTAATAGGAAAAATAATAGATTAAAATTTAATATATTTGAAACAAAAATATAACCTCACTACTTAGATTATAAAAAACTTGAAATTGATATCTGATATATATTTAGTATATCATACAATTTTAAGATAAATTATTAACCACTAATGAGTCTGCTGTTTCTTTGTGTGTGTGTGTTTAATTAATTATTTTTAATTTCAATTTATTTATTTTAATTGGAGCCTAATTACTTTAAAATATTGTATTGGTTTGCTGTTTCTTCTGGCTTCACCCCACTTTGCCTTTTAGTTTTCTGAACAACTAGACCCATGTGGCTTAAGCATTTATTTTCCCAAATTTAGCTCTGTTGTGTGCAGATTTTAGGACAGTCTTTCCAAGGTTGTTTCTCTGCTCTAACCAGCAGAACTACTCAAATAACCAAAATATTCCTATTCAGTGAAGGAAGGAGGTTAAAATGGGGTAGAAAATTGACAAAGCTTGGTGGTAATATGCCTGGAGAAGGGAATGGTTACCTACTCCAGTATTCTTGCCTAGAGAATTCCCTGTACAGAGAAGCCTAGAGGGCTCCAGTCCACTGGGTGACAAAGAGTTGGACACGACTGAGTGACTAACAGTATCTACTATTTATCTAGTGGTAATATAAAGTAGTAAAGTAATGCTCGAAATTCTCCAAGCCAGGCTTCAGCAATACATAAACCATGAACTTCCAGATGTTCAAGCTGGTTTTAGAAAAGGCAGAGGAACCAGAGATCAAATTGCCAACATCCACTGGATCATCGAAAAAGCAAGAAAATTCCAGAAAAACATCTACTTCTGTTTTATTGACTAGGCCAAAGCCTTTGACTGTGTGGATCACAATAAACTGTGGAGAATTCTGAAAGAGATGGGAATACCAGACCACCTGACCTGCCTCTTGAGAAACCTATATGCAGGTCAGGAAGTAACAGTTAGAACTGGACATGGAACAATAGGCTGGTTCCAAATAGGAAAAGGAGTATGTCAAGGCTGTATATTGTCACCCTGCTTATTTAAGTTATATACAGAGTACATCATGAGAAACGTTGGGCTGGAAGAAGCACACGCTGGAATCAAGATTGCCAGAAGAAATATCAATAACCTCAGATATGCAGATGACACCACCCTTATGGCAGAAAGTGAAGAGGAACTAAAAAGCCTCTTGATGGAAGTGAAAGAGGAGAGTGAAAAAGTTGGCTTAAATCTCAACATTCAGAAAACGAAGATCATGGCATCTGGTCCCATCACTGCATGGGAAATAGATAGGGAAATAGTGGAAACAGTGGCTGACTTTACTTTTGGGAGCTCCAAAATCACTGCAGATGGTGATTGCAGCCATGAAATTAAAAGACGCTAAATCCTTGGAAGGAAAGTTATGACCAACCTAAATAGCATATTCAAAAGCAGAGACATTACTTTGCCAACAAAGGTCCATCTAGTCAAGGGTATGGTTTTTCCAGTAGTCATGTATGGATGTGAGAGCTGGACTGTGAAGAAAGCTGAGCATCAGAGAATTGATGCTTTTGAACCGTGGTGTTGGAGAAGACTCTTGAGAGTCCCTTGGACTGTGAGGAGATCCAACCAGTCCATCCTAAAGGAGATCAGTCCTGGGTGTTCATTGAAAGCACTGGTGCTGAAGCTGAAACTCCAATACTTTGGCCACCTCAGGCAAAGAGTTGACTCATTGGAAAAGACCCTGATGCTGGGAGGGATTGGAGGCAGGAGGAGAATGAGATGACAGAGGATGAGATGGCTGGATGGCATCACCAACTCAATGGACATGAGTTTGCGTGAACTCTGGCAGTTGGTGATGGACAGGGAGGCCTGGCGTGGTGCGATTCATGGGGTGGCAGAATCAGACACGACTGAGCAACTGAACTGAACTGAAATGAACTGAATATAAAAATGAGAAATTGTTGATGAGTTTTTCAATGATGGAGGGTGAATAGGAGTGGAAGAGGGGAAGCATTGGTGAAAGAGGAAGAGATATTGGAGAAATCACCTCTATAGTACCTGAAATGATATTACAATAACAGACAGTGATATTTGATCCCTTTAAAGTAGCACAGAGTAATGGAATACTGGAATACCAAAAAGTCCTTATCTAAGGCATCAATAATCATGACTTACATTTAGCTCTATAAGTTGAAAAAAGGTATTTCATAAATAATAAAACTGAACATGGAAAAACTGCAACTTAAGTAAAGGTTAAGAAGCTCAGATTTTTTATTCCTAACAGAGTAGAGAAGAATTTCATGGTAGGTCTATCTAGTTAGAAATGCAGTGATGGTACCTTTAAGTGTTTTTTCTTTAAGGTGTAATTTTCTGAATTTATCAATTCAGCTTTGTCTCCTTCAAAAGTTTTTAACCTTCTATTCACATTTCTGCAACCTGTTTTTTGTTGTATTGATAGCAAAACTCTTCTGCCAATTGCAGATAGTGAACAAATTCTTCCCTCCAATCATGTTGTATTTAATCAGAATGGCCTCTGTGAAAACAGCTTATCAATGGAAAAGTGCTTTTTTTAGGCTAGAAGAGTTCCTGAGACTTCACAATCAAACAGCAAGACTGCCAGTCTTTTGTTAAGGGTAAATGAGCTCAATCACATGAAAGTAAAAAAAAAAAAAAAAAAGTCCTGTGACAAATTTACAAGCAATTATATTGTTTAATTAAAGAATTAAAACTGAGATTCAACAGAGCAACTTTTAAAATTTCCCCAGTCGGATTGTGGTTAGATAATAGTTATAAAGTTTTGAGACATGAAAGACAGCTAAGTGACAGGGATGGATTTGGCAAAAGAATATAAATGTGAAAAAAGGATAGAAATGAGCTATGATATAACTTCTACAATAATTTGATTACATTATTTCAATTAACAAAATACCCCTGTGGTGTAAAAAGAAATAAAATATCAACAAAGATAATTTTTTAACATTTAATTTCTATGAGATTCTTTAGCTGAATGAATAATAACATGAAAATGCTGTTATATGTTACATTAGATTTTTCTATAATTTTGCAATTACAATGCCTGGTCTTTAAGAGCATCCTTAAATAATTTCAGGTGTATTCTACATAAATTATGTAGTACTTCCTATAGGCTTATGATTTTGATGAGATTTCTAAAGTATTATTTTTTTTTTCTGGCTCAATAATACAGTAGCACTATTTACAATAGCCAAGATATGAACACAATCCAGGTGTTCATCAACAGATGAATGGATAAATGTGTGGTGTGTGTGTGCATGTGTATGTATTTATGTTTGCGCGTGAATGTGCTTAGTTGTTTCAGTCCTGTCTAAGTCTTTGTGACGCTATGGACTGTAGCCCCCCAGGCTCCTCTGTCCAAGGGATTCTTCAAGCAAAATACTGGAGTAGACTTGTAACTCATCCACACAGGATTTCTCATGATGTGCTCAGCATATATGTTACACAAACAGGGTGACAGCAGACAGCCCTATCATACTCCTTTCTCATTCTTGAACCAATTAGTTGTTCCATAAGGTTTCTAACTGTTGCTTCCTGACCAGCATAAAGGTTTCTCAGGGACAGGTAAGATGGTCTGGTTTTCCCATCTCTTTTAAGAGCTTTACACAGTTTTTTTTTTTTTTTTTTTTATGATTTAACAGTAAAGATTTAGTGCAGTCGATGAAACAGAGGTAGATGCTTTTTTGGAATTCCCTTGCTTTCTCTATGATCCAGCAAATGTTGGCACTTTGATCTCTGTTTCCTCTTCCTTTTCTAAACTCAGCTTGGACATCTGGGCATTCTTGGTTCACATAATCCTGAAGCCTAGAGTGCAAGATTTTAAGCACAACCTTATTAGCATGGGAGAAGAGTGCAATGGGAGTTAACACATTCTTTAGTACTACTCTTCATCGGAATTGAGATGCGAATTGACCTTTTCCAGTCCTGTGACCACTGCTGGGTCTTCCAGATTTGCTGACATATTGAATGCAACACCTTGATGTCATTATTCTTTAGGGTTTTGATTAGCTCTACTGGAATTCCATTGCATCCACTAGCTTTATTAACAGCAGTGCTTCCTGAGGCTCACTTGACTTCGCTGTCCAGAATATCTGGCTCTAGGTAACTGACCACACCATAGTAGTAATCCAGTCCTTTAAGATCTTTGTTGTGCAGTTCTTCCATTTATTCTTTCCATCTCTTCTTATTCTCTTCAGAATCTACTAGATCTCTACCATTTCTGTTCTTTATTGTTTCCATCTTTGGGCCAAATATTCCCTTGATATTTCCCATTTCCCCGAAGACATCTCCAGTCTTTCCTCTTCTGTTGTTTTCTTCTAGTTTTAGGTACTGTTCATTGAAGAAGACCTTCTTGTCTCTCCATGCTTTTCTTTGGAACTCTCCTTTTAGTTGGATGCAGCTTTCCCTTTCTCCCTTGCTTTTTGCTTCTCTTCTTTCTTCAGCTATTCGTAAAGCCTTCTCAGATAACTACTTTGTCTTATTGCTTTTCTTCTCCTTTGGGATAGTTTTGTTCTCTGCCTCCTGTACAATATTATGGACCTCTGTTCATAGTTCTTCAGGCACACTGTTAACTAGATCTAATCCCTTGAATCTATTCATTGCCTCCACCATATTCATAAGGGACTTGATTTAAGTTGTACCTGGCTGGCCTAGTGGTTTTCCCTACTTTCTTTAGTTTAAGCCTACCTTTTGCTATGAGAAGCTGATGATCTGAATCACAGTAACTATAGGTCTTATTTTTGCTGACTGCATATAGCTTCTCCATCTTCAGCTACAAAGAATCTAATCAATTTGATTTCAGTATTGACCATTTGGTGATGTCCATGTGTAAAGTGGTCTCTTGTGTTGTTGAAAAAAATTATTTGCTATGACCAGTGCATTTTCTTGGCAGAATTCAGTTGGCCTTCACAGATCACTGCCTCATCATGGTGAATGCATTTGCATATCTCAATGAAGCTACGAACCATGCCATGCCATGTAGGGCTACCCAAGAGACAGACGGGTCACAGCAGAGAGTTCTGACAAAACGTGGTCCACTGGAGGAGGGAATGGCAAACTACATCAATAATCTACCTGTGAGAACCTCATGAACCGTATAATATACAAGTTATACAGAATCAAACATTACTAAACTCGAAAAAAATGAAATTTTGCAATTTGCAACAACATGGAGGGACTTGGAGGGTATTATGCTAAGTGAAATAAGTCAGAGAAAGACAAATACTGTATAATATCACTTATATGTGGACCTTAAAAGATACAACAGATAGTAAATACAACAAAAAAGAAACTCACTCAACATAGATATCAAAGTAGTGGGGAGAGAAAAGAGGAGAGGAGAAACAACATAGGAATAGAGTACAAACTGTTGAAGTACAAACTGTTATGTATAAAATAAGCTGTAAGGATATATTGTATAAAATAGGGAATACAGCCAATAAGAAATAACCACTATTTTATAATAAACATAAATGGAGTATAAACTTTGTGAGTCACTATATTGTATACCTATAATTTATATAATATTGTACATCAACTATATTTGAATAATAAAAATAATAATAATGCTACTATAATAATGATAATATATTCCATTTATTAAATATTTCTTCATCTAAGTTGGCAGATATTTTCTTGTTAATTCATCAAAAAATCATCTGATAAAAATAATTTCCTACTTTATAGATAAAAGTTAAAGTTTAGAAATGCTAAGCAAATTGCCCAAAGTTACATGATAAACTAGAAATTCAAACCTATGTATATCTACCTTAAAATTTAATTCCTCCATCCAAAGAGCTGTATTCAGTCTTTAAAGAAAACTCTGAATATTAATAAAGGATCAAAACAAATAACAACTGGATAACTGTCAGAATGCATTAAGTATAGTATAGATAAAGGAACACAATGCTAATTCAAAAGAAAGGTGAATATGAATGGAATTTGATGATAGTTCCTGCACAAAGCCAAATTTTAAATTCATTTATTTAACTGAAAATATTCATTAAATACCCTGTGTACTGTTTTTGGCACTCAGGATTTACAAAGGAACAAAATTTTAAAAAGTACCTCAGTTCAGTTCAGTTCAGTCGCTCAGTCATGTCCATGTCCACTCTTTGCGATCCCATGAATCGCAGCATGCCAGGCCTCCCTATCCATCACCAACTCCCAGAGTTTACCCAAACTCATGTTCTACAACTGGAAGAATAGAACTGCTATTTACTGAAATGAGAAGACTGTTTCACATTACATGTGGAATAAAGGCTTCATTTTCACCATGGCCTCCAAAAACCTCAAGGATATGTCCTGGTCTGCCCATCTTTGCACCCTCAACATATGCCTTTATCTTCCCTTGTTTTCAGCCACAGTGACCTTTGCCTCATATCCTCAAAAGTGCAATGCTCTTGTCTGTCTTTAGGGTGAAACCAACATTCTGTTCCCTCCACCTGGCGTATCATTTCTTTTCTTTTTTAAAAATATCTTTAAGGACACAGTATAGATATTCCTTGTGCTTCCCTGGTGGTTCAGACAGTAAAGAATCTCCTGCAGTGCAGGAGACCTAGGTTCAATCCCTGGGTTGGGAAGATTCCCTGGAGGAGGGCTTGGCAACCCACTCTAGTACTCTTGCCTGGAGACAGAGAAGCTTGCTGGGCTACAGTCCATGGGGTTGCAAAGAGTTGGCCATGGCTGAGCAACAAAGCACAGCACAGCATAGCATAGATATTTCTTATCATTACAAATTTGATTTTTTAAAATAGATGTAAGACTACTCTGGTTATCTATTTCTTATCAGGTAAATTTGGTTTGAGTTTTCTAAGGAATCGTCCCACTTTTGAGTTTGTGGATATAAGTTTTGAATATATAATTATCATTGTAAGGTCTTAAGGTCTATTGAAATTTCCTCTCTTCTATTTCGTATATTGGTAATATATGTATTCTCTTTCCTTGGTAAGTCGTCCTAGGAGTTTATACATTTTATACATCTTTGATTGTCTGTTTATAATGCCATTGGTTTTTGTTCTTAAGCAATTTTTTCTGTTTGCTTTGGTTTTAATTTTTTCTCTAGTTTTATGTTTGTTTCTGTTTAAGTTTTTAAGATGAAATTTTAGCACATTTATTTGAGCCAATATAGCTTCACTGGTGAATTCAATCACACATTTAGCAAAGAAGTAATACCAATTCATTACACATTCTTCCAGGAAATACTAGAGAAGGAAGTAACCCCTGATTCATTTTATAAGGTGTCATTACCTTGATTCTAAAATCAGAATCATTTCACTAGATAAAACCATATATATATATATATATATATATATATATATATATATATATATATATATATATATATATATATTTTTTTTTTTTGGTGGTGATATTTAGTAGCTCAGTCTTGTTTGACTCTTTTGTGGCCCCCATGGACTGTAGCCTTCAAGGCACCTCTGTCCATGGGATTTTCTGGGCAAGATTATTAGAGCAGGGTGCCATTTCCTTTTCCAGGGGATCTTCATGACCCAGGGATGAAACACATGTCTCCATGTTTCCTGCATCGCAGAAAGATTCTTTATTGCTAAAGTCACTAGGAAATCTTTAAACCTTGCATAACCACAAGCCTAAACAAACCAGAAATGAGTAGAGAGGTAGGAGTCTACCTGGGTTGAACTTCTGGAAAAAAAGAAAAAAAAAGCATAAAGAAACAGTTTGTGAAAAAATCATCTACAGGTAACATAACACTCTAATGTTAAAGACTGAATGGCTTCCCCCTAATTGCAAGAATAAGAGCATCCACTCCAACCACTTTTAATCAGCATAGTACTGGAAGTTCTAAGCAGTTCAATAAGGCAAGGAAATAAATAAATAAAATGCATACAGTTTGGAAAGAAAGAAATAAAAGTGTCTTTAACTACAGATGACATGACTGTCTATATAGAAACCTCAAAGATTGTTTACATAAAAACCATTTTTATTCAACAATTATTTGTAGACTAGCTTCTATATTTAAGAGCTTGTTAAGCTGGAGTTTTAGTAGTTAGTCCTCATGCCCATGGAAATTGTATCCTAAAGGAAAGGATAAAGACAATTATCAAGAAATTAGAAGTGTTTTTTTTTTTTTTTAAGAAAAATAAGTTGGAGAATACACATAGCAGAGAATTGGAAGGCGGAAAAAGTTCTGAATGTAGTGGTAAAGTAAATTTCTCATTGAGAGGAAAATATTGAAACATGGAGATGAAAAAGGAGAGGGAGCAGACTAGGCACTTATTTGAAAGAGGCACTTCCCATATAATGGGACCAGAACTTGTAAAGGCACGGAGGTGAGAATAAGTCTTATAGACAGATCAGTGGGAGTCCCCACATTCTATTTCTTATTCTCAGTAAGATGACTGCCCTCAGGATTGATGATGATCAAACAGGATTATGAGGGACTCCAAGTAACTAATACTGTTCCTAAGAGAGAGGAAGGGAAGAGTCACAGTGAAAACCAGAGGACAAAATAGAAGCCTACAGTCTCATGACTCAGACCAACTTTAACCCTATTCCCTTGCCTTGTCTCAGAAATGCCTGCAGCCAGGAATATGTTTATTAGGCAGAATAGGAGAACTATTTGTTGAAAGAAATTAAGAGTCATAGAGTAAAATCTTCAAAACATTGACATTAGAGTCCATAATAAAAGAGTTTATTACTATTTTCTCATATTACAGTGTAGCCCACATGTAAATTTTCTCTACTTAGACATGCAGAACTGTCAATCAATCATTAGTGTCACACCCTTAATGATGAATTGACCATAACAAATGCCAGTCATGCAAACAAAGTCTCCAACTCAAAACACAATGATAAGGGAAGGGCTCTATCCCAAATGAAACAAAGGTAATGAAAAGGGAAAAATCTACAAATTTTATCTAGGGATAAAGGAAATGAAATATTACATTTATAAAGCAATAATAAGAATACATGAAAAGTGACCAATCACTAAAGAATAATGAGATCTGAGAATTTAAATTTTAATAGCACAAAACTATTGAACAATAGAATTAGAAATAATGTATAAAGAATCTGAGAAAATTTTTAAAAAATCAAAATGAAAAGAAGACTAAGAAATTTAAAGAATCAACTTAAAAATTTTCATTTGTGACAGAGAAATTTAACAAAGTAAGAACAAATGACAAACACTGAAATTGTTATAAAAGGCAACATTTTCAAGTTGCCAATCAAAGAAATTCTTATATAGAAAGGTATATTAAATTGTGTACCTAACTGCCCAACACAATGCATAAAATAATATGCAGGACATACTCTACCTAAAGAATCTGATCATGAAATGTACACAACAAAGCATAAGGAAAACACCAGCGAAAAAATAATATTGCAACGATACAAAGAGAATTGAAATTATAACAGGTTTCTTACTAGAAACATGGCTAAAATTTTTGAAGGAAAGCAATTTTCAGCTTAAAGTTATATGCCAAACCATTTATCAGTCAAGTGTATGAGTTAAAAAGAAGACATTTTCTCTAAAACAATATTCCTGATATGTATTTACTTTCCATACTTTGATTTGGAGCTATAACACGTAATGTCTAGAAAAGAGGAAGAAACCCAATGATAAAAAGAAGCAAAAGATGACCTAGAATCAGATAAGGAAAGTAAATTAGCTCATTAACTGTGCCATCAGCTTTGAGAACAGCCAGAACTTCATGTAGCAGGATTAAGGGAGCTTCCATGGGAAAAAAACAAAAATAAGAAACTTCTGATTGATAATCTCACATGTTTAGACATCTTTAAAATGACATTGGTAAGTATCATATCTAATGGAATATGCAGAAGCAATGAGATTAAAGTACAAAAAAAGAACACATCATGACACAAGCTAGTATTTAATTTCAGAAAATCTAGTGGTTTTTATATCACAGAAGCACAAATATGCTTTAACACTGCTGTAGAAATAAAAAACTTAAATATATAGGCAATATAATAAAAAACATAGCTGTATTTTAAACAAAAATTCTAATATAACTATATATTGTAATACATAGGGAGCAGAAATTGAGGGAATAGAGAGATAGTAAAAATGTAACTTCCTTAAAAGGATATTGATAGCTCATGTAAAATATTGTTACATCAAATTGCTAATAGAGTGTGGTGGTGTTGGTTTAGTAGCTAAATCATGTCCAACACTTGTCACTTCATGGACTGAAGCCCAGCAGGCTCCTCTATCCATAGGATCTTCCACCAAGAATACTGGAGTGGGTTGCCATTTCCTTGTCCACTACTATAGTGTGGGTACTATAGTTCAGTGTGTGTTCAGTTCAGTTCAGTTCAGTTGCTCAGTCGTGTCCAACTCTTTGCGACTCCATGAATTGTACCACGCCAGGCCTCCCTGTCCATCATCAACTCCCAGAGTTCACTCAAACTCATGTCAGTCGAGTTGGTGATGCCATCCAGCCATCTCATCCTCTGTCATCCCCTTCTCCTCCTGCTCCGAATCCCTCCCAGCATCAGAGTCTTTTCCAATGAGTCAACTCTTTGCATCAGGTGGCCAAAGTACTGGAGTTTCAGCTTTAGCATCATTCCTTCCAAAGAACACCCAGGACCAATCTCTTTTAGAATGGACTGGTTGGATCTCCTTGCAGTCTAAGGGACTCTCAAGAGTCTTCTCCAACACCACAGTTCAAAAACATCAATACTTCGGCTCTCACTTTCTTCACAGTCGAACTCTCACGTCCATATATGACTACTGGAAAAACCATAGCCTTGACTAGACAGGCCTTTGTTGGCAAAGTAATGTCTCTGCTTTTGAATATTCTATTTAGGTTGGTCATAACTTTCCTTCCAAGGAGTAAGTGTCTTTTAGTTTCATGGCGCAATCACCATCTGCAGTGATTTTGGAGCCCAAAAAATAGTCTGACACTATTTCTACAGTTTCCCTATCTATTTGCCATGAAGTGATGGGACCAGATTCCATGATCTTCATTCTCTGAATGTTGAGCTTTAAGCCAACTTTTTCACTCTCCTCTTTCACTTTCATCAAGAGGCTTTTTAATTCCTCTTCAATTTCTGCCATAAGGGTGGTGTCATCTTCATATCTGAGGTTATTGATATTTCTCCCGGCAATCTTGATTCTAGCTTGTGTTTCTTCTAGCCCAGCGTTCTCATGATGTACTCTGCATATAAGTTAAATAAGCAGGGTGACAATAGACAGTCTTGATGTACTCCTTTTCCTATTTGGAACCAATCTGTTGTTCCATGTCCAGTTCTAACTGTTGCTTCCTGACCTGCATATATATTTCTGAAGAGGCAGGTCAGGTGGTCTGGTATTCCCATCTCTTTCAGAATTTTCCACAGTTTATTGTGATCCACACAGTCAAAGGCTTTGGAATAGTCAATAAAGCAGAAATAGATATTTTTCTGGATCTCTCTTGCTTTTTCAATGATCCTGTGGATGTTGGCAATTTATCTCTGGTTCCTCTGCCTTTTCTAAAAGAAGCTTGAACGTCTGGAATTCCACGGTTCACATATTGCTGAAGCTTGTGTGTACTGTAGTTCAATATAAAAGTAAACACCATGAGTAATAATTAATATTTGAAAATAGTTAGCCCTAGTTTGTGGGAGTAGGGACTAGGGAAGGATGATGCAAAGTAACACTATTTTCACTTGAGCACCTCATATATATTTTAATTTATTTTTTCAACTCAATTGCTTCTATTTCTTCAACACAATTATGACTTAAAGTGCTATATATAATAAAATAATGACTTGCATTATCCTGAAAGCAGCTCATTGAAAGAAAATAAATATTTTAAATGAAAAATTTAAAAGCAGAAATCAAAAGCCTGTGATTGTCAGAAGACAGAATGAGGGAAAGTAGGCAAAGACAGGCACAAAATGTTTTTAAATATAAAAATAATTGCATATGAATGAATCCAAGTATCATATTTATGCCCTGCCATAAACATTTCAATTTTTATTTCTCTAAGTGCTCACATTTTTGGTAGAAATATTTTGAGTAAGTATAATATAGAAATTTCTTCCTCTAAAGCTTCTTTGCAAACTGTTTATGTAAGTATTACAACCCTATGCTAAAATAATCAGTATTAGTACCCTTCAACATGCTTTTACAATTTCCCACAAATTAGTTGTCTAGTTTTCTTAAGAATGACTTTATTAACCTTGAAGAAATCTTATTGTCAGAATAAACTGTCTATATTTCAACAAATTGGCAGGAGATTTACAAAAGGCAAAGGAAGCAGAAGTTGAATTGCCAATATCTGTTGAATTACCAAAAAAGCAAGAGAGTTCCAGAAATATATCGACTTTTGCTTTATTGAGTACGCCAAAGCCTTTGACTGTGTGGATCACAACAAACTGTGGAAAATTCTGAAAAAGATGGGAATACCAGACCATCTGACCCGTCTACTGAGAAATCTGTATGCAGGTCAAAAACCAACAGTTAGAACTGGATATGGAACAACAGACTGGTTGTAAATCAGGAAAGGAGTACGTAAAGCCTATATATTGTCACCCTGCTTATTTAAGTTATATGCAGAGTACATCATGAGAAATTCTGGGTTGAATGAACCACAAGCTGGAACCAAGATTGCTGGGAGAAGTATCAATAATCTCAGATAAGCGGATGACACCACCCTCATGGCAGAAAGCAAAGAGGAACTCAACAGCCTCTTGATGAAATTGAAAGACAGTGAAAAAGTTGGCTTAAAACTCAACATTCAGAAAACTAAGATCATGACATCTGGTCCTATCACTTCATGGCAAATAGATGGGGAAACACTGGATACAGTGAGAGTCTATTTTGGGGGGCTCCAAAAATCACTGCAGATGGTGACTGAAGCCATGAAATTAAAAGATGCTTGCTCCTTGGAAGAAAAGATATGACCAACCTATACAGCATATTAAAAAGCAGAGACATTACCAACAAACGTCCGTCTGGTCAAAGCTATTGTTTTTCTTGAAGTCATGTATGGATGTGAGAGTTGGACTACAAAGAAAGCTGAGTACCAAAGAACTGATGCTTTTGAACTGTGGTGTTGGAAAAAGCTCTTGAGAGTCTCTTGGACTGCAAGGAGATACAACCAGTCCATCCTAAAGGAAATCAGTCCTAAATATTCATTGGAAGGACTGATGCTGAAGCTGAAACTCCAGTACTTTGGCCACCTAATGGGAAGAACTGACTCACTGGAAAAGACCCTGATGCTGTAAAAGATTGAAGGCAGGAGTATAAGGGGATGGCTGAGGATGAAATGGTTGGATGGCCTCACCAACCCAATGGACATGAGTTTGAGTAGGCTCCGGATTTGGTGATGGACAGGGAAGCCTGGTGTGCTGAAGTCCATGGGGTTGCAAAGAGTTGGATACAACTGAGCAATTGAACTGACTGACTGTCTAATAGGCAAATAAACTACAATCAAAGAGTAAAGAACCCGATAAGTAATCATTACTTGTTTGCTAAATGAACAAATGAATAAGTTTTCCATAGCAACTTAAAAAACAAAAGCAAACAAAACAGAGCATGAATTGCATTGCACTCTATGATCCAATTCTAGCATTTTCGTTTGGAAACTTGGCAACCAGTTCAGCAAGTTATCTTAAGAGCAGAGGCTGCTTTTGAGGGAGATAATTGCCAAACCTAGTATAGAGTGCCAAAAAGGGAGCCATTTGGTTTTCAGTGGCTGAATAAAAAAATCATGACCATAAGAAAATTTTGCCAACTTTCCAGAAGACAAGTTGCTTTGGAAGAAAGAATATAAAATTAACTCTTTTGTCTACCACTGTGTTATATTCAGTTTTCCAATAATACAATGATTTTTTGACTGTATTACCTTTTAATGGTATGGTCAAGATGGCACAGTAGAAAGAAACTGAGCTCATCTCCACCCATGGGCACACCAAAATTATAACTATTTATGGAATAACTATCAGTGAGAATGACCTGAAGACTAGCAGAAAATGCTTTCCACAACTAAAGATATAAAGAATAAACCACAATGAGATGGATGTCGGTTTGTGCTCCTGTGTGTGCTCAGTCATGTCCAACTCTTTGTGACCCCATGGACTATAGCCTGCCAGGCTCTCCTGTTCATGGAATTTTCCAGGCAAGAATATTGGAGTGTGTTGCCATTTTCTTCTTTAGGATATCTTCCTAACTTAGGGATCAAACTCATGTCTCTTGCATATTCTGCATTTTCAGGCAGATTCTTTACCACTGAGCCAACTGGGAAGCCCTTGTGGGATATGGAGGAAGCTATGTAGTCAAGATGCACAACTCCAGGTCAGTGATCTGAAAATAAGAGGATAATTACAACTGCAAAAGTTCTCCACAATGAGGGAGGGATTTTAGCCCCAAGTAAGACTCCCCCACCTAAGGAATATGTGCCAGGAAGATGAGCCCCCAGAACATCTGCTTTGATGGCCAGCAGGGCTTGGATATGCTTCCCTGGTGACTCAGCAGTAAAGAATCTGCCTGAAGTTCAGAAGACATGGAGATGTGGGTTCAAACCCTGGATCTGGAAGATCCCCTTGAGAAGGAAATGGGAACCCACTCCAGTTTCTTGTTTGGCAAATCCCATGGACAGAGGATCCTGGTGGACTACAGTCCATGGAGTCACAAAGTGTCAGACATAACTTAGTGAATAAACAGCAGGGCTTGCACATGGGACAGCTGAAGAGCTAGAGTAAACAAAGATGCTGCTCTCACAGGGTAGGACACAGAATCTACATGCTCCAAATCTCAGCAGAGTAGCAGTAATTTGAAAGGAAACTGGGTTAGATGGACTTGCTGATCTTGGAGAGCATCCCAGAGACACCAGAGGCAACTGGAATTCGTTCTAAGGACACAGACACAGACACAGAGCAGTCGTTTTGGGGAATTCATTCTACCATGAGGACACTGATGCTGGCAAATATGATATTGCAATCCTCCAGCCTATCAGTGTCAGGGGCTTATGTAGTCAACAGTGTGCATGCACAAGACCCAGAATCCCCAGAGCCACACAGCCAGTCACCCTAGGAGGCAATTCAACCCACTAGCAGGCTGCAGTCACTGCACAAGCCAAGGCCTGGTAACAAACCAGATTAGAGCCAGTTGCAACTACCAGAGTGGCCAGAATAGTCAGTCCTGCCACAATAGAAGGGCCCATTCAGCCCACATAAGGAGCTTTGGTGACCAGAAGGGAGAATGTTGCCGAATCCCATAGGATGCCTTCTCTATAAGGCCATTTTTCCAACATTAGGAAAAGCATCCGACCTACCTAATACATAGAGAATGCACACACACACACACACAATGGAACATTATTCAGCCACAAAAAAGTAAATCATGCCACTTGTGACAACATGAGTAGATCTAGATGATATTATGTTAGCCATAACAGATCAGACAAAGACAAATACCACATAATTTTACTTACATGTAGAATCTAAAAAATAAAACAAACTAAAGAAACAAAATAAAATGAAATAAAATAAAAACAGACTCATAGATGCAGAGAACAAGCAGATGATTATTAGAAAAGAGGGGTTGGAGGGTGAGCAAATAGGAAAAGAAAATTAGTAGGTATATACATACTTTACATAAATAATGTCACACATATTATTCAGCATGAGGAATATGATCAATAATAGTATAGTAATTTTTCATGATGATATATTTTCATAAACTTATTGTGATCGTTTCACAATGTTTGCAATATCAAATCATTATGTAGTAAACCTAAAACTAACATAATATTTTATGTCAACTATATCTCAGTTAAAAACAAATATATTTTCTTCAAATATATTTACCTTAACCTCCCATGGACAGAGGAGAGTGGAGGACTATAGTCCTTGGGGTCGCAAGAATCAGACAGGACAGGGACTTCCACAAAATTAGGAGTAGAAATTCTCATTGTTCTCTTCTGGACCGTATTTTACCTATAGGTTTAATGTGAACCCTCACAACTTATCTGAATTTAATTTTTACTTCTCTGTGCATGACTGTCAAATCTTTGTTTCTAGCCTTGCTTTAACTGTTTTCCAGTCCTAAATTTTCGGTCCCTTCTTCTAGATAGCTTTAGATATCCTATGACTCTATAAAATATGAAGCCTTTTTCATCTCAAGTTTCTGTAGTTTCATATTTTCTTATCTTTACATCTGTCCAGTCACCTCAACTCAAAATCTCAGGATCATCCTGTTTGACACTACTTTGTGTTCTCATATTTTATATCCCCTCAACAACATTTTCACATATTTCCTCATATTGTTCCCATTCCTTCTCTCCTAGTTCACACATTACCCTTCATTTTGAAGTTAACAGTTGTCATCTAACAAGTCTCCAATGACTTAATTATCATCTTATCAAAAATACCAATGCTTCTTCAGAATTTAAAGAATAAACACTGTTTCCTTGCTTGTAATTCAAAATTTTCTAGGTCTTGATTCTAATTATACTCAATATCGATGCTTACCCTGGTGGTTCAGAGGGTAAAATATCTGCATGCGATGTGGGAGACCTGGGTTCAATCCCTGGGTGGGGAAGATCCCCTGGAGAAGGAAATGGCAACCCACTCCAGTACTCTTGCCTGGAAAATTCCGTGGACAGAGGACCCTTGTAGGCTATAGTCCATGGGGTTGCAAAGAGTCAGACACAACTGAGCCATTTCACTTCACTTCACTTCACTTATACTCAATATCATTCATTGCTTATCTGCTAGCATGATTTTTCCCTGTAAATACTTTAAATACTTGTACCTGCTGGATGCATTTCAATCACATATTCATATTGATATTCTGTTTACTATTGTCTTTCACCTTTAACTGCAGCTGGTGGGGGTGGTTCACTAGCTAAGTCATGTCCAACTCTTTGCAACCCCATGGACTGTAACCCTCCCAGGCTCTTCTGTTTGTGGGATTTCCCGGGAAAGAATACTAGAGTGGGCTGCCATTTCTTTCGCCAGGGGATCTTCCTTACCCAAGAACTGAACATGTGCCAGGTTCAATTGGCATTGCAAGTAGATTCTTTACCACTGAGTCACCAGGGAAGCCCTAACTGCAACTAGACAAACTCATTACATCTTTTCATAAACATTATGATATCAACTGTAACGAAGATTTTCAAGTTCACCACCAAGAAATAATTTCACGCACATTTTAGTTCTCACAATAATGTTGTGTGCCTACACTTATTGCATAAGGGTATAAAAGACCCTGATGCTGGGAAAGATTGAGGGCAGGAGGAGAAGGGGACAACAGAGGATGAGATGGTTGGATGGCATCACCGACTCAATGGACATGGGATTGGGTAAACCCCAAGGAGTTGGTGATGGACAGGGAGGCCTGGTGTGCTGCAGTCCATGGGGTCGCAAAGAGTTGGACAAGACTGAGCAACTGAACTGAACTGACACTTATTGCCCAATGTAAAAAAAAAAAAAACTCTGAAGGTCATGATTTATACTAATCTTCCTTGTATTATTTATTTATATAGAAAGCACCTGTTAAATATCTGATATTGTTCTTGGTATTATGAATACAGAGATTGATAAGACAAGATCCCTAATATCATAAGCTTTTATCTTTATGATGAAGATGAAAGAATGAGAGAAACAGATATTAAATAAGAATGTGAATACAAATAAAGTAATTTAGGAGATTGAGCAGCATTCTGAGGAAAATAATGCAGATTGATAGAGAGTATGTATAGGCATCTGTTATGGAAAAGTTGGCTAGCATAATTAATATGATAATATAATATAACTTTCCTGGTGGTTCCGATGGTAAAGAACCTGCCTGCATTGCAGGAGACCTGGGTTTGATCCCCAGATCTGAAGATTCCCTGGAGAAGGGTTTGGCAACCCACTCCAGTATTCTTGCCTGGAGAATTCCACAAGCAGAGGAGCCTGGTAGGCTACAGTCCATATGTTTGCAAATAATCAACAAACACTTTCACTTTCACTTTCATGAAAGTGATAGAAGGGGACAAAAAAAGAAAGGACAGATGCAAAAACTGTACTTATATCAAACAATGTGTAGGATAGTTAATTTACTTATTCAAAAATGTACAATGGGTAGATAAAATGTGCCTGACCTACTATAACCCTTGGATGAAAAAGACATGATACAGACTCACATAGCTCATGTTGTGAGGAGGCAGGTACCTAAGATTGCATGCTGTGTGTGTATGAGTGCTCAGTCGCTCAGTCATGTCCGACTCTTCGCAACCCTAAGGACTGTAGCCCACCAGACTCCTCTAACCATGGGATTCTTTGGGCAAGAATAATGGAGTGAGTTGTTGTGCCCTCCTCCAGGGGAACTTCAAGAACCAGAAATTGAACCTGAGTCTCCTGCATTGAAGGTGGATTCTTTACCACTGAGTGACAAAGGAAGCCCCAGATTGTATGATGCTATGTGATAATTTTGATAATGGCATTTTGAGTATGAATGAATTTCTATATGGAACATGAAGCAAGTAATAATTAATGCAGTTTTGAAAAGTCTGATGAACATGGTTTTAATTGCAGACCTTAAAAAAAATTAATGCTCACAACTTTTCCCTCCTTTCCAGTTAATGAGAATGCCCTCCTTCCAACAACTTAATGATTATGGCAACTTCAGTATTTTTTTGTATTTTTTAAAAAAATCTATGCTTTCCTATCCTCAATGGATGCCCTACAAATTGGCTTGTATCCCATACCCTTAGGTCATAATGGATTAGTTTAAGGCTGGACACCTAACCAAATTTGAACCTTGTTTATAGAAACCCTAAATTTGGGGTAAAAGATAAGAATACATAGTTTCCTTTAATTATAAAGCTGTCAGGAATTCATCAAATGCTGCAATTTATTTTCAGATGCAGGGAGAAGGCCAATTAGAAAAATGAAAAAGACATGAAGAAAGAAATAGATAGTCATCCAAAGAAAATCAAATTTTTCCAAGATTCTGTTCATTCCTGAAATCTAGTTTAATTCTTAACCTTTCACTGGTTTTTATTTATTTATTTTAAATTAAATTTATTTATTTTAATTATAGGCTAATTACTTTACAATATGGCTTTTTAAATTTATATTTTAGCAGGTGCTAATTAGAATCTTAGTTGAGCTATTTCAAATCCTAAAAGATGATGCTGTTAAAGTGCTGCACTCAATATGCCAGCAAATTTGGAAAACTCAGCAGTGGCCACAGGATTGGAAAGGGACAGTTTTCATTTCAATCCCAAAGAAGAATGATGCCAAAGTAAAACTACCACACAATTGCACTCATCTTATGTACTAACAAAGTAATGCTCAAAATTCTCCAAGCTAGGGTTCAACAGTACATGAACTGTGAACTTCCAGATGTTCAGGTAGGATTTAGAAAAGGCAAAGGAACCAGAGACCATGTTGCCAACATCCATTGGATCATTGAAAAAGAAAGAGAATTCCAGAAAAAAAAATCTACTTTTGCTTTATTGATTACACCAAAGCCTTTGACCATATAGTTCACAACAAACTACACAAAATTCTTCAAGAGATGGGAATACCAGATCACCTGACCTGCCTCCTGAGAAATCTGTATGCAGGTCAAGAAGCAACAGTTAGAATTGGACATGGAACAACAGATATTCCAAATTGAAAAGGAGTATGTCAAGGCTGTATATTGTCACCCTGCTTATTTAATTTATATGCAGAGTACATCATAAGAAACACTGGGCTGGATGAAGCACAAGCTAGAATCAAGACTGCCAGGAGAAATATCAATACCCGGTATACACAGATGACACCACCCTCATGGCAGAAAGCAAAGAAGAACTACAGAGACTCTTGATGAAAGTGAAAGACAGTGAAAAAGCCGGATTAAAACTCAACATTCAAAAAACTAAGATCATGACATACGCTCCCATCACTTCATGGTGAATAGATGGGGAAACAATGGAAACAGTGAGAGACTTTAAATGTTTGGGCTCCAAAATCACTGCAGATGGTGACTGCATCCATGAAATTAAAAGACACTTGCTCCCTGGAAAATCCCATGGATGGAGGAGCCTGGTAGGCTGCAGTCCATGGGGTCACTAGGAGTCGGACACAACTGAGCAAGTTCACTTTCACTTTTTTTTATTTTTTATTCTTTAACTTTACAATATTGTATTGGTTTTGCCAAATATCAACATGAATCCGCCACGGGTATACACATGTTCCCCGTCCTGAACCCTCCTCCCTCCTCCCTCCCCGTAACAACCCTCTGGGTCATCCCAGTGCACCAGCCCCAAGCATCCAGTATCGTGTATCGAACCTGGACTGGCAACTCATTTCATATATATTATCGAACCTGGACTGGCAACTCGCTTCATATATATTATACATGTTTCAATGTCATTCTCCCAAATCATCCCACCCTCTTCCTCTCCCACAGAGTCCAAAAGACTGTTCTATACATCAGTGTCTCTTTTGCTGTCTCTTATACAGGGTTATTGTTACCATCTTTCTAAATTTCATATATATGCGTTAGTATACTGTATTGGTGTTTTTCTTTCTGGCTTACTTCACTCAGTATAATAGGCTCCAGTTTCATCCACCTCATTAGAACTGATTCAAATGTATTCTTTTTAATGGCTGAGTAATACTCCATTGTGTATATGTACCACTGCTTTCTTATCCATTCATCTGCTGATGGACATCTAGGTTGCTTCCGCATGCCGGCTATTATAAACAGTGCTGCAATGAACATTGGGGTACATGTGTCTCTTTCCCTTCTGGTTTCCTCAGTGTGTATGCCCAGCAGTGGGATTGCTTGATCATAAGGCAGTTCAATTTCCAGTTTTTTAAGGAATCTCCACACTGTTCTCCATAGTGGCTGTACTAGTTTGCATTCCCACCAACAGTGTAAGAGAGTTCCCTTTTCTCCACATTCTCTCCAGCATTTATTGCTTGTAGACTTTTGGATCACACCATTCTGACTGGTGTGAAATGGTACCTCATAGTGGTTTTGATTTGCATTTCTCTGATAATGAGTGATGTTGAGCATCTTTTCACGTGTTTGTTAGCCATCTGTATGTCTTCTTTGGAGAAATGTCTAGTTCTTTGGCCCATTTTTTGATTGGGTCATTTATTTTTTTGGAATTGAGCTGTAGGAGTTGCTTGTATATTTTTGAGATTAGTTGTTTGTCGGTTGCTTCATTTGCTATTATTTTCTCCCATTCTGAAGGCTGTCTTTTCACCTTGTTTATAGTTTCCTTTGTTGTACAGAAACTTTTAAATTTAATTAGGTCCCACTTGTTTAATTTTGCTTTTATTTCCAATATTCTGGGAGGTGGGTCATAGAGGATCCTGCTGTGACATCAGGAAGTTTACGGTTCACGTATTGCTGAAGCCTGGCTTGGAGAATTTTGAGCATTACTTTACTAGCGTGTGAGATGAGTGCAATTGTGCAGTAATTTGAGCATTCTTGGATTTGCCTTTCTTTGGGATTGGAATGAAAACTGACCTTTTCCAGTCCTGTGGCTTCTGCTGAGTTTTCCAAATTTGCTGGCATATTGAGTGCAGCACTTTCACAGCATCATCTTTCAGGATTTGAAATAGCTCAACTGGAATTCCATCACCTCCACTTGCTTTGTTTGTAGTGATGCTTTCTAAGGCCCACTTGACTTCACATTCCAGGATATCTGGCTCTAGGTCAGTGATCACACCATCGTGATTATCTGGGTCATGAAGATCTTTTTTGTACAGTTCTTCTGTGTATTCTTGCCACCTTTTCTTAATATCTTCTGCTTCTGTTAGGTCCATACCATTTCTGTCCTTTATTGAGCCCATCTTTGCATGAAATGTTCCCTTGGTATCTCTAATTTTCTTTAAGAGATCTCTAGTCTTTCCCATTCTGTCATTTTCCTCTATTTCTTTGCATTGATCGCTGAGGAAGGCTTTCTTATCTCTTCTTGCTCTTCTTTGGAACTCTGCATTCAGATGGTTATATCTTTCCTTTTCTCCTTTGCTTTCACTTCTCTTCTTTTCACAGCTATTTGTAAGGCCTCCCCAGAAAGCCATTTTACTTTTTAAATTTATTTTCCTTGTGGATGATCTTGATCATTGTCTTCTGACAATGTCATGAACCTCAGTCCATAGTTCATCAGGCCCTCTATCTATCAGATCTAGTCCCTTAAATCTATTTCTCACTTCCACTGTATACTCATAAAGGATTTGATTTAGGTCATACCTGAATGGTCTAGTGGTTTTCCCTACTTTCTTCAATTCAGTCTGAATTTGGCAATAAGGAGTTCATGATCTGAGCCACAGTCAGTTCCCGGTCTTGTTTTTGTTGACTGTACAGAGCTTGTCCATCTTTGGCTGCAAAGAATATAATAAATACAGCATATTATAAAGCAGAGACATTACTTTACTGACAAAGGTCTGTCTAGTCACATCTACGGATTTTCCTGTAGTCATGTATGGATGTGATTTTTGGACTACAAAGAAAGCTGAGTGCCAATGAATTGATGCTTTTGAACTGTGGTATTGGAGAAGACCCTAGAGAGTCCCTTGGACTGCAAGGAGATCAAATCAATCAATCCTAAAGGAAATCAGTCCGGAATATTCTTTGGAAAGACTAATGCTGAAGCTGAAACTGCAATACTTTGGGAACCTGATGCAAAGAACTGACTCATTTGGAAAGACCCTGATGCTGGGAAAGGTTGAAGGCATGAGGAGATGGGGATGACCTAGGATGAGATGGTTGGATGTCATCAATGACTCTATGGTCATGAGTTTGAGCAAGCTTTGGGAGTTGGTGATGGACAGGGAAACCTGGCACGCTGCAGTCCTTGGGGTCGTGAATAGTCTGACATGACTGAGCGACTGAACTGAACTGAATTACAATTTTGTTGCTTAAAGCCAAACCATTTCCAAATTAATAGAGCATTCTAGTAGAGAAGGTGACAATATACAGTTTTGACATACTCTTTTTCCTATTTGGAACCAGTCTGTAGTTCCATGTCCAGTTCTAACTGTAGCTTCCTGACCTGCATACAGATTTCTCAAGAGGCAGATCAGGTGGTCTGGTATACCCATCTCTTTCAGAATTTTCCACAGTTTATTGTGATCCACACAGTCAAAGGCTTTGGCATAGTCAATAAAGCAGAAATAGATGTTTTTCTGGAACTCTCTTGCTTTTTTGATGATCCAGTGGATGCTGGCAATTTGATCTTTGGTTCCTCTGCTTTTTCTAAACCAGCTTGAACATCAGGAAGTTCATGGTTCACGTATTGCTGAAGCCTGGCTTGGAGAATTTTGAGCATTACTTTACTAGCATGTGAGATGAGTGCAACCGTGCAGTAGTTTGAGAATTCTTTGGCACTGCCTTTCTTTAGGGTTGGAATGAAAACTGACCTTTTCCAGTCCTGTGGCCACTGCTGAGTTTTCAAAATTTGCTGGCATATTGAGTGCAGCATGGGCTATGGCTTTTCCAGTGGTCATGTATAGATGTGAGAACTGGACTGTGAAGAAGGGTGAGCACCGAAGAAACAATGCTTTTGAACTGTGCTGTTGGAGAAGACTCTTGAGAGTCCCTTGGACTGCAAGGAGATCCAACCAATCCATTCTGAAGGAGATAAGCCCTGGGAATACTTTGGAAGGAATTATGCTAAATCTGAAACTCCAGTACTTTGGCCGCCTCATGTGAAGAGTTGACTCATTGGAAAAGACTCTGATGCTGGGAGGTATTGGGGGCATGAGGAAAAGGGGACAACAGAGGATGAGATGGCTGGATGGCATCACTGACTCGATGGACATGAGTCTGAGTGAACTCTGGGTTCTGGTGATGGACAGGGAGGCCTGGCGTGCTGTAATTCATGGGGTCGCAAAGAGTCAGACACAAATGAAGGACTGAACTGAACTGAACTGAACTGAGTAGAGAAGGTAAAATGAGCAAAGACAAAAACTAAGACACTTTCATGAGTTTTATTTGTTTAGAAAGTATAATATCAATATGCTTATACTAGAGATTTTAAGACTAGTCAGGACAAGGAAGGTAGTAAATGATTAAAAATAAGACGTCATGTGTCTATATTTTAATGATCATGATAAGAAAATTTGTATAAATTAGCAACACTAAATTATATTTGCTGTCTGGGTTTGACAATACAATATGCTTTGTTAAACTTACTAAAACTCTTTCATGATTCTCTTTTACTCATTTCAGACACATTTTCAAAAATATTACCAATACCAAAGGAAAAGTATTAACATCCAATTGATTTCTGGAAAAAGAAAGGGAGAAATGCTGAATTCCAACAAGAAAAGCAAAAATATTTTCTCCATTACAATGTTAAGACATTGATTATAAAGTAAAAGGTAAGGAAAATACTGGCAAAGAAAACCCATTTCTACAGAGGTCAGTCTATGGGTGGATGTGTTGGGTTGGAATGTAAAAGCACATTTTATTTACATTAGAGTCAGTATGAAGTGATAGTAATAATTTTTCAACTAATTGCAACTTGTAGAACTTAAAAAATTAAGAATCATTCTTATGTATGATGAGAGTCAAAGACATCACATTATTTTTTGCTTTTTTTTTTTTAATTTCACAAACATAAAGCAGAGTCATGAGATATCCATAATAAGCAGTCTAACAAAATTTTGAGTTGAATTTAAATTCAAATTGAGCATAATGCCAAGATGCCAATACTGATCCTTCAGTTTTATTCTATTGTTATCTGACTAATGGAAAACTGTTATCTGTCTGTTTTGTCTTGAACAATAGATGTCAAATAGAATTGTTGAAAAATAAAGACTACTGAAGCTTTTGCTTGAACATAAATTGTTAAAAAAATTTTTAAATTATCATTAAGGTACATTTTCATAGTTTTGTACAATATAAAAAAATGTAATACTTCTGGAAATCTCAAACATTGAAGAAATAAGTTTGCTTTCAGTAATTAGTAATTAGTGATTAGTAATTGATAATTAGAAATACTTATGGAAATAAAGCAGTTTAAGTGCAGAGAAGAAATATTTCCAGGAATGGAAAGATGAAACAAAAGATATTGGAATCTAATGTAAGAACCCTTTATTTTACCAATGCACATGAAGGTACACATCATTATTACCTTCCATTTATAGCTGGAAAAGCTGTGGATCTGAATATATGAGTAACTTTCTCAAAGCTGCACAAAATGTAAGTGATGAAATAGGGTTCAAAGCCAGACCCCTGAACTCCACAGAGACTATATTCTTAAGCACAATTGTATTATACTATTATCCAAAAATGAAACTGGGGCAAACAATATATCTTATTGAATAGGAAGAACAGAGATAACAATAATACCTAAGTATAAAAGGAATATTTTCCTGAAGTGTTTATCTTCGACTGTTACAGATTCATTAGCAAATCGAATTAAAACTTAGAACACTGTCTAAAGGAAATATAATTATTTCTATAAGGTAGTATGTATAGTCTCCTTAAAGAAAAAAAAAATGAAACATTTATCAAAATTATAGGCACATAGAAAAAACTATGCAATTTGAAACATTTGGACAAAATACTTAATACTTTGCAACACAGGAGATTTGTCTATGAATCTACTTACATTTTTTATAGTCACTTTGGGCTTTAAAGATTTTAAAATATAGTTGTGATAAGAATTAATGAGCCCCAGTTGACAGAGTCATCCATAGCATTATGATATTTTTTTATGTGAGACATGAAAATTCTAAACATCCTGTACTTTACTAAGGTTCTGTCTGGCAAGGGATTACCATGAGACACCTTTATGAGTTGTTTGAAAATTTCTTTGCAAAGGTCAGTTCCCTACAGGATTGATATTGGTAATTGGTTCAAAAGCAAACCACCTCTTCAAAATGTACCGCTTTCAGTCTGATTAGAGCTTAGAGGCCAAAACAAAAGAGGGTTTTAAATTATCTTTGTTTCTAAAGCAGACTTTTTCAGAGTCGGTTTCAAGGGCATAGGAATCCACACTCCTCAGCATATTGTTACGAATTCTGTGGTGAGGCAGGCTTGTGAGAATTACAGATTTCTTTTTAGATAAAATTGGCATTTTTAGAGCTTATTATTTGCTTCCCTCTGGCAGCTGCCATATTGTTGTGAACATTTCTGTGTCTGCCATCATTTGTGACACACTCCGTAGGAGACCCGTCAGGAAACTTTGCTCTTGCACTCTATCCTAATGCAGATTCATCAGTCATAAGAATTCTATACTTTAAAAAAACATTAAAAATATTCTTGGGAGCATGAGGACTGAAAGCAAGACAGTGGTAAACTCTGAGCTGTCTGTGGCATTCCGAGAGGATCAAGACGAGAACACTCCACTGATTTTGTAGCCCCAGATATGCTCACATCTTTGTGTAACTGATTTGTGAAAATATAGAATGACCAAAATGGTTCATGTATTTAAAATAAATCATAGATAAAAACTGTAAGGAAGAGGTCAATCCTCCTGTCATTTGTTCCCGAAGAATAAAAGAAAGGGAAATAATAGAAATACGTTCTCCTACTTCTTTTTGTATTCTATAAATTATACAATTTTTCCTGGAAAGTAGTACATTCCTGTCTTATCTTCAAAAAGTTTCTGGGGAAATCATAAGAAGAAGAAAATAAAATGGATAGAACCAGATTTGAACATGAGAACAAAGAAACTAAGCCCTAGAGAAGGGCTGAATCAGAAACAAATTGGTCATCTACTTGTACACAATACAACACAGCATTACTAGCTGTGTAGTTTACTGTGGAGTCCCCTAAGAATGTGAAAAATATAGGAACTAAACTAGTTTTTAAGAATGAAACCAGCCAAGTTTATTTATTCATTCAGTTATAAGCAACAAGTGAAAATAGAATAATTTAGCCTAAGTATCTTTTTAAGACATTTATTAAAAAAAAAAAAAAAAAAACAACAGGCTATATGGAACTATTACCTGAAATTATAATTTAAAGTAATTATTGTACTTCAGAGTAATAGTAATTAAGTATCAGAAATTTAATCATTGATATGGACTCTATTTAGGGAAACTCCAATAATTTGGCCACCTGATGCGAAGAGCTGATTCACTGGAAAAGAACCTGATGGTGGGAAACATTGAAGGCAAGAGAAGAAGGGGGTGACAGAGAATGCAATGGTTGGGTGGCATCATTGACTCAATGGACTTGAGCCTAAGCAAACTCAGGGAAATGGTCAAGGGAAACCTGGTGTGCTGCAGTTCATAGGGTCATGAAGACTCGGACATGACTTAGCGACTAAAATATAGGGAAATACTAGGTCAGGAGTTGGTAACATGGTCTTATACAAAAGGATAATTCAGCCACCCAGAGATTTCATTATCCTCATTCATGGATTTTCAAAACTCAAGTGACCTGGCCTGAAAATATGAAAGCTTTGTTCCTTAGGTGGGTTATGATATTATTATTGCTTATACTGGGTTACTCTATTAACTTCTGTTGCTTTATTTATATGTTCAAGTTCTGATTATAATAAGCATGACTGTGAAGCTTTCCTTGGGTAGGTAATGTACTGATCTCATTATTCAAACATTTTTAGTGTCCTAGGCTAAGATGGGAGAAAGCAATGGCACCCCACTCCAGTACTGTTGCCTGGAAAATCCCATGGATGGAGGAGCCTGGTGGGCTGCAGTCCATGGGGTCGCTAAGAGTCAGACACGACTGAATGACTTCACTTTCACTTTCCACTTTCATGCATTGGAGAAGGAAATGGCAACCCACTCCAGTGTTCTTGCCTGGAAGATCCCATGGACAGAGAAGCCTGGTAGGCTGCAGTCTATGGAGTCGCACAGAGTCGGACACGACTGAAGCTACTTGGCAGCAGGCTAAGATGAGATTGTTGATTTTTCTCACTGCAAATTACTGGATTATAATTCTGTCTAGATTACAATATCATTTTATTTGAAATTGGGTAGTATGATTTTGCTCTTTTAGAATCATTTACAATTTCCATTTCTGGAAAAAAGAATGGAAAAAGATAATGTTTTGTGCTTAGAGGGTTCAAGTCAGATTCCTGGAATATGGTTAATTTAATAAGGTATACCCCTTGTTGAGAGGTACATGGCCAGGAAGCCTAGAAAGTCTGTTGATATCATATTTCCTTCATGGCACTCAGCCTTTGTGAACTAAACTAAGTCAGTTTATTAGTGGCTCAGTAACCAAGTCATGTCTGACTCTTACCCGTTTACAATATTAGGTTCTTTTGGTAGCTAGTCATAGGCTTCAGAAGTTATATGGGAGGGCTCTAACTCAACTCTATTACAAATTTGCTACCAGATGAGAGTAAGTTTGCAAATGAATTCTATACCAACAAGCAGGCAAAAATTAAGTCACATAACGTATTCTCATGAGTTCAGCAAAGCTGCAGACACTCCTGAGTACTCTGTATGATTGATTCAAGGCACGTGCAATGATATTTTAGCAGCAGGAGTCAGCCAGCCTTTAGTTGGAATCTTATTACAGAATTTTCCATTGTGTGATAAACAAAAACAAACAAAAAAAAGGATCAGATGAATGTCCTATGTGTAGAGCACCAAGACAAGAGATATGAAGTGAAATGAAGTGCAAGTCTCTCAGTCATGTTTGACTCACCCATCAGGCTCCTCTGTCCATGGAATTCTCCAGGCAAGAATACTGGAGTGGGTATCTGTTACAAGAGTAAATGTTTTTGAAGACTATTTAGAGCCAATTCACATGTTTAGAAGAGGAAAATCAAATTATGCCCAGTATTTCTTATGCTGCTACAATGTCTCTTGCCATCAGCCCAGCAATCATGACACTATTATTGATAATCATTTTGCTTGGGAAAAGGGTGAGTTTTAGGTTTTGCCTAAGTCATCACCTTTGTAGTCTTTTTGTATACAATGTCCATTAAGAAGTTGATAGCCAATGAAATTTGGTTGAGACTCAGTGTTAGAGGGTATAGTCCAAAAAGACCCCTGAGTACAATAGTACTTGTCCAAAATCACCTGTGTCCTTTGGGAACATGAGAGGGAAGTGACTGTAATGTTGCTAGAAGGTATCCAGTGCATTTCTGTTTTGTTTCACTTCAGTGGACTGGCAAAGTGGGAAAGGCGCATCTCATAGGACAGACCCTTCCACCAACCTCAAAGAGATGACAGATGGCTGATGGATGAGCCAAAATGCCAGCAGTTTAGGAGATAGTGACAGCCTTAGGATCACTTGTGTCTAGCTGGATAAAAGCACAATGATCTAGAGCAAGCATGTAGCTGTTGATACTGCTGCTATCTTCATCACTGTCAGCCCCTAGGCAGAAGACTGGGAGCTGATTTGGACCTTTGATTATCCTTATTTAGCATGTCAGAGAACAACACAGTGAACTGCGAATAAACAAATCACTACCCTCTAGCATAGAGAGATGTGCTGACACAGTAAAGCTTTTTCTTCCTTTTAGGAATAAACTCTCTATTAGTGCTCCTGCAGCCAACCCTAGGTGACTAAGCAGGTTCCTCATTAAGGCCCCCCTACCTTCTCCTGCTCTTGTCCCAGGTTGGTGAAGAAGAAGGATCTCAAATGTCCCCACCATCATCATCTTCAATTTCACTGACAGATACTGGGATAACATCTTTACAGTTTTTCATTCTTTTTTGTCTTGTTTCTTACTTCATTGGGAGAAAAATGTAGTTTATAAAATTAAGGATTGGTGGGGAAAAAGGCAAATTTTCTTGCTCCAAAAATCACTCTCCCAAACTTGTGGGAAGTGCTTCCACAGTTATTAATAAACTAGGAACTTCAAACTTAGACCCTTGGACCTTGGATTCTGTCCAGCAGAAACTTCAGCTTCCCTCTCTTATGATATTTTTGGCTGTCATTGGTTATTTTTCCTCTCTAACTTTACTCCCCAACCCATTCTGCTTCTTTATTCTGGGCAGCTGCTACTTTCTCAGGTCCTAGCCTCGTAGAATGGGTTAACGCAAAGCAAAAGAGAAAAAGCAGAGGAGGTCCTCCCTGCAACTCCAGCCTCCACACCTCTTCTGTCACTCTTTCTTCCTTCTCAACAACCTGCCACCATAAATGAGACTAAGGAAAAGTATGGATTGTAAATCAGAATTGCTTTAATAACAAGTCACCATTTTTGGAGTGTGCATTCTACTGAGTAAGCTCTTTGAGAAGTGTAAAGTTGCCACATAGACATTTATCTTGAACACTATATACTCAAGCATTCAGAATGAATTAAGGCAATATAACACTCATTACACATGCTTCTTTCAGTTTTCAATGCATATTATAACACATTAATATTGTACAACAGCACACTGTTTTAACAGTTGCAACAAGATGAAAAATAATGCAAAAATGAGATTAAGAAGCTAAGTCAAATCATTAACAGTTGTGACTGAATCAAATTCTACCCTTGCCAACTTACTCCAGAGTCCAAACATGAGATTGTTATTGTCATGTCCTCTATTTTGCAAAATAAAGTATAAGCATTAGGTAAGTCAAATGCCTAAAACAAAAAGTCACATTTTTAGTGGTAGAGACATTGTGTAAAAACATATTGTCTGATTCCATATTTAGGGGCTTTCTACCTCTGTTTTAAATACTTTCAGAACACTCTAAATCAAACTAATAAAAATATTTATGTTCCTGTTTATAAGCCTGAAATTATATTCAATAGTTTTGCTATGATTAACACAGTTCATTTGTCAGGGTGCTGCTTGCTATACACTGCAAGAATATCTTGTCAATTCTACATGTAACTTCAGAGGGTATTAATCAATGAGCTTATTCAGTAAATAAAATAATCCCATAAAACACTAAAAAAAGGATCAAAAGCAGATTCTTCTATATACTCCTATAAAATATGTGGAGCTATAACTAAATAAAGACATTTATTAATCAAAAATTTTATATAACTTTAGAACAGAGAAAAGGCAAATAAGTAATCACCTATCTGTTGGTAAGGAATTTTCCATGAATCCCTTTCTTTTTATATACATTGACAGCAATAACACTGATAGCTTTGGGGCTTTCCTTTTAGGGTTGTTTGCATAGTTTCATACTGGAGCAGATGGCACATTTATTGATAATCTAGTATACTAAAGATGATGTCTCCCTGGAGCAGACATTGGACAGTTTTTGTTCAAGTCCATTATAAAAAAATTGGGGTTTCCTAAGTTTCAGATTCCTCAGCTATGATGCAAACCTATTGCATGCACAGCATATGACCTGGGTCTCCTCATGTCACCTCGTTAGACTTGGAGGTTGAGGGGGACAATATAGACATAAAACTCAGAATGATCAATGTTCACTAGTAATCAACTCTTCTTGTCTTTGACCCAGGAGTCTTGACTTCTGCCAGCATCCATGAAACTATATAAAGCTAATCTGTGAGCTTGTAAGTAGTGTATAGTCACATTGTAATTGTTAATTGTTGACATTAACATGACTAAATCTCTATTCTTTCCTTTAACATAAAAGAGATATACTATATCTGTGGCAAAAAAGTGTGAATTTGCCAAAGAGAAGAATGTACAACAATGGAAGTATTTAAAAGTGTATAAAAAACATTTTAGATTTTTTACTAAGATTTCATTAAAGTGATAGTTCATAAGACAAAAATGAAATCTTCACTTGTTTCTGACTGCTTAAAATTTAGAAAATAAAAAAAAATGCTGCTTGTGTTGAGTATATCCAGGAGTAGAATTCTGGGTCACAGGACAGGCTTATGTTTAGATATGATCACTATTGCCAACCATTTTTCCTGGCTGGTTTTATAAAATTACACTCCCATCCAATAGCAATGTATGAGAATTTATTTATGATACTTTAAAACTGGAAACAATTCAAATATGTTTTAAATTGGAGAAAAGTAGAGCAAGGCCATATTTCTGTTATAAATGAATCAACATCCCCCAGAAAGTAAGAAACATTACAAATCTTAACTTGTAATCAGAAATCATGTCTTCCTATCTAACTTCACACATTTACATTGTCATAGAGTAAGTATAAATGCACAGAATGACACATTCAAGAAATATTATATGACTTGAGGGAAAATAAGCATGTATTTAAAAAAATAAAATGTTACGGAGCTTAAATTTTCATGAACACACTTCAATAAATGTTATTAAAATGTGTGGTTGCTCATCTCCAAAGATGGCCCCAGAAATTAATACTCTTTGAGAAACTGTGAATGGATTTGATTAATAGGATGCAGTGAAAGTAATATTCTGGACACCAAGCCTGGGCCTTAATAGGACTAGCAACTTGTGCACTTGTCTCTTCAAGTCGAGCCTACATGCTCTGAGAAGCCCAAGCCAAATAAAGAGACCACATAGAATATATGTGTGAGGGTGTAAGTTGCTCAGTCATATCTGACTCTTTGTGACCCCATGGGCTACACAGTCCACAGAATTCTCTAGGCCAGAATACTAGAATAGGTAGCTGTTTCCTTCCCCAGGGGATCTTCCCAACCCAAGGATTGAATCCAGGTCTCCTGCATTGCAGGCAGATTCTTTACCAGCTGAGCCACAAGGGAAACCCAAGAATACTGGAGTGGGTAGCCTATCCCTTCTCCAGAGGATCTTCCCAACCCAAGAATCAAACCAGGGTCTCCTGAGGCGATTCTTTACCAACTGAACTATCAGGGAAGTCCTACATGGAACATCAGTTCAGTTCAGTTCAGTTCAGTTCAGTTGCTCAGTCATGTCCGACTCTTTACAACCCCATGGAGTGCAGCACACCAGCCCTCCCTGTCCATCACCAACACCTGGAATTTACCCAAACTCATGTCCATTGAGTCAGTGATGCCATCCAACCATCTCATCCTCTGTTATCCCCTTCTCTTCCTGCCCTTAATCTTTCCCAGCATCAGGGTCTTTTCAAATGAGTCAGCGCTTCCCATCAGGTGGCCAAAGTATTGGAGTTTCATCTTCAACATCAATTCTTCCAATAAACACTCATGATTGATATCCTTTAGGATGGACTGGTTGGATATCCTTGCAGTCCAAGGGACTCTCAAGAGTCTTCTCCAACAGACACAGTTCAAAAGCATCAATTCTTTGGCACTCAGTTTTCTTTATAGTCCAACTCTCACTTCCATACATGACTACTGGAAAAACCATTGCCTTGACTAGATGGGCCTTTGTTGGCAAAGTAATGTCTCTGATTTTTAATATGTTTAGGTTGGTCATAACCTAGACAGCATGGAACATAACCATGAAGTATATTCAATAGCTCTAGATGAACTCCCAGCCAAAAGCCATATGAACCATACAGTTGAGTCATTTTGGATGGCCTAGTCCAGTTGAATGCCTGGATGAGTTAAGTTCATCTGGCTTCACTTATTTCATAAGAATTACTGGGCCAAACCCAGTCATTCTACAAAAAATCATGGAGGATAAGAATAGATTCTTGTTTGAAGCTGTTTTTTTTGTTTGTTTGTTTGTTTTGTTTTTAATTGAAGTATAATTTTCTGTATCTATATCTATATCTGTATATATACAATTTTTAAAAGTTACTTTCCATCTACAATTATTCCACAAAATATTGGCTATATTCCCTGTGTAGTACAATACATCCTTAAATCTATCTTACACCCAATGGTTTGTGCCTCCCATATCCCCACCCCTGCATTGCCCTCCACCTCCACTGGCAACTCCTCGTTTGTTCACTATATCTGTGTGTCTAAGCTGCTAAATTTTGAGGTAGTTTATTATTCAGAAATAGATAACCAAAATAACATACATATATGTGTTTCTCAAAACAGAGAAATAAAGGACTGACAATACCATTATATGTGTGTACATACATATACCAATTTTGGCTTAATGTTTCTTTTAAGGTTCACTTTGAGTCTCTTACTGGCAACATAATTAAGGATCACTGACAAGAGCCCATGTGAAGGCAGTATGATTACTCCTAGCATGATAAAAAGTAATTTTTTTCATGCCAATATCTCCCTTCCCAGTTGCCAATTATACCACATTATATGCATGTGCTAAAATTGATCTATGTACACTCAGATGTTTCATAGTTTTAAAATAAGATCAGAACTGGAAATATATGTCAGATCTGCTGGGCATGAAGCTACAGAGTCTGTAGTGGCATTACATTTTGAGACAATAATGGATACTTCCTTCACTGGTATTCTGTTTCTTTATTTCTTTCCATCACTGGGTAGTTTGAACTACAGTATTCATTTATCTCAAGAAACAACCAAGTCAAACTCTTGATCTCTGATATTTAAACCCCAAATTATACACATAATGTAAATCACTGAGAATGTTTGATATCTAAGAAGATAAGAGGGGACAAAAGACAAAAAGGAAAGGGAAGAGAAGGGGAGGAAAAACAGGGAGTTCAACTGAAAGTTAGATCCTGGCATATCTCTTTGGCTGCTGCTGCTGCTGCTGCTAAGTTGCTTCAGTCGTGGCCAACTCTGTGCGACCCCATAGACGGCAGCCCACTAGGTTCCTCCGTCCCTGGGACTCTCCAGGCAAGAACAATGGAGTGGGTTGCCATTTCCTTCTCCAATGTATGAAAGTGAAAAGTGAAAGTGAAGTCATTCAGTCGTGTCCGACTCTTAGCGACCCCATGGACTGCTGCCCACTGGATTCCTCTATCCATGGGAGTTTCTGGCAAGAGTACTGGAGTGAGGTGCCATTGCCATCTCCATATCTCTTTGGCATGAAATCCTAATTTCTAAGAACCTCAAGTCCTACCAACACAAATACAGAGTAGGGTAAAGGAGAGATCTGAGGGTTCAGATTTAGAGGAGATTTATACTCCCAATTCCCAGAGAAGAATTCAGGTTGATGACCAGGTCTCAGAGAGTTCTGTCACTGAACTTGTGAGGAGCCATAGAGAATCAGTGGAGGCAGAAAAATCAAATTCATCCTCAAAAGTGCAGTGGTCCTCAACTGGATGTGACTACCATGTCTGGGAACTTGTTAATTATAAAGACCTGTGTAGGGGAGCAGGTGGACTCTAGTGCTTATAGGTCAGGGATAGTGCCAATCGCCCAATAGTGCATGGGATCACAAAGAGATATCTAGACCAGTGTGTCAATAGTATCATGGTTAAGAAACATTAAATCTTAACCGAATTCCCTTAATTCCTGAGGGAATTCATCTGACCTGTTCTCATCTTCTCCTGCAAGAACTTCAAAATTACAACTCTCTGCTGAATAACCATCGACAGGAGAATGGTGGGTTCCATGAAAAAAAGATACCCCACATTCAAGGGCAAAGGAGAAACCCCCAAAAGATGGTAGGAGGGGCAAAATTGCATTTATAATTAAACCCCATACTGACCAGAGATGATTGGAAGGCTCACACAAACCTTATGTGCACTAGGACCCAGAAACCCCATAGCGGCTGAGACAGAACTGGGTTTGAGTGTCTCCTGCAGATATGGGTCATTAGTGGACTGCTGCAGGGGCAGGAGCTCTGGGTGCAATAGGCCTGGGTATGGCATAAGCCCTCTTGGAGGAGGTTGACAAAAACCCTACCATAGAGCCACCAGAACTTACCCAGGACTGGGGAAACAGACTCTTGGAGGGCACAAACAAAACCTTGTGCATACCATGACCCAGGAGAAAGGAGCAGTCATCCCACAAGAGACTGACCCAGACTTGCCTGTGAGTGTCCAGAAGTCCCTGGAAGAAGTGTGCTTTGGTGGTGGCCTGCTGCAGGGTTGGGGCCACTGAGTGTAGCATTGCCTGCATAGGATCTTTTGAATGAGGTCACCATTATCTTCATTACCTCTACATAGTTTGAATTCAGGTCAAACAACAGGGAGGGAACACAGCCCTGCCCATCAACATAAAATTGGATTAGAGATTTACTGAGCATGGCCCTGCCCATCAGAAAAAGACCCATTTTCCCCCTCAGTCAGTGTCTCACATCAGGAAGCTTCCATACATCTCTTATACTTCTCCATTAGAGGGCAAACAGACTTAAAACCACAATCACAGAAAACTAACCAATCTGATCACATGGACCATAGCCTTGTTTAACTCAGAGAAAATATATGAGCCATGATGAGTAGGGCCATCCAAGATGGACAGGTCATGGTGGAGAGTTCTGACAAAAAGTGGGCCGATGGAGAAGTGAATGGCAAACCACTTGAGTGTTCTTGCCTTGAGAACCCCATAAACAATACTAAGAGGCAGAAAGATAGGATACTGAAAGATAACTCCCCAGGTTGGTATGCGCTCAATATGCTAATGGAGATCAGTGGAGAAATAACTCCAGAAAGAATGAAGAGATGGAGGCAAAGCAAAAACAACACCTACTTGTGGATGTGACTAGTGATGGAAGTAAAGTCCAATGCTGTAAAGAGGAATATTGATTAGGAACCTGGAATGTTAGGTCCATGAATCAAGGCAAATTGGAATTGGTCAAACAAGATGGCAAGAGTGAACATCCACATTTTAGGAATCAGCGAACTAAAATGGACTAGAATGGGTCAATTTAAGTCAGATGACCATTATATCTACTACTTTGGGCAAGAATCCCTTAGAAGAAATAGAGTAGCCATGATAGTCAACAAAAGAGTCCAAAATGCAGTACTTAGATGCAATCTCAAAAATGACAGAATGATCTCTGTTCGTTTCCAAGGCAAACCATTCAGTATCACAGTAATCCAAATCGATGTCCTGACCAGTAATGCTGAAGAAGCTGAAGCTGAATGGGCATTCTAGAAGGTCTTTTAGACCTTTAGACCTTTAGAACACCCAAAAAAGATATCCATTTCATTATAGAGGACTGGAATGCAAAAGTAGGAAGAGTAGAGATACCTGGAGCAACAGGCAAATTTGGCCTTGAAGTACAAAATGAAGCAGGCAAAGCCTAGCATAGTTTTGCCAAGAGAATGCACTGGTCGTAGCAAACATCCTCTTCCAACAATGCAGGAGAAGACTTTATATATGGACATCACCAAATGGTCAATACTGAAATCAGATTGATTATGATCTTTGTAGACAAGGATAGAAAAGCTCTAGAGAGTCACTTAACACAAGATTGGGAGCTGACTGTGGCTCAGATCATGAACTCCTTATTGCCAAATTAAGACTTAAATGGAAGAAAGTAGGGAAAACCACTAGATCATTCTGGTATGACCTAAATCAAATTCCCCTTACGATTATACAGTGGAAGTGAGAAATAGATTCAAGGGGTTAAATCTGAGGGAGTGCCTGAAGAACTATGGACTGGGCTTCATGACATTGTACAGGAGGCAGGGATCAAGACCATCATCAAGGGGTGGGGAAATGTAAAAAGGCAAAATAGTTGTCTGAGGAGGCCTTACAAATAGTTGAGAAAAGCAGGGAAGTGAAAGGCAAAGGAGAAAAGGAAAGATATATCCATTTGAATGCAGAGTTCCAAAGATTAGCAAGAGATAAGAAAGCCTTCCTCAGTGATCAGTGCAAAGAAATAGAGGAAAACAATAGAATGGGAAAGACTAGCGATCTCTTCAAGAAAATTAGATACCAAAGGAATATTTCATGCAAAGATGGGCACAATAAAGGACAGAAATGGTATGGACCTGACAGAAGCAGAAGATATTAAGAGAGGGGGCAAGAATACACAGAACTGTACAAAAAAAGCTCTTCATGATTCAGTTAACCATGATGGTGTGATAATTCACCTAGAGCCAGACATCCTAGAGTCTGAAGTCAAATGGGCCTTAGGAAGTATCACTACAAACAAAGCTAGTGGAGGTGATGGAATTCCAGTTGAGCTATTTCAAATCCTAAAAGATGATGCTGTGAAAGTGCTACATTCAATATGCCAGCAAATTTGGAAAACTCAGCAGTGGCCACAGGACTGGAAAAGGTCAGTTTTCATTCCAGTCCCAATGAAAGCAATGCCAAAGAATGCTCAAACTACCACACAATTGCACTCATCTCACACTCTAGCAAAGTAATGCTCAAAATTCTCCAAGTCAGCCTTCAACAGTACGTGAACTGTGAACTTGCATATGTTCGAGTTGGATTTAGAAAAGTCAGAGGAACCAGAGATCAAATTGCCAACATCTGTTGGATCATCAAAAAAGCAAGAGAGTTCCAGAAAAACATCTATTTCTGCTTTATTGGCTATGCCAAAACATTTGACTGTATGGGTCACAAGAAACTGAGGAGAATTCTGAAAGAGCTGGAAATACCAGACAACCTGACCTGCCTCCTGAGAAATCTGTATGCAGGTCAGGAAGCAACAGTTATAACTGGACACAGGAAAGGAGTACATCAAGACTGTATATTGTCATCCTGCTTATTTAAAATCTATGCAGAGTACGTCATGAGAAATTCTGGGCTGGATGCAGCATATGCTGGAACCAAGATTGCCAGGAGAAGTATCAATAACCTCAGAAATCCAGATAATACCACCCTTATGGCAGAAAGTGAAAAAGAACTAAAGAACCTCATGATGAAAGTGAAAAAGGAGAGTGAAAAAGTTGGCTTAAAGCTCAGTATTCAGAAAATATGATCTTGGTATCCGGTCCCATCACTTCATGGCAATTAGATGGGAAAACAATGGAAACCGTGAGAGACTTTATTTGGGGGGCTCCAAAATCACTGAAGACGGTGACTGCAGCCATGAAATTAAAAGACGCTTGCTCCTTGGAAGAAAAATTATGACCAACCTCGACAGGATATTAAAAAGTAGAGACATTACTTTACGAACAAAGACCCATCTAGTCAAAGCTATGGTTTTTCCAGTAGTCATATATGGATGTGAGGGTCTGACTATAAAGAAAGCTGAACACCAAAGAATTGATGCTTTGACTTGTGGTTTGTGAGGACTCTTGAAAGTCCCTTGGAGTGCAACTAGATCCAATCAGTCCATCCTAAAACAAATAAGTCCTGAATATTCATTGGAAGGACTGATGCTGAAGCTGAAACTCTAATTCTTTGGACACCTGATGCCAAGAACTGACTCATTTGAAAAGACCCTGATGCTGGGAAAGATTGAAGGTGGGAGGAGAAGGGACAACACACATAAGATGGTTAGAGGGCATCACCGGCTCTATGGACATGAGTTTGAGTAATCTCTGGAGTTGTTGATGTACAGGGAAGCCTGGCATGCTGCAGTCCATGGGGTTGAAAAGAGTTGGACACGACTGAGCAACTGAACTGAACTGAACTGAACTAAGAAATCTGTCATAGAACTCATTCACATCCTTGTGTGATGTAAATAGCAGGGAACTATATAGCACTGCCCATAAGATGAACAGGAAGGAAATCAACAGCTTATACGACTTCATTCTTTCATTAGCTCCCAAGTAGATTGACGGGAATTCAGCTTTCTTTTGTATCTAAGAAGGTAAGAAAATATTGAGAAAGAAACAGTCCTGAAATGATGTGTTTTTGAATAAGGCAGAATGTGGCACCCTATTGTATAAAACAGCACTTGAGACCCAACAGCTAACAGCACAGAAAGTCCAACAATAGGGTTATCAGACCCTCTCCATCACTGACTGCTGCACAGTATAAGTCCCTCATTTTTAGCTGTGGCCTAAAGAAAAGGAGAGGGTTCAGAGAAATTCTTTCCCAAACTCAAGTTTTTAGACCAGCAAAACAAGGGTTTGATTGGGAGATTCAGTTCAATTTCATAAAAACTAAATTTCTAGCACCTCTGAATTTGTAGAATGAGTATCATACATTCATGTTAAGTTGCTTCAGTCGTGTCTGATTATGTGACCCCATGGACTGTATCTCACCAGGCTCTTCTGTCCACAGGATTCCCCAGGCAGGAATGCTGGAGCAGGTTGCCATGCCCTCCTTCAGATGATCATCTCAACCCTGGGACCAAATCCATGTCTCCTGAATTGGCAGGCAGATTCTTTTTTTTTTTTTTTAATATAAATTTATTTATTTTAATTGGAGGCTAATTACTTTACAATATTGTACTGGTTTTGCCATATTTTACCATTAGCACCACATGGGAAGCCCTATGAGTATCATATCTGTTCCTAAACTATCATCTTTAGAGTTAAAATGGAAGTTATCAGCTGTGTTGAGTCACTTATCTGTGCTACATCTTTCACCTTGTTGAAAACAGAGTGAGGGGTATTGATGGTTAAACATTAAGATAAGAAATGCTAAATCTGGGGTATTGTTGAGTGTGAAAAACTTAACAATAGCTTTTCTTCAAAAGAAGACATGAAATATTAAAATAAAATTAAAATATATATATATAGAGAGAGTGAGTCATGTTAATGCCATGTGGCATTTGATTAAAACTCTCTACATGAATTTCTTTATTCCACAAAATATTCCATATACCTGTCTTAGGCCATATATTTATTTACTATCATGTTACACATAAAACAAGAAAGGATAGGATTAAATTGCCTTCAACCAAGTGGGCCATATTTTGTTAGTGTTCATATATTTCTTTTTTTTTTTAATTTTATTTTATTTTTAAACTTTACATAATTGTATTAGTTTTGCCAAATATCAAAATGAATCCGCCACAGGTATACATGTGTTCCGCATTCTGAACCCTCCTCCCTCCTCCCTCCCCATACCATCCCTCTGGGTCGTCCCAGTGCACTAGCCCCAAGCATCCAGTATTGTGCATCAAACCTGGACTGGCAGCTCGTTTCTTACATGATATTTTACATGTTTCAATGTCATTCTCCCAAATCTTCCCACCCTCTCCCTCACCAACAGAGTCCATAAGACTGTTCTATACATCAGTGTCTCTTGCTGTCTCGTACACCGGGTTATTGTTACCATCTTTCTAAATTCCATATATATGCGTTAGTATACTGTATTGGTGTTTTTCCTTCTGGCTTACTTCACTCTGTATAATAGGCTCCAATTTCATCCACCTCATTAGAACTGATTCAAATGTATTCTTTTTAATGGCTGAGTAATACTCCATTGTGTATATGTACCACTGCTTTCTTTATCCATTCATCTGCTGATGGACATCTAGGTTGCTTCCATGTCCTGGCTATTATAAACAGTGCTGTGATGAACATTGGGGTACATGTGTCTCTTTCCCTTCTGGTTTCCTCAGTGTGTATGCCCAGCAGTGGGATTGCTGGATCATAAGGCAGTTCTATTTCCAGTTTTTTAAGGAATCTCCACACTGTTCTCCATAGTGGCTGTACTAGTTTGCATTCCCACCAACAGTGTAAGAGGGTTCCCTTTCTTCCACACCCTCTCCAGCATTTATTTGTAGACTTTTGGATCGTAGCCATTCTGACTGGTGTGAAATGGTACCTCATAGTGGTTTTGATTTGCATTTCTCTGATAATGAATGATGTTGAGCATCTTTTCATGTGTTTGTTAGCCATCTGTATGTCTTCTTTGGAGAAATGTCTATTTAGTTCTTTGGCCCATTTTTTGATTGGGTCGTTTATTTTTCTGGAGTTGAGCTGTAGGAGTTGCTTGTATATTTTTGAGATTAGTTGTTTGTCAGTTGCTTCATTTGCTATTATTTTCTCCCACTCTGAAGGCTGTCTTTTCACCTTGCTAATAGTTTCCTTTGATGTGCAGAAGCTTTTAAGGTTAATTAGGTCCCATTTGTTTATTTTTGCTTTTATTTCCAATATTCTGGGAGGTGGGTCATAGAGGATCCTGCTGTGATGTATGTCAGAGAGTGTTTTGCCTATGTTCTCCTCTAGGAGTTTTATAGTTTCTGGTCTTATGTTTAGATCTTTAATCCATTTTGAGTTTATTTTTGTGTATGGTGTTAGAAAGTGGTCTAGTTTCATTCTTTTACAAGTGGTTGACCAGATTTCCCAGCACCACTTGTTAAAGAGATTGTCTTTAATCCATTGTATATTCTTGCCTCCTTTGTCAAAGATAAGGTGTCCATATGTGCATGGATTTATCTCTGGGCTTTCTATTTTGTTCCATTGATCTACATTTCTGTCTTTGTGCCAGTACCATACTGTCTTGATAACTGTGGCTTTGTAGGAGAGCCTGAAGTCAGGTAAGTTGATTCCTCCAGTCCATTCTTCTTTCTCAAGATCGCTTTGGTGATCGAGGTTTTTTGTATTTCCATACAAATTGTGAAATTATTTGTTCTAGCTCTGTGAAGAATACTGTTGGTAGCTTGATAGGGATTGCATTGAATCTATAAATTGCTTTGGGTAGTATACTCATTTTCATTATATTGATTCTTCCAGTCCATGAACATGGTATATTTCTCCATCTATTAGTGTCCTCTTTGATTTCTTTCACCAGTGTTTTATAGTTTTCTATATATAGGTCTTTAGTTTCTTTAGGTAAATATATTCCTAAGTATTTTATTCTTTCCGTTGCAATGGTGAATGGAATTGTTTCCTTAATTTCTCTTTCTGTTTTCTCATTATTAGTGTATAGGAATGCAAGGGATTTCTGTGTGTTGATTTTATATCCTGCAACTTTACTATAGTCATTGATTATTTCTAGTACTTTTCTGGTGGAGTCTTTAGGGTTTTCTATGTAGAGGATCATGTCATCTGCAAATAGTGAGAGTTTTACTTCTTCTTTTCCAGTTTGGATTCCTTGTATTTCTTTTTCTGCTCTGATTGCTGTGGCCAAAACTTCCAAAACTATGTTGAATAGTAATGGTGAAAGTGGGCACCCTTGTCTTGTTCATGACTTTAGAGGAAATGCTTTCAATTTTTCTCCATTGAGGATAATGTTTGCTGTGGGTTTGTCATATATAGCTTTTATTATGTTGAGGTATGTTCCTTCTATTCCTGCTTTCTGGAGAGTTTTTATCATAAATGGATTTTGAATTTTGTCAAAGGCTTTCTCTGCATCTATTGAGATAATCATATGGTTAGGAGCCAAGATGGCGGAGGAGTAGGATGGGGAGAACACTTTCTCCCCCACAAATTCATCAAAAGAGCATTTAAACGTTGAGTAAATTCCACAAAACAACTTCTGAATGCCGGAAGAGGACATCAGGCACCCAGAAAAGCAACCCATGTCTTCAAAAGGAGGTAGGAAAAAATATAAAAGACAAAAAAAGAGACAAAAGAGGGAGGGACGGAGTACCGTCCCGGGAAGGGAGTCTTAAAAAGAGAGAAGTTTCCAAACACCAGGAAACCTTCTCACTGCCAAATCTGTGCCGAGCTTTGGAAGCACAGAGGGCAACATAACAGGGAGAAAAAATAAATAAACAATTAAAGCTCTCAGATTGCGAGCCCTACAGTAACTCCCCCAGTGGAGAAGCAGCGCAGACACGTGCATCCGCCATTAGCAAGAGGGGGCTGGGCAGGGAGGCGTGGTGCGGGCTGCATTGCTGAGAGTAAGAATCTGGCCTGAATACCCTGAGCGCTATCTGAGCGAAATAATTTGGGCTAGCAGACCAGACTGTGGGATATCTACCACGCGAAAAGCCAGCCCCAACCTAAGACACCGCCAGGCCCACACATGGAACAAAGGACTGAACAGAGATAGCCGGCTGCAGACCTTCCCCCTCTGGTGACAAGCAGCCAGAGCCAGAAGGGGGCAATTGCAGCCCCAGAGAGGCATTATCTATAAAATTGTAAGCAGACTTCTTTGCTATCTAAAACTTCTTGGGGGTCTGGACGGTCAACATCTGCCTGAGAAGGTGCGCCGGTTTTACACCCAGATAACCGAGTGGCAGGGAGGCGATAAGTCACAGCATTGGCGCTCGCCAAACACCTCATCACCTGAGCTGCTCGGACCTGAGAAGAGCACAAAACGCTGGCCCAACTTAGTCTGCGCCTCTGAGGACTACCCGAGTGCCTGAACCTGAGCAGCTTGGACCTGGGAGGTGCATGCAGCCCAGGGCTGGCCTCGGATTGTTCCCGGCGGAACAACCTAGAGCCCGAGCAGTGTGGGCAGGGAGGCTACATGTGCCGTGAGCGGGGGCAGACCCAGTGTGGCTGAGGCACTGCGAGCCCACGCCAGTGTTATTTGTTTGCAGCATCCCTCCCTCCCCACAGTGCGACTGAACAAGTGAGTCTAAAAAAAAAAAAAAAGTGTCCTCCACCGTCCCCTTTGTGTCAGGGCGGAAACCAGACACTGAAGAGACCAGCAAACAGAAGAAGTTATAACAGAGGGAAACGCCTTGGAAGCTACAGGCAATAGATTAAAACCCCGTGGTTACTACGGAGTACATAGGAAGGGGCCTATAGATCTTGAGAAATATAAGTCGGACCAAGGAACTAGCCAAAAATGAACTGAACCCACAATACTCACAACAAAACCAAAGAAAGTTCTAGATATATTTTTACTATTTTTACGATCATTCTTTCTTTTTTTTTGTATTTTTTTACATTTTAAGTCCTCTATTGTTCAATTTTCACTTTTATAACCTATTACTTTGCAAAAAAAAAAAAAAAGACCCTATATTTTTCTTCTTCAGCAAACTTCATATATATATATACATATTTTATAATTTTTTGACCTTGTTTTTTTTTTTTTTTCCCTTCTTTTCTTTAACATTGTATTTTTGAAATTCCAAACTCTACTCTAGATTTTTAATTTTAGCTTTTTGGTATATGTTATCAATTTTGTACCTATAGTTTTTTTTTATAATTTCTGTGACTTCTTTTTTTTTTTTTTCCTTTTCTCTGTTTCTTTCTCTTCTTGTTTTATATAACATTGTATATCTTAAATTCCAAACTCTACTCTAGATTTTTAATTTATGCTTTTTGGTATTTGATATCAATTTTGTACCTGTATTTTCTTTATAATTTTTGCAACATTGTTTGTTTTTGTTTGTTTGTTTGTTTTCTCTCTTTATTTTTCTTCTTCTTTTTTTTAACATTGTATTTTTGAAATTCCAAACTCTACTCTAGATTTTTTATTTTTGCTTTTATGTATTTGTTACCAATTTTGTATCTTTAAGAACCCAATCTTCAGGATCCATTTTTCACTAGGGAGCGAGATTACTGGCTTGACTGCTCTCTCTCCCTTTGGACTCTCCTTTTTCTCCACCAGGTTGCCTGTGTCTCCTCCCTAACCCCTCTCTACTCTACCCAACTCTGTGAATTTCTGTGTGTTCCAGACGGTGGAGAACACTTAGGGAACTGATTACTGGCTGGATCTGTCTCCCTCCTTTTCATTCCCCCTTTTATCCTTCTGGCCACCTCTGTCTCCTTCCTCCTTCTTCTCTTCTCTGTATAACTCCATGAACATCTCTGAGTGGTCCAGTTGTGGAGTGCACATAAGGAAGTGACTACTGGCTAGCCCACTCTCTCCTCTATTGATTCCACCTCATCTCATTTGGGTCACCTCTAACTCCCTCCTCCCTCTTCTCTTCTCCATGTAATGCTGTGAACCTCTCTGAGTGACCCTCACAGTAGAGAAACTTTTCATCTTTAACGTAGATGTTTTATTAATAGTGCTGTATAGAAGGAGAAGTTTTGAAACTACTGTAAAAATAAGACTGATAACTGGAAGCAGGAGGCTTAAGTCCAAACCCTGACTCCAGGGAACTCCTGACTCCAAGGAACATTAATTGACAGGAGCTCATCAAATGTCTCCATACTGACACTGAAACCAAGCACCACACAAGGGTCAACAAGTTCCAGGGCAAGACATACCAAGCAAATTCTCCAGCAACAAAGGAACACAGCCCTGAGCTTCAAGATACAGGCTGCCCAAAGTCACCCCAAAACCATAGACATCTCATAACTCATTACCGGACATTTCATTGCACTCCAGAGAGAAGAAATACAGCTCCACCCACCGGAACACCGACACAAGCTTCCCTAACCAGGAAACCTTGACAAGCCACCTGTACAAACCCACACACAGCAAGGAAATGCCACAATAAAGAGAACTCCACAAACTGCCAGAATACAGAAAGGACACCCCAAACTCAGCAATTTAAACAAGATGAAGAGACAGAGGAATACCCAGCAGATAAAGGAACAGGATAAATGCCCACCAAACCAAACAAAAGAGGAAGAGATAGGGAATCTACCTGATAAAGAATTCCGAATAATGATAGTGAAATTGATCCAAAATCTTGAAATTAAAATGGAATCACAGATAAATAGCTTGGAGACAAGGATTGAGAGGATGCAAGAAAGCTTTAACAAGGACCTAGAAGAAATAAAAAAGAGTCAATATATAATGAATAATGCAATAAATGAGATCAAAAACACTCTGGAGGCAACAAATAGTAGAATAACAGAGGCAGAAGATAGGATTAGTGAATTAGAAGATAGAATGGTAGAAATAAGTGAATCAGAGAGGATAAAAGAAAAACGAATTAAAAGAAATGAGGACAATCTCAGAGACCTCCAGGACAATATTAAACGCTACAACATTCGAATCATAGGGGTCCCAGAAGAAGAAGACAAAAAGAAAGACCATGAGAAAATACTTGAGGAGATAATAGTGGAAAACTTCCCTAAAATGTGGAAGGAAATAATCACCCAAGTCCAAGAAACCCAGAGAGTCCCAAACAGGATAAACCCAAGGCAAAACACCCCAAGACATATATTAATCAAATTAACAAAGATCAAACACAAAGAACAAATATTAAAAGCAGCAAGGGAAAAAAAACAAATAACACACAAGGGAATTCCCATAAGGATAACAGCTGATCTTTCAATAGAAACTCTTCAAGCCAGGAGGGAATGGCAAGACATACTTAAAATGATGAAAGAAAATAACCTACAGCCCAGATTATTGTACCCAGCAAGGATCTCATTCAAGTATGAAGGAGAAATCAAAAGATTTTCAGACAAGCAAAAGCTGAGAGAATTCTGCACCACCAAACCAGCTCTCCAACAAATACTAAAGGATATTCTCTAGACAGGAAACACAAAAACGGTGTATAAATTCAAACCCAAAACAATAAAGTAAATGGCAATGGGATCATACTTATCAGTAATTACCTTAAACATAAATGGGTTGAATGCCCCAATCAAAAGACAAAGACTGGCTGAATGGATACAAAAACAAGACCCCTACATATGTTGTCTACAAGAGACCCACCTCAAAACAGGGGACACATACAGACTGAAAGTGAAGGGCTGGAAAAAGATTTTCCATGCAAATAGGGACCAAAAGAAAGCAGGAGTAGCAATACTCATATCAGATAAAATAGACTTTAAAACAAAGGCTGTGAAAAGAGACAAAGACGGTCACTACATAATGATCAAAGGATCAATCCAAGAAGAAGATATAACAATTATAAATATATATGCACCCAACACGGGACCACCACAGTACGTAAGACAAATGCTAACAAGTATGAAAGGAGAAATTAACAATAACACAATAATAGTGGGAGACTTTAATACCCCACTCACACCTATGGATAGATCAACTAAACAGAAAATTAACAAGAAAACACAAACTTTAAATAATACAATAGACCAATTAGATCTAATTGATATCTATAGGACATTTCATCCCAAAACAATGAATTTCACCTTTTTCTCAAGCGCACATGGAACCTTCTCCAGGATAGATCACATCCTGGGCCATAAAGCTAGCCTTGGTAAATTCAAAAAAAATAGAAATCATTCCAAGCATCTTTTCTGACCACAATGCAGTAAGATTAGATCTCAATTACAGGAGAAAAACTATTAAAAATTCCAACGTATGGAGGCTGAACAACACGCTGCTGAATAACCAACAAATCACAGAAGAAATCAAAAAAGAAATCAAAATTTGCATAGAAATGAATGAAAATGAAAACACAACAACCCAAAACCTGTGGGACATGGTAAAACCACTCCTAAGGGGAAAGTTCATAGCAATACAGGCACACCTCAAGAAACAAGAAAAAAGTCAAATAAATAACCTAACTCTACACCTAAAGCAACTAGAAAAGGAAGAAATGAAGAACCCCAGGGTTAGTAGAAGGAAAGAAATCTTAAAAATTAGAGCAGAAATAAATGCAGAAGAAACAAAAGAGACCATAGCAAAAATCAACAAAACCAAAAGCTGGTTCTTTGAAAGGATAAATAAAATTGACAAACCATTAGCCAGACTCATCAAGAAACAACGGGAGAAAAATCAAATCAATAAAATTAGAAACGAAAATGGAGAGATCACAACAGACAACACAGAAATACAAAGGATCATAAGAGACTGCTATCAACAATTATATGCCAATAAAATGGACAACATGGAAGAAATGGACAAATTCTTAGAAAAGTACAACTTTCCAAAACTCGACCAGGAAGAAATAGAAAATCTTAACAGACCCATCACAAGCACGGAAATTGAAACTGTAATCAAAAATCTTCCAGCAAACAAAAGCCCAGGTCCAGACGGCTTCACAGCTGAATTCTACCAAAAATTTAGAGAAGAGCTAACACCTATCCTGCTCAAACTCTTCCAGAAAATTGCAGAGGAAGGTAAACTTCCAAACTCATTCTATGAGGCCACCATCACCCTAATACCAAAACCTGACAAAGATCCCACAAAAAAAGAAAACTACAGGCCAATATCACTGATGAACATAGATGCAAAAATCCTTAACAAAATTCTAGCAATCAGAATCCAACAACACATTAAAAAGGTCACACACCATGACCAAGTGGGCTTTATCCTAGGGATGCAAGGATTCTTCAATATCCGCAAATCAATCAATGTTCATATATTTCTAATGGAGAGGATTTGCAAAGATACATGACTTTCTCTATTAAATGAAGGAAAGAGGTAAGTGTGTCTATGAAGTTATGGTTCCATGTGGAATAAGAAGGAAAATAAAGTTATAAAAGGGTAGCAGACTTTCAAAATAGAAAAATAACTAAAACCAGCAGCTGTAGAAGAGTGAGATTGTTGGAAGGATAGTAGGCTGTGGACTGAGATAATAAGTCCAACACTGGGGGATAGTTCTTATGATAGATCTTGACTGTGTATAAGGACATCTGAAATAAAATGAAGGGAAAATATGTTAGAGAAAAGAAGACCAAGGAGAGTTAATTTATGAGAATGTCTCTGCTTTCTGTAAAAACATGGTTAATTCTGACTGCATGGCTTTATCTACATTATATAAAGATGTGTGAGTTCTCTTAAAACTTTATATCATAACAATTTTTTTGCTTTTGTCTGTTTGAATTGTTCAAAGAGGGGACACTATATCATAAAAACATTGTGTTTCTTTTTCTCTTTTACTACAGCACTCCAGAGAAAAATGCTAGAAGTAAATGATCAAGAAAGAGGGGAAGGAAGAGAAAGATAAAGATTAGAAATAGTTATCTGCCTTCTCAGGAGCTCATAGTAGGCTTAGATAATGGCATGATAACCCTTCCCTCTGAGCCTGAGTGCAGCTGTGATTTTTCCTCAAGTCAGTACTCCAGAAAATCATTACCAATTTATTGAAGGAGGCAAGTGAGATAAAATACATTTTATATCCTTATTATAGATGGATCAATTTTCTTTCCTGTTGAGAAACTATCACACAAAAACTGATACACAACTATAATTATTAGCATATTAGTTCATACTTTCCTCCTTATAGGCCATTAACATCTATGAATTCTTTTGCATATTCAAGACATAATATGCCAAAATTCACTGTATCATATGCTTGAGATACAAAGAATAACATGATTCTTCTGATCACTGAGGAGCTCAATAACCAGTATAAACAAGAGATGGTGAAAAAGACAAAGGAAAATAAAAGAAGAAATATGAAAACAGATGGAATTACTACAGAAGGTGAAAGAGTAAGACGAGAAGGTTGTTATCCTTGAGCAGAAGTAGGTTTTTGCAAGTTGAACAATGCGTTAATAACACAGCAGTATGTGCAGGGGTGAGGTGATGGAGGAGAGAAGAGAACAACTGAGAGGCAATAAGGGGAAAATACTGCAACTTCAGCAAGATTCAGGAGTTTTCTTACCATGCTATTTTTCACTCCTGTGCCTCCAATTTCTAGAATAGTGCCCACCACATAATAGGTGTTCAATAGTATTTCATGACTAAAATATCTTCTCATATTCTTCTTTTCTGATGTTTTTGCAAGGGTAAAGGGAGATAGAAGTATAAAAGATGGCTTTTCTTTGTGCATGTAGTTTTACATGATGAATTTAATGCTATTTTTTACACTTGCAAATTTCAATAGGTATGAATTTTAACTTGTTAGTTATGCAAAACTTTCACAATCATTTCATAACATTGTCAAGCGGTTGCGGAAGGAATTTACTTTGCCTGAGGCCTGGCTTAGTTCTGTTCGTGTATTCTGCTGCTGGGTAGTCAAGCATATTTTTTTATGCTATTTTATAGTGTTCTTCAGAATTGAGCAATACCCTAGGGAGCTGTCAAAGCATTGCCTGAGGTGATTTCATATGTTTGTGCCTATAATTGTAAAAATGTAACTGCAGTTGCACAGTATGAATTTGTACTGGGACAGGTCTGCATAGTTTTACATCTGCTGCAGAAGTACTCTGCCATCCAGGAGCAAGAGAAGAGGGGGTGAGTATGCGAGTCATGGCAGCTGGGTGGTTATTGCTGTGGGCAGAATAGAAATTCACTTGGGAGAAAGAGAGTAGTGCTGAGGACAGCATTTCAGTTCCAACCAGCAAGCACCAAGAAGGAAACAAAAGGTCTTGAGGAGTTTGGGCCAGTGGTCCCCACTTTTTTGGCAGAAGGGACAAGTTTTGTGGAAGATAATTTTCCATGAACCAGCGGCCGGGGGATGGCTTGGGGGATGATTCAAGCACATTCCAGTTATTGTTCCCTTTATTTCTATTATGACTACATCATTTTCACCTCAGATCATCAGGCATTAGATCCAACAGGTTGGGGATTCCTGGTGTAATGGATTGAGCCCCGCATCACCTACCTGCCTCAGGTTTAGTGGATGATGGCCACTCAGCTAAATACCTCCAAGGCATAAATTCTCCAGCTAAGAGTTTCTAATCATTTTCCAGAGGAGCCCACATCTTAAGACTGCTAGGAAACTAGGATGGTTCTTGGAAGCAAAATGCAGGTGAGAAGACAGTGACAACCTTGCTTCAAGGCAGGTCAATCTAAAAGGACATCTCAGCTTCCCATGGGATTAGCTAAGGCCTTTGTGAACTGTATCATAATTCAATGCCTCCCTCTACCCAGTCCTATTTCTTTACTCATCCACTATGTACTGAGGCTAGTGGCAATCCTCAATATTACTTCTCCCCATAATAATCTTGGGGGTTTCCCTGGTGGCTTACCTAGTAAAGAATCCGCCTGCAATGAGGGAGACCTGGGTAAATTCCTGGGTTGGGAAGATCCCCTGAAGAAGGGAATGGCTACCCCACTCCAGTATTCTGGCCTGGAGAATTCCATGCACTGTATTGTCCATGGAGGTTACACAGTCCGACACAACTGAGTGACTTTCACTTTCCCTTTCATAATAGTCTTGCATGCATATCTCCGTCTCAAAGACTGTTTTCCAAGGAACTTGAACTAATATATTTGATGACAAAAACTATCTGATGAATCAGTCTGTAAGAATATTTTCAAAACTGGCTGGAAATTAGGACTTCATCACTGGTAGTAGGTGGAGCCCTAGGAACCCTTGGCATGCTATACAGTAAGATTGTTATAACATCAATAAATGTGGGAAATGGATATAGGACAGCAGCAAAACATACTGGTCACTGCAATATCTTAGGCCTTTAAAAGGTTTAGGAAATTCTAATTAAAAGGATAATGGAACTGGACGACTATGTTGAGAGCCACTGATGCTTTGGAGGAAGAAAATGAAAGGCGGGGGGTGATTAATCATCAATTATAGCTGCTTTAGCAATATTGGCTAAAAGTCAAAATGACTCCTTGGCAGCATGCAAAGAGAAACTTATCTCCTGCAGTCAGAGGAAGAACATAGGGATAACAGAGCTCCAGAGAGAGATGAATTTTCTATTCCAGCCAGTCTGCTTTGTCAAGGTCAGTTTGAGAAGTGGGCCACTGACACTTCGACTGAGATACGGACATTTGACTTGGTATTCTCAGAAACACTGAAAATCCATATCTCCATGAACCTAGTAAATATGCAGAGGTGGTTCCCTCTTTTCTCTCAGAGGCTGCTGCTGCTGGTGCTGCTAAGTCGCTTTAGTCGTGGCCGACTCTGTGCGATCCCACAGACAGCAGCCCACCAGGCTCCCCCGTCCCTGGGATTCTCCAGGCAAGAACACTGGAGTGTGTTGCCATTTCCTTTTCCAATGCATGAAAGTGAAAGTGAAGTCGCTAAGTCATGTCCGACTCTTAGAGACCCCGTGGACTGCAGCCTATCAGGCTCCTCCGTCCATGGGAATTTCTAGGCAAGAGTACTGGAGTGGGGTGCCATTGCCTTCTCCACTCTCAGAGGCTAGCACTACTTGGAGATGATGCAAAGGCTTCAGGACCTAACCCCCTTTATTTTCCCGATCACTAGACTGTTAACTATGGTCACATTTCTTGCTTGCTAAATCGCATCAGTAATGTTTGATTCTTTGCAAACCCATAGACTGGCCCACCAGGCTCCTCTGTCCCTGGAAATCTCCAGGCAAGAATACTGGTGTGGGTTGCCATGCCTTTCTTCAGGGGATCTTCCCAACCCAGGGATTGAACTCTGATCTCCTCCATTGGAGGTGGATTTACCATCTGAGCCAATAGGGAAGCCCATAGCAATGCAGTTAGCTAGGGAACTGCTAAGAAAGGAAAGGATCTGTACTCCAAGGAGCTGCAGAACCAAGTCCACATAGTTTGTGAGAAGCTCTAAAAGTATATATAATACCAGATTCCCCAAAAGCTATAGTAAGGTATGTAGGAAATAAGGATGGAGAAAGGAAAGCTTACTGATTTGGGAGTATTCTTCCAGTATACAGGATTTAACACCATGGGAAAGTGATGCTAACACTGTTAGCATCAGTGAGGCCTGTTGGAATCCTGGAGAAACCAAGGCACCATAGTAATTTCACCACTGGTTACCTTGACAGGCAGTGGGAAATGGAGCTAGGAGGCTTAGAGAGACAGACATGTGAGAGTACCCACACTTTGGGAGCCTAGAAAATACATCAACAGATTATTCCTCACAGAGGAGCCCAGATGGCATTCCATTTTGTAAGGTATTTATAAAGCATATGCTGGTGACAGTCACATTGTGGGGATATTTGTGAAGCTCAATAACAGTTGTCCTCTTGTAGGTCAGACCAATGGTAGGGAAAGCTATAAAAGAACTGAGTTTTCCAAGAGCAGTGGTGATGATAGAACTATGATATAATAGAAGCCAAATAAGGGAGGCTGCTGCTGCTGCTGCTAAGTTGCTTCAGTTGTGTCTGACTCTGTGCGACCCCACAGATGGCTACCCACCAGGCTCCTGTGTCCCTGGGATTCTCCAGGCAAGAATATGGGAATGGGTTATCATTTCCTTCTCCAATGCATTCATGCATGCTAAGTCTCTTTAGTCATATCCGACCCTGTGTGACCCTATGGACAGCAGCCCTCCAAGCTCCACTGTCCACAGGATTCTCCAGGCAAGAATATTGGAGTAGGTTGCCATTTCCTTCTTCCATAAGGGAGGCTAAATGTCGGAAAAAGGCAGGAATAATTTTCATAAAGGACAGGAAAGATGCCCTGCCAGCCAGAAGAGCCTGATCTTCAGATAATTAGAAAGGTAACGAAAATAATCATCAATAGGGGCAAGAAAAATGAGCAGAGAATAAGGATATTATCCAATTCATAAAATCAAAGTAAATAAGGATTGGATAATCAGGAAAATGACAAAATGCCCCAAGTAAAGTCACAATCCCTAACCCAAATTCTGGATTTAAGCCAGTTGTTAGTCCTGAGACCCACTGAAGAAACAAGAGTCTAGATTCCCAGGAGGAGGGACCCTGTAACTTTACAGCAAGTGTATACTGTCTAACTTCCACCAACAGGCACAAAAGCTGAGAACTTCATGTGGCACTATACCTCAAGTAGATCAATAAGCTACGGGGTGGCAAGTAGATTAAATTGGACACCTTCCAAACTTGAAAAGATACCAATTAATCATGAATAGAATTGACATATATTTTGAAAGTAGATTCATATTTCTCTTTCAGCCTCAGTCAGCAGCACCACTATCCATGCTGGTATGTAATGCACCAAGATATAATCTTGCATAACATGTGTTTGAGCTAAGGAATCCACCTATAATACAAAGAAGTATGAGATGAAATCTAATAATCCTACTGCATAACTTACAATTAGAAGCTGCAAGCCTTACAGAGTGATGGAATGTGCAGCTGAAGCTCCAGTTTAGTTAATAAATTGTGCAAAAATGAGAAGCTATCCTCCAAGAGGGAGAGAGAGACACATGCTGCTGTTGTGCTGTCGTTCAGTCATGTCAGACTCTTTCCAACCCCATGAACTGCAGCATGTCAGGCTTCCCTGTCCTTTACTGTCTCCTGGAGCTTGCTCAAACTCATATCTATTGAGTTGGTGATGGCATCAAACCATCTCATCCTCTGTCATCCCCTTTTCCTGCTTTCAGTCTTGCCCAGCATCAGAGTCTTTTCCAATGAGTTGGCTCTTTGCATCATGTGGCCAGAGAATTTGAGCTTCAGCTTCAGCACCAGCACTTCCAATGAATATTCAGGGTTGATTTCCTTTAAGATTCACTGGATTTATCTCCTTGCATGCCAAGGGACTCTCGAGAGTCTTTTCCAACACCACAGTTCAAAAACATAGATTCTTTGGCACCCAGCCTTCTTTATGGTTCAATTCTCACATCCATACATGACACTGGAAATACCACAACTTTGACTATAAGGACCTTTGTTGGCAAAGTAATGTTTCTGCTTTTTAAGATGCTGTCTAAGTTTGTAATAGCTTTTCTTCCAAGGAGCAAGGATTTTTAATTTCATGGCTGCAGTCACCATCTGCAGTGATTTGGGGCCTAAGAAAATAAAATCTGTCATGGAGAGACATGTGTTTTTATAAATGTTTGTATTTATAAGTTATATATGTATTTATAAATTACATAATTGTAATATTTATATTATATACTTCATATAAATACACATATTATACATTACTTATATTAGGTTGGCAAAAATTTTTGCTTTTTTTTTAATATCTTACTTTTTGGACAGCTCAATATATTATAAATCAACCAATGGTAATTATTTAATTTTCACTTTATTTTCATAAAATCTTTAGACTTATACCTTAATCAGAAACCATTATTGAATATATATGTAAAAGGAAATAAATGCATAACTGATTAAGCCATACCTAAAATACATTTTTATCAGACTTCTGATTCAGTGTTTGGTACAGTCATCACTGCTCACATTTCCTTGCATAGTATTCTATTCTATGCTATCACCAGACTAGCATTGCTCAGAGGTATGTCCCTCTGCTCTCTCTCAGATTCACTTATAAGCCACTGACATTCATGATAGAGGTGTTTATGCTAGTGTTACACATCTACAATCCATTTAACATCTGAGGAAAGAAATGTTTATTGAAAGTAAGTGAAATACAAAATTCCCAAAACTTTAAGAAGTAAGAAAAAATTTGGAAAACCTTTATACTGTAGGTCATTAGAAGGAACATATGCATACCTATAGTTTATGTCATAAGTTATTTACAGGGAATCACTTCAGTCGTGTCCAACTCTGTGCGACCCCATAGACAGCAGCCCACCAGGCTCCCCTGTCCCTGGGATTCTCCAGGCAAGAAAATCGGAGTGGGTTGCCATTTCCTTCTTCAACGCAGGAAAGTGAAAAGTGAAAGTGAAGTCGCTCAGTCGTGTCCAACTCTGTGCGACCCCATAGACTACAGTCCACCAGGCTCTTCCGCCCATGGGATTTTCCAGGCAAGAGTACTGGAGTGGCTTGCCATTGCCTTCTCCACAATTAAGAACAGAGAATGCCTTAAATCTGCATTCTTAAAGAAAAGTGAGCACCAAAGAATTGATACCTTTGAACTGTGGTGTTGGAGAAGAGTCCCTTGGACGGCAAGGAGATCAAACCAGTCAATCTTAACAGAAATCAGTCCTGAATATTCACTGGAAGGACTGATGATGAAGGTGAAGCTCCATAACTTCAACTACCTGATGTGAAGAACTGACTCATTGGAAAAGACCCTGATGCTGGGACAGATTGAAGACAGGAGGAGAAGGGGACGACAGAAGATGAGATGGTTGGATGGCATCACTGACTCGATGGACATGAGTTTGAGCAAGCTCTGGGAGTTGGCAATGGACAGGGAGGCCTGGTGTGCTTCAGTCCGCAGGATCACAAAGAGTCAAACAGGACTGAGCAACGGAACTGAACTGAACTGAACTAAAGGAATGCTCTGCTCCATGAAGAACACTTAGTTTCCTTCACTTAAATTAGAGATGTTTTGTCTGTTTCTTTCTACTCGTACTTATCTGTGTGTTATGATTATAGGAAGTTTTAGTTCAGGTACGACTTGGTTGAAGCAAGTCCAAACTAGCTAAGGACTTGGTTTAGAATCCACAGACATATATTGAGGATGGAGCCTAGACTGAAAACATTGGGTGTGAAGTCAGTTAAAAACACAGCCAATTATTAAGATTAAATAAAGAAAAAGGAGAAATAGAAATAGTTCAATGCACGGCACCAAGGAAGAGATAAGAGAAAGGATTCCAAAGATGGGATTCCAGGAGCTGAACAGGGTTCAAATAGCCAAAGGAGCCTAGATACTGGTTTGAGCCAAACAAGAGGCAGAGTAAATGGGGAGGTGCTTCAGGAAAGATAAAGCAGAAACTCATTTCCTGGAGCACAGACAGAAACAAAATGTTAGGGAGGAGCACCCTTTCTGGTATTGTTTCTCTGGACAACTGTCTAAGTGCCTACTCTTTCAGTGAGATATTGGAGGCTTCTGACAAGGGAGACTGATAGGGGCTATAAAACAAAGACTATTACTATTAATGCTTCGAGTGTTAACAATATTGCAGCTTAAGCAGTAAGTAACCATGGCAACTAGGAAACATAATTCCAGATGCCTTCAGAACTCAGAGAGCTTTGATGGATGGGAGAATGTCTTCTTCAGAGGGATTCACACTCTCTTATTTTTTTCATTTGTTAAATATTGATTGAACACCTATAATTTGCCACATACTTTCTAGATGCTTACAATAAGAATAAAAATAAATAGACTTTTGTCTAGAGCCATACTGGTGTAGCTTTAAGGATTCACAGAAAACAGCAATTCCACATACATTTTAAATGTTGTACATGAATGGTCATTTAACTGTAAATTATATAGGACATTAATCATAACCAAATTCCTAGTATGTGTTTGGAATTGTTTTGCAGTGTTCACTAATTGTTTCACGTTTATCTATATTCTTCTCCAGTAATTTTACAAGTTACTTGAGAGCAAGGCCTCTAACTCATTCTTTTATCTTTGTCTCTCACTGAATAAGGATAAGAAATTAAAAATGTCTCAGGGAACTCAAACAGGAGTTTGAGTTTGTATCAACCTAGAGGGGTGGGATGGGGAGGAAGAAGGGAAGGAGGTTCAAAAGGGAGGGGATATATGTATACCTATGGCTGATACATGTTGAGGTTTGACAGAAAATAACACAATTCTGTAAAGCAATTATCCTTCAATTAAAAAATGAATAAATTTAAAAAATGTATCATCAAGTATTTGACTATGGAAAAAGTAAAAGCAAACAAATCTTTACAAATGTAAAGTGATGGGATGTTTCTAATGATAATATGCACTGAAGAACTAAGGAAGCAGATATCTGATTATCAGTTTCTTTTCTAGTGGTTCAGTACATAAAGTTCTCAATTTAAATATGTAGACAATTATTACACATGACTCATTTATATGGAATAGTTTTATGTGTTCTGCAGCTGATCCATTCATATGGATTACACTGTAATTTAATCAAGACCAGAAAACCAGATGGTCTGAAATTTATTTCATTAATAATTCTTTTCAAACTGTTGACTCATATGTACATAATCTTTTCCTATTTTTGTTTGTTCTAGTTAATTTTATAATTAGACACATGTATTTATTTAATTAAATTTTAGAAGAATAGAGAAAAATATATCACTGTTATTTTTAAACCGAATTTCACAAAAAGCCTTCTTCAGGTCTTTTGATGATTTCTCCAACAAGGAAAAAACATGAGGCCAAAGACTGTGTCAAACCTAAGCTTGTAAGTTTATTTTCCTAGGAGAGTTTTTCCTAGAGCCTTGTTATCAAGGGCTTCTGGTTAAAACCAGTTTCCTAGAGGAACAAAAACATATCAGCATTCCTCTTTTATTTTCTTCATACCCAGAGCAATATTATGCTATGGTTCACAACTTAATCAAATTTATTTTTAATAATCTAGAAATATTGAGATTTGAGGGAGTAATATGACTGCCTCCAATGGTTATTATCAGAAGTTTTCTTAAGGAGGACAGAACCAATTATGGAGAGCAAGAAGAAAAACAGATTGCATGCATGTACCCATTCTGAAGGTCTTTGTATAAAGGGTATATTATTTCAAAATGCATGGCTTCTACAAATGTTCCCTCAAAAGAATTTATTTGGCTACTAAAAAAAAGGCAAAAAAAGAGGAAAACTGCCAGTAAATATAAACAAATGCTGAATTTGGTTATTTCACTTTTAAGACATTATTTTTTCAATGTTTTCCTGATGCATGGTTTGGTATTAGTCTTTGAGAAGTTACAGACTTTTTAAATGGCATAGTCTGTGAGTTCTAGGTGAGTATCGGGCTTTAGATATTCATTTAGATTTTACTTTTCAGGAGAGCAGTGTGACTATCATATTCTGGTTGACTAATTCAACATCTTTTTGTTCTATTTTTTTTCTAATCTTGCACTTTAAGTTGTGTTGTAAATGATTTTCTTTATTTAAATGGCTCAAGTTCTCTGAAATGGATTCTAATATTGTAGAGTCTTGAAGATCATCACTTGAAGTATCTGGCATCCTTAAGTGGAAATATATTGATCAGACAACATCTCGTACATAATCATAATGCTCTCAGGAAAAGGCCTTTCCTTGGCAGGTATGGAGATGGATGAGGAAGTATGCCCTCCTGGAGTTCTTTAAATGCTTATCCTTGAGGAGAGCTTCAATAACTAAGGGACCAGTAAGACTGTATGAGCATACTAAAAGCTACCTTTATAGAAATGCAATTTATTGCAACAAAATAGCTAAAGATGTTCCCTATCAACATGTCACTAAATTTGTTTCATTTCCTAAAACCAGAAAACACTCTGGTTTTCCTAAAAGTAGTTTACTCACTTTTAGACAGACCTTCCCACTGTATGATGTACATTTCTGGGCATCTATATAAAATAGATGGCATATTAAAATTAGGATTATTACTACCATGTTTCAAAAGGAACTGTTTAGGAAAGTGTGGTTGGGTATAAAGAAACAAAGGAAATAGTACTGCAATCTTCCATGCAACACCAAAGCAGTGGTTGCTAGAAACTGAAAGAAAAGTGCCCTGTAGAGAAAACAGTCTTGAGAGGAGCACATACCTTCAGGGAGAGCTAGCTAGGCCTCCTCTCAGTGAGGGAATTAGTGCAACAACTAGTTAACCTGATCTCACCATGTCCTCTGGGGCTGCTTAAGGTGGTGCTAGTGGTAAAGAACCTGCCTGCCAATGCAGGAGATGTAAGAGTTGCAGGTTCAATCTCTGGGTGGGGAAGACTCCCCTGGAGGAGGGCATGGCAACCTGCTGCAGTATTCTTGCCTAGAGAATTCCCATGAACAGAGAAGCCTGGTGGGTTACAGTCCATAGGATTGCAAACAGTCAGACATGACTGCAGCAACTTAGCACACACACCATGTTCTCTCCTTCCGTCTCTGCCTGGGCTCACCACTGGCCTATCCTAACCTGAAGCCAGAATGCAGGTACTTGTTCACACAATCCTGGAAGGTCATTGCCCCAGCACACACAGCAGAGTGGAGAAAAGTGGAGAGTGGTTGTGAGAAATACCTAGAATAAACAGTAACAAATGGAGGCAAAATGGGACACCTTAACAGCTTTAAATTAAATCCCTACATAATTAATCCTTGGGGAAAAAAATGGCAACCCACTCCACTGTTTCTGCCTGGAAAATCCCATGGACAGAGGAGTCTGGCAGGCTACAGTTCATGGGGTCACAAAGTGTCAGACATGACTGAGTAACTGAGCACAATCCTTGGTTTGTTTTTGTGGTATCAGACCCCAGGTGAGCTTAACGACACTTCTTCAGTCAAAAGAGTGTAGTCTTGGGAAATTATGGAGGTGAAAGAGGAATATTCCTAGGTACCCAGCAGAACATATTTCTATTTTCTTAACAGAGAAATAGGAAACATAAGAATATAACTGTGTACAACATGCCATAGTGGACACGACACTGTGCATGTACATGTCATTGTTCAAAATCAGATGGAATATCAGGAAGAAACTCGATTCTATAGTATATAGTATAAATTAAACTATAGTAGCAAACTAAAAGCCATCATCTTTAAAAACGAAATAGAAAAAAAAATAAGTTCTATTAAATTGAATCTGAAAAAGAGTTTGGCCTTAAATTCCTATTACTTCATAAATAGAATCACTGCTGCTGCTGCTGCTAAGTTGCTTCAGTTGTGTCTGATTCTGTGCAACCCCATAGATGGCAGCCCACCAAGCTCTCCCGTCCCTGGGATTCTCCAGGCAAGAACACAGGAGTGGGTTGCCATTTTCTTCTCCAATGCATGAAAGTGAAAAGTGAAAGTGAGGTCACCCAGTCGTGTCTGACTCTTAGCGACCCCATGGACTGCAGCCTACCAGGCTCCTCTGTCTGTGGGATTCTCCGTTGCCATTGCCGTCTCCAAAATAGAATCACTAGTTTACTTTTATTCTCAGTTTTCTTGTGTGTATGTTAGTATATTTAAGCTTTACTACAGAGACAGTTGTCTTCCAATGGTAAAGCAGGTAGACAAGATGGGCTGTGCATGTATTCCTGCTAAGTTGCTTCAGTTGTGTCTGACTCTGTGCGACCCTATGGACTGTAGCCTGCCAGGCTCCTATGTCCATGGGATTATCCAGGCAAGAATACTGGTGTGGGATGCCATGCCCTCCTCCAGGGGATTTTCCTGACCTAGGGATCAAACCCACATCTCTTACATCTACCTGCACTGGCAGGCAAGTTCTTTAACACTAGTGCCACCTGGGGAGCCCTAGATGGGCTGTACCATATGCAAATTCCCAACTCTCATTTCTTGCACTGAACAATGTCAGAACCTGATTTCAATAATCACATGAGTCCTGATCACATTTCAGAGATCAGAAACTCAAGTTGTGGCCTTACACAAAGAGGTGCAATATATTTTATCAAAAACAAACAAAGAGAAACAGGGCCATTGTTTTTTAAAGGAATAAACCATAAAAATAGGTGGTGCATGCTAAGTGGCTTCAGTCGTGTCTGACTCTGTGTGACCCTATAGATTATAGCCTGCTCTGTTCCTCTGTTCACAGGATTCTCCAGGCAAGAATACTGGGTTGCCATTCACTCCTCCAGGGGATCTTCCTGATCCAGGGATGGAACTTGAATCTTGTCTCTTGTGTCTCCTGAATTGGCTTGTCAGGTGGGTTCTTTACCAGTAGAGCCACCTGGGAAGTAGATGTAGAAAAATAAGTGAATAAAATGAGCACAATTTAAGTTGAAGAAGACAAACTTTAAGGACCTTTGCCAGAACATTGGTCTGTATGCCTTATTTTAAAAATGCTTTAAAAACATATACACTTATAAGCACAGGAGTACTAGAAGAATTAAAACAAACTGAAGAAATGTAGGGTTTAAAACATGAGGCAAAAAATGATTTCTTTAAGATAAAGTGTTATTAAAATGAAATAAATGAGTAAAATCTCTGGTTTTTAACTGATCTTAAACTATTAGGGAAAGAGAGATATTATTATTGTTACTAGAACAGAAAGAAAACAGAATGCAATGAAACCTAATAAAAATATGATTAAGATGTCAGAGAACTGGCTTATAAACTAGCATCAAAGGGAATCAGTTTCTTGGTGGGAGGGAAGAAGTATTTTCTTAAAACTGCAGATCAAGTGTCCCTTGTTATACTATGTGGGAACCAATACTTAAGAATCAAGACAGATAGAACAAATAGTTTCAAAAGTTGGACTTATTTGAGAGGAACAATTCAGAAAGATTGATGTAAAACAGTCAAAGAGTAACTGGGTGAGTTTCAAGGAGGAATAGTTACTGAAGGGTTGCTTCCCTGGTGGCTCAATGGTAAGGAATTCGGCCTGCCAATGCAGGAGATGTGGGTTCGAACCCTGGGCCTAGAAGATCACTTGGAGAAGTAAATGGCAACCCAATCCAGTATTCTTGCCTGGAGAATTCCATGGACAGAGGAGTCTGGTGCACTGTATAGTCTATGGGATTGCAAAAAAGTCTATTATGATTTAGTGACTAAACAACAACAACAACAATGTAAGTATTACAAGAATGTAAGTTTGTTCTTAGGGAATTGCACATAAAATTTGTAGAACTGAAGACTAACACATAAGAATACAAAACATTATAAGAAGCCAAGAAGGACTTTTTTAGAAATGTGTAACTTTCTATACTTACAATCAGTCATAAGGCTGATTTGAAAACCTTAGCAAAATAATGCTACAAATCAGAGAAATTTACACTAAGAAAATTAATCCCTACTAAGAAAATCTAACAAAAAATTAACAGACTGTGATGTTAAATTTTATATTGTCCTGTATGAATTTATTTATATTTTATCTAATCAGTGATTTTAAGTGAATTAAGTATATAACACATGATAAATTTCAGAAGGTCAGATACTAGAATATATATTAGTGAAGAAGGATACACAAAATGAAATGCTGCTAATTACAAGCAAGGCCATAGGTAAAATCCAACTCTTCATCAAGGTTCAGACAAAATCACAAATATTGAAACTTTGAGAAATAAACTGTAAACTCATAAAATTTGTATTATTAAAGACATTGCTCTGGCAATTATGAACATAATAAACTAATTGGTTATTCATTGTGCTTCTTAAATTTTTTAATACAACTTGCAATCAGATCAGATCAGATCAGTCGCTCAGTCCTGTCTGACTCTTTGCGACCCCATGAATTGCAGCACGCCAGGCCTCTCTGTCCATCACCAACTCCCGGAGTTCACTCAGACTCAGGTCCATCAAGTCAGTGATGCCATCCAGCCATCTCATCCTCTGGCGTCCCCTTCTCCTCCTGCCCCCAATCCCTCCCAGCATCAGAGTCTTTTCCAATGAGTCAACTCTTCACATGAGGTGGCCAAAGTACTGGAGTTTCAGCTTTAGCATCATTCCTTCGAAAGAAATCCCAGGGCTGATCTCCTTCAGAATGGACTGGTTGGATCTCCTTGCAGTCCAAGGGACTCTCAAGAGTCTTCTCCAACACCACAGTTCAAAAGCATCAAGTCTTTGGCGCTCAGCCTTCTTCACAGTCCAACTCTCACATCCATACATGACCACAGGAAAAACCATAGCCTTGACTAGACGGACCTTTGTTGGCAAAGTAATGTCTCTGCTTTTGAATTTGCTATCTAGGTTGGTCATAACTTTCCTTCCAAGGAGTAAGCGTCTTCTAATTTCATGGCTGCAGTCACCATCTGCAGTGATTTTGGAGCCCCCAAAAATAAAGTCTGACACTGTTTCCACTGTTTCCCCATCTATTTACCATGAAGTGATGGGACCGGATGCCATGATCGTTTTCTGAATGTTGAGCTTTAAGCCAACTTTTTCACTCTCTGTTAATGTGTATTCACAATAACATGACTCTATTTGTTTTCCAATTATGTAAAAGTGATAACTGCCTTGCTTGTATCTTGCCCCATCACCAGGAATGGATGCTTCTAAGCTGATCACAAATAATATATTCTGTAGCTTATTTCTTCTGTAATTGGTCTTCTGAATACTTGCCATTTCTATGACTATGATTCTTTTCATGCAAAGATGCTAGAAGTTTTTAGATACATTCCTATTTTGTCATCCTGTGTTTTGAACTTGATTAAGTAACTGTGATACTATGTCAAGTTTTCTATTAAATGATAAAAATGAATTCTTGTTCACTATTCTATTTCTAAAAAGAAAAAATAATAAGGAAAAATTAAAAAAAAAAAACTTCTTTTGTTTCTTCTATTCCTGCTTTAGAAGGCAGTTTCTGAATTTCTTAAGTATTGTTGCAAAGCTAAACAATGATTATGAAAGAGCGCATCCTTTCATAGTGTCTCCTTCCAGATCTCCCTCTGTAATCATGTGTCTTGAAAAAAAACTAAACAAAACATCTTTTTATTTTGTAAGCCACTTTTTCACCCAAGTCTCACAAATCCAGTCAGCTTGGAAAATATTCCTAGTATTAACAACTAAACTTCAATTGGTTATGCTGTAAATCTCTTTTATTTTTCAATGTATTACAATAATCTTCTTTCTTAGTCTGTTTATAGAAAAAAGCATCTTTTATATTCAAGGACATGCCTTAAATCAATCTTAGCTGGGAATATGTGTGCTTGAGATTTACCTGTGGCTGTCACACTTAAAAGGTTTCTCCTAATGAACTTCATATTAGTACCAGGACAGAAAATAATCCTTGATATTATGGAAGGTTTTTTGAAATTAGCTCTAGTTTGTTAGGCTAAAATTCATGATAGGAGCATTACTGAATGCACTGTCAAATTTAAGGCCTTGTGATATATGTACTAGATTATTTTTCCATTGTTATGTAGTAAAACATCCACAGATTTAGCAGCTTGAAACAGCTTACATGTATTATCCTGTGGTTACCATGGAATAGACATCAGAGAATAGCCTAGTGGTGTCTTCTGCTTAGGATCAACATGGCTGCAACCAAGGTGTTACCATGTCTCATCTGCAGTCCAGGGTCCTTTCCCCAGCATTCATTATTCTAAGCAGAATCAATTTTCTGAGAGCTGTATATCTCCTGACACCTTTCTTCTTCAAGATAGTAGGGTAGCTTCCTCTCCTGCTTTAAGTTTTTATAAGGAGCTCAACTGATTAGGTCAGGCCCCCCAGGGATAATTTCCTTTTGATTAAAGTTAGCCAATTAGCCTTCTATCTATCAAATTCCTTCACATCTGCCAAATAATGTAACCTATCACAGGAGTGGGGCTTCCCTAGTGGCTCAGACAGTAAAGAATCTGCCTACAATGAGGGAGACCCAGGTTCAATCCCTGGGTTGGAAAGATCCCCTGGAGAAAAAAATGACTCTATTCTAGTATTCTTGCCTGGAGAATTCCATGTACAGAGGAGTCTGGTGGGCTTTAGTCCGTGGGGTCACAAAGAGTCAGAAACAACGGAGCAACTAACACTTTGGCTTTTCACTTTTCATCATAGGAGTGGCATCTATCAAATTTACAGTTCACTTCCACACTCCAGGGGAGGGACTTCCAATCATCCCTCGATGCCCTTGAGGAATTGGTTCCAGGACTCACCAAGGATGTCAAATTACAAGATGCTCAAGTCCTATAGCCAGCCTTCCCTATTCTTAAATTTCACATTGTCGGATTCAACCAACCCAGGACTGTGCATTGTTTGCCACCTGTGGTTGGTTGAATCCTCAGTTGCAGAACATGCAGATATGGAGGGCCAGCTATATATTTATCAAAAATATCTCTATATAGGTGGAACCACACAGTTCAAACCTGGTGTTGTTTGAGAATCAGCTGGAGAATGCATACCAGAGCGTAGAGACTTTGGGACCCATCTTGGAAATCTGCCTATCACATGTATCTTGCTTACAGTGGGCAAAGTAACCGCAATAAATGTTTTTCAGAGTTGCAGTAAGAATTCATATCTATATACACATATATAGCAGGTTCGTGCACAGCCCCAATTTGAGAAATTTAGGAAAACAAGTATGCATAAATTTCTGTTAGATATATATAAGCCCAACAATACCGAATCTGCTTATGTATCTAGTGAAAATATATTTTTATTTTAAAACAGTGAGAAATATAGGGATGAATTATGCAAGCATCTGGATCCCCTTTTTCTCACACTAGACAGTTATAAACAACCAGATGTTCTCTTAAATTAACTCCTTGTTTGTCTAGTCAAGTCAGACCACCTGTATTTCAAAGATTTGTATGTTTCAATAAATGAAAAATATTAGAGTTAAGTAATAAATTATTCTGACAAAGTGATTTAAGTATTTCCTTTTAATTTTATCTTCAACTGATGGTAGAGAATATAGTAACATAAAAAGTGAACTAATGAGGAAAATAATTTTGAAGACAGAGCCAGTGGAAGATATACTCAAAATTTATCTTGTGTTATCATAAATTGAATTCAGTGTATAATTATTTAACACCTGGCATGTTAATGATAATACCACTTTTCATTCATATGTTATTTCAGGCTTACAAACTTTTTAAGAAACAGTACATTATTTTTCACAGAACAAATTAGGAATTAACTTTATTGAGACAGAAAGTTTTAAATGACCAACATTCCTTATTTTTTAAATCTTCTTACAAAAGTGAAATTAGAATAATATTTTCAAAGGCTTGCTTGGTTCAAGCAATATTGTCTTTTCACTATGAGCATGTTTCTGAATTTGAAATGGATATTTCTGATAGTTAGAATCTTAGAATCAACAAGCGTTCAGTCCCAGAAAGCTATTTGGTTATTTTTCATTCATGATACCCCAGACAAAATGATCATTGTGCACTGTGCAAATCAAAGTGCTGCTTAAATATATATGTCTAACTTAATGAGCTGATCCAATATTTCCTCTCATCTCCACAATTTTTTATGTAATTTGTTAAAACTTTTCAGTGAATCAAATATGTTCTAACCTGTGGAATATATGAAAAATTTTAATGATTTGGAAGAAAAATGAGTTTCTTTAAATTCTGTTTATCCTGGTGTATTGTAAGATCATGGGTTCTGTTGTCAAATGGACTTTGGTGTGAATCACAAGTTTATCATATTCTGATAGACTTTAGAAAGTTATTTAAGTTTTCTAAGATTCAATTTATTTTTATACAAACTGAAAGAGAGCAAAACCTATCTTGTTTGTCATGAGCATTACAAAAATCAATGCATGTGAAAAGTCCAGCACACTATCTTGTCCCTGGTATGTGCTTGAAAAACAACCTTCTTCTCTTATTTCTTTTTCTTCCTCCGTCCATTGTTACTTTCTTTTCATTTTTATTAGCTAATTTATTAAGATATAACTCGTGTCAGGAAATTCACCTGTTTAAAGTGTGCAATTAAATAATATGTTTGTATAACCACAAAACTTGGCAATCATCACAGCTATTTAAATTTTAAACCAATTTTTCACCTCCCAAAGTAACTCTGATAATCATTAGCAGTTACTCATTACCCCTCCCTAAATCAGCTACTAACTTCCTTTTTGTCTTTGTAGATCTGCCTTTTATGGATGTTTCATATAAATGAAATCATACAATATGTGATCTTTTGTGACTGGTTTCTTTCACATAGAATAATGTTTTCAAGGTCCATCCATGTTGTAAAATGTATCAGCACTTCATTACTTTTCATGGTTGAATGATATTCAGTTCTATGGTTACAGCATTGTTTTTTTAATCCACTCATAAGGTGATGAACATTTGGGTTCTACATTTGGGCTATTATGAAAACTGCTGCTAGGCAAAGTCATGTACAAGTGTTTGTATGGATATGTTTTCCTTCTTCTTGTGTATATAACAAGGAGTAAAATTCCTGGATCATATGGTAACCGTGTGTTTAATTTTTGTAGAAACTGTCAAACTTTTTTCCAAGTAGCTAAACCGTTTTATATTCTAACCAGCAATGAATGAGAATTTTAATTTCCAACATCCTCACCAACACTTGCTATTATCTATCTTTTTGATTGCAGCCTCCTAACTAGGTGGCAAGGTAATATTTCATAGTAGTTTGATTTCCATCTCCTATTTTTAATCAGGTTGTCTTTTCATACTGCATTGTAAATGCTTTTTTTTGTATTTTGGATATCAACTTTTTCCTATTATATAAGTTGCATTTTCAACTTTTTTGAAGTATTATTTGTAACAAAAGCATTTTTAATTTTTTGAAATCCAATATATCTATGTTTTTCTTTTACTGCTTATATTTTACTTTGGTTGTTATACCTAAACAATTCCCATCTAATCTAAAGTCATGAAAGTTTACTCCTATACAGTCTTCTAAGATTTTTATCATTTAGCTCTTATATTTAGGGGTACAATATGACGAGTTAATTTTTGCACATGGTGTGAATTTGGTCCAAATTCATTTATTTGTATAGGAATATCTACTTGTATCAATACTGTTTATTAAAAATATATTATTTCCCCTTTGAAAGTGAAAGTGTAGTTACTCAGTCACATCTGACTCTGTGATCCCATGGACTGTAGCCTGCTAGGCTCCTTTGTTCATGGAATTCTCCAGGCAAGAACACTGGAGTGGGTAGCCATATTCTTCTCCAGGGGATCTTCCTGACTCAGGCATTGAACCCAGGTCTCCTGCATTTCAGGCAGGCTCTTTACCATCCGAGTCACCAGAGAAGCTCTATTTCCCCATTTTATATACTTATTTATACTGGTATTCTTAGAAATCAATTAACCACATGGGTTTATTTCTATTCCATTGGCCTATATGTTGGTCGTGTCAGTGTCATACAGTTTTATATTGCTATTTCTTTATAATGGATTTTGAAATCAGAACTGCCTGATCTTCCAATTTTGTTCTTCTTTCCTCAAAGTATTCTTGGCTATGTAAAAATGAGTCTTTAACATGTTTATTTGAATTTTAAGATCAAAACACCAATTTCTGCCAAGATGCCAATTGGAATTTTGATAGAGATTGCATTGAATCTGAGGGCTGGGAGGAGCTACTCCACGTTAAAGGTCAGGAAGGGTGGCCATGAGGAGATATCCCTCATCCAAGGTAAGGAGCAGTGGCTGTGCTTTGCTGGAGCAGCCGTGAAGATATACCCCATGTCTAAGGTAAAAGAAGCCCAAGTAAGATGGTAGGTGTTGCGAGAGTGCATCAGAGGGCAGACACACTGAAACCATAATCACAGAAAACTAGTTAATCTGATCACATAGGCCACAGCCTTGTTTAACTCAATGAAATTAAGCCATGCCATGTGGGGCCACACAAGGCAGGTGGGTCATGGTGGAGAGGTCTGACAGAATGTGGTCCACTGGAGAAGGGAATGGCAAACCACTTCAGTATTCTTGCCTTGAGAACCCCATGAACAGTATGAAAAGGCAAAAGGATAGGATACTGAAAGGAAATATCCCCAGGTTGGTAGGTGCCCAATATGCTACTGGAGATGAGTGGAGAAATAACTCCAGAAAGAATGAAGGGATGGAGCCAAAGCAAAAACAATACCCAGTTGTGGATGCAATTAGTGATAGAAGCAAGGTCCAATGCTGTAAGAGCAATATTGCCTAGGAACCTGGAATGTCAGGTCCATGAATCAAGGCAAATTGGAAGTGGTCAAACAGGAGATGGCAAGAGTGAACGTCGACATTCTAGAAATCAGCGAGCTAAAATGGACTGGAATGGGTAAATTTAACTCAGATGACCATTATATCTACTACTGTGGGCAGGATTCCCTTAGAAAAAATGGAGTAGCCATCACAGTCAACGAAAGAGTCTGAAATACAGTACTTGGATGCAATCTCAAAAGTGACAGAATGATTTCTGTTCATTTCTAAGGCAAACCATTCAATATCACAGTAATCCAAGCCTATGCACCAACCAGTAATGCTGAAGAAGCTGAAGTTGAAAGGTTCGATGAAGACCTAGAATACCTTTTAGAACTAACACCCAAAATAGATATCCTTTTCATTATAGGGGACTGGAATGCAAAAGTAGGAAGTCAAGAAACACCTGGAGTAACAGGCAAATTTAGCCTTGGAGTATGGAATGAAGGAGGGCAAAGGCTAATAGAGTTTTGCCAAGAGAACCCACTGGTCATAGCAAACACCCTCTTCCAACAACACAAGAGAAGATTCTACACATAGTCATCACCAGACAGTCAACACTGAAATCAGATTGATTACATGCTTTGCAGCCAAAGATGGAGAAGCTCTATATAGTCAGCAAAAACAAGCCCAGGAGCTGACTGTGGCTCAGATCATGAACTCCTTATTGTCAAATTTAGACTTAAATTGAAGAAAGCATGTGAAACCACTAGACCATTCAGGTATGACCTAAATCAAATCCCTTATGATTATACAGTGGAAGTGAGCAATAGATTTAAGGGACTAGATCTGATAGACAGAGTTCCTGATGAACTATGGATGAAGGTTCATGACATTGTAAAGGAGACAGGGATCAAGATCATCCCCATGGAAAAGAAATGCAAAAAAGCAAATTGGCTGTCTGGGGAGGCCTTACAAATAGCTGTGATAAGAAGAGAAGTGAAAAGCAAAGTAGAAAAGGAAAGATATAATCATCTGAATGCAGAGTTCCAAAGAATAGCAAGGAGAGATAAAAAAGCCTTCCTCAGCAATCAATGCAAAGAAACAGAGAAAAACAACAGAATGGGAAAGACTAGAGATCTCTTCAAGAAAACTAGACATACCAAGGGAACATTTCATGCAGAGATGGGCTCAATAAAGGACAGAAATGGTATGGACCTAACAGAAGCAGAAGATATTAAGAAGAGGTGGCAAGAATACACAGAAAATGTACAAAAAAGAGCTTCACGACCCAGATAATCATGATGGTGTGATCACTGATCTATAGCAAGACATCCTGGAATGTGTAGTCAAGTGGACCTTAGAAAGCATCACTACCAACAAAGCTAGTGGAGGTGATGGCATTCCAGTTGAGCTATTTCAAATCCTGAAAGATGATGCTGTGAAAATGCTCCACTCAATATGCCAGCAAATTTGGAAAACTCAGCAGTGGCCACAGGACTGGAAAATGTCAGTTTTCATTCCAGTCCCAAAGAAAGGCAATGCCAAGAATGCTCAAACTACTGCACAATTGCACTCATCTCACACGCTAGTAAAGTAATGCTCAAAATTCTCCAAGCCAGGCTTCAGCAATACGTGAACCGTGAACTTCCAGATGTTCATGCTGGTTATAAAAGGCAGCAGAACCAGAGATCAAACTGCCAACATCACTGAATTATGGAAAAAGCAAGAGAGTTCCAGAAAAACATCTATTTCTGCTTTATTGACTATGCCAAAGCCTTTGACTGTGTGGATCACAATAAACTGTGGGAAATTCTGAAAGAGATGGGAATACCAGGCTACCTGACCTGCCTCTTGAGAAACCTGTATGCATGTCAGGAAGCAACAGTTAGAACTGGACATGGAACAACAGACTGGTGCCAAATAGGAAAAGGAGTATGTCAAGGCTGTATATTGTCATCCTGCTTATTTAACTTATATGCAGAGTACATCATAAGAAATGCTGGACTGGAAGAAGCACAAGCTGGAATCAAGATTGCCAAGTGAAATATCAATAACCTCAGATATGTAGATGACACCACCCTTATGGCAGAAAGTGAAGAGGAACTAAAAAGCCTCTTGATGAAAGTGAAAGAGGAGAGTGAAAAAGTTGGCTTAAAGCTCAACAGTCAGAAAACTAAGATCATGGCATCTGGCCCCATCACTTCATGGAAAATAGATGGGAAAACAGTGGAAACAGTGAGAGACTTCATTTTTTAGGGCTCCAAAATCACTGCAGATGGTGATTGCAAGCATGAAATTGAAAGACACTTACTCCTTGGAAGGAAAGTTATGACCAACCTAGATAGCATATTCAAAAGCAGAGATATTACTTTGCCAACATAGGTCTGTCTAGTCAAGACTATGGTTTTTCCAGTGGTCATGTATGGATGTGAGAGTTGGACTGTGAAGAAAGCTGAGTGCTGAAGAATTGATGCTTTTGAACTGTGGTGTTGGAGAAGACTCTTGAGAGTCCCTTGGACTGCAAGGAGATTCAACTAGTCAATCCCAAAGGAGATCTGTCCTGGGTGATCATTGTAAGAACTGATGCTGAAGCTGAAACTCCAATACTTTGGCCATCTCATGCAAAGGGTTGACTCATTGGAAAAGACCCTGATGCTGGGATTGATTGGGGGCAGGAGGAGAAGGGGACACAGAGAATGAGATAGACTGATGGCATCACCAACTTGATGGACACGAGTTTGAGTGAACTCTGGGAGTTGGTGATGGACAGGGAGGCCTGGCGTGCTGTGATTCATGGGGTTGCAAAGAGTTGGACACACAGAGCAACTGACCAGAACTGAACTAATTTCTTAATATATTTTCTGTACAGAAATATTACACCTCTTTGTTAAATTTATTCCTTAATTTTTTTATTTTTGATGCTATAAATATTTACTTTAATTTCATTAATTTTCACATTATTCATTGTGGCACACACAGTACCAATGAGTTTTACAGATTTATATATTATGCTCATTGATTAATTTTTAAATTTTCCTTTTCTTTTTTCACTTTTTGAAGATTCCTGATGTTCTGTATGCAGGGTCATGTTATCTCCAAATAAATGTAGTTTTACTTTTCTTTTTTTCTAATCTGTATTCTTTTTCTTTCTTTCTTATCTAATCACCCTGGCTAAAATTCCGTGTTTCTATTCATTTTTTTTTTTTTTTTTTAGGAGAAGGCAATGGCAACCCACTCCAGTACTCTTGCCTGGAAAATCCCATGGGCAGAGGAGCCTGGTGGGCTGCAGTCCATGGGGTCGTGAAGAGTCGGACATGACTGAGCGACTTCACTTTCACTTTCATACCCTGGAGAAGGAAATGGCAACCCACTCCAGTGTTCTTGCCTGGAGAATTCCAGGGACGGGGGAGCTTGGTGGGCTTCCGTCTATGGGGTCGCATAGAGTCGGACACGATTGAAGCGACTTACCAGCAGCAGCAGCATTCATTTTTTAACAAAACCTAAGTATTTGTTATATGTTACAAACCGATATAATTTTTAATCATATGCGAAATAAATAATTTTGATTATCTTGATGAAGTGCTGGGAACTGTAGACCACTGTGATAGTGAGAAAATTCCAGAGGTGGCAGTTTTAGGGAGACCGCCACACCTCTGAGGGTTTTTACTTCCAGGAATCTAAAAAGGTTCTCATAGTGAAGAATCATTTAGGGCTCCTCCATGTCAGGACTCCTGTTTCAGGGGAGCAAAAAGTAATTGGAGCATTCTCCATAACAAAGTCTTACTCTTCAGTTCAGTTCAGTAGCTCCGTCATGTCTGAATCTGCAACCCCATGGAAGGCAGCAGGCCAGGTCTCCCTGTCCATCAATAACTCAACTCATGTTTACTCAGACTCATGTCCATTGAGTCGGTGATGCCACCCAACCATCTCATCCTCTGTCATCCCCTTCTCCTGCCTCCTTCAGTCTTTCCCAGAACCAGGGTCTTTTCAAATGAGTCAGTTCTTCCCATCAGGGGGCCAAAGTATTGGACTTTCAGCTTCAGCATCGGTCCTTCCAAAGAATATTTAGGACTAATTTCCTTTAGGATGGAATGGTTGGATCTCCTTGCAGTCCAAGAGATTCTCAAGAGTCTTCTCCAACAACACAGTTCAAAAGCATCAATTTTCAGCTTTCCTTATAGTCCAACTTATATATCCATATGTGACTACTGGAAAAACCATAACTTTGACTAGATAGAACTTTGTTGGCAAAGTAATGTCTCTGCTTTATAATATGCTGTCTAGTTTGGTCAAAACTTTTCTTCTAAGAAGTAAGCATATTTTAATTTCATGGCTGTGGTCACCATCTGCAGTGACTACGGAGCCCCCCAAAATAAAGTCTGTTACTATTTCCACTGTTTCCCCATCTATTTTCCATGAAGTGATGGGACCAGATGCCATGATCTTAGTTTTCTGAATGTTGAGTTTTAAGCCAACTTTTTCCTCTCCTCTTTCACTTTCAATAAGAGGCTCTTTAGTTTTTCTTTGCTTTTTGCCATAAGGGTGGTGTCATCTGCATATGTGAGGTTTTTGATATTTCTCCCAGAAACCTTGATTCTAGCTTGTGCTTCATCCAGCCCAGAATTTCTCATGATATACTTTGCATATAAGTTAAATAAACAGGGTGACAATATACAGCTTTGACATACTCCTTTCCCTATTGGGACTAGTCTGTTGTTCCATGTCCAGTTTTAACTGTTATTCCCATCTTTTTCAGAATTTTCCACAGTTTGTTGTGATCCACACAGTCAAAGGCTTTAGAAAAGTCAATAAAGCAGAAATGAATGATTTTCTGGAACTCTCTTGCTTTTTTGATGTTCCAATTGATGTTGACAATTTGATGTCTGGTTTCTCTGCCTTTCCTAAATCCAGCTTGAACATCTGGAAATTCTCAGTTCATGTACTGTTGAAGCCTGGCTTGGAGAATTTTGATCATTACTTTACTAGCATGTGAGATGAGTGCAATTGTGCAGTAGTTTGAACATTCTTTGGCATCACCTTTCTTTGAGATTGGAATGAAAACTGACATTTTCCAGTCCTGTGGCCACTGCTGAGTTTTCCAAATTTGCTGGTATATTGAGTGCAGCACTTTCACAGGATCATATTTTAGGATTTGAAATATCTCAACTGGTATTCCATCACCTCCACTAGTTTTGTTCATAGTGATGCTTTCTAAGGCTCACTTGACTTCTCCTTCCAGGATGTCTGGCTCTAGAATTTACCAGAACCTTCTCCAAACTGGTAAAAGTACATTTCTACTACCCTACCCTCTCTGTCCTCCCTTTCTCATCTAAAGGTGTGAGAAACCTAAACACTTATGGAAGTCTTTAAGAAGTACTTGTGAAAGTTTCAGCCCAAGGACACAGGCCTAGCAAAAGACTAAGATTTAACCATTATTATTCTTTTCCTACCACCAACCAATAGATCTCCACTAAAATAACAATGGAGTACAAATGTAAGATCTGCAAGACACATACTGTCTGAGGAATCATACTCAGGGAAGATCAAGGTCAAAAAGGAAGACAAACACAAGGATATAAGAGAAAGCTATGGTTTTTCCAGTGGTTACCTATGGATGTGAGAGTTGGACTCTAAGGAAAGCTGAGTGTCAAAGAATTGATGCTTTTGAACTGTGGTGTTGGAGAAGACTCTTGAGAATCCCTTGGACTGCAAGGAGATCCAACCAGTCCATCCTAAAGGAAATCAGTCCTAAATATTCATTGGAAGGACTGATGCTGAAGCTGAAACTCCAATACTTTGGCTACCTGATGCGAAAAATTGACTCATTTGAAAAGACCCTGATGCTGGGAAGGATTGAAGGTGGGAAGAGAAGGGGATGACAGAGGATGAGATGTTTGGATGGCATCACCAACTTGATGGACATGAGTTTGAGTAAGCTGTGGGAGTTGGTGATGGACAGGGAAGCCCGGCATGCTGAAGTCCATGGGTCGCAAAGAGTCTGAGCAACTGAACTGAACTGAAGAGAAATCTGAATTTACAGTCACTTATATCCCAGACCTCTAGCCAGAGTAACATAAATCTTCAAACTAGGCTTTTTTATCTAAGATATTTTACCTGATATAATATTTTCTATACAGCATTTTTTATTAGAAAAATGTACATGTCAAAACATAAGAAAAATCATGATCTTAAGAGATAAAACAAGCATCAGAAAGACATAAGATAGTACGTGAATGTTGGAATTGTCATGGAGGAAATTTAAAATAACTATGATTCATAGGTTAAGAACTTTCATGGAAAAAGTATACAACATGTAAAAACATAGCATAATATAAGCAGAGAGTTTGCAACTCTAATGAAAAATCAAAATAAATGTTAGAAAGCAAAAACACTGCAACTTGAGTAGACTTCAGCGGTTAAGAATTCACCTGTCAATAAAAGAGACACAAGAGACATGGGTTTGATCCCCGGGTCGGGAAGATCCCATGAAGGAAGGCATGGCAACCCACGCCAGTATTCTTGCCTGGAGAATACCACGGAAAGACGAGTGTGGTGGGCTACAGTCCATGGGGTCACAAAGAGTCAGACACAACTGAGTGATTGAGCACATACACATATATCCTGTAGACAGAACACAAAAGAGGAAAGAATCAGTGAGTCTGTCAATAGAAATTTCACAAACTGATATGCAAAAAGAAAAACAAAACACTAAGAACTAAGAACGGAGGTATTCAAAGAGACACAGAAACCAACTGAAAAATCTCCCAAAGGCTAAAGCTGGAATATTTCAAACAATAAGTAATTGACCACATGTGTTAAGTCCCTTCAGCTGTGTCCGACTTCCTGCGATCCTATGGACTGTAGCCCACTAGGCTCTTCTGGTCATGGGATTCTCCAGGTAATACTACACGAGTGGGTTGCCATGTCCTTCTCCAGGGGATCTTCCTGACCCAGGGATCGAACCTGGGTCTCCTTCATTGCAGGTAGATTCTTAATGATCTGTGTGCCATGAGGGAAGCCCTAATTGACCACATACAGGATTGGAACCAAAAGTATAAAATCAGTGCTTCCATATTTACTGATTAACATAAACAAATGATTGAAAAAAATCTTCAGGTAAAGGATGGAGCATAAGTCCTCACTCTTTAAATGTGTATTCTGCAAAGTGACTTCCCTCCAAAGAGAAAAATATGCAAAGTGAGATTAAAAGAGATTAATTTAAAGAGATTAAATTAAAAGATTAACTTCAGTGGGGAAATCTGATAAAAACTGCCTTGGTCATGTGATCAAAGTTCATTTGTTTTCCCCTGCTCCATACCAAGTTAACACAAATTTAGCAATGTAAATAAAACCACATACACTTATTCTATCTCAGTTTTCCTGAGTAAAGCATCTGGGCATGATTTAGCTAGATTTTTAGGATTTAGCTTCTTATTAGGTCTCATCAGGAAACAGAAATGTTATACAACTTTCTTGGAAATTTGTCTACTTCAGATGTCAAAAAAAAAAAAAAAAGTGCAAATAAAAATCCCAAGGATATTCTTTATGTCCTTTGGGGCTCTACTCACACTGTATTTATTCTATGGGTTCTTATATTAAGCACCACATCATTTATGTGGTTCTCAGTCTTTAGCTGATCAGTTAGTTCAGTTCAGTCACCCAGTCATGTCCGACTCTTTGCGACCCCATGAACCACAGCACGCCAGGCCTCCCTGTCCATCACCAACTCCCGGAGCCAACCCAAACCCATGTCCATCAAGTGAGTAATGCCATCCAACCGTCTCATCCTCTGTCATCCCCTTTTCCTCCTGCCCCCAATCCTTCCTAGCATCAGGGTCTTTTTCAATGAGTCAACTCTTTGCATGAGGTGGCCAAAGGATTGGAGTTTTAGAATCAACATCAGTCCTTCCATTGAACACCCAGGACTGATCTCCTTTAGGATGGACTGGTTGGATCTCCTTGCAGTCCAAGGGACTCTCAAGAGTCTTCTCCAACACCACAGTTCAAAAGCATCAATTCTTCAGCACTCAGCTTTCTTCACAGTCCAACTCTCACATCCATACATTACCACTGGAAAAACCATAGCCTTGACTAGATGGACCTTTGTTGGCAAAATCAAGTCTCTGCTTTTGAATATGCTATCTAGGTTGGTCATAACTTTACTTCCAAGGAGTAAGTGTCTTTTAATTTCATGGCTGCAATCACCATCTGCAGTGATTTTGGAGCCCTAAAAAATAAAGTCTGACACTGTTTCCCCATCTATTTCCCATGAAGTGATGGGATCAGATGTCATGATCTTAGTTTTCTGACTGTTGAGCTTTAAGCCAACTTTTTCACTCTCCTCTTTCACTTTCATCAAGAGGTGTTTCTTTTTTTTTTTTTTTTAATTTCCTCTTCACTTTCTGCCATAAGGGTGGTGTCAACTGCATATCTGAAGTTATTGACATTTCTCCCGGCAATCTTGATTCCAGCTTGTGCTTCATCCAGCCTAGCGTTTCTTATGACGTACCCTGCATATAAGTTAAATAAGCAGGGTGACAATATACAGCCTTGACGTACTCCTTTTCCTATTTGGAACCAGTCCGTTGTTCCATGGCCAGTTCTAACTGTTGCTTCCTGACCTGCATACAGGTTTCTCAAGAGGCAGGTCAGGTGGTCTTGTATTCCCATATCTTTAAGAATTTTCCACAGTTTATAGTTATCCACAGAATCAAAGGCTTTGACATAGTCAATAAAGCAGAAATAGATGTTTTTCTTAGCAGATCAGAAGTATCAAATTCACAAAAGTGAGAAATAGAATATGAAAATCTTATGAAGTGATGAATGTAGCATGGGAGAATGAAATAAAATCATTTTCAGGAATCCAATAAGGTAGCTACTCTGGCATTCAGTGGTATGTGTCAACAGCCTTTGGGATTAAATCTGCTCATTAGGGCTTCCCTGGTGGCTCAGATGGTAAAGAATCCACCTGCAATGCAGGAGACCTGGGTTCAATCCCTGGGTCAGGAAGATCCCCTGGAGAAAGGAATGGCAACTCACTCCAGTATTGATGCCTGAAGAATCCCATGGACAGAGGAGACTTGCAGAATACAGTCCATGAGATCACAAAAGGTTGGACATGACTGAGAAACTAAGCACATTTTAGGACAGGTCAAAAATTTCTATTAGGTAGGGACTTCTAAGTGGGCTTCAGTGGTCTGGTATGGGAAGCTATGGGGTGATGGAACTCGATTAATTGCTACACAAACATTAATTAATGCATGTGATGAATTGTAATAATTGGAAATTGATGGAAAAATTATAAAATAAAGGCTAAACTGTTTCTGTTACAACCTCTTAAAATGCAACGACTCTTAACATTTACTTAATAAGTTCTTGCTATGTAGAAGAAAATAAAGTATCATTAGCCACACACACACAAAAAAAAATCCTGAGGTAGATTTTATTATTCATATTTTAAATGTAGGGCTACTGAGTTTTAGGATATTTACTTCACCCATTCAAGCTCACACAGCTAGTCACCTGGGTGCCCTGTCTCAGTACAAGCCATCTCTTTCCTACAACAAAGCCATCTCTCTTTGAGGAGGCATAATGTTACACAATTGAGATGTCAGTACACAAAAGCATCATAGGTGTCTCCTATTGTAGACAAAAAAGAGCAGCTAGGCAATGTAGATAGCACAAGCAGACTGATTGTAACTAATTATGAAGCAGACACTTGTTCTTTTGAATGCCTTAACTAAGTGCTTCTAGTTTTCTAATTGAAGTGTGAAGGGGCCATGTGCATTCACTCTTAACACTAGCTCCTTTTCACCTTCTTATTCATAGCTTTGAAATTTTTTTTTTCTTTAAGAGGCTTATTTCTGATGTTCATGTATTTGTTTTTTGCTTTTAAATAATTCCATATCTCTAAAATAAGACTAGATGGTGATATTTTTAGGGTGGCAAAACAGTATAAAATATTGAGAGCTGAGAAAACTAATTCTAAATGTAATACAAGTGGTAGACATATATATTAAATTTCCCCAAATATCTTACATTTACTAAGGTAGACTCTTAAAGAGAATTTAGTTGACAAAGGATATAATTGGAAGACAGAGTAAGATTTAAAATTTATGCATTAGAGTTAATTTTTTTGTAATTATTGCAATGACAGAAAGTACTTATAGATGCATCCTGCCATAATAACAATGCATAATTGGTTAGAAACCACTCCACCACTGCTTTTTTGTTTCAAGGTGCATGAGGAGTAAAGACTGGACTATCTTATTTCCTTCAGTTCTCTGCTGCTGCTGCTAAGTTGCTTCAGTTGTATCCGACTCTGTGTGACCCCAAAGACGGCATCCCGCCAGGCTCCCCCATCCCTGAATCTCCAGACAAGAAGACTGGAGTGGGCTGCCATTTCCTTCTCCAACGCATGAAAGTGAAAAGTGAAAGTGAAGTCTTTCAGTCCTGTCTGACTCTCAGCGACCCCATGGACTGCAGCCCACCAGGCTCCATCCATGGGATTTTCTAGGAAAGAGTACTGGAGCGGGGTGCCATTGCCTTCTCTGTCAGTTCCTTAAGGAGTACTTAAGAACATGGTCTTTGTTTTCAGAGTTGGAGTCTAGTCTCAGCTCCATCCTCTGTAGCTATATCACCTTGAGGTCACCTTGGGAATCTTCTTTTTTTAATCTCAAATTCCAAATAGCTTCAGTTTCCTCATCTGTAAAATTTGAATACCAGTAATGATTAATAAATTTGTGGCAAAGAGATATAAAACAAAAGTGCATATAAATTTCACATTACAGATCAAACTGGAAGATATGGTTTTGTTTGTTTACTTATTTCATTTCAGAAAACGGAGAAGGAAGAATAAGAGGAGGGAGGACGAGGTCTTGATTTTGAGTCCAAAGACTATGGCAAATGACTATTAGTACTAATATTTTCCTGTGTATATGCAGATATACTGTGCTTAGTCACTCAGTCATGTCTGACTCTTTGCAACCCCATGGATGGCAGGCTCCTTTGTCCATGGGATTCTCCAGGTAAGAATACTGGAGTGGGTTGCCACGCCCTCCTCCAGGGGATCTTCCCAACCTAGGGATCAAACCCAGGTCTCCCACATTGTAGGCAGATTCTTTACCAACTGAGCCACCAGGGAAGCCCCAAAATACTGAAGTGGGTCTCCTGAATTGCAGGAGGATTCTTTTCCAGCTGAGCTACCAGGGAAGACTCTAAATGCAGATACAGCACCTTAAAACACTCACTCTTCCTGAGGGATGGTATGGGGAGGGAGGAGGGTGGAGGGTTTAGGATGGGGAGCACATGTATACCTGTGATGGATTCATTTTGATATTTGGCAAAACTAATACAATTATGTAAAGTTTAAAAATAAAATAAAATTAAAAAAAAAAAAAAACACTCACTCTTCTTAAGTATGATATGCTATATTCAGAATGGAATTATAGGGCTATCTAAGAATTAGTTGTTCATGGGGAAAGCCCAAGTACCTCATGCCTAATCAAAATGACTTGACTATTCAGATCCTATCTTTTCACTGAGCTGTGTTTCTGTCCCTTCACAGTTGAAAGCCTTTAAACTTATCTTCCCAAGGTTTTCAGAATGAGGTGATTTGATTACTTTAGCTTAATGGAACTGAAACAACCAAGTAACAAAGAGGGTTAATTAATTTGCTTGGAATCCAAGTTTTAGTTTTGAATTGAGTGTAAAGGAAATAAGCATAAAAGATAAACTGCTTGATCAGCAGAGGACAATTTTAAGAGTACTACGGTTTAGATTATAAACCTGTTAAGACTGTGTTAGTTTGTTGCAATCTCTAAACCCCGTTGTACAGTAATAAACCTTAATTGTATGCCTGAATGCATAGTCTGTAGTCAGTGGTTGACTAGAAATATGTTGTCAGTTATGTGCATTCTCATGTTTTATCATAGGAACTTTGGCCATTTACTTGTTGAATCTATATTTTATAACTTATGGTTTTAAAGTTCCTCCAACAGCCTCTGTAAGTCTTATCAAAATTTTCCAAACATTTCTATAAGAAGTAATCTCATTTAGTTGGATATTTATGTCAAGTACACATTGGCAATTGCCATGGGCACTTGCCATCTGCCTCTACAAGGATTAAACCATGTGCTGCGGACCTTCAACAGTCCCTGAAGGGAGTTCAGGGTGGAGGTTAGGGATGAGGTACTCTGCTCTGAGAACAAGCAGAGCTGGCAGAACAAGTCTTCAGATAGTTAGATATTTTCAGGAGCTGATTTTATGAGCCCAATCCTTGTATCTTCACATATCTAGAAAAACACTTAAATCCTTCATGCTAACACCAACTTCTTGCAAGTAACAGAAAACTTTTGCAATGAAGTCCCCTTTCACCAAAGTCACATATATTGGCTTTCCCCACCTACCTCTCTGGGGCAGTTTCTCAAAGTTATCTGAGGTGATACCTTCCAGGCTACAGTCATCATTTTGTCCCAATAAAACCTAATTTGCACTCTCACATTGTACAATTTTTGTAAGTCAACACTTAAAATAGACTTTGAATGGAAAATAAGAAAGCTAAGCAAAATTTATTCAGTAAATATTCAAGAAGTCCATTAAATTATTTTAAGTTGTATACTTTATCCTAATATTCTACCTCCTCTGTGACATGGTGTGAAAACTGGAACAGTTCTTTGCCCACTTATCTATCTTGGGATTAATAATAGTAGCACAATTTGACATTCACTGAAACAATATACTGCAGAGTGAAGATACAACATCACCTATGACATATTCTTGACAAAACATTTAGCTTGAATCTAACCAGCTTGTTAGATCTAACCTCCAACCGACACTAAATACAAGAGAATAAGAACACTTTAAAAGACATAAGAAATCAATCAGACAAACACAGAAGGTGGGACTCTCAACAGGAAAAATTGATTTCTTTCTTCATTAAGCTTAATCATAAAAAAAAATGTGGTACTGTTTCTATCAAAGGGGTTTCAGTGACATAATAGTCAAATGCAATGTATAGATTTTGTCAGATACTGATTTGAACAAGTAACCTGAGAAAGGCATTTTAAGAAAATCTGGAGGAATAATATACACTGGGAGTTAGATAATACCAAAGAATTATTATTTTCTTAAATGTCATTCTGATTAATTTATATAGGAGAATGTCTTGATTTTTAATATTCTTATTAAAGTATTTTGGAGTAGATAACATAAGATTCTTTTTAAATGTTAGAATAAGAAATATTTAACATTTACCACTAGCCCTTCCCAGGAGGCGCTGGTAGTAAAGAACCCACCTACCAATGCAGGAGACATGAAAGTCACAGGTTCAAGCCCTGGGTCGGGAAGATCCCCTAGAGGAGGGCATGGCAACCCACTTCAGTATTCTTGCTTAAAGAATCCCATAGACAGAGAAACCTGGCAGGCTATAGTCTGTGGGTTTCCAAAGAGATAGACACAACTGAAGTGACTTGGCACACAGAGTAAAAAAGATGAAATAAACATAAAATATACTGACAAATTGTTAGATTGATGATGGGAATTCGGTGTCCAGCATAATTCCCTTCTATATTTCCATATTTTTGAATTAATTAAAAAGTAATATGAAGGTACAGTATACCCAATAATAAGTTATATATGAAAAAATAGTTTAGCCAACAACTATTCATTAACTATCTATGTACCATGTACTGGGTTCCATGCTATCCATGGGGGTTGTACAGTGGACAGGTATGATTCAGTGCTTGCTGTCATGGGACTTATTGCATAAAGGGAATGATAGATACTGCCCAATAATTATAAGGGGTCTGAATAAAATGTCAGCTACTATAAATGAGTATAACAGTTAAATCTGCCTTATCCAGAGGGAAAGTAAAAATTCCAGGAGGAGATGCCTATAGGAAGAGCTTGCAAGAGCAGATAAAGAAGCAGTGGGTGGTGGACAGACTTAATGCCTCTAGGAAAATCCCCTGTTTAAAAAAGTATATATTTAAAAGCATGCTTTATTAATACAGACAAATACAGTATGGTGGGAAAAACAAGGGAGAAAAAGAGAAATGAGACAAAATTAAAACATTAAATAACAGCTAAGATACTTACAAGTTAGCTTAAGGGTCTGGGTGTTTAATTCTGAGAAAAACAGGAAATTGAAGGGCTTTAAAAATAAAGTAGAATTGAATGATTATGTCAGAGATCTCATTCTTGCTGAAATGAGGAGAATGGAATAAGAGTTGACAAATGTGACTTTGACAGGAGAGTTAGAAAAACACTGTATCTAGCCATACAAACACATGAAAAGATGCTCAACATAACTCATTATCAGAGAAATGCAAATCAAAACCACTATGAGGTACCATTTCACACCAGTCAGAATGGCTGCCATCCAAAAGTCTACAAATAATAAATGCTGGAGAGGGTGTGGAGAAAAGGGAACCCTCTTACACTGTTGGTGGGAATGCAAACTAGTACAGCCACTATGGAGAACAGTGTGGAGATTCCTTAAAAAACTGGAAATAGAACTGCCTTATGACTCAGCAATCCCACTGCTGGGCATACACACTGAGGAAACCAGACGGGAAAGAGACACGTGTACCCCAATGTTCATCACAGCACTGTTTATAATAGCCAGGACATGGAAGCAACCTAGATGTCCATCAGCAGATGAATGGATAAGAAAGCAGTGGTACATATACACAATGGAGTATTACTCAGCCATTAAAAAGAATACATTTGAATCAGTTCTAATGAGGTGGATGAAACTGGAGCCTATTATACAGAGTGAAGTAAGCCAGAAAGAAAAACACCAATACAGTATACTAACGCATATATATGGAATTTAGAAAGATGGTAACGATAACCCTGTGTACGAGACAGCAAAAGAGATACTGATGTATAGATCAGTCTTATGGACTCTGTGGGAGAGGGAGAGGGTGGGAAGATTTGGGAGAATGGCATTGAAACATGTATAATATCATGTATGAAACGAGTTGCCAGTCCAGGTTCAATGCACGGTACTGGATGCTTGGGGCTGGTGCACTGGGACGACCCAGAGGGAGGGTATGGGGAGGGAGGAGGGCTCAGGATGGGGAACACATGTATACCTGTGGCGGATTCATTTCAATATTTGGCAAAACTAATACAATATTGTAAAGTTTAAAAATAAAATAAAATTTAAAAAAAAAAGAAAAACACTGTAGGCATCAAGAGATGATGGCGTTTCATGAAGTGAAAAGGTTTAGAAATGGTTCCAGGGTTCACACTTCTGGGGCCTGAACTTGGAGTGCTTTCCTTATAATGTTCTTTATAATGTGCTAGGGTTGGCAAGATAGCAGTTCCCATTCAAGCAGGGCATCCTGAGCTTATATCATGACTTACTGTGAGCGCTGGGACTCACAGTGCCTTCAGGACTCCTTCAAATCTTGATTCTCTGCACAAAATGGATGGACAATAAGCGGTGCTGGGAAAACTGGACAGCTACATGTAAAAGAATGAAATTAGTCTACTCTCTAATACTACACACAAACATGAACTCAAAATGGACTAAAGACCTAAATATAAGACTTGAAACTATAAAGCTGTTAGAGAAAAATAGGCAGAATATTCTTTGACATAAATTGCAGCAATATCTCTTTGGACCCACTTCCTAGAATAATAAACATAAAAACAAAGACAAAAAAATTTAAAAAACTTTGAACAGCAAAGAAAACCATGAAAAATATAGAAGACAACCTTCAGTATGGGAGAAAATATTCGGCAAACAAAGAAGCTGACAAGGGATTAATCTCCAAAGTATGCAAAGAGTTCATGAAGCTCAATATAAAAAACAAACAAACAAACAATATTCCCTACCCAGGAGTCTAACTCAGGTCTCCTGCATTGTAGGTAGATCCTTTGCCATATGAGCTACCAGGAAAGTCTGAAAGATGTTTAACATCACTGATTATTAGAGAAATGCAAACCAAAACTGCAATGAGGTATCACTCACAGTAGTCATAGTGGCCATCACCAAAAACTCTACAAACAATAAATGATGGAGAAGGTATGGAGAAAAGGAACCCTCTTACACTGTTGGTGGGATTATAAATTGAAACAAGTCACTATAGAGAACAGTATGGAGGTTCCTTAAAAAACTTAAAATAGAACTCCCATATGACCTAGCACTCCCACTATTGGGCATTCTAAATTGCTTCAGTCAAGTCCAACTTTTTGCAACCCTATGGACTATAATTCACCAGGCTCCTCTGTCCATGGAATTCATCAAGCAAGAATACTGGAGTGGGTTGACATGCCCTCCTTCAGAGGATCTTCCTCACCCAGAGATCAAACCTGCATCTCTTACATCTCCTCCCCTGCATTGGCAGATGGGTTCTTTACCACTTAGTGCCACCTGGGAAGCCCACTCTTGGACATATACCCTGATAAAAGCACAATTCAGAAAAAAATACATGCAATGCCGATGTCCACTGCAGCACTATTTACAATAGCCAGGGCACAGAGGCAACCTATATGTCTGTCAACAGAGGAATGGATGCATGCATAGAATGGAATGTTACTCAGCCATTAAAAGAAATGAAATAGTGTCATTTGCAGAGATTTATGTGTACCTAGAGATTGTCATAGAGAGTGAAGTAAGTCAGAAAGAGAAAAGCAAATATTGTATAATATTGCTTATATGTGGAATCTATAAAAATGATACCAATGAAATTATTTAAAAAGCAGAAACTGAGACACATGTATCTGGAGAACAAACATATGGATACCAAAGGAGGAAGTGCAGGTGGATTGAATTGGGAGATTGGGATTGACATATACATACTATTATGAATAAAATATATAATTAATGAAAACCTACTGTATAGCAAAGAGAACTCTACTCAGTGTTCTCTGTGGTACCTAAATAGGAATGAAATCCAGAAAAGGGGGGATATATGTTTATGTATAGCTAATTTACTTTGCTGTAAGTAGAAATTAACAGAAATTTGTAAAGCATCTGCTGCTGCTGCTGCTGCTGCTAAGTCGCTTCAGTCGTGTTCGACTCTGTGTGACCCCAGAGACAGCAGCCCACCAGGCTCCCCCATCCCTGGGATTCTCCAGGCAAAAACACTGGAGTGGGTTGCCATGTCCTTCTCCAATGCATCAAAGTGAAAGTGAAAGTGAAAGTGAAGTCGCTCAATCATGTCTGACTCTTAACGACCCCATGGACTGCAGCCTACCAGGCCCCTCTGTCCACGGAATTCTCCAGGCATGAGTACTGGAGTGGGGTGCCATTGTCTTCTCCGGTAAAGCACCTATACTCCAATAAAAATTAATTACAAATTTTTTTTAAGAGTTACATATATTTAAAAACTCTACAGACTTAGAAGAAATATCATGTTTAGTTAAATCTTCAGTCGTGTCTGACTCTTTGCCACCCATGCACCAGAGCACGCCAGGCTTCCCTGTCCATCATCAACTCCCGGAGTTCACCCAAACCTATGTCCATCGAGTTGGTGATGCCATCCAACCATCTCATCCTCTGTCATGACCTTCTCCTCCTGCCCTCAGTCTTTCCCAGCATCGGAGTCTTTTCAAATGAGTCAGCTCTTTTCATCAGGTGGCCAAAGTATTGGAGTTTCAGCTTCAACATCAGTCTTTGCAATGAAAACCCAGGACTGATTTCCTTTAGGATGGACTGGTTGGATCTCCTTGCAGTCCAAGGGACTCTCAAGAGCCTTCTCTAACACCACAGTTCAAAAGCATCAATTCTTCAGTGCTCAGCTTTCTTTACAGTCCAAATCTCACATCCATACATGACCACTGGAAAAATCGTAGCCTTGACTAGATGGACCTTTGTCGGCAAAGTAATTTCTCTGCTTTTTAATATGCTGTCTAGGTGGGTCATAACTTTCCGTCCAAGGAGTAAGTGTCTTTTAATTTCATGGCTGCAATCACCATCTGCAGTGATTCTGGAGCGAAAGAAACAAAGTCTGACACTGTTTCCCCATCTATTTCCCATGAAGTGATGGGACCAGATGCCATGATCTTAGTTTTCTGAATGTTGAGCTTTAAGCCAATTTTTTCACTCTCCTCTTTCACTTTCATCAAGAGGCTTCTTTAGTTATTCTTCACTTTCTGCCATAAGGATGGTGTCATCTGCATGTCTGAGGTTATTGATATTTCTTGTGACAATCTTGATTCCAGCTTGTGCTTCCTCCAGCCCAGCGTTTCTCATGATGTACTCTGCATAGAAGTTAAATAAGCAGGGTGACAATATACAGCCTTGACATACTCCTTTTCCTGTTTGGAACCAGTCTGTTGTTCCATGTCCAGTTCTAACTGTTGCTTCATGACCTGCATACAGGTTTTTCAAGAGGCAGGTCAGGTGGTCTGGTATTCCTGTCTCTTTCAGAATTTTTCACAGTTTATTTTGATCCACACAGTCAAAGGCTTTGGCATAGTTAATAAATCAGAAATAGATGTTTTTCTGGATCTCTCTTGCTTTTTTAATGATCCAACGGATGTTGTCAATTTGATCTCTGGTTCCTCTGCCTTTTTTTTTTTTTTTTTCCCTCTGCCTTTTCTAAAATCAGCTTGAACATCTGCAAGTTCATGGTTCACATACATTTAAATTCTGATTTGGAAAATTTTGATCATTCCTTTGCTAGCATGTGAGATGAGTGCAATTGTGTGGTAGTTTGAGCATTCTTTGGCATTGCCTTTCTTTGGGATTGGAATGAAAACTGACTTTTTCCAGTCCTGTGGCCACTGCTTAGTTTTCCAAATTTGCTGGCATTTTGAGTGCAGCACTTTCACAGAGTCATCTTTCAGCATTTGAAATATGTCAACTGATATTCCATCACCTCCACTAGCTTTGTTCATGGTGATGCTTTCTAAAGCCCGCTTGACTTCACATTCCAGGATATCTTGCTGTAGGTGAGCGGTCACACCATTGTGATTATCTGGGTCGTGAAGATCTTTTTTGTACAGTTCTCCTGTATATTCTTACCACCTCTTCTTCATATCTCCTGCTTCTGTTAGGTCCCTACAATTTCTGTCCTTTATTGAGCCCATCTTTGCATGAAATGTTCCCTTGGTATCTCTAATTTTCTTGAAGAGCTATCTAGTCTTTCCCATTCTATTGTTTTCCTCTATTTCTTTGCATTGGTCACTGAGGAAGGTTTTCTTATTTCTCCTTGTTATTCTTTGGAACTCTGCATTCATGTTTTAAAGATTCACAATCAGGAGTATACCCTACAGCAAGGACCTGCCATTCCCAGATGTCTCCTTTAGAATTCTTTTAATTTAATTTGCTAACATTTTGCTGCTTTGATTGAGACAAGATGAAGAAATAATAAAACTCAACAGAAGTAAATTAAAAAAGAGCCATTGTAGCAATGGACTTGCTAGTTATTCCTCACAGGGACAGATAAGACATCAGCCAAGAAATACATATTTGGCAACAGAGAAAGTACATGAAGAGATGGTTCCTGGACCTGAATGGGAAGATATGGTACCTCACTATAAATAAGTTTCACATGAGCTGATGAGAAAATTATTAAAAATGTAAATACCATGAACCATTCAAAATATTCACTGATAAATCATTATACTTGTCATGAGATGATGAATAATTTTTAAATCAAATGCTTACATAAATAAGGACCTCACAATAAGTAAGTACTGATACAGCATACATACTTATTTAACTCAGATGACCATTATATCTACTAATGCAGGCAGGAATCCCTTAGAAGAAATGGAGTAGTCATCATAGTCAACAAAAGAGTCAAAAATGCAGTACTTGAATGCAATCTCCAAAATGACAGGATGATCTCTGTTCGTTTCTACAGCAAACCACTCAATATCATGGTAATCCAAGTCTATGCCTCAACTAGTAATGCTGAAGAAGATGAAGTTGAATGGTTCTATGATGACCTACAAGATCTTTTAGAACTAACACCCTGAAAAGATGTCCTTTTCATCTTTTCATAGGGGACTGGAATAAAAAAGTAGGAAGTCAAGAAACACCTGGAGTAACAGGTAAATTTGGCCTTGAAGTACAGAAAGAAGCAGGGCAAAGGCTAATGGAGTTCTGCCAAGAGAACACACTGGTCATAGCAAACACCTTCTTCCAACAACACAAGAGAAGACTGTACACATGGACATCACCAGATGGTCGACACTGAAATCAGACTGATTATATTCTTTGCAGCAAAGAAAGAGAAGCTCTCTACAGTCAGCAAAAACAAGACTGGGAGCTGACTATGGCTCAGATCATGAACTCCTTATTGCCAAATTTAGACTTAAATTGAAGAAAGTGGGGAAAACCACTAGGCCATTCAGGTATGAACTAAATCAAACCCCTTATGACAATACAGTGGAAGTGAGAAATAGATTTAAGGGACTAGATCTGGTAGACAGAATGCCTGTTGAACTATGGACAGAGGTTCATGACATTGTACAGGAGAAAGGAATCAAGACCATCTCCAAGAAAAAGAAAGGCAAATAAAACAAAATGGCTGTCTGAAGAGATCTTACAAATAGCTGTGAAAAGAGAAGAAGTGAAAAGCAAAGGAGAATAGGAAGGATATACCCATTTAAATGCAGAGTTCCAAAGAATAGCAAGGAGAGATAAGAAAACCTTCCTCAGTGATCAGTGCAAAGAAATAGAGGAAAACAACAGAATGGGAAAGACTAGAGATCTCTTCAAGAAAATTAGAGATACCAAGGGAATATTTCATGCAAAGACGGGCTCAATAAAGGACAGATATGGTATAGACCTAACAGAAGCAGAAGATATTAAGAAGAGGTGGCAAGAATACACAGAAGAACTGTACAGAAAAGATCTTCATGAACCAGATAGTCATGATGGTGTGATCACTCACACTCACCTAGAGCCAGACATTCTGGAATTTGAAGTCAAGTGGGCCTTAGGAAGCATCACTATGAACAAAGCTAGTGGAGGTGATGGAATTCCTGTTGAGCTATTTTATCCTAAAAGATGATGCTGTGAAAGTGCTTCATGCAATATGCCAGAAAATTTTGAAAACTCAGCAGTACCCACAGGACTGGAAAGGAAAGTTCCAATCCTAAAGAAAGATAATGACAAAGAATTTTCAAACTACTACACAATTGCACTCATCTCATATGCTAGTAGAGTAATGCTCAAAATTCTCTAGCCAGGCTTCAGCAATACATGAACCATCAAGTTCCAGATGCTTAAGCTGGTTTTAGAAAAGGCAGAGGAACCAGAGATCAAATTGCGAACATCTGCTGGATCATCAAAAAAGCAAGAAAGTTACAGAAAAAACATTTATATTTCTGCTTTATTGACTACACCAAAGCATTTGACTGTGTGGATCACAATAAACTGTGGAAAATTCTTCAAGAGATGGGAATACCAAATCACCTGACCTGCGTCTTGAGAAATCTGTATTCAGGTCAGGAAGCAACAGTTAGAACTGGACATGGAACAACAGACTGTTTCCAAATAGGAAAAGGAGTATGTCAAGGCTGTATATTGTCACCCTGCTTATTTAACTTCTATGCAGAATACCTCATGAGAAATGCTGGCCTGGAGGAAGCGCAAGCTGGAATCAAGATTTCCGGGAGAAATATCAATAACCTCAGATATACAGATGACACCACCCTCATGGCAGAAAGTGAAGAGGAACTGAAAAAAAACTCTTGATGAAAGTGAAAGAGGAGAGTGAAAAAATTGGCTTAAAGCTCAACACACAGAAAAGTAAAATCATGGCATCTGGTCCCATCACTTCATGGCAAATAAATGGGGAAACAGTGTCAGATTTCATTTTGGGGGGCTCCAAAATCACTGCAGATGGTGATTGTAGCCATGAAATTAAAAGACGCTTACTCCTTGGAAGGAAAGTTATGGCCAACCTAGACAGCATATTAAAAAGAAGATACATTACTTTATCAACAAAGGTCCATCTTGTGAAGGCTATGGTTTTCCAGTAGTCATGTGTGAATGTGAGATTTGGAGTATAAAGAAAACTGAACACCTAAGAATTGATGCTTTTGAACTGTGATGTTGGAGAAGGCTCTTGAGAGTCCCTTGGACTGCAAGGAGATCCAACCAGTCCATTCTAAAGGAAATCGGTCTTGGGTGTTCATTCGAGAGACTGATGTTGAAGCTGAAACTCCAGTACTCCAATTTGGCCACGTGATGCAAAGAGCTGATTCATTTGAAAAGACCCTGATGCTGGGAAAGATTGAGGACAGGAGGAGAAGGGGATGACAGAGGATGAGATGGTTGGATGGCATCACTGACTCAATGGACACGTGTTTGGGCAGACTCCAGAAGTTGGTGATGGACAGGGAGGTTGATGTGCTGTGGTTCATGGGGTCGCAAAGAGTCGCACACGACTGAGCGACTGAACTGAACTGAACCTAACTGACCCTGCATACCCAAGAGTCAGCTTGGTGTAAAATAGTGGACTGAAAAGATATTTTGAAGTAGAATCTAGTTGATTCTTGGTGATTGATCAGATACAGAAAAAGAATTAAATGGCTTCCAACGTTTCTGACTTGAAAAGTTAAGAGCTAAAAAATTATAATGTTTCTCCACAATGTTGTGATTGTTTTTTAAGTATTATCTAACTCATAATTTTATATTTTTAGCTTGACAGAGGTATCCATTTGTGTGTGTACACTCAGTTGCTTCAGTCATGTCTGACTCTGTGTGATGCTTTGAACTGTAGCCTGCCAGGCTCCTCTGTCCATGGGATTCCCTAGGCCAGAATACTGGAGTGTGTTGCCATGCCCTCCTCCAGGGTATCTTCCTAACCCAAGGATTGAACTTGGGCATCTCCTGTGTCTTTTACATTGCAGGAAAATTCTTTACTACTGAGCATCCCAAGAAGCCCTTACTGAGGTATATTTGACATCTAATTCAAAATTTTGTTTCAATAAGTGTGTTTTCTCAATTTTCAAAAAATTGATGTCATTATAAATTTGTTTTTAAAATAAAGTTTAATCTTTATCCAAATTAATATCCACATTGGAATAAAGCAACACCATTTACATGAATTTTTTTCTTTCCTCTATTCACTTAAATATGATCCTTTTATATCTAATCTATTTTTATGAATCAAAGTGTATTGTATAAATACTCTAATAAAATACCTTAAGTCATAAACCCTTCAGTTTTTCCAAATGTACTGAATCAGTGTAGAGCAATCCACACAACTGAAATAAAAAGTAGGGAATTGTATTCCCCTGTCTTAGTTTTTAGTAGTATAGTGCATTGAATTATATTTGAGAAATGTAGATTTAGTGCTTTCTCTCCTGAGAGGATAAGAAATTGCCTCAGCATCAATAACATCCATTTCTATATAACTAGGCTATTTTGTCACCCTCATTCTCAAAAAGTTGCATTTTGATTTAAGTTTGAGTTAAATATGAAAGGGGTCCTATATTTAAATGACATGCAGTGTTATTTTAAACATTTCAAGTTGTCTACCAAGTTTTTAGAGATAATTTAAAAATTTATAATCAGTTGAACGTAATAGCATCAAAAGTACCCTACATTACCAACTCAGGGAACCATCAAAAATATCTTACAGCATCAGCTCATGTTTCTATTATTAAAGTCACTCTATGTGTATTTGAATGGAAGGAAGAATGACTAAAATTCACCTTCTTTCATTTTAATACCTGCTAGTGACTTTCACAATACTCTGGATTTTTTTCTTTCTGTGATTTTCCAGCTGGTGATTAGTCTGAGCTCTGAGAGGAAAGCATTTCATTGCCTTCTACTACCCAGTGCCATCCTAGATCTCCTTCATTTTTGTTACTTGTAAGAACAACAAGTATCCACCTGCCAATGCAGGGGATTTGAGTTTGAGACCTGAGTTGTGAAGATTCCCTTGAGAAGGAAATGGCAACCCAGTCCAGTATAATTGCCTGGGAAATCTCATGGACAAAACAGCCTGATAGGTTGCAGTCCATGGAGTCGCAAAGAGTAGAACATGACTGAGAGACTAAACAATGACAAAATCAAGAACGATGTAGTGAGAATTTATCATGTGCAAAGTTCTATGTTAAGCATATGGCAAACGTTTTGTCCTTTAATTTCACAAATATCCTGTGAGGCAGGACATTATAGATGAAACTAGTTTATAGATGAAAAAACATGTTCATCAAGATCATGTAATCGGACCCAGGTCATATGGCATGTAGGAAAATGCTCAAAACTTCACATTTAGGCCCCTCTGCTACTAAGTGACCATGCTCTCTATTATTCCCAAATTCCTTGTATGAGTGTTAGCTTTATCAGAAGTTGAGGGGAAAAAAACAACAACCATTATTTGGAATTATTATATATTTTTATCAGCATTGTGAAGATTGACACTGACATTGGAAGTGTCAATATAATAAATTCTCAGAATGACATGGTACATTCCAAGGAATACATTCAGTTCAGTCGCTCAGTCATGTCCGACTCTTTGCAACCCCGTGGACTGCAACACTCCAGGCCTCCCTGTCCATCACCAACTCCCGGAGTTTACTCAAACTCATGTCCCTTAAGTCACTGATGCCATCCAACCATCTCCTCCTCTGTTGTCTCCTTCTCTTCCTGCCTTCAATCTTTCCCAGCATCAATGTCTTTTTAAATGAGTCAGCTTTTCCCAGGAGGTGGCCAAAGTATTGGAGTTTCAGCTTTTCAGGTTGACTAGACAGACCTTTGTTGGCAAAGTGATGTCTATACTTTTCAATATGCTGCCTATGTTGGTCATGATTGGAAAAGAAATATCAATAACCTCAGATATGCAGATCAAACCACCCCATGGCAGAAAGTGAAGAATAACTAAAGAACCTGTTGATGAAAGTGAAAGAGGAGAGTGAAGAAGTTGGCTTAAAACTCAACATTCAAAAAAGTAAGATCATGGCATCTAGTCCCATCACTTCATGGCAAATAGATAGGGAAATAATGGAAACAGAGAAAGACTTTATTATTTTGGGGGGAGGGAGGGCTCAAAATCACTGCGGATAGTAACTGCAGCCATGAAATTAAAAGATGCTTGCTCCTTGGAAGAAAAGTTATGATCAACCTAGACAGCATATTAAAAAGCAGAGACATTACTTTGCCAACAAAAGTCCATCTAGTCAAAGCTACTTTGGCCACCTTATATGAAGAACTGACTCATTTGTATGAGTCAATTGTATGATGCTGGGAAAGATTGAAGGTGGGAGGAGAAAGGGATGACAGAGGGTGAGATGGTTGGAGGGTGTCACCGACTCAATGGACATGAGTTTGAGTAAATTCCAGGAGTTGATAATGAACAGGGAGGCTTGGCGTGCTGCAGTTGAAGGGGTCCTAAATAGTCAGACACGACTGAGCAATTGAAATTAACTGAGGTTGGTCATAATTTTTCTTCCAAGGAACAAGCATCTTTTAATTTCATGGCTGCAGTCACCATCTGAAGTGAATTTTGAGCCCCCAAAGTAAAGTCTGTTACTGTTTCCATTGTTTCCCGACCTATTTGCTATGAAGTGATGGGACCAGATGCCATGATGTTAGTTTTCTGAATGTTGAGCTTTAAGCCAACATTTTCACTCTCCTCTTTCACTTTCATCAAGAGGCTATTTAGTTCTTTTTCACTTTCTGCCATAAGGGTGGTGTCATCTGCATGTCTGAGGTTATTGATATTTCTCCCAGCAAACTTGATTCCAGCTTGTGTTTCATCCAGTCCAGCATTTCTCATGATGTACTTTGCATATAAGTTAAATAAGCAAGGTGACAATATACAGCCTTGACGTACTCCTTTTCCTATTTGGAACCAGTCTGTTGTTCCATGTCCAGTTCTAACTGTTGCTTCCTGAACTGCATACAGATTTCTCAAGAGGCAGGTCAGGTGGTCTGGTATTCCCATCTACTTCAGAATTTTTCACAGTGTGTTGTGATCTACACAGTCAAAGGCTTTGGCATAGTCAATAAATCAGAAATAGATGTTTTTCTGGAACTCTCTTGCTTTTTAGATTATCCAACAGATGTTGGCTATTTGATCTCTGGTTCCTCTGCTTTTTCTAAATCTGGCTTGAACATCTGGAAGTTCACAGTTCACGTACAGTTAAAGCCTGACTTGGATAATTTTGATCATTCCTTTGCTAGCACGTGAGATGAGTGCAATTGTGCAGTAGTATGAGAATTCTTTGGCGTTGCCTTCTTTGGGATGGGAATGAAAACTGACCTTTTCCAGTCCTCTGGCCACTGCTGAGCTTTCCATATTTGGTGATATATTGAGTGCAGCAGTTTCATAGCATTATCTTTTAGGATTTAAAATAGCTCAACTGGAATTCCAGCACCTTCATTAGCTTTTTTTTTAGTGATGTTCCTAAGACCCACTTGACTTCAGACTCTAGGATCTAGAACAGGTGAATTATCACACCATCGTGGTTATCTGAATCATGAAGATCTTTTTTGTATAGTTCTTCTGTGTAATCTTGCCCCCTCTCTTAACATCTTCTGCTTCTGCTAGATCCATGCCATTTCTGTCCTATATCTCTAATTTTCTTGAAGAGATCCTTAGTCTTTCCCATTCAATTGCTTTCCTCTTTTTCTTTGCATTGATCACTGAGGAAGGCTTCCTTATCTCTCATTGCTATTCTTTGCAACTCTGCATTCAAATAGGTATATCTTTCCTTTTCTCCTTTGTCTTTCACTTCTCTTCTTTTCATAGCTATTTGTAAGGCCTCCTCAGACAACCATTTTGCCTTTCTTCATTTCTTTTTCTTGGAAATGTTCTTGAACACTGCTTCCTGTACAATGTTGCAAACCTTCGTCCATAGGTCTTCAGGCACTCTATCAGTTCTAGTTCCTTAAATCTATTACTCACTTCCACTGTATAATCATAAGGGATTTGTTTTAGATCATACCTGAATGGTCTAGTGTTTTCCCCTATTTTCTTCAATTTAATTCTGAATTTGGCAATAAGGAGTTCATGTTCTGAGCCAAAGTTAACTCCCAGTCTTGTTTTTGCTGACTGTATAGAGCTTCTCCATCGTTGGCAGCAAAGAATCTAATCAATCTGATTTCGGGGTTGACCATCTGGTGACGTCTTTGCTGGAGCAGCCGTGAAGAAATACACCAGGTCCAAGGTAGGGGAAACCCAAGTAAGATGGTAGGTGTTGTAAGAGGGCATCAGAGGGCAGACACACTGAAACCATACTCACAGAAAACTAGTCAATCTAATCACACTAGGACCACAGCCTTGTCTAACTCAATGAAAGTAAGCCATGACCATGGGGCAACCCAAGACAGGCGGGTCATGCTGGAGAGATCTGACAGAATGTGGTCCACTGGAGAAGGGAATGGCAGACCACTTCAGTATTCTTGCCTTGAGAACCCCATGAACAGTATGAAAAGGCAAAAGGATAGGATACTGAAAGAGGAACTCCACAGGTCAGTAGGTGCCCAATATGCTACTGGAGATCAGTGGAGAAATAACTCCAGAAAGAATGAAGGGATGCAGCCAAGGCAAAAAGAATACCCAGCTGTGGATGTGACTGGTGATAGAAGCAAGGTCCGATGCTGTAAAGAGTAATATTGCATAGGAACCTGGAATCTCATGTCCAGGAGTCAAGGCAAATTGGAAGTGGTCAAACAAGAGATGGCAAGAGTGAATGTTGACATTCTAGGAATTAGCGAACTGAAATGGACTAGAATGGGTGAATTTAACTCAGATGACCATTATATCTACTACTGCAGGCAGGAATCCCTCAGAAGAAATGGAGTAGCCATCATGGTGAACAAAAGAGTCTGAAATGCAGCACTTGGATGCAATCTCAAAAATGACAGGATGATCTCTGTTCGTTTCCAAGGCAAACCATTCAATATCACGGTAATCCAAGTCTATGCCCCAACCAGTAATGCTGAAGAAGCTGAGGTTGAACGGTTCTATGAAGACCTACAAGACCTTTTAGAACTAAGACCCAAAAAAGAATGTCCTTTTCACTATAGGGGACTGGAATGCAAAAGTAGGAAGTCAAGAAACACCTGGAGTAACAGGCAAATTTGGCCTTGGAATACAGAATGAAGCAGGGGAAAGACTAATAGAGTTTTGCCAAGAAAATGCACTGGTCATAGCAAACACCCTCTTCCAACAACACAAGAGAAGACTCTACACATGGACATCACCAGATAGTCAACACCGAAATCAGATTGATTATATTCTTTGCAGCCAAAGATGGAGAAGCTCTATACAGTCAACAAAAACAAGACTGGGAGCTGACTGTGGTTCAGATCATGAACTCCTTATTACCAAATTCAGACTTAAATTGAAGAAAGTAGGGAAAATCACTAGACCATTCAGGTATGACCTAAATCAAATCCCTTATGATCATACAGTGGAAGTGAGAAATAAATTTAAGGGACTAGATCTTATAGATAGAGTGCCTGATGAACTATGGAATGAGGTTCATGACATTGTACAGCAGACAGGGATCAAGACCATCCCCAAGGAAAAGAAATGCAGAAAAGCAAAATGGCTGTTGGGGGAGGCCTTACAAATAGCTGTGAAAAGAAGAGAAGTGAAAAGCAAAGGAGAAAAGGAAAAATATAAGCATCTGAATGCAGAGTTCCAAAGAATAGCAAGAAGAGATAAGAAAGCCTTCCTCAGTGATCAATGCAAAGAAATAGAGGAAAACAACAGAATGGGAAAGACTACAGATCTCTTCAAGAAAATTAGAGATACCAGGGAATATTTCATGCAAAGATGGGCTTGATAAAGGACAGAAATGCTATGGACCTAACAGAAGCAGAAGATATTAAGAAAAGGTGGCAAGAATACACAGAAGAACTGTACAAAAAAGATCTTCATGACCCAGATAATCACAATGGTGTCATCACTCACCTAGAGCCAGACATCCTGGAATGTGAAGTCCAGTGGGCCTCAGAAAGCATCACCACGAACAAAGCTAGTGGAGGTGATGGAATTCCAGTTGAGGTATTTCAAATTCTGAAAGATGACGCTGTGAAAGTGCTGCCCTCGATATGCCAGAAAATTTGGAAAACTCAGCAGTGGCCACAGGACTGGAAAAGGTCAGTTTTCATTCCAATCCCAAAGAAAGGCAATGCCAAAGAATGCTCAAAGTACCGCACAATTGCACTCATCTCACATGCTAGTAAAGTAATGCTCAACATTCTCCAAGCCAGGCTTCAGCAATATGTGAACAGTGAACTTCCTGATGTTCAAGCTGGTTTTATGTTGGGCAAAACTAATACAATATTGTAAAGTTTAAAAATAAAATAAAATTAAAAAAGAACTGAAAGAAAAAAAAAAAAAGAGGAACGAGAGATCAAATTGCCAACACCCACTGGATCATCAAAAAAGCAAGAGAGTTCCAGAAAACATCTATTTCTGCTTTATTGACTATGCCAAAGCCTTTGACTGTGTGGATCAAAATAAACTGTGGAAAATTCTGAAAGAGATGGGAATACCAGACCACCTGACCTGCCTCTTGAGAAATCTATATGCAGGTCAGGAAGCAACAGTTAGAACTGGACATGGAACAACAGACTGGTTCCAAATAGGAAAAGGAGTACGTCAAGGCTGTATATTGTCACCCTGCTTATTTAACTTATATGCAGAGTACATCATGAGAAACACTGTACTGGAAGAAACACAAGCTGGAGTCAAGATTGCCGGGAGAAATATCAATAACCTCAGATATGCAGATGACACCACCCTTATGGCAGAAAGTGAAGAGGAACTAAAAAGCCTCCTGATGAAAGTGAAAGTGGAAAGTGAAAAAGTTGCCTTAAAACTCAACATTCAGAAAACTAAGATCATGGCATCCGGTCCCATCACTACATGGGAAATAGTTGGGAAAACAGTGGAAACAGTGTCAGACTATTTTTCTGGGCTCCAAAATCACTGCAGATGGTGACTGCAGCCATGAAATTAAAAGACGCTTACTCCTTGGAAGGAAAGTTATGACCAACCTAGATAGCATATTCAAAAGCATAAACATTACTTTTCCAACAAAGGTCCATCTAGTCAAGGCTATGGTTTTTCCTGTGGTCATGTATGGATGTGAGAGTTGGACTGTGAAGAAGGCTGAGCACCAAAGAATTGATGTTTTTGAACAGTGGTGTTGGAGAAGACTCTTGAGAATCCCTTGGACTGCAAGGAGATCCAACCAGTCCATTCTGAAGGAGATCAGCCCTTGTATTTCTTTGGAGGGAATGATGCTGAAGCTGAGACTCCAGTACTTTGGCCACCTCATGCGAAGAGTTGACTCATTGGAAAAGTCTCTGATGCTGGGAGGGATTGGGGGCAGGAGGAGAAGGGGACGCCAGTGGATGAGATGGCTGGATGGCATCACTGACTTGATGGACTTGAGTCTGGGTGAGCTCTGGGATTTGGTGATGGACAGGGAGGCCTGGTGTGCTGCGATTCATGGGGTCGCAAAGAGTCGGACATGACTGAGCGACTGAACTGAACCAAACTGAACTGTTGTGTAGAGTCTTCTTTTGTGTTGTTGGAAAAGGGTGTTTGTTATGATAGCTGTATTCTCTTGCAAAACTCTATTAGGCTTTGCCTTACTTGCTTGAACAAGTAACAGGCCAAATTTGTCTGTTACTCCAGGTATTTCTTGACTTCCTACTTTTGTATTCCATTTCCCTATAATGAAAAGGATATCTTTTTTGGGTTTTAGTTCTAGAAGGTGTCGTAGGTCATCATAGAACCGTTCAATTTCAGCTTCTTCAGTATTACTGATGAGGGCATAGGCTTGGATTACTGTGAATGATTTGCCTTGGAAATGAATAGAGATCATTCTGTCATTTTTGAGATTGCATCCAAGTACTGCATTTTAGAATCTTTTGTTGACTATGATGGCTACTCCATTTCTTCAAATGATTCTTGCCTACAGTAGTAGATATAATGGTCATCTGAGTTAAATTCACCCATTCCAGTCCATTTTACTGAGCTGATTCCTGAAATGTTGATGTTCACTCTTGCCATCTCCTGTTTGACCACTTCCAATTTTCCTTAATTCATGGACCTAACATTCCAGGTTCCTATGCAATATTATGCATTCCATACAGGTTCCTATGCAAACTAATATGCCTTTACAGCATAGGAGTTTACTTCTATCACCAGTCACATCCACAACTGTGTGCTGTTTTTGCTTTGGCTTCCTCTCTTCATTCTTTCTGGAGTTATTTCTTTATTCTTCTCCAGTAGCATTTTGGGCACCTACCAACCTGGAGAGTTCATCTTTCAGTGTCCTATCTTTTTGCCTTTTCACACTGTTCGTTGAGTTCTCAAGGCAAGAATACTGAAGTGGTGTGTCATTCCTTTCTCCAGTGGACCACATTTTGTGTACTAAAGTTTATGTAATTTATTTAGATAGTATGTCTTATGAATAACTAATGATAGGTACAATTTAACATTGAAAGGGATGGTAATAAAGAGAATGGAAGAAGAGAATGACATATAGCTTTCTATTTTTGCTTGTCACTTTTGTACTAATTCCATGAAAACATAATTAGAAAATATTGAATTCTCCAAAATACTCTAAATTGTTACAGACAAGGGATAAATTGTTCTCTATATCATTATTGTATAGCCAATATTTTAACTCATTACTTATGCAGTAATTACCCAAGTGCTATAAATGATAGCATTATTTGACTAAATGTAATACTTTTTTCATAAAGAAATATATTTCTTTGAAAACCCTTTCTTAAATCATATTATTTTGTAAAATGAATTTTCTACTATACAACCACTTCAAAATTTTTTTCCAAATTTGTTATTTGGGGGAAAAGCCTTTTAAAAAATATTCTGTTAAAAAATGCTGTTCTGTAGGAAGATATACATAGCATTGCATTTAAAATTATTTTCTGAACAGATGTAGGATAAGATATATTCTGGAAGATTTATAGAAAAATAGGTACGTGCAATCAGAGTTTGTTGTAATAAATGACAAAATTTTATATACCAAGGATATTCATTGACACTTCAGAAAAGGCAGAAGGAAACTACTGTAGAAAACAGTAGACATGACTTGAAGATATGATAGACAGATGGGAATCATAATGAAATATAAATGGAGTATAATGTTGCAGAAAAATTAAATATTAAAAACATATGCAGTGATTAAAAATAGAAAAGCCTATAATAAAGTAAAATCTTAGGGAGGTTCTGGTAGATTCTAACCAGATGGGATAGAGATAAATCCATCAGAGAGCATATGGGATTAATGAATCCAATCAGAGTTTAGGATGTGTTTAATTTTATGTGTTCATCACTGTATTCAGGACTACTAACTTTCTCTGTGTTTTGGGACACAGAATCTGTGCTTATGTAATGAATGTATCAGAGTGTATGGAGATTGCCAAAGAATGCCTAAGACAACTTCATGTAGAAGTATGAAAGGTAACTTTTTGGCTGAAGACATATTTCTAGCTAAAGTAAGCACAATTTGAAATACTTGTTTTTGTCATTGTCATGGTTAGTGTGGCATTTGGTTACTAGAAATCAGTAATGCTATATTAAATCTTTGTAATGCTATCTTATAGAGTGGTTTTCTTCCACTATCTCTAAGATATTTCCAACCTGTAAAAAATGAACAGGATATTCAAAACAGTTTCTTTCTACCTCCTTTCTTAACAATAAACCAGTATCTGTCAATTTGTGAACCCAGTTTTTCATAGCCCGTTCAGCAAGGCTTGTCTTTCAGGAGCTTTTACTTGCCTACAGAAGTTTTGCTCACTGGGTTTTCAGGATCTGGGGCTCTGGTTAGGAGCTCATATAGATTAAGAGGATTCAATGTGCTTTGAATCCTACTGATCTTTAGAAATTACACATTCCAGAAGAGCAGAAAAACTCCTCATATTCAATCAGATTTATTGAAATTATTTTAAACTAGAAAATGTTGTAATGATACTTCTTTAAACTCTAAGTACTTATATAAATGAAAGGTTTTTTCATTATTAAATATTTTTTTCTCTGGAATACAGTTATGGCTCCATATCAACTAAGAAGATATCATGAAGAAATTTTGTACTATGAAATTAAAATGATTTGAATTTGGTTCTGCATGAATTTGAGTAAATTATTTATAGTTTACTGCCTTTAGTTTTATTTTCTGTACAATGAAGAAAATTCTGAGGGCTTTAAGTATATGAGAAAAATTGTCAAATGAAAACTAAATTAAAAATACTTTGACATTTAATCATCATGTTTTTCACACACTTTCTTAAAGAACAATTTCCAAATACAAATTCACTTAAATTCCTTTTGTTATTATAAAATAACTATGTGGTAAAATCGTAATTACACATTACCTTTCATAGCCAAAAAAGTGGCACTTTCATGGTTGTCAAGGCATAAGTAAGATCACCTGAAATGTTATTTAAAGTAATGCTTAAAATTCCCGAATGCTATTTTGTAGCACTTTCTTAAAATTATTTTCTTATTAATTAGTTTCAGGAAATTCAGCTTGCTAAATAATAGTAAATTATGTGCAAATCCTGCTTTAATAATTTCAAGAAAAATTATGTTATTAAAGAGGTGTATTTCATTGCTTATATAGTAACTATTCACATACTTTTTAATTCAAAAACTAATGAGCAAGTTTTAAGTATAGAGCTGAAACATCTGCTCACCCCATTTTAGGGTCAACTTTAGACATTGTTTTGGTAAAATAAACCTGCTCAAGTAAAGTAAATAAATGAGAAAGATGCATATCAAGGAAGTTTATTATAAATATAAAGGATATGTCATTGAAAACAATGGCAGAAACTTTATTTGGTGAATTCAAGGCTCAAGAGAAACTAGACACTGAAACTGAAATATTTCAAGAACCCAAATAGCTGTCCATGTCATTTATCTCTTTTTCTATGAACTGGTATGGTTTCTTTATCTCTTCATTCTCCACATGCTTACTTAGAATACTGACTGACATATAGCAAGTGCAATATGTGTGTTTGCTAAAACAAAAATATATATCCTGTAAATATGACGTTTTTAAGTACATAAGGATTCACAGAATACAAGTTTCATTTTGAGAGATTAAAAAATAGTAACCTGACATATCTCTGAATCCAAATTTCTAAGGGGAAGAATTAGATTGGCCTAGAATGACTTCTGGGTTCACACCTGGTTACATACAGTGATTAGGGGGCAGAATCAAGAAATATATACATAGACAGACAAAGCAATGAGAAATGTATATACTCTGGGCTAGAAATTCAAGGGATGCTTACTATGGAATGTTGGTGATCTCCTGTCTATATCCTCCATTAGTACCCATGAGCCATGCAAAAGAGAACAAAATGCAGCAGGCTCTTCCTTCCTTCTTTCAAGGTGGCCTTTAGTTCACCTCCTCTCTCAAGAAAACCAAAATTACAACTAACTGCTGTATAACTATCCATAAATAAGATTGGAACTTACCAAAAAAAGAGATATTCTACATCCAAAGACAGGTTTTCTGGATGGCTCAGTGGTAAAGGATCTGCCTGCCAATGCAGACGCAGGTTCAATCCCTTGGAGAACAAAATGGCAACCCACTCCATTATTCTTGCCTAAGAAATCCCATGGACAAAAGAGCCTGGTGGGCTATAGTCCATGGAGCATCACAAAAGAGTCAGACACAAATAACGACTAAACAACAACAGACATGAAGAAGAAACCTAATGAGATGATCGTTGTTGTTTTTTAGTTGCTAAATCATGTCTGACTTTTGTAACCCCATGGACTATAGCCTGTCAGGTTCCTCTGTCCATGGGATTTCCCAGGCAAGAATAATGGAGTGGGTTGCCATTTCCTTCTCCAGGGAATCTCCTGACCTAGGGATAAAACCTATGTCTACTGCATTGGCAGAGGGGTTCTTTACCAATGAATCACCAGGGAAGCCCTCAAAGAGATGCTGCTGCTCCTGCTGCTAAGTCGCTTTAGTCGTGTCCGACTCTGTGCGACCCCAGAGATGGCAGCCCACCAGGCTCCGCCGTCCCGGGATTCTCCAGGCAAGAGCACTGGAGTGGGTTGCCATTTCCTTTTCCAATGCATGAAAGTGAAAAGTGTAAGTGAAGTCACTCAGTCCTGTCCAACTCTGAGCGACCCCATGGACTGCAGTCTACCAGGCTCCTCTGTCCATGGGATTTTCCAGGCAGAAGTACGGGAGTGGAGTGCCATTGCCATAGGAGCCCATAATCAAATCTCAAGAGAGAACTGTGTTTTATTGTTTTTTTTTTTTTTTAATGACATCTTTTTGGTTTTTAGGAGAAATATCTGAGCAATTTTTCTACAGTAAGATTTGACTCTTATCAAACAATTTGGTTTGGTTGTTTTTCTCTCCCATTAAACAATCCGCCTCTTAAATCTCCTCTACATATTATCTGCACGTAATTTTTTCCTTTAAGTTTTCTTTGTTTTCTCATATCAATGTGATTTATGGTGAACACTTTAGTTCCACCTGTTTATGATTTGTGACTCTATGTCACGTCTGGAGACAAGAGTGAGGCTAGATAACAGCTAGCTGCCACCTCCACTGGCAACAGCTACCAGTGGTCCCCAACCTTTTTGACACCTAGGACTAGTTTTGTGGAAGACAATTTTTCCACAGACCAAGGAGAGAGGTGTTTTAGGGATGTTTTAAGCACATTACATTTATTGTGTGCTCCATTTCTGTTATTATATCAATTCCACCTCAGATCATCAGGTATTAGATCCTGGGGGTTGGGGACCCATGACCTAAGGGAGATGGCAAGGCAGAAGAAAGCACTCAGGGATAGGGCTTTATATTAATAAATTGCCTCTAGAAAATTATACACCTATTTATAATCCCATTGGCTATGGATAAGGATACCTCTTTTCTTAATTCTTAGACTATTGTGGTTAGTTTCAGCCTTAAAATGTGTCATTTCATAAGGAGGAAACTAGCAACTCATTTTATGTCTTGATCATTTCTCTAATAGAATACATCTTATAAGTTTACACGTTTGTCTGTTTCCTTTTTTTGTGTTTTTCTTAAATGATTTATTTCTTGTAATATTTGTCTTAGTTCTTACTACTTTTAATATTTACATTGGAGCTGGAGTCACCATTGAGAAGCTGGCTTCAAACTGAGAGTTGAGACCACTGTATATCTTTTGTATTTCTAGTCTTATTTACTGGTTTATCTTACTGCATGTCTTTAGTATCGGAGCCTGAAGAGATGAAGACATGAAAAGGTCCCTGCACTGTATGTTTAGATACTGAGCTGAGGCTGGTACAGAGTAACCTTGCCAATTAACACCTGGGACTGCAGCTCAGAGCTGACATAGAGTGCTATTGAATCATTTGGGTAGAAAGTTGAAAACAGATTAAACATTTCATTCTCAAAATTACACTGGGCTTCAAAAAAATTGAAGGCACTATGAGGGGTATAATGCTTTGTTTTCTTCAGGGATTCACAATCTAGTGTTTACTTTTGGATATCCATTAGATGGATGCTTAGGTTAAATTTTTTACTTAAAATGAAGTTCAAGTTACACCACTTGATGTGGCACAGGGTTTCATCTGAAGTGGTGAGAACTTTCACTGTGTACAGTTACCTGGAAGAGAAGCAGGGTTTTTAGAGGGAGTGTCTAGTCAGACTGCATCCAGGTAAACTCACTCTGTGGATGTGTGTCACAAACCCATCAAGGGAGAGGGCAAAGAGATGCTACAGAAGCTAGGCAAAAGAAACTTTAAAAGACAGGAGGCTATGACAGCTCTTTGAGGCACCAACAAAGTTCCTGTGTCCCGATAAGAAATGGAACATAACCATTCAGCCTTGATACAAGCTCTCTGTGGTGGTACAGTCATTACACTTGTATTTTTAAAGCCATTCTATATTTTTATACTCTCTTTTATTTTTATCTTGCTTTCTTAATATTTATTAAAGCATGAATTTATTTATTTACCTTTATAGGCTACTTGTGTTGAGCTAAATCTGAACTAAGTGTAGAATTGGGGTACAAATTTATAAGGTAAAATTATAAAATTATAGAGTGGAAATGGGATACCTTAATGTTGTAGTACAGGATATCAAAGTATAAGAACTCCAATGAGAGATAATTCACTCTGGGAAGTACTAGATTAATTAATGATAGGTCCCTTCTCCCCTAGAGATTCATCTTCTGTGTTTAAGGAACAAAATGCTGTCTTGCTGTAAAAACCGGGGCAAGTGTCCTAACACACATAGACATGTATAAAAACAGAACAAGGAACTTTGTGGTAATTGCTATAATCTGAATTACATTTTAGTGAAATACACTTACAACTTCTAATCAATTAATACCCAGTGGATTTAATCTCACATGTTTCATTCCATTTCTTTGCAAAAAATGATTAAGTGGAATTTTATTCATTCTCTAATAATGATTAAACTAGGCTAAGTTATCTGTTTATTATGAGTTTGATAATTTCAAGATCTATCCCTAAGGGCAATATTGGCCAGTCCAATTTAGTTCCTGAAACACATACTTAAATTGCATAGATATGCCCTTGATACATCATATATATTGATTCCAGGGATTTATGCATAAATACTGCAGGTGATAGAAATAAGACAGCAAAAATCTCAGTAGGGGTAGGTATAGTGTGTGTGTGTGTGTGTGTGTGTGTGTGTGTGTATACATATATATATGATGACAGGCCAAGGGAGGTTGATGCAAAGAGCTAGGTCTTCTACAGATAATTGTTGGGTAAAGTCTGGGTTCTCTGAGGATCAGATACCAAACTGAGAGTAGAGATGCAATGATTTTAAATATGGGGAATCAAAGAGATAAATCAGACTACTTGTAAGTCTGATGCTGAGGAAAGAAGAAAGGGAGAAAAAGCTGGTAGAAAAATGATAGACTTCCATGCAGCCTAAGGAATGTTGGGTAAGGGCTTCAGAAGCCTTCAAGCCAAGGTCAGCTTTTAAGAGTCATGTCTCCCAGGAAGGCCTTACCTTAGTGACCTGCCAACACTCAGTCTGTGCTTTCAATGCTAGCATGGCTGTGATTTCAGAACACAATAGCTGGGGCCCTTGGCTATGATCTTCCCTATAGATGGAGGTCTGTAAGGTACTTTTTAAGGGCATCACAATAAAAAGGCAAAGTGGACAAATTATCTAAGAGTTCATTAGGTATTTATCAAATGCTTGTGATAAGGGTTACATGTGAATTCATGTTTAATGCATACAATAATTACTTAAGTAAAGAGCTACTATGTCACAATTTATAAATGAAGAATTAGAACATGGACAGGTGTAACAATTGGCCCAAGACCACAGGCTTTTTGGTGAAACATAAGCAGGAGTCAACTCCCCAAATGATCCCTGTAACTTCCAGAGTCAAGCTGTTGAAAGACAATAAGGAAAACAAATGAATGAATGGGAAATTTTAGGGAAAAATAAACTACACAAAAGAAATTTATGTCCATTCTTACAATTGCTACAGCTGTTAGCTAGCATAGGTTCTTGCGTAAGAAAGGCAAAAGTGAATGAAATAACAGAATAATGATTTGCTACTGATTCTTTGGAACTCTCTAGTATATTTTTGATAATAAAGAGTGGTACTCACTAGTATCCAAATTAAATTGTAGTTAAATGAAAGCCATACATGTTGAGTAGACTACAAAATTTTGAGGACATTCCTGAAATGTGCAAAGTATTGAAACGTTTCTGGATGATGAGACCAACAGTTTTCTGTGGTCATCTCCTATTTTCAATGTTATTGCCTCACACACACACACACACAAACCATCTCTAAAAACATTTAAAAGTTTAATAGCTGAAAGGAGTACTAGAGTATTAGTTTACCCAAGGTAAAACATGTTTCAGGTAGACTTTCCATTGAAGGGTGATCATAACACAAAAAATATGCCCCAAACACATTTTGAGAGGTAGAGATATTCTTTCTAATTTATAGACTTATAATTGAACAGATTATAATAAAAAAGGACATTTTCATTTTACTTTTCTTAAAGTATTACCTATATAAGACAATCTTTTAACTTTCACAACCTCTATTTTGGTCTACTTGATGCATTTAAAACATCAAAAATAAATGATGATCTAATTTTTTCATGATTCAAGTTTGTCACATTCACCAATCCTTTAATTAGACATTGAAAGGCTGAGATATGAATAACTGTAGGCAAATGAAAACACATTACCTGTAACCTTTTAAAATGTAGAGTTATTCTAACTAAAGAAAGAATAAATATGCAACCAATCAAAATGAATTAACAGTCAGAGTTGCAATGGCTAATTCTTAGAAAACCTGAGTCAGGAAGAAGCTGTGTAGGGTACAGTGATTAAAGTGAACGAGCTTGCACAAGTTTAAGCTCTGACTCATACCTTCAAGTACTTGTATAATGCTTTTAAATGTTCTATCCCTCAGTTTAATCAACTGTGAAACTTAAATAATAATACTTCATAAAATTTATAAGATGATTAACTTAGCATTTAAAATGGTGCACAGCACATAGAGACAATCAATGAATATTATTAAAAAATTATTAGCAATGTAATTTAACAAAAAAGGAAATAGAATTAATATTCAATAGTAAATAATAGTGAAAATGAGAGACTAGTCAATGAATAATGACTTTTAAAAAGCTAAAATGATAATATTTTGTGGAGTATTTCTTAATAAGATTATATTTTTTGAAGAGAGTTAGCAATAGTAAAGTAATAGATAACAAGAAAGTAGGTCTCCCAATCTCCTAACTTGAATATTTAATGGTTTTTTCTATACATTTTGGTGTACTTTTTATATCAAGATATTTTCCCCCCCACTGGTTCTCAAAAAACATATTTAAAAAAAAAAAAAAGGGAAAACATACTCATTGTTGAAAAAAGTATGTGCGTGAGTGTGTACTAAGTCACTTCAGTCATGTCTGATTCTTTGCAACTCCATGGACTATAGTCTGCCAGGCTCCTTTGTCCATGGGATTCTCCAGGCAATAATACTGGAGTGAGTTGCCATTTCCTCCCCCAGGAGATCTTCCTGATTCAGGGATGGAACCCACAACTCTGGTGGCTCCTGCATTGCAGGCGGATTATATTGCCAAGCCCCTGGGGAAACCCTTACAAAAAGCATCACTAATCATTTATTCATAGAATATTCACTTCTGGGCTTATGAAGCCAAGTTATCCATCAATGTAATGAGTAAAGGCAAATGCTAATTATTATTGAATAGATGGCTGTTTTTAAGATCTTGTCAATGGACTTCAGGAAAAAGATAACTAGGTATACATCTGTAACCAAACAAAGTTGAGTTTATTACTTGCTTAAATGAGGACACCATAAACTATGAGGAACCATGGATCATCTCAGTTTCAAGGCACCACAAAAATTGCTACAGATTGACATTATGACAAGTAATTATGATAAGCTATTTGAGTATGAGCTCTTTACTCTGAATGTTAGGCAACAGGTGAAATTTTATGTCTTAAACTGTAACTTCTATAAGACAGGGGGAATGTGAAAAAGCTAAGTTTACAATTAGTAAATAAGCGGTAATTACTCCTTCTATCCAGATAGGGATAGTTTGGTACTTTAGCACTTTATATGATGACCTTGCTTTTTTTTTGTACTTAGACAAAACTACAGAGTGACTTTGTTTTTTCAATTAATTTCATCTTTTCTTTTTTTTAAAGACAGTGTCTTTTTAAAATTTTTCTTGCTCTATGAGTTTGTTCACGTACAAAAGGAGAACACTACAGTCCATCTGTGGGTGCCAGGCCAAATTCTAACAAAACAAAGGTGCAGGTATTGTATCACATCATTCTCCTGGTGTAAGAGGAAGCCTTCTTTCTTCCTCAAACCAAACAGAAAAATTACAACAGCGTATATCTAAGTGATCCATTTGTATTAATTGCCTATTGCTTTGGAACAGGAACACTATAATTTAGCATCTTAAAACAACAAATTTTTTTTTTTTAATCTCCAATTCTGTGGATTTGGAATTTAAAATGTGATAGGTATTTGGTTATGGCTCAGGGTCTTTTAGGATGTTACAGTCAAGATGTGGGTTAAGGCCAAAGTAATGGGAAGGTTTGACTGGGGATAGAGGGTCTGCTTCTAAAATAAATCAAATACATGGCCTTTTGACAGACTGTCTCAGTTTCATATCACATGGGCTTGTCCATGTGTAAGAGAAATCCAAGTAAGACAGTAAGTGTTGTGAGAGGGCATCAGAGGGCAGACACACTGGGTCATGGTGGAGAGGTCTGACAGAATGTGGTCCACTGGAGAAGGGAATGGCAAACCACTTCAGTATTCTTGCCTTGAGAACCCCATGAACAGTATGAAAAGGCAAAATGATAGGATATTGAAAGGGGAACTCCCCAGATTGGTAGGTGGTCAATATGCTACTGGATATCAGTGGAGAAATAACTCCAGAAAGAAGGAAGGGATGGAGCCAAAGCAAAAACAATACACAGTTGTGGATGTGACTGGTAATAGAAGCAAGGTCCAACGATGTAAAGAGCAATACTGCATAGGAACCTGAAATGTTAGGTCCATGAATCAAGGCAAATTGGAAGTGGTCAAACAGGAGATGGCAAGAGTGAACGTTGACATTCTAGGAATCAGTGAACTAAAATGGACTGGAATGGGGGAATTTAAGTCAGATGACCATTGTATCTACTACTGTGGGCAGGAATCTCTTAGAAGAAATGGAGTAGCCATCATAGTCAACAAAAGAGTCCAAAATGCAGTACTTGGATGCAATCTCAAAAATGAATGAAGGATCTCTGTTCATTTCCATGGCAAACCATTCAATACCACAATAATCCAAGTCTATGCCCCAACCAGTAATGCTGAAGAAGCTGAAGTTGAAAGGTTCGATGAAGAACTACAAGATCTTTTAGAACTAACACCCCAAAAAGATGTACTTTTCATTATAGGGGACTGGAATGCAAAAGTAGGAAGTCAGAAACACCTGGAGTAACAGGCAAGTTTGGCCTTGGAATATGGAATGAAACAGCGCAAAGACTAATAGAGTTTTGCCAAGAGAATGCACTGGTCATAGCAAACACCCTCTTCCAACAACACAAGAGAAGAATCTACACATGGACATCACCAGATGGGCAACACCAAAATCAGATTGATTATATTTTTTGCAGCCAAAGATGGAGAAGCTCTATACAGTCAGCAAAAACAAGACCAGGAGCTGACTGTGGCTCAGATCATGAACTCCTTATTGCCAAATTCAGACTTAAATTGAAGAAAGTAGAAAAAACCACTAGACCATTCAGGTATGACCTAAATCAAGTCCCTTATGATTATACAGTGGAAGTGAGAAATAGATTTAAGGGCCTAGATATGATAGATAGAGTGCCTGATGAACTTGGGAATGAGGTTCGTGACATTGTACAGCAGACAGGGATCAAGACCATCCCCATGGAAAAGAAATGCAGAAAAGCAAAATGGCTGTTGGGGGAGGCCTTACATATATGAAAAGAAGAGAAGTGAAAAGAAAAGGAGAAAAGAAAAGATATAAGCACCTGAATGCAAGAAGAGATAAGAAAGCCTTCCTTAGTGATCAATGCAAAGAAATAGAGGAAAACAACAGAATGGGAAAGACTAGAGATCTCCTCAAGAAAATTAGAGATATCAAGGGAATATTTCATGCAAAGATTGGCTCGATAAAGGACAGAAATGGTATGGACCTAACAGAAGCAGAAGATATTAAGAAGAGGTGGCAAGAATACAAAGAAGAACTGTACAAAAAAGATCTTCACGACCCAGATAATCACAATGGTGTGATCACTCACCTAGAGCCAGACATCCTGGAATGTGAAGTCAAGTGGACCTTAGAAAACATCTCTATGAACAAAGCTAGTGGAGGTGATGGCATTCCAGTTGAGCTATTTCAAATCCTGAAATATGATGCTGTGAAAGTGCTGCACTCAATATGCCAGCAAATTTGGAAAACTCAGCAGTGGCCACAGGATTGGAAAAGGTCAGTTTTCATTCCAATTCCAAAGAAAGGCAATGCCAAGAATGCTCAAACTACTGCACAATTGCTCTCATCTCACAAGCTAGTAAAGTAATGCTCAACATTCTCCAAGCCAGGCTTCAGCAATATGTGAACCATGAATTTCCTGATGTTCAAGTTGGTTTTAGAAAAGGCAGAGGATCCAGAGATCAAATTGCCAACATCCACTGAATCATTGAAAAAGCAAGAGAGTTCCAGAAAAACATCTATTTCTGCTTTATTGACTATGTCAAAGCCTTTGACTGTGTGGATCACAATAAACTGTGAAAATTCTGAAAGGGATGGGAATACCAGACCATCTGACTGGCCTCTTGAGATACCTATATGCAGGTCAGGAAGCAACAGTTATATCTGGACATGGAACTGGACTCATTCAAAATAGGAAAAGTAGTACGTCAAGGCTGTATGTTGTCACCCTGCTTACTTAACGTATATGCAGAGTACTTCATGAGAAATACTGGACTGGATGAAGCACAAGCTGGAATCAAGATCACTGGGAGAAATATCAATAACCTCAGATATGCAGATGACACCACCCTTATGGCAGAAAGTGAAGAGGAACTAACAAGCCTCTTGATGAAAGTGAAAGTGGAGAGTGAAAAAGTGGGCTTAAAGCTCAACATTCAGAAAACAAAGATCATGGCATCTGGTCCCATCACTTGATGGGAAATAGATGGGGAAACAGTGGAAACAGCGTCAGCCTTTACTGGGGCTCCAAAATCCCTGCATATGATGATTGCAGCCATGAAATTAAAAGACGCTTACTCTTTAGAAGGAAAGTTGTGACCAACCTAGATAGTATATTCAAAAGCAGAGACATTATACTGGCAACAAAGTTCCGTCTAGTCAAGGCTATGGTTTTTCCCGTGGTCATGTATGGATGTGAGAGTTGGACTGTGAAGAAGGCTGAGCACCGAGGCATTGATGCTTTTGAACTGTGGTGTTGGAGAAGACTCTTGAGAGTCCCTTGGACTGCAAGGAGATCCAACCAGTCCATTCTAAAGGAGATCAGCCCTGGCTGTTCTTTGGAAGGAATGATGCTAAAGCTAAAAGTCCAGTACTTTGGCCACCTCATGTGAAGAGTTGACTCACTGGAAAAGACTCTGATGCTGGGAGGGATTAGGGGCAGGAGGAGAAGGGGTCGAGAGAGGATGAGATGGCTGGATGGCATCACTCACCTGACGGACGTGAGTTTGAGTGAACTCTGGGTGTTGGTGATGGACAGGGAGGCCTGGCATACTGCAGTTCATGGGACATGACTGAGCGACTGAACTGGGCTTGTCCACAGGATTGCTTGGATATCCTAAAACAATGGCAGTTTGCTTCTCAAAATACATGACAGAAGCTGCCACATCTTTTATGACCTACCTTCAGAAGTCACACTCACAATTTCCACAATGTCTTAATGTTTATTGCTATGGACTGTATGGTGGTAGTGATTTAGTCACTAAGTCGTGTCCAACTGAATGTCTTTCAAAAATTTGTATGTTGAAGTTCTAATCCCAATATGACAGTATTTGAATGTAGAACTTTTGGGAGGTAATTCTGTTTAGATGACATCTTGAGAGGGCTTCCTAGGTGGCTCAGTCAGTAAAGAATCTGCCTGTAATGCAGGAGACCCAGGTTTGGGTCCTGGGTCAAGAAGATCCCCTGGAGAAGGAGATGGCAATTCACTCCAGTATTCTTGCCCAGAGAATTCCATGGACAGAGGAACCTAGCAGACTATATAGTCCATGGGGCCTCAAAGAGTCAGACATGACTTAGGAACTAAGCCAACACCACCAAAGTCATAAGATTAGTGTTCTTAAAAGTAAAGAAAAAGACTAGAACTTTCCTTCTCTGACATGTGATAATCCAGCAAGAAGTTGGCCATCTGCAAAGCAGGAAAGGAGCTCTCCCTAGAGCTCTGCCAGCACTTTGATCTTGAACCATCCAGTCTCCAAAACTATGAGAAAATAAATGCTTGTGGTCTAAGCTACTCAGTCTATGCTATTTTAACATCCTAAACTAAGACAGCCATCTATATCAAGCCAAATAATTGTGAGGTGGAACTACATAAGCATATGAATACTGAGGGGCAAAGGGACATGATTGGCTATTTCAGTGTGGTTACTACACACATTCCAAAGTAAATACTAGAAGAAATTTGCACTGTATGATTTCTGGCATAGAGCAATACATAGATGCTTCCCCTTAATAAAATGACTAAATAGAAATCACAAACCACTTGGTTTGATGCCTTGGCACCAAGCACAGTAGAGAAACATTTGAACAAGCAATACCGAAAGGATATATCTATAGTAATTTTGTAAGTAGCATTAAAGATTCAGAATGTACAGAATGATGATATTTTCTATGTGCTAAAATGAAAACTAGGACAGACAATAAAGGAGGCTATGCAGGGATATTGCCTTTACTATTGAATTTATTATGCCAATAATAAGCAAAGCAAAACAACTTACTTCCTATGAGAAATCGAAAGCTACCAAAGTACTTATCCAAGTAACTTAAAGAGATACAAAGTTTTCTGATGATGTTAACCATTCTTTCACCAGTGCCAGAGACATGTGAATAGTATGAATATTCAGCATCAAATTCAGGCAAAGGAATACTGGGCAACTTCCTACTACCTCCACAAAACTGAAATTGTTGTGCAAATGGTGCAATTTGCTGCCCAGAAGCAAAGAAATATTTTAAAAGAGAGTATAGTTGAACAGAGAGCTTATCTGAAATGACAATGAGAAATCTAATTTTACAATTAAATGGGGAATGCACTTTCCTACTAAACATATTAACTCAGACCAATATTGTTCAAACTTGAATAACAGAAAAACCCTATTCAAATGAGGAAAATAATTTTCATGAATTCCTGAATGCTGATTTAGATTATTTTTAATATAATTCTATTTAAATATGTAAAGCCACAAAATTTGGTATCAATCCATAGCTAATATAAAAAGGTAAAAATAAGCACACATTTTTATAATCAACATGAAAATGCACTTAAGATAACCTTTAAATTAAGAGATGATGTTCATAAGTGGAATTTCTTATGAAATAAATATATGGTATCCCATAGCATTTTTTTAAATTCAGCACATCTATAGAACTATGTGCCTCAGGATAACTCATATCTATCACTTATCTAAACTTAGGCTATTGGAGGGCACTTATTGTAGTCATGGCATCATATGACCTTGAGTTGATATGGATATTAAGTCATGAAATATTGAATCTATCTCATATTTTGACAATAGATTTGGTGTTATTATTACAGTAAATAAAATGCAAAGAAGATACTATAGTAGCATGATTTTAATTGACTGAAAAATGCTGATACAGACAATCCAACAGACACACACACACACACACACATCCTAGTATGTAATGTATATGTATTCACGTGCATATTTAAATTAGCATGAAATTAAATATAAAATTGGGAAAATAAACAAATAAACTTTTATAATTCCTAACTATTTTGGAGAAAAAGGGAAAAAAATGGATGAAAAACATTTTCTGCTGTTTGAATGGAAGTGAAGGTAGGAGTAGTTAAAAGATTTAAAATCTAGTTGAGGCACCAGCTACTATTAGGAAATTGTAATGGTGAGAGTTAGAAATATATGTTAAGAGAGTACTGCACACAAAAAAAGTGCTATGAATTTCTATGGCACCTGTGCCAGATAAATATAAGTATTTATACAGTTTTGGACTAAGGGCTAAGATGCTTGGTCCTTGGAAGAAAAGCCATGACAAACCTAGACAGAGTACTAAAGAGCAGAGACATCACTTTGCCAACAAAGTTCCATATAATAGAAGATAATGTTTTTCCAGTAGTCATATATGGATGTGAGAGGCGGACCATAAAGAAGGCTGAGTGCCAAAGAATCGATGTTTTTGAGTTGTGGTGCTGGAGATAACACTCGAGAGTCCCTTGGACAAGAAGGAGATCAACCCAGTCAATCCTAAAGTTAATCAATGCTGAATATTCATTAGGATTGATGTTGAAGCTGAAGCTCCAATATTTTGGCCACCTGATATACAGAGGTAACTCACTGGAAAAGACCCTGATGCTAGGAAAGATTGAAGGCAGGAAGAAAAGGGAGTGATAGAGTATGAGATGTTTGGATGGTATCACCAACTCAATGGACATGAGTTTGAGTAAACTCCAACAGATAGTGGAGGACAGGGAAGCCTGGTGTGCCACAGTCCATGGGATTGCAAAGAGTTGGACAGGACTTAATGACTGAACAAAAACAACATAGTTTCAGTACGAGAGCCTAGTTTCCATGTGTTTCTTTGGTGGGAATTGAACTAGTTGGGGAAAGAATTCTACAAAATTCATATACATTGTTATCCATTAAAAAATTTATATTGAGAGTTAAGTGTATAATCTGTAAATGGGGATTGTTTAAAAACTTATTAGGTTTATTGTTTAAAAGAAAACCAATTCCATTTAACACTGCTAGATACTGTAGATACAGAACAATACTATTATATCTGCTTTTTGAGAAGCTGTTAAATTCTGGGATTCTAGAATGTATTATGGTGCTTTGTTTCCATTTTAAACAAAAATATTTTACAATCTCTACACTTTCTTTTTATTTGCAGTGTCCTGCTAACAAACATTTCCTCACTATTCCACATAAGAATCTGGTTATAAAAACTGAGGAGAATTCACAGACTAGAACACCGGTCAGAATTATACCAAACAAGCGTCCTGCTCACTTACAGTGGGCAAAGAACAGGAAAATCAAGAGCAAATCTTTCCCTCTAACTTTATGGCAATTTCATTTGTAGAGCACTGTGAAAAAATGTGAAACTGTTTAAATGTATCATGAAATATTCTATTTACTTATAAGTTTTCTGATCCTGAAAGTCTAATTTGCATTCAACCAAATGGCTGTGATTATCTAAAGAGAAGAATTTAAAAGAGAAGAAAAGCCAAGTAAATGCAATTTTTATTGGCAAGCAGACACTGAAATCTGAAATATAAGTTAATATGATTGTTCTCATATTTAAATTGAAATCTCCCCATTGCTGAATAACATGGGAGTTGTGATTTAGGTAATCTTTTAGCCCTACCTGTTAGGGTGAATTGTTGCAAAGCGTATATTTTAAAGAGTGCACAAAGCAAATGATTCTATGTGTCAAAGAAATAAACTTTTGTATCAAGTAAACTTTTCTAATCAGTTGTCATGGCTCATTTTTAAGAAATTGAAAAAAAATTTTAAACTGTATAAATGTATGGATGTCTGAAGAGAAGATATTATACTTTAGCAAGCATATTAATTGCTGGAGAAGACTCTTGAGAGTCCCTTGTACAGCAAGGAGATCAAACCAGTCAGTACTAAAGGAAATCAACCCTGAATATTCATTGGAAGGACTGATGCTGAAGCTGAAGCTCCAATACTTTGGCCATGTGATGGGAAGAGCTGACTCACTGGAAAATAACCTGATGCCAGGAAAGACTAAGGACAGGAGCAGAAGTGGGTGACAGAAGATGAGATGGTTGAATGGCATCACCAACTCAATAGACACATGAGTTTGAGCAAATTCTGAGAGATAATGAAGGACAGGGAAGCCTGATGTGTTGTAGTCCATGGGGTCACAAAGAGTCAGACATGACTTAGAGACTGAATGAGAAGCATATTATAAAAGGCAATGATATTTTTAAGTAGATAATATGCACACTCATTTGTGTAATTCCTTACTTCTATAACGATTTCATGTAAAAGATTAATAGTTTTCTATATTCACATAATGTGCACTTAATACAGATTTAAAACCAAATTCAAGTATTCAACTCACCATTATTCACATTACCAGTATTGGGTCATAAAATCATTTTATACCCTTATTAACCAAATCAAATTTCATTGTAAATCAAGGAGTCAGTTTTAAAAATACACACTGAACTCTCTGAAACTCTCTTCAATTATTATTAAATCAATAATAAATATAATAATCATTCTTTGTCTTTTATGGTTCCTTAGATCATACCTAATTCTAAGTTTTCTGATACTTTAGCAAGTATACATCTTTTCAAGAGCACTTAATATATCAATAGGGAGAGACTCATGATCAGAAATCTGAATTAAATATTATACACATTTTCCCATGAATTATACTATTGGTGTTTACTGAATTAAGATAATTACTGATGATTATGTTTGAAACTAAAAAGTACAATTGCACCTCATTAACACAAAATTACCTGGAAAAATTTTAAAGAAATAAAATCTTACAATTTAAAGTAACAAAATTTTTTGTACATGTAGAAGCTTCTATATTCTCTTAATCTAGATAAAATGAATTCCAAGTAACATTTTATAAGCATAAAAGATTATTAGACCATGTGCCATCACCAAGAGCCATTATCTTTGGAAAGGACTATAACATTCCTGGATTTTATTTTCCTCACATGTAAACTACAATGGCTTTTATAATTTTTGTGCCTCTAAAATTATATATGATTTAGGTGACCTTCAGAAAAGTACTGAAAAGGTTCATTTTCTTGGAAAAAGTCAAAAGTAATATTGCTGTAGTGAAAATATTCCAGAATACTATAACATTATTGATAATAATGTTTGCTAAGATTTTATTTGTGCCAAGGACTTTCCATATATTAATTTGATTAATTTGCACATCACTATGAAGTAGGTGCTATTATTACTTCTAGTATACAGATGAGAAAATTGAGATCTACAGAGTTTATGAAACATGCCTGAACTCACACAATTAATAAAGGGAGGAACAATCTCACTTCAGAGCCATTTTTTATAACTTCATTATATTTAAAAAAAGACATGCCTGTAACTGATTTCTAATTATTTGTAGACAGTGATGGGAGACATAATGACCAAAAGCTATCTTTAACCTTCAAATAGCACATGAACTGAGTTATGAAAATGCTAAAATTGTGAAAAGAGATCTGTACTAGAAGGTAGATGATCTTTCTATGCTGGTTCCATTACTTGTTGTTTTAGTCACTAAGCTGTGTGTCCAACTCTTTTGCAACCCCATCGACTAGCCTGCCAGACTCCTCTATCTATGGGATTTTCCAGGCAGGAATTCTGAAGTGGGCTGTCATATCCTCCTCCAGGGGATCTTCGCGGCCCAGGAATCCAACCCATACCTCATCAGTGCTCACTGCATCCTAACTTTCAGATCTTTACACTTTGTCACTTACATAAAAACATGCTCTAACATCCACAATTTCTACTTAATTCCTATTACTGTACACTGTAGAAACATTGACCTACTTGTAATCTTTCTTTCACACCACACTCTTCATCCTCCACACTACAATAGTACAGAAAAGTTTGTACTGTACAGTCTAATAGTCATCATAGAACTAAAGACACTAACTACATAGAAAAATTTAGCAGATCTGGTTGCATTAAAAGATGGTGATTGGTTACTATCATAATGATAAGAAAGTATACATTTTACATATTTCTGTACCCACAGTGCAGTCAAGTAATACAGCCTATGACTTTGCCACAGATTCTCTATGTTGGTTCATGGAAAATGACCTTATTAAATTTAGGGTATAGCTATTTGTATGCAAGGGGCTTCCCAGGGCTCAGTGGTAGAGAATCTGCCTATAATGCAGGAGGTATGGGTTAGATCTCTGGGTTGGAAAGATCTAGAAGAAGAAGTGGCAACCCATTCCAGTATTCTTGCTGGAAGAATCTCATGGACACAGCAGCCTAGAGGGCTACAGTCCATGGGGTCGCAAAAGAGTTGGATACAACTGAGGAACTGAGTACAGCACAGTGTTTGTATACAAATCTGCAGGAAGTTGAAAGCATTCATGTAGCCCAAAGCCAAAATGTCAACCAGATTTTAGATATGGAATCAATTGAAGAAGTGACTATGTCATGATGAGGAAAGACTTTTCAATACCAAAAAAGTATATATTGTGATGATTGTCCCAGTCTTGGTGAAAGGGGAAAAATGAGTTATTTCAGGGTTGTTGCATTCAAGGTCTGAATTGACATTGGAACTAAGAGACTGTATTTCCACATGTGATTCTCTACTTATACATAAAAAGTATGTTCCATTTTTTAAAACAAATTGTAACAGGCAATGAAAAGTGGATACTGTATGCTAATGTGGAATGGAAGAGATCGAGGAACAAGTGAAATGAACCACCATGAATCACATCAAAGACCGGTCTTCATCCAAATAAGGTAATATTGTATATACAGTGGGATGGGAAAGGAGTCCTCTACTATGAGTTCCTTCTGGCAAATCAAATGATTAATTACAAATACTGCTCCCAATTAAAACAATGGAAAGCAGCACTCAACAAAAACCATCTGGAATTAGTTAACAGAAAACACATAATCTTCTATCAGGATAATGCAAAGATCACATGTTTCTTTGAGACCTGTTAAAAACTGTTACAGCCAGGCTGGGAAGTTTTGATTCATCCACCATGTTCATTAGACATTGCACCTTTGGATGTCCACTTATTTTGGACTAAAAAATTCTCTTAATAGATAAAAATTTCAATTGCCTGGGAGACTGTAAAAGGCACATGGAACAGTTCTTTGATCAAAAAGATAAAAAGTAGAGGAAGGTGGAATTATGAAGTTGCCTTAAAAATGGCAGGAAGCAGTGGAAAAAAGAAGTAAGTATGTTGTTCAATAAAGTTCTCAGTGAAAATGAAAACTGTCTTTTATTTTTACTTAAAAACTGAAGGAAATTTTTGGCCAACCCAATATATAATACTGTTACTTTTTTTTTAACCTCTGAAATTTTATAATGATGTTTATCCTTCTGCATTACTTCTATTTGCTTCTTGGCTTCCTCTTCTCTTCCGAGCTCCCAAGAGGTCACCACTTCTCTTGCTTATTTCATTTTGCCTACTTTAAACATATTTGTCCTGACTGATGATTTAGAGAGAGCCTCTTAATTTCATTTTTCTGCACTTTGTTGCCTTGTATTGTAATTCAGGGTTCTAATGTTGGGGAAATTTAAGATAATATCAAATAACACAAAATAACATAAAAAACGTTTATCCACTGTATGTATTTAAGCTATCAATTCTGAGATATTCCAATGAATTAACACAAAAAAATTCAGGGATAAATAAATGCACATTTGTATGATGTTTTTCCCTTTTTATAAATCAGGTCACCATGTTCCTTTATATGATAACCATTCATTTCCTACAACCTCTGTCAAGATGATTAAATAAACGCGTGCATGTGTCTTCACCCAATGCTGAGGATACATTCTTGGCAAATGCTATCCAACCAAAGGCAGCATTTCAAGCTTTCCGTTAGGAATTTGGCTTTGCTGCAAATATCTGAAACTGATTTCAAGTTCTTCTTAGCTTCAGAACACTTCAATAATTCATCTTCATTTTCATTGGCCACTGCCCTTTGTTTGACCCTGCATAAAAAACTACATTTTCTCTCTTCTTTCTGCTGAAAAAGGAACTCAAAAGACAAACATCAAAGTATTTCCAAAGTGCTTGTTATTTGTATTGTTGTATGAGACAATATCACCTCTTTTTCCATCACCCAGAGGAAATATGTTTAGGCCAAGCTACATCACAGTATCTACTTCAGTTATGCTTCAAAATCTGAATCAATACCACTTACAAGAAAATAGTCCCAGTGCTCTGAGTAGTACCAGATATATTTTAAGGCAGCCTATTATTTAATAGCTAACATATCAAAATAATGTGGCATTTTCTAAATTTCTATTTGAAATCTTAAAGCAGAATTTCCCAATTAAAATCCTGTTGTTGGTGGTAAACCATGTTATTCTAAATAAGTTCAGTTTATTCTTAACTTTCACCTAAAATCAGTTTTCACTATGTCATATTGAGGTTTTGATCTGAAACACCCAACTCCATTGTGAGAGAGCTATTCAGCAACATTTCTGGTTCCTCACTTTCTAGGCACACAATATAGAAGCTAAAGGTTAAAAATAGCCAGTGAAATGTGAGTTTCCAGGTGGAGTTTTTAAAGTTGGTGATACACAGTTCATGCCAGTCACTCCTTTTCTGTGCCAGGCCGTATTCTCAAGAATAAAGGCTTATTCAGCATAGTCCCTGTTTAAGAACACTGTGATGGATATGATCATGAGAAAAAAAAAAAAAAAAAAATTTGCTGTTTTGAGGCCCCAATATGTTGGGTTTTGTTTTGTTGTTGTTGTTTTCTATGGTATAATAATCTAATTTATCTTGGTGATTGCATTGGCTTCGTGGTCATTTGTGTCTGACTCTATGACCTCATGGACTGTAGCCTGCCAGGTTCCTCTGTCCATGGAATTTTCCAGGCAAGAATACTGGAATGAGTTGCCATTTCCTTCTCCAGGGGAATCTTCCCAACCCAGGGATGAAACCCTTGTCTCCTGCTATTCCTGCATTGCAGGCAGATTGTTTACCACTGAGCCACTGGGAAAACCCCATCTCAGATGATGCAATGGTAAAGAGTTTGCCTGCCAATGCAAGAGATGCAGGTTTGATCCCTGGGTCTGGGAAATCCTTTGGAGATGGAAATAGCAACTCACTCCAGTATTTTTGCCTGGAAAATCCCATGAACTGAGGAACAAGGCAGACTATATCCCATGGGATCCCAAAGAGTTGGACATGACCTAGAGACTGAGTGTTCACATGCATGGGCCCACACACACACACACACCACCTACTGGGGCTTCTCAGGTGTCTCAAGGCTTCCCAGGTGGCACTAATGGTAAAGAACCTGCCTATCAATGCAGGAGACTTAAGAGATGCGGGTTTGTATTGTGGGTCAGGAAGATCTACTACAGAAGGGTATGTCAACTCACCCCAGTATTCTTGCTTAGAGAATCCCATGAACATAGGAGCCTGGCAGGCTACGGTCCATCGGGTCACAAAGAGTTGGACATGACTGAAGCGACTTAGCACAATGGTGGCTCAGTGGTAAAGAATCTGCCTGCAGTGCAGGAGACTTGGGTTCGAGCCCCAGCGAGAAGATTCCCCGGAGAAAGAAATGGTAACCCACTCCATTATTCGTGCTGAAGAAATCCCATGGACAGAAGAAGCCTGGCGGGCTACAGTCCATGGGGTCAGAAAGAGTCGGACATGACTTAGCGACTAGACGGAAGCAGCAGTGGCGGTGGCAGCAACCATCGCCCGCTCTCCCTTTTCCATGTGTCACAGAGCCTCTCCATCATTTACACTGTCTTCTTTGTTTTAAATATTCAGAAGTATCACTGTGATGTTTTAAAATAATATCCATATGTTTTTACTCTCATATTTTAGTTTTGTTTGCTTCTTTGTTTATCCCATTCCTCCTCACACCCAAATTTTCCTTTCCTAAGATAATTGTAATGGTATTGAGAAAAATAGCAAAAGACCTAGATGGGAAGAAGAAAAGCAGTTTTCTAGTCCCATTTCCATTGTTTATTAGTGCTTTGTCTTAGGTCTCAATTTCTTCATCTGTAATATACAGCGCTTGCCCTCTATATTTCCCAGGATTGACAGTATAATTAGATAAACAGACTAACACAATTTATAAATACCTTTATAAATCAAGGGAATTAATTTTATTACTTTGGGGCTCTGTTTTGCTGTACCATCAAAAGTTGGTTCTAATAGATTAACTAGTTAATAATTCCTTTCTACAAATTCTTATATGCCTGAACCAATTATATATATATATATATATATATATATATACACACACACACATACACATATATATTAAAATAAAATTTAAAAAATGATTAAACAGGCAGATTTTTTGTTCAGGTAGAACATTAGGGAGCCCTCCAAATTGCATGATGCACATTTACTGTTTACTCATGATTCATTACTTTTTCTCTTTCCTTTTTATAGGAAACAGAAATTTATGTCTGAATTTATCTTCAGTACTAGTTTTACCCTTTCTGTATTTACATATTTTAATGGTATGAAAGAAAGTACTTTAAAACCAATTATTATATTTGTGGTTTTGTATGTCCTTCTTCAACCTTAAAGCCAGGTCCCACTGAAATATCTATAGTACTTGTCCCTTTCCTTCAAACTTTACTGACATCTGGCAGATGAGGACACTTCAGTAATTTCACAGAAAGGCTGCTAAATATGACATGAGAAAAAGTACAAAGCATATATCCTTTCCTGCTACAAAAAGCCCAAGGCCTAATGACATCCCTAAATGCCTGGAGAAAGCAAGTGAAAACATGACTGCCGATAGTGGTGTTGGCAGGTGTTAGACGGAATGGACTAAAGATGTCAAGAGGAGAAACGTCCCTCCTGAGCAGGGCACACTATTTTGCTTATACACTCATAAACACACCAGCTATTTTATATAATAACTACAACAGCAACACTCAGATGACATATCTTCTGTATTACACATAAATCACACTTAAATCACAGGAATGCCTTTTACCCACTAACTGACTAAAACAATAAAAAAATAAAATTTCTTGCAATTTCTTTTCATGAAAGTAAAATACTATTTTGTATTAAGTAAGTGATACTTTGTCCTTTTTCCTGAATTCTGTTATCTATTCTTTCCTGATTGTGATAGGAAGACTAAAACCTCCTTTATCTCCAAAGATGTCCAAGTCCTAATTCCTGGAACCTAAAATTCTGTTACATATGTCAAGAAGGACACTGCAAATGTGATTAAGGACCTTGAGATGGGAAGATTATCCCTGTATCATTTGGGTGGGCCCTATCTAAGTACATAAATTCTTAATGGAAAGAACCTTTTCTGGCTATGTTGAGAGGGAGTTGTAACTGTGGGAAGACTGTAAAAGGGATGAAACCTTGCTGGATTTGAAGAAGGAAGAGGTTTTGGGCAAGGAATGTGGAAACCTCTAGAAAATGGAAAAGGCAAGGAAAGAGACTTCAGAGAGTAATGCAACCTTGCCAAGACTTGCTGATAGCACAGTGAGACTGGTGTTGGGCTTCTAAACTACAGAACTATAGGAAAATAAACTTGCATTGTTTTACACCATTGGATTTATAGTACTTTGTTATACTAGCAATAGAAAATTAATACAACTAGAGAAAAGATGCATATCTACAAGCATGTGCTCAGTCTCTAAGTCATGTCCACCTCTTTGCAACCACATAAACTGTACACCATCAGGCTCTTCTGTCCATGATATATATCTATATCTATCCATATATAGAGAGAGAAAGTAAAAATATATGTTAGGAAGATGTTTGTAGTGGATGGCAAAGCCTATTAGAAAGCATACACCATAATGAGGCACTGGAAAACCACATGGGCAAAATGACTGGACCAGGTGATGACTAACCAGCTTGACCAGGTTAGTCAAGCTTCCCTGTCTTTTGTTTTCACCTTTATTTTTTTTCCCCTGTTTTCAACATCATCAGTATCTATTGTCTATATCAGTGGTCACCAATCTTTTGACACAAGGGACCAATTTCATGGTGGACAATTTGCTTTCAGGATGATTCAAGTGCATTACTTTTATTTTGCACTTTTATTTCTATTTATTATTACATCAGCTCCACTTAGAAACCAGGCATTAAATCCTGGAGGTTGGGAATCCTTGATCTATTGGACATATATCTTCATCAATTAATTATGCATTAATTTTCATAACACAAACCTGATACTTCTGTCCCAAACACTGCTAATTCCTTTCCTTCTTTTGATATTTTCATTTTCACATAAGAAACCACGAATGAACTATTTCTTGACCATGATTGTGATGTCTGAATGCTGTTGCTGGCTGAATATTTGAAATTTGTCATAGGAAATCCTAACTGGGGTTGGGGGGCAATAATGGCTTTAATGGGGAGAAGTCTTTTATTCTTAGTGAAGAATCACATAGGACTAATTCAGCATAACATTGTGTGAGAATTGATTCCCAATATGTTTTCCCTCCAAGCATTATTTTCCCCTTTCCCATAGATCTAGGGTTCACTACATCTAATTCATAAATCTGAAGTCTTTGAGAGTCTATGGTTTTATGACCACTTCCATTCATCAATTATCTTTTGGTTTTGTTGCCCTTAGTATTATTCTAAAGTATTTTTATTATTCTGTAAGTGCTTTCAATGATCTATGTCAGATTAATGTTTATACATTTTTGCTTTAATGTAAAATAAAATTTCATGTATTTCAAATGTTTATACTTTATTTTGGAGAATAAAGCTTCATTATTTTTACAGATTGTTCTATTGAAATGGGTCATATTTTATGTACATACTTTTTTCAACCACAAAAAAATGTAATTAGAGTGATAAAACATAACCATGTTAATTCCTTAGAATTTACAATTTTATCTTAATGGTATATGAAGCTATCAAAGGGTGTTGAATAGTGGAATTTCACAATCAAACATACATTTTACTAAAATCCATTTTGTTTACAGTGAAACACAGTGGGATGTCTTAAGCAAAAAGAGATCCACTGTACTGAAAGCTGCTAAGTGATCATATAAGATGACAAAATTAAATCTAACATAGATTATTAAGAACTTTACAAAGAGTTCTGGAAACAGGAAATAATTTCAAGTCAGATAAGAAAGAAAAGGGAGGTGAGGAAAAAGTGAACAAATGTCTAACTTGACTCATAAACACTAACGTTGACAAGCCCTCAGTCTGTTCCCAAACTTGAACCAGGTAACAGACTTGGAATCCCTTTAAAGAAAAGGAAATGTAGTTCCTTTGACAAAGGACTCCACAATACTGCTAAAACTGTACACTGTTCATCTTTCTGCCAGCCTTCCTTAGGTCTTCAAAATGACTGAAGACTTTTAACTGGAGTGACGATGCCTTGGGAAAAAGAAAATAATCAGAATTCTTGATTATTCCTGAACATTTACTCTGAACCAGCACTAATGCCAGGAGATCCAAAACATCACTGTGGGCTACCAGTCAGTCAGATGTAGGTCAGGTGATCGATGGAGTTTTAGCTCAAATCCATATCACGGTGGATCCAGTGGTTCCCTGACCCCAGAGCACAATTATTTTCCCGATTACAGAATGCATAATTGGAACAGACATACTCAGCAACTGGTGGAATACCACACTGGGAATTCTGTTCTTCACCTCTTCCCCACTTAAGCTTCAATTAAAATTTGAATTTTGAAGGATATTATCCCTGACTGTCTCTACCAGATTGTGTTAGATGGCTTAACAAAATAATCCCATAGTACCATCAAATTCTCATTTATGCCGCTTTCAGATTCATAATTTTATATTAATTAGCTGCTACTTTTAAGCGTGTCTTATCTGCTACATTGTAACCTCCAAGAGAGTAGAAATCTGTCTACTTTATTCATCAGTTCAGTTCAGTCACTCATTCATGTCCAACTCTATGCAACCCTGTGGACTTCAGCACCCCAGGCCTCCCTGTCCATCACCAACTCCTGGAGTTTACTCAAACTCATGTCCATTGATCAGTGAGGCCATCCAACCGTCTCATCTTCTGTCATCCCCTTCTCCTCCTACCCTCAATCTTTCCCAGCATCAGGGTCTTTTCAAATAAGTCAGCTTTTCACATCAGGTGGCCAAAGTATTAGAGTTTCAGCTTCAGCATCAGTCCTTCCAGTGAACACCCAGGACTGATCTCCTTTAGGATGGACTGCTTGGATCTCCTTGCAGTCCAAGGAACTCTCAAGAGTCTTCTCAAACACCACAGTTCAAAAGCATCAACTCTTCAGTGCTCAGTTTTATTGTCCAATTCTCACATCCATACATGACTAATAGAAAAAACATAGCCTTGACTAGACGGACCTTTGTTGACAAAGTATTGTCTCTGTTTTTTAATACACTGTTTAGGTTGGTCATAACTTTCCTTCCAAGCAGTAAGCATCTTTTAATTTCATGGCTGCAGTCACCATCTGCAATGGTTTTGGAGTCCAAAATAATAAAGTCTCCCACTGTTTCCATTGTTTCCCCATTTATTTGCCATGAAGTGATGGGACCAGATGCCATGATCTTCATTTTCTGAATGTTGAGCTTTAAGCCAACTTTTTCACTCTCCTCTTTCACTTTCATCAAGAGGCTTTTTAGTTCCTCTTCACTTTCTGCCATAAGGGTGGTGTCATCTGCATATCTGAGGTTGTTGACATTTCTCCCAGCAATCTTGATTCCAGCTTGTGCTTCATCCAGTCGAGCATTTCTCATGATGTACTCTGCATAGAAGTTAAATAAGCAGGGTGACAATATACAGCCTTGACATACTCCTTTTCCTATTTGGAATCAGTCTGTTGTTCCATGTCCAGTTCTAACTGTTGCTTCCTGACCTGCACACAAATTTCTCAAGAGGCAGGCCGGGTGGTCTGGTGTTCCCATCTCCTGAAGAATTTTCCACAGTTTATTGTGATCCACACAGTCAAAAGCTTTGACATAGTCAATAAAGCAGAAATAGAAGTTTTTCTGGAACTCTCTTGCTTTCTCGATGATCCAGTGAATGTTGGCAATTTGAACTCTGGTTCCTCTGCCTTTCTAAAACCAACATATACCTCTGGAAGATCATGGTTCACATACTGCTGAAGCCTGGCTTGTAAAATTTTGAGCATTACTTTACTAGTATGTAAGATGAGCACAACTGTGTGGTAGTTTGAGCATTCTTTGGCACTACCTTTCTTTGGGATTGGATTGAAATCTGACATTTTCCAGTCCTGTGGCCACTGCTGAGTTTTCCAAATTTGCTGGCATATTGAGTGCAGCACTTTCACAGCATCATCTTTTAGGATGTGAAATAGCACAACTGGAATTCCATCACCTCCACTAGCTTTGTCCGTAGTAATGCTTCCTAAGGCCCACTTGACTTCACATTCCAGGATGTCTGGATCTAGGTGAATGATCACACCATAGTGATGATCTGGTTCGTAAAGATCTTTTTTGTACAGTTCTTCTGTATATTCTTGCCACCTCCTCTTAATATCTTTTGCTTTATTCATAGGTATACTCTAAACATCTGCACAGTATGTTTCCATAAGGAGGATATTTAATCAATGTTTATCAACTTGATGTCAAAACAAAGCTAGTGGAGGTGATGGAATCCCAGCTAAGTTATTTCAAATCCTAAAAGATGATGTTGTTAAGTGTTGCACTCAGTATGTCAGCAAATTTGGAAAGCTCAGAAGTGGCTGCAGGATGGGAAAAGGTCAGTTTTAAGAAAGACAACGCCAAAACATGTTCAAAATACCAAACAATTGCACTCATACCACAGGCTAGCAAAGTAAGCTCAAAATTCTCCAAGCTAGGCTTCAACAGTACATGAAACGAGAACTTCCAGATGTTCAAATTGGATATAGGAAAGGCTGAGGAACCAGAGATCAAATTACCAACATCTGCTTGACCATAGAAAAAGGAAAAGAATTTCAGAAATCATTTCCTTCTGCTTCACTGACTACACCAAAGCCTTTGACTATGTTGATCATAGCATCACAGCAAACTGGAAAATTCTGAAAGACATGGAAATACCAGACCCACCTTACCTACCTCCTGAGAAATCTGTATGCAGGTCAGGAAGCAACAGTTAAAACCTGACGTGGAACAATGAACTGATTCCAAATTTGAAAAGAGTATGTCAAAGCTGTGTACTGTTACCCTGCTTATTTAACTTACATGCAGAGTACATCATGAGAAACATTGAGCTGGATAAAGCACAAGCTGGAGTCAAGATTGTCATGAGAAATATCAATCACCTCAGATATGCAGATGACACCACCCTTATGGCAGAAAGTGAAGAACTAAAGAGACTCTTGATGAAAGTTAAAGAGGAGAGTGAAGAAGTTGGCTTAAAGCTCAACATTCAGAAAATGAAGATCATGGCATCTGGTCCCATCACTGCACAGCAAATAGATGGGGAAACAGTGGAAACAGTGGGAGACCATTATTCTGGGCTCCAAAATCACTGCAGATGGTGATTGCAGGCATGAAATTAAAAGACGCTTACTCCTTGGAAGGAAAGTTATGACCAACCTAGACAGCATATTAAAAAGCAGAGAAGTTACTTTGTCAACAAAGGTCCATTTAATCAAGGCTATGGTTTTTACAGTAGTCATGTATGGATGTGAGTGTTGGACTACAAAGAAGGCTGAGCACCAAATAATTGATGCTTTGAACTATGGTGTTGGAGAAGATTCTTGAGAGTCCCTGGACTGCAAGGAGGTTAAACCAGTCAATCTTAAAGCACATCAGTCGAGAATATTCATGGAAGGACTGATGCTGAAGCTGAAGCTCCAGTACTTTGGCCACCTGATGGGAAGAACTGACTTATTGGAAAAGACCCTGATGTTGGGAAAGATGAAGGCAGAAGGAGAAGGGGACAACAGGGGATGAGATGGTTGGAAGCCATCACTGACTTGATGGACATGAGTTTGAGTAAGCTCTTGGAGCTCATGATAGACAGGGAAGCTTGGTGTGCTGCAGTCTATGGGGTTGCAAAGAGTCGGGCATGACTGAGCTACTGAACTGAACTGAACTATTATTTCAATCATTTCGTTTGATCTGCTACCACATATTTAGATATGTGTAATATATACAAATATATATATATATATATATATATTCCACATGTTTACTGCTTATCACCTCACTGTCTATTAAAAGCATCTATCACCTTTTCAATTCACTCAAGATGATTATACACTGTTCTTTGTCTCCATCTTATTTTTATGCTCTTATTTGTAATCAGCAGGTAGTTCTTCATATTAAGTCAGTCTTGGACTTCACTTTTTTCTCTTAAAGTATAATGGATTCTACGTTAGAGAACTTATATGACTAGAGTTTAGGAATCTTCAGTTCAGTTCAGTTGCTCAGTCGTGTCTGACTCTTTGTGACCCCATGAAAGGCAGCACACCAGGCCTCCCTGTCCATCACCAACTCCCAGAGTCCACCCAAACCTATGTCCATTGAGTTAGTGAGGCCATCCAACCATCTCTTCTTCTGTCATTCCCTTCTCCTCCTACCCTCAATCTTTCCCTTTCATCAAGAGGCTCTTTAGTACTTCTTCACTTTCTGCCATTAGGAATCTTGCAGGCTGGTAAAGAGGAAAACATCTAGGAAAATATACCATTCTGTACAAACATTTTACTTCCAGATAAATGAAAGATTCCTCAGCTAGGAGTCTTTGCAAAACAGTCTCTAACACTTTGAGTCCATTTCTTTTTTCCAGGACAAGAATTCTTTTTTGTTTGTTCACTTTAGCTTTTCTAATGATGTCCAAATTAAATTTTAACTCTAAGTCTTTTGTCATTCATCTTATACTCTCTCATCGTTTCCTATCAGTATTTTTTTGTGATTGACTGGAACATCACCCTCACTTTGATATTACCTTGCTGTTGTATCTTTCTCTCCTAATCTACTATGTGATAAATCCTGTGAGGAAGCCATATTCAGTGTTCAGTTCAGTTCAGTCGCTCAGTCGTGTCTGACTCTTTGCGACCCCATGAATCGCAGCACACCAGGCCTCCCTGCCCATCACCAACTCCAGGAGTTCACTCAGACTCAGTGTAAATATACAGTATTCCATACTCCTTCTAGAAAGGAACTTTTTCTTTGCTTCTTCTTTTCTTTGGATAATGAAGCAAACAAATATCTTACAAAGAAGAGATTCTTTTATTTAATAGCATGCATTCTGATTCAATAGCAAAAAACTGAATATGTTAACAATATAAATTTAAATCAATTCAAATAATTCTTCTCATTGTGCTACAGAACATTAAGACTGTGCTTCTGAATTCAGCTACAAAAGGTAATTTACATGCATTATCTATATTTCTATTTGCAGATTACACTATTATATAAAATGCTTCATATTTAGTTTCATAAACCAGCATGCTTAGCAAACTTCATTTGCTCCTGTACTCACTGCAATCAAAGGATGATGTATAATTATATTTCCATTGGAAGAAAACTCTGAACATCACTGATATTTGGGTTTCAAAAAAGTAGTAATGAATGTGTGGATAAATCTTACGGCAAATTTTGAAGATTTTGGTGAATTGGTCTGGTTGCTCTATAACCATAACTTCACTTTTTCCTAAACTTTAATGTAAACATAGCATCATACATATAACTATCCTTGAAGTTTAGCATTTCTAATTACAACACTTATAGATGAAGTATATATTCTTCAACAGGGAATATTCATCTTTTGTTGCTTGTATAGTATAAAGATAATTTATACACAATAACTGGTAAATGGCAGATTTTAATCTGGAGTTTATTTTTAAAAATAATTGTCCTTATTAGTTGAGGTATGTTTACCTATTATAAATGGCACTGTAACCTACTTTATAGAAATATAATTAATATAATGCAGGCAAATTCAATCTGGAATTTTTATAGAGGTTTAATATTGGTTCCAAATAGGAAAAGGAGTACATCAAGACTGTATATTGTCACCCTGCTTATTTAACTTAAATGCAGAGTACATCATGAGAAACGCTAGGCTGAAAGAAGCACAAGCTGGAATCAAGATTGCCGGGAGAAATACCAATAACCTCAGATATGCAGAGGACACCACCCTTATGGCAGAAAGTGAAGAGGAACTAAAAAGCCTCTTGATGAAAGTGAAAGAGAAGAGTGAAAAAGTTGGCTTAAAGCTGAACATTCAGAAAACAAAGATCATGGAATCTAGTCCCATCACTTCATGGGAAATAGATGGGGAAACAGTGAAAACAGTGTCAGACTTTATTTTGGGGGGCTCCAAAATCACTGCAGATGGTGATTGCAGCCATGAAATTAAAAGACGCTTACTCCTTGGAAGGAAAATTATGACCAACTTAGATAGCATATTCAAAAGTAGAGACATTACTTTGCCAGCAAAGGTACATCTAGTCAAGGCTATGATTTTTCCAGTGGTCACGTATGGATGTGAGAGTTGGACTGTGAAGAAAACTGAGCACTGAAGAATTGATGCTTTTGAACTGTGGTGCTGGAGAAGACTCTTGAGTATTCCTTGGACTGCAACCAGTCCATTGCAATGCAACCAGTCCATTGCAATGCAACCAGTCCATTGCAATGCAACCAGTCCATTCTAAAGGAAATCAGTCCAGGGTGTTCATTGGAAGGACTGATGCTGAAGCTGAAACTCCAATACTTTGGCCACCTCATGCAAAAAGTTGACTCATTGGAAAAGACTCTGATGCTGGGAGGGATTGGGGGCAGGAGGAGAAGGGGACGACAGAGGATGAGATAGCTGGATGGCATTACTGACTGGATGGACATGAGTTTGAGTGAACTCGAGGAGTTGGTGATGGACAGGAAGGCCTGGCGTGCTGCGATTCATGGGGTCGCAAAGAGTCGGATGTGACTGATTGACTGAACTGAACTGAGTATTTCTTAGGTTTCTACATTATGTATTAAATATTTGGTTTGTTAACCTGATATTTCTTCAAATTTGTTTCAGTAATTTCATATAGGAAACTTGTTCTGCTCTTCTTACATAATTAACATTCTTAAATTTGAAGAAGAAACAGCAACAACAATAAATTAGAGATAAACTACAAAATCTCTAGATGTTTACTACACAGATAATCAATTAATATTTTTATGTTTTACTTTGTTTTAATTCTAGCAAAGTAGAGGAGCAGCACCGTATGGGGTCTGCCCAGGACAGACCTCCCCCTCCCCATACATCCTCTGCCTGACTCTTCTTTGTAGAAAAGCTGTAATTTCCCAGATCTCCCCTGAGCCACAAAGGCCTCACTCAAGAATTAAGGAATGAAAGGATGTGAATATGTAATAACAAAAGTAGCAGCTAGGTCAGGAGAACTGGTAATAAACAGTATATCAATCATATGGCAGTCATAGAATCTTTAGTTTCTCCCTGAAATACCTAGATAACAGTATCTGATGCACATTTCCTGAGTTGTGTTATAGATGCTAAATCATTCTCACCAAATAGAAGATGTCAGCTACATGATTAACATGAGCATGTACCTCCCAAACTGACTGGAAGCTGAGGATTGATAATGTTAAACTTTGTGACACCATCCTGTTATCTCACCATTAACCAATCAGAGAATTGTGCATGAGCCCATCACATACCCTGTGACTTCCCTCCCCCACCATGCCTTTACAAATGCTTCCCTGAATCCCCTTCAGGAGTCTGGATTTTTTTTTTTTTTTTGGAACATTAGCTGTCCTGGATTCCTTGTCTGGCACCTTAAAACAAATGATTCATTTTCCTTCACCACCACCCTGTGTTGGTAGATTGGCTTTACTATGTAACGAACAAAAGATATAAAATGCATTATTTCCTGGAAATGAGCTTTCCAGAAGAGAGAAGGACAATAAATAAAAATAAATGTTTTTAAAAGTTAATGTATGTTAGAAGGAAAAAATAAAACAATACTAAAGTGATCTGAATAGTGTGGTATTTGAGCTAGCTCATAATTTAAACAAGGCATTCAGGTTGGAGCTCATTCAGAAGATAATATTTAAGGAAAAATGTGAAAGAGGTGAGGGAGTTAACCAAGCACATACTTAAGGAGATGACGTCTAGAAGGAGAGAAGAGCCAAAGCAATTCCGTAAGGTAGAAACATCCAAGAGGCCAATGTGATGGGAAGTAAGGGCACGTCGATACAGAATGAAGTCAACGAGGGAACAGCAAATGATGCAGGAGAATAAATGCAGGTAAAATAGATGTTTAAAATATTTACAGAACCAAATTGTATGCAGAGACAAAGCAAGATAACCCTAAGTAGGTTTCCTTAGGATATATTAAAAAAATTTAAATTTCTAACCTTTAGTATATTTAAAACATGGGATATATAATCAAAACTGGTACTTTTACCTTGGAATATGATCAGAAAGAAGTTCAAGAGCACTGGAAAATGAGGATCAAGTTCGCCAATGTTCTCAGTGCTAATATTTTATGATTTTCTTAAAGAAAACATTTACTATTGCTAGCTATCAGGATAGTAATAGATTAACAATTGTATCCAAATCTACCTTTTCTGAGTAGCACAATAAAAATTATAGAACAAAAATATTAAGCAAGACAAAGTAGGAGACAGTAGAACCATTTATATTTTATAATATAACCTGAATTATTTATGGTGTTTCTCTAGTGGAAGTATGTACATCTTTATTTCTATTTAGTAATACTTGATGACATAAATATGACTTCAGCTGAGTCAGATAAACTGACAATTGAATAGAAGGGCTAAAATGTGCTTTATGTGTAATTTTTACTTTTCATTGCTGTTTCTTTTTAAGGACTGGGATACACCTGAGGGTAAATTTTGTTGTTTCATGCCCATTACTTGATACCAGACTTAAAATTAGTAGACAGTCAACAATGTTTTATTATTAAAATAAAATATTAATCAAAGGCTCCCCAACTTCAGTATGCATCAGAATGACAGGTACTCTGTTTTAAAAATGAAAATTATCTACTTTCCCTTCCTATATTATACTTCTATAATTAAAGAAAAACACTCTTCATGACTTCATTGAAGAGAATCTAAATATTTGAATGTATATATAGAGAGAGTTGTTGATATTTGTTTATAATTCATTTGCAATACCCTTTCAAACTTTTCCTTATGTTTATTACTATCAAAATACTAATTCTGAGGCCTCTCTGAATCATTTATTTTAATTTCTAAAATATTTTAATATTTTGCTTCTGAATATGTATGAAGGGAAAGAAGAGACCTCACATCTCTATAAAGAATCTTATTGCAAACTAAGAGAATTAAGTTAGAATAGAAGTTCAGAAGAAAGGTTTTGGCATAATTTAAATCCAATGATACATGTATTCCCAAGACATCTGACATGACTTTCAATTTCAGTTTTTTCTACCTCCTGTTGGTACTGACACTAGAAACCACCACAGATCAGTATTTCAGAGACAATATGGTACAACAGTTAAGAACATTGCTCAAGTGATCAGAAGGCAAGGATCCCAAATTCTGGTTCTGACACTCACTAGGATGTTCCCTGGGCAGTTGCTCCTTGTCTCCCTCAACTTTGCAGCCACAGACTGAAGGAAACTCATCTCATTTTCTCATAGGGTTGTCAGAAGCATAAAACGAATTTGCAAGTGTGATGTGCCTTACATAATGTAAGCATAAAGCATGCTGCCTATTTTAATAAATAAAGTATTAACACACTTCATGGGAAATAGATGGGGAAACAATGGAAACAGTGTCAGACTTTATTTTGGGGGGCTCCAAAATCACTGCAGATGGTGACTTCAGCCATGAAATTAAAAGATGCTTACTCCTTGGAAGGAAAGTTATGACCAACCTAGATAGCATATTGAAAAGCAGAGACATTACTTAGCCAACAAAGGTCCGTCTAATCAAGGCTATGGTTTTTCCCGTGGTCATGTATGGATGTGAGAGTTGGACTGTGAAGAAAGCTGAGAGCCAAAGAATTGATGCTTTTGAACTGTGGTGTTGGAGAAGACTCTTGAGAGTTCCTTGGACTGCAAGGAGATCCAATCAGTCCATTCTGAAGGAGATCAGCCCTGGGATTTCTTTGGAAGGAATGATGCTAAAGCTGAAACTCCAGTACTTTGGCCACCTCATTTGAAGAGTTGACTCATTGGGAAAGTCTCTGATGCTGGGAGGGATTGGGGGCAGGAGGGGAAGGGGACGACAGAGGATGAGATGGCTGGATGGCATCACTGACTCGATGGACATGAGTCTGAGTGAACTCTGGAGTTGGTGATGGACAGGGAGGCCTGGCATGCTGCGAATCTTGGGGTCGCAAAGAGTCGGACACGACTGAGCGACTGAATTGAACTGAATGTCTGTTAGGCCAAAAAAAAAAAAAAAAGAAGAAGACTGACTGCAAATAACTTCCAGTTTGTATATTTTAAATAGATTTCATATGAAAGAAGAAACTTTGAGTATCCGAAGGCTCTTCCTATTCTCTTTGATAAGTTTATCCTCTCTCCCAATATGGAAGAGTATATAACCCACAGAAAGGAACAAACTATTTAGGTTAATCAACCCTAGCTTTGCCAGGACGGTTTTCATTCTCTCAAATAAATCTCTCTTCTGATTTTAACATAAACATTTTGTGTGGTTAAATACATAAATAAAAGGTCCACAAGCTTTTCCTCTCTTTCAAGTGTTTTAAGTATGTGAGACAGGGTTCTGTTACACAAGTGGAGACGAAGTTCTACTGAGCAACATCTTGAGGATTCAGTTGTCTCTAAACATCAAAAGGCCAAAGATACTAGACTTTGATTCTTGAACATTTTAAGTGTGTGTTAGTCATTCAGTCATGTCTGACTTTCTGAAACCCAATAGGCTATAGCCCACCAGGCTCATAAGTCCATGGGATTTCTCAGGCAACATAATAGAGTGGGTAGCCATTCTCTTCTCCAGGGGATCTTCCCAACCCAGGAGTCAAGCCTGGATCTTTTGCATTGGAGGCTGATTCTATACTATCTAAACTAGAAGCTCTGGTTCCTTATAGTTTTTCATTTATTATTTCATGTTAATATAGAGGGCAACAGTTTCCTCACCAATAAAAGTCAACTTATAAATAATTCTTGCCTACCTCATCCCTCACAAATGCTTGCTACACATTGCTATTTCAAGAGAATCACATTCTTTCATTTAAACATTTTGTGCTGAGGCTCATGAGAATAAAAGCAATATTGTAGGAATGTTGTCAACTTTGTCACCTTTAACTTAAATATTTCAATAAGAACTTAAAAGCAATTTTTAAATGTATAAATCAGTTCCTTCTGTAGATTTTCATACTTTTAAAGATTCATGTTCAGAATACATTCTATATCTTGGATAGCTTTGTGCTAAATTTTTTATTAGGATGACCAGGAAAATAACTTTTTTTACATCATTATAGATTCTTTTCTAATTTAATGCTTTATTATACTTAAATATGGTCATTTAATTTTTTAGAGTTCTTTTTTACTTATCATTCAGTTATGTTTTCCTTTCATCTTGGGTTAATAATTTGTTCTTTTTTTAAAAAATATTTTTCTGAATTACAATTTCTTGCATTTTATTTTATTATGATTTTAGTGCCTTTATTTTATAGAGTTTTCTTTTTTATTTTATCCACCAATGTTCAAGCACACACTAAATGCCTTAAAAAGAGAAGCCTGACACAGGAACTGCTTCTAACCAATGTGTAGTTTTTAATTTTTTTAATAAAAGATTGCCCAGAGAGACTTATAGTCATGATTGGGAGATAAATGATATTTATACCAATAAGAATCACTACTTATTGATAGAAAAGATCCAATATCATTGCAGCATTTTTTGAATATACTAGAACCTGCAAATCAGACTTCATCTGAAAGACTCTGCTATAAGCATTCCTGCTGCTGCTGCTGCTGCTGCTAAGTCGCTTCAGTCGTGTCTGACTCTGTGCGACCCCATAGAGGGCAGCCCACCAGGCTCCCCCATCCCTGGGATTCTCCAGGCAAGAACACTGGAGTGGGTTGCCATTTCCTTCTTCAATGCGTGAAAGTGAAAGTGAAGTCTCTCAGTCGTGTTTGACTCTTAGCAACCCCATGGACTGTAGCCCACCAGGCTCCTCCGTTCATGGGATTTTCCAGGCAAGAGTACTGGAGTGGGGTGCCATTGCCTTTTCCTGAGTTACAACTAAAATACAAAAATACATCCTAAATACTGTGTTCAAACCCTCTCATTCTTACATGTGCAAAATGAGCTTTAAAAAGTATATGTGATTTGCAGAAACAAAAATCAATTTTGAGTAGTCAAAGGAATTTAGACTTAGAACATTTAACAGATAATATCTTCACACTTAGGAAATGATCATAGGATGAAAGATCAAGTCAAGCAAGCAGGAAGAATGGGAAAGTACAAAAGGACATGATGATTCTTTTTCTTTAAAGGATTTTCCCATATATATCAACAGCAGTGTCTACCTACTTTAACTTGGTAAGAAATTAGTCACATAGTACCTACTAAATTAAAAAATCTGAAAAGAAATTCACACAAAGTGTTCAAGAATTATATTTACCCTAGTCTCTGCAATAATCCTCTTCCTACACGTCTTCCACCTCTTTTTTCTGTTTTCCTACTTCTATCTTTCTACACTATTTTGCTTAATTATTCTTTAACTTATTTTGTTCAGAGAATAATCATTTCTTGATTAAAGTCCTGTGCTTTTATTAAAAGTATCAGCATGCATAGAAATACTGAACAAATGTTTGAAAACTTCTCTATACCATGCAATACAGTAGGCAGCCTGCATTTAAGGTAAGTATAACCTTGTTTCCTTCTTTCACAAGCTTAGAATATAGTAGAGAGACATATGGGGCTTCCTAGGTGGCGATAGTGGTAAAGAACTCACCTGCCAATGCAGGAGACATAAGAGACCCAGGTTTGATTCCTGAGTTAGAGAGATCCCCTGGATGTGGGCATGGCAACCCACTCCAGTATTTTTGCCTTTACTTTAAAGAATTTTAGTTTCTTGTAACTAGTTCATAATGCTTAGATTCTCCAAGCTATGTTATTACCTATATTTAAATGTAAATTTGTTTAACACAAATGTAAATATTTGTGTTAAATTTTCAGATAGGTATCAATAACAGTACTGATACCTCTCCTTCATATCACCCTGTATTACATTGTACAATATATTTTCTTTTAATTTTAACATTTTAAAATCTTAGCCATAAAATTAACATTGTTTAGAATTTTCTTAATACCATAGGAAGTTATATATAAGATTCTCTGTGGCTTTTGCTTTCATCTTATTGCATACTCTATTTGACTCTTCATATGTTATAATCTTGCTTTTTAAATAAAACTTAAAACATCTAGTAACCTAATTTAGCTTTAATAACATTACATGAAAAGTATTTAATGAGTTACAAACTATTTACAGCTAAGTAATCCCTATTTTTCCCCCAAAATCAGCAATGATGTTAGCATAAAATCATATGGGAGAAGAAAGTGAACCTCATTAAATACCCTCATAAACACTCCCACACATAAATGCATCAACAAAAACAACCAAAATTATACTGAGCAAAGATTATACTGAACAACATAATGGCAAGACATCTCACAGTAAATATAATTCCTGTTCAGGAATGAATCAGAAACCAAAGTAAACCCAGCTTATTACTTCAAATACAAATTAAGACTTTATTCAGCTTTACATCAAAAATTTTAATTTAGGTTATACAGACACTTTCAGTGTAGCACTCACCCTTCAGAGAAGTAGGCAAGAAATACAACTATACTATGTGTAGAATGTGTTAGGGGCACAAACCAGAATATCTATACTTTTGGAAAGAAAAAAAAGTCTATTTATACACATACTAACCTAAGTCATACAAATAAACTGTCCACTACAGAGAGTGATTTCATTTGATGCACAGCACTGGTGAATTTTTCTCACAGACTTATCAGTCTATTAACTTATCTTGTTAATGTTAATATAGGGAAAAGGAGAAAAAACAGCTTTCCTAACAAACAACATTAATACTTACTTAGAAGAGAAAAGCTTTATCTATTTAGTGAGTCTCTTTTCAGGTTTTATTCTTTTAGTTCATTTTCTAACTAAAGTCTGTCATTTGTAGTCAGGATATGAAAGATAAATACTTTTTTTTAGAGTAAATTGTCAAATTTTAAAAACTCAGGTTAACTTTTAGAGTTATTTACAGTTCTCTAAATGTTAGTCAACCAAATATCACCATACATCAAAACCTGAGTCTAAAATATTGACAAAATCCATGTGCTTTATGAGCACTGCAAGTATTTACTGGAAGAAATCAAGCCACAGATGACTAAGACACTATTACACACTGAGATTATGTATAGAGTGTGAAAACTGTGATTGAAAAGTAATTCTGGAATCAGCATATTCTGCTATGGCAATACATCTCTTTATATCAATTTCTACTGTATATATCATCTCCACTATTGAAAACAAACCCCTCTGAGGCATGACAGCACCTGATACAATCAGGAAATTTGTGCTGGAGTAACAAAATTGCTTTGATAAATAAGTTTTCCATTTTAGTGATTTCTCCTTTCTACAGTTATTTTTTATATCTGTTTCTGACAGTAAACTTACTGTTGCATAATTAAAAAAGATTAAACTGCATTGGCTGATATGACTTTGAAAGACATTCAATGAGAACTTTATAGAGTTTCCTGAGCAAAGGAAAAAAAAAAAAATTTGATGCTGTGACATTGTTCAATGTGTGTGGTTCCCAAGCATTTGAAGAAAAATTGTCAGAATGTTCAAGGCTAGTAGACTAGAACTTTTGTAACTTTGGCAATTAGAAAGTAAACTTTCACTTGATTTAAAGTTAAGTGGTTTTGCCTGCCTGCCTTTTTCTCTTTCTTTCTCTCCTTTTGTTTTCCTCCTATTTGCTTTTGATGCTGAAAAGAGTTCAGACCTTTGACATAGATAGCTATGCAGTAATGAATATATTATCGTCTCTTATAATATCAAAGCAGTAAAAATTATGATAAATCAAGAAAATATTGTATCAGTCATAAAGAAACAAAAAAATTCTGTTTAGCTCATAAAAATAGAGTAGAATTCCTCTCCCTCTATGGCCACACTCAGTGATGATGATGATATTGAAAGGAGGAGGAGAGTGGAAGGAAAGGGGAAGAGGAAAATGAGGGAAAACATCAAATTTTAAAAATGCCAAAGGTCACCCTAGCAGGATTGACCACAAGTTTTAAAAAACTTTTTAAAAAACCCTATAAGAAAGGTAATGTCCATTATCTGTCCAAAATTTTGTGAGGAAGTTTTCTGAGGGGAAACTATAAAAAGCATTTTAAAATTGTGGTTATGATAAGTAAGTACAGGTAAGCTTAATTTTCTATTTGTTTATTCATTTTACATTATTATTAAAGTCTAACTTTACACCAGGTGTTGTATTCAGCACTGAGCATACAGTGGGTAACAAACAAAAGAAAATTTACTCATACTTAACTTACACTTCAGTGTAAAGGAATATAAAGTAAACAGGTAAAATAGACACATCAGGAGCTAGGGTATTTAGATAAATAGCTGATTCTAGATCTGGGGCAGAGAAAAGCCAAGATAAATTTGATGTGCAGGGGTGAGCTTGACAGAGTTCCAAAAGTGGAACAATGTCAGCAATAAAACAGGTAATAGTGCCTTGTGAAAGTGTTGGCCCCTCAGCTGTGTCTGACTCTTTGCAGTCTGAGCCACTAGGGAAGCCCTAAAATTGTAGCTTGTCAGGCTTATCTGTCCATGGGATTCTCCTGGCAAGAATACTGGAGTGGAGAGACATTCCCTTCTTCAAAACTCAGGGATTGAACCTGGGTCTCCTGCTTTGTCGGCCTTTTCTTTACCATATGAGTCACCAGGGAAGCCCAATAGTATCTTACCCAAAGAATAAAATAATAAGAGCCTTAACAACATCAATAAATGATTTAATAAGTAAAAAATGGAGGAAAAGAGACATATTTACCTTCAAAAGAATTTGAAAATCTAAATGTAGATCATCTCCTTTTCAGGAGCTAGAGTTTAATTTCCTTCCCCTTGAGTGTGGACAGAATGTAGATACTGGATAGAGTATATAAAGGGGAAAAGAGTGCCATTGCAATGAAGACACATGAGAAATCAAGTGTTCAAGGTTAACATCATCAGTGGTAAGTCATGTTTATATAATGTATATCTGATATGATGCCACAGAAGTACTCTTCACCTCTGTCGTATTCCTCCCCCAATTCCACAGCTCTCATCTAATTATGAGAAAACATCAGATAAGATCAAACTGAAGGGCATTCTAAAAAAAATATCTAATCTCTTCCAAAGAGTGAAGGTCATGACAAACAAGGGAAGACTAATCAGAGAGGGGAAGGACTAAGGAGACATGGTATTTAAAAGGGTCATTGGATGCTGGACTGGATCCTGGAACAGAAAGATGTGTATTAGTGGAAAAACTAGAGAAATCTGAATGAAGTCTGATGTTTAGTTAATAGTATTGTATCCAAGTTAGACTCATAATTTTAACAAAGGAAACCTTGTTACAAATGAAGCTAACATTGGAGGAAGCTGGGCAAATTCTCTACTATCTTTGCAACTTTTCTGTACATATTAAACTATTCAAAAATAGGAAATTTTAGTTTATTTTTAAGTGGATTATACATCACTTATATATATATATATATATATATTTATGGCATGTATATGGGCATGTATTATATAATGACATATACGACAATTGTTAAGTGAAACTGAAGAGAGTGTTAGGGAATGTTCATAAAAGCCTTCAGCAAGGTGACAAGGATGACAATGACAGAAAGAAGAGAAAGAACCACCTATATTCAGAATCCACCTATATTCAGCTATCTGCCATCCAGACACACAGAACAGCTAGAGCTAAGGTCTGGAGGAGAGAGCTTCTGGAGTTTTATTCATTTTAACTCTTCGTTGTTAATAAAATGGCATAATGAAAATGGTGGGTCTTAAAAAAAAGTTATGAACATAAAGAAAGTGATCAGTTTCACACCAATGCTTTCCATTTTATTCAATTTAATAGAAAATATAAATCAAATCATTTTCTTTGGTTTATATTTTTATTTGGGAGTTGGGATTAAACTTTTTAGTAAAATTTTGACACTTGAATGTTAAAATAGCAATAAAATCCTTTGGGTCACTCTAAAATATTTCTAAAGAAATCTGGCATGAAAGCATGTCCTTTACTTTCTGAGCCACACATACATATTTTAAATTATAATGCAAAGAGGTAATTATCCTTAAAATAATGACTGGGAATAATGAAACAATAAGCCATCTGATCTAAACATGAATTAGAAAGGCTTTTCATCTGAGTACTAATTGTTTCATAACTTTGTATACTTATTCTATTGCCTTTTCAAACATCTGCCTATTAGTATATGTTAGAAATAGCAGTCAGTGAATATAAGAACATTCATAGTGAGGGTTGGCTAGCATCTCATTTGATTAAATTAACTTGCCAGTAAATGAAGTCTTCTCTTGGTTTCAGTGGCTATTTTTAGTCTTTTTATTAATTGGTTATTAATTTGTTAATGAAATAATTTGACATATTCTTATCATAGCTATCTTTATAAACAGATTCTGTATTATGCTAGAAACTATGAAAAGGAAACCTGGAAAAGATCAATTTTCTTTCCAATCCCAAAGAAAGGCAATGCCAAAGAATCTTCAATCCACCGCACAATTGCACTCCTATCACACGCTAGCAAAATAATGCTCAAAATTCTCCAAGCTTCAACAGCACATGATTGGAGAACTTACAGATGTTCAAGCTGGATTTAGAAAGGGCAGAGGAAACAGACATCAAATCTCCAACATCTGTTGGATCATAGAAAAATCAAGAGAAGTCCAGAGAAACATCTACTTCTGCTGCATTGACTATACTAAAGCCTTTGACTGTGTGGATCACAACAAACCGAAAAATTATTAAAGAGATAGGAATACCATGCCACCTTACCTGCCTCCTAAGAAATCTGCATGAAGGTCAAGAAGCAACAGTTAGAACTGGACCGTAAAAACAGACTGGCTCAAAACTGGGACAGTACATCCAGTACAGTACATCCAGTACAGTATGTCAAAGCTTTATATTGTCATCCTACTTATTTAACTTATATGCAGAGTACATTGTGAGAAATGTCAGGCTGGAGGAAGCACAAGCTGGAATCAAGAGTCCCAGGAAATATATCAATAACCTCAAATATGCAGATGACACCACCCTTATGGCCGTAAGCAAAGAGAAACTAAAGAGCCTCTTGATGCAAGTAAAAGAGGAGAGTGAAAGGGCTGGCTTAAAGCTCAACATTCAGAGAACTAAGATCATGGCATCTGGTCCCATCACTTCATAGCAAATAGATGGGGAAACAGTGGAAACAGTGACAGACTTAATTTTCTTGGGTTCCAAAATCACTGCAGATGGTGACTGCAGCCATGAAATTAAAAAACACTTGCTCCTTGGAAGAAAAGCTATGACCAATCTAGACAGCATATTAGAAAGCAGAGACATTACTTTGCTGACAAAGGTCCATCTAGTCAAAGCTATGGTTTCTCCAGCAGTCATATAGGGATATGAGACTTGGACTATAAAGAAAGCTGAGTGAGGAAGATTTGATGCTTTTGAACTGTGGCATTGTAGAAGACTTTTGAGAGTACCTTAGACTGCAAGAAGATCAAACCAGTCATTCCTAAAGGAAATAAATCCTGAATATTCATTGGAAAGACTGATGCTGAAGCTGATGCTCCAAAACTTTGGCCACATGATGTGAAGAACTGACTCATTGGAAAAGACCCTGATGCTGGGAAGGATTGAAGGCAGGGGGAGAGGGGGACAACAGAGGATGAGGTGGTGAATGGCATCACTGACTTGATGGATATGAGTTTCAGCAAGCTCCAGGAGTTGGGGATGGACAGGGAAGCCTGGCGTGCTGCTGTCCATGGGGTTGCAAAGCGTCAGACATGACTGAGTGATTGAACTGAACTGAGAAACTATGAAACCTCCTAAATCAAAATATTAATATTCTTATTCAGTTTAAATCCCTGCTTCATCATAATTCTAAATAATAACGATAAAAAGAAGTCCATTGCTTCCTGAGTGGCTCAGATGGTAAAGAATCTGCCTGTAATGCAGGAGACCCAGTTTTGATCACTGGGTCAGGAAGATCCCCTGGAGAAGGGAATGGCAACCCAATTTCACATTCTTGCCTGGAGAATTCCATGGACAGAGGACCCTGTGGGCTACAGTCCATGGAGTTACAAAGAGTCAAACATGACTGATTGGCTAACACTTTCACTTTCACTTTTCATTGGCTAAAAAATTATAAATCTTCAACTAATAGTACGGAGACAACTGGATAACCACATATGAAAGAATGAAGTTGGACCCTCACTTCACTCATGCAAAAATTAACTCAAAATGTATCAACATCATAAATATAAGAACAAAAATTATAAAACTATTAGAAGAAAACATATGGGTGGATTTTCACGTCCTCAGATTGGACAATGGATTCTTAGATCTGATACCAAAAACACAAGTAGTAAAAGAAAAATAAACTGAAATTTATGTAAAAAGAAAAAAAAAAAAACTTTTGTGTATGAAAGAACATTATCAAGAGAGTTTAAAAAAGGAAATCTACAGAATGGAAAGATATTTTAAATCATGTATTTGATATGAATTTCTATTCTGAAATATATAAAGAAATTTTACAACTCAACAACAAAAAGACAAAAGAACTGGTTTAAAAAAATGAGCAAAGAATTCAACAGACATTTTTCCTAAGAACATACACAAATGTCCAACATTCACACTAAAAGATGTTCCTGCATAAACATACATCTAAACCGCAATGAGATACCACTTCATACCCACTAGAATGACTATTTTTCTGTTTGTTTTTTAATGGGAAAGTAGCAAGTGTTGATAAAGATATAGAGAAATAGGTACATTACTTGTGGAAAATAAAATGGTGTGATAATCATGGCAAATGGTGGTTCCTCAATAAGCTAAATATAGATCATGTTTAAACATTAATCCAACCATTTTACTTCTAGGCAAATACTTAAAAGAAATGAGAACAGGTATATTATACTCAAACGTGTTCATGTATGTTCACAACAGCAATATTCACATTAGTCAACAGGTAGAAAGAATTCAGGTGTCACTGGTGGAGGATAAAATAACAAGGTGTAGCTACTTCCACAGTTTCATGAACTGGAATATTTATTCACCTATTAAAAACAACTGAAGTAGTGATACCTGCCGTATCTTGAACGAACCTCAAAAACGTGGTTAGGAAAAGTCAAACACAAAAAATCACATATTATGGTTTCTTTTATGTGTGTGCTCAGCCACGTCAGTCATATCTGACTCTTTGTGACGCTATAGACTGTGGTCCCCCAGGCTCCACTGTCCATGGGATTCTCCCAGGGGTTGCCGTGCCCTCCTTCAGGGGATCTTTCCAACACAGGGATCAAATCCATGTCTCCTGCATTACAGGCAGATTCTTTACCATTGAGCTCAATGAAAGGACTGACTGACTGAAAGATAAGAGAGCTCATCACAGATGATAAAAAATTTTGAAGACAAAGTCGGTGGTTGCACAACACAGTATATGCAGTAAATACAAATGAGTAGTACAATTCAAAATTGTTAATTTTATGTTATGTAGCCTTCCAATTTAATTCAACATTGGAGATATTAAAATATTATTCTGAGTTATTTTATTTTGTGATTTATGAAAAAAATACTTTTCAATTAGAAATACTATCTGCATGATTTAGATATAATAAATAGCCAATATTCTATGAAAGCAATGGCATAAAATGATCGATTCAATGACTGATTTTTGTTGGACTCTGTTTGCATTGAAAATATTTTTAATATCTCAGTTTTGAAGTATGTGCAGAATGTTTATCTAAGCACTGATCATTGAAATCTAATCCATTTAAAACACCATCTTAAGTCTCTTTTTTCTGATGCCACTCAAAATAGAAATGAGCTTGAAGGAAAAAGTCTGTCTATAACAGATGAGACCCTGTGTTGTCGACGTAGCTTGAGTATCAATGAACAACTCGACCCAGACCAACCCAAAGTATTCAATCCCAGATGGGAGAGTAGATAAAAAGAACATAACCAGCACAACACACAAACATTTGTCTTTAAGTCATCCAGATGAGTGTCCTCAAGAGAAGTTACTATGTCTTATTACTGTCAGAAATTGCCACTGCTACAATGTCTAGGGATTAGAAAGCACTTATTAATATTTGTTAGCTAAAGTGACTAAAATCTTGAATGAATTATTGGAGGGATGTTAGTAGATATCAGGAAGTTCCCTAGTCACTGAATAGAATATGGAGTAAAGGACTGGAAGTATGGCTCTCTGTCCTGAGTTTAAGCATTTCTTTGGCTTATTTGATATTTATGCAACCTGCTACAGAAAATATTTTTCTCTTTTCTCCTGCTTGGACCCTCTTTTATGAGGTGCTAGTATGTTTACCTGCACAAATTACCACTTGTAATGACTCTGTTGGTTATGACTGCCACGTTTGCTGATACCACTTCCTCTCAGGTTCTAGAGGTTTCTGAGGCACACGTTCTAGTTCTATGGGTTCTATGGAAAAGTGAGAGGATCTCCTCATTTCAGTGTTATACTGTTTCCAATTGTGTCACAACCAACTCTTGTGTACGTCAGTGCCTAAAAGAGATTTATTGTTACAATCCTTCACTTTCAGCTACATCATTCCCCATAAAAACCTCTCTCTCTTTTCTAAATTGGAGGAAAGTTCAAGTGACAAATACAAATTTAAAATTTCCCTCTTGCGTGACTTCAAAGTCTTTGTTGCAAATACGACTCTGTTGATAATTTTTCTTTATTTTTATTTTTTATTATTATTTTTTTTAATTTACAGTATTGTATTGCTTTAGCCACACATCAACATGCATCCGCCACAGATGTACACGTGTTCCCCATCCTGAACCCTCCTCCCACCTCCCTCCCCATACCATCCCTCTGGTTCATCCCAGTGCACCAGCCCCAAGCTTCCTGTATCCTGAATCGAACCTGGACTGGTGATTCGTTTTTTATATGATACTACATGTTTTAATGCCATTCTCCCAAATCATCCCCCCCGCCCTCCAACAGAGTCCAAAAGACTGTTCTATACATCTGTGTCTCTTTTGCTGTCTTGCATACAGAGTTGTCGTTACCATCTTTCTAAATTCCATATATATGCATTAGGCTAAGCTAAGTCACTTCAGTCGTGTCTGACTCTGTGCAACCACACAGACGGCAGCCCACCGGGCTCCCCCGTCCCTGGGATTCTCCAGGTGAGAACACTGGAGTGGGTTGCCATTTCCTTCTCCAGTGCAGGAAAATGAAAAGTGAAAGTGAAGTCGCTCAGTCGTGTCCAACCCTCAGCGACCCCATGGACTGCAGCCTACCAGGCTCCTCCATCCATGGGATTCTCCAGGCAAGAGTAGTGGAGTGGGGTGCCATTACCTTCTCCGATATATATGCATTAGTATACCGTATTGGTGTTTTTCTTTCTGGCTTCAATTCAGTTCAGCTCAGTCGCTCAGTCATGTCCGACTCTTGTGACCCCATGAATCGCAGCACACCAGGCCTCTCTGTCCATCACCACTCCCAAAGTTCACTGAGACACACGTCCATCGAGTCAGCGATGCCATCCAGCCATCTCATCCTCTGGCGTCCCCTTCTCCTCCTGCCCCCAATCCCTCCCAGCATCAGAGTCTTTTCCAATGAGTCAACTCTTCGCATGAGGTGGCCAAAGTACTGGAGTTTCAGCTTTAGCATCATTCCTTCCAAAGAAATCCCAGGGCTGATTTCCTTCAGAATGGACTGGTTGGATCTCCTTGCATTCCAAGGGACTCTCAAGAGTCTTCTCCAACATCACAGTTCAAAAGCATCAATTCTTCAGCACTCAGCCTTCTTCACAGTCCAATTCTCACATCCATACATGACCACAGGAAAAACCATAGCCTTGACTAGACGGACCTTTGTTGGCAAAGTAATGTCTCTGCTTTTGAATATGCTATCTAGGTTGGACATAACTTTCCTTCCAAGGAATAAGCGTCTGGCTTACTTCACTCTGTATAATAGGCTCCAGTTTCATCCACCTCATTAGAACTGAATCAAATGTATTCTTTTTAATGGTTGAGTAATACTCCATTGTGTATATGTACCACTGCTTTCTTATCCATTCATCTGCTGATGGACATCTAGGTTGCTTCCATGTCCTGGCTATTGTAAACAGTGCTGCGATGAACATTGGGGTACACGTGTCTCTTTCCCTTCTGGTTTCCTCAGTGTGTATGCCCAGCAGTGGGATTGCTGGATCATAAGGCAGTTCTATTTCCAGTTTTTTAAGGAATCTCCACATTGTTCTCCTAGTGGCTGTACTAGTTTGCATTCCCACCAACAGTGTAAGAGGGTTCCCTTTTCTTCACACCCTATCCAGCATTTATTGCTTGTAGACGTTTGGATCGCAACCATTCTGACTGGCATAAAATGGTACCTCATTGTGGTTGTGATTTGCATTTCTCTAATAATGAGTGATGTTGAGCATCTTTTCATGTGTTTGTTAGCCATCTGTATGTCTTCTTTGGAGAATTATCTATTTAGTTCTTTGGACCATTTTTTGATTGGGTCGTTTATTTTTCTGGAATTGAGCTGCAGGAGTTGCTTGTATATTTCTGAGATTAGTTGTTTGTCAGTTGCTTCATTTGCTATTATTTTCTCCCATTCTGAAGGCTGTCTTTTCACCTTGCTTATAGTTTCTTTTGTTGTGCAGAAGCTTTTAATTTTAATTAGATCCCATTTGTTTATTTTTGCTTTTATTTCCAATATTCTGGGGAGAAGGTGATGGCACCCCACTCTAGTACTCTTGCCTGGAAAATCCCATCCACGGAGGAGCCTGGTGGGCTGCAGTCCGTGGGGTCGCAAAGAGTCATACACGACTGAGCAACTTCATTTTCACTTTTCACTTTCATGCATTGGAGAAAGAAATGGCAACCCACTCCAGAGTTCTTGCCTGGAGAATCCCAGGGACAGCAGAGCCTGGTGGGCTGCTGTTTATGGGGTCTCATAGAGTCGGACACGACTGAAGCGACTTGGCAGCAGCAGCAGCAGCAGGGAGGTGGGTCATAGAGGATTCTTCTGTGATGTATGTCAGAGAGTGTTTTGCCTATGTTCTCCTCTAATATTTTTATAGTTTCTGGTCTTATGTTTAGATCTTTAATCCATTTTGAATATATTTTTGTGTATGGTGTTAGAAAGTGCTCTAGTTTCATTCTTTTATAAGTGGTTGACCAGTTTTCCCAGCACCACTTGTTAAAGAGATTGTCTTTTCTCCACTGTATATTCTTGCCTCTTTTGTCAAAGATAAGGTGTCCATAGGTACATGGGTTTATCTCTGGGCTTTCTATTTTGTTCCATTGATCTATATTTCTGTCTTTGTGCCAGTACCATACTGTCTTGATGACTGTGGCTTTGTAGTAGAGCCTGAAGTCAGGCAGACTGATTCCTCCAGTTCCATTCTTCTTTCTCAAGATTCCTTTGGCTATGTGAGGTTTTTGTATTTCCATAGAAATTGTGAAATTATTTGTTCTAGCTCTGTGAAGAATACCGTTGGTAGCTTGATAGGGATTGCATTGAATCTATAGATTGCTTGGATAGTATACTCCTTTTCACTATATTGATTCTTCTGATCCATGAGCATGGTATATTTCTCCATCTATTAGTGTCCTCTTGGATTTCTTTCATCAGTGTTTTATAGTTTTCTGTATATAGGTCTTTAGTTTCTTTAGGTAGATATATTCCTAAGTATTCTATTCTTTTCATTGCAATGGTGAATGGAATTGTTTCCTTAATTTCTCTTTCTGTTTTCTCATTATTAGTGTATAGGAATGCAAGGGATTTCTGTGTGTTGATCTTATATCCTGCAACTTTACTATATTCATTGGTTAGCTCTAGTAATTTTCTGGTGGAGTTTTTAGGGTTTTCTATGTAGAGGATCATGTCATCTGCAAACAGTGAGAGTTTTACTTCTTCTTTTCCAATTTGGACTCCTTGTATTTCTTTTTCTGGTCTGATTGCTGTGGCCAAAACTTTCAAAACTATGTTGAATAGTAGTGGTGAGAGTGGGCACCATAGTCTTGTTCCTGACTTTAGGGGAAATGTTTTCAATTTTTCACCATTGAGGATAATGTTTACTGTAGGTTTGTCATATTTTTTCTTTAATATGCATTCATAATAACAGGCTTCTCAGTCCCACATACTAAGAGATTTTTCAGGCTGGATTCACCATTTCAATAGTGACAAGGCTTAGGATGAAGTTTCCCTTAACTCACCCTCACTCAGCACAGAGATAAAGATAACACTTGTCCATGGCATCTTATAAATACAATTTTCCAGTCATTTGTATTTATCAAATACATTTGAGGATTTTCTTGCAAAATTGTTTTAGAAACAGGGGTATCTCACCATATCCAACCCTTTGTTTTTAGTGTGAATGATTAAAACCATTAAAAGAACCTCAGTAACAAAAGGAATATAAAATAGGGAATATAACAAAAGCACTGATTTGCAACATGCAAAAGGACTGATATACTGTACACTATATGAAAAGCAGATGAAAGAGATGAAAAGAGCAGCCATAAAGTCTAAAAAATATGGACAGATTTTTAACATACACATACGCATTTGAGGGACAAGGAGCATTTATGAAAGTTTCAAAAAATGTCAACTTTGCTCAACCTGATGGCAGACTGTTTTCTATTTTTGCATGACAAACTAAGAATTACAAAAATTTCAATATATAGAAGTAATTTTAAATTTTATATTTTAACAAATCTTTATTTCAAAGCCCTTCTAAAACTAGTATTCCTGATGTCCAAACATTAGTACAATATAAAACTGTGTTTAGGATGGCAGAGAAAGTGAAAGTGTTAATTGTTCAGTAGTGTCCGACTCTATGGACAACCCCATGGATCAGGTTCCTCTGTCCATGGAGTTCTCCAGGCAAGAATATGGAAGTAAGTTGCCATTCCCTTCTCCAGGGGATCTTCCTGACCCAGGGATCAAACCCTGGTCTCCCACACTGCAGGCAGATTCTTTATCTTCTGAACCATCAAAGATTCTGATTATTCCCAACATATATGACTCTTTTTTTTTTTTTTTTCCCCAAGAAAATCTACACTGCCTACCTTCTTGCAGCAAGATTTAGCCATGCGATTTAGTTCCGTTCAATGACAGAGGATGAGATGGTTAGATGGCATCACTGACTCAATGGACATAAGTTTGGGTAGACTCTGGGAGTTGGTGATGGACAGGGAGGCCTGGCATGCTGCAGTTCATGGAGTCACAAAGAGTCAGACAAAACTGAGCAACTGAACTGAACTGAATGATATAAAATGTTCTGTGCAATTTTCAGTTTATATTTTCAAAAAGAAAGACGCATGCCATGTGTTAAGATTCTGCAAACATAGAAAAAACAAGACAGCCCTTTTCCATCCCTGAACTGTTCACATTTCATTTATAAAAGAGAGAAATAATCTTCTGTCTACCATTGTTTCTCTTGGTTCTTTATATTCTAATACAAGAGACAATAGCTCTTATATTATAATTATTAGTTAGAATAATTAGAATTTTTTTTGCAATTTTTAGTAATTATTTTTTGGAAAGTCTTGAAAGTTTAGTTTCTATAATTAAAGTGGCCATAACTATTACCAAAAAATTGCCTTTATTTAAGAAATTTTCCAGAAAGGGCATTTCAATTTCACAAAAATAAAGCAAAGGCTATTTTTTGTTTTGGGTAAGTAATTGCAATTTTGAATATAAATGCCGGGTATTAGCTTAAACTATAAATATAAATTATAGCAAAATAGACAGCAAGACACATATCAGTTGTGCTAATGAAGAATGGTAAAAAAAAAGAAAAGTTATTCATAACGTGTTACTTAAGCACAAATAACCCAAACATCAGAAAAATCCCCCTGTGACAAGAAAGGTGGAATTTTCCCCTTGTAGTTAGAGTACTTATCTTAAAAAAAATTACCTTTGTCCATAACATTGGGTATTGGATTTAGGTGAATAATAGGAAGGACTTGTTTTCTAATACTGAAGGCTCTTTAGTGCAATATGAAGGCCCTGGAATTTGTTCCTTCATTATGAACATGAGGTACCACGGAGATGGATTTTAAAATCTATAAATACAGTCACTGGAAACAATTTCCTAACTTACTCTCTGTGCTATAGTTCTGTGTGTGTTACTCCAGTCAGTCATGTCCAACTCTTTGTGATCCCATGGATTGTAGCCCACCAGGCTCCTCTGTCAATGAGGGTTCTCCAGGTAAGAATTTTGGAGGGGTTTGCCATTTCTTCCTCCAACCCAGTGATAGGGATCTTCCCAGCCCAGGGATTGAAACCGAGTCTCCTGCACTGTGGGCAGATTTTTTACCACCTGAGCCAACAGGTAAGCCTGTGTTATAGTTCCAATGTATCTTAAATATTCAGTAAAGCTTTAAGAAACACTAGCTTAGTTTATGAGAAATTTTGGAGAATTAAGGATTAACTGTATTTGTGCTAAAAAGAAAAAAATGATATAGAGCTAATCAATTTGAAGATATTAGATAGTAAAGAATTCTTGAAAAAACAGTATTTACAGTATCCAGAGAAGACAGAGTAGTGCAAGATAAATAATGGTAGAACATATAAGCATTACTTGAGACTTCCTGGAAGAACTTTAAATTAAAAAATGACAAGTAGAAGATAAGACTTTCTGCAAAATTGAGACAAGAACCAAAGAAAGAACTATTCAACTGTAAGTCTAATTTTCTGGTGCAAACAACTGTCTTAAAGTAGCATCACATTGTTACTAACACAGAAACCAAATCTTCTCCCCGCTACCAGAGGTATCTTACCTCAATCTCTCTTGCTCTCCTGTCTTTTATTTCTTTCTTGCTCTTGTTATCTTCTTCTTGCTCTTTTAAATCTCTTTTCCCTTTCTTTTAAGTCTATTTTGCATAGAATTATAAACTTCTTTTACATTGCATTCTCCATTTTTTATAGTTTATTTTCTTTAGAATCCTAAAGCTCTGTGACATGGATTATATGCCTAGATCACTTTTGAATGGAAAAGGGGTTGTGTTAGGCATACTAATCACAGGACAAAGAGTTTAATCTAGACAGCATAAAAATCTCAACTGAAAAACACAGCTCTTCAAAGTTCCAAAGCCAGTTGTGATTGGAAGTCTTATACTCCTCAACATCCTATAAGGCAATCACTGTCATAGAACAACTAACTAATATTCTCTAAAATAACATGACTAAATATTAGTTATAACTAGTCTAAAGGAAATTATGCAATGCAAGTTATATAGATATATTTCATGAGGAATATTAAGCTAATGAAAATGAGTTTATAGTAACATCTACTATCAAAAAAGAAAACAAAAACAACTATTGGAACATATTTTAAGTATGTAACTTAGTGTTGTAAAAGAAGTTTTATGTTGTCTACCTCTCAATTAATTCAAACTACACTGCATAAATGGCAACCAGCTCCAGTATTCTTGCCTGGAAAAATCCCATGGACAGAGAAGCCTGATGAATTACAGTTCATGGGGTCGCAAAGAGGTGGGCATCACTGATGCAACTGAGCACATATGCATATATGTATGAGCACACTGTATATTATTTTGGGCTCCAAAATCATTGCAGATGGTGATTGCAGCCATGAAATTAAAAGATGCTTACTCCTTGGAAGAAAAGTTATGACTAACTTAGACAGGATATTAAAGAACAGAGACATTACTTTGCCAAGAAAAGTCTGTCTAGTCAAGGCTACAGTTTTTCCGGTAGTCATGTATGGATGTGAGAGTTGGACTATAAAGAAAGCTGAGCACCAAAGAATTGATGTTTTTGAACTGTGGTGTTGGAGAAGACTCTTGAGAGTCCCTTGGACTGCAAGGAGATCCAATCAGTCCATCCTAAAGGAGATCAGACCTGGGTATTCATTGAAAGGACTGATGTTGAAGCTGAAACTTCAATACTTTGGCCACCTGATGTGAAGAGCTGACTCATTTGAAAAGACCTTGATACTGGAAAAGATTGAGGGCAGGAGGAGACAGGGACGACAGAGTATGAGATGGCTTGATGGAATCACCGACTCAATGGCCATGGATTTGGGTGAACTCTGGGAGTTGGTGATGGACAGGGAGGCCTGGTTTGTTGAGGTTCATGGGGTTGCAAAGAGTCAGACACGGCTGAGTGACTGAACTGAACTGAACTGATTATCCTAAAAATAGATGGGGATAGAAAACTCAGTCCAGGAACATATGAAACAAGATTATACGGTGTCAGTTCAGTTTAGTTCAGTCACTCAGTCATGTCCGACTCTTTGTGACCCCATGAACCACAGCATGCCAGGCCTCCCTGTCCATCACCAACTGCTGGAGTCTACCCAAACCCATGTCCTTTCAGTCGGTGATGCCATTCAACCATCTCATCCTCTGTCATCCCCGTCTCCTCCTGCTCTCATTCTTTCCCAGCATCAAGGTCTTTTCAAATGAGTCAGCTCTTCACATCAGGTGGCCAAAGTATTGGAGTTTCAGCTTCAACATCAGTCTTTGCAATGAACACCCAGGACTGATCTCCTTTAGTATGGACTGATTGGATCTCCTTGCAGTCCAAGGGACTCTCAAGAGTCTTCTCCAACACCACAGTTCAAAAACATCAATTCTTTGGCGCTCAGCTTTCTTTATAGTCCAACTCTTACATCCATACATGACTACCGGAAAAACCGTAGCCTTGACTAGACAGACCTTTGTGGCAAAGTAATGTCTCTGCTCTTTAATATCCTTTCTAGGTTGGTCATAACTTTCCTTCCAAGGAGTAAGCATCTTTTAATTTCATGGCTGCAATCACCATGTGCAGTGATTTTGGAGCCCAGAAAAATAAAGTCAGCCACTGTTTCTACTGTTTCCCCATCTATTTCCCACGAAGTGATGGGACCAGGTACCATGATCTTAGTTTTCTGAATGTTGAGCTTTAAGCCAACTTTTTCACTCTGCCCTTTCACTTTCATCAAGAGGGTCTTTTGTTCTTCTTCACTTTCTGCCATATGGGTGGTGTCATCTGCATATCTGAGGTTATTGATATTTAGGATAATAGAATAAAAATATGATATTACAGAAGCATTCTTACTAAGAAGAGAGAAACAAATCTTTTGGCAAAATTACACAACAGCTTAGAGAGGCACTACGACTATTATAAGAAAACAGTATGCACTGTTTTCTACAGGTTTCAAAGGAACACTAGAATTAAAATGGCCATTTCAATGTATACCACTTTCCACTTATGAAACCTCTTCAATATCACGTCCCCAGTTTTATACTAGGAAAAAACAAATGGAGCCAACTGACTGAGAGCCTAAGCCAAGGCTGACCTCAGGGAGAAGAAAAGGATTATTCCAAGTAGTTTATAGGAATAGGTGAGGCAAGGAAAGAGAGAAAAGATCCTGTGACAACTATTTGGAGTGGATTCAGAATAGCTGGCATACACTGGAATGGGTAGGCAAACATCCCCTAAGAATCTATTTGAAAAAAGTACCCAACGAAAGGAGGGAAGAACTTCAAAACCTACTACACATGACATCTGAATCATAATTATCACATACCTGGACTTTTCTGTCAAGGAAAGCCCAATTTACAGAGGCACACCAGATGGTACAATCATCTTTTCTTTGTTTATATTTGGTTTATGCAAAAATAAACAAATAATCTTTCAAGAAGTTTGGTTTACATTTGCCTTACACATTGTCCTTTCATAGACCCTTTTATATTCATCCATGTCCACTGTAAATTTCCTCTAAAGTTATCCTTACTCAAAAATTATACAACCTCAGTCCATGACTCCTACCTGTAAAGCAGTTCTGTGTTTTTAAAACTATTTCACATAACATTACTCTCTCACACAGTCTTTCTAAAAGTTACAACTTTCTCATCATCAAAATTTTATAAATCTTTTTGACCTTAAAATTATGTAGACAACTTTTATTAAGTGTAAAACAATACCCTATGCATTTTTTATATGCTTAGCACTTCAACAACCCTCTAAAATAGTTTGTATTTTTTTTTTTTTCTGTGTGGTAACAAATGAATTTTATTTTTTGGTATTTTTAAAAACAACTTTCAAGTTTTCTTTTTTTTTTAACATATGTATAGTTGAGTTACAAGATTATGTTAATTTCAGGTATACAACATACTGATTCAATGTTTTATAGATTATATACCATACAAATTATTATGAAATATTTACTATATTCCCTGGGCTGCACATTTTATCCCTTATTTATTTTATAACAGTAGTTTATATCTCTTAATCCTCTTCATCTATTTTGCCCTTCTGACCAAAAAAAAAATCTCATTACTAATTCACATTTTAAATGAGAAAAATGAGGACCTGGGGTTTAACTTACTTGAAATTAGTTTTATTCTGCTATTGCTTAACTCCCTCTTACCTGTTTTGATTATAATTGCATCTCATTAAAATAATTCATGAATTTTGAGACTATTTAAAATTTTAGGGAATTAGGTTTTTTTAACCAAGAGCATGGGACCTCTTTTCATTTGTTATATTTCTTTTTATCACTGTTGTCTTATTTTAAATTTTCCTTCCAGTTTTATTGAAATATAATTGACATACAATACTATATAAGTTAGACGTACAGCATGATTTGACTTATCCACATCATGAAATGATTATCATGATAAGTTTAGTGAGTGTTCATCTACTCATATAAATACAACATTAAAGAAATAGAAAAAAAATACTTTTCTCTGTGATAAGAACTCCTAGCATTTACTCTCTTAACAACTCTCATGCATAATATTACTGCTGCTGCTAAGTCACTTCAGTTGTGTCCGACTCTGTGCAACCCCATAGACGGCAGCCACCAGGCTCCGCATCCCTGGGATTCTCCAAGCAAGAACACTGGAGTGGGTTGCCATTTCCTTCTCCAATGCATGAAAGTGATAAGTGAAAGTGAAATCGCTCAATCGTGTCCAACTCTCAGCGACCCCGTGGACTGCAGCCTACCAGGCTCCTCTGTCCATGGGATTTTCCAGGCAAGAGTACTGGAGTGGGGTGCCATTGCCTTCTCTGATGCATAATATATAGCAGTATTAATTATATTAATCATGTTGTACATTACCAACCCTAGTCCTTTTCTATCTTATAACTGGAAGTTTGTATTTTTGACCTCTTCATCCAATTACCCCTGCCCACACTCCCTGCCTCTGGTAACAAGTCTAAGCTCCTTTTTGATGAGTTTGTTTGCTTGTTTTAAAATTCTGATGTAAAACTGACTTAAACACTATGTTAGTTCCTGGTATACAATATACTGATTCAGTATTTCTAGATATTTAAAAATGAAATTTTTTGGTAATGACTGTATGAGGTCTTAGTGTTTAGTTTGAACTAGTCTCAAAATTACATTGGGGAGATTTTCGTCTTTTACAGTCTGTAATTTTTGAATAACATTAGACTTAACCACTCTTTAAAGGTCAGTAGATAATTCTGAAGGGTATTCCTTGGGCTATTTTAAAATAGTAAAACTTTAATCACCTTTTCAATATCTCTAGAGGGTTATCCAAAAAATTTTCATATTCTTAGATGAGTTTGGTTTGCCAGGAAAGGAGCCTCTTAGAAGTCCTCTTAGACTTATAATTTGTTGTCAATATCTTATACACAGTATTCTCTTAAAATTTTTAAAACTTCATGCACATCAGTTATTTCTCTATTTTTAATTTTTGATAATGTTATTTCCAATTTCTAATCTATTTTGCAAGGAATATAAGGTATTTAACTTTTTAAGGAAATATATTTTGGATGTATTTTCTACATTTTTTAACTTTATTGATTTTAGCTACACTTATTTGTCTTCACATTATTTTTTCTAAGATCTTATACTGAATGACTAGTTACTTCATGTTTAATTTTTCTTTCAGTATGATCTTGTCTCTTAACTGCTTTCATCTTTTTATCTCTGTCAATATGAACTACATTATAAGCAATTTCTTCATTATCATTTTCCAGTTTATGAATTCACATTATGATTGTGTTCTGTGGAGACTATATCTTGTTTGTTGCATGATTTATTTTCATGAACCTTTATTTGCACAGCTATTTTCTATACAAACAAGATTTTTTTAATAAGTCATATTTAAAGAAAATTGTTGCCTTCCTCTATTTCTTTAAACAACTTCAACACGTGTTTTAAATTTAATTTTAGATTTTTCTATATTGATTTTTATATAACAGGATTCACACTTTGATAATATTATTGTCCTCCTCTCTGTTTTTTATGTTTCGAATACTGTCACGCTGAATTATTATGAGGGAGTTTTTTTTAAAATATTATTATTTGGGATTTTTTTTTGTTTTTGTTTTCAAAATCTCTTAGTTTCTTTTACTGTCCCTCTATGGTTACCTCCCTCTTCCTGCTGGTTGTCTCTTCTTGGCCCTCCAGACTCTGTATAACAAAAATTCTTAAAATCTTTTTAGAATTACTCCCTCCAGGTGATCTGGGGTTATAACAATGAGGTCACTGTCTGTAGTAAGTATTGTTACTTGACACCACATTATCAGGTAACAGGGGGGAAACAGGTCAGGAAGGCAGGGGCAGAGAGTACTCTAGCTCTGTCATTAAACAGGAGACCTGTATGCAGTTCTTCAGCTTTCATTGGGCAATTTTAAACTTTTTCATCTCCTAGAAAATAGAATTTCTTGCCTCCCAAGCATAATTCCACAAACAGACCCTACCATATTGACTTCCTGTTAACTCTTTATTTGATCTTTTCTGTCTTATTTTTCTCCACTTTATGTTTTGCTGCCATAGTTTATGTTTAGGGAGGATTATAGAAGTATGATGAAAGTGAAAGTGGAGAGTGAAAAAGTTGGCTTAAAGCTCAACATCGAGAAAACGAAGATCATGGCATCTGGTCCCATCACTTCATGGGAAATAGATGGGGAAACAGTGGAAACAGTGTCAGACTTTATTTCTTGGGGCTCCAAAATCACTGCAGATGGTGACTGCAGCCATGAAATTAAAAGACGCTTACTCTTTGGAAGGAAAGTTATGACCAACCTAGATAGCATATTCAAAAGTAGAGACATTACTTTTCCAACAAAGGTTAGTCTAGTCAAGGCTATGGTTTTTCCTGTGGTCATGTATGGATGTGAGAGTTGGACTTTGAAGAAAGCTGAGTGCTGAAGAATTGATGCTTTTGAACTGTGGTGTTGGAGAAGACTCTTGAGAGTCCCTTGGACTGCAAGGAGATTCAACCAGTCCATTCTGAAGGAGATCAGCCCTGGGATTTCTTTGGAAGGACTGATGCTAAAGCTGAAACTCTAGTACTTTGGCCACCTCATGCAAAGAGTTGAATCATTCGAAAAGACTCTGATGCTGGGAGGGATTGGGGGCAGGAGGAGAAGGGGATGACAGAGGATGAGATGGCTGGATGGCATCACTGACTTGATGGACATGATTCTGAGTGAACTCCGGGAGTTGGTGATGGACAGTGAGGCCTGGCGTGTTGTGATTCATGGGGTCGCAAAGAGTTGGACACGACTGAGCAACTGAACTGAATTGATGGACGTATAAGTTCATTATGTTACTTCTACTGGAAGCTCTATCTTTTTTATTCTTTGGAACAATTAAAACAGCAGAGAAATAATATATTTCTTGAAGCTTGGTAAACATGCTCAACTGTGCCCCTCTCAAAAAAAAAAAAAAAAAAAAGCATGATTGTCAAACTTCTGTCTTGCTATTGGCAGCTGTGACTACATTTAAATTTACTTTTACATTCTAATCTTTCTAAAATTACACTTGAAATTTATTTTATAGAAAAACATTCTGCAATGCAGGAGTCTGCCTGCAGTGTAGGAAATGCAGATTGGATCCCTGGATTGAGAAGATCCCCAAGAGAAGGAAACTGCAAACCACTCCAATATACTTGCCTAGGAAATCCTATGAACAGTGGAGCCTGGCAGGCTACAGTCCATAGGGTCACAAGAGTCAGACACAACTTAGCAACTAAACCACAATTCATTTTATTTATATATAGATTAAGCCACTTCTACATTATATTGTTTTTCTTCATGCTATTTTTATAATTTAACTCTTCCATTGCTCTAACCGTATTTGTTTTGTTTTGATTTGGGAGAAATACATGTGCATATATGTGTATATGTATGCGTTTTCTTTTAATTCTTCCATATATGTATGATATCCAGCCTTTAGACTTAAGTAATATATGTATGCATATGTTAATAAAAAGTCAAACTTTGCAAATATACAAAGTACTTCTGATCAAAATACAGTTCTTTTCTTTTCTGATAAAAAGTTAAATATCTAGTAAAATGATGTGTCTATACATACATATGTCTTGGGAAAAAGAAAATCAAACTTACAGAAAAGAGCAGGGATAGGATATATTAAAAACATATAAATATAATTTACCCAGATTTACTTATTGTTATTATTTTATCTTATTTTATTTCATTTGCTTTATTACATTCTGTGTGTGTGCACACATGCATTTAATTTCCTTTTTAATAATTTAGATTGAGCTTCATACATCATGTTTCTTAGTTTAACCCTAAATTATAGCTCACCATGCATTTCCTAAGAATAGGGATATGTTATTACATAGTCAAGACAGTTATTAAAGAAAGTTTTGATATCATATTTTATCTAATCTTGTGTCCATTTTCTGATTTGTTCCTGTCGAACCAGTCGTTTGCATCCTATCATATTTTTTTTTTTTTCATTCTGGTGAAGGTGATCTGATTTTGCATTAAATGCCATGTCTTTCAAATCTCATTTAAATTGGAGAACAGCAAGAGCCTTTTTGTATTTTTTTTTTCCAGTGGCAGTTTTAAGGAAAATTCTTAAAAAAAAAAAAAAAGCTCATTATTTGGGTTTTGTTTGACATTTTCTATGATTAGATTCAGGTTATGGATTCCTAGAAAAAGTTCTACACAGGTGAAATGATGTCATATCTGGACATTTGATATTCAATTATCCCTCATTGGTGATATTAATTCTGTTTATATAGCCCAATCTCATTCAATTTCTTTACTGGATACTTACTTATACTTACTGTATAGGATCAAGCAAATAACTTATTCTTCCTGAAATATTTCCAAAACAAAACCTTTCCTTCTCTACCATGTTTATTTTGACATCATCTTTTATTTTTAATTAAATGATTGATGTTGGCATTGATATAGATAAATGGATTTATTTTTATATATAATTTTTTATAATTTATTTTTGGGCCAAATTTTCCTGATATTCAAGTTGTCTAACATATCACACAAAGGCACTCATCTCACATGCTAGCAATGGCCCCCCTCCAGTACTCTTGCCTGGGAAATCCCATGGACGGAGGAATGGGGTCGCTAAGAGTCAGACACGACTGAGCAACTTCTCTCTCACTTTTCACTTTAATGCATTGGAGAAGGAAATGGCAGCCTACTCCAATGTTCTTGCCTGGAGATTCCTAAGGACAGAGGAGCCTGGTGGGCTGCCATCTATGGGATCGCACAGAGTTGGACACGACTGACATGACTTAGCAGCAGCAGCAGCAGCAGCACATGCTAGCAAAGTAATGCCAAAATTCTCCAAGCCAGGCTACAGCCATAAGTAAACCGTGAACTTCCAGACGTTCAAGCTGGTTTCAGAAACGGCAGAGGAACCAGAGGTCAAATTGCCAACATCCATTGGATCATCGAAAAAGCAAGAGAGTTCCAGAAAAACATCTATTTCTGCTTTATTGACTATGCCAACGCCTTTGACTATGTAGATCACAATAAACTGTGGAAACATCTGAAAGAGATGGGAATACTAGACCACCTGACCTGCCTCTTGAGAAATCTGTATGCAGGTCAAGAAGCACCAGTTAGAACTGGACATGGAACAACAGACTGGTTCCAAATAAGAAAAGGAGTACATCAAGGCTATATATTGTAACCCTGCTTATTTAACTTATATGCAGAGTACATCATGAGAAATGTGGGTCTGGAGGAAGCACAAGCTGGAATCAAGATTGCCAGGAGAAATATGAACAACCTCAGATATGCAGATGATACCACCCTTATGGCAGAAAGTGAAGAGGAACTAAAAAGCCTCTTGATGAAAGTGAAAGAAGAAAGTGAAAAAGTTGGCTTAAAGCTCAACATTCAGAAAATGAAGATCATGGCATCTGGTCCCATCACTTCATGGCAAATAGATAGGGAAACAGTGGAAACAGTGTCAGACTTTAATTTTCTTGGCTCCAAAATCACTGCAGATGGTGATTGCAGCCATAAAATTAAAAGACGCTTACTCCTTGGACAGAAAGTTATGACCAACCTAGATAGTATATTCAAGAGCATAGACATTACTTTGCCAACAAAGGTCTGTCTAGTCAAGGCTATGGTTTTTCCAGTGGTCATGTATGGATGTGAGATTTGGACTGTGAAGAAAGCTGAGCACCGAAGTTCACTTCAGTTCAGCTCAGTTCAGTCGCTCAGTTGTGTCCAACTCTTTGCGACCCCATGAATCACAGCATGCCAGGCCTCCTTGTCCATCACCAACTGCTGGAGTTCACTCAAACTCACGTCCATTGAGTTGGTGATGCCATCCAGCCACCTCATTCTCTGTCATCCCCTTCTCCTCCTGTCCCCAATCCCTCCCAGCATCAGGGTCTTTTCCAATGAGTCAACCCTTTGTAGGAGGTGGACAAAGTATTGGAGTTTCAGCTTCAGCATCAGTCCTTCCAATGAACACGCAGGACTGATCTCCTTTAGGAAGGACTGGCTGGATCTCCTTGCAGTCCAAGGGACTCTCAAGAGTCTTCTCCAACAGCACAGTTCAAAAGCATCAATTCTTCAGTGTTCAGCTTTCTTCATAGTCCAACTCTCACATCCATAATCCTATTTAAAAACACTCAAAAATTATTTTTTGCAGAAATTCATATTTTCAACTTTGGGCTGATAAAATACTGTCAAACAATGAAATCTTTGGATGTAATATGACTGAAGTTGGAAACTAGGTCTCAGTGTTCTTGATTGGGAATGCTCCTATTTATACAAGTCCACATGATTTTCTTTCAAGTCTATGTAGATTGATGTTAAAGTGATTGTAAATATTGACTGAAATCTTTATATACATGTGGTTAAGAATAAGACTGAAAAGAGAACTTCATTTGGTTTGGTTTGGAGAGAATCCAAGTCAGGGAAATGTATACTAAAGCATACAAAGGAAAACAGTATAGTTTAAAAGGTGCTATACATGGTCATCAGTGATACTGGTCTGTAATTTTCCTTTTTTGTGGTATCTTTGTCTGGGTTTTGGTATCAGCATGATGATGGCCTCATAAAATGACTTTGAAAGTCTTCCTTCCTCTGCTTTTCTTAGAAGTTTCAGAAGGTTACATGTTAACTCTTCTCTAAATGTTTGATAAAATTCTCCTGTAAAACTATCAGGTCCCGGACTTTTGTTTGTTGGGAGATTTTTTAGTCACAGTTTCAATTTCAGTGCTTGTAACCGGTCTGTTCATATTTTCTATTTCTTCCTTTTTCAGTCTTGGGAGACTGTACCTTTCTAAGAATATGTCCATTTCTTCCAGTTTGTCCATTTTATTGGCATAAAGTTGCTCATACAAGTCTTGTATGATCCTTTGTATTTCTGTGAAGTCAGTTGTAACTTCTTTTTCATTTCCAAGTTTATTGATTTGAATTCTCTCCATTATTTTCTTGATGCGTCTGGCTAAAGGTTTATCAATTTTGCTTACATTTCCAAGAACCAGCATTTAGTTTCATTGATCTTTGCAATTGTTTTCTATTATGTAATTTATTTCTGCTCTTGTCTTTTTCTTTCCTTTTAATAACTTTAGTTTTTGCTTGTTCTTCTTCCTCTAGTTGATTTAGGTGTGAAAGTGAAAGTGAAAGTGAAGTCACTCAGTCATGTCTGACTCTGCAACGCCGTGGACTGTAGCCTACCAGGCTCCACCGTCCATGGGATTTTCCAGGAAAGAGTACTGGAGTGGGTTTCCATTTCCTTTTCCAGGAGATCTTCCCAACCCAGGGATTGAACCTGGGTCTCCCACATTGTAGGCAAACACTTTACCATCTGCAGTGTAAGGTTAGGTTATTTGAGATTTTTCTTATTTCTTGAGGTAAGATTGTACTGCTATAAATTTCTCTCTTATAACTGATTTTGCTCCATCCTATACAGAAAAATAAGCTCAAAATGGATTAAAGACCTAAATGTGAGACCAGACACTGCAAAACTCATAGAGGAAAACATAGGCAGAACAATATCTAACATAAACCACAGCAATATATTTTTCAATTTGTCTGCCAGAATAACGAAAATAAAACCAAAAAAATTTTTAAAAGGACCTACTTAAATTCAAAAGCTTTTGCATAACAAAGAAAACAATAAACAAAACAAAAAGACAACCCACAGGTGGGGAGAAAATATTCACAAAAGATGTGACCTATAAAGGAGTAGTCTCCAAAATTTACAATGAGCTCATGAAGCCTAACAGCATCCAAATAAATGGCCTACTCAAAAAATGGACAGAAGACATAAACAGACATCTCTATAAAGAAGACACAGGTCAGCAACAGGCACATGAAAGGATGTTCAACATCACTAATTATTAGAGAAATGCAAAACAAAACTACAATGACATACCAGCCAGAATGTTTCTGTTGTTCAGTCACTCAGTCCAACTCTTTGCAACCCCATGGACCGCCACATGCCAGGCTTCCCTGTCCTTTGCTATCTCCTGGACCTTGGTCAACTCATGTCCATTGAATCGGTGATACCACCCAACTGTTTCGTCATCTGTTGCCCCCTTCTCCTTCTGCCCTCAATTTTTCCCAGCATCAGGGTCTTTTCCAATGAGTCAGCTTTTCACATCAGGTGGCTAAGGTGGCTATCACCAAAAAATCCACAAACAATCAATGGTGAAGAGTATATGGAGAGAAGGGAACTCTCCTATATTGTTGGTGGGAATGTAGATTGGCACAGCCACTATGGAGAACAGTATGGAGGTTTCTTAAGAAACTAAAATAGAGCTACCATATGCCCCTCTTCCCAGGTGGTTCAGTAGTAAAAAATTTATCTGCCAATGCAAGAGATGCAGGAGACACGAGTTCAATCCCTGGGTCAGTAAGATATCCTGGAGGATATGGCAACCCACGCCAGTATTATTGTCTGGAAAATTCCATGGACAAAATAGCCTGGAGTGCTATAGTCCATGGGATCACAAAGAGTGGGACAACTGAGTTAATTAGCACGCACCACCCTGCAATTCCACTCCTGGACATATACCCAGAGAAAAGCATGATCTGTAAAGATACTTGCACCCCAAGGTTCATTACAACACTATTTACAATAGCCAAGACATGGAAGTGACCCAAATGTCCACTGACAGAGTAATGGATAAAGAAGTGTACATATATATAGTGCATATATATATACAGTGAACTATTACTGTATATATGTAATACAGTGTACATATATACGGTGGAATATTAGTCAGCCATTGAAAAAATGAAATAATGCCATTTGTAGCAACTTGGATGGACCTAGAGAGTGTCATACTGAATGAAGTCAGACAATAAAGGAGAAATATCATATGACATCCCTTATATGTTGAATCTAGAAAGAAATGATACAAATGAACTTAATTACAAAACAGAAATAGATTCACAGGCTTCTAGAATGAGCTTATGGTTGCCAGGGGAAAAGGTGAGGGGAAGGGACAGTTCAGGAACTTGGGATGGACATGTATACGCTGCAAACTTTAAGATGGATAACCAACAAGACCTACTGTATAGCACGAGGAATTCTGCCTAATGTTATGTGGCAGCCTGGATGGGAGGGGAGTTTGGGGGTTGAATGGATACATGCATATATATGGCTGAGTCCCTTTGATGTTTACCTGAAACCATCACAACATTGTTTGTTAACTGTCCCTGGGCCCGGAAGATACCCTGGAGAAGGGAATGGAAATCCACTTCAGTATTCTTGCCTGGAGAAATCCATGGACAGAAGAGCCTGGTGGCTACAATCTACAAAGTTGCAAAGTGTCGGACACAACTGAACAGCTAACACACATACCCCAATACAAAATAAAAAGTTTGTTTTTTTTTTTTAAGGTGCTATGAATAATTATATTTATACAATTATATAGGAGTTGAGAAAAGAAGTCTCACCAACTTATAGCTTCATATCAGTAAGTGGATATGAAGACAAGAGTGGAGGTAGAGGACTATCAAGACATTTCCAATCCAGATAAATACTGTGCAAGGTGTAATATATGATTCAGGAAATATAGCAGGCTATTGGGACCAACCTTCTTGCTGACAGCAACTTAAAATAAAGGATTAAAAAATATCTCAAATACATAGAAGAGGTTAAAAGGTAGGAAACAGTTATCATGATATAAACTAAGATAAAATGAGATTAAATATAAGACAGCAACATCAGTTTTGATAAATTGTGTGAGGTACAGAAGAAATAGCCAAGAATTCTGACTAGGAATCTACCACCTATTCTTTCAAAACATACATCCCAAGAGACTGGGAAAGTAATTTCTTTATTGTTGAACAGAGCAAAGGAAAATACATGAGAGAAACTGAAGCCGAAAGCTGGTATTTGCAGCCCTAATATTTGTACAGAGAGGATCCAATTAAGCCTCCAAGTCATATGCTTAAGTTAAATGATATGGTACTAGATGCACTCTTATATGCTTGGCCCAATAAGTAAATTCTCTCTGGAAAGTAAATACTTTTATTCTGGGCCCCCTGAAACACCTATAACTATTTTTAGCAGTGTATGATAAAAAAAAAAAAATCCATGAATGCATGAAGCATAACACCATAACAAAAATCAGCAGTAATAACAGATAACAGAAACAGTATGATATATTATTCAGAGATCTGAATTATTAGTCACAGATTAATTACTAAAACATTTAGCACTATACTTAAAGAAATATGCTAACATTCAAGTAACAGGATATTATGAAACTTTAGCTTACAAATGAGGCAAAGAAACAAACTGATTTTTTAGGACATTTAAACAACTAATGGAAGTTCAAACAAAATGTCTAGGTTTTAACATCAGAACAGACATAGCTAAGGAGAAAATTGGAAAACTGGAAAGGAGGTCAGAATCAATTATCCAGATAACAGAGAGTGATAATTAGAAGTAAAATATGGAAAAATGTTAACAAATAAGGAACATAAATTCTTTCACATAGATTGTTTTTAATATTGCAAAGGTTAAGGAAGAGAGAGAATAGGACAGAAGCAAAGTCCAAGGCTACAATAAAAATAAACAATGACATTCTCTGATCATTGACTGTTTATTATAAGCATGTAATTACTATAGAAAATTACAGTGAACACTCTGGATAGAAGGAAGATAATCACAGAAATAAGAAACTTAAAAAAGAATTAATGTGATCTCAGATGGAAGGTATGGGATGCAAAAAGGATTAAAGAACAAAAATCTGGTAAACATGAAGGTTAATTTATCAATGGAAATATGTTTGGAGTTAAAAAATAGCATTGTTGTTAATATATATAAGAAAATTTATGTACAATTTGAGAGGAAAGCAATAGGAATTAAACTCCTTGATGGGTGTTCTTGTTCAGGTGGAAGATAGTTTCTGATTAACCACAATTGTGATAATTTAAAATGTTGTGATTTCTAGAGTAATTACTAAAATAATAGAAATAACTCATAACTTCAGAACAAGTAAAGAGAAAGCAATTGAATTACACAAGAAATAATCAGTTTGAAAGAGGGTAAGGAAGTAGAGAAAAAGAATCAAGGAATATCTAGGTAGGACAAAGGGAAAGAACAAAATGACACTTTCCATTTAAACAAGCACATCCTTCTCTAGGGGATCTTCCTGACCCAGGGACTGAACCTGTGTCTCCTGCACTGGAAGGCAGATTCTTTATCTCTGAGCCACCAGGAAAGCCCAAAAATAAAAGTGAAGTCGACTAAATGCTTAGGGAAATTTACAGAGTTACTACTTGGGGGAATCTATCAACGTGTTGTAGAAGGGAAAAATACATAAAACATAAAGATAATGAAAACATAAAGATAATGAAAGATAATAAAATGCAGGAAAAAAGATACACCATTGAAAAATTAACAGAAAAAAATGATGTTACCATATTAATAGAAGAAAAAAATTAAGTCATTTAATTATGAGCAATAATGATATTAATTCATTATGATAAACATGTCATACATCAAGTAGATCTATAATACTTTTAAATTTGTATATGTCTATAGGCACAGCCTCAAAATACATACATTAGTTTCCTAGGAATGCTATAACAAAAGTACCACAAACTGCGTGGCTTAAAATAATAGCTTTTAGTGCTAAAATTTATTGAGGCCTGAAGTCCTAAATCAAGTGTTGGCAAGGTAGGTTTCTTCTGGAGATTCTGAAAGACAACCCATCCCACCTCTTTCTCCAAGCTTCTTGTGGTTGCTATCATTCCTTTGTATGTCTCTTTATCTGTTTTCTTTGTTTATAAAGACATCAGCCTTTGTGTTAGAATCTACCCTAATTCAGTATGACCTCATGTTAATTTAACTAACTATATCTACAAAGACAATTTTCAAATAAAATCACATTCTAAAGTTGCAGATGGATTTGAATTAAGAAGGACATTAGTCAACCTACTACAATATATAAGGCAAAATTAATAACTACAAAGAAAAATAGACCAATACATAATGATAGAGTCAAATATTAACACACTTTTCTTGGTAGTTGATATAAAAGAAAACAGGTTATAAAAGTTTAAGCAAGGTTTTAAAATACTAATATTTATATACACTAATGAAAAACATTGATCATGTCCTAAAATTTTTGAATATCATCAACACTTATCATTAGTGTCCAGAAACATTTTAGAAGACTGAAATCACATTTCAAACAGTTCAGTTCAGTCACTCAGTCGTGTCTGACTCTTTGCGACCCCATGGACTGTGGCATGCCAAGCGTCCCTGTCCATCGCCAACTCCCGGAGTTTACCCAAACTCATGTCCATTAGGTTGGTGATGCCATCTAACCATCTCATCCTTTGTTGCCCTTCTCTGCCTTCCCTCAATCTTTCCCAGCATCAGCATCTTTTCAAATGAGTCAGCTCTTTGCATCAGGTGGCCAAAGTATTGGAGTTTCAGCTTCAACATCAGTCCTTCCAATGAACACTCATGACTGATCTCCTCTAAAATGGACTGGTTGGATCTCCTTGCAGTCCAAGGGACTGTCAAGAGTTTTCTCCAACACCACAGTTCAAAAGCATCAATTCTTTGGTGCTCAGCTTTCTTTATAGTCCAACTCTCACATACATACATGACTCCTGGAAAAACCATAGCCTTGACTAGATGGACCTTTGTTGGCAAATTAATGTCTCTGTTTTTTAATATGCTGTCTTCGTTGGTCATAACTTTCCTTCCAAGGAGTAAGCGTCTTTTAATTTCATGGCTGCGATCACCATCTGCAGTGATTTTGGAGCCCCAAAACAAAGTCAGCCACTGTTTCCACTATTTCCCCATCTATTTGCCGTGAAATGATGGGACCGGATGCCATGATCTTAGTTTTCTGAATGTTGAGCTTTAACCCAACTTTTTCACTCTCCTCTTTTACTTTCATCAAGAGGCTCTTTAGTTCTTCACTTTCTGCCATAAAGGTGGTGCTTTCTGCATATCTGAGGTTACTGATATTTCTCCCAGCAATCTTGATTCCAGCTTGTGCTTCATCCAGGCCAGCGTTTCAATCAATCATATTAATTTTGGAAGACTGATAACATATTCAGTATAATTGATCCAAAATTTAATTTTTCAACCGTTCATACATTACAAAACATACATATCATGAGAGATATTCACTTTTAGTAATATTTGCTTTAAATTATACATTAACCTAGGTGGAATTGATGTATTTTTTTGATATGTTCTTTATCAAGTGCTTTTCTTTCTGTTTTTATTTGTAAAAGCTTTTATGAGGCTTTCTACTCCTGCAGTTATTTTCTATGATTTATATTTTTTGATCATAATTACATTTTTTATCAAGATTTTATAAGATAGTAACAAAAATCAGTACATAAATTCTTTCAGAATCTCTGGATCATTATATGTGTCTACAGTTGGCCCTCCATAGCCACAGGTTTCACATCTCAGGATACAGAGAGCAGACTGTATGCATTTTTACTATGCCTTTTTATATAAGGACTTGAGCATCTGAGGATTTTGCTAACTTTGGAGCTCCTAGAACAAATCCTCAGTGGATACCAAGGGAAAACTCTATATTATTTTTCTTATAGCAATGCTATATAATATATAAATATCTATATATATGTGCAATATATACAGATATATATATATATATACACACACACAGATATTTATATATCATACATATATTCTAGCTTGATCCTAGTTGTCTATTACATTTTTCACATTATCTCTTAGAAAACAATAATTTTACCAATTTTCTCTTTTCAAATTTATTACTTTTTACTTCATATTTCATTTAGCTTTTCCATATAGCTCAGGTTTACTTTATTGCTCATATTTTAATCTCAAGTGAAAACACAATTTTTCTCCTTAATAAATTCTTGTTATTAATAGTGAGTAAAGAAAAAAGATGTTATTTTGATGCAAAAATAGTTATTTTTTAAGAAATATAAATTGGATTTTTATTTTTTCATCAGTTTCACTGTTGCTTTAAAATTTTTCTATATGAATATTTTATACTCTCCATGATTAAAATTTTACTGCAGTTTAGAAATTATATTGTATGTTTCTACTTTTTACAATGTATTGAATTTTTTCATAACCATAAAGGTATGTGACACCTTTTAATAAATGTTCTAGAACAAGTTGAACACTGCTTGAGGAATGAATTTTAAATGATGTATTATCATTGTCATTGCTGCTCTATAATTCACCTCACTCATTTTATTATTGAAATTTTGAATACTGAATCCCAGACCTCTATTGTTCCTCTTTCAGCTGTTCTTTGATTTCTATCAATTTTCAAAAATGTTAACATACTGATATGTGCTTTTATTATTTGTAGATATTTTTATCGTTAGACTTTTCATAAATTACTTTATTAATTTCACTGAGCCTATTTCTTAAGAAATATATATTAAATGGAATGACCATTATTAAAATATAATAATTTGCTTAATGCAACATGTAATAAGAATGACAAAGTAGAACAGATCAATAATAATTATGCCTGGTGTGCTAAGTACCTTCCCTGCCCTGAGATCTGCCATCCACCTTGTCCTGAGTTTTTAGAAGCTGACAACATGCACTATTCTGCTTCTTTCTCTGGGCCTCTGACTTCAGTTCATGTCTGCCCAATGGGAACCACCAGTGGAGATTAATGAAAGGAAGAGAATGAAATTCAAGGCACCCTTCATTGTTGCCTCTGGGGGCTGCAACCCTGGTTGAAAAGCCAGAGCTTTTCTCCAGAGTCTTGTCCACATATCTCCCTCTCCCTCTTCTTCCCTCGAGGCTGAGGAGTTTGAGAGTTTTAATCGTGAACTGCTGTGCCAATATCACTTCACTATCCTTTTGAGGTTTTCTCATAGGCCCCCCCTTTTTTTCCCCTTTTGTACACAACTCCTTAAGAAATATATCTTCAAATTACCCATCTTGGATGTACCATCTATTTCTACCCATACTGACATGTACTGACTGATATACCAAGATATTTTCTTGCAATGACTGGGTCTCATGGAAACTGGGTAACTCTCAGCCAAATTCTTGGTGATCAGTCAGCTTCACTTCGTTGATAAGACCCTTGATCTAAACTTAACATCTATGCTCTCTTTTTAAACATGGAGAGTGAGAAAGTCACTTCCATTCTTGTACAGATTCTGAGTATTACCACTATCCCAAACACGTGTTTTCCAAACAATTTCAATTGTTTTAAAGTGTTTCTTTGTTAAATTAAGAGAAATGGAAGTAAAATTCATATATATCAAAGGTTCTGGGAAAGAGATTTGCCATATAAAACCTCAAATTAATTAAGTGATCAGAGGAATAAGTCAAAGCAAATAATGGATCTAGAGAAAAGAAAATAATGGGAGAGAAATAATGCATACTAAGAATTGAAGGAAAGGAAGACATTTCAATAAAGAATAATCACAGTCAATAAGAACATTATCAGAGATGAATAGCTGCTTTTAACAAAAATGAAATTTTAAAGGATGAACAAAGGTGAAAAAAATTTTTTTCAAATGCAACATCTTTAATAATCAAAAGGCATAATGAAATGAAAACCAAGGCAGCTCAATTTATTATGAATAGGACTAGTTCTGATTGGGAAAATTATTTTTATTAAATAATTTAGAAACAAATAAGTTACCATGTACTGGTAAGTTAAATATACACCAAGGATTCCTTGCTCTGATTGTAAAACAAAAGAGATTTCCTTTTGGAATCCATATTTAAAGGCTTTATACGTCACACTTTCAGGAATTAATATCTGAAGAGAAAACTAACAAACTGGAACAAAATGACAAGTGTTTGGTTTCCATTTTCTCTTTCTGCCTATAGGAAGAAAGCAATTTGATTACTTCATGTACATTAGGAATATGCAGGGAAATATAAATAATTTAACAAATGCATGTAAATTAGCAGTTAGAAATATATTAGCCAAAAGTTGTATAGGTATGTTTTAATGACTCTAATAGACAGTTTTTTTTAAATAGTTATAAAGATTTATGTTTGACAATATAGCTTTTGAATGAATCACCCTGAAATAAAACTAGCTAGGTACCTGCTATCTTCATATTAAGCCACAGTGAACCATAAGGCAAATGTTTATTTTTCATTTCTACATACATTTCATTGAGTAATACACAGCATGATTCTTGTAGATAAACTCAGTACATTAGATATTTAAAATTATTCTGCTCAAAATATTTAGAGAAATAATAGCCTAATCACATTAAACTTAAAATTATGTCTCTAGCAAAGGCTAGCTTACTGCAATTTTGGAAACTTGCTAAGGTAATTAAGATAATCATACCACATTGTAAGCAGTTTTTAGAAGGGCCAGCAAGGATAATTTGTCTCTGAAAAATTCAAACATATTCATGCAAAAATGTTCCATTTGTTCATGCTTGCACACACTCTTGCCTGAATTGAAGAAAAGAGGAAGAGACTGGTTAATAAAAAGAAATGTGACTATAGATGAGACACAATGAAAATGAGGCTCTAAAATTAAACTTGGAAAATACCAGAGGAGAATAGGAGATATTTTGGGTCTGTTGTACTCTTTAGTGTGGACATGGATATATCATGCTCATGCTTTGGCTAAATTGTATCCTTGCTCTAAATTTTAGTTTTAACGTCAACCACACAGCATATTTTGATTGTATTTCCTTTCTTATATCCCTTTGTATTTTTCCTAGTATTCAAAGAAAGGCAATTTATTTTCAATTGGTACTGGATGTGTGCCAGGTAAGGTTTTCCTCTCAACTTACAATAGTCAGAAAATTTTTCTCAAAATAGTCAAAGGCATCAGGCTGAATTGTTGTTGTTGTTTTCTGGTATCATGCCTTCTGAACTTATCCATCCTCCTGCTCCAAACAAACTATCAGTGGGCTACCAGTCTGTCCCTCAGATGTCTGTTATTTTTTATTTTTTTCTCTTAGTCCAGAAAATCCCTTTGCCCTCTTTTATACTGGATCCTTGAGGTTCCCTGGTAGCTCAGGTGGTAAAGATTCCACCTGCAATGCAGGAGTCCCAGTTTCAATTCCTGGATTGGGAAGTTCTTCCCCTGGAAAAGGGATGGGCTACCCACTCCAGTATTCATGGGCTTCCACGGTGGCTCAGATGGTAAAGAATCTGCCTGCAATGTGGGAGACCTTGGTTTGATCCCTGGTTTGGGAAGATCCCTTGGAGGAGTGGCAACCCACTCCAATATTCTTGCCTGGAGAATCCCATGGACAGAGGAGCCTGATGGGCTACAGTCCATGGGGTCGCAAAGAGTCAGTACATGAGTGAGCAATTAAGCACAGCACAAGCCCTATTGGATCTAGTGTCTCCTGTATATATTATCTTCCTGTTTCTAAGTTGTGCTTCATGTTCATACCTCCAGAGACTTCTGGCAAAGGATACATCAGAGGAAGTTTTTAAAATGCAATACATCTACTGTATCTTTACATTTCCCTTACATTCAATAGATAATTTAGCCAGGGTACAATTCTAAACTTCATCAGAATTTTGAAGGCATTATATTTTAACTTTAATTTTCTGTATTTCTCCTGTGAAGTTAGTACGTTTTTTATTTGTATTACTTCATACTGTGATCTTGCAGCTGTTCTTTCTCCTCAGTGAAAATTCTCAGAGACTACTTTTTATCCTGATGTTCTGATCTTTCTTGCTTATGCATTCTGGTGTGTATTTTTTTTTAATTTATTTTATTCAGTTCTAAATGTGTCCATACAATTCTGAGAAATAGTCTTATGTTATTTTTTCATAATCTGTTTCCCTCCTTTCTCTCTTTTCAGAAATTCCATGATTAGATATTTAATTTCCAGTACTGAATATTGACTTTTCTTATGATTTCTGAGACACTTTCATCTATCTCTTTTTCCTCCACCTCCCCCTACTCTGTTTTGTAGAATTTTTTAGAAATCTTTTCATTACAAATAGTTTATTGCTGATAGATATTTAATAACCAGCTCTGTGGCAAAACATATGAATATAGATATTCATGCATGTTTGATATAACTTTTTACTGATATAAATAATGTGTAGTATAAACTTACAGATAATAAAATATAAAATACTCTTCATTTTGAATTCCACAAAGCAACTGATTCTCATAGCATGCTTTCAATTGATTTTTGCAGAATTCCTTTACCTGTCTCAAACTATAGCTGTGATTCATAAAACATTGTTCTGTTCTGAATATTGTTCGATATATTTACTTTAAAAGTAAAACAAAAGTAAAACAGCAAAGACATATGAACTTGACTCATTCTTCAATAACATTCTTTAAAAAATATAGATTATATATATTTTCTCTTAAAAGTAGGGAGACTTGGCAACATTGGGCCTCTGACTTTGCCTGGTTGCTCTAAATAGAAGAGAAAGTGAACTGAAGTGGCTCAGTCCTGTCTGACTCTTTGTGACCCCAGGCAAACTAGGTCACTCCAGCACAAGTACTGGAGTGGGTTGCCATTTCCTACTCCAGGGGATCTTCCCAACCCAGGGAATGAACCCAGGTCTCCCACATTGCAAGCAGATGCTTTACCCTCTGAGTCACCAGGGAAGCAAAAGAGGAGGGTGACCTAGTTTGCCAGGACCCTATGACATGTTTGAGTTCTATGGACCATTAGCATATTCAAAAGCAGAGACATTACTTTGCCAACAAAGGTCCGTCTAGTCAAGGCTATGGTTTTTCCAGTGGTCATGTATGGATGACTGAGAGTTGGACTGTGAAGAAAGCTGAGCACTGAAGAATTGATGCTTTTGAACTGTGGTGTTGGAGAAGACTCTTGAGAGTCCCTTGGACTGCAAGGAGATCCAACCAGTCCGTTCTGAAGGAGATCAGCCCTGGGATTTCTTTGGAAGGAATGATGCTAAAGCTGAAACTCCAATACTTTGGCCACCTCATGTGAAGAGTTGACTCATTGGAAAAGTCTCTGATGCTGGGAGGGATTAGGGGCAGGAGGAGAAAGGGATGACAAAGGATGAGATGACTGAATGGCATCACCGACTCGATGGACATGAGTTTGAGTGAACTCCGGGAGCTGGTGATGGACAGGGAGGCCTGGCATGCTGCAATTCATGGGGTTGCAAAGAGTCAGACACAACTGAGCGACTGAACTGAACTGAACTGAACTGATGACCTGCTTGAGTTGTATGGACTATTTCAGGTTTTAATACCACATTCTGCAGTTCACATAGCTTATACTCAAAAGACAAAGCAGCTTGTAAAATGATCTAATTCATAATCTGACAATTAGACGTTTTCATGGGAATTCAAATGAGCTGCATCTACCTTGAAATCCAAGAATTTAAATTATGGAAATGAAGCTTAATCAAATATTGGTACTAAAAATATTAGATATTAAAAAAGAATCTAAAGATTTTCCATCTAATCTTTCAGTATTATCAAGTAATCAAGTATACTAACACAATTATCAATTGTTTATTTATTAGTATTTCATTGCTATTTAATGGCTTATTTGTTTTGTCATTTGAGGTTGATGGCTTGTAAAATCCATTTCTCCCATACAGTGGTGTTTCCAGGAAGGATCAAAATAATAATATGTGTATTCAACTTTATCTTGTTTAAAAAATAATGTCCATTTTCTCTTCTACTTACTTTGTTCTGGTTTTTGTTAACACTGATTTACTAACAATGATTTTTTTGATCACCAGTAATCTGTTGCCAAAACCAATTGTCACTTCTTTGCACACAATTTCCTCAAACGTTTAGCAACATTTAGCACAATTCACTATTTTATCGCTTTTGAAATACATACCTGACTTAGGTGATTTTTTTTTTTCCAGTTTTTCCTGCTGACTCCTTCTACTCTTGAAAGTGAAAGTTGATCAACCATGTCCAACTCTTTGTGACCCCTCTTGGAGTTCTCCGGGTTGTAATACGGGAGTAGGTTGCCGTTCACTTCTCCAGGGGATCTTCCCAATTCAGGGATGGAAGCCAGGTCTCCCACATTGCAGGCTCATTCTGTACCAGCCACCAGGGAAGTCCAAGAATACTGGAGTGGGTAGCCTATCCCTTTTCCAGTGGATCTTCTTAACCCAGGAATCCAACAGAGTCTCCTGCATTGCAGGCAGTTTCTTTACCAGCTGAGCTACCAGGGAAGCCTCTTCAACTCTTAATAATGTCTAAATGTTAAGAAGTATTCTACTCCCTATTTTCTTCTTTTTTCATATCAATTCACATCAAGTACAGCACTGATGATTCTTAAATCTCCAGGACCCCACCTCTTTTCTGAGCTCTGAACTTGCGTGATATATTCATATTATATCTCTTAAAGTGCTTGACAAGACTCTTTCATCTTCCATCGGCCTTTATCCCAGTCAATGTCATTCACTTCTCAAACCTAAAACCTGATGATCCTGATTCCTCTCTCTGTCTCTTTAACTCCCACATCTAATTTATCAGCAAGTCCTGTTGATTCTGTCTCCAAATACATAGCTCTAGTCTGTTCATCTCTTACCCAGACATCTGCAAGCTGCTATTAAGTATTCAAGTATTCTTATGATTCCTTCTTGCTCCCATACCCACAATTCATTCCTTCTATCATAGCACATAGGACCCTAAAAACTCCCTTAACATGACTCAGATGACTCAGAATCATTTATCTAATCACTAGCTAGCTCACCAAGTATGTTCTTTCCTCCTTAATTCTTTAGGCAGAGCTATCTTCATTTCATCTCATAAATGTGACAGAATATTTTCTCAAGGTTTCTTATATTCTACTGTCTTTGTAATTCTTTTTTCCATACTCTTGGAATGATTATAATCATTTTAGCTTTCAAAATTAAGTTCTCATAATCAGAGAAATTATACTCAAATACTATTTTTTTAACCTCCATAGCTTTTATCACAACTTATAATCATTTATGGGCTTCCCTGGTGGCTAGACTGGTACAGAATGCTCCTGCAATGTAGGACACCTGGGTTCCATTCCTGGGTTGGGAAGATCCTCTGGAGAAAGGAACAGCTACACACTCCAGTATTCTGGCCTGGAGAATTCCATGGACTATACAGACTTCCCTGGTGGCTCAGACAGTAAAGTGTCTGCCCACAATGCGGGAGACCTGGGTTCAACCCCTGGGTTGGGAAGATCCTGTGGAGAAGGAAATGGCAACCCACTCCAGTACTCTTGCCTGGAAAATTCCACGGACTGAGGAGCCTTATAGGCTACAGTCCATGGGGTCACAAAGAGTCGGATACGACAGAGCGACTTCACTTTCTCTACAGAGTCAAAGAGTCAGACACAATTGAGCAACTTTCACGTTCATAATCATTTATAAATATGATGGTTAAATGAATTTTTTCCAGTTAAATATTTATGGATGAAGAAACACTGTCTGCCTAATATCTCACTGATATTTCAACAGTAATCCTACTACCTAACTCATAGTAAGTTCTCATCAAATATTAGTCAATTTAATGAATAATAGCACTGTTTTATCATAAATGGATGTGACATTTCATAATACAATATGTATTTTAGCCCTTAAAAAACAGATTCATGTAATTTAATAATTATTTATTTATAATAATTGTTGTTTAGTTACTAAGTCACATCTGATTATTTTGTGACCCTGTGGACTGTAGCCCACTAGGGTCCTCTGTCCATGGGATTCTTCAGGCAGAAATAGTGGAGTGGGTTGCCATTTCCTTCTCCCTCGGATCTTTCATAGTCCAGGGAACAAATTGGTGTGTCCTGCATTGAGATGCAGATTCTTTGCCATTGAGCCACTTAGGAAGCCATTCATAATATTACCCTTTATTAAATAGTGTTTAGTAGAGGAAAGCCATAAATTTTTATGTTATCTTATGTTATATATTACTTGAGTTTTCAGCATTCTGTGTCTGTGTTAAACTTTTCATTGGTTCAAGTAGCCATAGTTGGACACCAACAGTAGTTAAGGACAAATTTACTGTATATAGTGTGTCTAAACAAAATTTTTTCCTCAGAAAACTTGGCCTACTGTGCCATTGCATTGCAACTCCAGAAGCAACAAGTCATGATTGTTTTCTTTCTGCCAGAAAATTCCAGTGAAGTTCATAGATTTAACTCTTGCAATTGTTATCATTCATTCAGTTCAGTTCAGTTCAGTTGCTCAGTCATGTCCAACTCTTGGCAACCCCATGAACTGCAGCATGCCAGGCTTCCCTGTCTATCACAAACTCCCAGAGTCCACCCAAATCCATGTCCATTGAGTCGGTGATGCCATCCAACCATCTCATCCTCTGTCGTCCCCTTCTCCTCCTGCCCTCAATCTTTTCCAGCATCAGGGGCTTTTCAAAGGAGTCAGCTCTTCGCATCAAGTGGCCAAAGTATTGGAGTTTCAGCTTTAGCATCAGACCTCCCAATGAACACCCAGGACTGATCTCCTTTAGGATGGACTGGTTGGATCTCCTTGCAGTCCAAGGGACTCTCAAGAGTCTTCTCCAACACCACAGTTCAAAAGCATCAATTCTTCGGCGCTCAGCTTTCTTCACAGTCCAACTCTCACATCCATATGACTACTGGAAAAACCATAGCCTTGACTAGATGGACCTTTGTTGGCAAAGTAATGTCTCTGTTTTTTAATATGCTGTCTAGTTTGGTCATAACTATCCTTCCAAGGAGTAAGCGTCTTTTAATTTCATGACTGTAATCACCATCTGCAGTGATTCTGGAGCCCAGAAAAATAAAGTCATGTAAAGAACATATTGTTTTGAGGCATTAGCTCGAACCACATTTATTAAGTTGCAATGCAACCTACAGAACTCATTGGTCAGAGAATCAAATAATCTTTCAAGGATATCTTATTATCCTGATATCCAATCTCTGCATACTAAAGGATTTTCATTGTTATCTACACATTAATAAACATTTCATCATCTTTAGGATCATTCTTTGAAAGGATTGCCTCTTCCATATATTCAATGTCTACTGAAAATTCAAGTTAAAAGAGTGAAGTCTCAGAGTAGATCATGCACAACTCTTGGAGCCAACTTTCTGCATACTTTTTCTTTACTTTAATAACTTAGTAGTTCAGTAGTTTGGGGCAGAAAGAAAACTATGGCCCATGGGTCAAATTTGGTTCACTGCCTATAAAGAAAGTTTTATTGGGGAAAAAATCTAATTTCATTTGTTTTCACGTTCTCTATGGCTGCTTCTGAGCTATAATAGCAGAGCCAAGTACTCACAACAAAAATCGTATCATCAAAATGCTTCTAGCCCTTTGCAGAGAATGTTTGCTGATCCCTGATTTAAGACACTGGCCTAGGCCCCTCATTTGTAAGTGCCTGAGGGGGCTGGACTACATTAACTCTAAATTCTATGCCACCTCATGCTTATTATCTTGTTTTCATTAGTTTATCTGTGTCTGGCTCTATAGATCCAGACAACATTAGCATTCATGTCAATAGTATACTTTTTTTTTTTCTGCTTTTCCCTTTTTCTAGTTTGAACACATTAAATAAATATGGTACCCTCAACAGAACAATTATTAACTGCAACAGAAAGAAGGATCAATATTCTCTGTTTCTAATTCATATTTCATTCTTCATAGAAAAGTAAGGAAGGGCTCTCAGGTGATGACAAGAAGTCAAATCCCAGTACATATTAGCAGATTTACAGGTTTTTTGTTTGTCTTGATTTGGGTTTGGGGACTTTTCTTGTTTTTTATTTAGACATCATTGGCAAAACATACTGTAATCAAGATGGAACTCAATATTTAATTTTATTTTAATCTGTAAAGAAATTTCCTTGTTAATACTATGTAGTGTATATTAGTTATTTAAAAATTAGAATATTTTAGAAATTATTTTTGGCAAATCTGTTTCTAACAGATGAGATGTTGTATACACTGAATGCTAACTAATGACATTGGTCAGCAAAAAACTGAAGGAACACTTAGAATATTTCTACATAAAATAGTTGCAAAAAAGGAAGATTAAAGTTCATGACAATGAAATAATGGAGCCAAACTATTGATTTCCAACCTTTTCCTTCCTTTGCACATCTGATTTTCAACTTCAAAAGGCAATAAAGTCACTCATAAAATTGAGCAAAGAGATAGATATGAACAGACAAAGGAGGTCAACGGTCAAATGGGAGGAAACCACACATTTTACCATCTTGTAAACAGTGAGGGTCCTTGGGCAGACAAAGAAAAGCTGGAACCTCCAGACTGACAGGAAATCACACATTTTGAGTTTGACAAGGGCTCTATAGGCAGAGGAAAGGTGGGAAAATGCCGGACTATTTGGCATCACAATGTAATCTTTTCCTTTTTATGCCCACACTACAATAAAATTAGCTCTAAAGAAGTACCCATAATGCCCTGTTGCCATGACACTTCTAATTTAAGCTAAATAGGGACAAAAATCTTTCTTTTCCTTGGGAAGGTAGAGCTGGGATGAAAATCAGGAAATACTATACAAAACTCCTCCCTCTTCACTGAACATTCTGCCCATTCATTTTTCATGCCCCTTATAATATGCTTGCCAAAGAAACTCAGGGCAGCTACTCACCTCAGTCTGCCCTCTCACCCCTTGAGAGTATAGTACACTTAATAAACCCTTGCTTTGTTTTCTTGACCTCCATATCTCATCTCTGAAATCTTTCTGTGACAAGACAAGAACCTGCTTTTGGAAAATATCTTAAATTCTGTACACCCGTGGCAGATGCATGTTAATGTATGGCAAAACCAATACAATATTGTAAAGTAAAATAATAATAATAATAATAATAATAATAATAAATTCTGTATGGGAACATATTAATATGATTTCCTCAAACTATACATTATATATATGAACCTAAAACAGTTTTTTTAAGAAGTGCTATGCTGAATAAACGGTCTGAAATCTGCTCAGTTAGATCTGATAGCTTAAGTCAGTCTGGTCTGTAAGGACGTCTTGCCATGAGGTAAGAGCTACATCCCAAGAGTCAAAAGACAAAGCAAAATTTTCTTAATGCAAAATTAAAAAAAAAAATTCTTCTTGAGTGTATAAGAGCAAAAGAAATAACATCCTTCAGGAGCAAACTGACATAGGCTATCATCTCGACACTATTTAGAATAGTTTTAACTACATTTTAGAGGAAAATGATGGCAGGGGCACACCAGAAAGATCATCCTTGTTTAATATTCAAAATCCAGAAACCATACCCTCAAATATTACGGTTTTCTACCAGGAAGGCATTGACTTAACAATGAAAATGCTACTCTGACTTGCCTGATTTACAATGTTGGTTTTCACTCTTCTCACATTGACTATTTTATCTAGTCTCTCAGTTTATTCCTGGGTGAACGCTGTTTTCTCTGACTAACTGGATTCTTCTCAGAGATCAGAGTGATATAGTGTAGAAGAGACAGTGCTTTGCTGCCCTTAAGAAAGGAAGATGCAGATGTGAATGACCTTAAAGGTCTTTGTCCAAATCAGCTTCTTTCCTCCCCATCCTTTCCTTCCTGCAGGAGGAAAATCAGTCATGTCTACACAAATCCCAATTCCATTAACCTTTCAGATACTGTGGAGACACAATTGTACTAAGGTCCCTAACATTATATATGTCAAGAATTGGCTGGCATGTCCTTTACATGTCTCTCTTATAATATCTTGACTATTTCAAAGAGCTTATAGTTCAGATGCCTGAGAACATTAAAGTGCAGGACAATTTTTATTTCTGAAATTAATGCCTGAACTTAAGGTTCACTGGAGGGACAAAGAATACCAAAGGCAGACTCTCTCATACACACGATATATTTAGTTCCCTTATTTTACATACTTGTTAAAGTCTCTATGCTTAAAGTTCATAAAAAGACAATAAAGAGGAAATACTAAACCAAAATTATTCATTGGAAACCACAGGAAGATGTGTAAACTGAGTCCTCATATCAGACTGGATACTACAGCAAATATGAATACTAGAAACTTGGTGGATTAACTCCCATTCTAGCTTCACTTTTTATAAAACATGTAGCCTTGGGACTATAACAACTTTTCTGTGCATCTGTTACCTCAGATATAAATAGGAATGAAACTGACTAATATAGCTACAAAGATGACTGAGTTGATATTTGCTGTAACTATATTTGTATGTGTATGTATGCTCAATTGTGTACAACTCAGTGACTTAGCAGCAGCAGCAGCTGCGACCTCATGAACTATAACCCACAAGGCTCCTCTGTCCATGTGATTTTTCCAGGCAAGAATATTAAGTGGGTTGCCATTTCCTACTCCAGTAACTATATTTAAGCATGGTTTACTAAAATTTTTATTTGTAAATTTTAAAGTAACTTTTAATAATAGATAAATATCAAGTATAAAAATACTAAAAAGTAAAAGGATCAGAGACAAAAAGACAAGATTTTTGAGGCCATACTAAAGTAAATAAAACCTTTTATAATTACAATACATTAACTTTTTAATCTGTTAATATAATATCATTGTATTTCTACACAGACTCAGTTCAGTACAGTTCGGTCGCTCAGTCTTGTCTGACTCTTTGGCCACAACATGCCAGGCCTTCCTGCCCATCACCAACTCCCGGAGTTTCAGCAAATGCATATCCATTGAGTCGGTGATGCCATCCAGCCATCTCATCCTCTGTTGTCCCTTTCTCCTCCTGCCCTCAATCTTTCCCAGCAACAGAGTCTTTTCAAATTAGTCAGCTCTTTGCATCAGGTGGCCAAAGTATTGGAGTTTCAGCATCAACTTCAGTCCTTTCAATGAACACTCATGACTGATCTCCTTTAGGATGGACTGGGTGGAACTCCTTGCAGTCCAAGGGACTCTCAAGAGTCTTCTCCAACACCACAGTTCAAAAGCATCAATTCTTTGGTGCTCAGCTTTCTTTATAGTCCAACACTCACATCCATATACGACTACTGGAAAAACCATAGCCTTGACTAGATGCACCTTTGTTGGCAAAGTAATGTCTCTGCTTTGTAATATGCTGTCTAGGTTGGTCATAACTTTTCTTTCAAGGAGTAAGCGTCTTTTAATTTCATGGCTGCAGTCACCATCTGCAGTGGTTTTGTAGCCCCTCAAAATAAAGTCTGTCACTGTTTCCCCTGTTTCCCCATCTATTTCCCATGAAGTAATGGGACCATATGCCATGATCTTAGTTTTCTGAATGTTGAGCTTTAAGCCAACTTTTTCATTCCTCTTTCACTTTCATCAAGAAGCTCCTTAGTTCGTCTTCACTTTCTGCCATTAGGGTGATGTCATCTGCCTATCTGAGGTGATTGATATGTATCCTGGCAATCTTGATTCCAGTTTGTGCTTCATCCAGCCAAACATCTCTCATGATGTACTCTACATATAAGTTAAATAAGCAGGGTGACAATATACAGCCTTGACATACTCCTTTTCCTATTTGGAACCAGTCTGTTGTTCCATGTCCAGTTCTAACCATTGCTTCCTGACCTGCATACAGATTTCTCAAGAGACAGGTCAGGTGGTCTGGTATCCCCATCTCTTTAAGAATTTTCCACAGTTTATTGTGATCCACACAGTCAAAGGCTTTGGCATAGTCAATAAAGCAGAAGTAGATGTTTTTCTGGAACTCTCTTGCTTTTTCAGTGATCCGGAGGATGTTGGTAATTAGACCTCTGGTTCCTCTGCCTTTTCTAAGACCTGCTTAAACATCTGGAAGTTCACAGTTCATGTATTGCTGAAGCCTGGCTTGGAGAATTTTGAGCATTACTTTACTAGCATATGAGATTACATAACCTCAAAACATATTAGATTATATGATACTTTCATATCTTTCACTCAATAAATGAGTGAATTAATCACAATGGAGGGAGTGGAATACATTCATTACAGAAGGAAAAGCCCATATTGTGGGCCAGGAGAGTATGATTTTTGCAAATATCCTATATTCCAGGATGTGATCTCCTCTCTCTTTTGTACTTTCAGCCTCTTTATTCATGTAGGCCCCATCTTCTCATTTGATATGTTCTGTAAGAACTTTTGCTTTGTTAAGCGCAATACAAAACCTCCCATTTCCTATACCATCATCCCTTTTCTTTGAATACAAAATTATTTAATATTGAGATCAACATGTAATTTTCAATTTTACCTCCTAATATACTTGCTGCAATTTTATTTTTAATTTTTTTATTGGAAGTAATTGCGTTACAGTATTGTGTTAGTTTCTGCTGTATATCAAATGAATCAGCTATAGATATACATATGTTGCCTCGCTCTTGACCTTCCTTCCTATCTCCCACCCTATCTCACCCCTCTAGGTTTCACAGAGCACTGACTTCAGCTCTGTGTGTTACAGAGCAAATTCCCACTTGCTATCTATTTTACATATGGTAGTGTATGTGCTTCCATGCTACTCTCTCCATTTTCTACCCTCTCCTTCCCCACTGTGTCCACAAGTATGTTCTCTATGTCTGTGTCTCCACTGCTCCCCTGCAAATATGTTCATTAGTACCATCTTTCTAGATTCCACACACATGCATTAATATACAATGTTTGTCTGTCTCTTTCTGACTTACTCTGTATGATAGGCTCTAGGTTCATACACCTCATTGGGACTGACTCAAACGCATTATTTTTTTATAGCTGAGTAATAGTCCATTGTATATATGTACCACAATGCTATATCTATTCCTTAGTCAATGGACATCTAGGTTGCTTCCGTGTCCTAGCTATTATAAAAAGTGCTGCAATGAACAATGTGTCTCTTTCAGTTATGGTTTTCTCAGGTTGTATGCCCAGTAGTGGGATTTTGGGGTCATATGGTAGTTCTATTACTAGTTTCTTAAGGACTCACTGTACTGTTCTCCAAAGTGGCTGTCAATTTACATTCCCACCAGAAGTGCAAGAGGGTTCCCTTTTTTCCACATCCTCTCTGGTATTTGTTGTTTATAGATTTTTAATGATGGCCATTCTGACCAGTGTGAGGTGATACCTCATTGTAGTTTTGACTTGTATTTCTCTAATTGTGAGAGATTTTGAGCATCTTTTCATGTGTTTGTTGGCCATCTTTATGTCTCCACTGGAGAAATGTCTATTTAGGTATGCCCATTTTTTAAATTGGGTTATTTTTATGGTATTTAGCTGAATGAGCTGCTTATATGTTTTGGATATCCTTTGTCAGTTATTTTGTTGCAATTATTTTCTCCCAACAATTTATTAAATCTATTTTCTTTAACTGGGAAGGGAGTATTTGGGGGAAAATGGATACACATATATGTATAGCTAAATCCTTTCACTCTTCACCTGAAAGTATCACAACATTATTTGTTAACTGGCTACACTGCTAAGTCACTTCAGTCGTATCCGACTCTGTGCGACCCCACAGATGGCAGGCCACCAGGCTCTGCCGTCCCCGGGATTCTCCAGGCAAGAACACTGGAGTGGGTTGCCATTTCCTTCTCTAGTGCATGAAAGTGAAAAGTGAAAGTGAAGTCGCTCAGTTGTCTCCGACCCTCAGCGACCCCATGGACTGCAGCCTTCCAGGCTTCTTCGTCTGTGGGATTTTCCAGGAAAGAGTACTGGAGTGGGGTGCCATTGCCCTCTCCGGTACCCCAACACAAAATAAAAGTTAAAAATTAGATTAAAACACCACTACTTTCTTTAAGATCATTGATTATTTCCCCAAAATCACATGAAACATTTTTGAGTTTTACTGTTTGCCTATGTTTTCTTATCATTGTGCTAAGCAACAGTTCATCTTGATAATCTGTATTTCCAATGTTGTATCTATATGATTAAGTCTATCTCTCCCCCTGTAACTATGTAATTATGAGAGATATCCTTATCTCTCATTGAATCACTATTTTTTATCTCTTCTGCCTCCTCTCCTAAGTCTATGCAACATTCACCAAGATTATGGTCATAATACTCTACATTTTATTTAACAAGTTATTCCTCTTTCATATTGTATAACACTCAATAACTTCACTCATCACATCTATGCCAAAGGCTAGAGTCTCTGACGCTGTAAACAGTGTCAGAGTGATTCAGTGTAGAGAAGACTGCTGCGTTGTTGCTCTTAAGAAAGTAAGTTGCAGATATAAATGACTTTTAAAGTCTTGGTATAAATCAGCTTCTTCCCCTCTTCTTTATTTTCCTTCAGGAGGAATATCAGTTAATAAAAATGGCAAAATATTAATTATTATTGCAGTTGTATTCGAATTTGAATTAAAATACATATATCTACCTATTCTCTCCTGCTATTGGTTCTGTATCTTTAAGCCTGCAGTCACTTTCAGGTCTTTTCTTTTTCTGTCATAGTCAACAATTATCTATGCAACTGAAATTCAGTTTATTCTAAATGCATACCCTACATTACAGAGATTTATTTATTTCTGTTATGAGTTATATTGTATCCCCAGGAAAAAATATGATAATGTTCTAACCTCTAATATTGCCTTTGGAAACTGAGTCTTTGTAGATATAGTTCATTAAGATGAGGTCATAATTGAGTAGGATGAGCCTTAATCTATTACAACTAGTTTCCTTATAAGAAGAAGAAGACAAACACACAGGGATAATATCATGTGATGACAGAGGCAGAGACTGAAATGATGTAGCTGCAAGCCCAGGAAAGCCAGGGATTGAGGACCACCATTAGAAACCAGGAAGAGATAAAGATTCTCCCTCAGAGGCTTCAGAGACCATGACCCTGACAACATCTTGGCTCTATAATCTCCAGAACCATGAAGCAATGAGTTTATCTTCCTTTAAACCATCCATTTATGGCCCTCTATTGTGGCAGCCCTAGGAAATTAATATATAGTTGCCCTTCTCATTTATTAATCATAAAATAGTTCTGAGTTCACATGGTATTCTGTACATGCCACTAAAATTCCATTCAATTTCTGACTATAAATGTGATTTTGTCTATTGTTCTTTGTAGTTTTAGCAAATGTTGGTGCATGTGTGTTGATGCTCTAATATTATATGCACACGTTTAAGATTATTAGGTCTTCTTGGTGAACTGACTCCATTATTGTTATGAAATGATCCATTTAAGCTCTTGTAATATTCTTTTCTCTAGAATAAATTAACTATTCAGTTTTACTTTGATTAGTGTGAGCATGGTATATTTTTTCCATTATTTTATTTGTATATATATATATATATATATATATATAAAGTGAGTATCTTACAGGCAACACATGGTGAGTGGTGTCTTGCATTTTTTATCCAAGCTGACAATTCCTATCTTTTAATTAGGATGCTTAAAGCAGTGAAATTATTATAGCATATTTAAAATAAATAGTTTTGCTATTTGTTTTCTATTTATCCCATCTGTTCTTTATATACATTTTCCCTCTTTTTCTGCCAAATCCTACCTACCAACAGACTGTTTTTGTATAGCCTCAAAACAATAAAAAATTTGTTTTTTCCCATTTAAAAGGTTATAAGGAAAACAAAACAAAATATATGCAATAGAGATTAAATGTATTCCTCAAGGACTAAGCTATTTACTTTCTGCCCCCTTACAGAAGCATTATAATATATACCTGTGATGTTTAAACAGCTAATTTAACTTTTAAAGAGATTTACATTTTTAATGTCTTTTATATCTATACCATTTAACCACTATTTTTGCTTCTTACTCCTTTGGAAAGATCAAGATTTCCATTCAGTATTATTTTTATTCTACTTAAATTATCAGTTCAGTTCAGTTCAGTCACTTGGTCATGTCTGACTCTTTGCTGGACTATTGCCTGCCAGGCTTCTCTGTCCATGGGACTTTCCAGGCAAGAATACTGGAGTAGGTTGCCATTTCCTCCTTCAGGGGATCTTCCAGACGCAGGTTAGGAACTTGCATCTTCTGCATCTCCTGCACTGGCAGGCAGGCAGATTCTTTACCACTAAAGTAGTACCATCTGTTAGTCGCTCAGTCGTGTCCAGTTCTTTGTGACCCCAAGGACTGTAGCCCTCCAGGCTCTCCTGTTCATGGGATTTTCCAGGCAAGAATACTATAGCTGGTTGCATATATATTAACAAATATATATATATCTGCTAATATACATGTCCTACATCTCAGCTATACTCTCTACTTTTCATGTGTGTTCATTTTCCAGTCATTATTTTCTGTTCCCCTTTCATTTTTATTACCTTATGTTCCTGTTCACTAATATTTTCTGCTGTAATAACTAAGCATCCATTATTAGTCCTATCTAGTGTAGTTTTCATCTCAGTCATTGTGGTTTCACCTTTAGATGTTTGATTTGGATGTTTGATTTCCTTTTTGCATTTTTCAAGTCTCTTTGTGTTTAATATTCCCTCTAGGATTGTGAACTTATGGGAAAGAGCTATAACTGTTTTTAAGGTTAGAAAGAAAAGAGAAAGTGAAGTCGGTCAGTTGTGTCCTACTCTTTGCGACCCCATGGACTGTAGCCTACCAGGCTCCTCCATCCATGGCATTTTCCAGGCAAAAGTACTAGAGTGGGTTGTCATTTCCTTCTCCAGGGGATCTTTCAGACCCAGCGATTGAACCCGGGTCTCCCTCATTGCAGGTAGACGCTTTACTGTCTGAGTCACCAGGGAAGCCCTTATTAGTCATTTGTATCAGTTTTGATTAACCAATTTTATCCTCATAATATGTGGTATTATTCTGCTGGTTTCCAAGCCTGGCAATTTTTGATTGGATGACAAACACTGTTGAAATTTACCTTGTCGGTTGCTGGATTTTTGTATTTACACAAAAAATCTTCAGTATTGTTCTGAGATGCATTTGAGTTACTTAGAAACAGTTAATTCTTTTGAAATTTGTTTATATCTTTGTTAATTGAGATAAGAGTAAGATTTGCTGCTGCTGCTGCTAAGTCACTTCAGTCATGTCCCACCAGGCTCCCCCGTCCCTAGGATTCTCCAGGCAAGAGTACTGGAGTGGGGTGCCATTTCCTTCTCCAATGCATGAAAGTGAAAAGTAAAAGTGAAGTTGCTCAGTCGTGTCCGACTCTTAGCGACCCCATGGACTGCAGTCTACGAGGCTCTTCCCTCTATGGGATTTTCCAGGCAAGAGTAAGATTTACTCTATGTCTAATTTTCCTGTACTTAGAGGAAAGACCTTCTGAGTAAAATACTTGATGCATTTTACATTTCATAGGTTTAGCTTCTGCCTGGTAGGAAGAGGAAATATGGGCAGATTATAAGAGGTTCAGATATTGCTCCTGCTAATCCTCTTGGTTGATTTTTTGTCTAATCTTGGATCATCTCCTGACACCCATGGGCAGATTAGTACTCAATGATTACTCAAAGAATATTAAAGATCTCCAGAGCTATTTCTCTGAGAAATTCTCTCTTCTTTGATACTTCGGTCTGCTAACTGTAGCTTCACTGACCTCTCTGGACTCCCAGATTCATCTCCTCCTGTGAGAAATCTTCTCCGGTTACATCTGGGTTTCTCCATTCTGCAAGTAGGTTGAAATAATTATTGGACTCATCCTATTTAATGTTTCTCATATACCAGGTACCATTGTTCTTCATTGCCTGATTCCACTGTCTTGAGAACTATTTTCTTTGAAATGTTTTCCCTGTTTTTAGTTGCTTCTATTGGTTCAGTGTCAAATATTCCATCTTGACTGAATATGAAATTCCCCTTAAGTCAACTTTGAGCTCAATTTGCAGTATGCTATTAGTGTAGCGATGAAAAATACTATATTATTTGCAAGTTTATACAAAATACATAGTCATATGCATTCCATCAAAAGTATATTAACACTCTTGGAACACTGAAATAACTACTGATCAGCCCATATATATGAAGAAGATATCAAAATCCAAGGAAATCAAGGCATTTTTTAAGTATACTACATAAAAGAGCAAATATAGTATCTTAACAAAGGATAAATACACTAGTCAATAAACAAGTGCAATTATGGATTGAACAGAATCAATGGTTAATGAAACTAAAATTGTTAATCACCGAGAAGGTAGAATACACAGCTGAGATTGAAGATACTTTATTAAAAAAAAAAAATCTGAAAGAGATATTCCTGTGAATTTTTGTGCTTTTACACAATCAAAAAAAAAGGTGAAAATATAGTTTATTTATTAAGAACCACAGGGCTAGTGTTAAAGAACTGCCCTGCCAATGCAGAAGATGTAAGAGACACAGGTTCAATCCCTGGTTTGGGAAGATCCCCTGAAGAAGGGAATGGCAACCCACTCCAGCATTCTTGCCTGGAGAATCCCATGGACAGAGGAATCTGGAGGGCTAAAGTCCATAGGGTCATAAATAACTGGCCACAACTGAAGCAACTTAATACAACACATTAAAATCCATAACTCTATATGTCTGCCATTTCTGCATAAATGGTCAAAAATTCATTGAATCCTTGTTATAAAGTGATTAAAGATCAGGAATATTCATGCAATCAATTTTAAACAACTAAGAACTCAGGTTAGTTTTTTTTTTTTTTTTTAGAGATGCTACTATATATACATTATACATTATTGATAAAAAGGCAAAAGAGGAAGCTTAATTACATTTAATAAGCATATGCTTTTTATCAAGATTTTTTTTTAAATTATAAGTTTGAAGGCCTTCTCTACCACTGTTACTTTTTTGTTGAATTTATATAGTTTTTTTTTTTCCCTAAAAGTGATAGAACTGAACCATTAAAGTATTTTTAGCATTACCTTTTTTTAACTTAAATCTTTCTTCCAATCTACACCTTTCTAGCAATATCAATGCTGCTGCTGCTAAGTCACTTCAGTCGTGTCCAACTCTGTGTGACCCCATAGATGGCAGCCCACCAAGTTCCCTCATCCCTGGGATTCTCCAGGCAAGAACACTGGAGTGGGTTGTCATTTCCTCCTTCAGGGGATTTTCCAGACCTGTGGATTGAACCCACATCTCCTGTCTTCTGCATTGCAGGTGAATTATTTAACCACTGAGTCATCGGGGAAGCCCAAGATGATACAAAGCACTCATCAAAAACTGAATCACAAGTAAATGGATAAGAAAGTAAATTAACATACTCACTTTTATATTTGCAAATGTTGGAACAGTGACTATCCCATAATAGGTGTTCAAAATTGCATATATTTAATGAATAAGGAATTTTCCTTGTAGAAATTTTAACAAATTGTTTGAGTGAGGAATTACTGTTGTTTCAGAAGGCAGATGGAACAGGAGATCACTGAGCCAAGCACATGGCCTCACGGAATATGCCAAGTAGTTTGTACATCATTAATATTTATTGAGTAAATAATTCTCAAGTTTTCATCCATTCAGGTAGATGGATGGTGAAGTATAATGAAACAATAGTTTGATAATTAACAATACTTATAGATCTTAGGGAGTGTCAAAGCAAGTATTTCAGGTATAGGTAAGAAGGCAGAAATATGGAAGAATTAAATATAGAAAGCTCGTTAAAGTTGCCACACATTAGAGATACATCTCTCTTCAAAGATATATTTTAGACTAACTCTTCAGTCACTCACATTTTAATCAGTTAATATAATTACATTTAATGAAAGGGATAACATGTTTAGCAGCTAGTATATTAACAGGATCTGATCATTATGGTCTATTATCACCACTAGAGGTTTCAGGCAATTGCACAAAAAGCTAGCTGAATGTTCCAGCAAGTAATGGGTGAGGATGTGGAAAATTCTTAAAGAGATGGGAATACCAGATCACCTTACCTGCCTCCTGAGAAATCTATAAGCAGGTCAAGAAGCAATAGTTATAAACAGACATGGACAATGGACTAGTTCCAAACTGGGAAAGGAGTACAACAAGGTGGTATATTGTCACCCTGCTTATTTAACTTATATGCAGAGTCCATCATGCTAAATGCTGGACTGGATGAAGCAAAAGCTGGAACCAAGATTGGAGGGAGAAATATTGCAGGGAGAAATATCAATAGCCTCAGATATGCAGATGACACCACCCTTATGGCAGAAAGTGAAGAGGAACTAAAGAGCCTCTTGATGAAGGTGAAAGAGGAGAGTGAAAAAGTTGGCTTAAAGCTCAACATTCAGAAAATGAAGATCATGGCATCTGGTCCCATCACTTCATGGGAAATAGATGGGGAAACAATGGAAACAGTGCCAGACTTTATTTTTGGGGGCTCCAAAATCACTGCAGATGGTGACTGCAGCCATGAAATTAAAAGATGCTTACTCCTTGGAAGAAAAGTTATGACCAACCTAGATAGCATATTCAAAAGCAGAGACATTACTTTTTCCAGTGGTCATGTATGGATGTGAGAGTTTGACTTTGAAGAAAGCTGAGTGCCGAAGAATTGATGCTTTTGAACTGTGGTGTTGGAGAAGACTCTTGAGAGTCCCTTGGACTGCAAGGAGATCCAACCAGTCCATTCTGAAGGAGATCAGCCCTGGGTGTTCTTTGGAAGGAATGATGCTAAAGCTGAAACTCCAGTACTTTGGCCATCTCATGCGAAGAGTTGACTCATTGGAAAAGACTCTGATGCTGGGAGGGATTGGGGGCAGGAGGAGAAGGGGACGCCAGAGGATGAGATGGCTGGATGGCATCACTGACTCGATGGACATGAGTCTGAGTGAACTCCAGGAGTTGGTGATGGACAGGAAGGCCTGGCGTACTGCGATTCATGAGGTTGCAAAGAGTCGGACATGACTGAGCGACTAAACTGAACTGAACTGAACTCATATTCATTGATTATTATATTGCTTTAACTGCCTTCAGTAGAAAAAAAAAACATTTTAAAAATTGTTTTCATGTAGATGATCTCAAACTTTGTTTTTTATATTTGATGTCTGCCTTTACATATGTAAAACCTAAGAAAAAAGCCACCTGTATATTTTACTCATTCATTTGCCAAAGGATAAGATTTAATATAGCAAGATTCTGAAAACTGTAGTATACATTTTTGCCTTGTGAATAGAAAATGAGTTGATCTATAATTATTCACTGAAGAGTTGGGCAGTAATCATCATTCTGACCAATTTTTTCTTTATAAATTGGGAATCTTTGAAAACATATCTTTTAGCATTTCTTTCAAATAGGCTATATTGGTTGAGTTATTCAATGAAATCACTACCTAAGCAAAAAAGAAAGCATTTGAATTAACATACAGTTTTTAAGTAATTTTACTCCTTCATCACATTATTTATTGCATTAACTAAAGTGAATTTATTTGCCTTCTCACAATCTGCAAAGGATATGTTCACGGTCATCTCCTGCAATTAAAAAAAGGAAATCACTTTTACGATAGATTTTTTTTTTTTAACTTGGCTGCCTGGGTCTTAGTAGCAGCATGTGGGATTTGACCCAGTTCCCTGACCAGAAACTGAACCTGGGCCTCCTGCTTTGAGAGTGTAGAGTCTTAGCCATTGGGCCATGAAGGAAGTCTCTATTTTCATGGTAGACTTTTATGTTAGTTTCAGAGTATCTTCTAATTATCAAATGTATTTAAAATTATGTATACTTTAATTTCCTATCCAGAATATAAATAAACCTTTTCAATTAATGAATTAATGCACAATTATTGTAGGCAGTTCAGAAAGTTAAGTTCTATTACACTCCCTAAGTGTTAATCAATTAGCCATTTTCATTAGCTATAAGTCAGAATACTGGAGTGCCCCCAAAGAATGAATTCTTTTTAAAAATTAAAATATTTTTATAATTCAATTTAATGAATTTTAATTTAATGAATTTAAATGAATTTAATTCAATTTAATGTCATATCTCTGGCTAATTTTACCTTTTCCTTTTCATTCTCACTCAAATCCTCTACGCTTGCCCTTTGGGCATGCACAGAAGCCCAGCTCTGTACATCCACACATGACATTCGATTACACATATTCCTAACTGCTGGCATGAGCTGTATACTAAATATTGTACCTATCAAGCTTTACATGTTTTCATTTTAAAATTCCCATTTAAATGCAAATTCTGCCATTTAAATAGAGTCCTCGTGTGCTTTATTACACTATAATTACTATTTCCCATCTTGCTGGAACCAACTGCAAGAAAGGCCATAGGTCACTTTACCAGCCCTCTAAAAGTGCAATTGAAATCGGGAAGTCATCATCTACAGCATTTGTGAATGACACCCATTTGTTAAGGGAGACCTGAGGGACTGATTCAAACAGTGCCCTAAAACCTGTCTTGTCCTGTGATTTACAGGAACAAGAACAAACAAAGCCCACAGCTATAATCTCTTCAGGTCCATGTGAATTAAACAGGTTAGCCAGAATTTGGCACAAATAAATAGCAATTGAAATGCTGCCCTCATTTTGAAAGGAGACACATGCCAAATGATACAAGCTAATTCCAATGTCAAGGGACAAGAAAGAAACACAAATGTATTTAGTTATTGTCTATTCTTATTTAATGAAACTCAACGTCATGGGTTTAACTTAGTATAGATGATAGAATTAACATTTTCTATAGGGTTGTTTATTAATACCATGTGATAAATGGGATAAATATAAAAGATATACATAAATGTATATTTGAAAGTCTTTAGGATACATGAACATATAGTAAATTAATAATATTAGTAATACATGGTTATATATCTGCAGAATATCTATAAACTCATTCATTATAGCATTCTTAACATTTAATTCTCTGTTGTTGTTCAGTCACTAAGTCTGATCAGCTCTTTGTGACCCCATGGAATCTCACCAGGCTCCTCTGTACTCCACTATCTCTCTAAGTTCGCTCAAATCCATGTCCACTGAGTCGGTGGTGATGCTATCTAACCATCTCATCTTCCGCCTCCCCCTTCTCCCTTTGCCTTTGATCCTTCCAAACATCAGGGTCTTTTCCAATGAGTTGGCTTTTCCCATCAGGTGGTCAAAGTATTGGAGTTTCAGTCACAGTCCTTCCAATGAATATTCATGGTTGATTTTCTTTTTTTTTTTTTTAATTTTATTTTTAAACTTTACAATATTGTATTAGTTTTGCCAAATAGCGAAATGAATCCGCCACAGGTACACCCACGTTCCCCATCCTGAACCCTCCTCCCTCCTCCCTCCCCTACCCTCCCTCTGGGTCGTCCCAGTGCACCAGCCCCAAGCATCCAGTACCGTGCATCAAACCTGGACTGGTGACTCGTTTCATACATGATATTATACATGTTTCAATGCTATTCTCCCAAATCTCCCCACCCTCTCCCTCTCCCACAGAGTCTATAAGACTGATCTATACATCGGTGTCTCTTTTGCTGTCTCGTACACAGGGTTATTGTTATCATCTTTTTAAATTCCATATATATGCGTTAGTATACTGTATTGGTGTTTTTCTTTCTGGCTTACTTCACTCTGTATAATAGGTTCCAGTTTCATCCATCTCATTAGAACTGATTCAAATGTATTTTTTTAACAGCTGAGTAATACTCCATTGTGTATATGTACCACAGCTTTCTTATCCATTCATCTGCTGATGGACATCTAGGTTGCTTCCATGTCCTGGCTATTATAAACAGTGCTGTGATGAACATTGGGGTACACGTGTCTCTTTCCCTTCTGGTTTCCTCAGTGTGTATGCCCAGCAGTGGGATTGCTGGATCATAGGGCAGTTCTATTTCCAGTTTTTTAAGGAATCTCCACACTGTTCTCCATAGTGGCTGTACTAGTTTGCATTCCCACCAACAGTGTAAGAGAGTTCCCTTTTCTCCACACCCTCTCCAGCATTTATTGCTTGTAGACTTATGGATTGCAGCCATTCTGACTGGCGTGAAATGGTACCTTATAGTGGTTTTGATTTGCATTTCTCTGATAATGAGTGATGTTGAGCATCTTTTCATGTGTTTGTTAGCCATGGTTGATTTTCTTTACAGTTGACTGGTTTGATCTCCTTGCTGTCCAAGGGACTCTCAAGGAACTCTCTGTCCAAGAGTCTTCTCCAGTTTGAAAGCATCAATTCTTTAGAGCTCAGCCTTCTTTATGGTTCTTAGCATTTAATAAAACATTTAGTAGAAAGAGTCAATAAAAGCTTGACATTATATATTTTATATGTGTGTTCTGTGGTATGGTGTGCATGTGTATTTGGGGTAGTGTACATGTGTTTTTGGGGTGGTGGATTGTGAGTGGCAACCAGTAAAAATAAAAAAGAGAAAAGACCAAAAAAATGGCTTCTATAGGCAGCTTATCTCCAAAATGCTTGTTAAATTTATCTGAACTTCTGCCCTGAGAAATGAAAAGAACATGGACATTTGAATCAGACAAACCTGAGGTCAAACAAGATTTACAAGTGACCAAATTGGTATCCCTAAGCAAGATATTTCATCTCTCTCTCTGAAATTGGAAACTGAGAGTATAAAATGTCTTAGAAGCCAATACATTACAGGCATAGACATAGGTATAGAATACAGATAACTTTAGATAATAACATCTTTGAACATAGAACACATAACTTCCTCAGACATTCAACACCCCCATGCATTTAGTTCCACACTGATTATAGACATGTATTACTTAAACACAGGACAGAGAGGCACCACTTTTCTCATAACTGCTCTAAGCCCCTCTGTGCTGTGCTTAGTTTCTCAATTGTGTCCAACTCTTTGCGACCCCATGGACTGAAGCCCGTCAGGCTCCTCTGTCCGTGGGCATTCTGCAGGCAAGACTACTGGAGTGGGTTGCCATGCCCTACTCCAGGGGATCTTTCCAACCCAGGGATCAAAACCAGGTTTCCAGCATTGCAGGCAAATTCTTTACTGTCTGAGTCACCAGGGAAGCCCAAGAATACTGGAGTGGGTAGCCTATCCCTTCTCCAGGGGATATTCCCAACCCAGAGATCGAACTGGGGTCTCCTGTATCGCAGGTAGATTCTTTACCAGCTCAGCTACACCAGGGAAGCCCCAAGTCCTCTAATGATAATGTATTTTCAGCTGAGATTATTAAGTTACAAATCCTAGGGCCCTGAGTACTGAAAGGAGCCAATCATTTATACACAGGATAGGTTCAAATTTAGCCCTGTCATCCTTGACAGTATTCCTTTAAAGTGAATTAAGTAGCCAACTAGAAATACATTCTTTGTTCTACTGTTTGTTCTCACCTTGACTTCTTATGATCTTGTCTCTAAAACAAAGGTAAATCAGGTTTCATTTTCTAAGTTTACTTATAATATCATAGTTGATGTAATTAAAATTAGGAAACCAACTTAAACATTACCTTACTCATGTGGCTCTGATCTTGGTAGTCACTGGTCCATGCTGAACTTCTTGAAGTACATCTTGTCAAATTTGTTTTTTCTGTCAAATATATGATTTATTCTTGTCATCTGGAATTATTCCTCATATCAATATTGAGATACTTGGTTCCAAAATGTTCTAATGATTTCTCTGGCTTTTTTTTTATAGGTTTTGTTTCAGCTAATTTATTAAAATTTGGAATGCCCTTATGAAAATATAGATGCATTTTAAAACATAGCATTCTTCAGAATATGAACTTAAAAATTCAGTTCTCCTAGCATAGAACATAGGATTTAATCTCTGAGGCTCCATATTTTTAACCACCTGGCTATACTTACCTAGCTCATAAGGCTGGAACCACCAGAGCCTTTGGGGGAAGGTTTTGGCAAACAGGGCCATAGTTTTCAGTATTCTACTTAATGTACAAGCTTTGATTGCACTCAATTACAAGTGCCATTTCTAGATTTAAATGCTATTTTAAATACTGTTTGCAATTAGTGAACCTACATGTTTCAATTTTCCTTCCCAAACTATTCATTAAAACCTCTCATAGGATCATGTTCTGGAAGAATTTTTCCTCCCCACATTCATTTTTTTTTAGAAATTAATGGGATGGCTCAGGCACATATTTCCACACAGAAAATAAATATTCTTTAAGTTTATGCTGTGGATTTATCTTTACCTTTATTCTCTTTTCTATACAACAATATTTGAACTTGGTAAATTGTTTCAGAATGTCAGTGGAACTCAATTGCTTTTGTCAAGATATTAACAGTATCAGTAATTGAATCTCCTCTTTCATTTATGGTTCTGGCTGCATTATGACATCTCCCGTTCCTGGCAGTTCACCAGATTAGTGCTTAACTTATTTAAACTTCAAAAACTGGAGCACCTGTCAAAGACTCTAATTTCACCCACCTGTGGTTTATTTAGTTATTCTTTCACTCAGCACCAATATATCTTGATTGCCCACTCTTATGCATGTGTGTGCTAAGTTGCTTCAGTCATGTCCGACTCTGCGACCCTCTGGTCTATAATCCACCGGGCTCCTCTGTCCATGGCATTATCCAGGCAAGAATATTGGAATGGGTGTCTGTGCCCTCCTCCAGGGGATCTTCCTGACCTAGGTGTTGAACCCAAGTGTCTCACATCTTCTGCATTGGCAGGCAGGCTCTTTACCACTAGTGTCATCATCAGTCTAATTCAGGCACTGGGGTAAAAGTATCAGCCTGTCAGATAATTTTGCTGCTTTCATAAGTCTTAACTTTAGTAGGAGAAAGAAATGCAAAAAATAAATATACATTTGAATAAATATATTTCATAATGTCAGCTGTTAAGTGCCATAAGGAAAATAAAGAGGCGTGAAATGAAATGAAAAAGAGGCACATGGGGGGGCAGAAAAATCATTATATAGATGGAGTGTCCAGACCATTCTTTATGATCTGACTTGTGAGAGAAACCTGAGTGAGATAAGTGAGATCTTACCAAAATTGGGGAGAAAAAACTGTTCCACTTGTAGAAAATAGCAGGGAGAGACCCTGAAAGGGTGAGCATGTGTTATGTTCAAAGTTAAAAAATGCTGGCTAATTGGAGATGAGTGAGTAAAGAAGGAGACTGATTATAAATGAGGTCAGGGAGTTGCCAACTGCTGCATCATATGGGGCCTTTGAAATTCAAAGCAAAGACTTTGAAATTTGGTCTCTGCTATAAAAAAGTATTTTGTTTCCAATGAGATTACTTTAGCTACTATCTGAAGAATTGATTTGTCAATGAAAGAGTGGAAAGATTTATGCAGTCTGAGGCTGTTGTAATGGTTCTGGAAAGATGGCAATTACATGCACAAGGGTGGCAACGGTGGACATGGTAGCAATAGAGGAAAAGTAACTACTATATACTATACACACACACATACACACATACACACACACACATATATAAGAGCTTGCTTGTAGGACATACTAGCTCTTTTGTTTCACAGGATAAGACCTGATCACCAAATTCTTCTCTTTCTCTTCCCACAAACTATTCATCAGCAAACTATATTGCTTCAAGTTTTAAAATATAATCAGAGTCCAACTGCCTCGCTTGCTTCATTGCTATAAAACATGGGCCAAGTCTGCAGTGTCTCTTTCTCAGATGAATGCCTCCTCACTGGTCATCACATTTATATCTTTCCCCTATGTTGTCTGATATCTAATATTGTTGTGATAACACAGTAACAGCCAAGATACTGCTAATCTGTAGAAAAGAGAAATTTACTTTTGTGTTCAAACCTTTGAAGTGGCTTTACCTATCCGGTTCATAGTTATACCTTCAATTTAGTTCTTTCCATATGCCCCCAGCACACCCCTTCCAGCAACACTGGCTCCTTTGCTTTTTCAGGAACATACAACACAGATCTCTACCTTCAGGGCATTGTGTTTTCTCTGCCCTCTCTAGAATTCTCTTCCTCATAGGTGACTCTGTCACACCTCTCAACCTACTTCACGTCTTCATTTGCTGTCGACACCTATGGCACCTTCCCTGATTTACCCTTTTAAATTGAACCCCCTAAATCTAGACTTTTTATTTAGCTTTCCTGTTTTATTTGACTTTATTCCATCAATATAATCTATATAATATTACAGTCAAAGATCTGGTCAAAGCTATGGTTTTTCCAGTAGTCATGTATGGATGTGAGAGTTGGGCCACAGAGAAAGCTGAGCACTGAAGAATTGATTATTTTAAACTGTGGTGTTGGGGAGAAGATTCTTATAAGTCCCTTGAACTGCAAGGAGATCAAACGAGTCAATCCTAAAGGAACTCAGTCCTGAATATTCATCGGAAGGACTGATGCTGAAACTGAAGCTCCAATACTTTGGCCACCTGATGCGAAGAACTAATTCCTTGGAAAGACCCTGATGCTGGGAAAGACTGAAGACTGGAGAAGGGGACGAGAGAGGATGAGATGATTGGATGGTATCACCAACTCAATGGGCATGAGTTTGAGTAAGCCACAGGAGTTGGTGATGGACAGGGAAGCCTGGCATGCTGCAGTCCATGGAGTCACAAAGAGTTGGACATGACTGAGCAACTGAACTGAAATGAACATATATATATATATATATATATATATATATATATATATATATATATATTACTTGATTTCTTATCATATGCCAATATCCATGCTGCTCACAAAATGTTTTGAGTTCTCCAACTCCTAGGTATGTGGGAGGATTACACTTTATGGCCCTTTAGTGTTTGAATGGGATCATGTAACTAGGTCTAATAAAGTGTGAGCAATACTACTGTGTGTCATTTCGGTTTTGGAGCATTTATGCATTGGTATGAGAAACAGTGGAAACAGTGTCAGATTTTATTTTTGGGGGCTCCAAAATCACTGCAGATGGTGACTGCAGCCATGAAATTAAAAGACGCTTACTCCTTAGAAGAAAAGTTATGATCAACCTAGATAGCATATTGAAAAGCAGAGACATTACTTTGCCAAAAAACGTCTGTCTAGTCAAGGCTATGGTTTTTCCAGTGGTCATGTATGGATGTGAGAGTTGGACTGTGAAGAAGGCTGAGCACCGAAGAACTGATGCTTTTGAACTGTGGTGTTGGAGAAGACTCTTGAGAGTCCCTTGGACTACAAGGAGATCCAACCAGTCCATTCTAAAGGAAATCAGTCCTGGGTGTTCTTTGGAAGGAATGATGCTAAAGCTGAAACTCCAGTACTTTGGGCACCTCATGTGAAGAGTTGACTTATTGGAAAAGACTCTGATGCTGGGAGGGATTGGGGGCAGGAGGAGAAGGGGACGACAGAGGATGAGATGGCTGGATGGCATCACTGACTTGATGGACGCGAGTCTGAGTGAACTCCGGGAATTGGTGATGGACAGGGAGGCCTGGCGTGCTGCAGTTCATGGGGTCACAAAGAGTCGGACACGACTGAGCGACTGAACTCAACTGAACTGAACTAATGAGACCCTTCTTAGTACTCTGCCTTTTTTCCTCTGTAACTGGCACAAGTGTAGCTACATAATGAGTCTTGACTGCAGAGAACATAAACAGCAGACCCCTTAGCCAATTTGTATTAAACATTCAGCTTATATATGTTAAACCTTTATTGCTTTAAGCTTCTAAGAATTTGAAGTTATTTAATAGAGAAGCATTATCTAGGTCTACGTGGGCAGGGATTTTTGTCTGCTTTGCTCATTGTTGCATCCTTGGAAACTATAAGTACCTTGCATATAGTAACTTCTCAAAAAATAAATTTGCTGAATGAATAAACTATCCAGTGACTACTAACTACCAGATTATAATCATTTCTCTGTCACAGTCAAGAACAACTTCTCACTGAAAAGTATCATTAACCCTCAACTTCTTAGTCTTCATGGGAAAAAAAAGGATTTTTATTGGACTATCTTTGTGATTTTAATGCTGCACTTAGAATGTTTATTAGCCTTGGGTGATTTTAAAGAGTTAACCCTTTTCTCAGAACTTGATTGATATGATTGTACTGTCAACCATGGTGAATATTGATGGAAAGGTTAGAGAAGGCTAGAGAATATCAAATGAAATGAGAAATTATGAATGTTTGCCAAGTGCCATACATTTTTGTTTTGAGTCATTATCGAGAGAGAATACTTTGTTGAACATTGTAATCCCTTTGGAAGAAAGACAGTACAATAGAAAAGAGTGCAGAGAAAGTCTATGCCTTGCCCAGAGCAAAAATATCCTCTAGGAGGGCAGCACTGCTGACTGTTTATATAGGCTTGATCATAATGTTGCTCCAAGGTAATTTGGGGAAAAAATAAAAAAATAAAGTAGTGAACTGTAAATATCATGGCTAGCACTAGAAATAAAGCATAGTTTATGATCTATCACAGCTATGTAAATGTAAATGATTTTAAGCAGCCAGCTCCATGAGAAGAAGATCAGTAAGAAGCAGCTGAACACACCGAGACATAGCCACCAGTGATACTAGAAACAGCGGAAAATAAGGAAACACTAAGTAGCTTTTGGCAGGTTATTAGTGGAATCAGTGATTTTATTTTTTCTCTATTTTCTATTCAGAGTGCTTCTTAAGTTGCTTTAGTTTTTGATGTTTTGTCAGATTTTAAGCAATTGCTTAAAACCATTGTTAATAATGGCTATTGTGAGTAGCAGAGAGGATGTTAGACACTGGAAAGTTTTACAAATCTCAGACTGTCAAGTATGAGTAACAGCAAATGACCTCACACATATAAATTAATAACCAAGATATAGATAAATTATTATTTCACAAGTAAAATGATATTTTCATATATCAAGATACTATGAGTAGTAACATGGGCCACATTTGAGACCCCAAATTGAAATTCATCCTTAGTTTCCAATAATATATAGTAACCTGAAAAATAAGTATCATCTATTCTTGATCTTAATTATGATATCTATGATCAATTTAAATTATGTCATATATAGTATATCATATATCACACATAATTACAACATAAACATATACTCAGCAGGATTTAGCTTTTCTTTCACTTGAATTTTCCATATAATTATGTTTGGCCTACAGTTACTTCCTATAAAATATTTTTACAAATAATTCACAGCCTAATAAACATATATTTAGATGATATCTATAAAAGTGAAGCTGTATTAAACAATGATAAAACACAGTCTGTTTAATTTTTTCTAATTTAAGCTTTGTGAATTTTCCTCCCTTATGGGAAAAAAATACAGCCCGAAAACACTCCAAAACATCATCAGTTACCTTTCAAAAAAAAAGGAGGTGGGGAGGCAGGGCCAAGGTCATGAGATTCTATCTTATTAAGGTCATAGTAATAGCTACAGATTGAATTTAATTTTGCTATCTTACTCGAGTAAGAGTGTTCATGCCCATTATAGAATATTTTAAGACAGTGGGACTATGGGGAATTTAGGCAAGTGGTGCGACTCACCTGTTTGTTTTCTCTTTTATGTTCAGTAACTCTTAAAGGTACAGGAGGACCTTGTTTAAATTTAGGAGGATCTCCACACATAACTCTTTTTTTTTTTTTTTTTTGTGAAACTTGATCACTTTTAAATTTTATTTTATTTTTAAACTTTACATAATTGTATTAGTTTTGCCAAATATCAAAATGAATCCGCCACAGGCATACATGTGTTCCCCATCCTGAACCCTCCTCCCTCCTCCCTCCCCACACCATCCCTCTGGGTCGTCCCAGTGCACCAGCCCCAAGCATCCAGTGCACACATAACTCTTAATTTGAGTCTCAGTTCAGTTCAGTCACTCAGTTATGTCTGACTCTTTGTGACTCCATGAATCGCAGCACACCAGGCCTCCCTGTCCATCATCAACTCCCAGAGTTTACCCAAACTCATGTCCATAGAGTTGACAATGCCATCCAGCCATCTCATCCTCTGTCGTCCCCTTCTCCTCCTGCCCCCAATCCCTCCCAGCATCAGGGTGTTTTCCAATGAGTCAACTATTCACAAGAGGTGGCCAAAGTATTGGAGTTTCAGCTTCAGCATCAATCCTTCCAATGAACACCCTGGACTGATCTCCTTTCAGATGGACTGGTTGGATCTCCTTGCAGTCCAATGGACTCTCAAGAGTCTTCTCCAACACCACGGTTCAAAAGCATTAATTCTTCAGCGCTCAGCTTTCTTCACAGTCCAGCTCTCACATCCATATATGACCACGGGAAAAACCATTTGACTAAAAAAAAATGTGAGTCTCAGTATCAATGAAAACTATGAAGTTTGCCAACCAATACATTTCAGCATATAAAATTCAGAACCTATGTTGTAGAGGTGCCAAAGCCAATCTTTTACCTTTTTGCTGTAAAAATTTCTTTCAGTAAACTTTAGATTTCTTATTGAATCAAATTGTGGACTTATTTGTTTTGTTTTTCTACACACTTCCAGGTTTTTATTTTATTTATTTGCATTGTCCTTTTTGTTTGTTTTTACTTCTGGGTATAATTCAGAGATCGTTCCACACTACTCTGCTCATTTTTTATTTTTCTTCCTGTAGAAGGTCTTAAATCAGTATTGTCAGGGTTAAGGATCTTCCTATGGCTCGGTATTTTATTTTTATTTTTTTTTGCTTTGAAGAACCCTGGGCTTGAGGTAGGTTCTATCTGCCATGGGTGTTCCATAATGTCTTTACCTATGAATCTAAATATCAATATCTTTATTATCATAAAGGCATAAGCAACAGCAGTAGCAAAAGCATTTTGTAGAGTTCTAGTAAGCATTCTGCTTTAAAGACTATGACTTCAGCATGCTACATGGTAACTAATATTTTTTCACAGAAGTAACGATTTAACTGGCCTGTATATTGCTGGGCATAAGCCTTTTCCTCTGAGCACTCAATAAAATGGAGGTCAATTTCTGTTTAAGATACTGCCAATCATCCCAGGGTAAAAGTATTTTCCTGAGATCAGTGTATTTCACAACTTAATCTACAATTGAGACTTATGATGCAATCTGAGATGCACAGCTATGTCTGGGTTGATTCTCACAAAACAAGTGACTTTTTAAAGGACTCCACTCTCACATTCCTGTTCCCCTTCACTACCTATCAAAACTTGTGACTTATGTAGGTTAAATTTATAAAAGAGGCCCAGAAGGACTTAGCTGATGTAGCACAGAGAAATGTTGTTGAAACTGAGAGCTGTCAACTGGCACCAGCACAAGCCATAGCAAGAGAAGACTTTCTGGCGATCATCATCGAGATGCTACCATGTTTGCTGTGCTGTTTTTTGTGATTACAGCAACATTGGAGATGAGTCCTACCCTAAGTCTGGTTTGGATGTCAAGACTACTGATGCCACATTTGTACCAAGAGAATAGGAGAAACATTTATTCACATCACGAGATTTTCTGGGAGAACAGGACTGACTCTTAAGCTGGTCTGAGAAGGCTTGATAGAGCTGGGAAAGGAGAATGGCTTGGTTTTTATGGTGGTTAAGGTATGCGGCTAGAGTGAGAGTTCTTGCTCTGGCTGGGGCTTACATGGATTAAACTTTTGCTGGGCTTTCTTATGAGCTTTCCAGATCTGGGGCAGAAAGAGAAAAGAAGAGGAGTGGTCAAGCTTGAAATTTGTCAGCAGTCAAAAATGAAAAACCCATTGTTATACTTAGCTAACTTTAGTTCGTTTTTTTTTTTTTTTCTCATCCCAACTTCCACATATTCAACTCATCACAAAGAAGATCAGCAAAACAACAAAATAATCATCTCATAAGTCAAATCATTTGTCAATATCTCTAAGAGGACAGATCATCCATGTCACTTTTGGCTTTCAGTTAGACATATAACTACTCCCTGTTTCTTCTTTGATCCTTCTAAGACCAAACAAAGTTCAGCAATTAACAATTCAGAAAGAGAAACAACTGTGGTAGCAAAAGCAAGAAATACAGTATACAGAAAGTGGATGTTTATAAATAAATGGTTACAAGAGCTCTAGGGAGTAGGTTGTAGCCTGCGTAATGAGAAATTACTTCTAGAAATATAGAAATGATCCAGCAAATAAGCTACAATCTAAGAGCTAAAACTGAAGCTATATCATAATTAACTCTATACCATCAATTCTCAAAAAACAGTTGCTGTACAGAATTAGAGTAGTAATACATATAAAGCACTCTCATACCACATTGTCTAGAACATAATAATGATTGATGGCTTATTTTTGCTATGATAGAGTTCTCTCTTTGCCATCTATAGTTTAAATCACATCAACATTTTATGGTATCTATTTATTTTTCTATTTTCAAAATATCTCTGTAGTCATTCTATCTTTTTTGAGGGAGAATATATCATTTTCAAAAACACTGACTTATTTCAGTTTATTTCAATATAATATGAAAGTGCTAAAATACTTTGGAAATCTAATCAACTTCCTCTGAAGACTTCCTTATTGCACCACATGCTAATTGCTGTATGCTGATTTATTTTATGGATATGGACCTGATTTTACTGGAGAGTTAAGCATATTTCTTTCTATGTGACCATAAAAGCTTATAATTCTAATATTTTTCACAGTTTTCAAAAATTATTCCCTATAAATTGAACCACAACTTAAATCCTGAAAAAATAATACTGGGATTTATTTTGTGTTTTTGTAAACTAAAATAAAATAGGGTACAGAAATCAGAATGTAAAAGAAAAATGCCCTTGCCTTCCATAGGATAATGGTGGATGCTCAAATCCAAATCTCTCTATACGTTCTTCAAAACCACATGTAAATATGAAAGGCAAATAAATCCACATATTACCAAATGTCTATAGCATCAGTGGAGAGAAAGAATATTTCTAATTATATGTAGGCAGACAAAAAACTTTCTAAAACTATCGGAGACATAGAATTTTTTTTCAAAAAATTTGGCATAAGTAAATAAATGTAAATATATTCTGGTCTTGCACAGTTCTACATAAAATAAAATTAAATGTTAAAAATTCTATATTAGCTCCACTCTATAGACCCATACATTTAGAGACTACTTTCTAAATACCAGACTTTAAAGGAACAATAAAAACCAATATTACTTGGAGTAGTTTGAGCTACTCTGACAGTTTCTTAAAAATAAAATATTTTTGAAGAATTGTTCAATTTTTTTTATTTGGAGAATATTGCTAAAATTTTCAGAATAATTATTTTTCTGTCTTCTATAGCATGTGTGAATCATATGCACACTTAAGTCAAACTGTCATAGAAATACAGAATTTATATTTTTACTGAATATCATGTTTTTTTCATTTTATATCACTTTTAGATATTGTGGTAGATTACAGATTGCCACAGAGTAACAGGCACCCATTGCTGAAAATATTTGTGGACTTATCATGTACTGAAAATTTAGCTAAATTACCAAATCCACAAAGAGAATTAAATTTTTCTTGTTATTTAAAATATTTTAATTTTTGAAGTTTAATTCCTAGACTCTGAGCAACCCAATTCCAATTGTATATTTAAACAGAAAAATTCATACTAGAAAAGACTGTATTCTAGTCTCATGAGCAAAAGAGTAAAACATACACCCTATGAACAACTTGAATTCTAATGAAATTAACTTAGATTAAGAAATACATAGACAATTTCTGTACTCCTTATAGGAAAAACAGTAATAGAATTTCTGGTAAGAGCATAATTATATTACTTAAAACAGAAAAGGACTTTCTATTCCAGTTACGTCCAGGACTTTATACAACCTAAACTCAGCATTAGGAGCCACATCAGATGAGAAATACGTGGAATGATCCTCTCTGATAAGGTAAGTTGATGAAGAATTTCACCAGGAAGACAATTGTTACATTGTAGACTTGGATAGCCTTAAGCTCTTGATCTCAGTCAAGTTATTTTACTCTCATCCATCCTTTGTGTCTTCAGTAGGAAATAAGAAGGCTAAGACTTGCATCAAGAATTAGTTTAGGGGGTTAAATAAAATATTCTGTGTAAACCATTTCACATATGAAATGGCTAGTATATTGAAACCTCAATAAATGATAGACTGGCAAGAGTAGTTCATTTAGCAATCACAGTATTTGAATACTTTCTCTTTATGGAAAAGAGTTTAGCATTATTTTAGTTTTAAAATAATTTTTTTTGTTAATTCTATCTTAATTTAAACATATTTTAGTATGCTTTTAAGTATCCCTGTTATTGACAGACGAGTGTCTTACTTATGGTACATTCAAAATGAGTTGTTTTTTGTTCTGAATACCTTTGTTATCATAAGAGACTTAATTTTTCATTGCTTTGTAGTTGTCTTCAACACAGTCTAAATGTAATTTAGGTACTTCATCATGTTGATATTTATAGAGTATATTGCATTTTATGATCTCATAATGAAATGCAAGCATATGTAATCTAATAAATTTAATCTGGAAGAAAAACACACAGGCACTAATACACAGGCTGCTTTATATAGTCCCAAGGAAATGTTTCCTGTTTGCAAACTAGCAACTGAACATTGGTGACAGTCAAAATAGTATGATGATATTAATAATCTTCTGTATCATAAATGGAAAAATAATGAACCAAGGGCCATGGGTAATTAAGCTATGTCTAGATTATTAGTGATGAACCAATATTGCTAAATAGTTTCACTGAATGCACACTTACATGATGGATACGTGCAGTTTTTGACCCATTTGAAATTCCAAGTGACTTACATACTTTCATTCTGAGCTCAGAGATCTCCACTGGCAGAACTGTAAGGGTGCCAGAGAACATTCCAATATGACCAGTCATCTTTTCTTTCTATGAGAATATGTATAGTCAGAACCTAAGTTACTAAGTAACTATTGCTGTTATCCAGAGTTCATTGTTCTAGGTGGACTTGACTGATCCTCAGGCAAAGAGCTACTTATACTCACAAGCACAATGAGATGGTTGGATAGCATGACTCAATGGACATGAGTTTGAGCAAGCTCCAGGAGATGGTGAAGGACAAGGAAGCCTGGTGTGCTACAGTCCATGGAGTCACAAAGAGTCGGACACAACTGAGCAACTGAACAACAATAAATGCTTAACAATGCTGTTAGGTGATCTCAGAAATTACGTCACAAATTTTCTACTGTTATATCTGAAATCTCCATTATATTTGCAGTTCTTACATCGTTGATCTTTTTTATGGGGCAATAACAGATAAGCAGATATGTAATGAAAATATCTAATGCAAGAAACTATTAAAAACATTCCAGTATCTGAGTGTGACAGGTCTATTTGGTACTGCCCTTGATCTTACAGATTCTAATAGATAACACTCTTCTTTGTTGACCTGTGATATGAGAATAATCATAATGCTACACACACACACATACACACAAAACAGCTACCTGTTTGCCTTGAAAAAAAATTCTGAATTTTTTGATCCATTTCTTTAAGTTGCTGCTGTTAATAAGCTATTTAATATTTCAATGCTAAAGATTAGTGGTAACACATAGGGCCATTTTATCACTAATGAATCAGAATTATGCATAGTTAGAAGTTTCTCCTGAACTCATTGTCCTTGAATCTGAGAAACACAGAACAACTTGAATTATATACATACTTTATTTCCTGAAGCAACTAGAATGGAGAATAAAGAGAAAGGAAAGCTAAAGGTCCTTTTTATCTTGTTTTTCAATCCTAGAACAAGTTTTACACTTTCTAAACTTCTTTCTCGGAGAAGGCAATGGCACCCCACTCCAGTAGTCTTGCCTGGAAAATCCCATGGGCAGAGGAGCCTGGTGGACTGTAGTCTATGGGGTCACTAGGAGTCAGGCATGACTGAGTGACTTCACTTTCACTTTTCACTTTCATGCATTGGAGAAGGAAATGGCACCCCACTCCAGTATTCTTGCCTGGAGAATCCCAGGGATGGGGGAGCCTGGTGGGCTGCCATTTATGGGGTCGCACTGAGTCGGACACGACTGAAGCGACTTAGCAGCATCAGTAGCAGCAGCAAATAGCTTCCTAGCCTGCCTGTCCATGAGACAAAAAGATACTTGCCATCTGGTGGGTGCACTGCAACACCAAAGATCCTTCTTACTAAAAAATAAAAGCAACCTCTCCAGATTTTTAAATTTCATTAAACCCTTCCCTATCTAAGATGCCACTATTATCATGTGATATATGGATCTAAAGAAAGGGTAGGTTTTCAAAACCATATGGTTGATTTTATCACTACTTCTCAAATAAATATTACATTTATTATTTCTAACCTTATTCTACTTTTTATATTGTTCTACACATTTCAGCATTATTAATTTCATTTTATATTCCTATGCATTGTGTATGTGTTAGTCGCTCAGTCATGAATGACTCTTTGCCACTTCCTGGATTGAAGCCCACCAGCCTCCTCTATCCATGGAATTCTCCAGGCAAGAATACTGGAACTGGTTGCCATTTCCTTCTCTAGGAGATCTTCCTGATCCAGGGATCAAACCCAGGTCTCCTGCATTGCAGGCAGACTCTTTACCATCTGAGTCACCAGGAAAGCCCATTCCTATGCATAATATTTTCTCTTATGTTTTACTTAATAATTACCTGAGGATCTACCAGTAGCATGTAGAGCCCACAGTGTGTTTACTTAACACAGAAAATGTAAAAACTTTACCTTGGTCTACAGCCTATTATTAATATTTTTTTTTTCTTAGTCTTCATGGAAGAATGGCAATGAGTACAGCAAGCATTTCAATAGCAAAAACAAAAATACTCTTTACGTCTATATGGCACATATTTGCCAGGTTCTGTTGTGCTTTCCAAATAATGATTAATTTAATACTTACAATATCCCTTCACTATTATTATTTCCATTGGAAAAACAGGAACCTAAAGGACAGAGAAGATGAATGACTTGCTCAAGCTCAGCTAAATAATAAGCAGTTCATGAGCTCAAACTCAGGAAATCTCTCTCAGGGATGTACTCTAAACCATGAAACCACACTCTCAATGGTAAATACATTTATTTAAGATTTAGCAATTCCAGACTAGATAACTTTCTGGAGATCTGAAGAAGTGCTTTATAATAGGACCTGGCACTGTCTTTCTGATTTGACTCTATAGATTCAATTCTATCTCAATCAAAAGCATATGTTTTGTTTAAGAAATTGGCAAGCTGATTTAAAAATTATTCTGGAACTAGAAAGGAAAAAAAAATAGCTGAAATAATTTTGCAAAGAAAACCAAAGTTGGAGGACTTATAATGCTTTACTTCAAAGTTAACTACAATGCCACTATAATCAAGACTGTTTGGCATTTGTGAGGACAGACATGTAGATCAATGAAATAAACTAGGGGACTTATAAATAAAGGCACAGCTTCACTGTAAACTCATTTTCAACAAATATGCATAAATAATGTAGCACATAAAAGGTAGTCTATTCAACAGATGATGTTTGAAGCAAGTGAGCATCTGTATGGAAAACAATTACCCTATCCCTTACCTCACACTGTACAAAAACATCAACTTGAAATTCGTCATGAACCTAAAGGAAAAGCTAAACTTATGAAATAACTTTATGTTCTTAGAGTAGGCAAAAATTTTCTGGTAAGATGCAGTAATCACTAACAAAGAGAGAAGAAAGTTAACAATCTGAGGTTCTCTGTCATATATAATTTATAAACAGTAATTATGATACATATATATATAATGTTCATTGGAAGGATTGATGCTGAAGCTGAAGCTCCAATACTTTGGCCACCTGATGCAAAAAACTGACTCAATGGAAAAGACCCTGATGCTGGGAAAAATTGAAGGCAGGAGGAGAAGGCGACAATAGAGGATGAGATGGTTGGGTGGTACCACTGACTTGATGGACATGAGTTTGAGCAAGCTCCAGGAGTTGGTGATGGACAGAGAAGCCTAATGTGCTACAGTCTATGGGTTGCAGAGTCAGACACGATGGAGTGACTAAACTGAATATGTATTGGAACTGGAATATATATTGAAGTGATATCATATTAGAATACATAGACATTAAAGATATTTTCTTTATAAGCCATATTCAAGAAAAGTACAAGCCAGAGACTGAAAAGAAAGAAATAACAATAATTACTATTATTTATAAATTATATATGACAAAGTATTTATATCCAAAATATATAAAGATATATATGACATATTAGGGGCTTCCTAGGTGGCACTAGTGGTAAAGAATCTGCCTGCTAATGCAGGAGATACAAGAAATGTGGGTTCAATTCCTGGGTCAGGAAGATCCCCTGGAGGAGGGCAAGGCAATCCACTTCAGTATTCTTGCCTGGAGAATCCCATGGATAGAGGAGCCTGGAAGGCCACAGTCCATAGGGTCGAAAAGAGCTGCACAGGACTGAAGCGACTTAGCACACACATAACATGTAAAGATACAAATAAGTAATGAGAACACAAACAACCTCACAAATGGAGAAAGCCCTGTAGAGCCACTTCACAAAATACAAAAATAGCCATACACATATGAATAATGTTCAACATTATTATTCATTCAGTTCAGTTCAGTTCAGCCGCTCAGTCGTGTCCGACTCTTTGCAACCCCATGAACTGCAGCACGCCAGGCCTCCCTGTCCATCACCAACTCCCAGAGTTTACCCAAACTCATGTCCATCAAGTTGGTGATGCCATCCAGCCATCTCATCCTCTGTCGTCCCCTTCTCCTCCTGCCCCCAATCCCTCCTAGCATCAGAGTCTTTTCCAGTGAGTCAAGTCTTCGTATGAGGTGGCCAAAGTATTGGAGTTTCAGCTTTAGCAGCAGTCCTTCCAATGAACACCCAGGACTGATCTCCTTTAGAATGGCCTGGTTGGATCTCCTTGCAGTCCAAGGGACTCTAAAGAGTCTTCTCCAACACCACAGTTCAAAAGCACTGGAAGAATGCAAATTTAAACAACTAAACACACACTAAAATGCCAAAATGAAAAAGAATCACAACACCAATATTGATAAGAATGTGGAAGAACTGGAATTTTCATTGCTGGTGGAAATAATATAAAGTGACACAACTATTGTAGAAAAAGTTTAGCATTTTCTTATTATTTAAAAATAAACTTGCTGGACAACCCAGCCAGTCTACTCCAAGATATTTTTCCTAGAGAACTAAAATATGCGTCTACACAAAACTTTAATGTAAGTTTTCCTAGCAGCTTTATCCTTAGTTCAGAACTGGGAACAGTTCAAATGTCCATCAATAAATGAACGGATAAACAGTCTCTGGTAAAGAATGTTATGCATTGCTTAATAATATAAAATAACAAAGTATCAATGCATGCAAATGTGACTGAACCTCAAAATCATTATTTTGAGTGAAAGAAGCTGGACACATTAAACTGTATAATTTCATTTATATCAAATTATAAGACATGTTAAACTAATTTACAGTGACAGCAAATCAATGGTTGCTAAGGGCCAGAGTCAGCTGAATAGACACAAAACAGTCAGAGGCATGTGTGGTGATACAAATAATGTATATCTTGGTTATGATTGTGGTCACATTGGTAATTATAATTGTCAAAACAATTGAGGTTTATACCTAAAATGAGTGTACTTATTGTATGCAAATCTTCTCTCAATAAAGATGATTAAAACTGTACCATGAAGAACTGTGGAAACATTTAGTGGAACTAAATAAAGAGGCAAAAATAAGGGAGTTACCACTCTAAATTAAGAAAGTTATTATGAGTTGACTTAAAAATCCTATTCATTTGTATAATTAGATGGAGGTTAACCCAATTCCCCTACTGTTGGCACCTTCAGTGAGAAAGCCTGAAGGGTAAAACTACAAACAATGAGATTGTATTATTTTTTTCTCTTTATTTAGTCCCTCAACTCTTCCTCTCAGATAATTTGAAAAAAAAAAAAAAAAACTGATAGAAGCAGACTCACCCCCACACACAGTTGAGATTTGAGCTAAATGAATCCAAGGTATCACTGCCTTGGAATTGCTTCTGAGTGGCTAAGCCACCTACAGGGCCTTCAACTGACAATGCTACTAGCCTCCCAGCAAGCTCACACCCTAGATAATAGTCCAGAGTTAAAAGTAAATCTAAGTTCCTGAAATGACTCCACCAATGCCCCTCTCCTGCCTCCCAGCTCCTTTCCCTATGCATCCCCAAGATAAGACCCTGAAAGCCAGTTAATCACTCAGTTGTGTCCGACTCTTTGTGACCCCATGGACTGCAGCCCAACAGGCTCCTCTGTCCATGGAATTCTCCAGGCAAGAATATTGGAGTGGGTAGCCATTCCCTTTCCAGGGGATCTTCCCGATCCAGGGATCAAACCCAGGTCTCCTGTGTTGCTGATAGATTCTTTATCACCTGAGCCACCAGGGAAACCCGTAAAATCCTGAAGGGCTTACCAAAGCCTGCTCTTTTGGGTTTGAACTAACTAATCCAGCGTCAGTTCAAGAACTCCAAAGCACTCCACTTGTGAATCTTAAAAAGTATGCGCCCGAGGTCCTGCTACTCACTCCACTCTCTGCCTACACCCTGCTTTCACCCTCCTCTGTGGCCCTCAAATTATGTCCTGTATCTCCTCCTGTATGTCCTGTAACTAATAAGCTGATCTATTTCACTCTCCACTGTGGTCTTTCAGTGAAACTTGGTTTATCTGTGACAACCCTGGAGCTTTATTTAACAAATGTTAATTTAAGAAAAAATCACAACACTCACACATTTACACAGATACATATGCCCCATACTTCCAGAAGCTCGGTGAATCAGTATATGAATGCAGAGAGTAAAAACAAAGAATATGAGCAACTAAGCAAGGACTTCCCTGGTGGCTCAGACAGTAAAGCATCTGTCTACAATGTTAGAGACCTGGTTCGATCCCTGGGTCAGGAAGATCCCCTGGAGAAGGAAATGGCAATCCATTCCAGTACTATTGCCTGGAAAATCCCATGAACAGAGGAGCCTGGTAGGCTACAGTCCATGGGGTCACAAAGAGTCGGACATGACTGAGCAACTTCACTCATTCAAGCAAGGTGAGGAAATTCCCCTGACATTCAAAACTGGGGAGAGAATACTACCAGCATATTTCCAATTCTATACATTTATTAAGTAAAATATTGAGCAAAAAAGCTGGCTTTGAAATTGTTTCCTTAGAAACTGAGGTGTGTGTGCACAGTTGCTTCAGTCATGTCTGACTCTGAGACCCCATGGAATGTAGCCCACCAGGCTCCCCTGTCTATAGGATTCTCCAGGCAAGAATACTGGACTGGGTTGCCATGTCCTCCTCCAGGGTATCTTCCCAAACCAAGGAATGAACCAGTGTCTCCTGCATCGCCTGTGTTGCAGGCAGATTCTTTACCTCCTGAGCAACTGGGGAAGCCCCTAGAAGCAGATACTGAATACCAATCATCTCAAGGAACACTAAGTAAATAACCAAAACCTTACTAAATTGTTGCAAGCAGTTTTTCTTCAAATATGCATGTCTATTGTGCATTTGGCTAATAATTTAACCAGAGTGAATGAATTTAAGTCAAATTATTTCTCCAAAGCCAAGGATGGCAATTAACTGTTCTTCTGTCCTTAAGAAAACTGAAGAGACACTAGAGGCACAGAAATAGAAAGTAGAAGTTAACTTGTCATTTCATTTACTTCAACTACTCACTTTGCAAGAAAACTGGCATTCAGAGAAAGAAATCAAGGCAATAGTGTTTGACAGAAATGATGTAATGTCCCTAATGGCATATCTTATTACTGAAGCTATGTCAAATCCAAATCTTCTGATTCTCAGTTCAGTATTCTTTTTATTATACCATGAAATACAGGTTATTAGGAAAATAGTTGTGTGTCATCTAGAATAACCAGCACTTAAATGTACCATTGTATTTATATAATACTTATATCAAACCCTTAATTAGAAACTTTTTTGCACATATTTCTCTCACATAATTAATTCACTAGATATTCTCATTCACATCATATTCCTATAAGTGAAATCTGGTAGACACTGACCTTACTCCATGTAGTGAAATTAAATCTTTGAAATTCTCTGAAGGAGCCTACATGGTACTTAGAGGAACTATACATTTGAGAATTTTGTAATTCTCAATGTTAACTGCTTAGATTCAGTGAATTGCATGTGAATGTGATATAAATTTCTAAAGCAATCTAAGAAACTAAAGAGAATATTAGGAAGTGTCACTAAGAACAAAGCTACTATAGGTGATGGAGTTCCAGCTGAGCTATTTCAAAGCCTCAAAGATGCTGAGGAAAGGAAAGTGCTGCACTCAATATGCCAGCAAACTTGAAAAACTCAGCAGTGGCCACAGGACTGGAAAAGGTCAGTTTTCATTCCAGTCCCAAAGAAGGACAAAGCCAAAGAATGTTCACACCTACTGCACAATTACACATATTTCACATGCTAACAAAGTAATGCTCAGAATCCTTCAATGTAGGCTTTAACAGTATGTGAACCAAGAACTTCCAGATGTACAAGCTGGATTGAGAAAAGGCAGAGGAGCCAGAGATCAAATTGCCAACATCTGTTGGATCATAGAAAAAGCTAGATAATTCCAGAAAAAACAACTACTTCTGCTTCATTAACTACGCTAAAGCCTTTGACTGTGTGGATCACAACACACTGAAAAATTCTTCAAGAGATGGGAATACCAGACCACCTTACCTGCTCCTGAGAAACCTGTATGCAGCCCAAGAAGCAAGAGTTAGAACCAGACATGGAACGATGGACTGGTTCCAAATTGGGAAAGGAGTATGTCAAGCCTGTATATTGTCACCCTGCTTATTCAACTTCTGTTCAAAGTACATCATGGAAAATGTTGGGCTGAATAAAGCACAAGCTGGAATCAAAATTACCGGGAGAAATATCAACAACGTCAGATATGCAGATGATACCACTCTCATGGCAGAAAGAGAAGAGGAACTAAAAAGACTCTATATGAAAGTTAAAGAGGAGACTGAAACAGCTGGCTTGAAACTCAACATTCAAAAAATGAAGATCATGGCATCTGGTCCCATCACTTCATGACAAATAGATGGGGAAACAACAGAAACAGTGACAAGACTTTATTTTGGGGGGCTCCAAAATCACTGTGGACAGTGACTGCAGCCATGAAATTAAAAGACCCTTGTTCCTTGGAAGAAAAGCTATGACCAACCTAGACAGCATATTAAAAAGCAGAGATAAAACTTTACCTACAAAGGTCCATCTAGTCAAAGCTATGTTTTTTTCCAGTGGTCATATGGATGTGAGAGCTGGACAATAAAAAAGGCTGAGCACTGAAGAATTGATGTGGTACTATGCTGTGAAAATTTGAATAAAATCAACTCTATGCCTTGTATTTGTTTTCATTTCTTACCCATTTTTGAAAAAAATGGGAATATTTTCATTTGCAAATAGAAAAGGAAACATTTACTAGAGACACAATCGTCATAAAGATATAAAGCCCCTCCATTCATTTAGCACAGAGAATAAATGCTTCTCCACTCTTCCCTATTATATAATTTATGTTTGGAAGATTTTTGAATTGATAAGAAAATTTGTAAGAAAAATGTCTATTATATTTTAATAGCCTGCACTTCTATCAACTGCACTGTCTGTTTCACGTTAATGACAATGAAGAGCAGATTTCACATCGCATCTTTATCTCAGCTTTTCATTTTTAAAGAGTGTAGGAGTTTCTATATTTTACCAAGGGTAGTATTGCTACAAATCAGGAGAGACTTACTACAGTGAAATTGAAAACGAATTATTTACTTACTCTTATAGTATCGTTTTGTAAAAATGTTTTTGTTTACACCTCTATAATTTTACTACTTGAAAATAGAATTAATTCTGAATATTCTTTGTATAATAATTTCTTATACATAAAAAATATTTTAGTAAAATTTTTTGTCCTTCAAAAGTCTCGGTATACATGTAGGCATCTACAAAGCAAAATGCCTTGCAAAATTATGTCAAATTTCTGATAAATTTAAGTCCACATTTGGCCATTTTAAATGGGCCAAATCATTAGTTTAGAGAGTTTGGTATTTTTCAGCCAAAGGATGTGTGTGTGTATATGTATGTATGTGTGTACATATGTGTTATCTATGGTACCATGTTGCAATAATAATTCTTCCATTTGTTCACACCTCCCTCCAGGGAGCACTTAAAGCACTTGGGTAGCCCCCTAATACACTGATTCTTGAAAGAAAAAAAAACAGTGACAGTGTTAGTTGTTTCCAACTCTTTTCAAACCATAGACTGGGGCCTACCAGGTTCCTCTGTCCATGCAATTACCAGGCAAAAATAATGGAATACGTACCCATTTCCTTTTCCAGGGAATCTTCCTGACCCAGGGATCAAACCCAGGTCTCCTGCATTGCAGGCAGATTCTTTGCACTGATCCTTATATGCTGACAATTTGAGTTCTTTGGCCAATAGTAGAGGAGCAAACAAGAAACCAAACAGTGACTTGCGAGAGTGCTTTAACACTGGTCTTTGTCCTGTCACTGCTCTTGAAATATTGCTGCCGTATATATAATCACAGGTTAACTTCCTACAGGATAAGAGACCAGATGACGTGATTGACATCTGGGAAATCAAGGCCATCATAAACCACAGTCCCACCCAAACCACAAGCTGTTCACACATAGGTAAGCAAACCCAGCTGAGATTAGGTGAACAAGAGTTCTAGATCATAAGTTTCAACCAGCTGGACATCACCCAAATTGGCTAAATATATTGTGTGTGTGTGTGTGGGGGGGTGTGGGTGTGTGTGTGCATGCATGTCTCAATACACCGTGTGCGTGTGTTCTTATGCAACCCATACTATCTGAAATATTATCCGTCTTCCCCAATTCATCAGAAGTTTATTAACCAGGAGCTTTATCTAAACTTTTTATATCTCCACAACAGTGCCAAACTGTAGATTTTCAAGTATATATATTTGAAATATATATATTGAGTGAATGAATAGCAAATGAAAGAATGAATTAATATTTTTCTGCACTTTGTCTTAGCCAAAAGACTGAGAAGCACTAATTATTGTTTTGGATTTTTAAGATTCTTGTCTGTCACAGGAGCATCAATATTAAAGTGCTTAATATATACTATTGTTCCTAAATTTTTGCTCTTAATTATAAAATTTCTCAGAGAAAATTATGTGGCTTTTCACAAGTAACATAGACTCTTTGTTAAGTTTCTCAGATTCTCTGTTAACATACAGGATATGGTAGAAATGAGAAGTGTGGCACAGATGAAAACTGCTCTCTTCTGCTAATGAAAATAAGAACATTTTCTTCCAAGAATGATATTAAGATTTACACAGGTTACTCTATGGGTGAAAGCTCTGTTTGTTTAATATATCATATTGTCACATACGATTGTAAGAGCTGGATTGTAAAGAAGCCAGAATAGCAAAAAATTGATGCCTTCGAACTGTACTGCTGGAAAAGACTCCTGAAAGTCCTTTGAACAGCAAGGAGATCAAACCAGTCAATCTTAAGGGAGATCAACACTGAATATTCACTCGAAGGACTGACACTGAAGCTGAAACTCCAGTATTTTGGTCATCTGATGTGAACAGCTGACACATTGGAAAAATCCCTAATGCTGGAAAGACTGAGCATGGCAGCAGAAGAGGGTGTCAGAGGATGATACAGCTGGATGGCATTATGATGCAATAGACATTAACTTGGGCAAACTTCAGGAGATGGTGAGGGACAGGGAGGCCTGGCATGCTGCAGTCCGTGGTGTCGCAAAGAGTTGGACATCACTGGGTGACTGAACAGCAAAAAAAATTGTCAGATATATGGGAAACACAATTACAAATATAAACTATTTTAATCACTGATATTCTGAGAGAGATTAGTAGTTTGCATTGTTGAAATTTTTTTACATATATAAAAATGTATAATGTCAGTGTTAACCTTATGATGGGATTTTTTTTTAGGTGAGTTTATTTTTTTTATTTTTCATGTTATTGTTTTTAATTTTATTTTTAAACTTTACAATATTGTATTGATTTTGCCATATAACAAAATGAATCCACCACAGGTATACATGTGTTCCCCATCCTGAACCCTCCTCCCTCCTCCCTCCCTGTACCATTCCTATGGGTTGTCCCAGTCCACCAGCCCCAAGCATCCAGTATCGTGCATCGAACCCGGACTGGCGACTCATTCCATATATGATATTATATGTATTTCAATGCCATTCTCCCAAATCATCCCACCCTCTCCCTCTCCCACAGAGTCCAAAAGACTGTTCTATACATCAGTGTCTCTTTTGCTATCTCGTATACAGGGTTATTGTTACCATCTTTCTAAATTCCATATACATGTGTTAGTATACTGTATTGGTGTTTTTCTTTCTGGCTTACTTCACTCTGTATAATAGGCTCCAGTTTCATCCACCTCATTAGAACTGATTCAAATGTATTCTTTTTAATGGCTGAGTAATACTCCATTGTGTATATGTACCACATATGTTATAAAGTCAGAGCAGTCACCATATATTATCTGAGGACTGGCAAGAGTATTCCAGGAAGATGTTTTCTGTTATTCCTATCCACAGATATTATTTCTTCAGTGACTTTTGACAATACAATATTTTTGTTTACGAGAACATGATTTTGCATAGATAGCTGCTTTTCTGTTGGAATTTGGCTGGTTTTCCACTTTGAGTATGTGATAAATCTAATAACATTGTGTGTTCTGTTAACTCTTTGAACATTGTATAGAGTGATGCCCATAAAAGACATGGTTTTGAATTAATTCAAACTGGAAGGAAAAAAGAACTATCCTCTTTACAGTAAATATAGATAGACCAGGAGATAGTAGAAAGAACTGAGTGGTTGAGAGGGAGAAGAATATGAATTTAGAGAGGACACTAATTTAACTGCCACACAGATTATAAAAATGTAGAGGACTGTATACTGGAAATAATTCTGTTTCCTTCACAAATACTACCTACTACATGCACACCAAATGTGTACAAAAATGCCCATAACACTAGTATTAATGATACTTAAATATCTGGAAATCATATAGATGTTCATTGTGAATTGTATACTCACTGAATGAATTATGGCTATAAAAATATATAAACCATAGCTGCATACCAAAATAAGATGTACCTCATAAAATAATCTTGAGCTAAAAAAATTAGAATATAAAAATACAGGCTATATAATTCCATTTATATACAGTTGAGAAAAACTGGCAAAAAGTAACCTTTAGTGTTAAATGTCAGGATAACAGTTACCTTTGGGAAAGATACAAGGGATAACAACTGGAAAAGGAGATAAGAGTCTTCAAGAAAGCTGGCAATATTTTGTTTCTCTTTGCATTCTAATACCAATAAATGATTTTGGTAATTTATTTAAATTTATATTTTTATTATTCCTAGTCATTTTTAATAGTTTTGCTGTTTATTGTCTTAAGAAATATTTGTTCATTTAATCTCTTTTATTGCCATGCATGTTTCTAGATTCAGAAGCTACAGACATAATTACATAGATAAAAACATAACCCCATAGAGCTTACATACTAATAAAAAATAAACAAAATAAAATTAATAGGTTACATCTTATAGTTATCAATACAACAGAAAAAAGGCACAGAAGGGAGGTAGAGAAAGTATGTGTGTGTTAGATGTGTTGTAGTTTTAATAGGATGGTCCTAGGCCTGACTGAGAAGAAGACATCTGGGCAAAGACCTGAGGAAGCAAGACATTGAGCTCTCAGATATGTGGAATGGAGACAGTCTAGACAAATAGAATATCAAGTGTAAAGACCTAGGCAGGGAGATCAAGGGATTGAGCAACAGATGATGACTTTAGAGGAGTAAGGACAGCCAGTACGTACAAGTACAGTGAAAGCCTTGGGTTTTACCATGGATAATTTGGAAAGCCATTTAGGGTTTTTTTTTTTTTTTTTTTTTTTTACAAAAGCCCAGTGGTATCTGTCTCTCATTGAAAAATATCACTTTGGCTACTTCCCTGAGATTTGACTCAAACATAGAAGACAAGGCATAAGGAACTGGGAACTATTACAAAGATATAAAAATAGGCCAGAAAGATAATGGTGGATTAGATAAGAAAAAAATGCAGTGGAGGAAAATGGTCAAATTCTGAATTTATTTTGAAGGTAAAATTGAAAAATAGTATGTGCTGACACGCTGCATTTGAGATGTGAAAGTAAGAGTAGTCAAGAATGAATCTAGACATAAACACCTGGTCAACAGGATTTGCTGTCATTGCACTGAAATAGGAAAAGAGAGTTGGGGAGAAAATATAAGGATCTTGGATTCGGACATACTGATTTTTAGATGCCACATAGACACTCAAATAAGAGTCAAGAGGACAAGAGACAGGAGGACAAGGACAAGAGTGAAGAGACACTCAAAAGGATGAGTAGATTAGCAAGAACTAACTGAGAAGGTGGAGACATAGAGTCAGTGAGCTAAGGGAAAGCAAAGAAAGTGTTTCAGGAAGGAATGATTGATAATACATATCTAATGTTCCAGAAAGAGATATAATAGTTAATTTCTGTGATAGGTACCACTTACACAGATTAAGATAAAACATTCATCACTTGTACTGAGTACTGCAATATTCTTGAGGGAGAGGCAGACTTCAGTAAGAGTGAGATGCCAAATGCGTGCTCTGAGAAAGTACCAAGATACAGAGCATTTTGATAATTGACCATGTAGTCTAAAGAAAGAAGAAAGGTCTAGAAAACAGATAAGAGTAGGTGATGTGTAGGAAAATCAAGGGTTTCTTTGAATGGTGGACACAAAAGGATAAAAAGAATCATGAAAGGAGGTCAGCAGCTTCCTCTTCACTCTTACCATTACTTACAGGTAGGCTAGAAGTTGGGGGTGAGACTCAAAAGCACAGGGCTTTCAGATGCCTCAGTCTCTTCTGTATATGCTCATAGACATTCTTCCTTTAATAGACTTTCCTGTAGCTGTCTCTACTCCATTACAAAAAAATATTTTCCTTCTGTTCATTCTCCTAAACCCAGTTTAGTTATCAATTCCTCTAGGAATACTTTCTTCAACCAATCCAGCCATGCCCAATCTAAACTGTATCATTTTTCTCTGTTCCTATACCATAAATCATAGCTACCATTTATTTCTCTGTCTCCCATTAGATGGTTATCTATTGAACATGCTTAAAAACTGTTTTATCCTGTACCACCAATACCAGCCACATAATAGGTCACTTTTTGAATGGAAAAAAAATCATTCTTAATAATCTTAATTACAAAAGACATACTTGGATTTTCAATAAAGCTAGTATAGCTGTGTAAGAATCTGTTAGGTAACATTCAGATTAACCAGCATGAATATTGGAAAAGAAGGGCTAACTAAAGAAGAGTCACAAATAATAGCTCATCCAACCTAACAGAAGCAGAAGATATTAAGAAGAGGTGGCAAGAATACACAGAAGAACTGTACAAAAAGGATCTTCACGACCCAGATAATCATGACGGTGTGATCACTCACCTACAACCAGACATCCTGGAATGTGAAGTCAAGTGGGCCTCAGAAAGCATCACTAAAAACAAAGCTAGTGGGGGTGATGGCATTCCAGTTGAACTATTTCAAATCCTGAAAGATGATGCTGTGAAATTCCTGCACTCAATATGCCAGCAAATTTGGAAAACTCAGCAGTGGCCGCAGGACTGGAAAAAGTCAGTTTTCATTCCAATCCCAAAGAAAGGCAATGCCAAAGAATGCCCAAACTACTGCACAATTTCACTCATTTCACATGCTAGTAAAGTAAAGCTCAAAATTCTCCAAGCCAGGCTTCAGCAATATGTGAACCGTGAACTTCCTGATGTTCAAGCTGGTTTTAGAAAAGGCAGAGGAACGAGAGATCAAATTGTCAACATCCGCTGGATCATCAAAAAAGCAAGAGAGTTCAGGAAAACATCTATTTCTGCTTTATTGACTACGCCAAAGCCTTTGACTGTGTGGATCACAATAAACTGTGGAAAATTCTGAAAGAGATAGGAATACCAGACCACCTGACCTGCCTCTTAAGAAATCTGTATGCAGGTCAGGAAGCACCAGTTAGAACTGGACATGGAAAAACAGACTGGTTCCAAATAGGAAAAGGAGTACGTCAAGGCTGTATATTGTCACCCTGCTTATTTAACTTATATGCAGAGTACATCATGAGAAATGCTGGGCTGGAAGAAGCACAAGCTGGAATCAAGATTGCTGGGAGAAATATCAATAACCTCAGATATGCAGATGACACCACCCTTATGGCAGAATGAAGAGGAACTAAAAAGCTTCTTAATGAAAATGAAAGAGGAGAGTGCAAAAGTTGGCTTAAAGCTCAACGTTGAGAAAACGAAGATCATGGCATCCGGTCCCATCACTTCATGGGAAATAGGTGGGGAAACAGTGGAAACAATGTCAGACTTTATTTTTTGGGGCTCCAAAATCACTGCAGATGGTGACTGCAGCCATGCAGCCATGAAATTAAAAGACTCTTACTCCTTGGAAGAAAAGTTATGACCAACCTAGATAGCACATTGAAAAGCAGAGACATTACTTTGCCAACAAAGGTCCATCTAGTCAAGGCTATGGTTTTTCCTGTGGTCATGTATGGATGTGAGAGTTGGACTGTGAAGAAGGCTGAGCACTGAAGAATTGATGCTTTTGAACTGTGGTGTTGGAGAAGACTCTTGAGAGTCCCTTGGACTGCAAGGAGATCCAACCAGTCCATTCTGAAGGAGATCAGCCCTGGGATTTCTTTGGAAGGAATGATGCTAAAGCTGAAACTCCAGTACTTTGGCCACCTCATGCAAAGAGTTGACTCATTGGAAAAGACTGTGATGCTGGGAGGGATGGTGGCAGGAGGAGAAGGGGACGACAGAGGATGAGATGGCTGGATGGCATCACTGACTCGATGGACGTGAGTCTGAGTGAACTCAGGGAGTTGGTGATGGACAGGGAGAACTGGCGTGCTGCAGTTCATGGGGTCACAAAGAGTCAGACACGACTGAGTGACTGAACTGAACTGAATTGAACTGAAAGTTTAATGCAAGGTTAACAGGAAAAATCCATTTCTATGTGTGTTCTGTCTTTGACAACATAGAGATAATGAGGATGGAGGGAAGAATCATCTTTAAACTGGATAGTTAAACCAAGTATCAACCATAGGCAAGCTGAGCTCAAGATAAATGGAAACACAATATGAAGGCAATGACTAATAAATAAGCCAACACACTTAGTCTAGGCATTTGGTATCCAAGGATACTAATAGATTCCCATTAACAAAATTATTTATGTACATAGTGATTTACGAGTATTCATATGTTGTACTCTAGTCTTTGAAATACTATGCCATTACCTGGACCTTATTCCATCTAATTGTTCAAACAGTTGTCTAAGTAATGTATTCTTATTTCTATTCTACAGATGAGAGCAGCAGCCATACCTGACTTGCCATAAATCCTACATAAGCTAAGAAGAATTGATGCTTTTGAACTGTGGTGTTGGAGAACACTCTTGAGAGTCCCTTGGACTGCAAGGAGATCCAAGTATTCCACCCTAAATGAGATCAGTCCTGGATGTTCATTGGAAGGACTGATGTTGAAGCTGAAACTCCAATACTTGGGCCACTTAATGTGAAGAGAGGACTCATTTGGAAAGACCCTGATGCTGGGAAAGATTGAGGGCAGGAGGAGAAGGGGACGACAGAGGATGAGATGGTTGGATGGCGTCACCAACTCAATGGACATGAGTTTGGGTGGACTCCGGGAGTGGTGATTGACAGGGAGGCTTGGCGTTCTGCAGTTCACGGGATCACAAAGCGTAAGACACAACTGAGCAACTGAACTGAACTAAAGCTAAGATGATCCAAGACTTGAAATCACGTCTTCTGAATCCAAATTCAGAACCCTTTCTATGGACAGGAAAACTGGAAAATGCATGCTCAGAAACACATTTGAGAAAGAATAACTGTTTGAGAAATTATGAAAAATGGGAGTTGTTGTTGTTTAGTCTCTAAGTTGTGTCTGACTCTTTGTGACCCCATGGACTGTAACCCACCAGGCTCCTCTGTCCATGGGACTCTCCAGGCAGAAATGCTGGATTGGGTTGCCATTTCCTTCTCCAGGGGAATCTTCCCAACCCAAGGATTGAGCCTGTGGCTCCTAAATTGGCAGGTGGACTCTACCACTGGGCCACCAGGGAAGCCCCCAGTAGATTTGTATCCATGTATTAAAACGCTATCATCCCAAACACTGGGGATTATTTCACAGTGGGAACTTATGACAAGCTGAGAAGTACCATACACACAAATTTAATGATATAGAAAAAAACTTTTATTAGAGTGGAAAAATAAAGTTGGAAGAAAAGAAATGTATTCACTACTTATTTCATTTCAACTTCTAATCAGGATCTTCTTGGTAGCATTTAAGATTCTATACCAGTTAGTTACAACATAACAATTCAGAAATCTCAAAATTGTCACAGTGTAAAAAAAATTACAGTAAGCAGCATAAAATTACAATTTATTATAGGGGCAGGCATTTTCACAACAACCTGTAAAAACATTTAAAGGCTAACTTCTTACAGAATTCTGTTTCTGAACTTCTGTTTTTGTCACTCCTTCTTTTCCCCTTTTGTTTTATAAGCACTATAAACCTGGTGTGAAATCTACCAGACATAACAAAGCTGGGTGAGTGCTTCCTTGGATCACTCAAGAATAAGTCTGCTTGAGTAATTCTTGCTGGGACCTGGAGAATATGGGAGAGACACAAATATTCAAGGGTCAGTCTATATATTAATGTTCAAAAAGAAGAAAGAGTTAGATATTGAAAACTGAAGAATTAAAGCCCATTATTTTGATGCCAAACCCCAGGAGGATTCAAAAGCACTGGTAAACAGTTGCTTCAAGGGCATAAGGAAACAGAATAAAATTACCTAATGCTGGTTTATTAAAAATAAACACTCAATATCATTCTCTATTATTGATTATATACTTTCTTTTCTGCTTGGGGTGGAGAATGCCATAGATATAATGAATGTGAAAAAAGTATTTAATCATTTCTCTCAATATACCTTTGTGGATAATATGAAGCTGATTAAACAATCATTCTTAGTGAGTGTTGTATCCTGGAGTAAGGGAAAAATGCAGGAAGTGCTGCTAGAATGCATAAGTATCCATCTTTGCACATACTCTGTAGGTCTAAAATACATCAGAGGTGGAATGTATCCCAGTGTTGAACTAAATGATTTAGATAATAAATGCTGACTCACTTCCTTCTGGAAAGAGCTGAAACAGATTTTCATGTGATTTTCATATTTAACATTGATTGGTCTCTTGCAATTAACAGCATTTGATCAAACCTAAGTGACTAGGAAAATCACCTAAATGGTATTGAGTTGGGCATAGCTGCATTTCCAGGCACACTATTATTCTTCCCTCTGTAGTATAATAAAATAATTAAACATAATTCTAATTTCCTTCAAAATGATAAACAACAAATGTAAGGGGAAAGAAAGGAAAAAAAACAACAGAAATCAACCTTCCATTTTTCAGCATGGCATATTCTTGATATAAGCACAGCTGTTGCTGCCAGGAAAACCAATTATAAAAGCAAGTAAATTCATTTTTCCCCACAAATAATATTTTCATTAATTTCACAGTATTCCAGGAATAAATCATATTGTACTAGATCCTTTGGCATGTCAAACAAAAGCTAGCCTTCTTAAGTAGATTATGGACCACAGAAAGTTGAGTATTATTCTCTATGTTATGATGAATTATGGGTTTTCCCCTATTTGCTTATATATTTGACATCATAATCGCTATAATTGGCATGATTCCTAAAAGAGTAAGAAGATGAGGGGACATGGCAAAAATGACCATCTTAAAATCAGTGAATGATACTATATTTAGTCACAAAATATCTATAAAATTCAGAATCTTTCAGTGGTAAGAAAATGAATCTTTGAACTCAGGAAGGTCAGGTTCAAAGTTGTTCTCATTCAAGATTGTGCAACTTTTGACAAGTTACATAATTACATAATTTATTTTCATCCTCCTACTTTGTAACAGAAGGAAAAGAGAAGGAAAGAAAAGAAAAAAAAATGGTTCTTGAACACTGAAATGTTTTCCATCTATTTTCTCTGTTTTGTTTTGCTTTGTTCTTTTTGTGTAGTAAAGAAATAATTTGTAGAAAATAAAATGATAAGAAGATAACTTATTAGAGGTTTGGTGACAGTTGAAAGATTGTGGAAAGTGGAAAATGAAACATCCAGAGAAAAAGAATGTTTCAGCAGAATTTAAGACCTAGTTGAGACTGTTGATAATTTGTTGATCATTTATAGCTGTAAATATCCTCAGTTGAAATACTCTCAGCCCAGGTATGGGCAAAATGATGCAGATAGTTAAGTTATCTAGGATTAGGGATTTGTTGTGTGATGACAGGAAAGGACAAAAAGGAAAGTGGATTTAGAATTTTGACAAGAGAGTGAGTGATATGACAGAGTTTGACTCAGAACTGTTAACATGGGCCTTCCCTGGAGTCCAGTGGTTAAGACTTCGCCTTCCAATGCAGGGGTGTTAAAGTTCAATCACTGGTTGGGGAGCTAAGATTCCACATGCCTCTTGGCCAAAAAACCAAAACATAAAACAGAAACAATATTTTAACAAATTCAATAAAGACTTTAAAAATGGTCCACATAAAAAAAATTATAGAAAAATCTGTTAATGCAAAATATTAGGTATCCACATGAATTTAGTATACAGTTGTAATGGGCATAGGATCAGCAAGAAATTTAGAAAACAACAGAAAACTTAGGTAATAAAGAAAAATGTCTAAATTTATGATTTTTTTTTTGATAGAACAGTGTAACAACAGGATTCAGTCAATGTGTAATCATCTAATTTGGCTAAAATGTAGAGAAAAGCCATGCTATTTCAGATATTCAGAAAACTGAGATGCTGGGTTTTTCACAAGACCTCCATATAAATTTTGAAAGCATACACGATGGCTGGGGTTTCCATGGGGGGAAAAAAAAAAAAAAGACTGTAAACAATATTCCAAATTTGTTGAAGAATAAAATAATACATAAAGGAGTTATTAGATATGGTGTAAGTGAGGGTGATTTAGGCAAGTTGCACAACTCACAAAGAGGAGGGGATTTTACAAGAGAATAGCATTGTAATTGGAGAAGGCGATGGCACCCCACTCCAGTACTCTTGCCTGGAAAATCCCATGGACGGACGAACCTGGAGGGCTGAAGTCCATGGGGTCACTAAGAGTCGGACACGACTGAGCGACTTCACTTTCACTTTCATGCATTGGAGAAGGAAATGGCAACCCACTCCAGTGTTCTTGTCTGGAGAATCCCAGGGACGGGGGAGCCTGGTGGGCTGCCGTCCATGGGGTCGCAGAGTCGGACACGACTGAAGCGACTTAGCAGTAGCAGCAGCAGCATTGTAATGCTTTAAATCTGGTGTAGGTCAGGAGGAGGATTTCAAATACACATAAACATACAATGCATGTAGTATGAGGAAATTTACGTTTTCAACTGGAGGGAGGTGCATTTCACTGGATCTTCATCTGAGGATAAAGTTTCAGATAAGACAAAGGAAATCTTTAGTTAAAAGGTTGAAACAAAAGACTATTAATTATGGATTAGGTTTGTTTTGAAACAAAGGGTTTCTCTGGTGGCTCAGATGGTAAATAATCTGCCTGCAATGCAGGAGACCCCAGTTTGATCCCTGCGTCGGGAATATCCCCGGGAGAAAGGAATGACAACTCCAGTATGCTTGCCTGGAAAATTCCATGGGCAGAGGAGCCTGGGGGTCTACCGTCCATGGGGTTGCAAAACATCAGACATGATTGAGTATCTAATACTTCACTTTTCACTAAGAGAAGAAAAATTAAAAGAGGCCTATCCATATGAAAATACTGTGTCAGAAGAAAAGGCATTCTGTTTTGCCAGGAGAAAAATGGTCCTTGTGGTTTCAGTTACAAAATATGCCTAGAAGGGGGAGGAATCTTCAAGACCACAAAACGTAAACTACAGTTTAAAGAGAAATTGACCATACGTGGCAGGTAGCAATTGATCACAAGCCATATACCTTTTCAAATATACATGCGTTCTAGCAGTGAGCATCATTTTAAGTATATATTACTATTTAAACAACAACAGCAAAACTTGGGAACTCTGTGTGCTGATTGAGCACAGACTTTGAAATCAAAAAGATTTAATATCTATCTATCTTTGGCACTTTCCAGCTTTGAAAACTAGCAATTTCATATTTTCTTTCAGGCTCAGTGTCCTCATCTCCAAACTGAAGGGGAGGGCATAGAAAGAGGTTATTTATCCAAGGTCAAATAACTAGCAAGCAAGTAAGACCCTGAAACTAGATTTGCTAATGTTCTTTCTGTTCTGCTATATTACCATCACCTATGGTTAAACATCTAGAAAAACCAATAAAGAATTCACGATTCATATGCTGGGTTTGGGAAATTCAGACAAGATTTATGTTAGTGCTTATCTCCACCAGCTGTCTTTAAATCACAAGGCTAAACACAGGCAACAGTTTGCTTGGATTTTCCATTTTGGTTACTTGAAACATATTGCAAGAAGCTTCTGTACCTTGGTTTAAAGCACAGTGTAGTCAGTGGCAAAGACTAACTGTTCTCTGCAAAAAATCTAAACAAGTACTAGGCATTTCTTCAGTTTTCAATCAACTGTGCTGCATGTTTAAAACATAGTTTAAGTAATAGCAAAACTAGAAACATGGCAGAATGCAAAGTAAGAGATAGGCAGGGCCACTTTGCCACCACAAACGGAAACAGATGGAGAATCATGTAACTAGGAAAAATCAGAGCCAACCAGAAAGTGTAGATGAGCCAGCCTGATGAGAGTAGTGCCAGTGAAGAGCACAGGCAGATTGCTAAGCTCTACCGGGGCAGCAACAAGGTATGAGAGACAGGCTGTAGGCGACGAATCACTGTCTGGGATTTTCCAGTAACAGAGGCAAAGAAAGGCAGAGTATACTAATGAAAGAGACACTGCACAACACCTGTGTCATATCTTCTGAACTGAAGGTCTTCCCACCCTGGTACTCATGAATGATGCTTCAAATGTCCCACTCCTGTTGCTTAGTGAATACCTGCAGTAAACCAAAATGTCAGTAAAACTACATGACTCTGAGGTTCTGGACCCTCTTGATATATCCCCATTTCCCAATAAACAACTCTCAACTAGTAATAGTAATTTTTTTCTCTATACTTTGGGCATAACATACCAGCCTGCCATTTTAACTGTTTAAGGTTACTACAAAGACAAAAGAAGCCAACATATATTTGCAGGCAATTAAGTGAGTTATCCCTAGAGAAGGATATGGCAACCCACTCCAGTATTCTTACCTGGAGAATCCCATGGACAGAGGAGCCTGGCAGGCTATAGTCCATGGGCCTGCAAAGAGTCGGACACGACTGAGCTACTAACACACATAACTGAATTGTCACATATTTAAACACACGCTTCTAACCTTAGTTTTTTCTACTGGAAAAGTACTAAACAAACTTAACCAAAAAGACACTGATGTGAAGGATGAAAATCATCATCATCATCATCATGTAAAGCAATTCCCAATGGGAAATACAGATTCAGTCTCTGCCTCGAATACCATACAACCAACTTCCTAATCAGCAAGCTCCTTCTCAAAAACTACTGCTGCTGCTGCTGCTAAGTCGCTTTAGTCGTGTCCGACTCTGTTCGACCCCATAGACAGTGGCCCACCAGGCTCCCCTATCCCTGGGATTCTCCAGGCAAGAACAGTGGAGTGGGTTGCCATTTCCTTCTCCAATGCATGAAAGGGAAAAGTGAAAGTGAAGTCAATCAATCGTGTCCGACTCTTCGTGACCCCATGGTCTGCAGCCTACCAGGCTCCTCCGTCCATGGGATTTTCCAGGCAAGGGTACTGGAATGGGTGCCATTGCCTTTTCCATCAAAAACTACAGATAACAATTGATTCTTCCTTCTTCATGGAATATGACACAAATAGCCTTCTATGCTTTTTCAACTAAGTTGTATAATGTTTAGGTTGCTTTCATCTCCAACTCCTTTGATTATAGAACTGAAGTTTCTACTTCCCAGTGAGCATAAAGAACTTAAGCAAAATATTCCTTGATGGCTTATTACACTGTTCTATAGAGTCTATTCCACTATTGTGCCGTAAGTGTTAGTTTCAAGTAATATTGATATTTGGTCCTTTTGCTAATTACAGAGAAAGTTAACAATGACCACATATCACTGTTTTGAATTTGTCAACTGATGTATAATCAAATTTGAACTTTGTTTAGACCAAGAGAGGAGAATTGATACACTGAATTGATTTTGTCATAATACTTTTAAAAAGCCAAACCACTTTAAAACAGCAATTTACTTTTTTTCTTTAAATCTGATTTTTTGATTGTTTACAGCTAACAGATGACCTTTCCTCCTACTTTACAGAGAAAGTGGGATCATAAAACTTAAAGTACAATGTTTTGTTTCCATATATATAGATATGCTCTTAAAACCCTATCTATTTACATTTCATCTCAAATGAAAAAGTCAAATCTTTTTAGATCTAAAATAATTTTTTATACCTCATTTAAGACTTTTCTCTATAATTTATCCTCTCTCATGTATCTTATAGACATCTCAGGTGGAGTGAGTGCTAAAGAAATCTGCCTGCCCATACAAGAGACACAGAGATGTGGGTTCTATACCTGGGCTGGGAAGATCCCCTGTAGTGGGAAATGGCACCCCACTCCAGTATTCTTGCCTGGAAAATACCATGGGCAGAGGAGTCTGGTAGGCTATGGTCCACGGGGATGCAAAGAGTTGGACATGACTGAGAGCACTGAGCATGTATCTTAAAGTTTCTCTTTTCCTCTTCCCAATTGTTTTTCAGTTTATAAACATGACCAAAGTGTTTTATCCCAAATATCTTCCCAACTTCTGAACTCATCTTGATGTATGTTAAATTATAACCTACAGTTATGAAAATAGTATGTTAATAGAATAGTAACTGATTCTAAGAAAAAAAAATCCTAAGAATATATATGCATTTAATTTAAAACACAAAGGACCTGGAAACAGTATTGCAACTTGAAGTGCAAGAAAAGTATATTGTTTAACTTCACACCATACAAAACCTAAAATTGTTAGATAAGAAAATATCTAAAGAAATATCAAGTTTAAAAATAAAATAAAATTAAAAAAAAAATAAAATAAAAAACAGAAAAAAAAAAAAGAAATATCTGAAAGTGAATAGAGGTTCTTTACTGAAGGAATTTTCCTAACATAGTACATAGGCTATTTGACCTTATACACCATATTTCAGTAACATTTAATAAAAGGATGGGTTCAACAGAAATAAAAATTAATTTGGAAATATCTATACCCAAAATGTTTTATCTTTCCATACATATTTTATGATGTTATGAATTAAAACTATATTTTTTAACAACTGTGCAGAGGAAGTGAGGCTTTTAAAAAAGACAGTTTTCTGGAGACTGTGAGTAGACTATTCACCATTATCAGGCATCTACAGCACATGATATGCATGTGGTTTTCAACAATTTGGAATGATTATACAATTTCATTTCTCACTTTTATGTCAACTTCTAAGTTCACTAGGCAACTGATAGAACTGTCATATATCATTTTTATTTAGGCTGTTTTGTTTACTAAACTCATTGTCTCAGTATCTTTTCTGAACCCTGCAAAAAGAGCTATGCTTCATTATTCAATAAATAATGTGAACTTTAATATTATCTGCTTAAAAGAACTCTTTGTTCTTTATCTCTGTTGTGCATAAAATGAAGGCAGTGTTTTTCTAAGGACAGTATTTCTACTGGTAATAATCTGTTTTACACATCATAATAACAAGAATAGACCTACTCATATATGCCTTTCCTTGAGATAATTTCTCTATGAGAAAATATCCATAAAAAGTGTCCAGTTTCCTTGGAAGAAAACACAAGCCATAAAATGTGCTATTTCATTTATAATAAATCATCAATCCATCAGCATAAGATTATAAGTCAAGCATTATTCCAATAAACAGGAAATAGAACACTCAATAATTCATTTTGTGTGTGATTTTTAAGTTCTAATGGACAGGCCGATATTAAGCCAACAAGTAAATATACAGCATGTGCATGTGTGCATACTCAGTTATGTCCAGCTTTTGTGACCCCATGGACTGTAGCCTGCCAGGCTCCTCTACCCATGGGATTTCCCAGGTGAGAATACTGGAGTCGGTTGCCATTTGCTTCTCCAGGGGATCTTTCCAACCCAAGGATCTAACCGTCATATCCTGTGTCTCCTGCTTTACCGGGTAGATTCTTTAACACTGCACCACCTGGAAGCACAGTACATCAGGTGATAAAATGGAAGCTAACAGAAAGGAAAGCTGATAATGAGATAGGAAAAGGGAAGTCATTTTAAGTAGGTTAGTCAAGGAAGGTCTCATTCAAAATAGGCCATTTGAGTAAATACTTGAAAGGTGAGAGCAGGTCATGAATGTGTTTCAACAGAGTGCAAGTAACTGCAAAGACTCATAGGAAGAAAATTCCTCGATGTGTTTACAGAACAAAATGACAGTCTGTGGGCAAGAGTGGAATGGAAGACAATGAACTTGACAGTCAAGGTCAGAGAGGTCATCAGGCTTGTAGGAGACAGAGGTGGCTAGACTTTGAAGATCATTCTGCAAATTAAATGGACTTCTTTTGTACTTTGAGCAAAGGAGTTCACAATTGGGATTGTTCAATTTTATCACTCTGGCTATCCTTCTTAGAGAATGAAGTGTGAGGAAGAGGGACAAGGGTGGAAATTATTACAATAACCCCCATAGACATGATGGTTATATGAACCAAGCTGGAAGGTGGTGAGAAAGCCACCTTCCAGATATTTTTGAAACTGTGTTGACAGACCAATTGTGGTTTGAAAGACTGTAGAAACGGTAACTAGAAACATTTTGACCTGAACAACAGGCTGGATTTGCAAAATCATCCGATGTCCAGAATTCCATTTCAATCTTTAAAATAGAAATCTAGTGTGGTATTAAATTATAAATTACATGTAAATATATGCAAATAGGAGAACAGATTATGGAGTTACCAATTTATTTTTCTATGCATATTAGATTATAATGCAACCTGGCTATTAAATATACTGGAATTTATAGAAACATAGTTTACTGGTTTTCTAAGTAGATTCTCTGAAACTATTAGGCTGTGACAGCACAAACTGTCTCTGATCATGTAAGCGCATGTGTATTTTCCAAATTTTCACACAAAAAATTTTATTTTGTACCTTGGTTAACCAAAATTTGCTGCCTTTCTAAGCATACAAACGATTGTGAGGAAGACTGAAACATGTAGGTGGACAAGTGTATACACTTATTTACCCTTTGGAAAATGCCGTTTTTAGAAAAAATTATAAATAATAAGGGCAAGATAGATGCAATGTTTATTAGATTTTAAAGTATTCATGTATATATTAAAATTGTACTGTATTTGCTCACAATCCCTCTTTTGCTTTTTTATTCCTGTTGCCAAGGTTCCTTTCAAATACCATTAATTTGAAGGACAAAATTTCACATGCTAAATGTTGAATGAATAACCCAATATCAAAGATATTTTGTACTACTACTCATCAGCCAAAGTCAACTTAAGCCAGCAGGAAAATAGTAATAATTAGTTACACCAATAATATTATTTGGAAGAAAAACAGTAGCATGTTCCTTAGAAATATTATCTGAATTCACAAATTATGATGTGGACTTATACATGAATGAGTCCTATGCAATGAATTAACATTTCTACATGTAGTCATCATCTACTGTGCAGTCCAAAAATCATACATATATTATCTGAGAGTCCAATAATCATACATATATTATCTAAACCCTACTTTTTAATCATATACAAGCATATTTTTACAAAGTGGGCTTGTAATGAGATGTTTCATCCATAATTTATGACAGTCACTTTAATTTTTCAGAAATTTGTAAAGTTACTGCATTGTTGTAACATGAATTTTTCCAAATGAGATTAGTGACCATTCACAGTCCTAGAAGAAAGATTTTTATCATCTTTAGAATGGAACTGGTGGGTGCCTTCTATATCAGATGATTTTCAAACTTTTTGATAATGAAAGAAAATGAATTCAATGTGACTTTAATAAATCTCACACAAGATACAGGACCTTATTTAATGATATTCTTTCTAATCAGTACTTTTATATTCTTATTACGTAGAGTTATTTCATACTTCTAAATCACTAACATCTCACTACTTTTTCAATTTAAAATAATTATGCATGGAATTTGAACATTTGACATTATTAAGGTGAATGTGCTCAGTCACTTCAGTTGTGTCCAACTCTGCCTCTTTGGAACCCCATGGACCACAGCCTACCAGGCTCCTCTGCCCATGGGATTCTCCCAGCAAGAATATCGGAATGGGTTGCCGTACTCTTCCAGGGGATCTTCCCAACCCATGAATGGAGCCTGCATCTCCTGCATTGCAGGTGGGTTCTTTATCACTGAGCCACCAGGGAAACCCCAATGTCTTAATATTGGTGCCTATTGGTGTAACTATCAGATACTAAATTTTTAAGTAGTTGGTTACCACCACTTTCTTACCAGTTATAAGATAAGGCTCAGGAATGAATCTTTTCTAAAGGTTTCCTAGATATTTGGATACATAGTTATCCATGTTTGGAAACTCTTGCTCTAAAGGACAATGATGACATTCAACTTGAAACTAAGAAGTGTGCTTATATTAATGTGAAGAGATCTCTTCAAGAAAATTAGAGATACTAAGGGAACATTTCAGGCAAAGATGGGCTCAGTAAAGGACAGAAATGGTATGGACCTAACAGAAGCAGAAGATATTAAGAAGAGATGGCAAGAATACACAGAACTATACAAAAAATATCTTCACAACCCAGATAATCACGATGGTGTGATCACTGACCTAGAGCCAGACATCCTGGAATGTGAAGTCAAGTGGGCCTTAGAAAGCATCACTACGAACAAAGCTAGTGGAGGTGATGGAATTCCAGTGGAGCTATTTCAAATCCTGAAAGATGATGCTGTGAAAGTGCTGCACTCAATATGCCAGCAAATTTGGAAAACTCAACAGTGGCCACAGGACTGGAAAAGGTCAATTTTCATTCCAATCCCAAAGAAAGGCAATGCCAAAGAATGCTTAAACTACCGCACAATTGTACTCATCTCACACGCTAGTAAAGAAATGTCGACAAATGACTTTAAAACCCCTACTCTGCTATTTTTTTTTTTTCCTCTGCTTCTCAGAAGGCTGTGAGAGAACTGAGTATATCGTCAGTGCTACTTATCCATCTTGCTCCTTACTTCAGTGATAGCAACTACCTTGAGATTGTTACCTACAACAATGATTTGTAGGCTCTGGATAAACAGCATTAAGAAAAATAAGACAAGCTTTTGCTCTCATGGAGCTTACAAATCAGTTTTAAGACACAGGAAATTAATATATAATCTGATCATTATACACTGTGCTAGACAGTGATCAGGTACATACATCAAAAGTTCTTTCTTCTCCTATCATATTTTATTATTTGTAGTAAAAATAGTCAAAAAATCCTAACATTTCAGTCCATTGCAGCAAGTTACTCAAACTCAGGGGTCTGAATTTTTAATCTCTCAGAGGCAGATTATATCATACAAACTTCATGGTATATATACAAAATATTTAAACTTATGTACTGCTTTTCACATAGTGACCATGGCTTACTGCTTAATGAGTATTAGTATCTATTGGGTTGGCCAAAAAGTTTGTTCTGATTTTTCCATAGGATAGTATGGAAAACCTGAATAAGTTTTTTGGGTAACTCTCTTTCTCTCTCTCTCTCTCTCTCTCTCTCTCTCTCTCTGTGTGTGTGTGTGTGTGTGTGTGTGTATGAATATCACAAAAGGGAAGATACGACATATTTAAGGTTCATTCAAGGAGGTTTTATTTACAATGTGACAATTGCAAATGTGACAAATAGTAAAGTATAAGAAAAATCACAGGCAAAATGGGTCTAGTAGCCCATATCTGTTATCATCCTCACCCATTACGTCATGAAGGAAGGCAGAGGTTACTGAAAACTAAAGGGAGTCAAATCCTGAGCAGGGAAATAAACGTGTTGACCTCAAACTCTTTTCTTTCATACTGCTTGCCATGCTTTCCCACCAAGGAACCAAATGCAATAAAAATATTATGGAAGCCTTTAGAATAGGGTCATATGTGCCCCTGGAGGCAAGGAGTAATATGGAGAAGAAAGAAAAAAATGTTTCTGGAGAAGAAACAATCGGAAAGTAGGTAACATAGAATACTTGTCTATTAGGAGAAAGGTGAAAAAACAGATATTCTTCTTTTTATTGCCGGGGCATGTGGCTTGCAGGATCTCAGTTCCCTGACCAGGGGTTGAGCCCATCCACAGCAATGAAAGCCCAGAATCTTAACCACTAGGCCACCAGGGAACTCCTTGAGAAGGATATTCTTAGTGTCTCTTCTTTCTCTCCTTCTTCATATATCAGACCAGATCAGATCAGTCACTCATTCCTGTCTGACTCTTTGCGACCCCATGAATCGCAGCATGCCAGGCCTCCCTGTCCATCACTAACTCCCTGAGTTCACTGAGACTCATGTCCATTGAGTCAGCGATGCCATCCAGCCATTTCATCCTCTGTTGTCCCCTTCTCCTCTTACCCCCAATCCCTCCCAGCATCAGAGTCTTTTCCAATGAGTCAACTCTTCGCATGAGGTGGCCAAAGTACTGGAGTTTCAGCTTTAGCATCATTCCTTCCAAGGAAATCTCAGGGCTGATCTCCTTCAGAATGGACTGGTTGGATCTCCTTGCAGTCCAAGGGACTCTCAAGATTCTTCTCCAATACCACAGTTAAAAAGCATCAATTCTTCAGTGCTCAGCCTTCTTCACAGTCCAACTCTCACATCCATACATGACCACAAGAAAAACCATAGCCTTGACTAGACGAACCTTTGTTGGCAAAGTAATGTCTCTGCTTTTGAATATGCTATCTAGGTTGGTCATAACTTTCCTTCCAAGGAGTAAGCATCTTTTAATTTCATGGCTGCAGTCACCATCTGCAATGATTTTGGAGCCCAGAAAAATAAAGTCTGACAGTGTTTCCACTGTTTCCCCATCTATTTGCCATGAAGTGATGGGACCGGATGCCATGATCTTCGTTTTCTGAATGTTGAGCTTTAAGCCAACTTTTTCACTCTCCACTTTCACTTTCATCAAGAGGCTTTTGAGTTCCTCTTCACTTTCTGCCATAAGGGTGGTGTCATCTGCATATCTGAGGTTATTGATATTTCTCCCGGCAATCTTGATTCCAGTTTGTGTTTCTTCCAGTCCAGCGTTTCTCATGATGTACTCTGCATCTAAGTTAAATAAACAGGGTGACAATATACATCCTTGACAAACTCCTTTTCCTATTTAGAACCAGTCTGTTGTTCCATGTCCAGTTCTAACTGTTGTTTCCTGACCTGCATACAAATTTCTCAAGAGGCAGATCAGGTGGTCTGGTATTCCCATCTCTTTCAGAATTTTCCACAGTTTATTGTGATCCACACTGTCAAAAGCTTTGGCATAGACCCAAGATGGGTGGGTCATGGTGGAGAGATTTTACAGAATGTGGTCCACTGGAGAAGGGAATGGCAAACCACTTCAGTATTCTTGCCTTGAGAATCCCATGAACAGTATGAAAAGGCAAAAATGATAGGATACTGAAAGAGGAACTCCCCAGGTCCGTAGGTGCCCAATATGCTACTGGAGATCAGTGGAAAAATAACTCCAGAAAGAATGAAGGGATGCAGCCAAAGCAAAAACAATACCCAGCTGTGGATGTGACTGGTAATAGAAGCAAGGTCTGATGCTGTAAAGAGCAATATTGCATAGGAACCTGGAATGTCAGGTCCATGAATCAAGGCAAATTGGAAGTGGTCAAACAAGAGATGGCAAGAGTGAATGTCGACATTCTAGGAATCAGAGAACTGAAATGGACTGGAATGGGTGAATTTAACTCAGATGACCATTATATCTACTACCGTGGGCAGGAATCCCTCAGAAGAAATGGAGTGGCTATCATGGTCAACAAAAGAGTCCGAAATGCAGTAATTGGATGCAATCTCAAAAACGACAGAATAATCTCTGTTCGTTTCCAAGGCAAACCATTCAATATCACAGTAATCCAAGTCTATGCTCCAACCAGTAATGCTGAAGAAGCTAAAGTTGAACGGTTCTATGAAGACCTACAAGACCTTTTAGAACTAACACCCAAAAAAGATGTCCTTTTCATTATAGGGGATGGGAATGCAAAAGTAGGAAGTCAGAAACACCTGGAGTAACAGGCAAATTTGGCCTTCGAATACGGAATGAAGCAGGGCAAAGACTAATAGAGTTTTGCCAAGAAAATGCACTGGTCATAACAAGCTCCCTCTTCCAACAACACAAGAGACGACTCTACACATGGACATCACCAGATGGTCAACACTGGAATCAGATTAATTATATTCTTTGCTGCCAAAGATGGAGAAGCTCTCTACAGTCAGCAAAAACAAGACCAGGAGCTGACTGTGGCTCAGACCATGAACTCCTTATTGCCAAATTCAAAGTTAAATTGAAGAAAGTAGGGAAAACCACTAAACCATTCAGGTATGACCTAAATCAAATCCCTTATAATTATACAATGGAAGTGAGAAATAGATTTAAGGGCCTAGATCTGATAGATAGAGTGCCTGATGAACTATGGAATGAGGTTCGTGACATTGTACAGGAGACAGGGATCAAGACCACCCCCACGGAAAAGAAATGCAAAAAAGCAAAATGGCTGTCTGGGGAGGCCTTACAAATAGCTGTGAAAAGAAGAGAAGCGAAAAGCAAAGGAGAAAAGGAAAGATATAAACATCTGAATGCAGAGTTCCAAAGAAGAGCAAGAAGAGTTAAGAAAGCCTTCTTCAGCGATCATTGCAAAGAAATAGAGGAAAACAACAGAAAGACTAGGGATCTCTTCAAGAAAATCAGAGATACCAGAGGAACATTTCATGAAAAGATGAGCTCGATAAAGGACAGAAATGGTATGGACCTAACAGAAGCAGAAGATACTAAGAAGAGATGGCAAGAATACACAGAACTGTCCAAAAAATCTTCACGTCCCAGATAATCACGATGGTGTGATCACTGACCTAGAGCCAGACATCCTGGAATGTGAAGTCAAGTGGGCCTTAGAAAGCATCACTATGAACAAAGCTAGTGGAGGTGATGGAATTCCAGTTGAACTATTCCAAATCCTGAAAGATGATGCTGTGAAAGTGCTGCACTCAATATGCCAGCAAATTTGGAAAACTCAGCAGTGGCCACAGGACTGGAAAAGGTCAGTTTTCATTCCAATCCCAAAGAAAGGCAATGCCAAAGAATGCTCAAACTACCGCACAATTGCACTCATCTCACACGCTAGTAAAGTAATGCTCAAAATTCTCCAAGCCAGGCTTCAGTAATATGTGAACTGTGAACTTCCTGATGTTCAAGCTGGTTTTAGAAAAGGCGGAGGAACCAGAGATCAAATTGCCAGCATCCACTGGATCACAGAAAAAGCAAGAGAGTTCTTCATATACAGATATAGGTAAACACAAATAAGAGTATAGGTATGATAAACGTACAGGTATTGATTATATAGATAATTATAGAAATGTAATGATATAGATTTGAATATAGGTATAGACAAAATTTAAACTGGTGTTTTGAGGAACTGCTTTATATAAAGTACAGTTTGGACATCATTCTTTCTTATGAGGATGTTATCTTATGTAACCACATTACAATAATACACTTCAGGCAATTTAACATTGATACAATACTATTATCTAATATAGTCTATTTTTTTATTTTTATTTTTTTACCAACTGCTCCAATAACATCCTTTATAGCTTTTTTCCCTCTTTAATGCAGGACCCAATCAGGATTGTGCACTGAATTTAATTTCCCTGTTAAATCTTTTTAAAATTTAGAACTTAGTAGATGCCTTGATTTTAATTTTGCTGCTGTTTAGTTACTCAGTCATGTCTGACTCTGCAAACCCATGGACTGGCACCCGCCAGGTTCCTCTGTCCATGGGATTTTTGAGGCAAAAATACAGGAGTGAGCTGACATTTCCTTCTTCAGGGGATCTTCCCCACCCAGGGATCAAACTTGAGTCTCCTCTGTCTCTTCCTACATTGCAGGCAGATTCTTTACCCTCTGAGTCATCAGAGAAGCTCCAATTTTAATTTTGCAAATAGATTTATTTCCCAAAATATCACTCTGAATTTTAGCACTGAATAGTCTTTCTCAAGCTAAAGATTCTTCCATTTTCACACATTTGAAAAAGGTCTTAGATTTCTGTTGATGTATACGTTTTTATAGTTTATCTTACTATGTCTTTTCATTTAGAAATGAGAGATTGAAGAAATCAGAGACTGTGTTCTAGATATCATGATGCTTGAAGATGGTCATAATGATGTAGAACAAAAATGGCAATTCAGAATCTTTATATGAATGACAGTTAATCATAATCAGTCATGTATATTGTCAAATCTATTAAAAGAAGAAATTCCAATCAGTTTCAATGAATATTTGTTATACAAATCAAGTCAGCATTTTTTTTTCTAAATCTATGTTGTGGTAAAACTTCTTTAGAATGTAATCTAGGATGAGAAATATTTAAGGTCTCATTGCATAAGGGTCATATTTTGTCATAAAATAAGAATTATTGGCCTTGTTTCATGTTATTTTAAACCTAAATCTTTTTTTTTCAATAAATATTGGACTCAAGTTTAACTGCAACCAATCAGAACATAATTATAGAAAAATATTTAGCAATATTTGAATGCCTGAAAAAAGTGATTTGTTTAAAGTAGGAGTTTTGTTATATTATTAAGGATAACTTTCACAGAAAAGCAATAAGAACATCCTGAATTCGGAAAAATATAGCTATCTAGACTCACATTTCGTTTTCTTATTAAATGACTGCTATCTTATTCACACACATGGCACACACAAACATTACAAAATGCAATGGACATGTTTTTCCCGATAGTACACCGGACTTGTGGAGAAGGCAATGGCACCCCACTCTAGTACTCTTGCCTGGAAAATCCCATGGATGGAGGAGCCTGGTAGGCTGCAGTCCATGGGGTTGCTAAGAGTCGGACACGACTGAGCGACTTCACTTTCACTTTTCACTTTCATGCATTGGAGAAGAAAATGGCAAGCCACTCCAGTGTTCTTGCCTGGAGAATCCCAGGGACGGGGGAGCCTGGTGGCCTGCCATCTATGGGGTCGCACAGAGTTGGACACGACTAAAGTGACTTAGCAGCAGCAGCAGCACACCGGACTTGACAAAAAAAAATATATATATATATATATACTGAGATGTGGGCATTAATGTCCCATGGGGACTCAGTAAGAAGACTTTTGGAATAAAATATATATATATATAAAAGACTTTTGCAATAAAAATAAATGTAACTTTTAAAAATTAAAAGTCCATTAGATGAATCTTTATCTTTAAAACCCTCAGAAAATCATTTTCTTTCTCAAGTATACCTGAAAATATACTCATTTAGAAATATAATAATGTAGACATTAGAATTTAGCAAAATATCTATTTGGAATAAATATGCACACATATATGAATTAAACATATACATCAACCATGAAATTTCATATGTTCAAGTTGGTTTTAGAAAAGGCAGAAGAGCCAAGATACGATTGCCAACATCCATTGGACCATTGAAAAAGCAAGAGAATTCCAGAAAAACATCTATTTCTGTGTTATTGACTATGCCAAAGCCTTTGACTGTGTGGATCACAACACACTTTGAAACATTCTTCAAGAGATGGGAATAACAGACCACCTGATCTGTCTCTTGAGAAATCTGTATGAAGGTCAGCATACAGTTAGAACTGGACATGGAACAGACTGGTTCCAAATAGGAAAAGGAGTACATCAAGGCTGTATATAGTCGCCCTGCTTATTTAACTTATATGCAGAGTACATCATGAGAAATGCTGGGCTGGAAGAAGCACAAGCTGGAATCAAGATTGACGGGAGAAATATCAATCACCTCAGATATGCAAATGACACCACCCTTATGGCAGAAGGTGAAGAGGAACTAAAAAGCCTCTTGATGAAAGTAAAAGTGGAGAGTGAAAAAGTTGGCTTAAAGCTCAACATTCAGAAAACAAAGATCATGGTATATGATCCCATCACTTCATGGCAAATAGATGGGGAAACAGTGGCGACTTTATTTTTGGGGCTCCAAAATCACTGCAGATGGTGATTGTAGCCATGAAAATAAAGGACGTTGCCTCTTTGGAAGAAACGTTATGAACAACCTAGACAGTATATTAAAAAGCAGAGACATTACTTTGCCAACAAAGGTCCACCTAATCAAGGCTATGGTTTTTCTAGAAGTCACGTATGGACGTAAGAGTTGGACTATAAAGAAAGCTGAGCACCGAAGAATTGATGCTTTTGAACTGTGATGTTGGAGAAGACTCTTGAGAGTCCCTTGGACTGCAAGGAGATCCAACCAGTCCATCCTAAAGGAAATCAGTCCTGAATATTCACTGGAAGGACTGATGCTGAAGATGAAGCTCCAATTCTTTGCCCACCTGATGCGAAGAACTGACTCATTTGAAAAGACCTTGATGTTGGGAAAGATTGAAGGCAGGAGGAGAAGAGGATGACAGAGGACGAGATGGTTGGATGGCATCACCAGCACAATGGACATGAGTTTGAGCATGCTCTGGGGGTTGATGATGGACAGGGAGGCCTGGTGTGCTGCAGTCTATGGGATCACAAAGAGTCATACATGACTGAGCTACTAAACTGAACTGATATGAATTAATTTTTTTCATTTATAACTATGCTAAACTATATTTTAATAATATCAAGATTAATCAAAAAGTTTATATTTAATTTTTCTCTCAGAAAGCAACCAGAGATAAAAATGAGATGGATTATAAAAATTCCTGTGAAAAGATTCATGGCGTAAAATTTAATCTATTGTGAGAATTAGTAAATTGATTTACTTTGATAAGCAAACAAAGGATGTGCTTTTATTCTAAATCCCATCTATCTCAACTATTGAAAGAAACACATTTTCAGCAGTTCCATTACTCTCCTGAATTTTAAAAGCCCTTCATGCTGAGGAATACTTATTTGGTAAATTTCTACTTCCCAGAAAGAGAGGAAAACCTTTGGTTTGCAAAAAAATTGTCACTGGTGAGATGGGCTTAAAAAATTTAAGAGAGATGGTCATCCACACCAAACAGTTTTCTACAATTCAGATTAATGTTGAGTAAGAAGGAGATAAGGAGAGGATTTCCAACATCCTTTGCTGGCTAAGTCTCCATAGTCATGGGCATTTTAAAAATGAAATATGGAGAGGGAGAGGGTGGGATGATTTGGGAGAATGGCATTGAAATATGTATAATATCATATAAGAAATGAATCCCCAGTCCAGGTTCGATGCAGGATACAGGATGCTTGGGGCTGGTGCACTGGGATGACCCAGAGTGATGGTATGGGGAGGGAGGTGGGAGGGGGTTCAGGATGGGGAGCACGTGTACACCCGAGGCAGATTCATGTTGATGTATGGCAAAACCAATACAATATTGTAAAGTAATTAGCCTCCAATTAAAATAAATAAGTTTAAATTAAAAAAGGAAAAAAATAAAAATAAAACCAATAATAAAAAAAAAATGAAGTGTACATTGGTTACTTTAAACCCATGAAAACAAATGACAGTATTTTTAGAGATTTAATGTGTGAAAATTTCTAAAATATATATGTGAATCTCTAAAATGGCAAACTAGATTCTAAATATTTTTATAGTCCACCATATTGGTCACTTGTAAGATTGGCTGATTTTAAAGTTCAAATACCTTCAGTAGTCTGAACACCAATGCTAACTAAACTGGCACCATACAGTTTCCATATTTAATCAGAATTTTAGATGTTCATGCCTCCATATTTACTGCACATGGAGACACTTTCATATTCAAAAAAGGCACCTACCTACTTCAGTTCAATTCAGTTCAGTCACTCAGTTGTGTCTAATTCTTTGTGACCTCATAAACTGCAGGACACTATTCTTCCCTGTCTATCACCAACTCCTGGAGTTTACACAAACTCATGCCCATCAAGTCGGTGATGCCATCCAGCCATCTCATCCTCTGTTGTCTCCTCCTCCTGCCTTCAATCTTTTCCAGCATCAGGGCCTTTTCTAATGATTCAGCCATTTGCATCACGTGGCCAAAGTATTGGAGACTAAGCATCAGTCATTCCAATGAATATTCAGGACTGATTTCCTTTAGGATGGACTGGCTGGATCTCCTTGCAGTTCAAGGCACTCTCAAGAGTCTTCTCCAACACCACGGTCAAAAGCATCAATTCTTTGGCACTCAGCTTCTTTATGGTCCGACTCTCACATCCATACATGACTACTGGAAAAATCATAGCTTTGAGTAGATGGGGTTTTGTCAGCAAAGTAATGTTTCTGATTTTTAATATGCCGTCTAGGTTTGTCACAACTTTTGTTGCAAGGAGCAAACATATTTTAATTTCATGGCTCCAGTCACCATCCTCAGTGATTTTGGAGCTCAAGATAATATAGTCTGTCACTGTTTCCATTGTTTCTCCCATCTATTTGCCATGAAGTGATGGGACCAGATGCCATGATCTTAGTTTTTTGAATGTTGAGTTTTGTTTCTTTTTATGGGTAAAAATCAAATACAGTTTTTATTTATTCAGTAGAATTTGTATGGAGTGAATATGAATATTTTGTATACAATTACTAGTGGAATTTTTTTTTTTTGGGTTGATATGAGTAAGCAGTATCTGAATAGAAATTAATTTAGGAGGGGAAATTTGAAAAGTTTCAGTTGATTCCAGGGGGCTTAAATAAACTCACATACTAAAATTAATCAGATTTGATTTACAGAATGGCAAAAGTAGACAGCTTTTCCCTCCCTAGAGACAGAAGTTCTCACTTCTCAGTCTTATGGATTCTGAGTGAAAAACCTTGGGAAACACAGTTCCATTCCACATGTTGTAAGTGTTCTGGAGCCAATCCTGGGCGATGGATCCAAGAGGCAGTTCACCAGCTGAAAGTCAAAATGGAGTTTTGACCTTAACTTCACCACCGAACCCTCCAATTTTCCTACTGGATCTAAACTGTAATCTGATGCCTGGGCAGCTTGGCCAGGGCCTGGCAGGTACCCAGCTCTCCTTGGCTTGTCTTTCTGCTCCTGGTACTCTGCTAGTTTATGGCCTCCAAAGGACCAGCCTCCTTTTCACTGGAGATGCGGCCTTTATGTGGGATCTCAGTCCCCATCCCCTCTTCAAGTGGGCTGACGCCACATTTTCTTTTCCTGTATGCTGTCACCTTCAAGACTCTTGGTGATGGGGACTAATTTGAGTCAGGTATCACGCACCCCCAGACTTCCCAGGCTGCCTGATTACTAATCATTCTGATTTTCACTCCTACATTTGTTTCTGATACCTGCGGATTTTCTTTTTTCTTTTTTTTTTAAATTAATTGTTTATTTTAATTGGAGGCTAATTACTTTACAATATTGTAGTGGGTTTTGCCATACATTGACATGAATCACCCATAGGTTTACATGTGTTCCCCATCCTGAACGTCCCCTCCCACTTCACTCCCCATCCTATTCCTCAGGGTCATCCCAGTGCACCAGCCCTGAGCACCCTGTCTCATGCATTGAACCTGGACAGGGGATGTATCTCACATATGGTAATATAGATGTTTCAATGCTATTCTCTCAAATCATCCCATCCTTGCCTTCTCCCACAGAGTCCAAAAGCCTGTTCTTTACATCTGTGTCTTTTGCTGTCTCACATATATCATTACTATTTCTCTAAATTCCATATATTTGCATTAATATACTGTATTGGTGTTTTTCTTTCTGACTTACTTCACTCTGTATAATAGGCTCCAATTTCATCCACCATATTAGAACTGATTCAAATGCACTGTTCTTAAGAGCTGAGTAATATGCCATTATGATTATAGTGTGGAAGTGAGAAATAGATTTAAGGGACTATATCTGATAGACAGAGCGCCTGATGTATTATGGACGGAAGTTCGTGACATTGTACAGGAGACAGGGAGCAACACCATCGTCAAAAAATAAAAAATGCAAGAAAGCAAAATGGCTGTCTAAGGAGGCATTACAAATAGCTGTGAAATGAAGAGAAGCGAAAAGCAAAGGAGAAAAGGAACGATAGACACATTTGAATGCAGAGTTCCAAAGAATAGCAAGGAGAGATTAGAAAGCCTTCTTCAGTGATCAGTGCAAAGAAATAGAGGAAATAATAGAATGGGAAAGACTAGAGATCTCTTCAAGAAAATTAGAGAGACTAAGGGAACATTTCATACAAAGATGGGCTCAATAAAGGACAGAAATGGTATGGACCTAACAGAAGAATAAAATATTAAGAAGCGGCAAAAATACACAGAAGAACTGTACAAAAAATGCATTCAAGACCCAGATAATCATGATATTGTGATCACTCACCTAGAACCAGACATCCTGGAATGTGAAGTCAAGTGGGCCTTAGGAAGCATCACTACAAACAAACCTAGTGGAGTTGATGGAATTCTAATTGAGCTACTTCAAATCCTAAAAGATGATGCTGTGAAAGTGCTGCACTCAACATGCCAGCAAATTTGGAAAACTCAGCAGTGGCCACACAACTGGAAAAGGTCAGTTTTCATTCCAGTCCCAAAGAAAGACAATGTCAAAAATGCTCAAACTACTGCACAACTGCACTCATTTCACATGCTAGAAAAGTAATCCTCAAAGTTCTCCAAGCCAGGCTTCAGCAATATGTGAACTGTGAACTTCCTGATGTTCAAGCTGGTTTTAGAAAAGGCAGAACCAGAGATCAAATTGCAACATCCACTGGAACATCGAAAAAGCAAGAGAGATCCAGAAAAACATCTATTTCTGCCTTATTGACTATGACAAAGCCTTTAACTGTATGGATCACAATAAACTGTGGCAATTCTAACAGAGATGGGGATACCAGACCATCTGACCTGCCTCTTGAGAAATATGTATGCAGGTCAGGAAGCAACAGTTATAACTAGACATGGAACAACAGACTGGTTCCAAATAGGAAAAGGAGTATGTCAAGGCTCTATATTGTCACCCTGCTTATTTAACTTATATGCAGAGTACATCATGAGAAATGTACGGCTAGAGGAAGCACAAGCTGGAATCAAGATTGCCAAGAGAAATATCAAACACCTCAGATATGCAGATGACACCACCCTTCTGGCAGAAAGTGAAGAAGACTTAAAGAGCCTCTTGATGAAAGTGAAAAAGGAGAGTGAAAAAGTTGGCTTAAAGCTCAACATTCAGAAAACTAAGATCATGGTATCTGGTCCCATCACTTCCCCATGGCAAATAGTTGGGAAAACAGTGGCTGACTTTATTTTTGGGGACTCCAAGATCACTGCAGATGGTGACTGCAGTCACCATGCAGCCTTAAATTAAAAGACTTACTCCTGGAAGGAAAGTTATGACCAACCCAGATAGCATATTAAAAAGCAGAGACAATACTTTGCCAACAAAGGTCCATCTAGTCAAGGCTATGTTTTTTCTTGTGGTCATGTATGGATCTGAAAGTTGGACTATAAAGAAAGCTGAGTGCCAAAGAATTGATGCTTTTGGACTGTGGTGTTGGAGAAGACTCTTGAGAGCCCCTTGGACTTCAAAGAGATTCAACCAGTCCATCCTAAAGGAGATCAGCCCTGGGTGTTCATTGGAAGGATTGATGTTGAAGCTGTAACTCCAATACCTTGGCACCTCATGTGAAGAGCTGACTCATTTGAAAAGACCCTGATGCTGGGAAAGATTGAGGGCAGGAGGAGAAGGGGACAACAGACGCTGAGATGGTTGGATGGCATCACTGACTCAATGGACATGAGTTTTAGTAAACTCTGGGAGTTGGTGATGGACAGGCAGGCCTGGCGTGCTGCAGTCCATCGTGTCACAAAGAGTTGGACATGACTGAGCAACTGAATTGAACTGAATATTCTATTGTGTATATGTACCACAGCTTTTTTACCTATTCTTCTGCTGATGGACATCTAGGTTTCTTCCATGTCCTAGCTATTGTAAACAGTGATGCAATGAACATTGGGGCACACGCGTCTCTTTCAATTCTGGTTTTCAGTGTGCATACCCAGCAGTGGGTTTGCTGGGTCATATGGCAGTTCTATTTCTAGAATGTTGAGTTTTAAGCCAGCTTTTTCATTCTCTGTTTTCACTTTCATCAAGAATCTCTTTCTTCCTCTTTGCTTTCTGGCGGGTGGTGTCATCTGCTTCATCCAGTCCGGCATTTATGCTGGTATAGTCTACCAGTTATAAATCAGATTAATATGGAAAATATAGAGCCCTGTTCATGCTCCTTGGGAAAAGGGTCATTTCAAAAGCATCCAGCAGCCGGTTAGTCAACAATTACATTGCCAGTTGATATTAAACGAAGCTGGTGGCTCAGTCGTAAAGAATCTGCCTTCCAAATCCTGCCAGTGCAGGAGGTGTGGATTTGATACCTAGGTAAGGAAGATTCCCTGGAGGAGGAAATGGAAGCCTATCCCAGAATTCTTACCTGGGAAATCTCATGAATTCCACATCCTACATTCCATAGGCCACAAAGAATTGAACACAACTGAGTGGCTAACACTTTCACTTCATTATACATTTATTTTAATTTGTTATGTAGTACATAAATATAATGAATAACAACATGAGGGAGACTACATCATAAAATTGTTATGCAGATAACCCAATTACATGACAACTTTTTCAGTGGCCAGTAACTGTTTACTCAAGGTTATACATGACATAAATTAATGTCAGTGACCTCAAGTTTACTCCTTTTCTCAATCTAATGCTACAGTTTTTAATCAGGTTTATTTACCTGACCTCCTCCTGTCAATCGCTAATGCTCACTTCTATCACTAGTCCAAATCTTACTCCTTTGATATAGATCCCTTTATCAAGTCACTACAGTATTGTATCTCAAATCACTTAAACAATTTTTGTTTGTAAAAAAAAAAAAAATCCCTCACTGACCCTCTGGGTCTTCATTCCTTTCCTGATTTTCTATTTCAGCTAATGAAATTATTCTCCTCAACAAATCTTCACTTAACTGAAGTAAATTCCACTGATGCTCTCTGGAAAATGCTATGTTTTTCTTTTTTTTTATGTATAATAGACTTTATTTTTTAATATAAATTTATTTAGTTTAATTGGAGGTTAATTACTTTACAATATTGTATTGGTTTTGCCATACATCAAGATACATTTTTCTAATTGTACCTCTACTGTCACGATTTTCTGACTATTCATTGCTAGTGTGATGGTTAATTTTACAGGTCACCTTGACTGAGTCATGAGGGGCCCAGACATTTGAGTAAACATTATTCTGGGTAAATCGGTGAGGATGTTTTAGGATGAGATTGCCATTTGTATAAATGGACTAAGTAAAGCAGAGCACCTTCCCTAATGTAGGTGACCCTCATCCAATCAGTTGAAGGTCTAAATTGAACAAAAAGGCTGCTGCTGCTGCTGCTAAGTCGCTTCATTCGTGTCCGACTCTGTGTGACCCCATAGACAGCAGCCCATCAGGCTCCTCTGTCCCTAGGATTCTCCAGGCAAGACCACTGGAGTGGGTTACCATTTCTTTCTCCAAGGCATGAAAGTGAAAAGTGAAAGTGAAATTGCTCAGTCGTGTCTGACTCTTCACAGTCCCCATGGACTGCAGCCTAACAGGCTCCTCCATCCATGGGATTTTCCAGGCAAGAGTACTGGAGTGGGTTGCTATTGCCTTCTCCAGATCAAAAAGGCTAACTCTCCTTCAAGTTAGAGGAAATTCCTCCTGCTTCATGGCTTGAACTGAAACATCAATTCTTGTCCTGCTTTCACCCTCAAACTAAAGCACTTCAGTTCAGTTCAGTTGCTCAGTCCTGTCTGACTCTTTGCAACCCCATGGACTGCAGCATGCCAGACTTCCCTGTCCATCACTGACTCCCGGAGTTTACCCAAACTCATGTCCATGAGTCGGTGATGCCATCCAATCATCTCGTCCTCTGTTGTTCCCTTCTCCTCCCGCCTTTAGTCTTTCCCAGCATCAGGGTTTTTTTCAAATAAGTCAGTTCTTCACATCAGGTGGCCAAAGTATTGGAGTTTCACCTTCAGCATCAGTCCTTCCAAAGAATATTCAGGACTGATTTCTTTTAGGATGGACTGGTTGGATCTCCTTGCAGTCTAAGGGACTCTCAAGAGTCTTCTGCAATACCACAGTTCAAAAGCATCAATTCTTCAGCACTCAGCTTTCTTTATAGTCCAACTCTCACATCCACACATGACTAATGGAAAAACCATAGCCTTGTCTAGATGGACCTTTGTTGGCAAAGTAATGTCTCTGCTTTTAATATGCTGTCTAGGTTGGTCATAACTTTTCTTCCAAGGAGGAAGCGTCTTTTAATTTCATGGCTGCAGTCACCATCTGCGTGATTTTGGAGCCCCAAAAGTAAAGTCTGTCACTAAGTCTCAAGCCTGCTGGCATTTGGACTGAAACTTACACCACTCTGATTCTCAGGAGTTGGGACTTGGATTAGAACTATACTATCAGCTCTCCCATACTCCAGTTTACCAACTGTAGACATTGGGTATCCTCAGCCTCTATAATATGTGAGCCAAAGTCTTACAGTCTCTCTCTCTCTCATGCTCTCTTATCTTGCCTCCCTGCCTATCATCCACCCTTTCTCCAACTCTTTATTTGATCTGTGCCCTGAATTTTTTCCCACTAAATTTCTGAATATATTATTCTGTTGCTTGTATTTTTAGTTTTATTTATAATCATCCACTGGTATTGTAATAGGACACTATTTGGATATTGTAACAGGATAATATATTCTTTGTTAAATTAATTTGCTCAACAATTTACTCATTCATTCAATCAATGTTTATCATATGTTTCCAATGTACCATGCACTGTGCTAGACAGATTATAGTAATGTACAAGGCAAAAATTCTTTCCTCATTGAACTTACATGTAGAGAGATAAACAATGAACTGTTTAATAAATTTTAAATGTACTGTAATTTCAAGTATAAATTAACATTATGAGGAAAAGGAAAAGGTATACAGGGATTAACACTCATAGAGGATTGCCATTTTAGATAAATTTATTAGCAATGACCTGTACAAGGAAATTATAACTGAGCCAAAAAAGGATATATCATATCAATTTCGAAAGAAGGAAAGATAATTCTAAGTAGAGGTACAACTAGCAAAATGTCTTTTTGATTTATTATAACAATAAGAATAAAGAACAGTGGGGAATTATAATTATTATAAAACTTAGGAAAGGGTATTTTGGGGTTCTATATAGAAAAACAAAATGAAAGTGAGCCCATATTATACCCCATATTCCCAAATCAATTTCAGATATATTACATAGCTAAATCTATAAGGCCATGTTAAAAAGAAAGTACAGGCAAGTGTATTCATGATGTCAGTATAGCAAACAACTTAAACAAGGCTCAAAAGGTATTAGTCAGAGTTAATAATTGATAAATTTGACTACATTAAAATTAAAGCCTCTATTTATCATGAGACCATCAAATAAAGAAGTAAATTTTGAGTCTGATAATTTTGACTCATAAAATAACAATGGTACATATTTAGAATATATAAATACTACTACAAATTAATTGGAAAACAGCAATCATGCAGTTAAAAAATGGGGAAATTACTTCAAAAGGCATTCTACAAGAGAAAATTCAAATATCAGACAGCATATGAGAGTGTTCAGCTTCACTAATAATTGGGAAAATGAAAATGAAAATCAGAATGTTAAGTATTAACATTCACTTGACATTCAACTATTAACTGTCTGGCAAAATCAAGTACTGGAAACAATACATACTAATACAATGCTATTGGAGTAGAAAATGTAACATTTATTTGTAAAACATGGCTTCCCAGGTGGCACTAGTGGAAAAAACCTGCCTGCCAATGCAGGAGATGTACAAGACATGGGTTCCATCCCTGGATTAGGAAAATCCCCTGGAGAAGGGCATGGTAACCCATTCCAGTATTCTTGCTTGGAGAATCCCATGGACAGAGGAGACTGGTGTGATACAGTCAATGGGGTAGCAAATAGTCGGGCATGACTAAAGTGAGTTAACACACACATTTGCAAAACAGTTTAAGTATAATATCCTATATACTATTCTATGTTATAAAACCTACAGTCTTTTATGTGCAGCAGGTTAAATGTATAGAACGGTTATTACCATATTATTCATAACTCCAACTGGAAACAAACCGGGTGTTTGGTAGAAGTGTGGTATATATATACAAAGTTATGAGTACAGTGAGAAAAATGAAAAAAATGTATATCTGTCTGCAATAATATTGACAAAATTGTAAAATAAAATTCTGCCACAAAAAAAAAAAAACAGAAAAAAAGCAAAACAAACCTGCACGTAGTATGAATATATTTATATATGTATGTTTTTTAAAAACACAAAACTTTATTGATGCATAATTACATCAGAGCTTCCCAGGTGGCTCAGTGGGCAAAGAATCTGCCTGTAATGCAGGAAATGCAGGAGACGTGGGTTCAATCCCTGGGTGGGAAGATCCCCTGGGGCAGGGCATGGCAAATCACTCCAGTGTTCTTGCCTGGAGAATCCCATGGGCAGAGGAGCCGGGCAAGCTACAGTCTATAAGGTCACAAAGAGTCAAACATGACTGAGGCCACTTAGCATGTACACACCAAGAAATATAACAACAACAACAAAAAAAAAACATGAAAGTGACTATCACAAGTGTCAGAGCTGTGGTAAGCTGTAGGAAAGAGGAAAGAGATTGTGACCAGGAAAACACATATGGAGACTTTCTAGGGGTGCTGGCAATATTCTATTTTCTTATCTAAATAGTTACACAAGTGTTAGTTTATAATTTATTTAAGATATACATTTATGCATAATGGATTTTATGTTTTATTCTATAAGAAAATATTACAGATTGAATATAAGCACCTCATGCTGAATTAAATGGGGTTTCTTTAGATGGCTATGAGGAAAGGAGTAATACAAACTTCAGTTAATTTAAGCAATATCTATTGATCAACTATAATATAATGTTCTGGATTCTTGTTAAAAGTCCATAGAGAAAACCATCAGAACATCTGCTTGAATGGTATTTACATATGTGTATGCATGAGTGACCATAGTATAATATGAACTATATAGTTTGTTGCAGGATTCAAGATAAGATGATTAGGAGTAAATATAAGATGGGAGTTGCAGTTTGAAATGGGATGATCAGGAAAAGCTTTATTGAGTGGGTATTTTTTGATTAAATACTTAAAGGAAGTGAGGAGGTAGCCATGTGGTATCTATAACCACTGTAAAGACACTATGGAAGTGAACAGAATAGTGTCCTTCCAACTATGTTCAAATCCCTAAACTCTAGTATCTATGAACATGAAATTCTTTAAAAATAGACCCCTTACAGTTGTTGATCGGTCCCTCAGTCACGTCTGACTCGTTGTGACCCCATGGACTGCAGCACTCTAAGCCTCCCTGTCCTTCACCATTTCCCAGAGTTTGCTTAAACTCACGTCCATTGAGTCAGTGATGTCATCCAACCATCTCTTTGCAGTAGCAATTAAACTAAGAATCTCAAAATGAGATTATCTTGGATTTAGAGTAGGGGCTAAATCCAGTGACTAGCTGGTAGGCTGCAGTCCATGGGATGGCAAAGAGTTGAACACGACTGAGTGACTTCACTTTCACTTTTCACTTTTATGCACTGGAGAAGGAAATGGCAACCCACTCCAGTATTCTTGCCTGGAGAATCCCAAGGGACAGGGAGCCTGGTGGGCTGCTGTCTCTGGGGTCGCACAGAGTCAGACACGACTGAAGTGACTTAGCAGCAGCAGTGTTTTAGTAAGAGAAAGGAAAGGGAGATTTAAGGCATAGAGATACACAGGTATAAGGCCTTGTGAAGCTAGAGGCAGAGATTGGAGTTATTTAGCCCCAAACTGTAGTAACCCTGGAATCACCAGAAGCTGGAAGAGCCAAGGAAAGATTTTCCCCTATAGACTTTGGAATGAGTAAAGCTGTTTGACACCTTATTTATGGCTTTCTAGCCTCTGCACCTGTGAGTGAATTATTTTTGTTCTAAGCCACAAAGTTAGTGATAATTTTTTTACAGCAGCTCTAGGAAAATAATACAAACAGTATGCTGGGAATGTTAAGTTATTCTTCATTATTTTTCTTGATTTTCATTATTTATTCATCTCTTTAGATACTGAGGAAGTGTTTGACTTGTGGAAACTAAATTATCACACACATAAAAATTCTTCTGGGCCTTCCCTAGTGGCTCAGTGGTAAAGAGTCGACCTGCCAATGCAGGAGACACAGGTTTAATCCCTGATCTGGGAAGTCCCACATGCCACAGAGCACCTAAGCCTGTGCAGCACAACTACTGAGCCTGCTCTCTAGAGCCTGGGAGCTGCAACTACGGAGGCCACATGCCACAACTACTGAAGCCCACATCATGCTCTGCGACAAGAGACGGCACCACAGTAAGAAGCCCATGCACCACAGCTAGTGAGTAGCCCCCACTTGCTGCAACTAGAGGAAGCCTGTGTGCAGCTTCGAGAAACAGCACAGCCAAAAATAAATAAATAAATAAATCTTTAATAAAACTGATCTGTATATATTTGTTTAGCTCAGTAAAATATGAAGTTGAGTGCACAGGAATAGTTTCTTATGTATGTACTTACACATTTAATACTTAAACATGATTTCAAATAAATTGAAACTCAAACACATTGAAATGATTATTTTTTAGTTTTCCATAATCTAACTCTATATATATAATCATTTTGATATATTCTTTTCCAAATGCTGTACCCATGTACTCAATAGTAAGATGATAGTGAACATAAACTTTTAGTATCTTCCTTTTTAATTTAACTATGAACATTTTATCATAAAACTTAGCAGTCTACAAAACATTGACTTTTAAATGGAAACATACTTTTTCGTTCTTTGATGTAACATAATTTATTTAGCTAATCCTCTAGTATTGAAATTTAGTTTTCTCTAGCAGTTTTCTATTATTAAAAGTACAGTGAGGATCCCCTTGTATCTAAATCCTTGTGTATATTTTTATCATTCCTTTGCAATGAATTCTTAGAATTAGAATTATTCTATCAAAAGATACAACTCTTTGAAATATTTTTTTAAAATCAAATAGCTGTCCAGGAAATTTGTATCAATGGAAACTCACCCCAAGAGGAGTGTACAATGAGGCAACACATAACATTTTCAAAAATTGCTTCAAAGTCAGATCAAACTGCATGTCATATTTCTTTTCAGTTTTGAAAAATAATTGACTACTGAACTGTTCTGTTTGTAAACTGAAGTAATAATATGCAACTGATCACATAGAATAGCTTGGAGGCTTACAGATAATTTATGTAAAACATTTTAACTCATGCCCAGAATGATGAATCTCTTAAAAAGAGGGCTCTGGAAGATGTGTAAAAATTCACTGATCTGTGTCCCATATTACTTCAGGTGCTCTGTGCCTGCTGTCCCACACCTGGCCCTTGGTTCTATGCCACATCTTTTTGCAGTATATACGAAAAGTGATATTCTGCTAGAAACTTTTCTAGTTACTCTCAAATGCCACTGTTCTTTCTCAGTGGGCATAGATATTTTTTTCCCTTTGAGCCTATGCTGCCTAAGCAATACCAGTAGAAATTCTTTCAAAATTGTGGAATGAAGATTGTAAACTTGCCTAGATTCTAGCAATACAGCATATTCTATAACCCAACCAATTACTACTTTGTATTATCTTCTATCATACTAATCATGGAGAAGGCAATGGCACCCCAGTCCAGTACTTTTGCCTAGAAAATCCCATGGATGGAGAAGCCTGGTAGGCTGCAGTCCATGGGGTCAATAGAGTCGGACACGACTGAGCAACTTCACTTTCACTTTTCACTTTCACACAATGGAGAAGGAAATGGCAACCCACTCCAGTGTTCTTGCCTGGAGAATCCCAGGGATAGGGGAGCCTGGTGGGCTGCCGTCTACGGGGTCGCACAGAGTCAGACTAAAGTGACGCAGCAGCAGCATACTAATCAGGTAATATATTGCATACCAATCTTAACAGTTTCTGTTATTTTCATATAATGTCTATACTCTGATTCTAGCAATTTACCATTCAGTATTTATTGCACAAATAAGTGCTAGCAGATATTTTCACATATTAAACAAACATGACCACTATTTTTCAATACTACATGCCAAATAACTGGATATTTTGCATATTTAAAAATTATTATTTCACACTAGACTAAGTAAAGCCACATTTTCTTTTTGATAAATACATTACAAATAGAATGAATGTGCCCCAGCAAATATCTATATTTTAAAGAAGAGTCAAAAATAGTGTTTTACACTTCTTAAGAGATTTTCCAAAAAAGTAGAAAAAATAATATCTGATTTTGATGACCAAATAATTACCAAATACTTTCTAAATTCTTATGGATTATCCAGGAATCTGTTAAACAACCACATAAAATCCCTAAGAAGACAAGAACATTGCTGGTTGTATGATGATGCTCTAAGTACAAGCATATTAAAAACAATCAAAAATCCAAAGCACTGTGTTCCTTTTGAGTAAAAGTACATGAAATTAAAATCAATCTGGTAAACAAAAGAAAAATACTTGTGATGGATTTTAAGACTGTAAGCAGATTAAGCATAGCCAGTAGTGATCATTATACATGTATTGAAATCTGAACTGTTTTCACTTCCTTAACAAAATAAAAGACCCATTTTGATTTATAAACTCATCTCCACAGAATAACTACTAAACTCTGAAAGCACTGCCCTGACAATAACTTAGATAACATGAAATGAAAGAAAACAAAAAGAAAATTAAAGAAGAGGAAAATTAAAAGAAAGTGATCAAAGTCAGAATGGCTTTCATGGAAGTTTCTTAAATAAGTAGAGGAAAGCAAGTGGATATAAAGCCTTAACACTTCTGAAGTGGATTCCACACAGTCCCTCGTGGAACAATGCCCCTGTGGCCTAGAAAACAAACAGCTTATTAATACATTCTTTATAGCTTCCCCTCCCCTGCCAACACTTTCCCAACTCACTCATTTCTGCTCCTTGATGTCAACTTCCAGAAAAGTACTTCCATGCAGCATACTCTCCGTTTGTCTCCCACATACACCACACACACAAAACTTAAATGGGTGTGTGCAGACAACAAAAAGCTTAGGGAAGACAAGCTCAGAAGTCAGTCATCCTCTCCTTACCCAAATATTGAAAGCCACATACAAATGGTATATATAGCCATAAACTAAATAGTATCTGGGCATGGGAATAATGATTCTTCAATTGCAGGCTCTTTCTTCCTACATGTCTTTCTCCTTAAATATCACTATCCTTGCCAGCAGGCCTCAATCTTATCCATTTTTAAAATCCATTCTCAAATACTATATTCTTCATCCTGTCAACTGGATGTTAAACACTAGCCCATTGAATTAACTGTATCTCTTTAAAATACTTTACTCAACCCTGTATTGCAAACTTGAATCATCCATTCATTCAAGAACTATTTAAAAAACCTTGACACCTGACAAGAATAAAGCAGACTGTAGGATGAAGAAAAAGCAGACACAGACACAGGTCAGGTTGCCATGGAATTTACAGACTAAGAAGAAGACATATTACTCACCATAACTTAAATGTCATTTTTAAAGAAGAAATACGAAGTTCTACTGATTAAGAAGTGTACATTATGACATAATTAGCTCCTTCTTAATCAGGGACTCTCATCAACATCACATCAAACAACAACCATAGTGTGACCCATATAATAAGTACTTTATAAATATCTGAAATAAAAGCAGTTGAAGAATTAAGTGACTATAAAGAAAGGTGCAAGACTTATTGTATGGAAATGTATTTGCTTTCTCTGTTCTTATCAATTAAAACATATACACAGTTTTGGCTAATCAGTTCAGGTGATTTCACTGTGTTGAGTGTTTAATAGCAGGTGAGATGACATAGAATAAACTGGTTTTTCAATTTATAAGCTATATATATGTATAAATGTGCATTTTGTGTGTGTGTGCCACACTTCACTAGTATAGAGTTTGCCATTGATTTTTTTCAGGAATGGGCTATAGGAATTTCTATTTAAAAAGCTAAATCACATGTGTAATTGAAAATGTTGCAGAGTCTCTGCTGTATTCCTCATTAGATCTTCCTTTGAATTAAAATTGAGTTTGTAGGCTAGGTCAATACCTTCCATGTGAGTAATTAGAATTGTTTGGGCAACAGGTCAGAGTTCTAGACTCTAGCTGGTATCATTCATCAAAATTATGTCTTCAATTCTTTTTTATGTTACTAGAAATAGGAGAATCAAATTCTACAATGAGATTTCCACATATTAAAAACAAACAGAAAAGTAACTTACTAGAAGATATATTCTCCTGAGACCATTTTTTTGTTCATTGTCTTGTTATATGTTTTCTAAGCTACAATATTCAGAAATGAACAATAGTTATTGTATTTCTCCTTGGAGTCTGGAAGCCAGATCATATGAATCTTGTCATAGCACAATCACAGAGTGAGAAGAGCCTGAACTAATTGTTAATACTGAGAAATAAAGATGTATGAATCAGAGAGAGAGTGTGTGGAAAGGCTCAGCAAAATTTGGTGCCTGATACAGAGAAACTGATAAACCTGGAAGAAGTGAAGCTAGGACTATCTGACTCGATGTATTGGAGAACGATGGTATGTATTACTGATATTCCTGATATATAAATAAAGAGAAAATGCAGTAGAAAATGTTGAGGGTATATTAGCAAAGCAGAAAGCTAATTCACCATGAAGAACACCAGTATTATGTCATAATTTGATGTATATTTTAACTTGAGAGTTGTTGAATGAAGGCAAACTGATTTCCAAAGAAAAATTTTGAAATAGCATAATAGTATCAAGGTAGAATGCAATTAGATTTATTTTATTCTGATATATGTTCCATTTATTTGAAAAATATCTGACTTAGAATTTTAGTCCAGGTGTGAGTGTGCTATATAAAATTTAATACACTGATTAACTTCCTAAGCATAAAATAATAAGAAAAATTATCTTTGAAATAAGGATATGATTTTCTCAACTTAAAAATTTCATATAAGCTTCACTTTTTAATATCTAGTTATGATAAATGAAAAATGCTGGATATTTGGATACTGCCACATTTGTGAGCCACTGGTTAGGTAGAAACCAAATGAATTGAAGCAATATAAATCATTCTTTGGCATTATTTATGAATGTTAGTGTTGATCATGAAGGCTCAGTCTGCAGAAAGAGTTCCAATAGTTGTACAAGACTTAACTTACACTTCTGCTAAAATGTACTTAATAAAATACACTTTTCAATAATCTCAACTAAAATATAATTGATTTTAATTGGCTTTTTTAAACATCAACTGAACATTTTCTAAATTCTGTACAATGTTTGTATTTATATTGTTTAGAATGAAAAAGAATAGATATAGCAAATACCACATATATATGATCTCAAATTTTTAAAAATGACACAACTGTCATATTCCAAGATACATGTGGTATATGAATTATTTTGTTAATTTAGATTGAAAAGTACTGGGGTAAAATTACTATTTTATGAAGCGAAATATTTTATGAGTAAAGCTAATAAAATATAAATGGCATTGTTATGAGATAGCCAGCTCTTTCAGTAAATGATTTTCATTGGTTTTATCTGTTCAAATAAATATATCAAATATGTATTTATTTTATTTTTATAAACTATAAATTTTAGAAAAATATAAAGAAAGCAAATATCCCATATAGTCCCTCAGATCTTTTCTAACATACACTTCCATATATAATTGTTTTAATGTTTATTAATATTTGGTATAGAAAGTAAATTGCTTTCCAGGAAAATTAACTCTATAAATGGCCAAAATACTTTCTCTCTGTTCATCTTAAATGAATTGTCTATAAACTCATAAAGCAATATTCATACCACTCTATATGATGGTTCTATAAGGAGTATGCCTATAACTAAGTACTGCATTATAAAAGAACTCTCCTTTTATCTCTTTAAAAAGTAGCTCTTTGTTTTCTGACCATCAGAAACTGAAAAAACAACCTGTAAACTACCTCATCTTTGTGTACTTCTATCCTGATAAACCAGCTACATAAAGGGATTGTTTCTAACTTGTACTGGATTATGTAAATATCAATTTATAAACATATCCTTTCATTATATTTTTCTATTTTTATATGTTTTATATTATCATCCAATCATTTGATTGTGCTGGTAAATAAATTGATAACTTGAGCTCTTCAATGTATTAACTACTTAGGCAAATATCTAAATATTTTTTAGCATATGTTGTTAACAGTCAATAGCAAAATTGTCTAAAATTCAAAAGATGCAATGCAGTAAGAAAGTCTGGCTGCTGACCCTTTCCTATACCTACTCAGAATTTTGCCTTTCTGGAGGGAAGGCTGATGGGCAATTTATTATAGCTCTTAATGGAGATAGTCTATACCTTGATAAAGCATACATTTATAGCTTTTCTTCTACACACAAATTATTGTATAGACTGACCCTTGGATAATGCAGGTTTGAACAGCCAGGGTCTACTTCCTGCTTAATACTTTTCAGTAGTTAATACTATTGTACTGAATGGTTTAATCTGTGGCATGTGGAGGAAGCCCAGAAGTGGAGGAAACCCAGAGGTTTCCTCTGTGGAGTAACCACAGAGATGGAGGAATCACAAATGCAGAAGAATCATAAATAGGAAGGCCCATTATGTTGTCGTTCATCTCTAAATTCTGACTCTTTGTGATCCCATGGACTACAGCACACCGTGCTTCCCCATCCTTCACTATCTTCCAGAGTTTGCTCAAACTCATGGGCATTGAGTTGGTGTTGCCATCTAACCATCTCATCCTCTGCCACCCTTTTCTCCTTTGCTTTCAATCTTTCCTAGAATCAGGGTCTTTTCCAATGAGTCGAGTCTTTGAATCAGGTGGCCAAAGTATTGGAACTTCAGCTTCAGCATCAGTTCTTCCAATGAATATTCAGGCTTGATTTCCTTTAGGATGGACTGGTTTGATTTCCTTGCTTTCCAAGGGACTTTCAAGAGTCTTCTGCAGCACCACAATAAAAAGCCTCAATTCTTCAGTGCTTAGCCTTCCTTATGGTCCAACTCTCACATCAATACATGACTACTGGAAAAACCCATAGTTTGACTAGACAGACCTATGTCAGCAAGGTGATGTCTCTGCTTTTTTAATATGCTGTCTAGATTTGTCATAGCTTTTCTTGCAAGGAGCAAGCATCTTTTAATTTCATGGCTGCAGTTTCCATCCACTGACTTTGAAGCCCTAGAAAATAAAGTCTGTCACTGTTACCATTTTTTCCCCACCTATTTGCCAGCTTTTTCGCTCTCCTCTTTCACCTTCATCAAGAGGTTCTTTCTGCCATTAGGGTGGTATCATTTGTATATTTAAGCCTGTTGATCGCAAATAGTTGTTGAACAACCATCAACAGGAGGATGTTGGAACCCACCAAGAAAAGATACCCCACGTCAACTTAGGAATCAATGAACCAAAATAGACAAGAATGGGTGAATTTCATTCAGATAACCATTATATCTGCAGTATAGACAAGAATCCCTTAGAAGAAATGGAGTAGCCCTCACAGTCAAGTGGAAGTGAAAGTGAAATTGCTCGGTCGTGTCCAACTCTTTGCAATCCCACGGACTGTAGTCTACCAGGCTCCTCAAAAGAGTCAAAAATGCAGTATTTGGGTACAATATCAAAGGCCCACTACAGATTATAGGTGGATTAACTCCCACACTGTTTGACAGTTATCTGTACTCTATTTACTTCATCTGCAGTATACATCTATATTAGCACAAAAAAAGCTGTATCACTCACTTTCATAACTGAATATGTTTTTCTGTGTGGACATGTGTACCATGATTATCTTTTGTGTTAAATATGGGAGGTCTACTATAGGACCTCCCATATTTTTAGAGTGATCTCCAAAATAAAAATTATTGATTTTCACTGGTGGTCCAGTGGTTAAGAATCCACCTGCCTGTGCAGGGGACATAATTTTGATCCCTGGTCTGAGAACTAAGATCCTACATGTTGCAGATCAACTAAGTTCATGTACCACAACCACTGAAGCCCACGTGCTTTGAGCCAATGGTCTGCAACAAGAGAAGCCACTTCAATGAGAAGCCCACACGCCACAACTAGTGAGCGGTCCCTGTTCACACAATCAGAGAAGGCCTGTGTATAGCAATGACAATACAAAGCAGCCAAAAGTAATTTAAAATCAAATTAAAAACAAAATTATTGCCTTATTGTATATATTTCTACATGTTTAATATTTTAGTTTTCTATCTTCATATATGCTTACTGGAAGCCATTTTACTTGATCTTAACTTTCTAGCTTTCAATTATTAAGTTATTTCTAATTTGGAATACGCAAGATCGAAATTCCTCACAATATTTCCAAAGTGACAAAATATTTTTCTTTTTGGCCACATGGCATGCAGGATCTTAATTCTGCATGACCAAGAATCGAACTTGTGCCTCTTGCAGTGGAAACATGAAGTCTTAACCACTGGACTACCATGGAAGTCCCCACAAAGTAAATTTTATTTTTTTTACCACAAATTGAGCTTTTATTTAATTAGTAAATAATAGCAAAATAAATAATACTAGAAAAGTCAATGTCATTATTTGACATAAAAATCTGAAAACAACAACAAAAAAAGAAATTTTTAAAAAAAGCCTGTGAGTGAAAGTCACTCAGTTGTGTCTGACTCTTTGGGATCCCATGGACTATATAGTTCATGGAATTCTCCAGGCAAGAATAGTGGAGTGGGTAGCCTTTCTCTTCTCCAGGTAAAAAAAGGCTTAGAGCAAAGCAAAGTGAGAAAGTGAAATAATGCACATACTTTTCAGACAAGGAAGAATGAGAGAAGGAATATAGATGGACAGAAAGAAACAGGAAGGAAATAAAGAAAGAAAGGAGGGGAGGGAAAAAAGAGAGAAGGATTGAGGGAAGGAGAGAGTCTAAATTTGTAGATTTCCAGAAAACAAACTTTTAGGAACAAATTTGATACTCTAGTTTTAGTTAAAGGAAGTCCCTAGAATTATGAGAAATAATAATAAAATCAGCAAAAAGCTATTAATTATATTGTCCTTTTAAATTTCTCATTTTACACAAAAACAATAAATGGCAGCATATTTCTCACCATAAATAGTTGGGAAACCATTTTTTCTTTTTATATAGAAGTTTCTTCTTCTTATTGTCCTAATAAGCATAATGAACATAATTATTTATATTTTAAATATCTAAATAAAATGGAGTAATGCATGACAATAACTCCCAACTGAACAATATGTTTATCCTGTAAGTCAAAGACCTGCATTAATTTAGTATAATTAATTTCATAGGACAGACAATATATAGCATTATAATAGTATACCAGCCTTACTCTTTCTCCACAGATTAAATATCAACCAAAATACCATTAGAATAACCATGTGGAAGTACCATTTCTTCATATACACATTCATTTATTCTTCACCTGTGCTGGGTCATGTAGGAATATTTTGGTAACTATAACACAAAGGTACTCAGTATTTGAAGACTTAAAACCTAGGAAAATTACCTACTAAAATTTTGAGTAATTTTTCAAATTTTACACTAATGCAGTAATTTTTCCCTAAAGTAGTTCTGATGAAAAATAAAAAAGTTAAAACTATTATCAATAAAATAAAAAGATAAAAATTAATAAAAAATAAAAGAAACAGGGCATAAACTTTTTCTTTCCTAAATTTTTCTATCCATTTAGTGTTGATTAAAAAATTCATGAATTAAGTATATAATTTGACTATTTGGGTAATATACCTGTCTATTAACTTGAGAGTATATTTTCCTAATCTTCATTTTTCAGAAAATCTTTTGCAGTACTCAGCTTACTGGATTATCCATAAACATTCATATACATAGTGCCTTTCTTGCATTATTCTATCATCAAATTTACTCCTTAGTTTACTACAGATGTTTCTATAATTCTATCTTGACTAGGCCTGTAATTGTTCAGTCACTGAGCCAAGTTCAACTCTGCGATTCCAAGGACTGCAGTGTGCCAAGCTTCCCTGTCCTTCACTGTCTCCTGGAGTTTGCTCAGACTTCATGTCCATTCAGTTGGTGATGCTATCCAACAATCCCATTCCCTGTCATCCCCTTCTCCTCCTGCCCTCAATCTTTTCCAGCATCAGGATCTTTTTAAATGAGTCAGCTCTTGGCATCAGATAGCCAAAGTATTGGAGCTTCAGCATAAGTCCATCCAATGAAAATTCAAGGTTGATTTCTTTTGGATTGACTGGTTTAATCTCTTTGCTGTCAAAGGGACTCTCAAGAGTCTTCTCCAGCACCACAATTCAAAAGCATCAAATCAGTCTGCAATGCAGGAGACCCAGGTTTGATCCCTGGGTCTAGAAGATTGATCCCTTGTAAAAAGAATGGCTACTCACTCCAGTATTCTTGCCTGGAAATTTCCATGGACAGAGGTGGGCTACAGTCCACAGAGTCAGATATGACTGAGTGAATAACACTTTCACCTTTAACTTTAACCCCTATTTTGATGAGGGTTAGTTTACCTTCTTTTTTCCCCCTTGAAATATCTCCCCAATCTCTGCAACTATGTCAGTAAGTTCTCTGGGTTGGCAATACTCATTATTTCATTAACAGAGACCTCATAGAACTTCTGAGTCTTACTGAATGACATTAAATAACTCTAGAAACTATTAATAATTGCTATCACATTGTTACTTATATGTTTGACAAACAATTAAGATAAAGAAAACCTTGTTTAAATATTCTGAAACACAATATACCTAAACTTGTTTGGTGCACTCTGGTTTTACTTGACACCTGATAAAAACAATGCTTCCATTTCTAAAAGAAGGATATACTTATTTATCCTCTGCCTCACTGTCCTTTACTTGACCAACATTTCCTCTAACTTTCAACTCAGGAAGGAATAGATTCTCCAAGAGTAAAGCTGTATGGGCTTCCCAGGTGGCTCAGCGATAAAGAGTCTGTCTGCAATGCAGGAGACACAGAGACATGAGGTTCAATTCCTCAGTATGGAAGACCTTGCCAGGAAAATTTCATGGTGGTTGCAAAAGAATCGGACACAACTGAATGACAACAACAAAAGTTGTGCATGCTGATGAATCTACTTAATTAACAGAAGTAGTTTAGTTCCACTTGCCATCCCTCCAAAACAAATACTCAATTGAAAGAATTAAAAAAATAAAATAAGATAAATAAAAACAATGTATAACATTTCCTAAGTGAAACATTTCACCCAGGTCCATAGTTCTTTGCTTGAATGTAGAAGAGCCAATCTTTGGAAAATTCAGATATTTATTTCATTTCTTCAGTACTTATTAAGATATTTGTTATTTTTATAGACATAGATGATGTTTTAAATTATAAATGACCATTAACTGAAGCTACATCTGATGTCATGAGAATTCTACTTAACTTTTTAAGAGACAGTTCCTGATGTAAAGTTATTCTGAAATAGTTTTTGAAATTCATAAAAATGAGAAATAATATCTAGAATATTTTCTTTTTTTTAATATTTTTTTTCTAATTTTATTTTATTTTTAAACTTTACATAATTGTATTAGTTTTGCCAAATATCAAAATGAATCCGCCACAGGTATACATGTGTTCCCCATCCTGAACCCTCCTCCCTCCTCCCTCCCCATACCATCCCTCTGGGTCGTCCCAGTGCGCTAGCCCCAAGCATCCAGTATCGTGCATATTTTCTTTAAAAGTTATCAAATCTCTTTCCTTAGCCTTCTAAGAAAATATGATACAATGCAAGGACTTGATAAACATTTCCTGGAATTGTGGCTTTCAGATATGCTAGTCAACAATCTTGCCATTCTGTGCTTATACACGCTAAATTGCTTTAGACTCTGTGACCGTGTGGACTGTAGCCCATCAGGCTCCTCTGTCCAAGAGATTCTCCAGCAAGAATCCTAGAATGGATTTCCATGCCTTTATCCATGGGATCTCTCCTGACCCAGGGATCGAACCCATATCTCTTACTTCTCCTTCATTAGCAGGCAGGGCCTTCCCTGGTGGCTCAGAGGATAAAGCATCTGCCTGCAATGCAGGAGACTTGGGTTTGATCCCCGGGTTGGGAAGATCCCCTGGAGAAGGAAATGGCAACCAACTCCAGTATTTTTGTCTGGAGAATCCGATGGACAGAGGAGCCTGGCAGGCTACAGTCCACGGGGTCGCAAATAGTCGGACACAACTGAGCGACTTCATGTTCACTTTTTTGTACCACTAGCGCCACCTGGGAAGTTCCATTCTGAACACAGGGATCTGTATTATAAAAGTCAAATTCCTTTTCTAGATCATAGAAGTATCAGTCACAATATTTAAAAAATAATCACTCAGAATGAATTTAGGTATGTGCAGAGTATGAAACACATGCACTTGTTTGACAGAGTGGATTATGAGAATTAATATTTATCTTTATGAGTTTACCTTAAAATTTTTACCATCTCAAATGCTGATGTGCTCAGAATCAAAAATTCTAGATATCAACATACATAATTCTACAGATTTCCTTTACCAAATATTAAGATATAGGAAGAAGAGTAATAAAAGAGGAATTTCAAGAAAACAACATAATCATGTTAAGAGAGATTCTCAATCTAATCTTGTCAAAACTGGCTTAGAGGAATTAGTCACAGAATCATATAAAAAGAAAGCTTCCTTGAGGTGTGTGAAATCATCTATACAGACTTTTCAGCCTCTCCTTTTGTCACTCCTGATATCTGAAATTGCTTTTACTAGAATTAGCTAAAATTAGAATGCCACTGTGAGTCATTTTTTCAACTTTTCCTGTTTAAAAGTTTTGCAGTTGTATAGGATTGGGTGGAGAACTTAAAAGAATAGCAGCAACTGAAAAGAAAATCACTTAAGAGGAACACCTCATTTAAAGTTTCCAAATAACTTAAGCATAATGTCATATGCAGACAGATAGATAAAAGAACAAAGTGAACAAATCAATGGATAGATACATACATATATATAAATAAGTACATAGGTTTACAATGCCTTTCATATTATACCTGTCAGGCTCCTGCCTGCAATGTGGGAGACTGGGGTTCAATTCCTGGTTTGGGACAATACCCTGGATAAGAAAACGGCACCTCCTTATTCTTGTCTGGAGAATCCCATGGACAGAGAAGCCTGGCAGTATATATTATCCATGGGGTCACAAAGAGCTGGACACAACTGAGCAACAAACACTTTCACTTTGAACCATAGAATCTTCCTTATTAAAGTAAGAAAAGTGGTTCAGAAATTTTCTTTAATGAATTACCATATTAACATTTAATTTTTATGTTTATTAATGTATTAATGTTAATGTAAATACATGGTGTGTGTGTGTGAAGTTGCTCAGTCGTGTCCGACTCTTTGCGACCCCATGGACTGTAGCCCACCAAGCTCCTCTATCTATGGGATTCTCCAGGCAAGAATACTGGAGTGGGTTGTCATTTCCTTAAATAAATACTCATTAGTTTCTGTTCATGTGCCAGGCCTGCTATTAGAAGAGACAGAGATGCAGTGTTGAGTCAAAGAAACCAAAAGTAGTTTTCCATGGACATTATACTTTTATGGCAAAAGACTGAGAGAAAACCAATGGCACACAAGCAAGTGTGAAACACACACATCATGTGGTAAATAACAGATATTGATATAGTGATATGTATCAAGTAGCAATTCTAGTGAAGAAAATAGATCAGAGTTAAAAGAATCATGGGTTGGAGTTTTCTATTTTACATAGAAGAGTCAAATAAGTCTTTTTATTATGATCTGATTTGATCACAGCACTGGATGGAAGATGTGTCAGATACAATAGGAGGACCATGTGTACAATATTCAGAACTTTGATTCTTGTTATGAACAATACAGGAAGTTATCACAGTTTTGAAAAGAAAACCGGTATAGTTTGTAAAAGCCCTTTAGCTGCAGTGTGACAAATAGACTATATTGGTGTGAATGGGCAAACAGGGAAACCAGTTGGAAACCACTTTACAAATATTCCAGCCAAGGGATGCTGGTAACCTGGGGAAAGCAGTAGCCTTAAGAATTTTGTAAGAGAGTTCCCTTTTCTCCGGTACTGGATGCTTGGGCCTGGTACACTGGGACGACCCAGAGGGAGGGTAGGGGAGGGAGGAGGGAGGAGGGTTCAGGATGGGGAACTCGGGTATACCTGTGGCGGATTCATTTCGATATTTGGCAAAACTAATACAATATTGTAAAGTTTAAAAATAAAATAAAATAAAATAAAATAAAAAAAAAAGAATTTTGTATCTGTGTGTTCTTTTTTTAGTCTGGAATCTTCACTATACATCAGTGTGTTGTAACATCTCATTTTACCTCATATATGTTTCCTTTCCCCACTCCAGAACTCTTGCCTGGAAAATCCCATGGACAGAGGAGCCTGGTAGGCTGCAGTCCATGGGGTTGCTAAGAGTTGGACACCACTGAGGGACTTCACTTTCACTTTTCACTTTCATGCATTGGAGAAGGCAATGGCAAGCCACTCCAGTGTTCTTGCCTGGAGGATCCCAGGGACAGGGGAGCCCACGACTGAAGCAACTTAGCAGCAGCAGATGTTTCCTTTCATTGCTATACTATTTCTACCTCTCTAGATAATTCCTTAAATATCTATTGTAAGAATACACTATCTTTATAGCTACTATATAAGTCAAAGATATTTACCTTAAGAAAGTTTAATAATATTATTTTTGAATGTTAAATAAATATGTAATAATTATAGAATATTTGGAAGTAAAAACAAAAGAAAAATGAAGACCATCTTTAATTCTGCCATCAAGTAATTAGCACTCTTTGGTTCTGTATACATACATATATATATATATATATATATATATATATGATTTTTTTAGATAATTTATTTTTTACTGAAGGATAATTGCTTTACAGACTTTTGTTGTTTTCTGTCAAACCTCAACATGAATCAGCCATAGGCATACAAATAACCCCTCCCTTTTGAAACTCCCTCCCATCTCCCTCCCCATCCCATTGGTCTAGGTTGATACAGAGACCCTGTTTGAGTTTCCTGAGCCATACCACAAATTCTCATTGGCTATCTATTTTACATTAGGTAATGTAAGTTTCCATGTTACTTTTTCCATACATCTCACTCTCTCCTCCCTTCTCCCCATGTCCCTAAGTCTATTCTCTATGTCTGTTTCTCCACTGTTGCCCTGTAAATAACTTCTTCAGTACCATTCTTCTAGATTTCGTATATATGTGTTAGAAAATGACATTTACCTTTCTCTTTCTGATTACTTCACTCTGTATAATAGGTTCTAGGTTCATCCACCTCATTAGAATTGACTCAAATGTGTTCCATTTTATGGCTGAGTAATATTCCATTGTGTACATATACCACGACTTCTTTATCCATTCATCTGTCAATGGATGTCTAGGTTGCATCCATGTTCTAGCTGCTGCTGCTGCTGCTGCATCACTTCAGTCATGTCCGACTCTGTGTGACCCCAATAGACGGCAGCCCACCAGGCTTCCCGTCCCTGGGATTCTCCAGGCAAGAACATTGGAGTGGCTTGCCATTTCCTTCTCCAATGCATGAAAGTGAAAAGTGAAAGTGAAGTCACTCAGTCGTGTCTGACTCTAGCGACCCCATGGACTGCAGCCTACCAGGCTCTTCCATCCATGGGATTTTCTATGCACAAGTACGGGAGTGGGGTGCCATTGCCATCTCTGATGTTCTAGCTACCTAGATGTTGTTCTGGAAGCAACATTCAGTTCAATCACTCAGTCATGTCCGACTCTTTGTGACACCATGGACTGCAGCCTCCTTGTCCATCACCAACTCCTGGAGTTTACCCAAACTCATGTCCATTGAGTCAGTGATGCCATCCAACCATCTCATCCTCTGTCGTCCCCTTCTCCTGCCTTCAAATTTTCCTAGCATTAGGGTCTTTTCAAATGAGTCAGCTCTTCGGTTCAGGTGACCAAAGTATTGGAGTTTCAGCTTTAGCATTAGTCCTTTCAAAGAACACCCAGGACTGATCTCCTTTAGGATGGACTGGTTGGGTCTCCTTGCAGTCCAAGGGACTCTCAAGAGTCTTCTCCAACACCACAGTTCAAAAGCATCAATTCTTCGGGGCTCAGCTGTCTTTATAGTCCAACTCTCAAATCCATATATGACTACCGGCAAAACCATGGCCTTGACTAGATGCACCGTTGTTGGCAAAGTAATGTCTCTGCTTTTTAATACGCCGTCTAGGTTGGTCATAACTTTCCTTCCAAGGATTAAGCGTCTTTAAATTTCATGGCTGTAGTCATCATCTGCAGTGATTTTGGAGTCCAGAAAAAATGAAGCCAGCCACTGTTTCCACTCTTTCCCCATTTTTTTGCCATGAAGTGATGAGATGCCATGATCTTCGTTTTCTGAATGTTGAGCTTTAAGCCAACTTTTTGACTCTCGTCCTTCACTTTCCTCAAGAGACTCTTTAGTTCTTCTTCATTTTCTGCCATAAGGGTGGTGTCATCTGCATAGCTGAGGTGTTTGATATTTCTCCTGGCAAGCTTGATTACAGATTGTGCTTCATCCAGCCCAGTGTTTCTCATGATGTACTCTGCATATAAGTTAAATAAGCAGGGTGACTATATACAGCCTTGATGTACTCCTTGCCCTGTTTGAAACCAGTCTGTTTTTCCATGTCCAGTTCTAACTGTTGCTTTCTGACTTGCATGCAGACCTAGATGTATACAAACATATATATATATATATATATATAAAATTTTGATCACTATAATTTTAGAATGCTGGGCTCTGATTTTTGCACAGACACATGTATATATTTATATATACCTACTTATATTCAAGAACCTCATATTTTGCTTTTACTTGAGTGACACAAGTGAATGGAAAATATACTATGTTCGTGGATTGGAAGAATTAACACTGTTTAAATGAACATATCCTCAAAGGCAATCCATAGATTCAGTGAAATCCCTAACAAAATATCAATGGCATTTTTCACAGAACTAGAACAATAATTCAAAACTATGTATGGAAACACAAAAGACCCCAAAATTCCAAAAGAAACTTGAGAAAGAAGCAAAGGTCCCTGATTTCAAATGACACTACAAAGCTACAATAATCAGTTTCATCCACCTCATTAGAACTGATTCAAATGTATTCTTTTTAATGGCTGAGTAATACTCCGTTATACAGAGTGAAGTAAGCCAGAAAGAAAAACACCAATACAGTATACTAACACATATATATGGAATTTAGAAAGATGGTAACAATAACCCTGTATACAAGACAGCAAAAGAGACACTGATGTATAGAACAGTCTTTTGGACTCTGTGGGAGAGGGAGAGGGTGGGATGATTTGGGAGAATGGCATTGAAATATGTATAATATCATATATGGAACGAGTCACCAGTCCAGGTTCGATGCACGATACTGGATGCTTGGGGCTGGTGCACTGGGACGACCCAGAGGGATGGTATGGGGAGGGAGGAGGGAGGAGGGTTCAGAATGGGGAACACATGTATACCTGTGGCAGATTCATTTTGATATATGGAAAAACCAATACAATATTGTAAAGTTAAAATAAAATTTAAAAAAAAGCTACAATAATCAAAACAGTATGGTACTGGCATTAAAAACAGCCACTTAGATCAATTGAATGGAGTTCAGAAACAAACCTACACACTTGTGGTCAATTAATTGATGACAAAGGAGGCAATAATATACAACTGGGAAAAGGTTGCCTCTTCAATAAATGGTGTTAAACAGCTACATGCAAAGATATCAAACTGTACTAATTTTCCACAACCTATACAAAAACAAAGTCTAAGTGGATTAAAAACTTAAGTTTAAATGTAGGATGTGAAATCATAAAACTCTTAAAAGAAAACAGAGGCAGTTGTGTAGTCTTTGACATCAGTCAAATTTTTCCTGGAAAAAAAAAAAAAAACAATATTTTTTTTGGATATGTCTCCTCAGGCAGGAACACAGTAGGAAAAATAAACAAATGGGATTATATCCAGTTAAAAATCTTGTGCACATTGAAAGAAACTAACAACAAAGCAAGTAAGGCCCTAGTGAATCAGAGAAGATATCTGCAAAAGATATATTTGATAAGGAATCAATATCTAAAATATACAAGGAACTCAGACAACTCAACATCAATAAACCAAACAACTTGATTTTAAAAATTGGAAGAAGATCTGAATAGATATTTTTCCAAGGAAGACATACAGATGGTCATCAGGTATGTGAAAAGATGCTTAACATAATTAGTCATCAGAGAAATGGAAATCAAAACCACAATGAGACATAATTTTATACACATCAGAATGACTATTATCAAAAACACAACAAATAACAAGCATTTATGAGTATGTAAAGAAAAGGGAATCCTCCTTCACTGTTGCTAGGAATGTAAACTAGTTCAGACACTATAGAAAACAGTGATGGAGATTCTGCAAAATACTTAAAACATAATTACCATATGACCCAGTCATTCCATTCCTGGATATACATATGAAGAAAATGAAAACACTAATTCAAAATGATACATGCACCTCAATGTTAATAGTAGCATTATTTCCACAGCCAAGAATGCATTCAATGCCATAAATTTCCCTCTAAACACTGCTTTTACTGCATCATACAATTTTTAATAAGTTGGACTTTTCATCTACTGATGAAATATTTCAAAATATTCTGAACTGTCTCTTGAGATTTATTTTTTCATCTATTTATGTTATCTAGAACTCTGTTTTTCAGCCTCGAAGTATTTTGGGATTATACAGCTATCTTTCTGTTATTGATATCTAGGTCAATTCTACCGTGGTCTGAGAGCAAAGATTGTATAATTTCTATTCTTTTTAAAAATTTAGGTTTGTTTTATGACCTAGAATGGTTTTTCATCTTGTTACATGTTCCACAAGAGCTTCAGAAGTTTCTGTTTCTGCTGTTTGGGGATGATATAATCTACAGATGTCAGTTATATCCAGTTGATTGATGGTGCTGTTGAGCTTCACTATGTCCTTACTGACTTTCTGACTGATAGATTTGTCAATTTCTGATAGATAGGTATTAAAGTTCCCAACTATAACGGTGGACTCATCTATTTCTCTTTGTGGTTCAGTCAACTTTTGTTTCACGTATTTTGACAGTTTGTCAGTAGGTGCATCCACCCTTTCCTTATTCTGAAGTATGCTCTATCAGGAATGCAAACAGTTACTCCCTCTCTTGATTACTGCTAGCATATTATATCTTTCTCCAATCCTTTATTTTAATGGTATGTGTCTTTATATTTAAAGGGTATTCATTGTAGAAAAGATATTGATTCTTTTTTTTTGTTTGTTTGACTTTGTCTTTTAATTGGTGTATTTACATCACTGATGCTTTCAGATGGTTTTTGATATAGTTGCCTTAACAACTACCATACATTTCTGTTTACTGCCTTCTGTGACTTTTGAACATTTTATACGATCCCATTTTGCTTCTTTACCATATCAACTATATTTTTTAACCTTTTTTAGTGTTTGCTCTAGAGTTTGCAATACGAATTTATGACTAATCCAAGTTCATATTTCTTTCAAGGCGGTCTACTTGCAACAAATTCCTTCAATTTATTCTTTCTGAGAAAGTTAACTTTATCAAATTTGAAGGATAATGTCACAGGCCACAGAATTCTAGGTTGGTGATATTTTTCTTCCATGCCTTTATATATCTCATTCAACTCTTCTTGTTTGCATGATTTTTGAGGAAAATTCAGGTAGAACTCTTACCTTTGCTTCTTTATTCATTAGAATATATGATTTTTACATATTAAATAAAGTGTTTTTCCATTTTTATTGTATCTTTTTTTTTCTTTTCTGTGATTTTCTGTAATTTGAATGTAATAGGCCCAATTTTTCAACACCAAATTTTGAAAATCCACTTCACTCTTTCAATAGTTTATCTGTAGTTTAACAACATAGTTTTTTTTTTTTTTTGGATCATCTACTCTGAAACCTTATTTTACAAATAATTCAGATGAGTTGCATGAAAATAGTGATTATTCTAAAGAAAACAGACCTAGGGTAAAATAAATTTATAATCCATTGATGTCTAGTTATCTTGCTTTCCACTAAAAGCAAACAGAATGCATTTCTCCATTTAAAAGTAAATTAGAAAGTCTATAGAAAGCATTATTTTACTTTATGAGAAGTGTTAGATAAAACTTTTACAAATGGCCTAAACTCCTTGAGTATTCTAGAAATAAACCTTAATCATCAATCTAGATATTTGTATTAAAAATGCAACATTATTTCATGTTATTCAGGAAACTGGTATTACTAAGCTTCACCATCTTTATACTCATAAATATTATAGGCATTAGTAGGTAATATCTTTATTAAAAACTGAGAAAATATTTATAGTTACCAATTTTTAAAATGTAATAGATAACCTAAGCTACAATTCATGACATGATATGCAGTCACATATGTTTCTATAAATATGTAATGTACTTTATTTGTCTCCTTCAAGAATATTGTGTTTCTTTTAGCAGAGAGATCTTTGTCATATATAGAATTAAGCACCCAATATTTCTTATAAGTTCTCTTTTGATGACTTAATGCTTTTGTTATTCTCACATGATGATGAAAAGGAAAATTTAATATGGCTTAACATATTTAGCTCAAAAAATGGGGTGAGAATTAACTTTAAAATATCCAGTTTATGTTTGTATTTTAAGTCTTCCATATTTAAAGGAATCATACTCTTCATTTTCCTCTAAGATAACCAAGGTGTACTTGCTTTGGGGGTAAAGATATAAAAGATATCTGGGGACTTTCCTAGTAGCTCAGTTGGTAAAGAATCCTCCTGCATGCAGGAGACCCCAGTTCGATTCCTGGGTCAGGAAGATCCACTAGAGAAGGGATAGGCTACCCACTCCAGTATTCTTGGGCTTCTCTGGTGCCTTAGATGATAAAGAATCTGCTTTCAATGTGGGAAACATGAGTTTGATCCCTGGGTTGGGAAGATCCGCTGGAGGAGGGGGCCCCACTTCAATATTCTTGCCTGGAGAATCCCCATGGACAGAGGCACCTGGCTGGCTATAGTCCATGGGGTCACAAAGAATTGGACATGACTGAGCCACTAAATGCATACAGACTATAAATGATATTTACTATTTCAAAACTCTCCATCACTATGAAGTTTGCTTGCTGAAATTATTTTAGATTGGCATGAGAAAAGGACAATTGACAGGAAGTCACTTATTTTTCATGATATATATTGTAAATGTTATTTAACTTACATTAATTGGGGAATTTGAGGAGTGCTCATCCATCCGGGTGGCTCATTTTGTTGTGTTCCTTTAACAAAGGAGACAAACTTTTAGGATATTGCTATTTGTAAAATAAATAGGAAGCACTGAGAAGTTTCAGGAAATATTCTTATTCTGAATAAACTGTATGTAACTACTGATAACAATGATGTGTTATGTATGTGTGTGGGTGTAGAGAGAGACACAGAGAGACAGAATGTTATATATAGTTATACATTTAGTTATCTATATATTTTACATAGGCTATGTTTTATATAGAGAGAGGATGCTACACACACACACATATATATATAGTTATAGAACTATTTAATTACATGTATATTTATATATAAAGGTATATAATATGTATGTGTATATATACGTTTTTGGGTGTATGTGCATGTATATATTTATTCATGTCCGACTTTCTGTAACCCCATGGAAGGCAGCATGCCAGGTTCTCCTGGCTCAAACTCCTGGACCTTGCTCAAACTTATGTCCAGTGAATCAGTGATGACATCCAACCATCTCATCCTCTGTCATCCCCTTCTCCTCCTGCCTTCAATCCTTCCCAGCATCAGGGTCTTTTCAAATGAGTCAGCTCTTCACATCAGGTGGCCAAAGTACTGTAGTTTCAGCTTTAGCATCAGTCCTTTCAATGAATATTCAGGACCGATTTCCTTTAGGATGGACTGGTTGGATATCCTTGCAGTTCAAGGGAATCTCAAGAGTCTCTCCAATACCACAGTTCAAAATCATCAATTCTTCAACTCTCAGTTTTCTTTATAGTCCAACTCTCACATCCATACATGACTACTGGAAAAACCATAGCTTTGACTAGACAGACCTTTGTTGGCAAAGTAATGTCTCTGCTTTTTAATATGCTGTCTAGGTTAGCCATAGCTTTTCTTCCAAGGAGCAAGCGTCTTTTAATTTCATTGTTGTAGTCACCATCTGCAGTGATTTTGGAGCCCAAAATTAAAGTCAGCCACTGTTTCCACTGTTTACCCATTTATTTGCCATGAAGTGATGGAACTGGATGTCATGATCTTAGTTTTCTGAATGCTGAGTTTTAAGTCAAATTTTTCACTCTCTTCTCTCACTTTCATCAAGAAGCTCTTTAATTCTCCTTCACCTTCTACCATAAGGATGGTATCATCCATGTATGTGAGATTATTGATATTTCTCCCGGCAATCTTGATTCCAGCTTGTGCTTCATCCAGCCCAGCATTTCACATGATGTATTCTGCATATAAGTTAAATAATCAGAGTGACAATATACATACTTGACATACTCCTTTCCCAAATTTGAACCAGTCTGTTGCTCCATGTCCAGTTCTAACTGTTGCTTCTTGACCTGCATACAGACTTCTCAGGACCCAGGTCAGGTTGTCTGGTATTTCCATCTTTTTTTTTTTTAATTGTTTTTTTTTTTATTTCCATCTGTTTAAGAATTTTCCACAATTTTTTGTGATCCACACAGTCAAAGGATTTGGTGTAGTCAATAAAGCAGAAGTAGATGTTTTCTGGAACTCTCCTGCTTTCTCCATGATCTAGCTGATGTTGGCAATTTTATCTCTGGTTCCTCTGCCTTTTCTAAATCTAGAATGAACATCTGACAGTTCATGGTTCACGGACTGTTGAAGCCTGGCTTGGAGAATTTTGAGCATTGTGTTGCTAGAGTGTGAATTGAGTGCAACTGTGTAGTAGTTTGAACATTCTTTGGCATTGCCCTTCTTTGCGATTGGAATAAGGTTAGAGAATCAATATTAACCCCAATCAATATTGGTGTCTAAACAGAGCATGTTTACAGAGCTTGTAAGGAATTTTATGCCTCTAAAGAATGCCATTGAAAACTTCAAACTAGTAATTAATCAGAAATAACTACATCTTGTGTTTTACAGAGGACATATATTTACAATGATAATAGTGGATTTCCTATGTTTCAAGTAGTGTTTCAAAAACTCTTGAAATGGAATTTCAAAAACTCAAAAATGGAATTGAGTCATTTCAACCTCACAAGGACTTTGCTATATATATCAATATTTTACAGGTAAAGACAACAAAGGAGAGGAATGAAATACTTGTCTAACAAGATCTCACAGTTAGCAATTTCTTGACCTTGAATTGATTCCCAGTTGACTTCACAGCCATCACACTAAATCAATGTGATATCATCTACTGACTCCATATTCTGGGAAATATGACCACATGGCCACACTACATACAGATAAGAACATCTTCTTAAAATGCAGTGATGGATGCTAAAGATTGATAAGGACTCTATTAAATATATTAATTTATTAGGCTCATACTATCTTAAATCTAAAATAATATTAATCAAAACCAAAGCTGGAATCAAGATTGCCAGAAGAAATATCAATAACCTCAGATATGCAGATGACACCACCCTTATGGCAGAAAGTGAAGAGGAACTAAAACGCCTCTTGAAAGTGAAAGTGGACTCAACATTCAGAAAATGAAGATCATGGCATCCAGTCCCACCACTTCATGGGAAATAGATGGGGAAACAGTGGAAACAGTGTCAGACTTTATTTTTCGGGGCTCCAAAATCACTACAGATGGTGACTGCAGCCATGAAATTAAAAGATGCTTACTCCTTGGAAGGAAAGTTATGACCAACCTAGATAGCATATTGAAAAGCAGAGACATTACTTTGCCAACAAAGGTTCCTCTAGTTAAGGCTATGGTTTTTCCAGTGGTCATGTACGGATGTGAGAGTTGGACTGTGAAGAAGGCTGAATGCTGAAGAATTGATGATTTTGAACTGTGGTGTTGGAGAAGACTCTTGAGAGTCCCTTGGACTGCAAGGAGATCCAACCAATCCATTCTGAAGGAGATCAGCCCTGGGATTTCTTTGGAAGGAATGATGCTAAAGCTGAAACTCCAGTACTTTGGCCACCTCATGCGAAGAGTTGACTCATGCGAAGAGTCGCCATCCCTGGGATTCTACAGGCAAGAACACTGGAGTGGGTTGCCATTTCCTTCTCCAAAGCATGAAAGTGAAAAGTGAAAATGAAGTTGCTCAGTTGTGTCTGACTCTTAGTGACCCAATGAACTGCAGCCTACCAGGCTCCTCCATTCATGGGATTTTTCAGGGAGCAAGTGTCTTTTAATTTCATGGCTTCAATCACCATCACTATTTTGGAGCCCCCAAAAATAAAGTATGACAATGTTTTCACTGTTTCCCCATCTATTTGCCATGGAGTGATGGGACCAGATACCATGATCTTCGTTTTCTGAATGTTGAGTTTTAAGCCAACTTTTTCACTCTCCACTTTCACTTTCATCAAGAGGCATTTTAGTTTCTCTTCACTTTCTGCCATAAGGGTAGTGTCATCTGCATATCTGAGGTTATTGCTATTTCTCCCAGCAATCTTGATTCCAGCTTGTGCTTCTTCCAGCCGGGTGTTTCTCATGATGTACTCTGCATATAAGTTAAATAAGAGGGATGGTATGGGGAGGGAGGAGGGAGGATGGTTCAGGATGGGGAACACATGTATACCTGTGGTGGATTCATTACGATATTTGGCAAAACCAATACAATATTGTAAAGATTAAAAATAAAATAAAATTTAAAAAAATAAAATAAAAAATAAAATTTTTATTTGAATTTCAAAAATAAATAAATAAATAAGCAGTGTGACAATATACAGCCTTGACGTACTCCTTTTCCTATTTGGAACCAGTCTGTTGTTCCATGTCCAGTTCTAACTGTTACTTCCTGACCTGCATATAGGTTTCCCAAGAGGCAGGTCAGGCGGTCTGGTATTCCCATATCTTTCAGAATTTTCCACAGTTTATTGTGATCCACACAGTCAAAGGCTTTAGCATAGTCAATAAAGCAGAAATAGATATTTTTCTGGAACTCTCTTGCTTTTCTGTCATGTCCAGCTCTGTGCGATCCCAGAGACGGCAGGCCACCAGGCTCCCTCGTCCCTGGGATTCTCTAGGAGAGAACACTAGAGTAGATTGCCATTTCCTTCTCCAATGCATGGAAGTGCAAAGTGAAAGTGAAGTCGTTTAGTTGTGTCCAACTCCTAGTGACCCCATGGACTGCAGCCCAACAGGCTCCTCCGTGCATGGGATTTGCCAGGCAAGAATACTGGAGTGGGTTGCCATTGCTTTCTCCGCTTTTAGCCATCAGATCAGATCATATCAGTCGCTCAGTCATGTCCGACTCTTTGCAACCCCATGAATCACAGCACACCAGGCCTCCCTGTCCATCACCAATTCCCAGAGTTCACTCAGACTCATGTCCATCGAGTCAGTGATGCCATCCAGCCATCTCATCCTCTGGCATCCCCTTCTCCTCCTGCCCCCAATCCCTTCCAGCATCAGAGTCTTTTCCAGAGAGTCAATTCTTGGCATGAGGTGGCCAAAGTACTGGAGTTTCAGCTTTAGCATCATTCCTTCCAAAGAAATCCCAGGGCTGATCTCCTTCAGAATGGACTGGTTGGATCTCCTTGTAGTCCAAGGGACTCTCAAGAGTCTTCTCCAATACCACAGTTCAAAATAATCAATTCTTCGGCATTCAGCCTTCTTCACAGTCCAACTCTCACATCCATACATGACCACAGGAAAAACCATAGTCTTGACTAGACGAACCTTAATTGGCAAAGTAATGGCTCTGCTTTGGAATATGTTCTCTAGGTTGGTCATAACTTTCCTTCCAAGGAGTAAGCATCTTTTAATTTCATGGCTGCAGTCACCATCTGTAGTGATTTTGGAGCCCAGAAAAATAAAATCTGACACTGTTTCCACTGTTTCCCCATCTATTTCCCATGAAGTGGTGGGACCGGATGCCATGATCTTTGTTTTCTGAATGTTGAGCTTTAAGCCAACTTTTTCACTCTCCACTTTCACTTTCATCAAGAGGCTTTTGAGTTCCTCTTCACTTTCTGCCATAAGAGTGGTGTCATCTGCATATCTGAGGTTATTGATATATCTCTCGGCAATCTTGATTCCAGCTTGTGTTTCTTCCAGTCCAGCATGGCATAATGAACACTTAATCAACTACAATAGAGTGTATACAAACTTTTACATGCACTGGGAAAGTAAAAGATTCACCTGACTCACTTTATTGTGAAATTCTCTTAAATTATGATGATCTGGAACCTGACCTGCAGTATCTGCAACGTATGCCTGTACTTATAATCTCAACTATGTATAGAATCTTTAAAAAATAAAAAAAGCAACTCTCCATTCTTTCAGAGGTTTGGGCTCTTAAAAAAACACTGCTGCCCAGGCCCCACTGGGAGAGGAAAGAGAAAGAGATAGAGGGGAAGGGAGGAGCAGAGAAGAGGAAAGAGAGGATGGAGTTGGCACTGCAGGACCTAGAAAGTGAGCAGATGATGGAGTCCAGCTCCTGCAGCATGACTGGCGCAGCCTCCTGCACAAGGGAGCCTGGGAGCCTCGCAGTGGGCTCCGGGCCATTCAGACCAAATAGAAGATACAAAAGATATTGAACCTGATATTGAATCTCAACAATTTGATGTGACGTCATGGAGCTCCCCAAGGCAGGGACCAAGGCATGAAAATAGTCTTATCCCTTCAGGGAGGCTGGGGGCCAGGGGTTAAGAAGGGCTAGTTTCCACCTGCTAAGCTCCCTAGTTCCATCTTGGATAGTGGCGGGGGTGGGGGGTGGGAAGGGATACTTTAACACAGCCATTACCCACTTCCTCAGATCGGCCACTGATATCAGGTAGTTACCCTTCCAACACAGAGGTATCCGTCTTAAAGGGGAAGGAAGGGAGTTAAAAAAAATTTAATTGTTGTGTTAGTGTGTGATATATAGCAAAATGGCTCTTTCATATTCTTTTCTATTATGGTTTATTTAAAAATATTGAATTTAGTTCCCTGTGCTATGCAGTGGGACATTATTGTTTATCCATTCTACATATAATAGTTTGCATCTGCTAATCCCAAGTTCTCAATCCATCCCTCTGCCAGCCCACCTGCCCCCTAGCAACCACAAGTCTATCTTTGTCTAGTCTGTTCCATAAATTAAATTCACGTGCATCATATTTTAGATTACACATATAAGTGATACCTTATGGTATATGTATTTCCTTTTCTGACTTACTTCACTTAGTATGATAATCTCCAGGTCCATCCACGTTACTGAAAATGGCATCATTTCATTCTTTTTTTTTTTTTTTTAATGGATGCGTAAAATTCTTGGGTCAGGAAGATCCCCTGGAGAAGAAAATGGCAAACCATGCCGGTATTCATGTCTGGGAAATCCCATGGACAGAGGAGCCTGGCTACAGTTCATTGGGTTGCAAAGATTTGGACACGACTTAGTGACTAAACAACAATATTTCGCGTACCACATCTTCTTTATCCGTCCCTCTGTGAATGGACATTTAGGCTGCTTCCATGTCCTGGCTATTGTAAACTGCTGCTATGAACATAATGGTGCATATATCTTTTCAAATGAAAGGCATATATAAGCTTTACTGACAAATTGTCTTTTCTCCCTAATTTCACTGAAAGTGGAAATTTGAGCCCCATATTATATGAAGTATATGCAAAATAGAGGAGACAGGTTTTCAGGAAAGGCATTGACTGTAGTGTGTACTTTTTCAATCACATAAGGTACAATTTGTGATAAAAATAGAGAAGTAGAATGAAAAAAAATCTTAAATTTAATCTAGTGGAAAAACCTCTTAATATTCACTTTAAGAAAATACACTATTTTATCATAGAATTGGGGTCATGCTGTACATACAATTTCCTTTCCCAATTTATGACTGTATGATGTATTTTGGGGAGTCTACCAATTCTACAAATAGTCAATGGCTATGCCTTGACTGCACTTTCAACTTCCTGTTCTCAAAAACACAACTACAAAAACAAACTCGTATTTGAGCCCTAGCCCTTAGAGCTCCAGATTGTAAGGTACATTCTCCATATTTGGAGATAAGGATGCAGGGAAGACCCAATTCTGTGTCCATGCTGGATTTGTTTCTTTGACTTGATCTTTGTTGCTTTTGTTTTACATATATATATATATATATATATATATATATATGTATATATATGTATGTATGTATATAGCAAATACCTGCTTGATGGCTCTGGAACTCCCAGGGGACACTAGTAGTAAAGAACCCACCTGCCAATGCAGGAGACATAAAAGGTTCAATCTCTTGGTCGGGAAGATCCCTGAGGAAGGGAATGGCAACCCACTCCAGTATTCTTGCCAGGAGAATTCCATGGACAGAGGAGCATGGAATATATATATATATATATATATATATATATATATATACACACACATGTACATATACACTTCATCTCCAAGCATTTTAGTGCAAGAATGAACTCTTGAGTGCATCTTTTCTCACTTCCCTGTTTCCCCAAGTTTCAGAAAAGTCGTGATTTGAATAAGACTATGCTTAGTCACTCAGTTGTGTCTGACTCTTTGTGATCCACCAGGCTCCTCTGTCCATGGAATTTTCCAGGCAAGAATATTGGAGTGGGTTGCCATTTCCTTTTCCATGGGATCTTCCTGACCCAGGGGTTTGAACAACCATCTCCTACATCTGTCTCCTGCATTGCAGGTGGATTATTTACCTGGCTGAGCCATGAAGCATCCATGCTAAGTCACTTCAGTTGTGTCCGACTCTTTGTGTTCCTATGGACCATGGCCCGCCAGGCTTCTCTGTCCATGGAATTCTCCTGGCAAGAATACTGGAGTGGGTTGCCATTCCCTTCCCCAGGGATCTTCCTGGCCCAGAGATTGAACCTTTTATGTCTCCTGTATTGGCAGTTGAGTTCTTTACTACTAGTATACCCTAGGAAGCCCCCAAGCCATCAAGCAGCTATTTGCTATTATAATCATACATAATAGCCTGCCTCAGAGAATATGGTCCCTCTGCCTGACCGGTAAACTAAAGTGCCTTTGTTCAGTTCACAGAGAGATAATCGGACCCTGCCCACCTATGCATAGCTGCAAGAAAGGACTTCATAGATCCATCCTGAGTCCCGCCATTCCTAGAGCTGCTTTACAAGACTGAGGACCCTTTTTACTTTTCTTCCACATTGCCTCTCCCTCTCTATTCTGTCTTTTAATTTAGTTCCTCAGTGCTTGTCTCTCTCTGGTTCTATGAAAGAACTTGTCATCCAGACTCCAAAAAGATGGTTATTCTGAGACTTCAGTCTGCAACTTATTGGTGAGTTGGTGTTCCGAATAAAGTCATATTCCTTGCTTCAACACTTCATCTCTTGGATTTATTGGCCTGACATGCTGTGAGCAAAGGAAGCTTAGACTCAGTAACAATAGGATCTTCACAAGGTTAATTAATTTAAAAGGAGGCAATGCTGTGGCCCTTGCTCTAACATGACTTGCCTTAATATAAGAGTAAAGTTGGAACAGAAATACGCAGAGTGAAGACAATGTGAAGACACAGGGTGAACAAAGCCCTCTACAAACCATGGAAATGATGCTGAAAGCTCTTTTCTGTACTGGTGCCAAATTGAAACTCAGAGAATAGTGTTTTGGATTGAGTAAAAAAAGAGTAGCTTTATTGCTCTGCCAGGCAAAGGGGGACACAGTGCACTGCTGCCCTTGAAAACTATGAGTCCCAACCCAGGAGAATTCTATGAAGAGTTTTATATTAAGGGTTCAAGGGTGGAGTTGCTGACAAGATGAGGGTGTATCCAGAGACTGGATCTCATCTCAGGTGGTAAGTCTCTAATGTTTAACAGCTGAGTTTCTCTGGCCCCTTTAATCTTGTCTTCCCCTCCCTTAATTAGCAACTGTTTGAATCTGTCCTTTGGAGCTCAGGGACAGTCAAAGAGGCTAGAGTCTTGACTATAAGCAATGTGGGACAAAAAAGGTTTCTATGCCCAGGAGCCTCCCAGGGTCCTTCTCAGTTTCAGAAAGAAGTGCTTCACTCAACAACCTTCTGTAGGAACTAACCTTACAAACATTTTGACCTGGGACTTCTTAGTCTCCAAAACTGTGAGAAAATAAATTTCTGCTACCCAGTCTGTGCTTTTTTCTTACTGCAGCCCTACCAAACTGTGCAGGCATTTATGAAAAACTTAAATGATATTCCCATAAGAGTTGAAATAAGACCGTGTATACTCTCAACATTTCTATTTAACATTGCAACAGAGCTTATCTCACCCCCAAGCTAGTACAATTAAGCTAAAAAAATCTAAAAAGCATATGGATAATAAAAGAAATAATATTCTACTTACAGATAGCACAATTGGGTTTGTAGGCAACCCTGAAGAATCTACAAAACAGCTATTAGCACTAATACATGAATTTAGTAGGGTCATAAATTATAAGGTCAATATAGAAAATTAATTACATTTGCCAACACTGGTAATAAACATTTGGAAATTATATCATTCACAATAACATTAAAATGCACAATATACATGGATGCTGCTGCTGCTGCTGCTAAGTCACTTCAGTCGTGTCTGACTCTGCGACCCCACAGACGGCAGCCCACCAGGCTCCCCCGTCCCTGGGATTCTCCAGGCAAGAACACTGGAGTGGGTTGCCATTTCCTTCTCCAATGCATGAAAGTGAAAAGTGAAAGTGAAGTCGCTCAGTCGTGTCCGACTCTTAGCGACCCTATGGACTGTAGCCCACCAGGCTCCTCTGTCCATGGGATTTTCCAGGCAAGAGTACCAGAGTGGGGTGCCATTGCCTTTTCCAATATACACTGATACATTTAACTAAATATGTGCAAGATATTGTTAAAATTGCAAAATATCGTTAAAAGATTAAACAACACATACATATGAACGAAGACACTGTACTATATTAATGGACCAAAAGACTTTATAGTGTTAAGACTGTAATTCTCCAGTAGATATAGACTTAACTAAGTGCCAAATATAACCCAATAATGCTTTTAAAGAACTTATCAAATATATTCTAAGATACATATGAAAATGTAAGGGAAATAGAAGAGCCTAAACAGTTAAAGTGTAAAGGATATAGAAGACTGATTTTTCCTGATTCAAGGCTCATTATATTAGTCAGGAAAAGTGTGGTATTTAAGAAGGGTAGACATATAGAGGAGTGGGACAAAACAGAGAATTGAGAAATTAACATGCACATATTAAGTTAAATGATTTTTGCCAAAGGTAGCAAAAGCTTTTCAATGGAAAAGTGATCATTTTTCCAATAAACTATGCTGGAGAAATTGAGGAGAAAAAGAAAAAAAGAAAAAGAAAAGGAAATGCTTAAAACTGAAACTTCAAGTGAATCATGGACCTAAACATAAGTGGTAAACTTTAAAAGTTATATAAGAACACTTAGAAAAAAGGGAACATTTTGACTTTGAGTTAGGAAAGATTAAAATGAGGGACAAAAAGAAGGAACTCTAATTTAAAAGTCTAATTTCCTTGGAGAAGGAAATGGCAACCCACTCCAGTGTTCTTGCCTGGAGAATCCCAGGGAAGGGGGAACCTGGTGGGCTTCTGTCTTGGGGTCACACAGAGTCGGACACAACTGAAGTGACTTAGCAGCAACCTAAACTTTATCAATATTAAAAAAGGTGGATTTTCAAAACATGGTCTTAAAGAACTGAAAAGCCAATCACAACTATGAAACTATGTTTAAAATATAAATGGGTAAAAAATGATATCAATAATGTATGAATAACACTTAAATTCAATAAAAAGACCAACCCACATTTACAAAAAAATTTGAAAAGTTAAGAAATAAATACACATAACTTTAAGACAGACTAAAGGAGAAAAAATTTAAATCACAGAATGGATGAAGATTTTTAATACAGTTATTTAAAAGGATTTGTTTCTAGATTATATAAACTCATTTTACAAATCATTAAGGTGGAACAAAAGGAAGAAAAGAACAATGATGAAACAAGAAGGAAACAGCTCAAAGTTTTAAAAAGCCAACTCACAAAAATAGAAAAGCCAATACTCAAAACACAAATGAAAATGTCTTCAATGTAACTACCCTTTAGGGGAAAGCAAATTAACATTATAGTATGACATATCTTTATATACACTAGCATAACTAACACAAAACATATAATTCCAAGGTATTTTGTTAGGGGAACAAACAGAGCATGTACACATTTCTAGTAATAGCGCAAATTTGAATCATTACAAAGTGCTTTGAATTATCCACATTGAAGATATATGCCTATCCTAGGCATATATGTAAAAGAAATATTTAAATATATTCACTAAAATACATGCCCAAGAAGGTCATACCATTGCAATATGTAATAGCCAAAAAATGGAAATTTCCAAAGTCCTAATAAAGAACAAAAGGGATAAATCATGGTATCATCATGTGCATATCATGATTGATTCAGTTCAGTTCAGTTCAGTTTGATTGATTACTGTTTAATAGTACCAATTAAACTAGACAAACTATTGATGTAAACATTTATGAACAACATATGCTAATAAAAAGGCATAAAAGAGAACCTGTCTGACTTCATTCATCTAAAGTTAAAGAGGAGGAAAATCTAATATGTGATGGTAGAAATAAAAATAGTGGCTACTAGCTACCTTTGGGGAGGCCAACAATGGGGACAGGGAACGGGACATTTCTAGGATGCCAGTAATATAATATTCGGTGTGTGTGTGTTTATGTGTATATTTTTTTAATTTCAGTAATTTTGTGGGTGTATTTACCTCTGAAACTTATCAAACTGTGACTTTATTATTTCTGTACTTTTCTCTAGTCATGTTTTATAATGCAAAAAAATGCAATCTAACAAAAAACCCTGATCATTGTAATACTGACAGGCTATACAATGAGAGAAACTATGACAGAAATACAGAATACTTGGAAAAGCAAATAAACAATTATAGTGTACTGCTTTTTGGCTATAACTCAACATTATAACAAATTAATTTATCACGTTAAATTACATATCCGAGAGAGCTGAATACTTGTTGGGTGCTTCCCAGATATATTTGAGATTAACCAATTTAGGGAATAATAAGATATATAGAGGAAATAGAATTATTTTAATAACTGTAAACATATTGTGCTGTGTCTCTCAGTCATATCTGACTGCGACCCCATGGACTGCAGCCCATCAGGCTCCTTTGTCCATGGGGATTCTCCAGGTAAGAATACTGGAGTGGGTTGCTATGCCCTTCTCCAGGGGAATCTTCCCAACCCAGGGATCAAATCCAGGTCTCCCTCATTGCAGGTGGATTCTTTACCATCTAAACCACCAAGGATTAGTTTGTAAAAATTAGTTTATAATTTGTTATATGTTGTCCTATATGTATAACTATGGCATATTGGTGTACGATAAACTTAGATATGATAAAAGGATCTTTGTAAATATTGTGATGTTCTATAGTCTAATAATGGTAAGATCAAGATTTCCTGAATATTGGAAGAACTAAATATTTAAAATTCCTCAAATTAGACTATAGCTACATTGAATTATCTTTAGATAACAGCACATAATATTTGATAATTCAAGGAAATTTCTTTTTACCATTTCCACTTACAAATATTCAAGTGCTACATAGATAAACAGTAATATTAGATATTTCATGCATGCAGTATCGATGAACCCACTTACTCAGACAGAAAAGAATCTGCCTGCAATGCAGAAGACACAGGTTTGGTCCCTTGGTCAGGAAGATCCCCTGGAGAAGGAAATGGCAGCCCAGGCAGGATATTCTTGCCTGGAAAATCCCATGGACACAGGAGCCTGGCCAGCTAAGGTTCATAGGTTCATAAAGAGTTGGACATGACTGAGCGACTAAGCGCATACACTTCTATGAACCCACTTACTCTGTAAAGGTCTTGGGAAGTAAGGGGTGACAGCACTTAGAATGATTTTTCTAACTCTGCTGTGTTCTGTGTTGTGAAGCTACAAAGCAAGCATAAACAATGTTTTCACTGAATTCTAAAACCAGACTTCCTTACAATTTTCCTTCTCAATCAGGCTTAAGAAACCATCCATTCAAATGTCCAGAGATTGTTTTTGTAACTTAAATATCTTCCCAATATTTATGAAATGAGCTTAAGTTACATAAACTCAGTGCATAAATTAATTTGTGATTTATGTGAAGTACAAAATAGCAAGTGTTTTTTAAATTAGGCCACTAGTCTCCAATGTAAGCATATTAAAATGCTGAAAAACATCCATTTTATTCAGCATAATGAAAACAACATTGTTACTATATTTTGTATACAATTTGTGTAACTCAAAACTAATTTTTTAGGGATGCTGTATGAAAGTAAGCTTTTAAAGTAAGGGATGCCAGTAAGCTTTTATTTTTTGTATATATTGCAATTAAGCATGGCCAAAATTATCCAATTTACTCAAAGTAGATCAGAAGTTACTGTAGCAAGGTATAAGCATATATTTAGTAGAAGAAGTTATCTGGTGGCTTTGTTTATATTTTTTTTTAATGAATAGGTATTACTATCTACCAGAAACACAGTAGTTAATCTCTTTTCTATTAAAACATTCTGAACAAAGGATAAAGGGACTTAGCATTTATGAAGTGTTTTACATTTATCAGGCACAAAGATATACTTCATATAAATAAATTTGTTTATTCTGTATAACAATCTTACAATGAGAAACATGTTTAGAAGGGAAAAAAGTTACAATCAGAACATCATGCAGCTGGGAACTGGTAAAGCTGAGGTGTTAAGTCATTCTCTCTGTCTGACTACAAATTTCTCATCTTTTCTATAATATGCATGCTAATTTCCCACACTACTAATCTAAAACTCATTCATATTAAAATATTGACATAAGGTTCAACTTTATGTCTGGCCTAAGACAGATATTTAGATGAACAGACCAGAAATGAGAGTTCAGAAATAGATTCACATATATGAACAACAGATTAAAAAAAAAAAAAGATGGCAACTCAAGTAGAAAGGATTGTCTGTACAGCAAATGATGCTGGGGAAAAAAAAGATATCCATAAGCAATAAGATTATTCTTTAATGCCATAAAATTATACTAAAATTGATCAGAGATCTGATTTAAGACCTAAAATTATAAAACTTCAAAAAGAAAATGTAGAAAAACTCTTTGGGATTGTGTATTTTGGAGAAAATTTCTTAGACTATAAATGTAGAAATTATGAAACATAAAAATGGTAAATCAAACTCACCAAAAAAAAAAAAAAGTTTCTTTCTTAAAAGACAATGTTAAGAAAATGAAAACCACAAGTTGGGTAAAAATATTTGTAAAACATGCATAAGTTAAATTACTCTTTCCAGGTATATTAAAAAGTATCAAAACACTAATAGTGGATAAATCACCATATATTTATACATATATGTAATGTATATGAAATGTAATGTATGAAAAATGTGATTGATATATATACCACACATGAGCATATGGGTTTCCCAGGTGGCTCTAGTAGTAAAGAAGCCACCTGTCAACCTGTCAATGCAGGAGATGTAAGAGGCTTGTGTTCAACCCTGCATTGGGAAGATCCCTTGGAAGAAGCCATGGCAACCCATTCTAGTGTTCTTGTCTGGAGAATCCCATGAACAGAGGAGCCTTTCAGGCTACAGTCCATGGAGTCCCAAAGAGTCAGACACAACTCAAGTGACTTAACAAGCACACACACACCTACTGTTAGTGACTACAGTATGAAACCACAGAACAAACCAAATAAAAAAGCTTGACAAGGCCAAGAATCAGCCATGGGTTGGAGACTTGAACACTTACACATCTCTTATTTTTTCTAATTGAATAAATTTGACAGGTAACATTTGTTTATGTTTAATATTATACAGTGTGTTATTTATATATTGCAATAAGATTTTTGATATGGTAATAATGATCACATTACATAATTATAAGGTAGTGATCAATGCAAAGAAATAGAGAAAAACAATAGCATGGGAAAAACTAAAGATCTCTTCAAGAAAATCAGAGATGCCTAGGGAACATTTCATGCAAAGATGGGCTCAATAAAGAACAGAAATGGTAGGGACCTAACAGAAGAAGAAGATATTAAGAAGAGGTAGCAAGAATACACAGAAGAACTGTACAAAAAAGATCTTCACAACACAGATAATCACAATGGTGTGATCACTCACACTCACCTAGAGCCGGATATCCTGGAATGTGAAGACAGGTGGGCCTTAGAAAGCATCACTAGGAACAAAGCTAGTGGAGGTGATGGAATTCCAGGTGAGCTATTTCAAATCCTAAAAGATGATGCTGTAAAGGGCTGTACTCAATATGCCAGCAAATATGGAAAACTCAGCAATGGCCGCAGGACTGGAAAAGGTCAGTTTTCATTCCAATCCCAAAGAAAGGCAATGCCAAAGAATACTCTAACTACCACACAATTGCACTCATCTCTGCTGCTGCTGCTGCTGCTAAGTCACTTCAGTTGTGTCCGATTCTGTGCGACCCCTGAGATGGCAGCCCACCAGGCTCCCCATCCCTGGGATTCTCCAGGCAAGAACACTGAAGTGGGTTGCCATTTCCTTCTCCAATGCAAGGAAGTGAAAAGTGAAAGTGAAGTCGCTCAGTCGTGTCCAACTCTGAGCGACCCCATAGACTGCAGCCTACCAGGCTCTTTTGTCCATGGGATTTTCCAGGCAAGAGTACTGGAGTGGGGTGCCATTGCCTTCTCCATGCACTCATCTCACACGCTAGTAAAGTGATGCTTAAAATTGTCTAAGCCAGGCTTCAGCAATACATGAACCTTGAACTTCCAGATCTTCAAGCTGGTTTTAGAAAAGGCAGAGGAACGAGAGATCAAATTGCCAACATCCACTGGATCATCGAAAAAGCAAGAGAGTTCCAGAAAAACATCTATTTCTGCTTTATTGACTATGGCAAAGCCTTTGACTGTGTGGATCACAACACACTGTGGAAAATTCTGAAAGAGATGGGAATACCAGACCATCTGACCTGCCTCTTGAGAAACCTGTATACAGGTCAGGAAGCAACAGTTAGAACTGGACATGGAACAACAGACTGGTTCCAAATAGGAAAAGGAGTACGTCAAGGCTGTATATTGTCACCTTGCTTATTTAACTTATATGCAGAGTACATCATGAGAAACGCTGGGCTGGAAGAAGCAAAAGCTGGAATCAAAATTGCCAGAAGATATTTGGCAAAACTAATGCAATTATGTAAAGTTTAAAAATAAAATAAAATTAAAAAAAAATTGCCAGGAGAAATATCAATAACCTCAGATATACAGATGATATCACCCTTATGGCAGAAAGTGGAGAAGATCCAAAGAGCCTTTTGATAAAAGTGAAAGAGGAGAGTGAGAAAGTTGGCTTAAAGCTCAACATTCAGAAAACTAAGATCATGGCATCCAGTCCCATCACTTCATGGCAAATAGATGGGGAAAAAGTGGAAACAGTGTCAGACTTTATTTTTCTGGGCTCCAATATCACTGCAGATGGTGATTGCAGCCATGAAATTAAAAGATGCTTACTCCTTGGAAGGCTAGTATGACCAACCTAGGCAGCATATTAAAAAAGCAGAGACATTACTTTGCCAACAAAGGTCAATCTAGTCAAGACCATGGTTTTTCCAGTGGTCAAGTATGGATGTGAGAGTTGGACTATTAAGAAAGCTGAGTGCCGAAGAATTGATGCTTTTGAACTGTGGTGCTAGAGAAGACTCTTGAGAGTCCCTTGGACTACAAGGACATCCAACCAGTCCATTCTAAAGGAGATCAGTCCTGGGTGTTCATTGGAAGGACTGATGTTGAAGCTGAAACTCTAATACTTTGGCCACCTGATGTGAAGAGCTGACTTTGCAAAGACCCTGATGCTGGGAAAGATTGAGGGCAGGAAGAGAAGGGACGACAGAGGATGAGATGGTTTGATAGCATCACCGATTCAAAGGACATGGGTTTGGGTGGACTCTGGGAGTTGGTGATGGACAGGGAGGCCTGCAGTTCATGGGATCACAAAGAGTTGGACACGACTGAGCGACTGAACTGAACTGATTACTGTTTATACTCAAGATACTGTGCATTAGGTCTCTCTTTATTTTTTAGTGTTCATTTCTATACATTTCTAACTAGAATTCAAAATAGTATAGCCACTTTGGAGACCAGTGTGATACCTTGTTTCAAAGGTAAAACTATTTCCACCCAGTTATCTCAAAGTCCTTTTAATAGAAAGAAAACATGACCATAGAAACTGTGTGCTTTATTGTGCATAGCAACAGTGTTTGTAATAATCAAAAACTGGGATCAGCCAAGTGACCATCAACTTACGAACATAAAATTGAATTTAATGGATCATAACTTGACAATAAAAAAGAACAAACTACTTATATATATATATATATATATATGATTTATATGATATATTATATATCAACCTTGAACTAATTTCAGATGTTGAACATATGAAATTACATACTTTATAATTCCATTTTATGATTTGTTTAAATGATAAAACAATAGTGAAATAAAGTAGAACTGTAGTTTTCATGAGCTAAAAATGCGAAGAGAAAACTGTAAATGAGCATGAGCAAAGTTCATTGGGTAAAAAAAAAATGTTCTATATCATTAATGTTATGGTGTTTATAGAACTGTATTCATTTGTCAAAACTCATTGATTTATACACTTGAATGTGGCAAATTTTACTATATATAAAATTATGCCTCCATATTCCTGATTCAAACAAACTGGGTGAGGATGATTATTGTTCATCACTAATTAAAAAGTGTTATCAGAAGTTGGTTAAGATAAGTTCAACTTGTTACAGAAGCTTAAAGTTTTTGGAAGATCCAAGTCCTTGAGACAAGGAACAAAACCTCAAAATCTCTGCTCTTATATGAATCACTGACCAACATGTTAATTGTTTTTGTATATAAACTCTCTACATATAGAGAAAGTTAGAAAAATACAAACTATTTAAAGTATAAAGAGTGATTTTAAAAATATTTGTCTAATTTGATGCCTAAATAAATTATGTTCATAAATTGGAGACAGGGAAATTACTAACCTATGAATCTGTTACTATAAAGTTTCTTCAATAACAAAAGAAAAACTTCTAAATTTTCAGAGGATATCACTACAGCTTGAACTACTTCCTATAATTTTTTAAATCATGTATCCCTACTCTATCCTAATGAGTAATGACTATATAACTTCAATTACACTTCTGTCAGGAAGAAAGGATATTATGAAAGGATTTGCTGTGACAATGCAATTAAAATACTGATACTCACAAGATACTTATGAATGTTGCCATGACATAGGAAAGTGAAAAATGTCCAGAAAACGAAAGAGTCAAGTGAAAAGAAAGGAGAAACAGAAATATAGAAAGAAGAAGAAGAAGGGGAAAGAGGAGGAGTGCAGTGGAGTGTAGGAGGGAGATGAAGAGCAGCAGAAATACTAAATCAAAATGCAAATGGAATGAGCAATAAACACCCATTTGAGCACTGAACCCTAGTACAAGTGCTAAAACCCGTAACTAGCGATTCAGAGTTTATATGCTGAAGAGTGGCCTGGAACTGGCATTCCATATATAACTGGGAATCAAAAGCAACACACATACCTAAGGACAGTAGCAAGGACCGGAGAAGCAAGGGTGTTCATTCCTCCCTTGCACTTATTGAGCTCACTCATTTGGCCTCTGCAAAAACTGGACAGCTTTAATGAATGGCAGTCAATTATCAAAACAGGTGGTGGCTCCAATTACAGCTGCTATTCCAGATTTTGTCTCTTCTATGGAGCAAATCAACATAGCCCTAGCACATGGTATGCAGCTAATGAGCTGGCCATGGTTTTGTCTCTATGTTATTTAGCATAGACCACTAGAAGCAGTTTGAGTGGACAGCAGGAACATATCACTGTCTTTTGCAGGGCCAAGTCATTCTTTCTCTGTCACTATTCAGACTGGAGTGAGTGCGACTGCTTAACTATCTCATAGGACATCTTGGCTTCATGGATGGCCTCATGCTAAATGAATCTGTAGAGAACGAAGCAGCGAAAAGCCTTTATGTACCACCTGCATGACAGAAAATATATCTCACCAAATTGAGAATTTCTTCTCAGTAGAGTTCTAGGGATCCAATGGGATAAGTTGTAATAATGACCAGGATGAATGAGTTGTCTTCCATGAAGTGAGTGGTAGTAGAGCCATCAAGCTGTATAAGAACACTTTCTGACGGAAGAGTAATTATGCTTCATATATGTGTGACTGAGTTTGAATAGATATCAAGGTTCAAAGCAAGTTCCCTAAACTTAATTTAGATTCTCATGCCACCCACATTTGCTACATTGTCACTTCTTCCTTTATACTTGTATAATGCTAAGAATATTTAGGCTATATTCCACTAAAAATAACAAAGCCCAGTGGTTTATGATAATTAAGGTAAATACCATAAAATGAGAGGTACAAATATGACCAAGATACCATGTTTCAAACTAGAAGTAAAGGATTTAAATTCACCATCTTAGAAGCAGATTTTTATACTGAATATAAATGCATAAACCCAGCTAAATTCTTTTTAAATATTATATACTATGCAGGTCAAGAAGGAACAGTTAGAACTGGACATGGAAAAATGGACTAGTTCCAAACTGGGAAAGGAATATGACAAGGCTATATATTGTCACCCTGCTTAATTAACTTCTATGCAGAGTACATCATGCAAAATGCTGGGTTGGATGAAGTACAAGTTGTAATCAAGGTTACCAGGAGAAATATCAACAATCTCAGATATGCAGATGACACCACCCTTATGGCATAAAGTGAAGAGAAACTGAAGAGCCTACTGATGAAAATGAAAGAGGAGAGTGAAAAAGCTGGCTTAAAATTCAACATTCAGAAATCTAAGATCATGGCATTTGAGCCCATCACTTCATAGCAAATAGATAGGGAAACAATGGGAACAGTGAGAGACTATTTCCTTGAACTCCAGAATAACTGCAGATGGTGACTGCAGCCATGAAATTAGAAAGCACTTGCTCCTTGGAAGAAAAACTATGACCAACCTAGATAGCATATTAAAAAGAAAAGACATTACTTTGCCAACAAAGGTCCATTTAGTCAAAAGCTATGGTTTTTCCAGTAGTCATATATAGATGTGAAGTGAAGTGAAGTCGCTCAGTTGTGCCTGACTCTTTGTGACTCCGTGGACTGTAGCCTGCCAGGCTCCTCTGTCCATGGGATTCTCCAGGCAAGAATACTGGAGTGGGTTGCCATTTCCTTCTCCAGGGGATCTTCCCGACCCAGGGATCAAACCTGGGTCTCCTGCATTGGAGGCAGACGCTTTAACCTCTGAGCCACCAGGGAAGCCCAATGGATGTGAAAGTTGGACCATAAAGAAAGCTAAGCACTGAAGAACTGACACTTTTGAACTGTGGTATTGGAGAAGACACTTGAGAGTCCATCAGACTGCAAAGAGATCAAAGCAGTCAATCCTAAAGGAGATCAGTCCTAAATATTCATTGGAAGGACTGATGCTAAAGCCAAAACTCCAATACTTTGGCCACCTGATGTGAAGAACTGACTCATTGGAAAAGACCCTGATGGTGGGAAAGATTGAAAGCTGGAGGAGAAGGGGAAGACAGAAAATGAGATGGTTGGATGGCATCACTAATTGGATGAACATGAGTTTGAGCAAGTTCCCAGAGTTGATGGACAAGGAAGCCTGGGGTGCTACACTTCATGGGGTCACAAAGAGTCAGACATGCCTGAGCAACTTAACTGAACTGATAATCATGAAAACATGGAAAATTTAAAAAGAAATTAAAATAAATTTTATAATCATGAATATATATACCACAGGCTACTAATGATTAGTTCTATTAATATCAGATTAAATATATGATTTTTAAGTGTCATTAAAGAAGAAGGGAGCCAGTATACAGTGACAAAAGTTTTCCAGAAAATTTTAAGCACTCTAAACTGTTATTTTCTAATAGTACAACCTAAAAATAAATTGACTTCCCTGGTGGTTCAGATGGTAAAGAATCTGCCTGCAATGCAGGAGACCTGGGCTCGATCCCTGGGTAGGGAAATTATTTGGGGCTTTGCTAGTGGCTCAGACAGTAAAGAATCTGCCTGCAGTACCAGAGAACCAGGTTTGAACTGTGGGTCAGGAAGACACTGTGAAGAAAGGAATGACAACCCACTTCAGTATTCTTGCCTTGAGAATCCCATGGACAAAGGAGACTGGCGGGCTACAGTCCTTGAGGTCGCAAAAAGTTGGACACAACTGAGTGAATTTCACTTCACTTCAAAAATATTATGTAGCATTTTATGAAAATGAAAGAGCTAATTGACAATTTCTAATCATATTTTCAGATTACAACCTACCTTTCCACTTAATGTAACTAATATAAGCTTTCTTAATTGAGGCAAGGGTTTTTCTCTCTTCTTACACCAGATCCTCATTTGTCTTAGTCTATTCAGGCTGCTCTAACCAAATACCACTGACTAAGTAGTTTATGAACAGGAGAAATTTATTTCTCACATTTCTTTAGACTAAATCCAAGCACAAGAGGCCAGCATGTAAGTTCTGATGAAGGTTTACTTTCTCTTTCCTGTGTCTTCAGGTTATGAAATGGATGATGGATCTCTGTGGAGTTTCCTTTATAATAACATTGATCTCACAACATGCACACACTGCTGTAATTAAAATGAATAATCAAGGACCTACTGTATAGCACAGGGAACTCTGCTCAATGTTATGTGGCAGCCTGGATTGGAGGGGAGTTGGGAGAGAATGGCTACAGTATATGTAAGGCTGAGCCCCTTTGCTGTCCGCCTGAAATTATCACAACATTGTTAATTGACTATATTCCTATAAAATAAAAAGTTTAAAGAAAAGAGCTTTGATATCATTTGTGCTGACTCCTCACTCATGACCTAATCACCTCCCAAAGCCCCCACCCAACTGGTACCTTATCTTTGAAGATTAGGATTTCAGTGTATGAATTTGGGAAGGACACATTCTGCATATAGCATCATTTAATACAAGAAGGACCTCAATAAATATCAGCTGATTAAATAAATTATTGATAGACCTAACACACAAGATATAAAAGTATGAAATATATCAAATACATTTAGTTTACTGGATATATAGGGATCCTTGCACCCCATAATAAAACAGTAAATAACCTATACTAATAAAATAGAATATTTACAATGGTTTTCCATTAAACTATCTTTGAAAGAGATTTTCTAAATTTGCATCATACAGATCCCATGCATTAAAAACTATTAATTTAGAAGTAAATGATAAAAGATACATTTAAAAATAAGGGAAAGAAACAACGTTATAAATGAAAGAAAATTAGAAAAATAAATAATATAAAAGACCCAAATTAATACACTAGAAAAAGATGACATTGATATAGATTATCAGCAGAAACAGCCGTTGTCTCTTTGAGAATGCTAAAAAATGAGAAAATAAGACAGGTTTAAATACAAATGATTAGAAATGAAAAATTAAATAGAAAAATAAATGACCCAATCAAAAAATGGGAAGATCTAAATAGACATTTCTCCAAAGAAGACATATAGATGGACATGAAAAGATGCTCAACATCACTTTATCAGAGAAATGACTATGAGGTTCAGAAGATCAAAAGTCTACAAATAATAAATGCTTTGAAACACAATGCAAACTAGTTATGGAGAACAAGATTCCTTAAAAAACTGGAAATAGAACTGCCTTATGATCCAGCAAATTAGAAATCGCAATGGAGTATTACTCAGCCATTAAAAAGAATACATTTGAATCAGTTCACTAGAAAGAAGGAATACAGACACGATAATGTATCACCAATGGACTCCATTGAAACATGTCTGATGCCAAAATAAAACGACCACACATGTATAGAGAGTAAGTGGCACTGATTTAAGGAAATATAATTTTCAAAAAATAGAATAAAATCCCAAGAATGTTATGGATACACATTTGAAAATTTCAAAGAAATAGAAAAGTTCTAAAAAACTATGATTTACTTAGACTTACTTGAGAAGAGTCCTGGGTGTTCATTGGAAGGACTGATACTAAAGCCGAAACTCCAATACTTTGGCCACCTCATGCGAAGAGTTGATTCATTGGAAAAGACCCTGATGCTGGGAGAGATCTGAGAAGGCAATGGCACCCAACTCCAGTACTCTTGCCTGGAAAATCCCATGGATGGAGGAGCCTGGTGGGCTGCAGTCCATGCGGTCGCTAAGAGTTGGACACGACTGAGCGACGTCACTTTCACTTCTCACTTTCATGCATTGGAGAAGGAAATGACAACCCACTCCAGTGTTCTTGGCTGGAGAATCCCAGGGACGGGGGAGCCTTGTGGGCTACCATCTATGGGGTCGCACAGAGTCGGACACGACTGAAGAGACTTAGCAGAAGCAGCTGGGAGGGATTGGGGGCAGAAGGAGAAGGGGATGACGGAGGATGAGATGGTTGGATGGCATCACTGACTCAATGGACATGAGTTCAAGTGAACTCCGGGAGTTAGTGATGGACAGGGAGGCCTGGCGTGCTGTGATTCATGGGGTCGCAAAGAGTCAGATACGACTGAGTGACTGAACTGAACTGAACTTGAGAAGAAATTAATATCAGAATGATCTCAGTTCTTTTCAAAAAATGTACCAATAATTAAAAGCTGCACTCTTAAGCAAAAATACATCCAAACTTTTTAAAATAGAATTTTATTAAAATTTCAAGAAATGTATCATTCCAAGATCTGTGCAAAATTCCAGGAAAACAGAAAGAAGGAAGACACACCCAGGTTTTAAATATAAGGCCACTACGACATACTTGCTTCCCTGGTGGTTCTGAAAGTAAAGAGCCTTCAGAGCTGGAGCCCCAGGTGAGATTCCTGGATCAGGAAGATCCCCTGGAGAAGGAAGTGGCAGCCCTCTCCAGTATTCTTGCCTGGAAAATCCTTTGGACAGAGGAGACTGGCGGGCTATAGTCCACAGCTTTGCAAAGAGTTGGACATGACCAAGCAACTAACAACAAAAACATGATATAATTGCAATAATCCTAAACAAAATACTATAATATATCAAGTGTTGAAGATTATGATCAAGTTAAATTCATTCTAAGAACACAGAACTGCTCTAATATTAAAAAATCTGTTAATATAATTCACCATAGACTGAGATGAAAATAATGTGCTAACTAAAACACTGTATTAAAATAGTTAAAGAAAATCAACACATCTTTACTATTAGAAGCAAATATCTTACAAACTAAGACAAGAAAACTTATTAAACCTGATAAGCTGCATTTACAAAGACACCTTAGCTGGCATCATTTACGATGATAAAGTGTTAGAATGGCACCTCTTATAACAAGCAACAAGAAAAAGATATCCACTATCCTATCATACATCATCTGAATATCATATTTTAACTCTTAACTAAGAGATAAAAAAACAAATAGTAGACACAGACTTGAATGGGGATACAAATATTGTCATTATTTTCAAGTACCAATATCTTTCTGGAAAATGATGTTCTAAGTGAAATATGTAATGTTCATGTAAGAAAAATAATTTTAAAATTTTTCAACTTTTTTGCAACTTCTTTTGAATAAAGAGATCATGTTCATGGATAGTTCAGTTTTCCCCTAAGTGATCAAGACTTTTCATAGAATTTGACAATCTATCTCTAAATTACTATGTGTTGCAAAATAACCAACATAGGCAGCAAAATCACAGATTGTACAGAACCAGAAATGTATTATAAAATATAGGAGGACTCTTGTTGGCCACAGGGCTTCCCTGGTGGCTAAGATGATAAAATATCTGCCGGCAATGTAGGATACCTGTGTTTGATCCCTGGGTCAGGATGATCCCCTGGAGAAGGGAATGGCAACCCACTCCAGTATTCTTGCCTGGTGAATCCCCATGGACAGAGGAGACTGGCAGGCTACAGTTCATGGGATTGCAAAGAGTCCGACACTACTGAGCGACTACATTGCTGGCTACATTCCCACTCTGCTTAATGTGATTTTCAAACTCAGGGAAGAAAAGATAAAGGGTAAAAGCCATAATATGAAAGTTGGCTCATGAAACGTAGCTTTCAAAGCAGTGTAAAAGTGAAACTAATCCAATCTGGGATTGACAGCTAACCAAGACATCTTTTGTTCTTTGGCATTTAAAGGATGCTCATCCTTAAAATGCAAGTGTTTCAATGTAATTAACATCAGCATATTATAACTCTTAAGAAACAGAACAGGGCAAATATTTTACTGCCACAATCTGTATTAATGACTATAACCCCTAGATCAAACTTATTGTCAGGTCTGCATTTTTTTTCTAAATTACATTTCTTATTCTAAATAATATCCCATTTACAAAATGGCTTTTCTTGCTTACTACTTATGTAGAATGTATGTTCAATGCAATGTGATAGAAGGAGAAAAATCACATTACCTGTAAATGATCCCCATGCTTAATAAGGAATGTGGGGTTTAAATTATTATTTTACTTTATTTTTCCCACTTTCTGGTTTCAACATCAGGATAGATCAAGCCTTTTTTAAGGAAAAAAAAATTCTAAATAAAAACATGTTCAGGGCTTCTCTGGTGGCTCAATGGTAAAGAACCCACCTGACAATGCAGGAGACATGAGTTTGATCCCTGGTCTGGGAAGATCCTACATACTGCAGAGCATGAAGCCTATGTGCCACAACTACTGAGCATATGTGCTACACTATTGAAGCTGGCATGCCTACAGCCCATTCTCTGTAATAGAGAAGCCACTAAAATGAGAAGTCTGCACACGGCAACTAGAGAGTAGCTCCTGCTCAACCACAACTACAGAAAATCTTGCACAGCAATGAAGACCTAGTACAGCCAAAGGAAATTTAAAAAATAAAACTTAAAAAAAGTTCATAATTTACAGATATATAATAACAACACACAATACACTCAATACCCATGTATTATATACCTAAATATATGTACACATAAAACATCTCTATATTATATGCAAAATTATAGATAATTTTTCAATATATTTCAGATAAAGCTTAGTAGGGTTAAAAATTCAACTTACTTGGGGGATACATATCAACTAGTAAAAATTAAAACTTTCATTTAAAAGGCCCCATTAATTTTCATATTCAAAGTACATTCATGAAAAAGGCTGCCAAGTAAGCTACCTTCTTCCTTGAGATCCTGCCTTCCTTTGTCACGTGATTCATATCATGTCCCTGAACATAAAATAACTCATTTTTTTATATGTAGAAAGGGTATGTTTTCAGAAGACATATTACACACATGTTATGCACAACATGAACAGTATGGAAAGGCAAAATGATAGGATACTGAAAGAGGAACTCCCCAGGTCCATAGGTGGAGATCAGTGGAGAAATAACTCCAGAAAGAATGAAGGGATGGTGCCAGAGCAAAAGCAATACCCAGTAGTGGATGCAACTGGTGATAGAAGCAAGGTCCAAGGATGTAAAGACCAATATTGCATAGGAACCTGGAATGTCAGGTCCATGAATCAAGGCAAATTGGAAGTGGTCAAATAGGAGATGGCAAGAGTGAACATCAACATTCTAGGAATCAGCAAACTAAAATGGACTGGAATGGGTGTATTTAACTCAGATGACCATTCTATCTACTACTGCGGGCAGGAATCCCTTAGAAGAAATGAAGTAGCCATCATGGTCAACAAAAGAGTCCGAAATACAGTACTTGGATACAATCTCAAAAACGACGGAATGATCTCTGTTTCCAAGGCAAACCATTCAATATCACAGCAATCCAAGCCTATGCCCCAACCAGTAATGCTGAAGAAGCTGAAGTTGAATGGTTCTATGAAGACCTACAAGATCTTTTAGAACTAACACCCAAAAAAGATGTCCTTTTCATTATATGGGACTGGAATGCAAAAGTAGGAAGTCAAGAAACACCTGGAGTAACAGGCAAATGTGGCCTTGGAATATGGAATGAAGCAGAGCAAAGACTAATAGAGTTTTGCCAAGAGAATGCACTGATCATAGCAAAAACCCTCTTCCAACAACACAAGAGAAGACTCTACACATGGACATCACCGAATAGTCAACACCGAAATCAGACTGATTATATTCTTTTCAGCCAAAGATGGAGAAGCTCTATATAGTCAGCAAAAACAAGACTGGGAGATGACTGTGGCTCCAATCATGAGCTCCTTATAGCCAACTTCAGACTTAAATTGAAGAAAGTAGGGAAAACTACTAGACCATTTAGGTATGAACTAAATCAAATCCCTTATGATTATACAATGGAAGTGAGAAATAGATTTAAGGGACTAGATCTGATAGATGGAGTGCCTGATGAACTATGGACTGAGGTTCCTGACATTGTACAGGAGACAGGAATCAAGACCATCCCCATGGAAAAGATATGCAAAAAAGCAAAATGGCTGTCTGGGGAGGCCTTACAAATAGGTATGAAAAGAAGAGAAGTGAAAAGCAAAGGAGAAAAGGAAAGATATAAGCATCTGAATGCAGAGTTCCAAAGAATAGCAAGAAGAGATAAGAAAGCCTTCCTCAGCAATCAATGCAAAAAATAGAGGGAAAAAACAGAATGGGGAAGACTGGAGATTGCTTCAAGAATATTAGAGATACCAAGGGAACATCATGCAAAGATGGGCTTAATAAAGGACAGAAATGGTATGGACCTAACAGAAGCAGAAGATATTAAGAAGAGGTGGCAAGAATACACAGAAGAACTGTACAAAAAAGATCTTCATGACCAACATAATCACAATGGTATGCTCACTCACCTAGAGGCAGACATGCTGGAATGTGAAGTCAAGTGAGACTTAGAAAGCATCATTACAAACAAAGGTAGTGGAGGTGATGGAATTCCAGTTGAGCTATTTCAAATCCTGAAAGATGATGCTTTGAATGTGCTGCATTCAATATGCCAGCAAATTTGGAAAACTCAGCAATAGCCACAGGACTGGAAAAGGTCAGTTTTCATTCCAATCCCAAAGAAAGGCAATACCAAAGAATGTTCAAACTACTGCACAATTGCACTCATCTCATACACTAGTAAAGTAATACTCAAAATTCTCCAAGCCAGGCTTCAGCAATATGTGAACTGTGAACTTCCAGATGTTCAAGCTGGCTTTAGAAAAGGCAGAGGAACGAGAGATCAAATTGCCAACATCTGCTGGATCATCGAAAAAGTAAGAGAATTCCAGAAAAACATCTGTTTCTGCTTTATTGACTATGCCAAAGCCTTTGACTGTGTGGATCACAATAAACTGCAGAAAATTCTGAAAGATATGGGAATACCAGACCACCTGACTTGGCTCTTAAGAAACCTATATGCAGGTCAGGAAGCAACAGTTAGAACTGGACATGGAACAAGAGATTGGTTCCAAATAGGAAAAGGAATACGTTATGGCTGTATATTGTCACCCTGCTTATTTAACTTATATGCAGAGTACATCATGAGAAACGCTGGGCTGGAAGAAGCACAAGCTGGAATCAAGATTGCCAGGAGAAATATTAAAAACCTCAGATATGCAGATGACACCACCCTTATGGCAGAAAGTGAAGAGGAACTAAATAGCCTCCTGATGAAAGTGAAAGTGGAGAGTGAAAAAGTTGGCTTAAAGCTCAACATTCAGAAAACGAAGATCTTGGCATCTGATCCCATCACTTCATGGGAAATAGATGGGGAAACAGTGTCAGACTTTATTTTTGGGAGCTTCAAAATCAGTGCAGATGGTGAATGCAGCCATGAAATTAAAAGACGCTTACTCCTTGGAAGGAAAGGTATGACCAACCTAGATAGCATATTAAAAAGCAGAGACATTACTTTGCCAACAAAGATCCATCTAGTCAAGGCTATGGTTTTTCCTGTGGTCATGTATGGATGTGAGAGTTGGACTGTGAAGAAAGCCGAGCGCCAAAGAATTGATGCTTTTGAACTGTGGTGTTGGAGAATACTCCTGAGAGTCTCTTGGACTGCAAGGAGATCCAACCAGTCCCTTTTAAAGGAGGTCAGTCCTGGGTGTTCATTGGAAGGACTGATTGTGAAGATGAAACTCCGGTACTTTGGCCACCTCATGTGAAGAGTTGACTTATTGGAAAAGACTCTGATGCTGGGAGAGATTGGGGGCAGGAGGACAAGGGGATGCCAAAGAATGAGATGGCTGGATGACATCACCAACTCGGTGGACGTGAGTTTGCGTGAACTCCAGGAGTTGGTGATGGACAGGGAGGCCTGGCGTGCTGCGATACATGGGGTCGCAAAGAGTCGGACACGACTGAGTGACTGAACTGAACTGAACTGACGCGCAACATGTTACACAGAACACCTCAAATATTAGATCTTACTTTGATTATTTGTTGTTACACTGTAGTCATTTTTTATGTCCATTAAATGTCTATGTGTGCTTTGTGTGATAGAGAATCAAAAATAGGATGGCCGGCTGTTTTTTTGACACATGGGCATATATGTGAGTATGTATTTCTTTTTTTAATTAATTTATTTTTTTTATTGAAGGATGATTTCCTTATCAACTTTTGTTGTTTTCTGTCAAACCTCAACATGAATCAGCCGTAGGTATACATATATTCCCTCCTTTTTGAACCATCCTCCCATGTGCCTCCCCATCGCACCCCTCTAAGTTGATACAGAGACCCTGTTTGAGTTTCCTGAGCCATACAACAAATTTCTGTTGGCTATCTTTTACATTTGGTAATGTGTTTCCATGTTACTCTTTCAATACATCTCACCCTTTCCTCCTCTCTCCCCATGTCCATAAGTCTATTCTCTATGTCTTTTTCTCCACTGTTGCCCTGTAAATAAAGTCTTCAGTACTATTTTTCTAGATTCTGTATATATGTGTTAGAATACAATATTTGTCTTTCTCTTTCTGACTTACCTCACTCTGCATGATAGGTTCTAGGTTCATCCCGCTCATTAGAACTGACTCAAAGGCATTCCTTTTTATGGCTGAGTAATATTCCATTGTATATATATACCACCACTTCTTTATCCATTCATCTGTCGATGAACATCTAGGTTGCTTCCATGTTCTAGCTATTGTAAATAGTGCTGCAGTGAACAATGGGATACATGTGTGTTTTTCAATTTTTGTTTCCTCAGGGTATATGTCTAAGAGTCATGTTGCTGGGTCATATGGTGGTTTTATTCCTAGTTTTTTTAAGGAATCTCCATACCGTCTTCCTTAGTGGCTGTATCAATTTACATTCCCACCAACAGTGCAAGAGCATTCCCTTTTCTCCACACCCTCTCCAGGATTTATTGTTTGTAGACTTTTTGATGATGACCATTCTGACTGGTGTGAGGTGATATCTCATTGCAGTTTTGATTTTCATGTCTCTAATAATGAGTGATTTTGAACATCTTTTCATGTGTTTGTTAGCCATCTGTATGTCTTCTTTGGAGAAACAGCTGTTTAGTATTTTTTCCCCACTTTTTGATTGGGTTGTTTGTTTTTCTGCTGTTGAGTTGTATGAGCTGCTTGCATATGTTTCTTATCATTAAATAGATAGTAACGTCCCACAATGGGAAAGAAATATTCAAAATCAATTAAGATGACGTTTGAATAGATAATTCTGCTAGATAATCTAAGCCTTATTACATGTTTTTACTAAGTCAGTCATGAGCCAGTTTCAAACTTTTCCCAAGCTAAATGATATGATGATGCAACTATAATGCCATAACTGGTGATATAATGTGTGTCCTTTTACTTGGTGATGGAACCTGAACTGCTCATATAATTAAATAAATCTAGACATAGACCTTATAGCTTTCGCCAAAATCAAATCAATTTGAATTGCAGACGCAAGTGTAAAAACAAACTGTAAAATTTCTAGAGGGCAACATTGGAGAAAATAGTAACTTCAGTTTGGGGAATGACTTTTTCATACAATACTAAAGCACCATTTATAAAAGGAAAACTGATAAGATGTACTTCATTTAAATTTGCAAAAGACACATCTAATAAAAGACTCTAGTGGATAAAACCCATGAAACAAAGGTTCTAGACAGTAACCTACAATAAGGGACTTACTTTATTATGGTATCTATTCAAAAGTAATTCATCTTCTTATTTCACAATATGGGGTGGATCTGAATTTCTGTTTTGCACACTTATTTTTTTTTCACATTCCTCTACCAGATGACCCAGGTCCTCTGACTCTGTAATATCCTCAGAATTTTTTCCTACTGTCACAGGAAAATGTTAGAGAATTAATTCAGCATATGCCCCCCTCATTTTTAATTTTACAGATTGAAATTTTAGTAATTTCTGAAGTTGTATTCCTTATGTTTCTCATTCCAGATAACTGATCTCAGTGACTCTTACAGAATAATATGAGATTATTTATGTGTGGATAAATGGAAGTGTGCTTTCTCCACAATATGGATCTTCAAATCTATTACACATATTATTTACAGTACCAAATCTCTAGAAAAATATTGACAATAAATATCAATCGTCTGGAATTCTTTTCAATATCAAATAGTTGATGCTATATCTAGTATAAAAGAAGGAAAGAATAATTTGTATATATGCAAAAAATTTAAGTGCACTGAGATACTCATTTAACAAATAAAATGCAAAATGATAAATTTGTGTTAGTTTTCTCTGTATTCAATAGGCTTCAACTAGAAATCATGGGCATGAAAAAAACAGGTGAAACAGTTTTAATTAGCTATCTCAGCTGCTGGAGATGATCCTACATTTTCTGATATGCAAAAATTAAATTGCAGTTGTCTCTTTTCAAAACACAAGAAACATAGGGTTTCCAATATTATTGTTCATTATTACCTTTGAGATGATTTAATATATATTTCATTATTAATATCCTTGCTGCTGTTCAATATCTACTAATTTCCTTTTTGTGGATTCATATTTTGGGTGTTAATTTGCTAAGTGGAACTCAGAAGAAGGAACATGGTCAGGTAGGTTCTCTTCTTCTTCTGAATGAAGTTATCATAGTGTTTTAAGTGAACAAATACATGGCATACTTATTGCATGAATATTTAAAATATAATGATCATGTTTCAGTTCAGTTCAGTTCAGTTGCTCAATCTTGTCCGACTCTTTGCAACCCCATGAACCACAGTACGCCAGGCCTCCCTGTCCATCACCGACTCCCAGAGTCCACCCAAACCCATGTCCATCGAGTCAATGATGCCATCCAACCATCTCATCCTCTGTTGTCCCCTTCTCCTCCTGTCCTCAATCTTTCCCAGCATCAGGGTCTTTTCCAATGAGTCAGCTCTTCGCATCAGGTGACCAAAGTATTGGAGTTTCAGCTTCAACATCATTCCTTCCCATGAACACCCAGGACTGATCTCCTTTAGAATGGACTTGTTGGATCTCCTTGCAGTCCAAGGGACTCTCAAGAGTCTTCTCCAACACCACAGTTCAAAGCATCAATGCTTTGGCGCTCAGCTTTCTTTAGAGTCCAAATCTCGCATTCATACATGACCACTGGAAAAACCAAAGCCTTGACTAGATGGACCTTTGTTGGCAAATAATGTCTCTGCTTTTTAATATGCTGCCAAGGTTGGTCATAATTTTCCTCTCAAGGAGTAAGTGTCTTTTAATTTCATTGCTGCAATTGCCATCTGCAGTGATTTTGGAGCCCAGAAAAATAAAGTCAGTCACTGTTTCCCACTATTTCAACATCTATCTGCCATGAAGTAATGGGACCAGATGCCATGATCTTAGGTTTCTGAATGTTGAGCTTTGAGCCAACTTTTTCACTCTCCTTTTTGACTTTCATCAAGAGGCTCTTTAGTTCTTCTTCACTTTCTGGCATAAGGGTGGTGTCATCTGCATATCTGAGGTATTTGATATTTCTCCCAGCAATCTTGATCCCAGATTGTGCTTCCTCCAGCCCAGCATTTCAGATGATGTACTCTGCACATAGGTAAATAAGCAGGGTGACAATATACAGCCTTGACGTACTCCTTTTCCTATTTGGAACCAGTGTGTTGTTCCATGTCCAGTTCTAACTATTGCTTCCTGACCTGCATACAGGTTTCTGAAGAGGCAGGTCAGATGGTCTGGTATGCCCATCTCTTTCAGAATTTTCCACAGTTTATTGTGATCCATATAGTCAAAGGCTTTGGCTTAGTCAATAAAGCAGAAATAAATGTTTTTCTGGAACTCTTGCTTTTTTGATGATCCATCAGATGTTGGCAATTTGATCTCTCGTTCCTCTACCTTTTCTAAAACCAGCTTGAAAATCTGGAAGTTCATGCTTCACGTATTGCTGAAGCCTGGCTTGCAGAATATTGAGCATTACTTTACTAGCATGTGAGATGAGTGCAACTGTGCAGTAGTTTGAGAATTCTTTGGCATTGCCTTTCTCTGAAAACTGATCTTTTCCAGTAAAGCCAAAGAAGCTGAAGTTGAACAGTTCTATGAAGATCTACAAGACCTTCGAGAACTAACACCCAAAAAGATGTCCTTTTCATTATAGGGGACTGGAATACAAAAATAGGAAGTCAAGAAACACCTGGAGTAACAGGCAAATTTGGCCTTGGAGTACAGAATGAAACAGGGCAAAAGCTAATAGAGTCCTGCCAAGAGAACACACTGGTCGTAGCAAACACCCTCTTCCAACAATACAAGAGAAGACTCTACACTTGGACATCACTAGATGGTCGACACTGAAATCAGATTGAGTCTATTCTTTGCAGCCAATGATGGAGAAACTCTTTACAGTCAGTAAAAATAAGACTGGGAGCTGACTGTGACTCAGATCATGAACTCCTTATTGCCAAATTCAGAGTGAAATTTAAGAAAGTGGAGAAAACCACTAGACCATTCAGGTAAGACGTGAATCCCTTATGACTATACAGCAGAAGTGAGAAATAGATTTAAGAGGCTAGATTTGATAGACAGAGTGCCTGATAAAGTATGGATGGAGATTCATGACATTGTACAGGAGACAGGAATCAAGACCATCCCAAGAAAAAGAAAGGCAAAAAAGCAAAATAGCTGTCTGAGGAGGCCTTACAAATAGCTGTGAAAAGATGGGAAGCAAAAAGCAAAGGAGAAAAGGAAAGATATACCGATTTGAATGCAGAGTTCCAAAAAATAGCAAGGAGAGATAAGAAAGCCTTCCTCAGCAATCAATGCAAAGAAATAGAGGAAAACAATAGAATGGGAAAGATTAGAGATATCTTCAAGAAAATTAGAGATACCAAGGGAACATTTCATGCAAAGATGGGCTCAATAAAGGACAGAAATGGTAGGCACCTAACAGAAGAATAAAATATTAAGAAGTGGCAAAAATACACAGAAGAACTGTACAAAAAAGATCTTCATGACCCAGATAATCACGATGGTGTGATCACTCACCTAGAGGCAGACATCCTGGAATGTGAAGACAAGTGGGCCTTAGAAAGCATCACTACGAACAAAGCTAGGGGAGGTGATGGAATTCCAGTTGAGCTTTTTCAAATCCTGAAAGATAATGCTGTGAAAGTGCTGCAGTAAATATGCCAACAAATATGGAAAACTCAGCAGTGGCCACAGGACTGGAAAAGTTTAGTTTTCATTCTAATCCCAAAGAAAGGCAATGTCAAAGAATGATCATGTTTAGGGATAATAGTTGATGACTTTTGCTCCTGTACAAACACAGACACATACACACTGTTCTTTCCCCTAAGTGAAGTAATCTCAAATGACTTTGAAAGAGAACAAATCTTATTTAAAAACTCTGAATTTGAATGTGCTCAAATATTTTCTAAACCATCATTATTAAGCATATACTTTACATGAAGTATAATATGGCCTTTATAATGTAAAGTTGAATAATATATAATCCCAGATATTAAGGCAAAGAAATTCTAGTAGAAAATACAAATATGTTCATTAGCATTTACAATAGATTCTCATGCTGTACTGTTATACTGTTGTTATGTTGTATTAGCCATGGGTGCCTCAAAAGATTGACTGTGCTTGGGCAGTCATTCACCAAAATTTATGTTTGTGCATTTATATAGTGTGGGTGGATCTTCATGAAAATATAATATAATTCCAAGTGAATATATGTGCTAGTGCTAGTCCTAAGTCGCTCCAGTGGTGTCTGACTCTTTGTGATCCTATGAACTGTAGCCTGCCAGGCTCCTCTGTCTATGGGATCCTTCAGGCAAGAAACGAGTGTGTTGCCATTTCCTTCTCCAGGGGATCTTCCCGAAATGGAGACTGAACCTGAATCTCTTACATCTCTTGCATTGGCAGCTGGGTTCTTTACCACTAACCCACCTGGGAAGCCCAAAGAATATATGCTATATACTAATACCTGGGTTCATACTTAAGCACAGCTTTGTCTTAAGTGTAACTCAGGTATGTTTCCAGACAAGAAACTCTGTGTTCTTCAATATTATTACATCGAAATAGAGATAATAATAATTCTTTTATATAAGGAGTTACCATGTATAGACAAGTTCCTGGCACATGTTAAATTTGAGTAAACCTTGACTTCTTTATTATTATTGCTACATTATTGTAATTAAATGCAAAAGGTACCACTTGCTGCAGGCCGCAATTTTATCACTGTCTCAGTAATTTTTTTTCAAACTTTGGAAAGCCTTATATAGGCCATCTTTCTGCTAGTTTTGTTGTATCCAAGTACCCCTTTTCTAGTATATCAGGGATATTAAACTTGTATCTGTTTTAATGTCTTTCATTAAATATTCTCTTTCCTTGAGTTCTTTCTATACTGAACCCAGATGTGCTGTGCATTATACTAGGTTCTAAGAAGACCATGGTAAGCAAAAAGAAAGATACAGTGTCTGTCTACTGATGGAGTTTATCATCTAGTTCAGCTAGTGATATAATTAAGTGTTGAAAGTGAAAGTGTTAGTCACTCAGTTGTGTCCAACTCTTTGAGACCCCATGAACTGTATGTTGCCTGCCAGGCTCCTCTCTCCAGGGAATCCTGCAGACAAAGATACTGGAATGGGTAGCCATTCTCTTCTCCAGGGCATCTTCCCAATCTAGGGATCAAACCCAACTGTCTGAGCCACCAGGGAAGCTCATGATAATATTACAAAGAAATTAGAATAATATTATCAGTCTATCATAGGCAGATGACTTAGTGATTTCAGGGAAAGTTCTGTTAGGAAGCTTTAGATGAGGTCTGTAATACAATTTGCAGTTTATAAAGTAAATGAAAGAGGGAGTAGGAAGAGGCTATGAATTTGTATGAAAGCCATTGTGATTGCAGTGAGCAATCTATGGGGAGCATATATTGAGATGGGGTTGAAGAAACTGACAGTTTTATGTCATGCAGGCCGTTGGAGGTCTTGTTGAGATATTTAAATTTTAGTATTATTGTGTTTTTGTTTATTTATTTATTTACTTATTTTAATTTCTGAGAGTCCTGGGCAATCACTGAAATGGTATGTGTATCTGTGTACACTAATACTAATACATATCTAGGGTGGGATGGATGATAAAGTTAAATTTGAGAAATCAAATTTATACCAAATTTTAATCTCCAAATTTTTCTCGTCGGATTTTTCCAGGAACAAATAATGAACATTCATCTGCTGATATTTCTCTTTGGCATTTTTTACTCCCCTGAGTGACTAGAGTGATTGCAGTTTCTCCATGTTTTGCCTGTGTCCACCTGGAAGATATACCTTCTCATGCTAGGCAGTATTGGCATCTTCAAAAGCACACTGCTTAGTGTTAGCTATCATTTATTCTAGACACCAGTCTCTATTTGACTTTTCACATTTCCTCTCATAATTTGGTTTGGTTCCTGACCCAAGTGGATTGGTCTGATTTTTTTCTATTCATATTTCTTCTTTTAATCAAGCTCTCCCACCACCCACTTAACTTCTTAGATACATTTTAACTTCTTAAAGAACCAATTAAATCTGAACTCAAGTTTTAAGTACATATGTTCCCACTAAAAAGGATTTTTTTCAACATGTATATGAAAACAGACATTTTAACCTACTTTGGTGTATCTTTTTTAATCATTTGAAAGCAGGAACTGGAACAAGAATAACTACTGGGAATTAGCCTAAATTCATGGAAACACTTAATTTTTCAGGATCTGATTTTAACCCTAGGGCAATGCTTTTGACAACATATGGTTTAGATTTGGCATAAGAGTGGAAGCATGCTGAAATCACTGCCTAGAGATTCACAGTCCTTTAATACAGAAGTGTTCCAGTTAGATTTGGTCAGAGATCACAGAAGCACATTTCCAGAGAATGCTTCAGCTTGTAAAATGTACTAAAGAATACAGCAATGAAACCAAGGGACCACAATTCAGCCACCATTATTAGGCAAGCTACTATATTTCAGCTAATGTGTTGCACTTTGGGGACATAAAGATTTTGAGGTTTTGGTCCTCTATTACAGTTAGAACTTTGACCTAGTTATTTCTTCAAACAGCTCATATTATAAAGGTATAAGAGATACCTAATAATAGAATGTGAAAGTATGAGTCAAGCAATGTTGCTAAAAAAGCTATGAGAACCTAGAGAACTAAGTTATTTGCTCAGGCCATGGTGTGAGGGAAGGTACTACAGAGTAGGTGACATTTAATCTGAAATTGTGAAAATTGAGTATGATGTTTCTAAAAGTGGGGGATGATATTTCAGGTAAATGGAACGGTAGATGCCAAAGTAGAGAGATGTGAAACTGTGTGGCCAAGAACATCATTCATGAGTACTTGAGTTTTCCTGGCAGCCTAGATGGTAAAGACAATGCAGGAGACCTGTGTTCTGATCCCTGGGTTGGGAAATCCCCTGGAGAAGGGAATGGCTACCCACTCCAGTATTATTGCCTAGAAAATTCAATGGACAGAGGAGCCTGGTGGGCTATAGTCCATGGGGTCTCAAGGAGTCAGACATGACTGATCGACTAACACTTTCACTTTTTCATACAGTAAAGGATTTGAGACTTAAAAAGGCAGATTTGTATCAGTTCACAAGTAATACATCAGAAGGACTGATGCCTAGCTTCAAAATATTTTAAGTTCTGATGGGATAAAGGTGACCATGGTTTGCAAGTAACCCAAACACATAATATATCCTAGAAAAGATAGCAATATCCCAGACTTCCATTTACCTCTGTAAGACAGTCAGCACACTATCCAAAAAAAGTGGATATACAAAGAGACAAGATTTAATTGATACCAGGAGGTAGAATAAGCAGAAGATAGAGTTATTGAATGTGGATTCTAAAATACAGTATTCCCACAGTCAAATGGCAACTATCTTAATATTTAATAAAAATTTTAGATTTGAAAAATGTATAGGTAAATTTATTCATTAATAGATGGGTTTAACACAGATTAGACACAATGGAAAAGATAATATGAAAACTGTAAAATAGATAAATATGCAAAGCAAGCATCAGTCAGTTCAGTTCAGTTCAGTCGCTCAGTCGTGTCAGACTCTGTGACCCCATGAATCGCAGCACACCAGGCCTCCCTGTCCATCACCAACTCCCGGAGTTCACTGAGACTCACGTCCATCGAGTCAGTGATGCCGTCCAGTCATCTCATCCTCTGTCATCCCCTTCTGCTTCTGCCCCCAATTCCTCCCAGCATCAGAGTCTTTTCCAATGAGTCAACTCTTCGCATGAGGTGGCCAAAGTACTGGAGTTTCAGCTTCAGCATCATTCCCTCCAAAGAAACCCCAGGGCTGATTTCTTTCAGAATGGACTGTTTGGATCTCCTTGCAGTCCAAGGGACTCTCAAGAGTCTTCTCCAACACCACAGTTCAAAAGCATCAATTCTTCGGCGCTCAGCTTTCTTCACAGTCCAACTTTCACATCTATACATGACCACAGGAAAAACCATAGCCTTGACTAGATGAACCTTTATTGGCAAAGTAATGTGTCTGCTTTTCAATATGCTATCTAGGTTGGTCACAACTTTTCTTCCAAGGAGTAAGCATCTTTTAATTTCATGGCTGCAGTCACCATCTGCAGTGATTTTGGAGCCCCGAAAAATAAAGTCTGACACTGTTTCCACTGTTTCCCCATCTATTTCCCATGCAGTGATGGGACTGGAAGCCATGATCTTCATTTTCTGAATGTTGAGCTTTAAGCCAACTTTTTCACTCTCCACTTTCACTTTCATCAAGAGGCTTTTTAGTTCCTCTTTACTTTCTGCCATAAAGACTTAAAAAGTTTAAGCATCAGAGAACAGTGAGAGAGATGAAGGAAATACAGTTCATGATATAACACACTGGTATTCTGTGTCCTCAAAAACAAGAGAGAGAAAATGAGAAAGAAACAATATTTTAAAAGTTAATGGTTCAGAGTTTTCAAAAACACAAATGATGCCAAATTATAAAATCAAGAGCTTTTACAAAATCAAGAACAATTATAAACTCAAACATATTTAGACAAATTACAGTATATCTGCATGGTTAAAAAATAACCAATGCTATTTCTTCAAGAAATAATACAATGTCAAAAGATAAAAAAGAAATATGTTTTAAATACTGAGAGAAACTGTCAACCCAGAACACTATGCCCAATAATAACTATTATTAAAACCAAAACCCCAAAAAACCTGACTTCTGCTTCCAGCTAAAATGAATTAAGCTGTGCTAGAATTTCTCTCCTATCTAAAACAACCAGAAAAACTAAACAAAATTTATCAAATAGCAAGTTTTGAGATATTGAACACTGAGAAACAAAGGAGAGACACCCCAGAGAGACAGGAAACAAGGTAAGCCCTATGATTATTTCAGCTTACTATTTGAGACATATTCCAGGCTGAAGCATAGGGAAATGAATCCATGCAAATCTAAGCAGACCCCTGACTTTAGAAGACAGAGCTGAGTATTCTATTTGTGAAGACGGAGTAATTAGAGGTTAGTGGACAGAGTACTTGAGAGGTGAAAGCTCACAAACAGAATGCCAGTGATCTGCAGAGGGCCCTTCTCAAATATTCAGCCGAGGATTATTAGTGCATGCATTTAAGAAAACTAGTTGATGTCAAAAAAAGAAAACCTACAAAAAGATTAGAAGAAACATAATTGGCATAAACACTTGGTGCATGCTTATTTTCCCCAGCCAGATGGAAAGCTTCCATAATCCATTGATCATTGGGTAGAATACACAGGAAAGTCTTGCCTCAGTAGTAGGAAATAATTAGGTCAAGATTAAACACTGATTGACTTTTGCCAAGTACATCTTAAAAGCAGGACATGAAAGGATCACACTGACTTCAAATAAAAAAAAAAAAAAACTATGTCCTAGAGAAAAGTCCAAAATATTTATAGGGATATAATAATATCTAGTGCTCTAATATCCAACTAGGTAGAGTTCACAGCCTAATCAAAGATAATTAGGAATGGGAAGAAGCAGCAAAATCAAACTAGAGGAAAATAATCACTCAATAAACCTTTGATCAAGAACTAACACAAATATCAAAATGAATCCATCACAGGTATACATATGTAAAGTTTAAAAATAAAATAAAATAAAAAAAAAAGAACTAACACAGATGTTATATTTGGCAGATAAGGATATTGAAAGTTATTAAAACTATATTTAATATGTTAAAAAGCAAAGTAGAAACTGAAAAATAAATTGAGTCAAAATAAAATTTCTAGAGATGAAAACTTTAATGACTGAGAAGAAAATACACTTAAATATTAAATTTAAGTCACATAGGAATACAATTAAAGTCAGATAGGAAATTTCAGAAGAAAAAATAGTGAACTTATGAAATAGCAATAGGGACCATCTAAATTATCACACAGAGAAAAAGTTAACAATGAAGATTATTAGTGAGCTGTAAGGCAATTTCAGTTGGCTTGATACAAGTATGTGTGTACTTTTTGGGGTCCCCAACAATGAGTACTTTGGCATCCTGAAAAGATATAACAGGAGACAATAAAACATTCATTGAAGAAATAATGCCCTACAATTTTCCAAATTTTATGAAAATTATAATTTCAGATCCAGGAAGTTAAACAAAAATAAATATATACTTAAAATGAGATGTTAGTAGGTATACTGAGAGCAAAAACCCAAAAAAGAATTTTTTATAGCCCAAAGTAGAGATTAATTGGGATCATTGAAAAAAATACAAAAGGCAGAAATAGAAAGGGGGACAAAAACAGAAGGGGCAGAAAGAAAACTAATAGTAAGATAAAAACTAGATCAATAATCACACTATGGCTTCCCTAGTGGCTCAGGGGTAAAAAATCCACCTGCTAATGTAGGGGACCTGGGTTCAGTCCCTGGTTCAGGAAAACACCACATCCTATGGTGCAACTAAGCCCATGTGCCACAAATATTGAGCCTGTGCTCTGGAACCCAGGAACTGCAACTACTGAGTCCAAGTGCCACAATTACTGAAGCTCGTGTCCTAGAGCCCATGCTCCACAACAAGAGAAGCAACTGCACTGCACACCACAGCTAGAGAGTATCCACACTCACCGCAACTGGAGAAAAGCCCACACAAAAATGAACACAGCACAGCAAAAAATAAATACATAGAATTATTTATATATAAATAATATGTATATATGTAAAATCACACTAAATATAACTAGTTTAAACAGCCCAATTAAAAGTCAGATTGGATAAAAATGCAATACCCAACTATAAGTTGCCTACAAGAAACACATCTTAAATATAAAGGGAAGTTCTTGAGAAATCTGTATGCAGGTCAGGAAGCAACAGTTAGAACTGGACATAGAACAACAGACTGGTTCCAAATAGGAAAAGGAATACATCAAGATGGTGTATTGTCACCCTGCTTATTTAACTTATGTGCAGAGTACATCATGAGAAATGCTGGGCTGGAAGAAGCATAAACTGGAATCAAGATGGTTGGGAGAAATATCAATAACCTCAGATATGCAGATGACACCACCCTTATGGCAGAAAGGGAAGAGGAACTAAAGAGCTTCTTGATGAAAGTGAAAGAGGAGAGAGAAAAAGTTGGCTTAAAACTCAACATTCAGAAAACAAAGAGCATGGCATCTGGTCCCATTATTTCATGGGAAATAGATGGAGAAACAGTGGAAACAGTGACAGACTTTATTTTGGGGGGCTCCAAAATCACTGCACATGGTGATTGCAGCCATGAAATTAAAAGACGCTTACTCCTTGGAAGAAAAGTTATGACCAACCTGGACAGCATATTGAAAAGCAGAGACATTGCTTTGCCAACAAAGGTCCGTCTAGTTAAAGCTATGGTTTTTCCCAGTAGTCATGTATGGAAGTGGAAAGCTGAGCACTGAAGAATTGATGCTTTTGAACTGTGGTGATGGAGAAAACTCATGAGAGTCTCTTGGACTGCATGGAGATTCAACCCGTCAATCCAAAAGGAAATCTATCCTTAATATTCATTGGAAGGACTAATGCAGAAGCTAAAACTCCAATACTTTGGCCGCCTGATGTGAAGAACTGACTCATTGGAAAAGACCCTGATGCTATAAAGATTGAAGGCAGGAGGAGATGGTTGGATGGCATCACGGAGTAAATGGACATGAGTTGGGGTAAATTCTGGGAGTTGGTGATGTACAGGGAGGCCTGACGTTCTGCAGTCCATGGGGTTGCAAAGAGTCAGCAAGACTGAGCAACTGAACTGAACTGAACTGAGTTAAAAATAAAATGATAAAAACAAATGTTCAGTTCAGTTCAGTTCAGTCACTCAGTCATGTCCGACTCTTTGCGACCCCATGAACCACACGATGCCAGGCATCCCTGTTCATCACCAACTCCCGGAGTTCACTCAGACTCATGTCCATTGAGTAAGTGATGCCATCCAGCCATTTCATCCTCTGTCGTCCACTTCTCCTCCTGCCCCCAATCCCTCCCAGCATCAGAGTCTTTTCCAATGAGTCAACTCTTCGCATGAGGTGGCCAAAGTACTGGAGTTTCAGCTTTAGCATCATTCCTTCCAAAGAAATCCCAGGACTGATCTCCTTCAGAATGGACTGGTTGGATCTCCTTGCAGTCCAAGGGACTCTCAAGAGTCTTCTCCAACACCACAGTTCAAAAGCATTAATTCTTCAGCTCTCAGCCTTCTTCACAGTCCAACTCTCACATCCATACATGACCACTGGAAAAACCATAGTCTTGACTAGATGGACCTTTGTTGGCAAAATAATGTGTCTGCTTTTGAATATGCTATCTAGGTTGGTCATACCTTTCCTTCCAAGGAGTAAGCGTCTTTTAATTTCATGGCTGCAGTCACCATCTAAATTTAATCAAAATAAAACTGAAATAACTACAGTTAATTAAAAAAAAAAAAAAACTAGATTTTAAAACAAATAATATCAGTTCAGTTCAGTTGCTCGGTTGTGTCCGACTCTTTGTGACCCCATGAACCGCAGTACGCCAGGCCTCCCTGTCCATCAGAAACTCCCGGAGTTCACCCAAGCCTTGTCCATTGAGTCAGTGATGCCATCAAACCATCTCACCCTCTGTCGTTCCCTTCTCCTCCTGCCGCCCAGCATCAGGGTCTTTTCCAGTGAGTCATTTTGTCACATCAGGTGGCCAAAACATTGGAGTTTCAGCTTCAACATCAGTCCTTCCAATAAACACACAGCGCTGATCTTAGGATGGACTGGATGGATCTCCTTGCAGTCCAAGGGACTCTCAAGAGTATTCTCCAACACCACGGTTCAAAAGCATCAATTCTTCGATGCTCAGCTTTTTTTATAGTCCAATTCTCACATCCATACATGACCACTGGAAAAACCATAGCCTTGACTAGATGGACCTTTGTTGACAAATAATGTCTCTGCATTTTTTTTTTTTAAAGTCAGTTGAAATTTTCTTTTAATTAAAGACCCAAGGGACAAGAAGCTCCTTTGTGTTACAGTATATAACATATGGCTCTTATACAGAGTAAAACAGACACCAGGGAGTCGAGTGTTTATACCAGCGCTAGTGCTTTCTAAGTTGGTTATAACTTTTCTTCCAAGGAGTAAGTGTCTTTTATTTCATGGCTGCAGTCACCATCTGCAGTGATTTATCATGAAGGAATAAAAAGAGAGTTTATAATGATAAAAGGGTCAGTTTGTCATTTCTATCATAGGCAAAAATAATCTGGCTATTTCATGATACTGGACATGTCTGTGCATTTACATTACATATGTATTTACACAAATTACTGAAATAAAGGATTAATCTATGGTTCTTATTTTACTGTAGAAATGGAGCCTTATAAAATATTTGCAATTAAATATTGGTGTTGGTATAACAACATGGATGAATTTCAAAAACATACTAACTAAAAAAGGTTATATTTAAAGAACACACTGTGGGATTGCATTTATGTAAAATTCAATAAAAGATAAAATTATTGTTGTGAAAAAAAATAGATCAAAGGTAGTATGCTAAAAGTCATATCAGGATTTACTGCAGTGAAATACAAGCCTACTTTTCCAGGTTCTGCTAATGTTCTATCCTTGCAGAAGGGAATGACTACCTACTCCAATATCTTGCACAGGGAATTGCGTGGACAGAGGATCCTGGCAGGCTACAGTCCACGGGTTTGCCAAGAATCAGACAAGACTAATTGTTCTATATTTTGATTTTTGTGGAGCTTGGAGATATGCTGTGTTGTGCTTAGTCGGTCAGTCAAGTCCAACTCTTTGTGACCCCATAAACTGTAGCTGATTAGGCTCCTCTGTCCATGGGGATTCTCCAGGCAAGAATACTGGAGTGGGTTGCCATGCCCTCCTCCAGGGGATCTTCCCAACCCAGGGAACAAATCCAGGTCTCCCACATTACAGGTGGATATTCTACCATCTGAGCCACCAGGGAAGCCCATGGATACTGGAGTGAGTAGCTTATCTCTTCTCCAGGGGATCTTCCTTACCCAGGAATCAAACCTGGATCTCCTGAATTGCAGGACGATTCTTTACCAGCTTGGAGATATAAACACATTTATAAAAACTCATTAAACTGTATGCTTAAATTATTTCCACTTAGTTAAATTGTATCTCAGTATAATGTATTAAAATATTTATAATAGAACAAATAAAAATACAGTGTTGATTCTGACAAGGTTGAGAGCTATTAACTTATATCTGCATAGTCTCAGACATTTATTTATTGTCATAATTATTTTCTCTCAAATATATTCACTCTTTCTTCTATCACCAGAAAATTGGAGGAAACATCAAATTTTCCTTCTTTTTTTAAAAAATAACATAATCCATTTCATTGCCCACCAAACTCTGGCCAAACAACCCAAATGACACATTAAGGTGTTTTGCTAAACAAGCTCTGTTCTCTGAGGGAAGAAAAATTCCACCACATGGTTTAAAATGGAAATGTTTTTCCTCAAGTGATTAAAATAAATTATCAAAGAGAATCAAAGTTGTATTAAGAGTTTGGAGTTCTCTTTTTATACAGATATACATATATCCAGAGAAATATAAGTATATTTATTTACTGCCATTTATATCTGGTGTTCGGAGAAGGCAATGGCAACCCACTCCAATACTCTTGCATGGAAAATCCCATGGACGGAGGAGCCTGGTGGGCTGCAATCCATGGGGTCGCTAAGAGTCAGGCACGACTGAATGACTTCACTTTCACTTTTCACTTTCCTGCATTGGAGAAGGAAATGGCAACCCACTCCAGTGTTCTTGCCTGGAGAATCCCAGGGACAGAGGAGTCTAGTGGGCTGCCATTTATGGGGTCACACAGAGTCGGACATGACTGAAGAGACTTAGCAGCAGCAGCAGCATATGTGGTGTTGATTCGAAAACATTGCAAAAATAAAAGAAAAATTGAGGAGTTCCCTGCTTTAATAGCAACAGAAGATATACTCTGTTCCCACCCCTCATTGTGATCAGTAACACTAATTTTCAAAACAGCAGTTAGAATAAGAAGAAGGAAACACCAAGTGTTGAGAGCCACACATGTGTATAAGAGAGATCTTTATTCACTCACTAAGACACACTTTCAGTTCAGCAGTTTTCCTTTCTAGATTGAACTTCTCAAGAATATGATTATTAAATCAGACAGTGATGTCCCAGGTTTTTAGCTTGGCATTTACAAGAACTGTTGAATATATATGATTGAAAATAATTACAAAATATATCAGAATGATTGCTCAGTTAAGCTGTGCTGTAACTGTTACCAAGTTACCACACATTCCAGATTAGTCTTCAATAAAATTATGTTTTGGGGGAATACACACACACACACACACACACGTCACTCAGTCATGTCAGATTCTTTTCGACCCCATGAATCACAGCACGCCAGGCCTCCCTGTCCATCACCAACTCCCAGAGTTCACCCAAACTCACGTCCATCAAGTCGGTGATGCCATCCAGCTATCTCATCCTCTGTCGTCCCCTTCTCCTCCTGCCCCCAATCCCTCCCAGCATCAGGGTCTTTTCCAGTGAGTCAACTCTTTGCATGAGGTGGCCAAAGTATTGGAGTTTCAGCCTTAGCATCAGTCCTTCCAAAGAACACCCAGGACTGATCTCCTTTAGGATGGACTGGTTGGATAGATTAATATATATTTGATTAATTTTATCATGAGTACAAATTCTGACATTCCAAATCAAAGGCAACTTTTATTAAAATAAAATATTAGCTACACCCTCTGTAAACAATCGATTGGTCAACAATCGATTGAACAAACAGATTACAAGCTGATTATCTAACACCTTCAGATGTGCTCTCAGGGAGGCTGTCACTGTTTTGGAAAACATCATGTGCATAGAAGATAGAGCAGCTCTATGCTTTTCATCTTTAAAACTACTTCCTAGCAGAGTTTAAGAAATTCTGGAATGCAACTTCTGATATTTAAGAAAATTAAGATTCCTAACTAGCTGTTTTAGGTTTTATTGTTTGGTAGCATAAACCACTGAGAAGACAAAAAAAAAAAAAATTACATATATATATATATACTGAAATCCTTCTATGTCAACAGTATCAAGGTATATGGATTGAGCTTATCTGCTTACCCGGAGAAGGCAATGGCACCCCACTCCAGTACTCTTGCCTGGAAAATCCCATGGACGGAGGAGCCTGGTGGGCTGCAATCCATGGGGTCGAGAAGAGTCGGACAGGACTGAGCGACTTCACTTTCACTTTTCACTTTCCTGCATTGGAGAAGGAAATGGCAACCCACTCCAGTGTTCTTGCCTGGAAAATCCCAGGGACAGGGGAGCCTGTTGGGCTGCCGTCTATGGGGTCGCACAGAGTCGGACACGACTGAAGTGACTTCGCAGTAGCAGTATCTGCTTACCAGTGCTATATATTCTATCGCATATAATAAAAGTTCCACAGGATCCATTAATGCCTGATGTATTTTGATATATATGCATTAGTTGTCTCATTTAATGCTCTTAGTAACACTGAAAATTAGGTAATAGAATGTTCAGTTTGTAACTAAAGAAACTGATAATTATGAAATAGTTAATATGCAGATTAGAAAGAAAAAGGAAAGATAGTTGATCAGTCACGTCTGAATCTTTGCAAGCCCACGGACTGTAGCCTACCAGGCTCCTCTCTCCATGGGATTCTTCAGGCAAGAATACTGGAGTGCGTAGCCATTTCCTTCTCCAGCGGATCTTTCCTACCCAAGGATGGAACCAGGGTCTCCTGCATTTCAGGCAGATTCGCTGCTGACTGAGCTACCAGGGAAGCAGATTGGTGGACTTCACAATTATGTTGGTGGGCTTGTATAAATATTAATCTGTGCCAGTAGAAAGAAACTACAGAATATTGATTAAATAGGCTTGTCATCCAAACTAAATGTTTAGTTTTCACAGCTTCCAATAATTCAAATCATCGTGGCACTTTTCAACTCTGAGATATCAGGGCCAGAGAAGTTTAGTCAGGATACTTAATACATTTAAGCAGTCATTAGTAAAAATGGAATGCACAATTGCCAGAAGCCGCAATAAAAAAAGCCAAATGGTGACGTGGAGTTGAATAGCACTGAATATGTTGTGATTCTAGAAATTAGGGGGATTAATAAAAAAACAACAACAACACTGTTTTTCCAATAAATCATTAAAACTAGAATTACCATTTTAAATGTCTAGCATAGTTTATACCAAAAACATATGAATGGCTCTCACTGAAACAAATTAATATTGAAAATCAAATGCACACCGCCTAGTTGCTTAATCAATTCTTTAATATTTTAAATTATACTTATTCCTGTTACTAAACACTCAGAAGCTTCTGATATATTACTTCTCAGTTATATCTTGTTCTTTCGACATCAGTGACATGATAGAAATCCTTGTTCTTTTTATGAAGACTGATATAATGGGATTTATTTGGGAATGTCCCAAATTGAAAAACCAGCAAAATAACACAGCAGGCACTTACAACTTTTATTGTCTGTCTCCACTGGAAAGTTATATCTTAATTCACTATACATTATTTCTAGAGGCTTAGCCTCAAAGTTTAATACTTTACTGGATTAATGAATATAGGTCATCTATGATATTCATTCATTGGGCTTCCCAGGTGGCGCTAGTGGTAAAGAACCTTCCTGCCAATGCAAAAGACAAAGAGATGCAGGTTCCCTCCCTGGATGGAGAAGGTCCCCTGGAGCGGGAAATGGCAACCCACTCCAGTATTCTTGTTTGGAAAATCCCATGGATAGAGGAGCTTGGTGGGCTACAGTCCATGAAGTTGCAAAGAGTCGGACACAACTGAAGTGCCTTTGCGTGCACGCATTCATGATATCCATGGGAATCCCGCCGGTGGCTCAAAGGGCAAAGAATCCACCTGCAACGCAGGAGACTAGGGTTCAGTCTCTGGCTCAGGAAGATCCCCTGCAGAAGGGAATGGCTACCCACTCCAAAATTCTTGCCTGGTGAATCACACGGACAGAGGAGCCTGCAGGCTGTGTTACAGTCCATGGGGTTACAGAGTCAGACAGGACTGAGCGACTATGCTATATGATATTCATGTTTTGTTTTTTTGTTGCTGTTTTATTTACTTTAAAAGATGAAAGAGCATTCAGTCTATCCCAGATTATCTCTTTGTGCCCATAAAAGTCTATATCTCCTGGAGTCATCATGAAGTGACAATGTTTATAATCCAGTTACACAGTAAAAATTATATAAATAATTCTTAAAAGAAGTGAGTTCAGTTCAGTTCAGTTGTTCAGTTGTGTCCGACTCTTTGCGACCCCATGAATTGTAGCACGCCAGGCCTCCCTGTCCATCACCAACTCCCGGAGTTCACTGAGACTCCCGTCCATCGAGTCAGTCATGCCATCCAGCCATCTCATCCTCTGTTGTCCCCTTCTCCTCCTGCCCCCAATCCCTCCCAGCATCAGGGTCTTTTCCAATCAGTCAACTCTTTGCATGAGGTGGCCAAAGTACTGGAGTTTCAGCTTTAGCATCATTTCTTCCAAAGAAATCCCAGGGCTGATCTCCTTTAAAATGGACTGGTTGGATGTCCTTGCAGTATGATTAAAAAAAAAAAAATCTAAGTCATCCTTAGCAATGAACATATTCACCTGACCATACCTACACCTATTTTATTTATTTTATCACTTTTATAGGGCTCAATTATAAGTTAAGAAATTTTATGAAATTGTATTGATCAGATTACTTTAGCTGATGGTTATCAGAACTTGTAAGAAAGAATGAATGGTTTTGAAAAAGATACCATCAGACTTGGTAAATAATTATATATTTATTTCATATTTATTCTATGATTCTTGCCAAATTTCTGTGGCATAATTGTCTAATCACATTCATTCATTTAATAGATGAGAAATCTGAGCCTAAGAGGCTATGTGTTGTCCTTGGTCTAGTGTAATTAAAATATAGAGTTGAACTTGAGTCCAAGTTTTCTGGCTCCATGATCAGCATTCTATCTGATGAAACATAACTTGAAATAAAAAATGATTTTTTTCTTTTCCTTTCGTTCCTTCATTTTCCTCTTCCCTCCTTCTCTCTCTCTCTCCTCCTTCCCTCCTTGCCTTCCTTTCTTCCCTTTTGCCATCAATCTATCCTTTAATATTTGATTTTTTGCATAACATAAAATGATATTAATAAGTAAATTGTATTCTACATTGCAGTCATTGCTCATTGGGAGATAACACTTGTATTCTAATGGTTATTTTGTTCCTGGTATCTGATGTATCAGCTAGTTTACTTTTAATACTCTTAAATTTCTTAATTGTCTTATTACTTTAGGGCATCGCAGCCACAGATAATACAAGCATGATCATAAACTAATGTTAGGGTGGAATAATTATTTCAATATTCAATAATTATTTCAATATTCAATAATTATTTCAATACGACATACCATGTTTATAGAATAAGAGAGGTCATTCAGTTCAGTCCTTTTCAGATTGGACTTTGGGGTTTCCTAGTGCAGATTTCTTATGGACAATGGCCTCACAGGACTGAGGGTAAAAGATAATGGTAAAGTGACAGGGCTCTGTTTTCTTTCACTCCCACTTCAGTCAGAATAACTGCACTTTATCCTTTTTGTAAAGTGAGTTTCTATGAAATATTATATTTCAATAATTTCTGGGCTAAAACTCTGAAAATGCAGATTTAGTTAAATTATCAATACTATAAATGATATATGAATAATTCTCATTTCTTAGCCTCTTTTCAAATACCACAAAGTGTACTTTACACATATTCTTGTATTTAATTTTGTCACAACCCTGAAAAGAGATATTGTTCTTTCCATTTTACTAATGAAAATAAGGATAAGAAAGGTTTAATAACTTGCTAAAAATTACACTGTGATTCCTGCATAGTTGGAGTTTCAACACAGTCTCTCTGACATGTAATTTTTGGTTATTAACCATTCTTCTATTAAATATCATTCAAGAACGTAACCCAATAAGACATTTTATTATGAATTATTATCCGATCATGAGAGATGAGATGAGAAATTCATAGTAATATATGATAGCACTTTTACATGACAGAGAAAACCTAATAATTAACAACTACTCATTATAGTAAAAAAGTGTGGTGCCTAGTGGCTCTGGAACACCCTGCATAAGTCTGAAACGCACCTTTGCCACCTAAAGCTGCATATATATATATATATATATATATATATATATACATACACATATATATTATATATCTATAACACTTAATGCACACATAGTATATATTATGTCTTCCAAAATATTACCGATTATTAAGAAAGTGTTTATGATGATTTTTGGCTTGTGCTTGCTTTAATATAATTCCAAATATCCATAAGTTGAGAACGCAGAAGAGGACATTTTTCTTCTTATTCTTTGTTAGGCATTGCATGAACATATTATGACTACCAAAAATGAGAATTCTCAAAGATTCTTCAATTTAGACTTGAATTTATAAGATGTTCAAATTTTAACTCTAAAAAACTTTTATTATGAAAGACTTCATTTAATAAGTAATCACTTTGAGGCCAGATCCAGAAAACAGATGAAATCAGACTCCTCCCAATATTTCCTTCAGTTCCTTCACAAAGTGTTAATTCACGAAGTTTTATGTAAATAGGCTTACTGAATTGGAATTTTTAACTGCCAATTACAGTTTCCAACATAGGTAATTCTCGATGAAGATAATCTAGAGACAATATCTGAAAAACTCTGCTCTGGATACAAGAAAAATTTTTCTTACAAGTTTACCTAATAGATATTGAGTTATGATTTCTTATTTTCTCAGAATAATTCTTGATGCATTTCTAAAGGTTCTGAATCACTTACATTAAGGTTTAGGTGTAGAAGTGAAAAGAAATAAGGATGAGTTAGCTTGTGTTATTCACCAGGACAGGTGTTAAAACTATTACATGTTGATAGCAATGTGAAGTTTCACCAGTTATAAAAGTTAATTAGTTTGGAAGTTTACCTTCCTCTGCAATTTTTTAGAAGAGTTTGAGCAGGATAGGTGTTAGCTCTTCTCTAAATTTTTGGTAGAATTCAGCTGTGAAGCCGTCTGGACCGGGGCTTTTGTTTGCTGGAAGATTTTTGATTACAATTTCAATTTCCGTGATGGGTCTGTTAAGATTTTCTATTTCTTCCTGGTCGAGTTTTGGAAAGTTGTACTTTTCTAAGAATTTGTCCATTTCTTCCACGTTGTCCATTTTATTGGCATATAATTGTTGATGGTAGTCTCTTATGATCCTTTGTATTTTTGTGTTGTCTGTTGTGATCTCTCCATTTTCCTTTCTAATTTTGTTGATTTGATTTTTCTCCCTTTGTTTCTTGATGAGTCTGGCTAATGGTTTGTCAATTTTATTTATCCTTTCAAAGAACCAGCTTTTGGTTTTGTTGATTTTTGCTATGGTCTCTTTTGTTTCTTTTTCATTTATTTCTGCTCTAATTTTTAAGATTTCTTTCCTTCTACTAACCCTGGGGTTCTTCATTTCTTCCTTTTCCAGTTGCTTTAGGTGTAGAGTTAGGTTATTTATTTGACTTTTTTCTTATTTCTTGAGGTGTGCCTGTATTGCTATGAACTTTCCCCTTAGAACTGCTTTTACCGTGTCCCACAGGTTTTGGGTTGTTGTGTTTTCATTTTCATTCGTTTCTATGCAAATTTTGATTTCTTTTTTGATTTCTTCTGTGATTTGTTGGTTATTCAGCAGCGTGTTGTTCAGCCTCCATATGTTGGAATTTTTAATAGTTTTTCTCCTGTAATTGAGATCTAATCTTACTGCATTGTGGTCAGAAAAAATGCTTGGAATGATTTCTATTTTTTTTGAATTTACCAAGGCTAGCTTTATGGCCCAGGATACATACAGATGACAACAAACACATGAAAAGATGCTCAACATCACTCATTATCAGAGAAATGCAAATCAAAACCACTATGAGGTACCATTTGACACCAGTCAGAATGGCTGCAATCCAAAAGTCTACAAATAATAAATGCTGGAGAGGGTGTGGAGAAAAGGGAACCCTCTTACACTGTTGGTGGGAATGCAAACTAGTACAGCCACTATGGAGAACAGTGTGGAGATTCCTTAAAAAACTGGAAATAGAACTGCCTTATGATCCAGCAATCCCACTGCTGGGCATACACACTGAGGAAACCAGAAGGGAAAGAGACACATGTACCCCAATGTTCATCGCAGCACTGTTTATAATAGCCAGGACATGGAAGCAACCTAGATGCCCATCAGCAGATGAATGGATAAGAAAGCAGTGGTACATATACACAATGGAGTATTACTCAGCCATTAAAAAGAATACATTTGAATCAGTTCTAATGAGGTGGATGAAACTGGAGCCTATTATACAGAGTGAAGTAAGCCAGAAGGAAAAACATAAATACAGTATACTAACACATATATATGGAATTTAGAAAGATGGTAACAATAACCCGGTGTACGAGACAGCAAAAGAGACACTGATGTATAGAACAGTCTTATGGACTCTGTGGGAGAGGGAGAGGGTAGGAAGATTTGGGAGAATGACATTGAAACATGTAAAATATCATGTAAGAAACGAGTTGCCAGTCCAGGTTCGATGCATGATACTGGATGCTTGGGGCTAGTGCACTGGGACGACCCAGAGGGATGGTATGGGGAGGGAGGAGGGAGGAGGGTTCAGGATGGGGAACACATGTATACCTGTGGCGGATTCATTTTGATATTTGGCAAAACTAATACAATTATGTAAAGTTTAAAAATAAAATAAAATTTAAAAAAAAAGTTAATTAGAAAAAGAGGCAGGGTTGGGGAGTCTGTGTAAATGAAATTTACTGAAATATCAGTAACATACAGTCAGCTATTGATAAGTGGGAGTAATCGGAGGGTGTGGGGAAAGGACAAATATAAGCTTAAATCATGGATAAATAAAAACTACTTATCTCTTGATTACTGGGGGAAAGATTAATTGGTTAACCACCAACAGGCAGCTTACTCTAGAACAATAATGAGGCTTCTATTGATTACTGCTGTTTGCCAGCCATGTGGTCCAACACCTTTGGGCTGATCCACATTTGTTATCTGATTAGAGTACAGGAGTGGAATTAGGAGGCAAGTAAAAATGAAGAATAGGCAGGTTATAATCAGCACTAATCAGTTGCTGTCTCATTGTTAAAGAACCCTTCTTTCCCTTAGCTTAGCTAGTTTGCATTCTTAAACACTCTATGGATAGAGTCTAACCTGCATAAGAATGGAAAATATTGAATTATTGATGTATAATACACAGTAGGTCCTAGTCTTATGAATTTCCAGGTACTCACACATGGATATATTCTAATTTCTCTATATATACTGCAGTCAGTAGTGACTATAGGAGGAGGGCATGGCAACCCACTCCAATATTCTTGCCTGAAGAAATCGATGGACAGAGGAGCCTGGCAGGGTATAATCCACAGTATAGCATAGAATCAGACACAGCCACAGCAGCTTAGCACACCTGCATGCACAGTGATTATAGACTCAAATTAATTCATCTTAAACTCCCTTTTTGTATAACATATCTGCTATGTTAATATATAACAAGAAATTATAAATAATATACGTTTCCTCTTCAGTTCAGTTCAGTTCAGTCACTCAGTCGTGTCCGATTCTTTGCAACCCCATGAATCACACCATCACCGACTCCCAGAGTTCACTCACACTCACGTCCATCGAGTCAGTGATGCCATCCAGCCATCTCATCTTCTGTCGTCCCCTTCTCCTCCTGCCCCCAATCCCTCCCAGCATCAGAGTCTTTTCCAATGAGTCAACTCTTCGCATGAGGTGGCCAAAGTACTGGAGTTTCAGCTTTAGCATCATTGCTTCCAAAGAAATCCCAGGGCTGATCTCCTTCAGAATGGACTGGTTGGATCTCCTTGCAGTCCAAGGGACTCTCAAGAGTCTTCTCCAATACCACAGGTCAAAAGAATCAATTCTTCAGTGCTCAGCTTTCTTCACAGTTCAACTCTCACATCCATATATGACCACGGGAAAAACCATAGCCTTGACTAGATGGACCTTTGTTGGCAAAGTAATGTGTCTGCTTTTCAATATGCTATCTACGTTGGTTATAACTTTCCTTCCAAGGAGTAAGCGTCTTTTAATTTCATGGCTGCAGTCACCATCTGCAGTGATTTTGGAGCACAGAAAAATAAAGTCTGACACTGTTTCCCCATCTATTTTCCATGAAGTGATGGGACCAGATGCCATGATCTTTGTTTTCTGAATGTTGAGCTTTAAGCCAACTTTTTCACTCTCCACTTTCACTTTCATCAAAAGGCTTTTTAGTTCCTCTTCACTTTCTGCCATAAGGGTGGTGTCATCTACATATCTGAGGTTATTGCTATTTCTACCAGCAATCTTGATTCCATCTTGTGCTTCTTCCAGCCCAGTGTTTCTCATGATGTACTCTGCATATAAGTTAAATAAGCAGGGTGACAATATACAGCCTTGACACACTCCTTTTCCTATTTGGAACCAGTCTGTTGTTCCATGTCCAGTTCTAACTGGTGCTTCCTGACCTGCATATAGGTTTCTCAAGAGGCAGGTCAGGTGGTCTGATATTCCCATCTCCTTCAGAATTTCCCATAGTTTATTGTGATCCACACAGTCAAAGGTTTTGGCATAGTCAATAAAGCAGGATTAGATGTTTTTCTGGAACTCTCTTGCTTTTTTGATGATCCAGTGTATGTTGGCAATTTGATCTCTGGTTCCTCTGCCTTTTCTAAAACCAACTTGAACATCTGGAAGTTCACAGTTCATGTATTGCTGAAGCCTGGCTTGGAGAATTTTAAGCATTACTTTACTAGTGTGTGAGATGAGTGCAATTGGGATTATGCTGAGTTTTCCAAATTTGCTGGCATATTGAGTGCAGCACTTTCACAGCATCATCTTTCAGGATTTGAAATAGCTCTACTGGAATTCCATCACCTCCATTAGCTTTGTTCATAGTGATGTTTCCTCTTAGCCAAACAAACTTTTATGCATTTTTAATTAAAACTTATGACAAATTGTTAGATCATTAAATCATGCATCAAAGAACACATTTCTTAACCTATTCAACAAATAATTATTGTACCTCTACTCTCCTGCCAGGATCTAAGTTACAAGCTGGTAACATAGGAATGAGTAAAATATATATGGCTTCAATCTTTGTATAGATTAACTCTACTGAGAGATGACATATCCACAAACTATTTATATGTAAACAGACACATAGAATCATTACAAATTGTAATAATTATATTTTGAGAGATAGGCTGGAAATGAGTTTAAGAAAAATTAGGAACTTTATTTGGATAGACTGATTAGGCAAAGACTATCAAAGTAAATTTCATTAACACTGAGACCAAAAAGATGAGGTGGAGCCATAAAAGATCAGGGAAAGGAGAAAAGCATACACAGAAGCTTGGAGGGTCTAAAGTGCTTTATATTCTAAAACCTTAAAAAAAATTACCAGTGTTTCTAGAGCACAGAGAAATAGATAAAAAATTTTCCCCATATCAAAAATGGGTAGAATCAAAAAAAAAAAAAAAATGGGTAGAATCAAAGACTAGATTCAAGTGCAATGGCGTATATTTAAGGATTTTACATGTGGAGTGACTCAATCAGATATATATATTTTAATGAAATAAATTCTAACTTGTATGGTAAGGATACACTTAAAGGGGGCACAAAATTAAGTGGAAAATCAACTAGGAAATTATTGCTTTATTCTGGAGAGACATAATGACTCTGGCTCCTGCACCTGACAGTGGAAATGGACAGTTGTAAAGCTGAAACCAGTTTTAGGGATAGAATCTGTATAAACTACTGATGGGTTGCCTGTGCAGAATGAGATAAAAAGAATTTTTATGTTTCCAGCTTTTAGCACAGGAAGTGGTATTATTTACTCGTGAAGGCTTAGAGGTAAACAGGTATGTCTTTATCCATGTGTATGTGTTTGCTTGAAATATTGAAGAGTTTGATTTCAAACATATATTTTGAATTTTATGAGATCTGTAAGTAAAGATATCAAGGAGACAGCTGAATGTGAATATCTGGCATTAAAGTAACTCTGGGCAGGACATTCATATTTTGAAATAGGCACCTTCAAGATGGTATTATGAATGTGGATGAAATTACCTACAGAGGTGGTGGAAAAAGTGAATAAATGATAAGTTTTCTATCCATTTTAAAAAAAATAAGCAATCACAGCTCAATGACATAAAGGGCAATGATGTAATCAAGTTTCCACGTACAAGGACCATGTGTTGATTTAAATACTTCTCCATCTTTTTCCATGAATACAAAAGCTTTGATGCTTCCTAAAACCCTCATTTCTGATTTAGGAGAAAGTTTAAGGGTACAAGTTTTCCTTTCTGTTGTTGTTGTTTAGCCACTATGTCACGCCTGAGGCTTTGCAACCCCATGGACTATAGCCTGCCAGCTCTTCTGTCTTTGGGATTTCCCAGGCAAGATTACTAGAATGAGTTACTATGTCCTTCTCCAGGAGATATTCTTGATACAGGACTTGAAGCTGCCTTTCCTGCATTGGTAGGTGGATTCTCTACCACTGAGCCACCTGGGAAACCCTTTGCCTACTAAACGAGATCTTTTCTTATTTTAGAACAAAGGCGTGGATCTAGTTCTTGAACTTTCCTGATCATGGGATTCATATTATAAACAGTCTAAAAAGAGTGATTTCAGACATCAGGATTAGTAACTCCTACCACCATTAAAAAAAAAAAAAATTCACAGATTTTTTTTTTCCCCCACATACCATATAGATTTTAATTTTAACAGCAAATTTCTCCCATAAGATTTATAGGGCTATCTTATTTCTAGATGTCTTCTGTATACATACTACCAAAGAAAGAGGATCCATCTGTTATGTTAGAACATTTATTGATTAAATTCACATCTTAGGACTTCCCTTGTGGTCCATAGGTTAAGACTCCACATTTCCGCTGCAGGGGCCACTTGTTTGATCCCTGGTTCGGGAAACGAGGATACTCTATGACATGCACTGCGGCCAACAAAACAGAATTCATATCCCAGTTGCAATATATCAGACAAATCAGAAATTTGATACAAATTTTCCTAGCATTGACTGAGTGAGAATAGAGATACAGGGCAATACAATTTTCTAATAAATTTCTTAAAATTATACAAAAGATCTTAGAGAAATTGTTGGAGGCATTCCATTTACCCCTTCATTTTATTAAACCTAGCGATGGTCACTTTGAAGAGATTATGCTAAAGCACTTTTGTAAAAGACATCTTTTACATGTATCTGTATCTTTGTGTGTGGTAGAAAAAGTGAATAAATGTGGGTGCACACACATTACGTTTATAAATCCACTGAATATTAAGATTAACTCCACTGAGACCTTATTTTAATCTTTCTTTCCTAGGATTTTACGTTTGTCCAAATAATGTTCCTTTTTGTTTTTGCCATATGTGCATAATCACGTCTAGAATTTTGTAGAGGAAAGAAAAAAAAATGAAGTAACTCTTTTTTTCCCAAATATCCTCACCAACTGTAAAGCATAAATGTATAAATGTGTGCAAAGCGTAATGTATAAAAGAGTATAGATTCTCTGATATCCTCACACTTGGTCTGAAATGAACCTATTTCAACCTAATTGCAGTCACATTCCACCTCCTTAAATGTGTTTCATATATATCTCTTCCACTGATGATATTCCCTAGGCGTTAACACACAGTCACCAAATTTTCTGTCTCTAAAAATATAGATGTTTAGTGTAATCTCAAAAACTATTAGAAAACAAAAAGCAGGCTATTCAGCTGTCACCCTGACTTCTATGCTATTCTCTAAGAGAATAATTTTCTATTATTCGACATAAGTATCTTACTTCCTAGAAATAAAACTTTCCTTGAGGTTTGAGTATATGCTTTCTCTTGAAGTCAATAAGAGTCAAGATTGTGCATTGAAAGGCACAACTTAGGTGGTGAATGCCATGTAACTGCCAATAATCCGTCTTCCCTGTGTCTTTGCTACATTCTTATTTTCTAACATTTTTCATACAAACTATTTCAAGTAAAATTTATACCTATACAAGATAATATAATACAAAAATATATAGTGTATGTACGACACATAGCAGCTAGCTTTGTCTAATATTAATATTTTATATTTTACATGCCTTTATTTTCAAACATCATAGATAACAGAAACAGTAGAAGTCTTCTCTGTATCCTTTCCAATCTCACTAGGGACCAATTTTCCTTTAAGCAAACTGCCATTATGAATTAGGTATTTAAACCTCCCAATTTTACACACACACACACACATAAAGACACATACATATACACACACACACATATACATATACACACACATATATACTCAGATGGTAAAAAATCTGCCTCAGTGAAGGGAACCTGGGTTCAGTCCCAGGTTGGGAAGATCCCCTGGAGAAGAGAATGGCTATCCACTCCAGTATTCTGGCCTGGAGAATTTCATGGACATAGAGCCTGGAGAGCTACAGTTCATGGTGTGGCAAAAAGTCAGACATGACTGAGTGATTAACACTTTCACTTTTTACATACACATATACACAGTATATAGAATTGTTATATTTATGTTAAATTTTACATAAATGTTGATTTTTTTAATTTTCTTTATTTTCTCATTTAATGTTACATTATGAAGTATTATTTTCTTTGAAACCTATATCTATCTTAAGAACAGAGTAGCACTCAATTATATGAAAAATATATTTATCCATCATTTTATTTAAAAATATTTGGATTATTTACAATTATCGCCATTTCAAACAATACTTTATGTTTAAAACATTTGCATATAATTTTCTATACCAATGTCTTTCAAACATTGATCATGACCTGTAATAAAAATAATATATACTATGAGTCCCAACACATACATACAAACTTACATGCAAAAGCTGAAACAAAATATTCATGGTATAATAACTATCCTGATTATTTATGATACAACCTGATATTTCCTTTGTATTTTATTTCATTTAATCTAATTACCTAAAATATTGGTCAAGATCTATTAATTTGATTTAAAGCCTTACATCACAGTTTGAAAAAACACTATTTTACAATAATCTTAGAAGAGAAATTGTCTGTTTTTGGAGTGCACATTAAAGTAAAAATAATCTACTTAAAGATAACTTCTTCCAATGTAAGGGAAGATAAAAATTTTTTATCAAAGGGGACCGTACTGAGAGAAAGAGAGAGAGAATGGATTTACTGCTGAATGTGTGACCTATACAACCAACCAATTGGGAATACTGTTCTCTTTCTGAATGAGCCAAAGTAAACTGAATTTTTCTTACATAAAAGAAGAATTACCAAATTTTGAGAACTGATTACAAACAGAACTTCTTTTTTTTCCCCTGCCCTTGAAAATACTCTACCCTTCTTATCTAAACCTGGAGATTTATTAAATCTACTTTCTAACCTCTGCTACTTCAAATTTCAAATGTGCTCCACCTACCAACACTTTCTTTCTATTTACCTTAGCAGAAATATACTTTGTTTTGTTAATTTATTTTCTGAACAATACACTTGATCAGAATTTTAAGGAAAAGCTCTTAGCTTTCATTTCTCTTGAGGGCATTTCCAATGTATTCAACAGTAACGCTAAGAGCATATTGCTTAGGACTAGAGCTTTTTCATTAGATTAGTAATTTTGCACTTGAAATGGAACACAATATAACATTTGGTTTTGTCATAAGGCAATGGACATGGAACAACAGACTGGTTACAAATAGGAAAAGGAGTATGTCAAAGCTGTATATTGTCACCCTGCTCATTTAACTTATATGCAGAGTACATCATGAGAAATGCTGGGCTAGAGGAATCTAGCTGGAATCAAGATTGCCGGGAGAAATATCAATAACCTCAGATATGCAGATAACACCACCCTTATGGCAGAAAGTGAAGAAGAACTAAAGAGCCTCTTGATAAAAATGAAAGAGGAGAGTAAAAAAGTTGGCTTAAAGCTCAACATTCAGAAAACTAAGATCATGGCATCCAGTCCCATCACTTCATGGGAAATAGATGGGGAAACAGTGGAAACAGAGACAGACTTTATTTTTCTGGGCTCCAAAATCACTACAGATGGGGATTGCAGCCATGAAATTAAAAGATGCATCGAACCTGGACTGGTGACTCATTTCATACATGATATTATACATGTTTCAATGCTATTTTCCCAAATCTCCCTCCCTCTCCCTCTCCCACAGAGTCCATAAGACTGATCTATACATCAGTGTCTCTTTTGCTATCTCGTACACAGGGTTATTGTTACCATCTTTCTAAATTCCATATATATGCGTTAGTATACTGTATTGCTGTTTTTCTTTCTGGCTTACTTCACTCTGTATAATAGGTTCCAGTTTCATCCATCTTGGGGCTGGTGCACTGGGACGACCCAGAGGAAGGGTATGGGGAGGGAGGAGGGTTCAGGATGGGGAACACAGGTATACCTGTGGCGGATTCATTTTGATATTTGGCAAAACTAATACAATATTGTAAAGTTTAAAAATAAAATAAAATTTAAAAATAAATAAATAAATAAAAGATGCTTACTCCTTGGAAGGAAAGTTATGGCCAACCTAGACAGCATATTAAAAAGCAGAGACATTACTTTTTCTACAAAGGACCATCTAGTCAAGGGTATGGTTTTCCCAGTAGTCATGTACGGATGTGAGAGTTGGACTATAAGGAAAGGTGAGTGCCGAAGAATTGATGATTTTGGACTGTGGTGTTGGAGAAGACTCTTGAGAGTCCCTTGGACTGCAAGGAGATCCAACCAGTCCATCCTAAAGATCAGCCCTGGGTGTTCATTGGAAGGACTGATGTTGAAGCTGAAACTCCAATACTTTGGCCACCTGATGTGAAGAGCTGACTCAATTGAAAAGTCCCTGATGCTGGGAAAGATTGAGGGCAGTAGGAGAAGGGGATGACAAAGGATGAGATGGTTGGCTAGCATCACCGACTCAATGGACATGGGTTTGGGTAGACTCCAGCAGTTGGTGATGGACAGGGAGGACTGGCGTGCTGTGGTTTATGGAGTCACAAAGAGTCAGACATGACTGAGCAACTGAACTGAATGCAACATAAAGCTCTAGTCACATTTTCCTCTTGATGAACTTAAATCTTCACCAATTAGAGGAACAGAAGTGTAACAGTCTACAAATATGTCTGACAAATATGTAATACATAAAGCCTCTATATATCAATGCTATGAAGTATTACTTTAACTTATACTCACCTCTAGTAAATAGTAACTCTCAATCCCATAAATAGGGATTGATATGTACAATAGATTCATAGAATGCTATTGTCAACATGTTGATCCCCTAGCTCTGCAATTTGAGTTTTCTAAGGCAATTATTTTAACATGTCTATCATATTATGATTATATTTCTGGAGAACAGGTGGCATGTTGTGAAAAGTTACAGACCATAAAGAGATATTTCAGTTAGGATAAAACAACGTATCGTTTTCTTTAAATCTCTCAGTCCTTGCTCATTTTAATTTGAAACACTTTGAATGAACACAACATTAGTTTCCCAGTTATGCTGCACTCAAAATTTACCATATTTCTCACCTGAAGGCATAAACTTTAGTGACATCCTAATCATTTTCACTACAATAGTGCTTGTGTTATAAACTGCGGATTAAATAGTAGGTGGGGAATAAGCAGCAGGAGCAGATGAATTTCAAAAACAAATGATCTCTATTTGAATGCAAATATTCCCATTAATAAAGAATGAGAAAGGAAACATTTTAAAAATCAGTAATATATTAAAGTGAATTATTTCTGAGCAGGTTATTTTCCAGAAGCTCTTAATGAGCTATATGTTCATATGTTGGTAACTAATTATTACATATATTTTGTATGCATTTTTAATATCCATAAACTATGGATTTGATTTTTATTTCTTGTCAGTGTATTTGAAAATAATTTCAGAAACACATTTAAACTGCTGGGTTTCATGCTAAGTGGGAAACAATGGATTGAAGACTTAATTTACTCTGCAAGCAAGAAGATAAATAATAGTCTTTAATATAACGTGGAGAAAATAAGGATTTGAAAAGCCTCTATCTGGCTAAATTTAAATAGATATGAAGATGCTAAATTTTGCAATGGTAGTTGATCATGGACAACAATCTAGTCTATGCTATATATCAGTGTTATGGTACATGATTGATATTTTCAAGATACTGTATTTCGGATGAAGTGTGGAAATTTTATTTAAAGGCAAACAAGAAAGTGGGAGTCATCACTCTGTTAACTGCATATATTGTGTTAGAAGACAAAGAAGGAAGTAATGGATTTAGGTGCTAAAATTTTACCATCACTTTGATGGTAGATTGTGTTAAATAAAAGTCATATTTTATAGCCAGACAAGAGAAATTTAATCAAAAATATTTTTCTGCCCTTTGGCTTCTTCTTTCCACACACCATGCATGTGTGTCTGTATTATGTATTGACCAAACCTTCCCCATCAAGGGAAATACATGGTCAGCCGTAAACAGCAACATCCTCTAGCATCAACAAGACACTCCTCAAAAGATATCATTTCTTCTTGATCTTGTAAAGGGTCACATGACCCACAATGATGAGACTTAGAGGATTATACAAACTGTCAGTAGTTTGATGTATGATCCTCTGTCTCAAAAAAGCTTATTTAATTGTGCCTTGGCTTCTAATAGATAGACCAGTTCTCAGAGCTTTCTGAGATGCTATTCCTGAGTTATAATCCTCAAATTTGGCTCAAATAAATCTGTTCATTTCTTTCTTAGACTAACTAAGTTTTCATTAACAGGCCCTTCTATGACCTTATTCTCTGTAACCTAAACTCAAATTGCATCTCTTGTCATCAGTGTGTGTCTGGATCTTGTCCTTTTCTAGTCTGTGCCCTTGCACATGCAGGGCTTCCCAGGTGACACAGTGGTAAAGAATCAGCCTGCAATTCAGGAGACACAGGAGAAGTGAGTCAGATCACTAGGTTTGGAAGATTCCCTGGAAGAGGAAACAACAACCCATTCTTCTTGCCTGAAGAATTCCACAGACAGAAGAGCCTGGTGGGCTACAGTCCATGGAGTTGCAAAGAGTAGGATATGGCTTAGCATGTACACTCGCACTTGCACATGCTGTTCTCTCCTCCTAAACTGCTTTCTCATCTTGTTATGCAGGCAGACTGCTGCTCATATTTAATACCTAAAATCAAATGTGACCTCCCCTTCATAGGATTCTATGCTTCCAGTGGCACCATTATTTCTACTGATTTGGTATCAGTGATGATTCAGTGATCAGTGTTTCAACTATGCCTTTATTAGATTTACTTTTTATTTATATTTGTCTTTATTCCTACTATGCATAGTTTTGAATTCTTGAAGTGTTTCTTTCCTCTCTGGCTATTTGTTCTCCATCTTCTTTACCTGTTACTCTTTCTCCACTTGGCTTTTGATAAATATTTCAGTTAGTTCTTCAAAATATTTCTGTGGGTCCTATATCTAACTCTTTCATATTATTTTCCTAGGTAATTTAATCCATACACATGTGTCTCACACATCCATCAATAGGTCCAAACTCTTCTTTGGAAACTAGACACATTTCCTTGAAGTTTCAAAAATACTTTAAATTCAACAAGTCTTGAATCAGAACACAACTGTGCCCCAAAACCTAGTATTTCTCCATATTTACTAAATCAGAGAGTGATATCACTTTATTGCCAAAGTCAGACATCTGCATGTATTCTTTTAAATCTTCCTTTTTAAGTCTTCTCTAATATCACAAGTAGTGTGAATTTATTCCCAGGTCATCTTTTTAATCTACACACATTGTTATTTCTATTACCACAATAATAGTTTAATTGATCATCTTTTAACTGGACCACTGTATTAGTCACTTAACTGGTATCTACTCAGATAATCTTGCTTTCTGTAGTTTCTTCTTAACAGACTGCAGCTGGAGTGAAATGCTAAATTACAAATCTGATATGAGGAAATCCCATTTGGGAATATTTAATTTACTTTACTAGAGTAATTTCTTTGTTATGCAAATGTTATTCAATGGCCAAATTGCCTTTCTAAGGAACCATCATTTAGACAGAAAAGAGTTTTAATTTATTGAAATAAAGAAATGAAATAATTATTCAAGTAAATAATTCTCTGTGAAGTGTTTACGCATCCATCTCTTATAAGATATACTTGATAAATCTTTTACATGTACACTTGAGATCTTTACATTTTAAGTACTCACAAACTCTTTGAGAGCACTCATTTCTTACCCTATAAATAAATGGGATGTTTTCTTTGGAAAAAATTTACACTGTAGTCATATCAATATCATTAATGCTTAAAACACCATTTACATTTGTGAGCAACCTGAATAATTTAAAAAATGCAAATTTAACGTACTTAGGAGCAGTAACTTTATATGTAAGTTTTATAAACTGAATTTCATTACTTATTCATAATGTACTAACAAATATAAAGTAATGTAAGAAAAATGTAAATATCAATACATAAATAAATGGTCCTATGGCAAATTAGGTAGAGTAAGATGCTTTCTTCTTATCTGTCAGGGAAATGAATTTTATCTGGGAAATATTCACTGCCTTCAACCAAAATAAATTTTCTTCTAAATAAAATGAATTTGCAGAATCATTTTCTTCAGAATCATTTCACTATTAAGTCACACTCAACTACTGGGCCTGCTTTAATCATAAAAACATCAAATTTCAGAAAACTGATTTTAGAGGTAAGTATTACCTATTGTTGTAGACTATCATTTCAATATAATACTGCAAAGCTGAGTTTAAATAAAGAACATAAAATATAGTTCCCTGTATTTTCAAAAAATAGGGTTTTATTATTAAAGTTAAGAATTAATCTAATGGTAAAAAGAAATTCATAATTTAAAATCTTATTAATCTGTAACAGTTATGTGGTCATTTGTAGTTCAATTCAAATAATTTCACTTATTCTTTAAATTGTTTCCTAGAAATTTAGCCAAGGTATAAAGGAAATTCTATTATTTCCATGTTTAGGCTATTTTGTTTTTATCCATCATTTTAAAATTTGTAACATTTTTAACCCTGAATAAATTATTCCTTTCTTGCATATGAGGCTGATCCTTTTCACCTACCACCATTTTCTATCAAGAAAATATTTTTAGTTTGTTCTCTATATAAATCTCTCTAGAAAAATAAATTTTATCAAAACATGAAAAGTCAAAATAAAAATTCTAGAGAGTCAAAATTAATGGCCCATATACTTTACCATCTATTTCAGTTCAGCTCAGTCGTGTCCAACTCTTTGCAACCCCATGCATCGCAGCATGCCAGGCCTCCCTGTCCATCACCAACTCCCAGAGTTCACTCAAACTCACATCCATCGAGTCAGTGATGCCATCCAGCCATCTCATGCTCTGTCGTCCCCTTCTTCTCCTGCCCCCAAACCCTCCCAGCATCAGAGTCTTTTCCAATGAGTCAACTATTCACATGAGGTGGCCAAAGTACTGGAGTTTCAGCTTTAGCATCATTCCTTACAAAGAATACCCATGGCTGATCGCCTTTAGAATGGACTGGTTGGATCTCCTTGCAGTGCAAGGGACTCTCTAGAGTCTTCTCCAATACCACAGTTCAAAAGCATCAGTTCTTCAGCACTCAGCTTTCTTCACAGTCCAACTCTCACATTCATACATGACCACTGGAAAACCATAGACTTGACTAGATGGACCTTTGTTGGCAAAGTAACGTCTTTGCTTTTGAATATGCTGTCTAGATTGGTCATAACTTTCCTTCCAAGGAGTAAACATCTTTTAATTTCATGGCAGCAGTCACCATCTGCAGTGATTTTGGAGCCTCAAAAATAAAGCCTGACCTTGGTTCCACTGTTTCTCCATCTATTTCCCATGAACTGATGAGACCAGACGCCATGATCTTCATTTTCTGAATGTTGAGATTTAAGCCAACTTTTTCACTCTCCTCTTTCACTTTCATCAAGAGGCTTTTTAGTTCCTCTTCACTTTCTGCCATAAGGGTGGTGTCATCTGCATATCTGAAGTTGTTGATATTTCTCCCAAAAATCTTGATTCCAGCTTGTGCTTCTTCCAGCCCAGTGTTTCTCATGATATACTCTGCATATAAGTTAAATAAGCAGAGTAACAATATACAGCCTTGACGTACTCCTTTTCCTATTTGGAACCAGTCTGTTGTTCCATGTTCAGTTCTAACTGTTGCTTCCTGACCTGCATACAGGTTTCTCAAGAGGCAGGTCAGGTGGTCTGGTATTCCCATCTCTTTCAAAATTTTCCACAGTTTATTGTGATCCACACAGTCAAAGGCCTTAGCATAGTCAATAAAGCAGAAATAGATGTTTTTCTGGAACTCTTTTGCTTTTTTGATGATCCAGTGGATGATCAAATTTGATCTCTGGTTCCTCTGCCTTTTCTTTTTTTTTTTTTTTTAATTTTTATTTATTTATTTATTTATTTTTAAAATTTTATTTTATTTTTAAATTTTACAATATTGTATTGGTTCTGCCATAAATCGAAATGAATCCGCCACAGGCATACACGTGTTCCCCATCCTGAACCCTCCTCCCTCCTCCCTCCCCTTACCATCCCTCTGGGTCGTCCCAGTGCACCAGCCCCAAGCATCCAGTATCGTGCATTGAACTTGGACTGGCGGCTCATTTCATATATGATATTATACATATTTCAATGCCATTCTCCCAAATCATCTCACCCTCTCCCTCTCCTACAGATTCCAAAAGACTGTTCTATACGTCAGTGTCTCTTTTGCTGTCTCGTATACAGGGTTATTGTTACCATCTTTCTAAATTCCATATATATGTGTTAGTATACTGTATTGGTGTTTTTCTTTCTGGCTTACTTCACTCTGTATAATAGGCTCCAGTTTCATCCACCTCATTAGAACTGATTCAAATGTATTCTTTTTAATGGCTGAGTAATACTCCATTGTGTATATGTACCACTGCTTTCTTAACCATTCATCTGCTGATGGACATCTAGGTTGCTTCCATGTCCTGGCTATTATAAACAGTGCTGCGATGAACATTGGGGTACACGTGTCTCTTTCCCTTCTGGTTTCCTCAGTGTGTATGCCCAGCAGTGGGATTGCTAGATCATAAGGCAATTCTATTTCCAGTTTTTTAAGGAATCTCCACACTGTTCTCCATAGTGGCTGTACTAGTTTGCATTCCCACCAACAGTGTAAGAGGGTTCCCTTTTCTTCACATCCTCTCCAGCATTTATTACTTGTAGACTTTTGGATCCCAGCCATTCTGACTGGCGTGAAATGGTACCTCATAGCCTTTTCTAAAACCAGCTTGAACATCTGGAAGTTCATGGTTCACATATTGATGAAGCATGGCTTGGAGAATTTTGAGCATTACTTTACTAGCATGTGAGATGAGTGCAATTGTGTGGTAGTTTGAGCATTCTTTGGCATTGCCTTTCTTTGGGATTGGAATGAAAACTGACCTTTCCCAGTCCTTTGGCCACTGCTGAGTTTTCCAAATTCGCTGGCATATTGAGTGCAGCACTTTCACAGCATCATCTTTCAGGATTTGAAATAGCTCAACTGGAATTCCATCACCTCCACCATCCATTTAAGACCCAATAATCCCATTATTGGGCATCTTTGGAAACCAAAATTGAAAAAGACACACATACCCTAGTGTTCATTGCAGCACTATTTACAAAAGCTAGGACGTGGATGCAGCACAGATGTCCATCTGTAGATGAATGGGTAAGGAAGTTGGGGTATATATATACAATGGAATATTACTCAGCTGTAAAAAGTAACACATATGAGTCAGTTCTAATAAGGTTGGTGAATATAGAGCCTATTATATGAAGTGAAGTAAGTCAGAAAGAAGACAAAAATTAATGCATATACCTGGAATCTAGAAAGATGGTACCAACAATCCTATGTACTGGGCAACAAAGAAGACACAGACATAAAGAACAGACATTTGGACTCAATGGGAGAAGCGGGTGGGATGATTTGATGAATAGCAGTGAAACATATACATTACAATACGTAAAACAGATAACCAGTGTGATTTTGGTGTATGAAGCAGGGCACCAAAAGCCAGTGCTCTCTGACAACCTAGAGGGATAAGGTGTGGAGTGAGGAGGGGGGAATCAAGATGGAGGGGACACATGTATACCTATGGCCAGTTCATATTGATGTATGGCAAAAACCATCACCATATTGTAAACAATTATCCTCCAATTAAAATAAAATAAATATATATATTTTTTAAATTAGAGAATTTAACTGACTTTCTCAATTTTACCTAGTTAGTAAATATTAGAAAGACTGAGTCTATAATCCAGGTCACTTATTTCCTAGGCCAATGCACATAAAACTCTGCAGCTACCTCACATTTAAAAAACAGTGACTTCATTGGTGTCCCTCTGAAATAGTGCCCAATGTGAAATTAACCTATTGTTCTCTCAGCCATTGATTGAAGAAACAATCACAGCCAAGATTTTCATTTTGAAATGTGATGGATGTAGATTTCTTACCAAAATCTTTTTGTGAGGTGCAAAGTATTATACATTTCAGAATTTTCAATATTGAATCAGTATAAGATAACAATGAGTTCACAGTGAAAGAAAGATATATTTACACATATGCAAATCTATGCCTTTGGTGTAAATGAACCTTACTCAGGTCAATCAAATAATAGCATGTGTTGGACATACAGTTTCATTTTTTACTTCATCTTGGAACAAATCCAGGAAAAAGAATGAGGAAAAGTAGTAATATGCTATATTCTCTAATACTCTAGAAGATTGCTTTTTTTAGTATCTTGAAAAAGTGCTCTTAGAATGATAGAGGGGAAATGGGCATAATCTAGTATCTATGGATATTTTGATGGTATGAAAAATATCTCCAATTTTTAAAAATAGTTTCATTGATGAGTTACTGACATACAATATGGACATTCCTGAAGAACATTGTGCTTTGCAAAATAAACTAGATTAAAAAGAGTGCATACTATAGAACTTTCTAAAACAGACAAAACTAGTGAATAATGATTTAAAACTGATCAGTGATTTCTTATGTTGAAGAGTAGTGATTGATCACAAAAGGCACATCTGGTATGATGAAATATTCTTAGTGTTTCAGTATTCATTACATGACCATATATAATTTTCCAGAAGTTATCAAATTATATTCTTTAAGGTGTGCATTTAATGTTTTTAAAATGTATGCCTCAATAAATGTGATTACATAAAAAGTTATTTTAATTTTCAATATTTTTTTTTTGGACAGAGCAGGTGATGGGTAACAATTGCCTTCAGTCAGTTCAGTTCAGTTCAGTCACTCAGTCATGTTCGACTCTTTGCAACCCCATGAATCGCAGCACGCCAGGCCTCCCTGTCCATCACAAACTCCCAGAGTTCACTCAGACTCACGTCCATCGAGTCAGTGATGCCATCTAGCCATCTCATCCTTTGCTGTCCCCTTCTCCTCCTGCCCCCAATCCCTCCCAGCATCAGAGTCTTTTCCAATGAGTCAGCTCTTCGCATGAGGTGCCCAAAGTACTGGAGTTTCAGCTTTAGCATCATTCCTTCCAAAGAAATCCCAGGGCTGATCTCCTTTAGAATGGACTGGTTGGATCTCCTTGCAGTCCAAGGGACTCTCAAGAGTCTTCTCCAACACCACAGTTCAAAAGCATCAATTCTTCAGTGCTCAGCCTTCTTCACAGTCCAATTCTCACATCCATACATGACCACTGGAAAAACCATAGCCTTGACTAGACGGACCTTAATTGGCAAAGTAATGTCTCTGCTTTTGAATATGCTATCTACTTTCAAGGAGTAAGCATCTTTTAATTGCCTTAGTGTGGTAAAAGAAGTTAAGATAAAACTTCCTCCTAGGAAAGAATTTATTGAAATGAGGTGATACAACTTCATAGAACATGAGTTACCATAATAATATGAGAGCAATAGATACTGATTCCAGAAGACAAGCATATGGGTATATAGCTAGAAGAGCTAGAGAGTTTGATCAGAAAATTTCTCAGAAATTGATGTTTCTCACCACTTTTCCCATCCTTAGATGTCCTGAAAGGAGCAAAAATCACAGCAACTCTCTTCCTCACACTGCAGGAGACTGGAAATACATCAACCAAACAAATCTAAATAGCATGAATCAACAGATTTAAAAGCAAGTAGGAATAGCCAGTAGCAATAGATTTTTAAAAATGTTTATACCAAGGTACATCATGATAAAATTTCAGAACAACTTAAATAAAGGATAAATCATTAAAATCCACCAAAATAAGACAGGTTATCATAACAAATGTGTAGCAGGAAATTAACATTTTTTAAACAATGGTATTTGGAACTAGAGACATCAAAACTCTGAGTAAAAATGATTTTCAAATTTGAATTTTATACCCAGACATATTATATATCAAATATGAAAACAGAATATAGACATTTTTCAGACATTACATTTCTCAGAAAACACACATCTCCTCTACCATTTCTTAGAAAGTTATTGAATGAAAAAAAAAAAAAAGTTATTGAATGACCTATTTAACCAAAATGGAGCAGTGGGACTGGAAATCAAGACAGTGAAATAGATAAATGTGAAGCTCACTGCTTCTCACAAATACATTAAAAATATACCTACACTTGGAACAATTCTCATAGAATACCTGCTGAACACTGGCAGAAGATCACATTAAATCAAAATTACAAAAAAGATCAGCATGTAACTGAACAAAAAGAAAGAATTATGTGAAGACTTGCACCCCTGGTAGGGAGCTGTGGAAAAGGAACGGTTCTCTCACCCTGGGAAGCTGCTTCACTGGTAGGGAGATGAGCCAGGACAAAAAGGAAGCTTCAGAGGCTTAGAAAAGAGTGTAACAGCTGGTTTGTGACAATAGAACATAAAGAGATTAGCACAGAGGGTCCTGGTTACCTCCCTGAACTCCCAGACCGAGATGTACACCTACTGGTGCACATGCTGCTAAATTCCTTAACTTGATATATCAGGTTTTCTTTAATTAACAGTAATCTCTTGAGGTTTCAACTGCCTGGTGTTTGTTGCAAAAACGCCTATATATCTTAGTTCCTTCATCCACCAAATAAAACACAATTCTCTACTTTTTGGCTGTGTGATTTTTCAGTTGACATGTTTCTCTACTGACCACAACAACACTCAAATACATAATCACAGTTAGTCATGCAGGAAGAGACCTTGGAAAGACATACACCAGAACATTAGCCCAGTTAATTCTGGAGGAAGGCAATGCCAAAGAATACTCAAACTACTGCAGAATTGCAGTCATCTCACATGTTAGTAAAATAATGCTCAAAATTCTCCAAGCCAGGATTCAGCAATATGTGAACCATGAACTTCCAGATGTTCAAGCTGGTTTTAGAAAAGGCAGAGGAACCAGAGATCAAATTGCCAACATCTGCTGGATCATCGAAAAAGCAAGAGAGTTCCAGAAAAACATCTAATTCTGCTTTACTGACTATGCCAAAGCCTTCGACAGTGTGATCACAATAAACTGTGGAAAATTCTGAAAGAGATGGGAATACCAGACCACCTGACCTGCCTCTTGAGAAATTTGTATGCAGGTCAGGAAGCACCAATTAGAACTGAACATGGAACAACAGACTGGTTCCAAATAGGAAAAGGAGTACGTCAAGGCTATATATTGTCACCCTGCTTATTTAACTTATATGCAGAGTACATCATGAGAAATGCTGGACTAGAAGAAACACAAGCTGGAATCAAGATTGTTGGGAGAAATATCAATAACCTCAGATATGCAGATGACACCACCCTTATGGCAGAAAGTGAAGAGGAACTAAAAAGCCTCTTGATGAGGGTGAAAGAGGAGAGTGAAAAGTTGGCTTAAATCTCAACATTCAGAAAACGAAGATAATGGCATCTGGTCCCATCACTTCATGGGAAATAGATGGGGAAACAGTGGAAACAGTGTCAGACTTTATTTTTGGGGGCTCCAAAATCACAGCAGATAGTGACGTCAGCCATGAAATTGAAAGACACTTACTCCTTGGAATTGATGCTTTTGAACTATGGTGTTGGAGAAGAGTCTTGAGACTCCCTTGGACTGCAAGGAGATCCAACCAGTCCCTTCTAAAGGAGATCAGTCCTGGGTGTTCATTGGAAGGACTGATGCTGAAGCTGAAACTCCAATATTTTGGCCACCTCATGTGAAGGATTGACTCATTGGAAAAGACCCTGATGCCAGGAGGGATTGGGGGCAGCAGAAGAAGGGGACAACAGAGGATGAGATGGCTGGATGTCGTCACTGACTCAATGGACATGAGTTTCGATAAACCCCAGGAGTTGGTGATGGACAGAGACACCTGGCTTGCTATGATTCATGGGGTCGCAAAGACTCGGACATGACTGAGCAACTGAACTGAACTGAACTGAATTCTAAAGGAAGGGCTTTCGGCGATTTTTTTCCTTCTTCTTCTTAATAATTTGCTATACTCAGAAATTTTTTTCTTTGAGCATGTGTTATTTCAAATCTCAACAAAAATAAAGTCTAAAGAATAAACATGGAAGTGTTAACAAACGACATTGTTCCCCAGAAACAGCGTATTCAACACAGAAAATATGAAACATTAGTTAGTTTTAAGATGATCTCAAATGAAAGTCTTAGGATAATAGTTGTGAAATCTATAAAAATTTTTAGGAAAAAATTAAGGACAAATACATAGAAATCTAAGCAAAAAATGAGGCATTTATTAACTTCAAGAATTAATAAACATCATGAAAGAATGGATGTTGAGAAAGGCTCTTTTTTGAAATATAGACCTTCATAGAACAAACAAAAAGAAACTTGAAAATCACAAAGAAAATGAAATGTCACTTTAATATTGGAAACTAAATTTTTCAAAAACTTCCCAGAACATATAAATAGATGCTATCATCATAGAAAAAAAAAAAAATTGAAGGATTGATCCAGAAATAATAGCACCCTAATTTGTGAAAAAAAATGTCAAAGCAAAAAAAAAAAAAAAGAAAACACTAGTAATATGCCTCCCATATTTTATCAGCTTTGGGAGATTTATAATAACTTTGTAAAAATATTTAGTTTGTGTGTTGAACAAAAGCCCAAGTCTGATTTTTGTAATTGTTCTGAAGTACAAGTTCCAATTATACACCATATAGACATGAATCTAAACTTCAATAACAATGAAACTCAGGTTTAGAAGAACAGTGAACTTTCTGCAGGTTATTCTCTTTTCTTTTCCCAGAAACATAGAACCTTCTTGTCAATGTTCTCTATCTCTAGAGTGTTGGAATGAGATCAGAGAATGATTGAACACATTTTTGAAATTGGCTGAGATTTCATTTAATATTCCAGATTCTGTTAGTTTGGACCATATGAAAACTCTGCTTTTGAAAGTCAAAAATTTTTTATTCTAATTTCATAAGGTTTTGTCTAAAATTTTCAGTTTTAAAAACTTTTTTAGATTCACCCTAAATAATGGGAGCCAATAAGGTCTCTAAAGACAAGGTTTCACCCTTTTATTACAAACAGAAAAATTTTTCATTAACTTTGAAATTTCAGAAGACTGGTGTTAACTATGTGTGTATATGGTACTTAATTATGTTATGTTATTGACTCATATATATTGTCCTTTGGTTTATATATTGTTTATTGAAACCCACCAACTTCCCTCATGGCTCAGATAGTAGAGAAAAAAAATGAAAGTGAAAGTCACTCAGTGGTGTCCGACTCTTTGCCACCCCATGGGCTATATAGTCCATGGAATTCTGCAGGCCAGAATACTGGAGTGGGTAGCCTTTCCCTTCTCCAGGGGATCTTCCCAACCCAGGAATCAAATCCAGGTCTTCCCCATTGCATGCAGATTCTTTACCGGCTGAGCCACAAGCAAAGCCCCAAATGGTAGAGAATCTGCCTACAATGCCACAGACCTGGGTTCATTCCCTGGGTCAGGAAGGTGCCCTGTAGAAGGAAATGGCAAACCACTCCATTATTCTTTCCTGGGGAATTCCATGGACAAGAGGAGCCTGTTGGGCTACAGTTCATGGGGTCACAGAGTCGAACATGACTGAGTGACTAACACACACGTTGTTTCCTTTAACACAAAACTGAGATTACAATAATTAGACTTTGATTTATGGAATTCTCACATGTGTTTATTCATAGAGGAATTTTTATTTTTACATTAATTCTTAAAATGTTTTAAGTATATATTTTATTAAAGTGTTAATACTGGTTCTCCATTTGTCTGAAATACTTCTAGTATATGCTCATTATAGAGTCTAGATAAAAGATAATTTGAGGATGGACTTTTATAATAATCCAGAACATTAACTGTATAATTACAAAGGAATTTAATTAGGTCATATCTGAATGGCCTAGTGGTCTTCCCTACTTTCTTCAATTTGAACCTGAATTCTTTGATAAGGAGCTGATAATCAGAGCCACAGTCAGCTGCAGATCTTGTTTTTGCTGAAAGTATAGAGTTTCTCCATCTTTAGCTGCAAAGAATATAATCCATCTAATTTTGGTACTGACCATCTGGTGATGTCCATGTGTAGAGTCATCTCTTATATTGTTGGAAGAGGGTGTTTGCTACGACCAGTGTGTTCTCTTGTAAAGCTCTGTTAATCTTTGCCCTGCTTCATTTTGTACTTCAAGGCCAAACTTGCCTGTTACTCCAGGTATCTCTTGACTTCCTCCTGTTGCATTCAGGTCCCCTATGATAAAAAGGACGTCTTTTTTAGTTGTAGTTCTGGGAGGTCTTACAGGTCTTCATAGAATCAGTCATCATCTTATTTGGCATTAGTGGTTGGGGCATAGACTTGGTTACTGTGATGCAATCACTTCATGGCAAATGGATGGGGAAAAGTGGAAATTATGTCAAATTTCATTTTTTTGGGCTCCAAAATCAATGAGGATGGTGACTATAGCCATGAAATTAAAAGATGCTTGCTCCTTGGAAGAATAGCCATGACAAACCTAGATAGTGTATTAAAACGCAGAGATATCACTTTGCCAACAAGTTCTGTCTAGTCAAAGCTATAGCTTTTCCAGCAGTCATGTCATGTATGGATGTGAGAGCTAAACTTACCATGAAGAAGGCCAAGGGCCGAAGAATTGATGCTTTAAAACTGTAATGCTGGAGAGCCTCTTGAGAGTCCCTTGTTTGACCAAGGAGATCAAACAAGTCAATCCTAAAGGAAATCAACCCTGAATATACATTAGAAGGACTGATGCTGAAACTACATACTTGGCCATCTCATGTGAAGAGCTGACTCACTGGAAAAAACTCTGATGCTGGTAAAGATTGAAGGCAGGAGGAGAAGCAGGCGACAGAGGATGAGATGGTTGGATGGCCTCACCGACTCAGTGGATGTGAGATTGACCCAACTCCAGGAGGTTGAGTTGCCTGGCCTGCTGCACTTCATGGGGTCACAAAGAGTCAGGCCCAATTTAGCAACTGAACAACAACAACAAAGAACTTTCAGTTTTCTTTGCTTCTTGTTCCTGATTGCTGTGACCATACATACAAAATGCAAAAATAAAATGATCCCAAGGGCTATTGCCCTAAAGTGTCTTGTGTCTTGTGTTATGAGTTTGCTATAGAATGTGGCTATGGTAAAGGCAAATAGTGAGTTATCATACCAAAAAAAAAAATATATATATATATATATATATATATATATATAAGTCTTTGAGTTAAAAAGAAGAAAAAGTAATTACTTAAATTTTTGTTTAATAATTTCAATCCTCTTCTCTCTCTACTCTCCAATTCCTAACCACCTCCACTACCACCAAAAAAAAAAAAAAAGGTCATCCAAACCCAATACCCTACAGCATTTGCTTCTAAATTGACTTTAATTTAGCTATCTGAACAGGAATAATTAAGCAGAAGTTGAAATTTATGCATCCAATAAGTATTGTTCCCCTGAAAGTTATATTATTTGTTTTATTTTTGTGTTTCTCACACATAAATTGGGTTCCTTTGTGGCTCAGCTGGCAAATAATCCAGAGACCCCAGTTCGATCCTTGGGTTAAGATGATCCCCTGGAGAAGGGAAAGGCTACCCACTCCAGTATTCAGGCCTGGAGAATTCCATGGACTGTATAGTCTGTGGCGTCGCAGAGTCGGACAGGACAGAGCAACTTTCAATTTCACACATAAATTAAGTGTACCATTAATAGAATTCTTAAAATTTTTACATTTTGTTAAAACAAAGTCTTAAAACCAGATTTAAGTTGATTTCCTTTCTAAAGCTTTTTATTCTGTCATGTCAAAGTGTTTTGCTTTTATTTTTTAATGGTTTCTGCTTTTTTTTTTTTTCTTTCTGTTTCCCCAGTAAGTGTTATATTATTATTTATATTTGAGTACATGTGCTTTGGAGACAGTCTTGGTTTTGAATCCCAGATCCACAATTTACTACCTCTAATGACCCCAGTGAACCTCTGCTTCCTTTTTTATAAAGCAGTGATAATACTATCTCTTTCAAAGTGTTTTTTATAAGCATTAAACAAGATATTATATATAAATATATAACATGTAATGTATAGTGTATATATGCATATCTAAATCTATTTATCTATTTATCTATTCATTACCTATCTATCTATGGGATCAATAATGAAAACTTCATTATTATAACATGTACAAAACTAAGTCCTCTTATTCTTTTAGATATTTGAAACATAAGCATAGTAAAGTAACTCCTAGCTATTGGCTAATATTATCCCTAGAATAGAAGGAAAACTGTCTAGAAATAAAAGTAAAATTTCAAAAGGACAAGCAAATCTGGTGTTTTAAGATTTAACTCTATCTTCTCAATGGCACTTATGAAAATAAAGATCCCATTTATTCCCATAAAACCAGTTGCATGAAACTTCCATTTGTTACTGAGAATACTGCAGTGACTCAAGGGTTTACGTATTCTAGAATAAATCATGGATTTAGGTTGTATCTATTCTAGGACATAACTTAGAGTACAGGTTAACTCCTTTACAGAGTTAGAAAATTAAATAAAGATTTTAGATTACTGAATTACTATAGAACTACAATACACACACAGATGCATCAGGTGTTAGGCTTAAAAGATGTAAAATGAAAATACTCAACACTACCTATATAGAAGAAAATATGTAAGGAAATATTTCCCATAAATACTAGGCAAATGCTTTGATATATGCACAAAGTGAAAAGATCAAAAAAGCTTCTTATATCCTCCATCTTCCACCTAGGTGGGGTGAAGGGAGCATAAAGGTAATGGAGGGAAGGCTCTCAGAGCAAATAATCTTGTCTTTGAAGCAGAGTGATATTTTAATTGTACATTTTAAAAGTATTGCCTTATTAGCAATGGAGAGAATGAAAAAGGGTCAAAATTTTACTAGTAAATTATACAAAAGTTATCAAGCAATGAGTCATTGTATTTGAAGTTTGTAATACATTTCAATTTGAATCTCAACTACACTATATCTTCTGTTACATCTTCACCCTGAATCCTTGAACTTCAGAACTATCGACTCATGTCACAGAATGGCTCCCCTACCCCTGCTCACCATCCATGTCCTCAGAGACTTTGCTGGCAGTGCTGTTCTGGAAGGTAAGGGAAAGGAGAATACAAGGAAGGAAGGAAGAGAACAGGAGAAGAAAAAAGGAAGGAGAGAGAAATGGGAACAGAAAGAAGGAAAAGCAAAAGGAAGGAAAGAATGGAATAGAAGCAAGAGAGGGAGACTATGGGTTGGGGGAAGGAAAGCAAAGATATAAGGGAAAAGGCTTTCTTACTTTTTGAAAATTTAAGGTATATCAGGTGCTTGACATTGCACACCCTAAAACTTGGAAATAACAACAACCATTTCAGAGTAAAACAACCTGCTCGCAGCTGCTGAAAATCACAAATCAAACTAGGCATTCAGAATACGTCTGATTGACACTGAGAACAGGAATTAAAGAAACATGTTAAACTTAAATAGAAATTATAGACTTTAAACACACAAGGACAAAAAAATTAATTTATGACTTTAATTCTTTGAATATTGGTGTTTTTGTACTTAAACTCACAAGGGATATAATTTTGGTTTTTATTTCTTCTTGAAAAAATTAACATTAGGAGAACATTTTCAAAATCTTTTTCTTCTCAATACTTTATTTTTGGAATACATTTGTGTCTTTAAAGTTATATTGCAGAACATTTTAATATTTTCTGGACATTGTGGTTGTATATAATTTGGGATGAAAAATTGAAATGAGCTTACCTTTACATTATAGGAAGTAAGCATGGATTTGTATTCGAGTTATTTAACACACTATTTTGTTTTAACTCACATTTGGCTTTATAGGGCAGCATCTAAACTTCTGTTACTAATGACAGAAGGATGTCAAAGAGAGCCATGATCGACATTGAAGTGTATGACTTGGGAGTTAGGAGCTGTGCTGATCCCATAGACAGTTGATTTCAACCTCAAAAGTGTAGTCATATTCTTGTTCTTAAAGATCAATCGCACTCATCCTGGAGTGTGAAGTAAAGTGGGACTTAAGAAGCATTACCACAAACACAGCTAGTGGAGGTGATAGAATTCCAGTTGAGCTATTTCAAATCCTAAAGATGATGCTGTGAAAGTGCTGCAGTCCATGTGTCAGTGAATTTGGAAAACTCAGCAGTGGCCACAGGACTAGAAAAGGTCAGTTTTCATTCCAATCCCAAAGAAAGGCAGTGCCAAAGAATATTGAAACTACTGCACAATTGCAGTATTGGGTTAGGAACAAAATTTAGAGAAATTTATTAACTAAAAATTCTTCTCTATTGCTGACAATTCCTTTCTGTCATGGGAGTTTAAAGAGAAACTGAGTGGCAGAACTACTTGAGAAATTTAAAAATTTGCTTAACACAATCATTTTTCTTTCTCTTAAGAAGCAGTCTGCCCAGTGAGAATATATTGTAGACTCATTTTCCTTAAGGCTAAAGTAAAATATGTACATAACTTGTTCCAGTCTGCAGGCCAGTTAGCCAACCTATTTGGCTCTCACACCAAATTATATTCTCAAAATCATGTCCATTAATAATGAAGCTGATGGCCTTTAGCAAATCACAATAAAATGTGAAAAAAGCATTACCTGTTCAATTTCAATTAAGTTAGGAACTAAAAAAAAAAAAAAAGGAAAGATATATCCATCTGAATGCAGAGCTCCAAAGAATAGAAAGGGGAGATAAAGTATTCTTAAGTGAATAATGTGAAGAAAGAGAGGAAGGCAATAGAATGGGAAAGACTAGAGATCTCTTTAAGAAAATTGAAAATATCAAGGGAACATTTCATGCAAATATTTGCACAATAAAGTACAGAAATGGTATGGACCTATAAAGCAGAAGATATTAAGCAAAGGTGGTAAGAATACATGGAAGAACTGAACAAAAAAGGTCTTAATGATCCAGATAACCATGATGATGTGATCACTCACTTAGAACCAGACATCCTGGAGTGTGAATTCAAGTGGGCTTAGGAAGGATCACTATGAGCAAAGCTAGTAGAGGTGATGGAATTCCAGTCAAGCTATTTAAAATTCTAAAATATGATGCTGTGAAAGTGCTGCACCCAATATGTCAGCAAAATTGAAATTTCAGCAATGGCCATAGGATGGGAAAAGTCAGTTTTCATTCCGATCTGAAAGAAGGGCAATGCTAAAGAATATTCAAATTACCACAAAGTTGTGCTCATTTTACACACTAGCAAAGTAATGCTCAAAATTCTTCAAGCTAGGATTCAACAGTACATGAACCAATAACTTCCAAAGTACAAACTAGATTTATAAAAGGCAGAGGAACCAGAAATCAAATTGCAAAATCCATTGGATCATAGAAAAAGCAAGGGAATTCCAGAAAGACATCTACTTCTGCTTGATGACTATGTTAAGCCTTTCACTGTGTGGATCACAACAAACTGTGGAAAATTCTTAGAGAATACCAGACTACCTTATCTGCCTCCTGAGAACTTGTATGCAGTTCAATAAGCAACAGTTAGAACCAGGCATGGAACAATGGACTGGTATAAAATTGAGAAAGGAGTATGTCAACGTTGTATATTGTCACTCTGCTTATTTAACTTATATGCAGAGTACATCATGTGAAATGCTGGGCTGGATGAAGCACAAGCTGGAATCAAGATTTCTGGGAGAAATACCAATAACATCAGATACACAGATGGCAGAAATTGAAGAGTAACTAAAGAGCCTTTTCATGAAGGTGAAATAGGAGAGTGAAAATGCTGGTTTAAAACTCAACATTAAAAAAGCTAAGAACATGGCATCTGGTCCCATCACTTCATGGCAAGTAGTTGGGAAAAAAATGGAAACAGTGACAATCTTTATTTTCTTGGGCTCCAAAATCACTGTGGACAGTGACTACAGCATGAAATTAAAAGATCTCTGCTCCTTGCAAGAAAAGCTATGACAAACGTAGACACCATATTAAAAAGCAGAGACATCACTTTGCCAACAAAGGCCTGCATATTCAAAGCTATGGTTTTTCCAGTAGTTGTGTATGGTTGTGAGAGTTGGACCATAAAGAAGACTGAACATGCAAGAATTGATGATTTGGAATTGTGGTGCTGGAGAAGACTTTTGAGAGTCCTGTAGATAGCACGGATATCAAACCAGTAAATCCTAAAGGAAATCAATCCTGAATATTCATTGGAAGGACTGATGCTGAAGCTGAAGCTCCAATACTTTGGCCGCCTGATGCAAAGAGCTGACTTATTGGAAGTGACCCTGATTTTGGTAAAGATTTAGGGCTAGAGAAGAAAGGGATGACAGATGATAAGATGGATTGATGGCATCACTGACTCAATAGACATGAGTTTGATCAAACTCTGGGAGATAGTGAAGGACAGCGAAGCCTGACTGCTGCAGTTCATGAGGTTGCAAAGAGTTGGACAGGACTTAGCAACTAAACAACAACAAAGGATATGCATTTGATGTCATATCTAAGACATATTTGCCTATTCTATGGTCACACAGATTTTTCACCTGTTTTTCTGCTTCTGTTCTTCCTTCTTCTCTTCCTTTTCCCACTCCTTCTCTTTTTTCTTTTCCTTTCCCTCTTCCCATTTCTCTCTCTGCCTCCTCCAACTCCTCCACCTACTCCTTTAGTTTAGAATTACTTTTAGTTCTGTAATCTATTTAAGTTTAAATTTTATGTTAGTAAGGTATTGTAAACAAACAAAAATTAACTCTGATTTTAATTTTTATGGAGATGCTTGAATGTCCCAGCACCACTTATTGAAAAAAAAAAAAAATCCTTTCTTAACTGAATTGCTTTTGCATCTTTGTTGAAAATCAGTTGGCCAAGTTAAGTGTCATTGGGTTTCTAGACTCTATTCTGCTCCATGTCCACCCTTTTGCTATTACCACAATGTGATTATTTTAGGTTTATAGTAGGTTTAAATAAAGTATTCCAACCTCATTCTTCCTTTTGAAAAAAAAAATAGGATTCTGTACTCTCTCTTTCAAATATAAATTATAGAGTCAGCTTTCTAAATTCTAAATATCCCTTTAGGAATTTGGTGGGTTTGTGTGGAATCTATATGTCAGTTAGAGAAGGACTGCTTTATTAACAATATTTGTATTGTATGTTAATAATGTAAATTGCATTGATTGATTGATTTGAAACATCAAACCAATCTTGCAATTTCAGGATAACATCCTTAGTTATGATGTTTTATACTTTAAGAAATAGAGGAAAACAACAGAATGAGAAAGACTAGAGATCTCTTCAAGAAAATCAGAGACACCAAAGGAACATTTCATGCAAAGATGGGCTTGATAAAGAACAGAAATGGTATGGACCTAACAGAAGCAGAATATATTAAGAAGAGATGGCAAGAATACACAGAAGAACTGTACAAAAAAAGATCTTCACGACCCAGATAATCATGATGGTGTGATCACTGACCTAGAGCCAGACATCCTGGAATGCGAAGTCAAGTGGGCCTTAGAAAGCATCACTACGAACAAAGCTAGTGGAGGTGATGGAATTCCAGTTGAGCTATTCCAAATCCTGAAAGATGATGCTGTGAAAGTGCTGCACTCAATATGCCAGCAAATTTGGAAAACTCAGCAGTGGCCACAGGACTGGAAAAGGTCAGTTTTCATTCCAATCCCAAAGAAAGGCAATGCCAAAGAATGCTCAAACTACCGCACAATTGCACTCATCTCACACACTAGTAAAGTAATGCTCAAAATTCTCCAAGCCAGGCTTAAGCAATATGTGAACCGTGAACTTCCTGATGTTCAAACTGGTTTTAGAAAAGGCAGAGGAACAAGAGATCAAATTGCCAACATATGCTGGATCATGGAAAAAGCAAGAGAGTTCCAGAAAAACATCTATTTCTGCTTTATTGAATGCCAAAGCCTTCGACTGTGTGGATCACAGTAAACTGTGGAAAATTCTGAAAGAGATGGGAATACCAGACCACCTGACCTGCCTCTTGAGAAATTTGTGTGCAGGTCAGGAAGCAACAGTTAGAACTGGACATGGAACAACAGACTGGTTCCAAATAGGAAAAGGAGTACATCAAGGCTCTATATTGTCACCCTGCTTATTTAACTTATATGCAGAGTACATCATGAGAAACACTGGACTGGAAGAAACACAAGCTGGAATCAAGATTGCCAGGAGAAATATCAATAACCTCAGATATGCAAATGACACCACCCTTAGGGCAGAAAGTGAAGAGGAATTCAAAAGCCTCTTGATGAAAGTGAAAGTGGAGAGTGAAAAAGTTGGCTTAAAGCTCAACAGTCAGAAAACGAAGATCATGGCATCCAGTCCCACCACTTCATGGGAAATAGATGGGGAAACAGTGGAAACAGTGTCAGACTTTATTTTTCTGGTCTCCAAAATCACGGCAGATGGTGACTGCAGCCATGAAATTAAAAGACGCTTACTCCTTGGAAGGAAAGTTATGACTAACCTAGATAGCATATTCAAAAGCAGAGACATTACTTTGCCAACAAAGGTTCATCTAGTCAAGGCTATGGTTTTTCCTGTGGTCATGTATGGATGTGAGAGTTGGACTGTGAAGAAGGCTGAGCGTGGAAGAATTGATGCTTTTGAACTGTGGTGTTGGAGAAGACTCTTGAGAGTCCCTTGGACTGCAAGGAGATCCAACCAGTCCATTCTGAAGGAGATCAGCCCTGGGATTTCTTTGGAAGGAATGATGCTAAAGCTGAAACTCCAGTAGTTTGGCCACCTCATGCGAAGAGTTGACTCATTGGAAAAGACTCTGATGCTGGGAGGGATTGGAGGCAAGAGGAGAAGGGGACAACAGAGGATGAGATGGCTAGATGGCATCACTGACTCTATGGATGTGAGTCTCAGTGAACTCCGGGAGTTGGTGCTGGACAGGGAGGCCTGCAGTGCTGGGATTCATGGGGTTGCAAAGAGTTGGACATGACTGAGCAACTGATCTGATCTGATCTGATACTTTAATAAAATGTTGGAATTATTTGCAAATATTTTGTTGAGGAAAGTATTCTTACATTTATATTTATAAGATATATTGATTTGTCATATTCTTTTCTTTGCTTTAAAAAATTTTTTTGTATCATCTAAATGCTGATATAAAAAACTATTATCTCATTTTCTTCTTTCTGAAAGGTTTGTATATAATGGATATTCTTTCTGGAGTACTTGGGAACTAAAATCATCTGGGCCTAAAGTATCTTATTTATAATGTATCAAAATACAAGTTCATATTTAAAATAGATATAGGACTGTTCATATTATCTTTTTATTGAAAGTGAAAGTCTCTTAGTCATGTCTGAATCTTTATCACCCCATGAACTATACAGTACATAGAATTCTTCAGTCCAGAATATAGGAGTGGGTAGCCTTTCTGTTCTCCAGTGGATCTTTCCAACCCAGGTCTCCCACATTGCAGATGGATTCTTTATCAGCTGAGCCAAAAGGGAAATCCAAGAATACTGGAGTGGATAGCCTATTCCTTCTCCAGTGGATCTTCCTGGCACAGGAATTGAACCCAGGACTCCTGCAATGCAGGCAGATTCGTTACCAACTTCACTATCAAGGAAGCCCTTGAGTGAGCATTAATAGAATATTTTTTTCAAGGAACGTGTCTGTTTGACCTAAGTCTTAAATTTATGAGCATTAAGTTGTCTGTAATATCCTTCATTATCCTGCTATTGTCTGTAGAATTTGTATTGGTGTCCTCTCATTCATTTTTGATACTGATAATTAACATCTTCTTTAATTGTCCTTGGTCACTTTAATTCAGTCCAGTTCAGTCTCTCAGTCGGGTCTGACTCTCTGCAACCTCATGGACTGCAGCACAACAGGCATCCCCTCCATCACCAACTCTCAGAGTTTACACAACTCATGTCCATTGAGCCAGTGATGCCATCCAACCATCTCATCCTCTGTCGTCCCCTCCTCCTCCAGCCTTCAATCGTTCCCAGCATCAGGGTCTTTTCAAATGAGTCAGTTCTTCGCATCAAGTGGCCAAACTTTTGGAGTTCCAATTTCAGCATCAGTCCTTCCAATGAATATTCAGGACTGCTTTCCTTCAGGATAGACTGTTTGGATCTCCTTGCAGTCCAAGGGACTCTCAAGAGTCTTATCCAACATCACAGATCAAAAGCATCAATTATTTGGTGCTTAGCTTTTTTTATACTCCAATTCTCACATCCATACATGACTACTGGAAATACCATAGCCTTCACTAGATGGACCTTTGTTGGAAAAATAATATCTCTGCTTTTTAATATGTTGTCTAGGTTGGTCATAACTTTCCTTCCAAGGAGTAAGCATCTTTTAATTTCATGGCTGCAGTCACCATCTGCAGTGATTTTGGAGGCCAAAAAAACACTGTTTTTCCATCTATTTCCCATGAAGTGATGGGGCCAGATGCCATGATCTTAGTTTTCTGGATGTTGAGCTTTAAGCCAACTTTTTTACTCACCTTCTTCACCTTCTTTTTTTTAATTTTATTATTTTTAATTTAATCAAGAGGCTCTTTAGTTCTTCTTCACTTTCTGCCATAAGGGTGGTGTCATCTGCATAGCTAAAGTTATTGATATTTCTCCTGGCAATCTTGAATGCAACTTGTGCTACATCCAGCCCAGCATTTCTCATGAGGTACTCTGCATATAAGTTAAATAAACAATGTAACAATATACAGCCTTGACTACTCCTTTACCTATTTGAAACCAGCCTGTTGTTCCATGTCCAGTTCTAACTGGTGCTTCCTGACCTGCATATAGGTTTCTCAAGAGGCAGGTCAGGTGGTCTGGTATTCCCATCTCTTTCAGAATTTTCCACAGTTTATTGTGGTCCACACAGTCAAAGGCTTTGGCATAGTCAGTAAAGCGGAAGTAAATGGTTTTCTGGAACTTTCTTGCTTTTTCAGTGATCCAAAGATTGTTGGCATTTTGATCTCTGGTTTCTCTGCCTTTTCTAAATCAAGCTTGAACTTCTGGAGTTTCATGGTTCACATACTCTTGGAAGCCAGCCTTGGAGAATTTTGAGCATTACTTTAATAACGTGTGAGATGTTTGCAATTGTGTTGTAGTTTGAGCATTCTTGGCATTGCCTTTCTTTGGGATTGGAATGTAAATTGATATTTTCCAGTCTTGTGGCCACTGCTGAGTTTTCCAAATTTACTGGCATATTGAGTGCAACACTTTCTTTCTTTTTTTTTTTCTTTTGAGTTTTTATTTATTTATTTATTTTAAATTTTTTAACTTTACAATATTGTATTAGTTTTGCCATATATCAACATGAATCCACCACAGGTATACCTGAGTGCAACACTTGCATAGCATCATCTTTTAGGATTTGAAATAGCTCAACTTGAATTCCATCACCTCCACTAGCTTTGTTCATAGTGATGCTTCTTAGGGCATATTTGACTTCACATTCCAGGATGTCTGGCTCTAGGTGAGTGATCACACCATCATGATTATCTGGGTTGTAAAGATCTTTTTTTTGTATACTTCTCATGTGTATTCTTGCTAGCTCTTCTTAATATCTTCTGCTTCTGTTAGTTCCATACCGTTTCTGTCCTTTATTGTGCCCATCTTTGTATGAAATGTTCCCTTGGTATATCTAATTTTCTTGAAGAGATCTCTAGTCTTTCCCTTTCTATTGTTTACCTCTTTTTCTTTGCACTGACCTCTCAGGAAGGCTTTCTTATCTCTTCTTGCTGTTTTTTGAAACTTTGCCTTCAAGTTGTTATATCTTTCCTTTTCCCCTTTGCCCACTTCTCTTCTATTCACAGCTATTTGTAAGGCCTCCTCAGAATGGCAAACCACTTCAGTATTCTTGCCTTTAGCACCCCATGAACAGTATGAAAAGGAAAAATGATAGGACACTGAAAGATGAACTCCCCAGGTCGGTAGGTGCCCGATATGCTACTGGAGATCAGTGGAGAAATAACTCCAGAAGGAATGAATGGATTGAGCCAAAGCAAAAACAACACCCAGTTGTGGATGTGAATGGTGATGGAAGTAAAGTCCGATGCTGTGAAGAGCAATACTGCATAGGAATCTGGAATGTTATGTCCATGAATCAAGGCAAATTGCAAGTGATCAAACAGGAGATGGCAAGAGTGAAACATGGACATTTTAGGAATCAGTGAGCTAAAATGGACTGGAGTGGCTGAATTTAACTCAGATGACCATCATATCTACTACTGTGGGCAAGAATCCCTTAGAAGAAATGGGGTAGCCATCATATAAACAAAAGTCTTAAATGCAGTACGTGGATGCCATCTCAAAAAGGACAGAATGATTTCTGTTCATTTCCAAGGCAAATCATTCAATATCACAGTAATCCAAGTCTATGCCCAGACCAGTAATGTTGAAGAACCTGAACTTGAATGATACTATGAAGACCTACAAGACCTTCTAGAACTAACACTCCCAAAGGATGCCCTTTTCATTATATGGGACTGGGATGTGAAAGTAGGAGGTCAAGAAATATCTGGAGTAACAGGCAAATTTGGCCTTGGAGGTCAGAATGAAGCAGGGCAAAGGCTAATAGAGTTTTGCCAAGAGACCTCACTGATCATAGCAAACACCCTCTTCCAACAACACAAGAGTAGACTCTACACATGGACATCACCAGATCGTCAATACTGAATTCACTCTTATTACCTTTTACCAATTTAAAATTTCATTTTTAAAATTATCTTTATAGTTTCTCTGATTTAAATTGGTTTGAAACTATAAATTCAGTGGTATCTATAGCTTCAAAATCTGCAATATTGCTAAACTTATGTGAAATTTATATGAAACTAAATAGCTCAGATTTTTTTTTTTTTAATAAGGGAGCAATACTGGAGAACTTAACTGTACCAGGCATTAAGACACATGTTACAAAGTTTAAGAATAAATCAATGTTTTATTAAATTAGTGTTATAGCATAGACCATCCAGAAATATGCTTATGTATATATGAAACCATAATTTATAGTAGAGATTACCTTTTGGATAATTAAGTATATTGTGGACAAAGTGGCTCACGGTGGTCTGAGAATATAATTCATATCTACTTACACTAAATGAATAAATAAAATCCAGTGAATTAAAAATAAATGTAGAGTTTAAACTTTACTGAATATCAAGTAAAATAGTAGTGATAGCTGTGGCATTTGAGAATTTCTAGTTGTTAAAAAATTTCAAAGTATGAGCTCTGCTTCAGCTTTTCCTTTGGTTTGGAATTGTTTCCCTCTGTATAGCCACATTAAGTCTGTCTTTTCTTTCTTTATGTTTTTTACTTAAATATCACTGTCATTGGTCTCTATTGATAAATTTACACTCTCCACTGTCACAAATGATAGGGAAGCCTGGCACATTGTGGTTTACAGGCTTGCAAAGTCACAAATGATTTAGCAACTGAACAACAATTATCACTCTGTATTTTACAGGGCATATTTTCTTTTTTTCATAGCTCTTATAACCACCTTCTATATTTTAAGGTTATGCATTTGATGCTTGTCCATACCCACACAAATATGTAAGCTTCATTGAGAATAGGGATTTTCATTCATTCACCCATTAGAACTGGTCATGAGAGTCCTCAAAAAGTTATTTGTAGAGTCCATGAATAAATTAGTGATGTATAAACTAGTGAAACCACTGGGGAAAAGATTGATTAACTAAAGAAAAATAAAAAAAGATAAGACATGAAAAGAAAAAAATTGTTTATAAGTATATCATCATAAATAATAATTGGTAATAGTTTGGGAGATATTGGAATATCTAAAACTAACTATTGATTAATATACATTTAATCCTGAAAATTGACTAAGGAAATATATTAGGAAAAGTGTTAAAAGGATATAAATTGCTAATACATAGAAAACAAACAAGTATGAAAAAACACATTTGACAATGTTCTTAAAATTATGAGCTATACAAATGTAAGCAACACTAACATAGAATTTGAGTTTCATAAGATTGGAAGAAATAATAAAGTCTGATAATGCCAAATATCTGCAATGATGTGATATTTGAGAATTTTTTTTCTTTTCTAGTGTGCATTAACATTAAAATGAATCTTTTCCATTCTAGCTATGTCAAAATTATATTTATTTTCTAAAAAACTTAGTAACAGATTCTTATAGGAAGAGGTAGCAAAACATTTATGACAATATTAAAAAGTAGAAAGAATTTGAAGACAACATATGTGTCCATCAATAAGGATAAAAATTAAGTGCTAGATGTGTAAAATGAAATACCTTGCAGCAGTAAAATAACAACTGGAAAACAATAAAGATAGTAAAACTTAGTACTAGGTCAAAATATAAGCAAAGGATGATTCCTAACAAAATTCTGGTTAAAGAATTAAAATGCAGTTCAATACTATAGAAGATAACTATCTAAGACCATAACTTAAATAGACCAAAGTAATAATAAGTGTCTGGATTCAGATGGGGAAAAAAATTGGGTCTAGAGATGAGTGAAAACAAATTGTAAAATGAATAAATGAAGCATTTGTACAGACAATGAATAACTTATAGTTCAGGTCAATTTAACTTTTTGTATTTGCGGTCTAATATTTTTAATGAGAGTTTATCCAAGGCAAAGGTGACAAGCTCATATTGATATCATACCTCTATAATGATTTAGGTGAGGGTTTGTTATCCTTGGGTATTTTGTCATTGAGGTAGAAAGATCACAATGGTGAAGATATTCATCCATCCATGTTAACCTTTCAACACAAGCCATCAAACTACTTTCAAGCTGTTTCAAAGATCATCAAGCAAAATTCTGGTTATAATTGGCTAGGGAGTTAGGCTAGAATACAGGGACAGGAAACAACAAATACTCAGTAATAAAAGAGCACAATGTATTTTTTATTACATTTTTAAAAATTAAATACATATTTATATTTTCAGTGCACCTGTTCTTTATTAAGTGTCTATACCATGATAGTGCTTAGGGAGCCTATTTTCCTTTGGGCCAAATAATTACTGATCTTCTAAGGCTGCAATGGTAAAGAATAGACATGAGTTTGGGGACAATACCTGGATACTGCCATTTTCTGGGAAAAGCTATTTTTTCTCAGGTGAGATAACCTTCTCCATTACAACATTTCCATTCCATTTAGGGCACCACTCACCCCTATGGTTGTGAAGGTGAGGTGGGGTAATAAACAGTTTAACCATTCATAGATTTTTATTAATTTTTTAAAATGTTAATTATTGAAATCAACATTAAAATACCATAGTAGCTAATTTACATCTGGGCAAAAAGAGAGGCATTAGAATGGGAGGGAAATGGATAGAAAAAGGAAAGACAAAAATATGTTTCTATTTACCATATTATTCTTAGAGCATGACACTCTGCATATCCTCAGCAAACATAAAAATTTCTATTCAGTTGTTGTATCACTCCATCTTTATAGAAATATTAAACTATGGATTGTTAATCAGGAGAGATATAATAATTGGTCTACTTTATTGTATAAGAACTGTTGGCTTTCAGTATCAGTTTGCATATTATATATGCATTATATTGCCTGCTTGAAACTGTTTGAATTAGCATTTAAAAATTAGATATTTGAAGTACAAAAATATTCTTAAATAAATGTGAAAAAGAAACATTGTCATACTAACCCAAATTCCTGCATGGAAATAATTGCAGATTATTTTTAGAGGAGATAGTCACTCTTCAGTTTGCTGAAATAGTCACCTGATACGTTTAATTAACTTAAATTAGCAGTTAGATTCCTGTGGGTATTTGGATCTGTGACTCCTATTCAGACCATTCTTTTAATTTCACAGGTGAGAAATAGAGTTTAATTGCAATTAGGTACAGGTGAGTTCACAGAAGACAATGGTGATAATAGAGTCTGTCTAGAAGAGAAGTCTTCTGGTTTGATTTATTTTTGCACCAGATATGATAATTTCCCCCATTTTGACAGCTCAAAAAATGTAAGCAATGGCTTTTAATTATTCTAACACTTAAACCATACTTTAAAATAGAAATTGAAACCTTCCCAATAGTGCCGTTCACTTTATTATCATGAAGTGGTTTGTCTTGAGGACATGTGCTAATTTTATTCAAATATTTTAATGAGAAATGAAATAACATTCTGAATTTCTGAAACTCATTCACATTTCTAACATTAAATTGATAAGGAGTAAACTGTTACAGTGTTTAATGATCAATTGAAATCATTTTTAAAAGGTGCAATTCATGTCCATGAATATTATTAATAAGGTATAGAAAGTAGATTTTGCTGTTTGGTTTTGCTGATGAGGGATTATTCTACTCTCTTTTTAGACATTCATCTAATTTTTTAAAAGTTTTTAATATAATTCTTTTTTTATTTGAGCGTTAGGGCTCAGGAAAATGTGAAAAACACTCTTCCTCAAACACAACAGTTCACTTCCTATAATAGGAGCAGCCTCCTTTCTAAACCTGTGCTCTGTCTGAATTTATTAGCTAGGCAAACCTAGGTTACAGACAATTAAGTATTTTACGCAAGTTCGCAAAGCAATTCAGAGTGCATGAAGCAAGCAAATCCAAACTAAAACCTTTCTCGTAAAACTAGCCATAGCTCCCAGACATCTCAGTGATTTCACTGCTTATCTCTTCGCCAGAATCTCTCACCACCCAGTTGAAATACATATCCCATAAACCTTTCTTTAGATTATTTGTAGATAATTTCTCTCTTAGCTATTATTTATTAGCTGATATGGCGAAATGATATTTAACTCTATAATGATGCTATTTAACTTTAAAATGTGTTTTGAGATAAATTTTGCATAAAAAATGGTGTAAAAAGTAGCATTTTATTGTACTGCATTATGACCAGTCATTAGGTTTGGTGAATTGGTTCTTCTTGCTAATGTTTGTGTTAAATTAAAAACACTAAATTGAGATAACCATGCATGAATCCTGCATGAGACATTAACTATAGAATGCTGGAAACAAAACCAATATCTATTGCACTATAAGTATTCAAAGGGGAAAAAATGTTAGGCTGCAAACAATGTATGATAATTTCAGTTCCCCTGGAAAGAAAATAGTATTGTTTCTATTCTAACTATATTAATGCAGTATAGTATAATTAGGAAAAAAATAAAGGTAAGTAATTACATTCAGGTGAACTGTAAACTAATGTGTTCTATGGAAGCATTATTTTCAAGTAATGAAAGAGGTGTTTTACCTATGAAGCTTGGCTGTTTCAACTTTTTAAAATTAGAAAATGAAAAAAAAATAAAAGAATAAACTCACAGTAGTTTAATTCCATGCATGCTCTTAATAGATATAAATCTACTAATTATGTGTTCGCCCTTGGGAGCTTTGAAAAAGCTTACAGTCCTTGCTCATGCCAACAGTCATTTCATTCATCTGTTACCATTTTGGTTGTTTTCCTGTCTACTGACTTTTAATAATTGAGATTGTACATTGCGCCCACTCTTTCCTCTGCAAACACTGACCCTTAGCTTCTGTGGCACTAGCCATCTGGAACTGTCTGCCCTCTTCTCTTCACATCACTGGAAACCTAATTCACTGCTTGCTAAAGTACAAAACTCCCATTTAGCTCAGCAGGAGTTTAAAGAAAGATGAGTGGCAGATTGAACACTCAAGATCTTCTACTCACTTTTGAAACGCAGCCAAAATATGACCACTCTTGTGAAAGGGATGTTTGCCATGTTAAAAGTGAACACACATTCAAAGCAAATATCAAATCAACAGTATCATATACCCTATTCATATATATCACATCCATGTCACCTATTGGAAACATATCCATCAGGGTTGCATTTCTCTGACAAGCAAGCATTTTACATTTGAGAGAGTCACAATGTTCCCATCATGTAACCAAGGCAGTAACGCCACAAAACCGTTACATTATTGAGGTAAGTAGTATAAATTATTTTGGTCAGATGGGTAGTCACTGCTGCTAAGTCACTTCAGTCGTGTCCAACTCTGTGCGACCCCATAGATGGAAGCCCACCAGGCTCCCCCGTCCCTGGGATTCTCCAGGCAAGAACACTGGAGTGGGTTGCCATTTCCTTCTCCAATGCATGAAAGTGAAAAGTGAAAGGGAAGTTGCTCAGTCATGTCCAACTCTTAGCGACCCCATGGACTGCAGCCTACCAGGCTCCTCCGTCCATGGGATTTTCCAGGCAAGAGTACTAGGGTGGGGTGCCATTGCCTTAGTTTGCCTAATTCTTTTGGATTCAAGGAAGAGGGACTTTCTCAGGTACCTGGAATTTTTGTAACTATTTATAAATAAATTGTTGACAATACAGCTAAGTCCTCCTATTACCCAGAGTAAGCAATGTAACCAGGATTCAGAGGAAGAAATTATGCTTGGTGTATGAATGTCTTTCAGAGAGTATACCTTGTATGTATTTAAAATTCAGGACAGCTATACCACATCAGTCTTTTTAACAAACTGCAAAATATTTCATTACTTGCGATTTTGAAATAAACTAATTTCAATAATTATGTTCCTCAATTATCTCTCTCCATTCTTGTTCTCTTGACTTTAGGAAGTGACGATTCAAGGCAAATGTTTTTTTCTAAGGTGCTTTTCTATATCCATTGGCCAATATGAGATAAAGTGATTAATCAGCGAAAATTTAGAAGGACTGGTAGAGAAGAGGTTCTTACATATTTAATTATTGTCCATTCAGTGCAGGTGAAGACTCGTCATTGTGTTCAGGCATCATCTCTTTCTATTCTATTGGAGAATAAAAATTATAGGTTTCCTGCTAACTTCATATATTCCACTATGATAAAAAGGAAGCAATACAGTGAATACTAACAATGCCATGACCTTTGTTACTCGTTTGCATTGAGAGGATATAGGTCTTCTTGTCTCTGTTCCATAATGCCATTTAACACTGGCTACTTAATTACCTGTATGCTGTATCATTCATTGGGCCACCCATGGATTCTGCCATCCATTGACTTTCTCAAGGATTGTTTTTGTTGTTTTCATGATAAACACAAATGCAAGTTTTACCCCAGAGTGTGCAGAGAAATTCAGATGATCGTTTATTTTCTATTCATGTTATATTTGCCATTTGGATTTTTTTTTTTTTTTTTTTAGCGTCAAAGTAGAACAGCACATCTTCTAGCCATTTCTTCTCTTGAAATTCTGAGACTGTTGTCATTGCATTATATACAGAGAATATAATCTCTTTCAAAGTTGATGACACCATGATTCTGTCATCTCTTGGGAGAAAAGGTGAGGAGCCCATGCAAAAGAATAATCCCATTTAGTCACAAATTTCACTTCTCAGCCAGCACAGCTGAAGATTCTCCCAGGACAGTACAGCATTACCACACGATTAGTAAGCAGAAGTGAATATCAATCAAAGGGCTCATTGGCTTTGCAAAGCTATCTTCTTAGACGTTTTCTAAGGAGAGAGATGTGACCCTTTCTCAGCAAATGACCTGAGTGAATACTGAGCCTGTGGAAAGGTTGGGTACCCATCATGTTATCAACAAATAAAGGACAACAGAGCCAACAGGGCCTTCTACCACCATTGCTGATTTGAGCAGCCATAAAAGCGAGGCAGGATTGCAATCAGAACACAGATGGGAGAGAGCTGAGGCACAGGCCACACACATGACTGCATAACCCAAGCCTAAGGGTCTACGGTGGAATACTGAAAGCCAGGTGTAATGTTCTCTTTTTTGGTTCCTAACTCAGAACAATGGGAAACAGTAGTTAAGGTCAGGGAATCTCTTCCGGGTGGGTTGCCATTTTAATGAGGTTAAGATTCACGTTTTGACATGCTAGAAGGAAAGGGAAAATTATATCTTTATGGGCGCTGTGGCCAGACTTCTAGCTTCCAATTCTATTGCATCCATCCTTATTGGATGGATGAAGAATTCTTTATCTCTATGGATTGAACCCTCAATCCTATAAGTCTGAGATATTGCAAAATTCATCATTTTGCTAGTGAATGCCACTGAGACTATCCGTATAACACTGTTGCTGCTGCTGCTCCTGCTGCTGCTAAGTCACTTCAGTCGTGTCCGTCTCTGTGCAACCCCATAGATGGCAGCCCACCAGGCTCCCCCGTCCCTGGGATTCTCCAGGCAAGAACACTGGAGTGGGTTGCCATTTCCTTCTCCAATGCATGAAAGTGAAAAGTGGCTCAGTTGTGTCTGACTCTTAGTGACCCCATGGACTGCAGCCTACCAGGCTCCTCCATTCATGGGATTATCAGGCTAGAGTACTGGAGTGGGGTGCCACTAACTTCTCTGCCATATAACACTAGTAAAGCTATATTTTTTTTTCCTCTATGATTTTACAAATTCAATCAAGGTTTGTCAACTTTTTTTTTTTTTTGGTAAGTCCTTATTAGTTCAGTTCAGTCTCTTAGTCATGTCCGACTTTTGCGACCCCGTGGACTGCAGCATGCCAGGCTTCCCTGTCCATAACCAACTCCTGGAGCTTGCTCTAACTCACGTCCACTGGTGATGCCAGTGATGCCATCCAATCTCTGTCATCCCATTCTCCCATCAGGAAGCTTCCACAAGCCTCTTATCCTTATCCATTAGAGGGCAGACAGACTGAAACCCACAATCATAGAAAACTAACCAAACTGATCATATGAATCACGGCATTGTCTAACTCAATGACTATGAGCCATTCCATGTAGGGCCATCCAAGACAGACAAGTCATGGTGGAGAATTCTAACAAAACATGATCCACTGGAGAAGGGAATGACAAACCACTTCAGTACTTTGCCTTGAGAACCCCATGGACATTATGAAAAGTCTTATTAAAGACACAGAAATTAGTAAAGAAACTCCAAAGATCTAATATTTACCCAATAAATGCTTTAAAATTATAAGCTCCCATGTACAATGGGTGGGTAAGAAAGCTTATTCTACCATTTTGCTTTTTGTACTGTAACTCTTACAAATTGAAATCTGTAGATATACACTGCCTTCTACCTATTTAATTTAGCCAAGTTTACACAACAAAAGTGGTCAATAGTATCTTCCACTTTAAGTAACCCTATCTTAGGATCTTTTCAGTGATGATGTAGAAGCTCAAGTTTAAAGAGATGGCTGATTCAGGAATTACTTGAGTTCTAGAAGTTCCATGGCATCAGAAATACATTTCTAGCTTTCTACTTCCATCTATATTGGTTTGATTCACAGGCATTTGAGGATTTATGGCAACTCTGGACTTATTTTTACAATTAACAGACATGTTATAAGAAAATAAGATCATCTCTTTCTCATGATTTTCACATGATTCTCCACATAGAAATGCATCCTGACAACTTTGGGCAAGTATTTCAGACATGTTAAATTACCATGTTATTGTATTTGATTTTTTGCCAAATAATTAAAACATTGTAGATGATAATATAAACATAATCACCATTTAATTTGATAAATCACTTGGAATTGCTTGATGCAAGCTTGATTTTATTTCCATTAAACTATTTATTACTACTTATTTGTAAATGTGACTTTTCCATTTCATTAATCCACATATGTCTCTTTAAAAAGCACTCAGTTTCAAAATGATGATATCTAAATAAATACAATTTATAATAGTTTTATTTTATCTTTGGATATTTCCTCTGTTTCTGTAAATAAAAGCAATCTCCCAAAGTATGTTTTTAAGAAAATATAAGGGCTTCAAAGGTATATTCAAAATTTACAGGACATTAGAACCATTTTCATGAAGTTCAGTTTTCTCTACAAAATAGTATAGCAATGCCAGTTAATAGACAATACTTCATCATAAAATATGAATAAAACTAGTTTCATTTTACTAAAATTGCACTGTTTTCTTTCATTGTATATGCACTAGTATCTTGTTCTAATTTCCTAAATGTTTTAGTATAAAATTGGATGTTGTTAAGGAAGCAAAATAAGCCATTAAATTACTCCACAGAACACAAACACAAAGCAAAGGAAAACAAGAAAATCAAGGTAGATACAGTAATGTAATAATTTCCACTAAGGGAAATGCAAATCTTTAAGCTCTTTTTTCCTCAGGTTGTAGTTTTAGTTGCTAAATCATGTCAGACTCTTTTGCAACCCCATGGACTGTAGCCTATTAGGCTCCTCTGTCCATAGAATATTTCCTTCTCCAGGGGATCTTCCCGATAAAGGGATCTTCCCGACCCAGGGGTCAAAACTGCATCTTCTGCATCCGCAGGCAGATTCTTTGTTACTGGGCCTTCAAGGGAGTTTTCTTCCTCAGGATCTTCCCTTTTTTTTGAATCCACACACAGATTGCCTAAAGTAGAGTTTTGTCTTATGCATGTAATGATCTACTCCCCAAGGCAGGAATAAGGATATATGCATGGATATTCATTTTGGAATTCCCCATTTATATGCCCTTGGATTGCCAGACTTCATTTAATGAAAATTATCTTATAATGTCAATGTTTTTCTCATCAGTCATTTTTTTTTTCTGTTTTATGAGAATCACTTTAGTTTTTCCATGCCCCAAATTTGAGTGTCCTCAGAACAAAAGATATCATTTGGTCATCTTTATATTGAATAGTTGGCTCTAATAAAGTTAAGACTTTTCTTAATTCATGCCACAGTTGGAATCATTTGCTTTATTTTAATAATCTCTTACACCTTTATTCTTTTATTTATTTATTGCCATACTATGTAGCTTGTGGGATCTTAGTTCCCTGACCAGGGATTGAACCGTTGCTCCCTGCTTTGGAAGATTGGAGTCTTAACCACTAGACCACCAGGGAAATCACTTTATTCTTCTTTTTAAATTGAAGATTCAGGTATATAGATATTGATGATCAAATTTATGTATATATTCATTGTATGCTATTACTGTAAAGAATTATTTTATTTCAACTTAGGAAAATTTGTCTTATGAGAAAATTACATTTTTAGGAATTATTTTTTAAGGCTGATTGGCAAATATTTTCGGCAAAAGGTAAGTATTTAAGGCCTGGCCTTTATCACAGTTAACAAAATCTGCCATTGAAGCGGAGAAGGCAATGGCACCCCACTCCAGTACTCTTGCCTGGAAAATCCCATGGACGGAGGAGCCTGGTAGGCTGCAGTCCATGGGGTCGCTAAGAGTCGGACATGACTGAGCGACTTCCCTTTCACTTTTCACTTTCATGCATTGGAGAAGGAAATGGCAACCCACTCCAGTGTTCTTGCCTGGAGAATCCCAGGGATGGAGGAGCCTGGTGGGCTGCCGTCTATAGGGTAGCACAGAGTCGGACATGACTGAAGTGACTTAGCAGTAGCAGCCACTGAAGCACAAAAGCAACAATAAATATTAGGCAGATGAATGAGTGAGAATGTACATACATAGATTGAAATTTGAATTGCATAAACTTTTATAAAATCTTGGACTTATTTTGATTTTTCAAACATTTTAGTGTTTAAAATGTTTAAAAAATTAGCTTGCAGGTCATATAAAAAGAGGTAAAACAGACTTATCATACAAGTTGTAGTTTGTGATCTCTTCTCTCAGACAAGGAAAATAATATATTTAATTTAAAACAGTTTCAAATGATAAATTACATAGAATACAAAATTTAAATATAACAGGATACTATAATATTAAAAGGTAAGCTTTCCCATCTTCTCTGTAGATATTTTTGCTTAATTTTTTTTTATTCATGAAAATGTACACATACACTTTTAAAAATCATAGTGTAGACTATAATTAAAAGTAGCAAAGAAAATACCCATATCTCATCTCTTGAACTCCTTTACCAAGTAGCCAGTTAAAGTATTCATGTTTTTAATACTCTAGATAGTCAATTAAGTATCTCAAAATGGTAAGATTAAACTGCTATTTGTTAATGAATCAACTTGTCCATGTTCCAGATCCAACCTGTCAATAAATCTCTCCTCATTTCTTCCTTTAAGTTATCTTTTAAATATTTTAAAATTTCTCTTGTTTATTCTATTAATACATATTTATATTAATATACGGAGAAGGCAATGGCACCCCACTCCAGTACTCTTGTCTGGAAAATCCCATGGATGGAGGAGCCTGGTAGGCTGCAGTCCATGGGGTCGTGAAGAGTCAGACATGACTGAGCGACTTCAGTTTTACTTTTCACTTTCATGCACTGGAAAAGGAAATGGCAGCCCACTCCAGTGTTCTTGCCTGGAGAATCCCAGGGACGGCAGAGCCTGGTGGGCTGCCATCTATGGGGTCGCACAGAGTCGGACACGACTGAAGTGACTTAGCAGCATATTAATATACATTAATGCATTGATTCTATTAAATATAAACAATCTTTCTGCATTACCACCATGTTTTTATTACAGTTACCAATGGTCTATTTAGTAAAATCAAAGGAAAGTTGTAAAGATTTTGTTTTGCTTTTATTTTTACCAAATTACTATGTTATAGACTATAGATGTTTTCTGCTACGATATATAATATTGAAGAATCAATTTAGAAGACATCATAGTTAATAAACAATATTTTGTTTAATTTCCCTACAGTATTTCATTTTCTTAGCTTCTGTGTAACATCAAATCTTTTTTAGTGGCTGCAGACAGGTCTGGGCTTTTGGTGTGCCACGTGTATGATGCTGATATAAATTTACGGCTGAACTTGTCTAGTGTATCACTCAGTGAATCAATGGTCTGCAACTGGCAATCAACCTAGTTCCTCCTGCTTTAATCTGGATGTTTTGCTATGATTGAAGAGCAGCGGAAACCCTGGATTTTTCTAATCTGCTATCAGTTGTTAGGGTCACAATTTCTGAAGCCTGTTTCTTCTGGCTTTATTTCCTTAACTTGCTAGAATGCATCCTCTAGTAGTTTCCTTAGTAAGCACACATGAGAGATAATTTTTCTGAATCATTTAATTTCTTTACTTTGTCTTTATACTAGATGAGTATAGCTAGATATAATTTCCAGGCAGAAAATCACTTTCCTAGCATGCATTCTTTGTATTCTGTCTTCCAGTGTTGGTCTTTTTTCCATGAGACACATGATCTTCAGTCCTTGAAAAGTTTTATTAACAGCTATTGTAGTATATCAGTCTTTTCTTTTTTATGTACTGTTCTGTCTTAAAAGATAGATCATTCTGACATTGGAATTCTTCTAATCATTTTCTGATTATTTTGTTATATATATTTTTGCTGTCTTTTGGGAGTTTACTGAGTTTCAATTCTTCTATTGAGAGTTTTACTTCCTTTTCCTTTTCTTTTTTTTGACCTCACTACCCAGCTTGTATGATCTTAATTCCCCAACCACAGATTGAACCCAGCCACAGCTGTAAGAGTGCTGAGTCCTAATCACTGGACTTGCCAGGGAATTCCCGAAAAGTTTCATTTGCTTTGACTATTACCTTTTTTTTTTCCTAAGAACATCTTTTCATTTCTCTCTTTACAAAAACCTGCATTTGTTCTTAAATTGATGCCAGACTTTCCTTTGTCATCCTGCTTTGCATTTATTTGTTTTCTGTTTTGTTTTGTTTTCCCATTCTTTCAAATAGCATTTTGTCCTCATTTTATGTTTGTACACTTTCTTTATTCCATATTTTAGAAAGTTTAATGTTTGTATATTTTCATAACTTCTGATCCTTATCTCTTTAAATTAAAAATAGGAAAGTTCTAAGTGATGACAGGTATTTGGGGCTGTATTTTGAGCTAGTCAATTGTTTGGGTTCATTTCATAGAGGCTGTTGTAGCACCAAATCTTTTAATATATTGTTTTCCAGATTGAAGCAGATAAAAGTCTTTTCATTAGGTCTCTTTGCTTTCTCCCCATAAGAATCACCTGATGTCTTGCATACAAAAGAGCTGCCTTACTGCTTATGTAATGAATATGGTGGAGAATAAGTTTTAGAATCTAGTCATTCTATGTGCTTTTCTTTTCTTTTAAACTGATACATAGTTTTCACACAGTAAAGTTCATAATCTTAACCCTAGGCTCAGTTGACTTTATATATTTTATGTATATAATTAGTCACTAGTTAGATGAGGATAGAGAACACTTTCAATGCCTAAGAAGGTTTCCTTACATTACCTTCCAGACAATATGTTGCTCAAATTAATCACTTCTGTGACCTCTATAGGTCAGTTCTTTCTATATTTGAATGTAATATAAATACAGTCATACAGTGTATAGTCTTTTCTGTCTGGTTTCTTTCAATATTATTTCCATGAAATTCATCTGTGCTATTATGTTATCATTAGTTCATTATTTTTCACTGATGTGTAGTATGACATTATGTAAATGCATCAAAATACATTTACCCATCTGATGATACACATTTAGGATGTTTCCATGTTTGGACTTTTATAAATGAAGCTGTTGTAAGCATTATTTATGCTAAGTTTATTGAACAGGTGTACATACAGTTTCAGTGTCTTAGAGTATGTATCCAGGATTGATATAATGGATCAGAACATAAATAAACATTTTATTTGATTCTGATAAAGCATCTTCTAGAATAGCTATAGCAATTTATATCTCCAAAGCAATACATGAAGGTTTCAGTAGCTTCGTTTACTTGCCAGCACTGGGGCAATTTAGTTTGAGCTTGAAACAGATCCTTTTTGTCTAATGTTAGGTTTTGTTTTTATGTCTGGCATGCTTCAGTTTCCACTTATTCCTTGGTATAGCTTTATTAAGTGAAGACTTACTTGGAGGGTAAGAACCTTATACCTAGTGGTCATCCTATCTTCTAAGGCCTGATTTCAGAGTTTTTGACTAAAATTCTGAAGTGTTTCTCAAGACTTGTTATTGAGAGGGATTTTAAAAGATATAAGAGAATGGAGAAATATATGTTGGATTAGATGATTCAATATTGCTAAGATGTCAATTTTTCTTCAATTAACCTAAAAATCCAATATAGCCTCTAATATCATCCCAGCATCCTTTTTGCTCTTGTTGAAATTTCCAAGCTGATTATAAAATGTATGTGAGAAAGAAAAGAGCTTTAAAATATCCAAATATATTTTGAAAAAGCAAAAAGTTTCTAATACTTTCACTGCTTTCCTCAGAAATGTAATAAAAACATACATGGATCAAGACGATGTGGAGTGGAATAAATATTAGAAATTGAATCAATGAAAGACCAGAATGGAGACCTGGAAATGTCCTCATTTATCCAATTGATATTTCTCAAAAGTGTCAAAACAACCCATAGTTGAAAGCGTAGCATATTTAATAGATACTTTAGTAAATTATTTCCATCAGCTGGGATTAGGCAACTGTTTTTGTAGACAAATCACAGAAAGCAATAGCTGTAAAGAAAAAAAAAAATTCATAAAGAAAGATCTTAAACAATGTTAAGTATTTTTACTAATCAAAAGACATAAAAAATAAACAGATAAATTACAGATTTAAGAAAATACAGAGAATATGTATTTGATAAAGGACTCATATTTAAAATACATATAGAACTCATGTAAGTGTATTTACAAAAGGCTATGTAATCCAGTAGAAAAATAGGCTAGTCGCTTGCACAGACACATGACCTAAGAAAACATATGAATGGCAAAAAACAGATGAAACACTACTCGATATTATTAGTTATAGTGTGTGTGTATGAAGTCGCTTCAGTCTTGTCTGACTTTATGACCCTGAGGACTGTAGCCCACCAGGCTCCTCTATCCTTGGATTCTCCAGGCAAGAATACTGGAGTGGGTTGCCATTTCCTCCTCCAGGGAATCTTCCCAACATCTCTTATTTCTTATGGATTGTCAGGTGGATTCTTTAATAATGTACTATCTAATATTATCAAGACTGATTAAAATTTAAAAAATGATAGCTGTAAAACTGCTGAGGCAGCATAACAATGGAAGTTTACAAATTGTGGTTAAATTGGTACAACCACACTGGGAAGTAGTTCATGTGATGAGTCGTAATACAAAATATATAACAATAAGGTCCAGTATATTACTATGAAATATTTATAAATACATATAATATATATATACACACATTCACAGAAAGAAACATATAAGAATGCTTTTAATGGTTTTATTTAAAATAGCCTCAAACTGAAAACAAATCAAGTGTCTATCAATAGAAAAATAGATTTACAAATTAAATCATATTAATATTCAATAATATAAAGAAATTCATTACTGGCATGTGTAAAACAACCACAATTTGAATGAACCTTGAAAACATTACACCAAGCAATATAAGCTTTAATCTGCATCATGGTAAAATACTGGGCATGAGATCTGGGGTCAGTAAAGGCAACAGAAGAGGCAAAGAAAAGAAGAACAAACATTTTTGATTCTGGGTGAACAAAAATGAAGGACATTCTTGCTGAAGAAAGGTAGGTTTATCTTCTGTACTTATAAAAGTAAATCAAAACTTCAAATATTAAAAAAGAAGTTTTCAATTACAGACTTGATGGCCAAAAATATCACTAAGTTAAAGAAATTAAGAATGTTAATTCTAAAAATATTATATAATAGATTATTAATACGTCCAACAAATTTCAGAATAAAATTTTATATGCATGGAATAAAGTGTAAATAAGCATAATAATATTACAAAATGCATGAGAACATAAATAAATTCCAATGATAGACTCAGTTCAATTCAATACCTCAGTGTGTCCAACTCTTTGCAACCCCATGGATGGTAGCACGCCAGGCTTCCCTGTCCATCACCAACTCTTGGAGCTTGCTCAAACTCATGTCCATTCAGTTGGTGATGCCATCCAACAGTCTCATCCTCTGTCGTCCCCTTCTCCTCCTGCCTTCAATCTTTCCCAGCATCAGGGTCTTTTCCAATGAGTCAGTTCTTTGCCTCAGTTGGCCAAAATATTGTAGTTTTAGCATCAGTCCTTCCAATGAATATTCAGGACTGATTACCTCTAGGATAGACTGGTTGGATCTCCTTGCAGTCCAAGGGACTCTCAAGAATCTTCTCCAGCACCACAATTCCATTCATCAATTCTTTGGCGCTCAGCTTTCTTTATAGTCTAACTCTCACATCCATAATCTCACATCCACACATGACTACTGGAAAAACAATAGCTTTGACTAGATGGATTTTTTTTTGGCAAACTAATGTCTCTGTTTTTTAATATGCTGTCTAGGTTGGTCATAGCTTTCCAGGGAGCAAGCATCTTTTAATTTCATGACTGCAGTCACCATCTGCAGTGATTTTGGAGCCCAAAAACATAGTCTGTCACTGTCTATATTGTTTCTCCATCTATTTGCCGTGAAGTGATGGGACCATATGCCATGATCTTAGTTTTCTGAATGTTGAGTTTTAAGCCAAATTTTTCACTCTCCTCTTTCTCTTTAATCAAAAGGCTCTTTAGTTCTTCTTCACTCTCTGACATAAGGGTGGTTTCATCTGCATATCTGAGGTGTTTGATATTTCTCCCAGCAATCTTGACTCTAGCTAGTGCTTCATGAAGCCCGGCATTTCACATGATATACTCGGCATAAAAGTTAAATAAGCAAGGTACCAATTTACAACCTTGACCTACTCCTTTCAATATTTGGAACCAGTCTGTTGTTCCATGTCCAGTTTTAACTGTTACTTCTTGACCTGCACACAGATTTCTTTGGAGGCAGGTAAAGGGGTCTGGTATTTCCATCTCAAGGTTCAATGCTGTAAAGAGCAATATTGCGTAGGAACCTGGAATGTTAGGTCCATGAATCAAGGCAAATTGGAAGTGGTCAAACAGGAGATGACAAGAGTTAATATAGACATTCTAGGAATAAGCAAACTAAGATGGACTAGAATGGGTGAATTTAACTCACATGACCATTATATCTACTACTGTGGGCAGGAATCCATTAGAAGAAATGGAGTAGCAATCATAGTCAACAAGAGAGTCTGAAATGCAGTACTTGGATGCAATCTCAAAAACAACAGAATGATCTCTGTTCATTTCCAAAACAAACCATTCAATATCATGGTAATCCAAGCCTATGCCCCGATCAATAATGCTGAAGAACCTGCAGTTGAATGGCAAATTTGGCCTTGGACTACAAAGTGAAGCAGGGTAAAGGATAATAGAGTTCTGCCAAGAGAACACACTGGTCATAGCAAACACCCTGTTCCAACAACACAAGAGAAGACTCTACACATGGACATCACCAGATGGTCAACACCGAAATCAGATTGATTATATTTTTTGCAGCCAAAGATGGAGAAGCTCTATACTGTCAGCAAAAAGAAGACCAGGAGTTGATGGTGGCTCATATCATGAACTCCTTATAGCCAAATTTAGACTGAAACTGAAGAGGGTGGAGAAAACCACTAGACCATTCAGGTATGACCTAAGTCAAATCCCTTATGACTATACAGTGGAAGGGAAAAATGGGTTTAAGGGACTAGATCTTATAGACAGAGTGCCTGTTGAATTATGGACAGAGGGTGATGACATTGGACAGGAGACAGGGATCAAGACCATCCCCAAGAAAAAGAAATACAAAAAAGCGAATTGGCTGTCTGAGGAGGCCTTACAAATGGCTGTGAAAAGTAGGGAAGCAAAAAGCAAAAGAGAAAAGGAAAGGTATACCCATTTGAATGCAGAGTTCCAAAGAATAGCAAGGAGAGGTAAGAAAGCCTTCCTCAGTGATCAATGCAAATAAATAGAGGAAAACAACAGAATGGGAAAGACTAGAGATCTCTTCAAGAAAATTAGAGATACCAAGGGAACATTTCATGCAAAGATGGGCTCAATAAAGCACAGAAATGTCATGGACCTGACAGAAGCAGAAGATATTAAGAAGAGGTGGCAAGAATACACAGAAGAACTGCACAAAAAAGGTCTGCACGACCCAGATAATCACGATGATGTGATTATGCACCAAGAGCCAGACATCTTGGAATGTGAAGTCAAGTGGGCCTTAGGAAGCATCACTACAAACAATGCTAGTGGAGGTGATGGAATTACAGTCGAGCTATTTCAAATCCTAAAAGGTGAAGCTGTGAAAGTGCTACACTCAATATGCCAGCAACTTTGGAAAACTCAGCAGTGACAACAGGACTGAAAAAGGTCAGTTTTCATTCAAATCCCAAAGAAAGGCAATGCCAAAGAATGTTCAAACTACCACACAATTGCACTCATCTCACACACTAGTAAAGTAATGCTCAAAATTTTCCAAGCCAGGCTTCAGCAATACATGAACTGTGAACTTCCAGATGTTCAGGCTGGTTTTAGAAAAGGCAGAGGAACCAGATATCAAATTGCCAACCTCCGCTGGATCATCGAGAAAGCAAGAGAGTTCCAGAAACATATCTATTTCTGCTTTATTGACTATGCCAAAGCCTTTGACTGTGTGGATCACAAAAAACTGTGGAAAATTCTGAAAGAGATGGGAATACCAGACCACCTGACCTGCCTCTTGAGAAACCTGTATACAGGTCAGGAAACAACAGTTAGAACTGTACATGGAACAACAGACTAGTTCCAAATAGGAAAATGAGTACATCAAGGCTGTATATTGTGATCCTGCTTATTTAACTTATATGCAGAGTAAATCATGAGAAACACTGGGCTGGAGAAATCACAAGCTGGAATCAAGATTGCCAGGAGAAATATGAATAACCTCAGATATGCAGATGACACCACCCTTATGGCAGAAAGTGAAGAAGAACTAAAGAGCCTCTTGATGAAAGTGAAAGTGGAGAGTGAAAAAGTTGGTTTAAAGATCAACATTCAGAAAACTAAGATCATGGCATCTGGTCCTGTCACTTCATGGCAAATAGATGGGGAAACATGGAAATAGTGCTAACTTTATTTTTCTGGGCTCCAAAATCACTGCAGATGGTGATTGCAGCCATGAAATTAAAAGACGCTTACTCCTTGGAAGGAAAGTTATGACCAACCTAGACAGAATATTAAAAATCAGAGACATTACTTTGCCAACAAATGTCCATCTAGTCAAGGCTATGGTTTTTCCATTGGTCATGCACGGATGTGACAGTTGGACTATAAAGAAAACTGAGTGCTGAAGAATTGATGCTTTTGAACTGTGGTGTTAGAGAAGACTCTTGAGAGTCCCTTGGACTGCAAAGACATCCAACCAGTCCATCCTAAAGGAAATCACTCCTGGATGTTCATTGACAGGACTGATTTTGAAGTGGAAACTCCAGTACTTTGGCCACCTGAGGCGAAGAGCTGACTTATTTGAAAAGACCCTAATGCTGGGAACGATTGAGGGCAGGAAGAGAAGGGGACAACAGAGGATGAGATGGTTGGATGCCATCACCGCTTCAATGGACATGGGTTTGGGTAGACTCCGGGAGTTGGTGATGGACAGGGAGAACTGGCGTGCTGTGGTTCATGGGGTCGCAAAGAGTCGGACACGACTGAGCAACTGAACTGAACTGAAATGAAAAAATTTTCCAGTTTGTTGTGATCCATACAGTCAGAGGCTTTGGTGTACTCAATAAAGTACAAGTAATGTTTTTCTGAAACTCTCTTACTTTTTCAATGATTCACCGGATGTTGGCAGTGTGAGCTCTGGTTTCTGTGCCCTTTCTCAATCCAGCTTGAACATCTGGAAGTTCACAGTTCACATACTGTTGAAGCCTAGCTTGGAAGCTAGCATGTGAGACGTGTGAAATTGTATGGCTCTTGGTGAGTGACACGCCATAATGGTTATCTGGTTCATGAAGATCTTTTTTGTACAGTTCTTCTTTGCATTCTTGCTGCTAAGTCACTTCAGTCATGTTTGACTCTGCAACCCCATAGACGGCAGCCCACCAGGCTCCCCAGTCCCTGGGATTCTCCAGGTAAGAACACTGGAGTGGGTTGCCATTTCCTTCTCCAGTGCATGAAAGTGAAAAGTGAAAGTGAAGTCGCCCAGTTGTGTCCAACTCTTAGCGACCCCATGGACTGCAGCCTACCAGGCTCCTCCATCCACGGAATTTTCCAGGCAAGAGTACTGGAGTGGGGTGCCATTGACTTCTCTACCTTTTCCTAATATCTTCTGCTTCTGTTAGGTTCATACCATGTCTGTCCTTTATTGTTCCCATCTTTGGATGAAATGTTCCCTTGGTATCACTAATTTTCTTAAATAGATCTCTAGTCTTTTCCATTCTATTGTTTTCCTCTATTTTTTTGAATTGGTCACTGACAAAGGCTTTCTTATCTCTCCATGCTATTCTTTGAAACTCTGCATTCAAATGAGCATATCTTTTCTTTTATCCTTTGCCTTTTGCTTCTCTTCTTTTCTCAATTACTTGTAAGGCCTCCTCAGACAACCATTTTGCCTTTTTGTGTTTCTTTTCTTGGGATCACTGCCTCCTGTCCCATGTCAAGAACCTCTATCTATAGTTCTTCTGGCACTCTGTCTATCAGATCTAATCCCTTGAATCTATTTGTCACTTCCACTTTATAATTGTAAGGGATTTGACTTAGGTCATACCTGGATGGTCGAGAGGTTTTCCCTACTCTCTTCAATTTAAGTCTGAAGGGACTGAGAACCTCGAGGGAATTTGACTTTGGAGGCCAGTCAATTTGATACAGAACTTAGACAGGACTGGGGAACAGACTCTTGGAGGGCACAAACAAAACCTTGTATGCATCAGGACCCAGGAGAAAAGAGCAGTGATGGCACAAGAGACTGACCAAGACTTGCCTGTGAGTATCCAGGAATCTCTGGTGGAGGTGTGGGTTGGCGATGACCAGCTACAGTGTCAGGGGCACTGGGTACAGCAGTGTGTGCATGGGGCCTTTTGAAGGAGGTTGCCATTATCTTCATTATCTTCCCCATAGTTTGGCCTCAGGTCAAACAATAGGGAGGTAACACTACCCCACTGATTAACAGAAAATTGGATTAAGGATTTACTGAGCATGTCCCTACCCATCAGAAGAAGACCCAGTTTCCCTCACAGTCTGTCTTTCCCATCAGAAAGTTTCCATAAGCCTCTTATTCTTATCCCTCAGAGGGAAGACAGAATAAAAGTCTCAGTCACTGAAAACTAATCAAACTGATCACGTGGACCACAGCCTTGTCTAACCCAAGGAAACTATGAACCATGCCATGTAGGCCCTACATGGCATGGCCACCCAAGATGGACCAGATCATTGTGGAGAGTTCTGAAAAAACATGGTCCACTGGAGAAGGCAATGGCAAACCACTGGCATATTCTTGCCCAAGAACCCCATGAACAGTATGAAAAGACAAAAAGATAGGACACTGAAAGATGAACTCCCCAGGTTGGTAGGTGCCCAATATTTTACTGGAGAAGAGTGGAGAAATAACACCAGAAAGAATGAAGAGATGGAGCCAAAGCAAAAACAATACCCAGTTGTGAATATGACTGGTCATGGAAGTAAAGTCCGATGCTGTAAAGAGCAAAATTGCATGGTGTAGGGGTTTTTACAGACTGGGCCCTGCGGACCGGAGTCAATGAAAAGAAAGAGAGGAAAATAGAGAGAGCACAGTATCTCTCTGGTTACGTGGAAAACCAATGAAGCCCACATACAGGACTTGTACCGCTCACGAAGGCACAGGGCATCCTCTCAAGGAGGTCTTGAAAGCCCAGGCGAGAAAGTGAGCTCAGCAGGCTTCCATATTCTGAAGAGAATAAAGACAGAAAAAAGGGTGCAGGGGACCCAGGTCTCTAGTGGCACAAGGGTATTTTATTAGCAGAAATGCAGGCTTATATATCTTAGTAAAATAAAATGATTATTCAGCCATTACAAAGGATGAAATTCCATCAGTTGCAACAAAATGGATAGTCTAATACATACAAGGTCACTGATGTTGAAAAGAGTCACTGAAGGGAGATACTGAAAGGAATCCAAACAGGTACCCTTTCCTATGATCTCAGTCCTGAGAAATGCATGCAGCTCTACTCATTCTTAGAATAGGAACTGATAAGGAACAGAGAATCTTTGAGAAATGGCACACAAAGGGAGAAAAATGCAACATATTGGGTTCTTTAAAGCTGAACATCCCCTGACACATGGGGACCTGGAATATTAGGTCTATGAATCAAGGCAAATTGAAAGTGGTTAAACAGGAGATGGCAAGAGTAAACATCGACATTTTAGGAATCAGTGAGCTAAAATGGTTGGGAATGGGAGAATTTAACTCAGATGACCATTATATCTACTACTGTGGGCAAGAATCCCTTAAAGAAATGGAGTAGCCCTCATAGTCAACAAAAGAGTTCAGAATGCAGTACTTGGATGCAATCTCAAAAATGACAGAATGATCCCTGTTCATTTGCAAACAAACCATTTAATATAATAGTAATCCAATTCTATGACCTGACCAGTAATGCTGAAGAAGCTGAAGTTGAATGGTTCAATGATGACCTAAAAACCTTCTAGAACTAACACTCCCAAAAAATGTCCTTTTCATTATAGGGGTCTGGAACACAAAAGTAGGAAGTCAAGAGATACCTGGAGTAACAGGCAAATTTGGCCTTGGAGTACAAAATGAAACAGGGCAAAGGCTAACAGAGCTTTGCCAAGAGAACACACTGGTCATAGCAAACACCCTCTTCCAACAGCACAAGAGAAGATTCTACACATGGACATCACCAGATGGTCAATACCAAAATCAAGATGGAGAAGCTCTGTACAGTCAGCAAATCAAGACAGGGAGCTGCCTGTGACTCAGATCATGAGCTCTTTACTGACAAATTAAGACTTAAATTGAAGAAAGTAGGGAAAACCACTAGACCACTCAGGTATAATCTGAATCAATGATAGATTAGCATTTTCAAAATATGCTTACATTATAAATTATAAATCAAGTTCAATATGTTAATGACATCTCTCTCCACTTTCTGTTATCAGGCTCAAAAAAAGATTTTTAAATTTTCTTTCTGCCTGCCCCACATCCAGTTTGTAGCTATGGGATTTGAATTTGCTAAATAATCTAGAATCCCTCTGTTTTTCAGTGTTCTCATAGTCAAATGTTGACAATCACATTTGTGTTGAGATTGTATGCATTACTGAATATGAGAATGTTTTTGGCTATTAAATGATAGCAAGTATTGTTAATCTCGGAGAAAACAAAGATAATGTTCTCTCCCTTTAAAGAAGAAAATATTATCTAAGAAGTAATCTTTCAATTCAAACCTTTTCATTTAATTCTTAAGATCACATTCCCCTGCAGAAAGAAAGAATATCTCAAGATGTGTAAATAGAAAATATTTTCCCCAAAGTTTTGGTATATCATTGCAACATTTAGACTTGTTGTTGTATTGGGAAAGGGTACACATTTTAGAATTCTATGATTGATATTTTGAGAGGCATAGATTTAATTTGAAAAAAATAGTATCATTTACTGTACAAAGTTTGAAGACAATTAGAGGAAAACTTATGAAATGGTTTACTATCCCATGCTACACAATAAAGTCAACATTTATTCAACTCTCTCTCACAGTTTATATTAAGCACTGTGCTAACTGTTGATTTAGCTACATTATCCATATAAAATTCTATTATTATCTCCACTTTAGAGATAACTGGGTTTTAGAGATTAGGTATATTGCTCAAGGTTACATAGATGATAATAATTAGGAATTGGTAAAACTCAGATATTGCTGATGATAAATCCAAGATAGTAAAAATTCCTCTTGTAGCTGAGAAGTGTGGTGTCAGTACAGCAATATCAGAATTATCTGAGGTGCCCACTAAAAATGCCTATTCTTAGGACCCACAGAAAATGTGCTAAATCTGACTATTCTAAAATACCAGCTCTCTAGGGTGAGAGCTGGTATTTTAAATGTAATCTTCAGATTGTTAAGTTTGAGAACCAAATATACTATATTTATTAGGTTAGCTATATATATAATATATATATATATATATTTATATTTATATATATGAGCTTCCCTGGTGGCACAGATGGTAAAGCATCTGCCTGCAATGCAGGAGACCTGCATTTGATCCCTGGGTTGGGAAGATCTTCTGGAGAAGGAAATGGCAACCCACTCCAGTACTCTTGCCTGGAGAATCCCACGGACGGAGGAGCCTGGTGGGCCACAGTCCACGGGGTTCAGAAAGGAAAAAGATAAAAGATAATGATAGTGTATCAAAAGTAGCAATTTGACATATATAGATAAGTGAAATATAGCAATAAAAAGTGAATCTAAAGGAGATTAAAAAGTAACTTTACAGTGTAAAAATGGCAACCACTACTTTAGCAGATGATGAAGATCAATTTCAACAGTAATAAGTCATGTTTTTAATGTACCTTTTATATGATGTGATGAAAATGGAAATTTACCTTTGTGATTTTCTCATGGCAAATCTGTAATACCAAACTAATCATAAGAAAAACATAAAAAAAAAATCAGTAAACAGACAGTCTTCTGAATATCTGACTAGTACTCCTCAAAATTATTAGTCATTCAAAAAAAAAAAAAAAACCTGAGATATGGTCAACAGGAACCTGATCTATAATATATAAATTCATCTTATTTTCTTGGATAGGATCCCAGAATACAAAATTATATATAAGTTAAAAATTAAGGAAATACAAATAAAATATAAACTTTAGTTAATAATACTATATGTATATTACTTCATTAATTGTAACAGATATACCATATTGGTATAAGACGTTAATAATAGAAGAAGATCTGGGAACTCTACTATTTTCATAAATTTTCCAGAAATCCAAAATTGTCCTTGAAAATCTCAATCTTATAAGTTGAATATAGTGAGAAAATAAAATGTAAAATCTCAAAACTAATGTTATTAGTAATATCACGTAATAAGATTAAGTGAAACTGATGAAAAATAAAACACTACAATGATTTTTTTTAAAAGATCGAATTTAAAAAATAATAGATTTAAAACTAAAATAATCTCACCTAATAAGTAATAGAAAAGTAAATTACCCTGGTAAATATAAAATACAGAATTCAAAACTTAATATAAACACAAACATTATGCTATAGGTTGAAGCTGAAAGTGCAGACTGAAAATTTTGGGTGCTTATGTGGGGTATGTAAAAGTAGAGATGGTCAAAAAGATATACTCAGAGTAAAATTCCAAAAAGAGAGATTTGGAACCAGGCCTTTTAATTTTTACTGGTATATTTTGCTCTGGGAGAATTTAGCTTTCTTATGATAAGATTTTTAAATAAGTGAACATTACCAGCTAAGTTTGTACCTCAACCTCAAGTAGACACTGGCAGAAAAGACTGTTAGAGGATCTGAGGGGAAGAAAGCACTTTACAGACCTCTTATGTCCATGCATTTGTAGAATCTTTGCAGCTTTCCCACAAGTGAGCATATACATCCTCAGTGAAGAAACAAGGATGGATATTTCAAACTTCCCTGTAAAAATATATGAAAATGTACATAAAAGGTTTATAACCTTACTCTTATTCACTCACTTTGTCATCTTCTCACACAAGAAAATGAATTTTAATGAAAAAATGCTCAGTTGTTCCTCTACTAACTGTTGTTAAGTCTTTTTCTCTCTCTGTGTGTTTCTCTGTCTCTCTCTCACAGTCTTTCTTGTACATATGTATACATACATATATGTGTATATATATATATATTATACATGTATATATATATATACACACATATATAATATATCAAAAAAGAGACATTAAGTATGTATATGTATATAATATATATTATTACGTATATGTATGTAATAATCTAAGAAAGTGCATTGAAGATCGAGACAATTATGTCTCTACCTGAATAGGACATTTGAGTCACTCCCAGTCATAAGAAAAATCCCTCTTGCATAATCTTCCATTATCCCACTCTGGTCAGAGTTCACCCTCAGATGTCAAAATTTTCCAGTCAGTTTAAGGTTGGCCTATGACCAAGTATACACTCACAAGGTGTAGCTAAACAACATTTATGACTTCCATAGTAAGTATTAGTCATAGAAAAATTAATGATAAAGGATAATTCAACAGCATAAGAAACAAAGTGATACATCAAAAGATTCTACCTGTTCTGAGTATTCAAGCTTTATTTTACATTCTGTTTTATTTTCTCTTTATAAAATGTATGAAAATTTCTTCCTGGAATTATCTATAGTGGAGAATTTAAACTGTGATTACTTATTTCAGTGGTGTGTAGCTGATAATCTGTGCTGACTCACCCCCCTCTAATCAGGTGTAATGAATTGCTAAAATTTTATTTGGAGACATCTTAACAACAAATGTCCAGTCCCTGGATCTGAATAAAATAATGGAATAATTCTTAGAGATTCTTTAGCAATTTTTTTTTCTTGTCTTGTGAAAGTAGTAAATCTCATTTAATATATGTGATATTTCCTAAATTTTATAGCCAGTTATTGTCACACTTCTATGGAAACTAGCATTCAGCTATATTTACTCACTAAACATCAATTTTACTTGTAGCCAATACATAACCTGATAAATATTTGGTATATTTATAAAAATCTCAGTTTCAGATCTAAAGTCAACTAACAGAAGAATATTCTTTAAAAATAAGGAACAGGAGAAACTATAATACATTCTTCCTGTAAATGGTCTAACAGAGATGAGAAAATAAGATAGATGTGAGACTTGGAATTATAAAACTTCTGTAAGAAAGCATAGGGGAAAGCTTCTGACATTGGCCTTGGCAACAATTTTTCAGGCAATAAAAGGAAAAATAAACAAGTGTAAATATAACAAGCTACAAAATTTCTGTATAGCATTCAACAAGATGAAAAAGAAATCTACATAATGGAAGGAGATATTTGTAAATGATTTATCTGATAAGTAGTTAACATCCAAATATGTAAGGAAATGATACACCTCAAACAGTTCACTTCAGTCACTCAGTCCTGTCTGACTCTTTGCGATCCCATGGACTGCAGCACACCAGGCTTCCCTGTCCATCCCCAACTCTTGGAGCTTATTCAAACTCATGTCCATTGAGTCAGTGATGCCATCCAACCATCTCATCTTTTGTCATCCCCTTCTACTCCTATCTTCAATCTTGCCCAGCATTAAGGTCTTTCCCAATGAGTCCACTCTTCACATCAGGTGGCCAAAATACTGGAGTTTCAGCTTCAGCATCAGTCTTTCCAATGAATATTCAGGACTGATTTCCTTTAGGACTGACTGATTGGATCTCCTTCAGTCCAAGGGATTCTTAAGAATCTTCTCCCTAACACCATAGTTCAAAAGCATCAATTCTTTGGCACTCAGCTTTCTTTATGGTCCAACTCTCACATCCATATATGATTACTGGAAAAACCATAGCTTTGACTAGATGGACATTTGTCAGTAAAGTGATGTCTCTGCTTTTTAAGATGCTGTCTAGGTTGGTCATAGCTTCTTGTTGAAGGAGTAAAGGAAAGATAAACCTCAATAGCAAAAATAAAACAAACAAACAAACAAACCACAAATAATCCAATTAAAAAATAGGCAAAAGACCTAAATGGACTTTTTTCTAAAGAAGACATAGAATTGGCCAACAGGTATATGAAAAGGTACTCACCATCAATAATTAGAAAAATGCAAATCAAAGCCACAATGAGACATTGTCTCACGCCTGTAATAGTGGCTATTAGGAAGAAGACAAAGCATATCAAGAGCTGACTAGCATGTAGAGAAAGGGGAAACTACATTATTAGTGAGAATGTGAACTGGTACAGCTATTATGGAGAATAATATAGAGTTTCCTCAAAAAACTAAAAATATAACTACCATATGATCCAGCAATATCTCTTCTGATCCATATTCATTGAAATGAAATCAGTACCTTGAAAAGATATCAGCTCCATTGTTCATCGCAGCACTTCTTAAAAATGCCAAGATATAGAAACAATCTAAGTGTTCATCAACAGATGAGTGGCTAAAGAAACTGTGGTTTAGATATACAATGGAATGCTATTTATTCAGCCTTTAAAATGAAAGAGATCCTGCCATTCACAACAATGTGCATGGATTCGGAGGACAGTACACTAAATGAAATTAACCAGACATAGAAAACGAAAGAAAAAGAAAAACGTGCATGATCCCATTCACATGTGAAATGCACAAATGTCAAATACATAGAAGCAGAGAGTAGAAGTGTAGTTACTAGGGATAGGAAGCTGGGGAAATGGGGTTTGGTTGGTCAAAGGGTGCAAAGTTGCAATTATATACAGCTGTGTATTCAATATTATGATACAGTAACTCAGTCACAACTTAGCTACTGAATGATAACAATTACAACAATAAATTCAAATTGACTTACAACAATGTAATTAAACTTCCATGACTGCAAATGTTATAGTATGAAAAAAACACCATTTGCTATAAGTGAACTCATATTTGAATTATATTCACTTAAAATAAATGAATAGGTTATAATAAAATCACAAAATAATTTACACAAAATAATCCATAGGTAAAATGCAAAAACTCTGCTTTTATGTCCTGCTGCTGCTGCTACTAAGTCGCTTCAGTCGTGTCCAACTCTGTGCGACCCCGTGGACTGCAGCCTACGAGGCTCCTCCATCCATTGGATTTTCTAGGCAAAAGTACTGGAGTGGGGTGCCATCACCTTCTCCGTTGTGTCCTAGCAAAGTATAAAATATTCAAAAACATTCAGAAGAATAAAAATATTTTTAAAAAACTAATTCCAATTACCTAAAATATTTTAAAGATTATAAGTAGCAATACATTTGCTTAAAAAGTCATTCTTCACAACTCAGGCACTCAGAAAAGCCTATGAATCATTGTGACATTGAATTAAAATGTACCATTAATGTAAAGTTTAGCTGTGAAATTAGAATGTTCAGGATAACTGTGATTTTCTTATAGTGAAATTATTTGGTACCATAAAGCATGATGGCATAAATATTGTTCGTTAATGCTACTATAAAATGAACTTTACTGTGGAACAATCAGTACTACTCTTTATAATATCTAGACAATGTTATAAGTTGTATCACTATACCAATCTTACAGTGACTTAAACAGTATAAACAATGTTGTTAGGCTTTGGTATCAATATCTCAAATAAATACACAAATATATTGTCTGAACACATCTCTTACTGATATGCAGTGACCAGTATTTTTTTTTTAATTATAAGTCAGAATAGGCGATTGTAACTCCCAGTGAAACAATACAATGTCAGTGTGTATCTGTTTTAATTCTTTTGTATCACTTGATTTAACAAACACCTCAGTTTACTTAGTGTGAAATGAGGGCAAATGGCAATCACAGCATTCTTTCCCAGAAATAGGGAAAGAACATATGTCTTCTCTAAAGTCAATATTTATTTGATTGGAAAGAGCCATAATAATTACTTATTGATTTTAAAATTCTTTAGAGTAATACTTTAAAAAATCTGTGTCAAAAGAGAATCCAAGCCTTCAAGAAGGTATCCAAAGCTCACACAATTTCTAAAATCCTCTCCACAGAGAAACAAAATTAAATTCCAAAAGCATGATTGAGTACCTACAACACTAGGTCATTTATTTGGGATAAAAAGCAACTGATTAACAATGTGAAATATTGATATATAAAGTTATATATATTGATATATAAAGTTATATTATGGAGTAACTTTTCCATAATTTGTATTGTGCAGCTGTATTTCAATTATATCCATAAAATGAAAAGGCAAGCTTTTAAATATTACTTAGCTTGCATTATTGACAAACTTGAAGACAAAAGAACATACAATACCAATAGAACATTATGGAAGGTTTTGCTTAATACTTGTTATTTTAATTGAAAGTCAATATAATCACCATATCAATGTGGAATGTAATGCTGTTAAAGAGCAAAAGATAGCAGTACAAAAAATGAAATCTATTAAAAAGCAAATAAACATTAGAATAGCTATAAATGGAGTATAATCTTTAAAAATTGTGACTCACTATATTGCAAACCTGTAACTTACATAATATTGTACATCAAATATACTTTAATAAAAAAGAAAACATAAGGTAAAAGTTGAAAACTTAAGATGTGTTACATAAGAGCTTTAATGTGATACTTTGAAGTTTATCATTCATTCTCACCTTTAAAATACATTTTATAACAAACCAAATACACTTTACAAAAATGTATCACATAATACTGACAAGTGAACCAAAATTATCAGTCAGAGAATTCAAGAGACATACTGAGTGGTCATTTAGATTAGACTTTAAATAAAATGAGCAAAATTTCAACCATTCTTTATAATATCAGGCTACCATGTCATACAACTACAGTGTGAGAGGCAACTGATCTGGCATACTATCTGAAGATAGAAAAGAAAAATATTAATTCTAGGTGAAATTACTGTGGAAGAAGAAAAATCAAATATAATTCTATTCTCATGGAGGTTACAGATTATTAATTTGAGATCTATATTCTTTTTTTCTATACATGTTTATAGCAGTGTCCATTGAGTATTATTTTAACTGTATCCCATAAGTTTTGGAATGTTGTGTTTTCATTTTAATTCATCTCAGAGTATTTTCTAATTTCTTTTGTGATTTCTTTTAGGACCTAATCATTGTCTAGTTCATTGTCGTTTAACTGCCATATTGTTTTAAATTTGACAAATATTCTGCTGCTATTAATTTCTAATAAGATTCTACTGAGATACAGTAACATGCTTCATATAATTTCAATCCCTTCAAAATTGCTAACATATGTTTTATGGCCTAAAATAAGATCTACCTTGGACCGTACTTCATGTACACTTAAAAAGAATAGGTTTTCTGCCATTGTTGGAGGGAGGTAGTGTTCAGTAGATGCCCATTAGGTCCACTTCTGTTTTAGTATTGCATACTACTATGCTGAGGGGTGGGGGTGGGGAGCAGGAGTGAATAGATCCATTTGTCGTTGTTTAATCGATCCTTTGACAGATGTGTGTGAGCTAAGATACAGGGTGAGCAAGCAGATGAGTTTGTCCTGTCTCCCCTGCTGGGCAGAGGGCAGTTCACCCCCATATCGCTCCTGGCACCCCCAGAGGTCGACAGTCTGGAGCGCTGATCACCAGTGGGGCCTTGGAGCCAGTCTACTTGGGTTGGAACCCTGGTTCTGCCCCTCTGAGCTGGCTGTGTCACCTAAGGCTTGAAGGTGGCTTCACATCTCTGGGCCTCCGTGCCAGTCACTGTGTTGGAGAGTTAATAGCAGCACTGCCTCAGAAGCTTTGGTGAAAATTCTGAGTTCCTTCCTTAGTGCTGCATTCAAAACGTATTCGGAGAAGGCAATGGCAACCCGCTCCAGCGTTCTTGCCTGGAGAGTCCCAGGGACGGAGAATCCTGGTAGGCTGCCGTCTATGGGGTCGCACGGAGTCGGACACGACTGAAGCGACTTAGCAGCAGCATGCTGAGTGCCGTATGAGTCACTTCTATCTTCTCTAATCTATTTTATTATTTATTATTTTATATTTTCTCAGAATTGCTTGAAACGTTGGATACACAAGTTTTTCTTTTGTAAATAATTTTTCCTTTGAGAGGGCCACTCAACTCTTTTGGCACATACATGCCAGTTCTCTGTCATGCTATTTGAAGAAAGAATTGAGCTTATCACATGATCCATATGAATGAGTTTCCTTTCCTTAACTCCTAACATTTTGAATTATAATAAAGATTTTTAATCTGAAAACAATATAATAATATCATTTCTGTTAAACTAAATGCTTTAAAGTCACACAAAACAGTAAACCTTACAAGATGTCTTCTACTTAGCACTCAAAGCCTACTATCCTGTCATACAATTTCTTCCTTTCACCATAACACTTCTAGTCTGATTTATCATTTCTTTGTACCTGTAAATTTCCAACTTTTTCTTCTTTGCACATAGATTCTGATAATGACATTCCCTTTGCACAATGTTTATTCTTAGCAGAAATCCCTGTCTTTCACTCAGTGTGTATTTCAATATCACCTTCTCTGGAGCTTCCCTGTAATTTCCCTGAGGCACTCGGGAGCTCTTACTTCTAAACTTCTACAATCCTTTTATACTTATGAGACTTGCTACTGTTATTTTAAGTGGAAAAGAGGAAATCTAAGGAATTAAACTAAAATTAATTCTTTGAGTTTCAATAAATGAGGTTAATGCTTGTCTTTCTCACTGGTAAAATGGCTATATGAATAAATATATCAGGCTGTCTATGCATAATGAAAGTATACATGTAAGTGCAGTTTTTTAAGCAATCAATAATTACAAATTAAAAATAAAACTGTTAGCTTTCTTCAGTAAATTGGTTCATCTATACTTTATCGAATCTTTATATGCTGTTCCTTTAAGAAATCTTGTGAAAATTTCATTCCTGTTTCTTTAGTTATTTCTCACTGGCTCTCAATACTTTGTATCTGACAGAAATTCAAATAATTGGCTCTCTCATAGGGCCTGTTTGTGAAATCTTTGTAGGTCCTATGAGACTTCCTCTGTGCACAGTTCTCTGAAATGGAAGTTTAACTGTTGCTTAACTTTGTCCAACCTTGCAGCTCCATCCCTAGTGATATGATGTAGAGCAGCAAGACAGTTGTAACTCACTTTTCCCTTGTGTCCACTCAGTTCATGGATAACTCACTCATATTTAACAAATCAAAATATAGTCTATTATACCGTTGTCCGTATTTCCCTTCTATCTCTTTTCTCAGTCTCATTCTTCTAGGCTTAAATACACATAGGGAGAAGATCACCAAATATGTTACCTAACCAGAATCCAGATGGAAAAAGAAATTCAGATCCACATCCAATACATAGTCTTATTTTCCAAAAATGAAATTGTTCGATACTGTTGGGGCATCTCATCTCAGCAGAATAAAGGAGAGAGGGAGTAACATCCCATCAAAACCACTACAGTTTAATTGGACAATTTCTTTATGTATGTATATATATTCCCTGGTGGCTTGGTGGTAAAGAACCTGTCTAGCAATGCAGAAGATATGGGTTTGATCCCTGGGTCAAGAAGATATGGCAGAGGAGGAAATGGCAACCCAGTCCAGTATTCTTGCCTGAAAAGCTTCATGGACAGAGGAACCTGGGTGGGTATAGTCCATGGGGTCACAAAAAGTTGGACACAACTAAGTGACTAATGACTAAATAATATATATATTAATAATATATATTATTTAAGTGATTAGTGATGGTGGTAGGGAAGGCCATGACTATTTAGTCTTTTAGAAAACTTTAGAGGAAATTCACTTATTAAATTTTGGTAACTCTTCTTAAATTATTGAATAAAAAATAAATTGTCAGTTCCAAATCTAGTAATTCTAAGTAAGTACTACATCAATATTCTCATAGATAAGAACTATAAACTCTAGATAAAGTATAAAATACAATGACCTAAAGGTATCAGAGAGTAAAAGCAAGTAGACGGAAAAGTGTGTGGAAATTTTTATGAAAGGAATAACAGAGGGTGAGTTTTCAATTTTTATTATTTTAGTCTGAGTGCAGGCTGTGATACAAGCAGACAAGACTTCTGGTAGAAAACTCAGTTTTTAAGGGCCAAAAGAGTAAGAAGTCAGGGCAAAGATATCTGCTAAAAATTGAGAATAGAATCTCTAAAAGATAATTATCAAGTAGGGAAACCCAATATTATGCAAATCAATTCTATACAAATCATTAGATTATTTTGTCCAATACATATGTGGGAAAGACATGAAACAACCTAAAGACAAAATAAGTAAACTGAACTATAAACTACCATCTAAGAGAAAGATTGTGCATTTTGCCCTTCAATAGTACTTGACAATATATAAGGAAATATGCTTTCTGCCACATAGCATAACAATATTCAGTATAAAATCCAAACTTACCAAATATAATTATAATCAGAAAAATGTGGTTTATGGTTCAGAGAAAAAAAAACAGTCCATGGAGATAGACTCTGAGATGACCACTCATTGGAATTAGCATACAAGAATATTAAAGCAGTAAATATGCATGTGTACCTGCTTAGTCACTTAGTCGTGTTTGACTCTATATGACTCTTTGGACTGGAGCCACCAGGCTCCTCTGTCCATGGGATTTCTCAGGTAAGAAGACTGGAGTGGGTGGCCAGTTCCTTCTCCAGGGGATCTTCTTGATACAGGGATCGAACCTGTGTCTCTTGTGTCTCCTGCACTGCAGGCAGATTCTTTACCCATTGAGCCACCGGGGAAGCCCCAGAGCAGTAATTATAACTATAATGATTATAAAATCAAATATACTGACAATGAAGAAAAAGAGAAAATCTTAGCAGAAAAGTAGAAACGATGACAAAATCAAATGCAATTTCTATAATTGAAATATAGTAATATGTAAAAATTTGAGTAATCAAATCACTTGACTCTCAGATATAAACACAGAAACAAGGCTTCCCTGGTGCTTCAGATGGCAAAGCATCCCCCTGCAATGAGGGAGACCTAATTTTGATCCCTGGGTTGGGAAGATCTCCTGGTGGAAGGCATGGAAACCCACTCCATTTTTCTTGACTGGAAAATCCCAGTGAGACAGAGGAACCCAGAGTGCTAGAGTCCACTGGGTTGCAAAGAGTTGGACATGACTCAGTGACTAAGCACAGCACAGCCACTTCTACATATTAAAACATAAAGCTAATATGTTAGCACAATACAGTAACACTTCTAAAATATAAATATGCATCAGTGTAGTGCTATATAAAGCATTAAAAACACTCTAAATGTAACTAATTAGTATGTTACAATAGAATAGGAAAGACTAGAGATCTTTTTCAAGAAAAGTAGAGATACCATGGGAACACTTCATGCAAAGATGGGCTCAATAAAGGACAGAAATGGTATGGGCCTAACAGAAGCAGAAGATAGTAAGAAGAGGTGGCAAGAATACACAGAAGAACTGTACAAAAAAGATCTTCATGACCCAGATAATCACGATGTGTGATCACTCACTTAGAACCAGGCACCCTGGAATGTGAAGTCAAGTAGGATGTAGGAAGCTTCACTACGAACAAAGCTAGTGGAGGTAATGAAATTCCAGTTGAGTTATTTCAAACCCTGAAAGATGATGCTGTGAATGTTCTGCACTCAATATTGCAGCAACTTTGGAAAACTCAGCAATGGCCACAAGACTGGAAAAGATCAGTTTTCATTCCAATCCCTAAGAAAGGCAATGCCAAAGAACGCTCAAACTATCACACAATTGCACTCATCTCACACGCTAGTAAAGTAATGCTAAAATTCTCCAAGCCAGGCTTTAACAAATGTGAACTGTGAACTTCCAGATGTTCAAGCTGGTTTTAGAAAAGGCAGAGGAACCAGAGATCAAATTGCCAACATACACTGAATCATCAAAAAAGCAAGAGAGTTCCAGAAAAACATCTACTTCTGCTTTATTGACTATGTCAAAGCCTTTGACTATGTGGATCACAATAAACTGTGGAAAATTCTTCAAGAGATGGGAATATCAGACCACCTGACCTGCCTCTTGAGAAACCTGTGTGCAGGACAGGAAGCAACAGTTAGAACTGGACATGGAACAACAGACTGGTTCCAAATAGGAAAAGGAGTTCATCAAGGTTGTATATTGTCACCCTGCTTATTTAACTTATAGGAAGAGTACATCATGAGAAATGCTGGGCTGGAAAAAGCACAAGCTGGAATCAAGATTGCCAGGAGAAATATGAATAACCTCAGATATGCAGATGACACCACCCTTATGGCAGAAAGTGAAGAACTAAAAAGCCTCTTGATGAAAGTGAAAGAGGAGAGTGAAAAAGTTAGTTTAAAACTCAACTTTCAGAAAACTAAGATCATGGCATCCAGTCCCATCACTTCATGGCAAATAGATGGGGAAACAGTGGCAGACTTTTTTGTGGGGGGCTCCAAAATCACTGCAGATAGTGACTGCAGCCATGGAACAAAAAGACGTTTACTCCTTGGAAGAAAAGTTATGACCAACCTAGACAGCACATAAAAAGCAGAGACATTACTTTGCCAACAAAGTTCCATCTTGTCAGAGCTATGATTTTTCCAGTAGTCACATATGGTTGTGAGAGTTGGACTATAAAGAAAGCTGAGTGCTGAAGAATTGATGCCTTTGAATTGTGGTGTTGGAGAAGACTCTTGAGAGTCCCTTGGACTGCAAGGAGATCCAACCAGTAAATCCTAGAGGAAATCAGCCCTGAATATTCATTGGAATCACCCATGTTGAAGCCTAAACTCCAATACTTTGGCCACCTGATATGTGAACTGTCTCATTTGAAAAGACCCTGATGCTGGGAAAGATTGAATGTGTGAGAAGAAGGGGACAACAGAGGATGAGATGGTTGGATGGCATCACTGACTCGATGGACATGAGTTTGAATAACCTCCAGGAGTTGGTGATGGACAGGCAAACCTGACGTGCTACAGTCCATGGGGTCTCAAAGTGCTGGACACGACTGAGTGACTAAACAGAACTGAATTACAAATAACAAATAAATCAAAGTGCTTCTGGTAAACCAAGATATATAATTCTATTAATTTGGGTCTCGGTTTGTTAACCTTGTAGGGATATCCTGAATGAAAAATATAGATTAGTATCTGGGAAGTAAATAAGGCTTTTAAAAAATAAGGTGTATCAAGAAATTAAAGGCTTCTGCAAGTTCTCTTGCTGTATCAATTTCCAATGCTTTTACTGGTCATTAATTTGTAGTCCAGGTGACGCTTGTTCATTTCTATCAATACAATGTGCATGCTGACATATATCTTCCCTGTACTAACGATCTGAGTTCTTAATGACAATCATGTGTATAGGTGGATACTGCTATCTCTTAATTGAGGAAAGTTAATGTTTCAGAAAAAAATATAATAGAAAAAGAAAACTATTAAGCAGATGACAGTTATAGGCAATTCAGTAACTTTATGTAAGAGACACCGATTATCCAAATATTGTAGTTCAATATTTAAAAGTCATGGTAAATAAGAGACAAGGAAAAAATTAGTGATTGTTAGCCCCTCCTGTTGTGGTCTCAGCTCTGACTCAGCACAGATTGACAAGACTGAAGATTCTAAACAATTAGTGTAAACAATCTTGCCAAAAATATATCTTCCCCACAAATCCATTGATAGTGTTTTTTCAATTTGATTTTACTATTCTGTTGTATAGGAGAAGGCAATGGCACCCCACTCCAGTACTCTTGCCTGGAAAATCCCATGGATGGAGGAGCCTGGTAGGCTGCAGTCCATGGGGTTGCTAGGAGTTGGACACGACTGAGCGACTTCCCTTTCACTTTTCACTTTCATGCATTGGAGAAGGAAATGGAACCCACTCTAATGTTCTTGCCTGGAGAATCCCAGGGACGGGGGAGCCTGGTGGGCTGCCGTCGATGGGGTTGCACAGAGTCGGACACGGCTGAAGCGACTTAGCAGCAGCAGCAGCAGCAGCAGCATTCTGTTGTATACCACTGAAAATATAGCAATTAGGTGAAATTTTTGAAATGAATAATGCTTTCAAATGCTTTATACAAGGGTGCATATCAGAGTTCTCCACAGATACTGATTCTATAAATAAAAAATAAGACACATTTTATTATATACAGATCTCCAGTACATTACCAAATTTTGATAATATACATGGGATACTGGAACATTTACAATTAAGGTTCTTATAAGCTATTTTTTCTTATCAATTTTGAGAGGCTTCATTGCCTTAAATTATTTCCTCCAGTTTTAAAATATTTTAAATACTCTTTCTTGATTTTAATGAATTTAAATGTTTAGTTTTTATTCATCTGTATTTCAAATATGTTTTTTTTCAAAATAATGCAAACACTTAAAATGTTTATTTTCATATTTCTAAAATGAAAAGACTTCTAATGGCATATTTTAAGAGATGCTTATTTTTTGGTGGGAGTTGTCTCTACTTTCTTATTTAAGACAGATACAGTTTATGTAGTGTTATGTTTATTTATTTATTAATCTCTATTAGACCTTGAAGTGTTTATCAATACTCTTGTCACATAAGATAAGATTATTGGAGCTCTGTCAGCTAGTTTGCCTGATAAGAGTTTGTTTTAACTTGAGTTGGCAAGGATTCTTTCTGTTAAAGAAGATAATTCTTTTTTGCCTATTTTTCTGTCTGATCAGAAGACTTTGCACTCTGTCACTTGCTAGTGTAGGAGACCACTCACTTTAGAACAATCTCTCACATTTAAGTCACTTTGAGGCTTTAGTCCAGGATATTTAAGAAATTTCTAGCTTTATGTAGCTAGGAAGCCAACTTTTAATTTCTGATATGTGCAGAGCCTGGAGAGACAAAAGCTTTTTGGTCTCATACAAGTAATATTTAGGAATTTCTATTTCCTTAAGTTGAGCTTTCTAGTTGGCTCAGAGGTAATGAATTGACCTGACAATGTAGGAGATGCAGGAGACACAGATCCTTGGGTTGGGAAGATCCTCTGGAGGAGAAAATGACAACCCACTCTAGTATTCTTGTCTGGAGAATCCATGGACAGAGAAACCTGGCAGTCTACACTTCACAGGGTCAGAACGAGTTGTACATGACTGAGTGATTAAGCATGCATATGCATTATCTTAAGTTTGTACCCCATAGGATTTAACTGCATTGCATAGGGCCTCTATATTAGCTCATAGTTGATGAAATCTGAAGTTCTGTAAATTCCACTCAAAAATGATTTTGGAGAAGATAAATATAAATTTTCATCACAAAATTTCTAAGGAAAAATTCAACATAAAACCAGACTAAAGTTAATATCTACTCATAATTTTGAGTTTATATGTTCAGTTTTCAATTTACTACTAAATATCTTATTAACAAAAATGCTTATTTATGAACTAGCATAAAGACTAGAGCATGGGAATCCAAAGATTCAAGGTCATTTATTATCTCCTTTATCATTGCCTGGTTATAACTTTATTCAGTAGCTCCATTTTTAATTTAATCTCAGTGTTGAAATGAAATACTTCAAAACCCCTTAGTTTTGTTGTCATTGTTGGCCACACTCCTAACAAGTTGCCACTCAATGTGTGGCACACCGGTGTACAAGGACCTGTGTGAAGACCTGGGATATAACTTATGCAGAGACAGATTATGAAAAGTTAACTATAAACTACGTACAACAACTGCTTTTTCGCTCACATAAAAAGTCATCATATTTTACTTAGCACAACCAACAAGTTTACCATAATCTGGCCTTTACTTGTCCTTTGAATTTGCATTTTTACTAATCACTTTTTTCATATTCTGTCCTTTTCTGTGTTCCTAAAATGAGCTAGACTCTGACTACTGATGATCTGGTACCAGGACTCAGATTTCAGACCATATATTCATCAAAACTTAAATTTCTACATTTTTTCCCTCCATAAGGAAAATTCTCCCACATATTTATCATAAATCCCATTTTTATTGTTAGCTAACATCAGTTTCTACTGCCTTACAACTATTTCAACTTGAGCTAATATGAAATTATCATTTGATATGGAATATTATAAAGGACTTGAATGTGAATTGACAAATTGAGGGGAGGAGGGTGAATAAAGAGGATTTCTCAGTGTTGGTCTAGGAGGACAACCATGAGTATTATGTTTTAACAATACAACTGGTCAAATGATTTACTTGAATTTTCAGTTTCAAAATATGTTTTCAAACAACTTGTAGCTTTAGGATACATATGGTGGTTTAGTTAATAAATCATGTTCAACTCTTGTGATCCCATATAATGTAGTGCACCAGGCTGCCCTGTCCATGGGATTTCCCAGGCAAGAATACTGGAGTGGGTTGCCATTTCCTTCTCCAGCGGATCTTCCCCAGGGATAGACCCAGGGATTGAACCCAGGTCTCCTGCATTGCAGGTGGACTTTTTCCTGACAGAGCCACCAGTGAAGCCAAGTGAATATAGATATATAATAGCAAAATTTATATTTATATTTTTTCATTTCATCACATGCCTAGGGCGCCCCACTCCAGTACTCTTGCCTGGAAAATCCCATGGACAGAGGAGCCTGGTAGGCTGCAGTCCACGGGGTCGATAAGAGTCAGACACGACTGAGCGACTTCACTTTCCCTTTTCACTTTCATGCATTGGAGAAGGAAATGGCAACCCACTCCAGTGTTCTTGCCTGGAGAATCCCAGGGATGGGGGAGCCTGGTGGGCTGCCGTCTATGGGGTCACACAGAGTCGGACACGACTGAAGCGACTTAGCAGCAACATGTAACTAAATAAACATCCTAAAGAAGGCCAGACACTAACCCAGAGTTTCTACAGTTCTTGTTTGTTCCATGCCACCTGAGGACTGAGGGCATAAACACCTTATCATATACTCAGATAGTTGAGAACACTGTTGGAGTGTTTTGCTATAGGGACCTGATAGAAAAGGACAGAAGACTGGCATGTATGACTGCTTCTTGCACTTGTTCCCCATTACCCCCAATTCTATGTGTTTTACAGAGAACTCAGGGGAAATGTAATCTCTTCAGTCATAAAGCTTGACCAAGGGAATTACTCAATAAATAAATAAGTGCAGTTGCAAAATTCTTGTTCAAAAAACTTACATTTGGTTTGATCCATAAGAATATATGATAGGATTCCTTTTTGTTTTCTCTAAACAGATTTTAGAGTTTCTGTGGTATATACATATACATACAACCGTGTTCTGTGGTATATACATATACAGTTTCTGTGGTATATAGATATGCATACAATTGTATTAGGTTGTGATATAAGGATTGACCACTACAAGATATAACTGAGAGGAATTCACATTGATGATATATTGTTGGCTGAGTTTCCAATGCAGTCATTAGATGCTATTGTGAACGGGTTGGTTCTTGACTTTCTAATGGATAATGGCATTAAAACTGGGAGGAGGATATTCTTTAAAAAGTTAGTAAGCGAGAAGTATGTTTACGTGTATGGTCGTGTGTATTGGGAAACCAAGTGGTAACCTGTGACTATTACTTTTTTCTCACAGCCCCTCTATCCTCCTGTTTGTATTAACAGAACTTACTCTTCTGACCACTTAGGGTTAGTGATGTAAACAGTCTTGAGAAACTACAGTGTCCAAGGCCCTAGATGGATTGATCAAAGAAGTGCTTAACCACTGGAATTCATCCATGAAAATTTCCTTCCTGACATCTTAGAGAAATATTCTGTCTTCTCTCTGGTAATGAAGCTTTTAAGGTACTAAGTCAAGAAATATCTGAAACTACGCTGAAAAGCACAAGAAAAAAAAAAAAAAAGAAGAAGAAGAAGACGACGAACATAAAGAATTATAGCAGAAAAGAAATGCATATGATACCTTGGGTAACCAGTTCCTGAGAGACCTAGGGCTGTCCACTTTCTAAAGTGCTGCACTGAATTATCTGAGCTATTCAATGCCCATCAAATAAATTGAGTGTGTGTGTGTCTTTAAATCATTCTTAGGCTGTGCTGAACTGGGTCTATCACTTGCAATTGAAAGATTCCTGAATGATGCATTTAACTTTCAACTCTGACATTCTTAAATTTTAAGATACAAAGTTTGTTACCAGAAATATATCCAGGACTATTTTAGCATTCAATAAATAATATGAAAAGGTTGCTAATCTAAAACAGCCTTTCTATAATTAAATTTGTCATTGGTCTTTCAGGCTATAATATATTTAGTGATTCAACAATAACAACCATCTGAAATAGCTATTTATAAAAATGAAAGTGATGAAAACATTTGATTAAGGACAATGGTTTCCTGCCTTTATTCATCTTCCTTAATCCATTTAAAATAATTTATGAGATTAAGCTTCACTGAAGTAACACAGTTGAATTCAATATCAATTTTCACTAAACCCATCTTTATGAATGGCAGAATCATTTCTGTTATGTTTACCTTAGTGTCATGTAAAAGATACCCGGTTGACATTTCTAAAATTCATAAATGGCTTTAACTCTGCTTCTTGCTTCCTTATCATCCTAGGCAGCTGATCTCTCCCTTCTGAGCCTGTTTTCTCATCTATAAAAATGGATATAGGACAGCGACATGTTAAAGAATTCGATGAATGTTTTCAATCTCAGAGTAAAGACAATTGTCAAAGACAGGCAATTAAGGATTCACAGATCCATCTACCACTCAATCTGTGATGTAGAATCAGTTTCTTGACTTTATCTGTATATCAGTATCTCTTAAGTAAGTTCTCTTTTGTATCTCTCATCTCCATCAGTCTTCATATCAATGAATTCTTTCTTTGCCTAATGAACCTCTTCAAGGAAATAATTTCAAGTACTGAATATGATTACAAAGCAGAAAAACTTAATATATTGTGCAAGTTTTCAAAAAACAGCTTAAACACAATTACTATGGGATTATATATTATAAACTATATGTGAAAATTAATATCCCTAAGATTAGATTTATTGATTCTTTTTTCCTTACTGTAAACATATAGATTAAAGTAATAGACCAATAAACTGTAGATAAATACAGGTAAGAGTGACAAAGTATATCTTTGAAAGAGTGACTAAGAAGAGAGAAATAGGATGATATGAATGAATAAGAACTATCTGATATTTTTTAAGTAGAAGAATTGTTTGTGTGTTTTTAATTATTTCAAAAGGGGATGTATAACTGGAGCATAAATTCTGGCTAATCTATGTAGTGAAGATTTCTGAAAGATAGGGAATTGATTAGATCACTCAGCAACCAAAAGCAAAATGTATTAGAGCAAGAACTGAGGAAATTTTTTTTTCTCCTCATCTTGAATTGCTGAGTAGACAACAGACCATAGGAGATTAAGAGCAGAAATAGCTAGACAATTTGTGAGGGCATTATTATCAGTCTGGGCCATGGATTGGGGGTGCCTGGTGTGTTGCAGTCCATGGGGTCGCAAAGAGTTGGACACAACTGAGCAACTGAACTGAACTGATGGATGGGGGAATCTAGAAGGTAAAGAGTAAAACTCTTGATAGGTAAATAGGTATATGTTTTTAGAGACATATTTTGAAGGCGAATCAAAAATAGGCTTGCTAAACTGGATGTTAGAGATGAGGAAAAGTGATGAGTAAAGGTTAATTTTGGAATTGTGGCATTTGCAAATATGTATAAAACAGAGAAGAGCAAGACTGTGAGAACAAGTCTGGGTTTGGAGAAGGAAATAAGATTTTCTTTTTATGTATCTTTTAGTTGAAGAATTCAAGTAAAAAAATATAATATATTTAGTCTGGGACCCCAGGGCAACGAGAAAGCTGATATTTGAATTTGGAAATTAACGGGTCCAATCTAGGAAGAGACCTAAGGATTAAAATTTGACTCACACAAGCACTAAGATATCTGTAAGAGGAAAAGAATCTCACAGGTGAAATTTTGAAGTGTACAGGGAGATCAGAGAAATCAAGATAGTGATTTGTTGTAGAAATCAAATTAAGAAATTGTGTCATGGCTAGTTCAAAGATATTAAAATGTATTAGAAATCAAGTCATGACACAATAACATACAATTGGCCATTGGATTTAGAAAGGGATCTTTGCAGAAACTGAGGAATATTTTCAATAGTGTGATGGATATTATATCCTTATTGAAGTAGTAAAAAGGAGTGGAATAATGTATAAACAAATTAAGTGGGTATAGAAGGCTTTCTTGAGAAATGTTCTAAGAAAAAAGATAGATAAGGTAGTTTGATGCATGGGAGGAATTCTAAGTTTTAATTTTAGGTGAGTAGCCATATATATGTGAATACATACACATACAAACACACACACACATTTATACACACGTAAATGTGAATAAATATTAGCAGGAACAAAATTTTAAGAACAATTATTTTTTAGATGGTGATATGAGATGTATTCAACATATAACACTGACTAACATTTGCTTCTAACTAGGCCACAGGAGAAATCTCTCTTGTTTTTTTTTTTTGAAATCTCTCTTGTAACATAAAAGACAACATACAGATAGAAGTGTGCAATTCATGTCCTATTTGAAACATTCTATTGTGTTCATAAAATATATTTTGAACAATTTCAATCTTTTTAAATTTTTTGAGACTTGTTTTATCTTTTGAGAACTCTCTTATGGCTTTTCCTTGGAAACATCCCATATGTGTTTGAAAAGAATGTTTGATTTGTGTTCCTGGAAAAAGCATTCTAAAATATAAATTAAGTTAGTTGATAGTGTTACCTTAATCTTAAATATACTTTTAGATTGTCTAGTTTTTCTACAAAAATCAAGAGTGTGATATTAACATTTCCAAGCATAATCATTTCTTTAATTTTCCTTTTTTGTTTGTTTACCTTTTTTTTAAATTTTATTTTTAAACTTTATAATATTGTATTAGTTTTGCCAAATATCGAAATGAATCCGCCACAGGTATACCTGTGTTCCCCATCCTGAACCCTCCTCACTCCTCCCTCTCCATGCCCTCCCTCTGGGTCATCCCAGTGCACCAGCCCCAAGCATCCAGTACCGTGCATCGAACCTGGACTGGCGACTCGTTTCATACATGATATTATACATGTTTCAATGACATTTTACCAAATCTCCCCACCCTCTCCCTCTCCCACAGAGTCCATAAGACTGATCTATACATCAGTGTCTCTTTTGCTGTCTCGTACACAAGGTTATTGTTACCATCTTTCTAAATTCCATATATATGCATTAGTATACTGTATTGGTGTTTTTCTTTCTGGCTTACTTCACTCTGTATAATAGGTTCCAGTTTCATCCATCTCATTAGAACTGATTCAAATGTATTCTTTTTAATGGCTGAGTAATACTCCATTGTGTATATGTACCACTGCTTTCTTATCCATTCATCTGCTGATGGGCATCTAGGTTGCTTCCATGTCCTGGCTATTATAAACAGTGCTGTGATGAACATTGGGGTACACGTGTCTCTGTCCCTTCTGGTTTCCTCAGTGTGTATGCCCAGCAGTGGGATTGCTGGATCATAAGGCAGTCCTATTTCCAGTTTTTTAAGGAATCTCCACACTGTTCTCCATAGTGGCTATACTAGTTTGCATTCCCACCAATATTTCTTGCAATATATATGGCTATTCTTAGGTGCGTGTCCTTATGTTTGTTATGTCTTCCAAATGTATTGGCCCTTTTATTGTAAAACATACTTTTATATCTGTAAAAATAATTATTGTCCTAAAGTCTATTCTAAATGACCAATTAATATAACTACTCCTGCTCACTTACTATTATTATTTTTCCAATTAAAAAAATTTAAATATCATTGAATCCTACATTTTAGCCTGTGTGAAAATATGTTTATGAGAATGTTTAGTTTATTCTCATTTAGTATAATCATATGGTTGCATTTATTTCTGATGTTTTGCTATTTATTTTCTAAATGAATTATATATATTTAGTTTCTCCATTGATACTTTACTACATTCATTATGTTAGGTAAACATTACTGGTTTACTATCCTAATTCTTCTGTTGATACTTTAACTAAATTTAAAAATCATTTTCTCAGTGGTTTACAAAGAAATTACAATATACATATTAATTTATCATTGTTTCCTTAAGGTTAAGGGCCTCCCCCATGGCTCAGTGAGTACAGAATCTGCCTGCAGTCCAGGAGACATAGGAGATGTGGGCTCAATCCCTGAGTTGGGAAGATCCCCTGGAGGAAAAAATTACACTCCAGTATTCTTGCCTGGAAAATCCCATGGACAGAGGAGTCTGACCAGCTACATTCTGAAGGGTTACAAAGAGTTAGACACAACTAAGTAACTATGAACCGTAAGGTTAAATTTTTGTTTTTTTTTTAAATAGCGACACTGTTCAAATATACTACAACTTTCCCTTTCTCCTTATTTTGTTTTATTATAATCATATACATTATCTAATTATTATAAACCCAATAAAACAGTGCTACAATTATTTTTTATGTAACATATTATTTTAAAAATTAAGTAGCTAAAATTAAAAATATGTCTTGAAGTCTTTCATGTTTTCCAATATATTGCCCCTCCGCTTTTTTTTGGTCTTTATTTTTTTTTATGATTTTGAGTTACTGTATGGTGACATTTCCTTTTAGCCTGAATGAATTGTTTTGCTGTCAGTACAACAGATCTCTTAGAAGAAATCTCTCAAATTTTGTTTTAAATTTTGGAGATGTATTTATTTTACTTTTATTTCTAAAGGATATATTGACTGGTATAGATCTTTTGGATAACAGTTATTTTCCATAAAAACTTTTAATTTTTTAATTTTTTAACTTTTTAAATTTCTCTATAATTATTTAGGATGAGAATTCAGATGCAAATTGTATAGCTGCTCCTTTGACTATGATAACATTTAACTCTGTTACTATCAAGATTTTCTCTTAGTCTTTCAGGACTTTGACAATGATGTCTTTAGCATTAGTCTTTTTTATGTGTACACCCTAATGGAATTTGGAAAGCTTATTAGACCTTTGTTGTTGTTCAGTCACTGAATTGTGTCCAAATCTTTGAAACGCCATGGACTGTAGCATACCATGCTCTTCTGTCCTCCAGTATCTCCTGGAGTTTGTTCAAATTCATGTCCATTGAGTTGGTGATGCTATCTAACCATCTCATCCTCTGCTGCTCCCTTTTCCTCCTGCCTTTAATCTTTCCCAGCATCAGGGTCTTTTCCAGTGAGTTGGCTCTTTGCATCAGGTAGCCAAAATATTGGAGTTTCAGCTTCAGCATCAGTCCTTCCAATAAATATTCAGGGTTGATTTCCTTTAGAATTGACTGGTTGGATCTCCTTTCAGTCCAAGGGACTATTAAGAGTCTTCTCCAAAACCACAGTTCAAAAGTACCAGTTCTTCAGGACTCAGCCTTCTTTATGATCAAAGTATTCACATCCATACATGACTAGTGGAAAAACCATAGCTTTGAATATACAGAACTCTGTCAGCAAAATAATGTCTCGACTTTTTAACATGCCATCTACGTTTACCATAGCTTGCCTTTCAAGGAGCAATCATCTTTTCATTTCACTGCTGCAGCTACCATATGCAGTGATTTTGCAGCCTAAGAAAATAAAATCTCTCACTTCACAAAATTTCCCCTTCTATTTTCCATGAAGAGATGTGACTGGATGCTATGTTCTTAGTTTTTTTCTTTTTTTTTCATGTTGAGTTTCAAGCCAGCTTTTTCACTGTCCTCTTTCACCCTCATGAGGAAGCTCTTTAGTTCCTCTTCACTTTCTGCCATAGAGTGATACCATTTGCATAACAGAGGTTGTTCATATTTCTCCTGGCAATCTTGATTGCAGATTATGATTTATCCAGTCCAGCATTTCACATGATATACTTTGCATATAAGTTAAATAAGCACAGTAACAATATATAGCCTTGTCATACTCCTTTCCTAGTTTTGAACCAGTCAGTTGTTCCATATTTAGTTCTATTAATAAATAGATCTTGATCTTCATATGAGTTTCTCAGGAGACAAGTAAGGTGGTCTGGTATTCCCATCTCTTTAAGAATTTTCCAGTTTCTTGTGATCCACAGAGTCAAGGGATTTAGCGTAGTCAATGAAGCAGAAGAATATGTTTTTCTGGAACTCCCTTGCTTTCTCCATGATCCAACAAACGTTGGCAATTTGATCTCTGGTTCCTCTGTCTCTTCAAAACCCAACTTGTACATCTGGAAGTTCTCAGTTCATGTACTGAAGCCTAACTTGAAGGAATTTGAGCATAATCTTATTAGTATGTGAAATGAGAGCAACTGTATGGTAGTCTGAACATTCTTTGGCATTGATCTTCTTCAGGATTTAAATGTAAACTGACATTTTCCAGTCCTGAGGCTAATGCTATGATTTCAAAATTTGCTAATGTACTGATTGTAGCATTTTCACAGCATCATTTTTTAGGATTTTAAATGTCTCACCTAGAATTCCATCACCTCCACTAGCTCTGTTCCTAGTAATGCTTTCTAAGGTCCACTTTATCTCACACCCTAGGATGTCTGGCTCTAAATGAGTGACCACATCATTCAAGTTATCCAGGTCGTTAAGACCTTTCTTGTATGGTTCTTCTGTGTATTCGTCCCATGTCTTCTTAGTCTCTTCTGCTTCTGTTAGGTCTTTACCATTTCTGTGCTTTGTCATGCCTATCGTTGCATCAAATGTTTCCTTAATATGTCCAAAATGTAGAATTTTGTCTTACAATGGAGTAATCTACTTTAGCAAGACCATGATGCATTTACTAGGGGGGTTTTATGCATAAAATCCATAATTTGTAAGCATTTACTTATGAGTACACATACAATTTAGAAATACATTTATTCTCTTGCTTGTTGAATAATTGGCTTTACTTTTGTAAATAAAACTTGGGAGAATCTCCAAACACTGGGTTTGTCAGGTTGGTCCTTTTATTAAATACACAGAGAAGCCTGGCGGGCTATAGTCCATGGGGTTGCAAAGAATTGGATAGGACTGAGTGACTAACAGTTTTTAATACTTCAAACTTTTAGTAGCAAAAAAAGTAACTCAGGGAAATTAACCTGATGGTTTACATGAAGTCTAGTAGAAAATCTATTCTGATACCCTGCTAAAATAGTTCTTAAAGCAAATATAGTTATCTAGGAGGTGTTTTTGTCAGTAAAGTTAAGCATAATATTCAACTCCATTTTTATGGAATTTATACTGCTGTTAGCAGTCTATTATCATATTTGCTGTTTGGAAAGATACTTAACTCTTTTCAGCATATAGAATAAAAATAAATCAAAGTCCACTTGCTTGTTTCTAGAAATATATATAATGGTAGTTTTCATATATTATTAAGATGTTTTTGTACTATCCAATGAATTGTTAGTGATATAAATCTTCCTATGTTTTTCAGTCTAAGTCTTATTAAATTGTTTAGCAGAATAGATATAGGGAAGCTCACCCAGACACTTAATTATAGCAAAGGAATGGGTAATTAAACATTATCTATTTAATCTGCAATAAAATTATACATTTTTAAAAGGACCAGTCCACAAAAAAACCCAAAATGAACAAAAGAACATAGAGAACATATCACAGCATTAGCAAACATAGCCAGCATGTGGGCTTCCACCCACTATAAACACAGCCAATGTTTTTCACATCATCTTCTGTTCTTAACCCTCTTCAATATGTTCCCTTAAAAATGAACAAAAATTAAGCCTTTGTTAAAGCCCAAGAATGAAATAAGCTATGTTTGAGGTATGGTAATTTTGTTATTTTATATCTCATCATCACATTCATATTAAACTGGGTTAATTTAATAATTTATTATTCTATAATCTGTTTGCTATGAATTTGTCTTCCACTAAAAGTATTCATTATGTACACTGATAACTGAGTATATATAAATATATCACACCTGAAACTTTTCTTCTAAAATAGTGGACCATTCCTCCAAAAATGCCAAGCAGTGTTTTCAATGCATACTGTACACTATCATTATTTATAACAACACCTAGATGTAGAGACTACAATCATTTATATTAAACAAATGGAAAAACTGAAGCATTGTAAGGTTATTTAATATGTGAAAGGACATATATATATATATATATATTTTTAATGGCAGAATTAGGTTTGACATTAACATGCACAGGCTCTGGAGACTATGCTTCTAATCACTTTGTTACTGAAAAATATGTACCATTATTCTCTATAAGCAAGTAGACTTTTAAAATGGAAATAAACAAATCTTTGAATTAAGAGTTATGCTATACTACTGAAACTAGATAACTCAATAAATAGAAGTAACACATTCTATGTTTAATCTGCCTACAATTTATTACCACCATGCACGTATCCATCTGTGTAAGAAAAAATTTAATTTTTTTGGAAAGGAAAGACTTTACCTGGCTCATATTTACAATATTATTAACATTCAAAGTGAATATTCAATTAGAATTTGTACATTTGAAATAAAAATTTGAATAATCATTGTAAAAAGAGGAATATAATTATGCATTTAAATGTTAGGACTTAGGGCACTTGATAATTGTTTAATAAATTCTGCCTCACAGTAAACATTTTAATTCTATTAACCTGATCCCAAATTCTTTTAGTTTACTCAAGAATTTGTTGTTCAAATTTAAAATAACTCTTACTGTCACTTTCTCTTTGTTTTTCTCATATCACTGTTCCAACTAATTTAACTTCTATTACATACCAGAATTATTCTGTCTCTCTCTGACTCTCATACTATTACTCTAAGAATGTAACTTCATTTATCAACTCCAATAATTACCTCCAGATATCAATATCAAAATCTATCTTTGAAGTTATTTGTTGAAAAGTTAAACGACAGAGATAGATAGAAATACAAATAAACTGTATAAGCATAGTTACTTTTGCCTAGCTTAAGTCATTATAACTTTGCCTAGTCTAAGTGATAATTTAAAAATTATTCACCTCATATTTTGGAAAAGAAAATGCTAAAATCCACCATATCTCAAAAGAGGGAGGCAATTAAATATTGTTGGTGATACTATAAGTATTATATATATATAATATTAAATATATTAAATTTAATATGGAGTAGTGAAAGTGTTAGTCACTTAGTCATGTCTGACTGCAACCCTATGGAGTATAGCCCGAAAGTATCCTCTGTCCATGGAATTCTTCAGGTAAGCATACTGGAGTGAGTACCAATTCCTTTCTCCAGGGTATCTCCCCAACCCAAGATCAAACCTGGGTCTCTCGCACTGCAGCCAGATTATTTAACATCTGAGTCACCAGAAAAGCCTGTGTATATGTGTGTGTGTATATATATAAAACAGTAAATATTATATATACATATATATATATAAAATGTAGTTATATATAGTATATAGTATAACCATGAAGGGAATTTATCATAGCACTTCATGCTTACTTTGTGCTATATAATTTTAATACTAAAAATTCTGTCTGTGGTAACTTTCCGAGTTAGATGTCTTTTCTTAACACACAGTATTTGAAAATGCTTCAGTGCTCATTCAGAAAGCTATAAATATATTATTTACAGATTAATATTATACTGATATGTATAAACTGTATGGTAGAAATCTGCTTAAATTAGTGATAGCATAAATTAAATTCTGTAAAACACATAAGTTAATGAGATGAAAGTTATCACCATCTAAATATAAGTTAGGACTAAGAAGATGTCTAGGATAGTAATTTGTAATACTATGTAAAAACTATATGTCAATGCAGGAGTGGAGGTTAGAGGATGACAGGAGGCTTAAGATAACATGAATAATATTGATATTCATCTGATGTAGATGACTAGATCGAGTTAAGAGAAGAAGAATCAAGGTTTTATACATTTAAAGCTCCAAAGACCACTTTTTCCTCATCCCTGACATCCTCTTATCTACTTATAAGCCTTGAAACTGGTCAAACTTTGGTCATTTTAGCTTGGCTAGCTCCTTTCTTCCTGACCTGTTTCTTTGGAGTTTGGAAGATATTGTCTATTCTTTTTCTTTCATTTCAGCTTTAATTATGCTCTTAATGAATAAATTTATATGAATAAGAAAAACATCTATAACCTGATAAAGTCAGGAATTGTAAGTTTTTCCAAGTTTATGCCCCCAAATAGCATTTGATAAAAAATCACTACCACTGACAAAAAGAAAAAGAAATATATTATGATCTGAAATGAAAAGTCATACAATATCTCTAATGTTATTTAATTTCTGTGAGCATATTTATTCCTTTATTTTTTAAAATAGGTGTTGTTCAGGAAATAAACATTCTCCCAGAGATTGTTCCCATCATCATATACAGTATAGCAAGTGAAATAATTGACAACAGAGACTTGCTTCAGAATTCTAGTTCAGGTTGTAGATTATCTTCAGTCACTCAGTTCAGTCGCTCAGTCGTGTACGACTCTTTGTGAGCCCATGAACTACAGCACACCAGGCTTCCCAGTCCATCACCAACTCCTGGAGTTTAGTTAAACTCATGTCCATTGAGCTTGTGATGCAATCTAACCATCTCATCCTCTGTTGTCCCCTTCTCCTACTGACTTCAATCTTTCCCAGCATGAGGACCTTTTCCAATGAGTTCATTCTTCTCATCAGGTGGTCAAAGTATTGGAGTTTCACCTTCAACACCAGTCCTTCCAATGAATCAGTTCAGTTCAGTTCAGTCACTCAGTCATGTCCAACTCTTTGTGATCCCATGAACCGCAGCAAGCCAGGCCTCCCTGTCTATCACCAGCTCCCAGAGTTCACCCAAACCCATGTCCATTGAGTCAGTAATGCTGTCTAGCCATCTCATCCTCTGTCATCCCCTTATCCTGGCTTCAATCTTTCCCAGCATCAGAGTCTTTTCCAATGAGTCAACTCTTCGCATGAGGTGGCCAAAGTATTGGAGTTTCAGCTTCAACTTCAGTCCTTCCAAAGAACACCCAAGACTGATCTCCTCTAGGATGGATTGGTTGGATGTCCTTGCAGTCCAAGGGACTCTCAAGAGTCTTCTCCAACACCACAGTTCAAAAGCATCAATTCTTCGGTGCTCAGCTTTCTGTATAATCCAACTCTCACATCCATACGTGACCATTAGAAAAACTATAGCCTTGACTAGACAGACCTTTGTTGACAAAAGTCTCTGCTTTTTAATATGCTGTCTAGGTTAGTCGTAACTTTCCTTCCAAGGGATAAGCGTCTTTTCATTTCATGGCTGCAGTCACCATCTGAAGTGATTTTGGAGCCACCCTAAAAAAAGTCAGCCACTGTTTCCACTGTTTCCCCATCTATTTGCCATGAAGTGATCTGACCAGATGCCATGATCTTAGTTTTCTGAATGTTGAGTTTTAAGCCAACTTTTTCACTCTCCTCTTTCACTTTCATAAAGAGGCTCTTTAGTTCTTCACTTTCTGCCATAAAGGTGGTGTCATCTGCATATCTGACGTTATTGATATTTCTCCCAGCAATCTTGATTCCAGCTTGTGCTTCCTCCAGCCCAGTATTTCTCATGATGTACTCTGCATATAAGTTAAATAAGCAGGATGACAATATACAGCCTGAAAGTAATGCTCAAAATTCTCCAAGCCAGGCTTCAGCAATACATGAACCATGAATTTCCAGATGTTCAAGCTGGTTTTAGAAAAGGCAGAGGAACAAGAGATCAAATTGCCAACATCCACTGGATCATGGAAAAAGCAAGAGAGTTCCAGAAAACATCTATTTCAACTTTATTGAACTATGCCAAAACCTTTGACTGTGTCGATCACAATAAACTGAAAAATTCTGAAAGAGATGGGAATACCAGACCACCTGACCTGCCTCTTGAGAAACCTGTATGCAGGTCAGTAAGCAACAGTTAGTACTGGACATGGAATAAGAGTGGACTCCAAATAGGAAAAGGAGCATGTCAAGGCTCTGTATTGTCACCCTTTCCAATGAATATTCAAGAATTATTTACTTTAGGATGGACTGGTTGGATCTCTTTCCAAGCCAAGATACTTTCAGGAGTCTTCTCCTTTAGGATGGACTGATTGGATCTCCTTGCAGTCCAAGGGACTCTGAAGAGTCTTCTCCACATTTCTAAAGCATGAATTCTTCGGTGCTCAACTTTCTTCATAGTCCAACTCTCACATCCATACACGACTACTGGAAAAGCAAACAAACAAACAAACATAGCTTTGACTAGATAGACCTTTGCTGGCAAAGTAATGTCTTTGCTTTTTAATATGCTGTGTAGGTTGGTCATTAGTTTTCTTCAAAGGAGCAAGTGTCCTTTAATTTCATGGCTGTAGTCTCCATCTGCAGTGATTTTGGAGCCCAAGAAAATAAAGTCAGCCACTGTTTGCACTGTTTCCCCATTTATTTGCCATGAAGTGATGGCACCAGATGTCATGATCTTAGTTTTCTGCAAGTTGCCAACTTTTTCACTCTCCTCTTTCACTTTTATCAAGAAACTCTTTAGTCTTCTTTGCTTTCTACCATAAGGGTGGTGTCATCTGCATATCTGAGGTTATTGATATTTCTCTGGGCAATCTTGATTCCTGCCTGTGCTTCACCAAGCCTAGCATTTCTCTTGACATAGTCTGCACATAAGTTAAATAAGCAGGGTGAAAATATATAGCTTTGACGTACTCCTTTCCCGATTTGGAACCAGTCTGTTGTTCCTTGTCCAGTTCTGACTATTGCTTCCTGACCTACATACAGATTTCTCATGAGGCAGGTCAGGTGGTCTGGTATTTCCATCTCTTAAAGAATTTTTCACAGTTTGTTGTGATCCACACAGTCAAAGGCTTTAGGATAGTCAATAAAGCAGAAGTAGATGTTTTTCTGGAACTCTCTTGCTTTTTTTTTATGATCCAGTGGATGATGGCAGTTTGATCTCTGGTTCCTCTGCCTTTTCCAGCTTGAACAACTGGAAGTTCACAGTTCACATATTGTTGAAGCCTGGCTTGGAGAATTTTGAGCATTACTTTGCTAGTGTGTGAGATGAGTGCAATTGTGAGGTAGTTTGAGAATTCTTTGGCATTGTCTTTCTTTGGGATTGGAATGAAAACTGACTTTTTCCAGTCCTGTGGCCATTGCTGAGCTTTCCAAATTTACTGGCATATTGGGTTCAGCCCTTTCACATCATCATCTTTTAGGATTTGAATTAGCTCAACTGGAATTTCATCACCTCCACTAGCTTTGGTCATAGTGATGCTTCCTAAGGCCCACTTGACTTAACATTCCAGGGTGTTTGGCTCCAGGTGAGTGATCACACCATTGTGGTTATCTGGGTCATGAAGATCTTTTTTTTTTTTTTTTCTGATGTGCACAAACAAACCATGTTTTACAAACTTCTTAGCAATTTGATTAAGTCGCATTGTGCATTGTGAAGATCTTTTTTGTATAGTTCTCCTGTGTATTATTGCCACCTCTTAATATCTTCTGCTTCTGTTAGGTCCATACCATTTCCATCCTTTATTGTGCCATCTTTGTATGAAATGTTCCTTTGGTATCGTTCATCAGGCACTCTATCAAATCTAGATTATCTTAGTCATCCTTAAAGTTATATTACTATAATATATGAATTGTTTGGATACTGTAAAGTATAATCAAGCTCTGTTTGTTCAGCAGTAAAGAATCTGCCTGATACAGGAGATGCAGTTTCAATCCCTGGGTTGGGAAGATCCCCTGGAAAAGGGAAGGGAATGGCAACCCACGTGGGTATTCTTACCTGGGAAAAACCATAGACAGAGGAGCCTGCTGTGCTACAATTCACTGGGTAAAAGAGTCAGATATGACTTTACATGTAAAGAGTAACAACAATAAAATAGAATTATCTTAGTATAAGAGTAATCTATTCACAGTGATTGTGCCAGATATATAAAGCTCATAAATCCCTCAAATATTCTGTTTATCTCATATATCAAACAACTATTTTTGCACATAATCTCCAGATGCTTTTCAAATTAGCTCTTTTCCTTTGTAGAGATGTCAAGGTACTATCACATTTTTACCCACCATCAAACAAAAATCACAGTCTCTATTTTTCTTTACTTCAGAACTGTCTGGAGAGTAGAGGTGCTTGGAAGATATTAGTTGCACAGACCTTTTCAAAATTTGTCACATCTGACATAAGCATGACAGTACGAATTGTAGCAGGATGATGGCGATTGCATTGTTGTTACAGTTTTCCTGTCTCTTTGGCAAAGTAATACTTCTTTTTAGTTTAGAGTTCAGTGGGTGAGAAAATATTGAGCTTTTAGTTCAGAAAGCACAGAGTTATTATCTGATCATTTCCACTGTAAACTTCAATAACAACTTTTAGAATATCTATCAATTTTATTCCTGCCATATCTTTTTCTGGAACAGTAGAGAGAAAATGATACCATTCATAATATGATTGCATGTTTCTCATGTTTTAATGATAAGGAACACTTTTTAAATTTGTTTCACAGTATCTACTTAGATAACAGTTTTCTTTTTAGATGGCAAATAATTTTAAGTTAGAAAAAAACTTAGAGGTTACAGCAAACTTACCTAGACTAAATGGTTTTCCTAAGGTTTTACTATGTATTAGTTACAGGGTTATGAAAGGAAACTTAATCTCCTAATTCTAATTTAGTTTCATAATTATTCCACGATCTTCTAATTTATTACTTAAAAAAAAAAAAAACTTTGTAGAAACCATCAGCAGAAATGAGAAAAAAGGTTAATAATGAGGATTTATAACTTAAAGATAAAAGGTAGAAAAATTACCCTTGGGAGACATTCTTTAAAATGTATTTCATAACTTCCTTTAACCACAATGGATGGTAGAAGGGTAATTATAACAATATTGTAATTTTAAACACTATTATAGAAGGTATGAAAGTAGGGCATTCCCATGTGAAAGAGATATTTCCCAAATTGGCAAAGAAAATTCCAAAGAGTAATCTTGTAGAGTGGACAAATAAAGAAGAATTATTATGAAAATGAGCTGTTATCTATATTGCCACCTAATTTCTCATCATTAGATGTTTATGTGTCTTTGCAGTGCTGTGCTTAGGCACTCAGTCATGTCCAACTCTTTGTGACCCCATGGACTGTAGCCGGCCACGCACTTCTGTCCATGGGGATTTTCCAGGCAAGAATATTGGAATGGGTTGCCATACCCTCCTCCTAGGGATCTTCCCAACCCAAGGATCAAACCCAGGTCTCCCGCCTTGCAGGCAGATTCTTTACCAGCTGAGCCATCAGGGAAGCCCAAGCATAGTGGAGTGGGTAGTCGATCCCTTCTCCAGGGGATCTTCTTGACCCAGGAATCAAAACAGGGTCTCCTGCATTTCAGGTGAATTTTTTACCAGCTGAGGACCAGGGAATCCCAATGTGTCTATAGGATTACCTATAAATAGTAAGACTGCTCATGTTAAAACTTCAAGAAAGAAGTTCATTACTTCATGTCAAAAAATGGGGAAAAAGTCAAAACAGTGGCAGATTATATTCTCTTGGGCTTCAAAGTCACTGTGGATGGTTACTGCAGACTTGAAATTAAAAGATGCTTGCTCCTTGGAAGAAAAATTATGACAAACCTAGACAGTGTATTAAAAAGCAGAGACAACACTTTGCCAACAGAAGTCCAGATAGTCAAAGCTATGGTTTTTGCAGTAGTCATGTATGGATGTGAAAGTTGGACCATAAAGATAACTGAGCACCAAATAAATGTTGCTTTTCAATTGTCATGCTGGAGAAGACTCTTGAAACTTCCTTGGACTGCAAGGAGATCAAACCAGTCCATCCTAAAGAAAATCAACCCTGAATATTCAAAAGAAGGATGGATGCTGAAACAGAAGCTCTGACACTTTGGCCACATAATGCAAAGAGTTGACTCATTGGAAAAGACCTTGCTGCTGGGAAAGATTGAAGTCAAGAGGAGAAAGGAGAGGCAGAAAAGGAGATGGCTAGATAGCATCACAGACTCAATGGACATGAATTTGAGAAAACTCTGGGAGATAGTGAAGGACACGGAAGCCTGGCATGCTGCAGTCCATGGGATCACTAAGAGTTGGACACAACTTAGTGACTGAACAACAATGAGCATACATAATTTTAGTGAGTACATATTTCTTGGCAAATATCCATTCTTTGAGGGAATCAGGCTTTCTGAATTCCATAAGGTCTAAAAGAATGTGGCAACGATCATCTCAATCTTTCTTAAAGTGACTATCTCAATTATTCTCAAAGTATGTCCTGGGCATAGAATTGATTCAGGGAAGAACGTTCTACTGAAGCCAATGAGGTATGTAGACTTACTCCTAGGATTGGAAGGATGGACCTTCTCCCACCCATATTCCACAATGTAAGTTGGATTTGAGTCTCGGACTCCTCTGAAACAAACTTCCTTCTTTCATCTAAGGAGAATAATCAGAGAGTGGAATCTACATTAAAAAGATAATAGCAGTTGCTATTTTTCAGTTGCTCAGTTGTGTCCAAATCTTTGAGACCCCATGGACTGCAGCATACCAAGCTTCTTGGTTCTTCATCATCTCTCAGAGATTGTTCAAACTCATGTCCACTGAATACATAATACAGAAAAGTAGAATAAAAAAAGGTAAAATATAGATGAAAAGAGTAATAGAATGCTGACACCATCGTTTGAACTCCCAGTGTCCACTTGTATTTCAAGCTATGGGTTTCCTAATTAATTAAGCTGAATTATTTTCACTTGCACTTGAAATATTCTCGATCGATAAGAGGTATTATCTCAATTTTCCATAAGGAGAGACTATGATTAAGAATTTAATGTACACCCACGTGTGCATGCATGCACACATTTATCAATCTATTTAATATTTATTTGCTTGTTTGAATCATTCTTATTCTGTCCAAAACTGCAAACAAATATTAAATAATATCCACCAAGCTAATATCTGTATTTCACAATTCAATATCATTTCATAAAAAAAATAATTATCCAACAAGGGAAAAAAGTTGAGTTTGGTACCTGGGCACCCCATGGGGCCTTAAATATGCTTACATAGATGAAAAACCAGAGCACTAACCCTTCGAGGATTCAAGCCAATGGCACTGGGTCTCTGTGCCTACAGAGGATGCATGTTCTTGGGTAAGCCCCCAAACTCAATGAGGGACTGGGTATCTAATACTTACACAGCACCAAGGGTGTGGTGCTGTGAGACCATGGAAAATGAGGGACCAGATCTAAACTAAACTAGAGTTTATAATACATACATAAACTAACTACAATTATGGGAAAGACAGTTAATAGATAACTTAGCACAAATACTTTCTCCTGTCCTCTAAAGTTATTTAGTTTTAAAGTCATCTAAAAACATTGAATGCAAAGTAAGTGGGCCTTAGGAAACATCACTACAAACAAAGCTAGTGGAGTGATGGAATTCCAGTTGAGCTAATTCAAATCCTGAAAGATGATCCCATGAAAGTGCTGCACTCAGTATACCAGAAAATTTGGAAAACTCGGCAGTGGCCACAGGACTGGAAGAGGTCAGTTTTCATTCCAATCCCAAAGAAAGGTAATGACAAAGAATGCTCAAACTACTGCACAATTGCACTCACCTTACACACTAGTAAAGTAATGCTCAAAATTCTTCAAGCCAGGCTTCAACAGTACGTGAACCGTGAAATTTCAGATGTTTAAGCTGGATTTAGAAAAGGCAGAGGAACTAGAGATCAAATTGCCAACATCCATTGAATCATCAAAAAAGCAAAAGAGTTCCAGAAAAATGTCTACTTCTGCTTTATTGACTATGCCAAAGCCTTTGACTGTGTGAATCAAAACAAACTTTGGAAAATTCTTCAATAGATGGGAATACCAGACCATTTGACCTTCCTCTTAAGAAATCTGTATGCAGATCGGGAAGCAACAATTAGAACCGGACATGGAACAACAGACTGGTTCCAAATCAGGAAAGGAGTATGTCAAGGCTGTATATTGTCACCCTGCTTATTTAACTTATATGCAGAGTATATCAAGAGAAACGCTGGACTGGAGGAAGCACAAGCTGGAATCAAGATTGCCAGGAGAAATATCAGTAACCTCAGATATACAAATGACATGCCCCTTATGGCAGAAAAGAAGAACTAAAGAGCCTCTTGATGAAAATTAAAGAGGAGAGTGAAAAGTTGGCTTAAAACTCAACTTTTAGAAAACTAAGATCATGGCACATCCAATCCCATCACTTCATGGGAAATAGATGAGGAAATGGGGGAAACAGTGACAGACTTTATTTTCTTGGGCTCCAAAATCACTGGAAAAGGTCAGTTTTCATTCCAATGTTGACTGCAGCCATGAAATTAAAAGATGCTTGCTCCTTGGAAGAAAATTTATGACCAACCTACACAGCATATTAAAAAGCAGAGACATTACTTTTCCCAAAAAGGTCCATCTAGTCTAAGCTATGTTTATTTTTTTTTCCCCAGTAGTCATGTACAATTGTGAGAGTTGGACTATAAAGAAAGCTGAGCACTGAAGAACTGATGCTTTTGAACTATGATGTTGAAGAAGACTCTTGAGAGTCCCTTGGACTGCAAGGTGATCCAACCAATCCATCCTAAGGGAAATCAATCCTGAACATTTATTGGAAGGACTGATGCTGAAGCTGAAATTCCAATACTTTGACCACCTTATGTGAAGAACTGACTCATTGGAAAAGATCTGATGCTGGGAAAGATTGAAGGCTGGAGGAGATGGGGATGACAGAGAGTGAGATGGTTGTATGGCATCACTGACTTAATGGACATGAGTTCGAGAAAACTTCAGGAGTTGGCGATGGACAGGGAAGCCTGGGGTGCTGCAATCCATGGGGACACAGAGACTGACACGACTGAGTGATTGAACTGAAGTTAACTGAAAACACTGATGTCACAGGATATATTATGGTGGGAAATGTACGTGGAATTTTGTTAGAAGTTTTCTGAGAGGAGTTGCCCTTCACTTTTCTCATCATTTGCTATTTCAGCCAAATTCTTAACAGTAGCAGTTAAAATCTCATATTTTGCAATATCAATGAATGTCATTGAAATATGGAATAAAGAAGCAGAATATCCAGGGATTCTCTTAATATCCAAATCAAATAATTAATGCAGAGGTTGTGATTGGACATTTTTCCTCAAGTGATACTTCCCTATATGAGGTGGTCACATGGCCCTTCACTCATATTTCTGTGCCGTGTGCTTAGTTGCCCCATCATGTCTGACTCTTTTCAACCCCATGGACTGTAGCCCACCAGTCTCTCTGTCCATGAGGATTCTCCAGCGAAGGATACTGGAATAGGTAGCTATGCCCTCCTTTAGGAGATCTTCCCGAAAAGTGACTGAACCCAGGTGTCCTGTATTACAGGTGGATTCTTTAGTGTCTGAGTCACCCGGGAACTAGATCTACTAGAAAAATATAAACTCTCATTTCACTGGCTTTTCTGTGTACAGTGTTTCAACATGTGTTCTTGATTTATGGCTTTCATCTGCTGAATTCCATAGTAATCATCCACAATATATTTTCAGAAGTGGCCCAACTAATTTTCCCCATCAACCTTGACAGTGATACATAATCTCCCTAACCACAAATATTTTTTAAGAGAAAGTTCTCTATATAGTCTGAAATCCCAGTATCACTGATTTTTCTATAGCTAATATGCTGCTGCTGCTGCTGTGTCGCTTCAGTCGTGTCCGACTCTGTGCGACCCCATAGACGGCAGCCCACTAGGCTTCCCGTCCCTGGGATTCTCCAGGCAAGAACACTAGAGTGGGTTGCCATTTCCTTCTCCAATGCATGAAAGTGAAAAGTGAAAGTGAAGTCGCTCAGTTGTGTCCGACTCTAGCGACCCCATGGACTGCAGCCTATCAGGCTCCTCCGTCCATGGGATTTTCTAGGCAAAAGTACTGGAGTGGGGTGCCATTGCCTTCTCTGATAGTTCATATATATGATCTTTAATGGGAACATAATGATTTTTCTTTTGCTGGCTTCCTTAGAGTCTTATAGAGAACACTGGATCCCTAAAGAATACACAGTGAAATGTATTAATTGGCAAAGTCACATATATTAATAGAACCAAATATCACTTCTTTTATTTAAGAACTTTTGAAAATATTTCCACCAAATTTTCTGCAATATGTTGTTACATTTTTTCAAATAACCATGTCTTCAATTCTGTACTTACAGAGACTGTCTCGATTGGAGAAGTACACTTCTTACAGTAAATTTAGGGTTGGACATATGACTTGCTTACAGAAGTGACATAAGTCATCTCTGAGCAAAAGTTCTAAAAGGCAAGACTACTTTTTTTTTTTTTCAATTTGAATTCTGTGTGAAGACTCCATTAGTACAGTCAAATCTGACCCATAGCAACATTTAACATGAAAAAAAAAAATTTGCTATGGTTATGTTTTAGGAGTCATTTGTTACTCTGCCATTACTAGAGAAAGCTAATATACTACTTACAAGTCTCATAGGATACTTATTTTTGACATCTAACACTCATTTTGGAAATCTCTTAGCTATTATTTATTCCAATATTTCCTTTTTGCTTTATGAATGCTTGGTTAATTTCCACAAATTTACTTCTTATGGTGATTAGTGAAAATTTGACTAATCTACAAAACTGTTCCAATAAGAAAAATTTGGCTATTGATGTTCTCTGTGATTCCATTAAGGTCTTTTTGGATATATCTGTTTTGGTTAAAATTAGAATTAGAAAATTTTTCAGTATGCCATTAGTTTTCTAAAAACTGCCTTATAGGTGCACAACTCTCATTATCAAATCATAAGCACCAGCATAGCTGTTCATGTCAGCATTAAAATGATTAGGTTCAAATGGGTTTCATATGTGTGAAAAATAAGAGTTTTTCTTCTCTTAGCTCTGCCAAGTTTCTCATTAATCTACCCTCATTTTATCTGAGATATGTCCAGATAAAGCCATAAAGGGTAAAATGATAAATTTACCATCCAGCTGTTAGTCCATACATAATAATTAGAAAAAAATGTGAAAAATATTTCACTTTGTTGTCTGATTTGTGGCACATCCAGGTACAAGATAAAATATTAAATATTTTAATAAAGAGCTGGTGCATTTTAATTAGTGTAAGTGTATATATATATTCATATATGATGAATGCACAGTTATGCACATCTGTATGCATGCTTAAACATGCTTATTACCTGTTTTTGCATAATACAAGCAGATATATATGAATAAATGGTAACTATAAGTTGTAATATTCTTTATTCATAACTATATTAATACTGTACAAAATCCATTTTTATTAAGCACTATGTTTTTCTTCTTGCATGTATATCAATAATTTTTTTTTCTCAAGTCATGATATTTTTCACTTGTTTTTGGAAATCAACAATAAGTGGCCTCCCTAATTGGGAGGTTGCATATCAAAAGTACCTTTAATTCTACAGTACAGCTCTGCATTCACAATACTGTTTTGCATCACTGTCATATCCTGGCAGATTTGAATGACAAGTCCAAAAGATGCCATTTTAAATTTTGTGTAGAGAGGAAAAAGCAGACACTTTTAATAAATAGTTTTTCTTGCCTTCTATAATAAATGGGGTGCATGGATATGTTCAGCCCAGCTAAAATCTGTAATTAGAATGAAATGGATGCATCAAGGAGGATTCGGTAAACACCAGAAACTACTAACTATGGTTGAAAGATTTATGAATATAAAATTAAAACCCACTACAGAGCCACCTTTAAAGTCACATTTACTGAGCGAAATGTAAACTTGCTGAATGCTATTGAGAAAGCAAACATTATTTCAAGCTCTAGGCATGAAAGTACAGAACATTAATAACCACTATTTCTAGCTTTAATCCATGCAATTAAAAAGGTCAAAAGTGTTAATGTTGATAAAGGTCTTTTAGAAAGAGAAATAGTAGATGAGACCCTAATTATCAATCATCATCAAGAAATGCCCTGATAGCAATTATCACATCATCATAAAATAAGTATCTCAGAGGACTCCCAAGAATATAAGCATATTTTCTTACCCAAACTTGAATTTTACATTATTAAAGACACAGGAATAAAGATGTATTTCAAACATCTAACACAACAATTACATGAAAATTTGCAAAATATGCCTCACAGATTGGGTATGTTTAGTCATAACTATATTAAATAGTAGCTCATATTATATTTTTGATGTGTCCTCTCAAAAGGTGCACTCCACACAGGGCATGGTATTTGCAAAAGTAATCATGTATTTTATTTGAGTTGATTATTTTTGTACTCTTTTGGTGATGAAGTGTAAAGAATTCTATTTTAATAAAAAATGATTCAAGATTATTGTAAAGTTTTGTGCTCACAATGAAGTGCTAATTTAGAAAAGGAAGGTAAACATGAACACTAAAATTAAAAAAAAATTTAAAAAAAAAGGACTTAGCGATGATAATCATTTATCTAAATCTAAAGAATTTAGAATTGTCTGATATTTTCCAAAGCTACTCATTAGCAATTTCACCATTTGAGAATTAAAATGGGACAAGATATTTAGTAATAAACATAAATACTCATTTATTGATTGATTTATATCCTGAGTCCTTATTAAGTTCCAGTAAAGTGTACTAGTCACTTCTTATTTACTTAATATAGTATACTAATATTTGTGTAGGTGACAGTAAATCCTAAGGGCTATATAAAAATGTTGTTTACCCATTTATTAATTCACAATTCACTAGTTATTTATAGTAGTCATTGTGATAACTTCCAGTGATTAAAAAAAAATGTTGAGAAAAATTCCTTGCTCTTGGGTAGCTCTAGTTCTAATGCTATCCATGGCAGCATGATAATTATATGGACAGAACTGTGTTTAAAATGTTATAAGAGCTCAAATGTTACTCTGCCCTATGGGATCCAAAAAGGACTGTAGAGGTGACATCAGATAAGGAATGCAATACCTTATTTGAGTAATATGAGTAATTTCAGCAGAGGTGTGGAAACTGTAAAAAAGAATAAAATTGAAATGCTAGAAATAAAACAACACAAAACACTAACAGAAATGAAAACATATTTAATGTAATTACTAACAAACAGACATAACATTGTAGAAGAAAATATTTCAGTGAATTTGAAGGTAGGTCAATAAAAATTACCCCAAATGCAATGCAAATAGTAAAAAGGTAAAAACAAGCAAAACAAGAGGCCCACACTATCCAAGCCTTATGACATGATATGAAAGGTATCTATAATTGTGTAATTGGAACCTTGAAATGAGAAGACTGAAAGAATGAGGAGGAAGAAATATTGAATGGAATAACGTCCAAGAAATTTTCAAACTTAGTGTCAGACTCCAATAATAATTCTTGTTAATATCAGGCATTACCTCACAAGATACAGTAAGAAGTACACTTCACCTCCCTTGTATTCTCCTGTAAATCAATAATCTCACTCTCATGATGAGAAACCATTAGACAAAAGCCATATTCAAGGGAGAATCTACAAAATGCTGAGCTACTAACTCTTCAAAATGGCAAGGTTCAGCAAAATATGTAAAGATAGAGAAACTCACATATATTGGGATATTACATAACTAAATGGAATATGATATTCAAAATTGAATCTTGGCGGAGTAAAAGGACATTGTTGAAAAAGGCTGGCAAAATTTGAATAAAACCTACAACTTAGCTAATAGCATTGCATGACTGTTAATTTCTTGATAGCAATAAGTATATGACGTTTATGAAAAATAATAACAAAGGGAGTTGAATGAAGGATGTAATAAATCTTACTGTACTATCTTTGCAACTTTTTTGTTAATCTAAAATAGTTCCAAAATAAGTTTAAAAGGTATTAAGAAATAAATTTGGATACAAAATGTAAAATAAAAGTTCCAAATATATAATTCTGAAAGTTTTCTATATTCTACAAACGTACAATTTATTTTCATATTTTACTCCTCTAATGGCGGACATTTATAAAATACAAAAATTCATTTCAAATTGAAAACACTCCTTTATTATCCCTTTGAAATTAATATTTGTAATAACATTTAAGAAAGTGCAAAATCAAAAGCTATTGTCATTATTCAAAAACATTAACATCTAAAAGGAGTTAATTGCATTCTAAGGAAGTAGAAGTTTGCAAGGATTGTCACATGAACAAAAGATGTAAATTTAAATGATTATAGTTGGAAATTAATATTTTGATTATATTATATACAATATTTCTTATTTATATTAAATAAATATATTTTTATTACATTGCCAAATCTTCCTAATTAGTCAAATGCAGCCAGGCAATATCATTACATGTAAATATAACCTTAAGGAATATCACAAAAATATGTCCATGTAATGAAAAGATTCATTAAGTAGAAAGATAGTCATTATAAAATTTGTTGACTAAAACTCTCTTTTCTAAACTACTTAATGGGCACACAGTTCCAAGTTAATCTGCATATGATGCAAATCACTATGCCAATTGTTACTGTTATCTAATTGAATAGCAAAGAGATTTTTAACATTAAAAGAATATCCAGTTTTAGTACATTCTAGTTATCTTTGCATTTGGCCCTGTGCATATTTAATACTCCTAAATAATTGTTTATGCACTATAGATTTTACCATTTATACATCTCTCATACTATTATCTCTGTTTTCTATTTTCTGTCAAATCTTATTGAAAACAAAATATATTTTTTAAATAAAGTTCAGCAGTATAAATGCAAACCAGCGTGTAAAATAGTTGTAGAAATGCATCTTTATAGAGATAAAACATAAGAGGTGTGTTTCTCCAAACCTTCCTCACATTCACTGCTTCATATTTACCTTGCTAATTTTGATTAAAAAAAGGATGATTGCAGTATACCAATACATAATTACCATGAAATTTATCAAGTAGGAATATCCTATTTGTACTTCACAACAAAGCTGTTGGGATATCTTCTCTGCCATCAAAATTTGAGAGAATGTAATTCTATCACCTGCTTTTTCCATCTATCCAGTTCTATACGATTTTTATTAACTCTTATCTTTTCTATTAAAGCCTCAATAACTCCTTAACCTTTCTCTGGGATTATAGATCCCATTGTCTCTGCTATTCTTATTGTAGAAACTTGCAGTGTTTCTTATATTGATACCTTGTGGGGTTTTTTTGCTGTTGTTAATTTAGTTATCATGTGATCTTATCTTGTTCACTTTGCTATTCACATTATAATAGTTCAAAATATATTTATGTGGTAAAATAAAAATACAACACAAGCACAAATAACTGCTATAGAATACATAACCCAAATGGTACAATGATATCAATTAGAATGTAATGCATGTGTGCACATTACTGGGACTCTAGCATATGACATGTGTGAAAAAATGCAATCAGTAAATAAAAGAAAAATATTTTCATATTATTGTAAGACCAACAAACTAGCATTATTTAGGGTTTATTATCATTTGTGCACACCTATTCTATTTTGGGCACTCAGTATACTAGAATATCCTTTATCAGAATATTTCTTACAAAGAGATGTCAAAGAAATAGTGTTAGACATCCTATTTCTAAATTGAAAAGAGCTTCATGTAGTTACCAGCATTCTTACAATAAGAAAATAGCTGAAAAAACTGAACATTGAAAAAAATATGCCAATCACAGGCCCAAGTAGCAGGTAAAAAAAATCCAAAACTGAACATTAATAACTCTCTTTGAATTCATCAGAGAATGGCGCTTTCATAAAAGATGTCATTCCTCAATCTAGAGACGAATTAATCCAGAGTCACAGCCATTATTTGTTTACCTTGGGCAGAAGTCCCCAGGGCCATAAGCAAACAGGAATCTTTAAATGGCAATTTAGAGTAATTGTTGGAGGCTAGGTGCAGAGTGGCTTGAGAGTGAAAAAAATCCCAGATGACTGTTTGCAGGGGGAACCACAGTTTCATAGGTTTGGTCTCTAAGAACCCAAACATACACTCATGATTAAAAGCTAAGAAAGATGTCCTCATAAGTATGACAGGTTAAGGGGAAAAGTAAATGTTTTGAAATATGTCTAAAATGTTCTTCACAACAAAAACCTATACTCCAGGGGGAAAAGACTTCTACCAGCTGAGGGAAGGGACTTTCTGCAAATCCAGAGCCCTCTAGCTCTATCTCACTTAAAGAGAAAAAAGAGGTAAGAAACATCTGTGAATGTTGCAGCTCAGGGACAGGTGTCCGCAAAATGGCTGAGATTTCATTTCAGAATTATCAGACAGGGAATTTAAAATAACTATCATTTATATGGTAGAGACAAAAGTAGACAAAAAGTAGACATGTAGGAACAATGGGTAAAACAAGAAGTGATATCTGGAAACTCTAAAAAGAGTTAAAAGAAGATGCTAGACATTAACGGAGAAGGCAATGGCACCCCACTCCAGTACTCTTGCCTGGAAAATCCCATGGACGGAGGAGCCTGGTAGGCTGCAGTCCATGGGGTCGCTGCCAGTCGGACACGACTGAACGACTTCCCTTTCACTTTTCACTTTCATGCATTGGAGAAGGAAATGGCAACCCACTCCACTATGAGTCAGACACACCATAGGGATTGAACAAAAAGAATGGTATTAAACTCTACTGCTGACAGCTATGAATTTCTAGCATCATTCTGGAACACAATCCAGAATTATTTTATTAATGACAGAATTGGGCTCATAAACTTGGATCCATGTCTTTTTTTCAGATAATATGTTTTGAACTTTACATACAAATTTCTTCATGGGTACATAGTTCCAGTACATAGCTCTCATCTATGACATATTCATCTTGAGCAATCTTCAGTGACTAATCAAGTAGTAGTTTAGTATTCTGTGTAATTCTTCTATGCTATCCTAGAGGGAAATGAAATGGGCTATATCATCAATTCATATTTTTTTCTGGAAAATATATGTGTAATTACAGCCTTTACTCAATTCCAATTCCATTAGTATTTAAACTCAGTAAGCAGCTATGATGACTACAATATTTTTTCACACTAACTCAAAAATTCCAAGTATGACTTATTAAACATATTGAAGAGTATATCTGAATGACCTAATCTCTAAATAAAGAATCATGTTAATGAGAAGCTTGAGGAAAAAGTAGTAGAGCATCTTCTAATGAAATAAGTGTAGTAGATTTTAAACAAAATAACAAGTTTTTGAAAAAATATATGCATGTGTGTTTGATGTGTGTGCATATCTGTACCAATGTAATTATCATTATAGATGTATTGACCTTAATTCATGTTAGTATTCCTGAGTTTAATTTATATTAACAAATTAATATTCATGAGTATTAGAGAGATGAAATAGATTAGTGGTTGCTAGAGTATGTGGGGAGGGGAGATGGAGGACTGGGTGTTGTTTGGAATGATGATGAAAGTCTTGAAACTAGAGAGGTAATGATTGCACAACATCGTGAATATACTAAATGCCACCTCATTAAGACATTTATTTATGGTCATTGAAATTTAAATGTCATAAAATATATGTAAAATACTTTATTTTTTCTCTTTCTTCAAACATTTAAAACATAACATTTATTCTTAGTTTGAAGCCTGGAAAAAATCCTGTTGTGGGCTGAATTTGGCTTCTAGAGTCTATTTTGCTGACCTGTGGTCTAGAGACAAAACATTTCTACTTTCTGGAAATTAGCTCTTGTCCTCAAGCAAGTCACCAATGTCTATGTTTTCTCTATTTATGGAAATTTATCACGTTGAGGAAAAGAAGCAGATCAGTCTAGTTTCCATTGAGCAAATCAATGGGTAAGATTCTGCTCCTGTTATTGAAGCTTCAAATAGCTGCTTTAAAATAAGGAAAATAATACATTTACAAATATTGATTTTAAATAATTTAGTGTTTTCTTAATTACATGTTGAAATTATGGAGGGAACACATGTTTGCCTTTGGCTGATTCATATTGATTTATGGCATAATCATCACAATATTGTAAAGTAATGATCTTCCAATTAAAATAAATTAATTTTAAAAAGTTTTTGTAACCTCATTCTTACTAATGTAATTTAATATTTTTTCTACAATTAAAATGTTTTCTGCATTGGAATGTATTGGCAAAGTAAAAAAATACAAACCATTCAAAACGAACCATCTTTCATAATGTCTTCCAAATAATTACTGTTTTATACTTTATGTACATATTGAAATTATTATATACAAATATTTTATTGGTATATACGTATAATATTTTACTACTTTGCAACTTGGATTTTATGTGGATTTCTCTCTATACTTCCGCCTGATAAACATTTCACAGGGGATAATTACACAGGTGGGTGGATGATTATTTGCATTAACATATGTCTCCCACACTTGACAGTTTGATCTATGCACACAGTATTAATAATTGTATAGTATAGTGCTTGCCACATACTAGAGAAATGTATCTCTTAAGTCTTTGTTTTCTTCTATTATATGTTTATATAAGCTTCTATTGATGTACAGTTAGATTGTATGTATCATCTTTACTGAAATAAAATTGGCTCATTCCAAAATATTTTATCACAAACAATAGTACAATGAGTACCAAGGCACAAATATAATTGCCTTTTAGCAGTGGATTTACTAGGTCAAAGGGTAAGCCCATTCATAATAATCCACTGATAGACTTCTTGTTGGTAATGTTTTTTGACAATAATACATGTATAATTTTTCTGTATCTCCCAATACACAATTCTCATCATGTGCCTTCTCTTTTGAGCTTTAATCTTGAAGGAGTAGTATAATAAACCATTGGTTATCATGCTTTATAATTTGGGAGATTATGCAAATTTCCATAGAAGCACTCAGATTAAAGTACTAAATCAAAACAGAATATTATTTGAATATAAATGTGCCCTCATAATGCAGCATTGTTTCTGTAAAAATAAGCTTGAAATTCAATTACAGAAGAGAATATTTAACAGATTTCTGGCAAGGGCCTTTTACAGATGGTTCTTTGTGAAAACACCTAGCTTGTTTGAAGTTGAAATGTTTCTTTACCAGAGTTAAACAGTCACAAGGATAACAATGAGATATAAGCCACAGCTAGAGATTCTAGATTCAAAGCCAGGTGGTGATTTTGCCTGATTGAAAAATACAACCAAAATGCCCATGTTCATTCAAAAGCAGCTAAGCAAGAAAAGTAATTCAAGTTGATGACTAGAGCTGTATGAGAAACTGACATTGTCTCCACCTACTGGCTTTCCACAGAGAGTTCTGAAAGAAGTATTCCATGTGCGTGGGTTTCCAATTTGTCCTCAGAAGCTTCAGAAAAGTCCCAGTTTACATTTATAATATACATAATTTTTTTTTGCATTTCAAGATTCAATCAGAAATGTATCATTAGTTATAACAATAGATATTTAAAAGCTAAGTGACGATTGTATTACATATCATGTCAGAATTGTAGCTCATTAAAATTAAAAAGCAAATTTCCAAGTGAAACAAGTAGCAAGTAAAAGCATTTGAAAAACTTGTAATATTCTGACTGTGAAGTGGAAAAGTATATGTTTCACTTGGTTTGAACCTAAATGAAAGTGCTCAGAAACAATGCAAATACAAGAAGTTACATATAAAACTGAACTTCAAGGGCACTTTATGTAACGAGTCATTTCTATTTAATAAAGCTTACCTATATACAGTCCATTCTTTGTTTTATTCTGTAATGGAGCATTCATAATTTGCTAAAGCCATTAGCACACCCATCTTGGATTAAAATGTAGGGACAATAATTCAAAAAGCTTACTGGATTCTGTACTGATTGTGAATCTGTTATTAACAATCAAGAGTATTTAAGTTTATCATAACTCAACGTACATTTCTTAACCTTTCAGTGTAATATTTCATAGACTTGAGATTCATGTTTAAAATGAAGACTAGTAGTGTCTTTATAGATGTTAAATATGTTTAGACTCCTTCTAAAAGATTTTTAAGATAATAAAAACAACAAAGACTATGAAAATATAGTTTTAATCATTTTCTTCACTGATTATAAGGTTATCTTCTAGGACATATCTGGTGTTTCTGAAGTGTGGACATTTATGTGGGCATATATTTTAAATTAGGAATTATTAATGTATTAATATAAGACCTGAAAATTTTGACAGATATACCACATTTTATAAGAAACTTTTAAATTATTTTCAAGACCAGGTTATGTTAATAATAGTATTAACAATGTTTTATTTTTTTCATAGTACTTTTTTGATTTGTTTTGAAGTTTCAGAAAATCATAAGAGGAAAATAAACAAGAATAATCCTACCATTCAAAGGTAATCACTGATATCATTGTTTATAAAAACTGACAGGCTTGGTATGTCTCTTATTTCTTTAATAATAATGATTAAATAATATATTCAACCCTTCAATCCAGTTATTAATTTGATAAAATAATATATTTTTAATTACAGAATACCTCTGTGTATTAGTCAAGATTCTTTTCTTTGAATGTAACATCCAGTCACCTGAAAGATGCAAAAGAAAAGAAGAGGAACTTATTCATTCAACCTTATCCTAAAAATGTCAGTCTGCATAACTATTTCTCAGGAATAATAAGATAAAACCTTGATGCATGACTGTTTTCCAGGATTTTCTTCCCAAGGCTTCTCTGTTATACTCTGCGTTTTATTTTTACTTTTTGCTGTACTTCATGTGTAAAGAGATTACTATTCCCATAGCAGTTTCACAGCCTTCCATCTTCCATCAGGTAAGTGTGATTTCAGCACAAGATCTCTCCCGGAAAGCCTGTGCTGCTTCCATCTTCCATATGATGGTGGTGTGACCCATCTAACAATCATTACCTGTTATCTTCAGCTACCATTACATTTGCCTACAACGGAAAAAAGTCTCCTAACTTAACTCTTTTCTATTGTACCCCCTCCACCAGCCTAAATTGCTTATCACATACCCGTGTTGACTTTCTGAAATAAAAATCAGATAACATTCTTCCTATTAAAATCTTCCAGTGGTTTTCCATTGAAATAAGAATAAATCTGGGGCTTCCCTGTGACTCATTTTAAAGAATCTGCCTGCCAATGCAGGAGACATGGATTCAATCTCACATGCCACAGAACAGCTAAGTCTGTGTACTACTGAGCCCACCCACACTAGAGCCAGTGCTCCACAACAAGAGAAGATGTAGACAGTAGTCCCCACTCGGCACAGCTAGAGAAAATCTGCACAGCATCTAAGACTCAGCACAGCCAAAAATAAATAAATAAATAAAATTATATTTAAAAAAATCTGAGTACCCTACCAAAATTCACATGGTCATGAATGATCTGCTCCTGCTTCCATTGCTGGCCTGCTTTCCTCCATACCGGACCTCATCATCTCTCACAGTATTTCACTTAAATCATCTTCTGTCCATCCTTCAAATACTTTAAACTCATTTTCAGGATTATGAATTATTAAATCATGATCAGTGTACCCTTGGTGTCACCAAGACACTTTGAAGAGTTCTACAAAGTCAAATCTATTTTTATCATAATACTAATGGCTTTACATGCCTGGTAAGCTCTATTCTCTCACAACTGTGAGAATTTTCCACAGTGGCATTTTCAAGAGTCTACATAAACTATTATATTCCACAGGTTAAAGGTAAAAGCAAATATAAGAACCTAGGAATCTTTGTTAAGGCAGATACTAGAGAATTTTGGAAAAATGTACTGCACTGACATTCTTTTGCATGCTTATTATGTTTTAGAAAATATAATTCAAACACATATCCTATTAACATGTATGTTTATGGTTGGCTTTAAATAAATCATTTACTATATTTTAAATTCTTATGTTTCTAATATGGCAAAAAGTGATAGACACAAAGGAAAAATTTTTTTAAAGTTTTTTGATTGCTTAATGATTTCCAAGAGTGAAAGGAGGGCATATCCAAAAAACTTAGACACCACTGCACTGGACACTTGAGTTTGCTTTACCAGTTTATTCTTTCCTAAAATTTTCACGTGGCTCTTCCATCATGCTGTTTCCAATGCTTCTTTATAAACATTCTTATCACTATTCAGTTGTCAAATCCTTGGAGAAGCCCCTCCAGAAGAAAAGTGAACAAGAAGCTCACAAGTAATCTAACACAATGGAGCATATTTTTAAATCAGGTATTAGAATCAAAGATAACACCTCACATAAAGTATATAAGAAATCAGATGCCATGAGCAAATCAAAGAGAGTTATGAGACTTTGATAGAAATCCCCAGACCTTCATCTCCATATGAGACACTTTCTCTAATCCAGAATAATGAGTTCTCTTCATGAAGTACATGTATTACTTCTCACAGGGAGCACCTTGTCAGTGATATCACTTTATACACCAAAGAATTTTAGAGCTAATATAACACTTTCTAGGTATCTGTGATGGAAAAATTTATAGATTCTAAGCTTATCATGAGCAATCCAATCCAATGATTTCCTGCTAAAATTATTCCAAGTGAGTATTCTCTTCACAGTCAAAGATGGAGAAGCTCTATACAGTCAGCAAAAACAAGACAGGGAGCTGACTGTGGCCCAGATCATGAACTCCAATATTGTCAAATTCAGACCTAAACTGAAAAAAGTAGGGAAAACCACCAGACGATTAGGTGTAACCTAAATCAAACCCCTTAAAATAGGAAGTGACAAATAGATTCAAGGGATTAGATCTGATCGAGTACCTGAAGAACTATGGATGGAGGTTCCTAGCATTATACAGGAGGCAGTGATCAAGAACATTCCCATGAAAAAAAATGCAAAATGGTTGTCTGAGAAGGCATAACAAAGAGCTTAGAAAAGAAGAGAAGCAAAAAGCAAAAGAAGAGGAAAGATATACCTATATGAATTCAGAGTTCCAGAGATAGCGAGGAGAGATAGGAAAGCCTTCCCCACGGATCAATGCAAAGAAATAGAGGAAAACAATAGAATGGGAAAGACTAGAGATCTCTTCGGAGAAGGCAATGGCAATCCACTCTAGTACTCTTGCCTGGCAAATCCTATGGACAAAGGAGCATGGTAGGCTGCAGTCCATGGGGTTGCTAGAAGTTGGACACTGCTGAGTAACTTCACTTTCACTTTTCACTTTCATGCATTGGAGAAGGAAATGGCAACCCACTCCAGTGTTCTTGCCTGGAGAATCCCAGGGACGAGGGAGCCTGGTGGGCTGCCATCTATGGGGTCACACAGAGTCGAACACGACTGAAGTGACTTAGCAGTAGAGATCTCTTCAAGAAAATTAGAGATACCAAGGGACTGCTACTGCTACTGTTAAGTCACTTCAGTCATGTCGGACTCTGTGTGACCCCACAGACGGCAGCCTACCAGGCTCCCTCATCCCTGGGATTCTCCAGGCAAGAACACTGGAGTGGGTTGCCATTTCCTTCTCCAATGCAGGAAAGTGAAAAGTGAAAGTGAAGTTGCTTGGTCCTATCCGACTCGTAGCGAGCCCATGGACTGCAGCCTACCAGGCTCCTCCGTCCATGGGATTTTCCAGGCAGGAGTAGTGGAGTGGGGTGCCATTGCCTTCTCCAAGGAACATTTCCATGCAAAGATGGGCTCAATAAAGGACAGAAATGGTAGGGACTTAACTGAAGCAGAAGATATTAAGAAGAGGTGGCAAGAATACACAGAAGAACTACACAAAAAAGATCTTCATGACCCAGATAATCACGATGGTGTGATCACTCACCTAGAGCCAGACATCCTGGAATGTGAAGTCAAGTGGGTCTTAGGAAACATCATTATGAATAAACCTAATGGAGGTAATGGAATTCCAGTTGAGCTATTTCAAATCCTGAAAGATGATGCTATGAAAGTGCTGCATGCAATATGCCATGACATTTGGAAAACTCAGCAGTAGCCACAAGACAGAAAAAGGTCAGTTTTCATTTCAATTCCAAAGGAGGGCAATGCCAAAGAATATTCAAACTACTGCACAATTGCACTCATCTCATATGATAGCAAAGTAATGCTCAAAATTCTCCAAGCCAGGCTTCAACAGTATGTGAACCATGAACTTCCAGATGTTCAAGCTGGTTTTAGAAAAGGCAGAGGAACCAGAAATCAAATTGCCAACATCCACTGGATCATCGAAAAAGCAAGAGTTCCAGAATAACATCTACTTCTGCTTTATTGACTGTGCTAAAGCCTTTGACCATGTAGATCACAACAAACTGGAAAATTCTTAAAGAGATGGGAATACTAAATGACCTTACCTGCCTCTTGAGAAAACTGTATGCAGGTAAAGAAGTAACAGTTAGAACTGGGCATGGAACGACAGACTGGTTCCAAATAGGGAAAGGAGTACGTCAAGTCTGCATATTGTCAAACTGTTTATTTAACTTATATGCAGAGTTAAATATTATATGTATATATATTATATATATATATCTCACATTTTTAGGCATGTGACAAAACCATCATTAGAAAGGTCACAACACTTTGCATCCCTGTCAGTAGCATGTGAAATTGTCTGCTAAGTCACACAGTCAAATATAATTTGTAATGTTGTTAATACTACAAGCCAAAATAAAGTTTTTAAAATGTGTATTTCTTTGATTACTAGTTAAAATAAAATGTATTTCATATGATTACAGTTTATTCATATGATTACAATTTATGATTTTTATAAATTGTTGATTTCTTTTCCACATTTCTCTCTATATTATCTAGGTATTTTCCCACAGTTTTATGTATACACTTGTTCAGTTTTTCACTTGGCTAAGATAAGAAGAAAACATGAGACTATTCTGTAGGTATCTGTTAACTTCTGATTTCTGGGTATAATTACCATCACCCTAGGAATGACTGAATGGAAATTATACCATGAAATACAGTTTATTGTTGATATACATTGCTCTCACAGAGTTAAATATTATATAATTTTATTTATTTTTTTAAAGATAAATAAAATTTATTTATTAAATTTTTTTTTAATTTTAACTTTACAATATTGTATTGGGTTTGCCATATATCAAAATGAATCCACCACAGGTATACATGTGTTCCCCATCCTATAAATAATGTTATAATTCAGTTCTGGATTCTTCAGGTATAATTTTATAAAAATATAGCTACTTAACATAAAATATTGTATATTTAATTGTACTACTGAAAACATTACTTTCTGCAAACTTTTAGAAATTATTTCCCTTCTGTTTTATTTTAACGCTTCAAACAAAAGTCATAAATCAAACATCTTCAGATATAGACAGGTCGTTTTAGTGTCCAAAAAAAAACTAATAATAAAGTGTGGTGCCAGTGGTAGCCAACTAAAGAATGCAAGTTCAACCAAAGCCAGCTTCACTTCGTATAGTTAATTTTGGTCAAATAAAACACATTGACTGGCTTAACCCAGAATCAGTTCTCACAGTTCTCAAACTTTAGAGAGTGAGAATTCTGTATGTTTAGTGAAAATCACCATTCCTTATAAATTTCATAGAATAAATTTATGCTTGCTTTAAATATACACACTTGTGTTTATGTGTACTGTTTCTACACACTGCAATATCTTCCCTATCAGTTTAAGTCAGACATGTAGATGATATTTTTTGTTTCAGTATTCAATACCTGCTAAAAACTTTGAAAGTTGGCAGTAACAATACAAACCAAAAACACCTGTGTAACAAAACATTTTTATATAAGACTAGTTTGTACCACAAAACAAAAAAAGCTATATTAATAAGCTATATTTATTTAATAATATCCTTCCCAAATTTTTTGCAGTTTTCCATTAAAAAACACTAATAATTAATTTTTTCTAATGATGAGAATTATTCAATTTATTCATATATAGTACATAAGTAAAAATGATTTTGCCATTTATTTCTGACTTTATTTATAACTACTGGGAGAAATAGGGAAAGGAGTATGTCAAGGCTGTATATTGTCACCATGCTTATTTAACTTATGTACAGAGTACATCAAGAGAAAGGCTGGGCTGGATGAAGTACAAGCTGAAATCAAGATTGCCAGGAGAAATATCAATAACCTCAGATATGCAAATTAAACCACCCTTATGGCATAAAGCAAAGAAGAACTAAAGAGCCTCTTGATGAAAAAAAAAAAAAAAAAGCCTCTTGATGACCGTGAAAGAGGAGAGTGAAAAAGTTGGCTTAAAACTCAACATTCAGAAAACTAAGATCATGGCATCCCGTCCCATCACTTCATGGCAAATAGATCGGGAAACATGGAAACAGTGACAGATTTTATTTTCTTGGGCTCCAAAATCACTGCAGATAGTGATTGCAGCAGTGAAATTAAAAGACACTTACTCCTTGGAAGGAAAGTTATGACCAACCTAAACAGCATATTAAAAAGCAGAGACATTACTTTGCCAACAAAGGTCCATCTATTCAAGGCCGTGGTTTTTCCAGTAGTCATGTATGGATGTGAGAGTTGGACTATAAAGCAAGCTGAGTGCCAAAGAATTGATGCTTTTGAAATGTGGTGTATTGGAGAAGACTCTTGAGAGTCCCTTGGACTGCAAGGAGATCCAACCAGTCCATCCTAAAGGAAATCAGTCCTGAGTGTTCATTGGAAGGACTGATGTTGAAGCTGAAACTCCAATACTTTGGCAACCTGATGAGAAGAGCTGACTCATTTGAAAAGACCCTGGTGCTGGGAAAGATTGAAGGCATGAGGAGAAGGGGACAACAGAGGCTGAGATAGTTGGATGGCATCACCAACTCAATGGACATGAGTTTGAGTAAACTTTGGGAGTTGGTGATGGACACGGAGGCCTGGCGTGCTGTGATCCATGGGGTTGTAAAGAGTCAGACACAACTGAGCAGCGGAACTGAACTGAACTGAACTGGGAGAAACAGAATGTAAGTGATAATTTTTCTATGCCATTCCTCTTTTAAGTATATCAAGTGAGATATAATAAAAAAAATTGACATTTTGATAGCGTTAAGTACAAACTGGAAATATAGATAAGTGCAAGAAAAAAACCCAACACATATGTGTAATTAAAGTAAAATGATAATTATAGAAATAATTGATTCAATAATACTTAGATTATAGGATTAAATGCACCAATTTAGTGAATGGCTTTAGAGATTTTATAGCTTACTGATTAATATTCATCCATTTATCCAATTTCTTTTTCTATAGATAGTAAAAATGCTTAATTTGTATTACTGAAGAAGAACTTTCTAATTAGGTAATAATCAATACATTCCTAAATTGTTATGTATTTAAAGTAAAGTATTTGGTATTTCTGGGCCAGAAAATTTCTGAGAAAGTGTTTTGAGGACAACCATATTTGGCAAAAATAATGAAATAGATCTAGTAAGCTGGAGAGCTGAGCGTTATTTTAACAGACATGGGAAATAAGGGCTGTACCTGCCTATCTCGGCCCTTGTTTGCAATGCTTCACTGGTGCTGGCTTTCTGCCATTTTCAACCATGGTATAAATGAGGTATACAGTTAACATTAAGTGACAAGGTCACTACTAATGATGTCCTGGAGGGCAGCCAGTCTAGTCCTAAATTCTGAATTGGCCATGTGGAAAGAAATGGACATGAAACATGAAAAATTACTGCTCCTAAATTCAATGGTAATAATACACAGATTCTATGCTTTACAAAGCATATTAATGTGCAGAATTTATTGTAATAATCACAGTAGGGCAATATTTTAATACTTACAAAAAAATCCATGTTCAGAATCAAATGGCATGTTTAAGATCAGAGTTTTATTTAAAAAAAAATAAAAATAAAAAAGGACTCTTTCTCAAGCAAGACTAGGAGAAAGACAAATGAAGCCCTAAATGATAACTATTAATTGGAGGTTAAAACTGATACCCAATACATGTAAAATAAAGGTCCTGGTTGGAGAAGGGAATGGAGAGGGAGAAAATAAAGCAAAAGCCTTCATAGATAGTAAACCTGGATGGTGAACATCTTTTACATTTCCAACAAATGTGTGATTCAGTAAGCCCTTGAACTATGATGTGTTAAAGAAAAGTCTAAAGTAAAATAGACCTGTCGCTCATGAAGGAAATCAACCTTAAATATTCATTGGAAGGACTGATGCTGAAGCTGAAGCTCCAATACTTTGGCCACCTGAGGTGAAGAACTAACTCATTGGAAAGGACCCTGATGCTGGGAAAGATAGAAAGCAGGTAGAGAAGGGGACAGAGGACGAGATGGTTGGATAGTATCACTGACTCAACGGACATGAGATTGAGCAAGTTATGGGAGATGGTGAAGGACAGGGAAGCCTGGCATGCTGCAATCCATGGGGTCACAAAGAGTCAGACATGACTGAGTGACTGAACAACAATAGTAAAGTAAACATTTTAATTTTTCAGTTTATATACACTGATGCTCATATTGATGTAAAACCTATGTCCTCATGATCTTTAATCATCAGTATCTTTAGCTCTTATTAGAAGCTATCTCACTACCTCCATCTCTACATATATATAATTCTTGAGCCAGGAAAACCCCCAGAAACACTTAAGACTATTCACTTTACCTCACAAATATGACACATGAAGATTAAAACATTAATCTTCACCTTAACCCAAATAGTTAGGAAAGACAGCTCATGTCCCAGTCACTAACATGCCACTATTATTTTCAAAATAGCACTGAAAGCTAGACTTGTGTATGTATGCTCAGTCGCTTAGTTGTGACTGACTTTTTGTAACCCCAAAAACTATGTAGCCTTCTCAGCTCCTCTGTCCATGGAATTTTCCAGGCAAGAATACTTAAGCAGGTTGCCATTTCCTACTCCAGGAGATGATCCAGAGATCAAACTCAAGTCTCCTGTTTGGCAGGAGGATTCTTTATCACTACATCTGATTTAATAATTAGTTCAGTTCAGTAATTCAGTCATGTTGAACACTTTGTGACCCCATGGATTGAAGCACACCAGGCTTCCGTGTCCATCACGAACTCCCAGATCTTACTCAAACTCATGTCCATTGAGTTGGTGATGCCATCCAACCATCTCATCCTCTGTCATCCCCTTCTCCTCCCACCTTCAATCATTCCTAGCATCAGGGTCTTTTCCAATGAGTTTATTCTTAGCATCAGGTGGCCAAAATATTGGATTTTCCACTTCAACATCAGTCCTTCCAATGAATATTCAGGACTGATTTTCTCTAGGATTGAATGGTTGGGTCTCCTTGCAGTCCAAGGGACTCTCAAGAGTCTTCTCCAACACCACAGTTCAAAAGTATCAATTCTTTGGCACTCAGATTTCTTTATACTCCATGACTACTGAAAACAAACAAACAAACATAGCTTTGGCTAGACAGACCTTTGTTGGCAAAGTAATGTCTCTGCTTTTAACTATGCTGTCTAGGTTGGTCATAGCTTTTCTTCCAAGAAGCAAGTGTCTTTTAATTTCAAGGCTGTAGTCACTAGCTGCAGTGATTTTTGAGACCAAAAAAATAAAGTCTGTCATTGTTTCCATTGTTCCCCTATCTGTCTGCCATGAAGTGATGGTATCTGCCATGAAGTGATGGGACCAGATGCCATGATCTTAGTTTTCTGAATGTTAAGCTTTAAGCCAACTTTTTCACCCCCCTCTTTTACTTTCATCAAGAGGCTCTTTAGTTCCTCTTCACTTTCTGCCATAGGGGTGGTATCATCTGGATATCTGAGGTTATTGATATTTCTCCTGGGCATCTTGATCCCAGCTTGTGCTTCATCCAACCCAGCATTCTGCATGATGTACTCTGCATATAAGTTACCAGAAGGTAAAAGATTTCTAAATAAAATCCCAAAATTAATGATCCAAAATAGTGTAGATTTACTAATAGAACATGTATTAAGTTACTGGCATATTTCAAATTATGATGTTATATGTATGTATGAACTTAAATATGGTATGTCATACCAAGATAGAAAAAAATAGATTAAAATTGTGGTCTTTATTTTTAATTCTAAAGAGTATTTTTTAAAAGAAATTTTAGGTTCAGAAAACAAATTAAGAAGTTACAGACATTTCCCATATATATCCTGACCCTTCACACTCCTAGCTGCCCCCATTATTGGCATCCCCCACTGGAGTGGTACATTTGTTACAACTGATGAACCTCCATTGACATAATCGCCCAAAGTTCATGGTTTACATTAGAGTTCATATCTGGTATTTTGCATTTTATGTCATGTCATTAACAATTGTATAACAACATGAATCCATCTTCATACTATCATAGAGAGAAGTTTTATACCTCTAAAAACTCCCTGTGCTTCAACCTACTCATCCCTTGCCCACCTCTACCAAATCCCTGGCAACCACTGATATTTTTACTGTTTCCACAATTTTGTCTTTTCTAGAATGTCATATGGTTGGAGTCATACAGTATGTAGCCTTTTCTGATTAGCTTCTTTCACTTATAAATTAACATTTATGTTTTCTGTTTTTTTTTTTTTCATCACTTGATAGGTCACTTCTTTTAGTGCTAAGTAATATTCTTTTATAGTTTGTTAGTGTGATGAATCACATTGATTTTTCAATGTTAAAACATCCTCATATGGGATAAATCCCACTTGGTCACTTCTTTTTATAAATAGTCATATTTGACTTGTTGCTATTCTGTTGAGGATTTTTATAGCTATGCTTATGATAGATACTCCTTCAACGTTTTCATTGTATGTAGTATCTTATCTTGGAGAAGGCAATGGCACCCCACTCCAGTACTGTTGCCTGGAAAATCCCATGGATGGAGGAGCCTGGTAGGAGCCTGCAGTCCATGGGGTCGCTAAGAGTCAGACACGACTGAGCGACTTCACTTTCACTTTCCACTTTCATGCATTGGAGAAGGAAATGGCAACCCACTCCAGTGTTCTTGCCTGGAGAATCTCATGGACGGAGAAGCCTGGTAGGCTGCAGTCCATGGGGTCGCACAGATTCGGACACGACTGAAGCGACTTAGCAGCAGCAGCAGTGTCTTATCTTAGTTTTGGTATTAGGGTAATGCTGTCCTCATAGAATGGTCCACTGACAACCAGTTCCTTCAGAGTTTGTTTGAATAAGTCTTTCTTTTTCTTAACACGAAAAATTATTTCACAGTGTTCCAAATTCTAGGTTGTTTGTTTTGTTTTTCCTCTTAACATTTAAATATGTGATCTTGCTCTCTTCTTGTTTGCATAAATTCTGAGGAAAAGTTAATGTGATTCTTTGTTTTTAAATTTATTTTTTTATGGAAGGATAATTTCTTTAGAAACTTTTGCTGTTTTTTGTCAAACCACAACATGAATCAGTCATAGATACACATAGTAAAGTTAAAAACAAACAAACAAACAAAAACTTCCCTACCATCTTTCTCCCCATCCCACCCCTCTAGGTAGATACAGAGCCCCTGTTTGAGTTTCCTGAGCCATACAGCAAATTCCCATTGGCTATTTTACAAATGGTAATGTAAATTTCCATGTTACTCTTTCCATACACATCACCACCTCTTCCCCTCTCCCCATGTCCATTAGTGTGTTCTCTATGTCTGCTTCTCAGTTGGTGCTCTGTAAACAAATTCTTCAGTACCATTTTCCTAGATTCCGTATATATACATTAGAACACAATATTTATCTTTCTCTTTGTGACATACTTCACTCTGTATGATAGGTTCTAGGTTTATACACCTTATTAGAACTAACTCAAATATGTTCCTTTTTATTGCTGAGTAATATTACATTGTGGATATGTACCATAACTTCTTGATCCATTCATCTGTCAATGGGCATCTAGGTTGCTCCCATGTTCTAGGAATTGTAAATAATGCTGCAATGCAAAATGTAATATATGTGTCTTTTTCAATTTTGGTTTCCTCAGAGTATATGCCTAGGAGTGGGATTGCTGGGTCATATGGTAGTTTTATTCCTAGTTTTTAAAGGAATCTCCATACCATCTTCCATAGTGGCTGTATCAATTTACATTCTTATGAACAATGCAAGAGTGTTCCCTTTTCTCCACACCCTCTCCATCATGTATTGTTTGTAGATCTTTTGATGATGGCCACTCTGACTGGTGTGAGGAGATATAATATCTCATTGTAGTTTTGATTTGCATTTCTCTAACAATGAGTGATGTTGATCATCTTTTCATGTTTTTTTCATCTGTATGTCTTCTTCGGAGAAATGTCTGTTTAGGTTTTTTCCCTAATTTGATTGAGTTGTTTGTGTTTCTGGTATTGAGTTGTATGAGTTGCTTGTATATTTTGGACATTAATCCTTTGTCAGTTGTTTCATTTGCTATTATTTTCTCCCACTCTGAGGGCTGTCTTTTCACCTTGCTTATAGTTTCGTTTGGTGTGCAAAAGCTTTTAAGTTTAACCAGGTCCCAATTGTTTACTTTGGGTTTTATTTCCTTTACTCTAGGAAATGGATCATAGAGGATCTTGTTTTGATTTAAGTCATAAAGCGTTCTTCCTATGTTTTCCTCTAAGAGTTGTATAGTTTCCAGTCTTACATTTAGGTCTTTAATCCATTTTGAGTTTATCTTTGTGTATGGTGTTAGGAAGTGTTCTAATTTCATTCTTTTACATGTTGCAGTCCAGTTTTCCCATCACCATTTATTGAAGAGGCTGTCTTGCCTCATTGTATATGTTTGCCTCCTTTATCAAAAGTAAGGTATCCATAGGTGCATGGGTTTATTTCTGGGCTTTCTATCTTGTTCCCTTAGTCTATATTTCTGTTCTGTGTCAGTACCATACTGACTTGATGATTGTAGCTTTGTAGTATAATCTGAAGTCAGGAAGGTTGATTCCTCCAGCTCCATTCTTCTTTTTAAAGATTGCTTTGACTATTCGGGGTCTTTTGTGTTTCAATATGGATGTGAGAGTTGGACTGTAAAGACAGTTGAGCACCAAAGAATTGAAGCTTTTGAACTGTGGTGTTGGAGAAGACTCTTGAGAGTCCCTTGGACTGCAAGGAGATCCAACAGTCCATACTAAAGATCAGTCCTGGGTGTTCATTGGAAGCACTGATGTTGAAGCTGAAACTCCAATACTTTGGCAACATGATGAGAAGAGCTGACTCATTTGAAAAGACCCTGATGCTGGGAAAGATTGAAGGCAGGAGGAGAAGGGGACAACAGAGGATGAGATGGTTGGATGGCATCACTGACTCAAAGGACATGAATTTGAGTAAACTCCAGGAGTTGGTGATGCACAGGAAGGCCTGGTGTGCTGCAGTCCATGGGGTCACAAAGAGTCAGACATGACTGAGTGACTGAACTGAACTGATAAATTGTGAAATATTTTGTTCTAGTTCTGTGCAAAATGTCACTGGTAATTTGATAGGGATCACAATGAATCTGTAGATTGTGTTTGGTAGTAGAGTCATTTTCACAATATTGATTCTTCCTACCCAGGAACATGGAATATCTCTCCATCTGTTTATGTCACCTTTGATTCCTTTCATTCAGTTCAGTTCAGTTCATTTCTGAGTCTCTGAGTCGTGTCCGACTCTTTGCGACCCCAAGAATCGCAGCACGCCAGGCCTTCCTGTGCATCACCAACTTCCGTAGTTCACTCAGACTCACGTCCATCAGGTTGGTGATGCTATCCAGCTATCTCATCCTCTGTCATCCCCTTCTCCTCCTGCCCCCAATCCCTCCCAGCATCAGAGTCTTTTCCAATGAGTCAACTCTTTGCATCAAGTGGCCAAAGTACTGGAGTTTCAGCTCTAGCATCATTCCTTCTAAAGAACACCCAGGGCTGATCTCCTTCAGAATGGACTGGTTGAATCTCCTTGCAGTCCAAGGGACTCTCAAGAGTCTTCTCCAACACCACAGTTCAAAAGCATCAATTCTTCGGCACTCAGCTTTCTTCACAGTCCAACTCTCACATCCATACATGACCATTGGAAAAACCATAGCCTTGACTAGATGGACCTTTGTTGGCAAGGTAATGTTTCTGCTTTTGAATATGCTATCTAGGTTGGTCATAACTTTTCTTCCAAGGAGTAAGTGTCTTTTAATTTCATGGCTGCACTCACCATCTGAAGCAATTTTGGAGCTCCCAAAAATAAAGTCTGACACTTTTTCCACTGTTTCCCCATCTATTCATCTATTTCCCATGAAGTGTCTTATAATTTTCTGTCTACAGTTTTTTTCTTTTTTTTTTTATCTCCTTAGGTAATTTATACCTAGATATTTAATTATTTTTTGTTGCAGTGGTGAATGGGATTGATTCCTTAATTTCTCTTTCTGATTTTTCATTGTCAGTATATAGAAATGCTGTCAGTATATTGTCAGTATATAGAATAGTGATTGTCAGTACATTGTACTGTCAGTACATTGTCAGGACAATGTACTGATTGTCAGTACATTGTCAGTATATAGAAAATTGATTTCTGTGTATTGATTTTGTATGCTGTAACTTTGCTAAATGAACTAATTAGCTCTAGTAATTTTCTGATACTAACTTAGGGTTTTCTTTGTACAGTATCGTCATCTGGAAACAGTGAGAGCTTTACTTCTTTTCCAATCTGGATTTCTTATTTATTTTTCTTCTCTGATTGCTGTAGCTAGGGCTTCCATAACTCTGTTGAATAATAGTGTTGAAAGTGGACACATTTGTCTTGTTCCTGTTCTTAGTGGGGAATGCTTTCAGATTTTCATTATTGAGAATAATGTTTGCTGTAGGCTTATCATATATGGCCTTTACTATGTTGAGGTAGCTTCCTTTTATGCCCATTTTTTGAAGAGTTTTAATCATAAGTGGGTGCTGAATTTTTTCAAGGCTTTTTCTGCATCTAATGAGATTATCATATGGTTTATATCTTTCAATTTGTTAATATGCTGTATTACATTGTTTGACCTGCATATATTGAAGAAGCCTTGCAACCCTGAAATAAACCCAATTTAATCATGGTGTATGAGCTTTTTGATATGTTGCTGAATTATGTTTGTTAAAATTTTGGTAAGGATACTTGCATCTATGTTCATCAGTGATATTGGCCTGCGGTTTTCTTTTTTTGTGTTGTCTTAGTCTGATTTTGGTATCAATGTGATGGTGGCCTCATAGAATGGGTTTGGAAGTGTTCTTCCTCTGCAATTGTTTGAAAGAGTTTTAGAACAATAGGCATTAGCTCGTGTCTAAATGTCTGATAGAATTCTCCTGTGGAGCCATTTGGTCCTGGGCTTTTTTTTCTTGGGAGATTTTTTATCACAAGTTCAATTTCAGTGCTTGTAATTGGGTGTTCATAATTTCTTTTTCTTCCTGGTTCAGTCTTGGAAGATTGAACTTTTTAAATAATCTATCCATTTCTTCCAGGTTATCCATTTTATTGCCATATAGCTGTTCATAATAGTCACTTGTAATCCTTTGCATTTCTGCATTATCTGTTGTAACCCTCTCCTTTTAAATTTCTAATTTTATCGATTTGATTCTTCTCTCTCTTTTTTCTTGATGAGTCTGGCTAAAGGTTTGTCAATTTTGTTTATCTCCTCAAAGAATCAGCTTTTAGTTTTATTAATCTTTATTATTGTTTCATTTCATTTACTTCTGCTTGAGTCTTTATGATTTCTTTCCTTCTACTAATTCTGGGATTCTTTTATTCTTTTTTTTCCAGTTGTTTTATGTGTAAAGTTAGGTTGTCTATTTGACGTTTTTCTGTTTCTTGAGGTAGGATTGTATTGCTATAAACTTCCCTCTTAGAACTGCTTTTGCTGTATCCCATAGGTTTTGAGTTGTCGTGTTTTCATTGTCATTTCTTTCTAGAAATTTTTTTATTTCCCTTTTGATTTCTACAGTAACCTGTTGGTTGTTTAGAAACGTGTTGTTTAATCTTCATGTGTTTGTGTTTCTTACAGTTTTTGTTTTTGTTTTTTCCTTGTAATTGATATCTAGACTTGTGGTCAAATATGCTTGATATGATTTCAATTTTCTTAAATTTACTGAGGTTTGATTTGTGACCCAAGATGTGGTCTATCCTGGAGAATGTTCCATGTGCACTTGAGAAGTTGTATTCTTCTGCATTTGGATGGAATGTCCTGAAGATATCAATGAGATCCATCTCATCTAACGTATCATATAAGACTTGTGTTTCCTTATTAATATTCTGTTTTGATGATCTGTTCATTGGTATGAGTAGGGTCTCCTACTATTATTCTGTTCCTGTCAGTTTCTCGTTTTGTGTCTGTTAGTGTCTGTCTTAAGTACTGAGGTGTTCCAATGTTGGGTGATATTTAAAATCATTATGATATTTAAAATCATTATGTCTTCCTCTTGGATTGATCCCTTGATCATTATGTAGTGTCCTTCCTTATCTCTTATAAGCTTCTTTAATTTGAGGTCTATTTTGTCTGATACGAGGATTGCTACTCCAGATTTTCTTTCAGGTTTACTCCAGGCTTCCCATTTGCATGGAATGTATTTTCTGCCCTCTCATTTTCAGTCTATATTTGTCTTTAGGTCTGAAGTGTGTTTATTGTAGACAGCATATAAATGTTTCTTCCAGTCTGTGTCTTTTGGTTGGAGCATTTAATCCATTTACACTTAAAGTAATTATTGATATAGATGTTCCTATTGCCATTTTCTTAGTTGTCTGGAGTTGATTTTGTAGTTTTTTTTTTTTTTCTTCTCTTGTATTTCTTGACTATATAAGTCCCTTTAACATTTGTTGTAAAGCTGGTTTGGTGGTATTGAATTCTCTTTACTTTTGCTTGTCTAAAAGCTTTTTATTTCTCCATCAATTTTGAATGAGATCCTGGCTGGATACAGTAATCTTGGTTCTAGATTTTTTTTTTTTTTCCTTTAAGTACTTTAAATATATCCAGCCATTCCCTCCTGGCCTGCAGAATTTCTGCTGAAAGATCAGCTGTTAAGCACATGGGGTTAGGCACATGTCACTTGTTGCTTTTCCCCTGCTACTTTTAATATTCTTTCTTTGTGTTTAATCTTTGTTAGTTTGATTAGTATGTATCTTGACATGTTTCTCCTTGGGTTTATCCTGTATGGGACTCTTTGTACCTCTTGGGCTTGATTAACTATTTCCTTTTCCATGTTGGGGGAATTTTCAACTATAATCTCCTCAAAAATTTTCTCATACCCTTTCTTTTCCTCTTCTTCTTCTATAATTCAAATGTTAGTGCCTTTGATATTGTCCCAGAGGTCTCTGAGATTATCCTCAGTTTTCTTTCATTCTTTTTACTTTATTCTGCTTTATTCTACTTTATTTATTTTCTACTTTATTTATTTATTTTCAGAAGTTATTTCCATTTTAACTTCCAGCTCACTGATTCGTTCTTCTGCTTCAGATATTCTGCTATTGATTCCTTCTAGGGTATTTTTAATTTCAGTTATTGTATTGTTTGCCCCTGTATGTTTATTCTTTAATTCTTCTAGGTCTTTGTTAATTGATTCTTTCATTTTCTCCATTTTGTTTTCAAGGGTTTTGATCATTTTTATTATCATTATTCTGAATTCTTTTTCAGGTAATTTGCTTATTTCCTCTTCATTTATTTGGATTTCTGTGTTTCTAGTTTGTTCCTTGATTTGTGTAGTATTTCTCTACTTTTTCATTATTATTTTTTTAACTTATTGTTTTTGAGGTTCCCTTTTTCCAGGCTTAAGGGTTGAATTCTTTCTTCCTTTTGGTTTCTGCCCTTCTAACTTTGGTCCATTGGTTTGTGTGAGCTTTGTATAGGGTGAGATTTGTGCTGAGTTTTTTGTTTGTTTGTTTGTTTGTTTTTCCTCTGATGGACAAGGCTGAGTGAGGTGGTAATCCTGTCTGCTGATGATGGTATTTATATTTTTGATTTGTTTTTTAGAAGAGGTATCCTGCAAAGGGTGCTACTGGTGGTTGGCTGATGCCAGGTCTTGTATTAAAGTATCCTTTGTGTGAGTTCTCACTATTTGACACTCCCTAAGGTTAGTTCTCTGGTAGTCTAGAGTCTTGGAGTCAGTGTTCCCACTCCAAAGGCTCAGGGCTTGATCTCTGCTCAGGAACAAAGATTCCACAAGTGGTTTATTATGGCATTAAGTGAGACTAAAACAAATACCCAAAAATGAGAAGTCAAAGATAAACCCCAGACAAATGGCAGTTGCAAAATCAAGCAAATAATAATTTAAAATAATGGAATATACACATATACATATACACCCATGAGCAAAGTCAAAACAGTCCAACAAAAATAATATACAGTAGATTGACCCAGAGAACAAAGGAAATCAAAAATTATATAAACCAGTTGAGAACAAAACTAACTAAAGCACAAAGTGGAAAAACAAAACTAAATCAAGGTGCCAAGTGGGGAATAAAGCAAGGAAAACAAAACTAACATATATGTCAAGAGGAAAGAAAAGAAAGAAAGAATAGATATGCAAAGTTAAATAGAAGCAGAGAAAAAGATGGATATACATTAAAGATTAACTTCAAGGGGAAAAGAACAGTAGGAAAGGCAAGCAAATAAATGTTGAAAAAGTATAATAGGTTAAAAAAATCAATAATTAAAATTTTAAAAAAGAGGAAAAAAGAAAAAAAGAAAATTCCACAGAACTGCAAAAGTCCAACATAGAGGCAGAATTTATAACAACAATAAAAAATGTGACTGAGGAAAAAAAAGCTCAAAAGCTTAGTTGGATTTCATAGTGCCAATAAAATTGACAACTACAATGGTGCGGGGAGGGGGGGGGTGGCGGGGTGGAAATATGGAAGAAAAAAAGGAAAAATCCAAAAGAATCTATAGAACAAGTCAAAACATAAGAATTATAAATGGTTTTTTTGAGCTATTGCTGTCAGAATCCTTTCCCTCCATGGGAGTCACAGTCCACCTCACCTCCCTAGGTTGCTCTCCAACCCTTTGCTGATCTCTGCACCTGCTGTGGGAGCAACTCAGATTCTAATCTGGTTCTACTTCTGTGTATTCTTGCCTACAGTGTCCACAGCTATCAGAACTAGTTTATTATCTTTTGTGGGAGCTCTCAATGGCCTTTTATATATTCTATAGACACAGAGTCTGCCTAGTTGATTGGGTGGATTTAATCTACAGCTTGTACATCTGGTGGGAAGGTTCTGGGTTTTCTTCCTTAGCCATGCTACCCCTGGGTTTCAATTGTGGTTTTATGTCCACCTATGCATATGGATTGTCCACTGGGGTTTGCTCCTGAGACTGCCCTGGAGGAGTTGAGTTTGTCCCTGTGAGGGCCAGGTGTGGAGGTGCTGCAGCTTCTTGGGTCACAGAGGTTCTGGGAGCACCAGGTACACAGAGAAGTTGGCAATTAGGGCAGCAGGAAATATAGTGCTATAGAAGGGTATGGCAACCAGTATTGGCCATCACGCTCCAGTATTTTTGCCTGGAGAAGCCCCCTGACAGAGATGCCTGGCAGGCCATAGTCTACAGGGTCACAAAGAGTTGGACATGACTGAAGAGACACTATGTGCAAAGATGCAAGACATTTTTGTCTGTGGCAGCTCTGTCCCAGTGAGAGTTGAGCATAAAGTTGGGGCAGTTGTTTGACTTGCAGGTACCCTGGTGATGCCAAGTGTGCAGGGACACGGATTGCCTTCACCACAAGAGTTATGGCCCTATCAAAGTCTTTTCTTGAGTCTATTGGAGCTGGTGATCAGAAGGCCTCTTTGGCCAGTCTTTCTCTGTAGCTATGACCATTCAGGCACTTAGAGAGCTCTCTTGTGTAGGGTCCTTCTTTGTTGTTCAGCAAGTCAGGCACATAGCGGGGTCCTCTTGGCTGGGGTCCTACTCAGAACATCAGCACTTCAGGCACTTAAAGGGACACCCTGGGTGGCGTCCTCTGTAGTTTAGTCTGTCAGGCTTTTGATGGGCCAACCTCTTTATTGTTCAGCTGCCAATGCTGGCCTGTGGGGAGAAAGAGGCTATGGTGATGGCTCCACCTCCTATGCATGACTCAGCTATATCACCTTGCTTCCATGGCTTCCAAAATCTTCTCCCTCACATCCCCTCGATGCCTCTGTCTGCAGTCAACATCAGCCCTCACCCTGGGATTGCTCCACAATCCCTAAACTCTAGCTCCCAGCCGCTGCACCTTCCAGGGGATCTGCATCCCTGTCCAGGGTATGCATGGCTGCAGCAAGAACTGTCTGATTCTCATTCCATTTAGGCTGCCACAGGCCAGCTGTTTCACTCTCAGCCTTAAATGTTTCTCCTCTGACTCAGACAATTGCTCCAATGTGGGGATCGAACTCCTACTTCAGTTCTCCCACCTACCGAAGGCAGGTCCAGTCCTACTATCATCTTGTTTTCCCCCCCTAGTTCCTTTGTCCTACTGAAGTTTGCATGGTTCTATATATTCTTTTCCCCCTGTCAGGTACTCCTGTCCACTCTCAGCTGATGTTATGCACGTACTTCTGTATCTGAAGGTGTATTCCTGATGTATCCATGGAAGTACTCCACAACCACCTGCTCCTCTGCCATCTTGTACTCTTCTGGATGTAATTCTTATCTGTGGTCTTCTATAGCTAAGGTGCTTTTTTCTGTGGCTTCTTTCAGGATTTTTCCTTATCTTTGATTTTCTATAGTTTTAAAATGACAGAGATAAAGGTTGTGTTTTGGGCATTTATTCAGCTTGGATCTATGGTCTTTTATTTAACAGTTGGAGAAATTTTTAGTCACTATTTTTTTCAAAAAAATTTCTTCTTTTCCTTTCTTTCTTTTCCATCTGGTATTCCTATTACTTGCATGTTAAACCTTTCATAGTTGTCCCACAGTCCTTGGATATTCAGTTTTGCTGTTGTTGTTGTTTGTTTGTCTTTGTTCTCTTTGTTTTTACGTTTTTAAAGTGTCCACTGATATATCCCAAAGTTTAGAGGCTCTTTCTTCACGAGTATTTAGTCTATTAGTACCCCACTCTGATGGCTCCTTTTATGTATTAACTTGATGGGGTATAAAGGATATCCAAATAAGTGGTAAAGTGCTTTTTTCTGAGTATATTTATGAAGATTTTCTGTAATATATTTGAATCAGTAGACTGACTAAAGATTTGTCCTCACTAATATGGGCTGGCATCATGTAATCTTTTCAGGGCTTGAATAAAACAAAGAAAAAAGCAGGGGAGGGCAAACTCTTGCTCTCTCTTCCTGAGCTAGGAAGTCCATCTTTTCCTGTCCTTGAACAACACGTGCTTCTGGTTCTTGGGCCTTCAGACTCCAGGATTTACATCAGTGGCTCTCTGGTTCAGTTCCCCTGGTTGTTGGACCCATTGAACTAAAAAGTAACTTCCCTGGTGGCTCAGAGGTTAAAGCATCTGTCTGGAATTCAGGAGACATGGGTTCGATCCCTGGGTCTGAAAGATCTCCTGGAGAAGGAAATGGCAACCCACTCCAGTACTCTTGCTTGGAGAACCCGATGGAGGGAGGAGCCTGGTGGGCTACAGTCCATGGGGTCACAAAGAGTTGGACATGACTGAGCGACTTCACTCGCTCAAAAAAATAACTATGGCTTTTTTGGTTTTTCAGCTTGCAGAAGGCAGATGGTGTGATTTCTCAGCCTCCACGACCACATAAACCAAATTCTATAATACATCTCCTCTTCTTTCTTATCTATCTATCATCTACATATCCTATCATATCCTACTGCTTATGTTTATGGATAATCCTTGCTAATACACCATCAAAAGCATTCTTCATTTTTGCTATACCATTTTCGATTTCTAGCATTTATATCTTATTCTTTCTTAGGATTTCCATCTCTATTTATACTACCTATTTGTTCTTTCATGTTGTCCATTTTATTCATTAGAGCATTTAGCAGATTAATCTTAGTAGTTTTAAGTTCCTGGTCAGATAATCCCAACATCCTTACCATTTCTGATTCTGATGCTTGTTTTATCTATGCAAAATTTTTTTTTTTTTTTTTTTTGCTTTTTAGTAAGACTTCAATCATTTTTTCTGAATAGCCAGACATGAGGTACAAAGTAAAAGGAACTGCTTGAAAATGGCTTTTAATAATGTGGTAGTAAAATAGGGGAAGGGAAGCGTCCTATAGTCTTCTGACAAGAAGTCACCCTTTCAGTTAGCTTATGCATCTGGACTATGAACTTCACAACTCTGTCAGGTTTTTCTCATCCATTAGGTGGGACCGAATGGCTAGAGGGAGCTGGAATTGAATATTTCCCTTTTCCCACTAGGAGGGCTAGAACTGACGGGAGTTGGTTATTTCCATTCCCCTAGGTGAATTAGGCTTTGATAACACTGATTAGGCTCTGGTTAACTTTCCTTGAGTTTTTCTTGAGAGCAGGTCTGTTGAAAACAGAGTTCTTTTGTATATTTGAAAACATTTCCTTTTGCCCATTCTCTGAAAGAAGCAGGAGGAGAATTTTCACTAATATTTACTTTGAGAATCTGGTTGAGCTTCAGAGGTAAAGTTCACAAAACCATAGGCGGCAGGCCCCATGCCTGGGTCTCACTGGAGTTTTTGACGTTTGAATTGTCTACACTGAGCTTCCAGAATTTCATCAACCATGGGTTATGGCATTCTTTTCTAGAGTTTGGCAGTTTCTGCTGTTGAGCCTCTGTTTTGTTAAACTGTGCCTCCATTTATTGGCCTGAGTCCAATCTTGGATGAAATAACTTGCCATGTGTCTTCCCACTGCTTATAGACTCAAGAAGAACTGTTTATTTTTTAGTATGTTCAGATCTTTACTTGCTGTTAGGATAGAATGGTGACTTCCAAGTTATTTATATACTGAACCAAAACCCAGAACTGCGTTTTTGTTTTCTTTTGTTTTTTTAACACAACTAATGACACTCCATCTTTGTCTCTATAACCTGATTAGAGTTCCATGTATCTATCCTCCGATGATTCTATGTCATATTGACACTTGGATAGATTTCTGTGCCTTGTTACACACATTTGTTTACTTTCTCCCTGCTATTAGATAGTGTGACTATTGCACTTGATTATTTCTGTCTTGTTAACTGTAATTATTTGAGAATGTGGACAGAATAAATGTCTTCTTGGCCCTCCATCCCACAGGTTTAAATATCTTAAAATATATTGCTCTTCACAAGAATAGCCCATTTGTTTCTTTTCTGATCTCATTTTCCCTTTTTTTCTTTCATTTGGTTTAGAATTTCAGGTGGGTATTAGGTCTGAGTTATTAGGAACCTGATTATAATAAAACTAAGTACTGTGCAGAAAGAAACAATGGTACCATGCAAATTGCCTCTAATGCCATTCAACAATCACCCTCCCAAATATTTTATTTGTTTATTGCCAATAAGGGAATAAAGTTATAGCTTCATACTTCAAGGAATTTGCAACACACAACCTCCATTACTCCATTATTACAACCTCCAAACTCAATTATTTTTGCCTGGAGAATCTCATGGACAAAGGAGCCTGGCAGGCTACAGTATATAGGGTCCCAAAGAGTTGGACATGACTGAAGTGACTTAGCACATGTGGATAAAAACATGTACACATTACTGAAACAAAATGCTATGTACAAAGTGGGTCATTAAGGTACATAGTGTTCTTCAATTTAATTCAAGGAATACCGAGTCTATTAACAAGTACTGTGCTGCAGGCTGAATAGAAAATTGTTTTCTTAGCAGCTCTCTACCTAAGGAGAAAGGCAGAAAAGTAAACAAACCATTATGATACTCTGAGAAAAGTGCTATAATGGGAGAATTATTTAATAGCTCAAAAGAATGAAGGTGTAATTTCCACACACCGCTCTGATATAAATCAGTTTCTAAATTTATTTAAGATTTTAGAATAATAGTGTCTAAAGATCCTCTATAGAAGTTTCATTAGACATTTGGCTGCATCCAGAAAAGGACACAAATGTTGACAAAGTACTTCCTCTAAAAATTAATGCTGTTGAAGAGTACAAACAAAGGAAGAGATAGCTTCAAACACTTTAATCTTTAAAATAGTCTCAATTCTCTCTAAAATTACTTCAGTACACAAAAGTTTATTAACAAAAACATAGGAGTTTATACATTTACAAGGTAACTCTTAAAATGGATAATCATAATATTAACTGAAATCAAATACAAAATTTAGAAGCATAAACTATTAATCAGGAAGGTTTGGAAGAGACAAGATGGATAAGGCTCATAAATGTCACTTCAGCCTCTCAGAACTTGTTCTTAATTTCAAATGACACTGGATGTAGTTCTATAATTAATTATTGACATAATTCAATGAATACTTGTATCTTTCTATTACATTTCATAGAGCAATTTAGCAAAGGCTACATCATTTCTGTCCCATAAATGCATTTTGGAATAATCATAATTTCAGTTTTATAAATAAGAGGAAGAGAGACTAGAGAAGACAAGAAATAGCAAGCTGGTCAAGTCACACCTTGAGCCAGATCTAATTTCAAGTACAGCAGTTTTTTCCCACAACATTTCAACTTCTGGAAAAATCTTGGTTCCATGCTTTGTGTTTTAAGTGCTAACTCATTTTTATTGTAGAATCTATAAGTTTATGTAGACAATTCTATCCAGCCCTTTCTGATTTTAACATCCTTTTTCAAAATATTAGTTGTGGTAAAATTTCAATACATAAAACATGTGGAGGTGTGGGTTGGCAGTGGTCTGCTGCACGGCTGAGGGCACTGAGTGTAGCTGTGTATGCCTGGGACATTTTGAACGAGGTCACCATTATCTTCATTACCTCCACCATAGTTTGGCCCCCAGTAAATAATAGGGAGGGAATACAGCCCTGCCCATCAACAGAAAAATGGATTAAATATTTACTGAACATCACCCCACCCATCAGAACAAGTCCCCTCAGTCAGTCGCTCCCATCAGGGGGCTTCCATCAGCCTATTATCCTTCTCCATCAGATGGCAGACAGACTGAAAATCACAATCACAGGAAACTAACCAATCTGATCATATGGGCCACAGCCTTGTCTAACTCAGTGAAACTAAGAGCCATGCCATGTAGGGTTACCCAAACTGACAGATCATGGTGGAGAGTACTGACAAAAAGTGGTCCACTGGAAAAGGAAATGGCAGACCTCTTCAGTATTCTTGCCTTGAGAACCCCATGAACAGTATGAAAAGGCAAAAAAAATAGGACACTGAAAGATGAACCACTCAGGTCAGTAGGTGCCCAATATGCTACTGGAGATCAGTGGAAAAATAACTCCAGAAAGAATTAAGAGACTGAGCCAAAGAAAAAACAACACCCAGTTGTGGGTGTGACTGGTGATAGAAGTAAAGTCCAATACGGTAAAAAGCAACATTGCAGAGGAACCTGGAATGTTGGGTCCATAAATCAAGGCAAACTGGAAGTGGTCAAACAGGAGATAGCAAGAGTGAATGTCAACATTTTAGGAATTAGCAAATTAAAATGACTGGAATGGGTGAATTTAACTCAGATGATCATTATATCTACTACTGTAGGCAAGAATCCCTAAGAATAAATGGAGTAGCCCTCATAGTCAATAAGAGTCTGAAATGCAGGACTTTGATGCAATCTCAAAACAACAGAATGATCTCTGTTCGTTTCCAAGGCAAACCATTCAATATCACAGTAACCAAAGTCTATGCCCCAACCAGTAATGCTGAAGAAGCTGAAGTTGAATGGTTCTGTGAAGACCTACAAGACCTTCAAGAACTAACACCCCCAAAAGATGCCCTTTTCATTATAGGGGACTGGAATTCAAAAGTAGGGAGTCAAGAAATACCTGGAGTAACAGGCAAATTTGGCTTGGAGTACAGAATGAAGCAGGAAATAGGCTAACAGTTTTTCCAAGAGAATGCTCTGGTCATAGCAACACCCATTTCCAATAGCACAAGAGAAGACTCTACACATGGACATCACCAGGTAGTCAACACTGAAATCAGATTGATTATATTCTTTGCAGCCAAAGATAGAGAAGCTCTATATAGTCAGAAAAGCAAGACTGGGAGCTGACTGTGGCTCAGATCATGAACTCCTTTTTGCCAAATTCAGACTTCAATTGAAGAAAGGAGCGAAAACCACTAGACCATTCAGATATGACCTAAATCAAATCCCTTATAATTATACAGTGAAAGTGAGAAATATATTCAAGGGATTAGATCTGATAGATAGAGTGCCTAAAGAACTATGGATGGAGGTTGGTGACACTGTACAGGAGGCAGAGATCAAGACCATCCCCAAGAAAAAGAAATGCAAAAAGTCAAAATGGTTATCTGAAGAGGCCTTACAAATAGCTGTGAATAGAAGAGAAGTAAAAGACAAAGGAAAAAATGAAAGATATACCCATTTGAATGCAGAGTTCTAAAGAATAGCAAAGAGAAATAAAAAAGCCTTCCTCAGTGATCAATGCAAAGAAATAGGGGGAAACAATAGAATGGGAAAGCCTAGAGATCTCTTCAATAAAATTAGAAATACCAAAGGAACATTTCATGCAAAGATGGGCACACTAAAGGACAGACATGGTATAGACTTAACAGAAGCAGAAGATATTAAGAAGAGGTGGGGAGAATACACAGAAAAACTATACAAAAATGATCTTCATGAGCCAGATAATGACGATGGTGTGATCATCAATCAACCTAGAGCCAGACATCTTGGAATGTGAAGTCAAGTAGGCCTTATGAAGCATCACTATGAACAAAGCTAGTGGAGGTGATGGAATTCCACTTGAGCTATTTCAAATCCTAAAAGATAATGCTGTGAAAGTGCTGCACTCAATATGCCAGCAAATTTGGAAAACTCAGCAGTGGCCACAGAACTGGAAAAGGTCAGTTTTCGCTCCAATTCCAAAGAAAGGCAATGCCAAAGAATGCTCAAACTACTGTACAAAGGCACTAATCTCACACACTAGCAAAGTAATGCTCAAAATTCTCCAGCTCAGGCTTCAACAGTGCATAACTGTGAACTTCCAGATGTTCAAGCTGGTTATTGAAAAGACAGAGGAACCAGAGATAACATTGCCAACATTCACTGGATTATCGACAAAGCAAGAGAGTTCCAGAAAAACATCTACTTCTGCCAAAGCCGTTGACTGTGTGGACAACACCAAACTCTGGAAAATTCTTCAAGAGATGGGAATACCAAACCACCTGACCTGCCTCTTGAGAAATCTGTATGTAGGTCAAGAAGTAACAGTTAAAACTGGACATGGAGCAACAGACTGGTTCCAAATCGGGAAAATGAGTATGTCAAGGCTGTATATGGTCACCCTGCTTATTTAACTTATATGCAGAGTACATCATGAGAAATGCTGGGCTGGATGAAGCACAAGCTGGAATCAAGATTGCTGGGAGAAATATCAATAACCTCAGATATGCAGATGACACCACCCTTATGGCAGAAAGTGAAGAAGAACTGAAGAGCCTCTTGATGAAAGTGAAAGAAGAGAGTAACAAAGATGGCTTAAAAATCAATGTTCAGAAAACTAAGATCATGACATCTGGTCCCATCACGTTATAGCAAATAGATGGGGAAACAATGGAAACAGTGACAGACTTTGTTTTTGGGCTCCAAAATCACTTCAGATTGTGACTGCAGCCATGAAATTAAAAGACACTTACTCCTTGAAAGGAAAGTTATTACCAACCTAGACAGCATATTAAAAAACAGAGGCATTATTTTGCCAGCAAAGGTCCGTCTAGTCAAAGCCATGGTTTTTCCAGTAGTCATGTACGGATTTGAGAGTTGGACTATAAAGAAAGCTGAGTGCCAAAGAATTGATGCTTTTGAACTGTGGTGTTGGAGAAGACTCTTGAGAGTCCCTTGGACTGCAAGGAGATCCAACCAGTCCATCCTGAACCTAATCAGTCCTGAATATTCATTGGAAAGACTGACGCTAAAGCTGAAACTCCAATACTTTGGCCACCTGATTCAAAGAGCTGACTCATTTGAAAAGACCCCGATGTTGGGAAAGATTGAGGACAGGAGGAGAAGGGGATGACAGAGGATGAGATGGTTGCATCACAGACTCAATGGACATGAGTTTGAGTAAACTCCAGGAGTTGGTGATGGACAGGGAGGCCTGGCATGCTGCAATCAATGGGGTCACAAAGAGTTGGACACGACCTAGTGACTAAACTGAACTGAAGTTAAATAAAACTTCTAAAATACTTAATAAAAGCCACTCAGTTGTGTCTGACTCTTTGTATTCCTATGTACTGTATAGTCCATTGAATTCTCCAGGCCAAAACACTGGAATGGGTAGCTGTTCTCATCTCCAGCAGATCTTCTGAACCCAGGGACTGAACCCAGGTCTCCTGCATTGCAGGTTAATTCTTTACCAGCTGGGTTACTGGGGAAGCCCATGAATACTGGAGTGGGTAGCCTATCCCTTCTCCAGGGGATCTTCCTGACCCAGGAATTGAACCAGGGTCTCCTGCATTGCAGGCGGCTTTGTTACCAGCTGAGCTACCAGGAACACTCTAATAGCACTAAAGCACTTACTATCCACCCACAAGGTCTTTGGATTAATTTCATGTATAGTTTTCTTTCAACTAACCTGTATACTCATTACTTTAACAATATATGTTCATGACTATTCATTATACCTATATATTTCAATTTATATTATTAATGCATTTGATTTTTAAAATATTCTTTAAAAGGAAATCTAATACAAAACTCAATTAAACTGATTAAATTTATTACAAAAACATATTAAAAAACATCATATATGTTAGAATTCACCTTGTCATATTGGGTAAAATTTGTACTAACTTGGGCATACATTTCCAAGTAATAATAAGATAAATAAAAATAGCCCCCAAAGGGACAAAAATTGATTCTTAGGGGGACACAATGTTAGGTATTATAATGATGCATGGTCCTCCAAAAATGCCACAGTTCGTCCTCAGATACATAGTGTATCTTTTGTATTAAATGTCATGGAGCTGGATAATTACGGAAACAATAATCTAAAAAGGCTGATAAGGGAAGCGTGCAATAACAATAAAAAAAAAAAACAAGAACTAAGATATGAAACACTAAGGATTCTATCTCACTGGATCCCAGAATTCTGTATTCTGAGAGAGAGAGAACGAGAGAGAGGACTATGGTTGTAGAATTTTTATGAAGTGGAAAAAAGCAGGTTTAATATACAGATCCACTGTATAGTTACCAGTTATCCACTATTCTAGAATCCCAAAACTTTGTTCTGAAAATCAAATAATTTTCATAAGCTGGCATCTGAAGAGAAACAAATCTAGATATCCCTGAAATCTCTTTTCCTACCTTCTTTCTGGTAGCTTGGGCTTCCCTGCTGGATCAGAGGGTAAAGCATCTGCCTACAATGTGGGAAACCTGGGTTCAATCCCTGGGATGAGAAGATCCCCTGGAGAAGGAAATGGCAACCCACTCCAGTACACTTGCCTGGAAAATCCCATGGACGGAGAAACCTGGTAGGCTACAGTCCATGGGATCGCAAAGAGTTGGACACGACTGAGCAACTTCACTTTCTTTCTTTTCTGGTAGCTTATCAAAGAGCTGTCTCAGCAGATCTGAGCTGAATCAAGAAAATAAATAGTATCTAATTCTACCTCCAGAGCCTCCACTCCCCCTTTCTAGGGAAGCCACTTTCTTGACCTCCTAAATTTCTAAAACTTCCTTATCTCCTAGATGTTGCAGTCCACCTGTGTTTTCCATTCTATAAGTGACTGAACATTTGTGGGTTAGGAGTCTTATTCTAGGGTTAGTTCCACATTGTGTACATCCCACTTACATCCAAACTAAGCACAAACCTGACATGAATCAATGTGAGGTTTTTATTGATTTATACCACTTAATGGACTTCCCTCGTGGCTCAGACAGTAAAGAATCTGCTTACAATGCTGGAGACACAGGTTTGATCCCTGGGTCTGGAAGATCCCCTGGAGAATGTCACAGGAACCCACTCCAGTATTCTTGCCTGGAGAATTCCATGGGCTACAGTCCAAGGGGGTGCAAAGAGTTGGACATGACTGAGCGACGAACTCTTTCACTCTCACTTTCATACCACTTAATGGAAATATTTATTTGTGTAACACTAGAAATATCCATATATTTGCTTACTGAATGTTGCCCCAAACACCACAGGAGATATTATTAAATATACAGAATATTATTACAGAAATTAAATATTATCTTTCTGAAATTAAAAAAAAATCTGAACTTGAAAAAATCATCTGGCTCCAAGTGTTTCAGAAAAAGGATTAAAAACATGAAGAAAATGCAAAATTTTGCTAGAGTGCTTGAGATATCATAATAAGGAATGAGGTAGGAAATAGGACAAGTAGGAGATGAGTTCTATGAACATTGGGTTTATGGTTACAAGTAGGTTAGATGTGATATCTCTGTGTGTGTGGGATGAACTTTGCAGCTGACTTCCTTAATGCTATGAACTTCTATTGTGCATCCCTCAGGCATGAGCATTTTCCAACTGATAGTGTCTACATATTTTTGCTTTAGGGTTTTCTCTGAAGCCAAAGTAGTCTCTTCCCCTCCTTTTACCAGCAGAGTTCAAAAAAATGATCAGTAACATTTGGTATGTAAATCCTCTGATTCCTTTACCTCTTGAAGCTGGTTAACACATACTTTATTGGCTACCTTCAACTTCCCTTTTTATTTATTTATTTTTTACTTCTGCACTTCTCTACTTGTGTTTACTCTGTGTTTTCAGTTGTTCAGTAATGTCTGACCCCTTGTGACACCATGGAATGTACCCCGTGGCTCCTCTGTCCATGGGATTTCCCAGCCAAGAATACTGGAGTGGGTTTGCCATTTCCTCCTCTAGATCTTCCCAACCCAGGGATTGAACCCACATCTCCTATGTCTCCCGCATCAGTAGGCAGATTCTTTACTACTGAGTTGCCTGGGAAGCCCGCTTGTGTTTATTACCCCTTTACAATAAACTATGTGTCCTTTCTTCCCTGTCTCTGGGCTGATATTGGGGAAACCTAAACTGAAAGACTTTTAACTTCCCCAGTCTTAACTAAGAGCAAAAATCCTCTAATGGACTCGCATATTGATGCCGGTGCTTCTGCTACCTCTGTATCTCTAATGCTGCTTGATCACCTGCCTGGCTTTCTAACAATTTGCTTTTCCATTCCTAATTATGATTTTCTGTCTGTCAGTTAATGATTCTGCAGTATAGGGTTAAACCAATGCTCTTCCCTTCAAGCTGCTTAATTGTTTAAACCTGTTATGTAGTTTCATAACCTACTTTTAAAAGCTATGACATACCAGCTAGATTAGACCTCTGATGTATTTCCTTTGAATCTAAATGCTTCTCTGTGTCTGAAAATCTCTTAGTGTCAAGCCTACATTCAAGCTAGCAATGATCAGCTTGCTATATCCCACTATAATTAAGTGGGCTGTGTCCAGCCATTTTCTGAGATAATAAGATCTCATGAATCATGGTAATTACCATCATAATAAAAATTATGAAAGACTTACTAAGTGCAATGAACTACATTAAATGCTTTATGTGGTGTCTCATCTGTATGAACTAGCTCTGTTTATCATCACATTTAGACTTAGAATGGTAAAGTAACATGATCAAGGACATACAACTATGAAGAGGAAGAGTAGCACTTTATCCCCAGGACATCTGACTGTAGAATACAGGCTTCTAATCATATCTATACTATGGTATAGACTTGGTTTTAATTTTTCCAAATGAAAGAATTCTTGTCTCTTGGGAAAACAAATCTTAGTTCAATATTAATAATTAGATGGTTTTTGTTCATAACCTTGGCACCCTAAAATATTACTTTTTATCAGACTATACCAAGATTCCCAAGATGGCTATAGATTCTATCTTTCCTTATCTTTACTTGTTGTCTTTCACAGATCAAAAGCTGTAACTAAACAAGAGATACAGTAGCAACTTATAGCTGCTACCTTAGTTCCAACTTTCAAATATTTGTATTATAATTTATGATGAGTAACACAAGTGTTTCAAACAGTCTTAAGTCCTACAAAAAGGAACAAGATAAAATGTCATTAAATTCAGGGCTTATTTTATATCTTAAGATGTTGTTGTATTACAAATGCTAGTTAATAGTTTAATCATTACAAGATGTTTATATGATTAATACCTACTTATCATTTAAATCCTTAAATGGAGCTTTTTTCCAGATAATCCCCGTTCAAATACTGATGTATGCATCAGGTGTATGATGAATATTGAAGCTATTGTTGCATACCTGACTTGTGTCAGGCACTGTACAAAGTATTTTACATACATTATTGTAATAAGCCTCCCAACAACCTCAGAGAATATGAATTAGCTACACTTTCTTTTTCAAAGAAACTGCAAAGTGAAAAGATTTTGACCAACTGCTCAGAGTCACAACTTTTAAATTAAAAAATCAATTGGGAATTTTTGAGTTTCGCTTTCTCTAACGTTATTTTCTTTAAAAAAAAATCTTTAAAAATTGTGGTAAAGGATACACCACAAAAAATTTATCACTGTGACCATTTTTAAGTGTTCAGTTTCTAGCATTATGTACATTCACAGTGTTGTGCAACCATCACCACCATTCATTTCCAAAACTGTTTTTCATCTTTCCAAATGAAAACTCTGTACCATTAAACAATAAATCTCCATTTCCCCCACTCCTCAGCTCATAACAACAACCAATTTACTTTTCTATGAAATTGACTACTATAGGAGCCTCACATGGGGATTTCCTGTTGGTTCAAGTAGTAAAGAATTTGCCTGCAATGAAGGAGACACAAGAGATGTGGGCTTAATCTCTGGGTCAGGAAGATCCCTTGGAGGAGGGCATGACAATCCATTCCAGTATTCTTTCTGGCAAAATTTCATCAACAGAGAAACCTGGTGGGATAAAGTCCATGGTGTTGGGAAGAGCTGGACATGACTGAAGCGACTGAGCACACACACAAAGGGATCTCACATAAGTGGAATCATATGGTACTCATCCTTTGTTGACTGGCTTAATTCACTTAGCTAATATCATCAAGATTTATCCAAATTGCAGTATGCATGATAATTTCCTTTCTTTTTTAAAGCTGAATAATATTTCATTATGTGTATATATATATATATATATATATATATATATATATGTGTGTGTGTTTGTATATATATATCACATTATGTTTCTTCCTTCATCTGTTGTTACTTGGGTTACTTCCACGTTTTGGCTGCTGTGAACATTGGTTTACAAAGAACTGAATCCTTGCTTTCAATTGTTTGGACTATATAACTAGAAGTGGAATTGCTGGACCACAGTCTATAATTACTTTTTTATGGAAATGCCATACTGTTTTCCACAGAGCCTCCTCCATTTTACATCCCCACTAACAGTGTTCAAGGATTGCAATTTCTTCACGTGCTCACTGACAGTAATTTTTCTCCAGTTTTTTTTTTTTTTTATAGCCATCTTAATCAGTTTGAGGTCTAATCTTATTTTATTTTTTATTTGCATTTGCCTAATGATTAGTGATGAAGAAGGCAATGGCACCCCACTCCAGTACTCTTGCTTGGAAAATCCCATGGGCGGAGGAGCCTAGTAGGCTACAGTCCATGGGGTCGCTGAGGGTCGGGCATGACTGAGAGACTTCACTTTCACTTTTCACTTTCCTGCATTGGAGAAGGAAATGGCAACCCACTCCAGTGTTCTTGCCTGGAGAATCTCAGGGACGGGGAAGCCTGGTGGGCTGCCGCCTATGGGGTTGCACAGTCGGACAGGACTGAAGCGACTTAGCAGCAGCAGCAGCAGCAATGATTAGTGATATTAAGGATCTTTTATGTGCTTATCAACTAATTGTATGTTTTCTGTAGAGAAATATCCTTTCAAGTACTTTACCCATTTCTAAGTTATATTGCTTTCTTAGCACTCAATTGTAGTTATTTAAGTGCTCTGGATATATTAACTCCTTATCAGATATGTGATTTGAAAATATTTTCCCTTGAATAATCCAAGTTCATTCATCTGCATGTGGATATTCTGTTTTCCCTAAACTAATTGTTTAAAATTTTGCCTTTTCTCCATTGAATGGTTTTGGCACCTTGTAGAAATTATTTAATCACGTGTGAGAAAGTTTCTGGACTCTCAATCCTATCTGTCTATGTGTTTGTCTGTATGTTAGTACCACACGGTTTTGATTACTGTAGTTTTGTAGTGTTTGAAATCAGGAAGTGTGAGACCTCCAATTTGGTTTTTCTCAAGTTGTTTTGTCTGTCCAAAGTTTTTTGAGATTCCATGTGAATTTTATGTAGATGGCTTTGGGAGTAATATAGCCATCTTAAAATAGTAATTCTTCCAGTTAGTGAACATAGATTGGCTTTCTATTTATTTCTTTTGTTCTTTAAATTATTTTATCAACATCAGTAGTTTTCATCATACAGGTCTTTTGCCACCTTGGTTAAGTTTATTCCTAAGTATTTTATTATTTTGGTGCTACTGTAAATGAAATTGACTGCTTAATTTCCTCTTCTGATTCCTTTTTTTTATTCAGCATGTGGAAACACAACTGATTTTTTCAGTGTTGATTTGGTATAATGCAAATTTGCTAAATTTTTTCTACTAATTCTAACAAGGTTTTGTTTGTTTTTGAACCTACTTCTTTATGGCATTTCATTTTTCTTTGCCTCTATATTACTTTGCCTCTATAGTTAGCTTGACTTCCAGTCACTATCAATGGAATTGTTGCAGAGTCATAACTCTCATTTGTTTCCCCACCTTCAAAGCAGGGGTTGTGAAAATAATAAAAAAAAATAATAATATCAATGCTATTAAAACATAAATCTAAGCAAAAGTTGATATTAGCCCTTCTCCATTACAATACATGCTTTTTTTCTGCCCTGAGCATAATTCAATCAAAATATAATTTTTAAGCCTATCATGGGACAGTGACTTGCTAGTACTTAATACCTGAGCCTCAGTTTCCCCTTCTATTACTTGGTATGAGCAGAAATTTTGAGGATTCAATAAAATGAATTAAGGTAATAGACAGACTGTGCTGTGCTTAGTTGCTCAATCATGTCCAATTCTTTGTGACCCCATGGACTATAGCCTATCAGGCTCTTCTGTCCATGGGATTATCCAGGCAAGAATACTGGAGTGGGTTGCCATGCACTCTTCCAGGGGATCTTCTCAACCCAGGGATCCAAATGGGGGCTCCTGCATTGCAGGCAAATTCTTTATTATCTGACCACCAGGGAAGCCCAATGGACAGACTATCTGGCTTATAAATCAGTGAACAGTAGAATCTACTATCTCACAATGTCCTCACATCAAATAAAATAATATATATGAAAAAAAAAAAAAACTGATCCAGAAAACTCTGAATATAGTGAAAAGTAAAAGTCAAAGTCGTTCAGTCTTGTCTAACTCTGCGACTTCAAGGACTGTAGCCTCCTAGGCTCCTTTGTCCATGGCATTTTTTAGTTCAGAATCCTGGAGTGGGTAGCCATTCCATTCTCCAGGGAATATTCCCAACCCATGGATCAAACCCAGCTCTCCCACACTGCATCTATATAAGAAAATAATTTTTAAGGCATATATTCTTTCACTTACTGACAAATGAGGAAGATATTTAACCTATAAGGCTTCTACAGGAACAATGAGTTTCTAGTCCTTGAAAACAGAGTGGTCATTAAATGTTCTTTGCACTTGTCTCCTGCAATTGGATCACTATAAATTGCCCCCTGATCATGGAAGCCCCATTATTTCCACAGTCTCTTTGTCACTGCTAACAAGTACCTTCTAAACATGTGTAGCTACTTCACATGAAAGCTCTAAAGCATATAGTAATTCAGCCATAGTTTAATGAGTATTAACGTGTTTATATTTGTAAGACATTTAGAATGCTGCATGATACATAGATGGCATTATACAATTATTTATTCAGTAACTAAAATGTGAACAGTTATGTGCTACAAATGCTATGTCTTTGTTTTCTGCTTAATTGGGTGATTTTGTGTTGTTTTATATAAAATTCTAATAAGAAAGTATAAGAGTATAGAACTTCTAGAGAGTACAGAATAAGAGATAGAAACTTCAGCAATTCATTTTTTTGCTATTTGGTCAGCCTTAATTGATAAAGAAATAGCTTACATATTTTGTAAAATATGTTGATGTTTTACAAAACAGGGCTTCAAAAATTCTTAAGGCTTTTTTCTTCTGCATATCTCAGGGTAGGCTGTAATTGCTTGGCTGTTTATTTATAAATATCATATTAGTTCAGTTCAGTCACTCAGTCGTGTCCGACTCTTTGCGACCCCATGAATCGCAGAACGCCAGGCCTCCCTGTCCATCACCATCTCCCGGAGTTCACTCAGACTCACGTCCATCGAGTCAGTGATGCCATCCAGCCATCTCATCCTCTGTCGTGCCCTTTTCCTCTTGCCCCCAATCCCTCCCAGCATCAGAGTTTTTTCCAATGAGTCAACTCTTTGCATGAGGTGGCCAAAGTACTGGAGTTTCAGCTTTAGCATCATTCCTTCCAAAGAAATCCCAGGGCTGATCTCCTTCAGAATGGACTGGTTGGATCTCCCTGCAGTCCAAGGGACTCTCAAGAGTCTTCTCCAACACCACAGTTTAAAAGCATCGATTCTTTGGCGCTCAGCTTTCTTCACAGTCCAACTCTCACATCCATACATGACCATAGGAAAAACCATAGCCTTGACTAGACGGACCTTTGTTGGCAAAGTAATGTCTCTGCTTTTGAATATGCTATCTAGGTTGGTCATAACTTTTATTCCAAGGAGTAAGTGTCTTTTAATTTCATGGCTGCAGTCACCATCTGCAGTGATTTTGGAGCCCAGAAAAATAAAGTCTGACATTGTTTCCCCATCTATTTCCCATGAAGTATTGGTTAAGATATTAGTTAAGATATAGTTATTGATTAACTCTTCAGTGTTGAGAATGGAACAGCTATCTACGGATCCACTGTGGACTGGGGAAGTAGTCACCTTGAAATAACAATTAGTAGACTTAAAAGGAGCACTTGTCAGCACAGGAAAATTAAGATTTTGGAGTTACACCAAATTGAAGTGTTAGTGTTACAATTCCTGAAGAACACATTTCTTTAAGGAACTTCTTTCACTTTATGACACCCACATACGATAAAACTATACTTGGTGTGTAGATAATCTGATGCCAAAGCCTTAATTAATAGGGTATTCAGCTCATAGAGCAACTTATGAAAGTGTAAGTGGTCAATCTGGAATCACCTATGTACTATGAAACTCTACTATGAAATGCAGGGGAAAAAAGCATCAGGTTGATGCTGATGAAAAAGCATTAGAGGGTGTGGAGAAATTACAATATAAAGAAGGAGGGGGCTGTACATCTCTCAAGGATAGACTTTAATATGTCCTTTAAAGGACATGCTATGCTATGCTAAGTCACTTCAGTCGTGTCCGACTCTGTGCGACCCTATAGATGGCAGCCCACCAGGCTCCCCCATCCCTGGGATTCTCCAGGCAAGAACACTGGAGTGGGTTGCCATTTCCTTCTCCAATGCATGACAGTGAAAAGTGAAAGTCAAGTCGCTCAGTCATGTCCAACTCTTAGCGACCCCATGGATTGCAGCCTAACAGGCTCCTCCGTCCATGGGATTTTCCAAGCAAGAGTACTGGACTTGCTGGTATATAAGGTGGTTCTTTCACAAACTGGGTGCCTTTCAGAAACTAAAAAATCCTGGGAACACCTGTGTTTGGAAAGGGAATAATATGTGGTCATACAAAAATTGATATTTTTCTGTGTATATAGGCAAAGTGAACAAAGCCACTGTTAGCTTTGGCAAATGTTCACAGTTATTATAGCATCTACAGTGAGCCTGAACACTATCATAGCTAAGTGAAAATGTGTTATTATAGCTTTACAATAAGCCTCTGTGCTTTTAAAATAAGAAAAGAATGAATAAAAATAGAATGCTTACTACGATAAATAAAAACAGTTGCTATAAAAGAAAATGTAACACCTTAAAACTATCCAACAGATTTCACAAAAAAGATGTGTCTCTGAATTTGCCTTGAAATTAGAGACTCTCTTACTTATATTTTTCCTGAACTACAGGGACTAGCTACCCATGTTGCACATTAGTAGTTACTCCATTGAATGTAAGGAATGTTAATATCATTACCAGAAATTTCAAAGAATTCTAACCTAACTTCTGAAGTAAACATATTTACTAAAGCTCTATTTTTATATAATGTCTATAAATTATTAATATAGTAGTTACTACACTACTACCATAATAATCTATTTAAAAACAAACTACAAAATTATTGCTTGATGAATCATAGATTGTAAAAATTTAAAGCAAAACAATTTAATGTAAAATAATCATAAAGGGAAATGCTTATTGAAGTACTATACTTCAAGAAAACAGTTCAAGAAAAATATGATTAAAAAAAAAGACTATGAATCAAAGGGTTAGACAGAGGAAAGTAAAGCATGATCATTATAGGAAGACAGTATTTGTACAAAGATCATCAAAATGGTCTTGGCATTCATTGAATTTAAAAAATAGAATAAAAGCACTAATAGTAGGAGAGAGAGAGAATCCAATAGTGGTATTACTTTTAATGCTTTTATTATGTACAGGAAAAATTTGAATATTTCTCTGTAGCCAAAGTCTCACTCATGGTCTGGCCAACTAACTACTCACTTTTTTCTATTGTATCTTTCACTAGTCCCCTTATCCTGCTATGTGACCCATCTCCATGATAAAGAATACACAGCCCAAATTCCAATTTTACTGAAATGCAGTATGCTGGGGATAGTCCTTTAATAATATAGTTTCGAACTATCTTGCTATTATACATTAATTTTCTCTTCCTGTAATGCCCTTCTTTTTCTTCTCTATTTTGTTATTTCCTGGTCTAAATTCTACTTGTGAGGTTCTTGATGGAAGGAGCTGTGCTTTATTCTTTTTGTATCCCCAGATGAGGCCACATTGTAAGGTCTAAATAAATTAATTAACAAAAATAAGAGTGTTTGATTAAAATAATTGAATGCAAAAAGTAAAAAAAAAATCAGAAAGATGAAAATTATTTTAATAGATACAAAACACAGGATTATTCCAATTTAAGAAATTATGCATTATAAACTAAAATAAAGAATTTTTGCTGAATTAATATTGCTTATTTAGTTACATTTCTAGGAGAAAAATTAAGGTAAATGCATATTAAGAGAAAAGACATTGAAGTGGGAGTCAAAATAACTGGGGAAATCCTGTATCTATTGCCAATGAATTCTCTAATGAGGGAAATAAGGTTATCATCTGACCAGTATAGAAAAATAAATAAATAAATAAAAGCAAAAAACTCCTACATGCCTTTCTTCCATATATTTGAATTCACATCATATTTAGGATTATTGTTGATTTTTGCTATAAGTAGTAATAAATTTCATAAATAATAATGCAGTTAATAAAATAAAAAATTGAAATGTTTCCATTTTTATTTCTTACATGTGCTATACTCCAATAATAAGATATGGTAAACAACACATTATGTTGAAACAATAGCACAGGTAGCAAGAGCTGGCTGGGAGTAGCCTAGGAGAGCAGCTTTTGACATGGGAAGTTTGACATGTGTATTATACTATGGGGAGTCTTTTGTGCTGCTCACTGGTATCCAGTTTCCCACTCTTCTAGGCATACAGAAAGCTGAACTTGCTCAGTTCCCTGCGTTTGAGTGTTTCTACTTAGTTAGTTGGACACAGTTTAGTGACCAAACAACAATAGCAGCAACAAAAGTGAGGTAAGGGAAGTAAATGTCATGTCATTTCTAAGCTGTAATTTTTAATTCCCAGGATGATAAACTCTAGAGTTCTCTTTGCCATGTTAAGGTGATTGTGAAATTTTGGAGGTATTTAATTCCACATCAAAACATATCCTATAATGACTGTAAAGAGAATTCAGTTCATACTTGTGATATGTGATATTTGATTAGGTTTTCAGAGGCAGGTAATTAGGTAAAATCAAAGGCTAGAAAGATGGAGATCAGGGACAGGCTTACTAAGAAGTCAAATAAAATCTTAAGTCTCAGGGACCCCTACGTATGTGGTTCACTTTATAGCTCTGGATAGAACTCAGTAATGTGCTCATATTTATTTTACATGTTAACATTTACAAAATGTGCAAAAATCAGGTTTATAATCTCATTTTGTAAAGACCACTCTCTCATTTTACTATAATTTCCTATCCATTTATCTAAGGGAAAATTGAGTTGGAGATATATTTAGTTTGAGCTTAATGAAATATAAGAATGTGACTTACAATTTATAGCTAAATTGTTTTTAGCCATGCCAGTACAGAAATGCTTTCCAGAATGTTTTTGCAACCCTTTGTGCCAAGTCACTTGGAATTATTCAGTAGAAACATGTCATGAAGCACCTGAAACCAGAAGGTGAATTCTTTGGAAGGAATGATGCTAAAGCTGAAACTCCAGTACTTTGGCCACCTCATGCGAAGAGTTGACTCATTGGAAAAGACTCTGATGCTGGGAAGGATTGGGGGCAGAAGGAGAAGGGGACAACAGAGAATGAGATGTCTGGATGGCATCACTGACTTGATGGATGTGAGTCTGAGTGAACGCCGGGAGTTGGTGATGGACAGGGAGGCCTGGCATGCTGCCATTCATGGGGTCTGAAAGAGTCAGACATGACTGAGTGACTGAATTGAACTGAACTGAACAAGATTGAAACATTTAAAGTTAGAAACTCATACATGTAATATTGTTTCTAATTATCAAATTATAAAATCGTAAGTGGAGGATTTGTTTTTTATAGGAGCCTAATCAAAACTGAAGTTCTTTCCTATCTGTAATATAGGAAATAATGTGAGATATATATATAAAAATGTGAGATATATAGATACAGATATAAAAATGTGAGATATATATATACATAAAACAATAAAAACACAATGACTTTTTCATTTTTATAAAAGTTATAGAATTTATGAGAACTCTTTTAGTATTAATGGGGCAAAAACATAATAATGGGGCAAAAATGTGCACCATTATTACTAACAGTAGTATTTCTATGCATGGAGTCTAATGTTTCATGTATCCAAATTGTCAATAATTTAAAAAAGATCTATGATGCTAAAGAAAAGAAATTTGTATTTCTATTCTCTGAGAGAAAAACATTATAAAACATTAATATTAAAACATTAATTGAAACATTAATATTATAAAATTTAATATACTATTATTCATAATATGTAATAATGCAGTCAAAAAAGAAAATATTTTTTAAACTTCTGATGGCTCTGGTATTTATCATGTTTTACATATGTGATTATTTTGTGATATATCTTTTCTATTTCTTGTCTGTGCCGCATGGTTTGCAGGATCTTAGTTCCCCAACCAGGGAACTGGTTAGTTCCCAACCCATGCCACTTTTAGTGGAAGAGCAGAGTCTTAACCACTGGACTATCAGACCATTTAGTTCAGTCAGTTCAGTCACTCAGTCATGTCCAACTCTTTGCGACCCCATGTAATGCAGCACTCCAGGCCTCCTTTTCTATCACCATCTCCCAGAGCCTGCTCAAACTCATATTCCATCAAGTCGGTGATGCCATCCAATCATCTCATTGCAAATATTCAATTTTGTTTCTGATTTTGTGCTTATAATTTGTATTTACTTTTTAAAGGCAGGCTACTAAGCTTTTTCTCTGAAAACTTGAACACATACCATTATACTGATTCTAACTCTATGGTGGTATAACTTTTATCAATAATTAAGCTTGTTTTTGATACTTTGGGACTCAAAAAATGTCTAAAAATCTTATAACCCTGGGATTACCGGTTGAAATACAAATTCTTAATAATGTGTGGTTATTGGCTGAATTTGGCCAAGTATTAATACAAATTATCCCAGAACATAACCAACAGTGATGAATGAAAACAGACAAAGTCCCTAAATTAAGGGCCCTATAGATTTGGAAGAAGCTATTTAACCATAGATAGTTAAATGTGTCATTTAAAACTGAAAATCAAGATATTTGTACATGAATATTCAAAGCAGTTTTAATATCAGTGGACAAAAACTAGAAACAACTCAAATGCCCATCAATAAGTAAATGAATAAACACATTTTCCTTTACATCCACAAAATGGAATACAACAGAACAATACAATAGGGATGAATGTCAAAATAATTATGCTAAGTACAGCAAATAAAATTCAATCTATATAAAATTCTAGTCACAAAACAAATAGATCAGTTTTTGTTTGGGGGTAAGGAATATAACGGAGGCTATGGACAAAAAGGCACGAAGAAACTTTTGCAGGTGATTACTTTGTCCATTATATTACCTGTGGAGATCCTTTCACAGGTATATACACATGTAGAAACTCAGTGGACTACACTTTAAATGTGTCATTTATTGTCAATTACATCTCAAAAGTTTAAATGCTTACTTTGTGGAAAAAAAAGTCTGATCAATACTCAATTTTGTTATAAGGAAAAAATAAACAATATGGCCTTCCATTCATTAATTAGTATTTGAAGGAATAGAACTGGTAACCAGTATCTTCATGATTGAAAATACACACCTATGTATTTCAAATGTATGTCACAGAGAAAACATACTGCATGTGTGGATTTCCCAATGAAGCCTGAGAGGGTGGCATTTATAATTAAGTCAAAGGTAGGAGTGAAAAAATGTAAAAGAGAGTAAGAAAGAGAACTGTATTCATTCTGTGAGGCTAAAAATATTTTCGTTTTTAATTTAAAAAAAAAGCCAAACTGAGAAGTATTCCAGAAAAGAGCTGGAATATGACCATTGGCATATATTACTGATTTGGAATCTACTTGATGATGAATTCACTCAAATTCAAGGTTTGAGACAAGTAGCAGGGACAAAAATAACATGGAACCTGGAGTTAAAATGTCTGAGTCTTAGAATAACTTTTGATTCCAAATCCACAGAATGCATAAAACCAGGAGTGAATTCCCATGTAAACTATAGGCTTTGGGCGATTACTATGTGTCCAGTTAGATTCAGAGATTGTAACAACATACCACTCTAGTAGGTGATGCAGATAATGGGATGTTCTAGTTTTGGGATAGGCATGTGAAGGGACAAGGGAATGTACAGGGAAATCTCTGTAACTTCCTTAAATTTTGCTGTGAATCCAAAACCACTCTACAAAAAAAAGAGGTTTGAACAAAAAGACAAAACCAAAAACAGAACAACAACTAAAAACTCTCCAGTTGCAAATTTCTAAAGTAGGCTGTCAGCTGAGAAATCTTCTTACCTTCTTAACCATCCACCTACTCTTACAACCAAGAAAGTTTGATATTCAGTGTCTACTTTCTTTGCAATGTTAACTTAATTAAACAAGGAGGCTATTAGACTGAGACAGCTCTAATGCCTTAACAGGCTACAAAAATAAACCAAAATCTAAGCGTGTAAATGCCTGAAAGTTATAAAACCAAAACCTAAGGGCAACCACTCAACAAAAAGACGACTTTAACCTACTCAGTTCAGTTCACTCCATCAGTTATGTCCAACTATTTGCCATCCCATGGACTGCAGCACGCCAGGCCTCCCTGTCCATCACCAACTCCCAGAGTTTACATAAACTCATGTCCTTTGAGTTGGTGATGACATCCAACCATCTCATCCTCTGTCATCCCCTTATCCTCCTACCTTCAATCTTTTCCATCATCAAGGTCTTTCCAATGAGTCATTTCATCGCATCAGTGGTCAAAGTATTGGAGTTTCAGCTTCAGTATCAGTCCCTCCAATGGATATTCAGGAGTGATTTCCTTTAGGATGGACTAGTTGGGTCTCCTTGCAGTCCAAGGGACTCTGAAGAGTCTTCTCCAACACCGTATTTCAAAAGCATCAATTCTAAAATGTTCGGCTTACTTTACAATCCAACTCTCACATCCATACATGACTAGTGGAAAAACCATAGCTTTGACTTCAATTCACTTCAGTTACTCAGTCGTGTCTGGCTCTTTGTGACCCCATGAAGTGCAGCACGGCAGGCCTCCTTGTCCATCATCAATTCCCGGAGTTCACCCTAGCTCATGTCCATTGAATCGGTGATGCCATCCACCATCTCATCCTCTGTCGTCCCCTTATCCTTCTGCCCTCAATCTTTCCCAGCATCAGGGTCTTTTCAAATGAGTCAGCTCTTCACATCAGGTGGCCAAAGTATTGGAGTTTCAGCCTTAGCATTAGTTCTTCCAATGAACTGATCTCCTTTAGAATGGACTAGTTGGATCTTCTTTGGCACTCTGCATTCAGATGCTTATATCTTCCCTTTTCTCCTTTGCTTTTCACTTATGTTCTTTTCACAGCTATTTGTAAGGTCTCCCCAGACAGCCATTTTGCTTTTAGGCTTTTCTTTTCCATGGGGATGGTCTTGATCCCTGTCTCCTGTACAATGTCACGAACCTCTGTCCATAGTTCATCAGGCATTCTGTCTATCAGATCTAGCCCCTTAAATCCATTTCTCACTTCCACTGTATAATTATAAGGGATTTGATATAGGTCATACCTGAATAGTCCAGTGGTTTTCCATACTTTCTTCAATTTAAGTCTGAATTTGGCAATAAGGAGTTCATGAACTGAGCCACAGTCTACTCCCGGTCTTGCTTTTGCTGACTGTATAGAGCTTCTCCATCTTTGGCTGCAAAGAATATAATCAATCTGATTACCGTGTTGACCATCTGGTGATGTCCATGTGTAGAGTCTTCTCTTGTGTTGTTGGAAGAGGGTGTTTGTTATGCTCAGTGTGGTCTCTTGGCAAAACTCTATTAGCTTTTGCCTGCTTCATTCCATACTCCAAGGCCAAATTTGCCTGTTACTCCAGGTGTTTCTTGACTTCCTACTTTTGCATTCCAGTCCCCTATAATGAAAAGGACATCTTTTTTGGGTGTTAGTTCTAAAAGGTCTTGTCGGTCTTCATGGAACCACTCAAATTCAGCTTCTTCAGTGTTACTGGTTGGGGGATAGGCTTGCATTACCATGATATTGAATGGTTTGCCTTGGAAACAAACAGAGATCATTCTGTCGTTTTTGAGATTGCATCCAAGTACTGTATTTCAGACTCTTCTGTTGACCATGATGGCTACTCCATTTTTTCTAAGGGATTCCTGCCCACAGTAGTAGATATAATGGTCATCTGAGTTAAATTTACCCATTCCAGTCGATTTTAGTTCACTGATTCCTAGAATGTCGACGTTCACTCTTGCCATCTCCTGTTTGACCACTTCCAATTTGTCTTGATTCATGGACCTAACATTCCAGGTTCCTATGCAACATTTCTCTTTACAGCATCGGACCTTGCTTCTATCACCAGTCACATCCACAGGTGGGTATTGTTTTTGCTTTGGCTCCATCCCTTCATTCTTTCTGAAGTTATTTATCCATTGATCTCCAATAGTATATTGGTCACCTACCGACTTGGGGAGTTCCTCTTTCAATATCCTATCATTTTGCCTTTTCATACTGTTCATGGGGTTCTCAAGGCAAGAATACTGAAACTGTTTGCCACTCCATTCTCCAGTGGACCACATTCTGTCAGACCTCTCCATCTCCTGTTTGACCACTCCCAATTTGCCTTGATTTATGGACCTACCTTTCCAGGTTGTTATGCAATGTTGCTCTCTACAGCATCAAACTTTACTTCCATCACCAGTAACACCCACTATTTGGTGTTGTTTTTTTCTTTGGCTCTGTCTTTTCATTCCTTCTGGAGTTATTTCTCCACTGATCTCCAATAGCATATTGGGCACCTACTGAACTGGGTGGTTCATCTTTCAGTGTCCTATCTATTTGCTTTTTCATACTGTTCATGGGGTTCTCAAAACAAGAATACTGAAATGGTTTGCCATTCCCTTTTCCAGTGGACCACATTTTGTCAGAACTCTCCACCGTGACCCGTCTGTCCTGGGTGGCCCTACATGGCATAACTCATTGAGTTAGACAAGGCTGTGGTCAATGTGATCAGATTGGTTAGTTTCAGGTGATTGTGGCTTTCTGTCTGCCCTCTGATGGAGAATGATAAGAGGTTTATGGAACCTTCCTGTTGGGAGAGATTGACCGATGGGGAAATTGGGTCTTGTTCTGATGGGCAGGCCTTGTTCAGTAAAACTTTAACCCGATTTTCTGTCGATGGATGGGCTGTGTTCCCTTCCTGTTATTTACCTGGGGTCAAACTATGGTTGCCCTAGGTAAATAAATTTCAGTTCAGTTCAGTCCCTCAGTCGTGCCTGATTCTTTGTAACCCCATGAATTGCAGCACGCCAGGCCTCCCTGTCCATCACCATCTCCCTGAGTTCACTCAAACTCATGTCCATCAAGTCAGTGATACCATCCAGCTATCTCATCCTCTGTCGTCCCCTTCTCCTCCAGCCCCCAATCCCTCCCAGCATCAGAGTCTTTTCCAGTGAGTCACCTCTTCACATGAGCTAGCCAAAGTACTGGAGTTTCAGCCTCAGCATCAGTCCTTCCAAAGAACACCCAGGACTGATCTCCTTTAGAATGGACTGGTTGGATCTCCTTGCAGTCCAAGGGACTCTCAAGAGTCTTCTCCAACACCACAGTTCAAAAGCACCAATTCTTTGGCGTTCAGCTTTTTTCACAGTTCAACTCTCACATCCATACATGAATACTGGAAAAATCATAACCTTGACTAGACACACCTTTGTTGGCAAGGTAATGTCTCTGCTTTTCAATATGCTATCTAGGTTGGTCATAACTTTTCTTTCAAAGAGTAAGCATCTTTTAATTTCATGGCTGCAGTAACCATCTGCAGTGATTTTGGAGCCCCCCAAATAAAGTCTGACACTGTTTCCCCATCTATTTCCCATGAAGTGATGGGACCAGATACCATGATATCTGGTCATGGCATTAGTTTTCTGAATGTTGAGCTTTAAGCCAACTTTTTCTCTCTCCACTTTCACTTTCATCAGGAGGCTTTTGAGTTCCTCTTCACTTTCTGCCATAAGGGTGGTGTCATCTGCATATCTGAGGTTATTGATATTTCTCCCGACATCTTGATTCCAGCTTGTGTTTCTTCCAGCCCAGCATTTCTCATGATGTACTCTGCATATAAGTTAAATAAGCAGGGTGACAATATACAGCCTTGACAAACTCCTTTTCTTATTTGGAACCAGCCTGTTGTTCCATGTCCAGTTCTAACTGTTGCTTCCTGACCTGCATATAGGTTTCTCAAGAGGCAGGTCAGGTGGTCTGGTATTCCCATCTCTTTCAGAATTTTCCGCAGTTTATTGTGATCCACACAGTCAAAGACTTTGGCAGAAATAGAAAGCAGAAATAGATGTTTTTCTGGAACTCTCTTGCTTTTTTGATGATCCAGCAGATGTTGGCAATTTGATCTCTGGTTCCTCTGCCTTTTCTAAAACCAGCTTGAACATCTGGAAGTTCACAGTTCACATACTGCTGAAGCCTGGCTTGGAGAATTTTGAGCATTACTTTACTAGTATGTGAGATGAGTGCAATTGTAACTTGAGCAGTCTTTGGCATTGTCTTTCTTTGGGATTGGAATTAAAACTGATCATTTCCAGTCCTGTGGCCACTGCTGAGTTTTCCATATTTGCTGGCATATTGAGTGCAGCACTTTCACAGCATCATCTTTCAGGATTTGAAATAGCTCAACTGGAATTCCATCACTGCCATTAGCTTTGTTCGTAGTGATGCTTTCTAAGGCCCACTTGACTTCCCATTCCAGGATGTCTGGCTCTAGGTGAGTGATCACACCATCATGATTATCTTGGTCTTGAAGATCTTTTTTGTATAGTTCTTCTGTGTATTCTTGCCACTTCTTCTTAATATCTTCTGCTTCTGTTAGGTCCATACCATTTTTGTCATTTATCGAGCCCATCTTTGCATGAAATGTTCCCTTGGTATTTCTAATTTTCTTGAAGAAATCTCTAGTCTCTTCTATTCTGTTGTTTTCCTCTATTTCTTTGCATTGATTATGTCCAAGGAGCGGTGGTTGCGTGGGGGCAGGAGGGCTGAGAGGAGCTACTCCATGTTCAAGGTCAATAGGGGTGGCAGTGAGGAGATACCCCTCATCCAAGGTAAGGAGCAGAGGCTGTGCTTTGCTGGAGCAGCCATGAAGAGATACCCCACGTCCAAGGTAAGAGAAACACAAATAAGATGGTAGGTGTGGTGAGAGGGCATCAGAGGCATCAGACACACTGAAACCATAATCACAGAAAGTGAGTCAATCTGATCACATGGATCACAGCCTTGTCTAACTCAGTGAAACTAAGCCATGCTGTGTGGGGCCATCCAAGATGGGAGGGTCATGGTGGAGAGGTCTGACAGAATGTGGTCCACTGGAGAAGGGAATGGCAAACCACTTCAGTATTCTTGCCTTGAGAACCCCAGAACAGTATGAAAAGGCAAAATGCTAGGATACTGAAAGAGGAACTCCTCAGGTCAGTAGGTGCCCAATATGCTATTGGAGATCAGTGGAGAAATAACTCCAGAAAGAATGAACGGATGGAGCCAAAGCAAAAACAATACCCAGTTGTAGATGCAACTGGTGATAGAAGCAAGGTCCGATGCTGTAAAGAGCAGTATTGCATAGGAACCTGGAATGTTAGGTCCATGAATCTAGGCAAACTGGAAGTGGTCAAACAGGAGATGGCAAGAGTGAATGTCGACATTCTAGGAATCAGTGAACTAAAACGGACCGGAATGGGTGAATTTAACTCAGATGACCATTATATCTACTACTGTGGGCAGGAATCCCTTAGAAGAAACGGAGTAACCATCATGGTCAAAAAAAGACTCCAAAATGCAGTACTTGGATGCAATCTCAAAAGTGACAGAATGATCTCTGTTCATTTCCAAGGCAAACCATTCAATATCACAGTAATCCACTCTGTGCCCCAACTAGTAACGCTGAAGAAGCTAAACAGTTCTATGAAGATCTACAAGACCTTTTAGAAGTAACATCCAAAAAAGATGTCCTTTTCATTATAGGGGACTAGAATGCAAAAGTAGGAAGTCAAGAAACACCTGGAGTAACAGGCAAATTTGGCCTTGGAGTACAGAATGAAGCAGGGCAAAGGCTAATAGAGTTTTGCCAAGAGAACACACTGAGCATAACAAACACCCTCTTCCAACAACACAAGAGAAGACTCTACACATGGACATCACCTGATGGTCAACACTGAAATCAGATTGATTATATTCTTTGCAGCCGAAGATGAAGAAGCTCTATACAGTCAGCAAAAACAAGACTGGGAGTGGACTGTGGCTCAGTTCATAAACTCCTTATTGCCAAATTCAGACTTAAATTGAAGAAAGTATGGAAAACCACTAGACCATACAGGTATGACATAAATCAAATCCCTTAAATAACTTTAAGCTGTAACAAATCAGCAATTTCCTTAGGCTTTACTTTTCTGTCTAATAGCTTCTCCCTAAGTTTCTGTTGGTGTAGTTCCCCTAACTACTTCTGGTTTGTTGCTGCCCTGATTAGAATTAATTTTTGTGAAAATAGCTCTTAAATTTTTAAATAAATTTTAACTTCCTTCAATGTATCTTTTAACAGTAGCCAACAATGCTATCCTTTTTTGTTATCCTTTAAAAAATCACATGAAGGACAACACAAAAACTGAAAATATAGGAGACAGTAGTATGAGATAACAAAAAGCCTGTTGACTGACTGATCTCCATGGGTTTGACATAGACAGGTTGGTGAGGAGTAGCATCTCAGGAAATAGGCACCATCCCAACACTTTGAACGGAAGAAATGGACAAAGTAAACTAGAATTTTTGGTAAACCATTTTATCAAATGGTCTTCGCCATTCTGCCTCCCAATACACTGGGAAAAAGATATACTAGTTCAAAGAATTAAACATTGAGATGAATCTTATTCTAGGAACTTCATACATTTATTTCTTTGTAACTTAGGAAAACATGAAGATAAAAAATTTAGAACTTCAGGCCTCCTGTCTTTTGTTTGAATTGACACCATCCCCTTTCCTTCCCTGACTACCACTTTACCCTATACACATAGGATAATGGGGGAAAAAATGTGATGTTTATTATATTCCTTCACTTCCAAATTACCAACACATGTTTATTGATATTAAACTCCTTTTCAGCAAATATAAATGGGTATATTTTAGGATATGTTTATTATTTCTATGTAAATACATAAAATATTCATAAGATGATTTTATACAATATAAGCTCTTGAAATTCATGCTTTGAAATAAGACCAATTATTTGAACATTTAAACTTTAATATTTACTGATTGTAAATCAATCATTTGATTAAGTCACTTAAACATATATATCTTCAGAGTTCTTATCCACAAAGTAAGAAGAATATAAAGAGTACAACCAGCTAAATGTATTTGCTCAAATGATTAAATAAAATAACCAATTTTATGGGACTAAGTTGATGTCTAACCCATAGTGAGCATTTTAAAAATTGCTATTCTTTTTATTACATGAATAAATCAAGTTTTGAATTTTTCAGGATTTTTTTAATGTCTCAGATATAATAAAAGAAAAATTATATTTTCCTCTGATCTCCATACACATGCAAAAAAGATGTGGGGGCTGGAATTTTTCATAGGAAAATAGCACTGTTGGATATTTCTAATTTTCCATGAAATTTTTCTGAAAATGAACTATGATCTGAAGTTTTCATTTTATATGAATTATTCTGAAACTATCAGGAGGTTGAAGAGCTAATTAAAAAGGTTTTCTGTAGAATATCTCTCCTTGGCCTAAAGCTGGTAGATCAGAAAAAAGAAGTAAAGAAGAGAGGGTAGTCTCTGTACTGATGAATTTCTAATGAACATTGAGGGGCAACAGGTCAAGCTACAAAAGTATGATGTCCCATAAATAATTTTTTACTAAGTTGAACTTGCAGTCACATCTATCCTTAATGCTTTCTTCAAATGCAAATGTCTGTAGGTTTTAAGAGTAGAAAACTATCAATTTATGATTATATAATAAGTTGACTGATTAAAATAAAATGATGCATGTCAATACAATTATTTTGCCAGAAATATGATAAGTAGTAGACATAATATAATAATAGGTGTGGAAAAAGATGAAGGGTAAAGAGAAAGAGTAAAAAACAATAGTATTGGTTAGCTTTAGTTGGTTTGATTCAAAGAATTGAGTTTAGGCTAGTTAAGAGATTGTCTTTTCTTATGTTTTGTTAGCTTTTTTTTTTTTTTTTAAGTTGTTTTTTTAAAGAAAGATAAATCAAATCCTATAAAAATTCAAGATCCATGATAAAGCTAAGCTCATGTTTGGATCTGAAATAGAAGAAACTCTTGGAAGCTCAGTGGCAGATTTTGTGGCTCTTCATGTAAGGATTTCTCCCTTTTCTTGATTAATTTATCACATATCCACCTGGGCCAGAAAGCCAGGGGTATAATTTGTTACAAAAAGTTGCCTGCCAATACTGTATCAGTTGATAGAAAGTAATTTATAAAATAAATCTTCAAAGGTGCCAGAGGTTATTCCCTATGTCTGGGAATTTGGAGGTAGCATTAGGGAAAAACTGTATTTAAATTAAGAAGGACAGTATAAGGGGTGTGGTCTTTCTTTAGAAAGATATGGAAAGGTAACAGACAAAGAGCAATTATCAAAGATTAAAGTGGTAGATTTATGATAGTGAAAACAGACTCCCATATTCTGAAACAAAATTCCAATACAAAGATCATGGTAGTGCCACATTCACAGTTGTTGGTTAGCTCTGTGTGTGTATGTGTGTGTATGTGCAAACCCCACTAATTTCCAACATACTCATGGTCCCTGTTCTCTTGTTCTTTCCTCCAAAGGTAAAGAATTATTTTGACTCATTATTCTGTCTGTACTTTCTCTCTTCACATCATTTCGTGAACCTATTTGCGAAACCTATTAGGATTTTACCCTCACTCTTTCTACTTTAAAGAGTTTTTGTTTGTTTGTTTTTTGCCAAAGTTAGCAATAACCTCTACTTAATCCCACAACTAAATTTCAGTTGGTGTTTTAACTTTCTAGCAGCCTTTAACAAAATTTATTATTCTTCCCTTCATAAAATAATTTCTTTACTTAACTTTAACAGTATTGCAAAATTCTGGCTTAACTTTTCCTCACTAATCACTCTTATTAGTCCTCTTGTTGGGTCTTCTGCATTTCTTGGATCTCATTTCATGTCATTTCTTGGATCTCATTTCATGAATGTTGAAATGTTTTGAGATTCAATCCTTGGATGTCTTTTTAGTTTTTCAGTCTACTTACTCTTTTGATGATGATATACAGTCTGTCTCCCAAATTCATATACTGTTAGAGCATTCTACTTCACTGAAATTCAGAAATAAATACATACCTTGCTATGCAGTATTTTGACTTGGATGTTTAACAGGAACTTCAAAATTCACATGTCCAAAAGCAAGCTCCCAATCTTCCCCTCCAAACTTGTGATGCTTATATGTGTCTCCATCTCAAATAGTGACAGTTCTGTCCTTCCAGTTATTCAGGTCAAATAACTTGATGTCATCCTAGACTCTTCTTGTCTGGTCACGCCGTTCACTCAATTTTTTTTCAGCATGTCCTATCATTTCAATATTCAAAATAAGTCCAGAGTCTAAACATTTTTCAACATCTTCACTGCCATTGCCCTATTTAAACCACAATTATCATTCATCCAGGTCTTGTAATAGTCTCCCTAACCTGTCTGCACAATCTGTTGTCAAGGCAGCAGACGAAGTGATCCTGTTGACGATGCATCACAGCATGTCACTGCTCTTCACAGAATACCCCAGTGCCTTCCTGTCTCACTCAGAGTAAAAACCAAAGTGCTTACAGTGATTTATAAGGCCCAACACAATCCCTTATAGACTCTTTAGTTTTGTTTCCTTCTACTCACTCCATACACTGTTTTCTCTACTTTTCCTTGAACTGGTACATGTGTCATCTCAGAACCTCTGGAATCAGTGCTTAAGCTGCCTGGAATACTATTCCCCCAGTCTTCAGCATGCCAGACTCTTCTGTCCTCCCCTGTCTCCCAGAGTTTGCTTAATTCATGTCCATTGAGTTGGTCATTCTATCTAACCATCTCATCCTCTGCTGCCCCCTTCTCCTTTTGCCATCAATCTTCTTCAGCATCAGGGTCTTTTTCAATGAGTCGGTTCTTCACATCAGGTGTCCAAAGTATTGCAGCTTCTGCCTCAGAAACTGTCCTTCATGAGTATTCAAGGTTGATTTCCTTTAGGATTGACTGGTTTTATTGCCTTGAAATTCAAAGGACTCTCAAGAGTCTTCTCCAGAATCACAACTTAAAAGCATTGATTCTTTGGTGCTCAGCCTTCTTTATGGTCCAACTTTTACATCTGTATATCACAACTGGAAAAACCATAGCTGTCTATACAGACCTTTGCAGGCAAGGTGATGTCTCAGCTTTTTAAAGCACTGTCTAGGTTTGTCATAATAAGCATCTTTGAATTTCATGACTACAGACACCATCAGCAGTGATTTTGGAGGTCAAGAAAATAAAATCTGTCCCTGCTTCCACTTTTTCCTCTGATGGAACCAGATGCCCTAATCTTAGTTTTGTTAATGTTGAGTTTTAAGTCAGCTTTTTCACTCTCCTCTTTTACCCTCATCAAGAGGCTCTTTAGTTTATTATTTACATCCCACTATTTCAACATAAACTCCTTGAAGGTAGAAAATTTTTCTTTTAACCGCTATATTCCTAGAGCCTAAAACATTGTCTGCCTCAAGGTAAGAGCTTGAAATGTAATTAAGTGATTGAATATTAAATGTCTAGTTATTAGTACTGACTGTAGCAATTTAGGAGTTCAGATGAGAGAACACCAGCAGTTACAAAAATGTCTATATAGATAAAACGTTACTAGATTTGGACTGCAAATGAGGATACTGTACACATGAGGAAGACAAGCAAGCAAGAGCATCAACATGCCAGCAATGTGTGCACAGTTAGTTGAGTAGGTGACTTGTACTGGAGAATGGGATAGAATCACTTTACAAAATTATTCTTGTTCCATCTGATAGAATAGGACATGGATCTCCCAACTGGAGAGCTTTAAGAATTTCTTTCTTTTCATTAAAAACAAAACATAACAACAACAACAAAAAAGAAGCTCAAAACAACCTAGTGTCAAGATTTCAAAACATTCCAATACATAATCATTCTGAGAAGTGATAGGGCAATAGCAGCAACACGAATCTTTAAATAAATTTTTGGCTAAAATGATTTTGAATTACTGCCATACAATCAGTGCGTTCCTTTGTGCGCTTGTGTCCTACTCATATCTCCTTGTGTTTCACCATTTCAGTGCACACAGAAAGCTTCCAGTGGCTGCATGTCAATCTCTGTGCTTGAGGGCTTTTATTTTTTTTCTCATTTCTGGAACATGTTCTGCCCACAGGTAAACTTTGAAGAATCAATACCACCTACAAGTAGTCCTCAACTAATCCCTATTGGAAATTGGTATAATGAATGCCCCAGATATTTTGTCCTTTAGGTGGGATAACTCTGGCATATATTTGCCTGTCAGAGATATCCCCACTACAGTTAAGCTCTAATTGTACACAGGGTCACTTATCTGATAACACAACATGTTGACTGCCTTCCCTTTCCTACTTTTCTTTCTTACTGCCATATAGGTGTTTTATAATCAGTTTCTAAATAGACTGTTCACTCTCTGATACTCTTACATTTGTGTTTTCAGTCTAGTATACACAGTCAGACATGTTGCATCTTTCAGAGAAATTTAAACATTTTATGAACATAACAGAACAAGTCCAATAGTGTTGATATTATCAGCTTGAATTTACATTGATGATCCTTGTTTACTTTAATTCTAATACCTTTATTTTATTAAATAAAATAGGTCATCTATATGCAAGTGAGTGCATGCCACAAACATGCACTCTGTGCAAACACCAGTTTAATTTCGGCAGAGAGGAAATGAGTGCTAAAGAAATTAGCAGTACTGTTAATAAAACCACAGTAGGCAAGTTCCTTAAAGGCTTTCTCCTCTTGTGCTGACCCTTGCTACCTTATTTGTGAAATTCAGTTTCATTACATCATCAAATGGTATGGACATAGACCAGTAAGCTGTATGGGGTAAATATGAACTTTCAAGCCTTAACATAATTCCATTGTCCTGAATTCTTTAAACCTCACAGAAATCATTTTATGTCAATTATACATTTCCACATATAGCCAACTGTAATGAGGCCATTTTACCATAAGTCCTCATGTATTTATTTGCTAGCTTTTTGAATTCTAGCATAATATATTGACTAGTTCCTAGGTATATTGTTAATGAGAGGTACTTGCCATTATCAAATTCTGCTCACTTAAAGATTCTGGTTTTAATTATTAATATTTGACTTGTCATCACAGCCTCAAGTACTTTTTTCTGGTAAGAAGTAAACTGACATATATGTATCAAAAGAGGGTTTTTTAAAAAATATTAATTCAGAAGGAATGTTACCTATATGGGTATATCAAATTTGAGTTTGTTAAGCTTTTTTTTTTTTTTCATTCTACATCTTTTAAAGTTCCATAATGAAACTTCCTGCATAGAAAACTGGTTAAGCTTACACTTATCAATTGAACAAAAGAAAGAGAAAGACAGAGAGAGAGAGGACAGGGGAATTAGCAAACACTACTGCAATAGTTTAGTGGAAAATAAAGTATAATAGTTTTAGGTACAGTGTTCTTAATAAACTATTAAAATTATTAAACCATTAAAACATAGTAATTTTAAGGACACTGTTCTTAATTTTGAAAAACATCCAACTAGTGATTCCCATGGCTTTAGAGGAGAAAGAAAAACCATATCATTTGACCAAGTGAGACTACTATAAAAATTTTTAATTCAATTGATTGCTCTAAAACAGTATTTCTAGAGTAAGGCAAAAAGACAAATGTCAGTAAATTGAGAATATTCATGTGAAATAAAAATCTATTGTTGAAAACAAAAATTCTCTTCTGTCTTTTTACAGTGTAGTGATGAAAGAACTGTTAAAATATACAGGGCACATTTAGAATAGTTGCTATTACCACTAAATAAATTTTAAAACAAAATTTTAGACTATTTAGAAGACTTAAAATTGAAAATAGAGAAGAAAATAATATCTCAGAAATGTTAAACTTAAAAATATAATTTGATTATTACTTTCCCTCAGTACATTTCAATTTTTCTAATTCAGAGAGCTTAATAATAATGTTTATGAAAAATAAAGACAGAAATGAATCTGATTGGTGAATAAATATATTAATATTACATATATTATCTCTTTGCAATTAAGAACTTTAAATCTGAAGTTTGATGGTAAACTCAATTTTGCATCCTAGAAATAAAATCTGTCAAAAAATTCTATGATAATTTTATTTAGTTATTTACTTATGTTACAAGCTTGTATGTAAAAAAGACAATTTAATTAATTTTTTTCTTCATCAAATTCATTTGCAAAGTAGCTACAATAATTAATATTAAAATTAGCTCCTGATTTTGGAATTTGTGAAAGTCATCTATAAGCATATATAGATTCCTTTACCACTGCCCTTCCCACGTGGCATGTGGTAAAGAAACTGTCTGCCAATGTATGAGATGTAAGAGATGCAGGTTCCATTCCTGGGTTGGGAAGATCCCCTGCAGGAGGGCATAGCAACTCACTCCAGTATTCTTGCCTGGAGAATCCCATGAGCAGAAGAGCCTAGAGGGCGACAGTCCATAGGGTTGCAATAGTCGGACACGACTGAACCTTCTTAGAACACACACATATATGCCTATATATTGGAGAAATTTCCAAGAAAGTATCATAATTGGCAAAATCTCCAAGTTTATTTGCTAGAACCTTTTCTCCTTCTTCTCTAATCCCCACTGCCATCCATCTGCCCCAATTTCACAAAGGTAGTGTTCAATAAAATGCTATATAAATAAAAATGTTTATCAGTAGAATGATATAACAGGGACAACACTTTTGGAATACAGACATCACCTACATGGTGGTGCAGAGAATACACCAGAAATTCGAGACACTACCTGTGTGCTAATTTGCTTCAGTCGTGTCTGACTCTTTGGGACCCTGCAAAGCTTCCCTGTCCATGGGATTCTCCAGGCAAGAATACTGGAGTGGGATGCCATGCCCTCCTCGGGGGGTCTTCCCAACCCAGGGATAGAATCCACATCTCTTAAGTCTCCTGCATTGGCAGGCAGGTTCTTTACCTCAAGTGCTACCTGGAAAGCCAGTTAAAGACGACACAACCACCCAAACCAAAAAAACATACAGCTTTGACATTTTTTTCAAGTCCTGCTTCGACCTATGGTGCATCAGTTTGGCTACCTACGTGGCACTAGTGGTAAAGAACCTGCCTGCCAATGCAGGAGACGAAAGAGATGTGGGTTCAATCCCTGGGTTGGTAAAATCCCCTGGAGGAGGACATGACAACCTGCTCCAGTGTTCTTGTCTGAAGAATCCCACAGACAGTGCAGCCAGGCAGGCTACAGTCCAAGGGGTCACAAAGAGTCAGACATGACTGAAGTGACTTAGCATGCACACATCACTTTGGCATGGTGGAAATGTTGATACCTAATATTCTGGTCTTTAATTTTGAGTATATTTGAAATGAGACAGAAATTTTCCATGTTGATATTTCCATTAGTGGTGAAAAATTATGCTATAGACAAGTTTGTGTCTTAGATTTATCCCCAAACTGTGTGTTTAAAGTTAATTGCTGCAACATTATCTATAGCTTGGAAATCCAGTAGGATGTACAATAACGTTGTAGTTACATGTATTTAGAAATATGTGTGATGTGCTTTGTGCTGAGCAGAAAGGGACAGTTCTCCTAGATGCATGGTTCCCAAAGTGTGAGTCAATTTGACTTCCAAGTTTTAAAACAATTTTATATGCAGAAATTAATTATGAATTAGTAGACTTTTATGTATATATTTTTTAATTTCATAGACTGTGTTGAAGTTATGTGAAAAGTTACAGAAAGCAAAAGATGCTCTTCTAATGTTGCCCAAATAATGAAATAACATATTTCTTAGTGTTAGGTTAAGAGACACACACATATCCAATATTTGCCTTTAAGTAAAATCATACAAAAACAGGCAAAATGTTTTTTGTTCAATTCTTTTAATTACTTGCCTTATAATTGTTAGAATCAATGAAATACCAAATAAAACTATTTTTTAAAGTTATCATTTACTAACTCCTCAATACTGGTTCATTCATCAATCTATTAATTAATTTATAAAGTGTGAGTTGAGTATGGCAGAAATAGCCATAGCCAGAGCCTTAACTTGTGCACCATGAAGTGTGAACAGGACATTCCCTCCTACATGACCTGAGTAGTAGCACCTGAACTAGATAAAATAATGGCAACTAAATATTTCCTAAGTGTTTCTGAAATCGATGAAGCTTTGAAATCCAAGTGTACACTCTAATTTTAGGGTTTATGACCATGAAAGAACAAATCCTTCCAAATGCCCTTCTCTGTCAATAAAGTTGATTTGCTGAGTTTATAGTAAATTAGGGATCCTCAATTATTCATAATATATAAATCAGCTCTAACCTCTGATGGTAGACCCCAAAGTAGATCTCAGTCTCCTAATGGGTACAGAAACAACAGATGAATTTTTTAACTTTGAAGAATGATATAAATGCTGTTGCATTCCATGTATAACTATAATCTTCTTCCATTTGACAAAATCATGTGGAATTTGTATTTTCTTAAAGGAATCTCTTTTTCAGCCATCCCATGTTATTTGTTATTGATTCTAAAAGATATTATAGACAATGTCATCCAGAACAATATTTCATGGATTTTTAGCTAATAACTTTTCATTTTGATTAGAAAAAATGTTTGATGTACTCTATACCTCAGATTTAGAAAAGGCAGAGGAACCAGAGATCAAATTGCCAACATCCACTGGATCATTAAAAAAGAAAGAGAGTTCCAGAAAAGCATCTACTTCTGCTTTATTTACACCAAAGCCCTTGACTGTGTGGATCACAGCAAACTGTGGAAAATTCTTAGGGAGATGGGACTAACAGACCACCTTATCTGCCTCCTGAGAAATCTACATGCAGGTCAAGAAGCAATAATTAGAACTGGACATGGAACAACAGACTGGTTCCAAATACAGAAAGGAGTACTTCAAGGCTGTATATTGTCACCCTGCTTATTTAGCTTATATGCAGACTGCATCATGTGAAGTGCCCAGCAGGATGAAGCATAAGCTGGAATCAAGATTTCCGGGAGAAATATTAATAACCTCAGATATGCAGATGATACCACCCTTATGGCAGAAAGTGAAGAAGAGCTAAAGAGCCTCTTGATGAAAGTGAAAGAGGAGAGTGAAAAAGTTGGCTTAAAACTCAACATTCAGAAACCTAAGATCATGGCACCTGGTCCCATCACTTCATGGCAAATTGATGGGGAAACAATGGAAACAGTGAGAGACTTCATTTTGGGGGCCTCCAAAATCGCTTCAGATGGTGGCTGCAGCCATGAAATTAAAAGACACTTGCTCCTTGGAAGAAAAGCTATAACTAATATAGACAACTTATTAAAAAGCAAAGACAAGCAATCCCACTGCTGGGCATACACACTGAGGAAACCAGAAGGGAAAGAGCCACGTGTACCCCAATGTTCATCGCAGCACTGTTTATAATAGCCAGGACATGGAAGCAACCTAGATGCCCATCAGCAGATGAATGGATAAGAAAGCAGTGGTACATATACACAATGGAGTATTACTCAGCCATTAAAAAGAATACATTTGAATCAGTTCTAATGAGATGGATGAAAGTGGAGCCTATTATACAGAGTGAAGTAAGCCAGAAAGAAAAACACCAATACAGTATACTAACACATATATATGGAATTTAGAAAGATGGTAACAATAACCCTGTGTACAAGACAGCAAAAGAGACACTGATGTATAGATCAGTCTTATGGACTCTGTGGGAGAGGGAGAGGGTGGGGAGATTTGGGAGAATAGCATTGAAACATGTATAATATCATGTATGAAACGAGTCACCAGTCCAGGTTCGATGCACGATACTGGATGCTTGGGGCTGGTGCACTGGGACAACCCAGAGGGAGGGCATGGGGAGGGAGGAGGGAGAAGGGTTCAGGATGGGGAACACATGTATACCTGTGGCGGATTCATTTCGATATTTGGCAAAATTAATACAATATTGTAAAGTTTAAAAATAAAATAAAATTAAAAAAAAAAAGGCAGAGGACTCACCACCAGGTGTTGGAATTCTGGCTCTAATCCAAATATTGCAATTTTTTGTCCCCATATTCCCTTATAGGAAACTTCTTACTAAATAATTGGGATTGAGTTGTAAAGTTGAATAAAAACAAGTTATGTCCAGTCAAAAAAAGAAAAGCAGAGACATTACTTTGCCAACAAAGGTCCATCTAGTCAAAGCTATGGTTTTTCCAGTAGTCATGTATGAATGTGAGATTTGGACCATAAAGAAAGCAGAGTGCTGAAGAACTGATGCTTTTAAACTGTGGTGCTGGAGAAAACTCTTGAGAGTCCCTTGGACTGCAGGGAGATCCAACCAGTCCATCCTAAAGGAAATCAGTCCTGAATATTCATTGGAAGGACTGATGTTGAAACTGAAACTCCAATACTTTGGCCACCTGATGCGATGAACTGACTCATTTGAAAAGACTCTGGTGCTTGGAAAGATTGAAGGTGCGAGGAAAAGGGGAGGACAGAGGATGATATTTTTGGATGGCATCAGCAACTCAATGGACATGAGCTTGAGCAAACTCCAGGAGCTGGTGATGGACAGGTAAGCTTGGTGTGCTGCAGTCCATGGGGTGGCAAAGAGTAGGACGTTACTGAGTGACTGAACTGAACTGAACTGATACCTCATATTATATAAGTAGAAAATTACCTGCTGTCTCGCAGTTGCTCTCTGAAGATTATATTTTTAATAGTAGATAATGTGAAGTTAGGAAGAATATTCTACACTCAAGTATATTTCAAAAAAGTTTTTAATGATCAGCATAAAGTCAATTCATAATTATATTCTCTTTCTAGAGCATTTCATAGTTAAGTTGAATAAAAGTACAGGTTTAATGGTTTAGATTCATAAAATTCAATAGATTTTGTGGTTTATATTATGCTATATTTTCTCTAACACATCATCTTTTCTATTTCAAATCAATCTTGATGTAAAAAATGAGAACAATAAACATGATTGTAATTAGAGAGACTTTGTTAAATGTGCTTTAATAGGTTCTATTGTGAGATGTGTCTGGTATACAAGCAGAAATCAAGACCAGCATACTTAAATAGAAAAGATAAACAAACCACATGGTTAGTCAGTAGATATAGAGCTTGAAATTGTTTGGTCTAGGAAGACATCTAAAATACAATTTGGTACATACAGAAAATGTAATTAAACGATAATTGCACTGAAGCACAATGAGTGCGGGATAAACAGCTTGTGAATCAATAAACCATGAGGTGGCAGGCTGAGGTATTTATTGATTTATGATTCATTTAGCTCCAAGTTTACTCCATTTCTAATTCAATTGGAACTACTGTATTATCCTTCATTTTGAGAGCTGGATGAAGTGATTGTATCATTTCATATGGGGAAAAGATTATCTGAATTAATATCAGTTTTAGGTTTTATGTGAGTACATTCCTATGAGTTTTTTCTATTTACTTATTAAATATATGGGCTATGATATATCAGTACACTAAAATTTTTCTAGGAACATTAAAATTTACAATCAAAAACTTTAGAACAGCATACACTTCTAGTGGGTGAAATTCTGTAATTGTAAGACATAAATATTATCTTTTATTGCATATTCTACCATGGATTCTAACAAAAAGCATTACCCTAGGGAAACTGTAAGTTTTAAATAAATCAGACATTCTTATTGTTGCCAAGGAGTGTCATGATTAGCTTCTGCATACATTTGTGTATTTATATACATATATATTTGTTGCTACATTTAACACATTCATACAATTTGGTACATACAGAAAATGTAATTAAACATCAGTGTAGTTTACTATCCAATGTTTATCAGAGCTGAAAAGCTGAAAAGACTTATAGAAGTGTAACATCTTGTTTTAATGCCTTGCTTTTGTATAGGCAGGTTCTTGCATAATGCTTATAAGTAAAATTTGGGGCTTTGTTGTTAGGTATTTTAAAACGTGGTTTTCATGCCTTGAGCATGTGTTTCTACATTATAAAACAGAATACATTATATTTTGACAGGAAATATACCAGTTGGTTTATGAGCACATGTGGCAGAGTTTTTTGAACAAATCAGTTCACACAATGAAATGTCACTAGAAAGATGATTTGTATATAAAATTCAAGTACTTAAGATTAAAGTTGCTAAGGTAAACTGAAGTTAGTCTACACCTGAAGATATAGATAAATTTGACTAAAACAAAAGCAGGGTCTTACATCAAATTATTCGCTGAAAAAATTCCTGAGAGGCCTGGTTATCTCTATGTCTGAGCCACTGCTCCTACTGAATTTGTTCAGTTCATGGATCTTCTCTTCCTCCAGGGCACCTTGCCCCTTTCTATACTGTACACATGTAGATGCAAAACTCAAGCCATCTCAGCTTTATTATACTCCACTACCTGCTACCAGCATACCCTTACACACACACACACACACACACACACACACACACACACCAGCATTTATTTGTAGCAAAATTCTTTGAAGTGTACTTACATTGTAGTAGATCAGTAACATGAAAAGGGATGATAAATATCTTGTTTCTAAAACAGTACAAAACAAAAAATCAAAACAATACATAAGGTATTAATCTGCCTGTTCTGAGGATTTTAGTCCTTATCCTTTTTCAAATTTATACTAAAAAAAGAGAAAAAAATAAACTACCAGCCAAAGATGCCAACTCATTTTGTTATTAAGGGCAATTATTTGTCATTATGTAATATCATCTCATACATAAATATATGGAGACATCATAACTAGAACATCTATACTCAGGAAACATAGATTTGATTTAGACAACTGACAAATTTTACTTCACTTGCTTCCTTCTTTATAAGAAATATGATAGTATAGTATATCTGATAGTATATCTGATAGAAAATACCAGAAAATTTTAAAAGTTCAACTATCTCAGTTCAGTTCAGTTCAGTCATTCAGTCGTGTCCCACTCTTCGTGACCAAATGACTTGCAGCACGCCAGGCCTCCCTGTCCATCACCAACTTCCAGAGTTCACTAAGATTCACGTCCATCGAGTCAGTGATGCCATCCAGCCATCTCATCCTCTGGCGTCCCCTTCCCCTCCTGCCCCCAATCCCTCCCAGCATCAGAGTCTTTACCAATGAGTCAACTCTTCACATGAGGTGGCCAAAATACTGGAGTTTCAGCTTTAGCATCATTCCTTCCAAGGAAATCCCAGGGCTGATCTCCTTCAGAATGGAGTCGTTGGATCTCCTTGCAGTCCAAGGGACTCTCAAGAGTCTTCTCCAACACCACAGTTCAAAAGCACCAATTCTTCGGTGCTCAGCCTTCTTCACAGTCCAACTCTCACATCTATACATGACCACTGGAAAAACCATAGCCTTGACTAGATGGACCTTTGTTGGCAAAGTAATGTCTCTGCTTTTGAATATGCTATCTAGGTTGGTCATAACTTTCCTTCCAAGGAATAAGTGTCTTTTAATTTCATGGCTGCAGTCACCATCTGCAGTGATTTTGGAGCCCCCCAAAATAAAGTCTGACACTGTCTCCACTGTTTCCCCATCTATTTGTCATGAAGTGACGGGACCAGATGTCATGATCTTCATTTTCTGAATGTTGAGCTTTAAGCAGTGATTAAATATAAATTGAAATAAATTTTTTTAAGATGATTAATTTAAAATACGGACACAACTTAAAAGTCCATAGATGAATTGGTAAATAAAATACAATATAAACATAATGGAATACTGTTGTATATTTTCTAAGTTGTGTCCCCATGGACATGGCCTACCAGGCTACTCTGCCCATAGAACTTCCCAGGAAAAAATACTGGAGTCAGTTGTCATTTCCTTCCTCAGGGGATCTTCTAATTCAAGGATCAAACCCACATCTCCTGAATTGATAGGCAGATTCTTAACCACTGAGCAACCTTGGAAGTCCAAGGAAATTATTGGTGGTGGTGGTGGTTGTTTAGTTGCTAAGGCATGTCTGACTCGCGACTCCATGGACTGTAGCCTACCAGGCTCCTCTGTCCATGGGATTTTCCAGGTAAGAATACTGGAGTGGGTTGCCATTTCCTTCTCCAGGGGATCTTCCCGACCTGGGAATCGAACCAGGTCTCCTGCATTGCAGGCAGATTCTTTACCTACTGGGCTATGAGGGAAGGCTTCATAAGGAAATTATTATCCATTAATAAAAAAGAAGGAAATAATGCCATTTGCAATAATATACTTGAACCTAGAGATAATCATATTAAGTGAAGTAAGCCAGAGAAAGACAAATATCATGACATCACTTATTTGTGGAATCTAAAAACATTCAGAAAACTAAGATCATGGCATCTGGTCCCATCACTTCATGGGAAATAGATGGGGAAACAGTGGAAACAGTGTCAGACTTTATTTTTGGGGGCTCCAAAATCACTACAGATGGTGATTGCAGCCATGAAATTAAAAGACACTTACTCCTTGGGAGGAAAGTTATGACCAACCTAGATAGCATATTGAAAAGCAGAGACATTACTTTGCCAACAAAGGTCCATTTAGTCAAGGATATGGTTTTTCAGTAGTCATGTATGAATGTGAGAGTTGGACTGCGAAGAAAGCTGAGTGCCGAAGAATTGATGCTTTTGAACTGTGGTGTTGGAGAAGACTCTTGAGAGTCCCTTGGACTGCAAGGAGATCCAACCAGTCCATTCTAAAGGAGATCAGTCATGGGTGTTCATTGGAAGGACTGATGTTGAAGCTGAAACTCCAATACTTTGGCCACCTCATGAGAAGTGTTGACTCATTGGAAAAGACCCTGATGCTGGGAAGGATTGGGGGCAGGAGGAGAAGGGGATGAAAGAGGATGAGATGGCTGGATGGCATCACCGACTTGATGGACATGAGTTTGAGTGAACTCCGGGAGATGGTGATGGACAGGGAAGCCTGGCATACTGCGATTCATGGCATCACAAAGAGTCGGACATGACTGAGAAACTGAACTGAACTGAACTGAACTGAAAAAAAAAGAATACAACTGAACTTATTTACACAAAAGAAACAGATCCACAGACATAGAAAACAAGCTTATGCTCACCAAAGGGGAAAGGGGGGGCTGAAGGGATAAATTAGGAATTGGGAATTAACATATATATACTACTATATATAAAATAGATAACCATCAAGGACCTACTGTATAGCACAGGAAAATATACTCAATATTGTGTAATAATGTGGCAGTGATCCATCATAGGAGTTTCAGAATGGGGCTGCAAAGACAATAAAGAGAAACAGCAAGGTGGGTGCAATTGCCAAAAGGGCAGACCCAAACCAGTAACTCAGCAACTATCCCTCATTCTCCAGTCTACATAAAGGAAGAATTACACAAAGCTCCCACATGGGGTTTCAGTAGAGATCTAGGAAGCCATGGATGTCTCGTTAATGAACTAGATAAGGCTTATTCATACCAGAAGGACATAATCTGGGGAAGATTCACAGACTGATTCTAGTTTCATGCTGAGAGTACCACAAAATTTCAGGCACCTCTTGGTTCTAGTTAGGCTCATTTTTTGCGTGGATAGAAGCATTTCCTGCTAGAACTGAACTGGTAGCTGAAGTGGCTAAGGAATTTCTAAAAGAAATAATCTCCAGGTTTGGGCTCCCAGGATCTCTATCAAGTGGTAATTGCTGTACATGTACGTCTCAAGTGAATAAAGGGAAAACAAGTGATTGGGGAATAAAATGGACCCAACACTCAGCCTGGAGACCTCCTTTGTCAGGGAAAACAGAGAAATCCAATCAGACCTTGAAATGGGCATTAGCCAAGCTATGTCATGAAACTCAAGAATATTGAATTAAGTTGCTTCTGACTATCCTACTCCACCTGTGATTAGCTCCAAGGGATAAAGTTAAGTGAATTTGAACTTTTGTATGGTAGACTAATTTCCAAAGCCCCCATACGGCCACTTTAACCCCTTAGAAATGGAAGAATTCAGGTGTATTCCCTCCAGGTTGGAGAAACCAGGAAAATTCTCATTCCATATAATAACCAAATGTTGCCCACAGGGACCTGGCCCTCTGCCCCACCTGGCCAGGAAACTGGGTGAATCTAAAAACCTGGAAAACAGACAGCCTGAAGATCACTTCTAAGTGGAATGGATGCCGCATGGTGATCCTAACTATCCTGAAATTACAGGGGTATTGCTCCAGAGGTACATCACACTTGAAAGAGGAGGGCCCCTGAGCCTCAGACTCCAGAAAGACAACCTGAGGCAAAAGACTCCCTTGGCTTCTTGTGTGACCCTCCCACCGCTCTGAAGCTTCTTTTTCAAAAACAATGAGGCAGTGAGCCTCAACATCAGGGCAGGCACAAGATCTAGATACCTTCATTTTTGGGGAAAAAAATTTGATCTGTGATCATTCTCCTTTTGCTAATATTTGGGCTGTGTATCTTAAATTGTCAGGTGTCCTTTGCCTCCAAACAATTAGACAAAGTTGGTCGCTAAGGGATATGAGTAGCCCAGCTGAGAGCTGGGGACAATTAAATGTGTCTAAATGCAGTTGGGGGGAACTTCTGCTCCTCCACCCAGGGTTACGATGAGGCACCAAATCAGCAGGAAGAAGTACAGAAGAATTCAAGAATGAGGAGTAGAACAAAAGAAAGAGGAGGGATTTGTCACTAGCAAAAACTAGTAATAATTCCCAGGAAATAAAAATATATTCTGGGTAATAAAATAAAGTCTCACTTTTTTTTTTTTTCCTTTGTGGCTTAGTATAGTTATACTTGCTCAGAAGGTGCTATGTGCAGAGGCCTCACACGCACTGCTTCGGACCAGTGTCTCTCTGGGCGAAACTGCTCAGCTCGTATGCAGAAGCGTTGAGCACCACAAGGCAATTCAAGATGGCGGTGGCCCCAACAGAGCCACAGCACCTGGCACTAGGACCTGGAGCCAGAGGGCAGCTTGGCTGCACCAGCGGGAGCTTTTTACACCATCTTTCTCTGATCTCAGAATGAAGCTTTCCCTGGCTTCTGAACTGAACGCTGCGTGCTCCTATTGTCTTGAAGAATACTCATCAGGAAGACCCCTGCCAGGGCTGGACTCAAAATGGTCAGTTGCATTTTCACCTGACTGCTTTTGTGTATACAGCTTAATAATGATCAGCGAGTTATAATCATCGAAAAGTGAATTATTAATCTACATCTTAAAAATAATATGATTACATAAATTCTAGTAGTGGTCCAGTGGTTGATTTATTTAATTCAATTCATGCAACTAACAGGGTTTCCTCATTATCATTATGAATATCTAATTGTTTTTCTTCTTGAAGTCTCAACGCACATGATTATCAGGAATGTATCCATGGTGAATTTTTATGCATTTTCAAGTCTAGATTATTTGATAAGTGAGCTGTTTACAATCCCTTCTCCGTTTCATACTTTCTTATCAAAGGAATAATTTACTATTTCTATTACATATTCTGAATTTTGTTGTATTATGGGTGAAGAACCTATTCTCTAACGCCAGATGAATCTGTGCTTTCAAACTTGCTTTCCTAATTCTCAGTTATTACTAATGTTTTCATGGTCTGATGCCTCATACATGAAATGGAGAAAGGCTTCTGACTTACCTGAAAGGGCTGTTGTGAGGGTTAAATGTATGTGCAGTACCTAGCTGATGACCTGGCTTATAATTAGTACTCTAGAAATATTTCTTTAAAAAGAGCACCGATATGGACAACTTAGATTGACATTCAGTTAGTTCACATTGAGATGCTGAATATATTTCCAAAAAAGGCAATCATATCATTAGTTTGATGTATGAAAAACAAACACAATGACATGGTTTGGAAACTAAAATCTCTATTCATTTTATTTCTTGGGTATAACTTTGTCACGGTGAACCTCTGGAAGTAGTCAGTTATAAAACAGATGTTTGGAAAATGACAGAAAGAAATACAAAATCTTTTAAACAGTTAGTTTCATCAGAATAATGGAAAATTGTTGTGAGAAAATAATTCATGCTGTTATGTATTTTAATTTTGTTTTGTTTCCATCAAATTATTTCTCTGACTTCTGTTTAGATAATCAAGTGATAGGTATAAGACCTACCAACTTTTCACATAGCTTCAAACACATGGCTCCACTTTTTTTTTATTGTTTTCTAATATTACCAACAATGAAAGAGTTGGTAATGAAAGAGTATTATAAAAAATATTTTAAATGGCTGAATTTAAATAATGTAATTATAAATTTTATTTTAAATTTCAAATAAAACCTGAAAAATTAAAAATTAAATTAATTGAATATATATATATATATATATATATATAGAGAGAGAGAGAGAGAGAGAGAGAGAGAGGCATAAATTTCAACTTCTCTAAAATTATTAGGGACTAAAGTTTTAAATTTATGAAGCAAAAAGTCCTTCACCTTTGAATTAGACATTGTAGAATTTAAGAACATCCCATCTCTCTCCTAGCCCCTCCTACTTCAGTGCTGCTGCTGCTACTGCTAAGTCACTTCAGTCGTGTCTGACTCCGTGCAACCCCACAGACAGCAGCCCACCAGGCTCCGCCGTCCCTGGGATTCTCCAGGCAAGAACACTGGAGTGGGTTGCCAGTTCCTTCTCCAATGTAGGAAAGTGAAAAGTGAAAGTGAAGTCGCTCAGTCATGTCCGACTCTGTGACCCCATGGACTACAGCCTACTAGGCTCCTCCATCCATGGGATTTTCCAGGCAAGAATACTGGAATGGGGTGCCATCTCATTGAATACATCTACTGATACTACTTTATCATCTGTCTCTTCTCACCAGTCTCTTCTGGCTGATCCTAGGTGATCTGAAAGCCCTTTTAGGTGGAATTTGAGGATTAAATATACCACATTAAAAAAAAAAGTGGTTATTTTTTGTTTGATTTATGATTATATATTGACAGAGTGAATTCCTAGGCAGATTGATAAGTTCAGGGTCCCCAAGGAGGAGAAAGGGGTCTGGGGCTCTTGAAGTGGAGATTGGGGGTCTGGAATTCTCAAGGAGGAGAAAAGGACAAATATTTTTTTTCCTCTGCATTCCTTAGTCTCAGTAAATTACACAACTCAGTTTAAACTCTGTACTAGGGATTGTACAGCAACAAGGTATCCAGCTGGAGGACAGTTTCTCCTTCCTGAAAACCTTTTGACTAATCCTGATATCTTAGAATGAATATTATGGGAGTGGGTCTGGAGGATCTTTCTATTGTTAAATTCTAATCTTGTTATCCTAAAATGTAAATTGCTGGAGTAGGTCTGGTAAAATTTTCACAAACTTGAGACATTCTTTGGATTCATTGTAATAACTAATTAAAAGGTATATAACTCCATTGCTAACACTAGCAAGAGGGTACTCTTTTTGCCCGCTTCTGATGTCTATGTCAGAAGCTCTCTCTATCCCTTTTATACTTTAATAAAATTCTATTGCACAAAAGCTCCGAGCAATTAAGCCTCGTCTCTTGCCCTGGATTGAATTCTTCTCTTCCAGAGGCCAAGAATCCCAGCATCTTTTCATGGGTCAGAAACAACCTTTCAATAAATTTTTGTATGTAATATATGTTGTCTAAATTACAGTGAATTACTATCATGATAACAATATTTGACATCACTCTCTTTTGTAGTCTACCTAAATTCTAGGTGGTTTCTATATTCAACCTGCTAAAAATTCAATTTTTTTAATTTCAGCAATGGAGAACTTTAGAAAATCAAGAGATAGAGATCAGTTAAAGGGTTCTCCGTGCCATTTTTCATATTCAAATTATTAGTAATCATCTGTGTTGCTTTTAGCCCTCTGATTTTAAATAGATAGCATCCTTTGTGTTAATATTGGTGGCAGACAAATGATTAGGATAAATGAGGCTTAAATAGCTGTAGCCTACAGATAGGCCCAAGATTTATAGATAATGTTATCATCCCTATATATAAACTTTCCTGTGGTTGAGGAAGAAGGTAATGATTTCCTAATAATAAATTATTTTCAGCCATGTATTAATCATATTAGCATGAACAATGTTCATTGTCTCAGGTGTAAAAAAATACCAACCTTTTCATAAATATTATACGTTAAAGGGAATTCTCTGGTTGTTCAGTGATTGGGACTTCATGCTTTCACTGCCAGAGCCTGGGTTCGATCCTTGGTTGAGGAACGTAGATCCTGCAAGACATGCATGCTGCCAAAAAGAAGAAAAAATAAATAAAATTAGAAAGTGTACATTTAATAGACTAAAGCTATAGGACTCTAAGCAAAAGAAGAAGAGGAGGGGATATTGAAATATGTACATTCAAACTTCTTCAGTGCAAAGTGAAGACATAGGAGTAGCTTAAGCCAAGAGAAAAATGTCAAGTGCCAAAAAGGCCAAGACACCTGTGATGTCTTGTTAGAAATAATTGCTGCTGCTGCTGCTGTTTAGTCACTAAATCGTGTCTGACTCTTTGAGACCCCATGAACTGTAACTCACCAGTCTCCTCTGTCCAAATTCATTAATCATTTCTTTCCATAAGAAAGAAAATATTCGTATAGACTGGCAAGAAGTTTCAAATTTCTGTGGAGGGAGAGTTTTCTAAAAATACTCTCTTACATAGACATTGTGATAATTGTGAATTCCCCTAGATATAACAAAATTGGACTTCTATTCATAAGCCGAAAGTAATTATGTTTCATGTTTTCAGATATCAAAACTGTTTCTCAACCATCACAATGAGTAAGGAAGGTAGAGCGTATTCTGTCCTCCCTGTTGTAGTGGGCTTCCTAGCTAAGTGCAGCCACCTGTGCCTTTACACTGTCTCTCATTCTTTTGCTTTCTCTCTCTCCGTGGCTTCTTTCCTTGTTTAATGCATTACTCTTATATGCATAAAATTTACCTTAGGAGGTGTTAAATTACAAATTACAGGGCCCACCTGCAGAGTCTCTGATTTAGAAGAACTGCTTTATGACCCCCAAATTTGCATTTTTATCAAGTCCCTTGGTTGATTGTAATCCAGTTAGCACTGATGATATTTTAGGAAAATACATCCTGTACTAGATAGAATGTTGCACACAAGCCTGACTCCCCACGTCTTAGTTCCCCCATCTAGAATTTAGTGTGCTTGCAAATTCCTGTTTAATTTGCTTAAGATATTCCTTATTTTCATAAATATTTCATCTCTTATTGCTTCTCTGCTCAGTTTTCCAAAGTGCCAGTGCACCCGTGGCCAGTTTTTCCTTCTTCTCAAACTCTTATGCCACTGCCATGGCTCTCACTTCCTTTGGATATCTTAGCTTTCTGCTTTCCCGAGATGTAAAGTCTATCAATAATGTGTTTCCTCAACTTCCATAACTCTTTTTCCTCTCCAAATGACTATTTTCACTACCTCTTAGCAGATTTTTAACATGAGTATAGAAAAAAGTGCTTCTGTTGTACATTTTTCCAAGGTTAGCCTCCACACTCTTTTCTTAATTTTATTCTTTTTGTTTCTTTCCAGAGATCTTGCCAAATCAATTTTCATATGGGTATTATTTTACAAAAAATTATTGGCAATCCACTATGGTTCAGATCCAAATACAAGCAGATGCCTCCTTTCACAAAATTAAACTTTTTTTTTTTTCCCCCATGAATCCTAAAAATCACACTCATGGATTCCTGTCACAGTCTAAAATACTTCTCCTTGTTACTTTGGCTTCCTTATTCCTGTTGGATAAGTTCTTCACAGAGCATCTCATCCTGGTTAATATCACCTTTAGCCATCTGAGTTTGCCACAAGCTGCTGCTATTCTTCTGTTTGATTCATGGCCCTTAATTAGCACCTCCTCATAGCCTCTTTTACTTCTTGGTACATCTGACACTTAGGCAAAACTTCATGAATCTAAGATTGTAATTTCTGAGAAACTGAACTTTCTATAGAATTTTATATTTTCTTTTCTTATTATCATTTCCTAACACAAGGTTCTCTTTCTTCACTGTAGCGTTGAAATTCCAAAAGTTCTAACCTGAACCTCAGGTTTTCTTTCCAAGAGTTCTCTCTCCTGGCAATATCAACTATAAAATATGTACAATTATCCATAATTCAGAAAGGTACATCTATTAAAGGAAACTGTAGGGGATATTCATTGCACATTTTCTGGCATACATAGTGCATTCATAATAGATCTTAAATGGCTATTATTTCTATGGATTTGTTGATAGAAATTATTATTGTGATTACATCTAAAGTTCCATTGTCTTTCTGAAACTCCAAATATGCTATTTTTTCTGACTACACCTGAAAGAATCATTTATGATTCAAACTTAAAAGAATCTATGTCTAAAATGTTATCAGTTACGTCTTCATCAGTTTTGAGATTTTCACTATTTAGATGGATTTGTACCATTACAATTTTCCTTCTGATTATTTAAATATTCTTAAATATACTGGGAAATATTTTTTTTGCAAGGGAAAAAAATAATTCTGGATTACTACCTTAGTTCAGTTCAGTCACTCAGTCATGTCCAACTCTTTGCAACCCCATGGACTGCAGCACACCAGGCTTCCCTGCCCATCATCAACTCCTCGAGCTTACTCAAATGCATGTCCATTGAGTTGGCGATGCCATCCAACCATCCCATCCTCTGTCATCTCCTTCTCCTCCTGCCTTCAATTTTTCCCAGAATCAGGGGCTTTTCTAGGGAGTCAGTTCTTTGCATCAGGTGGCCAAAGTATTGGAGTGTCTGCTTCAGCATCAGTCCTTCCAATGAATATTCAGGACTGATTTCCTTTAGGATTGACTGGCTGGATTTCCTTGCAGTCCAAGGGACTCTCAAGAGTCTTCTCCAATAAAACAGTTCAAAAGTATCAGTTCTTTGGCCCTCAGCTTTCTTTATAGTCCAACTCTCACATCCATACACAACTACTGGAAAAACCATAGCTTTGACTAGACAGATCTTTGTCAGCAAAGTAATGTCTCTGCTTTTTACTTTGCTGTCTAGGTTGATCATAGCTTTTCTTCCAAAGAGCAAGCATTTTTATAATTTCTTGGCTACAGTCACCATCTGCAGTGATTTTGGAGCCCAAGAAAATAGTCTGTCACTTTATTTTCTTATAAGGATTACTAATTTATGAAAGGACTAAGGCAGCTTGATGCAAGAAGTAATTTCAACCTAATAGCACAGAAAGGAAACTTATTGTTGCTGCTGCTGCTGCTAAGTCACTTCAGTCGTGTCTGACTCTGTGCGACCCCATAGATGGCAGCCAACCAGCTCCTCTGTCCCTGGGATTCTCCAGGCAAGAACACTGGAGTGGGTTGCCATTTCCTTCTCCAATGCGTAAAAGTGAAATTGCTCAGTCATGTCCGACTCTTAGCGACCCCAGGGACTGCAACCTACCAGGCTCCTCCGTCCATGGGATTTTATGGCTTTTATTTACAGAGGAGCCTTTATAATGAATCCCACATGGGACCACATTTATAGAAATGTTCTAAAGGACATCTAAAGGTAGCAATTTTGTGCCATTGAAATGATTTTCATTAATACAGTTTTTATTTTGTTTATCTCACATGAGAAATTAATTAGTTTATATCCAAAGGTAATCAGAATAGTGTTACATTATTCCGGATATAAAACCAAGTGCCCAGAACTTAACCAGTCACTAAACCCTTTCTATTTGCAATCTTTGAAGGAGATATATCAATGACATATAGACTGATGAGTTGTATAACTGAAATACAGGTGTTATAAAAGCAAATAAAGACATTTTTGCTAAATTTACAGATTTTCCTAAGAAACAATCTAGAGTGATATCTAAAAGTAAGGGAAAAAATAGCTAAATGCATAGTTGTCTGTATAGTTAATGCTCCTGTGTACAACATTATGTGGTCCTGATGCTAAAACTCTTCATTATCAGAATAAAAACTAAGAACCAAACCATGAATCAATTTAGGATTATCAACTGTACAATAGCTAGAGAAAAAAGACTTCTCTTCAAATGTTCAATTAACTGTTGTGAAAATGTTTTTAAGGTATAAACTCAAAACCTCAGATAAGTTTAAATAATAATTCTTAATTCTTGTGAACTCCAAATTCATCTTTTAGTTTCTCAGTCTCACTCATAAAACATTCAATCCTTTAAGGAATCTTTGTTCCTTTTATTAGAAAATGGTACTAAAGACCAAGCAACAGGTAGGCTTATGGCTACTGGGGTGTCACTACTTCTAGGCCCTATGGACAAAGTTAGAAAATATGAGTACATATTCTAACACATATATAGACAAACATCTATGATTCTTTAATTGTATGTTAAGCTAAAAAAAGTCCACAGCGATGTCTCCAATTCTAATTCAGGAGAACATTGTTCATTCCAGTATTCTTGCTGATGTGTAATTTCCCATCCAACAGTGAGAAACTCGCCTCCAAACATTCACCATCTACCATTCATTTACTTGTTTATACATCCACAGTATATATAGAAAGGAGCTTTAGAACTGTTAACCCATATCTCTGTGAGAAACATTTTGGCTTTCAGTGAAAACACCATTTTTCAGTTACTGAAGTTAGTTCTCACTTTTACCTACCCCCTTCAATGAGTTTATACTCTGTATCTATAGTACAACAGGAATCTTCTTTTTTTTTTTTACAGTCTGCATTCCATCCTGAGATCCCTGAACTCATGCTTGATTTTTTTCTTTTTCTTTTGCAAAATGTATAGAGTCATGGGTCTACCACTTCAGAACCATAGAGAATAGTTTGAACACTCTGAAGATTAGCTTATGTGTTCTCTTTTAGTCAACTGCTTCCCAGTTTCCCAGTCCCTGGTAACCACTGATTTGTTTCCCATCCATAACTTTGCCTTTTCACAAGTGTCATATTATAAATTCCTATAACATGTGGATATTTGCATCTAGCATCTTACTCTCAGCAAAATGAATTTTAGGTTTATTTTCTTGAACTTTGTTGTTGTTTACACACATACACACATATGTATATGTATATGTATATGTATATACATATGTGTGTAATTGTTCCACCATTTTTTGAAATGGCAATTATTTCCCCATTGAAATGACTTTGCACGTTGGTCAAAAAGCTATTGACTATACTGGTGTTAGTTTATTTCTGGTCTCTTCATTGTATTCCATTCATCTATACCTATCCTTTCACTGATACCTGCCTTGAATACTGCAGATTACTAGTAATTCTAAAAACCAGGCAATGTGAGTCCTGTGACATTGTTCTTTTTCAGAAGGAATAATAAATACAGTGCTATCAGGAGACAGTAGTGCAACAATTCTGAATTCAATAGCATGGTGCAACTAACTCATAGTGTTATTAAAATGTAGCCAATATATGTGTTCAAAACATCTTAAATTTCTTTCTCTATAGTCATTAATGAACTTTTGTATCACTAATGATTCACTTACATATTCAATCTATGAGTTTGAGTAGAATGAATTTGGAGAGACTTGAAATAATGACCTAAAGGAACTGAACCATGAATTTTTTCAAGGACGATTTGGATGGCTTCTCACAGTGTACACTCAAATATTATGATTATTAAATTTTAAGTTACTAACTCTACACTGATTGACAATAATATGAAGGAACTGTATTTGAATTTTGGTAAAATAGATTGCCCTTTTAAATGTCTTTGGGAAGACAAAGTATGTGAAATTTTATATAACTTCTCTAAATCTTAGGATATATTTTATATATACAAATATAAATAAAAGTAATAAATTAAGCCAAAAAGAATATCACAAAGATAAACTTTAATACAATTAAATGTTATTTCTTTGTAGCATTCGGATTCTGTTTAATAAGGTAGGAAAACTGGATTTAAAATTATTTTCAGTTGGATCAGAAAACTATATCAAAAAGTCAAAAATGGCAAATTTCTTGTTTCAGTTTTCAAAAATGTTGTATATTGTTATGTGAAAATATAATTGGTATTTGGTGACATTAACACAAGTAATAACAGAAATGGTATGGACCTAACAGAAGCAGAAGATATTAAGAAGAGGTGACAAGAATACACAGAAGAACTGTACAAAAAAAATCTTCATGACCCAGATACTCAAGATGGTGTGATCACGCATCTAAAGCAAGACATCCTGGAATGTGAAGTCAAGTGAGCCTTAGAAAGCATCACTCCAAACAAACAAAGATAGTGGAGGTGATGGAATTCTAGTTGAGCTACCTCAAATCATGAAAGATGATGCTGTGAAAGTGCTACACTCAATATGCCAGCAAATTTGGAAAACTCAGCAGTGGCCATGGGACTGGAAAAGGTCAGTTTTCATTCTAATACCAAAGAAGGCAATGCCAAAGAATGCTCAAACTACTGCACAATTGCACTCATCTTACACGCTAGAAAAGTAATGCTCAAAATTCTCCAAGCCAGGCTTCAACAGTATATGAACCGTGAACTTCCAGATGTACAAGCTGGTTTTAGAAAAGGCAGAGGAACCAAAGATCAAATTGTAAACAGTAGCTGGATCATCGAAAAGCAAGACAGTTCCAGAAAAACATCTAATTCTGCTTTATTGACTATGCCAAAGGCTTTGACTGTGTGGATCACAATCAACTGTGGAAAATTCTGAAAGAGATGGGAATACCAGACCACCTGACCTGCCTCTTGAGAAACCTATATGCAGGTCAGGAAGCAACAGTTAGAACTGGACATGGAACAAAAACTGGTTCCAAATAGAAAAAGGAGTACTTCAAGGCTGTATATTGTCACCTTGCTTATTTAACTTATATGCAGAGTACATCATGAGAACTCTGGGCTGTAAGAAGCACAAGCTGGAATCAAGATTGCCGGGAGAAATATCAGTAACCTCAGATATGCAGATGACACCACCCTATGGCAGAAAGTGAAGAGGAACTAAAAAGCCTCTTGATGAGAGTGAAAGAGGAGAGTGAAAAAGTTGGCTTAAAACTCAACATTCAGAAAATTAAGATCATGACATCTGGTCCCATCACTTCATGGGAAATAGATGGGGAAACAGTGGAAACAGTGTCTGACTTTATTTTTCTGGGCTCCAAAAATCACTGCAGATGGTGATTGCAGCCATGGAATTAAAAGACGTTTACTCCTTGGAAGGAAGGTTATGACCAACATAGATAGCATATTGAAAAGCAGAGACATTACTTTGCCAACAAAGTTTCATCTAGTCAAGGCTATGGTTTTTTCAGTGGTCATGTATGGATGCGAGAGTTGGACTGTGAAGAAACCTGAGCGCCAAAGAATTGATGCTTTTGAACTGTGGTGTTGGAGAAGACTCTTGAGAGTCCCTTGGACTGCAAGGAGATCCAATTAATCTATCCTAAAGGATATCAGGCCTGGGTGTTCATTGGAAGGACCGATGCTGAAGCTGAAACTCCAATAATTTGGCCACCTCCTGCGAAGAGTTGACTCATTGGAAAATACTCTGATGCTGGGAGGGATTGAGGGCTGGAGGAGAAGGGGACAACAGAGGATGAGATGGCTGGATGGCATCCCCAACTCGATGGACGTGAGTTTTAGTGAACTCCGGGAGTTGGTGATGGACAGGGAGGCCTGTCGTGCTGCGATTCATGGGGTTGCAAAGAGTCGGACACGACTGAGCAACTGAACTGAACTGAACTGATCTGATGGGCATTTTAAGCTATTTAGTTGATTATGAATAGTTACATCTAGTTTTATTATTTCTCATGAAACTTATAGTGTTGACATAGCATTTGTTCTCATGGGCAAATTTTAGCTAAATGAACATACACATGTTACACAAACTTTAAGATCTAAAATCTCCTTATAAATAAAATGGGTCAGATTGATCTTGTATTTCTCAGAGGAAATGTTATGTTATGGGGAATGGAAGGTATTATGACTGTTTACGAAAATGTTGTTTAATTCAAGGATTATGTGGTGAGATACAATTTGGCAGTGTTAACCAGTGTGGATCTATATATTTTCTTGGCTGTGTTATCTTGCATTTTCCCTTCATTTATCCTCTCAGTCTTCAACTGTTCAAACTATAACTTGGCTTTCATTCTCCAGAGAAGTTAGATCATACCTCAAACACCAAACTAAACATAAACAAACATATCATGTTGTGATATTCTGGCTTCCAAAGTCAAGAACCTCCCACAAATAGCAGCTTGGATAAATAACTGACTTCTTGTCTTGATTTTCTTGTTCTCTTCTGTGAATTGGGAAAGGGATACACTGAGAAATAAAGCTGGAGATTTTATTTTTGATGTGATCCTCTGAACAATCTCAACACCCTACTCCTCTCAGATCAGACATTGAAGGTAGTGGTAACAAAACCATAGTATTGGGTACCAAGAAAGTGAACAAGTGTGTGGTTTATTTCTCATCTCAAACTTGGCAAGCAATAGAATTTCAGGTCCCCACTCCAATATTCAGTTTTCCAGTGAAACAGCACCAATAAGGGACTTCCCAGTTGGCTCTAGTGGTAAATAACCCACCTGTCAATGCAGGAGACATAAGAGATGCTGGCTCAATCCCTGGGTTTGGAAGATCCCCTGAAGAAGGGAATGGAAACTCCAGTATTCTTGCCTGGAGGATCCCATGGACAGAGAATCCTGGTGGGTTACAGTTCATAGGCAAAGAGTCAGACATGACTGAAGTGACTTAGCACAAGATACATATAATAATATAGGTACCAGGTTCAACCGTGGCATTGAAACTAGAATTTTTTAATTGTCATACATTTACTAAAGCATAACTACATGCCATATGGGCTTCCCAGGTGGCCCAATGGTAAGGAATCTTCCTGCCAATGCAGGAGACCCAGGTTCGATCCTATGGAGAAGAAAATGGAAACCCACTCCAGCATTCTTGCCTAGGAAATCCCATAGACTGAGGAACATGTCTGGCTACAGTCCATGGGGTCGCAACAGAGTTGGGCATTCAGTTCAGTTCAGTCGCTCAGTTATGTCCTACTCTTTGCGACCCCATGAATCGCAGCACGCCAGGCCTCCCTGTCCATCACCAACTCCTGGAGTTCACTCAGACTTACGTCCATTGAGTCAGTGATGCCATCCAGCCATCTCATCCTCTGTCGTCCCCTTCTCCTCCTGCCCCCAATCCCTCCCAGCATCAGAGTCTTTTCCAATGAGTCAACTCTTCACATGAGGTGGCCAAAGTACTGGAGTTTCAGCTTTAGCATCATTCCTTCCAAAGTGCACCCAACACGGGAGCGCCACAATATGTAAGACAAATGCTAACAAGTATGAAAGGAGAAATTAACAATAACACAATAATAGTGGGAGGCTTTAATACCCCACTCACACCTATGGATAGATCAACTAAACAGAAAATTAACAAGGAAACACAAACATTAAAAGATACAATAGACCACTTAGACCTAATTAATATCTATAGGACATTTCATCCCAAAACAATGAATTTCACCTTTTTCTCAAGTGCACATGGAAACTTCTCCAGGATAGATCACATCCTGGGCCATAAAGCTAGCCTTGGTAAATTCAAAAAAATAGAAATCATTCCAAGCATTTTTTTCTGACCACAATGCAGTAAGATTAGATCTCAATTACAGAGAAAAACTATTAAAAATTCCAACATATGGAGGCTGAACAACACGCTGCTGAATAACCAACAAATCGCAGAAGAAATCAAAAAAGAAATCAAAATTTGCATAGAAACGAATGAAAATGAAAACACAACAACCCAAAACCTGTGGGACATGGTAAAAGCAGTCCTAAGTCCTAAGTTCATAGCAATACAGGCACACCTCAAGAAACAAGAAAAAAGTCAAATAAATAACCTAACTCTACACCTAAAGCAACTAGAAAAGGAAGAAATGAAGAACCCCAGGGTTAGTAGAAGGAAAGAAATCTTAAAAATTAGAGCAGAAATAAATGCAAAAGAAACAAAAGAGACCATAGCAAAAATCAACAAAGCCAAAAGCTGGTTCTTTGAAAGGATAAATAAAATTGACAAACCATTACCCAGACTCATCAAGAAACAAAGGGAGAAAAATCAAATCAATAAAATTAGAAATGAAAATGGAGAGATCACAACAGACAACACAGGAATACAAAGGATCATAAGAGACTACTATCAATAATTATATGCCAATAAAATGGACAATGTGGAAGAAATGGACAAATTCTTAGAAAAGTACAAATTTCCAAAACTCGACCAGGAAGAAATAGAAAATCTTAACAGACCCATCACAAGCACGGAAATTGAAACTGTGATCAAAAATCTTCGAGCAAACAAAAGCCCAGGTCCAGACGGCTTCACAGCTGAATTCTACCAAAAATTTAGAGAAGAGCTAACACCTATCCTGCTCAAACTCTTCCAGAAAATTGCAGAGGAAGGTAAACTTCCAAACTCATTCTATGAGGCTACCATCACCCTAATACCAAAACCTGACAAAGATCCCACAAAAAAAGAAAACTACAGGCCAATATCACTGATGAACATAGATGCAAAAATCCTTAACAAAATTCTAGCAATCAGAATCCAACAAAACATTAAAAAGATCATATACCATGACCAAGTGGGCTTTATCCCAAGGATGCAAGGATTCTTCAATATCTGCAAATCAATCAATGTTATACACCACATTAACAAATTGAAAAACAAAAACCATATGATTATCTCAATAGATGCAGAGAAAGCCTTTGACAAAATTCAACATCCATTTATGATAAGAACTCTCCAGAAAGCAGGAATAGAAGGAACATACCTCAACATAATAAAAGCTATATATGACAAACCCACAGCAAACATTATCCTCAATGGTGAAAAATTGAAAGCATTTCCTCTCAAGTCAGGAACAAGACAAGGGTGCCCACTTTCACCATTACTATTCAACATAGTTTTGGAAGTTTTGGCCACAGTAATCAGAACAGAAAAAGAAATAAAAGGAATCCAAATTGGAAAAGAAGAAGTAAAACTCTCACTGTTTGCAGATGACATGATCCTCTACATAGAAAACCCTAAAGATTCCACCAGAAAATTACTAGAGCTAATCAATGACTATAGTAAAGTTGCAGGATATAAAATCAACACACAGAAATCCCTTGCATTCCTATACACTAATAATGAGAAAACTGAAAGAGAAATCAAGGAAACAATTCCATTCACCATTGCAACGGAAAGAATAAAATACTTAGGAATATATCTACCTAAAGAAACTAAAGAACTATATATAGAAAACTATAAGACACTGGCGAAAGAAATCAAAGAGGACACTAATAGATGGAGAAATATACCATGTTCATGGATTGGAAGAATCAATATAGTGAAAATGAGTATACTACCCAAAGCAATTTATAGATTCAATGCAATCCCTATCAAGCTACCAACGGTATTCTTCACAGAGCTAGAACAAATAATTTCACAATTTGTATGGAAATACAAAAAACCTCAAATAGCCAAAGCTATCTTGAGAAAGAAGAATGGAACTGGAGGAATCAACCTACCTGACTTCAGGCTCTATTACAAAGCCACAGTCATCAAGACAGTATGGTACTGGCACAAAGACAGAAATATAGATCAATGGAACAAAATAGAAACCCCAGAGATAAATCCATGCACATATGGACACCTTATCTTTGACAAAGGAGGCAAGAATATACAATGGATTAAAGACAATCTTTTTAACAAGTGGTGCTGGGAAATCTGGTCAACCACTTGTAAAAGAATGAAACTAGAACACTTTCTAACACCATACACAAAAATAAACTCAAAATGGATTAAAGATCTCAATGTAAGACCAGAAACTATAAAACTCCTAGAGGAGAACATAGGCAAAACACTCTCTGACATACATCACAGCAGGATCCTCTATGACCCACCTCCCAGAATATTGGAAATAAAAGCAAAAATAAACAAATGGGACCTAATTAAACTTAAAAGCTTCTGCACAACAAAGGAAACTATTAGCAAGGTGAAAAGGCAGCCTTCAGAATGGAAGAAAATAATAGCAAATGAAGCAAATGACAAACAACTAATCTCAAAAATATACAAGCAACACCTACAGCTCAACTCCAGAAAAATAAATGACCCAATCAAAAAATGGGCCAAAGAACTAAATAGACATTTCTCCAAAGAAGACATACAGAGGGCTAACAAACACATGAAAAGATGCTCAACATCACTCATTATCAGAGAAATGCAAATCAAAACCACTATGAGGTCCCATTTCACGCCAGTCAGAATGGCTGCAATCCATAAGTCTACAAGCAATAAATGCTGGAGAGGGTGTGGAGAAAAGGGGACTCTCTTACACTATTGGTGGGAATGCAAACTAGTACAGCCACTATAGAGAACAGTGTGGAGATTCCTTAAAAAACTGGAAATAGAACTGCCTTATGATCCAGCAATCCCACTGCTGGGCATACACACTGAGGAAACCAGAAGGGAAAGAGACACGTGTACCCCAATGTTCATTGCAGCACTGTTTATAATAGCCAGGACATGGAAGCAACCTAGATGCCCATCAGCAGATGAATGGATAAGAAAGCAGTGGTACATATACACAATGGAGTATTACTCAGCCATTAAAAAGAATACATTTGAATCAGTTCTAATGAGGTGGATGAAACTGGAGCCTATTATACAGAGTGAAGTAAGCCAGAAAGAAAAACACCAATACAGTATACTAACGCATATATATGGAATTTAGAAAGATGGTAACAATAACCCTGTGTATGAGACAGCAAAAGAGACACTGATGTATAGATCAGTCTTATGGACTCTGTGGGAGAGGGAGAGGGTGGGGAGATTTGGGAGAATAGCATTGAAACATGTATAATATTATGTATGAAACGAGTCACCAGTCCAGGTTCGATGCACGATACTGGATACTTGGGGCTGGTGCACTGGGACGACTCAGAGGGAGGGTATGGGGAGGGAGGAGGGAGGAGGGTTCAGGATGGGGAACACAGGTATACCCGTGGTGGATTGATTTTGATATTTGGCAAAATTAATACAATATTGTAAAGTTTAAAAATAAAATAAAATTTAAAAAAAAAGAAAAAAAAAAAGATATAATAATTAAAATGTAAAAAAAAAAAGAACACCCAGGACTGATCTCCTTCAGAATGGACTGGTTGGATCTTCTTGCAGTCCAAGGGACTCTCAAGAGTCTTCTCCAACATCATAGTTCAAAAGCATCAATTCTTCAGTGCTCAGCTTTCTTCACAGTCCAACTCTCACATCCATACATGACCACTGGAAAAACCATAGCCTTGACTATTACTTAGTAACTAAACAACAACAATAGATATAGATAAGAAGAGATTTATTGTAGGTATTGGCCCATGTGTTTAGGGAACCTGAGAAATCTAACAAGATGTTGGTGTCAGCAAGATCTACATATCTATCTGTAACTATGATATCATTTATGTAGGAGGTAATACTTTTGATGTATTTTGTAAAAGTGTTTTTTAGCTCATTTCTTAAAGAATTAAATTACATTAACATATTTTCCAGTTCTATATTTCTATGCCTTACTTATTATTTTTTGCTAAAGAACTTTGAGACAATCAGTTTTATTCCAGTAAAATGATAATCTTATTTGGAGGTAGGTGATTTTTTTCCATTAAAAGAGAACTACTTGATGTAACAATAAAAGAACAATTCTAGAATCAGATATACTTGAGTTTGGTTGCCAGTACCAGCAACATTCTCTAGTAATGTAAATTTGACTACACTATAAGAAAAACTGTGGTTTCTCATACATAAATTTATTTTGAATGTTAATTGGATGAAATTATGAGGAATGCATAAAAAGGTATTTAGCCCAATAAATCACTCAGGAGAGACACTCATCATGTGGCAGCTATTGTTATACTGTCAGAGCATAGTAATTAAATATGTCAAACACAGTATTTCACACATAATTTTCGCATAGTTATTGAACAAATTGAGCCAAACTAACAGTACATCTATTAATGGTCAATACGATTTTAAGATGCTTTTCATATATCTAATTACTTTATACCTAACTTTATAAGGTATAAGGTATAAGGTATAATTACTTATACCTAACTTTATAAGGTATAAGGTATAAGGTATATAAGTATATATATAAGGTATAAGGTATAAGGTATAAGGTATAATTACTTATACCTAACTTTATAAGGTATAAGGTATATAAGTATATATATAAGGTATAAGGTATAATTACTTATACCTAACTTTATAAGGTATAAGGTATAAGGTATAATTACTTATACCTAACTTTATAAGAGTTAGAACTTAACCTGCAGTCTATTTAACTGCATCTGAATTATGTTATCTGGGATCTCTGCTGCTGCTTCTGCTGCTAAGTCACTTCAGTCATTTCTGACTATGTGCGACTCCGTAGATGGCAGTCCACCAGGCTCCCCCGTCCCTGGGATTCTCCAAGCAAGAACACTGGAGTGGGTTGCCATTTCCTTCTCCAATGCATGAAAGTGAAAAGTGACAGTGAAGTCGCTCAGTCTGTACTCCTACCTCAAAGGTAATCTTGGAAGGATTTAGGAGCTCTATCAAGTCCTTTGAGCTCCTTGGCGGGATGGTGCCACAGAAAAACAAAAGGTTATTTGCACATGTATCACTGAAGTACCATGGGGACCCTTGAAACTGTATCACAATTGGCCTTCTATCACTGAAGTATGACATTAGGAATTGACTATTCTGGATGAATGCAGGTCCCTGGTGCAATTTGGGTTAAGATGTAAAAAAGTCAAACTTCGAGGCCAGGGAACGTATTCCCTGAATAATAAAGAGCTTTTAGAATGTTATGCATCATATGTACTGTGAATAATGAACAGCTTTTATCATACTCTGAATCACATATCCAAATAACCAGATTCCAATTGTTGCTACTTCCTTTTAGCAAATTGTCAAATTTAACACTTCAAAGTTGTATCTACCTCAACAGGTAAATTCACTTACTGAAAAGACCTGAGTGCTTTATAAAGCTTAGGGACAAAAGTATCAGCTACTCAAATGACCAATTACACCAGTATATCTTCATTTTAATAGATTAGCAATTTATTGGTAGTTGGCTTTTCAATTTTTCTTTACATTCACGTGAAACAAAAAATAACTTTGTTCTAATAGGAAAACTATTTTTAAACCAGCCATTCCTATGTTGTAGTAATAACACTTAAAATTACTTGTTAGATTGTTGGTAAAATGACACAATATATGTGTCATATGTTTCCCTCTCTATTCCTGCTCTAGGCCTTGAATTACAAAATTTACATTTACAAGCCTGATGGGAATTTTCTAAACAAATGAGGAAATCTCTATACTTATTTAGCTTTATTATCATTCAGTTAATTATATACATAAAGGAAAAGAGTTTCAGAGATAGTTGGAGTATACCATAAGTTCAGTTCAGTTCAGTCTCTCAGTCACTTTCGACTCTTTGTGACCCCATGGACCGCAGCATGACAGGCTTCACTGTCCATCACCAACTCCCAGAGTTTACCCAAACTCATGTCCATTGAATTGGTGATCTCATCCAACCATTGCATCCTCAGTCATCCCCTTCTCCTCCTGCCTTCAGTCTTTCCCAGCATCAGGGTCTTTTCACCTTATCAGGTGGCCAAAGCATTGGAGTTACAGCTTCAGCATCAGTCCTTCCAATGAACACTCAGGACTGATCTCCTTTAGGATGGACTTGGATCTCCTTGCAGTCCAAGGGACTCTCAAGAGTCTTCTCCAACACCACAGTTCAAAGCATCAATTCTTCATTGCTCAGCTTTCTTTATAGTCTAAATGTCACATCCATACATGACTACTGGAAAAACCATAGCCTTGACTAGATGGACTTTTGCTGGCAAAGTAATGTCTCTGCTTTTTAATATGCTGTCTAGGTTGGTCATAACTTTCCTTCCAAGGAGTAAGCGTGTTTTAATTTCATGGGTACAGTCATCATCTGCAGTGATTTTGCAGCCCAAAAAAATAAAGTCTGACACTGTTTCCACTGTTTCCCCATCTATTTCCCATGAAGTGATGGGACCAGATGCCATGATCTTAGTTTTCTGAATGTTCAGCTTTAAGCCAACTTTTTCACTCTCCATTTTCACTTTCATCAAGAGGCTTTTTCGTTCCTCTTCACTTTCTGCCATAAGGGTGGTGTCATCTGAATATCTGAGGTTATTGATATTTCACTTGGCAATCTTAATTCCAGCTTGTGCTTTCCAGCCCAGCATTTCTCATGATGTACTCTGCATATAAGTTAAATAAGCAGGGTGACAATATACGGCGTAGACATACTCCTTTTATATTTGGAACCAGTCTGTTTTTCCATGTCCAGTTCTAACTGTTGCTTCCTGACCTGCATACAGGTTTCTCAAGAGGCAGGTCAGGTCATCTGGTATTCCCATCTCTTTCAGAATTTTCCAGTTTATTGTGATCCACACAGTTAAAGGCTTTGGCATAGTCAACAAAGCAGAAATAGATGTTTTTCTGGAACTCTCTTGCTTTTTTGATGTTTCAGCAGATGTTGGCAATTTGATTTCTGGCTCCTCTGCCTTTTCTAAAACCAGCTTGAACATCTGGAAGCTCATGGTTCACATATTGATGAAGCCTGGCTTGGAGAATTTTGAGCATTACTTTATTAGCATATGACATGAGTGTAATTGTGTGATTGTTTGACCATTCTTTAGCATTGCCTTTCTTTGGGATTTAAATTAAAACTGACCTTTTCCAGTCCTGTGGCCATTGCTGAGTTTTCTAAATTTCCTGACATATTGAGTGCAGCAATTTCCCAGCATTGTCTTTTAGGACTTGTAATAGCTCAGCTGGAGTTCTGTCACCTCCACTAGCTTTGTTTGTAGTGATGCTTCTTAAGACCCTCTTGACTTCACATTCTAGGATGTCTAGCTCTAGGTGAGTCATCAGACGATCGTGATAATCTGGGTTGTGAAGATCATTTTTGTACAGTTCTTCTGTGTATTCTCGCCACCTCTTCTTAATATCTTCTGCTTCTGTTAGGTCCACACCATGTCTGTCCTTTATTGTGCTCATCTTTGCATGAAATATTCCCTTGATAACTCTAATTTTCTTGAAGAGATCTCTAAACTTTTCATTCTATTGTGTTCCTCTATTTCTTTGCATTGATCACTGAGAAAGGCTTTCTTATCTCTCCTTGCTATTCTTTGAACTCTGCATTCAAGTGGATATATCTTTCCTTTTCTCCTTTGCCTTTCACTTCTCTTCTATTCACATCTATTTGTAAGGCCTCTTCAGACAACCACTTTTTGTTTTCACACTTCTTTTTCTTGGGTTTGGTCTTGATCCCTGCCTCCTGTACAATGTCATGAACCTCCGTTCATAGTTCTTCAAGCACTCTGTCTATCAAATCTAATGCCTTGAATCTATTTCTCACTTCCACTGTATAATTGTAAGGGATTTGATTTAGGTCATACCTGAATGATCTAGTGGTGTTCCTTACTTTCTTCAATTTAAGTGAATTTGGTAATAAGGAGTTCATGGTCTGAGCCACAGTCAGTTCCTGGTCCTGTTTTTGTTGACTGTATAGAGCTTCTCCATCTTTGGCTGCAAAGAATATAATCAGTCTTATTTTGTTGTTGACTGTCTGTTGATGTCCATGTGTAGAGTCTTCTCTTGTGTTTTTGGAAGAGGGTGTTTGCTATGACCAGTGTGTTCTCTTGGCAAAACTCTATTTGCCTTTTCCCTGCTTCATTTTGTACTCCAAGGCCAAATTTGCTGACAGGCATAATACCATATTGTCTGTAAAAACTGTACGCAATTGAAAGATATTGGGGTAAGATTATATCAATTACACACTTTAGGAAACTTAGTTTATTACTTTTAAGATCACAAATCAAAATCTGGTTTGTTCATAAATAAACTATATATACCATAGAGGAACTTTTGGTAACACTAAGAAAATGGGCTGTCATAACTATAGGTCTCAAACTTGTAATAGTTTTAAAGAATGTTCTATCCACCATCATCCATGCTGATGAATTCTGTCTCATATACAAATGCAAAAAACAAAATATCACAACTTCATTGGAAAGATGCAATAGGTATATAGCTTCTGCTTCTCTTTGACTCTCACTATGTATGATTTTTCCATTTTTCTGTCTTTAGCTGTATGATTAGCAAGGATTGCCAAAAACTGACACCTGGTCTTTGCACTTGTTCAGTGTTAATTCAAAACATTTTCAGGGAATTTATGTTTGAACTGTATGTTTCCTTTACTACCTTAAACCAATATCTTTACTTCCCTCATACTTATTTTATACTTAGCTTCAAATTGGATATTAATATACCTCATTTATACAATGGATTTTATAGAATTTTTATAAAATACCTTTTAAATGCCTAACATAATGCTGGAATTCATAGTTAACAGATCTCACTCTCAATATATAAATAATTTTATTATAGTTCATTTGTAAGGCTTACCAATTACTTCCAACGTTGTACAAAAACAGGGTACTGAAAGTCTAATTTTCCATTCTGTAGGATGAAATACAGAAGGTTTTTACTTTTCCAGATGCAGGAGTAAGAAAAGACTTTCTTGTAGAAACAATTTATAGGTTGTGACTCAGTGACACTCAGTTGTATTCGACTCTTTGCGACCGCATAGACTGTATAGCCCATTGAGTTCTCCAGGCCAGAATACTGGAGTGGGTAGCATTTCCCTTCTCCAGAGGATCTTCCCACCCCAGGAATCAAACCAGGTCTCCTGCATTGAAGGCGGATTCTTTACCAGCTGAGCTATGAGGGAAGCCATAGGTTAGGAACCTATAGATTCTTAAAGAAAAAGTAAGAGCTAGCCAGACCCACAAAGGTGCTGAGAAGTTAAAAAAAAAAAAAAAATATTTGGAATAGTAGAGGCAAAGACCCAAAATCTGAAGCCTCTGAAGAATATTTTAGACAACAAAGTTCAAGATAAATGGGATGTATCCTGACCTTTGGGAATTTAAAATTGATGAGGAAATGATGTGAAAAGTGAAATATGCTATATAAGTGTAAGGGATTACTATCTCTAGTAAATGCTCTCTGGTGAGTGAAAAAAAAAAAAAACAGGATTAAAAGTCTGTTTAATTTTGAACACATTATTTTTTTCCCTAAGCCATAGACAAAGCATCTAGTTAAGCTTAAATGCTTTTTATTTCTTCTAATTTCCCCTTTTATTCTGCACTGTGGTATTTGGTACCATTCTAGATATATTAAGAAGGACTGCAAATAATTGCTTTTCCCTACAGGGATTTTCTGAAATTTAGTTACATTTGTATTTGGTCCAATTATCTAGTAAAAAATAATGTTATGAGGGCTATATATATTTATTCAGGGCAAAGTTGTCGTAACTGCATAAGTTACAGTAAAAATTCATATATGATCGAATATCTCAGTTCAGTTCAGTCGCAGTCATGTCCGACTCTTTGCAACCCCATGAATCGCACCACGCCAGGCCTCCCTGTCCATCACCAACTCCAGGAGTTCACTCAGACTCAAATCCATTGAGTCGGTGATGCCATCCAGCCATCTCATCTTCTGTCGTCCCCTTCTCCTCCTGCCCCCAATCCCTCCCAGCATCAGAGTCTTTTCCAATGAGTCAACTCTTCACATGAGGTGGCCAAAGTACTGGAGTTTCAGCTTTAGCATCATTCCTTCCAGAGAACACCCAGGGCTGATCTCCTTCAGAATGGATTGGTTGGATCTCCTTGCAGTCCAAGGGACTCTCAAGAGTCTTCTCCAACACCACAGTTCAAAAGCATCAGTTCTTCAGTGCTCAGCTTTCTTCACAGTCCAACTCTCACACCCATACATGACCACTAGAAAAACCATAGCCTTGACTAGACAGACCTTTTTTGTCAAAGTAATGTCTCTGCTTTTGAATATGCTATCTAGGTTGGTCATAACTTTCCTTCCAAGGAATAAGTGTCTTTTAATTTCATGGCTGCAGTCACGACCTGCAGTGATTTTGGAGCCCCAAAAAATAAAGTCTGACACTGTTTCCCCATCTATTTCCCATGAAGTGATGGGACCAGATGCCATGATCTTAGTTTTCTGAATGTCGAGCTTTAAGCCAGCTTTTTCACTCTCCTCTTTCACTTTCATCAAGAGGCTTTTTAGTTCCTCTTCACTTTCTGCCATAAGGGTGATGTCATCTGCATATCTGAGGTTCTTGGTATTTCTCCCGGCAATCTTGATTCCAGCTTGTGCTTCTTCCAGCCCAAGGTTTCTCATGATGTACTTTGCATATAAATTAAAAAAGCAGGATGACAGTATACAGCCTTGATGTACTCCTTTTCCTATTTGGAACCAGTCTGTTATTCCATGTCCAGTTCTAACTGTTGCTTCCTGACCTGCATATAGGTTTCTCAAGAGGCAGGTCAGGTGGTCTGGTGTTCCCATCTCTTTCAGAATTTTCCACAGTTTATTGTGATCCACACAATCAAAGGCTTTGGCATAGTCAATAAAGCAGAAATTGATACATAATTTATAAAAGATCAGAAGAGGAGATTGAGTTACTGGCTGTCTCTTGAGAGGAAAGTCAGTCTATCACAGATTTCCAATTTCACAACTGGGGAAAGTGCCCTCCGATAATGAGGCACTACTGGGGTGGGCACAGAGCAGGGATTATGAATACCAGTCCACTAACAGGCTTCATTAGTATCACCTAGGTAGCTTTAAAATAGAAGTTCTTTCCCTTTGTGCTGATTCTGTTTCTGGATTTATATTTCTAATATAAGATCCAGGAATTTGAGGGTTAAAACTAAATATGTTAACAGTTGTCAAAATCTGAAACTTTCTTTTTAGTTTATTTACAGTGCTTTGTCAATTTCTGCTGTACAGCAGAGTGATTCAGTTACACATATAAATACATTTTTTTTAATATTCTTTTCCATTCTTGTTTATCTCAAGATTTTGAATATATTTCCCTGTGCTGTACAGTAGGGCCTTGTTTACCCATCCTGTATGTTATAGCTTGTGTGTGTTCTCTGTCACTCAGTTGTGCCTGACTCTTTGTGAACGCATGGACTGTGAAATAGCTTGCATCTGTTAGCCATAAATTCTCAGATGCTCCCTCCCAACCCAAAAACTACAACGTTTTAAATCCGTCCAAATATGAACTATCAGTTCAGTTCAGTCGCTCAGTCATTCAGCCTTTTTGCAACCCCAAGGACTGCAGCACGCCAGTCTTCCCTATCTATCACCAACTCCGGGAGCTTGCTCAAACTCATGTCCATTGAGTCGGTGATGCCATCCAACGATCTCATCCTTTGTCATACCCTTCTCCTCCTGTCTTCAATCTTTCCAGCATCAAGTCATTCAATGAGTCAGTTCTTTACATCAGGTGGCCAAAGTATTGGAGCTTCTGCTTCAACATCAGTTCCAATGAATATTCAGGACTGATTTCCATAGGGTTGACTGGTTGGATCTCCTTGCAGTCCAAGGGACTCCCAAGAGTCTTCTCCAACACCACAGTTCAAAAATATAAATTCTTTGGTATAAAAGAATTGGAAAGCTGAGGCTTTCTTTATAGTCTAACTCTCACATCCATACATGACTACTGGAAAAACCAGCTTTAACAAGACAGACCTTTGTCAGCAAAGTAATGTCTCTACTTTTTAATATGCTGTCTTGGTTGATCATAGCTTTTCTTCCAAGGGCAAGTGTCTTTTAATTGCATGGCTGCAGTCACCATCTGCATTGATTTAGAAGCCAAAGAAAATAAAGTCTGTCACTGTTTCCACTTTTTCACCAATTATTTTCCATGAAGTGATGGGACTGGATGCCATAATTTTACTTTTTGAATGTTGAAAAGCCAGCTTTTCACTCTCCTCTTTCACTTTCATCAAGAAGCTCCTCAGTTCCTCTTTACTTTCTGCTATAAGGGTGATGTCATCTGCATATTTGAGGTTATTGATATTTCTCCCAGCAATCTTGATTCTAGTTTGTGCTTCTTCCAGCCTGGCATTTCACATGATGTATTCTGCATATAAGTTAAATAAGCAGGGTGACAAAATATGGCCTTTACATACTCCTTTCCCAATTTGGAACCAGTCCATTGTTCCATATCTGGTTCTAACTGTTGCTTCTTGATATGCATACAGGTTTCTCAGGAGACAGGTAAGGTGCTCTGGTATTCCTATCTGTTTAAGAATTTTCCACAGTTTGTTGTGATCCTCACAGTCAAAGGCTTTGGCGTAGTCAAAGAAGCAGAAGTAGATGTTTATCTCGAATTTCTTGCTTTTTCTATGATCCAATGGATGTTGGAAATTTGATCTCTGATTCCTCTGCCTTTTCTAAATCCAGTTGAACATCTGGAAGTTCACAGTTCATGTACTGTTGAAGCCTAGGTTGGAGAATTTTGAGCATTACTTTGCTAACATGTGAGATGAGTGCAATTATGCAGTGGTATGAACATTCTTTGCCATTGCCTTTCTTTGAGATTGGAATGAAAACTGACCTTTTCTAGTCCTCTGGCCACTGATGAGTTTTCCAAATTTTCTGGCATATTGAGTGCAGCAATTTCACAAAATTGTCTTTTAGGGCTTATAATAGCTCAGCTGGAGTTCCGTCACCTCCACTAGCTTTGTTTGTAGTGATGCTTCCTAAGGCCCACTTGACTTCAGACTCCAGGATGTCTGGCTCTGTGTAAGTGATCACACCATCATGGTTATCTGGGTCATGAAGATCTTTTTTTGTATAGTTCTATGTGTTTATAGATCCAAATGATACTCTCATCTAAAGAATTCAGAGTCTGAAAATATTTGATGGTGACATTTGGACCAGTTATAAGTGCATGTAATGAGAAGGGGTTTGAAGGAGAAGGCTCTGTAGCTCTCTGGGAGAATAGCCTTCCATTGCTTGCTCTTGCTGAACTAAGGGTTTAGGAATGCATTCAACTAATGCATTCAACCTTTTGTGGTTGTGGTTTGAGTCATGTCTGACTCTTGGCAATCCCATGGACTGTAGCCTGCCAGGCTTCTCTGTCCATGGGATTTTCTAAGCAAGAATACTGGGGTGGGTTGGCATTTCCTTCTCCAGGGGATCTCCCCTACCCAGGGATCGAACCTGGATCTCCTGCATTGTGGGCAGATTTATCTTAGACTATTTATTGTTTTCCATAAGTTGAGCCTCTAGATGAAAGTGAGAGAGGAGAGTGAAAAAGCTGGCTTAAAACTCAACATTCATAAAACTAAGATCATGGCATTAGGTGCCATCATTTCATGACAAATAGATGGGGAAAAAATGGAGACAGTGACAGACTTTATTTTCTTGGACTCCAAAATCACTGTGGATGATGCCTGCAACAATGAAGTTAAAAGACGTTTGCTCCTTTGAAGGAAAGCTATGACAAACCTAGACAGCATATTCAAAAGCAGAGACACCATTTTGCTGACAGATATTCATATAGTCAAAGCTGTGGTTTTTCCAGTAGTCATGTATGGATGTGAGCGTTGGGCCATAAAGAAGGCTGAGTGCTGAACAACTGATGTTTTCAAATGGTGGTGTTGGAGAAGACTCTTGAGAGTCCCTCAGACAGCACAGAGATCAAACCAGTCAATCCTAAAGGAAATCAACTCTAAATATTCATTAGAAGAACTGATGTTGAAATTGTAGCTCCAATACTTTGGCCAGCTGATGTGAAGAGCCTACTCATTTGAAAAGACCCTGGTGCTCAGAAAGATTGGGGACGTGAGGAGAAGTAGGGGACAGAGCATGAAATGGTTGAATTGCATCACTGACTCAATGGACATGAGTTTGAGCAAACTCCAGGAGATAGTGAAAGACAGGGAAGCCTGGAGTGCTACAGTCTATGGGGTCTCAATATGTCAGACATGACTGAGCAAGTGAACAACAAATACTGGAATCCCATTGGTATGATGAGAAGAAAGGGAAGCTTTCCATATTTTTATACTGAACTCTCAGGTCTTTAATTGGTGTTTCTTCATGCTCTGACATTCTCACATATTTTTCCAGTGCTCTTTCTCTTTTCTTTTTCTTTTGTCTCATCCTTAGGTGAGATAAGAAGGCTTTAAAGGGACTTGAGGAGGAGATCCCTTTCTCCAATTTCTATAAAGCCTTAGTAAAGTCTTTTCACCTGGAGAATAAATACTATTCATGGAGGAGCAGGCAGCAGGCTTTTCACAATGATTACTCTTCCCCTCTCCCTGCTAGAGCATTTCATGAGAGGATCTGTTTCAAGATCAATGTAAAACCCTGGTAGGTTTGTTGGATGTAAACCCTTAAGAAGTTGGGAACCACCTCTAAGACTGAGACTAATATGAATCTCTCAGTTTTATGCTAGTCTCACCAATCCATCAAAATAAACAGTTTCATGTTTCTACCAGTTTATGACTCTGGAAAATTCTGCTTCACGAAAGTCAACCTCAGAAGTGCCTTTTTGGATATACACATCTCTCAATATATCTTAATAGCGATGTGCTCTATGAACTCAGATCTCTTATGTGTCTAAGAAAAGTTGGTGATTTTCCATTTGTTCAGTTTTCCTTTAAATATGGGAGTGACATTTTCTAAGTTCTCTTTATGTTGGCCGTAAAACAGTAAGTCCCTTTTATTTGGATTTAATAGACACTTCCCTAATGATTAGACTACTGACATTGGACTTTTTTTTCATGTTTATTGTCTACTAGCTTACCTTTTGGAGAAGGCAATGGCATCCCACTCCAGTACTCTTGCCTGGAAAATCCCATGGATGGAGGAGCCTGGTAGGCTGCAGTCCATGGGGTCGCTAAGAGTCGGGCACAACTGAGCGACTTCACTTTCACTTTCATGCATTGGAGAAGGAAATGGCAACCCACTCCAGTGTTCTTGCCTGGAGAATCCCAGGGATGGGGAGCCTGGTGGGCTGCCATCTATGGGGTCACACAGAGTCGGACACGACTGAAGTGACTTAGCAGTAGCAGCACCTTAACTTAGTTTCCTCAAATACCTGTTCAGTTTCTTTGTTAAGTTCTCTCTTCCTGGCTTTCAGAAGGAACCAACATACTGACACCTTGATTTCAAACATCTACCTATTAGGGTTATAAAAGAATACATTCCTCTTGTTTTAAACTTCCAGTTGGTGGTAATTTGTTATGGCAACCCTAGGAAACTAATATACTTGTCTTACTGAATTTTTATGTGAACCGTGAACTTCCTGATGTTCAAGCTGGTTTTAGAAAAGGCAGAGGAATCACAGATCAAATTGCCAACAACTGCTGGATCATGGAAAAAGCAAGAGAGTTCCAGAAAAGCATCTATTTCTGCTTTATTGACTATGCCAAAGCCTTTGACTGTGTGGATCACAATAAACTGTGGAAAATTCTGAAAGAGATGGGAATACCAGACCACCTGACCTGCCTCTTGAGAAATTTTTATGCAGGTCAGGAAGCAACAGTTAGAACTGGACATGGAACAACAGACTGGTTCCAAATAGGAAAAGGAGTTCATCAAGGCTGTATATTGTCACACTGTTTATTTAACTTATATGCAGAGTACATCATGAGAAATGCTGGACTGGAAGAAGCACAAGCTGGAATCAAGATTTCCGGGAGAAATATCAATAACCTCAGATATGCAGGTGACACCACCCTTATGGCAGAAAGTGAAGAGGAACGAAAAAGCCTCTTGATGAAAGTGAAAGTGGAGAGTGAAAAAGTTGGCTTAAAGCTCAACATTCAGAAAACGAAGATCATGATATCCAGTCCCATCACTTAATGGGAAATAGATGGGGAAACAGTGGAAACAGTGCCAGACTTTATTTTTGGGGGCTCCAAAATCACTGCAGGTGGTGACTTCAGCCATGAAATTAAAAGACATTTACTCCTTGGAAGGAAAGTTATGACCAACCTAGATAGCATATTCAAAAGCAGAGACATTACTTTGCCAACAAAGGTCCATCTAGTCAAGGCTATGGTTTTTCCAGTAGTCATGTATGGATGTGAGAGTTGGACTGTGAAGAAAGCTGAGTGATGAAGAATTGATGCTTTTGAACTGTGGTGTTGGAGAAGACTCTTGATAGTCCCTCGGACTGCAAGGAGATCCAACCAGTCCATTATAAAGGAGATCAGTCCTGGGTGTTCTTTGGAAGGAATGATGCTAAAGCTGAAACTCCAGTACTTTGGCCACCTCATGCGAAGAGTTGACTCATTGGAAAAGACTGATGCTGGGAGGGATTGGGGGCAGGAGGAGAAGGGGATGACAGAGGATGAGATGGCTGGATGGCATCACCAACTCAATGGATGTGGGTGTGAGTGAACTCCAGGAGTTGGTGATGGACAGGGAGGCCTCAGTTCAGTTCAGTCGCTCAGTCATATCCGACTCTGCGACCCCATGAATCACAGCACACCATGGAAATTGCTTATTAGGTTTCATCAAAATTTTGATAAAATAAGTTTGTGATATTACATTTAAAATTCTAATATCCAAGGTTAGTTTATGTCTATAGCTTTTTTTTTCACTGGTAATCATAAACAGAAAAGATATATAATGAGTTACATATACCTAAATGGAAGGATGATATCATGTTCTCTATTCTCTACATCATCAGTCTTTCCAGTTTTATATTTTGCTAGGCAATTTTCTCTCATAATGCTTCTCACATTTACCATAGTTAACAAAACCAACTGCAGCTCTTCATTTGGAAGAGTTTTACATAGAGTAGAATATTTGTTTCCAATTTTCCTGCCTTTTCCCCTCATAGGACACACCTGTTTGTTCTTACTTTTGAACTTAAACATAGTTTTTTATTTAATATAATTTAATTTATTTATTTATTAAGTTATTTTTGGCTGTGCTGAGTTTTCGGTGCTGTCTGAGAGTTTTCTCTAGTTGTGGTGCACAGGCTTCTCATTGTGGCGGCTTCTCTTGTCATGGAGCAGGAGCTCTAGGCACGCAGGCTTAAGTAGTTGCTATGCACAGGCTTAATTGTCCCTTGCCATGTGGGATCTTCTTGGACTGGGGGTAGAACTGGTGTTCTCTGCATTGCAAGGTGGACTTGTAATCACTGGACCACCAGAGAAGCGCTAAACATAGTTTAAGTATTAAATTACCTAATAATGGAAATATTTTCAAACATACTTTTTCAAAAATTGCTTTCTACATAATAAATTTATTTAGAAAAGCACTGCTTTATCTTATTATTTGTAAAAAATGTTTTCCTTGCTTTGAATAGAATTATTAATATTCCTTTTCTCTTTCAAAATCTCTATTGCATACTCCTGCCTTGTCATTTGTCATCACATATCATGTCAGCAAATGCAGAATGGTCCTGTTTTGTAATCTCATCTAAAGTTCTATATTAACAGTTAACCAGCATCCTTGTGTAAGATAAAAACCTTCCTGGTAGTGTGTTATCTCATTACAAAGCATTAAAAAACACAGTGCTTATTGTTCATTTTCAATTAACCATATGAATAATATCATAAAAACTTCTGATTTTAAATTATGTGTTGGCATTTGATTACTTGAACATGATTTTAATACATTTCAAACATTCATAAATGTAACATTAATTTTATTTTATAACCAAAGCAAATAAATCATATTTACTTTTAACTTCAAATTTTCTTGGTAAATTTTTCTATCAAACTTGGTTAGATTGTTCTTGTTTTAATCTTTTAATATTTCTAGTGAAGAATTTTAGTAAGGTGTCTTGTCAGCATTGTGATTTTTTTCACTTGTGTTCACATGAAATACATCTCTTAAGAATTTTTTAAAGACAAACGTATTCTGTGAGGGTCTTTCTTAAGTTATATTTGGATATGATATGATATGTAAACATGGAAAACCTGGACTATTTTTCAGGAGGCTACAAGTGAGTGACAGTGCAATTGTCACTGTGCTGCCAGGCCTCCCACTGGACATGAGTTGGCTTGTCTATGACAGGTGACCATCTCTCATATGGACTCAGACAAAGGCTTGCTGTTTTCAAATTTAAACAGTTTGTCAAAAGATTATGTGATATTTTTTTTCATACCAACTGTTGGCTTTCACTTCTTGATGATTTTTTTTAATTTTATTTTATTTTTAAACTTTACAATATTGTATTGGTTTTGCCAAATATTGAAATGAATCCGCCACATGTATACATGTGTTCCCCATCCTGAACCCTCCTCCCTCCTCCCTACCATCCCTCTGGGTCGTCCCAGTGCACCAGCCCCAAGCATCCAGTATCGTGCATCGAACCTGGACTGGCGACTCGTTTCATATATGATATTATACATATTTCAATGCCATAAAACATTGATGATGTTTTATAACCCAATTTTGGACACTGTGGTCTTAGAGAAAATTTTGTCTCCCTTACCTGATTTTCTCATACAATATCAGTTCTGTCCTACTCCTTTCCTTATCCCTCAATCTGGTCAATCCTACAGGGAAAGAAAAAAAAAAAATATATATATATATATATATGTATATATATAGAGAGAGAGATAGAAGAGAGAAAATTGAAGGTGAAAAAGTCCACCTTTAGTGTGTATTTTACATCATCTTTGTAAATGATTTTATATTTAAAATCATCTCCTAAGAAGTTTTCTTTTAGTTTTTAAATTTTTACAATGGCTCATTTTAAGAGCTTTAAGATTTGGTTCGTATACCATATAATTATTCTACTTAAAGTTTACAATTCAAAGGTTTTTAATACATTCATAAAGTTGTGCCACTGTTATTACCATGTAATTTAAAAACACTTTATAATCCTCCCAAAAAACCTCTGTAGACATTAGTAGTTGCTACCCATGGCTTCCCGAGTGATGCTAGTGGTAAAGAACCTGCTTGCCAAAGCAGGAGACATAAGAGACGCAGATTTGATCACTGGGTCTGAAGGATCCCCTGGAGGTGGGCATGGCAACCACTCCAGTATTCTTGCCTGGAGAATCCCATCGACAGAGGAGTCTGGCAGGACACAATCCATATGGTCGCAAAGAGTTGGGAATGGCTGAAATGATATGAGTATATTTTGAAGACATTAGCATGCATGCAGTCATTACCCATATCCCCATCTCCCATGCCCAGGTTTAAGCAACCAATTCTCTACTTATCATCTCTATAGATTTGCCTATTCTGAAGATTTCATATAATAGAATCCTAAAATATGTGTTCTTTTGTAACTGGTATTTTTGCTTAGCCTACACTTTTGAAGGTTTTTCCATTCCATAGGAGGTGTTGGTATTCCTTTCTTTTGATTGCTAAATAATATTTCTTTGTATGAATAGACTACATTTTGGAGACATTCACCACTTGGTGGTCATTCCAGTTTGAGGCTATTATAAATAATGTTGTTATAAACATTTGTTTATAAATATTATGTGGACATAGGTTTTCTTTTCAGTGAGTATCTACTCAGGAAAGGAATTGCTTATTTTATAATGTTTGAAGAACTACTAGCCTGTTTTCCAAATTCTTACACTTCTTTCCATATTCACACATACCCAATATGTATAATGGTTCTAATTTTTTTACATCCTGAACTCATTATTTTCTTTTTTTTATCATTGGCTTTCTACTGTGTGTGAAGTGATTTCTCATTGGAGATTTGATTTGCATTTCTAAATGGCTAATAATTTTGAGCATCTCTTCATAGCTTATTGCATAATTGTATATCTTCTTTCAATAAATATCTATTCATATCCATTATACATTTTATTGAGATATTTATCTTTTCATTATTGAGTTATGTGTTCTTTATATGTTCTGAGTAAACTATCTTATCAAATACATGAATTGTAAATATTTCTTACTTTCTGTGGATTTTCTTTTTAATATCACCTTCCACTTTCTTTTCACATTTTTGTATGGCTGAAATTCCAAAGCTTCTTAATTTTGATGAAACCCAATTTATCAGTGTGTTTATTTGCTCACTTGTGCTTTTCAGTGTCATATTTAAGAAACTACTGACTAACACATGGTCATGAAGATTTATGTCTGTGTTTTCTTCTAAGATGACTACAATTTTAGCTCTTGTGTTTAGGTCGACAATTTATTTTGCAGCTATTTTTTTTGGTGTGTTAAAATCAGTGTCAAAGTTGTTTCTTTTGTGTATAAATAGATAACCTAGTTCATCTTGCACCATTTGTTGAAAAAACTATTCTCTGCTCCAAGGAATTATCTTGACACTATTTCAAAATCAATTGACAATAAAATAAGGGTTTATTTTTGGACTCTCAATTTTTTTCATTGATGTACATGAGTACTGTGGCTTTGCAATGTATTTAAATCTCAGAAAACATGAGTCCTCAAACTTTGTCCTTCTTTTTCACCATTATTTTGGCTATTCTCAGTCCTGTGCATTTCCAAATAAATTTAAAAATCAATTGTCCAGTTTCTGAAAACAACTCTGTAAATTGTTACAGAAAAAATTTCTGTAAATTCAGTAGGAATTTTTTTGAGCTGTAGATAAATTTAGGAGTATATTATCTTAATAATGTTGTCTTCTGATCCATGAACAAGGAATTTTTTTTTCCATTTTTGGCATAAACATTATATAGTTTTCAGACTACAAGTCATGAACTTCTTTTATCAAATTTATTCCCACTTGGCCTTTTGGTTTAATCTTGATAGTATTTTGATAGATCCAGACATTGAGTTTAATATAGTTTTAATGTAAAACATAATATATAATTTTTATTATAAAATTTATATTCTAGACTTGCAAACACACAAATATACAAGCACTCAATATACTCTCAGTAAGTTATTCCTTTTTTTTTTTTTAACATTTCTTAGTAAGCTACATGAATAATTTTCATTAAGAATGAATTGGATTAAGAACAAATTCAAATGAACTCTATTTTAGGAGAGTTGAAGTTAGGCTAAACATAGCAGTAATTGATACTTAGCTTTAAGCAATTTAAAGATAGAAATTAGTGATTTGTAATTTTTTAATTATTGAATTAATGAAATTATACAATTAGTGGAATGTAAACATAGCTGTTACTGTTTGCAATAACATTTAGAATGGCAAAAGATGATAATTAACATGAGCAAAATACTTAGAAAAAAAATGAGCCAAGTGGAAATCAGTTTTGTGTTCTTTCCTGTTGTAGGCAGAAAAAAATGCCTCCTCCAAGATATATTAATTTCCAAATTCCTGGATCAAATGAATATTGTATTCCATGGTAAAAGAGTAAATATTACTTTATATGACAAAATATGATAGTTAAGGATTTTAAGCGGACCTTAAATCCAATGGCAATTGTCCTTATAGGAAACTAAAAGGATAAGAGATACAGAGGAAAAGACAATGTGAGGACAGGATTAGAAACTGGAATAATATGGTCATGGACCAAGAAAAAGGAATGCCAACAGTCACCAGAATTAAGAAAAAGCAAGGAAAGATTCTCCCTTAGAGACTCCAGAATAAGTGTGTCCCTCCCAACACCTTGATTTCAGAATTTCAGCCTCTGAAACTGAAAAAACAAGTTTCTATTGTTTTAAGCCACAGAGCTTGTAGGGATTTGACACAGCAATTCTAAGAAATGAATACATATTTTTTCAGAAATATTTGATCTAGATTCTAACATTTCTGTTTTCAGATTTGTTTAAAATTTTTTAAAGTATTGATTTATGCAGTGTATTATGTATTAAATTAGTTGCTTATATATTAACAAGGAGATTTAGCATTTTAAATTGAATTATGAGGAGTATAAATTTGATTTCTCAAAGGTAAGTTTCTGCCTTTTAAAAAAAATATAATTAAATTCAAAAATTGAAACTGAGACATATACATCAAGTTTTAGTATGTATGTGTATGCTCAGTTCACTCAGTCTTGTTCAACCCCTTGCAACCCCATGGAATTTTCTCAGCAAGAATACTGCAGTGGATTGCCACTTCCTCCTCCAGGGAATCTTCCCTACCCTGGGATCAAATCTGTGACTCTTGCATTAGCAGGTGGATTCTTTACCACTGAGCCACCTATTTCACAATAGCTTTGTGAAATTTAAAGCATTGAGAAATAGTTTAATATTAAAAATGATTGTGAAACATTAATTTACCCATTTGGCTGGCCACCATGTATATTGGCAGAATAACTAAGTTAATGTTTATCAAGAAATATATTGATATCTATAAAAATAAAGTTGTCTTTCTATACTAAATATACCTACTACCTTATATGCTGCCACTGCTGCTGCTAAGTCACTTCAGTCGTACCCAACTCTGTGCAATTCCATAGACGGTAGCCCACTAGGCTCCTCTGTCCATGGGATTTTCCAGACAAGAGTACTGGAGTGGGTTGCCATTGCCTTCTCCGACCTTATATGCTAGAGCTTGTCAAATTTCAGATTGTCATAATATTGATGATTTCCATAGGAAAAAATATTTAAAGGATATTAGTTTATGTAGCCCTTAGAATTCTATATCATCTGTGTTGCTGCTACTGCTAAGTCATGTCAGTCGTGTCCAACTCTGCGCGACCCCATAGACGGCAGCCTATCAGCTCCGCTGTCCCTGGGATTCTCCAGGCAAGAACACTGGAGTGGGTTGCTATTTCCTTCTCCAATGCATGAAAATGAAAAGTGAAAGTGAAAAGTCACTCAGTCATGTCCGACTCAGCGAAGCCATGGTCTGAAGCCTACCAGGCTCCTCCATCCATGGGATTTTCCAGGCAAGAGTACTGGAGTGGGTTGCCATTGCCTTCTCCGATATCATCTGTACCTTAGTATAAACATGTTTTTCAGTAAATAAAATCTTAGATACAAGCTTTTTAAACTCTTAGAATAATAGAATAAAAATACATTATTATTTTAGAAGTTTTTAAGTGGCTAATATAAATTCAAATGGCCTTAATATCTTTTCTTTGATTTAGATAATAAAAGTTAACTAATATGTGACTATCTTAATTTTTATCTAAGTTAAAATTCATATAGACATACTCTAAGCCTCATAAAATATTGAATTCATTATAGATTACATGAAAAAGAATGGTAATTTTATTTTTTATTTTTATTTTTGCATCTCCCATATTGTTTTAATGTTTAGTCAACTTAAGACAGGTTATATGATTTCCACTTTATAAGGTATGAAACTTGCAACACAGAAATAAAGTAATTTTCTTAACAATATAAAACCATTATTTATTAGGGAAACTAGGATTTGAACTTAGTATGGTACCCAAATCCTCTAGGGGACCATATGCATCTCACAAAGTAAGTGGACAGTATTTTGCAAGTAAGCATGGAACAAGTGCTTTTAATCCCTTGCTTCTCAAAATGGCTTAGGGCAAATATTGAACTAAATGGCAAAGATGCTCAATTTCTTGAGCACAAAATTTACTTGATTATTTTAAGGAGAATAAATAATTGTAAATATAATAATTGCAAACATTTTCATTTTAGAACTAATGGTATAATGCATACAGTTCAGTTCAGTCGCTCAGTCGTGTCCAACTCTTTGCGACCCCATGAATCACAGCATGCCAGGCCTCCCTGTCCATCACTAACTCCCGGAGTTCACTCAGGCTCACGTCCATTGAGTCAGTGATGCCATCCAGCCATCTCATCCTCTGTTGTCCCCTTCTCCTCCTGCCCCCAATCCCTTCCAGCATCAGAGTCTTTTCCAAGGAGTCAACTCTTCGCATGAGGTGGCCAAAGTACTGGAGTTTCAGCTTTAGCATCATTCCTTCCAAAGAACACACAGGACTGATCTCCTTTAGAATGGACTGGTTGGATGTCCTTGCAGTCCAAGGGACTCTCAAGACCACAGTTCAAAAGCATCAATTCTTTGGCGCTCAGCTTTCACAGTCCAACTCTCACATCCATACATGACCACTGGAAAAACCATAGCCTTGACTAGATGGACCTTTGTTGGCAAAGTAATGTCTCTGCTTTTGAATATGCTATCTAGGTTGGTCATAACTTTTCTTCCAAGGACTAAGCGTCTTTTAATTTCATGGCTGCAGTCACCATCTGCAGTGATTTTGGAGCCCCAAAAATAAAGTCTGACACTGTTTCCACTGTTGGCCCATCTATTTCCCATGAAGTGATGGGACCAGATGCCATGATCTTCATTTTCTGAATGTTGAGTTTTAAGCCAACTTTTTCACTCTCCTCTTTCACCTTCATCAAGAGGCTTTTTTTTTAAAGCATCTTTCTCACCAGATTTGATTCTTTTTTCCATAATTTTAGACCAGTATAAACATGGCATCCCAAGTGGCATCATTAGTAAAAAACCTGTCTGCCAATGCAGGAGACATAAGAGACTTGAGTTCAATCCCTGGGTTGGAAAGAGACCCTGAAGAAGGAAATGACAACCCACTCCAGTATTCTTGCCTGGAGAATCCCATGGACAGAGTCACCTGGTGGGGTATGGCCCTTGGGATTGCAAAGAGTCAAGCATGACTGAAGAGACTTAGCATGCATGCAAAAATAGCTCCAAGAGATATTATTGCACTAAATAGCTTTGTTTTTTTACCTTCTTATTTTTTTTAAAAAAAATATTGCAGTATAATATGAAACTTTGGAGAAAGGAACACACTTTAATCTTGAAATCAAAGCTTCAATCTGCCCTTTACTCTTGTCTCCAGAGTTTAGAACCCTGACACAGTTAATCACATAACCAGTCTAGTGCTGCTATTCAGTGTTGAACAATCACTTTAGATAGACCGCATTTAATATGGTGACCCTTTTTCAACACTCTCCCTTTTCCCTCCATGTAATTTTTACAAATCTTCATTACTTTCTTTATGTCTCCACTCAACTTCTTTCTTCTACCCTACCATAATGTCCTTCTTCTCTACCCATAAGTCTTTGCACCTCTGTATTTATTATTTCTTTCTCTTCTTCCAATACATCAAAGAAACTATTAAGAGTGTGCAATACATTCAAACATTAATGTTAATCCAATTTATCTCTCATCTTCACACATGACATGCTCTTTATGATCTCTTTCTTGCCCATATTTACTTTTCTTAAAATTTTGAGTATATTCAAATTTCCACTGTTAGACTTCTGCTTCACTGTATCAGTTATTTTGGCATGCTTTCCCAATGCTAAATTTGAAATACTACCTACTATATTCATAATTCCTAACCTATTTCTCCAAGATTGAAGCTATACATGTCATGCCTTGCAGCTTCATATATCCAATTTCTTGCTGAATTTCTTCATGCAGGTGTTTCACAAACTCAGCATGTTCAATAAATACCTTCATAGTTGCTCTTAGAACTCATCCTTTTTTTCTCTTCTATACTTGGTAATTTCAACCTGTTAACTCAAGTTTAAAATAATGCTAGTGACCTATGTTCCTCTTTATTTCTAACTGTTCATTAAGACTCTAAACAGTCTTTTTTCATCTAAGTAATAGACTACTAAAATTCTTTACATTCTTTCTGCATCATAGATTTTTGTGAAGATTATTTGAGATAATTAACGCAAAGTACTTAAAATAGAGTCTGGCTAATGGTACAATGTCAAGACGTTAGCTTCCACCACTATAATTTTAGCAAAATTATTTTCCAAATGTACTGAATGAAATAATTCAAAACCAAAATGAGCAAATTGAACTAGGGAGCTGTTGTTCAGCTGTTAAGTCGTGTCCAACTCTTTGTAACACCATGGACTGCAAGACACCAGGCTTCCCTCTCCTTCACTATCGCCCAAAGTCACTCATACTCATATAGATTGAGTCAGTGATGCCATCCACCATCTCATCCTCTGTCACCACCTTCCCCTGCCCTCAGTCTTTCCCAGCATCAGTGTTTTTTCTAATGAATTGGCTTTTTGCATCAGGTGGCCAAAATATTGACAAAATGTTGGAGCTTCAGCTTCAACATCAGTCCTTCCAATGAATATTCAGCTTTGACTTATTTTAGGATTGACTGGTTTTAGCCCCTTGCTGTCCAAGGGACTCTCAAGAGTCTTCTCCAACACCACAGTTTGAAAGGATCAGTTCTTCAGTGTTCAGCCTTCTTTATGGTCCATCTGTCACATCCATACATGACTACTGGAAAACCATAGCTTTGGCTGTATGGACCTTTTTTGGCCAAGTGATGGCTCTGCTTTTGAATGCGCTATCTAGGTTTGTCATAGCTTTCCTTCTAAGGACCAAGTGTCTTTTGATTCCTTGACTGTAGTCTATCTGCAGTAATTTTGGAGCCCAAGAAAATAAAATCTGATACCATTTCCATTTTTCTCCCATTTATTTGCCATGAAGTGATGGGACCAGAGGCCATGATCCTTGTTTTTTGTATGTTGAGTTTTAAGCCAGCTTTTTCATTCTCATTCACCTTCACCGCGTCCGAGGTCAAGGGCGACGGCCAGGAGGAACTATCCCATACCCAAGCCTTGGGTCGGCAGCCAGGAGGAGATACCCTATGCCTGAGGCTAGGGGCAGCAGCCTGGAGGAGCTACCCCACGTCCAAGGAGTGGTGGCTGCGTGGGCACAGGAGGGCTGAGAGGAGCTACTCCACGTTCAAGGTCAGGAGGGGCGGCTGTGAGGAGATACCCCTCATCCAAGGTAAGGAGCCGTGGCTGTGCTTTGCTGGAGCAGCTATGAAGAGATATCCCACGTCCAAGGTAAGAGAAACCCAAGTAAGATGGTAGGTGTTGCAAGAGGGCATCAGAGGGCAGACACACTGAAACCATAATCACAGAAAACTAGTCAATCTAATCACACTAGGACCACAGCCTTGTCTAACTCAATGAAACTAAGCCATGCCCTGTGGGGCCACCCAAGACAGGCGGGTCATGGTGGAGAGGTCTGACAGAATGCGGTCCACTGGAGAAGGGAATGGCAAACCACTTGAGTATTCTTGCCTTGTGAATAATATGGTAAAGATCTCAGAAAAGTGTTCCTTCACAAAAGTAATGATGCTGTAAGTGAAAATGACCAAGATCAACATTTTTTTTCCCCAAATTCTGGAATTCAAAGCTTTGGAACAATATGAAGGTCATTTATTCAAGGAAAATGACTGAACTGTGGTAGAAACAGTGATTTTTCCATGGGCTTCCCTGGTGGCTCAGACGGTAAAGCATCTGCCTGCAATGCAGGAGACCCGGGTTTGATTCCTGGGTCGGGAAGATCCCCTGGAGAAGGAAATGCCAATCCACTCCAGCACTCTTGCCTGGAAAATCCCATGGATGGAGGAGCCTGATAGGCTACAGTCCATGGGGTCGCAAAGAGTCAGACATGACTGAGCAACTTCACTTTCGCCTTCATAGAGACTCTAGTTTCTCTTCACTTTCTGCCATTAGGTTAGTAATATCTACATATCTGAGGTTGTTGATATTTCTCCCAGCAATCTTGATTCCAGCTTGTGCTTCATCCAGCCCAGTGTTTCTCATGATGCACTCTGCATATAAGTTAAATAAAGTTGATATTTCTCCCAGCAATCTTGATTCCAGCTTGTGCTTCATCCAGCCTAGTGTTTCTCATGATGCACTCTGCATATAAGTTAAATAAGCAGGGTGACAAAATACAGCCTTGATGTACTCCTTTCCCAATTAGGAACCAGTCCATTGTTCTGTGTCCGGTTCTAACTTTTGTGTCTTGACCTGCATAGGCAGAGAAAAAGGAAAAGCAAAGTTAGAATATAGGAAAGGTTAAATGTAGACAGGGGAAGTAGATGATTCAATGTTATATCATAAAATATTTCCAGAAAAAATATACAGACATAGTTAGAAAATTAGGTTGGGGTCAAGTTTTAACATATACAGAAGTCCATAGTAATAAAAAATAGCAGAAAACGTAAAAATCCCAATGACAGAGAAAGTACTTGGAATGATATGGTAAAGATCTCAGAAAAGTGTTCCTTCACAAAAGTAATGATGTTGTAAGTGAAAATGACCAAAATCAACATTTTTTTTTTTCCAAATCCTGGAATTCAAAGCTTTGGAATAATACAAAGGTCATTTATTCAAGGAAAATGACTGAACTGTGGTAGAAACAGTGATTTTGTGGAGTTTCTACTTGCCCTTTCCATACTGTTCATGGGGTTCTCAAGGCAAGAATACTGAAGTGGTTTGCCATTCCCTTCTCCAGTGGACCACATTCTGTCAGGCCTCTCCACCATGACCTGCCCATCTTGGGTGGCCCCATGGGCATGGCTTAGTTTTATTGAGTTGGACAAGGCTGTGGTCCTCGTGTGATTAGATTGACTAGTTTTCTGTGATTATGGTTTCAGTGTGTCTGCTCTCTGATGCCCTCTTGCAACACCTACTGTCTTACTTGGGTTTCTCTTAGCCTTGGACGTGAAGTATCACTTCACAGCTGCTCCAGCAAAGCACAGCCTCTGCTCCTTACTTTGGACGAGGGGTATCTCCTCACAGCCGCCCCTCCTGACCTTGAACGTGGAGTAGCTCCCCTTGGCCCTCCTGCACCAGCACAGCCACCACTTCTTGGACTTAGGGTAGCTCCTCTTGGCCGCCGCCCCTGACCTCAGACATGGGGTACCTCCTCTGGGCCACGCTTCTGCAAGGTCCGTCGCAGTTAGAACTGGACGTGGAACAACAGACTGGTTTCAAATAGGAAAAGGAGTACGTCAAGGCTGTATATTGTCACCCTGCTTATTTAACTTCTATAACAGAGTACATCATGAGAAACACGGCTGGAATAAGCACAAGCTAGAATCAAGATTGCTGGGAGAAATATCAATAACCTCAGATATGCAGATGACACCACCCTTATGGCAGAAAGTGAAGAGGAACTAAAGAGCCTCTTGATGAAAGTGAAAGAGGAGAGTGAAAAGGTTGGCTTAAATCTCAACATTCAAAAAACTAAGATCATGGCATCTGGTCCCATCACTTCATGGCAAATAGATGGGGAAACAGTGGAAACAGTGGCTGACTTTATTTTTCTGGGCTCCAAAATCACTGCAGATGGTGACTGCAGCCATGAAATTAAAAGACTCTTACTCCTTGGGAGGAAAGTTATGACCAACCTAGATAGCATATTGAAAAGCAGAGACATTACTTAGCCAACAAAGGTCCGTCTAGTCAAGGCTATGATTTTTCCAGTAGTCATGTATGGATGTGAGAATTGGACTGTGAAGAAGGCTGAGTGCTGAAGAATTGATGCTTTTGAACTGTGGTGTTGGAGAAGACTCTTGAGAGTCCCATGGATTGCAAGGAGATCCAACCAGTCCATTTTAAAGGAGATCAGTCCTGGGTGTTCTTTGGAAGGAATGATGCTAAAGCTGAAACTCCAGTACTTTGGCCACCTCATGCGAAGAGTTGACTCATTGGAAAAGACTCTGATGGATGTGAGTTTGAGTGAACTCAAAAGGCTGGATGGCACCACCAACTCGATGAATGTGAGTCTGAGTGAACGCCGGGAGTTGGTGATGGACAGGGAGGCCTGGCATGCTGTGATTCATGGGGTCACAAAGAGTAGGACACGACTGAGCAACTGAACTGAACTGAAGTGAACTACTTGCCCTATTTCTGTGACCCTCTCACCAGTCCCATATTAGTTTTAAAACTAGTAGCTTGGCAGACACTGGAGGAGGGAGTACAGGTTTGGAACTCCCTCAAATGTCCCAGATGAATAGACTTTTTAGGTGTATTTCCTCTTTGGCACCTCTGTTGTGAAGTCCCATTCATAGGACTTATCTTCAATTGACTTAATAAAATTTTCCTCAGTGGGAAAACTCTGTTCTTGAGAATTTTTTCAAAGTAGTGATACCCATTAGGGCAAATAAGAAGCTGGCCAAAGACTTAAAAGGGAAATCTGGGGGATTTTCCAGATGGCTCTAAAGGAACTTGAAAAGTTCTAACATATTCCTGGAAATTTAGAGACCCTGTGCATATGCAGGGTTCTGTGTCTGCTGAGGAAAGACTTGAGGCTTTAATCTTTTGTATCTCTCTGACTTTATGTCACCAAGTAAGAAGAAAACAAATGCTAGAAGTTTTGAAAGCTTGCCAAGTTCAACGGGGCTTCCCAGCTGGTGCAGTGGTAAAGAATCTGCCAGCCAATGAATGAAGGAGATGCAGGAGACTCAGGTTCTACCTTTGAGTCAGCAACATCCCCTGGAGTAGGAAATGGCAACCCACTATAGTATTCTTGCCTGGAAGATTCCAGGGACAAAGGAACCTGTCTAGCTACAGTCCATAGGTTTGCAAAGAATCGAACACACTGAGCAACTGAGCACCAATATAACCAGTTCAATGAGCCCCTCAGTGATAGGTCAGAGAATAATTAGTAAAAAGAAATATAACTAACAGTTGATTACTAAACATACAGAATAGCGACTTTAGTGGTCTCAAAAGACAACAGAGACTAGTATAAGAAAGTCACTGAACAAACAGATAACAACAACAGCAGCAAAACCCTAGAGGGGAGGGAGAGGATGTTTTCCAGTGTTGCCAAGTTATCATATTTAAAATATCCAGTTTAAAAAATACATGAAGCATTCAAAGAAACAAGAAATAAATATTAAGTCTATAAAAATTCTCCCAGAACAAGCCCATATTTGCTTTAAGTAGATAAAGACTTTAAAGGAGTTACTATAAAGTGTCTAAAGAACAAAGAACAGAAAGTATGAGAACAATGTCTTACAAATAAGGCAAAATTTAGCATAAGAAGGAAATGAATAATATTAGCTCTATGGTTACTTGCATGTGATATGCTTTAAAGAAACATTTTTCATGTTTTGCATAGTTATGTATATATATATTTTTAGAAATTGAAAGAAGACTTCCAAAAAAATTATCTTGTCTCTAAGTCCCCATCTCTAGATAGATATTTTGTGTGTTTGCATAGCTATAAAATGGGTGAATAAATTTATGTAAGTGAACAATAGAACATTGTAGAGCAATGAAAATGAAACTATAATTTTATCCAACAGTACACATATTATAAGCATAATTAAGAGTAAAATAATTTTGTACATAAAAAGAGTACATGTCACATGTTTCAATTTATAAATAGTATTAAAAGCAGAGATAATTTTTCTATGCTTTTGAAGGTAGGACAATGATTGCCTTGTAAGTGATAGGATCTAGAAATCTGGACTTCTGTGGTACTGGTAAAATTCTTTTTCTTAATATGGGGATTGGTTTTACAGTACTAATAGTTCACAAAAATTCATTGAACTGTTCATTTATGGGTATATAGAATTTTCTTTATGTTCACTATACTTCAAAGAAAAGTTTTGAAAGGAAAATTATATGTTGCCACATAATTTAGTGTTTATACTATAGAATTAAGTAGAAAATTAAGAGAAATATATCTGGGAATTGAAAATGTAAAATATCACTTAATAAGCTAGGCAGGCATACAAGTAATTGACTGTATAAACTTATTTAAATAATATGTAATGGTTAAATCAAAATATTAAGGACAATAGTGATTATAGCTTACTCTCATATTTTAACATTGTCAATGAATAATATGTATTTGAGAGAGTGGACACAGAAGTTTTGACTTTTTCATATTATTTTTCTTTAGCAGTGAACTTAATAATTTCTTTTCATTATAGGCTTATTAGTTATTGCTAATAATTTAATAATACATTTAATAATATATTCAGTCCAGTGGCAGATGTTTATGTATTTAAATGCTTTTTGTACTGTGTAGACATATTCAATTTTTCTGAACCTTGGATGTCTGAGAATATTTGATGTTTCAACAACTCCAGGGTTCTCAACATTTCTGGGGCAATCAAAATCTTTCTAGTTTTTTAGGAAAGATTAGAGCACATTTAGAGATGTGAAAGGCAAAGGAAAATGGGAAAGACATACTCAACTGAATTCAGAGTTCCAGAGAAGAGCAAACAGAGATAAGAAAGCCTTCTTAGTGAATAATGCAAGGAAGTAGAGGAAAACAATAGAATGGGAAGGACTAGAGATCTCTTCAAGGAAATTGTATATACCAAAGGAACATTTCATGCAAGAATGGGCCCGATAAAGGAGAGAACGGTAAGGACCTAATGGAAACAGAAATGATTAAGAAGAGATCACAAAAATATACAGAACTATACAAAAAAGGTCATAATTATCCAAATAACCATGATGGTGTGGTCACACACCTGGAACCAGACATCCTAGAGGGTGAAGTCAAGTGGGCCATAGGAAAAATTACTATGAACAAAGTTAATGGAGGTGATTCAATTCCAGCTGAGCTATTTAAAATCCTAAAAGATGATGCTGTTAAAGTGCTGCACTCAATATGTCAACAAATTTGGAAAACTCAGTAGTGACTACAGGACTGGAAAAGGTCAATTTTCATTCCAATCCCAAAGAAGGGCAATGCCAAAGAATGTTCACACTACCAGAAAATTGTGCTCATTTCACACTGCTAGTGAGGTTATGCTCAAAATTCTTCAAGTTAGGCTTCAGCAGTATGTGAATCAAGAACTTCCAGATGTACAAGCTGGGTTTTGAAGAGGCAGAGGAAACAGATAAAACTGTCAACATTCATTGGATCAAAGAGAAAGCAGGGAGTTCCAGAAAAACATACTTCTGCTTTACTGAATACACTAAAGTCTTTAACTATGTGGATCACAAAACATCTTTGGAAACTACTTAAAGAGATGGGAGTATCAGACTACCTTACCTGTCTCCTGAGAAACATGTGTGAGGGCCAAGAAGCACCAGTTAGAACTGGACATGGAAGAATGGACTGTTTCAAAATTAGGAAAGGAGTACAACAAGGCTGTATATTGCCACCCTGTTTATTTAACTTATACACAGAGTACATCATGTGAAAGACTGGCCTGGATGAACCACAAGATGGAGTCAAGATTGCTGGGGGAAATATCAACAACCTCAGATATGCAGACAGTAGCAGTCTAATGGCAGAAAGTGAAGAGGAACTAAAGAGCCTCTTGATGAAGGTGAAAGAGGAGAGTGAAAAAGCTGTCTTGAAACCCAACTTGAAAAACTAAGATCATGTCATCCAGTCCCATCACTTCATGGCAAATAGAAGAGGAAAAAGTAGAAGCTGGGACAGATTTTATTTTCTTGGGCTCCAATATCACTGCAGATGGTTACTGCTGCTGCTGCTGCTAAGTCACTTCAGTCGTGTCCGACTCTGTGTGACCCCAAAGATGGCAGCCCACCAGGCTCCCCCATCCCTGGGATTCTCCAGGCAAGAACACTGGAGTGGGTTGCCATTTCCTTATCCAAAGCATGAAAGTGAAAAGTGAAAGTGAAGTCGCTCAGTTGTGTCCGACTCTTGGCGACCCCATGGACTGCAGCCTACCAGGCCCCTCCACCCATGGGATTTTCCAGGCAAAAGTACTAGAGTGGGGTGCCATTGCCTTCTCCAGCAGATGGTTACTGAAGCCATGAAATTAGAAGACATTTGCTCCTTGGAAGGAAAGCTATGACAAACCTAGGCAGTATATTAAAAAGCAAAGACTTCACTTTGCTGACAAAGGATCGTTTAGTAAAAGCTATGGTTTTTCCAGTAGTCATGTATGGATGTAAGCGTTGGTCCATAAAGAAGGCTGAAAGCCACACTATTTTCAAATCATGGTGCTGGAGAAGATTCTTGAGAGTCCCCTGAACAGCATGGAGATCAAACCAATCAATCGTAAAAGAAATTAACCCTGAATATTCTTTGGAAGGACTAATGTTAAAACTGAAGCTAAATACTTCAGTCACCTGAAGTGAAGAGCCAACTCATTGGAAAAGACCCTGATTCTGGAAAAGATTGAAAAATTAAGTGAGCGGCAGAGAATGAGATGGTTAGATGGCATCACTTACTCAATGGACATGAATCTGAACAAACTCCAGGAGACAGTGTAGGTGAGAGGAGACTGGTGTACTCCAGTCTATGGAGTCACAAGGAGTCAGACACAACTGAGAGACTGAACAACAATAACAACAATAGCAAGAGCATGTTTGGCTAAATGATTCTGGAAAGAACGTAATAAGTATGAATGAATATACCTGATAGATTGACAACATGCAGGAGAATTTGCTACATATTTTGCATACAGAATATTATAAATTTAAGGTCAATTTATATTTTATTTTCTCCTAGTAGCTCTGAGTAAGTGTGTAAGTAAGTCATGTCTGACTCTTTGCAACCCCATGGACTGTAGCCTGCCAGGCTCCTTTGTCCATGGAATTCTCCAGGTAAGAATACTGGAGTGGGGTTGACATTTCCTTCTCCACCTAGTAGCTCTAACCACCACCCCCACGCCCCGCGACCCCTGCCAAATATCTACGATAGCTATGCTGCTATGACACTGCAACAGTCAAAAGCTTTAGTTCTTCAATATGCAAGTAAATCAAAAGGGACACTTTAACATTGCTAAGATATTTGCAGATAACTACAGGATCCTGAGTATTCTATTTCCAAGGTAAATGTTTTTTGCCACATATTACCCATTCAAGATAGAATGAGGCATTTGCTGTAAGCACTCGTTAATACAGTGCTAGTTTTTATACCTCAGAGTTGCAAATGCTCTTTAGTTTAGACTCATAATAAAGAAAAGGCATATAAAAATTTCAAAGAACATGCATAATGTGAAAGTGCCTTTTTAATAAAAGATTATCACTAGGGGGTCATTGTAATTCTCTCTTAATGCAAAAACTGTCTTTCAAACAAAGACTTACGGGTGTTGGGAAGAAGTTACCAAGTTAACCCACTTGAAGGTACTTGAGGAGAGTGAAGAGCAGTTTTTAATTTCAGTACCAATTTGAACCAGGTCATATTTTTTCCAAGATGGTAGCTAGCTGCAATCTGGTAGATAATGTACTCATTCTTGTCCATAACACCGCTTCAGCATATAAGAAGCACACATCAGAAAATGTGTATGCATCTGTCTGTGATTGATTAGGATAAGTGCTAGTTCATTTCTTTTGTAGACCATCTCTAAGTCTATTTTGTATGAGCAGAAATGACCCAATTAGTACCTGTAGGTCAAGCATTTTGCCTTCATCTTCCTTAAAGATCCACAGCCTACTACCATGCCCATATCAAAACAGATGTTTGATTTGGCTGAATAATTTAATAGCTTACTTGCTGCTATTACTGAAAATTGTCTTATTATTAATATTTTGTACAGCCTTGGCATGAAAAAAAAAATCTGTTAGTTGCTCAGTTTTGTCTGACTCTGTGACCCCATGGACAGTAGCCTGCCAAGCTCCTCTATCTATTCTCCAGGCAAGACTACTGGAATGGGTAGCCGTTCCCTTCTCCAGAGGATCCTTCCAACCCAGGGATCAAATCCAGATCTCCTGCATTGCAGGTGAATTCCTTACCATCTGAGTCACCAGGGAAGCCCATAGGCTTAAGATAAAGTACACTATTTCCAATTTACATGTTTAAAACAAGAGAACTCCTCAAAGATTATCCTTAGGATGATTGCTTTGATAAAATTGGAAGCATTTAAATCATAGGTAAATTTTCAGATTCATTCATGGTCTTAGCACAAAGGGTCAAGGACAGTTTTTCAAACTGCCTTCTGACTGACAGCAGTTGAAAACATCACTCACTGAAAGACGAATACTCTTTCCAAAGAAGTTAAAATGAAAATGTAATAAATTATAAATTACTGAAAAAGGGTAGATGTAAACTGGCTTTTCTCTAGGAAAAATATATGAAAGTTATGCTGACTTTTGTCCCCTCTCATGTCAACCCCTCTTTACGCCCATGTGGCTGAAGGTCCTGTCTGTCTTTGATGATGCACCACTTGTCCAGAAACTCTCTTTACTCTTCAGTTAATCTCATCACTATACTCACTCTCACAAGTTCAGACTAATGTTTTCTATTTTTAGCTGTTTTTTAAAGTTGTGTTCTAGATTTTAGTATTTTCTTGGGTTAAAAAAAATCACATTGCTTCCAAAAAACTATGGTTAGGCTTCACGACAGACTAGAGAGTAAAATTTTTAAGAAATACTTTGATAATTTATCCAGGCAGTTATATAATTCTGTAGAATAACTAACACTGAATGAGTGCTTTTTTGACCGTTTTTGGGGGGGACCTACTCATGCCCAGGGCTGTGACAGAGGCGCAGGATGCAGAGAGGAACAAGATAGACATATGCCCTAAAACCATAGACATTTGTCTAGCATGAAAAATTTCTGACGAATCAGTTAGAGCTCTTCTTTTAAAAAGACGTTATTTATTAGTTATTGTTTTTAAATGCAATAGCAATATAAGCAAAAGATAAAAATTCAAATATATAGGCATTTAAGTATTATGATAAATCTTTTATTCATTCTCCATTTGAAACTAGATGTAAATGCTTTGATGTACATTTCTAGGTTTTTCTTTCTCTTATTCCTCCTTCCTCCCATCTACTCCCCCATCTCTAAGTCCTCTATCACACACACATATGATTTTTTAGAGGAAATACCATTTTTTCTACTATATATCTCACTATATACTTATTTATGTAGAGTATTTTTATTCCCAGGTTTATTTAACTACATTATGGAGTTATCACTCTGTCAGTACTCATTCATTTATATCATTGTGTTTAATGATTTTATAATGTTTCATAAAATACTTTCATAGATACACTCATGATGATATATTTATTCTTTGGATTTTTTATAATTTTACCCATAGGTGATATACTTCAGTGGCCATTGTTTACCATTAATCTTTGGCTACTTCTGCAAAGGCTTCTGTAGGATAAAACATTAATAATAAAATTATCCACCAAATGATATATTTGACATTGTGTTACACAGTCTCTATTAGCCTTTATAGATGCTATATACTTTATATTTCCATCCATCAGAGGATATGAGAATATTGATTTCTGATACTCATAAATACGACATATTAACATTTTCATTTGTTAATTGATATATTTTTCTTGGTAGTTTAAAAATGAAATTTGTTTTCTCTAACATGTATTATTATTGTTATTATTGAAGTCCTACTCATAGTTTATATGCTTAGGATGTGATTTATACTCTTTCTGAGAACTGACACTTCATTTTAAATATATACATATGTTTTTCTATTGAGTTATATGCTTTTTGGAGGGTATTTATATATTACATATGTCAAGCAATTATTCCTATTTCCCATAGTAATTAATGTGTCAGTCACTCAGTCCTGTTGAGACCCCATGGATCTACCTGTTAAAACAAGAGAACTCTCCAGGCAAGAATACTTTCATGAGTTGCCATTCACTACTCTAAGGGATCTTCCCAACCCAGGGGATCTTCCCAATCATACCTGTCTCTCCTGCTTTGGAAGCAGAATTCTTCTGAGCCATCAGGGAAACGCTACAGGCAATCCAAATAATTATCATCTATTATCCATCTATTGTGGGCCAAGAGTTTTGGTAGAACCTCTACAGATACCATTTTCATTTCTTGCAGCAGCTGTATGAGGGTGAGATATTTCATTTCCATTTTGTGTATAAGAACTAAGTCTCAAAGCTAACTAAATACCAAACTGAGATCAGACATACACACTGAGGAAACCAGAACTGAAAGAGACACATGTACCCCAGTGTTCATCGCAGCACTGTTTATAATAGCCAGGACATGGAAACAACCTAGATGTCCATCAGCAGATGAATGGATAAGAAAGCTATGGTATATATACACAATGGAGTATTACTCAGCCATTAAAAAGAATACATTTGAATCCATTCTAATGAGGTGGATGAAACTGGAGCCTATTATACAGAGTGAAGTAAGCCAGAAAGAAAAACACCAATACAGTATACCAACGCATATATATGGAATTTAGAAAGATGGTAACAATAACCCTGTATACAAGACAGCAAAAGAGACACTGATGTATAGAGCAGTCTTTTGGACTCTGTGGGAGAGGGAGAGGGTGGGATGATTTGGGAGAATGGCATTGAAACATGTATAATATCATATATGAAACGAGTCACCTGTCCAGGTTCGATGCACGATACTGGATGCTTGGGGCTGGTGCACTGGGACAACCCAGAAAGATGGTACCGGGAGGGAGGAGGGTTCAGGATGGGGAACACATGTATACCTATGGCGGATTCATGTTGATATGTGGCAAAACCAATACAATATTGTAAAGTTAAAAAATACAATAAAATTAAAAAAAAATACATGTTAAGTGAAAAAAAAATCAAAAATCAAAAAAAATTTTAAAAAGTGAGGGAACTTCATGATGCATATACATAAGGAATAAGGATAGAGTTATCAGTCTATCTCTTGGCCTTTAGTGGTCTTAGATCTTAAAAGTACTGTATCCAAGGAATCATCACAGTCCTAACAAATCAGAACAGTGCTTTCCTAGATGAGTACATGTCCACTAAGGTGAAATAAAGCAAATGAAGTTAGCAAATCTTGAAATAGCATAATTTTAAGATTGGAATTCTAAATAATTTGAAGTTACTCCTTTTTCTGGAGCCAATGAGAATAATAATTATAGTTCTGAAACACTATAAACGTGGAATCATTAAGGCCAGTTTATAATTGTTGTTGTTCAATCATTAAGTCTTGTCTAACTCCTTGTGACCCTATGAACTGTAGTTCGCCAGGCTCCTCTTCCCTCTGTCTCTCAGAGTTTGTTCAGTTTCATGTCCACTGTGTCAGTGACGCTATCTAACCATCTCATCTTCTGCTACTCCCGTCTCCTTTGCTCTTCTATCTTTTCCAGCATCAGGGTGTTTTCCAGTGAGCCAGCTCTTACATCGGGAAGGCAAAATATTGGAGCTTCAGCAGTGTCCTTCCAATGAACATTCAGGGCTGATTTCCCTTAGGATTGACTGGTTTGATCTCCTTGCAGTCCAAGAGATTCTCAAGAGTCTTATCCAGCACCACAATTTGAAAACATCACTTCTTCAGTACTCAGCCTTCTTTATGGTTCAACTTTCACATTAGTACATGACTACTGGAAAAACCATAGCTTTGATTACATGGACGTTTGCTGGCAAAGTGAGATCTCTGGTTTTGAATACGCTGTCTAATTTTGTCTTAGTTTTCCTTCAAGGAGTAAGCATCTTTTAATTTCCTGCTTCAGTTACCATCCACAGTGATTTTGGAGCCCAAGAAAAGAAAATCTGTCACTGCTACTTTTTCCCCTTCTATTTGACATGAAATGATGGGACCAGATTCCATGATCTTAGTGTTTTTATTATTTTTTTTTAATATTGAGTTCCAAGCCAATGTTTCTACTCTCCTCTTTCACTCTCATTAAGAGGCTCTTTATTTCCTCCTCACTTTCTGCCTTTACAGTGGTATCATGTACATATCTGAGATTGTTAATATTTCTCCTGAACATCTTAATTCCAGCTTGTGATTCATCCAGTATGTCTTACATAATGTACTCTACATATAAGTTAAATAAACAGGGTAACAACATATAGTGTTGTCATACTCCTTTCCCAATTTTGAACCAGTCAATTGTTCCCTTTCTGGTTCTCACTGTTGCTTCTTGACCCCCATACAGGCTTTTCAGGAGGCAGGTAAGATGGTCCTGTACTTCCATTTTTTAAAGAATTTTCCAGTTTGTTGTGATGCACATAGTCAAAGACTTTAGCATAGTCAGCGAAGCAAAAAGTTTACAATTATAGACTAGCAAATTACTTTCACTGGAGAAAGTATATGGTCTAGAAAACCAATGTTTCAACTGTGTAACAATAAATATGAAAACCTTGTGACTTATGCAAATCTGTAAACTAGGTTCTGTGCAGTCAGTTGTTAAAGGGCAAGATAAATGTGACATGCAGTACTTTGAGGTTTTTGCAAATGTGATTATATCTACAAGGTTGTCACTGATTGAGGGTTGGCCTTTTATTTTTTTTTTTTTAAGATTAGATCCACAAAATATTTTTCACTAATTTTGTCATACATTTTTAGATTTTCTATTATGGAAGACAGAGGGTCACAGAGTATTAAATGGCTAACAAGCAAGTGTTTTCTGACCTTTCAAAAAAACACTATATCATAAATACAGTCTGTAACACAAGCACCATATGCCTCAATTTCTGTCAGAAACTTGAGAAATATAAAAATGCATATTATTATCAAGTCTCTTTTAATTTCAGAAAATATTCATTTGAGATATTTTCCTTTCTGTATCAAGGGTAATTTCCATCCTACTAGTTTCAACATCAAGAATGATTTGAAAGAGATAATCAGTCAGGATAATAGGATAAATATTTTAAAACACAATTGCTTATAGAGACTGTCTTGAGGTGAATGTTACTATAATTACCTCTTCATTCATTTTCATTGTTTTCTTGTTGCTTCTTAAGTTTTCTGAAATAATAAATTCTTTTTTAAATTCATACAGTATTTTAAAATGGAAATATAGTTAATTTACAATGCTTCAGGTATACAACCAGAGAAGGCAATGGCAACCCACTCCAGTACTCTTGCCTGGAAAATCCCATGGACAGAGGAGCCTGGTGGGCTGCAGTCCATGAGGTTGCTACGAGTCGGACGCGACTGAGCGACTTCACTTTCACTTTTCACTTTCATGCATTGGAGAAGGAAATGGCAACCCACTCCAGTGTTCTTGCCTGGAGAATCCCAGAGACAGAGGAGCCTGGTAGGAGGCTGTCTATGGGGTCACACAGAGTCGAGCGCAACTGAAGCAACTTAGCAGCAGCAGCAGGTATACAGCAAAGTGATTCAGTTTTAAAAATATATATCTGTTTTTTTCGGATTCTTCTCTATTTTAGGTTATTAGAGGAATATAATTATCTGTGCTAGTCAGTGGGTCTTTGTTGTTTAACTATTTTATATGTAGTACTCTGCATCTGTTAATCTCAAATTTCAAATTTAGCTCTCCCCCTTTCCCTTTTGGTAGCCGGAAGTTTATTTTGTATGTCTGTGAATCTACTTCTGTTTTGTAAATAAATTCATTTGTATCTTTTTTAAAGATTTCATGTATAAGTGATATCTTATTTTTGTCTTTCTCTTTCTGATGTACTTCACTTAGTATGATAATCTCTAGGGCCACTCATGTTGCTAAAAATGGAATTATTTCTTTTTTTTTATGGCTAATAGTCCATTGTATATATCTACCACATCTTCTTTATCCGTTCATAGTCAATGGACATAAAAATTAATTCACAAAAATTTAATATTCCAAACATCAATAGTTGAATTGCTTAATATTCCAAACTTCAATAGTTACTTACAAGAAAAAGTCCAATAGTTTGCAAAGTGTTGTCCACAAGATCTAAATCATTTTCACAGTAATATTAAAACTCATTTTATTTTTAACTGTGTAACATTTGCATTAATTTTGACAAAGCTGTGGTGGATAAAGCTGCTGGTGCCTTAGTGTAGTAGCTCCCCATGTCATGAGTATTCATTTGTAGTCAAAACTACTACATACTCACACTAAATAAAATAACTTTCTTTTAAGGTTGTTCTTGAAATAAAATTCCTGAATATATAATTTCATAAAATAATCTATAAGACAAAATCATAAGAACAAAAATATTTTATCCTGTATACCAAAATATAATGCTTATCTTCCAGCAAAGCACTTGTGTAAAAGTTTTAGCTGTGTACCAAGCTGAGTTTTTCATGAAATGACATTTTAAACTGTAATAAGAACTGACAGATAAAGTACACATTTCACATTTCATTAGTTGGCAGACATTTTCTTGAAAATGAGTGAAGAAACATGGCTCTACAAATAAAGTAGCTAACAGTATTATTGTTAGTTGAAATTTTGCATATTTAAGAAAGAGTTCTGATGCCATTTGCCATCTGTATCCATGGATTCCCCATTGATTTAGACATGGAATTAGATGAACCTACAGATGAAGAAATGATGGATATGGAGGGCCCACTGTACTAGGCCATTGTATACAAGAGACATGAACATCCATGGAGTTTGTATCTGCATGGTGAGGTGGGGTCCTGGAACCAATATCCCGTGGATACCAAGGGTACTGAAGAAAGAGTGTGCTGGAAAACCTCTACCTGCTTTATTATGCACTTACTAACTTTTCAATATTTAAAGAGGTTCTTGATAAGATTGGTTGCCACACTAACATCTTATTATTTAATATTTAAAATTTGCAGAGCCAATTCATTGGAAAAGACCCTTATGCTAGGAAAGATTGAAGGCAAAAAGAGAAGGGGATGACAGAGGATGAGATGGTTAGATAGCATCACTGATTCAATGGACATGAGTTTGAGAAAATTCCAGGAGATAGTAAAGGACAGGAAAGCCTGGTGTGCTACAGTCCATGTGGTCTCAAAGAGTCTTACATGACTTAGCGACTGAACACAGACCCATACAATAAAATGTGTCCATCTTTAGGATATATGAATAATTCAATAAGCCAATAATTTCCAAATGGTACATATCTGATATGATTTTTTTTAATTATGTATTGGTTAAAGATCAATTCCAAGTATAGAATGGGCTAATGGAATCTATTGAATCTAAACCCAAAAGTTCACTGACATGGTTTTAGATTCTACATTGCAAGTAACCTTTAAGAAACTGCCCATAGTCAAGTTTTGGTGTAATATATGGCATGGAAACATGTATAATATCATATAAGAAATGAATCGCCAGTCCAGGTTCAATACAGGATCCTTGGGGCTGGTGCATTGGGATGACCCAGAGGGATGGTACAGGGAGGGAGGTGGGAGGGGGTTCAGGATGGGGAACACATGTACGCCCATGGTGGATTCATGCTGATGTGTGGCAAAACCAATACAATATGGTAAAGTAATTAGCCTCCAATTAAAATAAATAAATTTAAATTAAAAAAAGAAAATAACCATCTATGTTTATATAAAAGGAAATTAAATTACCTTTACATTTATTTTATAACTATAAATCTTTTGTGAAGTCAGGTTTTGTTCATAACACTTCAACAAAAACAGTATATGGTAACTGACTGAATGTAGAGTAAACATGAGAATCCAGTTATAATTTGATATTCTGAGACCAACTCCAAGTGTGTGAGTTGGGGGTCCCCACACATACAACCAAGCAATTCTCAGACACTAGCAGAGAATTCAATTATATTCTGACACTATCTACCCAGAGATAGGATCAGATTCCATAGGTTAAGGGTCAGTTATACAAGCCTGACCCAATTACCTACAACCACTTCAGATATGCCAGTTGCAAGCCCGGGTTATCACCTGTTTTTCTGACCCACTTGTCTTTAGATTGGAGTTTCCTTACCACTCCTTCCTTGAACTTCAGATGCTAGTTGCAAGTCCAGGTTATTACCTGTACTTCTGACCAACTAGTTATAAAATAAAGATCCCCACAGTCTCCTCCTTGGGTTCAAATAATTTTCTATGGCTGCTCAAAGAGCTTGGAGAATCAATTTACTTATTAGATTGCTTGTTTATCATAGAAGGATATAGGTCAGAACAGCTGTATGGAAGAGCTTCATAGAGCAAGGCATGAGGAAATGACACAAAGGTTCCATGCCCTCTTCAGCTATGCCATTCTCCCAGGACCTCTTGTTGCTGTTTAGTCGCTAAATATGTCAGACTCTTTGTGACCCTATCAACTGTAGCCTGCTAGGCTCCTCAGTCCATGGGATTTTCCAGGCCAACTATACTGGAGTGGGTTTTCATTTCCTTCTCCAGGAGATCTGCTGCTACTGCTACTGCTGCTAAGTCACTTCAGTCATGTCCAACTCTGTGCGACCCCATAGACAGCAGCCCACTAGGCTCCCCCGTCCCTGGGATTCTCCAGGCAAGAACACTGGAGTGGGTTGCCATTTCCTTCTCCAATGCATGAAAGTGAAAAGTGAAAGTGAAGTCGCTCAGTCGTGTCCTACTCCCAGTGACCCCATGGACTGCAGCCTACCAGGCTCCTCCATCCATGGGATTTTCCAGGCAAGAGTACTGGAGTGGGATGCCATTGCCTTCTCCGAGATGCTAGTTGCAAGTCCAGGTTATTACCTGTACTTCTGAGCAACTGGTTATAAATTAAAGATCCCCACAGCCTCTTCCTTAGGTTCAATTAATTTTCTATGGCTGCTCAAAGAGCTTCTTCTCCAGGAGATCTTCCCAACCCAAACACTGAACCCGTGTCTCCTTCATTGCAGGCAGATTCTTTACCACTGAGCCACCTGGGAAGCAAAGTTTATATATGACTTGAACTTAAATCTATATTAAAGTAAATAAGGGGATCTGTAGACAAACATAACAGGGACATTACAAAGGTAAATGATTGCAATATTCACCTAATATCTCCCCCAAATTATCGTACATTTCTGTATATGGCAGAGACCAAGCCTGGATGTTATAATAACAAAGAGGGATTTTAATGTTCCAGAGGACAGATGATGATGGTGTAGCCCAGAATAATAACAATCGAGCAGGAGAGAATCTAGATAGCTTTTAGAAGTATCCACATAAAATGACTCAAGTACTTTATGACTCATTCTAAGGAGTTACAGAGTGAGTGAGAGTTGTTTAAGATGTCATCCAAGTTTCTTGGTGTCATTTACTGAGATAAAAATATATGAGTAGGAGATGCTTTGAGTGGGAAGATGATCACAGTTTAGAAATGTCGAGTTTCAAGTGGAAATGCTTGTCTATTTCTACATAAATATTGAAATATCTGCTTGGTGCCCAGGAAACAAGTCTCAGAAGAAGGAACAGATTTTGGAAGGTCACTGATGGTGATTAAAGCCACAGGAATAAATAAAAAGTAGAGCGTTTCAAACAAAGAGAATGAAAGTGTAACCAGAAAGTTGTGAGGTAGGCAGAGAAAGCATATCACTTCAGGAGGCAGAATCAGCTGCCAACTAATCAGGACTGAAAGGAAGAGAATGTGATTTCAAAGAAAAAGGCAAAGATGGGCATGGTTGTCTATTTTAAATGCTTCTGAGAGATGAAGTAAGGTATAGACTGAGAAGTATCGTCCAAAATGGGATTCAAAATATAATCAGAGACCTTGACAAATACACTATCCGAGGAATGGCTAGAGTGAAAGTGATTGAGAACTTAATGACAAGGTTGGAAAGTGATCAAAATAAAGCAACTGTACTTATCAGAACACAAACACCACATAAACAATTTGTAGCTTACCAAGACTTATGTTGGTATTGTGGGGAAAATGCACTTTTCCCCATGCTGCTTCAGCTAACACTTTTTAGGTATAGAAATATCTATGCTGTACCTGCTAATGGAGATTCGGGCTCACTTGAAATATAAATAAGAGCCTAATACAACTGAGGGATTTTTTATTCAAATATTATGGTAAAATTGATAAATGGCTCAAATGCTTCAACAGGTATGTCAAATTCAATTATTTTTATATCTACAACCCCACATATATGAAAACCAAAGCACAAAGAGATTGTCCTATTATTTTATTGACTGCTTTTATTTGAAGTTAGAAGAATAAAAAGCATCTAAATTCATTTTACACCTTTTATCATTCAGTTTTCAATATTGTTATAAATAAAATTGTGTCTGTCCTTCTTATACCCTGTGGGAGATATAGGAAATGTTAGTAATTCTGGTTTAGATAGAGCCTATAAGTTGTTTTCAAAGCAAATCTATAGTGTACATAAATGGATTAACTCTTAATAAGCTGAATTTTTAAGTGAAAAGCACTATATTCTCCACCTATGAGTATCTAACATTAATTAAATGTTTCCTATTTTCAGGCATAGATTAAGCATTTTATGCATTTTATTATTTAATCCTCAAGCTCTGTGTGGTGGACTCTATTATCATAGGACAACACTGAGAGTTGAAAAGCTCAGGAAATGTTTTCATTTCACATAATTGCTAAATAAAGGATAGAGTTAGGAATACCAATTTGAACTTTTTCATTCAATCAATAAATACTGATTCTGCCCCTGTTATATGCTAAGCAACAATGTGAACCCCTGAGATATATTAATGAATACAACAAAGAACTCTGTCTCTCATTGTGCAGCTTACTTTCTACTGGAAAAAAATCAGACTACAAACAATAAACATTAAATAAATAAGGCAGTAGGCTAGAACAGGTGTTGGCAAACTTTTCCTGAAAGGTCAGATAGTAAATATTTCAGAGTTTGCTGGGAATAAGGTCTCTGTTGTAACTACTGAACTCTGCCATTGGAGTGTGAAAGTAGCTATAGATAACTTGTAAAAAGATGGGCATGGCTGTGTTCCAATAGAACCTAATTTGCAAAACAAATGAAGAACTGGATTTCTCCCATAGGCTTTAGTTTGCCAACCCTCGTGCTAGAAGACAATACGTGTTTTGTTTACGGGTTTGGTTTTGTTTTATTTTTTTGTGTTTGTATGTATGTGTGTTTAGATTCTATATATGTCTATTAATCTATTAATCACATCCATTAATCACAGAGCTAAACTACCAGCCACATCTCCCCTATGATCATAGGGGAGCTGCTTACCTCTCCCCTATGATCCAGCTTTCATGAGCAAGAGAAAAATCACATTACAAACCCTCTCATCAATACTGAGTCCATACCCCCGACCACTTTATCTAACTCACACACACAACAAGCCAATATTTTTCCTACCCTAAATCAGGGCAGGTTCCAGAGAGTTTATAAAACATTCCTATATCCCAGAGCCTGCTGACTTTATTCAAATTAGCCAGCTCTACGCTGTTTTCCCTGCTCTTTTCTATAGAAAACATAATGAGGGCTCCAAGCCATGTTTTCTTTTCAGTCCTCTTTTTACCTCCTAACTGAACCTGGTGCTTCCCCTATGGGCCTGCATAGTATAGCATGACTCCTCCTTTCAGGAAGTGTAAACAACAAAAATCTTCTTTAAATGGCATATACCTCTTTGTGTCATCACTCAGTCACCAATATTGATCAAAATCCAGGCATAAATCAAATTCTATGGAAAAAAGAAACAGTATAGTAAAACATGTCCTTAAAGAAGCAGATGCCAAGGCCAGAATAGATGCACAAGAGGCTGACTGGGAAAACTTTTTCTGTGAAGGAGAAAGTGGAAGAAGCCAGAGAAGGCAAGAAGAGCCTTCCAATTGTAATTGCAGATCTGACTGTCTTTAAGGACAGATGGAACTTCTCAGGTGGTACTAGTGGTAAAGAGCCCACCTGCCAATGCAGGAGACTTAAGAGATGAGGGTTCGATCCCTGAGTCAGGAGATCCCCTGGAGAAAGGCATGGCAACCCATTCCAGTATGCTTGTCTAGAGAATCCCATGGACTGAAGAACCTGGCAGGCTACAGTCCATAGGGTCATAGAGAGTCAGAATGACTGAAGCAACTTAGCATAGCACAGCACAAGGAGAGACGGAAGGAGGGCATGTTGAATAGGAAGAGTCTTGACTGTAACACAGCTCTAGGAAAGTGTTAGCTAGTCTGATGGGAAATCTTTGAAACAAAACCTTCCATTAAAGGAGCTGCATGCCTTGCAGGAATGAACCTCTATTAAAACTCCAATGATGCTCAATTACTGATTAGGAGCTGAAGAGACACATGGAAAGAACAAGTCAGGGGTGTTGTCAGAGGTTGATGAGAAGGGTAGCAATCTAAAAATTAGTCAACTACTCACTGATGTGCTAGAGATTGAGCAATGCATGTTCATGGCCAAAACTACATGGGGGTTCTGAGGAGGTCTGGAAGTGGAGTAAGAACGAGTAGGTTGATCTCAGTGTTAAAAAGCTTGGTCAGAACAGGGTTCATTGAAAAAAGTGACATCTGAGCAAAGATTCGAAAGAGGTATGGTGTTTGCCAATATTCTAGGAAAAATATTCTAGGAAAGAGCATTCTTAGGTAAAGGAATCTGTGGATTAAAATATCCGAGTATAAAATGTACCCAGCAGGATACATAGCAATAAGACTATCAGTATGGCTGGAGCAAAGTTAGTAAGAAAGAGAATGCTGGAGGATATGATGGAAGATCATAAAAGACTTTGTGAGCCATAGTAAAGATTTCAGCTTTACTCCAGATGAAGTTTCCAGGAGGTCAGAACAAATGAGTAAAATAATCTGATTTATATTTCTTTTTTTTTTTTTTTCTGGCTACTATATTAATACACAATGTAGGGGTCAAGGGTAGAAGCAGGGAAAACCAGTTTGGATGTTCTTGAAAGAATCAAGCAGGAGAGGATGGTAGCTCAGACGAAAGCCATGGCTGTAGAAGTGAATGGTGAAAAGTGGTGGGATTTTGGATATATTTTGAAGTTAGAACTGACCAGATACCCTGATCTCAATACCCATGTTCTTATTCATTACATGTTACTGATTTGATTCTCTTCCTTTCTGCCTCTTCTGTTATTTTTTTCATTGAAATGATACTGTTTGTATTCAACTAATTCATTCATTCAACAACGAATGTCTATAAACACTTGTTATGAATCAAATGCTTTCTTAGCTTCTGACACAGTAAAACTTTGTCCTTACTTTTAAATAAAATCCTAACATACTCATTATAGATTACATATGGATGCTCTAGACAGATGTAGATATATATATGATATAAACAACCTGTATGTAGATATACATGCATGGATAGATAGACACACAAAGGAAAGGTAGAAGTAAAGATAAAATTAGAGACAGAATTAGAGGTGATGATTGAGATGATGCAATTTCTAACAATGCAAAACCAGGTGTGAAGAGTGGGGTGATAGAAGTTTGACTCTAATGTGGTGAGGGCAAAAACGTAGACACTACAATTGTCATTTCCACCTGGGGTAAGTGGAGACAGGATATATTTTACATAGAAAATCAGTTCAGTTCAGTTCAGTTCAGTCGCTCAGTCGTGTCCGACTCTTTGCAACCCCATGAACTGCAGCACGCCAGGCCTCCCTGTCCATCACAAACTCCCGGAGTTCACCCAGACTCACGTCCATCGAGTCAGTGATGCCATCCAGCCATCTCATCCTCTGTCGTCCACTTCTTCCCCTGCCCCCAATCCCTCCCAGCATCAGAGTCTTTTCCAATGAGTCAACTCTTCGCATGAGGTGGCCAAAGCACTGGAGTTTCAGCTTTAGCATCATTCCTTCCAAAGAAATCCCAGGGCTGATCTCCTTCAGAATGGACTGGTTGGATCTCCTTGCAGTCCAAGGGACTCTCAGGAGTCTTCTCCAACACCACAGTTCAAAAGCATCAATACTTCGGCACTCAGCCTTCTTCACAGTCCAACTCTCACATCCATACATGACCACTGGAAAAACCATAGCCTTGACTAGAGGGACCTTTGTTGGCAAAGTAATGTCTCTGCTTTTGAATATGCTATCTAGGTTGGTCATGACTTTCCTTCCAAGGAGTAAGCGTCTTTTAATTTCATGGCTGCAGTCACCATCTGCAGAAAATAACAAGAGCTAAATTCTAAAAACAGACAGCCAAGAGGTAACAGTAGAACAGGTAGAAAGAGAAATATGGCCTAATGAGAGAGCATTGCAAGCTTTGGGATCTACATGATTGCAAGACCCTGAGGCAAGAAGGAGCCTAGGAGAAAGCAAGGGATAAATCCAGAGCTCAGATAGGAGTTAATTATCGAGAAACTTGTAGGATACAATAAGGGATTTTGGTTTATGTTTTAGTTATTTACAGAATCAATGAAGTTTCAAGTAGGGAATTCAAAAATTAAGAATTATGTTTACAAAAAACCTCTTTGGCAGCAGTATACAGATAAGATTGTTTAAGAAGTCATAAAGAAGTGCAGAACAAAATATACACTGCTGTGTTTTTTTCTTGAAAGATATTACAGACTAGAATGGGAACTGTATATGTAAACACAAGAGAGATTGTAAGTACTGACAGATATTCCAGACAACCAATATTTCACAAAGAATACATAGATACAAATATTATATTTATATAGCATGTATCTATATTATATATAATATAGATATTTTAATATAATACTTCTTGGAAATACTATGCCTTAGTGGAAAAATTATGTGTATATCATATCTATCTATACAGATAGATAAATATCTATCTATAAACATCTATCTATATAGATATGCAATATATATATATATAGCTATATAGATACAAGATTTTCTCACTAAAGCCTAGTATTTCCAATAAATAAAGTAGAAAACCTTGTAATGATAACCTTAATGATACATTTTTAGTTAACAAAAATATTTGTACATTTATTTGAGAAAAAGAATTTAAACCACCAACTTGCTGAAATGGCAGATCGATTTATGATTTAGGCTGCATCAAAGGAATGAAAACACTGGTTAAGATGACCAATATGATGTTTCTCAGAAATATAAATAGTAACTGTTCATTCATAGCATAAGAATGTATATCTGAAACACACTAAAGCTTTTGGTGACTCCAGACGAATCAGATTCCTTTTATGTTACAAATGGTTCCTTATAGTAGCTTCAATAAGGAAAATTCCTCCTGCTAGAATTTAAAATGATGCAAATTAAGATCCAATCTTATAACAATGAAAAGGGCAGCTCCCCCAAAAAACCAGAGTCCTTATCTATGCTGTAAATCTAAATATTTTGTGTATTTGTGTGCTCAGTCCTGTCCACCTCTTTGCAACCCCCTGGGCTCCTCTATTCATGGAATTTTCCAGGCAAGAATACTGGAATGGGTTGCCATTTTCTTCTCTGGGGGACCTTCCCAGCCCAGGAATCAAACCCCCATCTTTTATGTCTCCTGCAATGCAAGCAGACTCTTTATCACTACACCACCTGTGAAGCCATACCACATTTTAATGAAAGGCAGTTAGTTGACACATGTAATAGTTGAATGTTTCACTTCTGATTCTCTCTTTTATCTAAGGAATGTTCTTTCTAAAAGGGAAATGGTTCTGAATAGTATTGAATCTTTACTTCAAAAATTAGCATGCACATACACATACAGTATTCATGTGTGCTCAGTCGCTCAGTCATGTTCTTTGCAACCCTATGGACTGTAGCCTGTCAGGCTCCTCCATCCATGGAATTTTCCAGGGAAGAATAACAGTGGGTTTCTATTTCCTCATCAAGGGATCTTCCTGACTCAGGGATCAAACCCATGTCTCTTGAGTCTCTTGCATAGGCAGGTGGACTCTTTACCCCTGCACCACCTGGGAAGCCTGAAGATGATGATTTCACCATTTACTAAGATGATACTTACCTGATATTTACTTGTATAAATATCAACGCAAATATGATATATAGGTGCCAATTTCAGAGTGGGTTTAATTTATATAGATATTTTCTTCATTCATTTAAATCTTTCTTCAGCTATAAGCTTATTAAATCCTAATCTTGTGGTATTATTTAAGTGGAAGCTATTTTTAAAAATAAAGTTCCAAAAGGTGAGACTCAATTAACAGTTGAAATTCAAATTAAACACCATAAATCTTCTAACCTACATAAAATCCCTGAGATATGTTTTGTAAGCCATGACCTATGAATTCTTTCTGAATTCCAATGTCTTCAAAATAACATTGTCTGCAAGTCTCTGTCTAATTAGAAATGGCAGTTAATAACAACACTTTATATTATGCCACCAACTACCAATTTATTTCAGTGTCATATGTCAATAACGTGAACCAAGCAAAGATTTTGCTCGCACAGAAGTCGCCTCGCCTATCATGATAAGCAGCTGAAAAACACACATAAGCTGTATGAACCCAGCAGAATCCATCTGGTGAACCATCTGTGTGAGGACTCACAAAAATTGTACGCCATCTGTTGTTTCATTTTTGCTAAGACTGCCAACCTTGTCCTCGCTCCATTATCTAACTATTTTCCCTCCCTGTGGACCTCGTCTGTACATTTGCTTTTATTCCCCATTGGTAGCATATATCTAATTTCCAAAACACTCTCATTTTTGAAAGAAATTAATTTATGCATTTAATTTATGCTGTGAAGAATCCAAAAGAATTGCAATAATACCATAGGGTTGTTAGAAAATGAGTGCATTATTATAAATACCAATTCCTGCCTGGTAAAGCTGAAATATATACTTCATGCCAGATTAACTAATTTCAATATCAGTATAGTGTGTAGTATCATGTTTATTTGGTCACCGCTTTATCCTCTAATCTATTATCCATTCTATACCATAATATTACTTCCTAAAACATCCTTGCTGCCCCACTTCTTCCAATCAACACCCATCAATGATTTTTCCATATTTCCCAGAATAAACTCTGATAAGATTTTAGCTCAAATTCTCAGGTCTTCACAGAAGTTTTCTTAACAAACCTGTGGTCATTGTAGGCACAGTCTATACCAGATATACTCACCTGCTACTTGTTCCATTATCTTATTCTATGTTGTCAACATGGCACTTGCATTTCCATTTACTTCTTGCAATTTCATGATTTTTCATGTTGTATGTCTTGTATCCACAAGTAGATAATTAAGCCTCCAGAGAGCTGGAACAATGCCCCCATATGTTTTGCATCTGAGCTCAGAGCAATTTGTGTACATGTTAAAGATGCATTCACTTTCACTTTTCACTTTCATGCATTGGAGAAGGAAATGGCAACCCACTCCAGTGTTCTTGCCTAGAGAATCCCAGGGATGGCGGAGCCTGGTGGGCTGCTATCTATGGGGTCGCACAGAGTCGGACATGACTGAAGTGACGCAGCAGCAGCAGCAGCAGCAGCTGTCCTCTTAAAGAACCTCTGTCCTTATTTTGGTTTAAAGTATGGAAACTTAACTAAGTAACACTTTCTGATTCTATATAGTAAAGATAAATCTTAAAATAATCATATTGTCTTTGATAAACTTCAAATCTGTTTTTATAGACACACATCATAAAGGAAATACTACTCTTGATAAAGCATATCCACTTCACATTTATTTTTTTTTTGACCCTGTCTTCTTAATAAACACCAGCTGCATTTGCTGTGGACCTTTGGAAAAGATAGCATGATCCAGACACCTCCTAAGAGTTAGTCTCTGTTCAAGTCTATAGAGGTGAAACTATATTTTGGGACTTGTCTAAGCATAAGACATATTGTCATGACATCAGACCACATCTGAGGCCAAAGACTTTAATAGAAAACTGTACTGGTTGATCTCCATCTATGTGTGTGTCTGTCTCTTTATATGTATCTAAAACAATATATCTTTGTTTCTGTATCAACTTATGTAAAATGTATCAACAGAAAATATATTTATATATATATAGATAGATATCTATGAATAGTTATAAATAAATAAGGAGATTATGAAATAGTATAGGAGACAATATATAAGTACAGTTGTGAAGAATGCATACTAGCATTTTTAAGTAGAATAAAACCCCATATATCTAAAGATCAGAGAGGAACAACCACATACATTCATGAGGAAAATGAATCAATGGTTTTATGTGTTCCATTGTGAAAGAGCAATTTTCAAAATATGATATATCTTGGATATTAGGAAGAAACGTATAAAGTAATTACAGAAAAATTATAGTCTTTTTGAGAACAGAAAATAGTAAATCACACAACGATTTACTCTGATCAGTTGCTCAGAGAAACTTTCCCCCACCACTGTATCAAAAATAGCCTTATATATCATTTTCTGGTAACTCACTCTTATTATTCTTCATAATATTATCAAGATGTGGTTTTTAACTTATTAAGTTGCTTATCTATTTGCTGTCTTTCTTATATTATATTAGAACACAAACTTTCTCAAAGGTAGAGACTTTGCTTAGGCCCCTTTTGTCCCCTTGTGTGGCCCAAAGCAGGCACTCAATACAGTTATTCTTGTCTAGGAAAGAGTATAGAGGAAACCTTGGAGGGTATCATTTTGTTATATGTATATAAGTGTTAAGTGTTCGTCACTCAGTCATGTCTGACTCTGCTACCCCATGAATTATAGCCCACCAAGCCCTTCTATCCATGAATTTTCCAGGCAAGAATACTGGAGTGGGTAGCTATTTCCTTCTCCAGGAGATCTTCCCAACCCAGGGATCAAACCAAGGTCTCTTGCATTGCAGGCAGAGTCTTTACTGTCTAAGCCACCAGGGAAGCCCCTTCTCTATAGGACAAATCACAGTCCTATGCTCTAAATTCAATTCATATTCCTACTGAGTCAATAGTTCTAAATCCAGTTTAGTTATTGCCTTAAATTGTTTTAAATAACCTCATGAACATTATTCATATTACCCCAGCCTTTCTGGCAAAAGAGAGAATAGCCTCACAATAATTAAAACCACACATTATATGTCTTCTTTATACACTAGAAAAAAATAAGATGTCTTCAGCTTTCTTCCAGTAATTTTTCAAACCTCCCAGCATGTGTTGTAAATATGTTTCATGAACCAATTCTTTGAGACTTGCTGTTGTTGTTCAGTTGCTCAGTCGTTATTGACTCTGTGACCCCATGGACTGTGGCATACCAGGCCTCCCTACTCTTCATCATCTCCTAGAGTTTGCCCAGGTTCAAGTCCATTGCATCAGTGATGCCATGCAGTCATCTAATCCTCTGACAACCTCTTCTCCTTCTGCTCTCAGTCTTTTTCAGAACCAGGGACTTTTCCAGTGAGTTAGCTCTTTGAATCATAAGACCAAAATACTGGAGCTTCAGCATCAGTCCCTCCAAGGAGTATTTAGGGTTGATGATTGAATGACTGGCTCTCCTTGCTATCCAAGTAACTCTCAGGAGTTGTCTCCAGTACCACAGTTCGAAGGCATCAATTCTCTGGAACTCTGCCTCTTTATGGTCCACTTCTCATAACTCCCTGTGACCACTGAGATGACCATAGCCTTGACTATATGGACTTTTGTTGGCAGAGAGATGTCTTTGCTTTTCAATACACAGTCTAGGTTTGTCATAGTGTTACTGCCATGAAACAACCGTCTTCTGATTTCATGGCTGCAGTCACCATCCACAGTGATTTCAGAGCCCAAGAAGAGGAAATTTGTCACTGCTTTCACCTTTCCCCCGGAGAAGGCAGTGGCACCCCACTCCAGTACTCTTGCCTGGAAAATCCCATGGATGGAGCAGCCTGGTAGGCTGCAGTCCATGGAGTCACAAAGAGTCGGACACGACTGCGTGACTTCACTTTAACTTTTCATTTTCATGCTTTGGAGAAGGAAATGGCAACCCACTCCAGTGTTCTTGCCTGGAGAATCCCAGGGACGGGGGAGCCTGGTGGGCTGCCATCTGTGGGGTAGCACAGAGTCGGACACGACTGAAGAGACTTAGCAGCAGTAGCAGCCACCTTTCACCCTGGTATTTATCATGAAGTAATGGGGCCAAATGCCATGATCTTAGGTTTTTTTTAATATTTAGTTGTAAGCCAGCTCTTTCACTCTCCTCCTTCACCCTCATCAAGAGGTTCTTTAGTTCCTCTTCACTTTCTGCCATTAGAGTGGTATCATCTGCATATCTAAGGTTGTTGATGTTTCTCCCATCTATCTTGATTCCAGCTTATAACTCTTCCAGCCCAGCATTTCTCATGATGTGCTCAACCTATAGATTAGACAGACAGGGTACAGCAGATGTCCTGTCTTTCTCCTTTCTCAATCTTGAACCAATCAGCTGTTTCATACAGTGTTCTAACTGTTGCTTCTCGACCTGCATACAGGTTTCTCAGGAGACAGGTAACATGCTCTGGTACTCCCATCTCTCTAAGAGCTTTCCACAGTTTGCCATGATCCATACAGTCAAAGACTTGAGCGTAGTCGATGAAACAGCGGTGGATGTTTTTCTGGAATTCCTTTGATTTCTCTATGATCCAGTGAATGTTGGCAATTTGATCTCTGGTTCCTCTTCTTTTTCTTTGAGCCTTTCCCCCTCTAATTCCATGGCTCTGTGATATGTCACTTGTTACTGTTAATGATAAAAGGAAGAGGCAGTGGTGGGGCTAATCTGATGGAACCTACCAAGGATCACAAAGGCTTTGTTACTGGACTCCATCAAAGGGAACACTCCTGCTGCCTGTTAGTGCTTGCCAAAGCACCAGCCTCCAGCTTTCTGACAGAGTTATTTTCACTGATCATCATAATGGTGCTGTCAATGCCCATTATTGAGAGTCCTGATGTTCTTCTTGTGTTATTTTGAAATCAATGGGATTTATCCCCAATGTTGTAGAAGCTACTGGCAATAACATACCTGAAATGCATGTGTTCGATTTAAGTAGATAATACTGGAAAGATAAAGGACATTTTTTTATTTGAGTCTCATCTTTCATTTCCCTTGGTCTTGCCTAAGGTCTGAGATATATGTCTTTGGCAGCTGAGTTGAGGGATTAACTAAGAGAGAGCTCTGACCCTTTTTCTCTGATCCAGACTCACCATCCTTGAAACAAAACTCTGTATCACAATATCCTTAGTGCAAGTTCTTTCTCATGAGGTACCTTGTTCCCTCACATAAATCTTAGGGTGAGTATAATTTAGTCTCAAGCTGGGATGCCTGCTATAGAAAGTACTGTGACTGAGCAGCACATTGGATCATCAATGAATTTCAAATGCTTTTGAGTCTGTGGTTCGGTATAAAGGGTAAGCATGAAAGGCAATAGCTAGCAGCCTTCTCAGGAGGAACAATATTCAAAGACACTTTGATGGAAAGCAGGTGACTTTTTTTTTTTCTTTTCTTACCTGGAGTGAGGCAGCATAGCAGCACTCCCTCCATACCTCTAAGCCAATGAGGTCGGACATGCAGCAGCAGCCAGCTGTGACCTTAAGACTATGATATTCTGGCATATTTGGGCAAACGGAGTGTGAGGTATCTTCTTTATTTAAGGAATTATTATGATAGGTCTAGTTTGTCAGGTTGCAACTTCTCAAAATCTGGCACCTGTAGAAGTGTGATTTGTGTTACTGGAAGAGATACACAGTGCAACTAAAAATAATAAAATCAACAGATAATTATACAGGCTTAGGATTTCATGTCATGACACATTCAAGCTACAGGACGCTGCCACCTGTTGCTTTGAGACATCCGACAGCCCACCAGGGATTGGAGTAAGGATCTCTAAGGAAAGACTGGATGCTTCCCCAAGAACTCTGTTGGCAAGATACAACCAAAATGTTTGGCTTCTTTATTTTAGTGCAACTAAAAGACATTTGCAAAATATTAGAATTGTTAAAAAGAAAAAAAAAATCTCTGAACATTAGCCAACAAAATATTATATTTGAATGTTAAACATATCTTTTTTACTGTGTGGATCACAATAAACTGGAAAATTCTGAAAGAGATGGGAATACCAGACCACTTGACCTGCCTCTTGAGAAACCTATATGCAGATCAGGAAGCAACAGTTAGAATTGGACATGGAACAACAGACTGGTTCCAAATAGGAAAAGGAATACGTCAAGGCTGTATATTGTCACCCTGCTTATTTAACTTATATGCAAAGTACATCATGAGAAACGCTGGGCTGGAAGAAGCACAAGCTGGAATCAAGATTGCCGGGAGAAATATCAATAACCTCAGATATGCAGATGACACCACCCTTATGGCAGAAAGTGAAGAGGAACTAAAAAGCCTCTTGATGAAAGTGAAAGTGGAGAGTGAAAAAGTTGGCTTAAGACAGTATGGTACTGGCACAAGGACAGAAATATAGATCAATGGAACAAAATAGAAAGCCCAGAGATAAATCCATGCACATATGGACACCTTATCTTTGACAAAGGAGGCAAGAATATACAATGAATTGAAGACAATCTTTTTAACAAGTGGTGCTGGGAAATCTGGTTGACCACTTGTAAAGAATGAAACTAGAACACTTTCTAACACCATACACAAAAATAAACTCAAAATGGATTAAAGATCTAAATGTAAGACCAGAAACTATAGAACTCCTAGAGGAGAACATAGGTAAAACACTCTCTGACATACATCACAGCAGAATCCTCTATGACCCACCTCCCAGAATATTGGAAATAAAAGCAAAAATAAACAAATGGGACCTAATTAACCTTAAAAGCTTCTGCACATCAAAGGAAACTATTAGCAAGGTGAAAAGGCAGCCTTCAGAATGGGAGAAAATAATAGCAATGAAGCAACTGACAAACAACTAATCTCAAAAATATTACAAGCAACTCCTACAGGTCAACTCCAGAAAAATAAATGACCCAATCATAAAATGGGCCAAAGAACTAAATAGGTATTTCTCCAAAGAAGACATACAGATGGCTAACAAACACATGAAAAGATGCTCAACATCACTCATTATCAGAGAAATGCAAATCAAAACCACTATGAGGTACCATTTCACACCAGTCAGAATGGCTGTGATCCAAAAGTCTACAAATAATAAATGCTGGAGAGGGTGTGGAGAAAAGGGAACCCTCTTACACTGTTGGTGGGAATGCAAACTAGTACAGCCACTATGGAGAACAGTGTGGAGATTCCTTAAAAAACTGGAAATAGAACTGCCTTATGATCCAGCAATCCCACTGCTGGGCATACATACTGAGGAAACCAGAAGGGAAAGAGACACATGTACCCCAATGTTCATCGCAGCACTGTTTATAATAGCCAGGACATGGAAGCAACCTAGATGTCCATCAGCAGATGAATGGATAAGAAAGCAGTGGTACATATACACAATGGAGTATTACTCAGCCATTAAAAAGAATACATTTGAATCAGTTCTAATGAGGTGGATGAAAGTGGAACCTATTATACAGAGTGAAGTAAGCCAGAAAGAAAAACACCAATACAGTATACTAACGCATATAAATGGAATTTAGAAAGATGGTAACAATAAACCTGTGTATGAGACAGCAAAAGAGACACTGATGTATAGAACAGTCTTACGGACTCTGTGGGAGAAGGAGAGGGTGGGAAGATTTGGGAGAATGGCATTGAAACATGTGAAATATCATGTATGAAACGAGTTGCCAGCCCAGGTTCGATGCACAATACTGGAGGCTTGGGGCTAGTGCACTGGAACAACCCAGAGGGATGGTATGGGGAGGGAGGAGGGAGGAGGGTTCAGGATGGGGAACACATGTATACCTGTGGCAGATTCATTTTGATATTTGGCAAAACTAATACAATTATGTAAAGTTTAAAAATAAACAAAAATAATAAAAAAAAAAAAGCTCAACATTCAGAAAATGAAGATTATGGCATCTGGTCCCATCACTTCATGGGAAATAGATGGGGAAACAGTGTCAGACTTTATTTTTCTGGGCTCCAAAATCACTACAGACAGTGACTGCAGCCATGAAATTAAAAGACGCTTACTGCTTGGAAGGAAAGTTATGACCAACCTAGATAACATATTCAAAAGCAAAGACATTACTTTGCCAATAAAGGTCCTTCTAGTCAAGGCTATGGTTTTTCCAGTGGTCATGTACGGATGTGAGAGTTAGACTATAAAGAAAGCTTAGCACTGAAGAATTGATGCTTTTGAACTGTGGTGTTGGAGAAGACTCCTGAGAGTCCCTTGGACTGCAAGGAGATCCAACCAATCCATTCTGAAGGAGATCAGCCCTGGGATTTCTTTGGAAGGAATGATGCTAAAGCTGAAACTCCAGTACTTTGGCCACCTCATGCGAAGAGTTGACTCATTGGAAAAGACTCTGATGCTGGGAGGGATTGGGGGCAGGAGGGGAAGGGGACGACAGAAGATGAGATGGCTGGATGGCATCACTGATTCAATGGACGTGAGTCTGAGTGAACTCCGGGAGATGGTGATGGACAGGGAGGCCTGGCATGCTGCGATTCATGGGGTCGCAAAGAGTCGGACATGACTGAGTGATTGAACTGAACTGAACTGAAATTCATTTTTATTTACTCACCTTCCCCTTTCTTCAAAATGCATCCAGATATACTATAGCCAAGTAAAGACATTTCTTATCCTTATATCTAAGGAAAACCCAAGTACATGACTGGAAAGTGCATTTTTATTCAACATGTTTTTGTATACAAAGTGTGAATGAAGGTCTTTCTATATCTTTAAGTAGGGAAATTAAGTACTAAAATGAGAGTTATACCACTAGAAATACATGCCATTCAAAAACCTACAACACTCTTACATGTTTGAGGGGTCATGCCTATAATATTATATCCTCAAAGTTATAATGAGGATATAATATATGGACTACTAAACTGATGCTCTGTAAAAAAAAAAGTGCTCAATATATCTGGCATATTCTGTTTTGCAGCTTATTTGGAAGTGCTTTTACAGTTATTTCCCATGCTTTAATGGGATATGAAAGCATAAGCCTGTCAGGGAAGTATAGTGCAATGCCATATCATTGTTAGATGGATCAGTACTGTCAATGGCTTTACTTGAACTTTATTGATTTACCTTATATTACGTGATACTCTGGTTCACATAATGTATTTAGCTGTGAAGTTGTAGAAACTACCAAGCAACCAGATTTTATAATAAATCTACCTTGTGGTTTGATAGGGACTAAAAATGTGGTGGAAGAAACAACTGCAATAATTAGACAGCCATTAATTCATATCTAGCTGCCTCTAACTATTGCTCTCATACCTAGGCTTTTCCCAAGTAAATTCCTAGATCTTCTCTACAGAAAATGAAACTAATCATCCAACTTTCTCTTGATAGTATTTCCAACGAAGAGTGTTAGAAGTAAAGAGCTTAGTTAAAATACGTAAATACTAGTTGATTATGTCAAGCTACATGACACCTGTGGTTCATAAATTATGCACATACTTGTGGAAGCTACAGTATGATGAGAAAAAGACACATAAGGCAACATAAAAATGTAATAAGAGTACTGAACAAATTTTTCTGAAAAAAGGAATTACTTTTAAACTTCAAAATCTTTAATATAAGCTCCTACAAAAGTGTATGTTCAATAAAAGTTAAGTAATGATAATATTATTATTATTGCATCCATCATTACATGAATAGTTTATGTTTATATGATACCTGGACAACACAAATCAATCACTTGCCATTAAAAAAGAACATTTTCATCTATTTCAATTTTTAGAAGTAATTTCTTAGATAAAATAGCCTCCCATGGCTGTCACATATACTACAGATGTTTATTCTAAGACATAACAGTTAGCACCCTGCATGGAACAATTGATTTGTTCAAGATTGAGAAAGGAGAACAACAGGACAAACTTCATCACCCTATTTATTTAACCTATAGGCTGAGTACATCATGTGAAATGCAAGGCTGGATGAGTTACAAGCTAGAATCAAGATAAGTGGGAGAAACATCAACAACTTCAGATATGCAGATGATACCACTCTAATGGCAGAAAGTGAAGAGGAACTAAAGAACCTCTTGATGAGGGTGAAGGAGGAGAGTGAAAGAGCCGGCTTACAACTAAATAATAAAAAAACTAAGATCATGGCATTTGGCCCCATTACTTCATGGTACATACCAGCAGAAAAGGTGGGAGCAGTGATAGATTTCCTCTTCCTGGTCTCTGAAACCACTGTGGATGGTGACTGCAGCCATGAAATCAGAAGACAATTGCTTCTTGGCAGTGAAGCTATGACAAACCTAGACAGTGTGTTGAAAAGCAAAGATGTCACTTTGCTGACAAAGATCTGTATAATCAAGGCTATGGTCTTCCCAGTGGTCACATAAGGTTGTGAGAGCTGGAGAGTAAAGAAGGTAGAGCACCAAAGAATTGATACCTTCAAACTGTGGTGCTGGAGAAGTCTCCTGAGCATCCCCTGGACAGCAAGAGATCAAACCAGTCAATCTCAAAGGGAATCAACCCTGAATACTCATTGGAGGGACTCATGGTAAAGCTCCACTATTTGGGTCATCTGATGAGAACAGCCAACTCATTGGAAAAGTCCCTGATGCTGAGAAAGATTGAGGGCAGGAGAAGAAGAGGGTATCAGAAGATGAGATGGCTGAATGGCATCACTGATGCAATGGACATGAACTTGGCCAAATCCAGGACATGGTGAGGGGCAGGGAGTCCTGGTATGCTGCAGTCCACGGGGTCGCAAAGAGTCGGACATGACCAGGCACTAAACAACAACAATGCTAAGAAGGTAACAAACTATTTTTATCCTTATATTATTCTAATCTGTAAATCTATTTACTGTGTAGTTTTTTGTTTTTTTTTACAATCCTAGCTATACTATTAGTTTATTCTGAAAAATAATAAAAGATAATAACAATAGATGGAACATTTATTCTTTAAAGGACTGCTTGTTTTAAAATGTATTGAAGGTTAATTTTTCCCTCCATGAATTCATGAAAGCTTAAATGTAGCCTACAAAATGTTAGCCAAGATTTCTCTCATACAGAAAATGCTTTTTCGTTCTGACATGTTCAAGCATTATGATCTGAAGCACTGTTAATTATTTAACATTTTATGTTATTTATTGAGAAGTCTTTTTTCCATTTGACTTATAACCTTTGTGTACAATTTATGGATAATAACTTATTAGTTAATTATATCAACAAAGGATGCTTGATGCCCTCTAAAGGAAATTCAGTTCCATACTCACAGTGTTGCTTCTTTCTTATTCAATGTTTAATGATGACCAGCTGGGGGATAAAGGAGGTGTGTATGTTTGAGCAAATAGTTTTTCTAAATATGAATGACACTCATCTTAAGGCATTTAAGGTAAATGCTAAACTGCTAGTACATTATTGCTATTAATGATAAAGGCTGGCTGAGAAATACAGTTCAGAGGCTACCACGTGGGACTGTAAATTAAGATGTATAAAGGCAGAGGGAGGGATCCAACTCAAGTGGAGGAAAGGAGGGAGTGAAATGTCTGTAGAAATCTTAGAAACAAAGATGCAACTGACCAAACGTTTTGATTTGTATTGTAACCATCCACCAGCAATCCTAGACAATATTAGTTATAAAGAAGTACTTTCTTACTTGGTGAACCGCCCCCCACCTCCCTCCACCTTGGTTCATCATCTCTAACGGGCAAACTTACTGTCACAGGTAACCATGGATGAGACCAGAAAGAGCCACCAGAGGTAGTGTAGAAGGAACTCTTCCTTCCCAGGAAAAAGAAGGAAAAGACTGAGCTTGGCCTGACTTGGATTTTTTTCCAATCTACCAACCATTATTTACCTACCTCCAATGGGACAAAATATTAATACAGAGGTATAATTGTAATTAGGATTCATAATCATGGTAGAAAACATGAAAATCGGAAAGAAATAATCCTTTAAGAAGAATTAGATATATAATAAAGGAAGATGGCAAGAGAAATAAATAAAATATCTAGCCTGAAATTGAACTATTCACAAACACATGAATAGCATTTGGTTTATTTATTTATTTTTCATAGATATTAGGTGAATCCTAGTCCTTGCCTCTGCTTATGACAGTCTCCATGCTCTATTAGTGGTGTGTGAGAGCGTACTTCTTTCACTTTAAGTTACACCACTCCTAGTTTTTATTTCAGGAAAGTATTGCAGGATTTGGAATTTCCATTTCTCTTCCTAGTGATCTGCCATCTTAAAAACAAACTAACATATTTATCTGGCACACTAGCCATATGTTTTAATAATAATATATTAAATGATTAAATAGGTATTTATAGAATCTGAATTTAATGGCTTATGATATTTAGCACTTTTCTAAGACTAGCTTCCAATATGCTGATATGCAGTCTTAGACTAGATGTAGAATTAGACATTAGTGTTTTCTCTTTTGAGATCATAGTAATTTTGGAATTAAAAACTTAATCCAAATGAAATTCTTCAAGTTTCATGATAAAAGGGGGCTTCAAGAATAAGTATTTGTTGGAATAATTTAAATCTTGAGATAAAAATAATTTTACATCAGAAAACAGATCAATAAATATGTAGTGTTTCTAGAAATTACATTTTCCAAATATTAGATGCCATGATAAAATGGAAGTTTGTACTAATTCCCCTCTACACCTTCAGCTCTTCAATGCACACAGACTCATAGCAGAATTCAACTGCTTTCTATTCCGCTATGTACAATATTATATACATTGTTTGTGTATGTTCATTTGTGGATGCTCAGTCCTGTCCTACTATTTGCGACCCCATGGAGTGTAGCCTGTCAGGTTCCTCTGTCCATGAAATTTTCCAGGCAAGAATACTGGACCAGGTTACCATTTCCTACTCGAGGGGATCTTTGCAACCCTGGGATCAAATCGATGTCTCTAGCATCTCCTGCATTAGCAGGTGGATTCTTTACCACTGTGCCACTTGGGAAGCCCTTATTACATAAATTACAAGTGTACAATATAAAGGTTCTATCCCATTTATAGTTAATTATAAAATATTAACTATGTCTCCTGCATTGTACAATATATAGTTTATTTTATACCTACTAGTTTGTGACTTATACTGCTCTAGCCCTATGTTGCCCCTACCCCAGCTCCCTCTCCCCACTGGTAACTCTTTAGTTTGCTTTCCATATCTATGAGCCTGTTTTTCTTTTGTTATATTAATTATCATACTGTTTTTGTCTTTCTGTCTGACTTATTTTACTTGGCATAATGCCTTCCAAGTCCATCTATGTTGTTGTAAATGGCAAACATTGATTTATTTTTATGTCTGAGGAGTATTTGACTGCATAAAGGAAATAAGTGCAATGAATAGGTGAGTTCTATGTTAGAAAGAAATAGATTCTATAACAAAGAAACTGATGCAGAATAACAGGGATAGGGAATGTTGGAGATGACGTGGTATAATTGCAAATAGGATTGTCAAAGCAGGCCGGCCTCAATGGACATACATGAATAAAATCACATGCTTCATTATCAACAAACCAAAAATATTTTAACTGATACAAGACGACAGCCATGCTGAAATTGGATTTACAATAGTATTTTATGTCCTAAATTTAGCAACTGGGGTCAAGGGCAAATAAATGAACAAATTCAAGAATTTATAGTTAATACAACTTTAGAGATGAATACAATGGAATACACACATTTTCAATGGAAAAAATGTGTCAAGAGTTTGAAGGAAGTGAGAATGGTGGAATGGTGGAAAGTAATTCCAGGAAGAGGGAAAAAGAGAAGGCTATATAAGATATTTGCTATTAATACAAAGCAATGAAGTCAGTTTGCTAGGAGCAGAGTCAGTTAGCAAGAGTAGCAGAAAAGGAGGTAGGATAGAAGAAGCCAGATTATATTGTGCCTTCTAAAGCATCACATGAATTTGGCTATTACCAAGTGTGAAAGAAGAGGTCTTGCAGGAATATTGGTCTGAACTTCTGGAAGTTTTGTGGGAGAAGCAGGTTTTTGAGTGGTAGAGGATTCAGTTCAGTATTGGACATGAAGTATTTAGATATGTAGTAGACATTCAAGTGGAGATGTCAAGTAGGCAGATGCATATTTACCTACACTTCAAGAAAGTGGTATACCCTGGAGAGAAATATTTGAGGACAAGAATACAGTGTATATGGGTTTCTCAGGTGGCATTAGTAGTAAAGAACCTTCCTGCCAATGCAGGAGATGAAAGAGACATGGGTTCAATCCCAGGTTAGGGAGATCCCCTGGAGGATGGCATGACAACCCACTCCAATATTCTTGCCTGGAGAATCTCATGGACAGAGGAGCCTGATGGGCTATAGTCTATAAGGTCACAAAGAATGGGACAAGACTGAAGCAACTTGTCATGCACGCATGCATACAATATATATATAGCCATTATAGTGAATTAATTCAACAAAGAAGTGAGTATAAATCAATGTACAAGTGGATAAAACAGAGAATCCTGGACCACTATGTCATGAAAAGATTAGGAGGGAAGACCAGAAGAGGCTAAGATAAAACAAACTGAAGATGTAAGACAACTTGAAATCCCAGAGAAAACAAGAAGGGAAAGTGATCAACAAACATGCTGTGGGTTGTGATTTTTCTGTTAAGAGGGGGACCAAGAATTAGTTTTTATATCAATTTTATATTAATATCCATCAACATGGAAATTGGCCACCTGATGCAAAGAACTGACTCATTTGAAAAGACCCTGATGCTGGGAAAGATTGAAGGTGGGAGGAGAAGGGGAGGACAGAGAATGACATGGTTGGATGGCATAACCGACCCAATGGACATGAGTTTGAGTAAACTCCAGGAGTTGATGATGGACAGGATAGCCTGGTGTGCTGCAGTCTGTGGGGTTACAGGGACTTGGACATGACTGAGTGACTGAACTGAACATGGAAATCACTGGTCAAGTTGACAAAACCTTATTATTTTTTTTTTTAAGAGGGACAGATAACTAACTTAAGTAGGCTTAAGAGAGATAAGGAGAAACAAAACTAGGACAGTAAATATAAGCAACTGTTTCAAAGAATTTTGCTGTAAACATGAACATAAATATACAGAAATAACTGGAAGAGGAATGAGAATCAAGATACAGCTTTGTTTGTTTGTTTGTTTTAATGGGAAAAACAGCAGCATGTTTGTCACCTAATATAATTGATCCAAGAAGAGGAAAGAAATGATGATGCTAAAAAGGAAAAATTTGCTGGAGGATTGACCTTGAGTTGACTAGAGCAGACAGAAAATGCTTCATAATAGAAGAATTAGCTGGAAATTGAAGCAGGAGGAGTTCATTTACTATTATCAGGAAAAAAAAAAGCAACAAATTAGTAGATATGGGTGATAGTTGAAAAATAAATGTGAATGTGGAAATCTGTGGGCATTTTTTTTATTTGCTTTAAATTCTTTACCAAAGTAAAAAGCAAGTTCAGCAGCTGAAAATAATGATGAGGGACAGATGTTGAAGTTTGAGAGAGGAGAAGGCATGTAAGAACTCTAGAGGGTAGATGGATGAGGCAAATTTATAATTATTGCTAGGCAGAATTCAGAACATAGTCAAATTGATGATAATAAATTAAAAAGGAGAGCTGTCACCTATATGGTCCTCCTGTATGAAGACATTCTCAAAAAAGACATTTCAGAAATATTTATTTTATATCATAGAAATCCCCTAATTATGACGGGACCTTAGTGCCAGAATGGGAATCATTTAGAATCTGGTACATACTCAAGAACCATTTTGGTAATTTTATAACTGTGGACACTACTGGTCATATTTAGAGAACTAAATATATGTCAGGTGCTAGACTATCCTTTAGATTTAACACTTCATCTATTCTTCATAACAAAATTACAAAACAAAACTCTAATTTTTAGACTAGCAAACTGACATTTGGAGGAATTCAGTAACTTGTCTAACACTCAAACTTGAAAGATCATTGTCTTAAGATTTAAATCCATGCAGTAACATAATCTGTCACTTCCCAATAGACTACTTGAAGAATATATTCCTATTTTACAAATTACTGCTTTCAGAAACCCATTACAGGTCTGACTTTCTTCATTTAATTCAGGTTTTGTGTCCTGTAAATATCCTTCTTGTTTTTAGAGATGTAATTAAACTGTAATTAATCATTTACTAACTTTCAGTATTCCTACTGAACAATTTTGAGACTGTATCATGTTTACATAAACATCTTAGGAAATTTATTAATAATTCCTCTCAGTAAACACCTTCCCAATCTGAAAATCCCGTCACTCTCTCTCCTATTTGCTCTTTCTAGGGCCCGGTTATAACCTGTCATTTCCTAGTCAATTTCTTTTTGAACTTCTAACCTTCTGTTTATTTCTTCTATTCTCCTTTCCTTAGAGGCCTTTCTTTGAAAATCAGTCTCCATGTACCACACTGCAGATTTCCTGCCACAAATTTCAGAAATAATAACTCACAATTCCTTTATCTGCTGACACTTCCCCCATTTTCTTCACTTGTTACCATCACTATGACCCAGCTAATATCCTAGATTCCAGAGTTAGCTATCACACTAGCTGACTTATATGACATTTAGCCTTTACTCTAAGCAGTAATTTTATTTAGCATCTAAGGTATGCAAGGTAGTGAACATACATGAATAAAATCACATACTTCATTATCACCAAACCAAAAATATTTTAACTGATGCAAGACAACAGATGAAAAAGCCATTCTGAAATTGAATTTACAATAGCATTTTATGTTCTAAATTTAGAAACTGGGATCAAGGTCAAATAAATGAACAAATTCAAGAATTTATAGTTGATACAACTTTAAAGATGATTACAAGTTCTCTAATAAGTCTACACAGAGACCTTTTTATTTATCATTAACTGTCTCTTCAATTGAACACAAGAATGGCTTAAATCTGAGCATCAAACCATATGGAAAATACATTTCTTTTTCATTCAGTATGCTGAGATTCTCATATGATGAGATTGCTAAGTCACTTCAGTCGTGTCCGACCCTGTGCGACCCCATAAACGGCAGCCCACCAGGCTCCCCCGTCCCTGGGATTCTCCAGGCAAGAATACTGGAGTCAGTTGCCATTTCCTTCTCTAATGCATGAAAGTGAAGAGTGAAAGTGAAGTCGCTCAGTCTTGTCCGACTCTTAGCGACCCCATGGATTGCAGCCGAACAGGCTCCTCCATCCATGGGATTTTCCAAGCAAGAGTACTGGAGTGGGGTGCCATTGCCTTCTCCGATGTGATGAGAAGCCCATGGGAAATGAGACTGACTAAGATAGGGCAGAAAGTGAAGAAGAACTAAAAAGCCTCTTGATGAAAGTGAAAGAGGAGAGTGAAAAGTTGGCTTAAAGCTCAACATTCAGAAAACTAAGATCATGGCATCCGGTCCCATCACTTCATGGGAAATAGATGGGGAAACTATCAAACATTATGTTTTTGGGCTCCAAAATCACTGCAGACGTTGATTGCAGACATGATATTAAAAGACGCTTGCTCCTTGGAAGGAAAGTTATGACCAACCTAGATAGCATATTCAAAAGTAGAGACATTACTTTGCCAACAAAGGTCCCTCTAGTCAAGGCTATGGTTTTTCCAGTAGTCATGTATGGATGTGAGAGTTGGACTGTGAAGAAGGCTGAGCACTGAAGAATTAATGCTTTTGTGGTGTTAGAGAAGACTCTTGAGAGTCCCTTGGACTGCAAGGAGATCCAACCAGTCCATTCTAAAGGAGATCAGTCCTGGGTGTTCTTTGGAAGGAATGATGCTAAAGCTGAAACTCCAGTACTTTGGCCAGCTCATGTGAAGAGTTGACTCATTGGTAAAGACTCTGATGCTGGGAGGGATTGGGGACAGGAGGAGAAGGGGACAACAGAGGATGGGATGGCTGGATGGTATTACCAACTCGATGGATTTGAGTTTGAGTGAACTCTGGGTGTTGGTGATGGACAGGGAGGCCTGGCGTGCTCCAATTCATGGGGTCACAAAGAGTCGAACATGACTGAGAGACTGAACTGAACTGAACTGAATCAAATTCAGGGTATATCTAAATTATACAGTAAGCATGGAAATGTCTTCTTACAAAATTTTCCTAATTTTTGAACCTGCTTTTTGTCTCTTATATTCTTTCAAACTCTCCTCTCAACATCCACTCAGGTAATGATCTAAAATTCACTCACATTAAGTTGTAAATAAATGAAAAACTATGTTGCTCCTATTGAATTTTTAAGTTCAAAATATTAAACAAAATAAATGAATATCTAAAGATATTTAAGGTACAACCAATAGAATGATCATCTATGATGCAGAGCAAAAGACCAATCTTTGTTGACTGGCTAAAAGCCTGCCAACACGAATCTGTTAGAGACAGTGTTTGTCCTAGCAAATGAAGATACAGTAAGCAAGTAGCATTTGGTGATTGCACAAAAGTTTGCTGATATTAGGTATTTAAAAGTAAAAATAGTTTGATAAATAATGATGTAAAACCTATATGCCATCAGTCACCAAATTGTCCTTAAATGTATTGACTAACAAAGAATATGAGATTGTGGAAAATCACTGAAAAGCCATTTATTATACTTAGCTAATTTTAGTGATATAAATTTTACTGCTCTTAACCAGTCACATTTTGCAAATTTTCTTCTCAGTGTCTCTATTCTGACTGCCAACATGGGTGCTAATTAGCATCAATTTTGCTGGTAATATTTTTCTCCTCTTGGGGACTGAGTACAGCTGTTCACTAGGAACAGAAATGAGAGTACCCCCTGATTTCTGTGGACCAGTGGACTGTGGTAATTGATTTTAGTCATAGCTAATCCAAGTTAGTTTAGAACTCCATAACTGACTATATATCCTATTTGTGATCCCATTAACCATCAAGCTTGCCTGAGGTGACAAGGAAAACAACTCAATAGCACCAAACTCAGTCACCATGGAAAATAAACTCACCTACTGTGGAGTGACAGGATTCACTTGGGAACCAGGCTTCTGTAACTCAGTACATTTTCAAGAAGCTCTCTTCAAGCACTTAATGAAATGGAGTTTTCTTTATGACTTTCATTTAAAAATACATTATGAAAGCCACTTGGCTCTTCTTGGTTCTTGCCAAGTTTTGGATACCTGATTTTCAGACCCACAGCAGAGCTATAACTAATTTTATATATTATGAACATATGATTTCATTTCAATTTATGGCAGCAAGTATCCAAGTTTGAAACTCATTCATTACAGAGGACAAATACTGTTATCAACTCAGCATACTGTGAAGGGAAGCATTTAACAAAACATCAGTGTCTGGTAAGATGGTTAAAATTTTGTTTTTAATTTTAAAATAGAACTTTTACTTCTATGGGGGTACTTGATGAATATTATTGTATATGAAAATTTCTTGTTGCCTCTAATAAATATCTACCTGAGCATATTACCACTGATATGATTACCACTGATGATTACCACAAATAAATCATCACCACTAAAGACTTTCCAAACACTTCCCTATAAATACTCTGCAAATTCACAATTTAGTCTAGAAATTATTCACCTTCTTTCCCACATCTTCTTTGTCACTGAACACTAACATTTCTCCCTTCAAATAGTCTAACTTGTTTTATTCCCTGTGAGTAAACTCCAGAGATCAAATTGCCAACACCTGTTGGATCACAGAAAAAGCAAGAGAATTCCAGAAAAACATCTGCTTCTTTGACTACGCTAAAGCCTTTAACTGTGTGGTTCACAACAAACTGTGGAAAATTCTTGAAGAGTTGGAAATAAAAGTTATCTGCCTCCTGAGAAAACTATAATGCAGGTCAAGAAGCAACAGTTAGAAATAGACATGGAACAGACTGGTTCAAATTAAGAAAGGAGTACATCAAGTCAGTATATTGTCACCCTGCTTATTTAACTTATTTGCAAAGTACATCATGTGAAACGCTGGGCTAGATGAAGCACAAACTGGAATGAAGAATGATTGATTGATTGAAAGTCTCTCAATCATGTCTGACTCTTTGCTACCCCATGGACCATATGGTCCATGGAATTCAGGCCAGAATACTGGAGTGGGTAGTCGTTCCCTTCTCCAGGGGATATTTCTAACCCAGGGATCTAACCCCAGTTCCCCACACTGAGGCAGATTCTTTACCAGCTGAGCCAAAAGGGAAGGCCAAAAATACTAAAGTGGGTAGACTATCCCTTCTCCAGTGGGTCTTTCTGACTCAAGAATTGAACCAGGGTCTCATGCATTGCAGATGGATTCGTTACCAACTGAACTATCCGGGAAGCCTTAAAGCTTTGACTAGATGAAACTTTGTCAGCCAAGTAATGTCTCTGCTTTAGTATTCAAGATTTGTGGGAGAAATACCAGTAACCTCAGATATGCAGATGACACCACTCTCATGGCAGAAAGAAAAGAGAAGCTAAAGAGCTTCTTGATGAAGGTGAAAGAGGAGACTGAAAAAGCTGGCTTTAACTTCAACATACAAAAAATGAAATTCATGGCATCTGGTCCCACCACTTCATAGAAAATAGATGGAGAAACAATGGAAACAGTGACAGACTTTATTTTTTTGGGCTCCAAAATCATTGCAGATGGTGACTGCAGTCATGAAACTAAAAGATGCTTGCTCCTTGGAAGAAAAGCTATGAAAAACCTAGACAGCATATTAAAAAGCAGAGACATTATTTTGCTGACAAAGTTCTGTCTAGTCAAAGCTATGGTTTTTCCAGTAGTCCTGTATGGAAGTAAGAGTTCGACCATACAAAAGGCTGAGCGCCAAAGAATTGATGTTTTTGAACTGTGGTGCTGGAGAAGACTCTTGAGAATCCCTTGGACTGCAAGGAAATCAAACCAGTCAATCCTAAGGAAATCGGTCCTGAATACTCATTGGAACGACTGATGATGAAACTCAAACTCCAATACTTTGACCACATGATGCGAAGAACTGACTCATTTGAAAAGACCGCGATGCTGGGAAAGATTGAGGGCAGAAGGAGAAGGGGATAACAGAGGATGAGATGGTTGGATGGCATCATGGACTTGAGGGGCATGAGTTTGAGCAAGCTCCAGGAGATGGTGAAGGACAGGGATGCCCAGTGTGCTGATGTCCATGGGGTCACAAAGAGTCAGACACAACTGAGTGACTGAACAGCAGCAAAAAAAAAAACTCCTTTTCATGGCATCCCTGAATTATAGGGGCCACCTCACGACTGTATTACCTGCCTTTAGTCCAGGAGTGCCCCACCTTGGTTCAGCCAGGGAAAATTTGAAAAATATGGATACGTGAGTTCCAGTCCAAGAACATCTGATTTAATTGGTTTATGGGGCATCCCAGACACTGGGTTTTTCTGAAGTTCACCATGTGAGTTTAATATTCAGGTTGAGAACAATGGCATCTAGTTTCTCTTCAGTATTATCACCAGGGTTATCACATCAGGATTCTTATCAGCTAAGGAACCGATAGTTCCATTTATTTGCTGCAGTAGCAGGTTTAAATACCTTCACCTGTGTTTTAAAGTCTGCCTTTTTTAAGCCACAACCCTAATGATCCTAATCTTATTTCCATATATAACTCCTACATTTGGTTTTCTGGAACCAGACCTATGCATATGAATGTTCACAGCAGCTTGACTTGTAGCGATCAAAAACTGAAACCAGCCCAGATGTCCTTCAACAGATGAATGGTTAAACAAACTGTGGCACATCCACATCATTGACTGCTACACAGTAATGAAAAGGAAACTATTGATATATACAATGACTTGGATGAATCATCAGCCAGCTATATGAAGTGAAAAAAGTCAAAATGTTAGTATACAATTCCATTTATGTAACATTTTTGATGTGACAGAATTTACAAAATGGAAGACAAATTAGTGGTTGCCAGGGGTTGGGGACAAGTGGGAGAGATGAGGGGAAAAGGGAAGGAGATGAGTTGCAGTTTGGTTTTGAAAAAGCAAAACAGAGAACTTGTGATGTTTGAGCTGTTCAGCACCTTGACTTTGGTGGTGGATACACCAGTATTCTTCCCTGGAAAACTCTATGGACAAAGGAGCTGGGTAGCCTACAGTCTATGGCATTTCAAAAAGTTGGACACAACTGAGTGACTGAGTGCACACACACACACACACATACACACCCCAACCAATATAAGTGATAAAATTGCAAAAAAAAAATTTTCACACAAACAAAAAAACTACATAAGTCTTGAAAATCTGAATAAGCAGATTGTATTAATTCTGATGTTCCATAATATTATTCCATAGTTTTACCAAATATTACCACTTTGGTAATATTATTTCATGTAAAATAGCATGTGAAGCTGTTATCTCAATAAAATTATTGAGACAATTTTTTAAATTCAAAATACAAATTAAAATAATTTTTTATTAAGTTAAAATTTTGAATTAAAAATATCCTACCCATTTTTCAAGGCCCAACCACATACTGTCTATTTGCACACATTTTGTTCATTACTCAACAATTTCTTAGAGAATTATCAAAGTTAGGAATTGCACATAATATAAAGTCTGTTTGTATATGCTAGTGTTTTTCCCATGAAGGCCTAACTCTATACTATTCTTTTCTTTGATATGGATTAAGCAATTGATAACTGATATCAATTTGCTATCTACCATGTTTCCCTTTACATAACAAGTTATTAGTAAATTAAATATGTAAAAGGAAACATCGTAGATTTCATTCACACTTTTTCCATAAAAAATTATCCACTTGCAGTTGGAGAAAGGGCACCTTGCTATACTTTCCATTTTCTATTTTGATATACTTACTTCCTCTTTTTAAACCTTTTTTTTTTTTTTTAAACTGAGGAACAATGTACATACAGAAAAGAAGACATATCCTAAGGATCCAACTCAATAGACATTTATAAGCTGAGATTTTACACATCCATGTAACGGAAAACCAGATCAAGAAATAGAACCTAAGGAGAGTTCCAGAATATTCTCATACTCCCTTATACTTAGTACAAACCCCAGGGGTAACCAGTGTGGTTTTTAGACAGTATATCATGCAATATGCTTTGTTGCTGGCTTCCTTTGTTCAGCAATGCTTGTTCAATTCATGCAGATTGTGTATGTTGTGCTATATTGTATTGGGTGAATTTCCATTTTACTTTTGATGACCATTTGAGTAGTTTCTAGTTGTGGCTAATATGGATAGTGTTGCTATGAATATTTTTGTCTGTACCCTAATTAACACTTCCTGAAGATCAATTTGCTCCTCATCTTCATCCTCCTTTCTTTTTAAATGATACTTAGAAAATGATACTTCATTACATAAGCAAAAATGATCTTTTTCTGCAGATAGTAGAAAGTCAAGCAGATCTGAAAAAGAAAAATAATTCAGAGATTCATTTTTCAGTTTCCACTTTCAGGAAAGATATATGACACCTAAGCCCTTAATTATCTTTTCTATTTCAAGAAGTTGTATGAGACAGAACAGAAGCATAGATGTGAAAATTTCAGGCATCAAGAGTGAAAGTAATGCTTCCTGTTAGGTGGCTCTGAAGATTCAATAGGGACTCCAAGAAGCTCTCCCTTCCTTTATGAGGCAGACTGAACAAGATAAATTACCTATTTGCTCTGAAATTTATAAACAACAAAGGAAACTTTTAGCAAAACTAATTATAAAAATAAAGTGGATTGTTCCCCTAGCTCATGACTTCTCTGATTTAGCATGGCTAATGCAACCGAAGGTCAATTGCAAATAGCACTAATTAAATAGCATTCATTTTGCATCTATCCACTTAATCTGGCCCCAAAACAGTGAAAAAATGGAATGGCATTACTTTTATCTTCAAGAAAGGTTGAAAAATAGTTAGAAAAATAACTAATATATTTAATACTAGGCACACTTTTCCATCTGTAAGGCATACAATGAATTAGTATTGAATTTGATACATTGTAAAATAATAATGAACAATAACATGTAATTTGATTTAAAGCTGAATCATATAACCTAAGTAGTTTAGAGCAAGGGTTCTGTGAAGGCTGAGGTAATCATGAAAGTTCCTCAGCAGTTAAGGAATTTGTATAGAAAGATAATTTACTCAGATAAAGAGAGAAGGAGGTGACAGATGACTGAGGAAAGGTAACTAATTCTAAACCTAATTCCAACTATATCATATGCTAACTGATATTTCTACAGTACTGAAGTATGAATCAAATGGCATTGGAAGGATTGAGAGTATTGCAGTCAGGGTACAGTGAAGTAGTCTAACATTATAACTAGAACAGAATTAGGTGATTTGCAAGGGTAGAAATGGAAGCAACTTTAACAGCCCGCTGTATGTTCTTTAATCAATTTTTCAATAATGGAGTATCAGTCCTCATATTTTTATAATAAAGTGACTTTTTACTCTGAAGCTTGGTTTCAGATGAAATGACGTTCCAGAACTTCAACTAGAAAGCATTGTTCTGCATCATAATCTGTATTAATTCATTCATACTGGTGTAGTGTTTGGAGACATTTTTAACACATTGAAACTTCTGTTTAATCAGTTAATTGATTACTAGATATTTGGCTCTGCACAAAATGTCCATTGAGATATTTTAGTATACACTAAAAGGTTTAAAATGTGATTTTATAAAAAAACATCTGTGAGCACATTTGGTCATGACAAATGGTCCTTGATATTTGCTCCTGTAAAAAAACCTCCACATTTAGAAAATGTTCCTGGAATCAAATAGTCCATAACAGTTGCTTATACTTTTGGTTTACAGGGTTGAAAAATTTAAAAAATACTACCATGTTTTATTGGTCCAATAAACATTTTCTAGCTCTATTGCCAATAGCAACTCTCTTTCCTTGGCAGTCTAGCTAATAATGGCATATAGGGTTAGGTAGCTGCATCAGGATTTAAACCTTGCAGAAGAGTGGGGTTTATGTTAATTATGCATACAAGAAATAGGCCTACAGATAGAGAAATGCACAGAAAATAAAGGATGAGATTTTGTGTTGGTTGGTGCACTAATATTTCCTTAGACATTTGAATTGATGTGGCTGGTTTCAACAATGGTAGAATTTGAAAGGAAGAGCTAGGTCAAGTGCAAGGTAAAATGGCCTGCATATGGGCCTGCAAATGGGCTGCCATAAACAATTTACAGAGTGTATTGCTTGTTCAGAAGGAGTGAGATGGGTGTGACTCTCTTACCACATAGTGGTTGGGTGTAAAATGCCCCATTTGACGGGGGTGTTTTGCATCTAATCAACCCCCCACAACTATCCCATCATCCAGGGTTAATGGTGATGTTTTCCTTGAATCAATGTCCTGTAAAGGTATATTTGTGGTAGATTGCATGAAATGTTTGCCATTATTTGGGGAAGTTTTAGGGGGTGTGACTTCCACACATCCCTGTCAATAAGCATGGACCACCACACTCTTGGCTGGTGATTACCAACCCAGTGCTTGATCCAGTCATATTGAACCAGGTTTCTAAACCATAAGGTATTAGGAAGAATTCCCCTACCAGGAAATCAGTGACCATAGGCCAGTCAACTATAAAATCCAAAGAAAATATGACATCTTTTTGAAAATATTCAGTGGAATGTGGTAGAAATACTATAATCATGGAGGCAAAAATGCCAGTGCTAAATTATAGTGGTTTGGGTTACCATTTCGAGATAGGTGTGAAAGGTACTGGTGCTCTGATGAGAGGAAAATCTTCAATGCCTGATGCATAATTAGACAGAGTTTGGATAGTATTGCAACCATTCAGGATAATGCAGGGAAATATCAATTTTCCTTCCTTCCTTCCTTTCCTTTCCTTACTTCCCCTTCAATGTTGGTGTTGAAGGGAAAGTAAGAAAAACCCTGAATAGGTCAAAATGACATACAGAAAAAGACCAAATGCAACACCATCAGAGGTACATTCATAAACTCTCCACAATGTTTGTGATAAAGAGGTCCTGTTAATAGTACCATAAAGAAAGTCATTGAAGAGGTAAATAGAATTCAGAACAGACATCAACCTCCAAACCCAACTTCATTGCATGGAGTTGAAATTCCAGAGGAATATAACATGACCAGAATCACAGAATAATTTCTTATGCAAGATTCCAGTGTTCAACATGATAAAAAAAAACTTATTTACTCAACTTATGACATTATTCAATATTTAAGTGTCAGTACCACATTATTCAATGATGACACCTTCAAGATGGCACCAACAGAGTTCACTCATCTACTGTGCATAATGTATTATTGAGTTATACTATGCCACTGATTGGGCATGCCAGGTGGCACTAGTGGTAAAGAACCTGCCTGCAATTCGGGAAATGTAAGAAATGTGAGTTGGATCCCTGGGTTGGGAAAATTCCCTGGAGAAGGGCATGGCAACTCATTCCAACTCATTCTCTTACCTGGAGAATCTCCATTGACGGTTAGCCTGACTGGCTACAGCCCATAGATAGGGTAACAAAGAGTCAGACACGACTGAAGCATCTTAGCACACATGCCATTAATTTATGCACTGACAATGAAAATTGGATTAAAGATTTACTGAGCATGGGCCTACCCATCAGAACAAGACCCAGTTTCCCCCTCAGTCACTACTCCCATCAGAAAGCTCCCATAAGCCTCTTATCCTTCTCCAACAGAGGGCAGACAGACTGAAAATGACATTCATAGAAAACTAACCAATCTAATCACATGGACCATAGTCTTGGATAACTCAATGAAACTATGAGCCATGCTGTGTTGGGCCACCCAAGACAGACGGGTCATGGTGGAGAGTTCTGATAAAATGGAGTCCACTAGAGAAGGGAATGGCAAACCACTTCAGTATTCTCACCTTGAGAATCCCATGAACAGTACTAAAAGGCAAAAAGATAGGACACTGAAACATGAATTCCCCAGGTCAGTAGGTGCCCAATATGCTACTGGAGATCAGTAGAGAAATAACTCCAGAAAGAATGAAGAGACAGAATCAAAGAAAAAACACCACCAGTTGTGGATGTGACTGGTGATGGAAGTAAAGTCTGATGCTATAAAGAGCAATATTGCATAGGAATCTGGAATGTTAGGTCCATGAATCAAGGCAAATTAGAAGTGGTCAAAAAGGAGATGGCAAGAGTGAAAATCGACATTCTAGGAATTAGCAAACTGAAATGGACTGGAATGGGTGAATTCAACTCAGATGATCATTATATCTAATTCTGTGGTCAAGAATCCCTTAGAAGATATGGAGTAGCCATCATAGTAAACAAAATAATCTGGAACGTAGCACTTTCCTTCAATCTCAAAAATGACAGAATGATCTCTGTTTATTTCCAAGGCAAACCATTCAATATCACGGTAATCCAAGCCTATGCCCCAACCAGTAACACTGAAGAAGCTGAAGTTGAACGGTTCTATGAAGACCTATAAGACCTTCAAGAACTAACACCCAAAAAAGATGTATTTTTCATTATAGGGGACTGGAATGCAAAAGTAGGAAGTCAAGAAACACCTGGAGTAACAGGCAAATTTGTCCTTGGAGAACAGAATGAAGCAGGGCAAAGGCTAATAGAGTTTTGCCAAGAGAATGCACTGGTCTTAGGAAACCCTCTCTTCCAACAACACAAGAGAAAACTCTACACATGGACATCAACAGATGGTCAACACTGAAATCAGATTGATTATATTCTTTGAAGCCAAAAATGGAGAAGCTCTCTTAAGTCAGCAAAAGCAAGACCAGGAGGTGACTGTGGCTCAGATCATGAACTTCTTATTGCCAAATTCAGACTTAAATTGAAGAAAGTAGGGAAAACCACTAGACCACTCAGGTATGATCTAAATCTAATCCCTTATGATTATACCATAAGAGTGAGAAATAAATTTAAGGGACTAGATCTGATAGACAGAGTGCCTAATGAACTGTGAATGGAGGTTCGTGACATTGTACAGGAGACAGAGATTAAAAGCATCCGCAAGAAAAAGAAATGCAAAGAAGCAAAATGGCTGCCTGAGGAGGCCTTACAAATAGCTGTGAAAAGAAGAGAAGCAAAAAGCAAAGGAGAAAAAGAAAGATATACCCATTTGAATGCAGAGTTCCAAAGAATAGCAAGGAGAGATAAAAAAACCTTCCTCAGTGATCAGTGCAAAAAATAGAGGAAAACAATAGAATGGAAAAGACAAGAGATCTCTTCAAGAAAATTAAGGATACCAAGGGAATATTTCATGCAAAGATGGGCTTGATAAAGGACAGAAATGGTATGTCTCTAACAGAAGCAGAAGATATTAAGAAGAGGTGGCAAGAATACACAGAACTGTACAAAAAAAGATCTTCATGACCCAGATAATCATGATGGTGTGATCACTCACCTAAAGTGAGAAATCCTGGAATGCGAAGTCAACTGGGCCTTAGGAAACATCACTATGAATAAAGCTAGGGGAGGTGATGGAATTCCAGTTGAGCTATTTCTAACCCTGAAAGATGATGCTGTGAGAGTGCTACACTCAACGTGCCAGCAAATTTGGAAAACTCAGCCTTGGCCACAAGACTGGAAAAGGTCAGTTTTCACTCCAATCTCAAAGAAAGGCAATGCCAAAAAATGCTCAAACTACCACACACTTGCACTTATCTCATATGCTAGGAAAGTAATGCTCAAATAATCGAAGCCAGGATTCAACAATATGTGATCTGAGAACTTCCAGTGTTCAAGCCGGTTCTGAAAAAGGCACAGAAACCAGAGATCAAATTGCCAACATCCACTGGATCATTGAAAAAGCAAGAGAGTTCCAGAAAAACATTTATTTCTGCTTTATTGACTATGTCAAAGCCTTGATTGTGTTGAATCACAACAAACTGTGGAAAATTCTGAAAGAGATGGGAATACCAGACCACCTGACCTGCCTCTTGAGAAATCTGTATGTAGGTCAGGAAGCAACAGTTTGAACTGGACATGGAACAACAGACTGGTTCCAAATAGGGAAAGGAGTACATTAAGGCTGTATAATGTCACCCTGGTTATCCAGAGTACATCATGAGAAACACTGAGCTCGATGAAGCACAAGCTGGAATCAAGATTGCCGGGAGAAATATCAATAACCTCAGATATGCAGATGACACCACCCTTATGGCAGAAAGGAAAGAAGAACTAAAGAGCCTCTTGATGAAGGTGAAAGAGGAAAGTGAAAAAGTTGATTTAAAGCTCAACATTCAGAAAACTAAGATCATGGCATCCAGCCCCATCACTTCATGGCAAATAGATGGGGAAACAGTGGAAACAGTGGAAACAGTGGCTGACTTTATTTTTCTGGGCTCCAGAATCACTGCAGATGGTGATTGCAGCCATGAAATTAGAACATGCTTACTCCTTGGATGAAAAATTATGACCAACCTAGATAGCATATTCAAAAGCAGAGGCATTACTTTGCCAACAAAGGTCTGTCTAGTCAAGGCTATGGTTTTTCCAGTAGTCATGTATGGATGTGAGAGTTGGCAGCCATGAAATTAGAACATGCTTACTCCTTGGATGAAAAATTATGACCAACCTAGATAGCATATTCAAAAGCAGAGGCATTACTTTGCCAACAAAGGTCTGTCTAGTCAAGGCTATGGTTTTTCCAGTAGTCATGTATGGATGTGAGAGTTGGACTATATAGAAAGCTGAGCACCGAAGAATTGATGCTTTTGAACTGTGGTGTTAGAGAAGACTCTTGAGGGTCCCTTGCACTGCAAGGAGATCCAACCAGTCAGTCCTAAATGAAATCAGTCCTCATATTCATTGGAAGGACTGATGTTGGAGCTGAAACTCCATAACTTTGTCCACCTGATGTGAAGAGCTGACCTATTTGAAAAGACAATGATGCTGGGAAAGATTGCAGGTGGGAGGAGATGACAGAGGATGAGATTGTTGGATGGTATTACTGACTCAATGGACACAAGTTAGAGTAAACTCTGGAAGCTGGTGATGGACAAGGAGGCCTGGGTTTCTGCAGTCCATGGGGTAACACTGAGTCAGACACGGCTGAGAGAATGAATTGAACTGGACAATGAAAAGGCTAGGAAATATTTGCATTTGCATGGGAAAGAAATCTTGACAGTAACCCCTTCATTGTGCTTGATGGCTTTCAAGTTTGTAAATGTGAACATAGTTTGACTACTCCTATTAAATGCACAAATCAAAAGGTACTTTTTTTTTTTTTTTTTTACATTTCACAATCACTTAAGTGATTGTATCTTTTTTGGTGAAAAGTATCTTCTTTGGTTCTAACTCATGAGTATATGACAATGGAGAGTCATCCATTGTAACTGTGCATCCATTTTGGGACTTCCTTTGTACCTGTCGAAGATGTAAATGAAATGAGTATACTATGAAGAATCCAGAAAATTTAGATGACCTAATGGATCATATTGAGACGATGTACATCTGTGGAAGGCATGGCACAGACAAAACAAGACCAGGAACTCCAAGATTTCCAGAAGAAACTTGAAGTCTTTATAAGTCAGTACTGAGTGGTGATCACAGGATGAACAAGGCTAGTGGAGGCTGGCAGAGCAAATTTCAGAAGCTTATGGTAGTGCCTTATCCTTTAATTTGGAGATTTATTGAAGTGTTGAAAGATGAACAGAAAAGCAACAGACAAGTTACCACCCAGGTTTTAAACTCTCTGTCAGGCAATTCGATCCCCCCTCCCCGCCCCCAACACCCTGGACTCTCACCTACAAATACCCTGGATACATTAAATGTACCTTAAGTACTGTAAGTCTGATTTAACAACCAAGAACAAACTGCTTGTATATGATGACTATAGCTCTGTACATTGTATTAACTTATACCAGCCAGAGTAATGGTTGAATAAAAACGTACCTTGATGGCCTTTAAATGTTGAACTACTATCTGCACATCTAGATGTTTGCACAGGCTAGTTTCTGCTCATAGGAAAATTCTTGTATTTCATAGAATTTCTGAGTCAGCAACTTGATCTGCAAGCAACTTTGACCTAATCCTATTCAGATTATCAGCTTGGGTTTAAAAACCTATGCTTATCCATACATTTAGATAAGTCATTATATCAATTTGAAAATATCTTTCTTCCATCTTGAAAGCTGTCTGGAAAATAAATATCCAATGTCTGTCTTTCAAGTCTCTCTGAAGACATCTCTCTATTTCAAACATTTTTGCTCTCTCAGTTCCTACTTTGAAATTGCTGTCAATTGTATTCATAGAATTTCAGTCAGTGAAAGGAAGTCAAAGTCTAGGCAGCACAATAAAGAGTTAATTCATATTCACCAACATAAGATGTTTCAGTCTTATGTTAATGTACATATCCTCCAGGATAAATGACTTGGAGGCTGCACTTTAGAACTAACACCACTTTGCATATCATACAGTGCCTTGCACACAGCATGACTGTAATGGAGAATTGGGAAACCAAATGAAATATTCTGTTTATGTTTGAAGTTCCATGTTATTAATGCAGAGGGTTTCTACTAATGCTTGAAAAAATTGTGTACTTTTTGAAGTTGGTTGAGTTAAAAATTAGTCATTAGAACCAACAAATATTTATAAGATTTTTGTTGCTGTTGTTTTGACCACAAAGTAAAAAATTTATCTGCTTGACAATGATGGAATGCAAAGAACCAAAGTGATTGTACTTGCAATGCAAAAAAATAAATCCTAGGAATTCGAACAAATGACATAGGGGAAAAGTAAACAGCTTGAAAACTCCCGGTTGGATTTTGGTCACAGTAAAAAGAAAATCAGAATTCTTTTTGCCCTTTCCTTCTTTAGAGAACAAATATAAAAGAAAAAGTTTGAACTAAAAACAAGCCTCTCAGTTTAAGAACCCAGTTGTAAAAAGCATCCTCCTTTCCAAATTTTACTCAAATTGTAGCCCTCTTTAATCTCTTTTTTCCCTCTGAGCTCCATTAGAACAAAATAAGCTTTCTTGTATAAACTGTATTGATGATTGAGTTCCTAAAATGAATTTCTATGAGCAGAGTTTTGAAACTATGTATTTATAACCAAAGTGGTTTTCACCAACCAATGCTATTAATAGTCATACTTGAAAACACATTATTGAACTATATCTGATAATATAATATTGCCCCAGCTGAAGCTAAAGGGCTTGATACCCTACTGGCTATGTCCTCAACAAACTCAACTCCTCAGCCCTAATTCACATAATTCATTATAATGTTATATTAGACTTTAGTATGTATATGAGTGTGTGTGTGTACATATATAATAAATTATATATTATATTTTATGTTATATTAAACATGAACTTGAGGTGAATTTATAGGCCACTTTATTCTACATCTTTCCTCAGCTTCTAAGCCTGTTTCCAAGAATCTTTATATGTGAATTTAAAAATATATATAATTTTGCATTTCCATAAAATTTACCTAATGATAAAATTATCAGTATGCCCTTCTAGTCATTTACAGATATAGAAGATATCTTATACTGAATTATTTTCCCTGCTTTTAATATTTTTTATGCAAATTAAATATAACAACTTTGAAAAACCATTTTCCTGTGTAATAATCATGACCGAGCAGATAACCCAGAAGAAATGTCAAGAATCTGCTTAATTTTAACTGTTTTTTGTTTTTAAGTGTTTGAAAACATTTTCTCATTTGCTGTTCGCTGTATTGTTATAAACATGAAATATTATTTAATAATTAGTATTCATCCTACCTATTTCATGTTTACTTGATAAATATGAAAAAACACTTGATAAATATGAAGCAACCTTGGGATTAGATTAAAAAATTTAATAGACAAAATACTTGTCTTTTGGGTCCCATTATAAAGTGCATTATGTTCTGAAGAGGAACTTTGCTCCATAGGTACAAAACTAACATCATCCTTTGCTAACATTCTCATCAAACATTCAGGTAGTATTAGTGTAATATTATTCACCAGTAGCTTTACTAAAGGTGCAAACTTGTATCATATTTCAAATTATGTGAAGTGATTTTCATATGAAATTATCTGGGGAATTGTCTTCCAATTGTTACCTGCCTAACTGCCATGGTTTTTCTAGGCGAACATTTAAAATGTTAGTAAAGGTGTTTTTAAATTCATTTAGAGTCTAACCACCATGGAACTTTAGATTCTTTAAAAGAGTTTTCTTTACTATTTTAAGCATGTTTCTTCTAAAACTAGCAAATTGGAATATAACATTTTTGATCCCGAAGTGAAGAACACTGCCCATAGGACATCTTTTCACAGACAAAGAAAACATATGGAAGAGTGTCTGAGAATTACAAGTTAGCCTAATATCTCTAAGGATAAGCTTTTTAAATTTCTGATGTCTTTAAAGACCTTGAAAAAGCATATGTACATAAGTCATTGTTCATAATATCATGAAAAATGTATATATTCTACTGAAATATATTTTCTAGAAATGATTGCTATAAGATAATCTAAATCATTAATATAATGTTAATGCCCCTAAGTGGAATAGTGTCTTCCAGGTAAAATTCTAAATGGTTCCTTATAATAATTATATAAGTTAAATGAGGACAGAAAGGTTAAAATATAAATACTTTTAAAAATTAACTACTTAATCAGATATTGGTAATCACATAGGACTAGGGAATGGTCAGAAAGCTTTCTAAGCAATTTCTCATTGCCACCTGACTTGAGACTTTTCTCTATAATTTTAAGTACATTTTGACAGTTAGTTCTTTGACAGTTTTTGAAAAATTCTGGTAATGTATGTTTTCCAGATAAAAATCACATTTTTATCTAAACCACAACTAGCATATATTATACAGTATTTGCAGTAAGTGAAAGTTGCTCAGTAGTGTCCGACTCTTTGCAACCCCATGGACTATACAGTCCATTGCATTTTCTAGGCCAGATTACTGGAGTGGGTAGCCTTTCCCTTCTCCAGGGGATCTTCGCAACCCAGGGATCGAACCCAGATCTCCCTCATTGTGGGCAGATTCTTTACCAGCTGAGCCACAAGGGAAGCCCAACAATACTGGAGTGGGTAGCCTATCCCTTCTCCAGCAGATCTTTCTCACCCACGAATCAAACTGGGGTCTCCTGCATTGCAGGCAGATTCTTTACCAATGGGCTATGAGGGAAATATTTGCAGTGTGTTCCCATTAACATAGAAGTATTCTTGTAGATTGATTGGTCAATTTCTCCTTCTCTGTTTTTATATACATATACATAGAAGATGTCTATACTGATAGTTTCCACATGTTATTAAAATTACTGATTACCTTGTATGATGGGATTTAGAGTGATTCATCACAGTTGTTTTGATGTGTTATTACTGCTAGAAATTTAATAATGGATTTTATAAATGACGGTCTTGATACAAATGTTTTAGTATTAAATTATCTTTGCTATACTTCATTGACTACTGCATCTCATGTGAATATTTGTTTATAATATCTGTTCTCTGCTTTTTCTTTCAAACGTGTGTGATTTTGTGTTATATTAATATATCACTCTAATATGAAGACCATGGAATTCTCCAGGCCAAAATACTGGAGTGGGTGGCCATTTCCTTCTCCAGGGGATCTTCCCAACCCAGGAATTGAATCGAGGTCTCCTGAATTGCAGGTGGATTCTTTACCATCTGAGTCACCAGGGAAGCCCAAGAATACTAGAGTGGGTAGCCTAGTCCTTCTCCAGTGGATCTTCCCAATCTAGGAATTTGAACAGGGGTCTCCTGCATTGCAGGCAGACTCTTTACCAGCTGAGCTACCAGGTAAGCTCATATACAAAAGATGGTGATATTAACTGTCTTGTCCACACTCCAGTTTATTAGAATCTGCTCACTTTTCAAAATTCCCTAAAATAGCTGACTGAACACATGAGACAAGAGGTGCTCCCAAAATAGATACTGTTGTTGTTGTTCAGTGGCCTATTCATGTCCAACTGTCTGCAATCCCATGGACTGCAGCAGGCCAGGCCTCCCTGCCCCCCACCATCTCCCAGAGTTTGCCCTGTCCACTCCATTATACTTGCCTTGAGAACTTCATGAACTTTATAAAAGGCCAAAATAGATACTATGAGCTGTTAATAAGATTCTTTTCCATGAAAAAATAAATTGAGATACAGACAACCTAATTTTGACATTCAAATGTCCTCCTTCCCTAACATGGCTTTTCTAGCTTTTTCTTGGCCTTCTGGAATCTAAATGCATTAACGACTCTTAATTTTCCATTCAGGTTTTTAATTCTTACATCTAAATGTGTCTTATTTAAAATAAGTAAATGAACAACTTATTTGGCTCTGCTTAAAATTTAGTGTTCATTATAATCTAAGAATATTTGCCTTTTGATTAGAAAGCTTCACCCATTTATTGGTTTTTATAATAGAAAATGTCTCTTTTTTTTCTTTATTCTATTTTCTTCTCCCCCTGCTGTTGTATACATTAATTTCCATATTCTTTCATTTCTGAGATGTTTTATAAAACATTTTAGACTCTTTTATGTCCTAATAATAGGTATCTTAATTTTTTTAAAAATTTCATAATATCAAAAGTTATTTTATTAACATACTACTCAAAGCAACATTCAGGTTCACTGTAATCCCTATCAAATTACCAATAGAATTTTCACAGAACTAGAACAAATGATTTTAAAATTTGTATGGAAATACAAAAGAACCCAAATAGCCAGTACAGTCTTGAGAAAGAACTGAGCTAAAGGAATCATGCTCCCAACTTGAGACAATACTACCAAGTTACAGTAATCAAAACACTATGGTTCAGTTCAGTTCAGTTCAGTTCAGTCCCTCAGTTGTGTCCTACTCTTTGCGACCCCATTAATCGCAGCACGCCAGGCCTCCCTGTCCATCACCAGCTCCCGGAGTTCATTCAAACTCATGTCCATTGAGTCAGTGATACCATCCAGCCATCTCATCCTCTGTTGTCTCCTTCTCCTCCTGGCCCCAGTTCCTCCCAGCATCAGAGTCTTTTCCAATGAGTCAACTCTTCACATGAGGTGGCCAAAGTACTGGAGTTTCAAGTTCAGCATCATTCCTTCCAAAGAAATCCCAGGGCTGATCATAATGGACTGGTTGGATCTCTTTGCAGTCCAAGGGACCCTCAAGAGTCTTCTCCGACACCACAGTTCAAAAGCATCAGTTCTTCGGCGCTCAGCCTTCTTCACAGTCCAACTCTCACATCCATACATGACCACAGGAGAAACCATAGCCTTGACTAGACGAACCTTTATTGGCAAAGTAATGTCTCTGCTTTTGAATATGCTATCTAGGTTGGTCCTAACTTTCCTTCCAAGGAGTAAGTGTCTTTTAATTTCATGGCTGCAGTCACCATCTGCAGTGATTTTGGAGCCCAAAAAATAAAGTCTGACATGGTTTCCACTGTTTCCCCATCTATTTCCCATGAAGTGATGGGACCGGATACCATGATCTTCATTTTCTGAATGTTGAGCTTTAAGCCAACTTTTTCACTCTCCACCTTCATTTTCATCACGAGGCTTTTTAGTTCCTTTTCACTTTCTGCCATAAGGATGGTGTCATTTGCATATCTGAGGTTATTGATATTTCTTCCAGCAATCTTGATTCCAGCTTGTGTTTCTTCCAGTCCAGCGTTTCTCATGATGTACTCTGCATATAAGTTAAATAAGCAGGGTGACAATATACAGCCTTGACATACTCCTTTTCCTATTTGGAACCAGTCTGTTTTTCCATGTCCAGTTCTAACTGTTGCTTCCTGACCTGCATACAGATTTCTCAAGAGGCAGATCAGGTGGTCTGGTATTCCCATCTCTTTCAGACCAGCACCAAAATAGACACATAGATCAATGGAACAGCATAGAAAACCTAGCAGTAAATCCATACACTTATGGTTAATTAATCTATATAAAAGGAGGCAAGAATATACAGTGGAGAGAAAACAGTTTGTTCAATAAGTGGTTCTGGGGAAACTTGACAACTACATGGAAAAGGATTAAATAGAACATTTTCTAATACAAAGATAAACTCAAAATGGATTTAAAAATTAAACATAAGACTAATCACTCTAAATTCCTAAAGGAAAACATAGGCAGGACACTCTTTGATATAAACTGCAACAATAATTTTTTGGATCCATTTCCTAGAGTAATTTCCTAGAGAAATGGCATGCATTTCCTAGAGTAATGGAATCAAATGGCATCTAACTGAACTTAAATGCTTTTGAAAAAACAAAGGAAACCACAAGCAAAACAAAAAGACAACCGATAGACTGGAAAAAAAATGCTTTCAAATGATGCAACTGACAGGGATTAATTTTCAAAATATGCAAACAAACAGCTCATACAGATTAATATGAAAAAAAAAATCAAAAAGTGAGTTTAAATAAGCTTTTCTCCAAAGAAAACATACAGATGGCCAATAAGAAGAAAAAATCTCAACATTGTTTGTTATTAGAGGAATGCAAATCAAAGCCACAATGAGGTATCATTTCATACCAGTCAGAATGACCATCAAAAATAATGGTCATCTACAAATAATAAATGCTGAGAGGGTATGGAGAAAAGGAAACTCTCCTACATTGTTGGTGGGGATGTATATCAGAACAGCCATTATGGAGAACAGTATGGAGGTTCCTTAAAAAACTGAAAATAGACCTAGTCCCACTATTTTCTGAAAATAGAGCAGACCCACTCCTGGGCATATATCTAGAGAAAACTCCAACTCAAGAAGACACATGCACCCCAATATTCACTGCAACACTATTTACAGTAGCCAAAACATGGATGCAATGTAAATGTTCATCAACAGTAAAATAAGATGTGCTGTATATTGTAGTAACATGGATGAAGCTAGATATTATCATACTAACATGAAGTTAAGTCAAACCGAGAAAGAAAAATGTCATATGATATCACTTTAAATGTAACAAAATAACTTATTTACAAAGTAGAAATAAATTCACCAACATAGATAACAAATTAATGGTTACCAAAGGGGAAAGTGGGAGGAGGGATAAATGTGGAGTTCTTGGTTAACATATAGACAATACTATATATAAAATAGCTAAACAAATAGCTAAACACCCTTGGGTCCCCAAAGCAGTGTCTCCTCTTCGGGGCCCAGCCTCCGGCGCCCAGAACAGGGGAGGTGGAGCAGAGGGCGAGGGGGCTCCCACCTTCGCACACACATGCAGACATCCCAGGTATAGCACAGGGAACTATATACAATATCTTCTAATAACCTATAATGGAAAAGACTTTGAAAAAGAGTGTATATATAGATAGATATAGATATATTTAACTGAATCACTTTGCTGCACAACTGAAGCAATGTAAATCAAATATAGTTCAATAAAAATAAAAAGGTTACCTGTGACGGATTCATTTTGATATATGGTAAAACCAATACAATATTGTAAAGTTAAAAAATAAAAAAAAATAAACACACACACACAAAAAGGTTATTTTCACTCTGAATGTTTAAGTCTATTGTATGAGTGTGCATGTGTGTATATGTGTGTGTGGGGGGGTGGTAATATGCATGTGGCAAGTTCACTCACTTGTGTCATCCGTAGATTCTGTTGATGTGTATTTATGATTCCTTATGTTATAATCGGGATACATTTGTGGAGCCTGTAATTCAGTAAATTAACACAGCCAGTCAACAGATTATGTATTTTTAATGTTTGTTTATTTTGGCTAAAGTACATGTATATATTGAATTCTCAGTCCAAATCACATTTCTAGCAAGATTTTTACCTTCTTTTCAGTCATGATTTCTTTCTGCTACCATTAACCGTAAGAAACATTGTAATTTATGGTAATATAAGTGAAATTCCTGAATCCCTGACATCAACATCTCCTCTTTTTATCTCTACCTCTTGTTGCAGGGCTTTATAGAAAGGTATTTCGTTCTTCTTATAGCAATTTATGTCAGTATCATCATTTCCTCCTATATCTTTTTAATAATCATCGGCAATTTAATCTACCCAGAGGGACAAAAATAAGCTAAATATGCACTTTAGGCATTATACTCTTCCAGTCTTACTGAGCAGTATCTAGTATGTAGAAATCAATATCTATTTAGATTTTCATGTTGTACATATTTATTTATCAATTTTCGGCCATGCTGTGCTTTTACTAATTGTGGTGAGCGGGCCCTGCTTTTCATTTCTGTGTGTGGGCTGCTTTTTGTGGTGGCTTCTCTTGTTGTAGAGCTTGGGCTCCAGCTGCTCAGCAGCTTCAGCACGTGCAACATGCGGGCTCAGCAGGTGCCGCACATGGGATCTAGGGGGCATGGACTCTAGGGCAGAGGCTCAGTGGTTGTGGCATATGAGCTTAGTTGCCCCACAACATGTAGAATCTTCCTGGATCAGGGGTGGTATCCATGTCTCCTGCATTGGCAGGTGAATTCTTAACCACTGGACCAGGGAAGTCATATGTTGTACATTGTTCAGCCATAGATGTCATATAGATTATCATTTATAATTATATACAATAATTATAATATATATAACAATACACTATGTAATATGAGATGGTATATAATACATGATAATTCTATATAATATATAGAATTATATATATTGGCATTTATATATACATTATTTATATATAATGGAAATTATAATAATATATACCATGTTCTAGATAGAAAGGATGTTTAAATCCAATTTATCTATCTTATATTATTAGCTAAATTCTTTTTAGCTTTTTAGCTTCTGACATTAGACTGGATTTTGATCTTTTTCTTTGTTATTATACTATTGCTGTGAGGTTTCTGTATTTTTATGATAATCCATATTTCAGGGGCTTGTATTTTTGTACTAGAAATAGATAAATATATTAAAAATTATTTTTCACATTACACTCCCTCTTTCATTTTTTTGGAGTTTCTTTGTTACTATTAACTTTCTTTCAATAAAGTTTTTTTTCTACCAGACCTCCGCATAAGCTATTATAAAAAGAGGAACTGAGGACTTCTTATGTTTGAGTGATAATAACCTTCAACATTTGAAAATACCGTTAGAGCAAACATACAAAACATATCAAACCAACCAATAAGCAAAGAAATAGAGGATAAAGAGACATGATTCAGAGAGGCTACTTTATCGTGATTCTAGCTAATGATGATGATGTGATTCTGAGAGACAAAACAAATCCTAATAGCCCTCAATTGGTTCAATATCATCTTCAAATGAGAAAATGGCATAGGAATTTGCAGTCAAAATCCTAAGCAGCAGGCACTTACCTGAAGTACTCTCTTGCCTGGAGTACCCTCTGTGTTGATGAGACCTCTCAGGAAACCAGACAAGTAGTAAACAGATGGACATGTTTTAAACTGTTCCAGGACTGATCCTGGCCAGCAGTATCTCAACTATCATAACGAATCTCCTCCTGAATGGTCTCACATCTAATTGATTTTTGGTGGCATTGAGTGCTCTTTTTTTGCATAACCTTACACTCTGCACTACAGTCATGAGAAAGAAAGGTGGAAAGGCACATTCTGAACAAAGAGAAAATTAAGAAAAATTATCTTAATTTCTTTTTTATTCAGGTACCTTATATAATGCTTCCTACCAAGGCCACTTTTTGATATGGCTAATGCTGTCAAACAAGAAAGATGGAAAAGGATTAATTAATCAATATCTCCTAAGGGCTTTTAGCTAAAAGGCTAACGCAAAGGCCAAGCACTGTCATTATCACTGTTTGGTCTGATTATGGTGATTATGTGACCTAGAAGAAAAATGTCAGAAGGGAGACATTCCCGTTAATTTGCATTGTTAATATAACTGTTGACAGCAAAGAAAAGTTTGCATATTTGAATCAGATCCCCCAACAACAAAAATCCAGCTGTCTTATAGATTGATGTATTTGATCAAGCTAATTTGTCACAGCCAGAATTATCATCGTCATTCAACATTAACATTAAATATCCATTCACTAGAGCTCAAGAACAATGCATATGAAGTATAGGGCTCAGGAGGATACATGATAACATTTGTAGCTTTTCAGTGAGTGTACAAATAACAGAGGCCAATATTTACAGCATCAATCTTAGAGACTTTTAGTTTTTCACACAAAAAAGATATAATAGTATTACCATAATTCAGATTAAAGTAAAGTAATATCCACAAATACATTTATAAGTACATAAAGCTATAGGAAAGAAAATATTTTATTAAGAATACTCTAGACTGTCACTTAAAATCTTTAACTGAACATTTAAATTTGGCCTTTAAGGTTCTATGAAGTATTTTGTGGGAGAGGGCAATGGCAACCCACTCCAGTACTCTTGCCTGGAAAATCCCATGGATGGAGGAGCCTAGTAGGCTGTAGTCCATGGGGTCACTAAGAGTCGGACACTTACTGAGCGACTTCACTTTCACTTTCATGCATTGGAGAAGGAAATGGCAACCCACTCCAGTGTTCTTGCCTGGAGGATCCCAGGGACGGCAGAGCCTGGTGGGCTGCCATCTGTGGGGTCGCACAAAGTCGGACACGACTGAAGCGACTTAGCAGTAGCAGCAGCAGCATTAAGCATTTTGAAATCGTAAATGCATAGAATACATTGATTTAAATGTTTATTATCTTGATTTATAAGCTTCCCCAGGTGGCATTAGCAGTGAAGAACCCTCCTGCCAATGAAGCAGACATAAGAAATTCGGATTCAATCCCTGGGTTGGGAAGATCCTCTGGAGAAGGTAATGGCAACCCAATCCAGCATTCTTGCCTAGGAAATCCCATGGACAGTGAAGTCTGGTGGGCTACAGTCCATAGGGTTGCAAAGAATCAGACACAACTGAGTGACAGAATGCATAAGCTTTAAAAATTTGGAACTACAATATGTAGGTCTTAGTTTATAATCTTGCCCCAATCCTGAGTTTGCAAGGAGCACGTCTGGCTTTTTAAGTTTGGAATTATCTGACTCCCTTTGGTTTGATTGTAAGATTGTAGTTTCACAGAGAGGGCTGGCTCTGAGTGTGCTCCCCTCAACCTACCTCCACCACTTGAATCTCATGTTATTTTCCCCTTGTGTAGATTTACAACAATATTTTCAGAAGTTATGATATCTGACCAGAGAGAAAAACAATATGTATAGAAGATTTCAATGATTTAATGAATAAACCCCCAATAGTATATTATAATACTATTTGTATGGTGGTGGTGATGTAATCACTAACTCCTGTCTGATTTGTGACCCCATGGACTGTAGCCCACCCACCAGGCTCCTCTGAACATGAGATTTCCCAGGCAAGAATGCTGGAGTGGGTTGCCATTTCCTTCTCCAGGGGATCTTTCCAACCCAGGAATTTAACCCATGTCTCCTGCTTGGAAGGCAGATTCTTTACCACTGAACCACCTAGGAGGTCACATTATTATATATAATATATGTAATAGTATAAATATAAACTATTATAGTATTGCTATATGTGCTTATACATGTGTATATGTATATGTGTTATATGTGAATATATTTATATGGAGAGAGGGTACATTGAAAATCAAGAAATACAGTATAAAAATTAATTTTAAGAACAAATGCATGCTGAAACATCAAATAGACTGTTTTTTTTTTTACCATTATTCACTGAAATTAGAAGTCAATGGTAAAAAGAGAGATTAAAATGTTCTCATATTTAGAAATTAACAACCAAAATCCCACAAAAATAAAGTCATATACCTAAATGTGAAACACAAAATTCTAAATCATCTGGAAGATGAGACAAGAAAAAAATCTAAATAACCTTGACTCTGGCGATGCAACCAGATACACTACAAAAAGCACAATCCATTAAAAAAATAATTGGACCTTATAAAAATTTAAAAATCTACTCTGTGAAAGACATTGTGAAAAAACTAAAAAGACGAACCACAGACTGGAAAAAAATATGTGCAAGACACATATCTGAAAAAAGATTTGAATTAAAAATACACAATTCTCAAAATTCAACAGCAACAGCACAATTGAAAAATGAACAAAAGATCAGAATAACTCTCTCAGAAAAGAAGACATACAGATGGCAAATCAGCATACGAAATGATGCTCAACGTCATATGTTATTGGCAAATTGCAAATTAAAACCACCATGATATTCTACTACCTATCTAAAAGAATGGCTAAAATTCAAAACACCGAAAGAAACAAATGCAGATGATGATGTGGAGCAACAAGAGTTCTCATTCATTGCTTGTGGATATATAGAATGGCACAGCCACCTTGTGGGCTTTCCTGTGGTTCAGACAGTAAAGAATCTGCCTGCAATCCAGGAGACCCAGGTTCAATCCCTGGGTGGGAAGATCCTCTGGAGAAGGGAATGACAACACACTCTAATATTCTTGCCAGGAGAATCCCATGGACAGAGGAGCCTGGCGTCTACAGTCCATGGAGTTGCAAAGAATCAGACACGACTGAGTGACTGAGACTTTCACAACTACAGGTGTTTTCTTGCAAAGCTAAACATGATCTTACTATACAATCCAACAATTGTAACCCTAAATATTTAGCCAAATAAGCTGAAAATTTACGTCTACACAAAAACCTGAACATGAATGTTTATAGTAACTTTAAACTGTGTGATGGGATTTGTTTTTAGCCACATGAAGGCTTTTAAGTTACAAATGGTTGCTCAGACTCCTGCCACTGTGGCAACTTCCTCCAACTACTACTTGGGGACCTTGGATCAGAGACTCTTAATATGAGGCTTAGGAGAATATGTTGCCTCACCAATTTAAGGACAATGTCCCTTTCCCTAGGAAACATAATTCTCTTAAAAGAAGGGGGGTGGGGGGAATGAGAGGGTAACAGGTAGGAAGGCTAGAAGTCTCCAAATGGAGAAAATAGGCTGCAAGTGTCAGACATTTTTTATCTCTCTCTTAAGCGGCAGGAGGAAACAACTAGAAGAGTCAGATTTTTGGCTTCCCTGATAGCTCAGTTGGTAAAGAATCCCCCTGCAATGCAGGAGACTCTGGTTCAATTCCTGGGTTGGGAAGATCCCCTGGAGAAGGGAAAGGCTACCCACTCCAGTATTCTGGCCTGGAGAATTCTATGGACTGTATAGCCCATGGGGTTGTAAAGAGTCAGATACGAGTCAGTGACTTTAAATGTAATGTAATGTATTTATAATTGCCAATATTTCAAAGTAGTCATGACATTCTTCAATAGATGAATGATTAAAAACTTGTATTGTATCCTTAAAATGGGGTATTGCTCAGTGATAAAAGGAAATAGGCTGTTGTTGTTCAATTGCTGTCATGTTTGACTATTTGTGACTCCATGAACTGCAACAGACCAGGCTTCCCTGTCCTCCAGTGTCTCCCAGAGTTTGCTTAAACTCATGTTCATTGAGTCAGTGATGCTATCCAACCATCTCATCCTCTGTCACCCACTTCTCCTCCCATCCTCAATCTTTCCCATCATTAGAGTCTTTTCCAGTGAGTCAGCTCTCAGTATCAGGTGGACAAATGATTGGAACTTCAGTTTTAGCATCATCCTTTGCAATGAATATTTAGGGTTGATTCCCTTTAGAACTGACTGGTTTGATCTTATTGTAGTCCAGGAGACTCTCAAGAGTTTTCTCCAGCACCACAATTTGAAAGCACTAGTTCTTTGGTGCTCAGACCTCTTTATGGTCCAACTCTCACAACTGTACATGTTTACTGAAAAAAACATAGTTTTGACTCTATGAACTTTTATCAGCCAAGTTATTCTCAATTTTTTTAATATGCTGTTGAGGTTTGTCATAGCTTTCCTTCTATGGAGCAAGCATCTTTTAAATTTCATGCCTGGAGTCACTGTCCATGGCCATATTGAAGTCGAAGAAAAGAAAATTTGTCACTCTCCACTTTTTCCCCTTCTATTTGGCATGAGGAGATGGGACCAGATTCATGATCTTCATTTTATTAATGCTGAGTTTCAAGCCAGCTTTGTCACTCTCTTCTTTCACCTTCATCAGGAGACTAGTTCCTCTTCACTTTCTACCGTTAGACTGATATCATCTGTATATCTGAGCCTGTTGATATTTCTCCTGGTAATCTTGACTCCAGCTTGTGATTCATCCAGCCCTGCATTTCACACAATGGGTCCTACACAGAAGTTAAATAAGAAGGGTGACAACATATAGGCTTGTATTCCTTTACCAATTTTGTACTGGTCTGTTGTTTCATGTGTGATTCTAACTGTTGCTTCTTAACCCTCATACAGGTTTCTCATGTGACAAGCAAGGTGGTCTGGTCCTCCCATCTTTTTAAGAATTTTCCACAGTTTCTTGTGATCCGTACAGTCAAAGGTTTTAACATAGTCAATGAAGCAGAGGTAGATTTTTTCCTGAAACTCCCTTGCTTTCTCCATCATCGAATGAATGTTTTCAGTTTGATCTCTGCTTCCTCTTCCTCTTCAAAATCCAGTTTGTACATTTACAAGTTCATGGTTTACATACTATTAAAGCCTAGCTTGAAGCATTTTGAGCATTATCTTACTGGGTTTCCCAGATAGCTCAGTTGGTAGAGAATCTGCCTGCAATGCAGGAGACCCTGGTTTGATTCCTGGGTCAGGAAGGTTTGCTGGAGAAGGGATACACTACCCACTCCAGTATTCTTGGGCTTCCCTTGTGACTCAGCTGATAAAGAATCCGCCAGCAATGCGGGAGACCCGGGTTCAATCTCTGGCTTAGGAAGATCCCCTGGAGAACAGAAAGGCTACCCACTCCAGTATTCTGGCCTGGACAATTTCATGGGCTCTATTATAGCTTTAAGGATTTTGAGCATTACCTTACTAGCATGTAAAATGAGTGCAATTGTATGACAGTTTGAACATTATTCTGCATTTCCCTTCTTTGGGACTGGAATGAAAACTGATCTTCTCCAGTCCAATGGCCACTGCTGAGTTTTCCAATTTGCTGACATACTGAATGCAGCACTTTAATAGCAACATCTTTTAGGATTGTAAATAGCTCATCTGGAAATGAGCTACCTACCCAGAAAAATACCTGCAAGAAACAAATGCATATTTCTGGGTGAATGAAGCTAGTCTGAAAGGGTAACATACTGTATAATTTTAATTATATGATGTTGTAGAAAGGATAAAACTATGAAGACAGTACAAGGATCAGAGGTTGCCAAGACCTAGAAGACAGGAAGACAGTAGGAATGAATAGGTTCAGCAGGGAGGATTTTTAGGCCAATAAAACTATTCTTTATGAGTTTTTAATAGTGAACATATGATATTATGCATTTGGCTGAATCCATAGAACTGCACAAGGCAAAAAGTAAACTCTAATGTAAACTATGACTTCACTTAATAATGTCTCAATATCAGTTCTTCAATTATAGCAAATATACCTCCTCAGTGCATGACATTTATATTAAAATAAACTGAGGGCAGAGAGAGAGATCATATGAGAATTCTCTGTACTTTATTTTTTCTGTAATTCTAAAACTGCTCTGAAAAATCAGGTGTATTAGTTTTTTAAAAGATCAAGATTAAAGCAGAAGTCATACATAACAATATATTTAGAACTTCATCATTACAAACAAATATGTCAAAGGCAATGGTTAAAAGAAAGCTTTTTAAACAAAATTTATATTATTTGTTTTTTTTAATTTTATTTTATTGTTAAACTTTACAATATTGTATTGGCTTTGCCAAATATCGAAATGAATCCGCCACAGGTATACATGTGTTCCCCATCCTGAACCCTCCTCCCTCCTCCCTCCCCATACCCTCCCTCTGGGTCGTCCCAGTGCACCAGCCCCAAGCATCCAGTATCGTGCATCGAACCTGGACTGGCAACTCATTTCATACATGATAGTATACATGTTTCAATGCCATTCTCCCAAATCATCCCACCCTCTCCCTCTCCCACAGAGTCCAAAAGACTGTTCTATACATCAGTGTCTCTTTTGCTGTCTTGTATACAGGGTTAAATGTAAAATAGATAACATATGTGATAAATAGATACATAGATGATCAGCTAACAAGAGTAAATAATCTAATTCTGACCTAATTTGACTCTAGTGATAGGTAGCAGCATGTCTTCAACTCAATGATAACACAAGATTAATTTTTTCATACATATCACCTAGTGATTTTGCTGAGATTTAAAACATATATATATATATATATGTATATATATATATACACATACACACACACACACACACACACACAAAGGAGTTTAAATTTTGGTGATTGTGCAAACTTATTAAACTCATGCATATATATATATTTTCATACAAATTTCTTTCATTAATGAGACAGGTACCTCAGTACATTCCTACTATCCATGTTCCATCTCACTCTCACATTCTCCTCCTCCTCCTACACTTCCATCCTGCTCTTTAACACTTCAAGGTATTTCACCTGTAGGCATGTGGGCAGTCCAGCTTCTACATACAAGCCCCATTCACAATTCTTGCATGTAACTACCCACTGGCCACTCATCCAGTCTAGAGCTGTGTGCACCAGAAGCAGTTTGATTTTGGGGGACAAACCAGTGCAGCCCTGTAAAACAAATGACTTGAGGACATTTGAGCAGAAAATTCTGGGGCCCTAGGTACCTGAAATATTGTCTAGAAGTAAGTGGAGGGCAGGGGTTGCGGGGGTGGTGAGCAGAGAACACATGGAAATGTTCTTGATGAGGAAGTCCTCTTGGTCCCTTAGGTTCTTTCTCCTGGAAGGAGGACACAGCCAGAGGACGATAGGAGTGGGTAGCTATAAAGCACAAAGACCCTTCTGCTTGGGTCTTCAAGTATGTCTGACTAGAGTTAGAGATATGTAAATAACCTCCAAGGCATCTATCAGGAAGCCACAAATCAGAGGTCTATGCTACAACATTAACATATCTTGTATAATGCAAATGTGTGAGAAGAGTACTGAAAAGAATGAGATCTGTTGAAAAAATGATTTAAATTTAAAATATCTAAAAACATCACTTTTTAAAAAATGTATATACCTAAGCATATATCAAATCTATGAGTGTGAGCACCTATAAAGGTAAATGGAATGGAGTACAGGCTGGGACTAAGGGAAAGAGAAATAAATACAGTATACCCTGAAATAAGGAGCATATTTAATTCTCCTTTTTAGTTTTGCATTAATAAATAGCAGACAGAAAAACATTTTAAAAATAAATACTAGAACCGTTTGCTTGCATCTCTTGCATAAGCCTCACCTATCTTACTTCCGCTTTTGATTCACCCAGCTCTCTTTCTTTGAAATATGATTCTCCATCCTAGTCTTTGTCTGTAGCTACACTGCTTGCAGTTTAAGCTGAGACCATGTCTTCATTTTCTATCTCTTTCAAAAGACTTACTCAGACAATTCTGCTTCACTCTAACAATGTTCTTTCATGACACAGCATATTTATTCATTGATATCTCCATTTGTTCATTCAACTAACACTTTTAGCCCACCAGGCTCCTCCGTCCATGGGATTCTCCAGGCAAGAATACTGGAATGTGTTGCCATTTCCTTCTTCAGGGGATCTTCCCGACCCAGGGATCGAACCCAGGTCTCCCACATTAGAGGCAGACACTTTAACCTCTGAGCCATGAGGAAAGCCCCTATTGATACCTAACTTTGCTCAAACCAAAACACTGGTATTCTTGGAGAAAAGGTAAGTAACAATTTGCATGGTTTAATGAGCTCACAGTCTAGAAAAACACCCAAATTGCAATACACAAATACAGATTGAGTTTAACATAAGGTGCTGTGAGTGCTGAAGTATACTGTGAATATTAAACCCTGTTCTCCATTAATAGGCTAATATTTTACATAAATTATGTAATGGTTCATATTAAATATTGATAAAATATTATAGCATGTTAGTAACACTGCTGCTGCTGCTGCTAAGTCACTTTAGTCGTGTCTGACTCTGTGCGACCCCGTAGACGGCAGCCCACCAGGCTCCCCTGTCCATGGGATTTTCCAGGCATGAGTACTGGAGTGGCTTACCATTTCCTTCTCCAATGCATGAAAGTGAAAAGGGAAAGTGAAGCCACTTAGTTGTGTCCGACTCTTAGCGACCCGAAGGACTGCAGCCCACCAGGCTCCTCCATCCATGGGATTTTCTAGGCAAGAGTACTGGAGTGGGTTGCCATTGCCTTCTCCGTTAGTAACACTGACATCCACTAATGCAACTAACACCCACTAATACTATAAATGGCAAGAGTAATAAAATTGCACCTTGTTATAATAAGTTTAACCAAATAAACCTTGATGCAAAACCTGCTAAAAGTCACTGTTTATATCAACCACTCCTCTGAAATCTTATTGTTCTTTTTTTTATTGTAAATAATCAAAAGTTGCCTATCAATTAGGCACTAAAATTCACTAAGTAATCTCTAGTGGTGATTTATACTGTTGTCAGAAATATGCAAGGAATAAATATGCCTATAATTTTATTTCTACAATGTGCAAATGTATTTCCATATTTATGGTTCAAGGTTTGCTGATTACTTACAAAGTAGGTGACAGCAAGCTTAGGAGATATAAATCCTTAGTCTCTCAAGGGCAGGATCAAAGCTGCATTACCAGTAATCTCCAATCAGCCCATTTTTTTCCAATTTGCAAAAGAAGCCTCAAATTTATCAGTACTCCTGCATTAATGAGACAATTGCAAGTATAAAATGATAAATAGTAAAGGGTATATTTTAGGAAAGTGTTAGCAGGCATTCAGTGACCAATTTGCCTAGATGCTTCTATGCTTCCTTTCTTTCTTAAGAACTACTTTTAGTAAAGTGGAGTAAACATTTCCTGATATATCGTGGTGATTGCCTCTGACCTACTGTTTGGTTGCTTCATTTAAGTTAATGTTTATGTATCTTTTTAATATGTTTTCCCCATATGTATTCCTGGGAGAACTATTAGTTCCTTATTAGTTTCAGCCTCATTTTCTCTCTCTTAACAATAATGTAAGTACGGATTCTTAATTGCAAGTGAATTTCATTCTACATCATGTTCTGGACATGAAAAAGTGGAAAGTATGTGCAGCATTTGGTAACTCTGAGTTTGCCTCAATATATTTCAGATATCTGTGTGTGACTTTTCCAACAGCTCCTGTTATTCCACATTCACTCACTCATTAAACAAACCTGGGTCAGCTTCCTGGGCATGAGACCTATATATTTACACATGTTCCCATGCTTGGAGAAGGAAATGGTAACCCACTCCAGTATTCTTGTGTGGAGAATCCCATGCACGGAGAAGACTGGCAGGCTACAGTCCACGGGGTCCCAAAGAGTCGGACACGACTGAGCGACTTCACTTTCACATGATTAAAAGGGCTTCATACTTAGTTTAGTGCTCTGCTACTGCCATCTTGGAATTCTTAATAACTCTTGAAGAAGGATTACTACATTTTCATTTTGCACTGAGCTACTTAAAAGACGTAGTCTAATATTTTTAGACTATATAAAATAAGTATGGAAGAATAACAGAAGGATAAATACAAATGTTAACAGTAGTTATCTTTAGATGACAGTTTAAGAATGATTTTAAATTTTTTTTCTTTTTTCTTCCTTCATTTTTTAATTTCCCTGATTTTTGGAGATAAGGAAGATTAAAAGTGTCGGAAATCCCTTCAGTTCAGTTCAGTTCAGTCGCTCAGTCGTGTCCAACTCTTTGCGACCCCATGAATTGCAGCATGCCAGGCCTCCCTGTCCATCACCAACTCCCGAAGTTCACCCAGACTCACGTCCATCGAGTCAGTGATGCCATCCAGCCATCTCATCCTCTGTCGTCCCCTTCTCCTCCTGCCCCCAATCCATCCCAGCATCAGAGTCTTTTCCAATGAGTCAACTCTTTGCATGAGGTGGCCAAAGTACTGGAATTTCAGCTTTAGCATCATTCCTTCCAAAGAAATCCCAGGGCTGATCTCCTTCAGAATGGAGTGGTTGTATCTCCTTTCAGAAATCCCTTAGAATGCAATAAACAGAAGTTATTAGATTATCCTTTTGAGCTAAAGGATTTTGATCTGCAATAAACAAGATATATTTTTAGTATAATACTATATTGTGGTATTCTTTATTGAAGTATACTTAGTCTACAATATGCTACTTAATCTATAATGTGCAAGTTTCAAGTATACAATGTGTTAATGTCAAGTATACAAGCAAGGTGATTCAGATATAGATATAGATATTCCTTTTCAGATTCTTTTCCACTCTAGGTTACTACAAGACTTTGAGTATAGTTCCCTGTGTCACAAAATATATTCTCGTTATTTACCTATTATATATATAGTAGTGTGTATATGTTAATCCCAAACTCCTAATTTATCTCTATTCACGCCTCCCCTGCCTCCTTTACCCTTTGATAACCATAAATTTGTTTTCAATGTCTGTAAGTCTATCTCTGTAATTTACTTTGTAAATAAATTCATTTGTATCAATTTTTAGATTACACATAGAAGGGATATCATATGATATTCATCTTTAACTTACTTCACTTTGTGTAATAGTCTCTAGATCCAGTCATGTTGCTTCAAATGGTACTATTTTATAATTATTTACAACTGAGTAATATTCTATTGTGTGTGTCTTTATCTATTCATTGTCGTTATCTATTCATTCTCTTTATCTATTCATCTGTCTATAGACACTTAGGTTGCTTCCATGTCTTGGCTATTGTAAATAGTGCTGCAATGAATATTGAGGTACATGTATCTTTTCAAACCAGAGTTTTCTCCAGATATATGTCCAGGAGTGGGATTATGGATCATATGACAACTCTATTTTTAGCCTTCTAAGGGGGAGGGGGTTCTCTTTTCTTCACACCCTCTCTAGCATTTACTATTTCTAGACTTTTTAATGATAGCCATTCTGACTGCTGTGAACCGATATCTAACTGCAGTCTTGGTTTACGTTTCTCCAAAAAATTTGTGATATTGGGCATCTTTTCATATGCCTGTTGGCCATATGTATGTCTTCTTTGGTGAAATGTCTATTTAGGTTTTTTGCCCATTTTTGATTGGATTTTTAAAAGATACTTTCATTTATAAAGGTACAGATAATTTTACATCAATAGTAAAACTTCATTGAAAATGAAATATAGTATATTGAACCCAGAAAAAAATTGATAAAAGTCTTGTATTCTCATAATGGTACTGTGTTACTCTATACAATTTAATTATAGCCTATTTTCCCTGAACACCCTCTCCTTTCTCTGTATTTGTTTCTGTTTAACACAGCATTGTTTGAGGCTTTAAAAAAATTCTAAAAACTGAAAGAAAATTAACAAGAAAAAACTTTTACAATTATTTGGAGAATTGTCTAGCATCAAGGTTTGAGTGTACAGCAAGCAAAGTTGGTTTGCAATAGCTGACAGATTTCATTTTCATTGCCATTTTACAATAACTGTACTTTCCCTCTTGAGGGATAAGATTCAGCCGGTAATTACTTTAAAAGAATAAATAAGAAGAAAGAAATATTTTTATTCTGTTCCTTTCTTTGTCTTTTCAAATTCTTATAGTCTTTCAAGGGTGAATATGCTGGAAATTTTTTTAACTCATTTTCACTTTTCTGTATGAATTGAAAGTAATTTATCTTAAAGCCAGGATATAAACAATAAACAAACAGCGTGAGAGCAAATTTGCAATACTCCCTTCAATCTTTCTGTGGAACACTCTATATAAGACAGAACTCTAAGGGGAAATTTATATAATTTTTCATTCAATTTCTAGAAATAGTCACCAATCAGGATATTCAGACAAATTGCTTTGCTTGCTATTCTTGGAACTACAAGGAAGAAATCAGAAAATCAACAGAACTTGATGTTTAATGGTGTAGCCGCTAGTGTCATAGTATTGAGGTTAAATTCATAGTTGTGTGACTTTGGGCAAATAGCTTAACCCTTTTTCTGAGCTTTATTCCCCTCAACTGTAAGACAGGGATAATAATAGAATTAAGTGAATTTTAATACATGTTAGAAACAAAAATTCTTGGTACTTTGTGAAGTTCTTCAAAAGTCAGCAATTACTATTGTGTACTTTATTTTAATTTAAAAATTTCTCAATTCACTAAATTATACAAAATCATCTCCCTTTAAGGGAGAATGATACAAAAATGTTTATGTTACTAATTTTAAGGCAAAATGATCATAATATCCTAAAATACTATAACATGGAAAACTCACATTCAACCTTTTATTACTGAAGCAGTTCCTCAGCAAATGCATCATTAAAATAAGTTTTCATGTTTATCTTTGTGAAGAACTTATTTATCCCCTTTTTTCCTGGAAGTTGCTGTTTTCAGGACTTGTATGAAGTGTATTTTTCTGAATAGTGTAACGGGGAATGTAACTGATAACATCATGCAATTCTGATATCCCTCCAGGACTGAAGGACTGTTTTGTCAGTTCTTGCAAGCACTGCTGGTAATACACTCTCAACTACTTTCCCTCCTCTCTGACTTAGGATGATGGAAGCAGACCTTCCTAAGGCCAGGTCCCTTTTTGGGGCAACTGCATCTAATGACTGATGGATGCTCTCTTGCTTCTAAACAGACAACTTAAGATGGCTTTCCAGCTTTAGCAATTCCTGTGTACTGACCGAAGCATTTAAAGGAGACAGCAACTCAGACCAAATTTTCTGCTCACCCATTCCTACCGCTTTCCTTCTCTTCCACTGAAATCGATCCAAATAACAGCTTCTAATAAATTCCTGTCCACTAATCTCTGTCTCAAATTCTGCATCTCAAGGAATCTGATCTCTGACATAAGATGAAGCAATTCTAAATGATACCCAATGCAATACCAAGAGAATGGCCACTGCACTTCAGTGGAGTGGAGGTGAAAGATGTGGAAGAAAAGAGGCCCAAGTTCTAGTAGGCAAGGACATTAGACTGATTATTTGGATAAAACTGGATGGAGTTTACACATGTTTGATCTTTGTGTTGTGGGGGAAAAGCCTAAGAGAGTTATTACTTGGCAATGATGAGTATGGGAGAGGGTTTAAATTTAAAAAAAAAAAAAAAAGTTTTCTTTTAAAAATACTTGGCAGGTAATGTAAGAAAATGGGGTTGTAGAGAACTAGAGGAATACCACCCTGTCTCTGAGATTTGGGAAGAATAAGAAAACTGAAGTAAGTTTTATCTTAGTCAATTCAGGCTGCAGTAACAAGTTAACATAGACTGGGTGGCTTAAACAATAGACAATTATTTCTTACAGTTCTGGAGACTAGAAAGTCTAAGATTAGAGAGTCCCACTCCTGCTTTAAAATGGCTTCCTTCTTGCTGTCTCCTCACATGGCATAAAAGGCTCTAATCTCTTCCAGTTCTTGTAAGGACATTAATCCTGTCATAGGGACTTTACCTTCAAGGTCTCATCTAAACCTCATTAGCTCCCCAAAGCCCCACTTTCAAATATCATCACATTGGAGATCATGGTTCAATATGTAAATTTTCAAGGGGAGATAAGCATTTAGTCTCTAGCAGGTATGGAGAATAAAAATAAACCTTAACTTATCTGTGGAAAGGTAGTTTTCAGGTCAGGCAAAGAAACAGAGTAAACATTTGTTTTAAAAGTAAAGAATGCAGGAATATTTACTGGCAACATAGCAGATATTTTAAAGAAAGGCAATGGAAAAGTTTAGGGAAAAATGGTATAAAAAAAAAGAGTAAGTCATCTAGTAAAGTAGCTGGATTGGACTGAATAAGGAAAAATAAATATGCAAGCAGGGGTCTCTGAATAAAAATTGCTGCATACCTTTAAAAGTCTATAGATCTTACAAATGAAGGAAGAAATTTGAATCATAGACGAGGATAGCGTGAATAAAACAAGGCATCCTAATGGATCCACTTACATACAAGATGGCATTTATACCTAAATGCTTTAAAACCAAGAATTTCAAAATATGTTTAGTTCAGTTCAGTTCAGTCGCTCAGTTGTGTCAGACTCTGCGAGTTTGGCAGCAAAAACTGAATACCTCATCAAAATGATTCAACATAAAAGCCATTTGGTTAGTTCACATAATTAGAGCAAGACTTAATGCTGATAGAAGAAGCTGAACTCTTTCTACATTTTGGCTTAACCTTCACCTACAGTTTTCTCCAGCTACAATATTACATTTTTTCCCATGCTTGTTGCCTGGCAGACAGTAGAAGGCTGTGATAGCTCTTGGAGATCTCTATCCCAGCTATTTACTGGTAGACATATTATATCCCATCCTCTAGAAGCAGATCACGGAGAAGGCAATGGTACCCTACTCCAGTACTCTTGCCTGGAAAATCCCATGGACGAAGGAGCCTGGTAGGCTGCAGTCCATGGGGTCGCCAAGAGTCTGGACACGACTGAGCGACTTCACTTCACTTTTCACTTTCATGCATTGGAGAAGGAAATGGCAACCCACTCCAGTGTTCTTGCCTGGAGAATCCCAGGGACGGGGGAGCCTGGTAGGCTACCATCTATGGGGTCACACAGAGTCGGACACGACTGAAGTGACTTAGCATAGCATAGCATAGAAGCAGATCAAGAGTGAAACTGGAAAAGTATTTAAGTATCTGGCAGATAATGGAAAGCAGAAATTGATGAATTAGCTAACAAGGTATTGTCTGCCCACTCCCCAGGGATGTTTTCAAAATCACAATCTCCAAAGATGTATAGCAATCACTTTTCATATTTTGTCTGGAGAATAGGTATATGGGCAGTTTAGAACAGTGAGTACTAGATACCATGCTGGGTATCTAGGCTAAAGGGAGAACAAACAAACAAAATCATCTTTTTCTTGGTAGATTTTCACTATCTCTATAGATATTATTAAAACAAATAAATTCAAATATCTGAAAGCTACAAAATTTCTGAGTAGTAAACAAAGCATTCCCTTTTTTAGTGAAAGAAGAACAGAAACAGGCTCTAAGTTAGGAAACTCATTTTTGGTTTTACCATCTAATGTAGTGTGTCAATAATTATCATTTAATCTCAGTGAAGCCTAGTTTCCCTTGTTATATGGGCTTCCCTCATAGCTCAGTTGGTAAAGAATCCACCTATAATATAGGAGACTCCAGTTGGATTCCTGGGTCAGGAAGATCCCCTGGAGAATGGATAGGCTACCCACTCCAGTATTCTTCGGCTTTCCTTGTGGCTCAGGAAAAGCCACAAAGAATCTGCCTGCAATGCAGGAGACCTGGGTTCAACCCCTGGGTTGAAAAAATACTCTGGAGAAAGGGAAGGCTACCCACTCCAGTATTCTGGCCTGGAGAATTCCAGGGACTATACAGTCCATGGAGCCACAAAGAATTGGACACAACTGAGCAACTTTCACCTTCACTTTCATGGTGATAAAAACAACAGCAGTTTACCTGGAAGGTTTGTTTCAAAGAGTGGTGAGATATCTTTTAAAGGCTTTGTGCTACTTAAAAATGTTCTTGGATTTTTTTCTTTTTTATTCCTTGAAATTTTCTTACTCTATAAAAGTGTGTAGACTTTTTCAGATAAAATAATCTTAACCCAAGAGTGAATCCAAAAGTGAATCTTTATGGTTGTGTTTTTTATATCTCAAAACATGTTCATTGGGTATATACATCCATCACAAAGGGATACAAGCCATGCAAAGATTACTGCTGAAATACAGTTCAGATTTTAAATTAAATCAAGAAAGTATTTATTTTCAAAATTGGCAGCCCCAACTACTAATATGAAATTTGTTCATATATAAATACATGACTCAGTTTTGCATGAGATGTTTTGTTTTGTTTTTGCACCAGAAATTCCCCAGAAGCATATTTTTTGGTGTGTTAAAAAAGAAAACTGGAGTAAATATAGAACTAGTACACTGTATCAGTGTTTTCTTATCAGAAATTAACTATTAATTATGATATTTTACAAAGCATTCATATGATATATGATGTCTTCATTTTTGTCAGTGATGCACAAAACATCATTATATGACTCTTTTAAAGATTATGTTTCTCACATGCTTTTATAAGCCTGTAGAGCATATAGAGGAAAGAAAGGCAAATATTGTTCTGCTTTTGCCTTACTATTCTTCCTTTCTAATAAATGATTTACTAAAATCCTATTATGATTTACATAACAGATAAAAAAGAAAAGTCTATGTTCCTCCTTAATCTCACCCTCTTATTGAATCTCTACTCTTTCTTTTGGGAGACAGAGTATTGTCATTTAAGTGGCAATTTTGCTTCACTGTGAACGGACTCTGGAAAAGGGAACCAGGTGTACTCCTCCTGGAACCTTGACCTCCTCACAATAAGATAGAGACTTATGCTATGCTGTGCTATGCTAAGTCACTTCATCCTCTATATCATTAAGATGTACAGCACTGTCTAGCATGATGCAATTAACTGTTTCTTTATTTAATAAATATGAAAGAACTACTATTTATCAGCAAAACCAGTAGAAAGGTATCTTTTTATCGTAGTTCCAGTTTTGGTAAACAGACACTAACTGCTGCTGCTGCTGCTGCTGCTAAGTCACTTCGGTCATGTCCGACTCTGTGCGACCCCATAGACGGCAGCCCACCAGGCTTCCCTGTCCCTGGGATTCTCCAGGCAAGAATACTGGAGTGGGTTGCCATTTCCTTCTCCAATGCAGGAAAGTGAAAAGTGAAAGTGAAGTCGCTCAGTCGCGTCCGACTCGTAGCGACCCCTTGGACTGCAGCCTACCAGGCTCCCCCACCATGGGATTTTCTAGGCAAGAGTACTGGAGTGGCTTGCCATTGCCTTCTCCGAGATACTAACTACAAGCACTCATATCTGGCAGGTTGTTTCCCAGACTCTATTTAAAAATATGAAGTGATTCTCAATTTTTCTCCCTACTCCCCCATGTTAAACTAAAAACAAAAAAACAAAAAAACCCAGAATCTTAATTTTTACCAGTAATAATGATGTCTGTGTGTCCTAAGTCGCTTCAGTCGTGTCTGACTCTTTTGACCCTATGGACTGTAGCCCGCCAGGCTCCGCTGTTCATGGGATTCTCCAGGCAAGAATACTGGAGTGGGTTGCCGCGCCCTCCTCCACGGCATCTTCCCAACCCAGGGATTGAACCATGTCTCTTATGTCTCCTGCATTGGCAGGCGGGTTCTTTATCACTAGCGCCACCTGGGAAGCCTGTAAGAATGGTGGAAAAAGTCAAAATAGAATGAAGATACAGATAGCAAACATAGGGAGTTTTGTATATTACAATAAACCTCAGAGAGCTAGTTAATGCCAACACTAAAAGATAAATGTTGCTTGACTTATAACTCCTTAACTCCCCTTATGTAATTCCATTTAATGGTCCTAGCCATTCTTGTCTTAAATGTCAGTCAGTCCAAACCATCTATCACTTTAATTCTGTAGTCTGTAATCCTGCATTTCACCACCCACTCCAACTGCCTCTTGGGACCTTTGAGAATGCATGCATAGTATATGGTAGATGCACACCAATATTCATGCACTGTTTGAACAATAGGGAAACAGTATTTTGTATAATAAATTTTGTTTTTTAAGGTAGACTCCTTAGACCTCAAAGATATATGGTGTGAAATGGAGCGGCAAGCATTTAATGGCAGACACATGGATCCATATGAAAGGGGAAGGCACTAAAGAGAATGTATGTCAAATAAAACTAAAATTTATTGAGCACCAACCAAATGCCAGGCTCTTTACAAACGTCATCTTACTTAATTATTCTGTAGCAATATATTGTGGTATTTATTATCACCACTTCACAGATACACAGATGAAGCAACATTTTCAGAAAGGTTAAAATAACAGCGTGAAGGGACATAACTCAGATTTTAACCTAACTCTGCTTGGATCCAAAGGCTCATCTGTGTCTAAGAAAATCACCCTGCCACCAAAAAGTTCATTCCTGCAATTTCACTAAGAATGTCTAAGTCATCTTCTAACTTGATCCTATGTTTATTTTGGGGAGAAATAATATGATACCAACCTATACAAAGTCAAAGCAAACCACTTCTTCCTTTTGATTAAAGTCAGTAAATATCATGCATTTATGTTGTAAAACATAAAGAGACGATAATACATATGCTGACACCTCTGGGTGTCAAATAAGTACTTTGAAATTTAATATATCTGAGCTATGATATAAATAATAATATTTTTCTCAGGTCCAAGTATTTTTTTAGCTATAATACCTTGGCAGGTGGCTGTATCTTCCAGAAGATTGTGAGCTGCAGATTATAAGAAACTTGCTTTATTTGTTAATTTGTGTGTCTGTTAGTCACTCATTTGTGTCCGACTCTTGGCAACTGCATGCACTGACCCACCAAGCTCCTCTGTCCATGGAATTCTCCAGGCAAGAATACTGGAATGGGTAGTTATTCCCTTCTCTAGAGGATCTTCCTGACCCAAGGGTTCAAACTTGGGTCTTCTCAGTTCTGAACCCAGGTCTCCTGCATTGCAGGCAGATTCTTTACCAACTAAGCCACCAGGGATCCCTGTTTATTAATTTACTGACAACTATTTCTGAATACACTTTCTGGAATATAGCTGCTAATCAATCAATGAACAATGAAAAATGGAGAATCTAGAGTTTTCTATAGTTCTATAACATATTTTATTTCTGCCCTAAAAATCATTGACTGCTTGCTATTTCAAAAAACAACTCAGAAGTGCTCTTTGACAAGTGGGTGCTAAACATGGCCTCTTTCTTTCTCACAAAGGACATAACCAGGACAGTCCTGAAGCGTTAGAGGGAAGAAATAGGGGGAAGAGAAAAAGAACAAAGACTAAATCCTAGCCTTCTAAGAATATTATTTCCACTCATATTTGAGGATTTCTGTCATGCTGTCCATTGAGAAATAAATCTGCATATTCAGAATGTGTGTGTGCTCAGTCACTCAGTCAGGTCCAACATTTTGTGACCCCATAGACTGTAGCCTGCCAGGTTCTTGTGTCCATGGGAGTTTTCAGGCAAGAATACTGGAGCAGATTGCCATTTCCTACTCCAGGGAATCTTCCCAACCCAGGGATCAAACCCATGTCTCTTGCATCTCCTGTAATGTCAGGCAAATTCTTTACCACTGCACCACCAGGGAAGCCCCATCCATATTGTAGAAGGGGACAAAAATTAGACATATTTGTTCTTACACATCTTTTTTTTTTTTTTTTGATAGGTAGGTGAAACAATGCTTCTCATTAGCATATCAACTTTGGCATTTGAAGTTCAAGATGAAAAGTTATATTTACTGACAAAAAAAGATATAGAAGAGGATTACTATCTGATGTTTCCAAAAACATCATTTCATATAGGACTAGCATCTATTTTTCATTGTTAGGAAAAGCCAACCAACAAATTTTACCCTAACACACACCATAGCAGATATAATGATTCTTTACCAATAGATGACTTTATGCACTCATTGAGAAAATACGAATAACATAAAAAATGAATCTCAATGTCACTGTCACTACCTTGAGTTCCACTGAAGGGATTTCTTATGTTCAAAATGAGACTATATAACTTCACTGAGCACTCATCAATGAATCTATGCCAATTGCAGCATACTACACTACAACCTGAAAATTTGAATCAGCCAAATTGGTTATTAAAGCCCAGATAGCTAGACTCAACCACCAGAATTTCTGCCAAGCTGGAGTAGAGCTGAGAATTGACATTTCTAACAAATTTCCAGTTAATAATGGTGGTATTGCTGGTCTGGAGACCACACTTCAAGAACCATTCATTGAAAGAAACATGTCTCAAAGTGCAATCTTCCCTCTGATTTCATCAGAGTATATAAAATAAGAAGTGCTTAGTAAGATGAAGAACCCCAGATACCACACCAGATCTAGTAGATTAGAATGTCCATGATGCGACCCAGGTTCTGCATTTTTAACAAGAATTCCAAATAGTTCTGATGCACACTACAATTTAAGAATCTCTATTCTTCTGTCCAGTTCTTATATTTTGTTCAGGTTCTAACTTTCAAGACTCTGTGTATGGTTCGGTGTTTCTTGTGAAAAAATTGTTCTCTTTATGGTATTTTTATTTTTTCATTTTTCAGAACCCAAGTCAAATATCTCTTGCTTCTAAGAACTTTCCTGTCAGGAAGATGAATTTATCCATCAATTCTAGAAGCAGTCACTGCATTATATACTCACATGTTTCTTCCCATTAATGAAAGATGAGGTTCTAGACTGAGAAAAGCAGTATTGCATTTTTTCCACTGAGTTTTGCATCATTAGGTAGGGAACACATTAAACCATCAGGAAAATATTATCAACTTTACTAAAAATGAAAAATATAAACTTGAAGACCCAATAAAACTGAATTTTATATTTTGCAATTTAGAAAAATCTCCTTTCATAATTATCAAGACCAGACTATTTCAAATGAATATGAGAATTTTTGTTTCAGTGAAAGTTATTTTCTGAAAGGACTTTTAATGAATATATATGTGCAAAAACACATGCTTGTGCACCTTTTTCTGACCTTTTCAAAATATCTTATTGCTATTTTTTAAGGAATTAGATTGTCTCCTTAAAGAGTTTCTGCCCTCTTCATCTGCCAGTTTCCCATTTGTCTAATGGTAACAGCTGCTGCCTTAGGTAACATCTGTTCTCTATTAACTCTTCAGAAAGACATTTTTGAGAGGTCATAGGATCAGAGCTGTGATACACCTGGAGACTTGGCCTAGAAGATTTGATCAGTGGCTTATGGTGTGATTCCATACCCTAAGATGCTTTAGGTATTATGACATCTACACTTCAAAATAAGTCTATGAGGATTTCAAAGATAATATGATCATTAACAAAGCAGGAGGAAAATGTGAATAATGCCAAGCTCTTACCATTTCAATTTTATTTCTATTATAACGATAATGACTTGTGCAGTTGGTAATTATTGCTATAGTTTCTTCCTTTCTTTCTCCTTGGAGAAGAGGAGCATTGGCATATCAAAGTCATGATGAAAACATTAAAAAGCAGAGAAGCTTCTCCCTGATAATGAAAAAGGACATTTTGTCAGGACAGTAGAGTAGTATATTAGAGATGATTATAGATCTAAAATATGGTACACTCTGGGTCCATTGTAACATTAATGATACAGTTATGTTGGTTGAATAATGTAGTAAATGTTAATAAATACCAATCATAGAAAATACAATAAATATGTAAAAAATAATTCTGATGCTAAAAAGTAAGAGATACTCTGAACTAAAATATGCACCAATATCAAGGCTGGTTTATGATTTGTTTAAAATCTGCTCTACCATTATTTTAATATGCTAGTGAAGTAATAAAAATCCACCTTCAAATACATTTGCAACACTGAGCACTTTATTTACATTTTATTGAATTATTTCAATTCACCCCTAGCAACTAACCTGAGAGGTAGGGACACTATAAGTGTTCATAAAATGAGTTTGTAAAGGAAGCATTCTCTAGATTGTTGAAAGCTGAATCCTAAATGAAAACAAAGAATTATTGTTCCTGACAAGTCTTGTTAACTTCAAAATGGATACATAATATGAGATCATCTCAGTTCTCTCTTGAGTTCCCTGTGGCATAATGATGTAGAAACCAATCAAGGATATTTATAAATAAAAAAAAAGTAAAAATCAGGAAAACTTGAAGAGACAATTCATCTAAACAGGAGTTCACTTCCTTATTCAGACATACCTCAGTTTGTTTGTTTAGTATATTTTAGATATTATATGCAGGGACTGAATATAAGTTTCTATAAAATAAGCTCCCCTCCCTGCAAAAAGAGAGACACAGAGCTAATGGGGTTGAATTTCAAACTGGGAAATGATCCATTTAAATCAGCTTTGTCACTTAATGGCCATGTTCTATAACGTGGAACACATTATTTTTTCATCATAGGTGGGCACAGTATCCCAATTTATATATAATAAAATATTTTGTAAGATATAAGCAGCTACATTGAAGCAACTATAAGCTGACAAACTTTTAAAGATGTATTACTATGTAAAAGAGGGCAGATACAAAAAGAGTACATAATTTAGAACTGCCTTATATGAAATCCATTAAATAATCTATGATGTGAGAAGTTAGGATAGTGGTTATGTGGAAAAAGGGGGGCATTTTTCTCCTGGGCCACTCAATAACTTAAGGTGAAGAGTTTTAGCATTCACCGAAATCTTTAAACCACTCCCATCCTCCACAGCTCCTTTAGACATGTGTTTAACATAAGCCTTAAAGCTCTGGATGTTTCATGAAAGACTTTGTCAAATACTTGCTTTGACATCATATTCACAGCCTTGACATCACTTTTCACCTTAATACCATCAGCATTAATCTCCTTATTTTCTATAGGGCAATTAGAATTTAAAACCAGGAGTTCAGTTATCTCGGGCTTCCCTGATAGCTCAGTTGGTAAAGAATTCGCCTGCAATGCAGGAGACACTGGTTCAGCTCAGTTCTCATCTCCTGGCTTAAATCCTGATACGGTTTTTCAAAATGTACTTTCTGATAAACCCCACTCTTTACTTCATCCTGAAATCTTTTCACTGTACTTTCTGATGGTGATTCATCAGGAAAATCCTGCCTTTCCTAAACCCCATCAGACTTTTGCTCTGAAGAAAACCAGGCTCTCTCCTAAGGACACTGATAAAGGACACAGATAAAGAATTTATTTGGACTTTATTCTTAGTTTATGGGAGTGAGCTTCTAACCAGTGAAGTTGCTCAGTCGTGTCCAACTCTTTGTGATCCCATAGACTGTAGCCTACCAGGCTCTTCCATCCATGGAATTTTCCCGGCCAAGACTACTGGAGTGGGTTGCCATTTCCTTCTCCAGGGGATCTTCCCAACCCAGGGATCAAACCTAGGTCTCCCACATTGCAGGCAGATGCTTTACCGTCTGAACCACCAGGGAAGCCCTCCAACCCTGAATTTCTAAACCCTTAGAATTTTCCAAAGTGATAAAAAGCAATGAGAGTGCCTTTAAAAAATTCTTAGCAGGCTCCTGGGCCACATTTGAATTTATCTTAAAAAACTGAACCGTGATGGGTTTCACTCCATTGTTTCTGGCAATGGAAGAAAAATCAACCATGTGAATAGAGTTGAGACTCTGAGCCACGTAATATTAACCTGAACTCCAGGGAAGGAAGGGAGCTGGAGATGGAGTTCAGTTATGTGCCAAGGATTCAACCAATCATAGCTTCATAATAAAATCTCAGTAAAACTGGCTCAGTAAAATGGAGCTTCCTAGTTGGTAAACACAAATCAATATGCACCCATATTCCAGGAGACATGAGAGCTCTGCATCTGGGACCTCTCAGAACTCCCTCCATGGGTCTCCTCTTTTGTCTGGTTCTTGATTTGTATTCTTATATTAAAATTATAATTTAAGTATAGTGCTTTCCTGAGTTCTGTGAGCTGTTTTAGTGAGCTATTGAATGTGAAGGGGCATGGGGAGCTCTTGAGTTTATAGCATTTGTCAGAATAACTGGTGACCTAGGGAGCCCCAAACTTGTGGCTGGTATCTAAAGTAAAAATATCTTGTAGGAGTTCATACTGTTAACTTATAGTATCTATGATTACTCTACTAGTTAGCATCAGAAGTTCATTGCAGATAGTAGCAGTTTTCTCCAACCCTACATGCTAGATAGGTGCCCTGTGTGTTCCCTACTGCCCATTCAAAGTGATTATCAGTACCTCCTCCATCCAAAAAAAAAATTAAAAAAAAAAAACCCATAAATTGGTTATCAGACTCTAAGTACCAGTATTACTTACTGTCACCACAGTCTACAGATCTTTACATGATTCTCTGTTGCTTCTTAGAGATTTGGGGCTCCTAGGTAACTGTCACTCTCTTTAACACTCTTTTTATTCCGATACACAAATTATTGATCTTTGCAATGTTTTGCTTTCTAAGTTCATTGAATGATTATCCTCCATTAAGATTGTTACACTAATGTCTGTCCTCTAGATATTCACCACCACGATCATTTTCTAAAATTTGTCATTAATAGTAACTTTGCAAGTAATAAGTCACTTCAGTCATGTCTAACTCTTTGTGACCCCATGGACTGTAGCCTCTAGGCTCCTCTGTCCATAGGATTCTCCAGGCAAGAGTACTGGAGTGGGTTGCCATTTCCACCTCCAGGGGATCTTCCCTACCCAGAGATCGAACCCGCATCTCCTGCATTGGCAGGCAAGTTTTTTACCACTAGTGCCACCTGGGAAGCCCACCAGTAACTTTAACCCTTCCATAATCTTAGATCCATGTGCCCCACTCTATGACAACCATCTCTTCTTTCTGGTTCACTTTTTTTGATTACTAAATTTCAGCAATTCTCCAACAATCCTAAATCATACAATACTGCCCAGAATTCTTTCTGTATTTCCTAACACATTCACACTCCCCTTATCCTCACTTCAACATCTTTTCCCCCATCCATATTCTTAGTTGTCACGTTAGTCTCTATTTTACCAAGAAAATCTGAGCAAATATCTCTACTTTAAAGATACAAAAGTGAGTTGTAAAAGAGTTAATTTTCTCATGCAAACAAAATTTACAAGTTCAGGGATTTTGATATTTGTATTAGCCAGCAGCAACCACAAGAATGCTGCATAAAAAATTGCCCCAGAACTCAGTGACCTCTAAATGGTCATTTTAATGTCCCTGAGTATCTAAGTTTGCTCCAGTTGAGCCAGTCTAGGATAGGCTGGGCTAGGCAACTCTGATTCATGATTCATTTATTTGCAGTCTGTTGATTTGGTTCAGTTTTGTTCTGTTTGCATTTGTTTTAAGACCTAGCTTTTCTTTTTGGAGTTAGATATTACAGACATTATTCAGAAATGAAGTGAATACCCATTTTCTTTAGCTGATTAATCTCAGGAATAAAAAGAACTCTCAATTTTTCTTCTAAGATTACAGGGAAAAAAAAAAAAAAGCGTGTTCCCAGGTTGGAATTGCCAACATTGTGATTCTTAACCTAGATGTTTTTTGTAGATATAGTTAACTTGTTATTAGCTTTGAGCATTATGGTGCTATTGTTTGTCATGATAGGATAATTGTAAAAATAAATGAAAATAATTTTGTGATACTTTAAAAATTGTATTTCAACCCTATCCTCATAAATGTATGCTCATAAGGCAAAAGAGGAGATTCCATAAAAAGATGGCTTCACTTTCCCTCTCTGTCATACAAAAAGGTGGTAGAAGGTGGTAAGAGATAATCCTACTGCTAGTTTGTTTTTTTAAGGGTGGAGCATGAGTTAACTTTTTATGACAATTTGGGTTTTCTAACCTTGAAAAGCCAATGTGCAATATCTCCCCATACATCCAGGCAACACATTATATAAAGCCATGACCAGCAATCCTTTTAAAATGTACTCCTTCTTTTATCTTGGCCTCTGTTTTGGGATTAGTAGATAATGAGTACAGCAAAATAGGTCACATAGTCCTGACCTTATGAGATATAGCTCATAATACTGAAATGTCATGGCTAGGAAAAAAATGGAGATCATCATTTTCTCATCCTGACATTTTTCCACATCATAACTCACAGGTACTTCATTAAAGATCAAAAATGAAATAGAGTAATAAGACTATATTGACAACCCTGTAAATAAAATTTAAGTCTATGTAATATATTTATGCTTGGGTCTTAACCTAAAATTTGACATTTGGTTATATAGATATTAATCATGAAGAAATATAAAATATACACTAACTACACACACAGAAGAAAAAAGATATGAAAATATTTACAATCTGAGTGTTTTAACTGAGATGGAGGTAGTAGTGGAAAACACCTCTTTTTTCTGATCTCCATAGGACAAATTATATACTTTAAGTGAGGTATATGTAAATATAAAGACATATGATCCAAATAAGGAGAGTCTATAAGTTATTAATATATATTAAGAACATGGGAAGAGTTGACTCATTGGAAAAGACTCTGATGCTGGGAGGGACTGGGGGCAGGAGGAGAAGGGGATGACAGAGGATGAGATGGCTGGATGGCATCACCGACTCAATGGACGTGAGTTTGAGTAAACTCCGGGAGATGGTGATGGACAGGGAGGCCTGGCATGCTGCGATTCATGGGGTCGCAAAGAGTCAGACATGACTGAGCAACTGAACTGAACTGAACTGAAGAAGAGGTAGACCCATATTAGTCATCAGAACAAAACATGGTATAATTTTATATTTATCATTTGAAAAACACTTCAAAAATACCTCCAACATTAGACATCTATGAAGTTATTTTGTAAACATACACATATGTTTCACTTTAACCTACTAAGGAAAATATTCTCATATAAAAATGATATAAATACCATATGTAAATACCAACGGGAAGTTGTATAATTTAAGTTGCTGATGGTTTATTCATTCATTCCTTTAAGCACTCATTCAAAAAATGCCAATAACTACCATGTGGCAGATGGATAAGTCACACAGGTCTAGTGATTTGTAAACCTCTTGATAAGGAAGGAGATATGATTATGATAATATTGTCAATGATTCCAGTAATCCCTCTTTGAATCAAACCACTGAGAGATTTTTTAAAAACAGTTCTTTGCTTTTATTGTAGCCTAACACTGCATTATGAACTTGAAGTGTTTAGACCAAATAGCTAGTAGGAAACCTCAATACAATTTAGAGCATATGCTTATGTCTTGAGGTTGAATTTATTTTTATTTCTGCACTGCAAAAAAATGTTGCATTTTGATAGGAAAAGCACAGCCTTCCCACTCACTTACCTCCATTTTCTCAGTGTGCTAGAAATAAATTTTTCTTACCTTTATTAATTTTACAGACGGCACACAAGTGCTGTAAGTACATATAAACAATTTCTGAGGAAACCAGTCAAATTCAAACTCCCTGGCCTCTCATTAGAAATATAATAAAGCAGAAAAAAAATTCTAATAAGACTGATTTTCAAAGTTGATTAAAGCAAAGAAAATATACTTTCATCGAAATGGTAGAAATTTTTACCAAATCATTTTTGGGTGGAGAAAGAAGCATATACCTTTGAATCTGATGCTAAAGAATCTCCCAGCCTTGTTAGTATTGTTCAGTCACTAAGTCTTGTCCCACTCTGCAACCCCAGGGCCTGCAGCATGTGTGGCTCATCTGTCCAGTGCCATCCCCTGGCGTTTACTCAGATTCATGTCCATTGAGTCAGTAATGTTATCTAACCACCATATCCTCTGTGGCTCCCTTCTCCTCATGCCCTCAGTCTTTTCCAGAATTAGGGTCTTTCCCTTTGAATTGACTCTTTGCATCTAGTGGCCAAAGTATTGGAGCTTCAGCTTCAGCCATCAATCCTTCCAATGAATATTCAGTGTTGATTTCCTTTAGGAGTGACTGACTTGATCCTTTTGCAGTTTAAGAGACTCTCAAGAGTCTTCTCCAGCAGCACCATTCAAAAGCATTTCTTTGGTACTCAGCCTTTTTTATGGTTCAAGTCTCACATCTGTACATGACTACTAGAAAAACCTTTAGCTTTGACTATACAGACAGTTGTCAGAAAAGTGAAGTCTCTGCTTTTCAATATGCTGTCTAGGTTTGTCATAATTTCCCGCCACCTCCCCCACCCCCCGCCGCCACCCCCCTGCCCAAGGAACAAGTGTCTTTTAATTTCATGGCTGCAGTCATTGTCTGCGGTGATTTTGGAGCCTGAGAACATAAAATCTGTCACTGCTTCCACTTTTCCCCCTTTATTTACCATGAAGTGATGGGACCACCTGCCTTAATCTTAGTTTTTTAATGTTGAATTTCAAACCAGCTTTTCCACTCTCTTTTTTCACCCACATCAAGAGAGTCTCTAGTTCCTTTTCACTTTCTGCCACTATACTGGTATCATCTGCATATCTGAGATTGTTTATATTTCTCCCAGCAATCTTGATTTTATTTTGATTCATCCAGCCTGACTTTCTGCATTTTGTACTTTGCACATAAGTTAAATAAACAGGGTGACAATATATAGCCTTGTCATAATCCTTTCCCAATTTGGAACCAATCCATTTTTTCATGTCCAGTTCTGTTGATTTTTTACCCTAAGGTTTCCTAGGAAATAGGTAAAGAGGTCTGGTATTCCCATCTCTTTAAAAATTTTCCTGTTGTAATCCACACAAAGTCTTTAGCATAGTCAATGAAGCAGAAGTAGAGATTTTCTGGAATTCCCTTCCTTTCTCCATGATCCAATGAATGTTGGCAATTAGATCTCTGGTACCTCTGCTTTTTCTAAACCCAGCTTGAACATCTGGAAGTTCTTGGTTGGTTCACACACTGTTGAAGCTTTGCTTGAAAGATTTTGAGCATAACCTCACTACCATGTGAAATGAACACAACTGTATGATAATTTGAATATTCTTTGGCATTGCCCTTCTTGGGATTGGAATGAAAACTAACCTTTTCCACACCTGTGGCCACTGCTGAGTTTCCAAATTTGCTGACATATTGAATGTAGCAATTTAACAGCATCATCTTTCAGGATTTTAAATAGCTTACCTGGAATTCTGTCACCTCCACTAGTTTTGTTCACAGCTATGCTTCCTAAGGCCCACTTGACTTTACATTCCAGTATTCTGGCTCTAAGTGAATGACTACAGCATCATAAGTATCTGGGTTATTAAGATCTTTCTCGCATTGTTCTTTTGTTTGTTTTTGCCTCCTCAAACTTATAGCCTATCATCATTTTGGAATAAAGCCTCAGAATGTTATATGCTTTTTATTTAGGGGAAAGCTAAATGATAAGATTTATTAACACAAGATTTGGGATCATATTACTTAGAATTTGCCTCAAAATTATACCATTAGAATTTTTTTTTTAATTTCTATAGTACATGACTAGCAAAAACAGTTAGCTTTCCCTTCTATGTTATCACTCCTTTTAAATGTTTTCTATTCTTTTTATCCCTACTGACACCCATCATACCTTATTTAACTAGCTTTTCCTGTATTCCTCAATAAAGTTCAGTAGGCTGGGTAAGAATCTCTATCTTCAGCCTCAATTCTGTGATCACCACCTAATATCTCAGTAACATCAGTTGAATGTGAGAGACCTAAGACAAAGTTTGGTTATATCTTTATCCTTAGAGCTCATTACAACCTTTCTTTTCTTAGAGAGTCTTCACTTGATGGATATGACTTGACAAAAACAAATCATGGATAGGGCTTTGGAAACTTTCCTGAAGAAATGTTGACTGAAAAAGAAATTCAATATGTATTTATGTTTACATGAATGAAGGTTATGAGACAATACTGTTCTGAAGCTGCCAATATAGCTTTTCTTCAGCAGAGGTTTCACATATTTACATTTGAAAAATTGGGAAAGTACATATTTTTATTTAACCATATAATCAGAATACTTCAAATATTGAACAATTTTGAAATCTATTTACCAAAATAAAGATAAATTATTGCCCTGATTTATAAAATTTGGAGTATTTATTTGACAACATATAATTTTCTTGTTCAAAGACACAAATCCATGTTCATTTTTATAAAAAGAGTGAAATCCCTAGAATTTTCCCCCCAAAATCCAAAAAACACAACTATTTTTTGAGTGGCTACAATATATACATATCCATGCATTCTTCTGTATCATTTATTTTCCCTTTTTCCAATTAACACAAAGATGCTCATGATCACCAATACAACTTACTGATTAAGAATCTTCCCTTGTTAAAGTTGTCTAACAAAATTACTGAAAATAAGAGACGCAGAGAAGCTAAAAGAAATACAAATTCCTTATGATAATTTTTCCCAAGTGAAATCATACAGACCATTTACTTCCCAAGAGCAAACTGCAAAATGAACTGATTTTCCCCTTAACACCCACGAGAAATGTTGACCTATCTGACTGGGAAATGGAGTTAAGGGTATTCAGGATACAAATTGCTGGAAAAGTGGTCACTCTTTACTCTCTCCCTTTATCTTTCTCTCTTTTTGATTCCTTCCCCTATTTGCCTACCTACCTACAGAAGTCTGTATTAATTTAGGAACCTAACAAATGTGATTTTGAATGATTTTCTCTCCCTTTAAAAGAAAATAATATTAGAAAAAAGTATAGACACCTATCAAGTTTGCATGTATATTTAGATTATACTTACATGTAGTATATAACGTAAAAAATATGTAATAATTTATTTCAGAATAATAAAATGTCCCTAAAATTAAATTACTTAATAGTAATTGTTGGTAACTTTATTGAATAAATGATTAAGTTGTATATGTGCATTCCTAGAGGAGGAAATGGCAACCCATTCCAGTATTCTTGCTAGGAAAATCCCATGGACAGAGGAGCCTGGAGGGCTACAGCCCATGGAGTCACAAAGAGATACAACTGAACAACTAACACACACGTTTGTGGATTATCAATTTCAAAGCACAAAAATTACTCTTTGAAATAATGGCCATTGTTTTAGTTACTACAGGTGAGGATAGAAGTTTAGAGAGGTTCTTGTCTAATGTCACACAGTTAGAAAGTATCAGAGCCAGTGGAGAAATCTGAGTGAAATATCACCACATTCTCTACATGGAAAGATTTGGTGAGAAGGATTTAAAAAGTACTGTTCAGGATGTAAATTGTTGATCTTCATGGAAATATTTTCTTAAACGTAGAAACATTCAAAATGATAATTAGTTTTACAATCTATGATGCTTCTTTATAATTAAAACCCTTTTAAAATAATCAAGTCAAAACGATTCCTGCTTTAAAATTCTATCATCACAACACCACATTAATATACTATTGTTAAATAATATACTTGGGGATCATTGAATTTGATGGCTATTTTGTTGGTCAGAACATATAATTGAAGTAAGTGTTCCAAAACATATTGGAGACCATAATTATGCATGTCAAAGATGGCAAGGATTTTGAAAATTGCCAAAGGGGTACAGTACTATGATTAATGTCTATTATTTGCTATCAGATTCCTCGGTCCTCATAATCACTCTTTTTCTCAACAATGGTATTACTTAAGCCCTGTCTGAAAATCCTATTTTAATGTATTTTCTGGACCTTGTCTTGAACTTAGATATTAGTTTTAAAATGTTAACATTTTGCATATTTGATTAATTTATTTTCCTAAAATATCAATAATAATATTTACAAATATCACTAAAGTTTCTTCATTTCCATATCTTATTACTTTCTCTCCCAACCAAAAAGTAAACATTTTAATGTTAGTATAAATTTATATCTTTAATATATTTGATACTTAGATGTGTTATTTAATACGAATATTTTGGGTAGTAGAAGTAAACATGAATGTTATTAGAATTACATATTCTGTTGCAGTTTGCCTATTATACTCACTGTTATAATTGCAGAATTGATAGTTTGTACCATTAATTTTAATTATTTTGTTTTTGTTTTAGATCACAGTGTTGTTATACCACAGATAGAAGCAATCTAAATGTGTACTGATAGATGAAAAGATAAAGCATACGTGGAATACATATATAATACAATATTACTCAACTTAACAAAGAAGAAAATCCTACCATTTATAAAAATGTAGATGAGCCCGGAGGACGTCTGTCTAAGTGAAATACGCCAGACATAGAGAAATGATATATGTTCTCACATGATGAATCTAAAATAGTCAACTCATAAAAAAAGAGTGCAATGATTCCAAAGGACTGGGAATGAGGGGGAAACTGGGAGATATTCAGCAAGTACAGAATCTCTGTAATCCTACATGCATAAGTCCCAGGGTACACTATAGTGCCTATATACCTAACAACACAACACAGTATAGTATACTTCAAAGTTTGATAAGAGGTTAGATGCTATATTAAGTGTTCTTATCATCTTCCTCCACCTCCTTCTCCTTATCACCATCATCATCATAAACAAGAGGTTGGGAGGACATTTTGAAGGCGATGGATAGGTTTACAGCATAGATTTTGGTGACAGTTTTGTCAGGGGAGTTTGTAATTTCCTCAGTTCTGTCTAGTCACAGCAAAAATTTGAAGCGATGGATGGACCAGTGTTACAGCTAAGTTTTATTTGACAAGGAAGGGAAAATACATCCTCGAGGCATGAGGGTGAGCCAACCCAAAAGACAAGAAGAAAAGCGAAGCCAGAGGCTCAATTTTGGCTGCTCTTTTAATGTTTTTTTTTTTTTTTTTCCTCCTCCCCCTGAGCCTGTCCTGTATAAATTGTGATCTCCAGGAGGGCTGTTTGTTTTACCTGAGGTCCTCACTTAGGTCCTCTGACCTTACTTTGTTCTATTTTCATGGGCTTTTCCCTTCTGTGTCTTTTAGCCACTGCCATTCTGGACTCCTTTTTCTTATGCTAACTGCCTAACATTCCCCCCTCAAGAGATGGGAGGCACAATTCTTTGAGAATAGGGGCATTGAGGTCTCTCTGGCTACTTCCAGCTGAACTGGATGACAAGGGGCATTGGGCCTCCTCTTCTTGCTAGTCTCAAGCCTCAGAGTCCTTACAGAGATGTTCATCTAAGGGTGAGTGATATTTTCCATAGTAGGCTGTGGTTTTATACATCCTTGTTGAACTGGCACTGCATGTTGTAGCTTGTTGACTTGGGCAGAGACAAAATGGATTAGACAATTGATAATACATGGAGCAATGATAAGCAGCATCAATATGGTGGTAACAAGGATTAGTAGAGGCATTAGCCAACTCCAAATTCCCTATCACCAGGAGAAGGATCCCACAAAGAGAGATTGTAGCCACCCTGAGAACTCTCCAGCTTTTCTTTGAGATCCTATAGAATCTGAATATTTTTCTTGAGGACTGTGAGGCTTTCTTTAACTTAGTTGGAGGTATTTACCCAGAAACAACATGTCTCTTTCAAGATGGCTCAAGTTCCTCCTTTTTCAGGGATCAGGAGATCTATATTCTGTCTATTTTGGAGTACAACACCTGCCAAGTTGTGTTGTCCCTTTAGAGCTATCCTGTGAAATGTTATCCCAAGAAACTTAATTTTGGGGGTGTTCATTAGAATTCCACTCATTTGTTGCCCTGAATAGGTATCTGAGATCTCCCAGAGCTCACAAGCGTATTGAGTGTCCTCTTTTGTTTTCTTCCACAGCTTGACTTGTGAGTAGTGAATCCAGGAGTCATGTCCTGATACCTTGACTGCTGTGGTGGTAGAAAGTATTACAGGGTAGGGGTCCTCCCATGTGGGTTGGAATTGAGCCTTTGGGGAACCATCTTTCCAAACTTTAATTAGGACTTGGGTCCTTGGAACATATAGTGGGGACTCTTTAGAATCTTTTGGGTCCTGTTTTGGAGAAGACACTTAAGAGTCCCTTAGACTGCAAGGAAATCCAACCAGCCCATCCTAAAGGAGACCAGTCCTAGGTGTTCATTGCAAGGACTGATGTTGAAGCTGAAACTCCAATACTTTGGCCACCTGATGGGAAAAGCTGACTCATTTGAAAAGACCATGATGCTGGGAAAGACTGAGGGCAGGAGGAGAAGGGGACGACAGAGGATGAAATGATTGGATGCCATCACTGCTTCAATGGACATGGGTTTGGGTGGACTCTGGGAGTTGGTGGTGGATAGGGAGGCCTGGCATACTGCGGTTCATGGGGTCGCAAAGAGTTGGACATGACTGAGCGACTGAACTGAACTGAACTGACACCCCACAAGTGTATATCCTGTTGGAATTGCCCAATAACTATGGTATAAGACCAGAGGGTCTGAGCCTCTGGATCTAGGAAGAGATCATTGACATAAACAAAAGGTCACCCTTATAGTATCTCATAAGGACTAAGACTAGCCTGTTCCTTAGGGGCAATACAGGTGAAGAGGAGAGCTATTGGTAAAGTCTCCTTCCGTCCCAGGGAGGTCTCCTGGGTTATCTTTTTTATCGCTGATTTTAAGAATTGGTTGGCTCTACTTTTCCTGAAGACTGAGGCCTCCAGGCACAATGGAGATTAAAAAGTAATCCTCAATGCTTTATAGATCCCTTAGGTGACCTTAGAAGTAAATGATGTCCCATTGTCACTTTGCAATGACCTGGGAAGGCCAAATCTCAGAATGATTTCATGGAGCAGTTTCTTTACCACCTCCTCAGCCTTCTCAGTCTGGGTGGGAAAGCCTTCAATCCATCCTGTGAATGTATCTATCATGAATAATAAGTATTTATACCCTTGAGAAATTGGCATCTGGGTGAAGTCCATCTGCCAGTCCTCTCCTGGGTAGGTCCCCCATTGTTGGATGTGCTGGGCCAGCTGGGGACTTCAAGCTCCTTGGGGGTTGTTTAATTGGCAAGGGGGACAAGAGGAGACCACTTGCCTTATTGTCATTTGGAAGCCTGTTCCTCTGAAAGACATTTCTAGAAATCTTTGGAGGGCCTTCTCCCCTAAATGAGTGGTGGCATGTAAGGAATTAACCAGCTTCCAATGGAGGTTCCCAGGCAGAAAAAGGAGTCCTTCCATTTGGAACCACCCCATATGATCTTATTGAAAGCCCTCACTCTTAGCTTTAAGAATCTTACCTTCAGTATATGAAGGAAAGAAAGTGAACTAGCTTAGTCGTGTCTGACTCTTTGTGGCCCCATGGACTATTGCCTACCAGGCTCCTCTGTCCATAGGATTTTCCAGGCAAGAGTACTAGAGAGGATTGCCATTTAAGGAGTTTCCTGGTAAATTAGTCTGTGGAACTGAGGTCTCAACCCCTATTAAGTCATTGTTCTGTAATGCTGCTCTCTTACCTGCCTGATCGGCTGCTTGGTTCCCTCGTGCCACTTCTGTGCTCCCTTTTTGGTGTCCTTTACAATGGGAGACTGAAACCTCAGTGGGCAGATGGTCTGCCTCCAAGAGCCTAAGGGTTTGATCACTGTATTTGATCGGGGACTTGTGGGTGGTCAAATGGCCTCTTTCTTTTCATTAGCAGTATGTACATATGGCATCAGAAAGGCATACTTGGAGTCAGTGTAAATGGCTACTCTTTTTTCCTTTTCCCAGCTCTAAAGCTCGAGTTAGGGCTATGAGCTCAGCTAATTGGGCTGAAGTATCTGGTGGCAAAGGTTTAGCCTCTGTGGTCTCAGAATTGGAGACTACTGCATATCCATCTTTTACTTTTTTCCATCCAAGACACAGCTGCTTCCATTAGTGTATCAGATTTCATCAGGATTGTTCAGAGGATCTTCTGACAATCTCTCTGGGGATTTTGTCCAGCGGTCCAAGGTTTCTAGGCAAGAGTGAAAGGCAAGAGAGCCCTAGTGAGTAGGCAGGATGGTAACTGGGTTAAGAACCTCACAAGGGGATATAGTCAGGCCTGGATTTTCCATTAGCACCTCTTGATATCTGAAGATTCTTAGATCAGACACCAATAATGGCCTGTCCCATTCAGGAGTTGTTTCACTTGGTGGCTGGTAAAAATAGTTTGCCCTCAAGAGAGAGGACATCTATTTTAAAGCATCTTCTATAAGGACTGCAATAGCTGCAAGATTTTGAAGGCAGGGAAACATCTTTTCCCAATAAAGGAGTAGGACCCTCAGGGACCACCAGTAACTGGTGGGAACGTATTAGTCCATCCCAGCAACAGAGAAGTGCTTGGGTGAATCTTTCTGTATTTGTTTTTCCTATTACACCCAAAATGGTACAGGTTTCAGAGGAGAAGGCTCAGGAGTTGGAGGCCAGGTAGTTGGGGCTACAGATTAGGTAGCCCCTGTGTCAACCAAGAAATTCTAAGGCCTACCTGCCACATCCAGTTGCACCCTTGGCTCCAGAACTCTGATGGTTTTCTGTGACAGGCAGGCTAGCTGTAGCAGGCTGCTTCAGTCCTGTTGAACCATCTTGAGGGAAGGCTTGGCACTTGACCTTGAGGCTTTTGGGTTCTGAGGGCAGGGGCTGCCCAGTGTCCCAACTGATGCCATTTGTAGCAAGCCATTTTAGGAACTTGTCATGGTTTGGAAACTCTTTGGCCAATGTCCTAATCAGTGCCCAAAGATTAGTCATTTGCCTTATGCTTTGTCCTTTACGGACTTGGAGTTTGCGATAGGACTTCCCTGGAGGGCGGCCAGCATCTGGGCATGCCTTATCTCTTTCCTTTTCTCCCTTTCCTGGGCCTTGGCCTCCCTCTCTTGTTCTCTGTTACAAAAGGAATTGGTGCCTGTCTGGACCATCTCATCTAAAGAGGCAGCAAGATCCTGCTGCTATAGCTGTTTTAACTTTTCCTTATGTCTGATGCACATTGGGACAGGAATTTGTCCTTTAAAATAACCTGTCCCTCATAAGAGTCTAAGTCCAGATTGGTAAACTTTTGGAGGGCCTCTTTTAGACGTTTCAGGAAGACAATGGTATTCTTTTTGGCCTCTGAGTTATTGGTGAGATTGGGCACAGCACCACAACTAATAGGCTTCCTTCTATTTCTGTGGGTGGACTTCATTAGGAGTGAGTCTTTCTGAAGTTTATCCTACCCAGTAATGTTGCAGCCTGAGAGCCAGGCATCCCCTGGTCAGGGTGCAGATCCTCAGGCAGGCTGAGAAGTGACAACCTCCTGGACATCAAATCCCCAGGCAGGTCGAGGCAGGTTGGCCTCCTGAGAATTGGGTCCCTGGGCAGGTCGAGGCATGTCGATCTCCTGGGACCCTTAGACTGGAAGATCTCCAAGCAGGTTGAGGAGTGACAACCTTTCAAGGACCAGATCCCTAGTCAGGTCAAGGCATGTCGACCTCCTAGACTGGAGTTGGACATTCCCAAGGTTTCCAGCATGACTAGTGCTGGGTAGGAATGAGGGTTGTAATCTTAACTCATTGCTGGTTTGTCCACCATGAATGGGAATATGTATCACGATGTAAAGAAATCCAACCCTGTGCCCTGAGACTGGGAACCTGGTGAAACATCCACAAGTCTTATCCTCTTATTGCTCTAAGGGAATGTAAGTCACTGATTTCTTCCCCTAGACCTCCATTGGGCTTCCCTCGTGGCTCAGAGGTTAAAGCATCTGCCTACAATGCAGGAGACCCAGGTTCCATCCCTGGGTCAGGAGGATCCCCTGGAGAAGGAAATGGTAACCCACTCCAGTATTCTTGCCTAGAGAATCCCATGGACGGAATCCTCCATAAAAGCAGTTTAGGGTGTCTCCAATGGTAAACATTTCATTTTCATAGACCCACTTTAGGTAATAGCAGAAGTAATGAAAAAGGGAGTAGGATACCTGGTTCTGTTAGGGGCATTAAGAGTATTTTAATAATAAGCGGGATAGAGCAATGTTGCCTACAAGGGGGCAGAGTCCTTGTTGTAGGAGTTAGTAAGTGGCTCAAGAACAAATTAATGAGGCAACAGACCAGATATTCCATAAAAGTGGAGTGGAGATTTGATCCAGGGGTATGGTTGTAACTTTAGAAGAAGGGTGGTGAGAGTTTGCACCCAAACAGCCTGCAGGGCTAACTCCCAAAGTGGAAAACATTATCCCTGGAAGCCCAATTGCCCTTTAAGGGATGCTACCAACAGATGGCTTTCTAGCAGCCCTATCACTTACTCTAGCGGGTTCACTGAGAGATGCTTTGGTTGCACAAGTTGTAGGAAACATGGAAGATGAAGGTCAGAATATCTAGAGAGATGAGATATTATACAGTATTTCCCTCCTAAAGGCCAGTTATTTTCTGGTTGTCCCTACAGAAGATTGTAGAGGCAACATTGTGGGGCTCAATGAGCCTCAGTGAGCCCCAGTGAGCTCAATGAGCCTCAATGAGCCTGATGGGGCTCAAGAAAAGAGCATGAAACAGGAGGGAAGGGGACAGGGCACAACTTTTGAAAGAATGTCATAGCCTGAGGGCATAACATAAACAGATTCCAAGATGACAAATCAAATTTAACTAAACCTTGATCCTCAGTCTGCACAGTAAATGACACCCCTTGAGTCACCTAGGAACTTGGAAGACCTAGTTCCAAGTGAAGTGAAAATCACTCAGTTGTGTCTGACTCTTTGCAACCCAATGGACGGTATTCCACCAGGCTCCTCTGTCCATGGAATTTTCCAGGCAAGAATACTGGAGTGGGTTGCCGTTTCCTTCTCCAGGGGATCTGCCTGACTCAGGGATTGAACCCAGGTCCTCTGCATTGCAGGCAAACACTTTACCATCTGAGCCACCAGGGAAGCCCCACATGCCTAGATCCAAGGCACTGTCAAAAGACCGAGGAGGGGATGGTTCCTAATTGTTGGAATGATCCTCCCACTCATTAGCATAAAAACTAACCACACCACATTCTATGGCCACCACACTTGCACTCGCCCTCTGTGATGGCCCACACCCTGTGGAGTGTGCTTCTCTCTGAATCCAAACAAATCCACATCTTACATATCGCTGTGTCTCTCACTTAATTTTTGCAATGAGACATCAAGAGCCTGAGCTTCATTAGGTCCTGTAGCCAGGCATCATGGGTTTTGACCAGGCTCGAGTCACACTTAGGAGCTGAAGGAACGGAGAAAAAAGCAGTGGGAAAAATGTGCTAAGGAATCCCCTTCATAACCTGCTAGAAAATCTGCTAAATACCTGACTTGTGCTCACAGTTTTCATTGGCCTGATCCTTGGCACAAAGAAGATTAAGGACAGAAGAACCCCCCAGCTTGGACAATAGTACTAAGTAGCCCCTGTCAGAATCCCTCAATCGCACCCACTGTGGCTCCCCTTTTGGCGGGGGGTTCAAGGAAATAAGAAATAAGAGATTGTAAAGGAATTAAGATTTGTTAGCCATATGTCCTCCAGCCATAGGAGTGAGTATGTCCTACCTTAAATGGTCTTCTGGAATCTGCAACTGAGCCGTGTGGGCTTTCTGCAGTTTGTATTTGCTTTCTCAGTTTCCGGAACGCTGAGCTTCTTGTCACTTCCTCTGCGCTGGGTTTTCTTCGCATTCATTTTCCACCGTGGGAGCTTTTGCCAAATTAGGCTTCTGTTGTGCTTGGCCTCCACCTTGTGGGAGCTGAGCCGAGGTTGTTTCAGCCAGGTTAAATCCTAGTTACCACACCATATACGTCCAGGGAGTTTGTAATTTCCTCAGTTCTGTCTTGTTGCAGCAAAAATTTGAAGCAACAGATAGACCAGTGTTATAGCTCAGTTCTATTTGGCAAGTAAAGGAAAATACATCCTAAAGGTAATAGGGTGGCCTACCCAAAAGATCCAAAGAGAAGGGAAGCCAGAGGTTTGATTTTGGCTCCTCTTAGTTTCTGTTTTTTTCTCCTCACCCTGAGCCTGCCCTATGTAAATTGGGCTAGCCTGGAGGGCTATCACTTCATGTCCCTGGAGGGCTGTCACTTCATTCTGGTCCCATCACTTCATGGGAAATAGATGGGGAAACAGTGGAAACAGTGTCAGACTTTATTTTGGGGGGCTCCAAAATCACTGCAGATGATGACTGCAGCCATGAAATTAAAAGACGCTTACTCCTTGGAAGAAAAGTTACCACCAACCTAGATAGCATATTCAAAAGCAGAGACATTACTTTGCCAACAAAGGTCCATCTAGTCAAGGCTATGGTTTTTCCAGTGGTCATGTATGGATGTGAGAGTTGGACTGTGAAGAAAGCTGAGCGCCGAAGAATTGATGCTTTTGAACTGTGGTGTTGGAGAAGAGTCTTGAGAGTCCCTTGGAGTGCAAGGAGATCCAACCAGTCCATTCTGAAGGAGATCAGCCCTGGGATTTCTTTGGAAGGAATGATGCTAAAGCTGAAACTCCAGTCTTTGGCCACTTCATGCGAAGAGTTGACTCATTGGAAAAGACTCTGATGCTGGGATGGATTGGGGGCAGGAGGAGAAGGGGACAACAGAGGATGAGATGGCTGGATGTCATCACTGACTTGATGGACGTGAGTCTGAGTGAACTCTAGGAGTTGGTGATGGACAGGGAGGCCTGGTGTGCTGCGATTCATAAGGTCGCAAAGAGTCAGATATGACTGAGTGACTGAACTGAACTGAATTGGAGGGCTGTTTCTTTCATTGAGGTTCTCACTACAGTCCTTTTACCTTCCTTTGTTCTGTTTTTGTGGGCTTTCCCCTTCTTTGTCTTTTAGCCACCACCATTCTGAGCAGCTTTTTCCTTTTCTAACTACCTAACAGTTTCACGGTTATGAATTCTTCAAGCCTTATATTTATATTTATATTAATTATATAAGGCTTTTCACAATGATAATTGAATAATAATAGCAAAATAAAAGCCTATATGTTTCCTGATCAGCATTTTGTATTTAGCATAGTTAGAGTTCAGTCCAGTTCAGTTCACTCACTCAGTTGTGCCTGACTCTTTGTGACTCCATGGACTGCAGCACGCCAGGCTTCCCTGTCCATCACCAACTCCTGGAGTTTGCTCAGACTCATGTCCATCAAGCAGGTGTTCCTTCCTCAAGCTATTTTTTCAAAAGCCTTCCTCTGTACCTCAGTACAGAGGATCATCAGCCTCTGAATTACCCAGGTGAAGTATCTAGGTATCTACTATGGTTCTTCCATTTCTTTCACTAATAACCCACATATTAGCTTCTTAACTGTCATTCTCCAAACCAAATCTTAAACTTGTCCATTTTGTTTAAATACTAGCTCAAAAAATCATCATCCATCATAAGAATTACTGAAAAATGTTCTTAACTGGTCTCCTTGCTATCATTTTGCTTCTAATGTATTATCCAACTAATAGCTACAATAACATTTTATAATAGTAAACCTAATTATATCCTTCCACCCATGGCTTCCTATCTATTCTAAATTTACACTAGCCCCATATCATGTTTTATTTTTATGTCTTTATTTTTTATATTAATTATTTTTTAATGAAGGATAACTGCTTTACAGAATTTTGTTTTCTTCTATCAGTTCATGTTGAAGTTTGACAGAAAATGACATATCATGGCTTTTAAAAAGACCCAATAACCTGGCTATCTCTCAGACCTCTCTTGTACCTGTCTCCAGCTAGTGCAACATGCTCTAGGCATGCTGCTTCTGCTTACTAGCCCTGGTCTCAGGCTCTGATTTCTAGATGCACACAAACTAGGACTCTGGCATTGCAGTTTCCCATTTTTTCTTTAAATAAGTTGTGATGCATATATTTTATGAAGTTAATTAATACACCAAATATGCACTTCTCTTTTTAATTTTACCTGTATTCATGTGTCCATTCTATACTCTGAAAAGTTCATTATTTTCAGGCTTATGAGGTAGTAAGGGGCTTCCCAGATAGCTCAGCTGGTAAAAAATCTGCCTGCAATGCTGTGACCTGGGTTTGATCCCTGGGTTGGGAAGATAACCTGGAAGAGGGCATGGAAACCCACCTCAGTATTTTTGCCTGGAGAATATCCACGGACAGAGAAGCCTGGCAGGCTGCTGTCTATGGGGTGGCAAAGAGTCAGACACAACTGAACAACTAAACACACACACATGAGGTAGTAAACTGATCGTTGGGAAAGGAAATGACAACCCACTCCAGTATTCTTGCCTGGAAAGTTTCACGGAGCCTGATGAGATGCAATCTAAGGGATTTCAAGGAGTCGCACACAACTAAGCATACAGGCACAAGATCTTTACTACATGTGAATTGTGATCAATAATGCTAGCCTGAAGAGAGAGGATTTTGTTTGTTTATCTCCCCTCCCACACCTGTATTAGCAGAATAAAGGTATGAAATATAGCTAACACCAATGAAAACTATGGACTCAGTCATGAGAACAGAATGTTTTCTTTGATAGAGTCAGAGAGAGGACAGAGAATACTATACATATTAAACCTTTCCCTTGCTAAGAAATAATGGCAAATTCACATGTAAGATTTTATGTGCATTGATAGCAAAATTTAGGTGCTTTGTCATATTTCTGTGTCTCAGTCTGAAGAACTATATACCTACTCTCCTAAAGAGCTTAAAGTTAAAACACCAATTTTACTGCTTAGGATAAATTAATATTCTAGTTTAGGAAGCCTTAAACTAATTTATTCAAACTGGTGAAATATATGTGTGTGTGTATATATATATATATATATATATATATATATATATATTGTCCTTTTGGGTGTATAGTTTATTCTTTTACCTATTATTTAACTTCTGCACTTTTTACCTCTCATTGGTGCCACAAGGTGAGATTTTATCAGTACTTTTTGGGTTCAAAAAGAAAAGCCCCAAAGCATGCGTATAAAATATATAAACATATACCTGTAAGTATAAAGGATTTCCTGGTGATACATATTTAGATATAGAGGTTCTGCCATTAGAAATTAAAAGTGATATAGTTTCTCTGAAAGATAACTATTCACTGAAATCATAAATTAAGAGTGAGTAAAAGCTAATATAAAAGCATAATGATCATCATAGAACATTTAATATGAGAAATGCATTATTTTAGGTGAAGTGTTTCATTCATACTTGTCAGTCAGTAAAACTTAAAGGTGTGAGATAGCAAACATTTCTGAAAAGTACTGTGACCATTAAAGTCTTATTGAAATTTATAAGCTAGCATATTTCTGCTAAATCCAAAAGTCAGCTCAACTATTGAGTATACTTTGTCTTATACTATACCCAGAGTGAAGATATTAAAGTAAAAAGCCAGTTTCATTTAGTACTAATGGATAATATGCCCTATACATGAGACAGACAATGAAAGTAAAAATCACTCAGTCATGTCCTACTCTTTGAGACTCCCTGGACTATAGTCCATGGAATTCTCCAGGCCAGAATACTGGAGTGGGTAGCCTTTCCCTTCTCCAGTAGATCTTCCCAACCCAGGGATTGAACCCAGGCCTCCCACATTGCAGGTGGATTCTTCACCATCTGAGCCACAAGGAAAGCCCAAGAATACTGGAGTGGATAGCCTATCTCTTCTCCAGGGGATCTTCCCAACCCAGAAATTGAACTGGGGTCTCCTGCATTGCAGGTGGATTCTTTACCAACTGAGCTATGAAGGAAGCCCCAGAACTAAACTAAACTCTAGTTTTATAATTTGCAAATTATTTCAGAATATAGGGACATATCTATCCATTCATCATCTAACATGCATATGTATATTTGTAAATTGGGATGTTTAAAATAATAGCAGATTAACATTTGTTCTGGGATAGGTTTAATCATCAATTATGTTCATTTCCCTATTACAATGCTCAGAACCCAGTAGAATCAATAAGTATTTGTTGATGAATGAATAAGTAAATAAGTTAAAGCTGAATATTTGTTTTCCTCTTCAGGTATGTCTGTGAGTTGAATAACTTAGTTTAACTAGTTTTTCCAAAGTTAATTTACTTCAGACACAATCAAACAATGTTGTACAGAACCCACATTAGGGAACTATTTCAATTTAAATTAATAATCTAGAATGAATATGACTGCATTATATGGGCCAAATACTTGAAAGATTTCAGATTTTTGGTACTCTAATTTTAGTGGTTAGACTTGTCAATAATCATTTACTTGGTGAGCAGCATAATGTCAAGGTTTTTATTTCAAGAACAATACTATAAACTTTGAAATGTGAAAATACTATTCTTTTCAGTTGTTATTGTTGTTCAGTCACTCGGTCCTGTGTGACTCTTTGCAACCCCATGAACTGCAGCACGCCAGCCTTCCCTGTCCTTCATTATCTTCCAGAGTTTGTTCAAACTCCTGTCCACTGAGTCAGTGATGCCATCCAACCATCTCATCCTCTGTTGCACCTTTCTCCTCCTGCCGTCAAGTTTTCCCAGCATCACAGTCTTTTTTCAGCTCTTCACATCTGGTAGACAAAGTATTGGATCTTCAGCTTCAGCATCAGAAAAGTAACCTCTCGTTTGTTAATATGCTGTTTAGGTTCATCATAGCTGTTCTTCCAAAGAGCAAATGTCTGTTAACTTCATGGCTGCAGTCACTATCTGCAGTGATTTTGGAGCCCAGGGAAATAAAGGTATAGGTGCATTTTCAAAAACAGGCTCTCCCTTTCCCCCTAATAATATGATATATTATATTGAAATAAATTGTACTGGATACAAACTGAAATGGCTCTAACAACTAAAATTCAGCCTACTTGAAAGAGGTAATTCAGGACTATCAGTATTTTAGACAACTTGAAAGGGTCTGACATTAAGCTTCCACATTTAACATTTTACTAACAAATATATGCACTAGGTAATCTTGATATTTGATAGGAAAATAATGATAGTTATGACTTTTTCACATATCCAGCTGAGAATTAGCTTATATATTTTCATCCAACATTTCCTCTACTCTGTCTTTCCTTGACAATACCTGCACTTGCACACCTCTTCCATGATGTCATCTTTTACTCCATGTGAAATTACTGATTTCTGACTAAAATGGAAATCACACAGAAAATTGATATAGAAAAATTACTATATAAATTAATTTAAATTGGCATTTTATATTTTCTCAAATTCTTTTATATTAATTTTCCTCATTTAACCCACTATTAAATGCAATCTTTCCCTCTAGATAAAATATCTGAAGTTGTTCAAGGTACACAAATTTTTGTTTCTACACATTGCTGGTAAAATAATGCTCATTTTTACTAAATTATTTTTCACTTTTTAAGAAAGCAATATTATTAAGCCATATATTTGCTATGAATTAAAAACCCAACTGTATCATTGGAGGTTGAGGGTAGAATATCAAATATGTTAAGTTGGTTCTGTTAACATTTCTATACAACATGTTGTTTAATTTATAGTTTATTATATGCATATGTGCCTAAGGTAGAAAATGTATAAAATAAAAATATAAGAAACCACATTAAAAATAAGCTATAATCCCAGTGCCTAGTGTCAGAGTTTACCTTGGGAATATTTCTTCAAAATCTCTTCATCTTAGTTGTATAATTCTTTATTTTCAAATCATTATATACATCTATACTTTTATGAAAGCTAAATATGGATAAACACCAAATATATATCACCAATATTAATATATTTGTAAAATTTCATGATGATATAACCTCAAATGTACAGAGGAGTTATAAGACTATTACAAAGAAATGCTATATATCCTTTACCTAGACTGACCAATTATAATAATTTACCTATTCACTTTATCAATACTCCTCTTTCTTTTCCTCTCTCTCTCTCTCTTAATAGATAGGTAGATAGATACAGATATAGGTATATATAGGCTCCTCTGTCCATGGGATTCTCCAAGCAAGAATACTGGAGTGCATTGCCATTTCCTTCTCCAACCATATTTCATAGTCATAGTACAATTATTAAAACCAGAAATTGTATTATTAATAGGATGTTATTACTTAAGCTGTAATATATAGTCAAATTGTATGAGTTGTCTCACTAATGTTCTTTACAATTATTTTACTAGCTTGTCCAGAATTAAATTCATGATTGTTGTTGATTAGTTTCTAAGTCAGGCCTGACTCTTTTGCAACCCCATGGACTGTAGCCTGCCATGCTCCTCTGTCCATGGGATTTTTAGGCAAGGATACTGGAATGAGTTACCATTTACTTCTCCAGAGGATCTTCTCAACCCAGGGATCATGCATTGGCAGGCAGATTCTTTACCACTGAGCCACCAGAGAAGCCCTAAGTTCAGTTATTCATTGCATTTGGCCTTTATTTCTCTGTCAGTTAATTTCAAATTGTTTCATCTCAAGTTTATTTCAATGGACTTTTTAAATTTAGAATATGACTCTTTTTTTCCTTTTATGCTTATTTCAAGAAAATATTTATTGTAAACTAGACATTTTGGATAGTAGACAATAGAGACTTTTTTTTTTTTATAACCCAGGCTATTCTGGTCTGGTAGGCATTAACTTGACTAAACTCAACTCTGCCTTTCTGTGGCAGACATATCCTAGAATGGCCCCGTGTTCAAGCCTGGATAATCAATTTGAGAAGAATCTGTGACTTACTTCTAACCAATAGAATATGGCAAAGTAGACGAGATATCTCTCCCTTCCTTATGGTACTGCTGCTGCAGTATTTAACTTATACACAGAGTACATCATGTGAAAGACTGGCCTGGATGAACCACAAGATAGAGTCAAGATTGCTGGGGGAAATATCAACAACCTCAGATATGCAGACAGTACCAGTCTAATGGCAGAAAGTGAAGAGGAACTAAAGAGCCTCTTGATGAAGGTGAAAGAGGAGAGTGAAAAAGCTGTCTTGAAACCCAACTTGAAAAACTAAGATCATGTCATCCAGTCCCATCACTTCATGGAAAATAGAAGAGAATAAAGTAGAAGCTGGGACAGATTTTATTTTCTTGGGCTCCAATATCAGTGCAGATGGTTACTGCTGCTGCTAAGTCGCTTCAGTCGTGCCCGACTCTGTGCAACCCCATATATGGCAGCCCACCAGGCTCCCCGTCCCTGAGATTCTCCAGGCAAGAACACTGGAGTGGGTTGCCATTTCCTTCTCCAATGCAGGAAAGTGAAAAGTGAAAGTGAAGTCGCTCAGTCATGTCCGACTCTTAGCGACCCCATGGACTGCAGCCTGCCAGGCTCCTCTGTCCATGGGATTTTACAGGCAGGAGTATTGGAGTGTGTTGCCATTTCCTTCTCCATCATTATGGTACATTATATGGCAAAAATGATACTGTGCCATATCCATTATCTTATATTATATAGAACTCTGCCTTAGACTAGGAAGACTCCCTCCTGCTGGTCCTAGAGTAAACTGCCTTATTACACAGGAAGGGTCTTATGTTAGGAAAGTTCAGGTGATGAACTCTGGGATCTGAGAAAAATTGCTAAGAAATTAATCCTGCCAAAAGAGAGAGTGAGTTTAGGAGACTACTTCAGTCTTCAAAGGATACTCTGGCCCCAGTTGATGCTTTGCAGCCTGTGCCCAAGCAGAGGGTCCAGCTAAGCTATGGCCAGGCTTCTGAGTACTGCTGCGGCTGCTGCTAAGTCGCTTCAGTCGTGTCCGACTCTATGTGACCCCAGAGACGGCAGCCCACAAGGCTCCCCCGTCCCTGTGAGTATGAGATAACAAATGAGTATTTTTTAGTTTTTGGTAATTTATTATGCTGTGACAGAAAACAAATACACATCCTTGTGGTAGGTCACAATCAAAAGTCTCCATTTCCTCAGCCTGACCACTGATGCCACCTTCCACCAGAATCTTCAGAGTCTCTTACTCACATGCATGCTTCTGAGGTCAGCTGAAGCCTTGAGGCTTCTTTGCTAGAAGATTCTTTCCAGGATTTCTCCTTGCTTCTTCAGGTTCTTTGACAATCCTAAATCCATTCCAAAGACTTCTCAATCACTTATCTTTTCCTTTGAATTCTAGTTGCCTTGCCATGAAAAGCCACATAAATACAAGTCTTTCCTAATATAGTATCCTTATTTTAATAGGGGCGGACTCTTTTCCTCCCTTGTTTCTGGCTACTTTTAATGTATCTCTAACTCTTTCAAATAGTAGAATTTAAAAAAATTTTCCAAATTTATATTTAATATCTGAAGAATCTTTAGTCTCAAACAAGCTATTTTTTCATTTCCAAAAGTCAGTACCTATCACTAACATCCTGATATATGTGTATATGTCTCCATTCTTCTTCCAAATATACATATTGTGAAATACATCAATTTAATGAGTTTGAGATTTTTAAAAACTCATAAAAAACTTACTGTTAAGGGAAAAGGGACATCAAAATAAAATATTCAGTGGAAATAAATCAGGATTTCTATTCCTAATGAAGATGTAAACACAAAAATTATCCAAATAATGTATTTGCTACCACTGAAGCAAAATGAGAAGAGAATTGTGAATATCAATTTTAAACATTTCTTGAGGAAAACCTTTTGGCTGGGTAAATGTGGAGAAAAAAGTAGCAACTACCCTGGAAAACAGAACTCTCAGCTCAAAGATTTCCAGGTATAAGTAGAAATATGACTTTGAAATCATGAGATCTAGCTTGCAATGGAAGAATATTCAGAGAAGATTTTAAAATAAGTTCAGTAGATTGTTCAAGACTTTTACTTGGAGACATTCATTTAATAAATGTAGGCTTTCTCAGAAAATAATACAGAGGATTCAAAGATCACTTAGATGGAATACAGTATTTAAGTAAGGGCTAAATACTGTAATACATATTATATATACACTTAGATGGAGTATAGTATTTAAGTCCTAAAGCTTTAAGTAAAGGCTCAGGAACTAAATTTCCCACCTTTAGTACCTTTGTGATACTGAAGTAACTAACTACTTGAAACTTTAGTTGATTTATCTGCCAGATAAAGTTTATTAGTCTGATAAATCAAACAGATTTATCTGATAGATGGGAAAATAAAAAAAAATCTGTACCATGTGATTATTCTAACGATTAATTGAGAAATTAGTGCAAAGCATGAAGCATGTGTACTCAGTCACTTAGTCGTGTCTGACTCTTTTTGACCCTATAGACTGCCAGGCTCCTTTTTCCCTGGGATTTCTCAGGTAAGTATCAAGAATACTGGAGTGGATAATTACAATTATTATGTCTTCCTCTTGGACTGATCCCTTGATCATTGTGTAGTGACCTTCCTTATCTCTTATAATCTTCTTTATTTTAAGGTCTATTTTGTCTGATATGAGGATTGCTACTCCAGCTTTCTTTTGCTTCCCATTTGCATGGAATATATTTTTACATCCTCTCACTTTCAGTCAATATATGTCTTTAGATCTGAAGTGGGTTTCTTGTAAAGAGCATACATATGGGTCTTTTTTGGTATCCATTCAGCCAGTCTGTGTATTTTGGTTGGAGTGTTTAATCCATTTACATTGGTACCTTATTTTTGACAGAGGAGGCAAGAATATACAATGGGGCAAAGATAGCCTCTTCAATAAATGGTGCTGGGAGAACTGGACAGCTACACGGAAAAGAATGAAATTAGAACACTTCCTAACATGATACACAAAGATAAACTCAAAATGGATAAAAGATTTAAATGTAAGGCCACAAACTATAAAAGTCTTAGAGGAAAACATAGGCATAGCACTCAATGACATAAATCAAAGCAAGATCCTCTATGAAATCCTCCTCCTAGAGTAATGGAAATAAAAACAAAAGTAAACAAGTGGGACCTGATTAAAAGCTTTTGCACAGCAAAGGGAACTATAAGCAAGGTGAAAAGACAACCCTCAGAATGGGAGAAAATAATAGCAAATGAAAGAACTGACAAAGGATTAATTTCCACAATATACAAGCAGCTAATACAACTCAATGTCAGAAAAACAAACAACCCAATCAAAAAGTGCAAAAAGTACCTAAACAGACATTTCTCCAAAGAAGACATACAGATGGCTAACAAACACATGCAAAGATGCTCAACATCACTCATTATTAGAGAAATGCATATCAAAACTACATTGAGATATCACATCACACCGGTCAGAATGGCCATCATCAAAAGTTTTACAAACAACACATGCTGGAGAGGGTGTGGAGAAAAGGGAACGCTCTAGCACTGTTGATGGGAATATAAATTGAAACAGCCACTATGGAAGACGGTATGGATATTTCTTTAAAAATTAGGAATAAAACCACCATACGACCTAGCAATCCCACTCCCAGGCATATACCCCAAGGAAACCAAAATAAAAAAAGACACATGTATCCCATTGTTCATTACAGCACTATTTACCTTAGCTAGAACATGGAAGCAACCTAGATGTCCATCAACAGATGAATGGATAAAGAAGTTGTGGTATATATACACAATAGAATATTACTCAGCCATGAAAAGGAAGGCATTTGAGTTAGTTCTAATGAGGTGGGTGAACCTAGAACCTATTATACAGCGTGAAGTTAAGTTAGAAAGAGAAAGATAAATATTGTATTCTAATGCACATATATGGAATCTAGAAAAATGGTACCGAAGAATTTATTTACAGGGCAGCAATGGAGAAACAGGCATAGAGAATAGACTTATGGACATGGGGAGAGGGGAGGAGAGGATGAGATCTATGGAAAGAGTAACATGGAAACTCACATTACCATTTGTAAAATAGATAGCCAATGGGAATTTGCTGTATGGCTCAGGAAACTCGAACAGGGACACTGTATCAACCTAGAGGGGTGGGATGGGGAAGGAGATGGGAGGAAGATGGGAGGGAGGTTCAGAAGAGAGGCGATATATGTATACCTATGATTGATTCATGTTGAGGTTTGACAGAAAACAATGAAATTCTGTAGAGCAATTATCCTTGAATTAAAAAAAAAAAAAAATACTAGAGTGGGTTGCCATTTCCTTCTCCAAGGGATCTTCCTGACTCAGGGATCAAACTTTCATTTCCTGCATTGGCAGGTGTATTCTTTATCACTGAGTCACCAGAGAAGCTCTAAAGTGTGAATCATCATGTACTTAATATTTAATAAAGACTAGGTTGACAATGACAAGACTGCTGCTATTGTTGTCTAGTTCTGAGTGAACACTTTCCTTGTATCATGGTGTTTTGCCTAGATCGTCAATGACGAGAGTTACTGATCTAATACATCAAACATTAATGTTCATTTTTTTACCTTTTCCTTTGTACTTCTATTTCCCTTGTGAAACTCATGGAATAATGTGCAAACCCAAACCCAATTTCTAGTTTATACCAGATGTTTGTATGTGGTCTTCTGGACTGACTTAGAACATTTTATTCACTGCTCCAGTTCTAAGGATTTATGTATGAGTCTGCTGAAGTTTGCAATTTTTCTTTAACTCATGTAATATAAAATACCTTTTTAACTATAATATTTAAGAATACTTTCAATTTATTTTCCTCAGTTAACCATGCATCCAATGGTGATTTGTGTCCCTGCTCATCTCCAGCAAATTTTTTGTCCTAATAATTATAACTGTTGAAACAAAGAAACTGAAAAGTTCAAATGGTAGACAAAAATCAGTTCAATAGATAGTTCACAGGAATTTTGTGCCAAGAGGTCTGTGTTTATTATTTTTGAAAACTTGTTTCCTAGGGTTACTGTTAGAACTAAAATATGTAGAAGTCTTCTCTACAAGATAAAGGTGACCTGTCTGAAGTTGGGGTTATAGCAACAATCTGGAGGTGGCTGAGAATCTGTATGTATGTGTAGAGCTGAAGAAAGAGACTTTAATTCTTTATCAACCTCACATTTAAGAAAAATGTCTGCCAGGATTTTGGTAATCTCTTAGCTTTAGTCTATTATTTTTCCCATAAGTTTTTTCCCTTACATATATATATATATATATATATATATATTTTAATCCTTGATTAAATATGAACTTTCATTAATGTAAATTAGGTAGAAATGTTATTTGAGTAACTGACAGTTTAAAGAAGCATAATTAATGTATTTGTTTATTCATCATGTATATTAGTGAGGGTTTTGATTTAGCTGTTTCACATGTTCTTTTTTAAATGTAAAGTGAGAATGAAAGTGAAAAATACAACTATGTGCACATCAATTATACAGCAAAGCCAGCTACCTACAATACAGTGCAGAATCTAAGCATAAACAAAATGGTTTGAGGGGAGCAATCAAATTCCAGGTGTCATATCCATATAGTAACATGAACTATATGTCTTACACACATGCTTTTCTTATAGCCAAATAGTCCAGAGAATCAACCAAGTAAACATTGTATTGTGTTTATATTGGTGTGTGTTTAGAAAGAAAATTTTAAAGAAAATGGACACCTCGATAATAGTCTTAGAAACAACATTACCAAAATTTTCCTAAAATGTATAAGAATATTTATTAATGGGAGCTTCCCCAGGTAGCTCAGTGGTAAAGGAACCACCTGCAATGAAGGAGCCACAGGAAATGCAGGTTTGAACCCTGGGTTGGGAAGTTCCCCTGGAGGAGGGCATGGCAATCCACTCCAGTATTCTTGCAGGGGGAATCCCATAAATGGAGGAGCCTGACAGGCTACAGTCCATGGGGCAGCAAAGAGTCAGACACGAATAAAGCGACTGAGCACACATACACACTCATAAATGGAGACAGTGGAGAAATACATGCTTAACACTTACACAAAATTATCCAAGTCAGGCTTCAACAGTACATGAACTGTGAACTTCCAGATGTTCAAGCTGGATTTAGAAAAGGCAGAGGAACCAAATCTCAAATTACCAACATCCGGCTGGATCATTGAAAAAGCAAGAGAGTTCCAGAAAAACACCTACTTATGGTTTATTGACTATGCCAAAGACTTTGACTGTGTGGGTCACAACAAACTGTGGAAAATTCTGAAAGAGATGGGAATACCAGACCACCTGACCAGCCTCTTGAGAAATCTGCATGTGGATCAGGAAGCAACAGTTAGAATTGGACATTGTAAAACAGACTGTTTCCAAATAGGAAAAGGAGTACATCGAGGCTGTATATTGTCACCTTGTTTATTTAACTTATATGCAGAGTACATCATAAGAAATGCTGGGCTGGATGAAGCACAAGCAGGAATCAAGATTGCTGGGAGAGATGCCAATAACCTCAGATATGCAGATGACACCACCTTTATGGCAGAAAGTGAAGAAGAACTAAAGAGCCTCTTGATGAAAGTGAAAGAAGAGAGTGAAAAAGTTTACTTAAAACTCAACATTTGGAAAACTAAGATCATGGCATCTGGTCATATCATTTTATGGCAAATACATGGGGAAACAATGGAAACGGTGAGAGACTTTATTTTGGGGGGCTCCTAAATCACTGAAGATGATGACTGTAGCCATGAAATTAAAAGACACTTGCTCCTTGGAAGAAAAGTTATGACCAACCCAGACAGCATATTAAAAAGCAGAGACATTACTTTGCCAACAAAGCTCTGTCTAGTCAAAGTTATGGTTTTTCCAGTCATCATGTGTGGATGTGAGAGTTGGACTATCAAGAAAGTTGAACGTTGAAGAATTTATGCTTTTGAACTGTAATGTTGGAGAAGACTTTTGAGAGTCCCTTGGACAGCAAGGAGATCTACCCAGTTCATCCTGAAGGAAATCAGTCTTGAATATTCATTGGAAAGACTGATGTTGAAGCTGAAACTCCAATACTTTGGCCACCTGATGTGCAGAACTGACTCACTGGAGAAGACCCTGATGCTGGGAAAGATTGAAGGCAGGAGGAGAAGGGGATGACAGAGGATGAGATGTTTGGATGGTATCACTGACTCAGTGGACAGGAGTTTGAGCAAGCTTGGGTGTTGGTGATGGACAATGAAGCCTGGTGTGCTTCAGTCCACAGGGTCACAAAGATTCAGACTGAGCGACTGAACTGAACTGCACTTTCACTCTCCTCATTCATCAAGTGGCTCTTCAGTTCCTCTTGCTTTCTTCATAAGGGTCATGTCATCTGCATGTCTGAGGTGATTTATATTTCTCCTGGCAATCTTGATTCCAGTTTGTGCTCTACTCAGCCTGGCATTTCACATGATGTTCTCTGCATATATGTTAAATAAGCAAGGTGACAATATACAACCTTGACTTTTTCCTTTCCCAATTTGGAACCAATCTGTTGTTCCCTGTCCAGTTCTAACTGTTGCTTCTTGACCTCCATACAAATTTCTCAGCAGACAGGTAAGGTGGACTGATATTCCCATGGGGAACACATGTATACCTGTGGCAGATTCATTTCAATATTTGGCAAAACCAGTACAATATTGTCAAGTTTAAAAATAAAATAAAATTAAAAAAATAAAAAATAAAATAAAAAAAATAATTTTTGACAGTTTATTTTAATCCCCATATGTTATTGGAATTCAGTTATTGAACTTTTGTTTTGTTGTGGGGTTGGTAATGATGATTTTCAATTTCTTTATATGTGGTCTGGAAACTGGACCTCCAGTTTCTCTAATGGACTGTTAAATCTTCTATTATTGAAGAGAATCCCACATCAGTGTTCCAGAACTACACTGTCCAATACTGTAGCTACTGGCATCATGTTCTACTGAGCCCTTGAATTTTGGTTACTATATATTTAAATGTGCTATAGTGTAAAATACAGGATTTGAAGATCTAGTTTAAAACAGAAGAATACAAAATATCTCAATGATACGTTTACATTGATTATATGATAAAATTTATATATATATATGTTATATATATATATGTTATGTATATGTTATATATATATTTAAACATTAACTTTCCTTTGACTTTTAAACATTGATTTTCTTTTGATTTTTTACTATAAAACTTATTTGTAAATGTGGCTCACATTTTATGGTTCAAGATCCACTAAAAAATGAGAGATTGTAGTGTATTATTGGCAAAATGGGAGAAGATTGCCTTCTTGCCATTCTAAAGTTGATTGTAGTGTTCTGTTTAGAAAACAATATGTGAAAAATTTATAATTGCAAAATACAGACATCAGCTAGAGGGCTTTATAAGAAGAAAATTCATTGCCCACAAGTAAACACAAATGAGGGTCAGCACACAGTGACAAATACTGATGAGAACATGCTGTTGCTTAGGCAAAATGTCTGCAGATACACCAGCACATGCATCCATTTTGTTCCATTGTTATTTCCATTGTCCTAATAGATCCAGGCTTCTAAAAGCTTAGTGAGCCCTACTTAAGGCCATTCTCGAGGTAAATGATAGATATAGATGACCGTCTGGACTGGCAACCCCAAGAACATAGTAAAATAATTATATATACTTTAGTAACAATGAGTCAAAAGCTACCTGTCAATGCTACATTTTCGTTCTAAATTGGATAACTCCAATGAAGTAGGGACCTTTACCATTCTAGCCATAATTTAGTACTTAGAAGGTAACATAACACATATTAGATGGTCAATAAATATTTATTGAATAAAGGAATGAATTAATAATTTTTTCCTTGTTGGGTTCATTTAGTTTCTAACTCCATGGACTCTCTGCCTTAGAATGGGAAGTAAGATGGTCTCTATTACATGTTTATTTAAATTAAGGTGATTTTCAAACTAAAGTACACTTCAATTTTCAAATTATGATCTAAATTTACATATTTTTCTTGAGATTCAGCATTTTTTCATAGCCGATAAGATAGTGTTATTATTTAGGTTATTGGTAATCATGTAATATATGGCCCTAAGAGGTTTACTGAAAGTAACATTAACCAATAAAAGTGATCCATATAAGTTTTCAAGTAATATTAGAGTACTATCAGAGAAATTGTGTTATGGTAACCAGTATACTCTGAGTACAATAAAATATTCTTAATTAAACTGTATTAAACAGAATTCAAGTCTTGCCAAACTGAGCCATTAAATGTAGCCACTGTAGCCTGGTAATACACAAAGAATTAATAACAAGATGTAGGGCAAATAATAACATAAACAAAGCTGGAAGAATAAAAGTGGAATAAGTCTGTAGCTGTTCTATTGAGTGATGTTATGTGGTGGTTAACAGGTGCACTGAAAATGGTATTATTTTGAAAAAATAGGGAATATTCTTGCTTTCCCAAATATGCAATAAACTGGCACTGTCCATGTGAAGTGAAATACTAACTCAAGCCTTGAGAAGCATAAGAATGAAAATTAACAGAGTTATGGGAGTCACACAGGAAAAAATTAAATTCTTGATTATGTCGTCTTTATTTCCTACATTCCCACTTAGCTTATATTTAGAATTGCCTTGGCCTTAGCTAGTAATTCTTCTTTTATGCCTTATTGGCTTGTAGAGTTAATTCATTTGATTAAAGATTTTATTTTTCATTTTTATCATTTTAGTGCATTAGTCATGAATCCCAATGTTTTACCTTAATAATGAGTGTTGTCATCAAGTTTCAACCTCATATTATGTAAACAAGGATAAAATATTATAGTTTTATTAAAGAAATAGTTCTTTGATTTTTCTTCTTTTCCCTAGTTTGTGGTCATTTTTCTTGAAAACCATATAACTTTGATTCTAATCAAGCAAATGATGTTCCTCAATCATTACTCCCTCCCTTATGTCATAAGAAAATTTCAGGCCTCCATACTTGAATTTATCAATCTTTTCATGGTGGACATGGTAAAACAAATTTGGGGATCTGAGACATTTATTGACTACACTGCTACCTGTAATTTATCAGTTTACTTTGTTTTGTCTGCCATCAAGATAGATGGCTGGAGAGAGAGAGCACCATAAAGGATACAATTGTTGGGAAGATAAATGGCCTGTGCGAGAACTACAAGTCCCTAGAGTGTGGGGCAGAGGGCACAAAGTTACTTGGCTAAAGCTTTTGTTTATATCCATGTGTTCAGGCAGTGCTGGTACTCTGGGAATAGTATTCCTTAACTCATAGCTTCAACCACTTCTCAACTTCATTCCTGTTCTCTTGGTCATGACTCTACAGAAGTGTTCCTGGCCTGAAACCAGGATTACTCTTACTCTACTGGGGAAATTATAATACTTTTTGAATTAAAGTAAGCTGTGTTTATTGAATACCAGCTTTATCTAGGAACTATCTAACTCTTCACAGTGCTTCCTGGATTTAAGACTTAGAGGCAGAAAATGGTGGCAGAATATATAAAACTATACATAGATAAAAGATACATTTGATAACCTGTCATATAGGTCAATCTTCAATCAAGAAAAAGTAGGCAGAAAAGGAAGGAAGAAAAGAAGGAAGAAGGGAGGGAAGAAAGGAGAGGATTTGTCACTATAAAATGTGCCTCTTTGGCATAGATCAGTTTAGGCTAATGATTTTTAAGAAGCAGCAGAGATAAGAAAACTCTGAAGACATGACCCTTCTGATATTTGCATTTATTAAAAAAAAAAAAAAACTCTCCATTTGTAAACGTATCTCCCTCTCTGTAGCAGGAAGAGGAGGATGACCGAATCTCTAGAAATTCTTACTAATGGAGGAATAACTTATTTAAATCTTCACAACAAACATACCTTGTTCTTATGTCTTCAGTTGATTGTATTTAAGATGGTGGCTTGGGTCATTTCTGAGAGTTGCTCAGTTTTCCAGGGTATCTCCTATATGTACAGGAGGTATACATGATGGGCTTTCCAGGTGGCATTAATGATAAAGAACCTGCCTGACAATGCAGGACCTAAGAGACAGGGGTTCAATCCCTGGGTTGGGAAAATCCCCTGGAGGAGGGCATGGCAACCCACTCCAGTACTCTTGCCTTGATAGTCCCATGGACTGAGGAGCCTGGTGGGCTACAGTCCATGGGGTGGCAAAGAGTTGGACTGAATGGCATGGTACATGTTATTAAACTTCTGTATTTCTCCTTTTAATATGTATTTTATTACAGTCTGATCTCAGCCAAGAACCTAGAAGGGTAAAGAGAAAATTATTTTTCCTCCCCTACATTAGGAAAGAAGGATGGAGCAAAATAACGACTGAAAAAAATACACAACATACAAGCAGTGAATTTCAGTTATAGTGAGGATTATAGCCTGGGAGACAGTGTCTCAAATAGCTTTGAGGAACTGCTTCTCAGAGGTAGAGGAGTGTGTGTGTGTGTGTGTGTGTGTGTGTGTGTGTGTATGTATGAATTTTAAGGTTAGGAAATACATGTAGTCAAGCAAGAGATTACTGCTAACCAAACAGGACTGACACTTCAAGTTAATGATTTTAGTGCTTTGCTGTGTATGGAAAAATACAAGAAACTAAAGTCATTGAAATTCTTCCTTAGATATGCATCTGAACTATCTATTGCCCCCAAAGCACAGAATGTTTCTTTCTGATTTTTTACCCTGAATTCCCTTAAGGGTACACTGTCCAGGATTGATTGCAGTGGATTGTGCCTTAACTCTTTATAACTGAATGATGAACAACACTCTTTGCTCGTTTTGTTTATGGAAGGAAGGAAGTTCAGATGATTCAGAGGAGTGATGGCATCAGAAGACTGAGGAAAATATTTACATTATGTGTGATGCACTCTATAAAAAAAGGAATCACAAAATATTATATAATACCTGCATATGCTATGCTATGCTATGCTAAGTCACTTCAGTTGTGTCTGACTCTGTGCGACCCCATAGACGGTAGCCCACCAGGCTTCCCCGTCCCTGGGATTCTCCAGGCAAGAACATTGGAGTGGGTTGCCATTTCCTTCTCCAATGCATGAAAGTGAAAAGTAAAAGTGAAGTCGCTCAGTCGTGTCTGACCCTCAGCGACCCCATGGACTGCAGCCTTCCAGGCTCCTCCATCCATGGGATTTTCCAGGCAAGAGTACTGGAGTGGGGTGCCACTGACTTCTCCAAATACCTGCATAGTAGCCCTAAAAGAGATTCAAGAGAGCATTGCCTCTGTTAAATATGAGAAACAGGGATAATGTGAATCATAGTAGTAATAGACCTGATAAGCATTAGGGAGGAATAGGATGAAATACTAACTAGCTACATACATAAATACATAAATAAAAGGCAAAAGAAGATGGAAGCAGAGGATGAGATGGTTGAATGGCATCGCTGACTCAATGTACATGAATTTGAGGAAACTCTGGGAGATAGTGAAGGACAGGGAAGCCTGGCATGTTGCAGTACATAGGGTCCCAAAGAGTTGGACACGACTTAGCAACTGAATAACAAAAAGAAATAAACAGGTGAGTGTAACAGAAATTAAATGCACACTGAAATAAATAAAATCAGATTTTCTCTGCAGAAAGTAGGTTGTGAATTAAAAGCCACCATTTAAAAATACTCCCAAATCAGAGGATGTAAAGTATGTTAAAGAGATAGATCTGTAGGATACATCTTGGGGTTCATCTATAAATTATAGTTATTACGTAAGGAGAAAACAAGGCAAAGAAAACAGAAGAAATGTTGCAATATAAACAAAAGAAAATCTTTCTGAGCTGAAATAGAAGCTGGGTTTGCAAACCAGGGTTTCTTATCCTTGAAACCACATGTGTGTGTGCTCAATCATGCCTGACTCTTTGCAACCCCATGAACTGTAGCCCGTCAGTCTCCTCTGTCCATGGAATTTTCCAGGCAAGAATACTGGAGTGGGTTGTCATTCCCTTCTCCAAGGGATCTTTCCAACCCAGGGATCAGGGATCAAACCCATGTCTCCTGCATTGGCAGGTAAATTCTTTAGCATGGATCCACTTGGGAAGCCTTGAAACTATATATAACCTGATTAATAAATATAGTCTTTGAGTATTCATCATATTCAAAAATGATGAAAACTTCCACAAGCAGCTAAACTGGAAAAAAATCTTGAGTCACTTATTCCACCAAGAGGTATTGAGTATATTCTGTATCCTAGGTCCTGGAGAGAGTAATTAAGGAGGCAGTCATGGTCCCTACTCTTCCAGGATTTCAAGCCTGTTGTAGGGAAAACCAAGTGCTGAGAGAGTAGCACAGTAGTTGTGAATATTAACTGAGCACTTACTCTGGTCTAGCACTGTTCTATATGCTTCTGGTATTTAATCCTTATTATCTATTTTAAAATGACTAGAGGCTCAAGGGCAGAAAGGTTAAGAGACTTGCCGATGTCACAGAGATTTTAGGTGAGAAGAGTTGGGATTTGAGTAGACTGTCTAGTTCGACCCTCCTGATTTTTTTTTTCTACACACCTTAGGGATGAAAGATCTTTAAACTGAGGCCAGCAAGTATGCAGTAGATGGCTGGGCAGAAGTAGGGGAAGGCAGGGAGTAGGAATTTTCCAAGTAGAGAAAAATTACTTGTTTCAGAGACCCTAAAGTGAGGGGGAACTTGGGTTTTGGGGAATTTGGAAGAATACCCATGTGGTGAGTTTTAAATTATAAATTTAAAAATCAATGAGGTAAATTTTCTTCCGACCATTACAATTTAGTGTATTTCATCCGTTCCATACTCCAGGCCTTATGTACTGGGAATAGCTCCAGAATTCTTTCTCATTTCTCTTTTCTTTATACTAATTTTTTTTTAAGATTTTAACCTATTATTAGCAACCATATATATATTGACTTTACTTTTAAAAATTCTCTGAATAGACTGGTGCACTGGGATGACCCAGAGGGATGGTATGGGAGGGAGGAGGGAGGGGGATTCTGGATGGGGAACACGTGTATACCTGTGGCAGATTCATGTTGATGTATGGCAAAACCAATACAATATTGTAAAGTAATTAACCTCCAATTAAAATAAATAAATTTATATTTAAATAAAATAAAAGGTAAGATAAAAAATAAAAATGAAAAATACTTTTCACTGCCTTAAAAAAAAAAAAAGCTAGCTTTTCTTTCTTTCTTTCTCTCTCCCACCACCCCCCCCCCTCCCAATCTGTCTCTCTCTCTTTCCCTCTCTCTCTCTCTCTTCCTCTTTCTCTTAAATATAAGTGTGATTGGTCAAGTGAATCCTGACCATTTTTATTTGCATATCCCACAGGTACCTCCTCATACCCCAAACTGAAATTATCCCCACACATACTTGATTTACTTTCAGTATTATTTATCATGTGAGTGAACAACTCAGGCATTCCAAAGCCCCAAGAAATAAATCTAAAAATCAAGCCCAATTACTCTTCATGACTTACCATAATTTTACATTACCAATCATCTAGTTCTATGCAGTCTACTTCCTAAACAGCTGCCAAATTCATCCAGCATTCTCATAACCACTGCCAAAGACTAATTTTAACACTCACTATTACTCATGTGGATTACTTTTAGGAAAACCTCCACACTACTTAAACTCTGAATGATCACATCCTTCCTTTTGTAGGATATGGAGCTGAGCGGGAGAAGCTGAGGTGCCAGGTGTGAGATAAAATAACAAGCCAAAATGAAAGTAACAATCAAAACTTTAGTCACATACTGTGATATATAAGCAACAGGCTACAAGAGAGAAAAGCACTGATGCCCCCACTGTTGCATTTTTCTCAGGAGGTGGCACCAACAGAAAGTCAGATAGATCAGTACAGGGGTGGGGAACTGCCTCAATACTGATGAAGCCCATAACAAAGTGCTTCTGCAGGTTTTATGAAACTGCAGGCTGAGAGAGGGAAAGAAGGAAGGATAGGAGTAGAAAAGTACTGAGCTGTAAATCAGATAGAAGAAGAGTACCTTCAAGATTTCTCCTCCCCGCCCCTCTTCTCCACTCTCCCCTTCCCCCCTCCCTCCCCTCCCTTCTCCTGATAAAGGCCCAGGAAGGCCTCTACTCAGTCTAGAAATGCAGAATGCCTAAGAGGTTGGCCTTCCCGGGGGCTTTTAGCTGGGTCTGAAAAATCAAATGTATTCAAGCCAGACACTAGATTCCTCAGGGCTTCTGGGTGGTGCTAGTGGCAAAGAAGCCGCCTGCCAATGCAGGAGGTGTAAGAGAGGCAGGTTTGTTTCCTGGGTCAGGAATATCCCCTGGAGGAAGAAGTGGCAAACCACTCCAGTATTCATTCCTAGGGAATCCCATGGACAAGAGGAACCTGGGAAGCTACAAGTCCCTAGGGTTGCACAGAGTCAGACATGACTGAAACAACTGAGCACACACATAAGCAGACTCCTCACCTGCTGTATTCACTTCTCACTGCATTTTTCTTTGTACTACAGACACCTGCAGTGACCTATACTTTCACATAGACTTATTCTCCTGCTTCTGCCTTGCCCACTCTGTTAACCTTTTTTTTGTGTATATTTATCCTTTCCTTATACTTCACATCATAGTACAGATACCAATCTCACCAGTAATCATCCTTGAATTGCTAATTAGATTTCTTCTAAAACTTTGAGCTAGGTGAGTCATGGTTCCTAACTCTTGGTGCATATCAAAAATTTCTTGTGATTATTTGTGTCCTAAAATTAATGTTACTAAATATTATTTCAAGTTTCATACTTTCTAAATTGTGTTGAGTATTTACCTATGTGTTGAAAACAAAACACACTTTTTAAAAGTAGCATAAAATTTCTCCAAATAAGAATTTCTGGAAGAAAGAGATATTATTCTGTCCTTGGTTGAACAGACTTGTGACACAAGGATTCATTTTGGAACAATTCAGTGTAGTTCAGTTCAGTTCAGTCACTCAGTCCTGTCTTTTTGTGACCCCATGAACTGCAGCATGCCAGGCCTCCCTGTCCAACACCAACTCCCAGAGTTCACCCAAACCCATGTCCATTGAGTCGGTGATGCTGTCCAACCATCTCATCCTCTGTCGTCCCCTTCTCCTCCTGCTCTCAATCTCTCCCAGCATCAGGGTCTTTTCAAACGAGTCAGTTCTTCTTATCAGGTGGCCAAAGTATTGGAGTTTCAGCTTCAACATCAGTCCTACCAATGAACACCCAGGACTGATCTTTAGAATGGACTGGTTGGATCTCCTTGCAGTCCAAGGGACTCTCAAGAGTCTTCTCGAACACCACAGTTCAAAAGCATCAATTCTTCGGCACTCAGCTTTCTTTATAGACCATTTCTCACATCCATACATGACTACTGGAAAAACCATAGCCCTGACTAGAAGGACCTTTGTAGACTAAGTAATGTCTCTGCTTTTGAATATGCTATCTAGGTTGGTCATAACTTTCCTTCCAAGGGGTAAGAGTCTTTATTTCATGGCTGCAATCACCATCTGCAGTGATTTTGGAGCCCATAAAAATGAAGTCAGCCACTGTTTCCCCATTTATTTGCCATGAAGTGATGGGACCAGATGTCATGATCTTAGTTTTCTGAATGTTGAGCTTTAAACCAACTTTTTCACTCTCCTCTTTCGCTTTCATCAAGAGGCTCTTTAGTTCTTCCTCACTTTCTGCCATAAAGGTGGTGTCATCTGCATATCTGAGGTTATTGATATTTCTCCTAGCAATCTTGATTCCAGCTTGTGCTTCACCCAGCCCAGCATTTCTCATGATGTACTCTGCATATAAGTTAAATAAGCAGGGTGACAATATACAGCCTTGATGTACTCCTTTTCCTACTTGGAACAATAATTGTACTTAATAAAAAAATTGCTTCTTATATTGAATAGAAATCTATACACTTTCAACTTTGAGTATTTGTTCAACTTTTTGATATCTAATCTGCTTTTGTTTGTTTTCATTACAGGTATTCAGTTATTTGCAAACAGATACCAGTACACCAGGACAAATATCAATAACTGCAGATATGCAGATGACACTACACTTATGGCAGAAAGTGAAGAGGAATTAAAAAGCCTCTTGATGAAAGTGAAAGAGGAGAGTGAAAAAGTTGGCTTAAATCTCAACATTCAGAAAACTAAGATTATGGCATTTGGTCCCATCACTTCATGGGAAATAGATGGGGAAACAGTGGAAACAGTGGCTGACTTTATCTTTTGGGGCTCAAAAATCACTGCAGATGGTGACTGCAGCCATGAAATAAAAAGACACTTACCCCTTAGAAGGAAAGTTATGACCAACCTAGATAGCATATTAAAAAGCAGAGATAGTACTTTTCCAACAATGGTCCATCTAGTCAAGGCTATGGTTTTTCCTGTGGTCATGTATGGATGTGAGAGTTGGACTGTGAAGAAAGCTGAGTGCTGAAGAATTGATGCTTTTGAACTGTGGTGATGGAGAAGACTTTTGAAAGTCCCTTGGACTGCAAGGAGATCCAACCAGTCCATTCTGAAGGAGATCAGCCCTGGGATTTCTTTAGAAGAAATGATGCTAAAGCTGAAACTCCAGTACTTTGGCCACCTCATGCGAAGATTTGACTCTTTGGAAAAGACCCTGGTGCTGGGAGGGATTGGAGGCAGGAGGAGAAGGGGACGACAGAGGATGAGATGGCTGGATGGCATCACCAACTCGATGCACATGAGTTTGGGTGAACTCCGGGAGTTGGTGATGGACAGGGAGGCTTGGCATGCTGCAGTTCATGGGGTCGCAAACAGTCAGACATGACTGAGTGAGTGAACTGAACTGAACTGAACCAGTACACCTGTAAGTATCCTCTCCTTCTTTAGCTCTTCTTTAAATATGGTTTCTAGATATTTTCCCACTCTCAACATTATCATTTTGATGGCTCCTGTCTCTAAATATGCCTATAAAATGTAATCCTGTGAATGAACAAAATAAAGCTGATGTCATCTTAATTTAATACACTGGAGCTATATTAATTCCTTGATTCTGTTATTATAATTCTTATCAAGATTTAGTACATAGTCCTATAAGTTACATCTCAAATATCTGAAAATCCACATATATTTTAATAACTTGTTTCCCCTTTAACATGCAGGCAAGTGAACTATTAAAATATGTGCACATTTAAAGATATAAGCTAAAAGTTTTCTTTTGTCATTCAGCAAAATACTTAAACAGTAAATCTTTTTATCTCTTCTACTTACATTGTTCTACTAATACTTACTTTTTGTCTCAGCTATAACTTTGTGGTATTATCAGTAAAGCATATTTTGTGTGGAGTATTTATTGGCATCTCTTGTTACTAGGCTCTACTGAACTGAATGCAGCCAGAGGAAAAGAAGAAAAGACATATTCCAGGAGCACAGAGTCATGTTATACAAGTGTCAAAAAATGCTTGTACAGTCCCAGTGGATGTGGCTTTGCTATGAACCATCTCTAATAAATATAATAAATAAATATAATAAAAATAAAATAAAATTAATAAAAACAAAATATCTCTTTTACAAACTTTATTCTGAAAGGTCATGTCTCTAATTTTATGATGGAATTCATTGGGAAAGTGAATCTGCTTTACAGAAATTCTGTTAAATATATTGTATGGAATCCAATAAAGGGAGAAATCAATACCATATGTATATAGAAATATAAGTACATTTTTTATCCCATTCAGTCTACCTCTTGTCTATGAAATAGAGATCATGAGAAAATCAATTCAATCATTTCCAAGTAAGATTTAATAATCTGGTATGTCAAAAATATTTTATTAAGTCTAGCTATCATTCATCTCTAGCAAAATTACACATGAAAATTGAAGTCTTTCAGCTTGGAGAAGAGTTGTACAGTCATTTACAAACTGATTTAAGGAGAAACAATGAGTCTCTGCTGATAGTGACATTTAAAAGATATATACATACCCTTAAAGCAAGGGTATGCAAGTAATTCAATGAATGAACAAATAATTTAAATCATTATTTTGAGAAATAAGTTTTTGGAATGTTGCTTATGCAAAGAAATAATTAGGGAAAAGAGAGGCTCCTTTTGACCATGATTTTGTTCAAAAGGTCTCTGGATCAGAGCTCAGGCTTTCCAACATAGTAGTAAAGGAAGGTCCTAGGCATAGACTGCCTGGGTGCAGAACTTGGCTTCATCTCTTGCTAGCTATGTCGCCTTTTCTCCTGTGTGCTCAGTTGCTAAGTCATGTCCAACTCTTTGTTACCCCATGGACTGTAGCCTGCCAGGCACCTCAGTCCATGGAATTTTCTAGGCAAGAATACTTTCCCCTTTTTACAATGAAAATAACAATAGTACCTATCCAACAAGTTTGTTGAAGAGATACAAAGAAATATCACATCTAAAATAACTTAGTGCAGTGTTTGGCACACAGGAATTACTAAGTGAAATCATTATCAGCTTTATAAGACTGCACAAGGCACAAAAACCTCTATTCTTTTTCTTACTAATATAAAATTTTAGTATTTTGTACTATCATAATTGTTTTGAAACTATTTTTAAGCAGAGAAACTATAAGACTTAAAAGTATAGCCCTTTTGAATGAACTTCCTAGTACAGTGCCTTTCACATAGAAGGCAGTAGATAACTTTTTAATGAATAAACAGATTGATGGTCATTCTGAAGTCCTGAGCCTCCTCGTCCTCTCCACCTGGGGTTTCCCAGAGCATCTTCTGAAATATCATGCTCTGGGATGCTATTGGAATAGTGGCAGCAAATAGTTCTTAGATCTAGATCTCTTGTCTTAGGAAAAGTTGCAGCAGAACAGATAGAAGAGTTAGACTGTGTAACCCAGCTGTTAGGGAGATGCATTTCATGTGGAGGTGATGGGAAATAGACCAGTAAACAGAAGAAGCAGTTTCTGTACTGTGTCTCGACACGAGTATTTGAGATGCCTTAATCTTAACAAGCAGGTAACTCCTGGCTTGTGGTGAATTCTGGAGCAGGATTTATCCACTGATGCAGGAAGGAGTGTCATGGAATTTACCAGACAACAACAGAGCCACAGACACAAATGTGTTCTGGGAAAAAATATTGAAAGACCAAGCAAGGCAGGAACTGAGTCCTAAAGAAACAAGATCTTTGATGGGTTACTAACACAGGGACTTGTGCATAAGGAAGCAGTAAGCCCTTTATCATAACAAATTAGAGATGGTCTTTGAGGGAAAAAGAAACCATGTTTGAAGAAATACGTCACATGAAGATTGCATCGCAGTCAAGTATAACATGACTCAAAGTGTTAGCATTGTGCGTGCATGTTCAGTTGTGTCTAACTCTTTGTGACCCTAGGGACTGTAACCCACCAGGCTACTCTGCATGGAATTTTCCAGGTAAGAAAACTGGGTGGATTGTCATTTCCTTCTCCAGGCGATCTTCCTGAGCCAGGGATTGAACCCATGTCTCTCACATGTCCTGCATTGCAGGCAGATTCTTTATTGCTGAGCCACCAGGGAAGCCTGCAGCAGCTTTTAAAATCCCTTTGTCTAAAGTTAAAATCCATCTTAAGAGAAGACAGCTGTATATAGGATTCAGTATTCCTTGAGAGAAAAAGGATGCTGAGGCTTGAGATCAGGCAACACCCTAAGATTCTCAATACCATTTATAATTAGATCTTAAAATATGATTTATTCTTATAATAACTATAAGAATTTTTATATCTTGTTTTTATAATAGTGTTTTAACACTGTCTTGATGCAACAAGTTAAAGTTTCTTGTTGTGTTGAGCATTTGTTCTTAATACCCTTATATTCAGGAATCCTTTATCCCCCTTCCCATTGAAACATTTGGAAATTTTATACAAGAATCCTGGCAAATGTCCACACTACCTCAAATCCTTTCAAGTACAATTGATATTCTCGTAGAGAACACAATGATTTGGGGGATTTGGATCTACTTATACTAATTCAGGCTCTGTTAACTCTCTTAATCTCAGTCACTCACTTGCCAACACTGCAACAATTCATGGCATTTTCTTGCTATGTCTTCCATGATCATCTCTGGCACTGGAATTGTCTTAGTGTCTGGTGATATGTAGCTGACATAAGTGATTTCAAATGTATTTTATGCTTTATCAGCAGCCCAGCCTTTGGTGGGATAGTGGTAAAGAATCCACCTGTCCATGTAGGAGATGCAAGAAATGTGGGTTCAATCCCTGGGTTGGGAAGACCCCTTGGAGTACAAAAAGGCAACCCACTCCAGTATTCTTGCCTGGAAAATTCCATGGACAGGGAAGCTTGGTGGGCTACAGTCCATGAGATTACAAAGAGTTGGACATGACTGAGCAAGTGAACACACACACGTACATACCAGTCTTTTGTGGATCCTATTCCCAAGTGTATCTGCTCCATACCTCTTCTCCTTTGCCAAGAAAAACTCAGATGTCTTAAGAAATTGTGAGTTTACAGAGGCAGAATTCAGCATCATTTCTAGCCTGCAGTATTCTGAAAATTTTCTTAGATTTTCACAATCAGAAATACTTTAGTATGCTTCTGGTAACCTTACTGAAAACTGAAGTCTGCAATCCCTGTATTGACAAGTCTGATTTTAAATGACTTCTATAGTTTCTCCCTGATGATGAGTTGAACAACTAGGGTATAATAAAGATAAAAAATTCTTATGTGAAGAATATTTCACATATCTTTGCATTGAAATAAACACAGAAGGCATTGATAAGAAGGTAGATTTAACTGAAGCTTTCCTAAAAGTGTAAATTAGAGACTGTATTTCCTATCACATAACAAGTCTTCTTAATTATCCCTTTTTGCCTCTGCATGATCATTTGTCATCTGAACCTCATCATCTGTATCTTCAAACACACCATATGCTCTCTGGCCATTGCTCTTCCTTTTGTACTCAGAGCAATTTAGTGTTCTCTTGATTTTTTCTGATTAGCTTCTCAAGCTATTCCCCTATTTGATTAAAACAATTGCTTTTATTTTTTCCTTTATTTGTCAAGTAGAGTAATATACTATAAAAACTAATAATAAAATTTTATTCTTGCAATAATTTGATAGCAAGATCTTTACCATTGTAAGTGTATGATTGATAAAAGATCTCTTTTCATTAAAATGTTGTCTCTCTTTTCCAACACAAAATAAGGTCCCATTTCTTGGGTTTCATATTGAGAATAGACTTTGAGTTAATTTACTTCTCAACTTAGCTCACCCTTTCTCTGTCAGTGAATCCAGACCTTGGCAAAGGTAATTGGATAAAATGCTAAGTCGTTGCTGATGCCAAGACTTTATGAGGTCTGCATTTGCTTGACAGGCCCTCAATAGACATGAAAAAAAAAAAAAAAAAAAACCCTACACAGTTTTCTTCTTTTTTTTCTTCCCTCCAGATGCTTATGTTTAAAAGACTGAAGGTTTGGAAAGGTATTCCCAATGTGATTGTTCTTGATGATGTTTAATATAAACTTCTTCTCAGGAAAAAATACCTTGTTACATAATTGCTTTTTTGTAATATGTCATAAATACATCTATATCATATACCTGAACTCTTTCAAGAAACAATGGCATTCTAGTGGATTTTGCATTCTAGAAATCCTTTCAAACACTTCATTACCTTAACACATTTTGACATTCTTACTTTATAACTCCAGGATTAACATATACATAATTATTTACATAATCTGAGATTTTCGTATTTCCTAATTGCAAAGAATTTGGCAGATAAATTTACAACAGATGTTTAGACAGATGCCTATGATATATCATCCTTAACATCAGAATCTAAACATATAATCTTTTAGGTTATGTGCATTGGTTGTTTAACATGATTGTGGAAGGCATAGTTTTTTGTTTTTTTTTTTCTTAATTTGATTATGCTTCTACTCTTGGAATAATGATTAAAGTGTGACTGAAATCTGAAAAATTACAAGGTAAAGCTAAAAAGCCTTATTTATTATTTCCTCCTGTCAGATTTCAGGCATAAATTACAGAGAACTGATTTAAATTTATGAGCAGTCTTTTATATTTTTTTTTCCAAATCAAATTATCACACTTCTATAAACATTTGACTCTTTTGAAAGTAGATCAGGAAATCTCTGTCATATACGTATACTGTTCAAAAACATTTATTTATTATAAATACATATGTATATTTAAAAAATTCACTTTATATTTGAATATAATTGACTAACAGTGCTGTTAGTTTCAGGTGTACAGCAAAGTGATTCATTTATACATATATTTATTCTCTTTCAGATTCTCTTTCCATTTAGGTTATTATAAAGTATTGAGTAGAGTTTCCTATGCTATATAGTATGCTGATTATCTATTTTATTTATTTTGGTCATTTTAGTTGCTAAGTTGTATCTGACTCTTAGGATCCCATTGACTGTAGCCTGCCAGGCTCTTCTGTCCATTGGATTTCTCAGGGAATCTTCCTGACCTAGGGATCGAAACAGGGTCTCCTGCATTGCAGGGGTTGCCTGTTTTACTACTATTTAGTATATAATGGTGGAGAAGGCGATGGCACCCCACTCCAGTACTCTTGCCTGGAAAATCCCATGGACGGAGGAGCCTGGTGGTAGGCTGTAGTCCATGGGGTTGTGAAGAGTTGGACACGACTGAGTGACTTCACTTTGACTTTTCACTTTCATGCATTGGAGAAGGAAATGGCAACCCACTCCAGTGTTCGTGCCTGGAGAATCCCAGGGACGGGGAGCCTGGTGGGCTGCCGTCTATGGGGTCGCATAGAGTCAGACACGACTGAAGCGACTTAGCAGCAGCAGCAGCAGCAGCAGCAGTATATAATGGTGTTTATATGTTAAACCCAACCTCCAAATTTATTCCTCCCTCTACCTTTCCACTTTTGTAACCATAAGGTTCACTTCTAAGCCTGCAAGTCTGTTTCTGTTTTATATATAAGCTCATTTGTATATTTTTTTGGATTCTACATATAAATGATATCATATGGTAATTGTCTTCCTCTGTCTTACTTACTTCACTTAGTATGATAACCGCTAGGCCCATCAGTGTATGAGTACACAGTTGCTCAGTTGTATCAGACTCTTTGTGACCTCATGGACTGCAGCCTGGTTCCTCTGTCCATGGGATTATCCAGTCGAGAATACTGGACCAGATTGCCATTGCCTACTCCAGGAGATCTTCTTGACCCAGGGATCATTCCCACTTCTTTGGCATCTCCTGAACTGGCAGGTGGATTTTCTTTATTACTTTGAACATTTATGACAGGGTTTTAAAATCACTGTCTGCTATCCTAACATTTGAGTTATTATGGTGCCAGTTTCTATTGACCAATCCTTTTTTTTTCTTAATTATAGTTCCGTTTTTGTTTTTTTGGGGGTTTTTTTTTTTTTTTTTGCTTCTTTCATGTCTAATACATGTAATATATAATACTTAAAATATTTTATGCTGGACTTTGTGGATATGCTATAGAGACTTTGATTATATTATCTCCCTTTAAAGGCTATTGAATTCTGTTCTAAAGAAACACCCTCATCTCAAGATGTATCACTCATCACAATTATCACTCATCCATTTCCATTTTTCAAAATATTTTACCATAATCTCTTTATTCAGCCTCTTTGTCCTACAATATATGCCATTTTGTGGCATTTATGTCATTTACATGAGATTTTGGCAGGAAATGAAAGGAGACACTTGTGTCCAACCTGTCATCTTTAAAGAAATTTTAAGCTGAATTTTCTCAGACTCTACTTTTTCAAATGTAAAACTTACTTTATCCACTGTGCTGACTGCATTCAATTTTCCAACAGCCTCCAAGCTTTTAAGATTCAATGATTTAAAATACTCATTTCCCTTTGGCTCAAATGCATTTTCTCACTGTCACTCCCTTCTCTTCTTATTGATATGTTATTCTTACCTGACAGCTTGCTAAACTGTTTCTTTCTCCTTGAAACCTTCCCAATTCCTATCAAATTAGAATTAAAGAGCTTCCCAGAGCCTAAAATATTTTTCTGTGGCTTTATTTTGCACTTTATCATATTTTGTCTACATTATGTTAATATTTACCTATCAGTCTCTGGAAACACACTGCAAACTCCCTTAAACAGAATAAAATTTTGAATTTCCACTTTTTTTTCAGTCATACTGAATAAAGATTTTCAGATGTGTCATCTTATTAAAGAAAAAGTTATTCTGACATGTTAAAATTGCAAATAACTCATTCAAAACTATCACCCAACTTCCCTGTAAGTCCTGTGGTAAGACTCAGCTTCTGCTGCAGAGAGTGCTAGTTGGACACTTGATTGAGGAACTGGGGGACTAAGATAGTGCAGGCCGAGCAGAGCAAAGACTATTACCATAAGGTTATTATAAAAGGAAGAGCAGCTGTGTTCAACTCTGAATATAAGAAATGCAGCTGGGGCTTCATAGCCAATATGAATGGTCAATGCATGGAAAGTTATTAAGAGAAGACATCAAGTGTAGCAGGATTCTTATTAAACTGACCTAAACAGGATTCTTGTTAAAGGCAGGCCAAGGATTTATACATTAAAGGTGAAGAGATGAGGAAATTGATCAGATATCAAAGGTGAGAGAATTCTTGCTAAATTGACTTAGTAGGATTCTTTCTAAAGTTGGGCTAGGTAGAATAAAGAAAAGGCAGGGGCCAAAATCTATGCTATGCTAAGTCACTTCAGTCACGTCCGACTCTGTGTGACCCCATAGACAGTAGCCTACCAGGCTTCCCCGTCCCTGGGATTCTCCAGGCAAGAACACTGGAGTGGGTTGCCATTTCCTTCTCCAATGCATGAAAGTGGAAAGTGAAAGTGAAGTCGCCTAGTCGTGTCCGACTCTTAGCGACCCCGTGGACTGAAGCCTACCAGGCTCCTCCATCCATGGGATTTTCCAGGCAAGAGTACTGGAGTGGGGTGTCATTGCCTTCTCCGGCCAAAATCTAGGCGTAGTCAAAATCAAGGTTCAGAAGATCCTGATTAAAGTTTGGTCAAAGAGAGAGTTTTTGTCAATATACTCTTACCTTTTCATTTCTTTGAACATTTTGAACCCTCTGCTTGAAATAGTTTTACTACCTCCATCCAGTACCTAGTACTTCCTCATGCCAGTATCCAAATGTTATTTCATTAGTTGGTATCTTTCATTACCTATGTTGACTAAAAAGAAAAAAAGAAAAAAAAAAAAAATGAACAACATAAAAGTTGAGAGTTAAGCTTTATTCAGTGGGTATGTTAGGACTCCAGCCAGGAGACAGTATCTCAGGTGACTCCCACAGAGCTGACTCCAAAGAGGCCGGGGAGGACCAGGCTACATATACACACATTTGAAGCAAAGAGTAGGTAACCTGAATAACAAAAGATTACTGTTAATTAAGAAAAAACCAGATCTCTCACATGAAGAGATTTAGGGATCTTCTATATATGGGAAGATGCAAGTGTCTAGGCTTGCTGAACTCATTTCTTTCATATGCATCTAGTTATCTGGGGCCAATCCTGCTTCCTTGATTATTCACATCCTAATTCCTTATTTACTTTAAAAGATGGTGGATATGGCAGATAGCAGCCTCTCATATCTTTCCAGCTCCTCAGTGCTAACCAGGAAGGAAGTAGCTGGTGGCTTGCAAATAGCTAGCTCTATTTCACCTGGGCTTAGGAATCTGCATTTCTAAAAGGCTTGTTTACTGGTAGAGCATGGAGCAGAAACATTTCATTTCGCACCTTGTTGTTGTTCGGTCTCCCACTCTTGTCCCAGTCTTTGCAACCCCATTGACTGTAGCATACTAGACTTCCAGTTTGAGCCCAGAGTTGCTCAAACTCATGTCCACTGAGCCATTTAGTAGGTGATGCCATCCAACCACCTCATCCTCTGTCATCCCCTTCTCCTCCTGTCTTCAATCTTTTCCAGCATCAGGGTCTTTGCAAATGAATCAGTTCTTTGCATCAGGTGGCCGAAATATTGGAGCTTCAGCTTCAGTCCTTCCATTGAATATTTGGACAGATTTCCTTTAGGATTGACTGGTTTGATCTCCTTGCAGTCCAAGGGACTGTCAAGAATCTTCTCCAGCACCACAATTCAAAAGCATCAGTTCACTGGTGCTCAAACTTTTTTATTGTCCAGCTCTTATCCAGTTATGTATTATCCATACATAACTACTGGAATAACCATAGCTTTGACTATATGGACCTTTGTCGGCAAAGTAATGTCTCTGCTTTTTAATACACTGTCAGTTTGTCATTGCTTTTCTTCCAAGAGAAAAAAACACTTATCGCAGAAATAATGAGATATAGCGTAGTCTGATCGTCTCGTAATAACTTTTGTTATTATGATAGTACTTGTGTTAGTTGCTTAGTCATGTCCTACTCTTTTGCAACCCTATGGACTGTAGCCTGCCAGGCTCTTCTGTCCATGGAATTCTCCAAGCAAGGATATTGGAGTGGGTAGCCATTCATTTCTCCAGTAGATCTTTCCCATCTAGACATCTAAGTCAAGTCTTCTCCATTGTAGGCAGATACTTTACGATCAATGCCACTAGGGAAGCCTGATAGTTCTTATAACAGGGTAATATTGTGCTTGGATTTTCTCCTGTAATAGGCTCTAGCTATAAGCACAAGAAGGAAGACTAATTCAATATTTTAGTTCTCATGGTATAACAAAGTACAGTGGACTGCTTGTTGAAATGAATTTCTTGACCTTTTACATCTGAAGAATACTAAAAAGTTATCTAGAATTTTGGGGTGTCACCCAGATGATTTGTGAAACTTGTCACTATCAGCTATAATCACACATTTATTTATAAGCACTCTTATTGAATTTAGGTGAAGGTTTTGGGCCAAATAAATGCCAGTCTTGATCAAGGGAAAGGTAAGGTCAGTTCCTATTTGAAGGATAATGAACCTTGATTGTCATTTAAACATGATGATAATATGTTGGTTTCCATTTATATATCATTCTTTAATTTACACTTAATTTGGTTTTTATAAATATAGTTCAGTTCAATGACATTTTGAAAGAAATTTTCTTCAATAGAGTTTTGAATGTGAGCATATCAGTCCATTCTGAAGGAGATCAGCCCTGGGATTTCTTTGGAAGGAATGATGCTAAAGCTGAAACTCCAGTACTTTGGCCACCTCATGCGAAGAGTTGACTCACTGGAAAAGTCTCTGATGCTGGGAGGGATTGGGGGCAGGAGGAGAAGGGGACGACAGAGGATGAGATGGCTGGATGGCATCACTGACTCGATGGACATGAGTCTGAGTGAACTCCGGGAGTTGGTGATGGACAGGGAGGCCTGGAGTGCTGCAGTTCATGGGGTTGCAAAGAGTCAGACACGACTGAGCAACTGAACCGAACTGAACTGAGATGTAATCATTTATGAAAACACCACATATTATGAATTGCTACTCAAGCTTTTCTATATTCCATGTATGTAATATATGGAATGTGCTGTTCTGAGTCGCTCAGTTGCGTCTGATGCTGAGAATCTGTGGACTGTAGCCCACCAGGCTCCTCTTTCCATGGGGATTCTCCAGGCAAGATTACTCCAGTGAGTTACCATACCCTCCTTCAGGGGATCTTCCCAACCCAGGGATTGAACCCAGGTCTCCTACATTGCAGTCAGATTCTTTATCATCTAAGCCACCATGGAAGCTCTAATATATGGACTATAACAGTACTATTTGTTTGTGTTGGATTGTTATTAATTATACTCATGGTTTCTCTTAATTTGCATATATATTTCAAAATAATTTATGGGATCCAAAGGATTCTGGACTTTGCTACTTCTGAAATGGGCTAGTTGCTAAAAGTGAGGATGATGGCACAGAAGTAAAACTTCACAGGAGATAGAAAATGATAGGTTGCCCTCAAATAATGTTTTAAAAAAAGGACATACTTCCTCTATTTGCTCACTAGAATTTGCTTAAACATGCTAAGTTTACTAAAGGTGTCTTCCTTGCTCATAACTTGGCAAAGATATCTTAGTTTTCATCAGAGTTGATGAAAGAGTATATGGAGGCAAAAGAATGATGCTTGTGACAGTTATGGAAAGAATACCAAAGGAAATAAAGAAGACAGTGCCTCATAAAACTGGGGGGAAAAAAGGGAGAAAAAGTTAAGTCAGTTGAATAAAATTTTATAGACCATTGGGTTAGGGGGTAAACTAGAGAAAAATCTAGAAGAAATAAATGTGTGAACAAGAAAAAATAGCAAGAATTTTGTAGTCAGAAAGTTTTATGTGCCAGTAAGAGAAAGAGTTGAAGCTGACTTAACAACAGCAGAAAAGAGTCTGTTTGGGTTGGTGGGAGTAGAAAGAAAAGGATAGATGTTGTCTCATGAAACAGATCCATAACTTGAACCATATTGGATCCAAATACTTAAGTGAACTAGTCAAATCTATGTGACTCTCTTAGCCTGTCTTCATTCTTAGTCATACTTTCCTCATGGTGAGGTTGAAGATGGCTATCAGTTATTACAACCAAGTAACTAAATTACTAGAAACAGAATATATCTTTCTAGTAGACTTGAAAGTTTTGGGGGATTCTTTTCATTGACCAAAAGCACATCATAAACTCAACCTGAATTAAGATTGTATGAGGAAAAGGTAAGTCTGGGTATTGGTATCTGAGAACGAGGAAATTAATTCTAGGTGATTTTCAACAAATAAGCAAACAATGTATACAGGAAGAAGGTAGCTTATACAGTAACAGAGAGGCAAGGCTAATGGATGAAAACAAAAAGTGAAAAATGAGAATAATGGTAGTGGGGTAAAGGAAGTAAATATAAGATGGACATTAAAATTTTAAATAATTATTATCAGAAGATATATATATATATATATATATATATCATATATCATATATAATGGCACATGTGTAAATGTAAGATGCATATATATACTAATGTCATGTGTATATATTTATATAAGGTGTGTGTGTGAAAGGAGTATATCAAGGCTGTATAATTGTCACCCTGCTTATTTAACTTATATGCAGAGTACATCATGAGAAACTCTGGGCTGGATGAAGCACAAGCTGGAATCAAGATTGCTGGGAGAAATATCAATAACCTCAGATATGCAGATGACACCACCCTTACGGCAGAAAGTGAAGAAGAACTAAAGAGCGTCTTGATGAAAGTGAAAGAGGAGAGTGAAAAAGTTGGCTTATTCAGTTCAACATTCAGAAAACTATGATCATGGCATCTGGTCCCATCACTTCATGGCAAATAGATGGGTGTTTCACAATGGAAACAGTGAAATACTATTTGGGGGGGCTCCAAAATCACTGCAGATGGTGACTGCAGCCATGAAATTAAAAGACGCTTGCTCCTTGGAAGAAAAGTTATGACCAACCTAGACAGCATATTAAAAAGCAGAGACATTACTTTGTCAACAAAGGTCCATCTAGTCAAGGCTATGGTTTTTCCAGTAGTCATGTATGGATGTGAGAGTCGGACTATAAAGAAAGCCAAGTACCGAAGAATTGATGCTTTTGAACTGTGGTGTTGGAGAAGACACTTGAGAGTCCCTTGGACTGCAAGGATATTCAACCAGTCCATCTAAAGGAAATCAGTCCTGAATATTCATTGGAAGGACTGATGCTGAAGCTGAAACTACAGTAGTTTGGCCACCTGATGCAAAGAGCTGACTCGTTTGAAAAAACCGTGATGCTGGGAAAGATTGAAGGCGGAAGAAGTAGTGGATGACAGAGGATAAGATGGTTGGATGGGATCACCGACTCAATGGACATGAGTTTGAGTAAACTCTGAGAGTTGGTGATGGACAAGGAGGCCTGATGTGCTGCAGTCCATAGGGTCACAAAGAGTCAGACATGACTGAGTGACTGAACTGAACTGAACTGAACTGATGTGTGTGTGTGTATACATACTTATGTATATACAGATACAAGAAATTGGTACATAGACTTATTTTTTAACCTAATGGTAAATTTATCATAGTAATTAATGTTTAGTAGTAGTGATTGAAAATCTGAGTAAATGCACCCTCCTCAAATTCTTTTTCATTACCAAGCTAGTTGGTTTGATTTTGTGCTCATTCAGTCACGTCTAACTCTTCACAACCCCATGGACTGTAGCCAGCTAGGCTTCTCTGTCCAAGGGATTCTCCAGGGAGGGATACTGATGTGGGTTGCCATTTCCTCCTCCAGGGGATCTTCCTGACTCAAGGATCAAAATGGCGTCTCCTGTGTCTCCTGCATTGGCAGGCAGATTCTTAACCACCGAGCCACCTAGGAAGCCTAGTTGGTTTGATTAGATGCTGCAGTAAATAAAACAGAAGGTAGCCTATTCTTCCCTCTCAAACAAATATTTACTCTCTCAAATCTGCTAGGAAAGATATATTCATTAAGTGTAAGAGGAGATATACACATATATTTTTAAAAGTAGACACGTATAATAAAAATGCACTAATGTAGCTAAATTCTTGGCTTTAACCTTAGCTAATTTCAAAATTGGAAGCAGCAGTGCTAACAAAAATAACAGATTTGTGCATGGCTGCCTATGGTTGCTATTTTACTATATCTAAAACACTGCAAACCATTTTGAAACAGATGAGGGCTAAAGGTTGAGTGGTTGTAATGAAGCAGAATTGCAGGTTCCCAAGGGCAGGGTGGAAAAGCAAATGAACTGTGTTTTTAGTTCCTTAGAAATTACTTTGGCAATTAAGAGGTGTTCATATGTGTGGTTTGACTGCAATCAGGGCACCCAGTGGAATACCCAGACATTTCTTAATGTATGTTGGCCATTATTTCAGCAATTATAAAAGGGATATAAATGCTAACATGCACATTTCCAGGAATATGGCTTTCAGTCCCTATACCATCATTGTAGAAAAGTATTATGTGGCTTCTTTAAACCCAGCTTGCTCTGCAAGGTCAATACAACCAGCAATTCATTCCTTGCAGAGTAACCATTTTATTAGGTAGCGTGGAAGTCAGAGCTCCCTATTTCATTAAATGGCAATTAAGTAATTTAAAAATAATACTAAGCCTCTTAATCAGCTTGTTTTGCCATGTGTTCCACAAGGGACCTTGGCATTCTCTAACAATTAATAAGAAAAGTGCTTCATGAATACAACCGATGCCTTTGAGCTTTGAATTTTCCTGCCAAACCAGAGGTTTTAAAATATTTCTATTATGAAAGTGGTCTTTTAAAATGCATTCTTTCTCAATAAGAGAAAAGCTTTTAATGAGTTAATGAGGTAATTATCTACTGTTAGGCTGAAGATATTTTATTTTACAGTAGTTTAGACAAAAAACAGTCATATCCTAGATAAGTAGTTATGAACATTGGCTTACTCACAGGGCTGGCAAGTTGGTGCTAACTTTCAGCTGGCAGTTCAACCAGTGGTGTGGACCCTGCTTCCTCTTCATGGGGTCCTTGGGCTTCCTCAGACCATGGCAGCCACATTCCAAGAGCAAGCACTCCACGAAAACCCTGTGGAATTGTGTTGTCTTTTTGGACTTCGATAAGAAAACAGCAGAGCATCACATTTGCCAGACTCAAAGGGCTAAGACCCCAAGACCCCACCTCTCAATAGGCAAAATTTCAGTCACATTGGAAAAAAGTAGAATAGGAGATACTAAATATTGTAGATATTTTTGGAAAATTCTATCTGTCCCAATATTCATAATAAGGATGGAAATAAACTTAAGACCACTTGATTAAAAAAAAAATGATACACTCCTTTCACTCAGAGTAAGAAGAAAATAAAAATTTTTAGGTCTTAATTTGTTGGTCCTTGTTCTAATCCACCAGCTATTCAGTATAATACCTGCAAAGGGGAATGTGTGCTAGAGTCCAGCATTGGATTCTAAATCCTCTGATGACTAGATGGGAGACTCTGGGAATGCCACATATGTTCTCTGAGTACCTTGCTATTCATTATTACAGTTAAGTATAATAACAACTATTTTGCTGGTATATTTGCAATACAGATTAAGTGAGGTAATGGTGTAAAGAACTCTGCATGAGTGATTGATTTCTGACTAAAGTAAATATATTAGCAATGTCAGTTATTATCAAATACAATGAAAGCAGTGATAATTTTATATCAAACAAAGCAATATCAAAAATGACCCCAGTACTCTATCTTAGCAACCTTGATAATATACAGAGGATGTGTCTACAGTTCACTCACATGGGGTTAGTTTGAAAGACTGAATTTCAACCTACATGACTTCTAGCATCCTGCCTCCTGATTCTTCAAGTACCTGACTCCTCATACTGCTGAAAAGAAAAATACTGTAACTAAACAATTCCTTTTTTTCCTAGAACATGAAGAAATAAAGTCACCTATCACAAAAATATGTTTAAATATTTTTGATGTTGTTATTCCTGTTAATTCACAGTTAAAGTGGATTGGAATGGATCAATTATCCTGAATAATATATAGCTCACTTAGTCTTCTTCTACTTATTTGCTAAACACCCATGGACAGTTTATAAATATATCACTATCTAATTATAGATGCTGATACTCAATAAGTTATATTGTTGATCATATACAAAAATCAAAATGCCCAACTCAATCTGGTTTTTCTTACATTAACATGTAACTTATAAAATTCTTAAGAGGCCTCATATTTAATCATAAATTTATATTTTCACATAACCCACTCCTCAGTTATATACACAGACCATATTAAAATTCAGAACAGAAAGCAAACATGGAAGTGATTTTCCATTTTTAACCTACCTGTATATCCTAGAAATGCTACATCCAGATCTGTACTATGTACACACTTAATGCGTTGCTAACCCCTTTCTGTTTGGTTTTGACAGAGGAAAGAAACCTTCCAGTTTATAAAATTAAAAATTCTATAAAGCATTAAGTGTACAAATATAGCATTATTATATTTGTATGTTTCCCTGCAGTCTGCATGGAGATATGACACTGTTTAAAACTATGAAAGCGATTAAACTTTCTATCTGGAGAAGGCAATGGCACCCCACTCCAGTACTCTTGCCTGAAAAATCCCATGGACGGAGGAGCCTGGTAGGCTGAAGTCCATGGGGTCGCTAAGAGTCGGACACGACTGAGTGACTTCACTTTCACTTTTCACTTTCATGCATTGGAGAAGGAAATGACACCCCACTCCAGTGTTCTTGCCTGGAGAATCCCAGGGACGGGGGAGCCTGGTGGGCTGCCGTCTATGGGGTTGCACAGAGTCAGACATGACTGAAGCGACTTAGCAGCAAACTTTCTATTGTTATGAAATTCAAATATCTTATTTTTCTTTGCTGACATAATCCATTTAAATATTCTTCTGCCAGTTCTAATTTTAAATTAAAAGATGGAGAATAGTCTGATTGAACACAGACACTGTTATTGAAACATGGTTGAAAAGTGGTGATTAGAAAAATTATACTAATATAGAATACAGAAAAGCAATTTTCTGGGAATAGGTACTATTTTCCTGTGGACTTACTGAAATAAGACTCACTAAGTTTGTTTCTCTGGCTTCTAGCCAAGTTTGAACAATGAGAAATCAGAATAAAATTTTACTTATTTTTTTTTTTTGTAATTTTACTCTACTTACTTCACTTGTAATTTTACTTTACTTAATAAAGTATAGAAATGTTTCATCAATCTAAATAACACATTTGGTAACCACAGCTATCTGATAAAGCTACAAAACATAACTTTGTTTGAAAAACCACTACGGCATAATGTGGTTTCAGAGAACATTTATCCATGTGTCTATTTCTCTTTTTCTTGTCCTATGGTAACTCCTTGAAGCCATCTAACTCCTTGAGATTAATCATTACCAATTGAGCCAATGAAATGTGAAGAGAAGAGTCGCTTTTAGATAGAAGTCTTTGAGAAGTAGTGCATGCATTCTCAGTCAATTCAGTCATGTACAACTCTTTTTGACACCATGGATTGTAGCCCACCCCTTTGGCCATGGGATTTACCCAGCAAGAATACTGGAGTGGGTTGCTGTACCCTCCTCCAGGGGATCTATTCAATCCAGGGATCAAACCTGCATCTCCTGCATTGCAGGTGGATTCTTTACCTGCCGAGCCATTGGGGAAGCCCAAGATGGGTAGTACATGATTCATCATATCTTTCTACCCCTACCACGGAAATCTGATTCCCTGAGTGAAGAGGAGCAAAGATGTGTTCCCAAACAACTGAAGCTCACAATTACTACTTATCTGAACAAGAAATAATGCTTCACTTTAAATCGTGTTTTGTGGATGTTTACCTCACCATAACCAAGCTTAGCTCAGTTTATACAGAGCCCCACATATCTACTGTAAAGCCCATAGGGGTATTAAATTAGGTTACAAACCTGACAAGTACAGCTTTGTTGAAGTTGCCTCCATTGGTGTCCTTTGTAGACACAGGAATTCAGTGTGACACAGAATATACTCAAGTCAGCTTTCAAGCTGCAGTCATAAATGCTGGCTTACCAAGCGAAATTTAGTCTTGATGTGATATTTTTTCGAAAGGTCAATTAATTAGATGATGTAAAAAGTAAAGCTTTATATTTTTTCAATTCTCAAAACACTTAAAGGTATAAATTGGAAACTAGGAAATAGCGAAATTTATGTTTGACAACAGAAGACAGAAACCTCAGCAAATTAAACCCCCACATTTCACAGATGTTATTTTGTGAAGAAAAACCTAGACTTGGTGATACTAACAATTAAAACAGGTAATAATTAATGTTTGCTAGCATGAATGGCACCCCACTCCAGTACTCTTGCCTGGAAAATCCCATGGGTGGAGGAGCCTGGTGGGCTGCAGTCCATGGGGTCGCGACTGAGCGACTTCCCTTTCACTTTTCACTTTCACGCATTGGAGAAGGAAATGACACCCCACTCCAGTGTTCTTGCCTGGAGAATCCCAGGGACGGCGGAGCCTGGTGGGCTGCAGTCTATGGGGTCGCACAGAGTCGGACACGACTAAAGTGACTTAGCAGCAGCAGCATGATTGTGGTACTTAAAAAACTTAAAATGGAATCATAACCACAATTGGTCAATTATGTATTTTATACAAGGTGTTTCACAGGCATTGCTTATATCTTTTCAAGCACAACTCTGCCAGACAAATATCATCAAACTGTATATATTCTCTTATATGAATTTATATATTCTTATATATATGAATATTCTTATATATGAATGTTCTCTATATATGAATGTTGATATGTATATATGTTCATATTATATGTATGAATAGTGTTTTCTTCCCCAGCCCTAACTCCTTTTTGGCATTTTACCACCACTTTCCAGGCACTCTAGCCCATAATTAGCCAAGATAATAGAAGAAATTATTTGATATCACAGAGAAATTAAAGACTCTTTAAGGATATTAATGCAATGAATTTCTATTACTCAAAAACAAAACCCCCAAGACTCTAAATTTGTTTTATTCTGGAGCTGGACCAAAAAAGTAGTTTTCCTGCCTTTCTCCCTCTATACTCCAAGTTCCTTAAAAAAAAGAAGAAGAAGAAGAAGAAACCCATTGCCTGCAACTTAAACCAGAAATCAACATAAAGGAAAGGATCTCTGGGGGGAAGAAGAGGTCCCAAATCTAAGGAGGCCAGATTACTGAGAGGAAGATAGGAAGAAAAACAGAGAAAGACCCAATGACGTCCACTGAAGGCAGACACAGCCTGCCTGTCTGATGGAAGGCAAAATACAGAACTGTTCTGAAGTGCTGGAACCAGATTTCAAACTCAGAAAATATTTAATTTTAGAATACACATTGGCCCCCTAACACAAAATGTCTCATTTTATTCTATTTATTCTAAGAAAAATGTATTACATTAACTTATATTAACTGATTTCTCTATAATCTGACTCCATTCACAAATACCTGAAAGTATCTTATCCAGAAATGATGAAGTAATATTTCTGGAATTTTTTCTTATACAAATGCATACCATTGAAAACTAAAAGCAGTTTTATTACTGGAGCACTCTTAAATTCAAGCAAGATGTCATTTGAGAGCTATCTCTCAACACTGATACCATGTACCCCTAACTCTAGACACTCAGCCTTATGCTTAACATTGTTTGATCCCTAAGAAAAGGCTTATTTCCTTTTCTTTAACTAGTTCTGGGGCCAGAGAAAGTGAAAAGATTTGAGGACCAGATCAGTGCCAGTGTTGGAGTTGTCATAGCTTTAAAGTAAAGGAAGGACTCATCAGCAAAAGTGCTTGCACATAAAAAATGAAGTATCAAAAATTTTCTTAAATAAGTATTAGCTTAATGGACTTTTGCACAGGAAAGAATGATTTCTCAGCAGCGCTGTGTCTGTTTTCTTGCCTCTCTTTTTGTTCTGATTTGTAATTCTAGAGGTACTTATGAATTAGCATAGCACTGACATTAGATGAACACAGCAACTGAGAAACATTTTGAAAGAAATAATTGATATTCCTTTTAAACTTGTTTAAGACTAGATATATGGGCCTCCTTATGGCTCTGCGGTAAAGAACCTGCCTGCCAATTCAGGAGACACAGAAGATGTGGGTTCAGTCCCTGGGTTGGGAAGACCACCTGGAGGAGGGCATGGCAACCTACTCCAGTATTCTTACTTAGAGAAACCCATGGAGAGACGAAACTTTCGGGCTACAGTCCTTGGGTTGCAAAGAGTCAGATACGACTGAGGTAACTTCACATGAACACCACTAAGCTAGGTATACAGGAAGCATGATACCAATTTTTAAAATTTACAAAGTGTCATTTATTTAGTGGTAGATTTTGCTATTAATTGTATTTTTAAAAGATTATTGTAGTTTAACTTATCCAAATTATTTTTAGATTTATTTGAATGTTTGATTTAAATTATGATATTTAATTATTATTTGGATAAGTTCAAATGTCTTAGAAAATTTTAATATATTAGGAAAAAAATAACTTCCTTTGGAAATGTGTTAAAAACTTTTACCTTTTAGTTTTGTAATTATTTGTGATTACTTGATATGTAATATACTATGAATACAGTTATCATTCTTTATGCCATTTAGATTATTATTCAGAGTGAATAATAAAAATAATAAAAAATCATGCTAGAAATAAAAAACAGTAATTCAATTTAAGAAAATAAAAGTAAAAATATGAAAATCTTCAAAAAGCAGCCTGCTTAAATTATTAAAAACTGGAACAATAAAAGTGAGCAAATTTCTGTCCAACATCATCCACACAAAATTTGCAGTCAGGACATTACAAATTTATTGATTTAATTAAAATTTAGTTGCTGATGAAAATAAAAATTAGCAAGAAAATTATTCTAATCAAATAAAAAAATTCAATCTAAACAGGTCAGATAAAATTCCTGCAACTACAGATTCTTTACAAAAGGAAGGTTTACTTGTTGACCATGAAATATTGCTTGCTTACAAATGAAAGTGAAATTCTCTCCTTGTGTCTGACTCTGTGAGCCCACGGGCTATAGACTGCCAGCTCCTTTGTCCATGGACTTCTCTAGGCAAGAATACTGGAGTGGTAGCTGTTCCCTTCTTCAGGGAATCTTCCCAACCCAGGGATTGAACCTGGGCCTTCTGCATTGCAGGAAGATTCTTTACTATCTGAGCCACCAACAAAAAGCAAGTAAGTGTATGCAATTTTACAATTTAAATAATGCTGATATAAATAAACTCCAAACAATTCATTGAATTCAACAGAAAGAAGAGACAATCTCTACACAAGTGTAGAGATTATAACCATGATGTTCTTTACAAGTAAAATGCTTCATTTTTGTTTACTTTTGGTGTTAATAGAAGCAATATATTTGTAGAAAACAAATGTAAAAGTTAAGCTCTATAAAAGCACTTTTGAAATTTGATGCTAGAATGGCTGAACACATAGAAAGGATACAAAGATAATTAATTACTAACTAATTACTATCTAAGCTAGCAAAGTGAAAATGATAAAAATTACTTTATCAAGTAAAAGACTAAGGAGAACTTATAATGTGTAAAAAGCTGGCTTAAATCTAAATATTAAAAAAAAAAAAAAAACCTAAGATCATAGACTCCATCCCCATTACTTCATGGCAAATAGAAGGGGAAAAGGTAGAAGCAGAGGCAGGTCTCCTCTTCTTGGGCTCTAAAATCACCATGGATGGTGACCACAGCCACGAAATCAGAAGACAATTGCTTCTTGGCAGGAAAGTTATGAAAAACCTAGACAGTGTGTTGAAAAGCAAGATATCACTCTGCCTACAAGGGTCCATATAGTCAAGGCTATGATCTTCCCAATGGTCATGTACAATTGTGAGAGCTGGACCATAAAGAAGGCAGAGTGCCAAATAGTTGATGCCTTTGAACTGTGGTGCTGGAGAAGACTCCTGAGAGTCCCTTGAACAGCAAAGACATCAAACCAGTCACTCTTAAACCAAATCAACCCTGAATACTCACTGGAAAAACTGAAGCTGAAGATGAAGCTGAAGCTCCAGTGTTTTGGTCACCTAATGTGAAGAGCCAACTCACTGGAAAAGTCCCCCATGCTGAAAAAACCGAGGGCAGGAGAAGAGGGCATCAGAGAATGAGATCACTAGATGGCATTACCAGTGCAATGAACATGAACTTGGGCAAACTCTGGAAGATGGTGAGGGACAAGAGGGCCTGACATACTGTAGTCCATGGAGTCACAAAGAATCAGACATAACTAGGTGACTGAACAACAACACTAACAAAATTCATATATATAAGGGTAAATGTATTATTATTCATTTCAGTTAAATGATATCAGTGATAAAAAACCTATTGAGAAACTAACATTTATTTTGTATATTATGAAACCTTTAGGAGATGTTAAAGATATAGGTGTGGACTAAAGTGTTAACCACTCAGTCATGTCCAACTCTTTGTGACTCCATGGACTATAACCCACTAGTCTTCTATGTCCATGGAATTCTCCAGACAAGAATACTGGAGTGGGTACTCATTCCCTTCTCCAGGTGGATTATTTATTGTCTGAGCCACCAAGGAAGGCCATTTGGCTAAAGCAAGAAACAAGCAAGAACGCTGAATTTTTGAAATTACTACAAAAATTTATTGCAGATAAGCTTATTGTATTGTTACCATGGTGGTTCAAGTAGAGAAAAGAAAGATATAAAAGAAAATTTTGGTCAAAAATCCAGAACATTATTTCATACTATGGAACCCCACATCCAGGGAGAGGTGGCTGCACAGGCGCAGGAGGGCCAAGAGGAGCTACTCCACATTCAAGGTCAGGAGGGGTGACTGTGAGGACATGTCCCTCAGCCAAGGTTAACGAGCAGTGTCTGCACTTTGCTGGAGCAGCTGTGAAGAGATACCCCATGTCCAAGGTAAGAGAAACCCAAGTAAGATGGTAGGTGTTGCGAGAGGAATCAGACGGCAGACACACAAACCATAATCACAGAAAAATAGTTAATCTAATCACATGCACCACAGTCTTGTCTAACTCAGTGAAACTAAGCCATGCCGTGTGGGGCCACCCAAGATGGGCGGGTCATGGTGGAGAGGTCCGACAGAATGTGATCCACTGGAGAAGGGAACGGCAAACTACTTCCATATTCTTGCCTTGAGAACCCCATGAACAGTGTGAAAAGGAAAAATGATAGGATACTTAAAGAGGAACTCCCCAGGTAGGTAGGTACCCAATATGCTACTGGAGATGAGTGGAGAAATAACTCCAAAAAGAATGAAGGGATAGAGCCAAAGCAAAAACAATACCTAGTTGTAGATATGACTGGTGATAGAAGCAAGGTCTGATGCTGTAAAGAGCAATATTGCATAGGAACCTGGAATGTCAGGTCCATGAATCAAGGCAAATTGGAAGTGGTCAAATAGGAGATGGGAAGAGTGCACCTCGACATTCTAGGAATCAGTGAACTAAAATGGACTAGAATGGGTGAATTTAACTCAGATGACCATTATATCTACTACTGTGGAATCGCTTATAAGAAATGGAGTAGCCATCATGGTCAACAAAAGAGTCCGAAATGCAGTACTTGGATGAAATCTCAAAAACGACAGAATGATCTCTGTTCATTTCCAAGGCAAACCATTCAATATCACAGTAATCCAAGTCTATGTATGCCTCACCTAGTAATGCTGAAGAAGCTGAAGTTGAACAATTCTATGAAAACCTACAAGACCTTTTAGAACTAACACCCAAAAAAGATGTCCTTTTCATTATAGGGGACTGGAATGTAAAAGCAGGAAGTCAAGAAACACCTGGGGTAACTGGCAAATTTGGTCTTGGAATATGGAATTAAGGAGGGCAAAGGCTAATAGAGTTTTGCCAAGAGAACACACTGGTCATAGCAAACACCCTCTTCCAACAACACAAGAGAAGACTCTACCCATGGACATCACCAGATGGTCAACACCAAAATCAGATTGATTATATTTTTTGCAGCCAAAGCTAGAGAAGCTCTATACAGTCAGCAAAAACAACACCAGGAGCAGACTGTGGCTCACATCATGAACTCCTCATTGCCAAATTCAGGCTTAAATTGAAGAAAGTAGGGAAAACCACTAGACCAGTCAGGTATGACCTAAATCAAATTCCTTATGATTGTACAGTGGAAGTGAGAAATAGATTAAAGGGACTAGATCTGATAGACAGAGTGCCTGATGAACTATGGACAGAGGGTTTGTGACACTGTACAGGAGACAAGGAGCAAGACCATCCCCATGGAAAATAAATACAAAAAAAAAAAAAAAAAATGGCTGTCTTGGGAGGCCTTACAAATAGCTGTGAAAAGAAGAGAAGTGAAAAACAAAGGAGACAAGGATATAAGCATCTGAATGCAGAGTTCCAAAGAATAGCAAGGAGAGATAAGAAAGCCTTCCTCAGTGATCAGTGCAAAGAAACAGAGGAAAACAACAGAATGGGAAGGACTAGAGATCTCTTCAAGGAAATTAGAGATACCAAGGGAACATTTCATGCAAAGACGGGCTCCATAAAGGACAGAAACGTTATGGACATAACAGAAGCAGAAGATATTAAGAAGAGGTAGCAAGAACCAGAAGAACTGTACAAAATAGATCTTCATGACCAAGATAATCATGATGGTGTGATCACTTACCTAGAGCCAGACATCCTGAAATGTGAAGTCAAGTGGGCCTTAGAAAGCATCATTACGAACAAAGCTAGTGGAGGTGATGGATTCCAGTTGAGCTATTTAAAATCCTGAAAGATGATGATGTTAAAGTGCTGCACTCAATATGCCAGTAAATTTGGAAAACTCAGCAGTGGCCACAGGACTGGAAAAGGTCAGTTTTCATTCCAATCCCAAAGAAAGGCAATGCCAAAGAATGATCAAACTACCGCACAATTGCACTCATCTCACACGCTAGTAAAGTAATGCTCAAAATTCTCCAAGCCAGGCTAAAGCAATATGTGAACCGTGAACTTCCTGGTGTTCAAGCTGGTTTTAGAAAAGGCAGAGGAACCAGAGACCAAATTGCCAACATCCGCTGGATCATCGAAAAAGCAAGAGATTTCTAGGAAAACATCTATTTCTGCTTAATTGACTATGCCAAAGCCTTTGACTGTGTGGATCACAATAAACTGTGGAAAATTCTGAAATAAATGGGACTACCAGACCACCTGACCTGCCTCTTGAGCAACCTATATGCAGGTCAGGAAGCAACAGTTAGACCTGGACATGGAACAACAGACTGGTTCGAAATAGGAAAAGGAGTATGTCAAGGCTGTATATTGTCACTCTGCTTATTTAACTTATATGCAGAGTACATCATGAGAAATGTTGGGCTGAAAGAAGCACAAGCTGGAATCAAGATTGCAGGGAGAAATATCAATAACCTCAGATATGCAGATGACACCACCCTTATGGCAGAAAGTGAAGAGGAACTAAAAAGCCTTTTGATGAAAGCGAAAGAGGAGAGTGAAAAAGTTGGCTTAAAGCTCAACATTCAGAAAACTAACATCATGGCATCTGGTCCCATCACTTCATGGGAAATAGATGGGGAAACAGTAGAAACAGTGGCTGACTTTATTTTTCTGGGCTCCAAAATCACTGCAGATGGTGACTGCAGCAATGAAATTAAAAGATGTTTACTCCTTGGAAGGAAAGTTATGACCAACCTAGATAGCATATTCAAAAGCAGAGACATTACTTTGCCAACAAAGGTCCATCTAGTCAAGGCTATGGTTTTTCCAGTGGTCATGTATGGATGTGAGAGTTGGACTGTGAAGAAAGCTGAGTGCTGAAGAACTGATGCTTTTGAACTGTGGTGTTGGAGAAGACTCTTGAGAGTCCCTTGAACTGCAAGGAGATCCAATCAGTCCATTCTAAAGGAGATCAGTCCTGGGTGTTCATTGGAAGGACTGATGCTATAGTTGAAACTCCAATACTTTGGCCACCTCATGTGAAGTGTTGACTCATTGGAAAGGACCCTGATGCTGGGAGGGATTGGGGGCAGGAGGAGAAGGGACGACAGAGGATGAGATGGCTGGATGGCATCACCGACTCGATGGACATGAGTTTGGGTGGACTCCGGGAGTTGGTGATGGACAGGGAGGCCGGGCATGCTGTGATTCATGGGGTCGCAAAGAGATGGAGACAGCTGAGTGACTGAACTGAACTGATCCTTGCTGATAATCACATCCTTGCAATACTCAACATTGTTTATAATTTTTCTTTCAATTTTTATCTCTGTTTTTAAAAGTTAGGTATCTTAATGGAACACATATTGAATTTGACATAGTAATCACTTTTGGAAACATTTTTATCATCTTGGCTCATATTCTATTAAAGAAAATGGATTTCATTTAGAAAATATTTAAGGTGCACAGAAAAATTAATAGTGGGAGTGGCACTAAAAGATCCTCAAAAAGCTAATTCTGATTGTTGTCTCACCAAAAATTGAAACTAATATAGAATTTTCTCTGTAGTTATTCTCATTATGAACTATTGCTTCTACTAACATTTTTAACAACAGCTTATAAAAAATTCTAACCATCGTAATTTTTGGCTATTTAACATTCAATAGTGTGTTTGTTGTTGTTGTTGTTGTTAATTTGTAAGAGAAAATTTCCTTCAGTGAACTCCATATGAAATATCAGCAAAAGTGACATTCCAGTTATGCCAAACACTAAAACAAGTAAAATATTTGTGTGGCTATGAATGAGAAAATTAATGAAAAATAGTCGTTTTTCTTTCTACAGTAAAACTTCTTTCCACAATAGTTTCATTTTAGAAATCAATTATCAATATAAAAATCCAGCATTGAAAATGTTCAGAGGAGAAGATTTTGAAAATCATGGTACATATGATAGCAACTTGTATGATTACATTAAAATGTTTTCTAATGATAACAATGACCATCTGTGTCAATACATTTGTTTATCCCAGTATATTCTTCCACAGGATGATAAGACTAAAAATTTGTATACAACTTCAACCTTTACTTCAGAAAATACATGCAAATATTTTCCAGATAGTTTACTTTGATGACATTCCAGTGTCTACAATATTAAGATATGATGTCACAAGGCTAATTCCCAATCAATTTCTTGAATGATTCTCCCTAAACTATATAAAGTTCAGACTTCAATACAGTCTCCCTTCTTCCTCTCTTCTTTCTTGGTCTCTCTCTCAACATATATATGTATAGTGTGTTCAGTTCAGTTCAGTTCAGTTCAATCGCTCAGTCATGTCTGAGTCTTCCACCACCAACTCCCGAAGTTCACCCAAACTCATCTTCTGTCATCCCCTTCTCCTCCTGCCCCCAATCCCTCCCAGCATCAGGGTCTTTTCCAATGAGTGAACTCTTCACATGAGGTGGCCAAAGTATTGGAGTTTCAACTATAGCATCAGTCCTTCCAATGAACACCCAGGACTGATCTCCTTTAGAATGGACTGATTGGATCTCCTCGCAGTTCAAGGGACTCTCAAGAGTCTTCTCCAACACCACAGTTCAAAAGCATCAGTTCTTCAGCACTCAGCTTTCTTCACAGTCCAACTCTCACATCCATACATGACCACTGGAAAAACCATAGCCTTGACTAGATGGACCTTTGTTGGCAAAGTAATGTCTCTGCTTTTGAACATGCTATCTAGGTTGGTCATAACTTTCCTTCCAAGGAGTAAACATCTTTTAATTTCATTGCTGCAGTCACCATCTGCAGTGATTTTGGAGCCCAGAAAAATAAAGTCAGCCACTGTTTCCACTGTTTCCCCATCTATTTCCCATGAAGTGATGGGACTAGATGCCATGATCTTTGTTTTCTGAATGTTGACCTTTAAGCCAACTTTTTCACTCTCCTCTTTCACTTTCATCAAGAGGCTTTTTAGTTCCTCTTCACTTTCTGCCATAAGGGTGGTGTCATCTGCATATCTGAGGTTATTGATATTTCTCCCTGCAATCTTGATTCCAGCTTGTGCTTCTTTCAGCCCAACATTTCTCATGATGTACTCTGCATATAAGTTAAATAGGCAGAGTGACAATATACAGCCTTGATGTACTCCTTTTCCTATTTGGAACCAGTCTGTTGTTCCATGTACAGTTCTAACCTTTGCTTGCTGACCTGCATATAGGTTTCTCAAGAGGCAGGTCAGGTGGTCTGGTATTCCCATCTCTTTCAGAATTTTCCACAGTTTGTTGTGATCCACACAGTCAAAGGCTTTAACATAGTCATATGTACAGGTATAAATATATAAATTTATAAATAAACATAAGTGTACACAAATAGAAATACATACATTTATGAATAAATATATAATATGCAAAATATATGTATGTATTTGTTTCCTTGAACTGTCCTTTCTGAAACACAGAATGATTCAGCCAAGGTTGTGATCTCTTTCAATAGTCTAACACCATATGCTTTGCTAAATAAACAGGTTTATTTTATGTTGGTCTTCTGGGTGATGCATTATTAAGAGCGTTACTCACAGCATTTTAAAATGTTATTTAAGTACCACATTATAATGTCTCATGAAGTGTAAAATTTATGCTTTATTTCATGCATTTAGAACCACTTTAGGAATTTTATAGAAGGTTTCAATTGCTATTGCCTCAACAGAGCAAAACTTTTACAAACTGAAATTAATAAAAAGCTATTTAAGACTGTACAATGGTTATTAAAACATTATTTGCAATTTTGTTGAACTAAAACAAAGAAAAATATATTTCATAGAATTTTTTATTAAATATATACATTTAACACATTATTGAGATATTAATAGAACCCTCTGGGTTTGTACAACTATAATCACCTTCGATAATCTTTGTTATTCATTCCAGTCTCACTTACATAAAATTATAAATTACATTTTTTAGTTTTGTTATTATGGACATTAACTGTTAGGATAAAGGAATAGAACATCCTTTATTTAGCATTTTGAGGTGTTCATTTGTCCTCTTGCCTGTTCCTCTCTAAAAACATGTATGTTTGTTTTGGTCCTTTTAGTGAAAACAAGCCAATTTTCCACAATCAGACTTTTCCTTATATGAATAATATAGTAATGGCAGATTATTGAAGTGTTTTTGAAGGTTGATGCTCTGCTTTTTTTCAGGAGCTATCTTCTATCTGGGTGAAGTATGGCAGATTTGACAGTAATTAGTGACAGTTTTTAGTCAGCTCTGGACAACAGAGCTCCAGATAGAGAAGGTCAGGTTAATGCTGGGGCAAAAGTATGTGTGACTACAATCACATGTTTACATTGACAGAGTGATTGTATCTAAAATTTTAATGTTGAATTTTGAAAATACATTCTGCATATTTAACCATTTTGACATGGACTTTTAAAAGAAATAATGACCTACTTCTGGCAATTACGTACTATTTTCTACCTACAAATAAGAGGGATTATCAGAAACTGCCATTATAAACTTTTTTTGAATAATTACCCTTTTGGAGAATGAAAACATGCCCCAAACATACTTTTATTCATCAAAAACTTCTCCAAATCAATATTTTTGGTCCCTTTTCAAATTTTGCATTTAATATCAATGTACAACCAAAAATAAGGGCTCGGTAATAATTATTCATAAACCAAAGTTATTGGTTTTGATAGATAGTTGCAAAGAGTTGGATGCTACTGAGCAACTTTCACTTCACTTCACATCACTACTAAAATCAGCATGTTTATATCAATTTTTTTCATGTAGCAAGTCCATTCACTCAGGTATTTAAAGGAGCAGTTTGCTCATAATTAACCCTGGGCAGGTGCACTAAGAAACCAAGTTGCTTAGGATCAGATAATCCATGAGAGGTGTACTGATTTTTCCTCAGGATTGTAAAGACTACTGAAAATTTTCAAACCCAGCATTTCACCGTCCACATTTTAGGTATAACATTTCTGATTATTCAGCTGATATCTGCTCATAAGATAGAACAGGAGTAGGAATAATGCAAAAAGAGGAGAGTGTAAATCTGTATGTCTGCATGAGCTAATGCTGACACAGTGCTCTGGAGAGAGTAGTCTTTAAATATTTATTTAAATTTAATATTTAGTAAATTTAAATATTTTACATTAATGGATATAACCAACTTTTACGTAGTTGTTTGGATGATATTTAATTTCAACAAGAGTTAATGAAATTCCTAAACTAAGATCTTATTTTGAAAGCAAAATATGCTGCATTCTACCAGCATTTAAAAATAAAAACAATACTAAAAACTAGTTTTTCAAAGGTCCAACCATGAGCTGCTCTACAATTCCTGTACCAAGTTAAATGAGAGAAATAGAATCTAGGGAAGACTTGAAATAAGATATATTTATTAGTCATCTATTGCAGTGTAACAAAACTTAGCAGCTTAAAACACTGATTTTTGTGGGCCTGCAATTTGGCAGTAGCTTAGTGGTGTGGTTTTCTCTCAGCCGCTCTAACGAGATTGTCAACATGTTGGCTGCAACTGCAGTCATCTGAAAGCTTATTTTAGGCTAAAAGATCCCCTTCCAAGGGTTGTTGGCAAAAGTCTCCAGTTTCTTGCCACATGGATCTCTCCACAGGGATGCTTGAGTGTACTTATGACATGACAGCTTGTTTCCACCAGAACAAATAATCCAAAAGAGAGCATAGAAAAGTTACAGTGCCTTTGTAGCCTCATCTCAGAAGCCACATATCATCAGTTCTGCTGTATTTTATTGATCATACGACGAAACCTGATACAATGTGCAAAGGAACTACTACACAATTCTGTGAATATCAGAAAAATTTTGTTAGTATTGAGACAATCTTGAAAGTGGGCTAAAACAAAATTCAATATGTAGTATCTCCTTCTGTGAATTTTATAAAGCTTAAGATCAAAACGAATAATGAGGATTCTGTATATTTGGGCCAAATTAGTTTATTGCTTATAAAACTGTCTTCATTGAATTCTCTATGATTGTTTAAGTATCAAAGGTGGCAAGAATTAATACAACTATAAACTTGACTGTACATTCTTGAGGACATTACTCATTTTAATGTTCTCTTATAAAGTATATTTCCAAGTCAGAAATGTGTAATTTAGCACTTTTTAATTTTTTTTTTCCCTGCAGACATTCTGAAGACCACTAGCTAAATGGGCAAAACGGTCACTCTAGACAAAGAATAGAAGTCTACTACTGCATCATGGTTCACTTTGTATCCCTTCCAATAAGTTTTTGAAGGAAACACAAAAGAAACTACATAATTACTGTAACTGCAAAGCCAGATCATAAGAAACGAGTTGCCAGTCCAGGTTCGATGCACGATACTGGATGCTTGGGGCTAGTGCACTGGGATGACCCAGAGGGATGGTATGGGGAGGGAGGAGGGAGGAGGGTTCAGGATGGGGAACACGTGTATACCTGTGGCGGATTCATTTTGATATTTGGCAAAACTAATACAATTATGTAAAGTTTAAAAATAAAATAAAAAAAAAGGAAAAAAAAAACACTTGTAATATTGTATAATCCTTTTAATGTGCAATTAAATTCAGTTTGATAATAAAAAAAAAAGAATATTGTTTGATAACTTTCAGAGTTTTATCTTCGAAACAAAAGCTATTGCATAAAGAATAGTTCATATACTACTTCCTAATATACATACTAGGTAATATTAATATTGTATATAAAATTTAGTTACACAAGCATTGGTAATCATATTTATGTGAACTATAATGTAAATATGATGTTTCATAAAAAAAGGAAATAACATTTTCATAATACTGGTGGATGTGCATCGCAAAATATGTGTATATAAAATATACCTGTTTCTATGTATATTCTTGTCCTGTATATTCGACAATTTTATACTAAGTGGGCTGGGAGCTAAAAGAATAACGACTCTGGGTTAAGACTCTGTGCTTCCACTGCAGGGTACACAGATTCAATCCCTGGTCAGGAACTAAGATCCCACAAATTGTGCATGAGGCATAAAAATAATAATAATAACTATCACTATTTCATATTTTTAAATTTCCTCTGGCAATATTAATTATCTTAACGAATAGGAAGCTGAATCTATGTGAGTAGCATCAATTGACTTTCATGAGGTCCCAGGGGAACCATCACTTATATGCAATCAAATATCTTTTGTACAACATTGTCAAGACACTTCAGAGAAGTCAACCTGGAGTCTCAACATTGATTTAATTTTCCTCTTTGATAATATGGCGACAATTATACCACACAAACACATCGATTTCATTCATATACTTCATTTATTCATTATTCACAGGTACACTTCTCCCCAAATTGAGCACTAATAAGCAGTATCTTAGGTGTTTTAGGTACTTCAGTGAACAAGCTTTCATCATTTTTCACCCAGGGTAAATGTTCCATTGTGTATGTGTAATAATTTCCTAGGACATTCTTAGGCACACCCAGCTTAAAGACATAATTTTGAGATATTCATTTTTGTCTCTCAGTTCAGTTCAGTTCAGTAACTCAGTCGTGTCCCACTCTTTGCAACCCCGTGAATCGCAGCATGCCAGGCCTCCCTGTCCATCACCAACTCCTAGAGTTTACTCAGACTCATGTCCATCGAGTCGGTGATGCCATCCAGCCATCTCATCCTCTGTCATCCCCTTCTCCTCCTGCCCCCAATCCCTCCCAGCATCAGAGTCTTTTCCAGTGAGTCAACTCTTCGCATGAGGTGACCAAAGTATTGGAGTTTCAGCCTCAGCATCAGTCTTTCCAAAGAACACCCAGGACTGATCTCCTTTAGAATGGACTGATTGGATGTCCTTGCAGTCCAAGGGACTCTCAAGAGTCTTCTCCAACACCACAGTTCAAAAGCATCAGTTCTTCGGCGCTCAGCTTTCTTCACAGTCCAACTCTCACATCCATACATGACCACAGGGAAAACCATAGCCTTGACTAGATGGACTTTGTTGGCAAAGGAATGTCTCTGCTTTTGAACATGCTATCTAGGTTGGTCATAACTTTCCTTCCAAGGAGTAAGCGTCTTTTAATTTCATGGCTGCAATCACCATATTCAGTGATTTTGGAATGAAAAGTGACCTTTTCTAGTCCTGTGGCCACTGCTGACTTTTCCAAATTTGCTGGCATATTGAGTGCAGCACTTCTGTCTCTACTCTCTTCTAAAACTAATTCTCCTGAGGAAACCATCTGTGATTCCATCCTTTTCTATTTCACCTTCAGAAGTTTTCATCTTCCAAATTCTAAAAGGAAGGTATATTTCTCACATATTCCCTAATATTAACAGAGTGCATTGCCCAGGGATGTCAAACCTCTGTATGCCAAAAATATAACAATTTGATATATTGGTATCAGTAGTGAGAAAGTGAATGACTTTAATGAGTGAGGAACGAATCACTATGTAAAGCAGGACATTTCCAACTCTTTGCTTTCAAGAAAATTGAAGGAGAACACCATATGTCAGCTAATAAATTATTAAAAATAATTTTTAATGATAGAACACTATGACTTTTGGCATATAATTCACATTGTAACCAAAATCATTGAGTTACATTGCTATAACAAAATTCCTTTATATCCCATCTACTTTTGTCATCTGCATAAAACTTCTCAGGACTCAAATCTATAAATTTAAAACAAAATATAATAAAATTGCTAACAGTGAATCCTTCCCTTAAAGGGTTTGCCTATGAGGGGAAATGAGATATTTGAGATAATACTGAGAATTTATATGTTTGTTTTATGCCTAGCACAATGTAAATAAACAATATACACATTGTATTTACCTGTTGTCAAATTGAACTAAAATGGAATTCAGTGAGATATCACTTCACACAAGTCAGAATGGCCATCATCAAAAAGTCTACAAACAATTAATGCTGGAGAGAGTGTGGTGAAAGGGATCACTCTTGCATTGTTGGTGGGGAAATTAATTTTGGTCATATAGTTATTTTATTTCTAGTTTTTTAAGGAATCTCCATACCATCTTCCATAGTGGCTGTATCAATTTACATTCCCACCAATAGTGCAAGAGTGTTCCTTTCCTCCACACCCTCTCCGGTATTTATTGTTTGCAGACTTTTTGATGATGGCCATCCTGACTGGTGTGAGGTCATATTTCATTGCAGTTTTGATTGTCATTTCTCTAATAATGAGTGCTGCACTCAATATGCCAGCAAATTTGGAAAACTCAGCAGTGGCCACAGGACTGGAAAAGGTCAGTTTTCATGCCAATCCCAAAGAAAAGCAATGCCAAAGAATGCTCAAACTACCGCACAATTGCATTCATTTCACACACTAGTAAAGTATTGCTCAAAATTCTCCAAGCCAGGCTTCAGCAGTATGTGAACCGTGAACATCCAGATGTTCAAGCTGGTTTTAGAAAAGGCAGAGGAACCAGAGATCAAATTGCCAACATCCGCTGGATCATGGAAAAAGCAAGAGAGTTCCAGAAAAATATCTATTTCTGTTTTATTGACTATGCCAAAGCCTTTGACTGTGTGGATCACAATAAAATATGGAAAATTCTGAAAGAGATGGAAATATCAGATCACCTGATCTGCCTCTTGAGAAACCTATATGCATGTCAGAAACCAAGAGTTAGAACTGGACATGGAACAACAGACTGGTTGCAAATAGGAAGAGGAGTAGGTCAAGGCTGTGTATTGTCACCCTGATTACTTAACTTACATACGGAGTACATTGTGAAAAACACTGGGCTGGAAGAAGCACAAGCTGGAATTAAGATTGCCGGGAGAAATATCAATAACCTCAGATATGCAGATGATACCACCCTTATGGCAGAAAGTGAAGAGGAACTAAAAAGCCTTTTGATGAAAGTGAAAGAGGAGAGTGAAAAAGTTGGCTTAAAGCTCAACATTCAGAAAACTAAGATCATGGCATCTGGTCCCATCACTTCATGGGAAATAGATGGGGAAACAGTGGAAACAGTGTCAGACTATTTTTCTGGTGTCCAAAATCACTGCAGATGGTGACTGCAGCCATGAAATTAAAAGATGCTTACTCCTTGGAAGGAAAGTTATGACCAACCTAGATAGAGAAGGCAATGGCAAGCCACTCCAGTACTCTTGCCTGGAAAATCCCATGGATGGAAGAGCCTGGTAGGCTGCAGTCCATGGGGTCGCTACTAGTCAGACGCGACTGAGCGACTTCACTTTCACTTTTCACTTTCAGGCAATGGAGAAGGAAATGGCAACCCACTCCAGTGTTCTTGCCTGGAGAATCCCAGGGACGGCGGAGCCTGGTGGGTTACCGTCTATGGGGTCGCACAGAGTCGGACACGACTGACATGACTTAGCAGCAGTAGCAGCAGCAGATAGTATATTGAAAAGGAGAGATATTACTTTGCCAACAAAGGTCCGTTTAGTCAAGCTATGGTTTTTCCAGTGGTCATGTATGGATGTGAGAGTTGGACTGTGAAGAAAGCTGAGTGCCGAAGAATTGATGCTTTTGTACTGTGGTGTTGGAGAAGACTCTTGAGCATCACTTGGACTGCAAGAAGATCCAACCAGTCCATCCTAAAGGAGATCAGTCCTGGGTGTTAATTGGAAGGACTGATGCTGAGGCTGAAACTCCAATACTTTGGCCACCTCATGTGAAGAGTTGACTCATTGGAAAAGACCCTGATGCTGGGAGGGATTGGGGGCAGGAGGAAAAGCAGACGACAGAGGATGAGATGGCTGGATGGCATCACCGACTCGATGGACATGAGTTTGAGTGAACTCCAGGAGTTGGTGATGGACTGGGAGGCCTGGCATGCTGTGAATCATGGGGTCACAAAGAGTTGGACACGACTGAGCGACTGAATTGAATAATGAGTGATGTTGAGCATCTTTTCATGTGTTTGTTAGCCATCTGTATGTATTCTTTGGAGAAATGTCTGTTTAGGTCTTTTTCCCACTTTTTGATTACAATTTTTGTGTTTCTGGTATTGAGTTGTTTAAGCTTCTTTTATATTTTGCAAATTAATCCTTTGTCAGTTGTTTCATTTGCTATTACTTTCTCCCATCCTGAAGGTTTTCTTTTCAACTTGCTTATAGCCTTCTTTGCTGGGAAAAACCTTTTAAGTTTAATGAGGTCCCACTTGTTTGCTTTGGTTTTTATTTCTGTTACTTTAGGAGGTGGGACATAGAGGATGTTGTATGATTTGTCATTAAGTGTTCAGCCTATGTTTTCCTTTAAGAGTGTTATAAGTTCTGGTCTTATATTTAGGTCATTTATCCATTATGAGTTTATCTTAATGTATGGTTTTAGGAAGTATTCTAATTTCATTCTTTTACATGTTGTTGTCCAGTTTTCCCAGAACCATTTATTGAAGAGGCTGTCTTTGTTGCCCCATTGTATATTCTTGCCCCCTTTCTCAAAAATAAGGTACCCATAGGTGCATGGGTTTATTTCTGGACTTTCTGTCTTGTTTCATTGGTCTCTATTTCTGCTTTTGTGCCAGTACCATACTGTCTTTATGACTATAGCTTGTAGTATAATCTGAAGTTAGGAAGGTTGATTCCTCCATCTCCATTCTTCTTGATCAAGACTGCTTTGGCTATTGGGGGTCTTCTTTGTTTCCATATGAATAGTGATTTTTTTTTATTCTAGTTCTGTGAAAAATGCCATTGGTTATTTGATAGGAATCACATTGAAGCTGTAGATTGTATTTTGTAGTACAGCCATTTTCAGATTTTTCATTCTTTCTACTCAGGAACATGGAATGTCTCTCCATCTGTTTATGCTGTCTTTGACTTCTTTCATCAGTGTCTTATAATTTTCTACAGTTCTTTTGTCTCCTTAAGTAAGTTTTTTCCTATATAGTTTATTCTTTTTGTTGCAATGATGAATGGGATTGATTCCTTAATTTCTCTTTCTGATTTTTCATTGTTAGTATATAGAAAGTCAAGTGATTTCTGTGTATTTATTTCATATCTTTCAACTTTGCCTAATTCACTGATCAGCTCTAGTAATTTTCTGATACTATCTGTAGGGTTTTATATATACAGTATCATGTCATCTGCAAACAGTGAGAGCTTTATTCTTTTCCAATTTGTATTCCTTTTATTTCTTTTTCTTCTCTGATTGCTCTAGCTAGGACTTCCAAAACTATCTTGAATAATAGTGGTGAAAGTGGGCACCTTTGTCTTGATCCATATCATAGGGGGAATGCTTTCAGTTTTTCACCATTGTTTGTTGTAGGCTTATCATATATGACCTTTAATGTTGAGGTAGGTTCCTTCTATGGAGAAGACAATGGCATCCCACTCCAGTACTCTTGCCTGGAAAATTCATGGACAGAGGAGCCTGGTAGGCTGCAGTCCATGGGGTCGCTAAGAGTTGGACACGACTGAGCGACTTCACTTTCACTTTTCTCTTTCATGCATTGGAGAAGGAAATGGCAACCCATTCCAGTATTCTTGCCTGGAGAATCCCAGGGATGGCGGAGCCTGGTGGGCTGCCGTCTATGGGGTCGCACAGAGTCGGACACGACTGAAGTGACTTAGCATTAGTATTAGCAGGTTCCTTCTGTGCCCATTTTTTGAAGAGTTTTAATCATAAGTGGGTGCTGAATTTTGTCAAAGGCTTTTTCTGAATCTATTGAGATTGTAATATGGTTTTTATCTTTCAATTTGTTAATATAGTGTATCACATAGATTGATTTGCATATATTGAAGAAGTCTTGCATCCCTGGAATAAACCCAATTTGATCGTGGTGTATGAGCTTTTTGATCTGTTGCTGAATTCTGTTTGCTAAAGTTTTATTGAGGATTTTTGTATCTGTGTTCATCAGTGATATTGGCCTGTAGGTTGTGTGTGTGTGTGTGTGTGTGTGTTATCTTTGTCTGGTTTTGGTATCAGGGTGATGGTGGCCTCCTAGAATGGGTTTGGAAGTGTGTTTTCCTCTGCAATTTTTGGGAAGAGTTTTAGAAGGGTAGGCATGAGCTCTTCTCTAAATGTTTGATAGAATTCTCCTGTGATGCTGTCTGGTCCTGGGCTTTTGGTTTTGGGGAGATTTTTTATTACAGTTTCAATTTCTGTGCTTGTAATTCGGTGTTCCCAATTTCTATTTCTTCCTGGTCAGTCTTGGAAGATTGACCTTTTCTAAGAATCTATTTTTTCCAGGTTGTCCATTTTATTGCCATATAGTTGTTCATAAGAGTCTCTTATAATCCTTTGTATTTCTGCATTGTCTGTTGTGACCTCTCCTTTTAAATTTCTAATTTTGTTGATTTGATTCTTCTCTCTTTTTTTCTTGATGAGTCTGGCTAAAGGTTTGTCAATTTTGTTTATCTGCTCAAACAATCAACTTTTAGTTTTATTTATCTTTGCTATTGTTTCTTTCATTTCTTTTTCACTTACTTTTGCTCAGATCTTTATGATTTCTTTCCTTCTACTAATTTTGAGGTTTTTCTGTTCTTTTTTTTTCCAGTTGTTTTAGGTGTAAAGTTAGGTTGTCTATCCGATGTTTTCCTTGTTTCTTGAGGTAGGATTTTATTGCTATAAACTTCCATCTTAGAACTGCTTTTGCTACATCCCATAGGTTTTGAGTTGTCGTGTTTTCATTGTCATTTGTTTCTAGAAATTTTTTTTATTTCCTTTTTGATTTTTTCAGTAACCTGTTGGTTATTTAGGAATGTGTTGTTTAATCTCCATGTGTTTGTGTTTCTTACAGTTTTTTTCTTGTAGTTGATATCTAGTCTCATAACGTTGTCATCAGAAAAGATGCTTAATATGATTTCAATTTTCTTAAATTTACTGATTTTTGACCCAAGATGTGGTCTATCCTGAAGAATGTTCTATGTGCACTTGAGAAGAAGGTATATTCTTCTGCATTTGAATGGAATGTCCTGAAGATATCAGTGAGATCCATCTCATCTAATGTATCATTTAAGACTTGTGTTTCCTTATTAATTTTCTGTTTTGATGATCTGTCCATTGGTGTGAGTGGGTTGTTAAAGTCTACTACTATTATTGTGTTCCCTTCAATTTCTCCTTTTATATCTGTTAGTGTTTGTCTTATGTATTGAGGTGCTCCTATGTTGGGTGCACGTGCTGTGCTGTTGCTCACTTAGTCACTTAGTCGCTCAGTTGTGTCCGACTCTTTGCCACCCCATGGACTGTAGCCTGCCGGGCTCCTCTGTCCATGAGATTCTCCAGGCAAGAATACTGGAGTGGGTTGCCATTTCCTTCTCCAGGTAATCTTCCCAACCCAGGAATCAAACCCAGGTCTCCTGCATTGCAGGCAGATTCTTTACCAACTAAACTACAAGGGAAGCCCATGTTAGGTGCAAAGATATTTACAATTATTATGTCTTCCTCTTGGATTGATCCCTTGATTATTATGTAGTGTCCTTCATTATCTCTTGTAATATTCTTTAAGTTCTATTTTTTCTGATATGGGGATTGCTATTCTACCTTTGTTTTGCTTTCTATTTGCATGGAATATAGTTTTCCATCCTGTCACTTTTAGTCTATATGTGTCTTTAGGTCTGAAGCAGTTTTTTAGTAGACAGCATATATATAGGTCTTGTTTTTATATCCATTCAGCCAGCCTGTATCTTTTGTTTAGAGCATTTAATCCATTTACATTTAAAGTAATCATTGATACATATGTAAATATTGCCATTTTCTTAATTGTTTGGGGTTTATTTTGTAGATCTTTTTCTTCTCTTGTATATTTATATTGGTATGATATATATCTATCAAGTAGTGCCTATATGATTCAATTGAGTGAATTTGATATATTTAAAATGCTTTTTTCAACAAGTCTTTCAGTATTAAGAAAGGATTGTAATTAACAGAATTCAAAATTGATACTTTACATAATGCACTAGTAAATATTCTCCAGACAAGGAGAATCAATTTGGTGCATTTATAATGAGAGATGGAGAATGAAATGGCAACCCACACCAATATACTTGCCTGGAGAATTCAATGGAGAGAAGAGCCTGACAAGATATAGTCCATAGGGTTGCAAAGAGTCAGACACGACTAATGACTTAGCACATATAGAGAGAGGGCTTCCCTGCTGGGTCAGACAGTAAAGAATCTGCCTGGCATGCACGACACCCAGGTTTGATCCCTGTTTTGGGAAGATCCCCTGAAGGAGGAAATGGCAACCCACTCCAGTTTTCTTGCCTGGAGAATTATATAAAGAGATTATTAAAGGGAATTGTTTCATGAGACTGTGAATGCATAATGGGTCCAATATGCCAGGGGCAGAGGTGGCATTCAACAGGCTCAAGACAGGCAGTTTGCTGTAGAGCCAAAAGCTGATATTGCAAATGAAATTCAAAAGCAGTTTGCTCATAGAATTCCTATTTCCTTAAGAGGAGGTCAGACTTTTGCTTTATTGTCTTTCAACTGATTGAGTGAGGTCTACCTACATTATGGAGGGTAATATGCTCTACTCAAAGCTCACTGATTTAAATGTAACATTATCCAAAAATACCCAAACAACATCCAGTGTAATAGATCACCATATATTTGGGTGCCACGGCTCAACTATACTCACTATAAAATTATTTATCAACCAAGGCTCTATTAGATTATTCCACAGCATTTACCTAAGGTAGATATAATAATATTCATTTTACATATAAGGAAACTAAGCTATAAAGCTTAAAAATACTTTCCCAATGTCAAATGAAACCAAACATCTTTGAATGTAAAGATTTCTTTCTTACACTGAAATAATGATTTATAATGGAAGTAAATCTTTAAATAATTAACATGAACAACTAAATTGTTTGCAAATTGAAAAGTTTGAAGTTCAGAAAAAAAATCCTCTTTGTTTTGTAACAAAACTCCATTTTAATTTGTTTGCTCATTTGTTTGCTCATTAGAAGGAATCTTGTTTACTGATTCTTTGAATGGAAACAAATGCCAGGAATCATCATTCCATCCCTATACAGTTCTCAATGTCACAAAGCTTCCCTTTGTAATAAACCAAAACTGTAGTTTACTAGTCTTTCTCCTTTTACAACAATATAAAACAGTCAAACATTCTTTTTACACATGATTTCTTAAAAACTAAAGACAGTATGTATACCTTGACAAGTTTCTTTCTTAGGTTAAACAGCTTGAGTTTTGCCAACCATTTCAGTGATATAGTTGATACCTTCTCCACCCACTCCACTCACAAAGTGTCCTAGCTTCCCCTCTTAATATGGTTTGGTTACAGCTGACATATATCCAGCTGTATAATTTACTGTCAGCAAATCTACATGTTAGAATTCTTCACGATTACATGTATTGGTCTGCTTTTTGTTGCTATATCAAAGGGTGGCTTAAATAACAAATATATATTTCTCACACTTCTGGAAGTCAGGAAGTCCATGTTGAAGGTGTCAACAAATTCTGTTGCTGCTGTGAACCTTCTTCCTGACCTTCAGACTGCCAACTGCTTGCTATGTTCTCACACGGTGGTGAAAGATTGATCTTTCTTTTTCTTACACTTCATATAAAGCCACTCATCAAATCATGAAGCACCACCACCATGATCTCATCTAACACTAATTACTTCCCAATGGCCCCACTCCAAATACTATCAAATTGGAGGTTAGTTCTTCAACACATGAATTTTGAGAGGACACAATTGAGTCCATAGCAGTGTATAAATTTATAGTGTCTGGGTTCTAACCAAATAGTAAATAGCTAATAAAAAATGAGTACAATTTAGATTATTATCACTTTTAGGTTGAGTGGTGAGGAGCAGCTGTGCCGCACTGGAGGGTTGAGTGGCTGAGAGAAGACACACCATGTCCAAGGTCTGGAGTGGTAACTGTGAGGAGATACACCATGTCCAAGGTCAGGAGTGGGGGCCATGAGGAGACACCTAACTTCCAAGGTAAGGAGAAGTGGCTGCGCTTTGCTGGAGCTTTAGCCCATGTCCAAGGTAAGAGATAACCCAGTAAGACAGTAGGCACTGACAGAAGGCATCAGAGGGAGATAGACTGAAAATCACAGTCACAGAAAATTAGTCAATCTGGTCACACGGACCATAGCCTTGTCTAACTCAATGAAACTAAGCCATGCCATCCATGTGGGGCCATCCAAGATGGACAGGCCATGGTGGAGAGTTCTCACAAAATGTGGTCCACTGGAGAAGGGAATAGCAAACCGCTTCAATATTCTTGCCTTGAAACCCCATGAACAGTATGAAAAGGCAAAAAGATAGGACACTGAAAGATGAACTTCCCTGATCAGTAGGTGCCCAATATGCTACTGGAGATCAGTGGAGAAATAACTTCAGAAAGAAAGAAGGGACAGAGCCAAAGCAAAAACAACACCCAGTTGTGGATCTGACTGGTGATAGAAGCAAGGTCCTGTGCTGTAAAGAGCAATATTGCATAGGAACCTGGAATGTTAGGTTCGTGAATCAAGGCAAATTAGAAGAGGTTAAGCAGGAGATGGCCAGAGTGATATTGACATTCTAGGAAATCAGTGAACTAAAATGGACTGGAAGGGGTGAATTTAACTAAGGTGATCATTATTTATACTACTGTGGGTAGGAATCCCTTATAAGAAATGGAGTAGCCATCATAGTCAACAAAAGAATTCAAAATGTCATACTTGGATGCAATCTCAAAAACAACAGAATAATCTCTGTTCATTGCCAAGGCAAACCATTCAATATCATGGTAATCCAAGTCTGTGCCCCAACCAGTAATGCTGAAGAAGGTGAAGTTGAATGGTTCTATAAAGACCTAAAAGACTAACACCAAAACTAGTTTTAAAACTAACACCAAAAAGATGTCCTTTTCATATAGGGGACTGGAATGCAAAAGTACGAAGTCAAGAAACACCTGAAGTAACAGGCAAATTTGGCCTTGGAGTACAGAAAGAAGCAGGGCAAAGGCTAATAAAAGTTCTGCCAAGAGAACGCACTGGTCATAGCAAACACCCTCTTCCAACAACACAAGACTCTACACATGGACATCACCAGATGGTTGACACCAAAATCAGATTGATTATATTCTTTGCAGCCAAAGATGGAGATGCTCTATACAGTCAGTAAAAACAAGACCAGGAGCTGACTATGGCTCAGATCATGAACTCCTTATTGCCAAATTCAGACTTCAATTGAAGAAAGTGGGGAATCCACTAGATCATTCAGGTATGACCTAAATTAAACCCCTATGATTACACAGTGAAAGTCAGAAATAGATTTAAGGGACTAGATCTGATAGATAGAGTGCCTGATGAACTATGGATGGAGGTTCATGACATTGTACAGGAGACAGGAATCAAGACCATTCCCAAGAAAAAGAAATGCAAGAAATCAAAACTGCTGTCTGAGTAGGCCTTATAAATAGCTGAGATGAGAAGAGAAGTAAAAAGCAAAGGAGAAAAGGAAAGACATACATTTGAATGCAGAATTCCAAAGAGTAGCAAGGAGAGATAAGAAAGCCTTCCTCAGTGATCAGTGCAAAAAAAAAAAAAAAGAGGAAAATAATAGAATGGGAAAAACTAGAGCTCTCTTCAATAAAATTGGAGATATCAAGAGAACACTTCATGCAAAGATGGGCTCAATAATGGACAGAAATTGTATGGACTGAAAGGAAGCAGAAGATATTAAGAAGAGGTGGCAAGAATACACAGAAGAACTGTACTAAAAAGATCTTCATGACCAAGATAATCACGATGGTGTGATCACTGACCTAGAGCCAGACATCCTGGAATATGAAGTCAAGTGGGCCTTAGAAAGCATCACTACGAACAAAGATAGTGGAGGTGATAGAATTCCAGGTGAGCTATTTCAAATCCTGAAAGATGATGACGTGAAAGCATTGCACTCAATATGCCAGCAAATTTGGAAAACTTAGCAGTGGCCACAGGACTGGAAAAGGTTATTTTTCAGTCCAATCCCAAAGAAAGGCAATGCCAAAGAATGCTCAAAATACCACACAATTGCACTCATCTCACACGCTAGTAAAGTAATGCTCAAAATTCTCCAAGCCAGGCTTCAACAATATGTGAACCAAAACTTCCAGATGTTCAAGCTAGTTTTAGAAAAGGCAGAGGAACAAGGGATCAAATTGCCAACATCTGCTCTATCATCGAAAAAGCAAGAGAGTTCCAGAAAAAGATCTATTTCTGTTTTATTGACTATGCCAAAGCCTTTCATTGTGTGGATCTCAATAAGCTAGGAAAATTCTTCAAGAGATGGGAATACCAGACCACCTGACCTGTCTCTTGAGAAATCTGTATGCAGCTCAGGAAGAAATAGTTAGAACTGGACATGGAACACCAGACTGGTTTAAAATAGAAAAAGGAATATGTCAAGGCTGTATATTGTCACCCTGCTTATTTAACTTATATGCACAGTACATTATGAAAATGCTGGGCTGGATGAAGCACAAGCTGGAATCAAGATTGCTGAGAGAAATATCAATAACCTCAGATATGCAATGACACCACCCTTATTTCACAAAGAACTAAAGAGCCCCTTTATGAAAGTGAATGAGGAGAGAAAAAAACTTGGCTTAAACCTCAATTTCAGAAAAGTAAAATCATGGCATCCGGTCTCATCACTTCATGGCAAATAGATGGGGAAACAGTGGAAACAGTGGCTGACTTTATTTTTTTGAGTTCCAAAATCACTGCACATGGTGACTGCAGCCATGAAATTAAAAGGTGCCTACTCCCTGAAAGGAAAGCTATGATCATCCTAGACAGCATATTAAAAATCAGAGACATTGCTTTGCCAACAAAGGTCCATCTAGTCAAGGCTAAGGTTTTTCAAGTGGTCATGTATGGATGTGAAAGTTACACTATAAAGAAAGCTAAGCACTGAAGAATTGATGCTTTTGAACTGTGGTGTTGGAGAAGACTCTTGTGAGTCCCTTGGACTGCAAGGAGATCCAACCAGTCCATCCTAAAGCAGATCAGTCCTGGGTATTCATTGGAAGGACTGATGCTGAAGCTGAAACTCCAATACTTTGGCCACCTGAAGTGAAGAGCTGACTCATTTGAAGAGACCCTGATGCTGGGAAAGATTGAGGGCAGGAGGAGAAGGGGATGACAGAGGATGAGATGGTTGGATGGCATGACCATCTCAATGGACATGAGTTTGGGTAATCTCCAGGAGTTGGTGGCAGACAGGGAGGCCTGGAGTGCTATAATAGTACATGGGGTAGCAAAGAGTTGGATATGACTGAGTGACTAAACTGAACTGAATAACTTTAGGTAAGCCTGTTAAATACTTTGAAAAATAAGCATATCGTCTGTAGATTTCTTTCCGGTAGAAATGATAACCCTTACAGTTGTCACTTATTTCTTTGTAGAATATTAACTTGTTTTGTGGCTAAATTAACATTCTGGTTTTAACAATGACATTTTAAGTTGCTTGTGAATACCAAACTCTTAAAATTCTTTGAAAATCAGGCTTCTTATTGGAAATTAAGTAGTTTATATAAAAAGATAATCCAAGTTTACATATTCTGACTAAACCAGTAAAGGCTCGTATTTGTGACTTTAAGAATATAAAGCATTTTCCAATAGTGTCTTATTTTAATGCTCAAAACTACTCTAGACCTTAGGTAAGATAAATATAAGTTGCTTATCTGAGAAATAAACAAGTTGAGATTTACCCGAAGTGACATAATAAATTAGAGTTCCTTCCAGATCTTTAAATTCCAGTTCAAAGAATTTCTATTTTAAAGGGTATTATTGTTTAAAAGTTATTTCTTGCATTGGAAGTAACAGATGACTATATAATATTCTTGAATTGTGACATCCTTGGAAAATGAAAGTTTTATTCTACTTTATTACTTACTTGATGTCAGAGGCTCAAATTGCTACCAAAATTTAAAAAAAATAATAAAAAGCATAAAAAATACTCTAGCTGATAATAGTTTACACTTTCAAAAAAGCAAATGATGAATCAGACTGATCAATCAGTAAAGCAAAAGTTTCATCAATCAGTTAAATTTTGCCAAGCATTGTCAGAAAATATCCTAAGTACATATATAAATAGAGGGCTGTTTTAACTATTACAACAGGTGTGATATGACATGCCATGCTAAGTCGCTTCATTCATGTCCAACTCTGAGATCCTATGGGCTGTAGCCTGCTAGTCTCCTCTGTCCATGGGATTCTCCAGGCAAGAAGCAAGTGGATTCTTTACAGTTAACACCATCTGCGATGGATTAGAAATTTTAAGTATTGAAATTATCCTAAAGATTAAGTACCTTATTTTTGTTGTTCAGTCACTAAGTTGTGTCTGATTCTTTGTGATCCCCATGGACTTCAGCACGCCAGGCTTACCTGTTCTTCACTATCTCCCAGAGTTTGCTCAAATTTATGTCCATTGTGTCAATGATGTCATCCAACCATCTCATCCTCTGTAACCCCTTCTCCTCCTGCCCTCAATCTTTCCCAGCATCAGGGTCTTTTCCAGTGAGTTGGCTCTTCCCATCAGATGACCAAAGTACTGGAACTTCAGCTTCAGCATCAACCCTTGCAATGAATATTCAAGGTTGATTTCCTTTAAGATTGACTGGTTTGATCTCCTTGCTGTCCAAGGGACTCAACAGTCTTCTCCAGCACCACAATTTGAAAGCATCAATTCTTTGGCACTGAGCCTTCTTTATCATCCAACTCTTACATCCATACATGACTCCAGGAAAAACCATGGTTTTGACTATGGACCTTCATCAGCAAAGTGATGTCTCTGCTTTTTAATATGCTGTCTAGGTTTGTCAGAGGTTTTCTTCCAAGGAGCAAGTGTCTTTTAGTGTCTGCAGTCACTGTCTGCAGTGATTTTGGAGCCCAAGAAAATAAAATCTTTCACTGTTTCCACTTTATCCCCATCTATTTGCCATGACCAGTCAATCCAAAAGGAAATCAGTCCTGGATATTCATTGGAAGAACTGATGCTAAAGCTGAAAATCCAATACTTTGGCCACCTGATGTGAAGAACTGACTCACTGGAAAAGACCCTGATGCTGAGAAAGATTGAAGGTGGGATGAGAAGAGGTCAATAGAGGATGAGATGGTCAGATGCATCACCGACTCAATGAACATGTGTTTGAGCAGTCTCCGGGAGTTGGTGATGGACAGGACAGCCTGGCATGCTGCAGTCAATGGTTTTGCAGAGTTGGACATGACTGAGCGACTGAACTTAACTAAACTGATTTGCCATGAAGTAAAGGAACTGGATACCATGATCTTAGTTTCTTTGAATGTTGAGTTTTAAGACAGCTTTTTCTCTCTCCTCTTTCACCTTATCAAGAAGCTCTTTAGTTCCCCTTTGCTTTCTGCCATTAGAGTGGTATCATCTGCATATCTAAATTTGTTGATATTTCTCCTGGCAATCTTAATTCCAGCTTGAGAGTAATCCCATCATATGCTGTACTCTGCACATAAGTTAAATAAGGAGGGTGACAATATAGCTTTGACATACTCTTTTTTTCAATTTTGAACCAGTCCGTCTTTCCATCTCAGGTTCTAACTGTTGCTTCTTTTCCTGGGTACAGGTTTCTCAGGTAAAGGTGGTCTGATATTCTAATCTCTTTAACTATTATTCACAGTTTGCTGTGATCCTCACAGTTAAAGTCTTTAGTGTAATCAGTGAAGCAGAAGTAGTTATTTTTCTGAAATTTCCTGGCTTTCTCTATGATACTAACAGATGTTGGTAATTTGAACTCTCATTCCTTAAATAGCCTTTATTTAAACTGCATAATTCACTTATAGTGTTGTGCTTCTATTTAGATATATATTTACTTCAATCAAATGCAAAGGAATTGTACTATTAAGTATAATTATCCTTAGCAGCTTGTTGTACGACATATAATGAAAAAGACCCACATAATAACATCATGTATTTACTGAATTTAATAAACTGCGCTTTTTGTCCAGGTAGTATGATTTGTATATCTTTTTGTTGCTAATGATATTTCCTCTTTGTCCATTACTGAGAATCTCTCTCTCTCTCTCTCTCTCTCTCTCTCTCTATATATATATATATATATATATATGTATGTATGTATGTATATGCATATGAGAAATCTCAAAACATTTTATATACATTAAGATCCAAAAGTATTTTTTTTTTCCTGTTTTAGTTAGCTTTTGTCTGGCTGTTTTTCATAGAAAACTTGATAATGCAAAGCATGAAAAAAAGCTACAGGTATCAATAAAGAAACTCTAGCCAATTAGCTTGGAGAAGGAGATGGCAACCCACTCCAGTATTCTTGCCTGGAGAATCCCGGGGAAAGAGGAGCCTGGTGGGCTGCCATCTATGGGGTCGCACAGAATCGGACACAACTGAAGTGACTTAGTATGCATGCATGCATGCATTGGAGAAGGAAATGGCAACCCACTCTGGTATTCTTGCCTGAAGAATCCCAGGGACAGAAGAGCCTGGTGGGCTGCCGTCTGTGGGGTCGCACAGAGCCGGACAGGACTCAAGAGACTTAGCAGCAGCAGCAGCCAATTAGCTTAGAATAAAATAAGATTTAAAATATATTACTGCACAGTGCTACCCTAATACAAGGATTTAAGCAAGTTAAAATATGTATACCACCTCAAAATATTTAATTTACCAAAGTGGGATTTACAGATTAAGTATAAAGGAAATGATATTTATTTTGTGAAATTTCTCATTCCAATGTATTATAGTTAGTACTTATTTTACTATCATTACTACTTTCATTTCCTTGGTTATTTTGGGGATAAAGTTTTAATATCTCTTAAAAAACGAAAACTCTGGACCTTTAACAACTAATGTTTTAAAAGCTAAGTATCATTCCCAAACACCTGCACTGAAGGTACTCTGAATTAATTCTTTAAGCCAGTCAAAATCATACAGTCTGTATTAGTTTATGCATTATACTGTGTATGGCTCCTGTTCTTAGGGCAATTTAGAGTTGCTATGTCCTGAATGAGTTACAGATGCTCTGTTGGTATTGAATTTAAAAGAGTGTGGTTCTCTATTTCATTTCAAAGATTTAATTTTTTTTTCTATTTTAATAAAAGGTCACAGTATCTTATAACTTAGAGAAATAAGATGATATTGAAAGTGAAGTGAAGGGCAAAATGACATAAACTAGGGATAAAAATTGAGCCCTAGATGATATTCCAATTCTCCAGGAAATTCAGTCCCAGACCATGATAATCAAATACACCTATCCTAATTGTATTACAACTGTGCAGAGTTATATTAGCAGTAATTTGAAATACTCTAGTAAAATAAGTGATGAAAGACTACCCCATTAGAAAAGGAAATAATGACTAGATAAAAAATGTTAGCATATCTTTGAATGCCATAAAATATAGCACATTTCATTTTATTCTGTAGAAATAATGACTCATTTGTGTGCATGGGTGTATTTTCTTTTCAAAAATAATGATGTTCTACATTCATTAAAATCCTCATTTAATGTACTGAAACCTAGCTGCACTTGCAATGTCCATATTTAATACCATATATTGTTTGGTTAGGTTTATATTAAATAAAATAAAGATGTCAAACTGTGGTTATTGCACTGATAAAGAACAAAGCTTTATTGAAATAAGGAACACAAAGAAAACAGGGATTTGTGAGTACTCAGTCTGACAGAAGAAACATAATATGAGTTTTTGAGTTGGACCTTGATAAGTAAGGACATGATTTCCATTTATTACTATGATTGAAAATTTATTCAGCTCTCTTAATATCATTTTATTCATCTCTTTCTTTATTCCTTCATCCAGTATTTATCATCAATCTTCTCTACACCTAAAATGTGTTGTTTCTTACCTCAAATAAACCCAGTGAGAGAGATTGATATGAAAACAAAATTAGAATATAGATACCATTGTAGAGATATTCACAAACACCTACATTTAATCATTCCTCCAAAACATATTTACTGAGCAACTATTATGTGGTACAGACATTCTTTTTGCTGAGGATATACACTGATAAGAGAAAATAAATCTGTACTCATATAGCTTTTATCTTAGTGAAGGATAGAGAAAATAAACTAATATGCTACAAAGATATTCTAAGAATTTAAGCAGGTTATAACCTCTCAACTCAATATTAAACCTCTTAGAGCAAGATTTACTAGGTAATTTAAAAAGAGACTTAGTATTTTTGTGAAACAAATATTGTATGCTAGAGAATTTCATGTATATATAAATAAAATAAATATTGATTTTATGTATGAAATATATAGTTTTATATATATATATAAGATATATAATACTTATGGAAAAAAATTAACAGTAAAAGAAAGCAGAAAAAGGAAGAAATAGAATGTTAGGAAATGCCTCTATAGAAAGATAGCCTTGAGCAATTGAGCAGGAATGAAGCAAGGAAGGGAGCCATGTGCGTATCTGTGGCAATACATATGGCATTTGGAATCTCCAATGCAAACATCTTGAGAGCAGAATATATCTGACTGTATCCAAAATAACAGAGGCTAGCCGTCTATGGGGTCGCACAGAGTCAGACAGGACTGAAGCGACTTAGCAGCAGCAGCAGCAGTATGACTACAACAGAATGAGAAAGAGGGAAGTGTGATAGGTGGTAATTATATAGGTATCCAACCTGACCTAATTACCCAACCCTTTACCTCCTCTTTTAGGGCCTTCAGAGCAGTTTCCCTGCCTCCTTTGTAGAAATAGTCTTGTGATTTGAGTTTGAAGCAAAGGAATATGAGTGAACATGATATGTATAATCCCAGGTGAAGCCCCAAAATACTTCCACTTAGTAACACCCACATACTCCTTCAGGCTTGATACAGAGGAATTAACAAGCTAAGTTACATGCTTGAAAAAGTCAGAGCACAAGATGGCAGAAGCTTGGTTATGAATCATCACTTGGAAGAGAAATTCTCATTCATCCAGGATATCCGTTTTAAATCTGGATGAGTAAGGAATACATCATATTGTGCTAATTCACTAAAATTGGAAATTTCTCTGTCAGAACAGCTATTGCTATCAGAGTTAACACAGATAAGGTTACTGATTAACCAGCAAATTGTGTAGGAAACTTGGGCCATTGTAAAGATCTGGCTCTTTAACTGGAATAAGATAGAAGATCGTCAAAATTGTTAATACAATTTATGTTATGTTTTAAAGGGATTTCCTAGTTTTCAATCTGTTAACTATTATTTCACCATTTGAGTGAGTCCTACCCTTACCGAAATTAAAATCTTCACTTTCTAATCCTTCTTCAGATACCCTTCATCCTCCTGATACTGCTTTAAAATTCTTTTTCCACAGTGTTTTATCAGATTTCAAAATACATTTTTATGTTTGTTTGTATTATCTGTCTCTCCTGAGCAGAGTGTAAGCTCCATAGAAGTAGAAATCTATGTTTCATTGATACATCACAATTGCTGTTCATTATATATATAATCTATTCAGTAACTCTAGAGGAACTGATTAAATGTAAGTTATTAAAAGTAATACACATTAATCTCAGTTTGGGATTAACATATACACTCTGCTATATATAACACAGGTAAACATCAGAGATCTACGTACAGTAGAACACAGGAAACTCTACTCATTACCAAGTAATAACATATAATGGAAAAGATTCTGAAAAAGAATATAAACATATATGTATATAATTTAATTGGTTGTAAATTTGCTATACACTTCAATTAATGTAACATTGTAAATTAACTATACCTCAATTTAAAAATATACTTTACTAAAATAAGGCATTTACTTTTCAGTTCAGTTCAGTTCTGTCACTCAGTCATGTCCCATTCTTTGCAACCCGGTGAATTGCAGCACGCCAGGCCTCCCTGTCCATCACCAACTGCCAGAGTTCACCCAAACTCATGTCCATTGAGTCGGTGATGCCATCCAACCATCTCATCCTCTGTCGTCCCCTTCTCCTCCTGCCCCCAATCCCTCCCAGCATCAGAGTCTTTTCCAATGGGTCAACTCTTCACATGAGCTGGCCAAAGTATTGGAGTTTCAGCTTTAGCATCAGTCCTTCCAATGAACACCCAGGACTGATCTCCTTTAGAATGGACTGATTGGATCTCCTTGCAGTCCAAGGGACTCGCAAGAGTCTTCTCCAACATCATAGTTCAAAAGCATCAATTCTTCAGCTCTCAGCTTTTTTCACAGTCCAACTCTCACATCCATACATGACCACAGGAAAAACCATAGCCTTGACTAGATGGACCTTTGTTGACAAAGTAATGTCTCTGCTTTTGAATATGCTATCTAGGTTGGTCATAACTTTCCTTCCAAGGAGTAAGCATCTTTTAATTGCATGGCTGTAATCACCATCTGCAGTGATTTTGGAGCCCCAGAGAATAAAGTCAGACACTGTTTCCACTGTTTCCCCATCTATTTCCCATGAAGTGATGGGACCAGATGCCATGATCTTAGTTTTCTGAATGTTGAGCTTTAAGCCAACATTTTCACTCTCCTCTTTCACTTTCATCAATAGGCTCTTTAGTTCCTCTTCACTTTCTGCCATAAGGATGGTGTCATCTGCATATCTGAGGTTACTGATATTTCTCCCAGCAATCTTGATTCCAGCATGTGCTTCTTCCAGCCCAGCGTTTCTAATGATGTACTCTGCATATAAGTTAAATAAGCAGGGTGACAATATACAGCCTTGATGTACTCCTTTTCCTATTTGGAACCAGTCTGTTGTTCAATGTCCAGGTCTAACTGTTGCTTCCTGACCTGCATATAGGTTGCTCAAGAGGCAGGTCAGGTGGTCTGGTAGTCCCATTTATTTCAGAATTTTCCACAGTTTATTGTGATCCACACAGTCAAAGGCTTTGGCATAGTTAATAAAGCAGAAATAGATGTTTTTCTGGAACTCTCTTGCTTTTTCCATGATCCAGTGGATGTTTGCAATTTGATCTCTGCTTCCTCTGCCTTTTCTAAAACCAGCTTGTACATCTGGAAGTTCACAGTATCAAACCAAAGTAAAACCAAAGTGAAAACAGAAAACTTGCTGCCTTAAGCAGTGCTCTATTTTCACATATTATGCAAATATATTAAAAACTTGATAGATGGTAAGAAAACCTATAAAATATGCTTTTTTATTTTTATTAGGTGGCTTTACTTTTTACATCAGGTAGACTTAATGCCTAGTCACAAAATTTTTTCACATCACAAAGCACTGAAAATCAAATCATACATATCTTCACTTTCCTTTCTTGAGAAGCAAATAAGTTCTTGAGTTATGGAAAATAAGTTCTTGAGTTAACCCCATTATTTCTTATAGGGTCTTCCTAGGAGGAGCAGTGGGGAAATAATCCACCTGCTAATTCAGGAGATGCAAGAGACATGGGTTCGGTGTCTGAGTTGTGAAGATCCCTTGGAGAAGGAAATGGCAACCCACTCCAATATTGTTGCCTGGAAAATTCCACGGACAGAGGAGCCTGGTGGGCTACAATTCATGAGGTTGCAAAGAATCAGACATGACTGATTTAATGCCTGTGCTCAAAGGAAAGACTGATATCCAAGTATTATTGAAATTTATGACTTAAATTTGAAACTCACTAGAACATATGTTTCTAAAATCATATATTTCAAGAATTTTAAATGTTGTGTTCTGCATTTTTGAAAAGAAATTTTGAGTAAGAGAGTGAAGAGAAATGTTGTAGTTTTCAAAATATTACCTACAGTTGAAGGAGGAGGAGGAGGAAGACAAGCAACTTATAATTGCAGTATATTTCCTAAAGATTGATCCAAACTTATGAAAGAGTGTCAGAAATAGAAAATATTCTCTTAATAATATCTCCAAATTTTTACTTCCAATATTTTTTAAATGCCAGCATTTCCATGTCTTTGTCTTCTATCTATGTAATTTTATTCTCCTCAACATAGCTGTGATAGGAAGAACAGGTTGTTATTTACATGAGGGAAACCAGTAATTTGGGACAAAGATTTAATCTAATTTGCATTGCACACTTAAGCAAGACTGGAGCCTACATCATTTAGCTCCCAGTCTGGGGTCCATCCTATTCCTTTATATGCCTAACTTCTATGACAAAAAGGCTAAGAAATTGGTTGTAAAAAGCCAGGTGTTTAATAGATATTTATGCTGGCACCTATATGAAAGATAGACAGAAAGAAAGATGGAGGAAGGAAGAATGAATGCAGAAAAGAAGGGAGAGAAGAAAGGAAGGTGGAGAGAAAGGAAGGAAAAAGAAAGAAAATAAACATGAAAAAGAAATTGAAAGAAAGCTAAAGAGAATAACATGGAGTCTAGTTAGTATCAAATGATAGAATTATCATAGTATCATAGTATTTCAGGCAATAAGAAAATAGAAGAGACCATAGTTTGTGATCTTTTGTTAGCAAATATAACTTTTTTTTTTTTTTTAGTTTTACCATCTCATCACAATCTTTGCAATTTAAAATATGTCAATGTAGAATACTATAATTATTCATAATTTAAAACTAAAATTTTAAGTGTGGGAATTCATAAATGATTTGGGTAATAGTATTCTCTTTAAAATAAGGTAACTAGTTTTCTATGTCATGAAGAAAAAATATGAATCTATTTCATGTGTGTACCATAGGGTAGCTGGAGAAACCTCAGATGGATTAAAAAAAAAATGATGGAAATAAATTATGATTTTAAGCAATGGTCTTTAATTGGTCAAAATGTGTATGCTAACAGTGCTCAGAAACCATGAATTTTAATCCATGTGCTGTGCTTAGTTGCAAGCGACTCTTTGAGACCCCGTGGACTGCAGCCCACCAGGCTCCTTTGTCCATGGGGATTCTCTGGGCAAGAATACTGGAGTGAGTTGTCATGCCCTCCTCCAAGGGATCTTCCCCACCCAAGGATCGAACCCAGGTCTCCCGCATTGCAGGCGGATTCTTTACCCTCTGAGTGACCAGGGAAGCCCAAGAATACTGGAGTGGGTAGCCTATCCCTGCTCCAGAGGAACTTCTTGTCCCAGAAATCGAACCAGGGGTCTGCAACATTGCAGGTGGCCTCATTACGAGCTGAGCTATCAGGAAAGCCCATCTTAATCCGTAATATTTTCCTAAAGACTTTCTTAGCAGAAGTTTTTATTGACTTCCAAAAGAGAAGCCAGTATAGACTATTTGCCTTCTGAAATACCAATAATTATTTTCATGTATTCAGCTACCAAAATGTTTCCTTTGGATATAAATTTGGGATTTAGGAAATAAGAGAACTGAGTTCTACTCCCAACTACCCCATAGGCTAGCCCTGAGCCTCCAGCCCTTCACTTAACTCCTGTAGACTTAGTTTATCCAATGAGTAAAACAAGTAAGTTATGTTAATTACTATCTCTTGTTGCATGGGTTGACTAAGATAATAGATAGAAAAGTCTGAATTATAATAAATTTTCAATAAATGCTATCTACTGTTAATCACACTGGACCTACCATCTTGAACCTAATTGGTCACAGTTTATGCTTTTTACAAAAATAGGAAAATAGCAATGAAAATTTAAGTGCCACTATTTAACAGTTTGTATTTGAAGTGCTAATGAGTAGTTGGACATTCTTGTGTATAATTTCAAGAACATTGTTTAGTCTTTAGGAGATCACTAGAATGATTGTAGTCTGTGTCAGTAGTGGTCCCCCTAAGTAAGCTCAGCCAAAAGTGGTCTTTAAAACTGATGTGTTAAAAAATAAATTAAAAACACCAGTATGACATCAAAACTCTTTTACAATTCATTTTATATTCTTATTTACTTAGTTAAAATTTCAGAGCTTACAATTACTATAGAATTATGCTGCCCTAGTAATTTCAATCTATACATCTGTAAAATTATTTGCAAAGAGCTTCAAATGGTGCCTGGCATACACAGTACTCTCTCTGTGTGTCTCTTTTGCTCACATTTACACAAACACAATATACATAGCTTATATTATTTATCTAGCTATATACAATAGATGAGTTGATAGGTAATGACAAACATACAAATTTTTTTCTTAATGGGAATATTTACATAAGTAGAAGAACCTGGATTGAGAGGTCTTGATTCTGGTCTCCATAAGAATATAACAATAGCTTATTTCCTGAGCTTGCTTTTGATCCTAGAAAAGACAAATAAAAAGTTCCTTTTCAAGACAGCATATTTCTGTTTCTTGACCTATAAATGGAGACATACACAAATAAAATCACTGAAAAGCAATGAATTTTAGATAGTAAAACTTTTTACTGCCATTTTTTTCTCTTATGAAGTAATATTTTCATTTTAATATATATTATATTTTAAAACTTTTTGTTCTCTTACAAGATAAGTTAAATATTTAACTTTTTTATAGCTTAAATAACATTATGGCAAAAATTTATGAATACTCAGAAAACAACATAAAATGAAAAGATGAAAAAATTATGCCCCCATCTATGAATGCCAGCTTTGTTAACATTTTCCCAATTAATGACACTAGAACACATCTATCTTTCATAATTATTGTTTAATAATGAACAGGATATTTTAACAGAAGTAGTAGGAAGAGCATAATCCTGAAAATTTTGCTTCATGAAAAATTCACCAGAGAGTATTTTTGTTTTTCTTCCCATGCACCTAGCTTTTACCTAGCACTTGAGAAAGACTGGCTTAACTTTTTTCCCCATTTTTAAATACATAGCATAAAGGAAAATTTACCCTAGAAATAACAGAATCTTCATGAGTTCATAATTAAAGGAATGTAAATGAGAGTTATAGAATCTCAGCTAATGAAGATATATTATTGAAAATCTAATATTCCACTTGCTTCCTAAAACTACCATCAACAAGACTTTTTATCATTTCATTTTTTTTCAACAAAATCTAATGTCCACACTCATTTATTTACCCTACTTGTCTTCCTGTTACAATGAGTGATTTGACCCTGACACTCTCTCTAAGGCCAACATTTCCACTGTCCTACAAAATTACCTTCTGTGTCCTGATTTGCAGTTGGCCACCTGTCCTGCAACATCGTTTTCTGTTGGATAGCTCCTATCTTTAGGTAAAATAGTCTAGAGTTTTCTATCTTGAAAAATAGTTCTCTTTACTTCATAACTCTTCAAAATACAGGTGCTGTAGCAGCAGGACTTCACCCAAAAGCTGTCTCCAGTTCCTGCCAGTCTGCAAAGAAACTTCCCAAGGTCCTCACTGAATTATAATAAAGCTCAAATTACTTATGCAGTTTATAAGAGCCTAGTAGTCCCTATGGGTTGTCACACTCATCTTGATGACTCTGGATCCCTCAGTCTATATTCAACAGTACTAATCTTCCAGGTCCTCAAGCAGGCTGACAATTTTTCTTTATGGACCATTTGATTTGCTTTGCCCTCTTTCTAGAGTGTTCAGCTCTCAGACAACAGGATATCATTCAGGTCTCCACTCCAACACCACTCTGCCCTGAGTCCTACAGTACTCAAGCAACTTCAGTAACATTCCCCAGTACATTCACTCCCATCACCTATTTTACTTTCTTCTTACCACTATCTATAACTGACTTCGGCCTTTTTTATAAAGTTTTATTACCACTCTGATACATAAACACCATGAGAGTAGGGACAGGTTTGTTTTATTCACTACTACATCTGGTGTACATAAAACAGTTTCTGGCCCATAGTTGTAGACAATAGTATTTGCTCTTAATACACCCAAATGGTTAATTATGTATCAATGAATACTGCTCACATTCCAACACACTTATATTTTTACAGTTGTATTAATTAGCTTCTGCAGTAGATTCTTGAGATGTGACTGCTTTGTGATTACTCTGATAAGAAATGATACATAATTGCAAATATGATTCTTTATAATTTTCAAATAATTAGAACTTTAAGAAATCATATTGGTTATTGTGACTTGGACTAAAATTAGAGAAATGAGAAAAAGTCTCTAATTTTTACTATGATCAATAAACATCAGATTAAAAATACATTCATAAACATTAACATATTTGAAAATTTAAGAGACAATTTGGATTTTTTTATTGATAAGGGGCAATTTGTAAGATTTCTACTTTTTGAAATCAAGATTGTACCAATAGCTATTTATAGTCTTTCAGGAGCTTTTCCATCACAAATATGCACACAGGCTTAGTGGTAGGTGACTCTAAGATGGTCTACATGATTCCTGCCTCTTGGTTTTCAGGCCTCTTCTTATAGAGAGTATAAATAAAAAGGAAAGATAATAAGTCATTACTTTCATGGTTAGGTTACATAAAATTGTGGTTTCTGTAATGCTAGCAGACCATATTGTTCTCAACATGTTCTCAATAAGGCAAGTTGCCGTGTTGTAGACACCTCCATGCCAGTGCACTGAGGTAGACCTCTGGCTAAAAGCCAGAGGAAGTGTGGGGCTGAATCCTGCCCAAAGACATCAAAAGCAGACCCTTTTCCAGTTGTTTTCAGATGACTTCAGCCTACACTACACCTATGGCAGCCTATGAGACTTCCTGATGTAGAAGAGCCGGAATAGCTGTGCATGAATTCCTAACACAAAATAACTGTAAGATATTTTGACCTGCTAAATTATGAGACAATTTATGACACAGCAATAGATAATTAGACAAGCTCTTTTACATTGAGTCCATTTTAAAATATTCTTAGAGCTTTCACTTTATTATATGGTGCTCATTTTACATGAGTAATTTAAATGTTTTCCTCTGAAAGTTTGCTATTGTTCTAGTTGTTTTGTTTAAATTCTAAACCCATGTTTTCTTCTTTTTACATCTGGTGAAATCATACCATTTTATTTAATAATATAATTATCTGATAAATTTCAAGTTACTACAGGGAGAACTGAACATTATTGACCATCAAACCCTATATGTGCATCTGTTGCTGAACTTTTTGAAATTATAGAAACAGATGCTTGTTGGGGAACGAAGAGGAATGGCACACATTTCAGTGGCATATGGATTGAGGAGGAAGCAGAGCTCGGCATAAATAAATTGGAACTTCTCAAGAGTTGGGAGAGCTTGTCAAAAATAGTTTACCCTAATCATTTATTTTATTATGTTTCTGTCAAGCCATGCACACAGATATTTTTGAAATTGGATGCTGCAATTTGAAATCATCACATCTAGTTGCAAGAGTTAGTGAAATGCAGATGAAAATCAATATAGGCCCTTAAATTCCTGACAGCCAGTTACTCTAGGAAAATACCAGGTTTATTCTTTATAAGCATCTAATAAAGTTCAAGACATCATTTGAGGTGGCACACGGTAGGCATTCACAAATTTTTATACTTGAATTGGCAAGAAATGTTGGACTTCTATTTAAATGCTGTTGAGTTATAGAGGAATATGTGAACCATGAACTTCCAGATGTTCAAGCTCATTTTAGGAAAGGCAGAGGAACCAGAGATCAAATTGCTAACATCCGCTGGATCATCAAAAAAGCAAGAGGGTTCCAGAAAACCATCTATTTCTGCTTTATTGACTATGCCAAAGCATTTGACTGTGTGGATCACAATAAAATGTGGAAAATTCTGAAAGAGATGGGAATACCAGACCACCTGACCTGCCTCTTGAGAAACCTGTATGAAGCAAGAGTCAGAACTGGACATGGAACAACAGACTGATTCCAAATAGGAAAAGGAGTATGTCAAGGCTGTATATTGTCACCCTGCTTATTTAAATTATATGCAGAGTACATCATGAGAGATGCTGGACTGAAGGAAGCACAAGTTGGAATCAAGATTGATGGGAGGAATATCAATAACCTCAGATATGTAGATTACACCATCCTTATGGCAGAAAGTGAAGAAGAACTAGAGAGCCTCTTGATGAAGGTGAAAGAGGACAGTGAAAAAGTTGGCTTAAAGCTCAACATTCAAAAAACTAAGATTATGGCATCCGTTCCTATTACATCATGGCAAATAGATGGGGAAACAATGGAAACAGTGGCTGACTTTATTTTGGAGGGCTCTAATATCAGCAGATGGTGATTGCAGCCATGAAATTAAAAGATGCTTACTCCTTGGAAGAAAAGTTATGACCAACCTAGACAGCATGTTGAAAAGCAGAGACATTACTTTGCCAACAAAGGTCCATCTTGTCAAGGCTATGGTTTTTCAAGTAGTCAAGATAGATGTGATAGTTTGACTATAAAGAAAGCTGAGTGCCAAAGAATTGATGCTTTTGAACTGTTGTGTTGGAGAAGACTCTTGAGAGTCTATTGGACTGCAAGGAGATCCAACTAGTCCATCCTAAAGGAGATTAGTCCTGGGTGTTCATTGGAAGGACTGAGGTTGAAGCTGAAACTCCAATACTTTGGCCACCTGATGTGAAGAGCTGATTCATTTGAAAAGACCCTCATGTTGTGAAAGATTGAGGGTAGGAAGAGAACGGGACGACAGAGGATGACATGGTTGGATGGCATCACCGACTCAATGGACATGGGTTTCGGTGAACTCCAGGAGTAGATGATGGAGAAGGGGGCCTGGCATGCTGCAGTTCATGGGTTGCAAAGAGTTGGACATGACTGAGTGACTGAGCTGAACTGAACTGAGTTATACAGTGTGATAGTTACCATTCTAATTCAATGAAATTTATACTAAAATGTATTTATTTATTTATGTCTGTCTTTCTTGTAATGACAAGGACCATCTATTTTTTAAACACCATGTGTTTTTTATTAAAAAATGAGACAATACAAATACAATGTAGTCAATACATAATTTTTAATTAAAAAGATAAAAATTCCATCACATTTTAATGTTCGTTCTCACATTTATTATTTTTTATATAATGTGAAATTATTTTGATTTTTCTTAATACTCCTGTGTTCAACTTTCATTCCATTCAGTATCCAATCTGATGCTAGATTTCTGGTTTTATTGTTTTCAATATTTATGTGTATCTATGTGTTTAGATATGTGTCTCCAAAATCCAGTATAATCATGAACTTCAAGTATAATTATAACAAATCAATACTAGTGTATAAAATAAGACCTTAATACAACATACAAGTTCTTGCTAGTACAGAGCATGAACATATTGCAGATTTGAATCAAGTAGTTCTGTGAGCGATGCCATGGGCTTCCATTTATCAAATATAAGTGGCATTGGAAATTGTATTTTCTTTATTCTCAATTTCACTATTCATCAAGGTGAAGACAAGATTTCATACCTTGATGTTTATTGAGACGATTGAATGAACTGACATTTGGGAAGAAAGTATTCAGTTACATGATCTATAAAATCAGAGGGTAGCTGCCATCAACAACCTCCTTTCTTATTGACCTCACTTCCTTTTATCCCTCCAACCATGAGTTAAAGACATGCTAGGGTGTTTCACTTCACATAGTATTCTCAAGATCAATAAGTCTCTTTTTCCTATTTCCTCCCTGATAATTTCTAAATCTGTTTTTCAAAAGCATTTCAAATAACATAACGTATAGGTCATCTTCTCTACTATTCCTATAAACCTTACTGTTCTGTACATCTCTTTATTCAATTTTTAAAGTGTCACTTTACATATTATTTTTATCATTAATAAACTGTTAGAATTTCAAAACTGTAAAAAAGTCATATTTTATTTTATATTCTCTGCATTTAGCACAGCTCAAAGTAGGCACTTAATTCATCTGTGAGTAAGTAAATTTAATTAATCACTCAGAACCTATTTCTAGTTACTGAATTTGTGTTGGACATGTACTGCAAATAACAGCAAAATAAACAATTCAACAGCAAAATAAAAAATTCAATTTAAAAGTAAAAAATGCAACAAAATAAACAGTTGTTCACTTGCCATAAAATCAATTATATAAACTAAAAGTAGCAGAAGAGCTACCCTTGGCACAGTGGATTATAGATAATTCTTCTTCAGAAGCTTAATTGTATACATTATTGACTTCTTATCACATAAAAGAAATATAGGTCTCTCTTCTCTGATGGTAAGTTTTGTGTTCTTCTCATGGCCTCTAATTTACCTTCAATTAAATAGTCAAAAGAACAGTTAGATTTAAGGGATTTCTTTCTTGATTAGACCACTTGGCTCTCTCTATCCTTCCATTGGGAGCATTGATACAGTCTTAGATTACTTGGAAAAATTGATAATGAATTATGCTCCTCGAGGCTGTAGTTAATTAAATTGGCTACCCTTTTGTCTTCAGCATGGCAGCTGGGGCACTGGACTGCAGAGGACTAATGAATCCTACTTAAGGTAAGTCCTCAAGGGATTTGAATTCCTGCTGTCATGGAGGAATATGATTTAGATCACAAGGTTCTCCAATCTACTAAGTAGGTCAGACCCTCTATGGGAGAATTTAAAGCAATTTGGGGTCTGTTAAAATCAGAAACTGTACATTTAATCAATTATTATATCCAACAAACTTTAAAAAAATACCACATTGTAAAAAAGTGCTTAGGAAATCCTTTATGTTTAATAGGGAAGCCTTTGGATCAAAGAATAGTTCTGTTGGAAGCCACATGTCTCAGGATTCAAGGACTTTTAGCAAAAGACATATGCCTAAACAGGTCATCAGATTTATACTGAAATTTTTAAAGCACTAGTCAGAGAGGTGATTAAAAATACTGTACCTGATAACAAATTACATTGGATTATGCATTTTTTAAATGCTGTACATGTTATGCGTGCCTACCAGTTTGGTGCTAAGGATAAATAAATATGCTGTGACTTTCTAATTTTTCATTTGTATTTAGTCGATAAATTTTTAGCATAACCTAAGAGCATAGAGCACAATTAGATATTTCCACATGTATTAGTCACTTCAGTGAGAAATAATATTGAACTATTCTAATGTAGATCAAACTAGAAGTGAAAATTTCCGATTAACAGCATTAATGATAATAATGAGTTATTAAGAGCTCTGAAATGGCAGATACTATAATAATCATTTGTTGATTAATTTATTAAATATTTACAAAATGATATATTTTAATTATTATTATTACTATCATTTTAAAAACAAATTTAAAAAAACTGAGGCACAAAGGGAATAAGAAAGTTGGTCAAGGTTATGCAGTTAATCCACCATGAAGCAAGTTTTCAAGTCCATGGTTACAACAGTTCCCACCCTCTAATAGAAAAAGCAACATTGCCTCCCTTTGGCAATGAATTGAAAAGTTTCACAGAGTGATGTATTTTGGATATGGTGGCATGTTAAATAAATATAATATAATAATTTACTATTCAGTATGTACTATGAACCAGCAGCATCAGCATCATCTGGTAGATTGTTAGAACTGTAGAATCTTAGCCACAACCAGACACACTTAACCAGAATATATGTTTTGTCAGATTCCACAGTTGCTTTCAATACAATTTAAATTCAAAAATATGAGAAGCACTGTTCAAGCACAGTGTACACAACCATATGTGTACGCAAGTACAGTGTACACAGCCATATACTCATTTAGAATTACCTGGGAAAGGATATAATTGAGGTTGCCTAGAAATGAAATGAAGAAGGGGTTGAAAGGCCAGACTGTAAATCAGGTATGCCTGGTTTAAAATTTACTTCTGTCACATATTAATTTGTAAGCCTGGGCAAGATACTTATATGTGGCCTGCTTTACAAATCTTCACACCTACACAATAAATTTAATAATGTCAGTTTCATAAAGAGTTGTAAGGATAAAACCAAATGCACATAAATAACCAGAATATCATGTGATTGCTATCCTTGCTTAATCCATTATTTTAGCCAATTACTGACAAGAATGGAATGGGAACTCAAGCCTCTTTTAATTTTTCCCCTATGTCCCAATTGCATCACCTAGTATTAAACTGTATATTTCTAATTAATTTTATTTAGATAGATAGTACTAGTAAATAGAGGGAGCCAAACATATGGTGAGAGAAATGAAGAGTTTGAATTTTTTTCTTATAAGGTTAATTACCCAAATGCTAATTACAGTGGACAGTCTCACTCACAGACATATCTTGCATCTAATTGAAAAGTTTTATCTCTCTGGTTTTTTAAATATATCAGTGGTCAATAGTCCTATTACCACAAATAGAAGAATATTAAAAGGACTTCATAAATAGTATGTTTACTGTTGTTCTCCTTAGCTTTCATTATAAAATTCAACTTTCACCTTAGGTTCCAGAGCTATTTTATAAGCTAATTCCTGCATACCTCTTTTTTTAGGCCTCCTTCATTTCCCTCATACACAATTTTCACCTAAGCTTAAAGAAGGAACTTGAAAATTACTTATATCAAAATTTTATTTGAGCTATGTGGCTCCTTCACATTAATTTTCTACTGCATTTCCTGTTTTCCTTACTGATTCATCCTGTAAACCTGCAGCAGCCTATGTGATTGTCTGGAATGGACTAAGCACTGCATTGTGTTGAGATATATGGTGCACTTTCTATCTTCACAAGTTTTGAGGGAGGAGATCTTTATTATTTTCTTACATTTCCAAAGCTTCTCCAAAGTTTGTTGTATTGTAAACACTCGATAAACATTTGCTTAATGGACAAGGTAACAATGTCCTCCAGAGTGGGATAAACACTTCAAAACCAAGACAAATGAAAATATACAAGTGCCATACTGATAGTGCAAATATGACTTTATATCTGGTTTAATGAATTCAGATTGACTAGAGTTTTCAAAAATGGAGCAGGAAACATTGAAATTTGTAAGTAAAATAAAACTTGAGGTAAATAGCAATGTACTCTGCTCTTAGAAAAGTGAACTATTTCAATCCAATATGAAAAATAATCAAAACAATTTATTAATACATTTTTTGAGGCCAGAACTTTAAGGTGAAATAGTCTCCATGAAAATCACTGGATATGAATAATGAGAATGGAAGATAAAGAAAAATGTGTCTTATACTAATAAACATACTCTATCCTAAATGTGTTTAAAGTACATGAAATGAAAAAAACTTTAAAGGTATTTAAGTAGCAGTTCAAATTCATTTTATTTTAGATGAACATTGCAATTAGGGCAGCCAACAAGGTTATGAGGCAAGAAACATTTTATGAAATTGCAGAGGAAGCTGTGAATCTTGCTGTGCCAAAATAAATGAACCACAAGATAAAAATAACGTGGAAGTAGAACAAGCAAAAGAAACGTAAGACCAACTTTGACAATTGCTTTCCCTCAGGTGAAGCAAGGAGGCCATTTGCAAAGACATAATAGGACAAAAAGTAAATAAAGGAGAATATTAACACTAGCAACATAAATGCAATGTTAAAATATAACCATGAATATGTTCATTCTATTTTTGATCATCAAAAGAAGTAGCTATAACATAAGAGAGCAATTATTGGACTATGAATTGAATGCCTAAAGTATAAATTCATCTCTGAACTTATTGGTTAGGTGACCTTGAACATGGTATTTAACTTCTGAACTTCAGTCAATGAAAATCTCTAATCTGTGTGTGTGTTCACTGAACTAATAGACTTAAAACCCCCAATCCATTGTCTAAATACAGAGTACACTTAACCTACTTCTGTATTTGGCATGCAGTTCAGTTCAGTTCAGTTGCTGAGTTGTGTCCGACTCTGCGACCCCATGGACTGCAGCACACCAGGCCTCCCTGTCCTTCACCAACTCCCGGAGTTGAGTCAAACTCATGGCATTGAAGTATGTAACAAAAAATTTTTCAAATCTGTTTAGTATTTATTTCAGAGATAATAAATCCTTAAAAATGTAGCCCCTTAACAACAAAAAGTTTGCAAATATTAATAGCAGATGCCTGAAACTTTATATTTGAACTGTGATGTTGGAGAAGACTCTTGAGAGTCCCTTGGACTGCAAGAGATCCAACTAGTCCATTCTAAAGGAGATCAGCCCTGGGTGTTCATTGGAAGGACTGATGCTAAAGCTAGAACTCCAATAATTTGGCCACCTCATGCGAAGAGTTGACTCATTGGAAAAGACTCTGAAGCTGGGAGGGATTGGGGGCAGGAGGAGAAGGGGATGACAGAGGATGAAATGGCTGGATGGCATCACTGACTCGATGGACATAAGTTTGAGTGAACTCTGGGAGTTGGTGATGGACAGGAGGCCTGGCGTGCTGCGATTCATGGGGTCGCAGAGTCGGACACGACTGAGCGACTGAACTGAACTGAACTGAAACTTTATCTAGTGAATGTCTCTTTAAATAGTACCCCTTTTTACTTTTTTTCTTGAAAAATATCTACAGTATTGACAATCTTGTGCCACCAAATGAGAAAATTTGGCTTCTACTTCTTTGAAGCTCCTAGGTCTGGCCTCTTACTGAATCTTAGATATTCATTTTCAAGAGCAGTAATATCCTGACCTTCAGGGAAATGCAGAAGCAGCAACATTAAATGTAGTCATCCTCTTGGGGGAGGTGACATGAAAGCCCACTCTCTAAAGATTTTTTCAGCCCTTCTCTCCAGTTTTTACTGTGTGAGGTGCACATACCAAAGTCATCTTTTGCCATTGGTAGTAAAGTAATGCTAAAATTCTCCAAGCCAGGCTTCAGCAATACGTGAATCGTGAACTTCCAGATGTTCAAGCTGGTTTTAGAAAAGGCAGAGGAACCAGAGATCAAATTGCCAACATCTGCTGGATCATGGAAAAAGCAAGAGAGTTCCAGAAAACCATCTATTTCTGCTTTATTGACTATGCCAAAGCCTTTGACTGTGTGGATCACAATAAACTGTGGAAAATTCTGAAAGAGATGGGAATACCAGACCACCTGACCTGCCTCTTGAGAAATCTGTATGCAGGTCAGCAAGCAACAGTTAGAAATGGACATGGAACAGCAGACTGATTCCAAATAGGAAAAGGAGTACGTCAAGGCTGGATATTATCACCCTGCTTATTTAACTTATATGCAGAGTACATCATGAGAAACGCTGGACTGGAAGAAAACAAGCTGGAATCAAGATTGCTGGGAGAAATATCAATAACCTCAGATATGCAGATGACTCCACCATTATGGCAGAAAGTGAAGAGGAACTCAAAAGCCTCTTGATGAAAAGTGAAAGTGGAGAGTGAAAAAGTTGGCTTAAAGCTCAACATTCAGAAAACTAACATCATGGCATCTGGTCCCATCACTTCATGGGAAATAGATGGAGAAACAGTGGAAACAGTGTCAGACTTTATTTTTCTGGGCTCCAAAATCACTGCAGATGGTGACTGCAGCCATGAAATGAAAAGATGCTTACTCCTTGGAAGGAAAGTTATGACCAACCTAGACAGCATATTCAAAAGCAGAGACATTACTTTGCCAACAAAGGTCCGTCTAGTCAAGGCTATGGTTTTTCCTGTGGTCATGTATGGATGTGAGAGTTGGACTGTGAAGAAGGCTGAGTGCCGAAGAACTGATGTTTTTGAATTGTGGTGTTGGAGAAGACTCTTGAGAGTCCCTTGGACTGCAAGGAGATCCAACCAGTCCATTCTGAAGGAGATCAGCCCTGGGATTTCTTTGGAAGGAATGATGCTAAAGCTGAAACTCCAGTACTTTGGCCACCTCATGCAAAGAGCTGACTCATTGGAAAAGACTCTGATGCTGGGAGGGATTGGGGGCAGGAGGAGAAGGGGACGACAGAGGATGAGATGGCTGGATGGCATCACTGACTCGATGGACGTGAGTCTGAGTGAACTCCGGGAGTTGGTGACGGACAGGGAGGCCTGGCGTGCTGCGATTCATGGGGTCGCAAAGAGTTGGACACAACTAAGCGACTGAACTGAACTGAAAATAATTCAGAATCAGTTCTCAAGTCTCACCTTTTGTCCACTCAGCATTTGTAACAAAACAACCAAATTAAGCAAGGGATAGGAAGGGAGTTCATAAACTAAGCATCATCAACATTAACAATAATGAACATCAAAAAAACTTTGACAAGACTAAAATATTTTTAGATACACAGAAAATTATTATTATGTGAATTATTAAAGTAACCAAGCATTCAGATACATGTATTCCTAACAATACTGAATCAACACAGGTACAAATTTAAAATTCAGGATGGGGAACACATGTATACCCATGGTAGATTCATGTCAATATATGGCAAAACCAGTACAATTTTGTAAAGCAAAAAATTAATTAATTAAAAAACTATAAAAATAAAGTTTAAATCTTTGGTCTTTGTGAAAAGTTAAGATTTTCTTAGAAATAATGGAAAATCATTGTCAACAGTTGGACATAGCCTTAATAAATGTAGAATATCAGACTGAATTCATTATCAGTTCAGTTCAGTTCAGTTCATTCACTCAGTCATGTGTGACTCTTTGTGACCCCATGAACCGCAGCACGCCGGGCCTCCCTGTCCATCACCAACTCCCGGAGTTCACTCAGACTCACGTCCATCGAGTCAGTGATGCCATCCAGCCATCTCATCCTCTGTCGTCCCCTTCTCCTCCCACCCTCAATCTTTCCCAGCATCAGAGTCTTTTCCAATGAGTCAGCTCTTCGCATGAGGTGTCCAAAGTATTGGAGTTTCAGCTTCAACATCAGTCCTTCCAATGAACACCCAGGACTGATCTCCTTTAGGATGGGCTGGTTGGATCTCCTTGCAGTCCAAGGGACTCTCAAGAGTGTTTTCCAACACCACAGTTCAAAAGCATCGATTCTTTGGTGCTCAGCTTCCTTTATAGTCCAACTCTCACATCCATACATGATCACTGGAAAAACCACAGCCTTGACTAGGTGGACCTTTGTTGGCAAAGTAATGTCTCTGTTTCTTAATATGCTTTTTAGGTTTGTCATAACTTTCCTTCCAAGGAGAAAGCGTCTTTTAATTTATTGCTGCAATCACCGTCTGCAGTGATTTTGAAGCCCCCCAAAATAAAGTCAGCCTCTGTTTCCACTGTTTCCCCATCTATTTGCCATGAAGTAATAGGATCAGAAGCCATGATCTTAGTTTTCTGAATGTTGAGCTTTAAGCCTACTTTTGCACTCTCCTCTTTCACTTTCATCAACAGGCTCTTTAGTTCTTCTTAACTTTCTGCCATAAGGGTGATGTTATCTGCATATCTGAGGTTAGGGATATTTCTCCCAGCAATCTTGATTCCAGCTTGTGCTTCCTCCAAGCCAGCATTTCTCATGATGTACTCTGCATATAAGTTAAATAAGCAGTGTGACAATATACAGCCTTGACGTACTCCTTTTCCTATTTGGAACCAGTCTGTTGTTCCATGTCCAGTTCTAACTGTTGCTTCCTGACCTCATAAACATATAATTTATGAACCTCCTGCTACAATGATTTTCTATAAAAGTTTGGACACACCATTTTTCAATTTAAGAAAATTCCATTTAGTTAAACAGCCTTAGACCTTGATACTGAATTCTGCCACTATTTCACCAGATGGTTATTTATTATTTGCTTTCCCTTCTCTGAAAACCTTTTTTGTTAATGTACTACTTTATGAGAAAAGAGTATTCTTTTATTCTTAGTACTTGTTCCTGGAATACATTATATACCTTTCCTATGTTATATTTGAAAAACTGAAAGAATAATTGTAATATTGCTTTCAGAACACAGCATTAGAATAATCTTAATTTACTAATTTAATGAACATTTAATAAGCACTTGGGCATCCTAGGCAGTTCAGTGGTAAGGAATCCACCTGCCAATGCAGGAGCTACAAGAAATGTGGGTTTGATCTTTGAGTTGGGAAGATTCCCTGGAGGAGAAAATGGCAACGCACTCCAGTATTCTTATCTGGAAGATCCCACGGACAGAAGAGCCTGATGGGCTACAGTCCATGGGGTCGCAGAGTCTGACACAACTGAATGAACAGGAGCAGGAGGAGGAGGAATAACCACCTACTATTATCTGGGAACTATTTTAGGAGTATAACTGTATATGCTTGGGGGATAGAGGAACAGTTTTTGTTGCTGTTGTTCAGTCACCCAGTTGTGTCCCGAAGAACAAATGAACAGGAAAAAAAAAAAAAAGCAAACATGTCATCAGACAGTTTACCATCTGAGCCACCTGGGAAGCCTCTGTCTTATGTTAGAAAATAATAAATGTGACAGAGCAGAAGAGTCAGAGGAAGAAAATAAGCGTCTGGTAGCAGGGTGGGATGCTATTCACTGAAGCTGCATAATGAGGAGTGACCCAGGATAAATGAGACAGAAGCCACATTGCTTTCTAGGGAACAGTGTTGTAGGTAAAGGAAACAGCAAATGCAGAAACCCGAGTTACAGCCTGAAGCAGTGTGAATGGAGCAAGGGGACAAGAGGGAGAGTGGTAGGGGACAAGGGAAGATTGGTAAGAAAGGAACCAGAGTGAATAAGGACTTGCAGGCTGCTGCAAAGAAGGTCGACTTTTCTCTAAAATGAGAACCATTGGAGGGTTTATCACAGAAGAATGATACGATCTGACATTCATTTTAAAAGAATAGCTCTGATTGCTGCACTGAGTACAGCCTTGGCCTATTAGGAAGTTGTGACCATCTGCTCGGCTTATTGGATGAGTGGAAAGAATGAGAACTCGTCAAACTAGTTTGTTGATGGTCCAATATGTCCTCTGCAGGAAAATGAGGAACCAAGGATGACTCAATGTCATGTTGATGACAAGAGTCAGTGGACTCTTTTCAGTCCATTGATGAAGTCAATGTACACATCCCCCAGCCCCAGTATAGTTCTCGCCTGCACACCAGTTCCCCAGTCCTAGAGAAACACAGTCAAACATTTACTCTCTGCTTTTCCACTTATATGCATGGAAAAGTTCCATTTCTGCTCCCCTCTGATCAGGAAGTCATCATGACGGAGGAAGAACATCTATTGAGCACAAACCATGTGCTATGAATCACAATAAGCATGCTATGTTTGTGAATTCATTAACTTTCATAAAATTCCCATATGATAATTATACTTATAGATATATTTCTATGTAATTTATACTCACACTTTATAAATAAAGGATACAAACTCTATAAAGGGACTATATAATTTACCCAGGGTCTTCAAAATGGATATATTAAAGCTTTGAGTTCAGATCTGTATGCTTTCTGAAAAAGCCAACTAATCTCACTAATTGCATATTGCATGTATGTTCATTTTTAAAAGTGAATTACCAGAAGCTAGCTTTATTTTCAATTATCTGAACATAACACATTGCAGAGTTCTTATATAATTGCCTATATTACTGATGATATGTTAACCTGGAACTACTTATACTAAGCTTTGTTAAGCTCAGAACAGGTCCCAGGCACTGCAGTGAGAGTAAATCCACAGGTGTAGGTGAAGGAGTCCTACCTGGAGATTGTGGGGGACTTAGGGCAAAGGGCAGGAGCTGGATGTGTGTGTCAGAGCTTGTGTGTTTGCATACATATACATGTAAGACTTTGATTTAAATGGTGGACTTGACAAATATCATGTTTCCATTGCTAATTTGGCTTAGTCTTGTATCTAGGCCAAGCTTCAATTTTTCCTGTGATTCCTAGTTAGGTTTCCAAATATATATTTGTTAGCTACAGATCTGTACCATTCCTCTGCATATTTATTTCAACACTAACAATTTTGAATGTTACTGCTGTAGCATTGACTTTTAAAGAAGTACATAGTCAATATATCTTAATCTAGAGTGCCTTTGTTCTACTCTATAGCAGTCATATAGATTAAACACACCCTTAAAAGTGGGGAACAACTTAATATTAGACAATTAGAAGCAACAGTCAACTCCAAATGGAGACATATTTATTGTCTTCAACTTAATCATTAACCACCTTGTAAGCATTTCATTTTTGCTATTTAAATTTAGCACTAGTTTGAGATATTACTCTCTAGTTTTGTATTTTATATGATAATTTATAATACTTCATTTGTATTTATAATCATGGTTAGGATCAGCTGTGAATTCATTATGCATACAAAGTTTAAATAAATAGTTAGAAAATTACCTGAACAAATCAGCAGAACAACCAGGCACTTTGTAGTTTGCAATTAGTGGCAGATAAAGTTCTTAAAATCCAGTTTATTTTGCACAAGAAAAAAATGTATGTAATTATGAGAGCCCTTTCTAAGCTATCTAAATCACCCATGATTGGCAACTTAGTCTTTTGTATACAGTTTTATTTGGTTGATTTTGCATATTCTGTCAATTAAATGTGCAAGGAACTCCTCTCATAGGCACTTTAAATGAATAGCATTATAAAAGAAAGCCAGGCCTTAAACCTTAGGGCAAGAACACCAGTCCTTGTACCATGTTAATTGTTGAGTTTTGTTTGTTTGTTTGTTTTATTGGGGTGTAGTTGCCTTACAATACTGCATTCGTTTCTGTTTTACAACAAAGTGAATCAGCCATATGTATACATGTATCACTACCCCCTGGACCTCCCTCGCACCTTCCCCATCCCACCCTTTGAGGTCATCACAGAGCACCAAGCTGAACTCCTGTGCTTTGCAGCAGGTTCCCACTAGCTGTTTTATACATGGTGGGGTGTATGTCAATCCCAGTCTCCCAATTCATCCTACTCCCTGTTTCCCCCCTCTCCATGTCCACGAGTCCGTTCTCTACATCTGCATCTCTAGCCTTGCCCTGCAAATAGGTTTATCCATACCATTTTTCTAGATTCCATATATGTATTAATAGACAGTATTGCTTTTCTCTTTCTGACTTACTTTAGACATACCCTAGGTCCATCCATGACTCTAAAAGTGACCCAATTTTGTGTTTTACTTCAATTAGGGACTTGAATAGATTGGATTTCTGTTTTGAGTAGAATGTGCATATATTAGCTTACTGATAAAAATATCATAATGGGACAGAAATATCAATTCTGTTTATGGATGTTCAGTGTCTGTTAGACATGCCTTACTTTGCCCACCCTATAATCTCTTCAGCAATCTGCCCTGAGGGCTCCTATATAACAGAAAACTTCCAGGAGCCAATGTGTAACAGAAAGGGGTCAAAAGTAAAAGAATTAAAATCCTTCTAACCTGTCTTACTTAACAATGATGATGTTACTAACAACCTTCATGGCCAAATGCCTCCTCCATTTTAACAACCTTCCCATGAAGCCTATACTAGGTTTAGTTAGACTGTCTCAGGGGGTTAACCACATCACTTGCTGAAGGAAGATCTAAAGAAGAGTGTCATGCTAGTCTCTTCTTTCTATTTTTAATCCCTGCTGAAAGGGAAAACTCTGAAACTGCGCGTGTGTGTGATGGGTGTATATACATATATATGTATACATATGAATCCAAATTACTCAAATTGGAGGGAAAAGATTTTGCATATTACAACAATATGAAAATTATATTTTAAATTTATATACATATATAATGATTATATCCTTTTTTAAAAAATCTCTATGTTTTAAAAAGACACAGAGACTTTGGAAGTTTTATAGTAGTGCTGGGGACCTTACTTTCTGTTCTTATTTGATAAGATATCAAATATCTTCAATATCTATCATTAATATCTATCTACCTATATACAGATAGAGACAGAAATCATTTTAACCTTTAGGCTTCTCTGGTGGTTCAGACAGTAAAGAATCTGCCTATAATACAGGAGATCCAGGTTCAGTTCCTAGGTTGGGAAGATCCCCTGGAGGAGGGCATGGTAACTCACTCCAATATTCTTGCCTAGAGAGTCCCATGGACAGGGGAGCCTGGCGGGCTACAGTCCATGGGTTTGCAGAGTCAGACACAACTGAGTGACTAACACACACACACAGTAATATTAATTGTATATGAGTCAGTACCCAGGAAAGAGAAAAGTCCTGAATATATCTTGGGGGTGGGGAGAGCAGAATAGACACATTTTGAACAGTGACAGTATTAAACAATGAAAACTGAGTACCCAGAAATATGAACATATTAGTGGTTCTGGGGATAGATCTAGAACAAGTAAAGATTCTAAGAGATATCTTAATAAGAAAGACAGGATGAATGCTGCATATTTTATATTGTATTAGGATAGATACAGTTGTTTTGTGTTTGATGTAATAATATAGGCTCAAGGTTCAGATGGAGAAGGAAATGGCAACCCACTCCAGTATTCTAGCCTGGAGAATCCCAGGGACAGAGGAGCCTGGTGGGCTGCCATCTATGGGGTCGCACAGAGTCGGCACGACTGAAGCGACTTAGTAGCAGCAGCAAGGTTCAGAAAACAGCATTATAATGTTGACAGTCTTACTTAACGATCAAACAGGCCATTAAGGTTAGAGTACAAGTCACAGTTCTCACAGCAACACAGAACTAGCACTTTATGTAAAAGTAGAATAGGGACTCATCAATCACAACAATGATATCAGATGAGTTTCTGAAATTTAATATGAGCAAATGGATTGTATTTACTTTATTTTATTTTATTTACTTTATTGTGTTATCTGTAGAGTGAGTGTCTGTTTTATCTGCTCCTTTTTAAGTTGGGCTGACTCAGGAATGAGCCACGCTCCATACCAGCTATTTAAATAAATGTATAAATGCCAGCAGCTATTTCCAAAACTGAGCAGAATTTTCCTACTGCTTTCTATCTCACTCTCTCCTTAACCACTATGATCACAATCACATACAATACACACACACACACACACACACTTGCTCTTGTCCCATTCATGTATTGTCTTGTTCCGTAGGCCATAAAGCTGACTCTATAAATCAATTTTTAATATTAATTTTACTTCCATTCAATTTTGATGACTTTCCACTTCCTATGTCCTCAGAGTTGATTGAACTTCTGAAATTATTATGATTTTGTTCCATCTTTGGTTTCTGTGTCCTGTGTAGTATGTGCATGCCTGCTAAGTCACTAAGTCATGTCCGACTCTTTGCAACACCATGGATGGCAGCCTGCCAGACTCCCCTGTCTGTGGGATTTTCCAGGCAAGATTACTGGAGTGGTTTGTCATTTCCTCCTCCAGGTCCCCTGTAGTACTGTATGAAAGAAAGTGAGTGTTAGTTGTTCAGCTGTGTTGGACTCTTTGTGGTACCAGACCACGGCTTGTTAGGAACTGGGCTGCACAGCAGGAGATGATCAGCAGGCAAAACTAAAACCATCCCCCAGTGTCCCTATCTGTGGAAAAATTGTCTTCCACTAAGCCAGTCCCTGGTGCCAAAAAAGTTGGGGACTGCTACTATAGTTTATTAAATGTGCAATAGCATTATGTTAAATAAAACAATGACATAACTTCACGAATCACCAGTCCAGGTTCGATGCATGATACAGGATGCTTGGGGCTGGTGCACTGGGATGACCCAGAGGGATGGTACAGGGAGAGAGGTGGGAGGGGGTTCAGGATGGGGAACACATGTATACCCGTGGTGGATTCATGTTGATGTATGGCAAAACCAATACAATATTGTAAAGTAATTAGCCTCCAATTAAACTAAATAAATTTATATTAAAAAAATAAAAAATAAAACACTCTATTGCTAAAAAATACTATGATTTGAGTCTAAAGTGAATAATAATTTTTTTTTTCTGGTAGAGAATTTGAGATATTATGCCAATTACCACTGTGACACAGAAACAGGAAATGAGCAAATATTGTTGGAAGAAGGACCCAAACAAACTTGCTTGGCATAGGGTTCCTACAACCTTCAATTTTTACAAAACCAAACCAAATGAGAAAACAACAACAACAATAAAAATAACTGCTGCTCTCCCCCGCCCCACAAAAGAAAGTCCAGTAATATCTGTGAAGCACAATAAAGTGAAATGCAGTAAAATGCAGTTGGTTTGGATGGATAGGAGAACAACAAATGAGAGAACTTAGTGCATTCCAGGAATAGCCAAGTGTGCCTAGAGCCAAATGAACAAGAAGAGTTTTCTGTGTTTGCCATTGAACAATCAGATGACTGTGTATATCATTTTTTTTCCTCTTTGGAAGCCTTTAGTTCTAGTCTTTGTGCTTCATATGCTGAAGTTTCAAAGCAGGATAGTTTTCAATCCAAAAACATTAATCCCTCAATTATTGGGAAATTTGCTTTACAACATATATATACAGTCAACTCTCAGTATCCTCAGAGTTTGGTTCCAGTATCCACAAGTATCAAAACCCGTAGTTACTCAAGCCTCATACAGTTGTTACTGCGTATCCACGGGCTCTGTATCCACAGATTCAACCAAACAGAATCCACCACAGCTGGTTGAATCCAGGGAAGGGGAGGCAGAACCTGCAAATGCTGGGGGCTGACTGTACCGCTTTTAAAGTCTCCTGACCATATACACACTACTATACATAAAATAGACAACGAACAAGGACCTTCTGTACAGCACAATAGGAACTATACCCAATATTTGGTTGGATGGTTGGATGGTGTCACCGACTCAATGGAAACGAGTTTGAGCAGGTTCTGGGAGATAGTGTAAGACAGGAAAGCCTGGTGTGTTGCAGTCCATGGGGTCGCAAAGAGTCGGAACTGACTGAGCCACTGAACGCAAGAAAAAACCAATCTTTTGTAACACCTCTAAGAGAAAATAATCTGATAAAGAATATCTATGTATATATACATATATATATATAACTGAATCACTATTATATACCTGAAACTAATACAATATTGAAAATCAACTATTACTTCCATTAAAAAATCTAATATTATGCTCAATTTTATCTCAGTTATCTTTTTTATTCAATTCTTATTAGACAAATGTTAAATCTCCAATATTTATCCTTCAGTTTTCTTGTTTCTTATTTCCTGTTGTCCATGTTTTTGTATTTTTAATTTCCTGCAAGAATTTTTTTGTTTTAACTTCCAATGTTTTACTCACTATTAGAACATTCTGATTGTATTATCAGCTGCCAGTTATACTTTCTTATTCTCATCTGCTTCCTTTTGTAAAGCATTTCTTTCTTATTTCATTAGGGAAATAGTTTCCATCATCCCTCTGAAACAAAGTTTTTGGAAGTATTTCGCTCCACATTTCAGTCTGGTATTTTATCTCTATTCCATTTTGTGACTGCTGTCCCCAATGTCAGAGCCTCTTTTGTTCACATTTTCTTTGGAATAACCACCTAGTCTTTAGAGTTTGCAACTATATAATCTCTGTTGCCACTATTCTGCTCCATCACTGTAGCATAATAGCAGCCATAGTGAAAGTGAAAGTCGGTCAGTTGTGTCTGACTCTTTGTGACCCCATGGATTGTATAGTCCATGGAATTCTCCAGGCCAGAATACTGGAGTGGGTAGCCTTTCCCTTCTCCAGCGGATCTTCCCAACCCAGGGATTGAACCCAGGTCTCCCGCTTTGCAGCCCTACATACCTGTAGATGTCTGAGAATGGCTATGTTCCAAAATGGTATTTATGTTATGAACACTGAGATTTAAGTTTCATATATATTTTTAACTGTAATTAAAGTTTTCCAGCTCTTAAAAAATAATTAATAGCTTGTGGGTCACACAAAAACAAGCAGCAAGCTGAATTTGACCCACAGATCATAATAAATAATTGCCTACTGACATATAACTAGTTTGCTCCAGGGTTAAGCATAAATCCTTCACATCACAAAAGGCAATTCTCTTTCTATTTTAATTTCTATACGGTCCTACCGAAACCAAACATTTCTCAACTCTCTTTGCAAATCTCTAATTTAGTCTTTTTTTAAGAAGATAGAAATGCCAATGTAGAAGAAGACAGAAAACATCTGAAGCAGTTTTTATTCTTCTTTTGTTCCTTTTCAAAAGCAGTGTCAGTGGTATCCAGATATTGCTCACATTTTCCTGCCCTCTGTTCGAAGGTGAAATTCTTCAAATGTCTGACTGTCCAAAAGCCAACAACTGACAAGTTCACTGGTATAAGAGTACAGGCTGATTTTCTAAGGTAAGAAAATCATTATTTTCTTTTATTAAAAGAGATTTGTAGATATTGTAGTTCACTTTTGCTAAAAATATATGGTCATAAGAGACACAATGTCCTTGGCCTACTATAGTATTTATTACTGCTGTTTGTTAGATATATATACCTTCTTGTCATCTGATAGCATGTTATCCCCAGTTCCCTTGTACTTTGATGGGACCATGTAATCATTCTAGTCAATGAGTTGTGAAGAGAAAGCTAAGTGTGCCACTTCTAGGTTAACATTTAATTGTTTCTATAACACCTTCTGCTATATAACCTTGATCGGAACAAGTGGATATATTTTGGACTGTTGCTTCTCCATCACTTTAGGTCCCACAGTGAAAATGATGACAACATGGAAAGATATTTGGAGTGAACAACACATAAAGCAAATAAGAAATAAGTCTTTGTTGTTTTAGGCAACTAAAGTTTGTCATTGCTGGGGATGGGGTGGGGCGATATTCATTTATTACTGTCACATAAATTTCCCTTTCCTAACTGATGTATTTATTTGGCTTAAGTATAAAATCTGTTAACCCCAGTAGCCTTTGTAAGAAAGACAACCATTTCACAAAGAAAATTATACTGAGGACATTTACTTCCATATGTTATTTTCCAAGTGGATATGCACTATGCACGAGATTATGTTTGGTCTACTATGATCTTCCAGGTCTATTTGATCTACTTTATCATGGATTACCTAGTGGGATAGCCTTTGCTATAAAGAGCAAAGGAAAAGGCTTGAGCATATGATTCTTGATCTTGACTTCACAAGTTAAACTCTGGCAATATTCTTTGTTGGTTTGTAACATTTATTAATACTTGCTTCTTAGAAAGTAGTTTTTTTTTTTCTTTCTTTTTTTTGTACAAATTACAAAAAAAAAAAGTAAATATAAGGCAGACATCAGCTGAAATACTCTGTCTTTTGAGATTCAAATGCAAATGCCTCCCATCCCAAAAGTCATTGGGACGTTCCTCCCACTACTCAGGATGACAGATTATTGTGAGACATTTATATTGAAAATAATATTTGATGTTACCAAGAAGGAATAAGTGCTTTTTGTTGCTTTGTTTTTATTTTAAACATCTGTATAAAAAATCTATGTATGTATCAATTAAAAGCAAGTATCAACAAAGATGACCTGTTTAGATGATAATATGCTGTTAATAAAATCATAGAGTAGAAAAGAGCCACTGAATGCGGAAGTCAAATTTGAAGAGATGCCAAAAAATATAGCTGACATGATTGCAATAAGAAAAAAGGAAGGGTGACTTAGACACGCCTGAAGTATCACAACTAAGAATAGTGGATTTTCAAATAGTGAATGGTTCACATTTTATTCATTTTTGTAGTGTACAAATTAGGCTAGAAACTTTGTTTTTGCTACTGAATATTTAAGACCCTAATGAAAGCAGTCAGATTATGTAAAGTGACTAAATAATTTATGCACATAAGATATCTTTTCATGCCAGAGTTAAATCCCCAAAGCCAGACATGACAGGTAGACTTATGAGATTCCAGTGGGAGAAATTGCACACGATTCTTTCAGAGGTGCATCTGTGAGGTAAGGCATTTACACATGAGAATACAACAAATTCAGTACTGAAATAAAGAAGGAAACCAGTAGACCAGCAGTGACATTAAGCTAAACACTGGCTTAATAAATGTGAGATTATGGCACTACATATCATATGACTGTTCTTTAAATCTTTCTAGATTGTCATTTCCAAAATATTATTATACTCATTATTTTATTTATATTTTAAACATTTTATTAAATATACTTATGATTATATATTTTGTCTTTTGTCACTGGGTTGTAGTTTTAGCATTGTGCTCATGCTCAGTTACTAAGTCATGTTCTACTTTTTTGTGACCCAATGGATTGTAACCTACCAGGCTCCTCTATCCATAGGGTTTTTCCAGCAAGAATACTGGAGTGGGTTGCCATTTCCTCCTCCAGGGAATCTTCCTGACCCAAGAATCTAACCCGCATCTCCTGTATCACCTGCATTGGCAGGTGGGTTCTTTACCACTGAGCCACCATAGTAATAGTAAATACTTCTGTTTGCAGCTATAGAATTCCAGTCATAACATCTACTAACATCAAGAAAGCTTTTAGGGCTCCAAATCAATTTATTTGATTCAACTCAGATATCACACAAAATAAATCTATTATATGTGAATGGTGAGCCAATTATAGCAAGAAACTTGTTAAAAGATATGAAATCTTAAGAATTGGTACTTAAAAGAAAAATAAAAAAGAATTCAAATGTATCAAAATAGCAACAAAGGATGATACCATCTTGCATAAGTGAGGAATAAAATCTACTAGTACCTTTTGAATAATAAGCTTAACAGAAATAAACAGAACTTGTAAAGATATACTATTTTTTATATTCATGAAGCCTTGAAATGACTAAACAGAAACTAAGGGAAAATCATAGATATTTTACATAAGATAATTATTATACTATGCAGGTCATTTTAAAATAATAATACTGTCTCAGTTTCAAAGAAAGTGACCCTGTACTGTCACAAAACCAATACATGAAATTTCACTTTTGTACCTGATTTGTGAACAAATTTGTCCCATAAAAGTTCCCTTACCCATGAAGCTTATTTATGTTAATCCTAAATAAAAAGTCTTTTTCAATCCTAAAGAAAACAGTCATGATGCTTATCAAAATATTTTATAAGCAATTGAAGCATAAGAAACATACATTTAGATATGAAGATACATCTTTATTCTCTTCATATCCCCTTGCACACAGAAGAATGGGTATTTTTAATGGTTCAGGGAGGAAAAGGAATATTGTTTTACCATTAACTCTACCCTAAAATGTCCATTTGAGGAAAAACGACAACAGATAATAAGGAAGAGCAGTAAGAACAAACTTAGAGTCAGCTTTAGTTTGATTTGAATTTAATAGAACACTAATGAAGAAGCTGTGGAGCAAGTGGGAATAAAAACACTTTGAACACATAAACTTTATATGCATGCAAGATAAAAGTGTTTAAAATGTGGCTGATTGAATGCATATTAGTGAGCTTTCATATATTTGACGGAGACTGAAATTGGAGCAAGAAGTAAACTACAGTAGTAGCAACAACGATATCTGCCTTGGTTGGTTATAAATTCAAGAATACACACAAATTATGAGTTAAAAATACCTTTTTTCTGTCCAAACATATTGTAAACCAAACTTGTTGGCTTCTTAGTCGACAAGGAAATTTGTGAACATTGACGTTTTCTTTATATATTCATTAAAAGCTGTTATTGCTGTCAGCTCCTCACCAAAATCAAAGAATCATACAAATTTATCCTTAATTACCAACAAATGTGTTCACTAATGTTATACTTCTTTTGCAAACTTTGTTAGCAACCTATGGTAGGAAATAAAATGTTTTTAAAAAACCATAATATTCGGTTTTCCTTCAAGAAGGTATTTATTATCCCAATCATCAGGTAGATGTAGAGTGAGGCATGCATATATATATATATATATATATGCTGCTGCTGCTGCTGAGTCGCTTCAGTCGTGTCCGACTCTGTGCGACCCCATAGACGGCAGCCAACCAGGCTCCCCAGTCCCTGGGATTCTCCAGGCAAGAACACTGGAGTGGGTTGCCATTTCCTTCTCCAATGCATGAAAGTGAAAAGTGAAGTGAAGTTGTTCAGTCGTGTCCGACCCTTCGCGACCTCACGGACAGCAGCCTACCAGGCTCCTCTGCCCATGGGATTTTCCAGGCAAGAGTAGTGGAGTGGGGTGCCATTGCCTTTTCCGATATATATATATATATATATATATATATATATATATGCAAATAATGATACCAGTCAGGAAAGAGTTGAGTAGATACTGACGATGAAGTCTAATAAATACTAAAAAGCTATTTTCCTTCAGATAATCATTATTGACGATCTACAAATACTAGACTTTCAGGCAGTGTTACACTGTGTCAGTGTTAGTTAGCCCCACAGAGCAGTGAAAAGTTACAGACCCTGCCATACATAACTACTAGTTGTTCTTTAAAACGAAAATCAAAGGTAGACACAAATGATCTCATTGGAAACCAGAATTTATTATGGACAGCTCACCACCATATCAAAGGAATTCTTTTCTAAGATTTTTATCAGATGCTTTAAGAAAAACAAGGCTTTTCACCTATTTTTTAAAATATCAAATAGTTTAAATGATAGTAATTCAATAATTTAAGTGTAATTTATTCAAATAAATGTTGATTATTTGTTTATGAAAATGTTGCCCATTGGCACAAACATTCAATTAATTTTCAAGATTAGAATTATCCTGTTTATAAATTAAGGATTTGAAAACTCTCAAGCATTTATTAAGAATCACATTTATGCAAGCAGGTTTCTTACATTGGTCATTTATTTTTCATTTGGGCTTCCAATTTGTTGAAGAAGTAGGTTAATATAATATGGGAAAGGGATTTATTTGATGAGGTTAAATTTTGTAGGAAAAATATGAAATTAAACAAATATTGCTCATATTTCATGGCCTTAGGCTAAAATTGTAATACTTGAGAACCATCTTAAATCTTTTTCTCTCCCTTAAGTTAACCAGTTATACTATGTATGGGTGAAAAGATGACAAAATTCCATTTTGCATGCCTTATTGACGATAGCTCATTAGTGCAATGCTTAACAGAATACAAACTACTACTTGCATTTTCACATGTTAAAGGAGTTTTCATATGTTAAAAACTATAACTGTATAAAAAGAAACTCTTACATAAGTCAGAACAGCAGAGCGTCTGAGAAGGAGAGAGACATTCAACTTTGCTGGGGTATTAACATTCAGACCCTTGGAAGGAGCAGTATGTTAAAGAACATAGGGGGTTAAGGGAGCATTTGGCAGTAAGGGACTATAATTTGGCAAAGTTGGAGCACAATTCTGCCTGAGCTTGGAGGGAATAGAGGCTGGTTCAAAAGACTGTCTTATGAAGAACATTCTCGATAACTATATTTAGCCCATTAAGTGATAATCCATAAATCACATTTTATCATCGTGCCTTACTCACCTTTCTAGGGCACCAGCCATGAATAGCTGGTAGAATTGTAACTGGGACAAAATGTCCTGCTATTGGAAAGCGTTCAGATCTTGTTTAGAAAGAATATACAGGAGGGGGGACATGAAGCAAGGATTCTCTCTTAGTCTATAGAATAGGGGCTCCCTTGTGAGAAGAGAAAATTTAGAATGTACACAGGTCAAATCTCATTCTAGTGACAACTAGTGAGGGTTATGCCCTCCTTGTATTTGTGTTAAGATACCCAACCAAGGTTTTGGCTGCCTTTGTATTTTTAACCTTAGGAAGATATGAAGAAAGACTGAGAAAGGAAAGAATTTCCTGTGCTGAATAACTTTTGACAATGATTTTCATTCTAAATGATGTTTAAAAGCAGTGTTATTCTTGGCCATTATCTAGGATCCTAAAATACTTTCAGTGTAGTGCACTATTCATTGTAATGATGTTCCTTTTGTAATGAATTTAGAGCTTATTTGGTCAGAAATAGCACCAAATTGGATTGGATAAACACAAATTTTGCTGAAGTTATGAAAAAAGAATCATTATCTTAGAAGTTTCTAGGAGACAAAAAGTGTATCAAAGTGGCAACATAATAGCTTATATTGTTTGCTCCTTGGAAATGTCTCTGCTTTGAAAATTCAATTTAGAGTTTATATTGCCATAAGAAATATTCTGGATGGAATATCACTTGAAGCAAATATTATTTTTCTAGTAATTGTAGAAGAATGGAGGTCCCAAAACCAACTCATAAATGAGGACATATAAATTCAGACCAAGATCCTGTAAAATGTTTCAGTTTTATTACACATCTATGATAACTCATTAAAAATAAAAGAAATACATGTATTTGGGGCTTTCCATATAGAATTTCATTTTACCTCATTTTTATTTGCTATAATTTAATTTTTAGTGTAGCTTTCTTTTTGACTTTCTTTTTAAGGCAATTCTTCTTTTTTTATGTTTGCCCAAAATAATTGTTTTACAAAGAAAACATGTGCCATACCATAATAATGCATAGAAATATGATCCTCTTGTCAGAAATTTGTTTACTGATGAACAATCTCCTTATGTAGAGCCCTTTTATTTTTTAAATTTTATTTATTTATTTTTAATTTAAATGCATTTATTTTAATTGGAGGCTAATTACTTTACAATATTGTATTGGTTCTGCCACACATCAAAATTGTACTCGATAACTCAAACATTTGAACTTACTTCAAATGAAAATTTTTAACTTTAAAGACACTATACCTTAGTCTTACTATTTCATCACATTTCTTTCATTTTTAAACAATTTTATTTCACAATATTCTTCTAAGTGATAGCAAGTTTATCTTCTAATTAGCTAAAACATCATCTGTTGAATGATCTGTTTCATTCTTGTCTTTGAAAGATTAAAATTCTTTTTTTTTCTTTTCAGACAGTAAAATTCTTACCAATAACCTGTTTTTATGGTGTTGACTTAGTTAGTAATACACTGCAGCACTTTATAGTACACTGGACTAGGTGTCTTCCCCTTAAAAGAAAATTTTAAGTAAGGAAAGAGCATATTGCAAGACAATTTTTATCTTTACCACCATTTACATTTATCTTGTAAGCTTTTTATTAAAAAGTATGCTATCTTATTTTACACATTCTACTTTTAGAGCCTTCTACTACTTAGATTAAGTATCTTATTTAAATATATTTCATGTAAAACAAAAAGTTTAATATTCCAAGATTTATCTAGTTTTACACAGACTGCCTTCACATTCATCTCCTAAAATGGGAAGCTCCAGATTGTTGACATTTCATCATTATTTCTTATTTAATTTATTTATTTGTGTTGACCTCTGTGTTTTTTTTAAATATAAATTTATTTATTTTAATTGGAGGTTAATTACTTTACAATATTGTATTGCTTTTGCCATACATCAACATGAATCCGCCACAGGTATATACATGTTCCCCATCCCTAACCCCCTTCCTTCCTCCCTCCCCATACCATCCCTCTGGGTCATCCCTGTGCACCAGCCCCAAGAAACCAGTATCCTGCATCGAGCTTGGACTGCCGATTCTTTTTTATTTATTTATTTTAATTGGAGGCTAATTACTTTACAATATTGTATTGCTTTTGCCATACATCAACATGAATCCGCCACGGGTGTTCACGTGTTCCCACTCCTGAACCCCCCTCCCACCTCCCTCCTCGTACCATCCCTCTGGGTCATCCCAGCACACCAGCCCCAAACATCCTGTATCCTGCATCGAACCTGGACTGGCAATTCATTTCCCATATGATATTATACATGTTTCAATGCCATTCTCCCAAATCATCCCCCCACCCCCACCCACAGAGTCCAAAAGACTGTTCTATACATCTGTGTCTCTTTTGCTGTCTCGTATACAGGGTTATCGTTACCATCTTTCTAAACTCCATATATATGCGTTAGTATATGGGTGTTTTTCTTTCTGGCTTACTTCACTCTGTATAATCGGCTCCAGTTTCATCCACCTCATTAGAACTGACTCAAATGTATTCTTTTCAATGGCTAATACTCCATTGTGTATATGTACCACAGCGTTTTTATCTATTCATCAGCTGACGGACATCTAGGTTGCTTCCATGTCCTGGCTATTATAAACAGTGCTGCGATGAACATTGGGGTACACGTGTCTCTTTCAATTCTGGTTTCCTTGGTGTGTATGCCCAGCAGTGGGATTGCTGGGTCGAATGGCAGTTTGATTCTTATTTTTTATTTTAAAAGATTCTTGAAAGTAAAATGCTTATTCTGCCCGAAAACAATTTTTTCAACTGATTTCCTCATTTTTTACCTGCCCTGTTGATATGTTTTTAACATCAAGTACCAAAGAATCTGGAATCTAAATAACTTACTTCTACTTCTCTATTTTTAAAAGGCAGAGCTGAATTTGATGTTGACAGATCATTTTAGTTTCCTTTCATTGGACTTAACCTGACTGTAGAATACAAAGACTATATATACTATTTATACACAGTATATATAATGTTACATATTGTAAGTCAGAAGCAAATATGTTAACACTTCAATCTCATTAAATAATTAATGTTTTCAACAACTTAAAGTAAGAAATAATTATCCAATATCTCTTCACTGTGAATCCCACATATTTAATGTGGGAATCAAGGTCATTGTTTGCATTTTCTTATTCCACAGGCAATAATGATTATTTTACACAGCACTCAGCTTCTGTCAGACTAGAAGCAGGTTATAAGAAATGAAATACTGTGGAAAACACTTTTTCAAAATTACTGGAGTTCAGTTAAAATCATTTTTTTTCAAAATCACAGGTGTATTTTTTACTGTTGAGCAGAAACTAGTATTGCACAGAATCAATTTAATGGACCTACAAAGCAATGTTAATGACTAGCTTTCTTCAAGAACAAAAAAATTGCTTTTCTTAAAACACGAGCAAGCGCCAGTGACGTCCTAACAGAATTAATAAAACGATTTTTGGTGTACCATTACAACTTCCTTGTTTCAATTAATTGATGTTTTTGTTGTTATTTATACTGCAAACACAGGAGAAAAACACTAACAAGCAAATATTGTGATGTTTTCACAAAAGAAAAAGATGGAACTAGCTCTATATAAAATTGCTTCTATTACTGATTTTTATAAGAATGAGAAATTTTACAAGCTGTTTTTAATAAAATTTCAAAATAAGAATTTGCCAATTTATTTGTTCATTTTAAATATATAAATTCTACACACAACCTTGTTTTGCCATAGATATTATATAATGTATATGAAATATATGCTAATATTTAAAATAGATTAGAAAATTATTTTAAATATTTTAATATTAAATTAAAATATTTTCTTAATATTTTATTTTTTAGAACATTTTTAGATCACAGCAAAATTGAAGGGAAGGTTCAGAGATTTCACATATATTTCTGCCCCAATACATACAAATTCCTTATTTTTAATATCACTGGTTCTCTGGTGGCTCAGAGGTTAAAGTGTCTGCCTGCAATGTGGGAGACCTGGGTTCGATCCCTGGGTCAGGAAGGTCCCCTGGAGAAGGAAATGGCAACCCACTCCAGTATTCTTGCCTGGAGAATCCCATGGACGAAGGAGCCTGGTGGGCTACAGTCCACGGGGTTGAAAAGAGTTGGACATGACTGAGCAACTTCACTTCACAGGAATGATATATTTGTTACCAAGCATGAACCTACACCATACACTGTAATCCACCCAAAGTCCATACATAGTTTTCTTTTGGATTTACTTTTTGTGCTGTTCATTGCATGCTTTGACAAATGAATAATAATAACATGGGGGCTTCCCAGGTGGTGCCACTGGTAAAGAACCTGCCTGCCAATGCAGGAGATATAAGAGATGAGAGTTTGATCCCTGGTTTGGGAAGATCTTCTGGAGGAAAGCATGGCAACTGACTCCAGTATTCTTGCCTGGAGAATCCCATGGACAGAGGAGCCTAGTAGGCTATGTTCATAGGGTCACAGAGTCGAACAGGACTGAAGCGACTTAGCAGCAGCAGCAGCATAACATATATCCATCATTACAGTATTATAGAGATTATTTTCACTGCCCTAAAAATCCCCTATTCATCCCTCCCAAGCCCCCATCCTTGGCAACCAGTCATCTTTTTATTGTTTTCATAGTTTTACCTTTTCCAGAATGTCATATAGTTGAAATCATACAGTATGTAATCTCTTTAGATCAGCTTCTTAGTAAGATGTGATTAAGATTCCTCCATGTCTTCTCATGATTTATTAGCTCATTTCTTTTTCACGTGGAATAGCATTTTATAGTATGGATATACCACTGTTTTATTCATCCATTCACCCACTAAAATCCATTGTGGTTGTTTCCAAGTTTTGGTAATTATGAATAAAACTGTTGATCAGCATCCAAGCTAAGAGTTTCACATGGATGTAAGTTTTCACAAGCCATGCATTTTAAATCAACTTGACAAAATAGTTTGTCATCAAAATACATAAATATTTTATTATTAACTTGTTTGTATAATTGGCTTAAATTTGGGTCATAAAAGGCCAAGGAGAAATGTAAAGGAAATGCAGAAGTGAAGAAATCATCATTCCTTAGAGAATATATGAAGCTACTTGCTTATTTCAAAGAATAAGTAACAACTTGAAACTAATTTACCATTAATATGAGCTAACCATGTCCTATTAACTGAATTTTATTTGTTCTCCTATTTTCAAAGCCCCTGAAGGCACATTATATACAAATACATGTTTAGGTGATTGTCATGGTAATTAACAACAAAGAAAAGAAAACTTTATTCTAGAGATGATAGTCTCACATAACTTTGCATTAGTTTTCCTGGATGTGTAAAAGACTCTATGACTTGGCAGTTTAAAACAATACATATGTGTTATCTTACACTTTCTGAGGGTCAGAAGTCCAGGCACAGATTAGCTAGTTAGTTCTTCTGCTTAGTATTTCACAGGCTGCAGAGCCTCAGCCAAGGCTGTTCTCTCATTTACAGGCAGGGAATAGGAGTCTAGCAACTCCATTTTTGAATACATCTCCAAAGAGAATGAAAAGGCTAATGAAGGGATGCATGTACTCCCCAGTGTACTAGAGCTTTAAGCTCTTTTCACAATAACTAAGACATGGCAACAATCTAAGTGCCTATCAATGGATGAATAGAGAAAGATTGTGTGGTTTTTATATATATATATATATATATATATATATATATATATATATACAAAAACATATACACACAGTGGAATATTACTGAACCACGAGAAAGGAAACCCTGCCATTTGTGACATGGATGGACCTAATGATGTTACGCTAAGTGTGATGTCAGATATAGAAGTACAAATACTTAATGAATCACTTATACATGGAATCCAAAGAGGCAAACTCATACAAACAGAAAGTAAAATATTAATTTCAAAGGGTTGGGTGGTAGGAAAGATGTTGTTTAAGGTAAAAACTTGAAAGGAGTAGTAAATAAGTCCTAGAGAGCTAATGCTTAGTATAGTGAACATAGGCAATATTATATTATAATCATCAAACTTACTAAAATACTAAATTTTAATTATTCCAATGACAATTACATGATGTGATAGAAGTGCTAAGTATAGCTACGATGACAATCATATTACAATATGCTAAGTTGCTTCAGTCATGTCTGACTCTGTGCAATGCAAGGGACTGCAGCCTACCAGGCTTCTCTGTCCATGGGATTCTCCAGGGAGTATACTGGAGTGGGTTGCCATTTCCTTCTCCAGGGGATCTTCCTGACCCAGGGATAGAACCTGCATCTCTCATGTCTCCTTCATTGGCAGGTGGGTTCTTTACCACTAGCACCATCTAAGAAGAACATTACAATATATGAATGTACCAAATCAACATCTTTTCACGTTAAATTTACACAATATAATATCTCAAATACACTTCAACAGAGGTTGGGCAAGGGACGGATACACTTCCCTGGTCTTCGGTTTTATTCAGTTCCTTGTAATTAGATGATTCCTGGAAGCTTCTTCTTAAAAGCCAGATATGAAGGAGACAATCTCTAGATTGTGTCTGATTGCAAGACAGAGTCTTACAAAACATAATGTAATAATGGGAATTAAGTCTTGTCACCCTTGTGATATTTCACATTTAGAAGCAAGCCATAGGCCTTGACCACACTCAAGGAAATAACATGATACAGTGGGAAACACAAGCAGGTGGGGTCAAGGGAGTCCCTACATAAATTGCCTCCCATTCAGAGCCTAACTTAACCAAGCACTGGTAGGAAATGAACAAAACAGAGAGAGAAAGGCTAGCATTAAGTTTCCATCTTCTAGAAAAACATATACATAGTTTCTTAATTTAAAAGTCTGAATCTCACTATTTATTGACATAGAATGGAAAAAAGTTATGTGTCAAATCAAAGGCTATCTTTTGATGAATAATCATAAAAATGCAAGCTAAAAAAATTGTTCAAATAGACTAGACTTCAAACAGAAGTAATCTCTCACATATGTGGATGACATAAATGGTAAAATAAAATGCTATAACTACAACCAACTAGTTTTTAAACATACCAACCAATTTAGCTTTCTTAATCCATATGCTATTTCCTTTTATTTTAAAAGTACGGCATATGCATGGAACAAGATATGAAAATAAATTTTAATAAAGAACTGGAACAGTGGCACACGTTATTTCAGAATAATAAATTTTAATAAAGAACTAGACGATGGCAAAAAATATTTCATAATAATAAATTTTAAATAACCTCTTTCATAATTCTAAAATTGGACTCCAGAAATGCCTTTCTTTAGCTTTCAAATAGAATTATTGCCTTTATCCATATAAGCAAATTAGGTTTTCCATTTTTAATTCAAAGGTCATAGAAGGTATTATATCTAAATTTATTGCTGAATGAAAAATATACCCAGTTAAGATCATCTTTTCCATCTCTTAAGTTTATTAACTTTGAAATTTTTTAAATGATACAATATAAATCCTCTATTTGAAGAAAAAATAAAACACATAAACTTGTTTTCTATTAACTGTCTTCTTCTATTGCTTCCAAAAAAAATCTTTAAAAAAAATAAAACCAGGCAATTTTAGTTTTGAAAAAAAAAAAAAAAGACAATTAAATTAGCCCTTTCTAATAAACTCATGCAGATTAATGAATAAAGATAACATGTAAGAATTTGTTTTGAGTAGCTCAATTCTGTTTAAAATGCTAGCCTTGGCTTCCAACATCTGGTTTCACTCATGTGGCCTATTTAAGCTGTCCCTTACCATATTTTATCTTCTTTTCTGCTTTTTCCTTTTCTACCCTTTCTTTTTCCTTTCTTTGCTTTTATTTAGTGTCTTATTGCTTCCCAACAGAGACTGCTTGGATTCCTTTCAGTACTTTCCTTAGTTTCTAAATATCCTCTCACTACCTAATGTTGCTCTTTTACTAATCACCTCCAGGCTATGTCTCACACTGATTAGTGGTTTTGAAGATGTTACCACTTAACCAGTAAAGAAAGCACAGTTATGGGTAAACTCCTTTCTATATAAAGGCAATGAGAAGAAGTTCAACATGAGAACTTGGTGGAAGGAAAAACAATAATTCCTAAGGAAGATAACTAAACTCCTTAAATAGTTGCAAATTCTATTTATCAGTCTATTAAAAATATAAAATATCATATTATCAGTTGATTAGGTGCTGCTTTTATGGATGCAGTGAAAGCTAACAAATTAGGACTAATAATCCATTATGCAAATGAAGAATAAATAATCCATTCTACAAAAGTGCTGGTTCAGTGATCTGATCCACATCAATCTGGCCAACAGTCAAATGGGGAAAATGAATATTTGATTAGTATTAAGAAAAACACATCATATTGCAAAGCAAGATTTTAAAGAGGATGAATTGGTGAATATAGCTCAGTAAAGGACAAATCTATTCTAACAGTCTTTATAAAACTAATTATTGAATCTTATATGTTTGGAATGCTTTAGGGATATAATTCTGACTCCAGACCAGAAGCAGCGCCCTCTGCTCCATACAGCAACATAGTTGTAGGGATTCATTAAGAGATTAACTCTGGAGCTGCCAGGTGCAGACCCAGATAATTATCTTACTGGCTTACCTAAAGAAAAAGGAAAGTAAAAAGTTCCCTCAAGATGGACAGCATCTTCCAATGTCTATTAAAGAAAGTCTGATTTGTAGTATCTGAGTCATTGAAATAGCAATCTCTTTCTCTCTTCAAAGGAGATAATAATGAGAGTAGAAAAAGAGGTAATAATTCTCTTCGCTCCCCTGAGTTATGCAGTGCATCCTCAGTTGTGTTGACTATTTTCTCACCAGGCTTCTCAGTCCATGGAATTTTCCAGGCAAGAAAACTGAAATGGGCTGCAATTTCCTCCTTCAGGGCAATCTTCCCAATCCAGGCATTAAACCCGTGTCTCTGACATCTCCTGAATTGACAGGCAGATTCTTTACCACTAGTGCTACCTGGGAAGATACAAAAGTTTAAGCAGAAATAACACCTTCCCCAGAGGTTGAGATGTAAGGTAAAGGCAGAAAGTATTTCTTATTACCTATAATGCAAAACAATATTTTCCACCATTCTGGTCCAAGCGAGCAAGAGCAATGAATCTTGGCACTACTTTATAGACACAAGTCATCTCAACTTGAAATTACACATTTAGAACCAGATGACTCTAAAACAAAATGTATGGCACTTTAAGATCTCTTTGTTTCTCAAACTTTTTTATTGAACACAGCTCCTGTCACACCAGGACAAATTTGTTGACATTGTATCAGATTGCAAAAATAATTTTTATGTTGATGGCTTTCATGATAGCCTTGTATATACTCAGCATGTGTCAGTGAATACAGGGTGAATACATGGCTTAGATAAACATTTGAAAAATCATACACTGAATAGTGTGCATCTGTAAGCTCTGTGTGTTTTGTTGTGTTATTTACTTATTTATCTATTATCTTGCCTCATGGTGCTGAACATATGTTTCTTACCTCTCTTTTCACTTTTGCCATGTATTAGATAAGAAAAGCTCAGTTGAAGATCCACTCTTCCAAGAGCTCTGAACTATACTAAAGTTCAATTTACTCAAACTGTTATTGTTCTATACTACTGCAAATTTTCTCCATAAATGCTTTCAATAAATTTATTGAGATGACCCTTATTACTCTGATAACTTTTATAAACCTAAACTTTGATGCAGTGTAGTTTTTAACTGTTGTCTCATTTAATTTCACTTTCAGCACATAGTTACATTTCTGATGTAAAATTTTACAGGGAATTTCAAAAGAACAAAGAGTCCAAATATATGCTTTGCTGCTGCTGCTGCTGCTGCTAAGTCGCTTCAGTCGTGTCCGACTCTCTGCGACCCCATAGACGGCCTCCCACCAGGCTCCCCCGTCCCTGGGATTCTCCAGGCAAGAACACTGGACTGGGTTGCCATTTCCTTCTCCAATGCATGAGAGTGAAAAGCGAAAGGGAAGTCACTCAGCCGTGTCCGACTCAGCGACCTCATGGACTATAGCCCACCAGGCTCCTCCGTCCATGGGATTTTCCAGGCAAGACTACTAAATACATGCTTTAAATTCCCTTAAATATCAGTTTTAGGAACAAACATTATATGTTCCTTAAAGAAAATTGCATTTTAAATTGTTTAAATTGTCATCAATACTTCAATTCAACTAAACATAAAACAAAGTTTTATGAGATATATTTCACATTAATTTTGACCAAGAAAATTATTAAAATCATTTTGTGTTTAAAGTTATTAGAAACATTTATTTTTTCCCTTAGTGGGCATATAAAAATGTGTTGATTAACCACTTGTATACATTTTTAATTGAGAAAAAAACATAGTTAAGCACTTCAAAGCTTATTAAATAATTAACAGTTTTCAACAACAGAAAACAGAGTAATTACCAATATTTTGCTCAGTGAACCTTGCACCCTTTTTCTGAGAAGCAAGGTCATTTACTTATTCTTCAGGCACTGATGATTGCTTTTTATTCAGCACTCAACTTCTTTCCTCAGATTAGAAACACATTGCAAAAGACAATGAGGGCTTCCCTGGTACCTCATCTGACAAAAATTACACCTGGAATGCAGAAGACCCCAGTTCAATTCCTGGGTTGGGAAAATCCCCTGAGGATAGGATAGGCTACCCACTTCAGTATTCTGGCCTGGATAATTCCATGAACTGTATAGTACATGGGGCCCCAAAGACAGAAGACAAGGAGGGAATTATTTTTAAAATATGTAGTGATTGTACCAACACACACTTGAACGTTCTGATAAAGGGAAGATTTTTGTTAATCTGTTTTCTTTATATTCTGACACTATATATATTTTTTATGTTCTAGTGCTTCTAGAACTTATCAGAAATGTTGCTTTGGCATAGGTTTGTTATCCTAAAACAGGATTCTCTGAATAAAAAGTGCTGATTTTATGAGAATACTGTATCTGATAAAATTTTTATGAGAACAATTATCCTTAGCATAGGCGTTCCTGGTGGCTCATATGGTAAAGAGTCTGCCTACAATGTGGGAGACCTGGGTTCGATCCCTGGTTTGGGAAGACTCCATGGAGGAGGGCATGGCAACACACTCCAGTATTCTTTCCTAGAGAATTCCCCATGGACAGAGGAGCTTGCGGAGCTACAGCCCATGGGGTCACAAAGAGTGGTGCATGACTGAGCGACTAAGCACACACATCCTTAACATAGTTGTTTCTGATAGAAATTGTATATACATAAGAATATCAACTGTATTTTTCTCTTTATGGAAGCTGACTATAAAATATTTGACTATGTTTTCAGTCAGAAAAATAAAAAGACTTTTTTTTTTTTTTTGCCATGTAGAGCAACCTGAAAAATATAACAGAAAGATAAAAAGAAATTGTGTGTGTTAAGTCGCTTCAGTCGGTTCCAACTCTTTATGACCTTGTGGACAGTATCCAACCAGGCTCCTCTGTCCGTGGGATTCTCCAGGCAAGAATACTGGGGTTGGGGGGAGGGTGGCGTTGTCATGCCCTTTTCCAGGGGATCTTCCCAAGCCAGGGATTGAACCTGTGTTTCTTAGATGTCTCCTGCATTGGCAGCTGGATTCTTTACCACTAGCGCCACCTGGGAAGCCCCCAAAAGAAATCAAATATAAACAATTATATTTTTTAAATGATACTGTCTTATTAATAAGAAGAAATTAATTTATAGTACAATTCGGTGCAGGGATTAACTCCCTTTTAAGAAGATCATTGTGATTGTCTTCATAAAAATACATGCAAAGAAATTATGTACAGATTATCAGAGCATAAGTAAATTTCTTGGAAGCCCATCCAACCATCCAACTAGTGATTCACTTGGAGTTTGTGGAAGTTGGCCCAGGAAAGACATATTTCCTTTCTCAACACTTGAAATTCATTTTATTCCTCTGTTAGATGGCACACCTTTAGCTAAGTCCTTAACTCATTATTTAAATTACTTGATTCTATTCATAATAAATGACAAGGTATGTAATTATCATACAAATTAATTATTTTAAAGTACTTTTCTAATGATTTTGAAACAATCTAGAAAGAATATATCAATAAGATATTTTGTCATGACTCTATATCCTACATTATTAAATCTAGAGACAATACCCCCCACCCAAAACTGTTAAACTTCTCTTTATTTCATAGATGCTATTTTTCATGAGGATTTAACACTGTTTCTATCTGCTAAAAAAACTAGTACATAGTGCTAACTATTGGATATGAGAAGATAACAGAATGAGATGTAAATGTGTGTGTATGTGTGAGTGTGTGCATGTTCTGTCAAAGAAGAATTTCAAGGGAGTGCAACGTCAGAATCAAAATCTGTTTGGAGGCAGTTGAGCTAGTTTGGATACTATAGAAAACTGAAACATTGACATAGAAAACAAACTAGATGTACTCCTTGAAGAAGGAGAAAAGGTATGTAGCAGAGAACAAGCCTGACTCCATATTGTTTCCATTTCTTTAGCTTTAAACTTTGTGCTCTTTGCTTGTTCTTAGACATGCTGACTCACCTGTATTTCCCCAATTAGTAAAAGACCACTGCCTATACCCTGAAATATACATAATAGCCCTTTCTCATAGCTCTGCCTCCTAGGCTTGACCTTTAAAGCCACAATACTTATCATTCATATAGAGATAAAAAGTTGCAGAACAGAAAATCACACTCATCTTGTTGAAAGTTTACAAAATCACTGTGATCAGATCTATAAGGACAGCTGATAGAACAAAAGATTATCACATTGCCTCGGGGATCTGGCAGCACCAAGAATTCTGCAACAACCAGTCACACCTCCTCATATTTTAGTATAAAAGAAGGCTGAACTCTAACTTGGGTAAGATGGTTCTTTGGGAACCTAGACTTCCATCTTCCTGGTCTTCAGGCTTTTCAAATAAAGTTACTATTCCTTGCCCCAACACCTTGTCCTTTGATTTATTGGTCTATCATGTGGCAAGTATTACGAGCTTAAAGTAACAGTAGTACTCACTCAAAGACGAGATGGAAGAAGACTGTTATAAAGGATGATATATCATATGATTCCATTTTAAGACATCCTCAGAAAGGCAAATCTATAGAAACATAGTAAATTTGTGGTTTCCTGGGGCCAGTAGTTTTGGATAATGAGGGTGAACAGTAAATGGATTCTCAGTTGGTCAATTTAGAAAGTGTTCTAAAACTGATTTGTGGTAATTATTAAAGAACTTCATACCTTTATGAAGTATCATTGAATTATATACATGAAATGGGTGAGCTATATGATATGTGAAATATGTCTCCAAGGACATAAGAGAAAAGGAAATTTATAAGCAAATGAAGTAATACAAATATGAAAGAAGGAGAATGCTGATCTTATGTTCAAATTTATTTTATTCTATATTTTAAAAATGTCTAAAAGATAATAAATAGTAATTGATAAAATAATAAAAGAAGAAAGCTAAGTTGAAAGTACATTAGTTAAGGGATCACTGAATACCTGAAAAATAAATTGTAGACGATTGAATAAAAGAGAAAGAAAAAATTCTGTTGATGTGTAGACAGGGAATAAAAGTGAATTTGGGCACAGAAAACAAAGTGAGACAAAAACCGGGCTAATTCTTTCTTCCAGTGTTAAAAAGACAATAAGTTTGTGGTTTGAGAATTTTGAAAGAATTGTATCATTCAGAAATAAAAAGCCTAATAATTTTCCATATGTGAAATTATTATTTGCTTTAAACATACTAAACTTGAGAAAATACACTACCAAGATATTTTTTTTAGAAATACTATATTTATTCTAGTTCACCATAAAAATTAAAATTCATAATGGGAAATGATTTTTTAAAAATTTTTTCAAATTTTCTGCTGATTATTTTAGAACCAGAACTCAAGAGTTAATTTTTTAGATAGTTTATCAGACAAAGATGCAGTATTATCCTCTATTGCTTCCCTTAATTCTCTTTTTTATGTAGGCATATCTTTTAATTTTTAGATATTTATTTCTTATATAAGATCTGTCACCCTATTTGTTAAATATTTTACTATGTTTCATTTAAACCTGAAAAATAATGACTATCATCCTTTTCCTAATTTTTAAAATCAAATTACATTTATGCCAGAAGAATCAATGAACAAAATAATTCAGTCTCCCTTAGCATAAATATATTGCATTGAGATGACTTTTTAGATGTGAAAAGACTTGAATCACAATTTATTGCCTTTTTAAAAGACATAAAATTACTTTTTTTACTAAGTTGGAAAGCCCAATAAATTCACTAATGATTAATGTCACATTCATATTATAAATTTTATCTTATAACATAGTTGTGTATTATATATATATATATATATATATATATATATATATAAACTGTACAAAAAAGATCTTCACGACCCAGATAATCACGATGGTGTGATCACTGACCTAGAGCCAGACATCCTGAAATGTGAAGTCCAGTGGGCCTTAGAAAGCATCACTATGAACAAAGCTAGTGGAGGTGATGGAATTCCAGTTGAGCTATTTCAAATCCTGAAAGACGATGCTGTGAAAGTGCTGCACTCAATATGCCAGCAAATTTGGAAAACTCAGCAGTGGCCACAGGACTGGAAAAGGTCAGTTTTCATTCCAATCCCAAAGAAAGGCAATGCCAAAGAATGCTCAAACTACCACATAATTGCACTCATCTCACAGGCTAGTAAAGTAATGCTCAAAATTCTCCAAGCCAGGCTTCAGCAATATGTGAACCATGAACTTCCTGATGTTCAAGCTGGTATTAGAAAAGGCAGAGGAACCAGAGATCAAATTGCCAACATCCGCTGGATCATCAAAAAAGCAAGAGAGTTCCAGAAAAACATCTATTTCTGCTTTATCGACTATGCCAAAGCCTTTGACTGTGTGCATCACAATAAACTGTGGAAAATTCTGAAAGACAGGGGAATACCAGACCACCTGATCTGCCTCTTGAGAAATTTGTATGCAGGTCAGGAAGGAACAGTTAGAACTGGACATGGAACAACAGAGTGGTTCCAAATAGGAAAAGGAGTTCGTCAAGGCTGTATATTGTCACCCTGTTTATTTAACTTTTATGCAGAGTACATCATGAGAAACGCTGGACTGAAAGAAGCACAAGCTGGAATCAAGATTGCCAGGAGAAATATCAATAACCTCAGATATGCAGATGACACCACCCTTATGGCAGAAAGTGAAGAGGAACTCAAAAGCCTCTTGATGAAAGTGAAAGTGGAGAGTGAAAAAGTTGGCTTAAAGCTCAACATTCAGAAAACGAAGATCATGGCATCCGGTCCTACCACTTCATGGGAAATAGATGGAGAAACAGTGGAAACAGTGTCAGACTTTATTTTTCTGGGCTCCAAAATCACTACAGATGGTGACTGCAGCCATGAAATTAAAAGACGCTCACTTCTTGGAAGGAAGGTTATGACCAACCTAGATAGCATATTGAAAAGCAGAGACATTACTTTGCCAACAAGGTCCATCTAGTCAAGGCTATGGTTTTTCCTGTGGTCATGTATGGATGTGAGAGTTGGACTGTGAAGAAAGCTGAGCACTGAAGAATTGATGCTTTTGAACTGTAGTGTTGGAGAAGACTCTTGAGAGTCCCTTGGACTGCAAGGAGATCCAACCAGTCCATTCTGAAGGAGATCAGCTCTGGGATTTCTTTGGAAGGAATGATGCTAAAGCTGAAACTCCAGTACTTTGGCCACCTCATGTGAAGAGTTGACTCATTGGAAGAGACTCTGATGCTGAGAGGGATTGGGGGCAGGAGGAGAAGGGGACGACAGAGGATGAGATGGCTGGATGGCATCACTGACTCGAAGGATGTGGGTCTGAGTGAACTCCAGGAGTTGGTGATGGACAGGGAGGCCTGGCGTGCTGCGATTCATGGGGCCACAAAGTGTCGGACACGACTGAGCGACTGATCTCTGATCTGATATATATATATATATATATAGATAGATAGATAGATAGATAGGTAGATATATAGATATATATTCTACGCTCAATTCTCATTGAATATTTATGTGTAAAGTGTGTAAGGAAGTACATTCAAATGTTACAAGTACTCCTGCCTACATGTTAGAGTTCAGTTCAGTTCAGTTGCTCAGTCGTGTCCTACTCTTTGAGACCCCATGAATCACAGCACACCAGGCCTCCCTGTCCATCACCAACTCCTGGAGTTCACTCAAACTCATGTCCGTGGAGTCAGTGATGCCATCCAGCCATCTCATCCTCTGTCGTACACTTTTCCTCCTGCCCGCAATCCCTCCCAGCGTCAGAGTCTTTTCCAGTGAGTCAACTCTTCCAAATATAGGGGTCCCAGAAAAAGAAGAGAAAAAGAAAGGGTATGAAAAAAATTTTGAAGAGATTTTAGTTGAAAATTTCCCCAACAAGGAAAAGAAAATAGTCAATCAAGTCCAAGAGGCACAAAGAGTCCCATAAGGGATAAACCCAAGGAGAAACATGCCAAGACACATACTAATCAAACTAACAAAGACTAAATACAAAGAAAGAATATTAAAAGCAGAAATGGAGAAACAACAAGTAACATACAAGGGAAACCCCAAATGCTTAACAGCTGATCTTTCAGCAGAAACTCTGCAGGCCAGAAAGGAACAGCAGGATATATTTAAAGTATTGAAAGGGAAAACTCTACAACCAAGATTACTGTACCCAAGCAAGAATCTCATTCAAAATTGATGGAGAAATAAAAAGCTTTACAGACAAGCAAAAGTTAAGAGGATTCAATACCACCAAACCAGCTTTACAATAAATGCTAAAGGGACTTATATAGTCAAGAAATACAATAGAAGAAAAAAGACCTACAAAATCAACCCCAAACAATTAAGAAAATGGCAATAGTAACATATATATCAATAATTACTCTAAATGTAAATAAATTAAATGCTCCAAACAAAAGACACAGACTGGCTGAATGGATACAAAACAAGACATATATATATATATATATATATATATACACACATATATATATATAGTCTACTAGACAGCATATTAAAAAGCAGAGACATTACTTTGTCATCAAAGGTCCGTCTAGTCAAGGCTATGGTTTTTCAAGTAGTCATGTATGGATGTGAGAGTTGGACTATAAAGAAAGCTGAGTGCCAAAGAATTGATGCTTTTGAACTGTGGTGTTGGAGAAGACTCTTGAGAGTACCTTGGACTACAAGGAGATCCAACCAGTCCATCCTAAAGCAGATCAGTCCTGGATGTTCACTGGAAGGACTGATGTTGAAGTTGAAACTCCAATAGTTTGGCCACCAGATGTGAAGAGCTGACTCATTTGAAAAGACCCTGATGTTGGGAAAGATTGAAGGCAGAAGGAGAAGGGGACGACAGAGGATGAGATGGTTAGATGACATCATCGACTCCATGGACATGAGTTTGGGTAAACTCCAGGAGTTGGTGATGGACTGGGGGTACTGGAGTGCTGTGGTTCATGGGGTCGCAGAGTTGGACAAGACTGAGCAACTGAACTGAACTGAACAAGAAATTCATTTCAGACCTAAAGACACATACAGACTGAAAGTGAGAGGATGGAAAAGTATATTACATGCAAATGGGAAACAAAAGAAAGCTGGAGCAATAATCCTCAGATCAGACAAAATAGACCTTAAAGAAGATTACAAGAGATAAGAAAGGAGACTACATAATGATCAAGGGATCAATCCAAGAGGAAGACATAACAAATGTAAATACCTATGCACTCAGCATAGCACCACCTCAGTACACAAGACAAACACTAAAAGACATAAAAGGAGGAATTTACAGGAACACAATAATAGTAGGAGACTTTAAAACCCTGATACCAAACCCAGACACAGACAAGACACAAAAAAACTACAGACCAATATCACTGATGACCATAGGCGTGAAAATCCTTAACAAAATTTTAGCAAACAGAATTCAGCAACACATCAAAAAGCTCACACACCGTGATCAAGTTAGGTTTATTCCAGAGATGCAAGATTTCTTCAACATATGCAAATCAAACAATGTGATAACCCATATTAACAAATTGAAAGATAAAAATCATATGATCATCTCAATAGGTGCAGAAAAAGCCTTTGACAAAATTCAGCACACATTTATGATTAAAATTCTTCAAAAAATTGGCATAGAAGGAACCTACCTCAAACATAGTAAAAGCCATATATGATAAGCCTATAGCAAACATTAATCTCAATGTTGAAAACCTGAAAGAATTCCTCTTATGATCAGGAACAAGACAAATGTGTCCACTTTCACCACTATTATTCAGCATAATTCTGGAAGCCCTAGCTAGAGCAATCAGAGAAGAAAAAGAAGTAAAAGGAATTCAGATCAGAAAAAAAGAAGTAAAGCTCTCATTGTTTGCAGATGGCATGATACTGTACATAGAAAACCCTAAAGTTCATATCAGAAAATTACTAGAGCTAATAAGTGAATTTAGAAAGGTGCAGGATACAAAATCAATACACAGAAATCACTTGCATTTCTATATACTAACAATGAAAAACCAGAAAGAGAGTTAAGGAATAAATCCCATTCACCATTGTAACAAAAAGAATTAAATACTTAGGAATAAACTTATCTAAGGAGACAAAAGAACTGTACACAGAAAATTGTAAGACACTGATGAAAGAAATCAAAGATGACATAAACAGATGGAGAGATATTCTATGTAAATATGTAGGAATAATTAAAAACGTGAAAATGACTGTACTACCAAATGTCATCTATAGATTCAGTGTGATCCCTATCAAATTACCAATGGCATTTTTCACAGAACTATAACAAAAAATTTCACTATTCATATGGAAACACAAAAGACCCCGAATACCCAAAGCAGTCTTATGAAAGAAGAATGGAGCTGGAGGAAGCAACCTTCCTGACTTCAGATTATACTACAAAGCTACAGTACTCAAGAAAGTATGGTACTGGCACAGAAACAGAAATATAGACCAGTGGAACAAGATAGAAAGCCCAGAAATAAACCCATGCACCTATGGGTACCTTACTTTTGACAAAGGAGGCAAGAATATACAATAGGGAAAAGACAGCCTCTTCAATAAATGGTGCTGGGAAAACTGGACAGTAACATGTAAAAGAATGAAATTAGAACACTTCCTAACACCATACACAAAGATAAACTCAAAATGGATAAAAGACTCAAATGTAAGACTGGAAACTATAAAACTCTTAAAGGAAAACAGGCAGAACACTCAATGACATAAATCAAAGCAAGATCCTAGAGTAACAGGAATAAAAACAAAAGTAAATAAGTGGGACCTCATTAAACCTAAAAACATTTGCACAGCAAAATAAGTTTTAAGCAAAGTGAAAAGACAACCTTAAGAATGGGAGAAAATAATAGCAAATGAAACAACTGACAATGGATTAATTTCCAAAATATACAAGTATCTCATACAACTCAATGCCAGAAACACAACCCAATCAAAAAGTGGGGAAAAAAGACATAAACAGAAATTTCTCCAAAGAATACATACAGATGGCTAACAAACACATGAAAAGATGCTCAACATCACTCATTATTAGAGAAATGCAAGTCAAAATTACAATGATATATCACCTCACACCAGTCAGAATGGCCATGATCAAAAAGTCTGCAAACAGTAAATGCTGGAGAGGGTGTGGAATGGAGGGAATGCTCTTGCACTGTTGGTGGGAATGTAACTGATACAGCCACTATGGAAGAAGGTATGGAGATTCCTTAAAAACTAGGAACAAAACCACCATATGACCCAACAATCCCACTCCTAGGCATATACCCTGAGGAAAACAAAATTGGAAAAGACACATGTATTACATTTTTCATTGCAGCACTATTTACAATAGCTAGAACATGGTAACTACCTAGATGGCTATCAATAGATGAATGGATAAGGAAGTTATGGTACATATACACAATGAAATATTACTCAGCCTTAAAAAGGAATGTATTTGAGTCAGTTCTGATGAGGTAGATGAACCTAGAACCTATTATACAGAATTAAGTAAGTCAGAAGGAGAAAGATAAATGTCATATTCTAACACAAAGAAAGGCAATGCCAAAGAATGCTCAAACTACCTCACAATTGCACTCATCTCTCATGCTAGTAATGCTCAAAATTCTCCAAGCCAGGCTTCAGCAATATGTGAACCCTGAACTTCCAGATGTTCAAGCTGGTTTTAGAAAAGGCAGAGGAACCAGAGATCAAATTGACAACATCCACTGGATCATGGAAAAAGCAAGAGAGTTCCAGAAAAACATCTATTTCTGCTTTATTGACTATGCCAAAGCCTTTGACTGTGTGGATCACAATAAACTATGGAAAATTCTGAGAGAGATGGGAATAGCAGACCACCTGACCTGCCTCTTGAGAAACCTATATGCAGGTCAGGAAGCAACAGTTAGAACTGGACATGGAACAACAGACTGGTTCCAAATAGGAAAAAGAGCACATCAAGGCTGCATATTGTCACCCTGCTTATTTAACTTATATGCAGAGTACATCATGAGAAATGCTGGGCTGGAAGAAGCACAAACTGGAATCAAGATTGCCAGGAGAAATATCAATAACTTCAGATATGCAGATGACACGACCCTTATGGCAGACAGTGAAGAGGAACTAAAAAGCCTCTTGATGAAAGTGAAAGAGGAGAGTGAAAAAGTTGGCTTAAAGCTCAACATTCAGAAAACGAAGATCATGGCATCTGGTCCCATTACTTCATGGGAAATAGATGGAGAAACAGTGGAAACAGTGTCAGATTTTATTTTGGGGGGCTCTAAATACACTGCAGATGGTGATTGCAGCCATGAAATTAAAAGACGCTTACTCCTTGGAAGGAAAGTTATGACTAACCTAGATAGCTTTTAAAAAGCAGAGACATTACTTTGCCAACAAAGGTCCATCTAGTCAAGGCCATGGTTTTTCCAGTGGTCATGTATGGATGTGAGAATTGGACTGTGAAGAAAGCTGAGTGCCAAAGAATTGACGCTTTTGAACGCTCCTTCTCTGTAAGGAGAAGACTCTTGAGAGTCCGTTGGACTGCAAGGAGATCCAACCAGTCCATTCTGAAGGAGATCAGCCCTGGGATTTCTTCGGAAAGAATGAGGCTAAAGCTGAAACTGCAATACTTTGTCCACCTCACGCAAAAAGTTGACTCATTGGAAAAGATCCTGATGCTGGAAGGTATTGGGGGCATGAGGAGAAGGGGATGATAGAGGATGAGATGGCTGGATGGCATCACCGACTCAATGGACATGAGTTTGAGCTCATGAACTCCGGGAGTTGGTGATGGACAGGGAGGCCTGGCATGCTGCAATACATGTGGTCACAAAGAGTCGGACATGACTGAGCGACTGAACTGAACTGAACGCATATATATGGAATCTAGAAAATTCTACTGAAAAATTTATTTACAGGGCAGCAGTGGAAAAACAGCCATAGAGAATGGACTTTTAGATTTGGAAAGAGGGGAGGAGAAGATGAGATGTATGGAGAGAGTAACATGAAAACTTACATTACCATATGTAAAATAGATGGCCAATGGGAATTGGCTGTATGGCTTGGAAAACTCAAACAGGGGCTCTGTATCAACCTAGAGAGTTGGGCTGGGGAAGAAGAGGGGATGGAGGTTCAAAGTGGAGTAGATATATGTATACCTATGACTGATTCATGTTGAGGTTTGACAGAAAACAACAAAATTCTCTAAAGCAATTTTTTTATCCTTCAATAAAAAAATTAATTAAAAAGAAAAAAATTATATTTCATGAAATATGAATAAAAATATGTGTGTCCTGAATATTACAAAAGTCATACTTATGCTAAAGTTAAATTTGAATTTCACATATCAACAAATAACTTTTAGTATATGTTTTTTGAAACATATTTATAGTAATAAAAATATCCATTGCTTGTTTTAAATGCAAATTTAACATAGTATCCTGTATTCTATCTGCTAACTCTATTCACCATGAGAAAATACACTTAATTTTATTTATAAAAATACAATTCAATTTAGTGCACTTAGATTAATGGATTTGGAAGAAAATGAACAAGTATGGTACATCTATTTCCTTAAGTTCCAAGTTGTAAATGATGCAATATCATTTATTTTTGTAATGAAAAATATTTAGAAATAAAGACTGAAAAGGATCACTAAAGAAATTAGAATATGAATATGAAAAGGCACAACTCATTCTGAAAGAGATCAGCCCTGGGATTTCTTTGGAAGGAATGATGCTAAAGCTGAAACTCCAGTACTTTGGCCACCTCATGCAAAGAGTTGACTCATTGGAAAAGACTCTGATATTGGGAGGGATTAGGGGTAGGAGGAGAAGGGGACGACAGAGGATGAGATGGCTGGATGGCATCACTGACTCGACGGACATGAGTCTGAGTGAACTCCGGGAGCTGGTGACGGACAGAGAGGCCTGGTGTGCTGTGATTCATGGGGTCGCAAAGAGTCGGACATGACTGAGTGAATGAACTGAACTGAACTGAATGGCAGAGAATGAAGAGGAAAGAGCCTCTTGATGAGAGTGAGAGAGAGTGAAAAACCTGGCTTAAACTCAACATTAAAAAAAAAAATTAAGATCGTGGCATCTGGTCCCATGATTTCATGGCAAATAGAAGGGGAAAAAGTGGAAGCGGACAGGGACAGATTTTATTTTCTTGGGCTCTAAAATCACTGCAGAGAGTGACTGCAGCCATGAAATTCACAGACACTTGCTTCTTGGAAGAAAAGCTCTGACCAACCTAGACAGCATACTAAAAAGCAGAGAAAACGCGTTGTGACAGAAATCCATATGGTCAAAGCTACGGTTTTTCCAGTAGTCATATCAGGAAGTGTGAGTTGCACCACAAAGAAGATCAAGAGCCAAAGAATTAATGCTTTTGAATTATGGTGCTGGAGAAGACTCTTCAGAGTCTCTTGGACAGTATGGAGATCAAACCAGTCAATCCTAAAGGAAATCAACGCTGAATATTCATTGGGAAGACTGGTACTGAGTTGAAGCTCCAATACTTTGGCCAATTGATGCAAAGAGCCAACTCATTGGGGAAAAAAACCCTGATGCTGTGAAAGATTGTGGGCAGGAGAAGAAGGGGACAGCAGAGGATGAGTTGGTTAGATTTCATTGCCAACTCAATAGATATGAATTTAAGCAAACTCTGAGAGCTAGTGGAGGACAGAGGAGGCTAGTGTGCTTCAGTTCATGGGTTTGCAAAGAGGTGGACATGACTTAGCAACTGAACAATAACATGGCTATGTCATTATTTCAAAGGATGCGCCCTGTCCCTTTCCCTCTTATTTCAAACACACTAATAAACCACAAGTGAATGGAAGACGGCTAGGAAAAAATCAACAGTTAGTGAAAATTTATCAGGCACAATTAGTTTCTAATTTTTCTCTGTAAATTTTTTGCTCTGGTCTTCACTTACATGATAATTTCCTGTTTGGATAAATAGCTCCATAACAATAATAAGCAAAACTAAAGTTTTAATGATGTCATTGTGGATGACTTAGAAGAATATTACTATCATTAACTCACACTTAAATATACACATATACACAGTGTTCCTCAACTTTTTCTATGAAAACTCTCAAAAATAGATTTTCATGTGTTTTCTCTCTAAAAAGTTTGGATACCTAGGTGATGATAGAAAGCATGTCTTAGATATAATTTATCGATTTAGCTCTTTCCTTTTCTTTTTCCTTTTTTTGGCCTGACCTAACAGCTAGATTAGAAGAGTCTGACTGGCGTCTGAAGGAGAATGAAATCTTCTAAGCATCACAGGTATATGGGTCAGTTTCCCAGGGGAGATAAGCCTAGTTTTCACATCACAGTTAAAAGCATTCTACAGAAAGACTACTGTTAAGAAACCCATTAAGTCTTGACAGTGTGGCTCTTGTACCAAGGTGATTCAAATTTGTGTACTCAAAAGACTTTCTTCTTCTTAAGTAAACCAGGGAAGTTCTGATCATCTCACTCCAATGACTAGAGAGTGCAATGCTGAAATCTACCAGCATCTCCAACAAAGTGAAATGTATGTATGCTTGGCTAGCGCATATAATGCTACAAAAGCAAAGACATCTCAAAAAAATGAAGTGATGACTACATAAGTCTCTAGGATTATGAAATAGTCAAACACATACAGCACAATATTTAAAATAAAAATGGAGCATAAATTTCCAACTAATAAGCACAGCAAAACTTCATTTTGGAAGTTATCAGCTACTAGAAGCAAAGTCTTTTTATTAAAAATGCTAGATAAATTTATCTGTGTGGATAAGGGTGATGTAAAAAGAAACTAATTTCTCATTTTAATGCCTAGTTAAGTGTTTTATTTTATAATTAAGAGTATAACATAATTCAGATAATAAAAGTTCTCCAATTTTCAATTGGGAAAGATTGGGTAGCAGAAATAACTCATAAAATAGGACAGGAAAAAAATTACACATAACTAGGTGATTTTATTTTAGAATAACTTGTTCACAAAATAATCTTTAAAAAGCTTATAATTTTGTTGGCTAGGTACAATGCCAAAATATTGGAGTAAAAAACTTGTTTGATTTCAAGTCTTTTCACTTGGATCCTGGAAACAGCTTTTTTTCTGTTTTTGTTAAATGAAGCTACATATCTATTTCCTACTGTTACTCATAAAGGAAAATATCAGGAATACTTACATTCTATCATAAGGTTAAATTATGCTGCTGTTGTTTTCCCTATTGACTCATGCATTTAAATGATACATTATCCTCCATTACAAAAGGCATGAAGCAACAATTTTTTATGAAGGAGAATTTATTAAATGTTTATTTGAAAAATCATGCCAGACAAAACTATTTAATGAAAACTATTATGAAAGAAATCATTTTTTATTGTCATCTTCATTGTAAGCAGAGAAGGAAAGATTGACTAATCTGAAAGGCACCTATAAAAAATCAACTTTTCTATTAAACAAGTAGACTTTCCCCAGAAGGCAGATGCCCTTGTTTGAAGAAATCCATGAAATACATTGTGCACAATACTGATACAAAAATTACTGCTGAATATAGCTGTTCCTCCTGTCAACAAACACCTGCTGAATACCCACAGCATGAATGACGTGAAACTCCCTTCACTCAGAGCTTGGGAAAGACATAGACAGTTGTTTCAAACTCTCTTTGATTTGAAGGAGTCAATGGCCACACTTAACTAAAAATAATAATTTATAACCCATTATATTATTCTTTTCACTCTTTCTTGTGCCTAAATTGACTAGAAAGTCCACAAAAGAACTTATATCGAGTCTTGCCACAATAATGTTCTATTTCTTTTAAATGGGAGTTGTCCCCCATGTTCTATTAATGGATAGAGTGGCTTTCATCTACATATTAAAAAGTGGGCTTATTGCCAGTTTAGAAAAGCTCTCTGGAAACTTTTACTTCATTATTGTAGGACCTTGGAAAAAGAGCCTAGCTACAGCAGAACAGATAGTGTCTTTCCACAGAAGGAAGAATCAATAGAGGCTACAAAAATGGAAAAAGGCAAAGTACTGTAGGTTCTTAAATGAAAATTGATTTGCACCATTGACCATGGAACAAGCTCATCAGTAGCATCACATTTAGAGGGAATCTAATTGTTTCTTCTTATGGTAGGCTTTGAACTTGGAAGGGAAGTGTAAGAGGGAAATCAATCCTCTGTTATCAAAAGTAGTTTAGTCACAGCATACTGATTTGAGAATATGAGAATATACAATTGCTCAAGAGGCCTTTGTAACCACTCAATGGATTGCTTCGGAAATCCAAGCTGCATTCCTCAAAAACATATGGGTTCAATTTTTAATTCTTTCTTTTTTCAAGACCGTACCTAATCACTAGAGACACTCTGAATTCCTTTCAGTCACATAGTAAACTAAACACAAAAGAAAATGACTAGTGAAAATTCACTAGTAAAATCATGCAAATTGTAGGCCATATTGATGATCACCTCTGTATGTAACAGACAGCATGTTTTATTCACTTATCACTTAAAGCATAATAAGGTTGCAGAACTGACCATGGTTCACAAATCCCTGGTTTTGTGAAGCTTAAATTTTATTTTATATAGGAGTGAGAGAAGTGAAGTTGCTCAGCCGTGTCCTATTCTTTGCGACCCTGTGGACTGTAGCCCACCGGGCTCCTCCATCCATGGGATTCTCCAGGCAAGAATACTGGTGTGGGTTGCCATTTCCTTCTCCAGGGGATCTTCCTGACCCAGGGATTGAACCTAGGTCTCCCGCATTGCAGGCAGACGCTTTAACCTCTGAGCCACCAGGGAAGTCCAGACGGTAAAGCATCATATGAGTGAGAGAGGAGGTAGATATATAAAGAAGTAAAAAAAAAAAAAAAAAAAAGAATGAAGAAAATAATTTCCAATAAGGTAAATAGTAAGACCTGACCTTGAAGGAGAGTACTGCAGGCAAAGGGAATAGCAAAAAGTAGAAGTATGATTTCCATGTCAAGGAACCAAAAGAAGAAAGTCTTGTATGGCTGATCTGAATAAGCTAGAATGGTATTACAAACTGGTATGTGAGGGGTATGACTTCCCAGGTAATGCTGGTGATAAAGAACTTGTCTGCCAATGCAGGAGATGTAAGAGACACAGATTTGATCCCTGGGTCAGAAAGATTTCCTGAAGGAGGAAATGGCAACCCACTCCAATATTCTTGCTTGGAGAATCCCAAGGACAGAGGAGACTGGCAGTCTATGGTCCACTGGATCACAAAGAGTCAGACATGACTGAAGGGACCTAGCACACAGGCACACATGGGAAGTTTATGCAGAAGCATAACCACGCATGACTGATCTCATGTGGCCTCACCTGCAGCAGCTTGAATACGATTTTGGTTTCAAGCCAGAGACAGGTTGGGCAGCAGCAGGAAGAGTGCTGAATCCTAGCCACTAGACCACCAGGGACAGTGGCCAGTGACAAAGCCCAGGTCTATCATCTGGGTAGAAATGAATTTTCACATAGAGACAGGACAGAGTGAAGTGCATAATGCATTTATTAGGAGGGAAAAGAGTCCAGTACTTGTGGATAGACATATGGACAGTACTTGTGGATAGACATATGGACAGGCTCACAGAAAAAGTTATGCTCTCGTCACAGTTTGAACCACTTTTGTGGGGAATTTCTTTTGCGTTTCCTTTGACCAATTATCTTGCTTTGTCTGGTTTTGAGGCTGTATTTAGTATATCTCAGGGTCCTCCCTTCTGTGCATGCACATTTTTTAGCCAAGATGGATTCCAGTGAAGAGGCCTATGGGTAGTTGACATCACTTACTATGAGGTGACATTTACTATCTCTTGACCTCCAAAGAAGATTTCTATGCCTGTGATCACAGAAGTCTCGCTGACTTTGAGAATAAATCTATATGGTCTAGATAGGGCCTAACCTTCTCCATCATCCTGTTTTATGCAGTTTCTGATATTATGAAGTTTCTGTCCATGAGGGAGAAACTGTTCAATCTGAAACCCATCTATTTCCTGTCTCATGGCTATGGAGACCTTGGTAAGCAGCTTTGGTCTCACTGAAAGTAAGTTTGGAAACTGGAAGGTTTGGAGGGGTGGAAGGGGACATTATTTAATTAACACTGTTTGAAAATTCATGCTGGCTTTGTTGTTGTTCAGTTGCTAAGTTGTGTCTGACTCTCTGTGATCCCATGCAGCATGCCAGGCTCCCTGTCCTTCACTATCTCCCAGAATTTGATCAAATTCATATCCATTGAATTGGTGGTGCAATCTAACCATCTCATTCTCTGTCACCCTCTTCTCCTTCTGCCCTCAATCTTTCCCAGCATCGGGGCTTTTCTAATGAGTCAGCTTTTTGCATCAGGTGGCCAAAGTATTGGAGCTTCAGCTTCAGCATCAGTCCTTCCAATGAGAATTCAGGGCTGATTTTGTGCTGGCTGATACAGCAATCAGGCCTTTATACTACTTCAGGGGAGGAACGACTGTGTCTTGGACTATGGCGATAAAAGCTTTTGTTAAAAGTCTCTAGTGTTTTCACTAAAAGCTTTTTTTAAATTTAGCCATCTCTGGCTAGGGCATTGCATAGAAAATCACTGAATGTGGTTTAGTGAGAAGAAAAGTAGAGAGAGCTGTAAATACATCCTCAGAGAGGAATAAGCCACAGAATAGCAAACACCCACAATAAGTAATCAAGCCTTCCAAAAAATCTTGTAATCCATCTGATATGTATGAATACTATGTTGTTATATGTTCAGGTTCTTTTAATTACATAAGGACTACTATCAAGTTACTACCTGTTTCCCTGGCCAATCTCCTTCCCTCATCCTTCATTCAAATATAGTTCATTTGTATTGTGATTTTGTTAGTGTACAGCTATCATTAACACAGTCTCTTTTTGCACAGTGGAAATAGCATTGATTTAAAAGCAGATCGATTCCAGCCCTGATGCTTACTGCCTGTCATGAATTTGGGAAGTTCTTAACCTTTCCAGGTCCTAATCTATACTGTTAGGAGAATAAACCTATCCTATGTTTTATGTGCTTTAGATGTTTCAATTTAATCCACAAAATAATTCTATGAATTAGATGTTACTGTTGTTCTTGCTATTATCATTCCCCTTTAATGGGTAAGAAAATTGAGCCATACAGACAAGGTGATCAGCTTAGTCAAGGTCACCAACTAGTAACTTGCAGAGCCTAAATTTGAACAGTCTTCATGAGCACAGAAACCACATTCTTAAACACTACATTACATCTTTAATGGGCTAACATATCATAGATATTTAATAAAAATTTGTTACCTCTTGCATCTTTTTCTACACTTCCTCACTCATTTCTGGAGAAGGAAATGGCAACCCACTCCAGTGTTCTTGCCTGGAGAATCCAAGGGATAGGGGAGCCTGGTGGGCTGCCGCCTATAGGGTCGCAGAGTCAGACACGAATGAAGTGACTTAGCAGCAGCAGCATTCATTTCAGCTTGTAGTAATTGTATGCTTAGTAATAGTTGTATCTATCAGAATTATGCACCTTTCATAACCTTTGCCTAAATTTGTACCTCCCTCTCTGAATTTGTCTTCTTTTTCAGAAGTCCTGAATAAACTGTCACCCATTATAAAGAAATAAATGTTTATTTCATTTCTCTCTTTACAACTTCCATAGTCATATAACCAAGCTGGTAATGTTAATGGAATTCCAAATCTTTTAGATAATTCCAAATCTTTTCTTCTAAAAGAAAATAATATGTGTAATGTATTTTTAGGGTTCAGGGAAAATGATAAAATTTTCTGAATTTGATAAAGTAACTGATTACAGTTAGGACTTTCTGTAGTCTCACTTTCAAGTAACAGTGAATAATTTTTGATAAACAGAAGCAAGAGAAAATATGAAGAATTAAAAAAGAATCTGAATAATCACACACCTTAAAATTTAAGGAAAGTCACTTCCTATCCAGTTAAAGGTGTATTACTATTGATAAACAGGCTACTGAATAATTGAAGTGGGTTATCAGAAGAAAGTAGTAGATGAAGTATTGGTGCCAAATAGTATTGGGGATAGCATTGAGGATTTGTTTTTAGTTTCAAAAATAGTAATGATGTTCTTCATATAGACCTCATGTTTGGTAACATACAACATTTATATATATGAACAAACATCTTTTCTATGTCCCCTGGGTTCGAGAAAGTCACCATGATTTGGTCAAACATTTTTCATACATAGTTTTTCATTTTACATTGCTTTTATAATAACCTGGGCTTCCCTGGTGGCTTAGAAGTTAAAAAATCCTTTTGCAATGCAGGAGACCCAGGTTCAATCCTTAGGTTGGGAATATACCCTGGAGAAGGGACTGGCTGCCCACTCTAGCATTGGGCTTCCCAAGTGGCACTAGTGGTAAAGAGCCCACCTGCAAATGCAGGAGATGTCAGAGACAATGGGCTTGACCCCTGGGTCAGGAAGATCCCCTGAGGAGGGCATGGCAATCCGCTCCAGTATTCTTGCTGGAGAATCCCATGGACAGAAAAGCCTGGTGGGCTACAGTCCATGGGGTAGCTCAGAGCTGGACACAACTAAGTGACCAACACTATTATAACCTAGAAAAATAGGTAGTAGTGGTGGGGCAGGTTGTATCATCTGCAATGATAGTAGTAACAGTAGAACTATTTTATAGAAGTAGAAATTGAGAAAGAAAAATACAGCTAATAAGAGGTATAACTGGATCATAAACTCACTTCTTTACACACCAAATCTCTGGATTTTCCACTATAAAAAGGCTTTGAACCTAATTTCAGTTTTCATTAGAGTATGTAACTATTTCAGTAGGAAATTTTTATATTTGAAAAATACATTCATAGCTTGGCCTATATAATATGTACATTCTATTTTGGAAGGAAATATTTTAAATAGAATATTGTTCTTTAAATACCTAAGTGGAATAAAAATTATTGAGCATAATGAACTTAAAGAGTAAATACAGTGGAAATAAAATCCCTTTAATGTGTTTAATCTAAATTTATCTGCAATTGATTACATGATATTAAACACTAGTCTCTCTCTCTTTTTTTTTTTTTTTTTTTAAGAAAACAGATTTATTGAGGCCATGTCAGAGCTCTCAACAAAGTTAACAAATCCATTAGTTATTCTAGTTTTAGCTTGCCCATTGTTAACATAAATATCCTTATACAATGAAAATTGTGCTGGTCTCCAAATGTGTGCACAATTTTGCATTACTATATACATATATATATATATATATATATATATATATATATAATACATATTATACATATAATCTTGAAAAATTTAAAAGTTCACCAAGAATCATCACTCAAATAAGAATGGAACTAACAATATTTACTGGATAACCATAGTGCCAAATAAGTGCTAATTGTTTTCACTGTGGCATCTCATTTAATCTTGACAAATCCTTTTCAAGGAATGATTGAAAAATTTTGTCAAAAGAGTAAACTTTAACTGAGAAAGATTAAATAACTTGTCCAAGTCATGCCACTAGTAAATTTCAGTTTATATTTGGTGATGCTAGTAGGGTTCAATCCCTGGGTTGGGAAGATCTTTTGGAGAAGGGAAAGGTTACCCACTCCAGTATTCTGGCCTGAAGAATTCCATGAACTCTATAGTCCATGGGGTTGCCAAGAGTCGGACACAACTTTCACTTTCAGTATTTTTTAGAGACCAGTTAATCCGTAGCAGTAGCTGAAAAATTCTTTTTTAAACAAGAAAAAGAAAATTCATTGACACCAACCACATATTTATTATTATCAATGGTTTAATATTTATTTCTCAGGACAATTCCCTGCTACCATGGCATCAGCTCATACAACTACCAAATAGTAACCACAAAGCAATGACTTTTGGGCTCAACAAGCCTAATCTTACTACTCCTTTGTCACTCTGAAGAGACAATAGATCCATATCTCATTACTTTGTCACCTGTTCCTTTTTGTGTTCTTGTGATACTAACTTGGCACTGTTTCTTTATTTTCTATCAAGCTGTAATACTATATTTACTAGCTTTTACTACATTTCCATTTTAAGTACTTACAACTTCTCAAGATAAATATTTGAGCACTGCAGAAATGAGATAAGGTTTGCCAATTAGCACACAAGAAACTCTTGAACTGATATTATAAACAGACATTCAGTGTTTCTGAAATCTCTCATCTATTTTAATAGTAGAGTTCAATATAAGAGAAATAACAAAGGACATTTTTACCATTGATAACAATCCTAATCCTCTATAATAAATAAATATTATATATTTACTACTTAGGGTAACAGTAACAAATAGATAAAAATTCAAACCTTTGTAAGCAAAGTTTTAGAAAGTTCATGACAACTACAGAAGTATTCCAGGTATTAAGAAAGCCATCTAGATTTTTGCCCATTTATTATTTTAACAGTAAGGCACCAAAAATAAGTGGTCAAAATTAAAAAACCTTAGACACCACAGTTCCTACAGAGCCATGAACTGGAAACAAAGGAGAAGAAATTATGTATCCAAAATATGATTTTACGTATTAAACAATGTTGTATAATTTAGTAATATCTTTCCCAAATGCAATTTACATTATAAAGTTACCTTTAATTGGTAACTCCAATTGAACCCTATTTGGAGAAGGAAATGGAAACCCACTCCAGTATTCTTGCTGGAGAGTCCCAGGAACTGAGGAGCCAGGCAGGCTATAGTCCATGGGATTGCAAGAGTGGGATACAATTTAGCAACCAAACCACCACCATGATCCCCATTATATTTATCAAAGTTCCACTACATTTGACTATAAAGAAAAATTTTAAGCAAATTTCCTATAACTCCCATTTGCAATTAGATTTGACTCAAGTATTAAAAATATTTTGGCAATTAAAAACTTAAATAGCTATATGTTTGCATGCTAAGTTGCTCCACTCCTGTCCGACACTATGCGACCCCATGGACTGTAGCCCAGCAGACTCTTCTGACAGTGGGATTATCAAGACAAGAATTCTGGAGTGGATTTCCATGAGTTCCTCCAGAGGATCTTCTCAACACAAGGATAGAACCCATTGCTTCTGACATCTCCTGTATTGGCAGGTAGGTTCTTTACCACTAGCACCACCAGGGAAGCCCAATACTAGAGTGGGTAGACATTTCCTTCTCCAGGCGATCCTCCCAACCCAGGGATTGAACCTGAGTCTCCTTCATTGCAGGCAGATTCTTTATCATCTGAGTCACTAGGAAAGTTTTTTAAAAGCTAACTTCTTGTTACATCATTAACAGGTTATAATCAGTTGATTTAAACACTTATAACAATGAACAATGAGATGGAGCCAAAGCAAAAACCAAGCCCTGATGTGGATGTGACTGGTGATGGAAGTAAAGTCCAATGCTGTAAAAAACAATATTTCATAAGAATCAGGAAATGTTAGGTCCATGAATCAAGGTAAATTGCAAATGATCAAACAGGAAACGGCAAAAGTGAATATCAACATTTTAGGAATCAGTGAATCATAATGGACCAGAATGGGTGAATTTAATTCAGATGACTGTTTTATCTACCACTGTGGCCAAGAATCGCTTAAAAGAAATGGAATAGCCCTTATAGTCAACAAAAGAGTCAGAAAAGCAGTACATGGATGTAATCTCAAAAATGACAAAATGATTTCTGTTTCCAAGGAAAATCATTTAATATCACAGTAATCCAAGCCTATGCTGCAACGAGTAATGCTGAAGAAGCTGAAGTTAAATGGTTCTATGATTACCTACCAGAATTTCTAGAAATAACACCAAAAAAAGATGTCCTTTTCCTCATAGGGGACTACAATTGAAAAGTATGAAATCAAGAGATACCTGGATTAACAGGAAAGTTTGACCTTGGGAGTGTAAAATGAAGCAGGGCAAAACTAACAGAGTTTTGCAAAGAGAACACACTGGTCATAGCAAACACCCTCTTCCAACAGCACAAAAGACGACTCTACACATGGACATCACCAGATGGTCAACACCGAAATCAGATTGATTATATCCTTTGCAGCCAAAATGGAGACGCTCTATATACAGTCTGCAAAAACAAGACCAGGAGGTGACTGTGGCTCGTATCATGAATGCCTTATTGCAAAATGCAGACTTAAATTGAAGAAAATAGGGAAAACCACTAGAATATTCAGGTATGACCTAAATCAAATCCCTTAAAATTATATAGCAGGAGTGATGAACACTTTCAAGGGATTAGATCTGATAGAATGCCTGAAGAAATATGGACAGGTTTTTTACATGGTACAGGAGGCAGTGATCAAGACCATCAAAAAGAAAAAGAAATGCAAAGCGGCAAAATGGTTGTCTGAGGAGTCCTTACAAATAGCTGAGAAAAGAACAGAAGATAAAGGCAAAGGAGAAAAGGAAAGATATACCCATCTGAATGCAGAATTCCAAAGAATAGCAAAGAGAGATAAGAAAGCCTTCCTTGGTGATCAATGCAAAGAAATAGAGGAAAACAATAGAATGGGAAAGACTAGAGATCTCTTCAAGAAAATAAGAGACACCAAGGGAACACTTCATGCAAAGATGGGCACAATAAAGGACAGAAATGGTTTGAACCTAACAGAAGCAGAAGATATTAAGAAAAGGGGGCAAGAATACATAGAAGAACTACATAAAAAAGATCTTCATGACCCAGATAACCACGTTGGTGTGATCACTCACCTAAAGCCAGACATCCCTGAATGTGAAGTCAAATGGACCTTAGAAAGCATCACTATGAACAAAGCTAGTGGAGGTGATGAAATTCCAGTTGAGCTATTTCAAGTGCTAAAATTTGATGCTGTGAAAGTGTTGCATTCAATATGCCAGCATATTTGGAAAACTCAGCAGTGGCCACAACTGGATAAGGTCAGTTTTCATTCCAATGCCAAAGAATGTTCAGACTACCACACAATTTCACTCATCTCACATGCTAGCAAAGTAATGCTCAAAATTCTCCAAGCCAGGCTTCAACAACACGTGAACCATGAACTTCAAGAAGTTCAAATTTGATTTAGAAAAGGCAGAGGAACCAGAGAGCAAATTGCCAACATCCATTGGATCATCGAAAAAGCAAGAGAGTTCCAGAAAAACATCTACTTCTGCTTCATTGACTACGTCAAAGTCTTTGACTATGCCAAAGTCTTTGACTGTGTGGATCACAACAAACTGTGGAACATTCTTCAAGAGATGGGAATACCAGACCACCTGACCTGCCTCCTGAGAAATCTGTATGCAGGTCAAGAAACAACAGTTGGAACAGGACATGGAACAACGGACTGGTTCCAAATTGGGAAAGGGGTACATCAAGGCTGTATATTGTTAATATGTTTATTTAACTTATATTCAGAGTATGTCATGTTAAATACCAGGCTGCATGGAGGACAGGCTGAAATCAAGATTGCCAGGAGAACTATCAATAACCTAAGATATGCAGATGACACCACATTTATGGCAGAAATTGAAGAGGAACTGAAAAGCCTCTTGACGAAAGTGAAAAAGCTAACTCAACATTCAGATAAACTAAGATAATGGTATCTGGTCCCATCACTTCATGGCAAATAGATGGGGAAACCATGGAGACAGTGACAGACTTTATTTTGGGGGGCTCCAAAATCACTGCAGATGATGACTGCAGCCATGAAATTAAGATCGCTTGCTCCTTGGAAGAAAAGCTATGACCAACACAGATAGCATATTAAAAGCAGAGATATTACTTTGCCAACAAATGTCCATCTTGTCAAAGCTATGGTTTTTCCAGTAGTCTTGTATGAAAGTGAGAATTGGATCATAAAGAAAGCTGAACACTGAAAAATTGATGCTTTTGAATTGTGGTGTTGGAGCAGACTCTTGAGAGTCCTTTGGACTGCAAGGAGATCAATCCAGTCAATACTAAAGGAAATCAGCCCTGACTATTCATTGGAAGGACTGATGCTGAAGTTGAAGCTGCAATACTTTGGCCACCTGATGCGAAGAAGTGACTCATTACAAAAGACCCTGCTGCTTGGTTGGATTGAAGGTTGGATTGAAGGAGGATAAGGGGGCGACAAAGGATGAGATGGTTGGATGGCATCACCAACTCAATGGACATGAGTTTGAGCAATCTTTGGGAGTTGGTGATGCACAGGGAAGCCTGGTGTTCTGTAGTCCATGGGGACACAAAGAGTTGGACACCACTGAACGACTGAACTGAACTGAACAATGAACCTCAGATCTTGTGATATGCTTTTTGTATGACAAATACAACTTCTGCCTAACATCAGTTTTGTAGGAGCATTAGTTTCTGATTCTAAAGATGTCAAGGAAAATATGGATCTGTATCAGGCAATCTATCATCAAAATGAGGAAAAAATTGTAGCAAATTTCTACATTTTAAAAGCACAGTAATGATATGCTTGGTATCTGGGATCTAAATGTCAGATTCTTTGCGAGAAGAATTAAGATAGAAACATTCCAGTTCATAGCTGGCAAATCAGCAGGAAAGCCACAACTTTCCAGAATCTGTAATAAATGTGAATCTGGGATGAAACTGTAATATCTAAAATGTGTAATGTGGAAGATGCGATTTTAAGCAGGCAATTCTGATTATACAGCAAACAGAGTATATAGATTCAACATAATTTTAAAATGACCCATCTGTGATAAAACAAGATCTTAGGCAGAAACTAGGGATACAAGATTCTATTCTTCCAACTAGCCAGAAGCAAATGACAAGCAACATATACAGTTAAGCACAATTAAAGAAAAATATTGTCAGTGTCATGACCCTTGCTTCTAAGAGCTGCCATACCCCCTGCCAGAATCCCAACAATGAGAAATCCAGCTAAATACATATTCTTTGACTAGAATATCACCCCCAAATGCCTAGCTATTCTCCTTAACTGGTAATGTGCATCAGTGAACGCTAGCCAAGTGCCACTTTTAAACTGGGTCCAACTTGATGTCTGCATGATCTTCTCCATAAATCTTGTCTTTAAATAGCAAACATCTTTAAATCTCAAAATGAGAAGTGGGAGTATTTCCTCACTTGTAAAATGGGGCCATCAATAAAACCTTAAACCCTATTGAGGTTGTTTCTATGGCCTTGAGAACTGCATTTTGCCTTATACTCACAGGAGAACTCTCACAAGTGCCTTGAAGGGTATATACTGAGGAGAAAACCTACTGGCTCTTCTCAGGACAAAGTTTCTGAATCTGATGGTAAACTTTAAGCAGGCCACATCACATCACACTGAAAGTGTATAAAAAGTATTCAGTTTTTATAGATACATGCTTTGACTTGTGAAAATCAAATTTAAAGACTTAGTGATCTGAAAAGATTAAAAGCTTCTGGTTAGAGATTAAGTACTATATAAGGTAAGAAATAGATTTCTGGATGGAGACTGAAATCTTCCCAGGTGGCTCAGATAGTAAAGAATCTGCTTGCAGTGTGGGAGATCCAGGTTCGATCCCTGGGTTTGGAAGATCTCCTGGAGAAGGAAATGGCAAGCCACCCCAGTGTTCTTACCTGGAAAATCCCATAGATGGAAGAACCTGGCAGGCTATAGTCCATGGGGTCACAAAGAGTCGGACAAGACTGAGCGACTTCAATTTGAAATACCTTCAGATTTTTTATTTTCATTTAACTTATTCCCATCAGAATGTTTTCTCATACTGTATGTAATGGCAAATACTATGCATTGCAGAATTATGTGAACCTCTATTAAAAAAATTGCTATGAAATTGTGGAAATCCCACTTTTATGATAGGCTTCCTGGGTACTTCAAATGGTAAAGAATCTGCCTGCAGTGCAGGAAAACTGGGTTTGATCCCTGGGTTGGGACGATCCCCTGAAAAAGGGAACGGATACCCACTCCGATATTCTTGTCTGGAGAATCCAATGGAAAGAGTAGCCTGACAGGGCTATAGCCCATGGGGTCACAAAGAGATGGACACTACTGAGTGACTAACACTTTCACTTTTATCATACACACAAACACACGTACACTGTTTCCCTCCGTTTATTTATTGAGTTGTCTAATTCTGCTATTGTTCTAAGTTGAATTTTCTGTCAGCTCTTAGTAGCATGGTAACTGAGTAATACCAGGGCCATTGAAGAAGTGGAAAATCATAGTGTTATTCAGATCTGGCCAGGGTGGGACACAGGACTCTACTAAGGTGCTGAAAATCTTATCTAATCTTTTTGGCAAGAAATGCCTGACTGCATATGCCAAAAGACTTGTGCTTTCTCCTCCCTCTTCCAAAAATTAAACAACAAAATATACTCTCATCCTTCAGAACACATTATTTTGTGACTACACAAAGTTCTGAACCCAAATGAAAAAAAAAAAAAAAAAAATCAGATGCTACACAATGTTACATACAATTCTTTCCAGGAGAAATATATGTGATCTAGATAGTGGACTGGTTTCAGAGTCTATGGCAGCCATATATATATGTATACACACACACACACACACACACACACACACACACACACACACACACATAATGGGGATAATATAAATTTTGGCTTAGCACAATGATGATGAGATAAAGTGAAAATGAGATGTCTTCCAGATCTTTGCTAATCATGTAATAAATTAATGGCCCCCAAAGGACCATTGTTGCATATTATTTGTTCTACAGAGGCACCAGAAAGTCCTGCATTTGGGATCAAGGTCTTTGGCTCAGACTGTTGATGAGGCACCAATCTGAAGACCCCCGAAGCAACCTTATAATAAAGCAGTCATCATGACTCATCACTGAGGAAAATAACAAAAACAGGACATGATTTCCAGGATAAGAATTCTAAAGAATGAGAAAAGCACCAAGAGGCAGAATGTGAGATAGATTAAAATATGGATTGCAGGCAAAGAGATATAATTGATACCAGGATGTCTGTAGCTTATCCTATGCTGAGTCCTGACCAGTAATTGGTTCACAAGGATAAAGATACTGGGTTGAGCCAGGTATTATCAATAAATACATATGACTATACCCTGTATTGTCAATAGTACCACCATATATCATGACTAACCTTCAGAAGATTATTCAAAGTATGTGCCTTATCTCATTTACTTCATGAATTCGGTGAGCCCCATATTATATGTGTAAATCTTGTTTAAGATGAAGAACCTCTATCCACACATTTAGGAAGTTATATATTCCAATGGATCTCATATTTTTTTAAGACAATAACCTATGTAAAACAAGAATTCAGGAATAAAGAAGTTTATATTTGATGATTCTTTTCAATATGCAAGTAAGTTTTCCCTGAGACATTTGAGATAAATTTATGTATTAACAGCAACTATTGAACAAATACTTGGCAGACATGAATTAATTCATGTTCTGTTCTGCATCATCTCATAGTCTAATTCTTTAGCCAAGTCTATGCTAAAATTCAAAGTAACAATATGTTTTTTTAAAGCTATTTTTGAGTAGTGAGGAAATATATACTGAGTGCCTGAAAGGTAAACTGTGTTATATATCATATCCTAAATATGCCAAGGACAAGTGATTTTAATTTGCTCACTTAGTAAACTCTTTGGAATTTCAAATGTATTTTAAACAAGCTGGTGATTGAGAATATGCATTTTATTAGTGTGATTAAATATGACACTTTCATCTATTGCAGTTTCGGCCAGTCCTAGCTTCATGACTCATCTGTAAGAAATGGAATAATTACATATACATATCATGTGCCCTAAACAATTTTTCCTATATCTCATTGAAATTCTGTCACAATTCATCAGTATTTAAATACCATATGGTAATGGTACTCTAAGAGATGTCTTCAAAGAAAAATAAAAAATAGGCTTAACAGCATGTATTCATCCTTGGGGAGCTCCGTATCTCTTTGATTCAAGAAAGAAATACATAAATTTATGGAATGGACTAAAAATTCCATAATTTAAATCATTGGTTACATCATGTGGAAATAAAGTCTAAAGGTATTAAGCTGCTCACAAATCATAGGTATATATTTTATATGGTCTGTCAATATGTTGGTAGTAAATCTTTACATGGAGAGGAATTGATGAGGTGGAAATTAAAAGAAGGCCAAAGATTTCTTGCTATTCTGCAAGTACCTTTGAAATTATGAAAGGCATATTCTTTTGAATATCACTTTTAAAAAGCAGTTATCCACATCTAATCCACATTCTGAAAGCTATTATGGAATTTCTCAGAACAGTCTGGATTCTAGTGCCTTATCATTCCCATCTTTCACTGACAGTAGAGACTTTTGAATAGGAAACTCTGATTTTATTCATTAGTTAAAATTTTCCAGCACTAATTATTCAAGTAATACTAAGTACTAGAAAAAGAATAATTTTTTCTGTTTTAACAATTGAGATTATTTTACTGGAAAAAAGTTTTTAAACTATTGAAATAATTACTTAAATTCATAACCTTTTAATGTGCAGAAATTTGAAAAACAAAAGTCATCAGATCTGAAATGTATTACCAATTTCCTATAATATCATGTACTCTATAATGAACTATACAATGTGCTGTAACTTAATAAAAGAACATTTGGACTTAAGTGTTGATCTAAATGTTTAAAACCATAATTTCCCTTTACAGAGTAGGATTACTGATAAAGTGTGGATTTTTAAAGGCAACAAAAGTAACTTCTTAATGAGATCCAATATAATGAAATTACTCCCATAGCAGAGGTAGCAGAGGTAAAACATTGTCTATATCTAGCATAAATACCTAAATGAAGGTGATGTGCAGTTTTGTCAATAAATGTTGCTCCATTTACAAGCTTATTTAAGAGGGAACACCCATTTTTCTCTCTCACCTATTCTTACAATAATAAAACCCTTTTATTTTCTGACAAGAGTACTTTCTCCACTTTTGATTGGATCTCACCACTTACCCCATTCTCAAAGTCTTCAAGTCTGTTAATCCTGCCTCTCTATATTACTATAATCATAGTGTTATTGGACTCGTCCTAGATTATCAACATCAGCATTAATCTATGATCTATTGTCCCAAACTAATCTCTTCTGTGAAAAACTTTGGATTTGGAAGGGATGGGGAGCATGATTTATATCACTGCTCCTTGTTTTCCTCCTGTTTCTGTGAATTTGTCTGTGTTGCTTACTGCTCTTTCTGCACAAAACCTCCACATATCTGGATTCCCCTGGGTAACAACATGAGCTTACTTCTTTCATCCCTGAAAATTCTAGCCAGTGATATAAAAAGTTTCCCTGAATTTAGAGTTCAACTATCTGCTGAAGTTACCCTCATTAATTTATCCATCACAGAGTCCTCATATTGATGCTTTCTTTGAATGTCTCCATGGTCTTTCCAAAGTGATCAATCTGTTAGCAATTCTATTCATTTTATAGTCAAAATATTTGTTTCACTCATCCTCTGTTACTCATCTTACATTCATAAATTTCGTTCACACCACTATCATCTTTTACATAAATTCTACCAATAGCATCCAAACTTCTATCCCCAGCTCTCTTCATCTTACTTCCCAACATTTTTTCTTCATCTTACTTCCCAATATTTCCCTCATTTCAGGCAGATTCTTTACCGTTTGAGCCACCAGGGAAACCCTGTACCTACAGATTATCATTAGAACTAATAGTGTTAGCCACTCAGTCGTGTCCGACTCTCTGTGACCCCACAGATTGTAATCTGCCAGGCTTCTCTATTCATGGCATTCTCCAGGCAAGAGTACCGGAGTGGGTTGCCATCCCCTTCTCTAGAGGGTCTTACTGACCTAGGGATGAAAAATGGGTTTCCTGTATTGCAAGCAGATTCTTTACCACCTGAGCTACAGGCAAGTCCAACAATTTTTATCCAGTTGCAAAAGGAAGCTTAAGATATATATGTCACCATAATTTTTTTGCAGATTAAGTGTTTTAGTGATTTCTCATTATACTTAGAATCAAGTCATATTACTTATTCTGGTCTGAAAATTCCTGCATAATTTCCCTATCATTCCAACTGTGCTTTAGGCACTCTAATGACTTTGGGATTCTGAAATAAGCCAAGTTCTTTCAGCCTCAGGACACTTGCAAATGGTGCATACCATAACTAGAATGTTCTCTTCATTCCATCATCAAATAGCTAGCATCTTCTAATTCACTTTCTGTCATACCTTATATTTTAACTCTTTGAAAAGCTTGTCATGACCTCTGTCCCTAAAACAGCAGTTCTTTCACCTTGATTATATTCTCTATTGAGTTTTGTTGTTGTTTTATTTTTTTAATTTATTTTTTTTATTTTATTTTTTAACTTTACAATATTGTATTGGTTTTGTTGTTTTAGTTGCTAACTTGTGTCTGACTCTTTTGCAACCCATGAGACTTAGCCCACCAGGCTCCTCTGTCCATGGGATTTCCCAGGCAAGCATATTGGAATGAATTGCCATTTCCTTCCTGACTCAGGGATTGAACCTATGTCTCTTGCACTGAAAACAAATTCTTTAGCACTGACCCACCAGGGAAGCCTATATATACATATTTATCCCCCACTGGACTGTAAGCTTTATTTTGCTGGATACCTGATCTATTTTTGTTATCCATAAAAATCTCAGTCCCTAAGATAGAGTAAGCACAGTATTCTTAGAGTTGTAACTATTTCATTGAAACAGAAATTAAACTATACTTAGAATATTAGCATTTCTTATTATTTATTTACATTATTATTGTTATGTTTGTAAATTCTCATGGATTATGTCAAAACAATCAATAAGCACTTAATACTTTACACATTCAAGCCTATACATTTATGTGGAAAGTATATGATTTTTAGGTATATAAGAAATATGAGCTGTCATATTTTAATAAATACATTTTATGTATTACAAGTTTTGTTAGGATTTGATACAAAAACCTGTCATTTTATAACCTGTTTAGCTAGAAAAGGTATATAGTGTTAGTTATTCACAAAAAGATATTCCATATTAACAAAAAATATTAACTAGGCTATTTTAAGAAGAAAAAGAATATTATCATCTTTATTTCTAGAGTTGCATTTGGATTTTGGAAAATTGTTGTTTCAAGAACTAATATTTTAATTTCTACATTATACTAAAAATGCTGAAGTGATGAATTTTCATGCTTTAGAAAACTCCCCTATCTTTTAACCTCCCGACGTATATTTTCATCTCTGTCAACCTTGTACATTTAAGTTTAAAACACTCTCATTTGGAATAACAATTTATGTTCAATATATATGCATTTTTATGTGCAATATAATTATTTTGCACAATACAATATTATGTGTGTATTTTTGTTGTGTTTAGGATACAATAGACAAAGTAGTGATCCCTGTCTTTGTGGATTTATAATCTTGGGGAAATCTGACAATAAGACACTAACTTTAGAAATGAATTTGTTGCATACTATGTTAGAAGTTTTCACAGCTATTTCACAAATAGCTGTGAAAAGAAGAGAAGCGAAAAGAAAAGAAGAAAAGGAAAGATATAAGCATCTGAATGCAGAGTTACAAAGAAGAGCAAGAAGAGATAAGAAAGCCTTCCTCAGCAATCAATGCAAAGAAATAGAGGAAAACAACAGATCGGGAAATACTAGAGATCTCTTCAAGAAAATTAGAGATACCAAGGGAACATTTCATGCAAAGATGGGCTCTATAAAGGACAGAAATGGTATGGACCTAACAGAAGCAGAAGATATCAAGAAGAGGTGGCAAGAATACACAGAAGAACTGTACAAAATTGATCTTCACGACACAGATAATCACGATGGTGTGATCACTGACTTAGATCCAGACATCCTGGAATGAGAAGTCAAATGGGCCTTAGAAAACATCACTACGAACAAAGCTAGTGGAGGTAATGGAATTCCAGTTGAGTTATTTCAAATCCTGAAAGATGATGTTGTGAAAGTGCTACACTCAATAAGCCAGCAAATTTGGAAAACTCAGCAGTGGCCACAGGACTGGAAAAGGTCAGGTTTCATTCTAATCCCAAAGAAAGGCAATGCCAAAGAATGCTCAAACTACCACACAATTGCACTCATCTCACATGCTAGTAAAGTAATGCTCAAAATTCTCCAAGCCATGCTTCAGCAATATGTGAACCGTGAACTTCCTGATGTTCAAGCTGGTTTTAGAAAAGGCAGAGGAACCACAGATCAAATTGCCAACATCCGCTGGATCATTGAAAAAGCAAGAGAGTTCAGGAAAGCGTCTATTTCTGCTTTATTGACTATGCCAAAGCCTTTGACTGTGTGAATCACAATAAACTGTGGAAAATTCTGAAAGAGATGGGAATAGCAGACCACCTGACCTGCCTCTTGAGAAACCTGTATGCAGGTCAGGAAGCAACAGTTAGAACTGGGCATGGAACAACAGACTAGTTCCAAATAGGAAAAGGAGTACATCAAGGCTGTATATTGTCACCCTGTTTATTTAACTTATATGCAGAGTATATAATGAGAAACGCTGGCCTGGAAGAAGCACAAGCTGGAATCAGGATTGCTGGGAGAAATATCAATCACCTCAGATATGCAGATGACACCACCCTTATGGCAGAGAGTGAAGAGGAACTAAAAAGCCTCTTGATGAAAGTGAAAGTGGACAGTGAAAAAGTTGGCTTAAAGCTCAACATTCAGAAAATGAAGATCATGGCATCCAGTGCCATCACTTCATGGGAAATAGATGGGGAAACAGTGGAAACAGTGTCAGACTTTATTTTTGGGGGCTCCAAAATCACTGCAGATGGTGACTGTAGCCATGAAATTAAAAGACGCTTATTCCTTGAAGGAAAGTTATGTCCAACCTAGATAGCATATTGAAAAGCAGAGACATTACTTTACCAACAAAGGTCCGTCTAGTCAAGGCTATGGTTTTTCCTGTGGTCATGTATGGATGTGAGAGTTGGACTGTGAAGAAGGCTGAGTACCAAAGAATTGATGCTTTTGAACTGTGGTGTTTGAGAAGACTCTTGAGAGTCCATCCAACCAGTCCATTCTGAAGGAGATCAGCCCTGGGATTTCTTTGGAAGGAATGATGCTAAAGCTGAAACTCCAGTACTTTGGCCACCTCATGAGAAAAGTTGACCCCTTGGAAAAGACTCTGATGCTGGGAGGGATTGGGGGCAGGAGGAGAGGGGATGACAGAGGATGAGATGGCTGGATGGCATCACTGACTCCATGGACGTGAGTCTGAGTGAACTCCAGGAGTTTGTAATGAACAGGGAGGCCTGGTGTGCTGCAATTCACAAAGAGCCACGATTGAGCGACTGAACTAAACTGAACTGATGTTAGAAGCTAAGTGTTATGAAAAAATGTACAGAGCTATGAAGAAATATCCCACATCCAAGGTAAGAGAAACCCAAGTAAGACAGTAGGCATTGAGAGAGGGCATCAGAGGGAAGACAAACTGAAACATCACAGACAACTAGCCAATCTGATCACGCAGACTACAGCCTTGTCTAACTCAATGAAACCAAGCCATGCCATGTGGGGCCACTCAAGATGGACGGGTCATGGTGAAGAGATTTGACTTTATGTGGTCCACTGGAGAAGGGAATGGCAAACCATTTCAGTATTCTTGCCTTGAGAACCCCGTGAACAGTATGAAAAGGCAAAATGATAGGACACTGAAAGATGAACTCCCCAGGTGGGTAGGTGCCCAATAAGCTACTGGAGATCAGTGGAGAAATGACTTCAGAAAGAATGAAGAGATGGAGCCAAAGCAAAAAAACACTGAGTTGTGGATGGGACTGGTGATAGAAGCAAGGTTTGATAATGTAAAGAGCAATATTGCATAAAAACCTGGAATGTTAGGTCCATGAATCAAAGCAAATTGGAAGTAGTCAAATAGGAGATGACAAGAGTGAACGTCAACATTCTAGGAATCAGTGAACTAAAATGGACTAGAATGGGTGAATTTAACTCAGATGACCATTATATCTACTACTGTGGGCAGGAATCCCTTAGAAGAAATGGAGTAGCCATCATGGTCAACAAAAGAGTCTGAAATACAGTACTTGGATGCAATCCAAAAATGACAGAATGATCTCTGTTCATTTCCAAGGCAAACCATTCAATATCATGGTAATCCAAGTCTATGCCCCGACCAATATCACTGAAGAAGCTGAAGTTGAACAGTTCTGTGAAGACCTACAAGATCTTCAAGAACTAACACCCAAAAAAGATATCCTTTTCATTATAGGGGAATGGAATGCAAAAGTAGGAAGTCAAGAAACACCCGGAGTAACAGGCAAATTTGGCCATGGAGTACAGAATGAAGCAGGGCAAAGGCTAATAGAGTTCTGCCAAGAGAACGCATTGGTCATAGCAAACACCCTCTTCCAACAACACAAGAGAAGACTCTACACATGGACATCACCAGATGGTCAACACCGAAATCAGACTGATTATATTCTTTGCAGCCAAAGGTGGAGAAGTTCTATACAGTCAGCAAAAACAAGACCAGGAGCTGACTATGGCTCAGATCATGAACTCCTTATTGCCAAATTCAGACTGAAATTGAAGAAAGTGGACAAAACCACTGGACTATTCAGGTATGACCTAAATCTAATCCCTTATGACTATACAATGGAAGTGAAAATAGATTTAAGGGACTAGATCTGATAGACAGAGTGCCTGATGAACTATTGATGGAGGTTCATGACATTGTACAAGAGACAGGGAGCAAAACCATCCCCAAGAAAAAGAAATTCAAAAAAGCAAAATGGCTCTCTGAGGAGGCCTTAAAAATAGCTGTGAAAAGAAGGGAAGCAAAAAGCAAAGGAGAAAAGGAAAGATATACCCATGTGAATGTAGTGTTTCTAAGAATAGCAAGGAGAGATAAGAAAGCCTTCCTCAGTGATCAATGCAAAGAAATAAAGGAAAACAATAGAATGGGAAAGAGTAGAGATCTCTTCAATAAAATTAGAGATAGCAAGTGAACATTTCATACAAAGATGGGCTCAATAAATGACAGAAATGGTAGTGACCTAACAGAAGCAGAAGATATTAAGAAGTGGTGGCAAGAATACACACAAGAACTGTACCAAAAAAGAAAAACCTTCATGATCCAAATAATAATGATGGTGTGATCACTCATTTATAGCCGGACATCTTGGAATGTGATGTCAAGTGGGCCTTAGGAAGCATCACTATGTACAAAGCCAGTGGAGGTGATGGAATTCCAATTGAGCTATATCAAATCCTGGAAGATGATGCTGTGAAAGTGCTGCACTCAATATGCCAGCAAATTTGGAAAACTCAGCAGTGACCACAGGACTGGAAAAGGTCAGTTTTCATTCCAATCCCAAAGAAAGGCAATGCCAAAGAATGCTCAAACTACTGCACAGTTGCACTCATCTCACATGCTAGTAAAGTGAGGCTTAAAATTCTCCAAGCCAGGCTTCAGCAATACTTGATCTGTGAACTTCTAGATGTTCAAGCTGATTTTAGAAAAGGCAAAGGAACCAGAGATCAAATTGCCAACATCCACTGGATCATCGAAAAAGCAAGAGAGTTCCAGAAAAACATCTACTTCTGTTTTATTGACTATGCCAAAGCCTTTGACTGCGTGCATCACAATAAATTGTGGAAAATTCTGAAAGAGATGGGAATACCAGACCACCTGACCTGCCTCTTGAGAAATCTGTATGCAGGTCAGGAAGCAACTGGACATGGAACAACAGACTGGTTTCAAATAGGAAAAGGAGTATGTCAAGGCTGTATATTGTCACCCTGCTTATTTAACTTTTATGCAGAGGACATATCATGAGAAATGCTGGGCTGGAATAAACACAAGCTGGAATCAAGATTGCCGGGAGAAATATCAATAACCTCAGATATGCAGATGACACCACCCTTATGGCAGAACGTGAAGAAGAACTAAAGAGCCTCTTGATGAAGGTGGAAGAGGAGAGTAAAAAAGTTGGCTTAAAGCTCAACATTCAGAAAACTAAGATCATGGCATCTGGTCCCATCACTTCAGGGCAAATAGATGGGGAAACAGTGTCAGACTTTATTTTTCTGGGCTCCAAAAATCACTGCAGATGGTGATTGCAGCCATTAAATTAAAAGACGCTTTCTCCTTGGAAGGAAAGTTATGACCAACTTAGCATATTCAAAAGCAGAGACATTACTTCGCCAACAAAGGTCTGTCTAGTCAAGGCTATGGTTTTTCCAGTGGTCATGTATGGCTGTGAGATTTGGACTATAAAACTGAGTGCAGAAGAATTGATGCTTTTAAACTGTGATATTGGAGAAGACTCTTGAGAGTACTTTGGATTGCAAGGAGATCCAACCACTCCGTTGTAAAGCAGATCAGTCCTGGGTGTTCACTGGAAGGACTGAGGTTGAAGCTGAAACTCCAATATTTTGGCCACCTGATGTGAAGATCTAACTCATTTGAAAAGAGCCTGATGCTGGGAAAGATTGAGGTCAGGAGGAGAAGGGGACGACAGAGGATGAGATGGTTTGATTTCATCACCGACTCAATGGACATGGGTTTGGGTGGACCCTGGGAGTTGGTGATGAACAGGGAGGCCTGGGGTTCTGTGGTTCATGGGATCACAAAGAGTCAGACAGGGCTGAGTGACTGAACTGAACTGAAGTGATATGTACTACAGGATAAGAGGAATCTGGAGAACTAGGCTTGGAGAGAGGAGTGGGTTGATCCTCTTATCTGTTGAGCGTAGTAATCCACTTTGAGAATAAAGATGTACTTTGAACAAATACTTGAAGGAGATAGGGAATTTAAACCTGGAAACATCTGTGGGAAGAGATGTTCATAGAGGTTAGGGAATAGCCAGGTCAAGGCTGAAAGGTAAGAACTAGCTAGGCATACTGACAGAACATGAAGGCCTGTGTGCTTGTGAGATGGGAATCTGGGTTCTTGTCCATGGAGCCGAAGAATGAAACCCAGGAACATGTAACCACTCTTGGTAGCAAGCAAATAAAATTTATTAAAGAGGAGAAAAGTACAAAGCTCTCAGCATAGCCACTGAGAGGGGATAAAGGGTCCCTGAAAGGTGGGGCTTACAGCACTTTTTAAATCCTTAATCCTTTTTAAATTCTTCCTTAAATCAGGTTATCTTCCCTGGTGGCTCAGCTGCTAAAGAATCTGCCTGCAATGCAGGAGATCCTGGCTCAATTCCTGGGTCAGGAAGATCCCCTGGAGAAGGGAAGGCTACCCACTCCAGTATTCTCGTTTGGAGAATTACATGGACTGTATAGCCCATGGGATCACAAAAAGTTGGACATGACTAAGTGACTTTCATTTTCCCTTTACATCAGGTTATTTTTAACCAATCAATTTAAAGGTCAAGATACTTAACATCTTTATGGCTTTTCTTGATCCTTGGATTAAGTCACCACCCTTTTTCATGCCCCCTGGTCATTATACCAAGGACCAGATGTATGGGTTTAAGATTAATGATCACCAGTTGTTTTTCCCTCAGGCACATGGAAGTTAATTACTGCCCTTCCCTGGATCTGAGTGCTGAAAATTTATCAGACCAAGGACACATTCCAGTAAGTCAGGACAATGGAGGGGAATGTTTACTGAAAACAAGACCCAGGTATCAGAGTTCTACACTGCCTAGTAATTTCTGCCTCACTTGGAATGCAGTGACTAAAAGAATTTTAGCAGGTAATTTCAGAGAGAAGTTATAATCAAGGTTCTTAAACATTGTTGTGGACTTTAGCTTTTACTCTGAGTAAATTTGAGAGCTTTTCCAAAAATTTATTGGAGGAGTGACATGATTCTGTGCTGTGTGTGCTTGGTTGCCATCATGTCTGACTCTTTGTGATCCCATGCATTGTAGCCCACCAGACTCCTATGGTCATGGGGATTCTCCAGGCAAGAATCCTAGAGTAGGTTGCCATGCCCTCCTCCAGGGAATCTTCCCAACCCAGGGACTGAACCCAGGTCTTCCACATTGCAGACAGATTTTTTACCATCTAATAATGTTTTTAAAAAATCACTGAACTGCCTAGTTGAGAATGCAGTGGTTGGGGAAAATCAAATAGAATTGGCAGGCCAAATATAAAGTATAACTGTAATCCACACAAGATAGAACTGTTTTTTACAATAGGGAGTTTATAGTGGATGTGAATAAAAGTACTCAGGTTCTGAATATATTTTGTGGTTGTAATGAATAGATTTCAACAGTATTTTCTGATACTAGCATGTTTCCTAGTCTAGAATGTATATAGTACCAGTGTATCAAGTTTTTTATCAAAGTTTTTGATCTGAGTAAGTGGAAGACTAGATTTGCAATAAGTTGAATGTTATGGGAAAGGATGAACGTGGAGAAGTTTTTGTCTGCTTGTGTTGGCAGGGGGAGTGACTTCATCTCATCTTTAGACATGTTGAGTTTGAGATGTCCTATTTGACTGCAGGCATGAAATTAAAAGATGCATGCTCCTTGGAAGAAAAGCAATGACAAACCTAGACAGTGTATTAAAAAGGAGAGACATCACTTTGCTGACAAAGGTGATACAGTCAAAGCTATGGTTTTTCCAGTAGTCACATATGGATATGAGAGTTGGACCATAAAGAAGCCTAAACACCAAAGAATTGATGCTTTCAAACTGTGGTGCTCAACTCTTGAGTCCCAAAACCTAAACAGCAAAGAATTGGTGCTTTCAAACTGTGGTGCTCAACTCTTGAGAGTCCCTTGGACAGTAAAGATATCAAACCAGTCAATCCTAATGGAAATTTACCCTGAATATTCATTGGGAGGACTGATGCTGAAGCTGAAGCTCCAATACTTTGCATCTGATATGGGGAGCTAACTCATTGGGAAAAACCCTGACACTTGGCAAGAAAGAAGACAGGAGGAGAAGGGGATGGCAGAGGATGAGGTGGTTGGATGGCATCGTTTATTCAATTGACATGAGTTTGGGCAAACTCCAGGATACAGTGAAGGACATGGAAGCTTGACGTGCTTCAGTCCATGGGGTTGCAAAGAGTTGGACATGACTGAGCAACTGAACTGAGTGAGCCTAAATTGATACCTGATATATAATAAGCACTAAATAAATGTTTATTACTTTTAAGTTGAATTATCGGTTTCTAAACAATGAATGTCAACTCGCTATAAAATTGTTGCTGCTGTTCAGTTGCTCAGTCCAATTTAATCTGGAAATTCTCCAGTTTGTTTTTGTAAGAATGAGAGCTATATCCTCCTGCCAATTTCTATATCCTCTGCAGGAACCCTCTTTATTCTTAAAATACTGGATATTTTCCTAAATAAAGTTCTATTTAAAATTTTGCTTATTAGTTATCCATCATTCTGATTTTTTGTGTTTTGTTCTCCCCCACCTCTAACAAATGGTACAGATGAAAAAATATAGTCATCTTCATCTTTCTAAGCAAAGTCCACAAATATTGCCTCAAGAGAAAAGAATATTGGAGTTATGAGTTTAATTTTCAGAAGAACTTATACCCAAAATAGGCAAAAGTGGTTACTTTGTGGGGTCCACTGAAATAATAGACTTTGTTTCACTTTTTATTTTTATTGTTTTGTAGGGATTGATTCTTTTAACATTGTGTATTATTACCACATTAGACTGACCAGGGGATCTAATTGAAAGTGAAAAACAACAAGTTATGAGTGAGGTAAAGCCAGAGAATTGATGCTTTTGAACTGGGGTGTTGGAGAAGACTCTTGAGAGTCTCTTGGACTGCAAGGAGATCCAACCGGTCCATCCTAAAGGAGATCAGTCCTGGGTGTTCTCTGGAAGGACTGATGCTAAAGCTGAAACTCCAATATACTTTGGCCACCTCATGAGAAGAGTTGACTCATTGGAAAAGACTCTGATGCTGGGAGGGATTGGGGGCAGGAGGAGAAAGGGACGACAGAGGATGAGATGGCTGTATGGCATCACCAACTCAATGGACATGAGATTGAGTGAACTCCAGGAGTTGGTGATGGACAGGGAGACCTGGCGTGCTGCAATTCATGGGGTCGCAAAGAGTCGGACATAACTGAGCAATTGAACTGAACTGAAAGCAAGGTCTGAGGATTTACAGAAAAAAGAGACAACCTCTGAGTTTTCCCAGGGTTAAAATCCAATTAGCAGAGGCAACAAGATAGAGTAATATCAATAATCATGAAATAAAACTAAATAGATTATTCAAGGATCAGTCAGAGAAAGCTTCAAATAAGAACATGAACTTAAAATGTACCATTTTATTATGTTTCTCATCTCTGTCTCCAATATAATACTGCATAATATGGTAACAGCTATCTGCATAATGCAGGTTTGGGCACAAGTATTTTAGCGTAAGCTAGGGGAAAAATTGTTGCTATTGATTTGTCATTTCATGATACTTATAACCTTAAAATACATGAATTTTTGAACATATATATAAAATTTGCTGACAATGATAATTGTCTTTCACATCTATATTGAAAATTATTACCATGAGCATGTTACTATAGATTTAAGTTGTTAGGCAATAAGATGTACTGTGTGTCTATTTTATAAGTAGTCATGCTGGATCAATTGACCTAAAGTACTTATGAATAATGAACATATATGGGAATAACTAAATCACTCTACAACTGAAACTAACACAACATTGCTAATCAACTGTACACCAGTATAAAATAAAAAGTTAAAAAAAAATAATGAATCAAGATATTGTTTTTTCATCAACACTATAAGATACTAGAGGTAATTATTTTCAGCCTTGAAAATTGCTAGCAAAACTAAATCAATGACACATCTCTACTTTTTAATAAAGCAGAAATTAGTGCAGCCTCTATATAAATACTTTTTTTTATGATTACTTACACATTTAAGTAAGGAAAGGAACTATCAAACAAGAAGCACAAAGGTGATAGGTATTGCACACGAAATTGAAATAACCATCAAATAATGTATTATATACCAATTCTATTTATAACATTTTAGCTTATACTAGAAACACTAATTCATCAATGTTGTACACTATTTGAGAGCTCTGGCAGAGTCAGCAAATGATTAGAAAGCACATGTAGTCTTACTGGATGAGAATTGAGAATGTGATATTTATGTTAAAATAAAGTATAACAGTTTATAGTGTCTAGTTTTATAACATGTATGTTCATAATTATAATAAAAGCTATTTGTTTGAGTCATTAGACTTCACATAAATTGGTTGCAACCTGGGGACCAAAATTTTATGACTTGCTTGAATTATTATTCTATAGTTAGTACTGACTGCTTAAATGAATCAGTGAATCATAAAAATGTAGGGCTGGGAGCCATCTCAAAGTCACCTTTTCCAACCGTGCAGAAGCAATCGAAACAAATGGAGTCTATCTCATGGCTATCTGTCTTGTCATTAAAAATTTCCCTTAAGAGAAATTTACCAATCTCCCTGGGTACATGGCTCTGAGGTCTGATTGGCCTGATTACCTTGAAACTAAGTCTGCTTTTTGACTAAAAAAATGTCAAAAATATTTAAAAGCTTTTTGGAAAGCTTATTTCTTTACTCTTTATATTCAGTATAACACTGGAAATAAAAAAGAGAATGGAGCACACAGGATGTTTAGGGCAGTGAAAATACTCTGTACAATACTGGAATCATGGGTGCATGTCATTAGAATTTTGTCCAAACCCACAGAATGTACAACACCAAGAATGAGCCTTAAGGCAAACTACAGATTGTAGGTGGTTAGGATGTTCATCAATTGTGACAAATATACTTCTCTGGTAAGTGATATTGATAACAGAGGAGGCTCTTCATGTGTGGAGGCTGGGGGTACAGAAACCTCTGTAGCTTCTTTTAAATTTTGCCAAAAACCTAAAACTGTTCTAAAAATTGTCTTTTTAAAAATGAGAGAGACTTTTTGTCTTTGCTTAAGGTCATCTCCATGTATATACACCGTGCCCTCCATTCAATTCTTTCCTCCTTTCTCTCACACTGTATCTCTCCCCAAATTCCTTCCAATCACACTTTCTTCTCTGGCTATTTTATAGTCAAGTTTTTCTAGTCCCCAAAACAAATTTTCCTTAACCTATGGTAACCATTAAAGCTATAAGTCCTATCTATACTTTCAAGTTAATCACACCTTCATTTACTAAATTTTTCTAGAGATTGTTCAACTCTTGGCGGCCCCATAGACTGAAACCTGCCAGGCTACTCTACCCATGGGATTTCCCAGGCAAGAATACTGGAGTGGCCATTTCCTTCTCTAGGTGATCTTCCTGATCCAGGGTTAAAATCAACGACTCTTGCATCTCCTGCATTGGCAGGCTGCATTCATGTCCCTAATATCCATCCTAATTCTTAATTCTTTATTTTGATCATTATTCACTCATAAAACAATCCTTTCTGAATTTTATTAAGTTCCAAAAACCAACGGTGGCTGGAAGAAAAATGAGATAATCACAGGTGGGAGGTAGCAAAAACAAGGCTTGTTGTCATGATTCTGTTACAATTTTTTTCTTTAAAGATCATTGATAATAGTGTAATTGTTATGTCTAACAGGTTTTATTCAGTGCACTGACTTGCTCTTTTTGGAATGTGTGACCCAATTGACTCTTTCTTGACAATTTTTCCTGCCTTGGCTTCCATGAATGTAAATCTTGCATGGACCACAGGAAGCATTTTGGCACACTGCATGCATGAAACAAAAATAAAGTAGCTAATACAAAACACTTTAACTCAATTCCTTATCTGTACTGCTTTTGACATCTAGATTTTTTTGCAAAATGACAACATCAGATGGTCTTTCTGCCTCTTGACACAACTCTACTGCGTAGACAAGCTCTCAACTTGAATCTCAAATGATCCCCTTTATATTTTTATGATACTTCACAATTTAAACTTGTCTGTCGTTCTTTGATCTGATGAATCTCTAGGACACATGGCCACAGAATTACCTTTAAAGACATTAGTGGTCATGTCATTTACTTGCCTAACATTTAAATATCTTCCCAGTACCAAGAGGCTGTACTGCTGTCATTCTGTTCTGGATGAGATACTGAGAGATGCCAGACAACTGAAACATTGGCCCCACTGTTGTGTAAAGACTCCATAATCTTCAATGCATACTCATATATTTTTATTCTTTATAACTTTAGGAGAATTTGTGAAGGCAAAAAGTAGTAAACAGAACCAGATTAAGAATGTGGTTAATGAGCTCTTAATGAGAGGTCATAATAAAAACTTGCAAGTTAAACAGAAAAAAAATGACTCTCTCTATATAATTTTTCCCATTCTGACTTAAAATTACATATTTTCACCTCTCTTCACACCCTCAGTAAACAGAGAGAATGTTGCTATGCACAAACATATACATGCTAACACACACAAACAATAGCTCAGTGACAACAAGGATAAAGTCTTGTTCACTCCTCTGTACCAAGACATAGCCCCATGGTTGGCATGTATTAAATGATTATTGGCTTTAGATTTCATGGATATATAAAGGAAACAAATGATGTTATTGCATATATCTTCTCAGTACTTTAAGAAAAGATAGTTTAGAAGAATGCTATCTATACAGCCCCTAGCTTGTATAGAATATCAGATGTTATCTATGCAACTGAGTACTATTAATGTTGCTCATATGCAGGTCCAAACTAGAAACAGAGTTCTTATTTAAATTCTCTTGGCTGAAGTAAAAATCAGACTCAAGATCAGACAATATTCCAATTATTCTGTTCAATGGCATTGATAAGTTTTATTTATACATGAGCTATCCACCCTCCCCTTTCCAGTCAAATTATTAGTTGTGATTTCTTTGGTATTTTCAGTTCCAGCTCACATGTCCTCACTCAACTGTCTCTTTAGATCACTCCTATGGAATTTTGTTTTTGCCTGTGTTGTAGAGAAACGAATAGCTGCTTGAATTTGCAAAGACATTTTTTTTTTCCCTAGCTTCATCACTTCTTAGTTGTGTTAATATAAAAAATACTTTTTTAAACCATATTTTTATCTGCAAATTTGAATATTTCCTTCTCTAGGTAAGAGTGATCGCAGGTGTTTTTGATTGACAGTCTGCATGTGGATGCTTGGGGTGCTGTGCAGGGGAGAAAACTGTGCCATGTGGTTTCCAGATTATTGTTAAAAATATATCTTCAAAATCTCTTCTTTCCCAAAACTATGAGAAATAGTATTGATAATGACATTCCTAAACTTCTGCAAGTACTGTAGCTTTGAACACAAAAATGTATGCAAATAGATTTTGCACAGAAAGGTCTATTTTGGGCATCTGCTCTCATCTCCAAGAGCTGACCATTTTCATTGATAAGGATGCATCAGGAGAAAGCCTACACAATATCTTAACAATGGAAATTACATCAAACATGTACTTAAACTAAGTTTTTCCATTACCAAATTGTATCTTAAGAGTATGAATCAAAGAGATAAGAATCAAAGATGACTGTGAAAAAAGTTAAATAAATTCTTTTACTGCACTTATGCTCTAGAGTCTGTGATGGGGTATCTTTCCATGACTTCATATAATGTAGCACTTACATATCACATCAGAATAAGTTCCTTTCAAGCATACATTTGAAGAACAGGTCATGGATTCAGAAACTTTTTTTTTTGAGGATGTTGTGCACATCAATTTGAAGGCATTTCTAAAACAAGAAAACAGCTTTGAGCTCTTACCTACATGTTCAGTATGTCAGATCTACTTTCCAGCTAGGTGTTTGAACAGGTGTGTATGTATGTGTTTGATATTATAATACGAGAGAGTATTGTGTCAACATCTGAAAACAGACTCAGAAGAGTAAACAAAATGTTATATGTATATATACACACACATATATGTATGTGTAATATTATCAGTGAATGATGAAGGTACAGTTATTTTATAGTTGCGTTATTATTAAAATATTATAGTTTTAACTGAAAATTAATATGTATTCCATTTAAAAAAATAAGTGGGATGATTTACATATATTCCTTTGCAGTCTGGATTTTCAAAGAGAAACTAAAAAGAAAACAAGAAAAGAATGAATAACAGAAGGAATCTTCCCAATCCAGGGATTGAACCTGGGTCTCCTGCATTGGAGGCTGATTCTTTACCATTTCAGCCACCAGGAAAGTCAACAGAAACAGACAAGAGGTAAAATTATGAAAGCAGAGAAGAATATTCTCTCACATTTTTAGTGTTAACTTTAAGATTTATTTTAGGTATTTCTGTAAACCCTGGCCTTTTCCCCAAAGACTATAATTTATTTCTCTAAATTTTCATGGTATTATTGTTAACCAAGTTAAAACATAAGGATTGACAAAGCAATTGTAAGCTTAAAGCTTCTGTGCTCTAAAAATTTAACTGCAAAAAAATTTATGCATCAGAGCAAACACACATGCAATGCTATTTGTCCACATCTACTTAATTCCTTGTGCATCTTCCCAAGTGATTCTTTGAGGCAATAACTTAAAGAAGCCATGGGAGGGACTTACCTGGTGTTCCAGAGGTTAAGAATCTGTTTCCCAGTGCAGGGGACTTGAGTAAAATCCCTGGCCCAAGAACTAAGATCCTACATACTGTGAGGCAACTAAGTGCTACAATTACTGAGCCCTCAGACTGTAATTAGAGAGTCCAGGTGCCATAAAAAAGATCCTGTGTGCTTCAACTAGACCCAACACAGCCAAAAATAAATACATATTTTATAAAACCATGGAAGGATATCTATTATCTATTTGTGTGTTATGTATGTATTCATACACATATGCATGTGTATCTCTCTTTATGTATGTATATAGGTATGCCAGTATGTCTGTGTGTACAAATCTATCTCCTGAAGAAGGAAACAGCAACCCACTCCAGTATTCTTGCCTGGAGAAACTCACGAACAGAGGAGCCTGGTGGGCAACAGTCCATGGGGTCACAAAAAGTCAGACATGACTGAGTGACTGAGCACAAATACATGTATATGGATATAGATTATTCATTTCAGTTCAGTCTCAGTTTTGTCAGACTCCTTGCGACCCCATGAACTGCAGCACGCTAGGCCTCCCTGTCCATCACCAACTCTAAGAGTTTACCCAAACTCACGTCCATTGAGTCAGTGATGCCATCTAACCATCTCATCCTCTGTCGTCCCCTTCTCTTCCTGCCATCAATCTTTCCCAACATCAAGGTCTTTTCAAATGAGTCAGCTCTTCACATCAGGTGGCCAAAATATTGGAGTTTCAGCTTCAACATCGGTCCTTCCAATGAACACCCAGGACTGATTTCCTTTAGAATGGTTGGATCTCCTTGCAGTCCAAGGGACTCTCAAGAGTCTTCTCCAACACCACAGTTCAAAGCATGAATTCTTTGGTGCTCAGCTTTCTTTATAGTACAACTCTCACATCCATACACGACTACTGGAAAAACCACAGCCTTGACTAGATGGATCTTTGTTGGTAAAGTAATGTCTCTGCTTTTTAATATGCTGTCTAGGTTTACTTTCCTGTCTAGGTTTCCTTTCCTTTTAAGGAGTAAGAGTCTTCTAATTTCATGGCTGCAATCACCATCTGCAATGATTTTGGAGCCCAGAAAAATAAAGTCAGCCACTGTTTCCACTGTTTCCACATCTGCTTGCCATGAAGTGATGGGACCGGATGCCATGATCTTTGTTTTCTGAATGTTGAGCGTTAAGCCAACTTTTTCACACTCTTCTTTCACTGTCATCAAGAGGCTGTTTAGTTCCTCTTCACTTTCTGCCATAATGGTGGTGTCATCTGCATATCTGAGGTTATTGATATTTCTCCCGGCAATCTTGATACTAGCCTGTGCTTCTTCCAGCCCAGCATTTCTCATGATGTACTCTGCATAAAAGTTAAATAAGCAGGGTGACAATATACAGCCTTGACGTACTCCTTTTCCTATTTGGAACCAGTTTGTTGTTCCATGTCCAGTTCTAACTGTTGCTTCCTGTCCTTCATACAGGTTTCTCAAGAGTCAGGTCAGGTGGTCTGGTATTCCCATCTCTTTCAGAATTTTCCACAGTTTATTGTGATCCACACAGTCAAAGGCTTTAGCATAGTCAATAAAGCAGAAATAGATGTTTTTTTTGAACTCTCTTGCTTTTTCAGTGATCCAGCAAATGTTGGCAATTTGTAGAATCTCTATTTTTTTCTAAAATCTTATCTGAAACAACTTTTTAACTCTACTTAACTTTTCTTCAAGTTTTCCTTTTACCTTATCAACTTCTGTCTGTAATTTACATGCAGGCTCAACTCACAAATAATTTTCATTTTTTTCCACAGTGAATAAATACAAACAAAATCTAACCAGTCAAGGAATAAGGTTTTTAGTTTGGGAGGTAAGTGGGTATGTGGCTATGAAATGTCAGTATGAGGTATCCTGTGGGGATGGAAATGTTTTGTATCTTGAATGTATCAAAGTCTATATCTTGGTTGTGTTTTTTCCAATACTTCTGCCAGATATTGCTTTGGGAGGACCTCCATAAAGTGTATAGGGATCTCCCCATACTACTTCTTAACACTGCAAGTGAATCTACAAGAATTTTAAAAGTTTCCAAAAAATAAAAAAAAGAGCTGCTATAATACTATGATACTGCCACATAGTTCCCCTTAAAACATAGTTGGTTTGCATCATTTATTAACTGAGTCATCTTCTCCTTACCATGTAGAAGCTAAAAACATACTAGCATACACACATGCATTTATTTCTGGGTTTTCTAATTAACCCCATAGATCTGCCTGTCTATCTTGTTATTGATGTCCTATTTAGTTTTTCATTACAACTTACATATTGTGTTAAATATAGGAGTAATGGAACTTGTTTCCAACTTTAAATTTTTGTTGTGCTTAATTATATAAGTACTTTAAACTATCTTTTAGAAATTGTTATTGGAATATAGTTGATTTATAATGTTGTGTTAGTTTCTGCTGTATAGCAAAGTGAGTCAGTTATGCATAATCATATATATCCACTCTGTTAAAAATTCCATTCCCATATAGGACATTACAGAATGTTGAATAGAATCCTCTTTGCGATTCAGCAGGTTCTTATTAGTTATCTATTTTATATATAGTAGTGTGTTTATTTCAATCCCAGTCTCCCACTTTATCCCTCCTCTCCTTTCCCCTTGGTAACCATAAGCTTGTTTTCTACATGTATACACTTCAATAATGATAACTAATATTTCTGATCCAGATTACCCATGCATATATTCTGAGTAAGTTTCAGTTCAGTTCAGTTGCTCAGTTGTGTCCAACTCTTTGCGACCCCATGAACCACTGAGTAAGGTTAATAACAATAAATATTAAAAGCATTCATTCTATGTGCCTGCAAATGCATCTGGAATCTGGATCATAAACACCTTTCCTGATTCTTTCTTTCCTTGAAAATTATTGTTCCTTTTTCCTGTGGACTTGTGTTGAGAGAATAAAAATCTAGAATGGTGCTGGGCATAAGTGATACAGAAATGATTGGGATGTGGTTTCTATAAATAATTTAACATGTTCTAGTGTGAGACAGTCATGCTAACAAATAAGTGCCAAAAAGTTCCTCAGTCCCTGGTATTGATAGCAAGTATTTAGGAGGAAGTAAGAACACAGAGCAGAGAAGGCAATGACACCCCACTCCAGTACTCTTGCCTGGAAAATCCCATGGACGGAGGAGCCTGGAATGCTGCAGTCCATGGGGTCACTGAGGGTCGGACACGACTGAGCGACTTCACTTTCACTTTTCACTTTCATGCATTGGAGAAGGAAATGGCAACCCACTCCAGTGTTCTTGCCTAGAGAACCCCAGGGATTGGGGAGCCTGGTAGGTTGCCATCTATGGGGTCGCAGAGTCAGACATGACTAAAGCAACTTAGCAGCAGCAGCAGCAGTAAGAACACAGATAGGTGGAAATTAAATTAGACTTAATCTTGATGGGGATGAAAAGGCTTTATAAAGGACACCCATACACTGAACAAACATACTGTTAACTTGCTCAGTATCATGCACTGTTTTAGCTACTACCTGTGCAAAGACAAAGGTGTATGTCTGTTTTAAGAGATTTATTGCTTGGTGGAAGAGTCAAAAAGTAACTTTAACTAAGTGCTGTGATAAGAGCAGACACAAGGCTGTGTGTGAAAGATAGATAAATATTTAGGAAGCAGAATTTTCAAGACTTGGTATCAACTAGAATGAAGGAATAGAGAAAAAAGGAGTTTAAGATGAGTATCTTTTCTGGTTTAGATGATTAGAAGAATGGAAAGGGTGCTAAGTTGCTGTCCAACTTAGTCATATCCAACTTCTTTGTGATCATATAGACTGTAACCCACCAGGTTCCTCTGTCCATGGGATTCTCTAGGCAAGAATACTGGAGTGGATTGCCATTTCCTTCTCCGGAGATCTTCCTGATCCAGGGATCAAACCCATGTCTCTTATGTCTCCTGCATTGGCAGGCAGGTTCTTTACCACTAGCACCATATGAATAGCAGTGCCATTTAAAAGGAAAAATACAAGTAATCGGATCTAGGTTTAGAGCTCAGAAGAGAGATCAGGGCTTGTGATAAGGATTTTTCTAGCGTAACCATACAGATGTTTCCCCAAAGTCCCATATTTTCCCCTACTCCCTTTCTTTCACACTCAAGGCAGATATAAAGACATCAATTATTCCTACTGATCAGGAACATAGAATAAAAATCCTTAGTCTTAGCCCTCCAGATAACACTATGAAATTATTAAATTTGACAGATAAGATAAAACCAATTATTTTTCCCTTTTCAAGGTAAAGGAATGATTTTAATAACTGTTGGGCAAATATAACTAGTGGAAATGTCAGAGAACCTAAATCAAAATTTAAAGCATAGTAAAATTAGAGTTGTGAGGTAAGGGAGAAGTACTATAGATCAAAAATAAGTGAAAGCACAGACTTGACTCATATTGTTATAATATGAATCATTATACACTGTAGTTAAAATCAAATCATGCAATCTTAGTATTATGAGAAAAAATATTAAGACAGGTGTCAGTACTGTTTTGTGACTATATTCTTTTAACAAGATTACATTCTACTTAAAAAACATGATGCCTTGTATATTGCAAAAATTAAGAAGGTAATTTTTCTAACAAAGAAGAATGCTTTTACTGAGCACCATAAATAACACTGCGTTAGTTAAGGTTCTTCAGAGAAACTGAACCTGTGACATCTACATCTACAACCGTGCATGCTGTCACTTCAGTCATGTGCAAATCTTGTCGACCCTATGGACTGTAACCTGCCAGGCTCTTCTGTCCATGGGATTCTTCAGGCAAGAATACTGGAGTGTGTGGCTTTGCCCTCCTCCAGAGGGTCTTCTCGACCCAGGGATCAAACCCACTTCTCTTATGTCTCCTGAATTGGCAGGCAGGTTCTTGACCATTAGTGCCACCTGAGAAGCCCCATCTACATCCGTATCTGTGTCTATATGTACAATAAAGAGATCTGTTTCAAGGAATCAGGCGATTATGGAGAATGACAAAGGACATGTCAGTAGATTGGAAACTTTCAGACAGGAGCTAATGCTGCAAACATGAGAAAGAATTTCTCTTCCTTCAGAACAAAAAACAAACAAAAAAGCAACTCAGTTTTTGCTTATTAAGACTTTCAGACAATTGGATGAAGCCCACTTACATTATCTAACCAGATACATGGTCCAGAGCAGACCAAATATAGCTCCCAGATGAAATGAGGATCAATACTCTCCTTCCCAGTTGAACCCTTTCTTCTGCAGAGTTGGAAAAAGTCAGCGGTAAGAACTGGTTTGCTTTTCCCAAGCCCCACACCAATTTCTACAGAGGGAAAATGGAAGAGCTGAGATGGAGCCATGTCTGAACTCAGAAGCACAAACTTTTAAAGATGTTTGGCTTTTTCTAATGCCTCACAGACATAATCTGTTTTTTTTTTTTTTTCCTTCTATTCTGATGGCTATTTCATTAAATATAAACACTGTTTTATTTCTTAAGTTGAAAAATACTGCTAAAATTGAGCACAAGTCAGTACAAAGTGTTTCTATAAAGATACAACATTTATCTGTGTTAAAGATTTTGAACTGTTTTAAGAGTATCCCAAAGGAAGATAGGAAACAGGAAGGGTAATAGAAAGAATGGAGAAGGCAACGCAGAAAGAAAAGCTATATATTTCCAGCTAATTGAATTTGTTCAATTCTCTTTATAACTTTCAAAGCTATAATCAAAGAGCAAATGCTATGTGTCTTGGCATAGTGCTTAAGTTATTGAGAAGAGGAGAAAACTGTTTTTCATCTTGTTAATTGAGAAATTTATTGTTTAAATAATTCTCTCAGGATTAAAAAAATATATAAAATATTTTACATTAACTAGGTAGGATAAAGGGAATAGATTAGAACAGGCGACAAGAAGGAAAAAGACTAAAAATGAAAACTGAGGCACTAATAATCATAATAAACATTTTAATTACTCTATCATGTTGAATAATTGAATATCTTAGCACACTTGGCACATTTTATATCAACAAAAGTGATACATATTATCCATATTTCTAAGCATTCCATGGAACACCTTAAAGAAACATTCCTTTCTAGGGAAGTTTGACCACCTACATATTTCATACAAACAACACAAAACCTCCAAACAAAAACTGCTATAAAACTGACACCATTAGAAATTCCATATTTGACTTAAAAAACAGTATGAAGTATCCACAAGTTAATGTTTCTACATCATTTATGTAAGTTACTTTATAGCATTTGAACCTATATAATAAACCATTCATAAATGGCAACCCACTCCAGTACTCTTGCCTGGAAAATTCCATGGGTGGAGGAGGCTCCTGGTGGGCTGCAGTCTATGGGGTCTCTAAAAGTCTGACGCGACTGAGCGACTTCACTTTCACTTTTCACTTTCATAAATTGGAGAAGGAAATGGCAACCCACTCCAGTGTTCTTGCCTGTAGAATACCAGGGACGGGGGAGCCTGGTGGGCTGCCATCTATGGGGTCGCACAGAGTCGGACAAGACTGAAGTGACTTAGCAGCAGCAGCAACATACATCAAGCAGGATGTAATAAATAATTGTTGAGGATTTTAAGAACAACTAAACCAACTGTATTTTATAAAATTTTATAAAGCCAAAACAAACTACAGGGAGAACTTAATTTCTAGTTGGTTTTTACAAACTAATTCTTAAAATATACTTATTTTTGGTAGATTTCAGTATCACTTTGAGGATGATGTAAAATTAACACTTTGACAATATCGAAGAGAGAATATTTGCATTTTGTGCTAAAGAAATATACTTGAAGAAGTCTTGCAATTCAAAATTTATATAATTCAAAGCTTATTTTTCTCCAGAGGAATGAAATATATGAGAGCATATGAGTCCATATTCTTTCTGTATGCATGTGGGAATTAAATACGCCAGAGCACATGAATCCACACTATTTCTGTGCTGATAATGGTGTGGACCTTGCATCCATATTACCAGATTTTTTAAACATTCTTGCCTGCTTACATATAGGTTTTAAAATTATAAGTATTTCTGCTGTAATGTCCTTTTTAAAAAATGTTGCATTACCTCAACATTTTGTAAAGTATCCAATTCCAAATTAATCTCAGAGTGTGGCACATTATTTATTTGAGCTTTTAAAAATTTTTGGCAGATTTTGTCATATCTAATGATTTTAGGAATAATTTTTATTAGTGATGCTAACAATAATAAATAAAGAATGCTTGGATAACATTAAGGAAGGATGTGAAGATATTTTAAATTGTAAAAAATAGGTAAGAGTAAAATAACTTCACAATAGGCATGGAAAATTACTCAGAAAAAAAAAAAAAAACAGTGCATTTAATAGAAAAATTGTAGTCAAGATACTGAAGTTGCTGTAGATATGTGTTTTCCTGGAATAAGTAGATCTGCCACCTGGACATGGCTAAAACAAAATTCTTTTTTCATCGACTTTGAAGTTATGCAATTCTTGAATTTTTATAATTTGCATGTCTTATATTATTTCCTTAATTGTGCATTAAATGGAATTGTTAGGTAGTTAGAATAAGAAAAAGGAGTCCAAAATAGCGGTGGCTAAAAGACAAAGAAAGGAAAAGCCTGCAAAAATAGAATAAAGGAAGGTCCGAAAACCAGATTGAGAACCTCAGGTGAAAAAAACAGCCCTCCTGGCTAGCCCAATTTACACAGGGCAGGCTCAAGGAGAGGAGAAAAAAAGTATAAAAAGAGAAGCCAAAATTGGGCCTCTGGCCTCTCTTCTCTTCAGGTTCTTTTGGGTCGGCCTTCATGCCTAAGGATGTATTTTCCTTTGCTTGACAAATAAAACTGTGCTGTAACTCTGGTCCATCCATCGCTTCAAATTTTTGCTGTGCTGAGACAGAACCAAGGAAATCACAAACTCCCTCGACATATATGGTGCTGTTTCTCGGATTTAACCTGGCTGAAACAACCTGGGCTCCGCCTCCATGAGGGAGAGGCCAAGCCCAACAGAAGCCCAACTGTGCAAAAGTTCCCATGGTGGAAGATGAACACGAAGAAAACCCAGCCCAGTGGAAGTGACAGGAAGCCCAGCGTGCTGGAAACCAAGACAGCAAAAACAAACTTGACAGAAAGCTCATGTGGCTCAGTTTCAGATACCAGAAGACATCCGGTTAAGGTGGGATGTCCTCTCTTCTATGACTGAAAGGACATATGGCTAACAAAATCTTAATTCCTTTACAATCTCTCGTTTCTTGTTTCCTGAACTTCCGGCAAACAGGTGAGCAGCAGTGGGTGCAATTGAAGGACTCTGGCAGGGGCTACTTAGTAGCTGTTGCCCAAGCAGGTGGGGGTTCTTCTGACCTTAATCTTCTTTGTGCCAACGATCAGGCCAACGAAAACTGTGAACACAGGTCAGGTATTTAGCAGATTTTCTGGCAGGTTATGAAGGGGATTCCTGGGAATGTTTTTCCCACTGCTTTTTCCTCCCATCCTTCACCTTCTCTCTCCCAGAACTTGAGCCCTGCCAAAGCCCACAGTGCCTGACTTCAGGTCTAATGAAGCTCAGGCTTTTGATGTCTTATTGCAAAAATTCAGTGAGAGACACAGCAATAGGTAAGAGGTGGATTTGTTTAGATTCAAAGAGAGGCACACTTCAAGAAAGTGTGGGCCATCACAGAGGGGAGTGCATGGGCCATGGAATGTGGTGAGGTTAGTTTTCCCTAGCTGGGTAAAATCATATGCTAATGAGGAGGATCATTCCAACAATTGGGGAGCCACCCACTCTACTTCTCAGTCTTTTGACAGTGCCTTGGAACTGTCCTGGCACCTCTAGGTGTGTCATTTAGTTTACAGATTGAGGATCAAGGTTTAGTTGAATTTGACATATCATCTTGGACCCATTTGATTTTAATTGGTTTATGTTATGTCCTTGGGCAATGTCATTCTTTCAAAAGTTGTGCCCTGCTCCCTTCCCTTCTGTTTCATGCTCTTTTCCTAAGCCTTGTTGGGCCCACAATGTTGCCCCTATAATCTTCCAGAGGGACAACCAGAAAATAGCTGGCCCTCGGGAGAGAAATACTGTATAATATCCAATTTCTCTAGATATTCAGGCCTTCATCTTCCATGTTTCCTACAACTGTTCAATAACAGCATCTCTCAGTGAACCTGCTAGGGCAGGTGACAGGCACACAATGCTTGTTAGAAGTCCATCTGTTGGTGTCATCCCTTCAAGGGCAACTGGGCTTCCAGGGATAATATTTGCCACTTTGGAAGTTAGCCCTGCAGGCTGTTTGGGCCCAAACCCTTAACACGCTTCTCCTAAAGTTACAAACATACCCCTGGATCAAATCACCACTCCACTTTTATGGAACATCTGGTCTGTTGCCCCTTATCATGTTCTTAAGCTACTTACTAACTCCTACAACCAGGACCCTGCCCCCTTGTAGGCAACATTGCTTTACCCCACTTATGATTAAATAATAAGAGTATTATTAAAATACTCTTAATGCCTCTAACGGACTTCCCTAGTGGCTCAGACGGTAAAGCACCTGTCTACAATGCGAGAGACCTGGGTTTGATCCCTCCAGTACTCTTGCCTTGAAAATCCCATGAACGGAGGAGTTTGGTGCAGGCTACTGTCCATGGGGTCGCAGAGTCAGGCACGACTGAGCGACTTCACTTTCTTTCACTAATACCTCTAACAGGACCTGATAACCCACTCCTTTGTCATTACTTCTGCTATTACTGAAAGTGGGTCTATGACAATGAAATGTTTTCCATTGGAAACACCCTAAACTGCTCTTATGGAGAACCAGGAGAGGAAAATCAGTGACTTACATTCCTTCAGAGCAATAACAGGATAAGTCTTATGGCTGTTTCACCAGGTTCCCAGTCTCAGGGCACAGACTTGGATTGCTTTACATCATGATACCTTTCCATCCATGGTAGACAAATCAGCAATGAATTAAGATTACAACCCCTTAATCCTACCCAGCACTGGTCACGCTGGAGACCTTGGGGATGCCCAACTCCAAGCGTGAGGGTCCTAGGAGGTCAACCTGCCTCAACTTGCTTAGGGATCTTGTCCCTAGGAGGTTGTCCTACCTCCATCTTCTCAGGGATCTGCCAGTGTGGGGGTCCCAGGAGGTTGACCTGCCTTGACCTGCCTAGGGATCTTGTCCTTGGAAGGTTGTCACACCTCAACATGCTCGAGGTCCACCAGTCCAGGGGTCCCAGGAGGTCGACATGCCTTGACCTGCCCAGGGACCAAATTCTTGGGAGATTGACCTGCCTTGACTTGCCTGGGGATTCAATCTCCAGGAGGCTGTCATGCCTCAGGCTGCCTGGGGATCTGCACCCTGACCCAGAGACACCCAGCTTTCAGATTGCAACAGTACTGGGTAGAATAAGCTTCAGAAAGACTTATCCTTAAGGAAGTCCACCCATTAAAAATAGAAGGAAGCCTATTAGTTGTGGGAATATGCCCAGGTCTCAGCAAAACTTAGGAGCCCAAAAAGAACTCCATTGCCTTTCTGTAAAGGCTAAAAGAGGCCTTCCAAAAGCTTACCAGTCTGGACTTAGACTCTTACGAGAGACAGGTGATTTTAAAGGATAAATTCCTGTCCCAATGTGCATCAGACATCGAGATAAAGTTGCAACAGCTACAGCAGCAGGACCCTGCTGCCTCTTTAGATGAGATGGTCTAGACAGCCACCAATACCTTTTATAACAGAGAACAGGAGAGGGAAGCCAAGGCCCAGGAAATGGAGAAAAGGTACAAGACAAGTCTTGCCCCAATGCTGGCCACCCTCCATGGAAGCCCTATGGCAAACCCCGAGTCCTTGAAAGACAAGGTATGAGGCAAAATGCCTAATCTGTAGACAGGTGAGGCATTGGGCCATAGAGTGTCCAAACCATAACAAGTGTCCTAAAATGGCTTGCAACAAATGCTATCAATTGGGACATTTGGTGGCACTTTGCCCTGGGGACCTAAGAGCTTCAAGGTCAAGCACCAAACCTTCCCTTGGAATGGTTTAACAGAACTGAAGCGGCCCACTCCAGCCAGCCTGCCTGTCACGGGACTGGAGACAAGGGTGCAACTGGATATGGCAGGTAGGTCCGAGAATTTCTTGGTTGACACAGGGGCTACTTACTCCGTACCAATCTCCTACTCTGGAGCCTTCTCCTCCCAAACCTGTACCATTCTGTGTGCTACAGGAAAAACAATTACAAAAAGATTCACCTGAGCACGTCTTTGTTGCTGGGGTGGATAAATATTTTCCCACCAGTTTCTGGTGTTCCCTGAGGGTCCTACTCCCTTACTGGGAAGAGATATACCCACTAAACTGGTGACCACCCTTGTGATAGGAAGCTTTTCAGCCCTAGAGCCCTACAACTTCTGGGTACTGCTGAGGAACCCAGTACGCCCTCTCCAATAGGAAGAACCAAAAACTATGGGAGGACAAAATTAACCCTCAGTTGTGGGACCAGGGACTCCTGGATGAGCCCATCAAGCTGTACCGAGATCCCACTTGGTTTCCAAACTGGAAATAATACCCCCTCAGGAGAGAAGCTCTGGAAGTACTACAGCCTCTATTAAATAAATTCCTTGCCTGTGGGCTATTGGTCCCCACCAATTTGCCATGTAACACCCCAATTCTCCCTATAAAGAAAAAGGACCTGGTGAAAGTTTCAAGATCTCCAGATCATAAATGAAGCTGTAGTTCCCCTCCATCCCACAGTAGCCAATCCGTATGTAATCTTGGGAGAAATCCCACCCAGTGTCAAATGGTTTACAGTCCTGGATCTCAAAAATGCATTCTTTTGCATACCACTGGTTAAAGAATCCCAATATCCACTTGTGAGGTTCTTAAACCAGCCATCTTCCTGCTTACCTCCAAGGGCTCTCTCCCCTTTAACTCTTGCCTAGAAAACTGGGACCACTGGACAAAATCCCAAGAGGGATTGTCAGAAGATCCTCTGACCAATCCTGAAGAAATCTGGTACACTGATGGAAGCAGCTGTGTCTTGGATGGAAAAAGAAGAGATGGATATGCAGTAGTCTCAAATTTTGAGACCATAGAGGTTAAACCTTTGCCATCAGGTGCTTCAGCCCAATTAGCTGAGCGCATAGCCCTGACTTGAGCTTTAGAGCTGGGAAAAGGAAAAAGAGTAGCCATTTACATTGATTCCAACTATGTCTTTCTGGTGCCACATGCATATGCTTCTATTTGGAAACAGGCCACTTCACCACCTGCGGATCCCCAATCAAACATAGTGATCAAATCTTTAGGATCTTGGAGGCAGTCCATCTGCCCACTGAGGTTTCAGTCTCCCATTGTAAAGGACACCAAAAAGGGAGCACAGAAGTGGCACGAGGAAACCAAGCAGCTGTTCAGGCAGGTAAGAGAGTAGCATTACAGAACAATGACTTAATAGGGGTTGAGATCTTAGTTCCACACGCTAATTTGCCAGAAATTCCTTAAATGGCAACCCACTCTTGCTTGGAAAATCCAATGGACAGAGGAGCCTGGTAGGCAATAGTCCATGGGATCACAAAGAGTTAGACATGACTAAGTGAGTTCACTTTCTTTCTTTCCTTCATATACTGAAGATGATATTCTTAAAGCTAAAAGTGAGGGCTTTCAAGATCATATGGGGGTGGTTCCAAAAGGAGGAACTCCTTTTTCTGCCTGGGAACTTCATTGGAAGTTAACTCCCTACAGGCCTCCACTCATTTAGGGGAGAAGGCCCTCCAAAGATTACTAGAAACGTACTTCGGAGGAACTGGCCTCCAAATGACTATAAAGCAAGTGGTCTCCTCTTGTTCCACTTGTCAATTAAACAACACCCAAGGAGCCTGAAGACCCCAGCTGGCCCAGCCTGTCCAACGACATGGGACCTGCCCAGGAGAGGAAAAGCAGATAGACTTCACCCAGATGCCAGTTTCTCAGGGGTATAAATACCTTGAGATTTTATACTATATTTTCACTATGTTTTAGTCATGATAGATATACTCACAGGATGGATTGAAGGCTTTCCCACGGGGACTGAGAAGGCTGAGGAGGTGATTTAAAAAACTGCTCAATAAAATCATTCCAAGATTTGGCCTGCCCAGGTCACTACAAAGTGACAATGGGACATCATTTACTTCTAAGGTCACCAAGGGGTCTCTAAAGCATTGGGCATTACTTATTATCTCTATCGTGCCTGGAGGCCTCAGTCTTCAGGAAAAGTAGAAAGAGCCAACCAATTCTTAAAATCAGCGATAAAAAAGATAACCCGTGAAATCTCCCTGGGAAGGAAGGAGGCTTTACCAATATCTCTCCTCCGCACCCATATTGCCCCTAAGGAACAGATTGGTCTTAGTCCTTATGAGATGCCATATGGGAGACTTTTTGTTTATGCCAATGATCTCTACTTAGATCCAGAGGCTCAGACCCTCTGGTCTTATACCATGGCCATTAGACAATTCCAACAAGACATACGCTTGTGAGGTGTCAACCAGGACTCAAAAGATTCTAAAGAGCCACCACTATATGCTCCAGAGATTCAAGTCCTAATTAAAGTCTGGAAAGATGGGTCCCCAAAGGCTCAACTCCAGCCCATATGGAAGGGATCCTACTCTGTAATACTTTCTACCCCCAGAGCAGTTATAACAGGACACAACTCCTGGATTCACTACTCATGAGTCAAGCCATGGAAGAAAACAAAAGAGGGCACTCAATACATCTGTGAGCCCCTGGGAGGTCTCAGATACCTACTCAAGACTACAAACGAGTGCCATTCTAATGAACACCCCCAAAATTAAGTTTCTGGGGATAAGATTTCTCAGGATAGCTCTAAAGAGCCAACACAGTTTGGCAGGGGGTGTACTCCAAAATTGACAGGAGATAGATCTCCTGATCCCTGAAAAAGGAGGGACTTGAGCCATCTTGAATGAGACATGTTGTTTCTGGGTAAATACATCCAGTTACATTAAAGAAAGTCTCACAGTCTTCCAGAAAATCATTCAGATCCTACAGGATATCAAAGAATAAGTTGGGGCATTCTCAAGCTGGCTAAAATCTCTATTTGGAAGATCCTTCTCCTGGCCAGTGGGAATTTGGAGTTGGCTAACCCCACATCCAAGGAGCGGTGGCTGCGCAGGTGCAGGAGGGCTTAGAGGAGCCACTCCACGTTCAAAGTCAGGGGGGTTGGCGGTGAGGAGATATCCCTCATCCAAAATAAGGAGCAGCAGCTGCGCTTTGCTGGAGGAGCCATGAAGAGATACCCCACGTCCAAGGTAAAACAAACCCAAGTAAGATGGAAAGTGTTGCGAGAAGGCATCAGAGGGAAGACACACTGAAACCATAATCACAGAAAACTAGTCAATCTAATCACATGGACCACAGCCTGGTCTAACTCAATGAAACTAAGCCATGCCCTGTGAGGCAACCCAAGATGGGCGGGTCATGGTGGAGAGATCTGACAGAATGTGGTCCACTGGAGAAGGAAATGGCAAACCACTTCAGTATTCTTACCTTGAGAACCCCATGAACAGTAGGAAAAGGCAAAATGTAGGATACTGAAAGAGGAACTCCCCAGGTTGGTAGGTGCCCAATCTGCTACTGGAGATCAGTGGAGAAATAACTCCAAAAAGAATGAAGGGATGGAGCCAAAGCAAAAACAATACCCAGTTGTGGATGTGACTGGTGATAGAAGTAAGGTCCAATGCTGTAAAGACCAATATTGCATAGGGACATGGAATGTAGGGTCCATGAATCAAGGCAAATTGGAAGTGGTCAAACAGGAGATGGCAAGACTGAACGTCGACATTCTAGGAATCAGCGAACTAAAATGGACTAGAATGGGTGAATTTAACTCAGAAGACCATTATATCTACTACTGCAGGCAGGAATCCCTTAGAAGAAATGGAGTAGCTATCATGGTCAACAAAACAGTCCGAAATGCAGTACTTGGATGCAATCTCAAAAATGACAGAGTGATCTCTGTTCATTTTCAAGGCAAACTATTCAATATCCCAGTTATCCAAGTCTATGCCCCAACCAGTAACACTGAAGAAGCTGAAGTTGAATGGTTCTTTGAAGACCTACAAGATGTTTTAGAACTAATACCCAAAAAAGATGTCCTTTTCATTATAGGGGACTAGAATGCAAAAGTAGAAAGTCAAGAAACATCTGGAGTAACAGGCAAATTTGGCTTTGAAATACAGAATGAAGCAGGGAAAAGGCTAATAGAATTTTGCCAAGAGAACTCACTGGTCATAACACCCTCTTCCAACAACACAAGAGAAGGCTCTACACATGGACATCACCAGATGATCAACACCAAAATGAGATTGATTATATTCTTTGCAGCCAAAGATGGAGAAGCTCTATACGGTCAGCAAAAACAAGACCGGGAGCTGACTGTGGCTCAGATCATGAGCTCCTTATTTTAAAATTCAGACTGAAATTGAAGAAAGTAGGGAAAACCACTATACCACATTCAGGTGTGACCTAAATCAAATCCCTTATGATTGTACCATGGAAGCGAGAAATAGATTTAAGGAACTAGATCTGATAGATAGAGTGCCTGATGAACTATGGAGGGAGGTTCGTGACATTCTACAGGAGATAGGGATCAAGACCATCCCCATGGAAAAGAAATGCAAAAGACAAAATGGCTGTTTGGGGAGGCCTTACAACTAGCTATGAAAAGAAGAGAAGTGAAAAGCAAAGGAGAAAAGGAAAGATATAAACATCTGAATGCAGAGTTCCAAAGAATAGCAAGAAGAGATGAGAAAGCCTTTCTCAGCGATCAATGCAAAGAAATAGAAGAAAACAACAGAATGGGAAAGACTAGAGATCTCTTCAAGAAAATTAGAGATACCAAGGGAACATTTCATGCAAAGATGGGCTCGATAAAGGACAGAAATGGTATGGACCTAACAGAAGCAGAAGTTATTAAGAAGAGGTGGCAAGAATACACAGAAGAACTGTACAAAAAAGATCTTCATGACCCAGATAATCATGATGGTGTGATCACTCACCTAGAGCCAGACATCCTGGAATGTGAAGTCAAGTGGGCCTTAGAAAGCATCACTATGAACAAAGCTAGTGGAGGTGATGGAACTCCAGTTGAGCTAGTTCAAGTCATGAAAGATGATGCTGTGAAAGTGCTGCACTCAATATGCCAGCAACTTTTGAAAACTCAGCAGTGGCCACAGGACTGGAAAAGGTCTGTTTTTATTCCAATCTCAAAGAAAGGCAATGCCAAAGAGTGCTCAAACGACTGCACAATTGCACTCATCTCAAATGTAGTAAAGTAATGCTCAAAATTCTCCAAGCCAGGCTTCAGCAATATGTGAACCCTGAACTTCCAGATGTTCAAGCTGGTTTTAGAAAAGGCAGAGGAACCAGAAATCAAATTGCCAACATCCGCTGGATCATCAAAAAAGCAAGAGAGTTCCAGAAAAACATCTATTTCTGCTTTATTGACTATGCCAAAGCCTTTGACTGTGTGGATCACAATAAACTGTGGAAAATTCTGAAAGAGATGGGAATACCAGACCACCTGACCTGCCTCTTGAGAAATTTGTGTGCAGGTCAGGAAGCAACGGAACTGGACATTGAACAACAGACTGGTTCCAAACAGGAAAAGGAGTATGTCAGTTTCACCCTGCTTATTTAACGTCTATGCAGAGTACATCATGAGAAACGCTGGGGTGGAAAAGCACAAGCTGGAATCAGAATTGCTGGGAGAAATATCAATAACCTCAGATATGCAGATGACACCACTCTTATGGCAGAAAGTGAAGAGGAACTAAAGAGGCTCTTGATGAAAGTGAAGGAGGAGAGTGAAAAAGTTGACTTAAAACTCAAAATTCATAAAACGAAGATCATGATATCTGGTCCCACCACTTCATGGCAAATAGATAGGGAAACAGTGGAAATAGTGTCAGGCTTTATTTTTGGGGGGGCTCCAAAACCACTGCAGATGGTGATTGCAGCCATGAAATTAAAAGACGCTTACTCCTTGGAAGGCAAGTTATGACCAACCTAGATAGCATATTGAAAAGCACAGACATTACTTTGCCCACAAAGGTCTGTCTAGTCAAGGCTATGGTTTTTCCAGTGGTCATGTATGGATGTGAGAGTTGGACTGTGAAGAAAGCTGAGCACCAAAGAATTGGTGCTTTTGAACTGTGGTGTTGGAGAAGACTCTTGAGAGTCCCTTGGACTGCGAGGAGATCCAACCAGTCCATTCTAAAGGAGATCAGTCCTGGGTGTTCTTTGGAAAAAATGATGGTAAAGCTGAAACTCCAGTATACTGGCCACCTCATGTGAAGAGTTGACTCATTGGAAAAAACTCTGATGCTGGGAGGGATGGGGGCAGGAGGAGAAGGGGACAACAGAAGATGAGATGGCTGGGTGGCATCACCAACTCGATGGATGTGAGTTTGAATGAACTCCGGGAATTGGTGATGTGCAGGGAGGCCTGGAGTGCTGCGATTCTTGGGGTCGCAAACAGTCGGATATGACTGAGCGACTGAACTGAACTGAACTGAACTGAATGCTCCTACTAATCCTTGTTATCACCATGTTGATGCTGCTTCTGATTACTCCATATATTATCAATTGTCTAACCCATTTTGTCTCTGCCAGGTAAACAAGCTACAACATGCAGCACCAGTTCAACAAGGATATATAAAAGTACCCCCGACCATGAAAAATATCACTCACCCTTCAGTCAGTTCAGTTCGGTTCAGTCGCTCAGTCGTCCATCGAGTCAGTGATGCCACCCAGCCATCTCATCCTCTGTCATCCCCTTTTCCTCCTGCCCCCAATCCTTCCCAGCATCAGAGTCATTTCCAATGAGTCAACTCTTCACATGAGGTGGCCAAAGTAATGGAGTTTCAGCTTTAGCATCGTTCCTTCCTAAGAACACCCAGGACTGATCTCCTTCAGAATGGACTGGTTGGATCTCCTTGCAGTCCATGGGACTCTCAAGAGTCTTCTCCAACACCACAGTTCAAAAGCATCAATTCTTTGGCGCTCAGCTTTCTTCACAGTCCAACTCTCACATCCATACATGACCACTGGCAGAATCATAGCCTTGACTAGATGGACGTTTCTTGGCAAAGTAATGTCTCTGTTTTTCAATATACTATCTAAGTTGGTCATAACTTTTCTTCCAAGGAGTAAGCGTCTTTTAATTTCATGGCTGCAGCCACCATCTGCAGTGATTTTGGAGCCCCCAAAAATAAAGTCTGACATAGATGGACACTATTAGAAGGACTCTGAGTCTAGATAACTTATATGCAGCGTACATCATGAGAAACGCGGGGCTGGAAGAACCACAAGCTGGAATCAAGATTGCCGGGAGAAATATCAGTAACCTCAGATATGCAGATGACACCTTCCTTATGGCAGAAAGTGAAGAGGACTAAAAAGCCTCTTGATGATATTGAAAGTGGAGATTGAAAAAGTTGTTGCTAAGTCACTTCAGTCGTGTCCAACTCTGTGTGACCCCAGAGACGGCAGCCCACCAGGCTCCCCCGTCCCTGGGATTCTCCAGGCAAGAACACTGGAGTGGGTTGCCATTTCCTTCTCCAATGCATGAAAGTGAAACGTGAAAGGGAAGTCGCTCAGTCGTGTCCGACTCTTTGCGACCCCATGGACTGCAGCCTACCAGGCTCCTCCGCCCATGGGATTTTCCAGGCAAGACTACTGGAGTGGAAAGCTTAATATTCAGAAAATGAAGATCATGGCATCTGGTCCCACCACTTCATGGCAAATAGATGGGGAAACAGTGGAAACAGTGTCAGACTTTATTTTTGGGGCCACAAAATCACTGCATATAGTGACTGCAGCCATGAAATTAAAAGACGCTTACTCCTTGGAAGAAAAGTTATGACCAACCTAGATAGCATATTGAAAAGCAGAGACATTACTTTGCCAACAAAGGTCCGTCTAGTCAAGGCTATAGTTTTTCCTGTGGTCATGTATGGATGTGAGAGTTGGACTGTGAAGAAAGCTGAGCACCGAAGAATTGATGCTTTTGAACTGTGGTGTTGGAGAAGACTCTGGAGAGTCCCTTGGACTGCAAGGAGATCCAACCAGTCCATTCTGAAGGAGATCAGCCCTTTGATTTCTTTGGAGGGAATGATGCGAAGCTGAAACTCCAGTACTTTGACCACCTCATGCGAAGAGTTGACTCATTGGAAAAGACTCTGATGCTGGGAAGGATTGGGGTCAGGAGGAGAAGGGGACGACAGAGGATGAGATGGCTGGATGGCATCACTGACTCGATGGACGTGAGTCTGAGTGAACTCTGGGAGTTGGTGATGGACAGGGAGGCCTGGCATGCTGTGATTCATGGGGTGGCAAAGAGTCAGACATGACTGAGTGACTAACTGAACTGAGTCTACATATTAGTAAAAGGGGGAGGCCCAATGCTCCTGGCCATCCTAGGTCAACAGGAAGTAGCCAGCAATACCTTGATGCCCATATTCCCAAAGAATATGGGCCTTCCATCTCTTGAGGGGGGAATGGTAGGTAGATAGAATAGGAAAAAGGAGTGCAAAATAGCGGTGCCTAAAAGACAAAGAAGGGAAAAGCCTGCAAAAATAGAACAAAGGAAGGTTCAAGGACCAGATTGAGAACCTCAGGTGAAACAAACAGCCCTCCTGGCTAGGCCAATTTAAATAGGCCAGGCTCAGGGGGATGAGAAAAATCATATCAAAAGAGGAGCCAATATTTGGCCTCTGGCCTCTCTTCTCTTAGGGTCCTTTGGGTCAGCTGGCACTCATGTCTTGAGAATGTATTTTCCTTTGCTTGACAAATAAAACTGAGCTGTATCACTGGTGTATCCGTCGCTTCAAATTTTTGTTGTGGTGAGAATAAACTGAGGAAATTACAAACTCTCCTGATAGAATCTTTATTAATACTTTAAAAATTATATAAATTCTCCAAACTTTTAGACCTAGTTCTTAGAGACCTAAATTTTGTGTCTAGATTTTCATTAATTTAAAATTGCTGCAAATTACTAAAGTTATGTCATGATTGCGTTTGTGCTATAATGTTGGGCTCTGCTATTGTCTCAGGACATGAGAGCACCTCCTTTTAGTTTCCCAATGCTATTTACTTAAGGTTTCTATTTAATAAATTTTTATGATTGGTTCAGGGGTGGACTTCAGTTGGGGTAAATTATTTCTCAAGTACTCTCAATCCACTGGGCTTTTGAGTGAGGAGAGATTCAGCAGACTGCAGGCAGCTTTCTCACAAAGCTGAGAAGTCATGCCTGCAAATGGAGATGTAAAGGTGACTCAAGGACATGGGCCAAATGCAGACTGAATCCATACAATGAATAATCAGCCTGAAAACACTTAACAAACACATGAATCAAATGGAAAAATTGTGCAATATTAAACGGCCAGCACTAGAAATGCAAATTGTTTTTTTAAATTGAATTATTTAAGAACTAAAGGAAAAAATTCTTAGGCAATGATGCCTGCTCATTTAAATATAAGAAATATCAATTTTAAATAAGTTTTCCTTCTCTCCAAGTTTTAATTTATGAATTTTCTCAAGTGATATTTGTGTATCGATTATTCAATTTAATAAATTGTAAGAAAAATAAATAAATATTATTTTGCCTCTTTCTTTTCAAAGGTTTATATCTTTGAAACTAAACAGTAAGCTTGTGTTTATGTAACATAGGGTTACATACACAGATATTGGAGTCAAAGACACCTGGACTACTAACTCTGTAACTTAGACATTTTGTAGCCTGGGACACATTACTTAGTTTCTCTGACACTCCATTTCCCTGTCAGAAAAATAAAGACAATACTTACCCCTCAAGATTGCTTTAGGGATTAAGTGAAGTGAGATACATAAAAGTGTGCAATACCTAGAACATGGAAAGCATTTACAGCACCCTCAGTTCAGTACAGTTCAGTCACTCAGTCATGTCTTACTCTTTGCGACTCCATGAATTGCAGCACGCCAGGCCTCCCTGTCCATCACCAACTACTGGAGCTCACCCTAGCTAAGTTCAAATAATTTGAGTAACGTGGATTTGTAAACACGTTTCAATAAAATCATCTATGATCTCTAAGTTTTCAGAAAAAATAGGATTTAGGCAAGTAAATGAAGATTTACCCACTAATAATGACAGAGTTTCTGAAGGCCCCCCATCCCTTGCTAAGATAGTGTTACTAGATCTGATCTCTCCCAATGAGCCTATAGTTAGCCAAAGAAGCCCCCATGTAATCATAGGCTCAAAGTTTTATAGATCACATCTCATGAAAATTCATTGCTTAGGTTTCAGAAGTTTTAACTGTTTTAAGAAAACATTAGACATAGAGTCATCTCTAAAGCAGAATTTCTCCAGAGTTGAAAGAGACATGTGTACCCCAATGTTCATCACAGCACTGTTTATAATAGCCAGGACATGGAAGCAACCTAGATGTCCATCAGCAGATGAATGGATAAGAAAGCTGTGGTACATATACGCAATGGAGTATTACTCGGCCATTAAAAAGAATACATTTGAATCAGTCCTAATGAGGTGGATGAAACTGAAGCCTATTATACAGAGTGAAGTAAGCCAGAAAGAAAAACACCAATACAGTATACTAATGCATATATATGGAATTTAAAAGATGGTAACAATAACCCTGTATATGAGACAGCAAAAGAGACACTGATGTATAGAACAGTCTTTTGGATTGTGTGGGAGAAGGAGAGGGTGGGATGATTTGGGAGAATGGCATTGAAACATGAATAATATCATATATGAAATGAGTCGTCAGTCCAGGTTCGATGCATGATACTGGATGCTTGGGGCTAGTGCACTAGGATGACCCAGAGGGATGGTACAAGGAGGGAGGAGGAGGAGGGTTCAGGATGGGGAACATGTGTATACCTGTGGTGGATTCATGTTGATATATGGCAAAACCAATACAATATTGTAAAGTGAAAAAATAAAATAAAATAAAAAAATAAAGCAGAGTTTCTTTCTGGCATGGGTTAGAGCCTATGCAAATGTTATCTTTCCTCATTTCCTATTTCAAGCAGGCTCAGCAAGTTGTCTGCTTCATGGATCACAGCCTTGTTGTTGCAAAGGGGCTTGTGTAACTTCAGTAAAGGCATGAGCCATGCCATGCAGGGCCACCCAAGATGGACAGGTCATAGTGGAGAGTTCTGACAAAACTTGGTCCACTGGAGAAGGAAATGGCAAATCATTCCAGTATTGTTGCTTCAAGAACCCTACAAATAGTATGAAAAGGCAAAAAGTTACGACTGCCAGGTTGGAAGGTGTCCAAAATGTTACTGGAGAAGAGCAGAGGGCAATTCTCCAGAAAGAATGAAAAGGCTGGGTCAAAGTGGAACCAATGTTCAGTTGTGACTGTGTATGGTAGTGAAAGTAAAGTTTGATGCTGTAGAGAACAATATTGAACAGGAACCTGGAATGTTAGGTCTGTGAATCAAGGTAAATTGGATGGGGTCAAGCAGGAGATGGCAAAAGTGAACATCAACATCTTATGTATCAGCGAACTAAAACGGATGGGAATGAGTGAATTTAATTCAGATAACCATTATATCTACTACTGTTGGCAAAAATCACTTAGAATAAATGGAGTATTCCTCATAGTCAACAAAAGTCTGAAATTCAGTAGTTGGATGTAATCTCAAAAACAGCAGAACGATCTCGGGTTGTTTCCAAGGCAAACCATTCAACATCATAGTAATCAAAGTCTATGCCTCTACCACTAATGCCGAAAAGGCTGAAGTTGAACAGTTCTATGAAGAACTGCAAGACCTTCTAGAACTAACACAAAAAAAGATGCCTTTTTCATCATAAGGAACTGAAATGCAGAAGTAGGAAGTCAAGAGATACCTTGAATAACAGGCAAGTTTAGCCTTGGATTAAAAATTAAGCAGGGCAAAGGCTAACAGAGTTTTGTTAAGAAAACACACTGGTCATAGCAAATACCCTCTTCCAATAACACAAGAGATGTCTCTACACTTGGACATCACCAGATGGTCAATATTTAAATCAGATTGATTATATTTTTTGCAGCTGAAGATGGAAAAGCTCTATATAGTCAGCAAAAACAAGACCTGGAGCTGACTTGGGCTCCAAAATTACTGTGGATGGTGACTGTAGACATAAAATTAAAAGATTCCAGCTTCTTGGAAGGAAAGAAAGAAAAGAAAGTGAAGTCACTCAGTTGTGTCTGACTTTTTGCGACCCCATGGACTGTAGCCCACCAGGCTCCTCCATCCATGGAATTTTCTAGGCAAGAGTACTGGAATGGGTTGCCTTTTCCTTCTCCAGGGGATATTCCTGACCCAGGGATCAAACCCAGGTCTCCCACATTGCAGGCAGATGCTTTACTGTCTGAGCCACCAGGGAATCCCTCTTGGAAAGAATGTTATGACAAACCTAGACAGTGTATTAAAAAGCAAAGACATCACTTTGAAATGTCCACACAGTAAAAGCTATGTTTTTCCCAGTAGTCACATATGGATGTGAAAGTTGGTCTATAAAGAAGGCTGAGCGCCGAAGAATCAATGTTTTTGAACTATGTTGCTGGAGAAGACTCTTGAGAGTCCCATGGACAGCAAGGAGATCAAACCAGTCAATCCTAAAGGAAATAAACCCTGAATATTCATTGGAAGGACTGATGCTGAAGCTAAAATTGCAATACTTTGGCAACCTGATATGAAGAGCTGACTCACTGGGGAAAAAAAATCTGATGCTGGGAAAGATTGAAGGCAGGAAAAGGAGATGGAGAGAATGTGATGGTTAGATAGCATCACTGACTCAATGGATATAAATTTGAGGAAACTCCAGGAGATAGAGAAAGACAAGGAGGCCTGGTGTGCTGCAGTCCATAGGGTCACAAAGAGTCAGACATGACTTAGCAACTGAATAACCATAGTGAGCTGTAGCCACATAGCTTACACATTCCAGAGATAAGTAGTATCACCAATTTTGTGCCTTGCTTTTAACTTATTTGTTAATCTCCCTAGACAAGTATAAACCTAAAGTCTAGCCTACCATCGCCTCAGGATCTACTTTGAGAAATTAATTAAATTCCCAATGCCCTAGTCCCCATCAATAAAAATAATAATATTAAAATTTACCTAATAATTATGTTAATGATTAATACAGGTAGGTAAACCCCTTAGAAGAAAAGCCTAACTTATAGTAAGCTTCTGAAAGTATTTTATTTAAGCAATTTTTATAATTATTATTTCCTATTAAATTTCTAATTCGTTATGGCCTACAGCTCAGAAATCTTTAATTGAATGTACTACATGTGTCATTCATATAAGCTAACTTTTTAGAGTGAATATTGATTTCAATATATCTTTAAAAAATAATTTGCGATTTACTGTGTATTAGCTCTTTAAATCAGACATTTCTGTCTATAGTATTATATACTGGTATTTTTGTATTAAAAACATTGGTCTAGGTTTTCCCAATCTGCTGTAAATTCTTCAAGGCTTCTCTATCCCAGGGTGTACTTTATAGAAATCATTTTTATCATACAACTTCAAATAGATTGCCTATCTGTCACTGGCTCCTGCTAAGTCTGACTTATGGGAAAACCCAGAAGCTTTTTCCTCCTAACCTATGATAGGAATTCTGCCCATGGAATTCTCCTTTATCTATGGAATTCTCCAGTCAAGAATACTACAGTGGGTAGCCATTTCCTTCTTCAGGGGATCTTTCCTACCCAGGGATCAAACCCAGGTCTCCTGCATTGCAGGTAAATTGTTTACCATCTGAGCCACCAGGGAAGCTCTTATATTCTATCTATCTTTGGCTTCTGCAAAGGCTGACTTTAGAAAAAGAAGTACGTCAAGGCTGTATATTGTCACCCTGCTTATTTAACTTATATGCAGAGTACATCATAAGAAATGCTGGGCTGGAAGAAGCACAAGCTGGAATCAAGATTGTCGGGAGAAATATCAATAACTTCAGATATGAAGATGACACCACCCTTATGGCAGGGGGTGAAGAGGAACTAAAAAGCCTGTTCATGAAAGTGAAAGAGGAGAGTGAAAAAGTTGTCTTGAAGCTCAACATTCAGAAAACGAAGATCATGGCATCTGGTCCCATCACTTCATGGGAAATAGATGGGGAAACAGTGGAAACAGTGTCAGACTTTATTTTGGGGGGTTCCAAAATCACTGCAGATGGTGATTGCAGCCATGAAATTAAAAGAAGTTTACTCCTTGAAAGGAAAGTTATGACCAACCTAGATAGCATATTCAAAAACAGAGACATTACTTTGCCAACAAAGGTCCGTCTAGTCAAGGCTATGGTTTTTCCAGTAGTCATGTATGGATGTGAGAATTGGACTGGGAAGAAAACTGAGTGCCGAAGAATTGATGCTTTTGAACTGTGGTGTTGGAGAAGACTCTTGAGAGTTCCTTGGACTGCAAGGAGATCCAACCAGTCCATTCTAAAGGAGATCAGTCCTGGGTGTTCTTTGGAAGGACTGATACTAAAGCTGAAACTGCAATACTCTGGCCACCTCATACAAAGAGTTGACTCATTGAAAAAGACTCTGATGCTGAGAGGGATTGGGGGCAGGAGGAGAAGGGGACGACAGAGGATGAGATGGCTGGATGGCATCACCGACTTGGTGGACATGAGTTTGAGTGAACTCTGGAAGTTGGTGATGGACAGGGAGGCCTGGCGTGCTGCGATTCATGGAGTCGCAAAGAGTCACACACGACTGAGCGACTGAACTGAACTGAACTGAATGCTGAATTATGGCAAAACCCTGCAGTTTGTTCCTGCTAACCTATGAAGAGATCTGTCTCTGAAGTGTATCTTTCCTAGCTTAATTAAATGATATAAATATTGGCAAGCACCATACAAAAAAAAAAAGTGTTACTTGTTGCACCATTAAAACTAAAAGATCATGAAATTGCCATTACTCACCTTCCTCCAGTTGGTACTTTGGATGTTGCAAGTTCTGACAGCAGTCTCAGATGCTGAATATTAAAATGCTTTGAATGGAATAAGAAGCAGGTATCCTTTTCTTAGAAAGAATAATATTGCAATACAACTGTGCTAAGGTACAAGGGTTTGTATACCTTGATCTTTTATGAAGTTCAATAAAGTGCTAATAGCCACAAAGTATTGGAATCAGGGATTTAGGCTTCATTATAGTGGGACCAAAATGGCATGCAGGAAACCCTAATAGTCCTGTTCAGTATTGAAATACCTGGCATACCTTGCAGATGGTTTCCAGGAACTCATGTAATAGAAAATTGAGGAAGAATACAGCAGAGAGCAAAGTAATAAACATATTGAAATTCTTTTTTTCTCAAAATTTAAAAAATATTCAAGTACTCTTTAAGAATCTCTTGAAATTGTTGTCATAGAACTGAAACAAATTAAAATCAACCCTTACCTAAGCTCTGTTATATTTAAATTTTTTCAAAGTAAAACATCAATAGAAGAATATAAGAATATCCTTGAAAATATTACAAATCTGCCTGTCTAGCTAATAATGAATTAATATTTTGAAGTCAAATTATTCAAGACCTAAAGCCAAGAATATCTAAATAAAACTTTAACAAAATTCCCTATAGAATTTGTAAAGCATCAATATAAATATACCACAATCCCCTTGTGAGTCATAACTTTGATCAATATATCTTTGAGAGCATAAATATGTATAAAGCTTGTATAGGATTATGAAATTAAAAGCTTGTGCTACTGGAATAAAATTGCCTCTGCTTCTCCCAAGAGAAGCCCAGGAATCCCCAGACCCATTTGATTTTATATTCCTTGTGAACACTGCTTAGTATCTCTGGCTTAGTTGTAAAGAATCTGCCTACAATGTAGGAGACTACCTGCAATGCAGGAGACATGGGCTCGATCCCTGCATCAGGAGAATCCCTGGAGAAGGAAATGGCAACCCACACCAGTATTCTTGCCTGGAGAATCCCATGGACAGAGGAGCCTGGCAGTCCATGGGGTCACAGGAGTCAGACTTGACATAGCGGCTAAATCACCACCTTGACCCATATTGTTCATTAGAAATGTAATGTGAACTGTAAATGAAAGGCAAAAATATATGTTAAAATTTCTATAAACCACCTTAAAAATTTTAAAAATAAAAATAAAATTGATTTTAAAATATAGTTATACTTAGACCAACCTATCCAACAAAATAAACTATTAGGAAGATATTTTATATAACTTTTCATACTATTTGCTTAAAATCTGGTGTGCAATTACACTTACAGTGCAATTCAGTTTGGAATAACCACATATAAAGTAGCCACATTACTATATCAGATAGCTAATTCTAAGTTTTTAGGTGCCAGCTTGATATGGCCACTTACATGAAGCATGGGCAACGCAAACCAAACTGGTCTCAAACCTATGAGTATTCAATATACATAAAAGTGTATGTACATATTCCTGCTCCTCCATTGGTTGTCAACATTATGATAAACAGTTGTGCATTTCTAGGTTCATTCTCCATGTCCTCTTTCTCCTGGTCTGATTCTGTCAATATCTGATACCAATGTGAAAAAGCAGGAGGAATCAGGGGAGAGTCAACGTGTCTGTCATTCCCATAGCCACTGCTCCTTGGCAGTTTGTGCTCTGACAGTGACTGAAATCTACCTAAAACAATGGTTCCTTCTTGGCTGCCTGTCTCATAGTTAGAGATTCAGCAGCACACCATCTTTCCTTACCCTTCAGGAGGGCAATATTGACTTTATGTGGTGCTAGTAGCCAGGTACTTTACGATCTCTTATCAGATTCCTTTACCTTGCCCACATCCCTGTAAATAGCTTCTTTAGTATACTCTCTGCAACTAATCTTTTGTATTTACCATCTGTTTCTTATTGTGACTCTAATTGAGATAATGGTGCAATAATTTATCTAATGTTACTTACGCTGTAAAACTAACAGCGTTTTTGCCTCCTTTCTGCCAAATTAGCGGGCTATTTGACCATTAGTGGCTTTCTCCTGTTACTTTCCATATTTTCACCTTGGACCCAATCACTTTCTAATATAATTGGTCAAAATCTTCTTTTACCTCTTCATTTAGCTAAAAGCTGGATGGGTTTTCCCTTAAGATACCACTTTTAACTATCTTTTTTTCATACTCATATAATAGGATCAAAGGCAAAGTCTACATTTTTATTTTTCATTTTCCACTTTATTTATCATTCTTTGATTTATTCTTCCAGCTTTCATTTAACAAATATTTATCAAGTACTAACTATATGTGTGGCAGAGTTTAAGAGTAAAGAAAAATCTATGACCAATGATGTAAAATTATCTGCTCTTATGACCTTATATACTCTTAGGAAAGACACATAGTTAACAAGATAAATAATTATAGTATATTATGCTAAAGAGCGATACTGCCACTTACATATTATTTCACTTCAACAATGCATGAACTTCCTCTTTTGAGGGTAGTACCATCTAAATGAGAACATATAACAATTTATGACAGTTTTACCCTATTCTTTTCCATGACATTTTTGGCCTTGAACTCATAGTCTTCATCTTCCTACTCCAATTATTATTCTCAGAGACCAAGTTCAATCCATGGGCCAGGAAGATCCCCTGGAGGAGGGAATAGCTACCACTCAAGTATTATTCCCTGGAGAATTCCATGGACAGAGGAACATAGTGGGCTATAGTCAATGGGGTTGCAAGGAGTAGGAAATGACTGAGTAGCTAAAACTTTCACTTTCACATTGTCCATATTAATATGTAAAAGCTGACATACACTCCACACTCAGAGTTCTTTCACCTTCTTAAAATCCCCCTTCTTTAGATCAATCCCTCTATGACAACCAAACTCCATGGGTATACGGAGTTATGTCACAGAAGCACAAGTTCCATGTCTGGTCTATTCATACAACCTAACACCCTCTTACCTAAATTACTGTCATTCTATGATATCAACAGCCTTATTGTCACTACAGTTTTCTTTATAACCAAAACTTTAGAACATCTATATTCCTATGGGCCATCGACCACGTACTGTTTTTAATTACTTCTCTGTCCAGCATGGACTGTACATTTCCCTTTGCAAGCTTTCTAACTGGCACTTTTAACTTTATCAACCCGGCACCACAGTGTAAACTTCTAAACCTTAATGAACCAAGATTAAATGCTTTCTTTGCCTGAACAGCCAGATTTATGCAGACACACAAACATAGATGTGCAAATACAAAACAGCAACCACAATCCTGCATATTTATTGTTAACCAAAATTTCATAAATGGACACCTGGCTGAAATAAAGAGGTGTCTATTTGAGGTTTATTAAAACTACAGACCAAGGGATACAGATTGAAGAAACGCTTGAATTGCATTCTACTGGTCCACAAAATGCAGGAAGCTTATAAAAGGAAAACCTGCAAAGCTGCAATTATATGGATTGCTTATCAAGAATTATAACTGGGGTACATACTAGGAGTAGGCAATTAAGAGGTACAGACAGGTATAAAATAAGCTATAATGATACATTGTACCACACAGGGAATATAGCCAATATTTTATAGTTCTTATAACTAGAATATAATCTTTAAAATTGTGAATCACTTTACTGTGTATCTGTAACATATAACATTGTACATCAACTACACTTCAATAAAATAAATTCTGATTGAAGCTGACAAGAAGTAAGGGTGCTTGTTAAACAAGGATTTTTTGGAGTCCGAGATGGTTACACAGTTACGGGGGTGGGGGGGTGTGACCTTGAGACCATAAGATTGCAGCTAGCATACATTGCTTTAAAAATAACTGGTGTCCTCTGGGTTTGATACAGTCACAGAAAGTTCAAGTTCTCAGTGTCTCAGCAGTGCAGGGACATGCCTGAGACCAGATCCTCAATGGCCACCAGACCCCATTTTGCATGCCTGAACTATGATTATTATGATTTCAATCTTTCATCATTTCAAATCACAAACTTAATACTGCCTGTTTGTTTCTGTACATGGTTTTAGTTGATGCATGAAATATTCAAGTAGTCTAGTCTTTTATCTCTCATAATCCTCCTTGCTCACCTCTAATAATGACTTTCTACCCAACAGGAGCTGACACAAATATATATAAACTGCCTCACTTCTTCCCCAGTGACTTACATGCCTTAGGCCTATGCTTACCTTCTCATCTCCTGTCTCTAAAGAGTAGACAGCTCCATTGGCTACTTCATCATTGTGCATCTTAGATACCATTACTTCATTTCTTATCTTCTGCTTCAAGCCTTCCTTTTCCTTCAAATATCCATTTTCCCTCCTCTAATCTTCTAATGGACATTGTGCTAAACATGTAACAGAGTTCAATGTTGTTCCACTCAAACACAAACAGGACATGAGCAAATAAGTCAAGTAAGAAAATGAAATAAACAACTTCTTATGTCTCATTTTTTTCTGTGCCATATTTCTGGAATTCATCAGTAACAAAAAAGAGGGGAGAGGAGTTAGAGGAGTCAATACAAGGTAGCAGGAGAAAACCTTCTTTTTCTATCATTGTCTAAATAAAAGTCTGGTTCCATATGAGTTAGGAACAAATTCCAGCTCCATCACTCACAGTCGTGTAAAATTAGGGAGAAGCTGATTAATTTCTCTAGACTTTCTTCTGGTCTTCTTATTGGAAAATGGGAAGAAAATGTAGCTAAATAATCATGATGATTATTCACTACATTAATGTGTAGGACAATATATATCATATCTTAGTAATCAATGAATGTCATCTATCACTTCACCCAGAGAATACTATTGAATATGATCATAGCATTTATAACATTTAAGAAAATAATCTGGAAGCCTCCCTCTTCCTGCTTTTTATAAATTAATAAATTACATTAAATAACTACTTATCATTTAGTCCATAAATCTATCCCATTTAGGCATTAACAATTCAATCTCAATTGCAACATTTTTATTAAAAAAAACAGGTTGAATATATTTTCTAAAATTAAATGCCATATTTTGTGTCAAAAATTGCCTAATGGTAAGTTTTTGATTATGTGTTTAGATTTGATAATCAGTGGTACTCAATCCCTGTGATTAAAGATGACAGAAAGACGGCTTTGATTTGCCTTGTAAGGATTTTTCAGTCTGAGAGAATACTGCAAAAACATCTAAAATCAACATACTTATTTCCAGTGATTGATAGATAAAACAATAGGTGATAGGAATTACCTTGAGGCACTAGTTTATTTAAAACATATCATTGCAATTGGCATGACCTTGGAGGGCCCTGAACACTGTTTCCTTTAACCAACTAGAAAATAGGAGCCAAAAATGGTCTTTTAGTAAATGTCAATCCTGCCACACCTCTCTGATGAGTTTCACTTAGAGTGTCACAAGAGGACATGCTACTACTACTACTAAGTCGCTTCCGTCGTGTCCGACTCTGTGCGACCCCACAGATGGCAGCCCACCAGGCTCCCCCGTCCCTGGGATTCTCCAGGCAAGAACACTGGAGTGGGTTGCCATTTCCTTCTCCAATGCATGAAAGTGAAAAGGGAAACTGAAGTCGCTCAGTCTTGTCTGACTCTTCACGACCCCATGGACTGCAGCCTACCAGGCTCCTCCTTCATCCATGGGATTTTCCAGGCAAGAGTACTGGAGTAGGGTGCCATTGCCTTCTCCAAGAGGATATGAGAAGCCCCTAAAAAAACCTTTGCTGTGATCTTCTATTGATAATAGAAGAAATGCAAGTCTGCCAAAAACCTTGATTTTAGCCCATGAGATTAATTTCAAACTTGTGATCTATAGAACAATAAGATAATAATAAATGTGCATTGTTTGAAGCCACTATTTTGTGGTGAACTGTTAACAGAAGCAATATGAAACTAAGAAACTGCTCAAAAGAAATGTATAGTCAATAAATTATATTGACAAATTACTCAATAATTACAATACAATATCTAGAATATAATAAAGCTTTATTGACACCAGTGGAAGTACAGAGGAAAGGCATCAAACTTTCACTGATTATGGAAGACTTTCTGAATAAGTGATTATTGTTAATTTTGAACTGTGAATATAAATTAACTAATATCCTTAGGCAGTATCACTACTTGTTCTTGAAACATGCCACTCCCAATGCCATTTTTTTTAAATAAAAATCTGATCACATTATTCCCACACTTCTCCCTCAGTAGATTCCCATTACTTATAGTTCTGTACTTTTTTTAATAAACAAATTCCCTTCAATTTATCTGTCTAATCTCTCACTTTACTAAACAATAGGGAAGAAAATAAAATAAAGGCACCACCTTCAACGCTTTGCTTGAATATCTCCTTTGCTGTATAATCAACTCTACCACTTATCAATTTTGCTTTGTACATAACTGTAGGAGACATTTTCCCTAAGTTGTCAATGAGTATGAAACATGAATCCATAGCCTCTAGTTTCCAATAATGTGTTCCTCTGAGTCCTTAGTAGTAACAAACTATAGTCTTCTACTAACAGCCTTTTTCAAGGTGATTTAGGCTTTCTCTACCATGCTCCTCAAAGACCCTCAAGCCTCCATCCATTTGCAAGTCCCAAAGCCTCTCTGACACTTGTAGGTATTCATTATAGAAGCACCCTACTTCTGGGACAAAAACTGATGCCAGTTTTCTATTGCTTAGCAACAAATTAACTCAAATATAGTGACTTCAAAGAGCACACATTTGTTATTACTTAGATTTTATATGTAATCTGTCAAAGCTTGGCTGCACCTTCTGCTAAGGATCTCTCAAGGCTACAACCAAAGTATTTGTGCTTCCATCTGAAGGCTGGATTGGAAAATAATCTGCTTTCAGACTCATTCAAATTGTTGGCAGAATGCGTTTCCTTTCAGCTAGCTGTGGGCTAGAGGTTGGCTTGAGGCCAACAATAGTTTCATGTCTTGTGGAATTTCTCAACATGGACACTTATTTTACCAAGCAAATAAAAAGAATTTCATGCTCCAATCAGTTAACATGAAAGTTTATATAACATAACATAATCCTGGGGACAATACTTCATCACTTTTCCTATATTCTACTGCTTCGAAGCCACAGCTTTTTGCCGACAATCGGAGGGAGGGTATTATACCACATATTGACACAACATTCCTTAAGATTCCTTGGACTGACTTTCTCTCAAGTGTCAACAAAATGATTCCCCATCATGCTGTTTTTTTAATTGCCAAAAATGCTTTTGAACTGTGGTGTTAGAGAAAACTCTTGAGAGTCCCTTGGACTGCAAGGAGATCCAACCAGTCCATCCTAAAGGAGATCGGTCCTGGGTGTTCACTGAAAGGGCTGATGTTGAAGCTGAAACTCCGATACTCTGGCCACCTGATGCAAAAAGCTGACTCATTTGAAAAGACCCTGATGTTGGGAAAGATTGAGAGCAGGAGGAGAAGGGGATGACAGAGGATGAGATAGTTGGATGACGTCACCAACTCGATGGACATGGGTTTGGGTGAACTCTGGGAGTTGGTGATGGACAGGGAGGCTTGGCGTGCTGCGATTCATGGGGTTGCAAAGAGTCAGACATGACTGAGCGACTGAACTGAACTGAACTGTTTAACTTAGATTCCTCAATATTTCCATTAACAATTTTGATGTTAGATGAGTATATGTGTGTTCTTTAGTGTATGGTGGCAAAGTAATGTGGTAGACATAGCTTGGATTATGAATTATTATGTGGATTACTGACTTGTCTATAGCTTCTTTTCATATTCTTATATACCATGAGCCAAACCATTTTAAGTCTCTGAGCCTAAGTTTCTTCATTGGTATAATCAGGGTAATAATCAACAAGTATTGAAAAGTTCTATGTATGTGTGTCTATATGTATATATATATATGTATGTATGTATATGTGTGTGATATATAGCCATACATATGCATATATAATGTATATACATATATTAATACACATATCCTTTGTAAACTGTAAAGTTCTATGTGGATATTGATTCAAATAATATTTGTAATCATGATATTACATGTGAATGCTGTGTTAGTTGCTATAGTCTCAGGAAATTCTAAACAGACAATCTAGCAAAGTCCTTAGTTTCATTACTTTATTATTATTATTATTCTGTCTCATTACTTTTCAAAAAGATTCCATTCCATAATCATCTGTTTTGTACAAACGTATTTCATCTAAACACAATGCCTCCTCTGAGTCTTTTGCCCAACATCTTTTGGTTTTCTCTGATTTTCTCCTAAATATGCAGTGATACTAATGATCCTATTCTCTCTAAATGGTAATTTACTTTAATAGAACTGGTTTATAGATACTCAAGTAAAAATATTTTTTCTTTTATCAGCCTTTTCATTCAACCTTATCTTCAGTCTTTATGTGTTTTGTTTAATCATTAGTTATATTCTTTGTCTTAGAATAGATTTTTTTTTTCTGTTTAGCTCTTCAACTCAAGCCCATTGTCTGGAGTTAAAATCCCTATGGGTATTTAGTTGATAGTACTATAGGTTCAACTATCTTCAACTTTCCATTACTTTATTATAATTAAATAATAACTATACACATACTAAAAAACACATATTTTTTATTTTTATTTTAAAGAGTGCTATCTGAAAGAATTGCCACAGCAAAAAATGATTCCAGATGGCATAAAATCAGATTTTTATTGTCACACAGAATAAGTCAATTAATTTCTAATGAGTAAAAATTTAGCCACCAAGAAAATGGAACTTTTCAGAAAGTAAAATGGTAGGTCTCAAGAGGTATAGGTATTTTTATCCAAATTAATGGATTTTACAAAAGCAATACCTGAAGTAATTTTAAAATTTCATTTATAGACATTAATAGTTTATTTTATAATAAAATTAAAAACATGACTCTGGAGTTCTTATTTGTTTAATTGAAATGTATAGTCAATTCCCTCTTAAAGTCTATTTTTGGCCTTTCTAAATATATAATTTCATTTCTGTGTTAATAGGAATTCTTGTAATTTATTCTCATTTATTTAGTATTCTAATTTTGTTATTTCTTTTCATTATTATATTTAGCCCAGAAATCTACTTAAAATATAAAATGTATATAAATAGTAGAACTAACATTACTTTCTCCCCTTATTTTTATTTTCTGATTTGAAAAATATCAAAGAAAAATATATAATTTTGATACCTTTGCATACAAGTCATTGACCTCTCTATGAATTTCTAAGGAATAATGACAAGAAAAAGTACTAGTAAATATTTAGATTCTGAACTCTTTCAACTCTAGATGTTAATATAAGTATTTTTTGTAGAAAATGACAAGTGTTTTAAAATTATATGGCCCTTGTAAGATACTGTAATGATTATTGATGACTTTTGGACCTCTTCAAATAGTGGGGAATTCTTCACATTAAAGTTTTAATCTTAATATGTCAAATGCTTTCCAAAACATTTTTCTCTTGTTTAACATTTATGGGACACCTGTTAACCTTCAGGCAGTTAGGAAATCAGTTCACTTGTAAGACAGGAAATAAATCAAAAGATAAAAAAGCTACAAATGAAATGGTGGACTCAGAATAGAACTAGTAATAATCAGCTAATTTTTCCACTTATACTGTTACTTAATATTTATTAGCAGGTATTTATTCCTTAGGTATTATCAGCTAATTGTTCCACTTATATTTTTAACAATAAGATATCTTTTTGTCAATTTAGTATATTTGATTATAGAATATGTCAAGTGGTAAATCAGTAAATATGTATTTATTTAACAAATATTTGAAGAGATGCAAACAATAAGATCAGAAGTAAAGATCACTTCATGGCAAATAGATGGGGAAACAGTGGAAACAGTAGCTGGCTTCATTTTTCTGGGCTCCAAAATCACTGCAGATGGTGATTGCAGCCATGAAATTAAAAAAACAATTACTCCTTGGAAGGGAAGTTATGACCAACCTAGATAACATATTCAAAAGCAGAGACATTACTTTGTCAACAAAGGTCCGTCTAGTCAAGGCTATGGTTTTTCCAGTGGTCATGTATGGATGTGAGAGTTGGACTACAAAGAAAGTTGAGCACCGAAGAACTGATGCTTTTGAACTGTGATGTTGGAGAAGACTCTTGAGAGTCTCTTGGACTGCAAGGAGATCCAACCAGTCCATTCTAAAGGAGATCAGTCTTGGGTGTTCATTGAAAGGACTGATGTTGAAGTTTAAACTCCAATACTTTGGCCACCTGATGCAAAAAGCTGACTTATTTGAAAAGACCCTGATGTTGGGAAAGATTGAGGGCAGGAGGAGAAGGGAACAACAGAGGATGAGATGGTTGATGGTATCACTGACTCAATGGACAAGGGTTTTGGTGGACTCTGGGAGTTTGTACTGGACAGGGAGGCCTGACGTGCTGCAGTTCATGGGGTTGCAAAGAGTCAGACACAACTGAGCGACTGAACTGAACTGAACAGAACAGAAAGATGAATAATATTCAGTATATGCTCTCAAGGGATATGTAGCCTAGTTCTGAAGACATCTATGCATAATTACAATAAACATCAAAATACCATTAGTATGGTGGTGGTTTGTGGTGGTTTAGTCATTAAGTCATGCCTGACTCTTGGGAGCCCATGAACTGTAGCCTGCCAGGTTCCTCTGTCCATGGGATTTTCCACACAAAAATACTGGAGTGGGCTGCCATTTCCTTCTCCAGGGGATCTTCCTGACCCAGGGATTGAACCCGGGTCTCTTGCATTGCAGGCAGATCCTGTATTGAGTAAGTAGAACTTACTAAAAAAATAAAACTAAATTGATATAAATAAAATCATGGTCATTTAAAAAGAGGGACAAAAAATGTGTTTTTTTGCCCAAAATCAGAGAAATCTTCTTGAGAAAGGTGGCATTCAGTTTTGCTTTGCATAGTAATAATGTTGTTCTTTTAGACAAATGTCAAGTGTTGACGTGACCAGCTATAATGTCAGAGTTTGTGTAAAATAGGAAAGAGAGCTGACACTTACTGAGTATCTTCAATGCACCAAATGCTGTTTTGAGCTTTTTATTTGTTTTCTTTTTCTTATTATTATTGTGGTATAACTAATTATCACAAATGTAGTGTCCTGAAGTACATTTTACAAATGTACTACCTCACAATTCTTTTGGTCAATAGTCCAACTTGGTGGCTGGGTTTCTCTTAGGATATCACAAGGCAGAAATCAAAGTGATAACTGGGCTGGGTTCTTATTTGTAGGCTCTGTAAAGAATCTTGTAAGCTTATTCAGACAGGATATGGGCAAATCTGAAGTCCCTGTTTCTTTGCAGCAATCAGTCAGAGGCCACTTTCTGCTCTTCTGTACAGAGACCTTCTGTATTCCTTCTCATGTGGCCCCCTCCAAATTCAAAGCAGAAACAGGGTACTGAATCCTTCTCATGTTTTAAATCTCTGACAGCCCTCTCCACTGTATCTGTTTTCCTTTTCTGTCTTAGTCTTCTGCCATCATCCAGAGAAATTTCTTTAATTAATGGCCTATGTGATTAATTTAGACCCTTCTGGATAATTTCTGCTTTATTCAGATAAATGGTGCCATGTAACATAACCTAATTATCACCTTTACAGGTACTGAGAATGAGGACTTGTCAGATTCCAATGTTCAGGTTTGAAATTCCACTGCCTATAAATTAGTCACGTTCAGGGATGTGAAAATTATGTAAACCTCATACTTACCAAGTCAGAAACACTGCAGTTATTAAATAAACTGCTTCAAAAGAAAATTGTGTTTCTTAGCTCCAATTTAAAAGTATCTGATGATAACACAGTGAAGAAACTATCAAGAGAGAGACACATCAAGTAGAAAATGGGCACTCAACGGGGTTTATGCTAGACCTACCAATGAAGCCCTCTGTTACCCAGAAAAACAGAGGGGCACCAAGGATCCCACACAGGCAGTTACAGCATGAACACGATACCAGAAGACCTAGTTGATCACAATTTCAGGACCTTTGATAACCATAATGGCCCCAGAGAATCTTTAATCAGGCCTTTATCAGCTTGGATGATTCCAGAATAAACTTGATACCACACGATCCAACTTGTCTCACATCAAAAAGAATAAAATATTTAAGAATAAACTAAACTCCACAAAAGAAGTGAAAGATTTGTACAGTAGAGACAATAAAATGTTGCTGAAATAAATTAGAGAAGGTACAATTAAGTGGAAAGATATCCCGTGCCCATGGATTGGAAGACTTAATATTATTAAGATGTCAATACCACTCAAAGAAATATACAGATTTAATGCAATCCCCTTAAAAGTCTCAATAGTGTTTTTTTGTTTTTTTTCCAGAAATAGAAAACTCCATCTAAAAATTCTTGGGCTCTCAGGAGACCCATAATAGCCAAAACAATCTGTAAAACAGCAAAGTTAGAATTATCATACTTCCTGATTTCAAAATTTAGTACAAAGGTACAGTAGTCAGACAAAATGGTATTGGCATAAAGATGGGCATATAGAACAATAGGGAAAAATAGAGAGCCCAGATATATGGCCTCACATATATGGTCAAATATTTTTTGACAGAGGTGCCAAGACAGTTCAATTGAAAAAACTGTATCTTAAAAAAATAGTGTTGGGAAAACTGGATATCAATGTGTGAAAGAATGAATTGGATTCTTACTTTAAAATATGTAATAAAAATTAACTCAAAATGAATTAAACACAAATATCACCTCTAAATCAATAAAACTCTTAGTAGAAAACATAAAAAATGTTTCATGACACTGACTTTGGCAATGATTTCTTAGTGATATAACCAAAAGCACTGGTAACAAAAGTAAATATAAATAAGTTGGACTTCATTAAAATTAAAAGGATTCAATTAATAGAGCAAAAGGGCAACCAACATAATGGGAGAAAATATTTTCAGATTATTTTATATAGGTTAATATCCAGAATATATAAAGAACTCCTATATCTCAACAAAAACAAAAACACAAATAACACAATTAAAAGGTCCATATAGTCAAAGCTATGGTTTTTTAGTAGTCATGTATGGATGTGAGAGTTGGACCAAAAAGAAGGCTGAGCACCAAATAATTGATGCTTTCAAACTGTGGTGCTACAGAAGACTCTTGAGAGCAAGACGACATCAAGAAGATTAAATCAGTCAATCCTAAAGGACAACGACCCTGAATATTCTCTGGAATGACTGATGCTGACACTGAAGCTTCAATCCTTTGGCCACCTGATGCAAAGAGCCGACTCATTGGAAAATACCCTGATGCTGGGAAAGTTTGAAGGCATGATAACAAGGGGGCAAAAGAGGATGAACTGGATGGATGGCATCATCAACTCAGTGAACAAGAGTTTGAGCAGACTCCGGAAGAGAGTGAAGGACAAGGAAGCCTGAGGTGCTGGGATTGCAAAGATTTGGATTCGACTAGGTGAATGAACAACAAAAAGCTCTTGAGTAAATGTTTCTGCAAAGAAGATATAAAAATGTAAAGTTTAAAAATAAAATAAAATTTAAAAAAAAATGGCCAACAAGCCCATGAAAAGATGTTCCACTTCACTAACCATCAGAGAAATGCAAATGAAAATCAAAATGAAATAACATCACATACCCAATAAGATGGAAACTATTACAAGAACAGAAATAAAGAGGGTTAGTGGGGATATGGAAAAATTGGAACACTTGTGCAGTATTGATACAAATGAAAAGAAGTGCAGTCACCATGAAAACAGTACAGTGGTAATTCAAAAAATGAAAAGTAGAACTTCCATATGACCCAAAAATTCCATTTCTGGCTATATACACAAAAGAATTGAACACAGGAACTTGAACAGATTTTTACATATTCATAGCAGCAAAGAATCTGCCTGCAATGCAGGAGACCCTGGTTTGATTCCTAGGTTGGGAAGATCTCTGGAGAAGAGATAGGCTAACCACTCCAGTATTCTCGGGCTTCCCTTGTGGTTCAGCTGGTAAAGAATCTGCCCGCAATGTGGGAGACCTGGGTTCGATCCCTGGATTGGAGAGATTCCCTGCAGAAGAGAAAGGCTACCCACTCCAGTAGTCTGGCTCAGAGAATTGCAAATAGTCAGACAGGACTGAGCGACTTTCACTTTCATAGCAGCATTGTTCGCAATAGCCAAAATTTGGATACAACTTAAGTATTCATCAGCTAATGAATGGATACACAAAATGTGGCATATACATACAGTGGAATAGTATTCAGCCTTACAAAGAAAGGAAACTCTGCTATACATTACAATATGGATGAAATTTGAGAAAATTGTTCTATATAAGTAAGTCACAAATAAGGCAAATACTGTGTGAATTTACCCAGAGTAGTGTGATTGATGGAGACAGAAAGTAGAAGGGTGGTTGTCAAGGGAGATGTGGATTAGTTGTTTAATTGGTGCAGAGTTTCAGTTTCACAATATGAATGGTGTTCTGCAGATTAGTTACAAACAATGTGAATATAGTTAATACTACTGAACTGTATGTTTAAAAACTGGTTAAGATAGCAAAGCTTATGTATTTTGCCACAATTGAAAAATATATGTGATCGCAAAAGCAGTCCTTGAAGATTTTTAAGTAGAATTTATCCACTATTATTCTATTGTTTGAGGAAATGTGCCCATACACACAGAAGAGTTGAATATGAAGTGTAAAAATCAAGGAGAAACCTATTCTTAGCTTATAAAAGTATCTGAAAATGTTTGAGTGAAAGTCAAAGTTAAATTTATTCAATATTGCTTTCATATAAGCTACCTATTGATTTATATAAACATCATGCAAATGTTTACTCACGTGGTACCAAACACCTGCGTATTTGAAAGCATGCTACAGACATTTTTTTTTTTTTCTCACTCTCCTTGGATCGATAGGTACACAAAGCACATTTCAATTTTCTCTGCAAGATTTTGCCAAATTGTAGTAGGAGACCTATATTCAGAGTATTTACATTATATTTAAATGCAATGAACCTATTTCTTTTAATAAAAGGTTATTTATCCTTAAGAAGATGTAATTCTGAACCAAACTAATTTTCATTCAAGGACAGAATGGATGTGTACATAAGTTTTAGATGCATTAAATTATTGGATAGGATACTGTAATTTATAATTATTTAACATTGATTATCTCAAGAGAAAGACACTGAAAATGTTGGATTGGGATAAATAAGGCATATATTCTTCATGTTTTCATTATATACCTTTGTTATTATTATTGAGTATTAACATTTTAAAGAATCCATCACAATATGGAAAAAAATCGTATTCATAGTGTCCTTTCATCAACACTATACTTCTTTTTGATAACAATGTCAATATTTTCTGGAAGAAAAACTTGTGTTTAATTCAAATGCAGAAATCCCTCAACAAAACCTTTATAAGTAGAAGACTTACATAATTTTTATACTTTGGGTTATTCTTCTACAAATGAATTGGATCTGTTGCTATTGTAGTGGCCTTCAACAAACTATTTAATTTGAAACTCAAGAAAGCTCAAATGTATCAGTAAGTAGAAATTCTGAGAGTAGTTAACAGCTGTTTATGCCTCCCTAGTGGCTTAGTTGATAAAGAATCCGCCTGCAATGCAGGAGACCCGGGTTTGACCCCTGGGTTGGGAAGATTCCCTGGAGAAGGAAATGGAACCCACTCCAGCACTCTTGCCTGGAGAACTCCATGGACAAAGGAGTCGGGCAGGCTACAGTCCATGGGATCCCAAAGTCGGACACGACTGTGTGAATAACTTTTGCTTTCAATAATTGTTCTGGCCTTAATTTTAGCAAGACTAAGGGCACCACAAATCTAGTCATTAATAACAACAACAGTATTGTATTTCTGAACCACTTTAAACTTTACAGAGTTATTTTTACTGTGTGTATAAAGTGATTCATGGAGTTTCTGTCATCTGTGTCTCCATGATGAAAGAAATGATAATAAGATGTTGGATAATTTGCCAAAAGTCAAAGCTAATGTGTGGCAAGGTTGAGAAGAAACTCAGAGGTATCTGAATCTAATTTTAGTTTCTGTTACTTATTTCTGTCATATTTCAAAACTGTGTAGGTAGCCATTTGTTGAGTTCCTGTAACAGTCTCTAATTTGCCAGTCTTTCCCTGATACTCTCTCTGGCCCAGAAAAGGAAAGTTGCTCTTTTTTCTGACAAGGTGGCATGCTGCCATTACAACATCCTTTAATAAATAAACACATCTATTCAATGTCACAACAAATTAGAAAGTACTTATTTCTGTTCAGTGAGCCGGATGAAATCAATAATCACCAGGGAGTTGCCACTATAATTCATTAGAGCCATTCAATGGGCCTCAGTAATCAGCTCAGAGAATGGAGCCAAAGTCTGGATTCATTGGGGAGACAAGGTTAGGATCAAATGTCTCAGCTCAAGTGAAAAATAGTATCTAGTAATCATTGCATTACAGCCTTTTACACTTCAAAGAACTGAACTTCCTTCTCAATAATGGAAGAAATGGTCTCAGAATCGCCCATTAATTTTGAGAATGCAACATAGCATTTTAAAAAACAAAAGAAGTAATGAATAACCTCAGATATGCAGATGACACTACCCTTATGGCAGAAAGTGAAGAGGAACTAAAAAGCCTCTTGATGAAAGTGAAAGAGGAGAGTGAAAAAGCTGGCTTAAAGCTCAACATTCAGAAAACTAAGATCATGGCATCTGGTCCCATCACTTCATGGGCAATAGATGGGGAAACAGTGGAAACAGTGTCAGACTTTATTTTGGGGGGCTCCAAAATCACTGCAGATGGTGATTGCAGCCATGAAATTAAAAGACGCTTACTCCTTGGAAGGAAAGTTATTACCAACCTAGATAGCATATTCAAAAGCAGAGACATTACTTTGCCCACAAAGGTCCGTCTAGTCAAGGCTATGGTTTTTCCAATAGTCATGTATAGATGTGAGAGTTGGACTGTGAAGAGGGCTGAGTGCTGAAGAATTTATGCTTTTGAACTGTAGTGTTGGAGAAGACTCTTGAGAGTCCCTTGGTCTACAAGGAGATCCAACCAGTCCATTCTAAAGGAAATCAGCCCTGGGTGTTCTTTGGAAGGAATGATGCTAAAGCTGAAACTCCAGTACTTTGGCTACCTCATGCGAAGAGTTGACTCATTGGAAAAAACTCTGATGCTGGGAGGGATTGGGGTCAGGAGGAGAAGGGGATGACAGAGGATGAGATGGCTGGATGGCATCACTGACTCAATGGACATGAGTTTGAGTGAACTCGGAGAGTTGGTGATGGACAGGGAGGCCTGGCGTGCTGTGATTCATGGGGTCACAAAGAGTCGGACATGACTGAGCAACTGAACTGAACAGAACTGAACTGAATGTAAGCCAAAATAAATCATTGCAGTGATTTTTGAGAAGTGTTATATGACATTCTGATCTTTTTGGTTCCCCAAGGTCACATCAAAAAAAAAAAAACAACAACAACAACTCACCAGCTCCTCACTTGTGTATTTCATGACTTACTACAATCAGTTTCCTGCCTCAAAGTCCCCTTATCTCTTCTACCTCAATCTTGGAGACTGCAAGACACATCCTTGTTTATCTTGTCCTCTCTATATTAAAATTTATTTTTCTAGTGATATTATTCAGTTTCCCAGCTTTAAATAACTTTCAAACCTCCAGGAACCCTGGATTTATGTGTCTACCCTAAATTGTTTGCTGAGCTCTTGACTCAGATATTCAATTTGACACAACAAATAGGCAACTCCATTTGGACATCTAAGAAACTATTTTAACTCTTCACATCCAGACCGGAATCCCTCATTTCCTTCCTAAAACCACTCTGTTCAACCCACCTTGTTTGACAGAAATTCGGTTGTTCAGTTGCTCCATCTCTCAAATTTGAAGTCATACTTCATTTCCCACTTTTTCTTAGACGTGATGTCTATCCCAGGAAACTGTATAATCCTTTGAAAATAAAAATCAGATAAAGTGAGTACTCTGTTTAAAATCTTGCAGTGGTTTACATAGGATAAAAGCCAAGGTCCCAAAAATGCAAAATCCTGTAGGATTTGGCCCACATTTACCTTCTTATTCACTTTCCTCCACATCCGGGCCTGCATGAATGCACTGCAACTCCATGGCCTCCTGCAACTCCATGAATGCACCAGGCCTCCTTCTGCCTCAGAGCCTCTGCCCTGGCTGCTCCCTCTGCTTGCTGTGTCCTTTCTCCTCCTATCTAGAAGGCCATCTCCTTCAAATCTTCATTCAACTCTCATATGCTCAGAGACCCTTTTTTAAATCAGCTTGTCATCCAGCAAACTCCACTAATCTAGTTTCATTTTCCCCCATATTTTATATCATCTTCTAAGTCAATTCAGTTGAGTCATTCAGTCATGTCTGACTATTTGCGACCACATGGACTGCAGCACACCAGGCTTCCCTGTCTATCACCAGCTCCCGGAGCTTGCTCAAACTCATGTCCATCAAGTGGGTGATGCCATCTAACAATCTCATCCTCTGTTATTCCCCTCTCCTTCCTCCTTCAATCTTTGCCAGCATCAGGGTCTTTTCCAGTGAGTCAGTTCTTCACATCAGGTGTCCAAAGTATTGGAGTTTCAGCTTCAGCATCAATCCTTCCAATGAATATTCAGGACTGATTTCCTTTACGATTGACTGGTTGGATCTCCTTGAAGTCCAAGAGACTCTCAAGAGTCTTCTCCAACACCACAGTTCAAAATCATCAATTCTTTGGTATTTAGCTCTCTTTATAGCCCAACTCTCACATCCATACATGAATACTGGAAAAACCATAGCTTTGACTATATGGACCTTTGTAGGCAAAGTAATCTCTCTGCTTTTTAATATGCTGTCTAGGTTGGCCATAGATTTTCTTCCAAGAAGCAAGCGTCTTTTAATTTCATGGCTGTAGTCACCATCTGCAGCAATTTTGGAGCCCAAGAAAATAAAGTCTGTCACTGTTTCCATTGTTTCCCCATCTATTTTCCATGAAGTGATGGGACCAGAGGCCGTGATCATAGTTTTCTGCATGTTGAGTTTTAAGCCAACTTTTTCACTCTCCTCTTTTACTTTCATCAAGAGGCTCTTTAGTTCTTCTTTGCCTTCTGTCATAAGGGTGTTGTTATTTTTATATCTGAGGTTATTGATATTTCTCCTGGCAATCTTGATTCCAGCTTGTTCTTCATCCAGCACAGCATTTTGCATGATGTACTCTGTACATAATTTAAATGAGCAGGGTGACAATATACAGCCTTGTAATACTATTTTCCCAATTTGGAACCATCTGTTGCTCCATGTCCAGTTATAACTGTTGCTTCTTGACCTGCATATAGAATTCTCAGCATGAAGGTTAGGTGGTCTGTTATTCCCATCTCTTTAAGAATTTTCCACAGTTTTTCAAATCATCTTCTAATTTATTATAAAATCTACTTGATTATTGTTGTTCAGTCACTAAGACAAGTCCATCTGTTGCAACCCCATGGACTGTATCATGCCAGGCTTCCCTGTCATTCACCATCTCCTAGAGTTTACTCAAACTCATGTCCATTGAGCTGCTGATGCATCCAACCACCTCATCCTCTGTTGTCCCCTTCTCTTCCTGCTTTCCATTTTCTCAGCATCAGGGTCTTTTCCAGTGATTCAGCTCTTCACATCAGCTATGATCGTATTTGCTGTCTATCTTTTTCTGTTAGAATGTAAGCTCCAAGAGGGATTGGATCATTACTTTGTTCACAGTTGTGTAGTAGCCACCTAAAGTGTCTGACAGATAACAGACACTCAGCCATGTGGTAAATAAAGACTTAATTTTTTTATTTTTAATTTGGCTGAGCCAGGATCTTTAGTTTCAGCATGAGAACTCTTATTAGTTGCAGCATGTGGGATCTAGTTCTCTGATTTGGAATCAAACCCAGGCCCCCTGCATTGGTATTGTGGAGTCTTAACTACTGGACCACCAGAGAAGTCCCAGTAAATACTTTTTCTAAAGAAAGTGTTCTCTTTAAATTGTCACAATAAGTGTTTATCTATATGTCCTGTAAAAAAATGTATGCATATATACATACCAATGAAATATATGTGTATGTTTACATTCTTTATTTCTAATATTTTAAAAATATATGATTTTGTCACCATCTTGAGTAAAATCAGCCAGTGACCAAAGCATATAGTAGTTCACAGAACTAACCCATCTCATATCATTCATCAGGTTCATTATTCAGTAACAGTGACAAAGGCTTTTGGTAAACACAATAATGGCATCACCAGTGTTTGCATTCTAATCTCAGAAACCTATGAATATGTTGCCCTACATGGAAAGGGGATATTACAGATATGAAAATGTTAAAGGTCTGGTGATGAGGAGATTATCTAGATGTGATCATAGACTAAGTCCATGCACCACAAGTATTGAGCCTATGCTCTAGAGCCCAGGAATTGCAACTATTGAGCTTATGTGCCACAATTACTGAAGAATGTGCACCCTAGAGCCAGTGCTCCACAGTAGGAGAAGCCACCACAGTGGGAAGCCAGCACACTATAATGAGGAGTAGCCCCTCTGGCCACAAATAGAGAAAAGGCCTGCACAAGACTGAAGACCCAGCATTGCCAAAATAAATAAAACTATTAAAAAAAAAGGAAAGAAAAAATACTTATTTAAAAAAAAAAAAAAAAGAGTCTTATAGGAGGGAGACAGGAAGGTCAAAGTTACAGAAGGGAATGTGACACTGAAGGCAGAGATATTTTCATCCTGGTCTCCAGAAGTTGTGAATGCTGCTGCCGAAAGGGAACTGTGGAAAGGTGATTATATTAAGGATCTTGAGATGACAGGATTATCCTGGGGACCCAGGTAGGTCCAAGTAATCAAACAGGTTTTTATAACAGGGACTCAGGAGGAGCCAGAGGAGAAGCAGATGTGATGATGGGAGCAGAAACTGGAGTGACCCACTTTGAATATGGAGGAAGGGGCCACAAGGCAAGGATACAGGCAGCCATTAGAAGCTGAAAAAGACAAGGAAAGATATTCATCCCTGAGAGACTCTGGAAGGAACAAGCCAATGCTTTAGCTCAACAAAACTGATTGTAAACGTCTGACCTCCAAAACTATAAAAATAAACTTGTGTTGTTTCAAGCCACTAAATGCATGATAATTTGTTACAGCAGCAATGGAAAATTAATACAATATGTAGAGAAAGAAAAGCATTTGCCAAATCAAGAACTATGTAATAGGTGCCAGAGAATGTATGTATTTGTTTTTACACCAATATCTTTTCTGCTACAGCAGTTGCAATGCAAGTCACCCGCTCATAAAGTTTATAATTATCAATGGTTCATTTTTCTTCTACACAGGCCAAACTAGTGAGCTAAGGGGGCATGTAGTAGCATGTGTGCTAAGTCGCTTCAGTTGTGTCTGACTGTTCAATCCTATGGGCTGCAGCCTGCGAGGCTCCTCTGTCCATGGGCTTCTTCAGGCAAGAATACTGGAGTGGATTGCCATGTACTCCTCCAGGGGATCTTCCAGATCCAGGATTGAACCCATGTCTCCTGCATCGGGTTCTTTACTACCAGCGCCACTCGGGAAGCCTTTTTCTTACTATAAAAGCCCTTAATTCAAAGGTTAGGGAATCAAATGGGAAGATTTCACTCATTGTCCACTATGTCCCTTTCAATTTTACATCTGGAACTGAGGAAATAACCACAGAATGTGTTCAGAGACCTACTGAGTACAGTAGGCTTAACTAGAGCCCAAACTCCGTTGGTCACCTGACCATCAGCCTCTACTCTAACTAGTAGTCACTATTCTAACAGTGAGTTTGGGTCTCTAGGACTTAATTTAATTTCTTATCCAGCATTTTGCAATCTAAAATGTCAGATTATGCTCCCTTCCTTAATTTACAGTTATACTAGAAAATGGCTACAGTTCTCTTTAAAGAAGGCAGGGAGGAAAATTAACAGTATAAATTTTTGACAGTGTACCAGAATTCTTCCTCAAGAGGACCTAGGGTTACATTTCATTCAGGGAGCTCTAAGTCTGTAAATTGGTTCAGATTTGGGAATTAAATGAATGAGGGCCCATTGTTCTTTGACTTGGTTACTCCAGTCACTCTGTTCACTAGACCTAAAGCTTTTCCATTTATACAAATCAGGTAAGACTGTAGTTTCTACTCATCTACTTCACTCTAGGGACACCAAAGACCAACCAGCCAACACCATATCTCTGCAGGTCAGAACATTCAGATGACTGCTTTGGCTTTCCTGTTCATTGCAGTAACTATGTGCAGCATCTTGTCTTTGGCTATTAAGTGCTGCCACTTGGCCCTGTACCCTGGGATTCTATCATCCTCTTTGAATTTAGGGAATCCCAGTTCCATGGTAGCAGTTCTCACTATAATGTCTGACCCCAGAGAAGAGTAACAATAGAGCTTTTCAGTGATGCTGAGGCTCTTTTCACAATTGAATTCTTACAGGTATGGTGAAGAACATATCCTCTGGATTTCAATGAAGGCAGATTGGCAAGTCTTGTGTAATAGATGCTCTCTAGCAGTTTAACCTCCCTAAGTCTTCTGACACCTCGATCAATAGTACAACAAAGAAGTTCTGGCATATTGATTTTATTGGTATAAGACATCTTTGTGGTTGTATCTGTCTTTAGTGAGTGTAAGGCATATTTGGATCTTTATTGTGGATGTGACTGGTGATAGAAGCAAGGTCCGATGCTGTAAAGAGCAATATTGCATAGGAACCTGGAATGTCAGGTCCATGAATCAAGGAAAATTGGAAGTGGTCAAACAAGAGATGGCAAGAGTGAATGTCGACATTCTAGGAATCAGCAAACTGAAATGGACTGGAATGGGTGAATTTAACTCAGATGACCATTATATCTACTACTGCAGGCAGGAATCCCTCAGAAGAAATGGAGTGGTCATCATGGTCAACAAAAGAGTCCAAAATGCAGTACTTGGATGCAATCTCAAAAACAACAGAATAAACTCTGTTTGTTTGCAGGGCAAACCATTCAATATCACAGTAATCCAACCAGTAATGCTGAAGAAGCTGAAGTTGAATGGTTCTATGAAGACCTACAAGACTTTTAGAACTAACACCCAAAAAAGATGTCCTTTTCATTATAGGGGACTGCAATGCAAAAGTAGGAAGTCAAGAAACACCTGGAGTAACAGGCAAATTTGGCCTTGGAATACGGAATGAAGCAGGGCAAAGACTAATAGAGTTTTGCCAAGAAAATGCACTGGTCATAACAAACACCCTCTTCCAACAACACAAGAGAAGACTCTACACATGGACATCACCAGATGGTCAACACTGAAATCAGATTGATTATATTCTTTGCAGCCAAAGATGGAGAAGCTCTATACAGTCAGCAAAAACAAGACCAGGAGCTGACTGTGGCTCAGACCATGAATTCCTTATTGCCAAATTCAGACTGAAATTGAAGAAAGTAGGGAAAACCACTAGACCATTCAAGTATGACCTAAATCAAATCCCCTATGATTACACAGTGGAAGTGAGAAATAGATTTAAGGGCCTAGATCTGATAGATAGAGTGCCTGATGAACTATGGAATGAGGTTCGTGACATTGTACAGAAGACAGGGATCAAGACCATCCCCATGGAAAACAAATACAAAAAAGCAAAATGGCTGTCTGGGGAGGCCTTACAAATAGCTGTGAAAAGAAGAGAAGTGAAAAGCAAAGGAGAAAAGAAAAGATATAAACATCTGAATGCAGAGTTCCAAAGAATAGCAAGAAGAGATAAGAAAGTCTTCTTCATCGATCAATGCAAAGAAATAGAGGAAAACAACAGAATGGGAAAATCTAGAGATCTCTTCAAGAAAATCAGAGATACCAAGGGAACATTTCATGCAAAGATGGGCTCGATAAAGGACAGAAATGGTATGGACCTAACAGAAGCAGAAGATATTAAGAAGAGATGGCAAGAATACACAGAAGAACTGTACAAAAACGATCTTCACAACCCAGATAATCACGATGGTGTGATCACTGAGCTAGAGCCAGACATCCTGGAATGTGAAGTCAAGTGGGCCTTAGAAAGCATCACTACGAACAAAGCTAGTGGAGGTGACGGAACTCCAGTTGAGCTACTCCAAACCCTGAAAGATGATGCTGTGAAAGTGCTACACTCAATATGCCAGCAAATTTGGAAAACTCAGCAGTGGCCACAGGACTGGAAAAGGTCCGTTTTCATTCCAATCCCAAAGAAAGGCAATGCCAAAGAATGCTCAAACTACCACACAATTGCACTCATCTCACAGGCTAGTAAAGTAATGCTCAAAATTCTCCAACCCAGGCTTCAGCAATATGTGAACCGTGAACTTCCTGATGTTCAAGCTGGTTTTAGAAAAGGCAGAGGAACCAGAGACCAAATTGCCAACATCCGCTGGATGATGGAAAAAGCAAGAGAGTTCCAGAAAAAATATCTATTTCTGCTTTATTGACTATGCCAAAGCCTTTGACTGTGTGGGTCACAATAAATTGTGGAAAATTCTGAAAGAGATGGAAATACCAGACCACCTGATCTGCTCTTGAGAAATCTGTATGCAGGTCAGGAAGCAACAGTTAGAACTGGACATGGAACAACAAACTGGTTCCAAACAGGAAACGGAGTACGTCAAGGCTGTATATTGTCACCCTGTTTATTTAACTTCTATGCAAAGTACATCATGAGAAACGCTGGACTGGACGAAACACAAGCTGGAATCAAGATTACCGGGGAAAATATTAATAACCTCAGTTATGCAGATGACACCACCCTTATGGCAGAAAGTGAAGAGGAACTAAAAAGCCTCTTGATGAAAGTGAAAGAGGAGAGCGAAAAAGTTGGCTTAAAGCTCAACATTCAGAAAACTAAGATCATGGCATCTGGTCCCATCACTTCATGGGAAATAGATGGGGAAACAGTGGAAACAGTGTCAGACTTTATTTTTCTGGGCTCCAAAATCACTGCAGATGGTGACTGCAGCCATGAAATTAAAAGACACTTACTCCTTGGAAGGAAAGTTATTACCAACCTAGATAGCATATTCAAAAGCAGAGACATTACTTTGCCAACAAAGGTTCGTCTAGTCAAGGCTATGGTTTTTCCTGTGGTCATGTATGGATGTGAGAGTTGGACTGTGAAGAAGGCTGAGCGCCGAAGAATTGATGCTTTTGAACTGTGGTGTTGGAGAAGACTCTGGAGAGTCCCTTGGACTGCAAGGAGATCCAACCAGTCCATTCTGAAGGAGATCAGCCCCGGGATTTCTTTGGAAGAAATGATGCTAAAGCTGAAACTCCAGTACTTTGGCCACCTCATGTGAAGAGTTAACTCTTTGGAAAAGACTCTGATGCTGGGAGGGATTGGGGGCAAGAGGAGAAGGGGATGACAGAGCATGAGATGGCTGGATGCCATCACTGACTCAATGGACGTGAGTCTCAGTGAACTCTGGAAGTTGGTGATGGACAGGGTTGCCTGGCGTGCTGCGATTCATGGGGTCGCAAATAGTCGAACACGACTGAGCAACTGATCTGATCTGATCTGATCTGATTTCAGTCAACCAACCAAGCAAACTATTAGAGTCATTATTAACCTTCTCAAGTTAAAACATTGATTCTGAAGCACAGCTTCATATTTCTTCAGCCTATACCCTCTTCTCTTAAGCTTCATGGTTGTTTTTCAGTTGCTAAATCATGTCCAACTCTGTGACAACATGGACTGCAGCACATCAGGATTCCCTATCCTTCACTATCTCCTGGAGTTTGCTCAAACTCATCTCCACATAGTTGATGTTGCTATTCAACTATCTCATCCCCTTTTGTACCCTGATTCTCCTGCCCTCAATCTTTCCCAGCATCAGGGTCTTTTCCAATCAGTCAGCTCTTTGCATCAGGTGGCCAAAGTATTGGAGTTTCAGCTTCAGCATCAGTTCTTCCAGAGAATATTCAGGGTTGATTTCCTTTAGGATTGACTGGTTTGATCTCCTTGCTCTTCAAAGGACACTCAAGTATCTTCTCTGGCACCACATTTCAAATGCATCAATTCTTCAGGGCTCAGCCTTCTTTATGGTCCAACTCTCATACCTGTACATGCATACACGCAAGTGTGCTAAGTCATTTCAGTTGTGTCCAACTCTTTGTGACCCTATGGACTGTAGTCCACGAGGCTCTTCTGTCTATGAGATTCTCCAGGCAAGAAGGCTGGAGTGGATTGCCATGCTCTCTTCCACGTGATATTCCAGGCACAGGGATCGAATGTGTATCTCCTGTGATTCTTGCATTGCAGGCGGATTCTTCCCAGGTGCGTTACAGCCATTAGGGAAGCCCCATCATTCCTGCCTACTGGAAAAACCATAGCTTTGACTATACAGACCTTTGTTAGCAAAGTGATGTCTCTGATTTTTAAAATACTGTTTAGGTTTGTCATAACTTTTCATCCAAGGAGCAAGCATCTTTTAATTTTGTTGTTGCAGTTACCATCTGCAGTAATTTTGAAGCCCAAGAAAATGAAATCTGTCACTGTTTCAAATTTTTCCCCATCTATTTGCCATGAAATCATGGGAATGGATACCATGATGTTTGTTTTTTGAATGTTGTGTTTTAAGCCAGTTTTTTTGCTCCTCTCTTTCACCCTCATCAAGAGGTTCTTTAGTTCCTCTTTACTTTCTGCCATTAAAGTGGTATCATCTTCATATCTGAAGTTGTTGATATTTCTCCTGGCACTCTTGATTCTAGCTTGTGAGTTATCCAGCCCAGCATTTCACATGATGTACTCTGCATGTAAGTTAAATAAGTTGGGTGAGTATATGTAGCCTTGTCATATTCCTTTCCTAACTTTGAACTAGCTTATTGTTAAATGTCTGGTTCTAATCGTTGTTTCTTGTCCTGACTACAGGTTTCTCAGGAGACAGGTAAGGCGGTCTGGTATTTTCGTCTTTTTAAAAATTTTCCACAGTTTGTTGTGATCTATGCAGTCAAAGGTTTTAGTATAGTCAACAAAATTAGATCGTTTTGGGGATCCCTTTGCTTTTTCTATGATCCATCAGATGTTGGCAATTTGATCTCTGCTTCCTCAGCCTTTTGTAAATCTGGCAAGTTCTCAGTTCACATACTATTGAAGCCTAGCTTGAAGGTTTCTGAGCATTACCTTGCTAGCATGTGAGATGATTGCAGTTGATTGAGCATTCTTTGGCATTGCCTTTCTTTGAGATTGGAAGGAAAACTGACCTTTTCACACATATTCCCAAGGCTTCAGTTGATACATATTGGTAAAATTGTGCAATTATTTTAGTATGCCTCATTCTTCCTGTGGGCCACACTTTGTAACTCAGATCCTTTGGGGTCTGAGAGAACTTGAATCTGGGTATGAATCTGGACATGAATATAGGTGATAGGGAAAGGCCCTGAGGAGGAATCATTGGTGTTTTACAAGGCAACTGCCTCACTGGAACAATTTATATTGAAGAGCTTTTTCAGGAAAGGGAGGTTAGTCTTCTCAAGCTGAGCTGATTCTACAGAAGACACAAAATAATTTAGGTATTCAGGGTTTTCAACCTCATTGGAATCTGCCCATATGCCCTCATGCCAAATTTTACTATTGCATTCCTTCTGAAGTGTTGTTCCAGCTTTATTGAAAGTGATCATGAGCCATCAAGAATTCAATTTATATTATTATTCAGTCATCTATAGGGTTAGACATTGAGTGTGGTTTTCAAAAATCCTGGTTCTGCAGATATGAAAGATATAGGCTTCCTTCAGGGGAATCAGAGAAGTTTTCAATTTCCTTGAACTGAGAATTTAAAGTGTTATCTTACTGTACTATTTTCTAAATTATTCAGTGTGGTAAGGAGCAAAACAACTAACTCCATCTTACTCTTTTTACTGTCACTTAAATATTTATAGCAGTAAATAATGTGTTGTTCAGTGCCTTACTTTTTATAGATAATTGATTATAGTTATCTATAGATGATAATCTGAGTGACCACTTGCCATACATGCCATAAATTACCCAGGGCCTACTTCACCACTAGAAACTTAAACATTAATGCCTTTAAAGCAAATACAATCAGAGAGCCAGTTTCAAGAAACTCACTGAAGAAACTGATGCTGAAGTTGAAGCTCCATTATTTCAATCTGATGTGAACTGCCAACTCATTGGAAAAGTCTCTAATACTGGGAAATATTGAGGGCAGAAGGAAAAGAAGGTGTCAGAGGATGAGATGTTTTGCATCACCTATTTAATGATCATGGACTTGGGCAAACTCCAGGAGATGGTGAGGGGCAGGGAGGCCTGGTGTGCTGCGGTTGATGGAGTCGCAAAGACTTGGACAAGATTGGGCAACTGAACAACAACAATTTGTATGTATAGTCCTGCATTGACAGACATTTTCTTTATATACATCCCAAAAAAATTGATTTAAAATATTACAATAATAAAATGTAAAATACTATATGTAAAAACATAACTATTTTAATGTTATGTAAAAACATTTTCATGACTGATATGTGAATAGATGGAAATGTATCTTATTAAAATTTTTAGTGTTTATTTGAAAATTGAAGCTCATAGTGGATATGCAGCAAAATAGCAAAAATAAAATTTGTTTTGAATTAAAACACCTATATTAAAAACTTTGCTTCATTCTGTCAACTAAATGACATGCATTCCTTCAGATAATTTTGTATTCATATGTCAATATATCCACTTGAAGAAATTTTGTCGTACAGATAATGACAAGTTCAAATCCAGCCTTGCCTTTTCTCAAATTCTCACATTTCAGTTTTCAAAAATGGTCTGAATTAATGAGTCATTTTTATGATAAAACTCTGAAAGAAACATTAAAATGATGAATATGTCACAAACTTAGAGAACGGGTGTCATAAAAAGAACTTCATACTTCTAATAATAAATAATTCTCTCAACTGCTGAATTTTCAGTTCAATACCTTCTCAGGAAGATGTCAGAATGAAGCATTAAAGGTTTCTCTGCTCCATCAGAATGGGAATAGAGTGGCAATACTGAGGAGAAAGGAACTGGAAGAATCAATAAAGCTCCACAGGATGACTCCACAGAGAGCTGAATGGAATTAGTAGTATGAGCACTTAGGACAGACCAGATGTTTTTAACTTATTTTTCATTTAGTTCTCACAATAAAACTAGGTATTTTTTAACATGAGGCTAAAGGAGATATGGTTTAAAAAGCTTAAATGACTTTAAAAATAAGAATTACAATGTGCTACACCAAGATTAAAACCAACATCTGTCAGGATAAGCTGCCAGGAGTGTGGTCCATGGAACAGCTGCATTAGTATTACCTGGGACTTTGTTGTAAAAGTCTACCTTGGCCCCATCTCAGACGTACCAAGTCAATCTGTAGGGGTGGCACACAGAAATTGGGTTAAACAAACTTTCTGGGTGATTCAAATGTATTCAACAGTGTTAGAAACTACTTCCCTATACCACACAGGGACTTGGAATTGGGTTTAATTTATCATATTTACACTATGTCCTTGTACAAATCACTGAACTCTATATATAATTTCATCATCTTTGTAAAGGTGAAAAAAAAAAAAAACCCTCTATGCCTTTCTTTACAAGAGAATAGTGTATTCTATAAAGCATTATAAAATATAAATATTGGAATGTATTTGTATCATCAAACATAATTTAATATAGTTATTTTTATGTCACCCTGCATGAAATTTTTTTGTAAGTTAAAATTCTTTTAAGAAAGAAGCCAAAATACCATCTCCCTATTTTATTACTTCATCTTTTGTCAAGAGTTCTTAGCAATTGCCCTTGACCACAAAAGTAACTGATGGCCTTGTAAACATGATTATCTCATTTGAGGATCTACTTTCCAACTTTAGAAATAATTAGCTTACTTAAATTATTAAATTCAAAATTGGAGTGGAACTGTTATTTATTTTTAGGAGAATAAGTTTTTTTGGATCTCAAAACCTGCTTTGTACTATGTCAGTTACTTGCAAGATTCATTATCACTGTCAAGTTTCTATATACCATGGGCAATGCCCTTAGATCAGAAAAGGGTTATATTCACTAGATTTTCAAACATTTCCCTGGGTGTTCTAGTTACTATCTAGGAGTAAATAAGGAACAAAATGTGCTTTTAGACTTTCTCCTGAGGATGAAAATTTCCGGATTAGAGGTAGCCCTATCATAAAAGAGATTTTCCTTGAAGATGGAAGAGGCACCCCTATCTTTAATTAAGATGCTTTCAAACTTACATTTCTTTGTTCGACTTGTTTCCATGAATTTTACAAGGTGAAAATAGGTGAAGTAAAATGTTTTTACTGCTGCACTTGCCTTGAAATCTTTGAAATAAGATGGAACAACATGAAAATAGGGGTGAAAACATATCTAGGATATAGAGATAAAATTCTGGAAATGCACTAAAACGGTGTGATCTGGCTGGCAGAGCAGAAATATGAGACAGAGAGATGAAAAATTACTCAAGAGATAAGTTGAGGTCTTGACTTTTAAAAACTGAGTGTGATAAAGTTGGTTGGATATTACATTTAGGTGGCCCCTCCTCCTCCCCAACTCCATTGAAGGAGAGATTAATCCCTCAAAGAGAACATTGCTAACACTTCAAAAATCCAATTTATGAACAATGTTCAAGTGTCTGAGAATACACATTTATAATCTTAACAACCTCCTAGTCACTCAAAACTTGGAGGAAACATCATTCATTTTCAAATATCAGAGGATGTTATACCCTGAGGAGAAAATTAACATCCAAATGAAAAAAAAAATTGTGGAAAATTGAAGAAAGAACAGTAAAAGATATAGGTATTTTTGTTCCCTTAACAATAATATTTAGCTGACTGGTACTTGGGCAAATATTTTGGGTTTAATATTTTGGTTGGAAGAATTAAAATGACCTTTTCATGTTATTTATTAAGTACTTAAGAATATGGAGAGGTCTACTTCAAGGTAGACTAAAGTTGCAGGAGAAAAATTCTCAAAATAAAAATTATAATAAATATGTTTTATATGTAAAGTTTGAATCTCACATACTAAAATCCATCTTCTCAAAACAAAATTAAAATAACTAAACTTCATACACATTTAAAAACTATTATTAATGTCACCAAGTTTTCATTATTTCATCTGTAAAGTGATAGCATTTATCATAGTTGCTGTGAAGATTAACAAAAAAATCATAAAAGCTGTAGCAGAGTTCATGGCACAGAACAGATACTTGTTAAATGTTAGTTATACTACTACTGGCATTTCAAAGACTTTTAAGTATTGTTGCTGTTGTTCAGTCATTCAGTTGGGTCCCACTCCTTGCAACCCACCAAGTTCCTGTGTCCTTGGGATTTCCCAGGCAAGAATAGTGAAGTAGGTTGCCATTTCCCTTCTTTAGGGGCTCTTCCTCACCCAGGGATAACACCCGTGTCTCCTGCATTGCAGGTGAAGTCTTTACCACTGAGCCACCAGGGAAGCCTCTTTCAACTATTACCAATATTAACATCAATAATGATGACTTGTTGTTTTTAAATTTGTATTGCTACTCAGTTTTTATATATCCTATTAATATGACATTATGTTTGCTTGATTACTTGATCATAAGAAATTAAATATAAGACAGATGTTTAAAAATTATTTACTCTTGTTTCTCTTTAAATTTGCTACAATAATCTATACCACAAAGATTTTTCAAGATATGCATCAAACAACTAAAATTTAGGGGAAAATGCCATTTTCTTTGATTAAAAAAGTAACAAAACACATAGTGAAATTATTTGGCAAAATTATTTTCTGAAACCTGTGTTGGCATATAGATAGAAACAGTCAATAACAAAGGAAAACTTTTACCTGTGTTATGAATGGTTTATTTTAGTAAAAGAAGTTTAAAAAGTTTGTTGTTGATATTGTAACATAAGGCACAAAGTGTTGTTAGTTATTAATTTTGTTACTTTCCTGTATGGTTTCATTTGAGCATCCATTCTATGTAAGGCGCTTAGACACATGTGCTGTATACATTTTGAAGGTCTGGTGAGAGGAATTGTGGTATACATTAAAAGAATAAAGCTGTGCTTTAAAAAATATCCTCAAATTAATAACTGGAGTTACCCTAAGCAAGAAAAAAAAAAAAAAAAGGAAGAATTAATGAAAGGATGGGAAAAAGGAACGATGGTTACTTGCCAGGGGTTGAAATCAAAAACTAAAAATCCAAAATGAATTTCCTCTCATAGTTGGTTCGGCATTTCTCCAATATTTGCCTCAGTTCAAGGCTCTACATGACACAGTTTCCCACTCTCATAGCTGAGAATGGCCACCCTGCTGTTCCTGAATTCACAATTTCTAATTCCAGCTCATACAGAAAGACTCAACAGTGTCCTTAAATCCCAATCTTGAATTCTCAGGGACAGAATACGATTGGCCCACCGTGAGGCAACAGTTTATCCCTTCTGATTAATTGTGGCTGAAATGACAGCATCACATACAACAGTAATAGCTTTCAATCCCTGGAAGTCAGGGAGGCAAGTCAGGAATAAGAGGACATGTGAAATGGAAAAATCCCCTCCAGTGTATTGATAGTATCTAGTATTATTCACAAGGCTGAATACTCAGTGGTTTGGCTTATACTGGCTACCTTTCAGAAACTCACGTTCATGCCAAACAACTTCCATTGTAAGATTCCCTCCAAAATGTGCCCTATGACCCCACTGCAGATAGTGACTTCACTTTTCTCCACAGTCCAATAACTGTTTGGGAATCTTTTGCCATGCTTCCAGAAATATATTGAGGAAAGGCAAATTGAAAAAAAAAGCTATATTTTCTCATTGCTATTTCTATACTGTCATTTGTGAAGCATGGTTTATAAATGCTGATTAACAATGCTATTTATCTTTCACAGGCAAGATTCCAGTTATACTTGAAGCATACAAAAAGCCCCAGTGATTTGGTTAGTCTACAAAAGTCAGTTCAATAAGAAATATAAGAGTAGTCAGGTCAGTTGTATGCTATTATGTATAAAGAGTAATAGAAGCAACAACAGCCACAGAAACCAGCTCATTGGTTGCCTGAATATTTTTCTTAAACAATAAGTTGAAATGGTGTAGAGACAATTACAGAGTTAAATTTGGGGCATATCTTAGTTAAAATTCTGAGGTGTTCATCACGGTGACTGCCCTTTAGCTTTCATAATTCTCTGTGTATTTTTTAAAGCCCTTCCACTTTTTATGTGCACTGTCTTCATTGTATCTTACCACTCATAAGAGTAAGTTGAATTATATTGGGTGGTCTGATGGTTTGAATATTAGTATGTCCCCTCAAGTAACTAAAACTGTGAGTTACATGAACTTGCCCCTCTCTTAAATGGAAAATATGAGTAATTGAGCAAGATAGACTCAAATCCACTTCAAGATATTAAACTGAGAAATTTTATGAAAAATAATACTTACAATTTTACACTAAATTTTAAGTACAGAAAAGAATAACATTCAAGATTTCTCCAGGAACCAGGGGAATGTTTCTTGCCTCTATGAATAGTAATGACTACATAAAAGCTGCATATGTATCTAAAGCTAGAGGTAGCTGGAAAGAGTTAAACAGGAAAATCCCCTTGGAATATTTGCCTTCCCAAAGAAGCTAGGGAAGAAGAAGATTAACCCAAAGCATTAAGTACTGTAAGTGAATGATATGTGATGGTGACCAGCCTATAGAAGATTCGGACCTATGGGCTGCACCAGCTCATATGGAAAACTGGCACATGTGTCAAATGTTTACAAAGTAAAATTCCTCACTTATAAAAGTTATTTCTATATATTTTAAAAAGCAATCTTAATGTATTATGGCTTATTATTATTCCTCAGTTGTATCTAAGTTTGAATTGGTTTTTTAAGATAGAATGCTGTTCATCTTGCCTAATCAATCCAAAATTCATCTTTTGGGATGATTATGTTGAAGCCTAAAGTCAGACAGATAATTATGGTAGTTACTTTCGCCCCTCTGCTTCTGAGACTCCAGAATTAGGAACTATTTTCTGATTTTTCGATTTAGAAGCTGCGACAATTATCAGTATATTTCCTCTCAGTTCTAAGTGCAGACTTCTTTGAGATGTTTTTTGCAAAGTTGATACTAGGACTGAATTCTGTAAACATTTCTCTGGCTAGCTAGAGCAACGTTAGGTCTTTTCATGGAGAATAGAGGAGGGTCATTGTGGGGTCTGTGTCTGTGCACGTTCAGTCCTGTATGAGTCTTTTGCAACCCCACAGACTGTAGCCCACCAGGCTCCTCTGTCCATGGAATTTCCCAGGCAAGAATACTGGAGTGGGTTGCCATTTCCTTCTCCAGGGATTCTTCTTGATCCAGGGATGGAAGTTGAGTCTCCTGCATGGTAGGCAAATTCTTTACCGCTGAGCCACCAGGGAAACTGGGTCATTGTGAGACTATAGCAAAAGTAAGATGCGTTTATTCCTAGCTATGACATGTTATTGCTTTGTGGGTGTGCTTGCTAGCAATTGTGCCTGTTGGAGACCCAGTGGTGCTTATCTCTATGTCCTTTCAGACCAGCCCTGGATCATCTGGACCCTTCAGCAAGTTTCTTGGCACCAGTGGATTACTATTACAAACCAGCTTTGGCTTGCCCACACTTACTTTTTAATTTCTCCTGATCATTCACCCTTTCAGCCCTCATCTATTCCTTTTGTTAAGTTTCTCTGCCTCGGATAGACTGTACGTTTCTGTGGCAGTCACACATTCTCCCATTAGTTCAGAACCTCCCGACTGATGGAAGTGGGCCAGAAGATGTCTCCATGAATTTTTAGTCTCTTCCTTGCTCACTTTTTATCAGTCCTAGAGGTAGTAGCTCCCCCTGCATTGACTTTTTCCATATTCCTAGAGTCTCAACTTACAACCCTTTTATAGTAGCTAACCTTTTACTAGTTAATAATGATTTGCATTAAATGGTACCTGTTCAAATTATTGATATGGTTTTTACTTGGTGACTGATGGAAATGCATATTTGTATTTAGTCACACTGAAAAGTTTAAATTGTATTGGTGGTGAGCCTTTTATAAAAAAAATATCACTAGATTTCAAAGAAACAGAATTAAAAATACCAAATCAAGGAGGTAGGTTTATTTATTTTAATATTTAGGTTTGAGACTTCAGACGAAAATATAGGAAGGAATAGACAACATTTGCTAGTAAGAGGTAAATATATCCAGTTAACTATTGTACTCATTACTTGACTCAGTACAGAAACATCTTGTCCCTATGTGTTTCAAATACATAAGAAGCTTTGGGAATGTTTTTGTGGCTTTGAGGGTCTTCCAATGACATTCATTTCCATCATCTCTACTCATTTATGAAGAATTAGAGAACAGTAACTGAAGCAGCTTAAAATAATTAATGGGATACTGTTTCCATGTAGACAAAATTCTCTCAGGAAAGCAGCCCATATCCTATTAGACACTCCTAAATCTTTTCTATTTGGGATTTTAGTTATATAACTTCCCTTTATCATCACCATATTATAAATTACCTTGGGCAACTTTAAAGCACTGATATTTTCATGAGAAGAACACTTCAAGCCCAAAAGCATTGGAAAAGATGCTTTTGATGTTGTCTGGTAAAATCTACCTTCCTTCCCCAAAGCAGAAGATGCTGAAATTGAGACTTTCCTGGCAGTCCAGTGGTTAAGATTCCATACTTCCAGTTCAAGGGGCATATGTTTGATCCCTGGTCAGGGAACTAGAATTCCACATGCCAAGAGGTACAGCCAAGAAAATGTTTTTTTTTTAAAAAGGAAGAAAATTTATTATTCAAAAGACACTGAAATCACCTCAAAGAAATCAGTGGAAAACCTAAAGACAGTGGAAGAGGAGATTCCTTAGGATTTATCTCCTCCCAGTCTCGTCCTAAGGCCTATTAGTTCACTGTAGTGTTCACTAACTCACACTGTCTATTTCACCACCTTCATTGCTGCTGAAACAGGAAAATCTAAAATTTTCCACCATGTCCCATTCACCTCAAGGTCAGAAAGTAGAGATGGCACCCTCACTGTTCTCTAATGCCTCTACTAGGTGGTCACTCTTTCAACTGTATAGGTCTTCCAGCTCCTGTGAATTAATCATATCTGACTATACAACTCTTCTTTCATTGCAACAGACTTCAAATTTCCCTATCAGAACCGTTAATCAATTAGTCATTAATCATTAATCATCAATCAATGAAGGCTTTAAATCTACCCTTTCCAACCTAACCCTTGTCATTAGTTTAACATATCAAAGTCCATGAAAACACATTTTCCAAAGAATACTAATAGATCAGTCTTTCTCCTTATAATGAATGACTTTATCCCCCAATCCTTCTCAGCCACCTGATCTTATATTCTCCGCATGGCCTGAAACTATTTTATTTCCTAAAATGTTAACTTTGGCATGTCATTCTCTGGCCACAATCTCTTCCCTCTTCAGTTTTCTGTTCTTAGTCATAATGCAGACCAACAGTATATGATGTAAAATCAGTGCCATCGCCCCTTTATTTTCTCCACGTCCAACTTTGAAAGTGTTAATCACTCTGTTGTGTCTGACTCTTTGTGACTCCATAGGCTGTAGTCCACCAGGCTCTTCTGCCCATGGAATTCTTCAGACAAGAATACTGGAGTGGGTAGCCATTCCCTTCTCTAGGAGATCTTCCTGATCCAGGGATCAAACCAGGGTCTCCTGCATTGCATATGGATTCTTTACAATCTGAGCCACCAGGGAAGCCCATATCCAGCTTTAATTACAAGCAAAAACAAACAAACAAACAAAAACCCCTCATTTCAATCACTATCTTGAAAATGTCCAGATCCCTACACCACTGCTTTTACATTGCCACCTCATGGCAAATTTATATCCACAGTAAACGCAGTCTGAAGCTTTGTTCTTGCCTACAACCAAGTAGCTGGATGTTTCTGGAAAAAAAAAAATCACATATTTGAGAAACTTATAATAATTTGTGACTTTTAGCCTCATAAGGGACTTCAGTACTTCCCAGAGATATCACAATGTTTCTCCAGTAAGTTAGCTCGTCTTAAACCTCTGACCTCCTTATATTCCTTTGTGCAAAGAATATTACTTTTCCTCTGCTGCACTGACAAAAATAGAAGTTTCTATCAGATGCAAACTCTGTCAATATTCTCTAATAAACAGAATGGCAGATACTATAAACATTCTGCTCTTGCCTTAATGCTATAATGTGGGGGGAAAGAAATGTCTTTTACTTAAGGTTTAGCTATTTATTTAAGCTTTAGTGCCACATCTTTTGGAATTCTTAAGACTCTTTTGCTATAGATTTTCTTTTCTACCTCTCAGAGACATTTTCAATTCACTAAATTCTTTCCATTAGAATTCAAACATGTTTTGTCAGTAGTTGTCATAATATGACTCTACACTACAATCATGTGAAGTTCTTTTACAAATGCCAAGAGATTCTGGTTAATTGACCATTAGCAGGTCTTGTACATCTTTTAAAAAATAATCTCTGGATTATTTTAATGTACAGGATTGAAAAGCACTGTTATAATCTCTCATATAATTAAAACTTTACTGGGAAGAATATCCCAGTACACCTATCTGTTCCAGACATTGTTTTCTTCCCTTCAATGCAAAATATCTCAAAGAATAATTTACACTACTTGTCTAAATGGCCTTCTCTGTTGAACTATCAACACTCTTTACAAAATCTTGCCAACCAAAAAAATGAGTACCATACAATTAAATCTAATATGTACCTTCAGTCCTTATTTTACATAACTTCACATCATTTGACACTTGACTATTTGATATTCTTACAACACTTTCTTCTCTTAATTTTCTCTTCTAATTCCATCTACCGTTCTGAAAACAGCCTTTTAAACTCTTTTGTCATTGTTTCTTTTGTATAAAATCATTAAATATTGTAATTCATAATTTATTGAGATTCCTCTAGGATATAAGGTATTAATTTTAGATCAGTAAAGTTTCTATCCAATGATCTCAAAATGTGGACTGAAGCATATAGCAATCAAGACAGGTTAGATCTGACTAAAAGGTAAAAAATATCCATGACTTAAAGTAGAAAGTGTTCATTTTTCATTCATAGTTCATAATCTGCATCAGGGACTGGCAAGGAAGAAATATCTGCTAATAGTACTCACTCATGAAATACACCTGGCAGATCAGCTATCATCATAAATGTTGCCTGTTACTGTGCAAAAAAAAAAAAAAAAAGTCCCAGCCCAAAAGTGACAAGTATCACTTCTATCTTCAATTCAATGGCTAGAACTAATAGTCATATGCCCATGTTAACCACAAAAGGTCCACAAAAAGCAATTCTACCATGGGCCAGAAATCAGAGAACTGCATAACAGTGAACAACACTAATGACTGCCGCCTGAGTAAAAAGACCTTTTTCACCGTTATGGAGCTGCCACACAAGACCATTTGGGAGAGAGCTCCAGTGCTTTATGTGTGATATGTAACAAGCATTCAAGAGATCTGTGTGCACACTAAAATTAAGATCCACTTTTCTGAGGGTTCCATAAACAGACTTCAAGGAGGCTTAACAAACATGTAAAAAATCTGGTTAGTAAATGTACATAAGCAAGGTTATAATTATAATATATTATCCAAAGCAATGCACTTTTAACAGTGAAAGGTCCTTGATTAATATTTTACTAGGAAACAGACATAAAGTAGGACTATCAAAGAAACAATACAGAGAAACAGAAGATAAGAAATATTAACTAATTTCCCCCAAACCAGATGGCTCACTTGTATTAAAAAAGAAAAAAAAAAGATGAAATGGTTTTCCTGGTTCTAGTGATCATGCAGTTGCTTCAAAATCTAAATAAGATCCCTGTTCATCTTCATTGCAAATGTAGAATTTTTCATACCATTATATAGTTGGAATGAGTAATGACCACTTTCAAAAATAAAGGGATATTTTCCTTATAAATTCTACATTGCAGACTCCAATTTGGAATTATTTTTATCCTACTTATATCTTTAATTGCCTTATGTTTCTAACTTGAAGTTTGAAAATGTAAATTTCTAGAAGTTAGAAAATAAACTCTTCAGATTTTTCCTAGCAACTGTAACTATCCTAATGATAAGAAGACTTTACTAAAACTTCAGTGTAACCCTGATTTTTCTTTTCATGTGATGCATTTATGCGTCACATTAATATAACTGAAATGTAATTCCCACTGATTCTAGATTATAAGAGAATGAAGGTTTATGCTTTCAGAGGATGATCTCAATTTTTATAATCTTCATTTCTCCTACAACATGCTAGTACCTATTCTTTCAAGTAGATGTCCTTCACTTTATCTTAGTCATAATGATTCTTACTCTATCTTTGTGTCATGTGAGTTCTTGATAAAGAAATAAGTTGTAAGAAAAAGAATAACATAGAAAGCATTCTCTTGACAAAGGATAAATATACATATATACAGAGAATATATTTCAAATATATGCAAAGAACTCTTAAAACTCAATAATAAGAACCAACCAATCCAATCAAAAATATAGGTCAAAGGCCTGAATAGATACCTTGCCAAAGATTTACAAATAGGTGCCACATCATATGTCTTTGGAGAAATAAACATTAAAACAACACTGCAATTTAAAACACATTGATGGAATAGCCAAAATATGGAAAATTGACAACATTAAATGCTGATGAGGATGTAAAGCAATAGGAACTCACATCCATTGCAAAAACTTTGGATGACAGTTTAATGGTTTCTTACAAAATGAATCATACACTTACCACAAAATCCTGCAGTCAAGTTTCTTGATATTTACCTAAAATAACCAAAAACTTACATCAATACAAACACCTGCGCATGGATGTTTACAGCAGCTTTATTTGTAACTGCCCCAAACTTGGAAGCAAACAACATGTCCTTTAGTAGGCTAATGGGAAAATAAGCTATGGTACATCTAGGCTATGAAATATTATTCAGTGGAAAAAAAAAAAAAAGAGCTATGAAGTCATGAAAAAATAAGAAGGAATTGTAAATGAATATTACATGTGAAAAGAGTCAATTGGAAAACATTACATAGCAATTCATTCCAGATTATATGACACTTTGCAAAAGGTAAAGCTATGGCAACAGTAGAAAGATCAGTAGCTGCCAGGCTTAGGGGTGTGGGTGGGATGAATAACTGGAGCACAAAAGATTTTAGAGCTGTGTGGTGCTGTAATGATGGATACTTGCCATTATACCTTTGTTCAAACCCACAGAATGTATAATAGCAAAAGTAGAATTGTAACATAAACTATGAACTTTGGGTGATTATGATGTGCCTATGCATAAATTGGAGAAGGCAATGGCAACCCACTCCACTACTTTTGCCTGGAAATCCCATGGACGGAGGAGCCTGGTGGGCTGCAGTCTATGGGGTTGCCAAGAGTCGGAAAGGACTGAGCGACTTCATTTTCACTTTCATGCACTGGAGAAGGAAATGGCAACTCACTCCAGTGTTCTTGCCTGGAGAATCCCAAGGAAGGAGGAGCCTGGTGGGCTGCCGTCTATGGGGTCGCACAGAGTCAGACAAGACTGCAGTGACTTAGCAGCAGCAGCAGCATGCATGCATAAATCATCAGTTGTAACAAATGAACCACTCTTGATGAGGATGTCCATAATGGGGGAGGCTATACATGTGTGGAGGTGGGGGTATATGGGAAATCTCTATACCTTCCCTTCGACTTTGCTGGGAATCTAAGACAACTGTAAAAAGTAAAGCAATTATAGAAAATTTACATGTTCCTTTTAGCTCTGTCCTAAGGTGAAACATTTAATATCACACATGAAATAAATACCTATACAAGGTACTATATAATATTCTTCCAAGTTTTCTGATAATAGTAAATTTGAATCACCCTAAAAGAATGAATATTCATAAAGAAAATAGAAATACACCCTCAATTTGGCAGTCTGTCACATGTGAAATGAAACTTCTGAATAGACAGGAAAATAATAGTTATTGAAGCACAAACAAATATGACACCATCTATGCAAACTACAAATGACAGCTACTTAGCCATTTCACTGCTTATTTTTCTTACTGATCATCTTTAAAGAAATTCACATGGAATATGCATTATATAGAAAGTTGAGCAATAAAGTGATTTTGTTAAAGGCTTTAACATCATGAAATGAAACCTCTAAAAAAAAAAGAAACCTCTATCACATTTAAATAAGCTTGATTAATACTTTAAAGTACAAGTAAAAATAGGATTTATTATTTGAACTACTTACTACCTAACCTAATCTGGGGTATCATTAAAGTTTTTTCTTATTTTTAAAATTCTTTCCAATTTGTTGTAAATTTAAGGTCACTTATGCACATTCACTCATACCAACTTTGCTTATTAATATACCAAATTTTACATGAGTACAGGCTGATTTAATAAGGTTGTCTTTAAAATGCCTGTATCCTCTTCATTTCTCTTACCTCTCTCTTCCCTTCTGTGCAAACCAAATTAGTAATGGAATCTGCCTTAGTTCCATGTTTTTCTATATGTCTGCCGCTGCTGCTGCTAAGTCGCGTCAGTCGTGTCCAACTCTGTGTGACCCCAGAGACGGCAGCCCACCAGGCTCCCCCATCCCTGGGATTCTCCAGGCAAGAACACTGGAGTGGGTTGCCATTTCCTTCTCCAATGCATGAAAGTGAAAAGTGAAAGTGAAGTTGCTCAGTCATGTCCGACTCTTCACGACCCTATGGACTGCAGCCCACCAGGCTCCTCCATCTGTGGGATTTTTCCAGGCAAGAGTGCAAATGTCTACCTAAATCTATATATTTGTAAGAGATTCTAAATTCTTCGGGGGCATTATTCTTGCCCCAAAATACAAGCATGACGTATTTTTATGCACCTTATATTTCTTTTCAATTTAGCTTTTATAATACTTTGAAAGTCAACTGTTAGAGCTTAAACTATTTTAATGATTACATATTAGCTCATGGTGCATATATGGCATAACTTGATAGATCATCATAATGAATGATAGGTTTGTATGTTGTTTCTACAAAATGTTGCAGAAAACTTTCTTATATGTTCATCTTTATGTTCTCATGCTTTAGCATAGATTTGTATAATTCATTTTTCTAGAATGATACATAAATAATTTAAAATGTTAATATGTTTATCCAGTTTGCTGTTCAGTGTATTTATAATTTTGCATTTTACAACTCTCAGTATACAAGAAGACCATTTTCTCACCATGCTAGTTGGCAAAATCTTTTTGCATCTTTGAAATACTTTTTAGTCTGATACATATAAAACTACTTCAAGTTATCGAAATTGGCATTTATCTTACCATTAGTGAATTAAATAATTTTTCTCAAGTTTGTTAGTCATTTGAATATGTTCTTCTCACAATTTCTTATTCAAAATCTTGTTTTAATTACTCATTGAGTTGCTTGCTTTTACCATGTCAATTTGTAAGTGCTAAGAACTTTTTGTGTGTTCCAGAATCTAGACTCTTACCATTTGAGTAATTTTCTGAATTGAGGATAGTATGGATAAATAATTTCTCCAACTAGTATCCTTATATTTTTTTTTATGGTTTCTAAAGTTCTACTTTTTGTAAAAAATATTTTCATGCCTTTAGATTGTAACAGGTATTGATTTCGATTTTTCTAAGATATTTGTTGTTTTTTCACATGCATACTTTTATTGTCAAAAAAATCTTTCATCTATGTTATAAGGTAGAGACAAAACTTCATTTTCTTCTAGATCTATCATTATTTAAGCCAGATTACTTAACAAATAATATCAATACATCTCTTTCCTACTGAATTGAAAGGTATTATACTTTTCATAAAATATATTCTTGTATACTGAACTGAAATCTATCTCTGTATATCAGGTTGTATGGTTCTACTCTATTCATCTACATCAATTGTTGGTACCAAAAAAATATTGATGTTATTATGGTTATGTTGATAGACAATATGATACTGACAATTAAGTGCTTCTTGTTTTTAAAACTTCTTAGATATTGTAAGGCATTACTTTGTAATATGAATGTTGAAGTTAGTTTATCCAGGGGGCATAAGAAAATTGTTTATAAAATGTAAAAGTAATTGGAGAATTCACATCTGTAAGATACTAGTTTCATAACCAAGGATATTTGTGTTTTGCCATATGTTTAGATTTTTACATATTTCACCAAGATTTGTAATGTAATTTCTATATCATCTGTCTTCCCTAGTGGCTCAGACAGTAAAAGCGTCTGCCTACAATATGGGAAACCCGGGTTCGATCCCTGGGTCGGGAAGATCACCTGGAGAAGGAAATGGCAACCCACTCCAGTATTCCTGCCTGGAAAATCCCATGAATAGAGAAGCCCGGTAGGCTACAGTCCATGGGGTCTCAAAGAGTCAGACACGACTGAACAACTTCACTTTCACCTCTCTACATCATCCTAAAACACATTTCTAAATTTTTAGACTTTATGTTTATTGTGAAAAATAATATTTCCCCAATTTTTACTACTGGAAGTATATTTATTACTGGAAACTGGCATAAGTAATAATTGACTTTACATGCTAATATTCTATACAACTAAACTATCTTTTTTTTCTTGGCAGTTTTTTACTAGATGCTCCCAGGTTTTTGAGCAAATCAATAATAAGGAATTTGATGACAGTAAAGAAGCTAAACTTTCTTCTTATTTTCCAATGTTTATGTTGCTTATTTAGTTTTCTCATCCAATGAATCTTTAGAAACTCTAAGACAATATTAAGCAAAAATAGGTGATATCCTTTAGCTGGTATCTTTTGCTAGTTCCCATTTTAGTGAAAATATTTTTAAAGATTTCCACATTGGCATAGTATTTTTATTAAGTAAATTTAAGTAGTTTATATTATTTATACAGTTTTCTTCTATTATGTATGTTTAGTGTTTGATTTATAATGGTAGTGAAATGTTATCAAGTGTTCTATGTTTTATTGAGCTTACCTTCATACTTTTCCCCCTTATGTGTTAATATAATTATGTATGCATATATAATTCCACTGAAGCCACTTTTCCATTTCTAAAATTAAACTTATTTGGCATAATGAATTAATCTTCACGTATGATTGAACTATAATGCTAATTAATATTTTAAAAAAATTTTTAATTTTATTTTATTTTTAAACTTTACATAATTGTATTAGTTTTGCCAAATATCAAAATGAATCTGCCACAGGTATGCATGTGTTCCCCTTCCTGAAACCTCCTCCCTCCTCCCTCCCCATACCATCCCTCTGGGTCATCCCAGTGCTCTAGCCCCAAGCATCCAGTATCGTGCATCGATCCTGGACTGGCATCTCGTTTCATACATGATATTTTATATGTTTCAATGCCATTCTCCCAATCTTCCCACCCTCTCCCTCTCCCACAGAGTCTATAAGACTGTTCTATACATCAGTGTCTCTTTTGCTGTCTCGTACACAGGGTTATTTTTACCATCTTTCTAAATTCCATATATATACGTTAGTATACTGTATTGGTGTTTTTCCTTCTGGCTTACTTCACTCTGTATAATAGGCTCCAGTTTCATCCACCTCATTAGAACTGATTCAAATGTTTTCTTTTTAATGGCTGAGTAATACTCCATTGAGTATATGTACCACTGCTTTCTTTATCCATTCATCTGCTGATGGACATCTAGGTTACTTCCATGTCCTGGCTATTATAAACAGTGCTGCGATGAACACTGGGGTACACGTGTCTCTTTCCCTTCTGGTTTCCTCAGTGTGTATGCCCAGCAGTGGGATTTCTGGATCATAAGGCAGTTCTATTTCCAGTTTTTTAAGGAATTTCCACACTGTTCTCCATAGTGGCTGTACTAGTTTGCATTCCCACCAACAGTGTAAGAGGGTTCCCTTTTCTCCACACCCTCTCCAGCATTTATGATTTGTAGACTTTTGGATCGCAGCCATTCTGACTGGTGTGAAATGGTACCTCATAGTGGTTTTGATTTGCATTTCTCTGATAATGAGTGATGTTGAGCATCTTTTCATGTGTTTGTTAGCCATCTGTATGTCTTTTGGAGAAATGTCTATTTAGTTCTTTGGCCCATTTTTTGATTGGGTTGTTTATTTTTCTGGAGTTGAGCTGTAGGAGTTGCTTGTATATTTTTGAGATTAGTTGTTTGTCAGTTGCTTCATTTGCTATTATTTTCTCCCATTCTGAAGGCTGTCTTTTCACCTTGCTAATAGTTTCCTTTGACGTGCAGAAGCTTTTAAGGTTAATTAGGTCCCATTTGTTTATTTTTGCTTTTATTTCCAATATTCTGGGAGGTGGGTCATAGAGGATCCTGCTGTGATGTATGTCAGAGAGTGTTTTGCCTATGTTCTCCTCTAGGAGTTTCATAGTTTCTGGTCTTACGTTGAGATCTTTAATCCATTTTGAGTTTATTTTTGTGTATGGTGTTAGAAAGTTTCATTCTTTTACAAGTGGTTGACCAGATTTACCAGCACCACTTGTTAAAGAGATTGTCTTTAATCTATTGTATATTCTTGCCTCCTTTGTCAAAGATAAGGTGTCCATATGTGCATGGATTTATCTCTGGGCTTTCTATTTTGTTCCATTGATCTACATTTCTGTCTTTGTGCCAGTACCATACTCTCTTGATAACTGTGGCTTTGTAGTAGAGCCTGAAGTCAGGCAGGTTGATTCCTCCAGTTCCATTCTTCTTTCTCAAGATAGCTTTGGCTATTCAAGGTTTTTTGTATTTCCATACAAATTGTGAAATTATTTGTTCTAGCTCTGTGAAGAATACTGTTGGTAGCTTGATAGGGATTGCATTGAATCTATAAATTGCTTTGGGTAGTATACTCATTTTCACTATATTGATTCTTCCAATCCATGAACATGGTATATTTCTCCATCTATTAGTGTCCTCTTTGATTTCTTTCACCAGCGTTTTATAGTTTTCTATATATAGGTCTTTAGTTTCTTTAGGTAGATATATTCCTAAGTATTTTATTCTTTTCGTTGCAATGATGAATGAAATTGTTTCCTTAATTTCTCTTTCTGTTTTCTCATTATTAGTGTATAGGAATGCAAGGGATTTCTGTGTGTTGATTTTATATCCTGCAACTTTACTATAGTCATTGATTAGCTCTAGTAATTTTCTGGTGGAGTCTTTAGGGTTTACTATGTAGAGGATCGTGTCATCTGCAAATCGTGAGAGTTTTACTTCTTCTTTTCCAATTTGGATTCCTTTTATTTCTTTTTCTGCTCTGATTGCTGTGGCCAAAACTTCCAAAACTATGTTGAATAGTAATGGTGAAAGTGGGCACCCTTGTCTTGTTCCTGACTTTAGAGGAAATGCTTTCAATTTTTCACCATTGAGGATAATGTTTGCTGTGGGTTTGTCATATATAGCTTTTATTATGTTGAGGTATGTTCCTTCTATTCCTGCTTTCTGGAGAGTTTTTATCATAAATGGATGTTGAATTTTGTCAAAGGCTTTCTCTGCATCTATTGAGATAATCATATGGTTTTTATTTTTCAATTTGTTAATGTGGTGTATTACATTGATTGATTTGTGGATATTGAAGAATCCTTGCATCCCTGGGATAAAGCCCACTTGGTCATGGTGTATGGTCTTTTTAATGTGTTGTTGGATTCTGATTGCTAGAATTTTGTTAAGGATATTTGCATCTATGTTCATCAGTGATATTGGCCTGTAGTTTTCTTTTTTGGGGGGATCTTTGTCAGGTTTTGGTATTAGGGTGATGGTGGCCTCATAGAATGAGTTTGGAAGTTTACCTTCCTCTGCAATTTTCTGGAAGAGTTTGAGCAGGATAGGTGTTAGCTCTTCTCTAAATTTTTGGTAGAATTCAGCTGTGAAGCCGTCTGGACCTGGGCTTTTGTTTGCTCGAAGATTTTTGATTACAGTTTCCATTTCCGTGCTTGTGATGGGTCTGTTAAGATTTTCTATTTCTTCCTGGTCCAGTTTTGGAAAGTTGTACTTTTCTAAGAATTTGTCCATTTCTTCCACGTTGTCCATTTTATTGGCATATAATTGTTGATAGTAGTCTCTTATGATCCTTTGTATTTCTGTGTTGTCTGTTGTGATCTCTCCATTTTCGTTTCTAATTTTATTGATTTGATTTTTCTCCCTTTGTTTCTTGATGAGTCTGGCTAATGGTTTGTCAATTTTATTTATCCTTCCAAAGAACCAGCTTTTGGTTTTGTTGATTTTTGCTATGGTCTCTTTTGTTTCTTTTGCATTTATTTCTGCTCTAATTTTTAAGATTTCTTTCCTTCTACTAACCCTGGGGTTCTTCATTTCTTCCTTTTCTAGTTGCTTTAGGTGTAGAGTTAGGTTATTTATTTGACTTTTTTCTTGTTTCTTGAGGTGTGCCTGTATTGCTATGAACTTTCCCCTTAGGACTGCTTTTACCGTGTCCCACAGGTTTTGGGTTGTTGTGTTTTCATTTTCGTACGTATCTATGCAAATTTTGATTTCTTTTTTGATTTCTTCTGTGATTTGTTGGGTATTCAGCAGCGTGTTGTTCAGCCTCCATATGTTGGAATTTTTAATAGTTTTTCTCCTGTAATTGAGATCTAATCTTACTGCATTGTGGTCAGAAAAGATGCTTCGAATGATTTCTATTTTTTTGAATTTACCAAGGCTAGCTTTATGGCCCAGGATGTGATCTATCCTGGAGAAGGTTCCATGTGCACTTGAGAAAAAGGTGAAATTCATTGTTTTGGGATGAAATGTCCTACAGATATCAATTAGGTCTAACTGGTCTATTGTATCATTTAAAGTTTGTGTTTCCTTGTTAATTTTCTGTTTAGTTGATCTATCCATAGGTGTGAGTGGGGTATTAAAGTCTCCCACTATTATTGTGTTATTGTTAATTTCTCCTTTCATACTTGTTAGCATTTGTCTTACATACTGCGGTGCTCCCGTGTTGGGTGCATATATATTTATAATTGTTATATCTTCTTCTTGGATTGATCCTTTGATCATTATGTAGTGGCCTTCTTTGTCTCTTTTCACAGCCTTTGTTTTAAAGTCTATTTTATCTGATATGAGTATTGCTACTCCTGCTTTCCTTTGGTCCCTATTTGCATGGAAAATCTTTTTCCAGCCTTTCACTTTCAGTCTGTATGTGTCCCCTGTTTTGAGGTGGGTCTCCTGTAGACAACCCATGTAGGGGTCTTGTTTTGGTATCCATTCAGCCAGTCTTTGTCTTTTGGTTGGGGCATTCAACCCATTTACGTTTAAGGTAATTACTGATAAGTATGATCACGTTGCCATTTACTTTATTGTTTTGGGTTTGAATTTATACACCATTTTTGTGTTTCCTGTCTAGAGAATATCCTTTAGTATTTGTTGGAGAGCTGGTTTGGTGGTGCAGAATTCTCTCAGCTTTTGCTTGTCTGAAAAGCTTTTGATTTCTCCTTCATACTTGAATGAAATCCTTGCTGGGTACAATAATCTGGGCTGTAGGTTATTTTCTTTCATCATTTTAAGATGGTATGTCTTATGGCAAGAATGGTATGTCTTGCCATTCCCTCCTGGCTTGAGAGTTTCTATTGAAAGATCAGCTGTTATCCTTATGGGAATTCCCTTGTGTGTTATTTGTTGTTTTTCCCTTGCTGCTTTTAATATTTGTTCTTTGTGTTTGGTCTTTGTTAATTTGATTAATATGTGTCTTGGGGTGTTTCACCTTGGGTTTATCCTGTTTGGGACTCTCTGGGTTTCTTGGACTTGGGTGATTATTTCCTTCCCCATTTTGGGGAAGTTTTCACCTATTATCTCCTCAAGTATTTTCTCATGGTCTTTCTTTTTGTCTTCTTCTTCTGGAACCCCTATGATTCGAATGTTGTAGCATTTAATATTGTCCTGGAGGTCTCTGAGATTGTCCTCATTTCTTTTAATTTGTTTTTCTTTTATCCTCTCTGATTCATTTATTTCTACCATTCTATCTTCTAATTCACTAATCCTATTTTATGCCTCTGTTATTCTACTATTTGTTGCCTCCAGAGTGTTTTTAATTTCATTTATTGCATTATTCATTATATATTGACTCTTTTTTATTTCTTCTAGGTCCTTGTTAAACCTTTCTTACATCTTCTCAATCCTTGTCTCCAGGCTATATATCTGTGATTCCATTTTAATTTCAAGATTTTGGATCAATTTCACTATCATTATTCAGAATTCTTTATCAGGTAGATTCCCTATCTCTTCCTCTTTTGTTTGGTTTGGTGGGCATTTATCCTGTTCCTTTATCTGCTGGGTATTCCTCTGTCTCTTCATCTTTGTTTAAATTGCTGACTTTGGGGTGTCCTTTCTGTATTCTGGCAGTTTGTGGAGTTCTCTTTATTGTGGCTTTTCCTCGCTGTGTGTAGGTTTGTACAGGTGGCTTGTCAAGGTTTTCTGGTTAGGGAAGCTTGTGTCAGTGTTCTGGTGGGTGGAGCTGTATTTCTTCTCTCTGGAGTGCAATGAAATGTCCAGTAATGAGTTATGAGATGTCTATGGTTTTGGGGTGACTTTGGGCTGCTTGTATTTTGAAGCTCAGGGCTGTGTTCCTTTGTTGCTGGAGAATTTTCTTGGTATGTCTTGCCCTGGAACTCATTGGCCCTTGTGTGGTGCTTGGTTTCAGTGTCGGTATGGAGGCGTTTGAATAGCTCCTGTCAATTAATGTTCCTTGGAGTCAGGAGTTCCCTGGAGTCAGGGTTTGGACTTCAGCCTCCTGCTTCCAGTTATCGGTCTTATTTTTACAGAAGTTTCAAAACTTCTCCTTCTATACAGCACCATTGATAAAACATCTACGTGAAAGATGAAAAGTTTCTCTACTGTGAGGGTCACTCAGAGAGGTTCACAGCGTTACATGGAGAAGAGAAGAGGGAGGAAGGAGTTAGAGGTGACCCAAATGAGATGAGGTGGAATCAATAGTGGAGAGAGTGGGCTAGCCAGTAGTCACTTGCTTATGTGCACTCCACAACTGGACCACTCAGAGATGTTCACGGAGTTATACAGAGAAGAGAAGAAGGAGGAAGGAGACAGAAGTGGCCAGAAGGATAAAAGGGGGGAATGAAAAGGAGGGAGACAGATCCAGCCAGTAATCAGTTCCCTAAGTGTTCTCCACCGTCTGGATCACACAGAAATTCACAGAGTTGGGTAGAGTAGAGAGGGGTTAGAGAGGAGACACAGGCGACCTGGTGGAGAAAAAGGAGAGTCCAAAGGGAGAGAAAGCAGTCAAGCCAGTAATCTCACTCCCTAGTGAAAAATGGGTCCTGAAGATTGGGTTCTTAAAGGTACAAAATTGGTAACAAATACATAAAAGCAAAAATTAAAAATCTAGAGTAGAGTTTGGAATTTCAAAAATACGATGTTAAAGAAAAGAAGAAGGAAAAGAAAGAGAAAAAACGAACAAAGAAAAACAAACAAGGTCACGAAAATTATAAAGAAAATATAGGTACAAAATTGATAACTAATACCAAAAAGCAAAAATTAAAAATCTAGAGTAGAGTTTGGAATTTCAAAAATACAATGGTAAAAAAAAGGAAGAAGAAGCATAAAGAGAGAAAACAAACGAACAAACAAAAACAAACAATGTCGCAAAAATCATAAAGAAAATACAGGTACAAAATTGATATCAAATACCAAAAAGCATAAATTAAAAATCTAGAGTACAGTTTGGAATTTCAGATATACAATGTTATATAAAAGAAGAAGAGAAAGAAACAGAAAAAAAAAAAGTCACAGAAATTATAAAAAAAACTATAGGTACAAAATTGATAACATATACCAAAAAGCTAAAATTGAAAAACTAGAGTTTGAAATTTCAAAAATACAATGTTAAAGAAAAGGAGAAAAAAAAAAAAGGTCAAAAATTATTATATATATATATATATATATATATATATATATATATATGAAGTTTGCTGAAGAAGAAAAAATAGGGTCTTTTTTTTTTTTTTGCAAAGTAATAGGTTATAAAAGTGAAAATTAAAGGAACAATAGAGGACTTAAATTTTTTTTTTTAATTAAAAAAAAAAAGAAAGAAAGAATGATCGTAAAAATAGTAAAAATATATCTAGGACTTTTTCTGGTTTTGTTGTGAGTATTATGGGTTCAGTTCATTTTTGGCTAGTTCCTTGGTCCGACTTATATTTCTCAAGATCTATAGGCCCCTTCCTATGTAGTCCGTAGTAACCACAGGGTTTTGATCTATTGCCTGTAGCTTCCAAGGCGTTTCCCTCTGTTATATCTACTTCTGTTTGCTAGTCTCTTCAGTATGTGGTTTCCACCCTGACACAAAGGGGACGGTGGAGGACACTTTTTTTTTTTTTTTAGGCTCACTTGTTCAGTCGCGCTGTGGGGAGGGAGGGAGGGATGCTGCAAACAAATAACACTGGCGTAAGCTCGCAGTACCTCAGCCACACTGGGTCTGTCCCCCCCTCACGGCACGTGTAGCCTCCCTGCCCACACTGCTCGGGCTCTAGGTTGTTCTGCTGGGATCAATCCGAGGCCGGCCCTGGGCTGCATGTACCTCCCAGGTCCAAGCCGCTCAGGTTCAGGCACTCGGGTAGTCCTCAGAGGCGCAGACTCAGTTGGGCCTGCGTTTTGTGCTCTTCCCAGGTCCGAGCAGCTCAGGTGATGAGGTGTTTGGCGATCGCCAATGCTGCGACTTATCGCCTCCCTGCCACTCGGTTATCTGGGTGTAAAACTGGCACACCTTCTCAGGCAGATGTTAATCGTCCAGACCCCCAAGAAGTTTTAGTTAGCAAAGAAGCCTGCTTACAGTTTTATAGATAATGTCTCTCTGGGGCTGCGATTGCCCCCTTCCGGCTCTGGCTGCCTGTCACCAGAGGGGGAAGGTCTGCAGCCGGCTATCTCTGTTCAGTCCTTTGTTCCGTGCGTGGGCCTGGTGGTGTCTTAGGTTGGGGCTGGCTTTTCGCGTGGTAGATATCCCACAGTCTGGTTTGCTAGCCCAAATTATTTCGTTCAGATAGCGCTCAGGGTATTCAGGCCAGATTCTTACTCTGAGCGATGCAACCCGCGCCGCGCCTCCCTGCCCAGCCCCCGCTTGCTAATGGCGTGTGCAGGCGTCTGCACTGCTTCTCCGCTGGGGGAATTACCGTAGGGCTCGCAATCTGCGAGTTTTAATTGTTTATTTATTTTTTCTCCCTGTTATGTTGCCCTCTGTGCTTCCAAACCTCGGCACAGATTCGGCAGTGAGAAGGTTTCCTGGTGTTTGGAAACTTCTGTCTTTTTAAGACTCCCTTCCTGGGACGGAACTCCGTCCCTCCCTCTTTTGTCTCTTTTTTTCCTACCTCCTTTCGAAGAGTTGGGTTGCTTTTCTGGGTGCCTGATGTCCTCTGCCGGCATTCAGAAGTTGTTTTCTGGAATTTACTCGACGTTTAAATGCTCTTTTGATGAATTTGTGGGGGAGAAAGTGTTCTCCCCATCCTACTCCTCTGCCATCTTGGCTCCTCCCCTATTTTAAAATTTTTGCAACTATTTTCATAAGTGATATAATCATGTTTATAAGGTATAAAAAATGTATCTAACAATTTATTATTATATTGAATGCATATGTCTTGAACTAATTTACCAAAATAAAATGTTCTGACTTCAGTTTTACTGAGACCATGATAACAAGCATTACAGAAATCACTGAGGTAAAGAAAACTTGACATTCATGATTCTGTATTTGGTGGTTTCTTAGCATATAATTTCAGCCCCAATGCATTTAAACCCACAGAAATCTAAATTTCTTAAACTTCAATAATAAAAAAATGTCAAATTGTTCAGAAACAAATAAGCCAGTGAAATGCATGTAATTATACATTGAAACAGTTAGAACTGGATATGGAAAAACAGACTGGTTCCAAATAGGAAAAGGAGTTCGTCAAGGCTGTATATTGTCAACCTGTTTATTTAACTTATATGCAGAGTACATCATGAGAAACACTGGACTGGAAGAAACACAAGCTGGAATCAAGATTGCCAGTAAAATATCAATAACTTCAGATATGTAGATGACACCACCCTTATGGCAGAAAGTGAAGAGGAACTCAAAAGCCTCTTGATGAAAGTGAAGGTGGAGAGTGAAAAAGTTGGCTTAAAGCTCAACATTCAGAAAACAAAGATCATGGAATCCGGTCCCATCACTTCATGGGAAATAGATAGGGAAACAGTGGAAACAACGTCAGACTTTATTTTTCTGGACTCCAAAATCACTGCAGATGGTGACTGCAGCCATGAAATTAAAAGACGCTTACTAAAGTTATGACCAACCTAGATAGCATATTCAAAAGCAGAGACATTACTTTGCCAACAAAGGTTCATCTAGTCAAGGCTATGGTTTTTCCTGTGGTCATGTATGGATGTGAGAGTTGGACTGTGAAGAAGGCTGAGCGCTGAAGAATTGATGCTTTTGAAATGTGGTGTTGGAGAAGACTCTTGAGAGTCCCTTAGACTGCAAAGAGATCCAACCAGTCCATTCTGAAGGAAATCAGCCCTGGGATTTCTTTGGAAGGAACAATGCTGAAGCTGAAACTCCAGTACTTTGGCCACCTCATGCAAAGAGTTGACTCATTGGAAAAGACTCTGATGCTGGGAGGGATTGGGGGCAAGAGGAGAAGGGGACGACAGAGGATGAGATGGCTGAATGGCATCACTGACTCGATGGATGTGAGTCTGAGTGAACTCCAGAAGTTGGTGATGGACAGGGAGGCCTGGCGTGCTGCGATTCATGGGGTCTCAAAGAGTCGGACACGACTGAGCGATTGATCTGATCTGATCTGATACATTGAAAGTGAAAAGTGAAAGTCACTCAGTCATGTCTGACTCTTTACGACCCCATGAGCTATAGAGTTCATGGAATTTTCCAGGCCAGAATACTGGAGTGGGTAGTCTTTCACTTCCCTAGGAGATCTTCCCAACCCAGGGACTGAACCCAGGTCTCCCTCATTGCAGGTGGATTCTTGCAACATAATATAAGTATACATTCTTGCAATGTAATGTAATTATACATTACTTTAAATTAATGGGCTTCCCTGGTGGCTCGGACAGTAAAAAATCTGTTCATGTAAAGCTTTATCTTCATAGCTGATCCCAGAAAACAACAGCTTGATTCTGATGTGATCTGAAAGGTGCAAGAAGCCCTTCCATGCTCTGCTGCTGCTGGTGCTGCTAAGTCACTTCAGTCTTGTCTGACTCTGTGTGACCCCATAGATGGCAGCCCACCAGGCTCCGCCATCCCTGGGATTCTCCAGGCAAGAACACTGGAGTGGGTTGCCATTTCCTTCTCCAATGCATGAAAGTGAAAAGTGAAAGCTAAGCCACTCAGTCTTGTCCGACCCTCAGCGACTCCATGGACTGCAGCCTACCAGGCTCCTCTGTCCATGGGATTTTCCAAGCAACAGTACTGGAGTGGGGTGTCATTTGTTAATGTTTTGAAAATCTTGCATAGTTATAAACATACATTCTGAAAGTATGTTTTAATAAGAAATGGTTCAGTTCAGTTCAGCCGCTCAGTCGTGTTGGACTCTTTGCGACCCCATGAATCGCAGCACGCCAGGCCTCCCTGTCCATCACCAACTCCCGGAGTTCACTCAGACTCACGTCCATCGAGTCAGTAATGCCATCCAGCCATCTCATCCTCTGTCGTCCCCTTCTCCTCCTGCCCCCAATCCCTCCCAGCATCAGAGTCTTTTCCAATGAGTCAACTCTTTGCATGAGGTGGCCAAAGTACTGAAGTTTCAGCTGTAGCTTCATTCCTTCCAAAGAAATCCCGGGGCTGATCTCCTTCAGAATGGACTGGTTGGATCTCCTTGCAGTCTAAGGGATTCTCAAGAATCTTCTCCAACACCACAGTTCAGAAGCATCAATTCTTCAGCTCTCAGCCTTCTTCACAGTCCAACTCTCACATCCATACATGACCACAGGAAAAACCATAGCCTTGACTAGACGAACCTTTGTTGGCAAAGTAATGTCTCTGCTTTTAAATATGCTATCTAGGTTGGTCATAACCTTCCTTCCAAGGAGTAAGCGTCTTTTAATTTCATGGCTGCAGTCACCAACTGCAGTGATTTTGGAGCTCCAAAAAATAAAGTCTGACAATGTTTCCACTGTTTCCCTATCTATTTCCCATGAAGTGATGGGACCGGATGCCATGATCTTCATTTTCTCAATGTTCAGCTTTAAGCCAACTTTTTCACTCTCCACTTTTACTTTCATCAAGAGGCTTTTGAGTTCCTCTTCACTTTCTGCCATAAGGGTAGTGTCATCTGCATTTCTGAGGTTATTGATATTTCTCCTGGCAATCTTGATTCCAGCTTGTGTTTCTTCCAGTCCAGCATTTCTCATGATGTACTCTGCATAGAAGTTAAATAAGCAGGGTGACAATATACAGCCTTGATGTACTCCTTTTCCTATTTGGAACCAGTCTGTTGTTCCATGTCCAGTTCTAACTGTTGCTTCCTGACCTGCATACAGATTTCTCAAGAGCAGATCAGGTGGTCTGGTATTCCCATCTCTTTCAGAAATTTCTACAGTTTATTGTGATCCACACAGTCAAAGGCTTTGGCATAGTCAATAAAGCAGAAATAGATGTTTTTCTGGAACTCTCTTGCTTTTTCCATGATCCAGAAATTTGATCTCTGGTTCGTCTGCCTTTTCTAAAACCGGCTTGAACATCAGGAAGTTCACGGTTCACATATTGCTCAAGCCTGGCTTGGAGAATTTAAGAGGGCATAAAGACATTGAATAGCTTTTAATATAAAAGAATACTCAAGTCCAGGAGCTAACTGAGGTACATACGGAAGTGAAGAATTGAGTCAATATAAATTGATAGTAACTCGTCCCTCAGAGTTGTTTTTGCTCACATCTGCATTGTTAAGTATACCCTTTCTATCTTGACACTAGAAAATCATTGAAAGGGACCATGCATCTTAAGCCATTGACTAAGTGAGACAATTCACCTATTTCACAGAAGGAAGAATCCCAAGGCAACGAAGGTCCTTATACATGGCCATAATTAGATGATAAGGTTTAGATAATCTTCCTCTTCTATGGGAAAAAAAAAAGATACATATAAACACACACACACATATATAACATCTTTCTAAGATATTCAATTCTATCCAGTTAAAATTAGTATATACATGGTTTGCACCTGCAAACATATATGTGTGTGTGCAAGAGCAGTTACTCAGTCATGTCTGATTCTTTGTGACCCCATGGACTGTAGCCCACCAGGCTCCACTGTCCAAGGAATTTTCCAGGGAGGAATACTGGAGTGGGTTGCCGTTTCCTCCTCCAGGGGATCTTCCCGACTTAGGGATTAAACCCAGGTCTCCTGTGTTGCAGGCAAACATACATGTGTGCTAAATCACTTCAGCTGTGTCCAACTCTTTGCAATCCCATGGGCTGTAGCCCATCAGACTCCTCTGTCCATGGAATTTTTTTCTTTTTTTTTTTAATATCAATGTATTTATTTTAATTGGAGGCTAATTACTTTATAATATTGTATTGGTTTTGCCATACATCAACATGAATTTGCCACAGTTGTATTCCCCATCCTGAACCCCCTCCCACCTCCCTCCCCTTACCATCCCTCTGGGTCATCCCTGTTCACCAGCCCCAAGCATCCTGTATCATGCATGGAACCTGGACTGGCGATTCAAGAATATTGGAGTGGGTTGTCATTTTCTTCTCTAGTTGACTTTTCCAACTGAAGGATCAAATCCATAGCTCTTACATCTACTGCACTGGATGTTCTGTTCTTAATTGCTCAGTTGTGTCTGATTCTTTGCCACCCCATGGACTGTAGCCTGCCAGACTCCTCTGTCTATAGGGACTCTCCAGGCAAGAATACTGGAGTAGGTTGCCATGCCCTCCTCCAGGAGATCTTCCAAACCCAGGAACTGAACTGGAGTCTCCTAAATTGCAGGTGGTTCTTTCCTTCTAGTGCCACCTCACTAAATAAAAAAGGAGTTTAGCTGTTAGCTGTCTTATTATCTGAAAGTGTAATAAGAATTTTTAAAAAATTACTTTCCTAAAAATTATCAGCTGTTGAGTTCATTTAATAATTCCAAAACTGAAATCACTCTAAAATAGAATACAGAGTCTATGCTGTTGTTAATCCTAATTTAAACACTAATTTTTCATATAGAAAAGTAAGGTTGGTTGACTGTGAAAGATTGAGACCAATAAGAAGTCTGAAGGAAATCTTATACTTTCTTTCCTCAGATAAATACCTGAGACACTGGCAAGGAGAAGGGAGTGTTACCTTGAGCTGCACCACCTGTGTAAAATTCTAGAAGTATCCTAGATACAGAAAAGGTTGGGATGACCCAGAGGGATGGTATGGGGAGGGAGGAGGGAGGAGGGTTCAGGATGGGGAACACATGTATACCTGTGGCAGATTCATTTTGATATTTGGCAAAACTAATACAATTATGTAAAGTTTAAAAATAAAATAAAATTTAAAAAAATAAATAAATAAATAAAATTTAAAAAAAAAAAAGAAAGAAAAGGTTCAGTAAGATCACAATGAGCTGTCTAAAAGCCCTTTAACCTCAGGACGAGTAATCAGGATGGAAGAAAAAAAAAAAAAGCATGATATTAAGGAAGAGGGGAAAAAAACATGGCTGTTTTTCTTATTCCTTTAATTTGGGCCAAACTGCCAAAAAAAGATATGGATCTTCCTCAATCTACAATACTGAATCTTTGGCCTTTAAGGCCACAGCTCCCCACAGGTTAATAGATTTTTCAACAACAGAAGAGAGGCTGTGATCGATTAGAGCACTTCATCATGTCAAAGCATTTTTTGTTGTTGCAAAGAAGGACGGATAATGATCATTTGTCACTAGCCCAGCCATTCCTCAGTAAGAGAGGTTTTTATGAACAGTTGAGTTCCATCTTTAAGATGAAGGCTAGCATAACCAACAGATTTTATATTAGAGAGAATTGAAAGGTAATCATTTAATCATGTTACTTGTTAAAATGTTTGGTTTTTCACTTTGTAAAGTGAATTGCGTCACTTGGCGTATATTCCACACAATTTGCAAACAAATGTCAGTATTGATTTTATTCTATCCTGGTACTGTATGGAATCAGTAGAACATACATATTTACAGAACACAGAAAACATAAAAATGTAAGACTATAAATGAAAAGGACTTCTTTTGTTTCTCCATTAGGGTGTTTATTAGAAAAATAACCAAAAGTCATTTCCAGGAGTTTTAATGAGATCTAACTTCTTGGAAGGAAAGTTATGACCAACGTAGGTAGCATATTGAAAAGCAGAGATATTACTTTGCCAGTAAAGGTCCATCTAGTCAAGGCTATGGTTTTTCCAGTGGTCATGTATGGATCTGAAAGTTGGACTGTGAAGAAAGCTGAGTGTCGAAGAATTGATGCTTTTGAACTGTGGTGTTGGAGAAGACTCTTGAGAGTCCCTTGGACTGCAAGCAGATCCAACCAGTCCATCCTAAAGATCAGTCCTGGGTGTTCATTGGAAGGACTGATACTAAAGCTGAAACTCCAATACTTTCACCACCTCATGTGAAGAGTTGACTCATTGGAAAAGACCTTGAGGCTTGGAGGGATTGGGGGCAGGAGGTGAAGGGGACAACAGAGGATGAGATGACTAGATGGCATCATCAACTCGATGGACATGAGTTTGAGTGAACTCCGGGAGTTGGTGATCGACAGGGAGGCCTGGTGTGCTGTGATTCATGGGGTCGCAAAGAGTCGGACACAACTGAGCGACTGAACTGACTGAACTGAATTTTTCATTCCAGGTATCTCATGACTTCCTACTTTTGCAAGGCATCTGGTCCCATCACTTCACGGTAAATAGATAGGAAAACAATGAAAACAGTGACAGAATTTACTTTCTTGGGCTCCAAAATCTCTGTAGATGGTGACTTCAGCCATGAAATTAAAAGACTTGCTCCTTCGAAGAAAAGCTATGACAAACCAAGACAGCATCAAAAGCAGAGACATTACTTTGCCGACAAAGGTCTGTCTAGTCATAGCTATGGTTTTTCCAGTAGTCATGTATGGATGTGAGAGTTGGACCATAAAGAAGGCTGAATGCCAAAGAATTGATGCTTTTGAACTGTGGTGTTGGAGAAGACTCTTGAGAGTCCCTTGGACTCCAAAATGATCAAACCAGTCAATCCTAAAGGAAATCAATCCAAAATTTTCATTGGAAGGACTGAAGCTGGAGCTGAAGCTCCGATAGTTTGGCCACTTGATGTGAAGAGCTGACTCATTAGAAAAGAATCTGAGGAGGAGAAGGGGACAACAGAGAACAAGATGGTTGGGGGGGCATCACCGACTCAATGGACATGAGTTTGAGCAAGCTCTGGGACATGAGGAAGGACAGGGAAGCCTGGAATGCTGCAGTCCATGGGGTTGCAAAGAGTCAGACATGACTGAGCAACTGAACAAATGAGGTCTAAAGAACCAGGCATTTGAAGTACTAACCAGTATGCCTTGGTTGGTGGAAGCAGTCCAGAGTTGCAGTGCTTGGCTGTGCTGCTTGGTTATCTTCCAATTTGATGTTTGTCTCCAACATCATCTTCACCTATTGGTGAAGCTAAATTGGTTTTAGACTTGCTTTCTGTGTGTGCTTAGTATTGAAGAAAAGACAGAAGAAAGTGAATTGAGGATTTAGAGAATTTTCATGGGGACCTTGCAAAATAAAAAAATTTAATATCCTAAAATCATGATAAACTTTTTGATTCAGAGTTGGTTTTTTTTTTTTTTTCCAGAAAAGATAGTGCATAAGAATTAGATCTAAGAAAAATAGGCATATATGGATATATATATATATATATATATATATATATACACACACATATATTTGTATATATGTGAACTTTTCAAATTGCTATCTTTAAACTCCTAGGTTTTTGAAACACACAAGAACACTTATAAATGATATATTATGACAACGGTCTTATCATACCATTATATCCCCTCCCTTCACCCGAACTAAACTAAATCATTTTTACACAATGCAGATACCTTTTAAAGAATTGGATGAACTCCAAAGTGGAAATTATAAGACTTCAAAAGATTATTTTGATTGCCCTTCAGCTAGGATGGAAATTCTATGAAAAGCTCCTTTGTGACAGGCTGTCATGAGAGCCAGAAGAACCTTGAAATATTCGTATGAGGCTGGAGACAAGACACCAAATACAACTAAATAAATACTTAGAAAATTATAACATTGATGACATCTATTAAAATATTGATATTTTTGAAATAAAGTATTCAACTGAGAAACTAGATTAACAAGAAAAGAAAACTAGACAATCTAGAAATAAAATAAGAAAAAGTTTAATGAAATATTAAAGACAGACTAAAAGGACAATTCCTTGAAACAATTAATAAAATTGGCACATGTCTGGCAAGGTAGATCAAAGATAAAAAAATGATATGGAAAATAATATTAGCAATAAGACTTTTCAAACTATCATTGCCTGATTTTATGAAAATACAGATGCTACTGTTATTGTTTAATAGCTCAGAAGTGTCTGACTCTGCAACCCCCTGGACTGTAGCCTACCAGGTATCTCTGTCCATGAGATTCTCCAGGCAAGAATACTGGAGTGGGTTGCCATTGCACTCTCCAGGGGACAGATGCTATAAATTTGTCAATAAGCAGAATGTACAGCTTTCTAGAGACATAGCTTAACAAAAATTAGTATAAAATTTGAAACACATACTATTTTATAAGTATTAAGTAATCAAATAAATATTTAAAATTTTCCCTCAAGAAACATCATTAAACTCAGCTATTTTTATCAGACTTTCAAGTAATAGATATCATCAGTCTCATACAGACAATTGAGATAATAGAAAAAAATAGAATGTCCCTGGTTTCATTACATAAAGCAAGCACATTTTTGATGAAAAAGCAGGCATCAATCATACGATAAATTAAAATAACCATCCAATTTCACAAATTATCAAAAATATATTGTGACTAAAATATGAGCAAACTGAATGCAATAACATTTCATAAAATAAGTTTCAGTCTGCCTCAGAAATGTAAGTATAGTTTATAATTAAAATAAACACATTTTATTAATATATTAATATTTTAAGGTTACAAATGTATTATCAATGCAAAATACAAAGACTCTTATTTCACTAGAACATCTCAACAACTTATCAAAAGAAGTGAGCTTCTATAACTTATAAAATATAGCACAAAGTGATAGAAATGTATTTTAACTTTAGAAATTAGGAAAGGACTCCTTCTAGTGAGAGATAAAATGCAGATACTACATTTATTAAAACATAAATTTTATGTTTGGAAAGAAAACACAAAAGAGCAATTATTTTATATATGCTCATTATTATTCTCACAATAATGTCAAGTAACTTTGTAGAGAATATTTACAATATGGAGATCATACAAATCTGTATCCAAAATTTATTGTGCCTCCAACATCTAAAATGGAAATTATTTACATCTATATCATGTACAAGAGCAGGAAAAAAATTAAAATTTTAAAAGGTCTGACACAGAATTTTGATAAATGATATTGAAGAACTTTTCAGAGAAAGGTATGAAATATTCATCAAAAGACCTATAAGAAGATCTAAACAAATATAGAAATATATGTTCTATACAATTTTATTTAAATTCTCAAATATTTTTTCATGAACTGACAAGCTAATTCTAAAAATTACTGAAAAAATAGTGGACCATTAAGAACAAAAATAATTGGAAGAAATACTAGCTCTAAGGACTCATTTTTCCAAATATCTGTAGGCATCATTGCCTAATAGACCACTGTAAACAAAATCACCTATATAGGAAAGCAGGGTATAAGACAAAGGAGGCATTGCAGGTAATCATTGACCATGACAGACTTTTCAATAAGTAATGTAAAAATTGTCGCAGTTCAGTTCAGTCACTCAGTCTTGTCCAACTCTTTGCAACCCCATGAACTGCAGCACGCCAGGCCTCCCTGTCCATCACCATATCCTGGAATCTATCCAAACCAATGTCCATTGAGTCGGTGATGCCATCCAACCATCTCATCCTCTGTCGTCCCCTTCTCCTCCTGCCTTCAATCTTTCCCAGCATCAGGGTCTTTTCCAATGAGTCAACTGTTAGCATGAGGTGGCCAAAGTATTGGAGTTTCAGCTTCAACATCAGTCCTTCCAATGAACACCCAGGACTGATATCCTTTAGGTTGGACTGGCTGGATCTCCTTGCAGTCCAAGGGACTCTCAAGAGTCTTCTCCAACACCACAGTTCAAAAGTATCAGTTCTTCAGGGCTCAGCTTTCTTTATAGTCCAACTCTCACATCCATACATTTGTATGTAAAAAAAGATAAAATAAAATCCCTAGCTTGGACAAATAAAACATGAAAAATGTAAGGATTAAGGGAATAAATATGAAGAACAAAACTGTATAATTATTAAAATCAATATATGCCTTATTGCCTTAAACATAGTTTCTAAGATATAAATTTGTATGTAGAGACCTTTTTTTTATTTTTTCCATTTGAAATAATTTAGCTGTTGTCTTCACATAGTTGGCTTGTCCACAGGCAGAGAATTGAACACTTAGAGGAATGTCATCAACAAAATCTTATTGCATATCTGGTGATGTTTTATTTTATAAAAAGAGCTAGAAAGGATTGTATGCATTGTATGAATACACACTGTGAATTTGGCAAATATTTCTGTGAAGAAATGATGATTGATGATTACTTTTCAGGTATAGATGGTATTGTTGTTATTGTAGTTCAGTGACTCATGGAATTTCCCAGGTAAGAATACTAGAGTGGGTTGCTGTTTTCTTACTCCAGGGGATCTTCTGACCTAGCAATTGAACTCAGGTCTCTGAAGTTTCCTACACTGGTAGGCAGATTCTTTTTAGTTAAAAGCCCCATGTTTGTGTCACAATAGTGTTTCTTCTATTGGGCTGATCATCTCAAAAGTAAATTTGCATGCAGTGTATAGAGAATAAAGAGCAGCTCTTGCTCAAATGAACCCAAATGAACATTCAGAGTATATCTGCTCAAGCCTGCAATGCTATCTAAGTAAGAATTACACCATTTCTAAAGCAGCTTAAATTCGAGTACTGTATTAGGAGTCTCTGGAGAAACAGACCCAATAAAATAGAAATAGATAGAGACAGAACTAGGTATCTGTATATACCTATGTATTTATATATTCTTATAGGAAATGGTTTATGCAATTACAGAGGCTGAGAAGTCCCACATCTGATGTTGTCTGGAGAACCAGAAAAGTGGGTGGTGTAATTCAGCCCAAGTCTAAAGGCCTGAGAACCAGGGAAGCCAGTAGTTTTTAAGTCTCAGTCCAGTCTAAAGGCCTAAGCCTGCAGAATGAGGAGAAAGGGAGGATAATGATATAAGTCCCAGTCCAAGTCTAAAGGCCAGAGAACTAGGAGCATTCATGTCAGAGGAGATGATAGATGTCATCTCAGGCAAAGAGCACATTTTCTCTTCCTCCATTTTTGTTCTATTCAAACCATGAGGGCAATGGATGATGCCTACCTGCCCTGAAGAGAGCAATCTTTACTCAGTCTATAGAATCAAATGCTAATCTCTTCTGAAAACACCCTTACAGATACACTTAGAAATAATGTTTTGCTAGCTATCTGGGCATCCCTTAGCCTCATCATATTGACATATAAAATTAACCATCATAGGTACTATATTTCACCAAAACCTAGATTATCCTAAGGAATGCCACTTGTCATTTTCAGAACAGCAACTTGCAGTAACTCTTAACTGGAAGTTATATTTCAAAATCAAGATCATTTTTGTTCAATTCTGCTTGCCATATTTTAAGCACAGCATGGACTAACAAACATGCATTAAGATGCTTAACCGGATAGATAGCAGGCCTCAAATTAATAAGATATTGGAGAACTACTGACTACTCAACTTGAAAATAATGCTTTCAGAGCTCACTACTCATTTACTCATTCATTAATTCATTTACTTTTAACTTACTGATAGCATGTACATTTTAATTTAATTCTTTGCCCTGGAACTGAAAAGATGATTTAAACAGTTTCCACACTCAAAAGGCAGATAGCATTGTGGGTAGAAAAGATTAAATAACTACAGTAAATTATAATAGATATTCTAAAGCATGCAGAGAACTACAACTTGGTAGAAGTAATGATTAACAGAGCCATGGTTTGAGGTTTGCAGAATTTTTAGATAGGCAGGTCTAGGTTTATTCTCGTAGGATATGTAAGAATTTAAGGAAAACAAGGTTTAGATGGGCGATTGAAAAGAAAAAGCAGTACATGAAAAGCATAAAATCATTCTCTTCCAATATTGTTAAGTGCTGTCACATGGAAGAGAGCACAGAGTTGTTTTGCTTTGATCAGAAATATCAGTGAGGGCATTTTCTGTGGAAGACTGAACAGAGGATGTGTAAAGGCAGTCATTTTCATGGTACTAAAACTGGACTTGATAGATGAACACAAAGGGCTTTGGGAAAAGACTTAAAACTCCAAAAGTGGTTTCCTAGATGACACCAACCAAGTCAAGCAGAAAAGTGAACATGGTCATTCATCAAAGGAGCCAGGCAAATGCTAAATATAGAGACATGTTTGTAGAACGAGAAGCTGAAGAGCAATTTAACAGAAGGGTTGGTCTAGGTTAATTCTGTACAGTGAGTACCAGCGTGGCTTTGAAACACCACCAGCTAGACTTGGGTAAACAACTGGTCCTCACAAGTGTTATGCATAAACAGAGAGTTTGTAGAGAGAAATTTTTTTTCAGTATAAAACAGAACTTTTACTTTTTTAAATTATATTTCTATATTCTTGCAATAAATTCCTTCCTCTAAGAGGTTTAATTGTATCCCTCAAAAAAGATATGTTGGAGCCCTAATTCCCAATCTCTTGATATCTTTGATTGTGACTTTATTTAAAGGAACTTTACAGAGGTAATCAAGTTAAATTGAAGTCATTAGTATTAGTCACTCAGTCATGTCTGACTCTTTAAGACCCCTGGGGTATAGCCGGCCAGGCTCCTCTGTCCATGGAATTCTCCAGACAAGAATACTGGCATGGGTTGCCATGCCCTTCTCCAGGGGATCTTCCCAACCCAGGGATTAAAACTGGATCCCAATATCTTTCATTATGGCTCTACTTAGAAGGACCTTTACAGAGGTAATCAAGTTAAAATGAAGTCATTAGGCTAGACCCTAAATTCAATATGACTGATATAACATGTAGAAATTAGGACACAGGGCAGAGAGACACACCAGAGAGAACCATGTGAAGGCATGTGAAGATAAAAGCAGAGATTGAAGTGAAGCATCCACAAGCCAAAGAATGCTGAAGATTGACAGCAATTCACTAGAAATTGAGAAGAGGTGTGAAAAAGATTCACCCTCATAGCCCTCAGACAGAACCAACTTTACCATCATTTTGACTTCGGACATCCAGATTTTCCAGATTTTGAGACAATAAATTTCTATTGTTTAAATAAGCCCAGTTCACGATATTTTTGTTATGGCAACCCTAGGAAACTAACGTAATAATAATTTGTTGGAAATTTAACACATTATCGGGCTTCCCTGGTGGCTCAGAGGTTAAAGTGTCTGCTCGTGATGTGGGAGACCCGGGTTCAATTCCTGGGTCAGGAAGATCCCCTGGAGAAGGAAATGGCAACCCACTCCAGTATTCTTGCCTGGAGAATCCAATGGACGGAGGAGCCTGGTAGGCTACTGTCCACCGGGTCGCAAAGAGTCGGACACGACTGAGTGACTTCACTTCACTTCACTTCACTTTAACGCATTATATGCTCTGTTGTGGTTTTCTCATTGGCTCAGCAGTAAAGAATTCACCTGCAATGCAGGACACACAAGAGATGTGGGTTCAGTTCCTGGGTTGGGAAGATCCCCTGGAAAAGGAAATAACAATGGATTCCAGTATTTTTGCCTAGGAAATCCCATGAACAGACAAGCCTGGTGAGGTACAGTCCATGGGGTTGCAAAAGAGTTGGACACAACTTAGCAACTAAATAACAACAACAACATGTGCTCTGTTAGACACTTTCCTATCATGTTATTGGTTATGACTTTATTAATGTATATTAAGGATAGTAGTTAATGCATCTATCAGTAAGCCATTTCTGTAATTTTCTTTCTCTTTATTTTTTTCAAATTTCCTTGTCAAATTTTAAAATAGGGTCATAATGGCTTCAAAAAAAAAAATTGACCCATCAGCCCTCCTCCTTTATTTTCTGAAAATATTTATATTAAATGTGTGCTATTTTTTCCTTAAATGTCTAATACAATACAACAGCAAAATCATCTGGACCTTAACAATTTCTGGAGATATTTTGATAACAAACTCAATTTCTTCAATAGATACAGAATTATTCAGATTTTGGGGGAAGAGGTTGTATCACTTTTGATGTTATCTTTTTCAAGAAATATGTCCATTTGTCTAAGTTGTGAAATTTGTTGGTATAAAGTCATTCACAGTATTCAATTACTACATCTTAATTTCTAAAATATTTGTAATAGGCCCTTCATACTGGTCATTTTTGTTACCTCTTTTTCTTGTATTTAGTCTACCTAGGAATTTGTTGATGACATTGATCTTAACAACATATATCTTTTAGCTTTTCTAATTGTTGCCTATCTGTTTTCTATCTGTTTTCTATCTGCCTATCTGTTGCCTATCTGTTTTCATTGCATTTATATATGTTCTTCTATTTATTATTTCTTTAGTTCTATGTACTTTGTGTTTTGCTTTTCTTTTTCTAACACATTAATTTTGTATCATCGATAATTTATTCTAAATTATTTTTCTCTCCTAACATAACAATTTTAAGCTATGAATGTCCCACAAAGTATTTCTTTAGCTGATTCAAACAAATATTGATAAGCTGGATTTCAATTGTCATTCAGTTTATTTTCTAATTATCTTTCTTATTTCATTTATCACCCACCCAGGGATGTGTTGTTTGGCCCATGAATTGCACAGATGTGTTTTTTAATTTCTAGATATTTGAGATAGAATTCTACATCTTATTTTAATTTAATTTTATTTTTGTTAGAGAATAAAAGCTTTATGTTATTTCATCATTTTAAATTTAGAGTATTATTTTAAGGTCCACTATATGGTCAATATAAATAGCACTTTTCCTATGGAAAACAATGTGCATTGAGTATACATCATTGAATATTATAATGCAATACATAATATTTCTAGTGATGAATAGAGAGATTAAGATTTTCTGTATCTTTAATGATTTGTCATCTTTATATTCTATCAGTTGTTGAGACAGGGATGTTAACATCTCATATGTTTGTTGAATTGTCTCTTTCTGAAATTCACTCAATTTTTAATTTATGTATTTTGAAACTATTTTATTAGTTTGAGGTGCATGTACATTTTGAATTATATACTATTGAGTATTTCCCTCTTTTATCATTATAAAATGCTCTATTTTATTTCTGATAGTATTCTTTGTCTTGAAGTCTATTTTATCCAATATTAAGATAGCCACTCCAATCTTATTAAGCTTACTGTTTGTATGATAAAACTCATTCTATTCCTTTACTTTCAATCTACTTGTGAATTTATATTTAAAATATTTTTCTTGTAGGCCACATATAGTAAAGTTCTACATTTTAATCCTCCTCTGTCTATCTCTGGTCCTTGGTGCTTAGGCCATTAACATTTAATATTATTATGATTATGGCTGGATATAGTCACATATGGTTGATATATGCTGTTCAGTTGCTAAGTTGTGTCCGACTCTGTGATCCCATGGGGTGCAAGAGGCCAGACTTTGCTATTTTTTCCTGTCTCCCAGAGTTTGCTCAAACTCATGTTCATTGAGTCAGTGATGCCATCCAACCATTTCAAAATCTGTTACCCCCTTCTTCTCCTGCCCTCAATCTTTCCTAGAATCAGGGTCTTTACCAACTAGTCAACTTTTTGCATCAGGTGACCAAAGGCTTGAAACTTCAACTTCAGCATCAGCCCTTCCATTTACTATTCAGCATTGATTTCCTTTAGGACTAACTGGTTTGATTTCCTTGCTGTCCAAGGGACTCTCAAGAGTCTTTTCCAGAACCACAGTTCAAAAGTATCAATTATTCAGTGCTCAGCCTTCTCTATGGTCCAACTCTTACATCCATACATGACTATTGGAAAAACCATAGCTTTGACTATATGGACTTTTGTCAGCAAAGTGATTTCTCTGCTTTTGAATACTTTGTCTAGGTTTGTCATAGCTTTTGGAGAAGGAAATGGCAACCCACTCCAGTGTTCTTGCCTGGAGAATCCCAGGGACGGGGGAGCCTGGTGGGCTGCCGTCTATGGGGTCGCACAGAGTCGGACACGACTGAAGCGACTTAGCAGCAGCAGTCATAGCTTTTCATCCAAGCAGCAGATGTCCTTTAATTTCTTGGCTCCAGTGACTATCCGCAGTGATTTTGGAGCCTGAGAAAATGAAGTCTATCACTGTTTCATTTTTCCCCATCTATTTTTCATGAGTTTCATTTGGCGGCGGAGCAGGTTCCCTGCTCTCTCCCAGCAGGAAAGATATTGAGGTGGGGTGGGTAAATGGAATATCTGGGGCATACCCACTCATGGCCTAGACACTGAGTGTGGCTCAATTGAAAGACACTGAAAAATTCGATCCACTCTCAAGATACTGGGTGAGGGGCTGATTGAATAAAAGCAAACAAACAGGTGATTATTAACCCAGTGGAAAGATGCTGGAGGAGGGGCATGATGGAAAGAAATCAAGGAATACCTGGGGCTCAGCTGAAAGGTGGCTCCCATATGGCTCCATTGTAGAAAGACATAAGGAATGGAGCTCATACTTGCAAGTACCTAGTTAACTGAAGACATTAAATCTCACTGTAAATATTGAGGGGGATCTTTAATGCCTATGCAGTTAAAAATTAAAAGCTGGCTTGGTAAAATTTTAAGCAAGGCTTTCTATGGGGAGGCTCAGATTTCTCTGTGTCTTTGGGATGACCCAGCTTTCCTAGTGGCTCAGACATTAAAAATTCTGCCTGCAATGCAGGAGATTTGGGTTCAATCCCTGGGTCAGAAAGACCCTTGGAGTAGGAAATGGCAGCCAACTCCAGTATTCTTGCCTGGAGAAATCCGTGGACAGAGGAGCCTGGTTGGCTATATCCCATGAGTCACAAAGAATCAGATTTGACTGAGCAACTAACACACATGAAGAGATGGGACTAGATGCCATGATCTTAATTTTTTGAATGTTGATTTCTAAGCCAGCTTTTTCACTCTCTTTCACCTTTATCAAGAGGCTCTTTAATTCCTCTTTGCTTTCTGCCACTAGGGTGGTATCATTTCATGTCTGAGGTTGATTAATATACTCTCATTTATCATTTGCTTTCTGTTTATCCCCTATGATTTTTGTTGCTCTGTTTTACCTTTGGTCCCTTCTTTTGGATTATTTGATCATTCTATTTTAAGGTATCAGATTTTGGACTGTATCTCTTTGTATAACTGTGTTACTTTAGGAACTTAAATACACATATTCAAATGTTCACAGCCATTTCAAAGTAAAATTTCACTACTTCAATAAAATACAGAATGTTTGTTGCCAGTTAGGTCTCTTTATACCCCCATAAGGATATGCAGATGACACCACCCTTATGGCAGAAAGTGAAGAGGAACTAAAAAGCCTCTTGATGAAAGTGAAAGAGGAGATGAAAACATTGGCTTAAAGCTCAATATTCAGAAAACTAAGATCATGGCATCTGGTCCCATCACTTCATGGGAAATAGATGGGGAAACAGTGGAAACAGTGTCAGACTTTATTTTGGGGGGCTCCAAAATCACTGCAGATGGTGACTGCAGCCATGAAATTAAAAGACACTTACTCCTTGGAAGAAAAGTTATGACCAACATAGATAGCATATTGAAAAGCAGAGACATTACTTTGCCAACAAAGGTTCATCTAGTCAAGGCTATGGTTTTTCCTGTGGTCATGTATGGATGTGAGAGTTGGACTGTGAAGAAAGCTGAGCACTGAAGAATTGATGCTTTTGAACTGTGGTGTTGGAGAAGAGTCTTGAGAGTCCCTTGGACTGCAAAGAGATTCAACCAGTCCATTCTAAAGGAGATCAGTCCTGGGTGTTCTTTGGAAGGAATGATGCTAAAGCTGAAACTCCAGTACTTTAGCCACCTCATGGGAAGAATTGACTCATTAGAAAAGACTCTGGTGCTGGGAGGGATTGGGGGCAGGAGGAGAAGGGGACGACAGAGGATGAGATGGCTGGATGGTATCACTGACTCAATGGATGTGAGTGTGAGTGAACTCTGGGAGATGGTGATGGACAGGGAGGCCTGGCGTGCTGTGTGTGATTCATGGGGTCACAAAGAGTCGGACATGACTGAGTGACTGAACTGAACTGAACTAAAGGTTTATCTTATATTATCTTAGGTTAATAGTTGCTAAATCTATTACATCTACATATGTTGAAAATCCCACTGGACATTGTTATACATTTTATTGTCAACATGTGTACTAACACCACTTGGGAAGCACCACAATATGTTTATACTAGTTTACGTTTATCATATACAATTGTCAGATAGGGGAAGCTGTATCTGGTGAGGCTCAGGTGATCTGCAGCAGGATCTCCATTTCCATGAGGAAGGTGTCACTGGGCATGTTCCCCAATGATCTTGAAGAAGAGATGCCTAGGCATTTCAAGCTGATAAACTGCAGGGCTGGGGGCACCACAGCAGTTTTTCAAAGATACCCAGTTGTTCCAGATATTTCTACTTGGTGTTGGTCTCAAGAATGACATAATCTTTCACAGAACCTCTTGGAAATTGGGCAGACCCTTGATAGCTGGGTTAAATGCACTGTGGCTTGCAGGCTTCCCAGCTTTGACTTACTCATCTACTTCATTTTGAGCACCACATCAGCCAGAATTCTGTCAAAGATGGAGTCAACCCCAGTGCTATGGTTATGGCTCAGATGATTGTATAAACCTGTGGCCAGAAGGATGTCAACCTGCACAGAAACCAAACGGTTAGAGAACGAGGCAATCACCAATCCACTGCACCCAGCCCAGAACAGAATAACCTAGTCCTCCAAAGTGAGGTCAGAGAAGTGGGAAAAGTACTTGGCTCATTCAAAGAGAGTGCAAAGCTGCTTACTGGCTTTTTTTTTTTTTCCCAACACAGCACATTTATGTTGCCTTTAAAACATCGCAAATATGAACCATCCAGCAGCTTGCCGTTTTGGTAGCTGGACAACTTGTCTTAATCATCAGTCTGCTGAACTTCCTTTTTTAGAAACATAAAAAACATCCAAAAATTCTCTGCTAACTGTGTCTTTAACTGCTAGGGCTTGCTGAATCAAAGCAGCTAGATTTGATACAAGATCAGTGTTGTTACCTTCAGGAATTAACTTTTTTTTCTGATGCTTAAGATACTGAACAAGAAACACCTGGCCTCTTCCGAACTCTGTGGATGTATTTTTCGCCCAAGAAATTTCAAATTTCAACAAGAGACCTATTCTTTTGAATAATGATGCCAATGGGGAAGTGAGTTAAGTGCAGATCTCATCTTGAAACAGAAACCCAGCATAACACCTTTAATCATGTTTTGTGCATGACTTCAGATAGTGCCAAAGGTAGCCAGTTCCTTTCTATTTCTCCACAGTTTGTCAGCTCAGAGCCGCTTCTTTTTCTTTTGAAGGAGACTTTTGTATTCTATCCAAAGATTTAGTTGTAAGCAGAAGACGCTGCAGTGACTTTATGCAGCCACAGCATATCTGTAACTATACAAGCCAAGTAAGAGTGACGTGGGAATGCAGTGATGAAAGTGTGGGATTCAGATATGGAAAAAAGCGGGGTCTATTCAACATGAAAATCCTTACTGAAAAAAATGAAATTTGTGACCCTAACTCACAGCATACATAGAAAATATTGCCACATTGTGTGTGTGCTTAGTCGCTTAGTCAGATTTGACTCTTTGAAACCCCATGGACTGAAGTCAGCTGGGTTTCTCTGTCCATGGGATCTTTCTAGGCAAGAATACTGGAGTGGGTTGCCATTTCCTCCTCCAGGGGATCTTCCTGATTCAGGGATTGAATCATCTCCTGTGTCTCCTGCATTGCAAGCGGATTCTTTACCCGCTGAGCCATTGGGGAAGCCGATAATACTGTAAGCAATAAAAATTTTTTAAATATATACAATCTTTATAATCATAAAGTATAAAATATTTTAAAGACAAGATGCAAAAGTAAAAATTATAAATGAGAAAAAGCAATAAATTACTACATGATAAAAAAAGGTATCTAACTTGAATTTATGAGCCATTGCCTCATTGAACAGCATAGATGGACTTTACAACATAATACTGAACAAAAGAAACAAAACACTATCCATGAAATAATTCTTTTTATACAAAATTCAAAAACAGACAAAGTGATACAGTTTGTAAAAAGACAGGGAAGTGGTTATTTTTCAAAACACATATTGACTTAAAGGGGAAATGAAAGCTTCTTGGGTGCTAGTAAAGTTCTGTTTCTCAATCTGGGAATTGTTATATTTTCGTTTTTGTATTTGTTTTGTTTTATTGTGTATGTATGAAAATTCATCAAACTGGTCACTTATTTGTTGTTTCCTATCTGAACTTACACTTTAATAAATATTAAAATGAAAAGTAAGTAAGTAATACATGCAAGTTTTAGGATAATTAAAATATAAAGAGGCATTGGATGGTAATTAGAAGCACAAAAGATGATGCATTGCTATTGACAAAGTTCCAGTTAAGTTGGATTGAGGATTGAAGGATGTTCATCTTATTGTTTATTTTTACCATGTGGACATACATGTATCAACTATTTATACAACTATTACAAAATAATTAATAATCATGTTATTGCATAAAAGTGACATAATAAATAGGAGAAAGAACCTCATGATTGACACAGCCTAGACTTTCAAAATATTTGTGAAATGACAAAACATGATTAATTCATTTCAATATGTCTTTTTACTGGCATGTTAATCATATATTATCATTGTATATTTTAATAAACACTGATATTACACTAAGCATTTTACAACTTTTTGTTTGCCATTTCACACTAAATTCTAAACATCTATTTTAAATTTTTTATTGTTGCTACAGATATAATCATATGGGTGAGTCATATTTCATTTAATTTGCTTAAGAGGAAGAGCAAAATAATGATGCAATAAATTGAAAGCCTTCTATAATTGACCTAGAGGAACAGTGGTCTGAAATGCAAAAGTCCACTTGTATACAGATTTTTTCACTAAATATGTACCACATATCCTCAGTTGGTGTGGAGTTTGTTGATCCCTAGTGCAGTATTATTCAAGGGTCAACAGTATATAGATGCTTAGACTGTCTCATTCATGCAAATATGCTCACGATATTAATTTCTAAGGATGAGAGTATGGTACAAAAAACCTCTAAAAATGTTTGCCTATTAGTAAATGACTCAAAGTGTGTAGAAATTGAGTCCACATTTCACCAACAGCATATAAAGAGATTCCGTTTCTCCATGCCAACAATAATTTTGTGTTTACTATCTCTGCTCATTCATATAAGATAGAGAAAGATAATTAGGATTATTATTTGCATAGAGAAAAACAACTTTTTAATGTGAATGTTGGTGAATGTAATCATATATTTGGCATAGAGAAATACAGATATATGACAGGTAGATAGATGGATACGGGAAGTATTTCTTAAAGTTTATTTTTAATTCTTTATTAGTGAGGTTGATCATTTGTTTTATAATTCATTTTCTTTTTTACTCTAATTTATTTGGGATATTCCTTTTACCATTAATTTATTAGTGTTTCTTCTATGATAAAAAGAATGTGACTATTATCTCTTTTATTCATAGCACCTGACGTTGAATTTGTGTTCCATGTTCCAGAATTTTTGTGATGATTTTATTTCAACATAAGGCTCTTTTGAAATCTGTGTCATTGTTCTGCAATGAATATTCACTCATAATTTATTTAGTAACTGTATTTTTTGTTTAAGATTTTGAGTCAGCCATAATTATTTATGATGTAGAGACAGGAATCCAGCTTAATTTTATTTTCAATTGGCTAGCTAGCTAAAAATAAGAATTTAGTAAGACTTTAACTTCCAGTAGTGTCAAAGGTTTGACATATATTAAAGGTGTATGTTTTATATTGAGAATCTTCATTTTGAGATAGTTTAAACATATAATTGGCACCCCACTCCAGTACTCTTGCCTGGAAAATCCCATGGACGGAGGAGCCTGGTGGGCTGCAGTCCATGGGGTCGCTAAGAGTCAGACACAACTGAGCGACTTCCCTTTCACTTTTCACTTTCATGCATTGGAGAAGGAAATGGCAACCCACTCCAGTGTTCTTGCCTGGAGAATCCCAGGGATGGGGGAGCCTCGTGGGCTGCCGTCTATGGGGTCGCACAGAGTCAGACACGACTGAAGCAACTTAGCAGCAGCAAACATATAATAATTATGCAATTCTTTTTTACTTTGTAGTTATAACAAAATTTAAACCATTTCTGGTAAAAAAAAAAAAATTGAAACTATTTTGAAAAGTGTATGGTTGTATATCATTGCAGTCAATGCATTCTTCCATTTTTCCACCCTAAATCTTCCTGTACTTTGAAAGTCTTTACTTGTATATAAACAGTTTTGATGATAACACACAAACATTGAATGTTGGAAAGGGAACAACAGATTTATAATGAATTTTATAGGTGCTTAGGACACATCATTTTTTTTTTTCCAGCCTTATTTTTATGTTTACTTTTTATATGTAATATATCTATAAAGGAAATAAAACTCTTCAGCAACAAATTCTTACATATGCTTTTTCATCTGATACCAGAAAACAGTCTTGAATTCATTTTGTGGGATGTTTACATCAAATCTAGCCAACAACACATTTTTTTTCTTTTTTTAAATTTAATTTAATTTTATTTTTTAACTTTACAATATTGTATTGGTTTTGCCATATCAAAATGAATCCACCACAGGTATACATGTGTTCCCCATCCTGAACCCCAGAATATTGGAAATAAAAGCAAAAATAAACAAATGGGACCTAATTAAACTTAAAAGCTTCTGCACAACAAAGGAAACTATAAGCAAGGTGAAAAGCCAACAACACATATTAACCAATGTAAAAATCATGCTGAAATCTTGTGTTCCTATTATGTAAAATTATTAGTTTCTTCTCATTTTCATGATAGTCAGTTTGGAACTAACTTGTATATTAGGAAATAGGGAAGGGAATGAAGATTATACAGTATGTATCAGTAAATGGGTTGAAAATGTTTTTTGAGTGAACCTTTCTTTGTAAATATGATTTGGGATTTTGAAAAGAGCATATTGCAAATGCCACCCAGTGCATTCAGCAAATGTTACCTTCTATCATAGAAGATAGGCTCCAAATGTGATTTGAGTAAAAATGAACATGAGGGAATAGCTTGTAAATGACACTTAAGCTTTTCAGTCTTGATTGATTTCAATACTGAATTTGAAAACAATATAGTTGCAGTTGTAAATAAAGTTTACTTCTACTTTTATATAACTGTTAAGTGTTTTCCTTCAACATTCAGGAAATTATTGCTTCTTCCACTAAAGTCTATATTTCATGTCTGTCTGTAATAGATTTTAAAACTTTGGATAAACAGATTTGAAATCCTAACTGATCCTGTGAGTATTCCTTGCATTTCATAAAATTATTTTTGAAGTGAAACTTCTTCAGGAATACTTTAGCAGGTGATTGGCCAGCCTTTTCTGGACCTATGTGCTTCTTAATATTGTTGCTTACCGCCCTTGCCATCAAAGATACAGAGATAGGAAAATCCTTTAAAGCTTTCTTTTACATTTGCTTTTCAGCTTCATTAGAGAGTCTTTGTATTGACAAAGGATCATATCTACAAAATCTATTCAATAACAAAGTTTTAAAATGACAATTCATATAAAAATAGGAATTTGGAGAATAACCAAAACAAAATATTCTAAGCCATATTCTTTACACCCAGCATAAAATCACATCCATCTCCACAGATCATCCTCATTTATGATTTTTCATTCACATTTTGCTATCACAGAACTCATTTAGAGAGAACAAAATGTGATTACTATTTTTTAAATTGCACTAAGAATTAGGATAACTCATAAACTTTGGATTACTCTAACTTCTAGTAATGAGTCAATGATATAAGCCCTCCAATGGAAATTAAATTAAGATCAAGGTCTTGTTTAGTCACTAGTATTAATGGTTCAGTCATGTCTGACTATTTATGACCCCATGGACTGTAGCCCACCAGTTTCCTCTGTTCACGGGATTCTCCAGGCAAGAATACAGGAGTGGACTGCCATTCCCTTCTCCAGAGGGTCTTCCTGACCCAGGGATTGAACCTGGGTCTCCTGCATTGCAGGCAGATTCTTTACCATCTGAGCTATAGGGGAGTCCCCTTTAGTCACTAAATTGTATCCAACTTTTTGTGACCTCATGGCTTGCAGGCTCCTCTGTCCACAGGATTTCCCAAGCAAGAATACTGAAGTGGGTTCCCATTTCCTTCTCCAGGGGATCTTCCCTGAGCCAGTGACTGAAACTGCATCTCCTGCATTGCAGACGGATTCCTTAACATTGAGCCACCCAGGAGACCCCAAGGACAACATTTCAAGAGTCACATCATGCAAGGTGCTATATAACAGATGATTTGGTAGTGGCCCAAGGAAAAGAAATGCAAAAAAGCAAAATGGCTGTCTGGGGAGGCCTTAGAACTAACTGTGAAAAAAAGAGAAGCTAAAAGCAAAGGAGAAAAGGAAAGATATAAGCATCTGAATGCAGAGTTCCAAAGAATAGCAAGGAGAGATAAGAAAGCCTTCCTCAGTGATCAATGCAAAGAAATAGAGGAAAACAACAGAATGGGAAAGACAAGAAATCTCTTCAAGAAAATTAGATATACCAAGGGAACATTTCATGCAAAGATGGGCTCGATAAAGGAAAGAAATGGTAGGGACCTAATAGAAGCAGAAGATATTAAGAAGAGGTGGCAAGAATACACAGAAGAACTGTACAAAAAAGATCCTCATGCCCAAGATAATCACAATGGTGTGATCACTCACCTAGAGCCAGACATCATGGAATGTGAAGTCAAGTGGGCTTAGAAAGCATCACTACGAACAAAGCTAGTGGAGGTGATGGAATTCCAGTTAAGCTATTCCAAACCCTGAAAGATGATGCTGTGAAAGTGCTGCACTCAATATGCCAGGAAATTTGGAAAACTCAGCAGTGGCCACAGGACTGGAAAAGGTCAGTTTTCATTCCAATCCCAAAGAAAGGCAATTCCAAAGAATGCTCAAACTACCACACAATTGCACTCATCTCACACACTAGTAAAGTAATGCTCAAAATTCTCCAAGCCAGGCTTCAGCAAAACGTGAACTGTGAACTTCCAGATGTTCAAGCTGGTTTTAGAAAAAGCAGAGGAACCAGAGATCAAATTGCCAACATCCACTGGATCATTGAAAAAGCAAGAGAGTTCCAGAAAAACATTTGCTACTGCTGCTGCTAAGTCACTTCAGTCATGTCCGACTCTGTACGACCCCATAGAGGGCAGCCCTCCAGGCTCCCCCATCCCTGGGATTCTCCAGGCAAGAACACTGGAATGGGTTGCCATTTCCTTCTCCAGAAAAACATCTATTTCTGCTTTATTGACTATGCCAAAGCCTTTGACTGTGTGGATCACAATAAACTGTGGAAAATTCTGAAAGAGATGGGAATACCAGACCACCTGATCTGCCTCTTGAGAAACCTGTACGCAGATCAGGAAGCAACACTTAGAACTGAACATGGAACAACAGGCTGGTTTCAAATAGGAAAAGGAGTACGTCAAGGCTATATATTGTCACCCTGCTTATTTAACTTCTATGCAGAGTACATCATGAGAAACGCTGGGCTGGAAGAAGTACAAGCTGGAATCAAGATTGCTGGGAGAAATACCAATAACCTCAGATATGCAGATGACACCACCCTTATGGCAGAAAGTGAAGAAGAACAAAAAGCTTCTTGATGAAAGTGAAAGAAGAGAGTGAAAAAGTTGGCTTAAAGCTCAACATTCAGAAAGCTAAGATCATGGCATCCAGTCCCATCACTTCATGGGAAATAGATGGGGAAACAGGGGAAACAGTGTCAGACTTTATTTTTTGGGCTCAAAATCACTGCAGATGGTGATTGCAGCCATGAAATTAAAAGACACTTACTCCTTGGAAGGAAAGTTACGGCCAACCTAGATAGTATATTGAAAAGCAGAGACATTATTTTGCCAGCAAATGTCCGTCTAGTCAAGGCTATGGTTTTTCCAGTGGTCATGTATGGATGGAGAGTTGGACTGTGAAGAAAGCTGAGCACTGAAGAATTGATGCTTTTGAACTGTGGTGTTGGAGAAGACTCTTGAGAGTCCCTTGGACTGCAAGGAGATCCAACCAGTCCATCCTAAAAGAGATCAGTCCTAGGTGTTCATTGGAAGGACTGATGCTGAAGCTGAAACTCCAGTACTATGGCCACCTCATGTGAAGAGTTGATTCATTGGAAAAGACCCTGATGCTGGAAGGGATTGGGGGCAGGAGGAGAAGGGGAGGACAGAGGATGAGATGGCTGGATGGCATCACTGACTCAATGGACAGGAGTTTGAGTGAACTCCGGGTGTTGTTGATGAACAGGGGGGCCTGGCATGCTATGATTCATGGGTTGCAAAGAGTTGGACACAACTGAGGGACTGAACTTAGTTAAGGATACCACTCAAGGGACACAACTGGTAAGCTCAATATGGCACATCTCAGAAAAATCTTTAAGCATCTTATATAACTAAACCACCATAATCCTATTTTTAATAATTGATTGCAGTTGGTTAGGGGTTGTTTTCAGGCCCTTGAGGCTGCTCTAGTCTCTAACAAATGGCCCCTTCCACCTTTAAAACCAGGAAAGATGAGTGAAATCTTTCTTTTGTTGTTTTGTTTTGAGTATCTTTGACTTCCTATTTTTCTACTAGCTTAGAAGTATGTTTACTTCAGAAGTGTTCATATAGTTAGGTTATATCCACCAGGATTATTTGTATTTTGATTATCTTAGTGTCAACTGATCAGAAACCTGAACTACACCTGCAAGATCCATTTTAGTCTGTAATGATGTCATCATGGGCAAGACGTCTTTCCCTGTACTTATGGAAATGGGGAATAAAAAGAAATATACTGAGGGACAATTTTATAACTTGCCAACCATAGGAGTTGATTTTCTATCCCCTACCTATCATAAAGAGGCAATGCTCTAATTATTCTACTAAAGTAATATCAATGTACTTAAGCCAGGGATAGGTCTTCAATCCTCTATACAGCAGAAGCAGGCAATGCTCTAATTCACCTACTAGACTACTTTCATGAAGGCCCAGCAAGGAGCCCCCTACTACAGTCAGCAGCAGTAATGCTTAACAAGGTGGTAGAAGGTGAGTTAGTTAGCATTCCACTTGCTATGTCTTTGTATCAACAGGACCTAGTGAGGAGCTGAGGCTTCACTCCCATCTAACAAGACTGAATGAAGTGTATGATGCAAGGCTACTCAGCACTCTGGTATTCCTCACCTCACCTTGGTGTCAGTAAGAATCAGTGGGGACTGGAACCCTCACCCTCATCTAACTATAATATATCCTAAACGGGACAACTGCTTGAAAAAAAGATTATATAGAATACAGAGTCTCATAACATAATACCCAAAATAGCCACAGGACAATAAAAAAAAAAATCTCTGTTTTGCAAATAATCTCTCTTTTACAAATGAACAACTTGCATAAAGTACAATCATAAAGAGACATCAATATTGAGAATATCAACTACATCGACACTGTGGTTACCTGAAAAGGATTTTAAAGTAGTTGTCATTAAAATGCTTCAGTGACCAACTATGAACACTCTTGAAAGAAGTGAAAAAAAAAATAGAAAATCTCTGTTAAGGGAATTGAGATAGCAAAAAGAAATAAAATAAATTATAGATCTGAAAAATACAGTAACCAGAGGGAGCTTGGGGAAGACATCTCAAAGCATGGGCTCAATAGCAAAATGAGATGACAGAGAAAAGAATCAGTGAACTCAAAGACATATCAATAGTTATTACCTGATCTGAACTAGACCATTCAAGCATGACCTAAATCAAATCTCTTATGATTATACAATGGAAGGGACAAACATATTCAAGGGATTATATCTGATATAGAGAGTGCCTGAAGAACTATGGCTGGAAGTTTGTGACATTGTATAGGAAGCACTGATCAAGACCATTCCCAAGAAAAATAAATGCAAAAAGGCAAAATGGTTGTCTGAGGAGGCCTTACTAATAACTGAGAAAAGAAGACAAGTGAAAGGCAAAGGAGAAAAGGGAAGATATACCCATCTGAAAGGAGAGTTCCAAAGAATAGCACAGAGAGATAAGAAAGACTTCCTCAGTGATCAGTACAAAGAAATAGAGGAAAACAATAGAATGGGAAAGACTAGAAATCTCTTCAAGAAAATTAGATACTAAGGGAGTATTTCATGCAAAGCTGGGCACACTAAAGGACAGAAATTGTTTGGACCTAACAGAAATACAAGATATTAAGAAGAGGTGGCAAGAAAACACAGAAGAACTATACAAAAAATATTTTTCATGACCCAGATAACCACAACGGTGTCATCACTCACCTAGAGACAGACATCCTGAAATGTGAAGTCAAGTGGGCCTTAGGAAACGTCACTGTCAACAAAGCTAGTAGAGGTGATGGAATTCCAGTTGAGCTATTTCAAATCCTAAAAGATGATGCTAAAAAGTGCTGCACTCAAAATGCCAGGAAACTTGGAAAACTCAGCAGTGGCCACAGGATTGGAAAAGATCAGTTTTCATTCTAATCCCAAAGAATGTTCAAATACTGCACAATTGTTCTCATCTCACACACTAGCAAAGAAATACTCAAAGTTTTCCAAGCCAGGTTTCAACAGTACATGAATTGAGAACTTCCAGATGATCAAGCTGGATTTAGAAAAGGCAGAGGAACCAGAGACCAAATTGCCAACATCTTTTTGGATCATCGAAAAAAGCAGGAGAGTTCCAGAAAAGCATCTACGTCTGCTTCATTGACTACAGCAAAGCCTTTGACTGTGAGGATCACAATAGAGTGTGGAAAATTCTTCAAGAGAAGGGAATACCAGACCACCTGACCTGCCTCCTGAAAAGTCTGTATGCAGGTCAAGAAGCAATAGTTAGTACCAGACATGGAAAAACAGATTGGTTCCCAATTGGGAAAGGAGCATGTCAAGGCTGTATATTGTCACCCTGCTTATTTAACTAATATGCAGAATACATCATGTGAAATGCTGGACTGGATGAAGCACAAGCAGGAATCAAGATTTATGAGAGAAATATCAATAACTTTAGATATGCAGATGACAGAAAGCAACCAACTTTATGGCAGAAAGCAAAGAGGAACTGAAGAGCCTCTTGATGAAAGTGAAAGAGGAGAGTGAAAAAGCTGGCTTATAACTCAACATTCAAAAAACAAAGATCATGGCATCCAGTCCCATCACTTCATGGCAAATAGATGGGGTAACAATGGGAACAGTGACAGACTTTATTTTCTTGGGCTCCGAAACTGCAGCCGAGAAATTAAAAGATGCTTGCTCCTTGGAAGAAAAGCTATGACCAACCTAGTCAGCATATTAAAAAGCAGAGACATTACTTTGCTGACCAAGGTCCATTTAGTCAAAGCTATGGTTTTTCCAGTAGTCATGTATGGGTGTGAGAGTTGGACCATAAAGAAAGCTGAGCACTGAAAAATTGATGCTTTTGAACTGCGATGTTCAGTCCTGGGTGTTCTTTGGAAGGACTGATGTTGAAGCTGAAACTCCAATACTTTGGCTACCTGATGCGAAGAGCTGACTCATTGGAAAAGACCGATACTGGGAAAGATTGAGGGCAGGAGGAGAAGGGGACAACAGAAGTTGAGATTGTTGGATGGCATCACCAACTCAATGGACATAATTTGAGCAAGTTCTGGGAGCTGGGGATGGACAGGGAAGCTTGGCTTGCTGCAGTCCATGGGGCCACAAAGAGTCAGACACGACTGAGCGACTAAACTGATACTGATACTGATCTGAGTAACCTGGTAAATAGAGAGATATTGATTTGAAAAAAAAAAAAAAAGAAGAATGGAGTCTCAAAGACCCATAGAGTATACAGGACTATTTATCTAGCATTCATATCATTAGAACCCTAGAGAAGAGAAAGAGTATGTGAGGGTCATAAAAAAATTGGGTAGATCTCAAGTGAGTTTCCCCAGTGTCTCAGCAGTAAAGAATTTTCCTGCAATGCAGTCCACCTTGGTTCAACCCCTGGATGGGGAAAATACCCTGGAGGAAGGCACAGCAACCCACTCCGTTATTCTTGCCTGGAGAATCCTGTGGACAAAGGAGTCCAGGTGGTGGCAGAGTCAGAAATGACTGAAGGGAATGAGCACACACAAGTAAGTGAATAAAAGCCTATCTCAGAATGTTAGATATTGTATCATTCCATTTATTTGACATTGCTGGCTAGAGAAATTATAGAGATAGACAATAGATTGCTGGTTTACGAAGCTTAGGAATGGAAGTGAGAGAAACTTTGAGTGAGTCTAGGAAAGGTTAGTCTGATGGACCTTGTGGTGGTGTAACAGTTCTGTAATCTTGAGTATGGTGGTAGTTACATGAATCCATACATGTGGCAAAAAGGCACAGTACTGTATATAAAACACACACAGGCACACACACACACACATGCACACACACACACACATGCACACACACACACAAACAAGGGATTCTGTGTAATATATACCAATGTTAATCTCCTGGTTTTGATGTTATACTATGGTCTTTCATGATATTACCACTGTGGAAACCTGGGTGAAGAATCTCCTTATGTCTTTTGTTTTCGTTTTTTGTGACCTACAGTGAATCTAGTGAAAGTGTTAGTCTCTCATCTATACTCATTTTTTAAAAGTTTAAAAAATTATTAAACAGATACTTTTTTCATAAAATTTGGTCTACTCTGTCTCCCTCAGTTTCCCTGTTCTTTCAAATATTTTCATTTGGTCCGAATAATTTATCAGGACTTTGTCCTATAAAGCATCCTGAGAACCTATGTTGGCCCTTTTCCTTAGACAGCTAACAATAAGATATCCTACTTTTGAAATTTTCAATGCATAACTAAATTTTTGTGCTTTCTCTCTATCTGCTTAATAATGAATAGGATAATAATAACTAGATAAAAAAAAATGATGCTAGGAAAATACATTCCAGATGCCTGAGTCTACCTGTGTAACTACCTAAGGAGGACCCTGGATCTCTGGTGAAACAACATGGACCATTGCAATTGTCCCTAGATTTTAATAGGGCATTTGAGATTTCTAGAGTTGTCTCTTTATCCCATTGTTCGTTTTTTAGTGATGCTTTCCTTACATTGTAAAAATTTTGAAAGGATTAACTATAAAATGTCTAATTGCATTTTAAAAGTCTGTATGTAGTTTTCATAGCATGCTATAACAAAAAAAAATAGGCAGGAATTAAAACTGACATTGTAAAATAGCTGCAGATTCTAATACCAAAGGAAATTAAAGGAGGAATATACGTCAAAAGAAAAGTAATTATGATCATTTAGAAGACAGGTTCAACTTAGTAATACAGAATCCATATTTAAGTTAAAAATCTGTAGTCTCAAGATAAAATAAATGACATTCACAGACATGTTTGGGCTTCCCAGATGGCACTAGTGGTAAAAAGCCTGGCTGCCAAGGCAGGAGTAAGAGACACAGGTCCCTGAGTTGGAAAGGTCCCCAGGAGAAGGGCATGGCAACCCACTCTAGTATTTTTGCCTGGAGAATCCCATGGAGCGAGAAACCTCCTGGGCTACAGTCCATAGGGTTGTACAGACTCAGACACGACTGAAGTGACTTAGCATGGGCACAGCACAGACGTGTTTAAGCAACTTTATAATCTAATTATAAAAATGCTCAGTTAGTAAACTTGGTCAATCCCTAAGTTTTAAATACTGACTTAAAAAATAAAATTATGTTTAAAATAAAAATTTTTAACATTTTTTATTTTGTACTAACAAGAGGAAACCTAAGGTAGTTTGGCAGATGTTCTTTCTCAAGTTAGTATCTCAAGTAAAGTGGACCAACACAACACAAAGAAGTAAATGTTAGAAGTAAATGTTAAATTTGTTTGAAAGGTTTAAACATTCCCCTAGTAAATCGCCAAAGAATGTTGAAGGTTTTGTGACACAGTCTGTTGTATTTCATGACTGCATTTTTCCTTGTTTTAGGGTGAACATATTGGTGTCCTCAAGTTGTATTAATGAGAAAATTGCAACCTAGAAAATATTAATGCTTCAGTACCACTTGACCTGAAACAAAGGCACGGGAACATCATAGAAGGATGAAACTTTTTTTATTTATTTATTTATTTTTTTTTAAGTCCCTGTGGAGAAGGGTGGGATCCGCCTCTTTCTCTCTCCGCCTGAAGACTACCACTCCAGGGACCGCTGGTTGAAACTTTTTTTTATAAAGCTATCAACTAACTACTCAATTAGAAAGAATTAAAAAATAGAAGTTAAACCATAAATTACTGCAGTAAAGAATAATTAACTTTTTTAATTTTCTGGTCAAATTATATATATAAAAGAATAACTTTTTAATTTGTAGCCTATAAGAATATCACTGCATTTAGATTTGGGGGATATTTCATTATTCATCTTTTCATTATTATGTTGAGTCATAATTACCAACAACTGATTAGTTAAATATCAAAATTAGATTACTTTTTAAATGATGCATTTTATTTATACCGGGTTTGGACACATAAAGTCTACCTTCCCAAGCAGTTCTAATTGACTAAATCCAGTCTTATACTTTAGTGAGTTTATAAATTCAAGAATCACCTGAACAAGTGTTCTGAGAAAGCACAGAAAGAAAACACCTGAGAGAAAAGGCTGTAAGGACAAAACAGGAAAAAAAATCATCCAAACTGTCAGCACCTAGAAAAATTGTTCAGTATTTTTGACAAGAAGGTCAATGGTGAATTCTCACCTTTTGCCTTTTGGACTTAAAAATATATACAGTCAGCAAGTTGGCAGTTCTTAGTGACTATGTAATTCAATGAGGTACCGGGAGAAATCCAGTTTCTTGTCTGCTACACTGTGCTTTACAATTTCAAGAAATCTTGAGACACTTGAGCCTGACCTTCATATTCTTATTGTTACTGGACCAAGAAAAAAGGGAAGAAAAAATTTTGTTTGCTTCTTAAAATAATTAATGATTTTACAGTTACTTAGTAGGGATAAGGGACTTACAGAAATTCAGCTTATTCAGATATAGCATCATTTTTCTCTACATATAAATCTCTACTACCTTGAAATGTATTAGAAATATTAACCAAATATTTAACATAACAAATAAAAAAGCCCCCAAAATTGCAGGTTGCAATTTTGTAAAAAAAAAAATCCATACTCTGACTATGCTGAAATCTCTACATATCTTTATTAATTAGGAAAAAAAATCTCAGAGAAAAGGCAGGATGAAGTGAGATGAAATGTTCTATAGATATGCTGTATAATATGGCAGCCAAGAATTATTGAACAAATAAAATATAACTATATTTCAAAATAAGCTGTGTTTAGCTGTAAATACATACTAGATTTTGAAGACAGTATGGAAAGAAGAATGTATAAAGCTCATTAATATGTTTGTAGTAATTAAATGATGAAATGATAATATTTTGAACAAATTGAGTTAAATAAAACATATTATTAAAATTAATTTCACTTTCTATCAAGCAACTATAAAACTGTAAACTACCTATGTTTAGATTTTGTAGTTCTTATTATGTTTCTATTAGGCTAGGATGCTCAGTAGAATACTCATAGTTCTTTCATTTACAGTTCCTTTTCTATAGTAAAAATCTATCTAAATTCAGTAATGAGCAGTCTTATCACCAGGGTGGGACTGCCAACTGACCAGGTAGTTATTGTTCTCCCAGCTTTGAGGAAAAATGCTGTCAGGTGGTCCTAGTGGTAAAGAACCTGCCTGCCAATGCAGGAGACATAAGAGACATGGATTCAGTCCCTGACAGTGGAAGATCCCCTGGAGGAGGGCATGGCAACCCACTCCAGTATTCTTGCCTGGAGAATCATGGACAGAGGAGCCTGGTGGGCTACACTCCACCGGGTTGCAGGGAGTTGGACGTGACTGAAGCAACTTAACATACATGCCTAGCTAGCTCATGCTAATGGCATCTTCCCAATTACCATAACCTTGAAAAGAATAAGTCAGAATGTATGTTTCTATATTCCATTTTGCTATTCTATAAAGCTTTATTTTCTAACTTGACTTGCTTATTCATCTGTGTTTCCCCCTGTGAATTCCCAAGGATGAAGCATTTCTGTCTTTGCACTTTTTTGAGGTAAGATTTACAAGAAGTGAGATTGCACTTGCATAGGATAGATGTGAAATAAATATCAATACACATTAAATGTTCCCAAATCCCATCCCTATTTTATTTGGGATGTTATATATTTATTTCCTTATTGGATTATCTCTGCCTCCTCTCACTAGAAAGTTCTCTAAATGCAAAAATTTGGTTTAACTTAATAATTGCCATTATATATATCTACAGTTTAGAATATTGCCTGACAAAATGATATTCAAAAGTGTCTGATGGATGAATGAAAGCAGAGCCTTTGACAAGGACCAGAGAGAGTGAAGAGTCAGTTCAAGCTGTCAAGGCAAACACTTTTTTTTCTTTTTTCACCCCTTTCTGCACATAATGAGATTTTACTTTCCAAACCATCACAGTTAAGGAAATAGCCCTCCAACTTATCCTTATTAATAGGAAGGTGTTTTTTTTTCTTTCTTTTCCAATTGTCAGCTGTCTGGCAGAACATCCTATTCCATATTTGCATATTTCAAGAAGCAGATTATAAATATCAGTTAAGGCAAAATACTTTCACAGATTATTTTGTTATTCTTGTGTGAATAGAGTTGTCTCAACTTTGATCTACCTCTGCACCATTTCAGGTCAGTCTTTAATTTCTTGAACAAAGAGAACTTCTTTTAAGGGACATTCATAATTATCAAACAAAGTATTCTTGAAAGTTTTCTTGGAAGTATTTTGAAACTGTCATCAGTATACTTAGGTGATTGGGAGGAAAAGCAAGGGAGCTAAACATTGTTTTTATCACCAGTAAGTGCATCTAGATCAAAATAAATAAGATATATTCATTTTCTAAATGTTTGTTAATGTATTTATTATAAATTTATAATATTAAAAATCTCACATTAATTGATAAAGTAGGTTTTATTAATTTTCATCATATCATAGATTCTCTGAATTAGAGATCAAAATCATTTTAAAAGAGGGCAGAAAAATTAACAAAAGGGAAATTCAATCCTATGGAACTAAGACAATGTCTTTATTTTAGAAAGTAAAATTTCTTTGAAGTCCTAAAAGCTTCATGTTACCTATCAAACAAAGACAGAAATGTTCCCTAGTCAGTTATATAAAAAAAGACAGTCTCAGACAGAAGATTAAACCCTAATATATAAGACCAAGAAAATTTCTAACCAAAGTGTCAGATGCAAAGGATCAAATCTTTATTCAACTCTGAATTGTCACTACGACTTACTCAAAATGCAGTGATTTAGAATTCAGTATTAATATTATTGTCCTTTTCTGGTAGCTCAGATGGTAAAGAATTTGTCTTCAATGTAGGACACCTGGGTTCGATCCCTGGGTTTAGAAGATCCCCTGAAGAAGGGAATGACAACCCACTCCAGTATTCTTGCCTGAAAAATTTCATGGACAGAGAAGCCTACAGGCTACAGTTCATGGGGACTCAAAGAGCCAAATACGACTGAATGACTAACACTTTCCTTTTCACTTTCTCACATCTGTACATGATTCCTGGAAAAAGCATAGCTTTGACTATATGGTCAAAGCTTTGTTGTCTCTTTGACAACAAAGAGACATCACTTTGTTGGCAAAGTGATGTCTCTGCTTTTTATTACTTTGTCTAGGTTTCTCATAGCTTTTCTTCAAAGGGGCAAGCATCTTTTAATTTTGAGGCTGCAGTCACAAAGTCACTAGTGATTTTGGAGCCCAAGAAAATAAAATTTGCCCCTGTCTCCACTTTTTCCCCATGTATTTGCCATGAAGTGATGGGCCTGGATGCTGTGATCTTCATTTTTTGAATGTTAAGTTTCAAGCCAGTTTTTTTCACTCTCCTCTTTCACCCTCATCAAGAGGTTCTTTAGATCCTCTTTACTTTCTGCCATTAGAGTAGTATCATCTGCATATCTGAGGTTGTTATTTCTCCCGGCTATCTGTATTTCAGCTTTCAATTCATCCAACCTGGCATTTCACAGGCTGTATCTTGCATAGAAGTTTAATAAGCAGGAAAAACAGTATAGAGCCTTGTCATTTCCTTTCCCAATTTTGAACCAGTCAGTTGTTCCATGTCTGGTTCTAACTGTTGCTTCTTGACCAGCATATAGGTTTCTCGGGAGACAGGTAAGGTGGTTTTATAATCCCATCTCTTTAAGAATTTTCCAGTTTGTTGTAACCCACACACAGGTATTAGAATAAACCATGAAGCAAAAGCAGATGTTTTTCTGGAATTCCCTTGCTTTCTCTATGATCCAACAAATGTTGGCAATTTCATCTCTGCTTCCTCTGCATCTTGGAAACCCAGCTTGTACATTTGGAAGTTCTCAGTTCCAATACTACTGAGGCCTAACTTGAAACATTTTGAGCCTAACCTTGTTAGCAAGTGAAAGGAGCACAATTTTATGGTAGTTTGAACATTATTTAGCATTTCTGTTCTTTGGGATTGGAATAAAAACTAACCTTTTCCAGTCTTGTGCTTCTGTGGAGTTTTCCAAATTTGTTGGCATATTGAGTGCAGTACTTTAACAGCATCATCTTTTAGTATTTTAAATAGCTCAGCTGGAACTCTATCGCCTCCACTAGCTATTTTCTAGTAATGTTTCCCACTTGACCTCACACTCCAGGATGTCTGACTCTACATAAGTAACCACACCATCATGGTTATTCACATCATTAAGACCACTTTTGTATAGTTCTGTGTATTCTTATCATCTCTTGTTTATCTCTTCTGTTTCTGTCAGGTCCTTGCCATTTCTGCCCTTTTTCGTGCCCATCTTCTCAGGAAATATTCCTTGATATCTTCAGTTTTCTTGAAGACATCTTTAGTCTTACCCTTTCTGTTGTTTTTCTCTATTTCATTATATTGTTCATATAAGAAGGCATTCTTATTTTTCTTTGCTATTCTCTGGAACACTGCATTCAGATGGAGGAGGAAATGGCAACTCACTCCAGTATTCTTGCCTAGAGAATCACATAAACAGTATGAAAAGGCAAAAAGCTATGACACCAGAAGATGAGCCCCTCCAGATCAGAAAATGTTGAATATGCTACTGGGAAAGAGTAGATAGCAATTATGAATAGCTCTAGAAAGATTGAAGTGACTGAGCCAAAGTAGAAATGACACTCAGTTGTGGATGTGTCTGTTGGTGACAGTAAAGTCCAATGCTGTAAAGCACTATATTGCATAGGAGTCTGGAATGTTAGGTCTATGAATTAAGGTAAATTGGATGTGGTTAAGCAGGAGATGGCAAGATTGAAAATCTATATTTTAGGCATCTGTGAACTAAAATGAACAGAAATGGGTGAATTAGTTCAGATGACCATTATATCTAATACTGTGGGCAAGAATCCCTTAAAAGGAAAATAGTAGTCCTCATTGTCAACAGAAGATTCTGAAATGCAGTACTTGGGTGCAATTTCAACAATGACAAAGTGATCTCATTTCCAAGACAAACCATTCAACATCACAGTGATCCAAGCCAATGCTCCAACTACTGATGCTGAATAAGCTGAAGTTGACCAGTTCTATGAAGACCTACAATACTTCATATTGTGTGGCATTTCATGTGTGTATGTGTGTGAAAGTCGCTCAGTCATGTCCGACTCTTTGTGACCCCATGGACTATAGAGTTCATGGAATTCTCCAGGCCAGAATATAGGAGTGGATAGCTGTTCCCTTCTCCAGGGAATCTTCCCAACCCAGGGATAGAATCCAGGTCTCCCACATTTCAGGCAGATTCTTTACCAGCTGAGCCACCAGAAAACCCACACCTTCTAACACAAAAGATTTCTTTTTCATGATATGAAATTGGAATACAAAAGTAGGAAATCAAAAGATACCAGGAGTAACAAGTAAGTTTGGCCTTGGTGTACAAAATGATGCAGAGCAAAGGCTAACAGAGTTTTGTCAAGAGAACACACTGTTCATAGCAAACTCCCTCTTCCAACAACATAAGACTCGCCTTTACACATGGACATCACCAGATTGTCAATACTGAGATCAAGTTGATTATGTTCTTTGCAGTCAAAGATGGAGAAACTCTATAGAGTCAGTAAAAACAAGACCTGGAGCTGACTGTGGCTCAGATAATGAGCTCATTATTGCAAAATTCAGGCTTAAATTAGAGAAAGTGGAGAAAACCATAAGCCACTAAGATATGACCTAAATCAAATCCCTTCCTATTATACAGTGGAGGTTACAGATTCAAAGGATTAGATCTGCTACACAGAGTGCCTGCAGAACTATCGACTGAGGTTTGTAACATTGTACCAGAGGCAGTGACCAAAATCATCCCAAAGATAAAGAATTACAAGAAGACAAAGTGGTCGTCTGAGGAGGCTTTACAAATAGCTGAGGAAAGAAGAGAAGTGAAAGGCAAGGGAGAAAAGGAAATATATACCCAACTGTATGATGACTTTTTAGAGAGAACCAATATGGCACAATCCATGAAAGAAATAACTGACAAACTGTATGTCATTAAAAGTAAAAACTTTTGCTCTTTCAAAGACAATGCCAAGAAAATAGGAAGACAAGCCACAGACAGAAATATTCATAAAAGACTCATCTTAAAAAGGAATATTTTCCAAAATATAAAAAGAACTTTAAAACTCAACAGTAAGAAACAAACAATCCAATTAGAAAATGGTCCAAAGACCTTAAACAGATGTTTCAACAAAAATATACAGATGGCAAATAAGCATATGAAAATATGCTTCATATCATTTCTCATCAGGAAAATGCTAACTTAAACAATAACAAAATGCCATTAGATACTTTTTAGAATGGCCAAAATATGAAACATTGACAACACTAAATTCTGGGGAAGATGTGAATTAATAGTAACTCTCATTTATTGCTGGCAGGAAAGCAAAATTTGGAGCACAATTTGATAGTTTCTTACTAAACTTACATAATTTTACCATATGATCCAGCAATTAAATTCCTTGAATTGAATACTTATGTCCACACAAAAACCTACACTCAGACATTTATAGCAGCTTTATTCATAACTGCCAAAACTTATAAGCAACTAAGCTGTCATTCAGTATATGGATGAATAAACTGTGTTACATTGATATAATGGAATATCATCCCATGATATAAACAAATGAGCTATCAAGCCATGAAAGGACATGGAGCAATCTTAAATGCATACTAGTAAATATAAAGAAATTAATCTGAAAGTTTTCATATTGTATGATTCCAATTATATGACAATCTAGAAAAGATAAATTATCATAATAGAAAAAAAATAAAATTAGTAGTTTCTAAGGGTCAGGTCTTCCCTGGTAGCTCAGATGGTAAAGAATCCACCTGCAATGCAGGAGACCTGGATTTGATCCCTGGGTCAGGAAGATAGTGACCACTCCAGTATACTTGCCTGGAGAATCCCATGGACAGAGGAGCCTGGCGGGCTACAGTTCATAGGGTCACAAAGAGTTGGACATGACTGAGTGGCTGAGCACACAAAAGTCAAGGTCAGGGAGGGGTGACCAGGCAGAGCAAAAAGAATTTTTAGGGTAGTCAGACTATTCTGTTTGATACTAGAATGCTGGTGTTTCCCTGGTGGCTCAATTGGTAAAGACTCTGCATGTAAGTCAGGAGACTTAAGGTTTGATCTGTAGATTGGGAAGATCCCCTGGAGAAGGTCAGGAAGATCCCCAGGAGTAGGAGAGTAGGAATGCTGACTTCTTACAACTAGAGTAAGTCCACAGAATTCAGATAGTACAATGTAAGTGACTACAATTGGATTTTAATTTGAAACAGCTATACTGAGCCTGCCAATGCAGGATACATAAGAGAATCGGGTTCAGTCCCTGGGTGGAGAAGATCCCCTGGAGAAGGGAATGGCAACCCACTCCAGTATTCTTGCCTGGAGAATTCCATGGACAGAGGAGACTGGAGGGCTACAGCCCATGAAGTCACAAACAGTCGGATATAAATGAGGGACAAAGCACACACAGATGCTAGAATGTCAGTACATTTGTCCAAACACATAGAATACAACACCAAGAGTGAACTTAATTGTAAACCGTAAACTTTTAGTGATTCTAATGTTTGAATGTGTCCTTCAACTCTAATGTGTATACCACTCTAGCAGGGGATACTGATGATTCAGGAAGCCATGTATATAAGGGGGAGGGAGTATATGGAAATGTCTGTACTTTCCGTTCAATTTTGCTTTGAACCTAAAACTGCAAGTTTAAAAACCTGTTTTTAAACTATAGCAGCTATTCATTTTTAATATGTAAAGGTTTCTTTTATTCACTTCAAACACATAGTTCTGAGAAAATTTGCTGATTAAAACCCTCAGCTGTGAGAAACATAACTGTCTGAAATTAAATCAGTGAGAATGAAATATTCTGCCTTTGCTTAAAGGATCTGAACTATTTGGGTCACTATTGAACTAACCTTAATTTTCAACCTCAATTCTTCAGATTAGAATAATTTTTTGGTTCACTATTTTTGTTGTTTTTGTTGTTTTTACAGCATTCCTCATTTATTCTAACTTTGTATTTTCTGGAAAAACAGAACCCAAAGTCATCTTCTTAGTATGACGGGTAATCAGATTATAGCATTTCTAACAGAAACTAAATGAATGTTTTCAACTAGACATGGCCAAGGCCACATAATCAAAGCAATTATGGCTTCCTGACCAATGATTTCCTCAGTCTTGCTTTTACTGCCTCCTGGGTAAGACTGCTGTGATAAACATCTAGTAATGTTTCACGCTTCTTCCAGGTGCTCATTAGAAACAGGCATTAGGCAGAAATGTGAGCCCTATTAAAAGTCCCTTCCCATTTCTTTTTAGTTATCTGCCCCATTTTTCCTCAAGGGCAATGTTCACCAATACTGCAGAAAACTAAAATGAACCAAATTTTGTTTTATTGGCGTAAAATAAACCAAATTTTGTTTTACTGGTGTATTCCTAGTGGTATTTATCAGACAGGTTTTCTCAAGATGAAAATGTGTAGCTTAACACAGGTCGGTAGACATTTGCAGACTGATTCTTCAGTTCCAATTCTCCTTTCTCCATCAGCAGTTTTTGATCGTCCCGTTCTTAGCCACATGACTCTAGTAGAATTGGCTTCCTGAAACAAACCTCTCTGGCCACTGAAAATGAATTCAAATCAATGGAAAAAAGTAATTTCTAAGATTTCAAAAGATAGCAGAAGACAAACTCTAATTTCTCTTGGAATGTAAACCATAAAAATGTGCAAAAAGGTGCAGTCTGAATATGTGCTAGTGATCTTACTATCCTAACAGGAGAGTCTGGAACTCTAGTGTGGAAACTTACATCATCAAAGCATATCACAGAGACAGATGTGAAGTCCTATGGGAGACTGGATCCAATATTGCCTGCCTCTAGCCTTTCAGATAAATAGGTCAATAAAATCCATTCTTTATTTAAGCTACACTGAGGTTTGTTTGCTTGTTTGTTTTAAATGAACTTGAAAATATCCTCTTATAAATGACTCTGACCTAAAGACGTACAGGATATAGTCAAAGTTCAGAGGAGATACCAGTTTTGCTGATTCCACATACACCATGGCAGAAAAAAGCAAAGACTAGTCTATTCCCACTGTGGCTCAGATCATAAGCTCCTCATAGCAAAATTCAGGCTTAAACTAAAGAAAGTGGGGAAAACCACTAGGACAGTCAGGTATGAGACTTAAACCAAATCCCCTATGAATATACAGTGGAGGTGATGGATAGATTCATGGGATTAGATCTAGTAAACAGAGTGCCTGAAGAACTATGGACAGAGGTCCATAATACTGTACATGAGGCAGCCAAGAAAAAGCATAACAAAGAAAAAGAAATGCAAGAAGGCAGAGTGGTTGTCTGAGGAGGCTTTTCAAATAGTAGAGGAAAGAGGACAAGCAGCAAGGTAGAAAGAGAAAGGTACATTCAACTAAGTGCAAAGTTCCAGAGAAGAGTATGGAGAGACAAGAAGGCCTTCTTCAGTGAACAATGCAAACAAATAGAGGAAAACTACAGAAAGGGTAACACTAGAGATCTCTTCAAGAAAACTAGAAATATCAAAGGAACATTTCATCTAAAGATGGGCAAAATAAAAGACAGAAGGGGTAAAGACCTAATAGAAACAGAAGAGATCAAGAAGAGATGGAAAACCTACCCAAAAGAACTGTACAAAAAAGATCTTAATGACCTGGTAACCAAGATGGTGTAGTCTCTCACTCAGAGCCAGACATTCTGGAGTGTGAGGTCAAGTGGGCCTTAGGAAACAATGCTGCCAATAAAGCTAGTGGAGGTGATGAAATTCCAGCAGATCTATCTAAAATCCTAAAAGATGATGCTATTAAAGTGCTTGCAATATATCAGCGAATTTGGAAAACCCACCGGTGGCCACAGGACTGGAAAAGGTCAATCCTCATCACAATTCCCAAGAAGGGCATTCAATGTTCAAATCAATGAACAATTGCACTCATCTCCCATTCTAGTAAGATTATGCTGAAAATCCTCCACACTAGTCTTCAGCACGTGAACTGAAAACATGCAGATGTTCAAGCTGGGTTTAGAAAGGCAGAGGAACCAGTATCAAAATGCTAACATTTTCAGAATCATAGAAAAAGCAAGAGAATTCCAGAAAAAACATCTACTTCTGTTTCATTGACTATGCTAAAGCCTTTGACTGTGTGGATCATAACAAACTATGGAAAACTCTTAAAGAGATGGGAATACTAGACCATCTTATCAGTCTCCTGAGAAATCTGTATGTGGGTCAAGAAGCAACAGTTAGAACCCTGTATGGAACAACTGACTGGTTTGAGATTGAGAAAGGAGTACAGGCTATTTATTGTCACCCTGTTTATTTATCTTATATGCAGAGTGCATAGTGCAAAATGCCAGGCTGGATGAGTTACAGGCTGAAATCAAGATCGCTGGGGAAAATATTAACAATCTTAGATATGTAGATGATACCACTCTAATGGCAGAAAGCAAAGAGGAACTAAAGAACCTCTTGATGAAGGTGAAGGAGGAGAGTGGGAAAAAAAAAAAAAAACCAGCTTAAAATTAAATATTAAAAAAATTCAGATCCTGACATCCGGTCCCATCACTTCATGGTAAATAGAAGGGGAAAATGTGGAAGCAGTGACAAGAGTTCCTCTTCTTGGATTCTAAAATCATTGCAGATGGTGACTGCAGCCATGAAATCAGAAGATGATTACTTCTTGACAAGAAGCTGTGACAAACCTACCAGTGTGTTAAAAAGCAAAGACATCACTTTACTGACAAAGGTCTGTATAGTCAAGGTTATGGTCTTTCCAGTAGTCATGTACAAATGTGAAATCTGGACAACAAAGAAGGTGGAGTGCCAAAGAATTGATGCTTTCAAACTGTGATGCTGGGGAAAACTCTTGAGAGTTTCTTGGAAAGCAAGGAGATCAAAATAGTCAATCTTAAAGGAAACCAACCCTCAATATTCATTGGAAGGACTGACGCTGAAGGTGAAGCTCCAATACTTTGGCCACCTGATGTGAACTGCTGACTTCTTGGAAAAGACCCTGATGCTATGAAAAACTGAAGGCAGAGAAGAGGGCTTTAGAGGATGGGATAGTTGGATGGCATCACCGATTCAATGTATATGAACTTGGACAAACTGGAAGATGGTGAGGGACAGGGAAGTTTGGCATGCTGCAGTCCATGGGGTCCCAAAGATCAGACATGACTTAGTGACTGAGCAACAACAACAACTATTCCCACTAACAATGGCCCATGTACATGGCAAGGAAATGACACAGTACCTAGGAGCTGTTTGTTTGATGCTGCTGCTGCTAAGTCACTTCAGTCCTGTCTTACTCTGTGCAACCCCATAGATGGAAACCCACCAGGCTCTGCCATCCCTGGGATTCTCCAGGCAAGAACACTGGAGTGGGTTGCCATTTTCTTCTCCAATGCAAGAAAGTGAAAAGTGAAAGTGAAGTCGCTCAGCCTGTCTGACTCTTAGTGATCCCATGAACTGCAGTCCACCAGGCTCCGCAGTCCATGGGATTTTCCAGGCAAGAGTACTGGAGTGGGCTGCCATTGCCTTCTCCATGTTTGTTTGGTAGTTCTCTTTAATAATAGCAGAGAGATGTCTAATACTCTTCATTAAGCCAGTATCTGACTGAGAAAAAAAAAAAAAAAGGCAACCTTGAGGGTATTAAAATCTTGGAGACTGTTTACTTATTTTGGAAAAGAGAGAACTGAATAGACTTAATTATTGCTTTTCAGCATTGAGACAGTCTAAAAGAGTGAAAACAACCACTAACTATTCTCTGCCTTCAAAGAGAAAAACATTTGTAAGTTTTGCGAGTGCTGTTCTTTGAAGGCAAGAAAAGTGAGGCTCAGAGACATAAGAGGTCATTCATAGCCTGTAACTCATGAAATAAGAATAGTGAAAATAATAGCTACATTTTATAGCTTCATCATTCTGTTTTAGATTGTACATAGTTTATTCCTCTCTGTCTGAAGTATTATAATTATAGTCATGTCACTGTATTGACAAGAAACAGGTGTAGAGAGCAACTTTTCCGATATTGCCCAAAAGCAGCTACAAAAGATAAACCTGGGATTTGAATCCATGTCTGTCACCCTCCAAGGAACACATACTTAACTACTAGCTGTGTTTCATCACTAGAATCCAAATTCTTTGATTTTCAGTCCAGAGAGCCAAAACATCTTTAAAGATGGGATCAAATTTATCACTTTGCTTCTCAAGGAAATTATTAGTAAGAATTCAATAGAAACATGATGTTTTTGACAGATAATTATTTCTATAAATGCTATTTTAATAGCTACATCCTGTCTTTTTCTATTTGTGTGTGTATGTGAGGAGCCTGGGAGTCCTTTATTCAATAATAAATAGCAACTACTTACTCTTTTAATATTTGTGCTGATAATACAACTTCTCATGGAATTGACACTTTAGTGGGAAAAAAGAGTATTGAGCAAGTAAAATAGCAAACACATAATGTTAGTAGCTACTTAAAAAAAGCAATCTGGAAGAAAGAACAGAGTAATATTATATTATTGTTAGACTAATGAGAGGATAGAGTCTGAAAATGTAAAAATCAAGGAAAGACAAGTGAAACAATTGAGAAAGTCATTTAAAAATCTGGAGGAGCTCTTCAACTTAAGAAAGTAAGAACAAAACTATTTAGGTGAGAATAACTTGACAATTTGAAAGAATAGCATAATTCCAGTGGCTGAAGAGAAGGAAGCAGTTAGGTAGAGATAGGAGATGAATTTGGAAAAGTTGGTAATTTCATCTGTGTTATGAGGACTAGAAACATGCATGACTTTGCAGGACATTTTAACGTATTTAGGTTTTTTTTTCAGAGTTTCATGGAAGGGGAGTGGAGTTTCAGTTAAATGTGCCAACAAATTTCAGGTTTGATAATTAATAATCCATTTTTAAATGATATGGCATTATAAGTATTTTAATATAAAATAACATCTTGAGTGTAAAAATGTTTTCCTAAAGCATATTTGCCATTTTCAAATATAACTTTACTTCTCCAAGCCTTATTATGTTATCACATTAGTTCTTTGTTATATAAACAAATTTAAATAATCTAACCTTTGTGCTTAAGAAAGCCAGAACCAAAAGTAAAACTATTTTCAGGAAATCACAGAAGGTTTTATGCCTAAATATACTTTTGAGAAAGTTAAATGCAGTTCAAAGCAAGAATTTATAAATAAGATTACATCCTCTCTTGGCTAAAGTGTTCAGAACCGTAGACATAATACGGTTTTAACTTTTTGCATTCAATAGACATTATGCATTCATCTCAATGAAATATATATCTCCTTTGGGTTTTAATAGTTCCAAGCAAAATCTTCTTTAGGAAAATAGAATTAATCTTCTATTTTGTGGTCTTTATACTGTTTTAGCACAATTGGACTTTAGCTCAATTGACATGGCAGACATCAGAAGAACGAATTTTCCACTATCAGAAAAAAAATATTCATCTGTTTTTTATCTGGATTGTATCAGGATGTTCTCTTAACCAGTATATCTATCCTCTGGTTTCCAGTATATCCTATATAGAACCATAGCCATATCTGGACTTCTGAACTACATACTGCTGCTGCTGCTAAGTCGCTTCGGTCGTGTCCGACTCTGTGCAACCCCATAGACGGCAGCCCACCAGGCTCCCCCGACCCTGGGATTCTCCAGGCAAGAACACTGGAGTGGGTTGCCATTTCCTTCTCCAATGCATGAAAGTGAAAAGTGAAAGTGAAGTCATTCAGCTGTGTCCAACTCTTAGCGACCCCATGGACTACAGCCTACCAGGCTCCTCTGTCCATGGGATTTTCCAGGCAAGAGTACTGGAGTGGGGTGCCATTGCCATCTCCATCTGAACTACATAGCTGTGTACTAAATATGCATATAGGTTGCAATAACTAGATGTGATTTCACTCTTGGCAGAGAAAAAATAAGTGTCATTAGACTAAATCCCCCACTAATAACAGCTATAAAATCTGGCTAAAATACAAAAACAGTGTTTGAAGGCATTAAGAATTAAACATGATAGCCAACGTTTGAGAGAGAATACTTTGAAGGACAGGAAATACACAGATGTGAGTGCTAAATTTCCACCTATTCCCAGGCTTGAAATTTTATTATTTACTGTTTGGGATCAAAGAGCAAAAGCACACAGTGGTCCAGAGTTTGTGACAGTCTCACTGGGCTGAGCAGACAGAAACTGTCTGTCACTGAGGTCTAATAAATAAGGATGACTTCATGGGTCAAGATGCAGAGGAAAGGGAACCAGAATGAAGTCCAATATTTTGAATGCAATTTATTTTTATAAATTTTATATGCCAAAGATTCTCATTCTTAGGGTAATATTTGTAAATGACCAATCTACAGCAGTTTCTAAAGCTAAGCAGATACTTCAACAGTCTTATCACATTAAAGAGATGCAAGTTAGCATTTAAGGTTTTTTCCAGTATAAGAGGCCAAGTAAATATCCCAGCCTTTCAGTTCAACCTTACAAATATAATGCCCTGAGGGAAAAAAAAAAGCAAACTGGAAATTTATCATCATTGGTTAAGAGGGTGATATGCCCTTATCCTAATTACTGGAAGAAGATGAAATCCTTTCTGAAAGAGGATATTATTATGCAGAGTCTGTATTATGTTTAATACACAATATCCAGCATGTAGGCTAAAACTTACCTATAACATAAGGAGACAAAATTCAAAATATCAAAATTATAAAAAGTAGAGATAGAGAAAATAATAGATAACAAATTTTAAATCCCAAGGATTAGCATGTTTATTAAAAGAAAATTCAAAATAAAAAAAATCACAAAGAGCAGAAGTAAAAACAAATAACAAAAGGTGACTCATATAGCTAAAAAATGCAATGGTTGAAATTAAAATTCAGTAGATAGACTTAACATCCAACTAGACTGAGCAGAAAAGATAATTGAAAAACTAGAATACAGGTCAATAGAATGAACAGAGATTAAATAAAGCACAAAGCAAAAAAATGATGTTGAAAACAGAGGGAAAAAACCCATGATGAAAAGATATAATAAGTGTGTTTGGAGTTGTATGAAGAGATATGAGTAATAACAGAGCAGCAGTAAAACTTGAGATGGTACTGCCCAAGAATTATCCAAAATTGATGAAATGCATTATGGTAGTCTGCCTCCAAGTTGACTCACAGAGACCCCCACTCCTGATACCCATGCCTTTGTGTTGAGCATTGGCTGGACCTAGGCTCTCACTTCTAACTGGTAGAATGAAGGAGAATTAATGGTCTCAAATTCCAAGTCCACAAGGCTACAAGAAATAGTGTGTCATGTTGTTCTCTCTTTTGATCACTTATTCTGGAAGAAGCCAACTACATGAAGAGGCCTTCAAAGGAAGGAACCGAAGCCCCTGCCAACTTCCATGGTTGTCATTGTGAATGTCTATCCTTCAGCTGTCAGATAACAGCTACCCCACTAACAGCTTAACTGCAACATCATGAAAGAGCTTGGTCAGAACCACCCAGGTAAGCCACTCTTGGGGTTCTGATATTCAAAACCTTAATGAAACAATAAATATTTGCTTTAAGTAACTAATTTGTGGATAATTTCTTATTAAACAACAGATAGTTAATACAATCTCATGGTCTAAAAATGAAACCAATGGTATGCCTACAAAACATTTTGTTAAAACCTTAAAAAGATAAAAATAGCACCCAAAAGGATTGTTTAGTCAGACAAAAGATCATTTAAAGTTTTTAAAAGTACAATTCTCTAAATAAATAATAGGCCTCCTAAGAAATATAAGGACATTATTACTCAGGAGAAATATGTTAGCAAAGTGCTTGTTTTGAAGAAATCTACTGGTATTTTTATTTTTTGTTGTTGTCAAATGTGGTGACAAAAAAATATTCACAGGATATCTACAAAGATTTTCATATTCAGCAAGGTACCAGCTTGAACTGAAAGAAATAGTACAAAATGAACAGAATCCTATGGACATCCAAAATTCTGACAGGAAATAGATTAAAAAAAAAAAAAAAGCTATTTGGCTGTAAACACATGCTAACTTTCATGAAAAAGGAAATATGGTTCAGAAGGTAAATCAGGACCAAAGAGTAATTTCAAGAGACAGGAAAAGTTATTTCCGGGGATAAGTAAAAGCAAATTATAATCAAGGAATTTCCAACAAAAGTCCTGCTTTCTAATTTGCCATCTATTTAAATAACTCAATTAACTGATAAAATTTGTTTTCTGCCAGTCTTCAAAAGACATTTTATCTCTTTCAAGAATGTATATCTTTATGGAGTTTTACAACCAATAGGAAATTTAGAGATCCACTAATCTAACATTTGTGTAGAAGTTAAAATCTTTGTACCTGCAGAGTCAGGATCATGGCCCAGACTAATGTTGTCAGTAAAAATGTCAGTATAAATTCAATGAATGGCCTTCTGTCTTCACTATGGCTATGTCTCTTAACCTAATATGCAATTTCATTAACGCATATTAAACACTTTTTTTTCAATTATATAAGGAGGATTTGGTGTGATAGCTTTGTTGTGACAATGAAAGTAAATGAAATATTTACTAAGTAAAATGAAATATTTAAAAGCTTAAAGTACCCATATGTTGCTCAAAGCATAGGTTTCTCTTCTTGTATTTGGAATATTTGAGATTCCTCCCTTCCACCTTTCTCAGTGTCAAAAGCAAAGAAGAGTAAATAACAATGACCACAAAGAATAGCAACTACAAAAACCACAACCACACCATGAACGAACATTTCTATTACCAAAAGATGGGAATTAAGAAAAAAGAGAAGCTTAAAGGTGTTCCATTGGGTCAGCCGAATTATTATTATACATATTTCTATACTTTTATGACATAAAAGTACACTGATATATATAAGTAATTGCCAGCATTTGAAACACCAAAACTGGAATGAATAAGCATTCAATAAAGAATATGAGGCTAATACGCTATAGGCTTCATCTTCGAAAGGAATAAATTATCAATTATAAATTGGCAGAAATGGCCATTGTGTTTTTAAAAACACCATTAAGAAAGATTTGCCCTTCTCTTGTTTATTTTTTAATAGTGTCTTCCTACTTGCACTTAAAACTCAGCCTCTTATTTTGGTTGATTAAAATAGCTACAAAGAAGCGTGCTCCTCTTGAATGTTGGCAGGTCTGTGGTTGCTCTGACAAATAGCATACAGAGGAAGTGATTCTATATCTGCTTTCAGATCCTAGCTTCAAGAGACTGACATTGTCTTCTTCCTCTCTCAGAATACTTGCTCCTGGAATTCTGAGCTGCCCGGGTAAGAAGTCCACCTATCATAAGGCTATGATTCTGAGGACACCAAGATAGAAAATGATGTAGAAAAAACAACAACAAAAAAGAAACCCTGAGATAATATGAAGAGATATCTAGCCAGTCCCCAACTGTTCCAGCCCCGAGTTGTTTGACTTACCCCAACGGAGATGCTATATATTGTGGAGTAGAAACAAGTCTTTCCCTGTGTGCTCTGCCTATCTTGGATCCACAAGTATAAAGAATAACAACAACAACAAAAAAAAGAATAACAAAATAGATGCTGTTTGAAGCTTTTAAACTTGGTGATAGTTTATTATGCTATAATAGAGAACCAGAGCATTGACCATGATAAAGTCTAGAATTATGTATTAGAGAAAATCAAGCACCTGTTTAGGGAGTTTTCTTAATACCACTCAACCTCCAAATGGAAGAAAGTGTATACAAACTTCAAATATGTCAAATTGCAAATTAAAAATTTGTAATTAGGCCACAATTCTGATAGCAATGTTTGGAAAGCAAAGGTAAATTAGCAAAAGTTACTACAAATAAGGGACTTCTCCGGTGGCTCAGAGGTAAAGAATCTGCCTGCAATTCAAGAGCTACAGGACACATGGGTTCAATCCCTGGGTTGGGAAGATCCCCTGGAGGAGGGCATGGCAACCCACTCCACCATTCTTGCCTGTAGAATCCCATAGACAGAAGAGCCTGGCAGGCTATAGTCCATAGAGTCTTACTTAGCGTGCATGCACACACTACAAATAAGAGTTACTACTTTTGATGAGGAGCAATTCAGTCAAAAAATAAATTTACTGACCATCCACAGTATGACAGACCCCATTAAAGATATTGGAGAAAAAGTGCTAAACTAGAAGAAAGAGTCGGAGAAGGCAATGGCATCCCACTCCAGTACTCTTGCCTGGAAAATCCCATGGACAGAGGAGCCTGGTGGGCTGCAGTCCATGGGGTTGCTAAGAGTTGGAGACAAGTGAGAGACTTCACTTTCACTTTTCATTTTCATGCATTGGAGGAGGAAATGGTAACCCACTCCAGTGTTCTTGCCTGGAGAATCCCAGGGATGGGGGATCCTGGTGGGCTGCCATCTATGGGGTTGCACAGAGTTGGACACAACTGAAGCGACTTAGCCGCAGCAGCAGAAGAAGAAAGAGTACATGACCTTATGGAATTGTACACTTTAGTAGACAGACAAAAAGAAAAGAATGAAGAAAATACTTTTAGTATGAATAAGAGCTAATAAAACATTAGAAAGACAAGAGATCACCAAGGGAAAAACTACTTTAAATAAAGTGCTCAGGGAGAATATCTTTGAGCATATGTCATGTAAGATAAGACTTAAAAATGAAAAGGAAGCAACCAGATGAAGAGGAAAGCGTGGGGACATTGAGTGGGAACATGAGTGCAACATGTAAATGTGTGTGTGCCAAGTCGCTCGGTCATGTCCACCTCTTGGCAACTGTATGGACCATAGACTGTCATGCTCCTCTGTCCATGGGATTCTCCAGGCAAGTATACTGAAGTGGGTTGCTGTGCCCTCCTCTAGGGGATCTCCCTGACTCAGGGATTGAACCCATGTCTCTTATGTCTCCTGAAATGGCAGGTGGGATTTTATCACTAGTGTCACCTGGGAAGCCCCCCAACATGTACATCTCCACAAAAATAAGTAAAAATAGCTTTCAGAAGGGTACAACAGTAAAGTGAGTTTACTGATTCAACAAAGGTGAATCATGCCCAACTGCATAGATCACAGTAAGAGTGTGAAATTTTTTTTTGAGAGCTTTGGGAAGTAAAACTTTTAAGTAGTAAAACACTGTGACCCAACTCACATTTTAAAAGATCACGTTTACTGTCATATAGAAAAGAGGACTTCCTTGTAACTCAAATGGTAAAGAATCTGCCTGTGACGCAGGAGACCAGCATTGGATCCCTGGGTCAGGAAGATCTTCTGGAGAGGGAATGGCAATCCACTTTAGTATGTTGCCTGGATAATTCCATTGACAGAGAAGCCTGGTGGGCTACAGTTCAGAGGGTCGCAAAGAGTTGGACACGACTGAGCAATTAACACACACAGAGAAGAAGTTGAAGCAAATGGACAGGAGGTATTGCTTGTAATTCAAATAATAGCTAACAGCAACTGAAGATAAAGATCAATCACATAGTAAAGGAATCTAAAAATTGACAGATATTTCCAAAACAATTCAAATATGTAATCAATACATTTTTCAGAGATATAATCAATAGTACTTGCTAAGGAAAGGATAGGAAGGAGCAATTTTGGGTGTGGAATTGACAAATCTGTAGTTTTGGTGGTGGAATGTTGAATGAAATGGTTTCTGGTAACTTCTGCTTTCTCAGTGAGTTAAAAGATGAATACTCAGCCCAGATTAAAGGTGATGAAGTTTAGAGTTAAAAGGAAGAAGGAATACATCATGGCATGAAAACATGAGCCCAAAAAAAAGCACTAAAAGAGAGTTAGGTAGTCTTGAGGATCTGCTTAAAATGTGTGATATAAAATGATTCAGGTCAACCAAGCAGTTATGGGCTGTAGTACAGATTGTGAGAAAATAAATGGATATTGGGGTTTAGATCACTTTAATAGCTTCAGGTGTGTATTATGGATATGAAATAAAAGTAAGAAATAATGATAATGATGGAGTATGAATTGTAGGCTAGGCAAGGAAAAATGAACACCAGAGATTTTCAGTTAATAATGATAAAGTGCCCAATAAATGTATTGGAGATCTCAATGAAATCAAAGATTCACTGTAGTAGAGGTTCTTTAATGAATGAACTTGAAGAATAGGATATAATCAGAGAGAGAGAGAGATTTTTGATAGTGAGACTTCAGAAGTAAATTATAGCCTAAGCAAATTTATATAACTTGATATAAACTGATAAAAATCTACAAGTGAATTAGAAAATACATTACTACCTAAGATTTAACCATATTAAGTTTCTGATGAAGTGCTTTTTAAAATGAATACTGTATAAATTTGACAGAATATCTGGTTAGAATAGCTAATACAAGTAGACATAAATGTGGCCAACTCATTTATAGACAACGTGTGGAATACAACTTGATGGGGTGAGGACTCAAGTTAGGATCCTTCAATATAGCGGTACCCAACCTTCTTGCCACAAGGTATCAGTTTTGTGGGAGACAATTTTTCCATGGGCTGGGGGAAGAGAAGATGGTTTCGGGATGACTGAAGCACATCACATTTACTGTGCACTTTATTTCTATTATTATTCCATCAACTCCCCCTCAATCCTTTGGCATTGGATCCTGAAGGTTGTGGACCCTCTGGTTTAAACTGATTATGTTCCATGAGCTGAACATAATCTGTGTAAAGGATATAGCTGTAATTTTAGAAGAGCTTATTTTCTCTACAAAGAAGAGGATATTGTGGGTTTGATTTTTAAATTTAAGTAATACATCTGGTAGCCAATACAAACATTCAGGAGAAAATGAGTTAAATGTCTGAATTTTGTTGCCATTTTCAGGTACATGAGAAAAACCAAACATAGACAATGACATATTTGATAGTTCAAATGTAATGTAAGATGCGCCTCAGGGGGAACATAGACTACATTCATAGGAGGTGCATGGCTCATTCCCAAACCAGAAATATGCAAGAAGTGTAATTTTCTTTATTTTTTATAATACAGCATGATGTGAATATATATATATACATGTATATATTGAACATATAACTAACACATATATATTTTATATTTATATAAGTATATAAATATACTTTATTTATATTTAGTATATTTTATAAATGTGCTTATTATATATTCATATTATATATTCAACATATACATGTATATATATTTATTACATTTTTTAATAAATAAAATTTACACTGTATTATAAAAATTAAAGAAAATTACACTTCTTGCTTATTTCTGATTTTGGAGCATGCCAAAAGTGTTTCCAATTATTATCACAGTTGTTCTTCACAAAACTCTGAGAGATGAGGATCCTAGAGTGTGAAGTTAAGTGGGCCTTAGGAAGCATTTTTTGTGTTTGCTTAGTTGCTCAGTCATATCCAACTCTTTACGACCCCATTGACTGCAGCCCACCAGGCTCCTCTGTCCATGGGTATTCTCCAGGCTTGAATACTGGAGTGGGTTGCCATGCTCTCTTCCAGGGGATTCTCCCAACCCAGGGATGGAACCCAGGTCTTCTGCATTGCAGGCATATTCTTTACCATATGAGTCACCAGGAAAGCCCTAGGAAGCATTACTATGAACAAAGCTAATGAAGATAATGAAATTCCAGCTGAGCTATTTAAAATCCTAAAATATGATACTGTTAAAGTGCTGCACTCAGTATGTCAGCAAATTTGGAAATCTCAGCTGTGGCCACAGGACTGGAAAAGGTCAGTTTTCATTCCAATCCCAATGAAAGACAATGCCAAAGAATGTTCAAACTACTGTACAATTGTGCTCATTTCTCATACTAGCAAGGTAATGCTCAAAATCCTTCAAGCTAGGCTTAGCAGCATGCAAACCAAGAATTTCCAAATGTACAACCTGGATTTAGAAAAGTCAGAGAAACCAGAGGTCAAATTGCCAAATTCCATTGGATCATAAAGAAAGCAAGGGAATTCCAGAAAAACATCTACCTCTGCTTCATTGACAATGCTGAAGCTTTTGACTGTGTGCATCACAACAAACTGGAAAATTCTTAGAGAGATGGGAATATCAGACCACCTTACCTGTCTCCTGAAAAACCTGCATGCAGGTCAAGAAGCAATTGTTAGAACTGGACATGGTACAATGAATTGATTCAAAACTGGGAAATGAGTATGTCAAAGCTGTATATTGTCACTCTGCTTGTTTAACTTACATGCAGAATTCATCGTGCAAAATGCTAGGTTGGATGAATCACAAGTTGGAATCACAATTGCTGGGAGAAATAGCAACAACCTCTGATATGTAGATGATACCGCTCTACTGACAGAAAATGAAGAGAAACTAAAGAGCCTCTGAATGAAGGTGAAAGAGGAGAGTGAAAAAGCTGGCTTAAAACTAAACATTCAAAAAAACTAAGATTATAACATCCGCACCATCACTTCATGGCACCATGTAAGGAGAAAAAGTGGAAACAGTGACAAATTTTGTTTTCTTGGACTCCAAATTACTGTGGACAAAATTAAAAAAACATCTGCTCCTTGGAAGAAAAGCTATGACAAACCTAGGCAAAATATTCAAAAGAAGATACATCACTTTGCCAACAAAGGTCTGTATAGTCAAAGCTACGGTTTTTCTAGTAGTCATGTAGATGTGAGAGTTGGGTCACAAAGTTGAGTGCTGAAGAATTGATGCTTTCAAAATGTGGTGCTGGAAAAGACTCTTGAGAGTCCCTTGGACAGCAAGGAGATCAAACCAATCAAACTTAAAGGAAATCAACCCTGAATATTCATTGGAAGGACTGATGGTGAGGCTGAAGCTCCAATACTTTGGCCACCTGATGCAAAGAGCAGACTCACTGGAAAAGACCTGATCCTGGGAAAGACAGAGGCTAGGAGGAGAATCGGGTGACAGAGGATCAGATGGTTGAATGGAATCACTGACTCAATGCTCAGGAGGCTGAGCAAACTCTGGGACATAATGAAGGTTGGGTAAACCTGGCATGCTGCAGGTCATGGCATTGCACAAAATTGGACACGACTTAGCAATTGAACAACAACAACAACACATTGAACATATATGTCATATCTGAAGTACAGAGATCATCAGTCAGGTGTGTTAGGAAAAATATATATATTTTAAAAGTCTTCTGTGTGAGGGTGTTAATAAAGAGAAATGGAAGAATATTGCTCTATTGTCTTCCTATTTGCATCATTCTGATAAGAAATCTGCTATCATCTCCATGTCTTTACTCCTCACATATTTCAGAGCAATATGATTATTTTATGATTTGAGGTAGTTTTCTTCATACTTTTTTGTTTTGAGTTTTTGTTGAGATTTTTAAATCTGTGGATATATTATTTTCATAAAATTGGAAAAATTCTAGCCATCATTACTTCAATGTTTTCTGACCCTCCCCTTTTTCACAGACCACAATTAGGCAACTTGAAGTTCCATACATTTTCTCTGTTTCATTTTGGAAAGTTACTTTAACTATCTTTTCAAGTTCACTACTCTTTTCTTTTGCATTATCTACTCTTCCATTCATTTCATGTGTGATAGTTATTTGTGTGTATACATTTGACTAAAAAGAATAGAAATTTTAAATTACAAGTTTAATAATATTGATATTCAAATTCAGAAATTAACACATTCCTTCATAAAAGCTAAAAATGTCATGACTGACAACAATTTAACTCATTAATGAATTATATCCTTTCTTTGATTAAGCCATATTACTATAGGATTCTAAATTCTACTCTAAGGTGGGTTTAAAATGTATAAGAGATGAGAAAAGTAAGGTCATCTTATTATAAACAATTCATTCATGTTTTAAAAAGAATAATGAAAAAAGAATGATGAAAAGAAAAGCCAGTTATTAAAGTGGAGAGTGAAGCTAAGAAAATCATATCAATAATCCTTGGTTAAAAAATACAGTCACAAATGGGAACTTCCTGGCATCTATAACAAAGAGGAAAGGGAACTGTGTGCCATTTGCCTTATTTAGAAAATTACACTAAACATATGAATCTAAACATAGAAGCCATAGAGAACAAAATAGATGATATCCTTAAAGAAGCTATATTTTTAAAAGCAGCGATTTTCTCACGCATATTGCTTCTACATCATCGCCTCATTGCTGCTGCTTCACAGTGTGATCTCAGAAGTGCCACTGCCAGGGGATTTGTCTCCACAGTGAAATAAAATGTGAAGAAACATCAATGTTCATTTGACATAGCCCTTAGACCTATTATTTTCTTTAACATTTTTGCTCTGTATCTAAGCACTCTAATGGAAAGATGTAAATTATTGTTAATAATTTTGGCTTAATGTAATTACATGTACATGATACTAAAAAAAGTACAGTATCAGCCTTCTGAATGATCTTGGACCACCTATTTTCCATGACAAGAGAAAAGTGTTTATCCAAAATATATGTTGAATACTTCATATCCAAGTAAGGAAGAAATGCAACTATGAAGCTCAGCTTAAAATTATAGAAGTTTACTTTGCTAGAAAGAAAGTGCTCGCTCTTCTTTCCTAACCTACATATAAATAATCTCTGTTGGTGGAGCTCTAAATAAATAAGCACATGCTAGATCAATCACTGCACAGATGGTACTGCCCTTATTTTCAACCAGTGTTTTTCTAAGTAAAAGAGAGGGTAACAAAGGCCCAAAATAACTAATTGGACCAGATATCTGCTTATTTTCTTCCACAGGATATTAGACCAAGAGTTTTGTAAAAGGAGAAGCTGGTGTGAATTTTGAGGGGAGAGTTGGGTCCAATGGCTCTTCATTTTAGAGAACAAGTAAATATCTTTGAATATAAATACCTTTTAAATATCTTTGAGATAGACTGTACTTTGGGAACAACCTCTGCCATAATCATTCCTTTGATGTGTTTCTCTTTGAGAAGATGTATTCATTTGGGATACAAATTGAGTCTAGAAGGTATACTTCTTTTTCCTTTAAAAGAAGGATAATCACCAAAGCTCAAGCATCTATTTGACATTTTAGTGAAATTTCTTTATCCACTTCTTGTTTCTATAGTAACTCATGTTGCTCTAATAAAATGACCCGGATTGGCATCACTGTTTTCAGGTGAGATTTTTGAGATTGAATTTCCAGGCTATTTAGCACTGAATAATTTCCAACTATAGTTGTAATCTGTTTAGACTTGTGAAATCTTAAATTACCATCCAGGTATAAATGAGCAAACATTTCATTAAAAAATGAAGAGCTTTATGACAATATCTTTCCTTGGAAAATGGAGCCACCTGAGCTTTTCTAATAGCTGGTGACATCCATTAGTGGTTTTCTCTGAAATTGAAAACATTTTCCATCTGTTCATACACACTCATTACAAAGTAGTTAAGAGCCTGTGGGATCACAAAGGCGCATTTTGGCAAATTACAAAATATCAAAATGAGTTATTGAAGAGGCAGCAATGACTCTATAATAAGCTGCTCAAACTTGCAATTGTCAGGTTTTGTGTAAGAAAAGACATCTGTATGCTAAAATCTAGTTTACCTTTTACTACTTGGGACTCTTCCATTTGATGGAATTCATTTCTGTGCCTATGACCCAGATTTTTTCTTCTAAGGGAATTTGTGTAATTTTGTGAATTTTCAAAAATAAATGCTTTATTTTTCAGTCTTTGGAGAACTGCTATTTAATCGATCCTCTTCAGAGGAACACATGGCAGCAATGGGCTGAAATAAAGGCAGTGCAGGATTCAGCTGAGCACCAAGAAGAATATTTTGGTTGTCGGTTGACTAAATAATGGAAAATAAGCAGAGCCGGTGATAGAGGCCCTTCATGTGGATGTCTTCACAAATAGAATACATGGTCTTTCCTGCTGGATCCTGAAGACATTCTCTTGTCCAATAGACAGTGAAAGTTTCAGATGATCTTTGGCAGATGTTTCAGTGATTTATTTTTCTGTCCTTATCCAATAATATATTACCTATGAGCAAGCTGCTTATGTGTCACCTAGAAGTTATGATCTGAAGGACTGTGATATATGACAGGTAAAGTTTAACCTAAGGTGCAGAACAAAACATAGCAATCCCTGTAAAACAAGAGAAGTTAGGCTTTGGATGGTTACAACATGAGATCTGAAAATGAAAAAGAGACAAAACATGACATAGCATGAAAAAGAAAACCTTGTTTAGTTTTAAGTATTTCCCAAGACTTGTCTGCAAGTATCTACATATAGATATTTTTTCTTTTAAAAATAACACATAATTTTCTCTAATAGGATACTGTATAAAATACACATATAAATAATATCCATTTTTATAGAATTATATAGGATGAATATTAAAATATGATAAATAAATGTTATTTCATATTAAATCTTCCCTAGGCAATGTTGTCAATACAATTCATACTGCATGAATTATATATTAAGAACTGGAAAGAAAAGAAGAAAGGGAAAAAGGAAGGAAGAAGGAAGGAAGGGGAACAATGAAAAATGGGAGAAGGAAGAAAAATGGAAGGAGGGGAAAAAAGAAGGAGGGACAAAGAAAATACTTATTAAACTAATATGTGAAATTCTAATACCACAATACCTGGCATTCACCATTTAACATTATACTCAAACAATTTTTCAGATGTTTCTGGAGATACAAATCAAAATGAAACTGGAAGAATCACAAAGGATTTTCAACACCATTTCTCAGTGTTTGATAGTTTTGGGCAATATGGCTGTTCCTAATCCAAGCCTCATTAATTATAATAAAGATTAGTTTTAACACTTTTACATTTAAATTTTTGTTCACCAGCCAAATTGACTTTAATGACCTTTAATATTAGATTTAGTTCAAACTGTCTGTTAGAGAGTTAATAGGTCTGCTCTCTCCAAAAACATTCCCTAAGAAACCAGAAAGTCAAAAGACTCCATAGTTAAATATGTAAGAACTCTCATTAGAAAGGATTTGGTAGTTTTGATGTGTACCAGGAGTGTCAGTTCATGAAAGTAGCAATATTTTTCTGTTTCTTTCAAGATTCCTTTCTTTTTCTACATTGAACATTCAATATTCCCTTCTACTTTCTATACCCTTTAACCCATAATACAGTATCTATTTCTCTACCACCTTGTTTTCCATACCACTGCTAACTATTGGGCTTCCCAGGTGGTACAGTAGTAAAGAATCAGCTGCCAATGCAGGAGATGCAAGAGATGTGGGTTAAATCCTTGAATTGGGAAGATCCCCTGGAGTAGGAAATGGCTACCCACTCCAGTATTCTTGCCCGGAAAATTCCACGGACAGAGGAGCCTGCCAGGCTACAGTCTATCGGGTCTCAAAGAGTCAGACATGACTGAGAGACTGAATACACACCCAAACTATTAATCAAAAGAGGAAATAAGAAGGAAACCAGTTGCTTGAGCATTCAAAATGTATCAGTGTTTGCATTACACATGCAGTCTAATGTAAATGGCACATTCTTGGAATGAGGCATCTTCCTCATTCATTTGAAAAGCACTATATGGCATACATACAACTGTGAATAAGAAATATTTTCTGATGAAATCTGCTTTGGATATTTGCAAGAAGATTAACCTTTAAAACTTGAGGAAGTTTGTATGGAAACTCAAAATCATTAAACACCTAAGAATGCCTCTCAGCCCCCAATTCAATGCAGAATAGAATCTTTGCCCAGTTTGTGGTAAATGCCTTATGAAGTTTTGTAGCACTAATATCAGCTCTTATTCAGTGAAAGACAACTCATTATCCTTCAAGGTGGACAATACCAAGTACTGTAAATTTGTATTTTGAGGCTATATTCTTTTATGTATTTTAAAGTAAGAAACAGATTTGACTTCATGTTGAATTCAGTAGTAAAGCTGCAAAAATTGATATATAAATTCTGTCTTTATCAGCTGTGATGGCAAATGCAGTCTGTATGCTAATGGCTTAAATGAAATTGAGTTCAGCTTGATGGGAATAAGGCAGGGCCCTAACAAGAATAAAGTCCCAAGCCCCAAATAAATTCAAGCCATTTCTAAATTCACAGACTACTTGTTTAGTTTGCATCAAAATAGGTTTGTAAATTCTCAGCATATTTGCTACAGGCAGATGCTAGTGTTGTCTTAGCTTATTAGAACAAGGAATAGTCAGAGGTACGGATTAATGGGTACTATTGATAAATAAGAGGCTTCCCTGGTGGTTCAGACAGTGAAGAATCTGCCTGCAATATGGGAGACCTGGATTCAGTCCCTGGGTCTGGAAGATCCCCTGGAGAAGAGAATGGCAACCCACTCCAGTATTCTTGCCTGGAAAATCACATGGACAGAGAAGCCTAGCAGACTATAGTCCAAAGTCACAAAAAGTCAGACATGACTGAGCAACAAACACATTGATAAATAAGGGTGGGCTGAATACATTTTTAGCAAGCTGAGAACAAGAATGCAGACCCAGTGTTTCGGAGAATGGTTTTAAAGCTGCAGGGTGTATTTATCTATCAACATTCTTAAACAGAAGAGGGTAAATATTCAAGATAATTAAAGTGAATGACATCCATTAGCAGAATAAACATGAGCCAAATATTTCTGATATTGGATATGCTCTTATCAATGCCACATAAGTATACATTAGAATATTTTATTTTTCTACAGTGAAATAGGTTCCTTAAATAAAACCCAGATATCTTTAGGATTTTATGTTGAAACACCCAAGCTTTCCTTTCAGTATTCTTCAAGGCATGGTAACAACATTTTAAAGTGTAGAGAAATAGATGAATGGATACAAACAACATTAATTAAGAATCAACAATAAATATTTACAGCTCAAATGAACATTTGTGAAGATCAAATGTAAAATGCTTTGCATTTGCAGTTAAAAGACCAGGTTTCAAGTCCAAGATTCATTACTTACAGTCTACGGAAATGCAGAATAGTAGATTAAACCCTTCAAATTAAAATTTGGGCATTATAATAATTATCACATACAGTGTTTGTGAAAATCATACAATCTCCAGTTATTGCCTCAGTCACTAGTAACTGCTTGATTCAAAGGATTCTAAATGTTGCCTAATATATCAGTATAAATAGAACATTTGTGATTGAAGATATTAGTTTATCTGATTTTTTTCCTTAAACAAGGCAAATAATAAAGTACAGTTAAAAATGAAAACGTTTAAAACCTACTGTTTGTGTAACATAGCAAAGAACACAATTCGAGCACAATCTTGTATAAGAAATCAAAACAAATGATCTCTGTAAGGGCAGTAGGCAACAAGAAAGCAATAAAGTTAGGAAAATAAAAGTTTTCATTGAAGTAGAAGGGAAGTGTCAAGTATGAGGAAGAATAAATAGGTTCTTATCTAATTAAAAAAATAAAAGTGATAAGTAGTGACACATTTTATTTTTTAGATAGCCAAAACATAGGGCCACAGATTTTGAACATCATTTCTACTTGTTTAAACTTATTTGTGACAAGATGCATCATTCAAACTAAGTCACTTCAGTTGTGTCTGACTCTGGTGTCCCTGTAGACTGTAGCCCACCAGGCTCCTTTGTCCATGGGATTTCCCAGTTAAGACTCTGTGGGAGAGGGAGAGGGTGGGAAGATTTGGGAGAATGGCATTGAAACATGTATAATATCATGTATGAAAGTAGTTGCCAGTCCAGGTTCGATGCACGATACTGGATGCTTGGGGCTGGTGCACTGGGACGACCCAGAGGGATGGTATGGGGAGGGAGGAGGGAGGAGGGTTCAGGATGGGGAACACATGTATACCTGTGGTATTTGCAATTTTGTAAAGTTTAAAAATAAAATAAAATTTAAAAAAATAAAGAAAAACTAAAAAAAATAAAGAAAGAAAAAAAAATAATAGAGTGGGTTGCTGTGCTCTCCTTCAGGGGAAACACATCATCAGTTCAGTTCAATTGCTCAGTCCTGTCAGACTCTTTGCGATCCCATGAATGGCAGCACGCCAGGCCTCCCTGTCCATCAACCATGATCGGAGTTCACCCAAACTCATGTCCATCGAATGGGTGATGCCATCCAGCCATGTAATCCTCTGTCGTCCCTTTCTCCTCCTGTCCCCAATCCCTCCCAGCGTCAGGGTCTTTTCCAATAAGTCAACTCTTAGCATGAGGTTGCCAAAGTACTGGAGTTTCAGCTTTAGCATCATTCCTTCCAAAGAACACCAAGGACCAATCTCCTTTAGAATGGACTGGTTGGATCTCCTTGCAGTCCAAGGGACTCTCAAGAGTCTTCTCCAACACCACAGTTCAAAAGCACCAATTCTTTGGCACTCAGCTTTCTTTACAGTCCAACTCTCACATCCATACATGACCACTGGAAAAACCATAGCCTTGACTAGATGGACCTTTATTGGCAAAGTAATGTCTCTGCTTTTGAATATGCTATTTAGGTTGGTCATAACTTTCCTTCCAAAGAGTAAGCGTCTTTTAATTTCATGGCTGCAGTCACCATCTGCAGTGCTTTTGGAGCCCAAAAAAATGAACTCTGACACTGTTCCCAGTTTCCCCATCTATTTCCCATGAAGTGATGGGACCAGATGCCATGATCTTAGCTTTCTGAATGTTGAGCTTTAAACCAACTTTTTTCACTCTCCTCTTTCACGTTCATCAAGAGGCTTTTTAATTCCTCTTCACTTTCTGCTATAAGGGTGGTATCACCTGCATATCTGAGGTTATTGATATTTCTCCCAGCAATCTTGATTCCAGATTGTGCCTCCTCCAGCCCAGCATTTCTCATGATGTACTCTGCATATAAGTTAAATAAGCAGGGTGACAAAATACAGCTTTGACATACTTCTTTCCCTATTTGGAACCACTCTGTTGTTCCATGTCCAGTTCTAACTGTTGCTTCCTGACCTGCATACAAATTTCTCAACAGGCAGATCAGGTGGTCTGGTATTCCCATCTCTTTCAGAATTTTCCACAGTTTCTGTGATCCACACAGTCAAAGGCTTTGGCAGAGTCAATAAAGCAGAAATAGATATTTTTTCTGGAACTCTCTTGCTTTTTCAATGATCCAGCGAATGTTGGCAATTTGATCTCTGCTTCCTCTGCCTTTTCTAAAACCAGCTTGAACATCTAGAAGTTCATGGTTCATGTACTGCTGAAGCCTGGCTTGGAGAATTTTGAGCATTACTTTACTAGCGTGTGAAATGAGTGCAATTGTATGGTAGTTTGAGCATGCTTTGGCATTGCCTTTCTTTGTGATTGGAATGAAAACTGAACTTTTCCAGTCCTGTGGCCACTGCTGAGTTTTCCAAATTTGCTGGCATATTGAGTGCAGCACTTTCACAGCATCATCTTTCAGGATTTGAAATAGCTCCACTGGAATTCCGTCACCTCCACTAGCTTTGTTCGTAGTGATGCTTTCTAAGGTCCACTTGACTTCACATTCCAGGATGCCTGGCTCTAGGTCAGTGATCACACCATCGTGATTATCTTGGTCTTGAAGATCTTTTTTGTACAGTTCTTCTGTGTATTCTTGCCACCTCTTCTTAATATCTTCTGCTTCTGTTAGGTCCCTACCATTTCTGTCCTTTATTGAGCCCATCTTTGCATGAAATGTTCCTTTGGTATCTCTAATTTTCTTGAAGAGATCTCTAGTTTTTCCCATTATGTGGTTTTTCCTCTATTTCTTTGCATTGATCACTGAGGAAGGCTTTCTTATCTCTTCTTGCTATTCTTTGGAACTCTGCATTCAGATGCTTATATATTTCTTTTCCTCCTTTGCTTTTTACTTCTCTTCTTTTCACAGCTATTTGTAAGGCCTCCCCAGACAGCCATTTTGCTTTTTTGCATTTCTTTTCCATGGGGATGGTCTTGATCCTTGACTCCTGTACAATGTCACGAACCTCCCTCCATAGTTCATCAGGCTCTCTGTCTATCAGATCTACTCCCTTAAATCTATTTCTCACTTCCACTGTATAATCATAAGGGATGTGATTTAGGTCATATCTGAATGGTCTAGTGGTTTTCCCCACTTTCTTCAATTTCAGTCTGAATTTGGTAATAAGGAGTTCATGGTCTGAGCCACAGTCAGCTCCTGGTCTTGTTTTTGCTGACTGTATAGAGCTTCTCCATCTTTGGCTGCAAAGAATATAATCAATCTGATTTCAGTGTTGACCATCTGGTGATGTCCATGTATAGAGTCTTCTCTTGTGTTGTTGGAAGTGGGTGTTTGCTATGACCAGTTCATTTTCTTGGCAAAACTCTATTAGCCTTTGCCCTGCTTCTTTCTGTATTCCAAGGCCAAATTTGCCTGTTACTCCAGGTGTTTCTTGACTTCCTACTTTTGTATTCCAGTCACCTATCATGAAAAGGACATCTTTTTTGGGTGTTAGTTTTAAAAGGTCTTGTAGGTCTTCACAGAACCATTCAGCTTCTTCAGCATTACTGGTTGGGGCATAGACTTGGATTACTGTGATATTGAATGGTTTGCCTTGGAAACAAACAGAGATCATTCTGTTGTTTTTGAGATTGCATCCAAATACTGCATTTCGGACTCTTTTGTTGACCATGATGGCTATTCCATTTCTTCTGAGGGATTCCTGCCTGCAGTAGTAGATATAATGGCCATCTGAGTTAAATTCACCCATTCCAGTCCATTTCAGTTCGCTGATTCCTACATTGTCGACATTTGCTCTTGCCATCTCCTGTTTGACCACTTCCAATTTGCCTTGAATCATGGACCTGACATTTCAGGTTCCTATGCAATATTGCTCTTCACATCATCACACCTTGCTTCTATCACCAGTCACATCCACAGCTGGGTATTGTTTTTGCTTTGGCTCCATCTCTTCATTCTTTCTGGAGTTATTTCTCCACTGATCTCCAGTAGCATATTGGGCACCTACCAACCTGGGGAGTTCCTCTTTCAGTATCCTATCATTTTGCCTTTTCATACTGTTCATGGTGTTCTCAAGGCAAGAATATTGAAGTGGTTTGCCATTCCCTTCTCCAGTGGACCACATTCTGTCAGACCTCTCCACCATGACCCGCCCGTCTTGGGTGGCCCCACATGGCATGGCTTAGTTTTGTTGAGTTAGACAAGGGTGGTCCATGTGATTAGACTGACTAGTTTTCTGTGATTATGGTTTCAGTGTGTCTTCCCTCTGATGCTTTCTCACAACACCTACCATCTTACTTGGGTTTCTCTTACCTTGAACGTGGGGTATCTCTTCATGGCTGCTCCAGCAAAGCGCAGCCACTGCTCTTTACCTTGGACGAGGGGTATCTCCTCACTGTCGCCCCTCCTGACCTTGAACATGGAGTAGCTCCTCTTGGCCCTCCTGCACCCATGCAGCCAGTTGGGTATTACCAGTTGCAAGCAATATTCCCCATTTTAATTCCTTGTGAAAACATAGGTCCAAGTTTCAAGGTTTTCCTCAAGGGTATCTCAAGAAAAACTTGAGTATTTCTTTAGCAGAGCCAGTTAGCTGGAACATGAAGAGAGAGGGCTTGAAATGGAAGAAAGCTGTGCCTCTAAGACGCTTCCCCCATCAGGGTCTTCCTCTGGACAAGCCAACTCCAAGTGCAGAGCTAGTGAGGCCAAGCAAGTTTAAGGGATGGTTAGTGACAGGTGGACACATCATAGCTACCACCAAAAAGGAGATTTTCTAATAATAATTTTTGTTACATTTTTCTCTCAGCAGTAATAATAGTAGCAAATATCAGCATATAATGAATAAATGGAGGCATTAAATGACCATCACTGTTCTTTGGAAACTTACTTTATATATCCATTTTTTAAATCATGTATATCGCATACCAACTCGATGCAATAAATTTACCCTTTATTGTTTAGTCACTAAGTCTTGTCTGACTCTTTGCAACCCCATGGACTATAGCCCACCAGGCTCTTCTGTCCATGGTATTTCCCAGGCAAGAATACTGGAGTGGGTTATCATTTGGATCTTTCTGACCCAAGGACTGAACCTACATCTCTTGCATCTCCTGCTTTGGCAGGTGGATTCTTCACTGCTGAGCCACTGGGAAAGCCCACCCATGGAGTATTAGCTAATATAATTATGGAGACAGCAGAAAAAGTTATAAAACTACTCAATGGTAACATATATGAGAAAAGAATCTTAAAAAGAATGAATATATGAATACATATAGCTGTATCACTTTGTTGTACACCTGAAACTAACACATCATAAACCAACTATACTCTAATAAAAATCATGGGGAAAGACTATATAATAAAAAAAAAAAAAATCTGTAAATTCTTTTCCTGTTAAACTAAGTATACTGGACCAAGTTCATTGAATGGTTCAGAGAAGCCCACAGACCATATGGCTTGCAGAACTTTTTTTTAAAAAGGGAAATACATCATATTATAAATACTTTTGTGACACAACAAAATGATTCTAAAAAAAAATTTAGGTTGCTTTTGCTCATTGATAACCATATATAGAATTGTCTACTGCTTTTTTAAAATACTTTAATATGTCTAGCTAATACAACAGAAATTTAATATTAGAGAATAAAAATATCAAATATTGAGATATAACAATTTAAGGAAAAAAACAAGGATTTTGAGCTCAGAGGACTTGATTCCATTCTTAGTTTTATCTCTGTTAAAGAAAAACTATTCTGGCATTTGTTAAAATGGTAAGGAAGACTTTATTCCAGACTATTGCAATAGGTGTCACAACTATGGCAATAGGGCAGAAAGACTGAACTCAACCTTGAACACAACAAAGGAAAGGGAACACAGCTGAAGAGCAGGTTGAAGAAGGTGTTGGTGGATGGAAAATTACCAAGAGGAGACATCAAGAAGTGGGGAGTTCTTACTATGGTGACTCGGTATTTTTGCTGAAAGCAGGTCAAGTTGGAGGATGGGGGATTTGATCAGATATAAAGAGTGAAGGATTCTCTCTAAACTGACTCAGCAGAATTCTTGCTAAAAATGGACTATGTGGGCTTAGAAGGGCTGGGACACAGTCTGATCTAGTTGAGAAGAAGGCTTAGAGGAGTTTGAATAAAGTTTGGTTAAAGAGAGTCTTTTCACCACTTATTAGCTCTATGACCTTTTAATTTGCCAAAACTTTTTTTTTTTTAATGTCTCATTTTTTAAAATTTATTTATTTTTTATTGAAGGATAATTTCTTTACAGAATTTTGTTGTTTTCTATCAAACCTCAACATGAATCAGCTAGGGCAATAATGGAGAAACAGACATAGAGAAGAGACTTATGGACATGTGGAGAGGGGAGGAGAGGGTGAGATGTATGAAAAGAGTAACATGAAACTTACATTACCATATGTAAAATAGATAGCCAATGGGAATTTGCTGTATGGCTCAGGAAACCCAAACAGGGGCTCTGTGTCAATTTAGAAGAGTGGGATGGGGAGAGAGATGGAAGGGAGGTTCAAAAGGGAGGGGATATATGTATACCTCGCCAAAACTTTTTAAGCATCAAATTCCACAGCAGCAAAATCGGGACATCGATCTTAGGAAGCTGTTATGAGGTAGCGTTCCTTTGGCACTTGCCTTGCATGCTGGTCCAGCTTTCAAACACCTGGGATCCCCAGGTTCTTAGGCTAGACTTCAGTCACGAGAAGAAAGATTCTCCTAACCACATGGCCTTACTTCCATAAGAATTTCAGTGAAACAGTTTTAACGCCCTAGCTTTAGCATTTAAAGTTGTTTATAAATGTTGGCTTAAAGCTCAACATTAAGAAAACTAAGATCATGGCATCTGGTCCCATTACTTCATGGGAAATAGGTGGGGAAACAGTAGAAACAGTGTCAGACTTTATTTTGGGGGGCTCCAAAATCACTGCAGATGGTGATTGCAGCCATGAAATTAAAAGACGCTTACTCCTTGGAAGGCAAGTTATGACCAACCTAGATAGCATATTCAAAGCACAGACATTACTTTGCCAACAAAGGTCCATCTAGTCAAGGCTATGGTTTTTCCAGTGATCATGTAAGGATGTGAGAGTTGGACTGTGAAGAAAGCTGAGCGCCAAAGAATTGATGCTTTTGAACTGTGGTGTTGGAGAAGCCTCTTGACAGTCCCTTGGACTGCAAGGAGATCCAAACAGTCCATTCTGAAGGAGATCAGCCCTGGGTGTTCTTTGGAAGGAATGGTGCTAAAGCTGAAACTCCAGTACTTTGGCAACTTCATGCGAAGAGTTGACTCATTGGAAAAGACTCTGATGCTGGGAGGGATTGGGGGCAGGAGGAGAAGGGGATGACAGAGGATGAGATGGCTGGATGGCATCACCGACTCCATGGACATGAGTATCAGTGAACTCCGGGAGTTGGTGATGGACAGGGAGGCCTGGCGTGCTGCAATTCATGGTGTCTCAAAGAGTCAGACACTACTGAGCGACTGAAGTGACTGATGCTTTTAAAAGATAGAAACCCAACATGACAGTTTAAACCCCAGAGACTTAGTGTATAGCTCCAGTTGCCCAAAGGTGATGGCAACTTAAATTTTAGTTTTCTAAAGAATGAGAAAAAAAATAAGATTACATTAGCAAACTTTTTTTTTTTCTCTATCCCCTCTGAGCATTGAATTTCATCTCATCTTCATAAGTTTATAAATGATTTGAAACACTAAACGATGATGAAAGAAGTAAATATCAGGGATCAAGTAAAGTTTGTTAACATAGCCAGTGTCAAGTCTCAATAAAGTAAATGTATGGGAGAAAGACGACAAGTACAGTCTTTCTGTTCACTTCCTGGTCACCATCCATAGGAACTCTCATTTTTACCGGACTTTCTTTTTACCAGAGAGGATTCAGTGTGAAGTAAACTCAGCGTGCATGTGTGTATATGTTTTCATCCATCTGTTATATATTATATTTTAAAATGTCATTTTTCTGAAAATAAAGTCTGGGCTACTTGTTTTAAAGCTGATTTTGTAGAATGTGAAATAAAGACAAGTAGGACCCAAGGCATCCCATTTTTAAAGGGCAAAACTCTATATTATTTTCTCTTCAAAGAAAGGTTTTATTCTATATTGCTTTATCCTTACCCAGTATCAGACAAAAAATTAAATTTTATTTAAATGTGCATGTCTAGTCTTTTAAATAATTTATGACATTTTGTGAATGAGTAAAAGAATTTATCCATGGAAAGTAAAGTTTGAGAATATTGTTTTTCTTTATTTTATATATCTTTTTCTTACTTAAATCAATTTTTTGCCATATGAACAATGGTTAGTAAAATATTGGTTTTATGACTTTGCATGCTATTTTCCCCTATAAGTTATTCATACCTAAAAGTGGAGAAATCTATAACACAAACTTTCAACAAAGATTTTCTCAACATTCTGTGTCAGGTTGAGAGAAAAAGAAATTCTAGAAAGTAGAGAAGTCTTTAAGATATATTCCAGACCCAATATTTTGCTCAAGTAAAAATTCTCCCTTTTCTTTTAAATTTCCGCAATATCATTCATATTTTAAATAATTTTTAAAAAGATTAATTTTCTAATTTCTGTGACTTTATGAAAGATAATAACAATGAGAACAATTACTACCCATGACTACTTACCATATTCTATTAGAGTATTGTACTTACAATATTCATTTTCCCACAAAGTATCTATATGATAGGTGATGTTATTTTTATATTACAGGTGTGGAAATTTCAGCTTACTAGACATAAGAAACTTACCTAAGACTGTACAGCAGCAAGGTGGCAAAGTCATGATTTTAAGACATGTCTACATCATTCTTGAACTCTTCCTTTCCCCTATGTAAAACAGCTTTTATAGTTATAACTCTACAGTTAATTCAGTTTCTGCTGACCAAATTATTAACTGTCTGAGAAAACAACTTATAATTTTACCCTTGAAAAGTTTTTGTTTACTTTTTGGTTCTTCTGAAGGGGTTAATTATTATGTGAAACAAGGAAATGGCTTCATGCAGAAGGAAAAAAAAATGATATCTTATTCCCAGGATCAAAATAAAAGCCCACACTCTCGCTTTGTCAAAATATGCTTCCTGTCCAGGTTCCTGGCTCAGAAATAAAAAAATAATAAATGTGTTGGGTAAAATTCTAACCTGAGGTGATTATTCTGGCCTAATTAGGACTTTGGGTATTGCTTTTGTACTAAGAAAGGGATCTTAAATTTCTGATGAAGGGTTATAGTACCTGCAGTGATGCTCAGTTAGCAGATAATTGATGTTTATCCAAAGAAAATAGAAGAATAGAGAAAGAAATGCATCACAAAAAAAAAAAAAAAAAAATTCTCAGAGTAGCCAAGATAGCAGAGTAGGAAGACCCTGAGCATACCTCCTCCCACAAGCACACCAAAATTGCAACTATTTATAGAGGAACTATTGGTGAGAAACATAGAAAGATTATTGGAAAATACCTTCTTCTACTAAATATATAAAGAAGGAACCATAGGGAGAAGGGTAAGAGTGGCAAAGATGTTATACCCAAAACCCGTATCCCTGGTTGGGAGACCCAAAAATGAGAGGATAATAATTTCAGAGATTCTCTCTAGGGAGCAATAAGAGGTGTTAGCCCCACATCAGGCTCTCCAGGCCAGGAGCCCTGCACCAGGATGATGAGGCCCAGCATATTTGATTATGAAGGCCAGTGAAGCTTACTTTCAGGAGATCCAGAGGGCTATGGGAAAAAGAGATCCACTATTAAAGGGCACACACAAAACCTCACATGCTCCAGACCCACAGCAGAAACAGTAATTCAAAAGGAGCCTGGCTGAGACCCACATGCTGTTCTCAGAGAGATGCCTGGAGAGGCAAGAACTCATCATAGGGATATAGACACTGACAGCACCCATTTTGAGGAGCTCATTCGACCTCAATGACACTGGTGCTAGCAAGCACCATGTTGGAAAACTTGCTCTAGCTTATTAGTGTTGGGACCCAGCCCTGCTCACCAGCCTGTTGGCACCAGTATTGGGATGCCGCAGGCCAAGCAGAGAACCTCATGCACTTTGGTAGGAATGTGTACTAGTGCAGTCACTGTGGAAAACAGTATAAAGATTCTTAAAATATTTACAATAGACCTACTGTAGCAATTTAATCCCTGGATATCTATCTGAAGAAAGTGAAAATACCAATTTGAAACTCCCTTGTGTTCACAGCAACATTATTTACAAGAGCTAAGATATAAAAACAACCTAAGTGACCATCAGTAGATAAATGAAGATGTGGTGTATATATATACAGTGGAATATTATTTAGCCATAAAAACAAAATCATGGCATTTGTGAAAACATTGATGGACCTAGACAGTATTATGTTAAGTGAAATAAATCATACAGAAAAAGTCAAATACTAGGTGATTTCACTTATTTGTGGAATCTAACAAACAAATGAACAAACATAAAAAAAGAAAACAGAGATACAGTTATACATTCAGAGAATAAACAGGTGGTAGCCTGAGGAAAGAGGATTAAGGAAAGCAAATAGATGAGGAAGATTAAGACAAAATTCCAGCTGAAAAACAAAGGAGTCAAGAGTATAAAATGTACAGTGTAGGGGAAATAGTCAATAACTATGCAATATCTTGAGTGTTTGAGTGTCTCCTGCAGAGGTATGGGTCAGCAGTGTCCTGCTGCAGGGGCAGGGGCCCTGGGTGCAGCAAACCTGGGTATGGCATAAGCCTTCTTGGAGGAGGTTGCCATAAACACCACCATAGAACCTGCATTTATAAAGGACTGGGGAAACAGACCCTTGGAGGGAACAAACAAAAACTGTGTGCACCAGGACCCAGGAAAAAGGCGCAGTGGCCCCACAAGAGACTGACCCAAACTTGCCTGTGAGTGTCCAGGAGTCTCCAGTGGAGGTGTGGGTTGGCAGAGGCCTGGTGCAGGGTTGGGGGCACTGAGTTCAGCAGTGCATCCATGGACCTTTTGAAGAAGGTTGCCATTATCTTCACTACCTCCACCATAGTTTGGCCTCAGGTCAAACAAGATAAAGGGAACACAGCCCCACCCATCAACAGAAAATTGGATTAAAGATTTAATGAACATAGCCCCACCCATCAGAACAAGATCCAGTTTCCCCTCAGTCAGTCTCTCACATCAGGAAACTTCCATGAGCCTCTTATTCTTATTCATCAAGGGCAGACAGAATAAAAACCACAATCACAGAAAACTAATCAAACTGAACACAGGGGTCACAACCTTGTCTAACTCAGTGAACTATGAACCATGCCAGGTAAGATCACCCAAGATGAATGGGTCATGGTGGAGAGTTCTGACAAGATGTGGGCCACTGGAGAAGGAAATGGCAAACAACGTCAGTATTCTTGCCTTGAGAACCCAATGAACAATATGAAAATGCAAAAAGATAGGACACTGAAAGATAAATTCCCTAGGTCAGTAGGTGCCCAATATGCTACTGAAGAACAGTGGAGAAATAACTCCAGAAAGAATGAAGAGACGGAGCTAAAGCAAAATCAACACCTAGATATGGATGTGACTGGTGATGGAAGTAAAGTCCAATGCTATAAAGAGCAATATTGCATAGGATCCTGGAATGTTATATCCTAGAATCAAGGTAAATTGGAAGTGGTCAAACAGGAGATGACAAGAGTGAACATCAACATTTTAGGAATCAGCGAACTAAAATGGACTGGAATGGGTGAATTTAACTCACATGACCATTATATATACTATTGTGGGTAGGAATCCTTTTGAAGAAATGAAGAAGCCCGCAGTGTCAGCAAACAAGTCTGAAATGCAGTTCAGTTCAGTTCAGTTCATTCAGTCGCTCAGTCGTGTCCGACTCTTTGCAACCCCATGAATCGCAGCACGCCAGGCCTCCCTGTCCATCACCAACTCCCGGGGTTCACTCAGACTCACATCCATCGAATCAGTGATGCCATCCAGCCATCTCATCCTCTGTTGTCCCCTTCTCCTCCTGCCCCCAATCCCTCCCAGCATCAGAGTCTTTTGCAATGAGTCAACTCTTCGCATGAGGTGGCCAAAGTACTGGAGTTTCAGCTTTAGCATCATTCCTGCCAAAGAAATCCCAGGGCTGATCTCCTTCAGAATGGACTGGTTGGATCTCCTTGCAGTCCGAGGGACTCTCAAGAGTCTTCTCCAACACAACAGTTCAAAAGCATCAATTATTTGGCGCTCAGCTTTCTTCACAGTCCAACTCTCACATCCTTACATGATCACTGCAAAAACCATAGCCTTGACTAGACGGACCTTTGTTGGCAAAGTAATGTCTCTGCTTTTAAATATGCCATCTATGTTGTTCATAACTTTTCTTCCAAAGACTAAGCGTCTGCATGCATTCAGAAACAACAGAATGCTCTCTGTTTTTATCCAAGGCATACCGTTCAATATCACACTAATCCAAGTCTATGTCCCAGCAAGTAATGCTGAAGAAGTTAAAGTTGAATGGCTCTATGAAGACCTACAAGACCCTCTAGGACTAAAGGCCAAAAAAGATATCCTTTTCATTAAAGGGGCTGCTGCTGGGGCTGCTAAGTCGCTTCAGTCGTGTCCAACTCTGTGCGACCCCATAGACGGTAGCCCACCAGGCTTCCCCGTCCCTGGGATTCTCCAGGCAAGAACACTGGAGTGGGTTGCCATTTCCTTCTCCAATGCATGAAAGTGAAAAGTGAAAGTGAAGTCGCTCAGTCGTGTCGGACTCTTAGCAACCCCGTGGACTGCAGCCCACCAGGCTCCTCTGTCCATGGGATTTTCCAGGCAAGAGTACTGGAGTGGGGTGCCATTGCCTTCTCCTCATTAAAGGGGACTGGAGTGCAAAAGTAGGAAGTCAAGAGATACAGGCAAATTAGGCCTTGGAGTACAAAATGAAGCAAAGCAAAGGCTAACAGAGTTTTGCCAAGAGAATGCACTCATCATAGCAAACACCCTCTTTCAACAACACAAGAGAAGACTCTACACATGGATATTACCAGATGGTCAATAATGAAATCATATTATTATAATCTTTGCAGCCAAAGATGGAGAAGCTCTACGCAGTCAGTAAAAACAAGACTGGGAGCTGACTGTGGTTCAAATCATGAACTCCTTCCTGCCAAATTCAGACTTCAATTGAAGAAAGTAGGGAAAACCACTAGACCATTAAGGTATGACTGAAATCAAATCCCTTACAATTTACAGTGGAAGTGAAAAATAGATTCAAGGGATTAGATCTGATATACAGAATACCTGAAGAACTAAGGACAGAGGTTGATGACATTGTACAGGAAGCAGGGATCAAGATCATCCCCAAGAAAAGGAAAAATGCTTGTATGAGGAGGCCTTAAATAGCTGAGAAAAGAAGAGAAGTGAAAGGCAAAGGAGAAAAGGAAAGATATATCCATTTGAATGCAGAATTCCAAAGAATAGCAAGGAGAGATAAGAAAGCCTTCCTCAGTGATCAATGCAAAGTTATAGGGGAAAACAACAGTATGGGAAAGACTAGAGATATCTTCAAGAAAGTTAGAGATAACCACAGAAAAGTTCAGGCAAAGATGGGCACAATAAAGGACAGATATGGTTTGGACCTAACAGAAGCAGAAGATATTAAGAAGAGGTGGTAAGAATACACATAAGAGCTATACAAAAAACATCTTCATGACCCAGATAAGCAGGATGCTGTGATCACTCAACAAGAGGCAGACATCCTGGAATGTGAAATCAAGTGGGTCTTAGGAAGCATCACTATGAACAAAGCTAGTGGAGGTGATGGAATTCCAGTTGAGATATTACAAATCCTAAAAGATGATGCTGTGAAAGCGCTGCACTCAATATGCCAGCAAATTTGGAAAACTCAGCAGTGGCCACAGGACTGGAAAAGTCAGATTTCATTCCAATCCCAAAAAACAGCAATGCCAAAGAATGTACAAACTACTGCAAAATTGCACTCATCTCACATGCTAGCAAAGTAATGCTCAAAATTCTCCAGGCCAGGATTCAGTAATATGTGAACCATGAACTGCCAGATGTTCAAGCTGGTTTTAGAAAAGGCAGAGGAACCAGAGATCAAATTCCCAACATCCATTGCATCATGGAAAAGGCATGAGAGTTCCAGAAAAACATCTACTTCTCTTATTGACTACATCAAAGCCTTTGACTGTTTGGATCAGAACACACAGTAGAAAATTCTGAAAGTGATGGGAATACCCAGCCACTTGACCTGTGTCCTGAGAAATCTATGTGCAGCTCAAGAAGCAACAGTTGGAACTGGATATGGAAGAACAGACTGGTTCCAAATTGGGAAAGGAGTACATCAAAACTGTATATTGTCACTCTGCTTATTTAACTCCTCTGCAGATTACATCATGCAAAATGTCAGGTGGATAAGCACAAGCTGGCATCAGATTGCCAGGAGAATCAAACACCTCAGATATGCAGATGACACCACCCTTATGGCAGAAAGCAAAGAAGAACTAAAGAGCCTCTTGATGAAAGTGAATGAGGAGAGTGAAAAAGTTGGCTTAAAGCTCAACGTTCAGAGAACTAAGATCATGGCATCTGGTCCCCTCACTACATGGCAAAGAGTTGGGGAAACAATAGAAACAGTGACAGACTTTATTTTGGGGGTTCCAAAACCACTGCAGATGGTGATTGCAGCCATGAAATTAAAAGACGCTTGCTCCTTGGAAGAAAAGTTACAACCAACCCAGACAGCATATTAAAAACAGAGATATTACTTTGCCAACAAAAGTCCGTCTAGTCAAAGCTATCACTTTCTAGTAGTCATATGGATGTAAGAGTTGGACTATAAAGAAAGCTAGGTGCCGAAGAATTGTTGCTTTTGAAACATGGTGTTGGAAAAGACTCTTGAGAGTGCCTTGGACTGCAAGGAGATCCAACCAGTCCATCCTAAATAAAATAAGTCCTGAATATTCATTGGAAGGACTGATGCTGAAGTTAAAACTCCAATACTTTGGCCACCTGAGGTGAAGAACTGACTCACCGGAAAAGACTGATACTGGGAATAATTGAAGGCAGGAGCAGAAGGGGACCACAGAGGATGAGATGGTTGGATGGCATCACTGACTTGATGGAGAAGAGTTTAGTAAGCTTTGGGAGTTGATGATGGGCAGGGAAACCTGGTTTGCTATAGACCATGGGGTCGCAAAGAGTGGAACTTAACTGAGCAACTGAACTTAACTTATGTAATAACTTTGTATTGTTGACATATCCTAACTGAACTTACCTTGATAATCATTTTGAAATGAATAGAAATATCAAATCACTATAGCATATACCAGGAACTTATGTACTTCAAAAACAAACAAACAAACAAAGTCATAGGGAAAGAGAGAAGATTTGTGGCTACCAGAGGCAAGGGAAAGGAGGGTGAATTGCATGAAGGCAGCCAAAATGTACAAACTTCCAATTATAAGACACATAAATACTATGGATGTAATGTACAACATTAATGCAATTAACACTGCTGTATGTTATTTATGAACATTATTAAGAGAGTAAATCCTGTACTCTCATCACAAGGAAATTTGTTTCTATTTAATTTCTTTTATCTATGTGAGATACTGGACATTCACTAATATCACTATGATAATCATTGTGTAATGTATGTAAGTCAAATCACACTGTACACTTTGAGCTTATTATACTATAATTTTTTTCTTTTTTTATACTTTATTTTATTTTTTAACTTTACAATATTGTATTGATTTTGCCATATATCAACATGCATCCACCGCAGGTATACATGTGTTCCTCATCCTGAACCCTGCTCCCTCCTCCCTCCCCATACCATCCCTCTGGGTCATCCCAGTGCACCAGCCCCAAGCATCCAGTATTGTGCATGGAACCTGGACTGGCAACTCGCTTCATATATGATATTATACATGTTTCAATGCCATTCCCCCAAATCATCCCACCCTCTCCCTGTCCCACAGAGTCCAAAAGACTGTTCCATACATCAATATCTCTTTTTCTGTCTCATATACAGGGTTATTGTTACCATCTTTCTAAATTCCATATATATACGTTAGTATACTGTATTGGTATTTTTCTTTCTGGCTTACTTCACTCTGTATAATAGGCTCCAGTTTCATCCATCTCATTAGAACTGATTCAAATGTATTCTTTTTAATGGCTGAGTAATACTCCATTGTGTGTATGTACCACTGCTTTCTTATCCATTCATCTGCTGATGGACATCTAGGTTGCTTCCATGTCCTGGCTATTATAAACAGTTCTGTGATGAACATTGGGGTACACGTGTCTCTTTCCTTTCTGGTTTCCTCAGTGTGTATGCCCGGCAGTGGGATTGCTGGATCATAAGGCAGTTCTATTTCCAGTTTTTTAAGGAATCTCCACACTGTTCTCCATAGTGGATGTACTAGTTTGCATTCCCACCAACAGTGTAAGAGGGTTCCCTTTTCTCCACACCCTCTCCAGCATTTATTGCTTGTAGACTTTTGGATCACAGCCATTCTGACTGGTGTGAAATGGTACCTCATAGTGGTTTTGATTTGCATTTCTCTGATAATGAGTGATGTTGAGCATCTTTTCATGTGTTTGTTAGCCCTCTGTATGTCTTTGGAGAAATGTCTATTTAGTTCTTTGGCCCATTTTTTGATTGGGTCATTTATTTTTCTGGAATTGAGCTGTAGGAGTTGCTTGTATATTTTTGAGATTGGTTGTTTGTCAGTTGCTTCATTTGCTATTATTTTCTCCCTAACTCTAACCCTAATTTTTTTAAAAAAATGATTCCTACCACCTAGATAATGTAGTGGTGGTGCAGTGGTAAAGAATCTGCCTACCAGTGCAGGAGATGCAAGAGACGCAGGTTTGATCCCTGGGTTGGGAAGATCCCCTGGAGTAGTAAATGGCAACCCACTCCAACATTCTTTCCTGTAAAATCCCATGGACAGAGGAGCCTGGCAGGCTGCGGTCCAAGGGGTCGCAAAGAGTCAGACATGCCTTAGCCGCACGTACACACAGGCATACACATACACACAGGCATACACATACACACACACACACACACACAACATATGTTCCACACAAGTCCAAGGCCCAAATGCATGTCGTAAGGGACTGTTGTTTGTTTTATTCAGTGCTGTATGCCAAGAACTTCAGTAGATTCCCAGTAAACATTTGTATAATAAATGGTCTACTATTCATTTGTAATAGCAATTTAAAGATGGAAGAGTTTGAAGAGGGAGAGGGCACTATAATTTTTTTCCTGGTTTTCAACTGTCAATTTTATTGTAGAGAGATTTTATTCTAAAATTTTATTTGAATAGTCTGAGAAGCAATGAAATTGAAGCCATGAAAATTTTGTGTAAATCAGGCTATTAAGGACACTGTTGTCATTTACGTCTATGGGCTTTCTGCTGGAGGCATTCTTAAAAAACATGGGAATTTGTGACATGGGAGACAGGAGCAGGGATCAGAAACAGGAGCTCTCAGACACAGGGATCATATCTAACAGCACTGGATTCCCAGTGTAGGCACAAATTTGAAATATAAAACTTCAGAAAAAATGGGGAAGGTCAGGGAAGGAGACAACTGCGTTTAGCATCACTCCTTGACAGAAAAACAGCTCCTGTACTGATCCCTGGGAGGACATGATATAAACTGCTCACAGAAAAGTAGGTAAGCCTGAAAGAACAAGGTTACCTTGTGAGACCAAAAGAATATGAATCAGTTAGGGTATCCAACAGCAACTAAAAAGGCAACAGATAATTTTTATTAATAGCTATTATAGAATGTCTATTATGTTCCAGGTGCTTTGTATCCATTATTTCTAATCTACTAGCAACCTTCCAAGGTCACATTTACTTTTCATATAAGAGGAAACTAAAACCTAGCTGGCGTAGTTACTTTCCCATAGCCACACAAAGATGGGATTAAAAATCTATGCCTGTCTGGTTTTAATACCTTTGTGCTTTACATTATACCATGATACCTGGGAAACATGTAACTCTTAGTGGAAACAATCCTAATTTATTGATTGCCCCAGATACTGAAGGGCATCTGCCCAAGGCTGAAAGGGATCTTACAGTACAAGGACTACTTAGTTTTTTTACACTGCCCTTTCTTTCAATAAATAGTATTTTAAGCATTCTATAACTGTGATAGTAGGCATTTTTCCTTAAACAAGTTGCCCTTGATATGGAGACACAAAAAAATAAGTTAGGGAGCACTTTGGTATCACAAGCAGCCATTTGTGAAGGCTGTTGGAATTGGAACTTCAATAGAGTAAAAAAAAAAAAAAAGAATTTAAAGCTTCATTGATTTAAGTTGGGTACTTGATATTTTTTTCCTTATGTCTGTGTTAGCCTGTGGCAGTTAAAGTTTACATTAAATAGAGTCATCAGCTCTCTTTTCTCGATTCTCCTCTTCTGACTCTATAAATTCTATTGCATAAATCTCACTAAAGGAAATGTGAAAAACCTCCAGGCTTTGAAAAATGCCATTCAAGTATGCAATAAAGCATGTAATAAAGACCAGATGTAGATGCCATGGTTTAAAACACTACCAATGATGCATAACTCAAACATGAGGAATGCTATAAAGGGAAAAACAGGACATTGTATTTAAAACCTATTTCAAAAAAAGCAGTGGAGCCCAGTTGATTAGTCCCTGCAGTAAGAGTTAAAATAACTTCAGATTTTATCCTATTCTTTTTTGAATGACTGAAAGCTTATCTTAGGATTTTACTTTTGTCCTAAATTTAGCTACCTTTCTCCCAAGGACATCTAAGTAATGTGTAAGCATAGAAGAAAATGAACATATATCCTTATGCAGCCATATGATTTAAGAAAACCAATTATTTAACAAAAATTACATATTGCTTCATTATTCTGCAAAAAAAAAAAAAAGCTCACTCATTTGTAACAACATTAATGCATAAAAGAAATATGAATTAGTTCTTTACTGCCACTTGACTTCTTATCAGGAACAAAAATCAAATATAGGCTCTCTAAAATATTGCTGCTATTATGTAGTGCATACATGCGTGCTCAGTCATTTCAGCCATGTCCAACTCTTTGTGACCCTATGGACAGTAGCCGGGCAGGGTCTTCTGTCCATGGGATTCTCCAAGCAAGAATGCTGGAGTGTGTTTCCAGGCCTTCCTTCCAGGGAATCTTCTCAACTCAGGGATCGAACCTCAGTCTCCCACTTTGAAGGCAGATTCTTTGCCTATTGAGCCACCTCAGTTCAGTTCAGTGCAGTTGCTCAGTCGTGTCCAACTCTTTGCAACCCCTTGGACTGCAGCAATTATTTACAATTATTATTGTGTTAGTTTCTGTTGTACAATAAAAGGTTCATCCATATATATATATATATAACTCCTTTTGGACTTCCCACCCTTCTAGGTTATCACAGAGCACCTAGCTGAGCTTCCTGTGCTTTATAGCCGCTTCCCACTATCTATTTGACACACGATACTATGTTTATGTCAGTCTTAGTTTCTCAATTCAACCCACTCTCTCCTTCCCCACCATGTCCACATGTCTCTTCTCTTCGTCTGTATTTCTATTCCTGCCTTGGAAGTGGGTTAACCTGTACCATTTTTCTAGATTCTATATATATGCATTAACATGTTATTTGTTTTTCTCTTTATTACTTCACTCTGTATGACAGATTCTAAATTCTAGGTCCATCCACATCTCTACAAATGACCCAATGTCATTCTTTTTTATGACTGACTTAATATTCCATTGTATAAATGTATTGTGTCTTCCTTATCTCTTCATCTGTCATTAGGCCTTTAGGTTGTTTCCATGTCCTGGCTATTGTAAACAGTGCTGCAATGAAATTTAGGGTACATATGTTCTTTTGAATTATGACTTTCTCAGGGCATGTCTGTACTTCAGTTCAGTTCAGTTTAGTCGCTCAGTTATGTCTGACTCTTTGCGACCCCATTAACTGCAGCACACCAGGCCTCCTTGTCCATCTCCAACTGTAATAATTGTAAAGCAATTATATTCCAGTTGTTAAAAAGGAGGGCATAATAAAAAACACTATTTACAATGACTCATGACATTTTGTTTAATCACAGGACTACTTTATGTAGATGAAAATAGACCAATCCTGGCATAGCTTAGCAACTTTTCACTGATACGCCATATTATACAACAAAATACCAATTTCCATGTGTAACTTAATTCTAGAAATCTATTCTCAACAAATTTGACCCTGTTCCTGTCTTGAAAGATAGTTTATCATTCTCTGGCTGTAAGAACATTGAAGTCTGAGATTTTCAGCTTCTAAGTGGTCCCAAACATCTTTCAAGAGAAGTGAATGACATTTATATTGCTTAGGAAAGAGCTACTCAGTCATCCTGACAATTAATCACAAAGTACAAAGGAGTAGACACTTTTAAAGAGAGAACAAGAAAGAATATGTGAAATGGGTCAAGAAGATTGATACTCCCTCATATGTTTAGGTAAAGGTAAAATTTTTAATAGGCATCACTGTGATTTGTAATTGCTTACTTTTTTTCATAATTATATTCACCTAAAAGAATAATTTGGTCTCCTAGTACATATCTATGAGAGGTTTTAAAGTCCTTGTTAGGTTCACTGGTATGGAATTTCTAACAAAAGTGGGAGAAGTTGAGTCTAACTTTTTAGTCATATCTGCCCATGCTTTCTTTGCCTTCTCATTTTTTGAAATACATTGTTCACTCCTCAGGAATGTCTTATGGTATTTATTCTCTTAGACTTTTATATGAATCCATTCATTTCTTAAAGCTTTGCCTCTCTACTCTGATATTCTTTAACCCTCTCATGAAAATTAATAATATATAGATTATGTGATAATATTTTGACTATTATTGATGATGGTGGTGGTGGTTTTAGTCACTAAGTCATGTCCAACTCTTAAGACCCCATGGACTCTAGCCTGCCAGGCTCTTCTGTCCATGGGATTCTCCAGGAAAGAATACCAGAATGGGTTGCCATTTCCTTCCCCAGGGTCCCGATCCAGGAATCAAACTGAGGTCTCCAGCATTGCAAGCAGATTTTTTACCAACTGTGCTACAAAGGAAGCCCATTATTGATAATAGTATTAACTATTGATAACTCTATTAATGATTAGAACTATGAACCATCTTGTATGTTCAGTTATAAGTTAGGACATATCTGCTTGACTAGTTTGTATATACAGCAAAAGGAAAATTCATGTTAGATATAACACCTAAAATAATGAATATAGTGAGCTCTGCAACTAGTTGATTAATAATATGATTCACTGAGGCATTGAAGCAAGTTATCTAAATAGAAATAATGAGTTTACTTGAATTACAGGAACTAATAGGAAAAGGTTCAGTTCAGTTCAGTCACTCAGTCATGTCCGACTCTTTGTGATCCCATGAACCCCAGCACGCCAGGCCCCCCTGTCCATCACCAAACCCCGGAGTTTACACAAACTCATGTCCATTGAGTCACTGATGCCATCTAACCATCTCATCCTCTGTCATCTCCTTCTCCTCCAGCCTTCATTCTTTCCCAATATCAGGGTCTTTTCAAATGAGTCAGCTCTTCCCATCAGGTGACCAAAGTACTGGAGTTTCAGCTTCAACATCAGTCCTACCAATGAACACCCAGGACTGATATGCTTTAGGATGGGCTGGTTGGATCTCCTTGCAGTCCAAGAGACTCTCAAGGGTCTTCTCCAATGCCATAGTTCAAAAGCATCAATTCTTCAGCACTTAGCTTTCTTTATAGTCCAACTTTCACATCCATACATGACCACTGGAAAAACCATAGCCTACTAGACGGACCTTTGTTGACAAAGTAATGTCTTTGCTTTTTAATATGCTGTCTAGGTTGGTCATAACTTTCCTTCCAAGGAGTAAGTGTCTTTTAATTTCATGGCTGCAGTCACCACCTGCAGTGATTTTGGAGCCCCCAAAAAGTCAGCCACTGTTTCCCCATCTATTTGCCATGAAGTGATGGGACCAGATGCCATGATCTTTGTTTTCTGAATGTTGAGTTTTAAGCCAACTTTTTCACTCTCCTCTTTCACTTTCATCAAGATGCTCTTTAATTCTTCACTTTCTGCCATAAGGGCGGTGTCATCTGCATATCTGAGGTTATTGATATTTCTCCCTGCAATCTTGATTTCAGCTTTTGCTTCATCCAGCCCAGCATTTCTCATGATGTACTCTGCATATAAGTTAAATAAGCAGGGTGACAATATATAGCCTTGACATACTTCTTTTCCTATTTGGAACCAGTCTGTTGTTCTATGTCCAGTTCTAACTATTGCTTCCTGACCTGCATACAGGTTTCTCGGGAGTGAGGTCAGGTGGTCTGGTATTCCCATCTCTTTCAGAATTTTCCACAGTTTCTGTGATCCACACAGTCAAAGGTTTTGGCATAGTCAATAAAGCAGAAATAATGCTTTTTCGATGATCCAGTGAATGTTGGCAATTTGACCTCTGGTTCCTCTGTCTTTTCTAAAACCAACTTGAACATCTGGAAGTTCACAGTTTACGTATTGCTGAAGCCTGGCTTGAAGAATTTTGAGAATTACTTTACTAGCATGTGCGATGAGTGTAGTTGTGCAGTAATTTGAGCATTCTTTGCCTTTACCTTTCTTTGGGAAAAGAAATTACAAACTACCTTGAAAAGGTTAGGGTTGTTGTAAATATGTTTTCTTTTCTTTTTTTTTTTTTTCAGCTTATACTTTTAAAATTTAATCAAAGTCATGTTCTGGGTAAATCCTTCAAGTTTCAATATTCTTCCCCCCCTCCCCCCACCAATAACATCTAGCTGAAGAAGGTAAAGCAGTTTTAATTAGGGTGAAAGAAATGGGGAATTTGTACTTATATAAATAACAGGAAAAAAATGAAAACTATGTTTTTATAGTAAGCTGTAACTTTGAATCATCTCATTATATTTTTCCCTATAGACAGAAATTCCCAGGTGTTTGCTTAAACAAATATTAGATGAAAGGAAAGGCAAATTCAGTTATTTCAGTTGCTTATTTCAGCAACTGAAATTAGCATGATGGAAATGTTCAGGAAGAGATATAATTAGAAACAACAGATGTGTTTTTATATATCGAGTTGCCATATTGTAATCACAGAAATAATCACAATGTCTAAGAAAGTCATATCTTTATCCATTGGTGTTGATGTGAAAACAGCAATACAATATAGACATTTCAGTAATTGGAGTCTTTTCTCCCAAATATGCTATATTAAAAATATAGGTATTTTTTACAAAGTCACCTTGCTTCCCATCAGATTATATTCTTCAAGAACATTCTTCCCACCATGACATGCAGCAAGAAATCTCACTGATGCTGCTCTTTACAAAATCACACTTCCTTCCAGCCTGTTGAGTCGGGTATGAGTTCAGTAAGGGCACTACCTTTCTATTTGGTTAAGTTGAATAATAAATTACATTAAACACTTTTATAAAAATAGTACCTGATCAAGAATACAGAATCCCTGCCAGTGATAATAAAATTGCCAACAATTGTACAGATCATTTATACATTTGATTAAGAATATATTCTACAGTGAATAATCCAACTGTTTGAGATAATAAGGAAACATAAGAACTAGAATACATAAGAATTAATGATTATGATACTTGAAATGTTGGAAGTTTATGCCACAGTTTCCATTCATATTTCTAAATCAACATTTCCCACCTGAGATATTACAACTCTATTGTCACATATACTTATATCTCAAATGGTTTCTACGTAAAGATAGATCTTTCTTCTAGTAACAACTAATATTCTAACAAAACAAATTGTCAACAAAATCAAGCAAGATTTGCCAGTGATGATAATGACAATGAAAGCTAAATGTTATTTTCTCTAAGCAGTGCAACAAAATACTAATTTTACCTTGATGACTTCTAAAATACTTAAGAAATCCTCATCACTCTAATGTTTGTGGTATATGCTTCCTACTGAGTTGATTAATAGATGCTAGATAATAAGATTTGTTCTAAAATGCTATTAGGATAAAGGAATGAGCAGAATGCACTGTTAGGAAGATGACTTCATTCTATCTTTTTGAACTATATTCAGAAGTTTGTAACTTGTTCATTTCTTCTTTTAATTATGTGATCTATTACAGTCAACCTTCTGTCAATAAAAAGTCTTTTTGCTTGGCTTCTATTGTTGTCGTTCAGTCACTAAGCCATGTCTGATTCTTTGCAACCCCATGGACTGCAGAACGTCAAGCTTACCTGTCCTTCACCATCTCCCAGAATTTGCTCAAACTCATGTCCGTTGAGTCGGTGATGCCATTCAACCATCTTATCCTCTGTTATCCCCTTCTCCTGCTGCCTTCAATCTTTCCCAGCATCAGGTGTTTTCCTGATGACTCATCAAGATGAGTCAGCTCTTTGCATCAGATGACCAAAGTATTGGATCTTCAGCATCAGTCCTTCCAATGTATATTCAGGATTGATTTCTTTTAAGATTGACTGGTTTGATCTCCTTGCTGTCCAAGGGACTCTCAAGAATCTTCTATGAGAAGTCTATATATTTACTCACAAGTTCAATATCCAGAGCTGCACTATAAGAAATGTAACTTTCAATTTTCAGGACTAAAATTGTAATATTTTTATAAACTTTTGATTTGAGGACAGTTTCTGATTTATAGAAAAGTTCAAAGATAGCACAAAAAGTTTCCATGTTGTCCACACCCAGTTTACCCTCTTGTCAATACTTTATATTAGTATGGTGCATTGCTCATAATTAATGAAACAATGCTGATACATTATTATTAATTAAAGTCCATACGTTACTCAAATTTCCTTAGTTTGTTACTAAAATTATTTTTCTGTCTCAAGATCTTATGTAGGATATCACATTACATTTTGTTATCTTTTCTCCTTAGGCTCCTCTTAACCATGACAGTTTCTAAAACTTGCCCTATTTCTTATGACTTCAACAATTTCAAGAAGTATTGTTCAAACATTTTGTAGAATACGCCTAGACTGGTATTTTTCTTATAATTATATCTACTGTTATTTTGTAAGGAAGACCATGGAGGTCAAAGTCATCTTTATTGCATCATATCAGAAGTACATACTGTTAACATGATTTAACACTGTTCATGTTAAACTTAACAACCTGTATTGAGATAGAATTTGTCAGGTTTCTCTATTGTACAGTTACTATTTTTTTCTTCTATTCTCTACTGTAGTCTTTGGAACATGGCCATTATGTACAGCCTACCTTGAAAAAGTGGGAAGTTATACTCTACCTCTTGGAGCCTGAATTATGTACATAAATTATTTGAAGACTTTTTGCCCAGAAGATGTGTTTATTTTCCTCAATTACATATTCATCATTGATATGCATTTTATATTTTGGGTTATGCTCCAATACTGTTGTGTGTGAATGTGCATGTGTAGCTCAAATTGTTTTATATTTGGCAACTTGAAACTCTTTCATTTGGTACCTATGTCCCCTTAATATACCTCTACCATTGCTTATGTTTTTTTTTTCTTCAATTGTAATTTTTAGTACTAACTCAATTTCAGGCACTGTGAAATGCTTCAGGCTCATCTTGTACATGCCCTGCCCCAATATTTGTTAAATCAACTATTTCCCCAAGTACTCCTACTTTTTTCCATTTTAAAATGGTATTAGAAACCAAGATATGAACACTTAGTTTATTCTTTGCTACTGAGGAATTATTGCCTATAGATGCTCTCACCTGATTTAACAAGGAAATTTATATGCATATATTAACCCATATATAAGGTTTTCAGGTGGTGCAGTGGTAGAGAATCCATCTGCCAATGGATTCTCTACCTTGCAGGACACACAAGAGACATGCGTTCCCTCCCTGAGTTGGAAAGATCCCCTGAAGAAGGAAATGGCAACCCACTCCAGTATCCTTGACTGGAAAATTCCATGGACAGAGGACCTGATGGACTTCAGTGCATGGGGTCACAAAGAGTCAGGTACAACTGAGCAACTGAGCACACACACACGTATGTATACATACATATGTATGTATACATATCTGTAATTATTTCTCTATGTAACATCTGTTTATGCAAAGGTAAATATGACTTGGTCCTATTGTCTCCAGCTGAGTCCTTTAAGGCATGAATCATTCTAGCCTCCTTCTCTTGCTGAATGTACCCTTCCACTTTAACAGTGAGAAATCCTACCATTTATTTTCGTAATTGTTAAATTTTAGGATACATGTAGAGTGTTTTCAGAATTGTAAATTTGCACTCCCGTGTAAAAAAATTAGTTCATGTACTACTATATAGAGTTATGTACATTTCCCTTTGTTTTTAGTCTCACAGATTCCACTTACTTCCAAAGTTACATAGGTCAGCAACTTTTCCTTCCAACCCCAATACAAGGTTGTTTCTTCTATCTGTAAGACAGTTATCCTTGGTAGCTCAGCTGGTAAACAATCTGCCTGCAATGCAGGAGACCCTGGTTCAGTTTCTGGGTTAGGAAGATCCCCTGGAAAAGGGAATGGCTAACCACTCCAGTATTCTGACCTGAGAATTCCATAGACAAGGGAGCCTGCCAGGCTATAGTCCATGAGGTCACAGAGTTGGACATAACTTGGCAACTTTCACTTATATTCTTTTGCCATGGACAGTACCCCATCATAAGACTCATGCCATCTTCTTTTTTTTTTAATGTACCATAAGATTTTGGAGAAGAAAATAGCAACCACTCCAGTATTCTTGCCTGGGAAATCCTGTGGACTGAGGAGCCTGGTGGGCTGCAGTCCATGGGGTTGCAAGTGTTGGACACGACTTAGTGACTAAACCACCACCAACAACAACACCATAGTAGGGTTTACTCTGAACTAAGTTATGTGAGTATGCATGGGTGTGTGCTAAGCCACTTTAGTCCTGTCTGACTCTGTGTAACCCTATGTACTATAGACCAGCAGGCTCCTCTGTCCATGGAATTCTCCAGGTAATAATACTGGAATGGGTTGCCATGCCCTTTTCCAGGGGATCTTCTCAACCCAAGGATTGAACACCCATCTCCTACGTCTCTTGCATTTACAGGGATTTTCTTTACCACTAGTGCCACCTGGGCAGGGACTCTATGGGGTATAGCCAGTTAACAGTGTTGTGACAGTTTTAAGTGAACAGTCAAGGGACTCAGCCATATGTATACATGTAGCCTTTCTCCCCCAGATACCCTTCCTATTCAGGCTACCACATGACATTGAGCAGAGTTCAATGTGCTACACAATATGTTCTTGTTGGTTATCTATTTTAAATATATCAGTGTGTACATATCCATCTCAAATTCCCTAACTATCCCTCCCCCACAGCAATAAACTTATCTCTGCAGTTTTTCCTTTTCCAGGATGTCATACAAATGGAATCAAGCAGTCTGTAGAATTTTCACATTGACTCCTTTCACTTTACAATATGGATTTAAAATTCATCCATGTCTTTGCACAGCTTGGTAGTCCATTGTTTTGTTTTGTTTTTTAATTGAGAGTATTCCATTGGAAAGTTGTATTATGGTTTGTTTGCATGTTCACCTGAGTGACATCTTGGTTGCTTTGTTTTGAGTGATTATGAATAAAGATGTTATAATTACCTGAAAGCCAGGTTTTTTGTGTGGAAATTGTGTCATATAAGTTGGGTAAATGCCTAGAAGTGCAGTGGTTGGATTGTATAGTGGAGCTCAGGTTAGCATTTTTAAAAACTGCCAAGTTGTCTTCCAAAGTGAATGTTGTGAATTACCATCAATAATAAATGAGAGTTCTTCAGTAGTAATTGGTTTTATCCATTTATTGAATTTTAGCCATTCTACTGAAAGATGACACATGAGCAAGAGCTAAAATTGAGAAAGATGAGAAGAGCTGCAATGAATTTCTATGTACTACTCAATCTTACTATTTCTCCACTTCTAGATCATGTATGGGCACTGGGATTGGGTAAAAGGCTTGTGTTAGCATTTTAAACTGTGTTCTTTTAAAGTGTCTTGAGTATTCTTCCCTTAAGGGAAATTGTCACTGTGGTTTTTTTCAGTGTGGGCTTCAGTCATTTACCTTGTTCAAATAGCCCCTCTATCTCTGTCAGAATTCCTTCATTAATTTCCTTAGAATCCCTGATCTCAGTCTCCAAAGCCCTTTACATTTTTTCCAGAGAAGTTCTGGGTTTTGATCTGCCATTGCACTTCCAGGTCATACCCAGAGGGTTTCTTTACACAACCAAGCAAGTCCAAGGGGATTCAGAGAAATCTCTTTTAGAGATCTTGTGGTTAACCTTTTATTTAATAATTTTGTTTTGTTTTATTTCTACCACATATGGAATCACACACATTGCCCTGTAGGGCACTTACATAGCCACCCAAATCTGCAACAGGCTTGGCCCATCCTAAGACTTCTCAGTCTAGCGTGAAAGGAATTCTTAAGTGAGAGTGGGAAGTGCAGAGACTGAAATGGCTCTCCGGGGAAAGAAAGGGGAAACTGGTTGATCCATAGAAGGTGATAATAAAATTTAGAATTGGCCATATTTACAAATAATGACTATTCATTTTGTTATTGATTTAGTTGCTAAGTCTTGTCTGACTCTCGTGAGCCCATGGACTGTAGCCTGAAAGAATCCCCTGTCCATGGGATTTTGCAGGCAGGGATTCTGCAGTGGGTTGCCATTTCCTTCTCCAGAGGATCTTCCTGACCCAGGTATTGAACCCTGGTCTCCTGCATTGCAGGCGGATTCTTTACCAACTGAGCTATCAGTGATGGTGCTCCTGATTATTAGCGAAACATTACATCTTCTCCAGGGAGTGTCTGTGGCTCTGAACTTTTAGGAGATAAGTGTGCTTCTGGAGGCAGCTAGAATAAGAAAGAGTCACAAAGCTGTATAATGAGCCCCCAAGTATCTTTGGTTCTGAAAAATCTGTTGGGCCAGTTCTGCCCAGTCTCATTTCCTTTGAGATGTCCATGAATGAGATCCAGACCTTCTTTGCAGGGGGTTCCTATGATAACAAAGTTGGTTAGAATGTCAGTTTATTTATTGATAAAATGGTTAATCCTCAAGGACAGCACTGACTATCCTTTATCTTTAAGGTGTTGTACATAGTTTGAGTATTAACAGATTATACACTTTGTTAGTATATTTTTCTATTATTTTTTAAATCATAAAAATTCCAGATATTTGATAAATAGTATTAAGTTAAAATATATGCAAATATGATTTTTTCTCGCTTTTATTTGCTTTTGGTAACACTTTGTGTCTTTCTACTCTTGATTAACACACCCATCTTTTTTCTCCTCCTTGACCCAGCTTTGAATGTAAAAATACTCCCTATTTGTAGGATATATGATTATCTATGACCATTTTAAAAGGAAGAAAAATCACATAACATTCTATTTTCCTCAACATTAATTTTTATTTAGTGATAAATGGACATGCTTATAAATGAAAAAATTTCAAATATGGCAAGTTCATAGAAACTTTGCTTTTCTTTTTCTAATCATTCAATTCTGTCATCCTGTCACCACTAAAAATTTTCATCTTTAGAACTTAATTACCAAGGTCAATTTCTAACAATTCCTTTATTCTGTCACTATGAAAAAAAGAGCCATTTGAGTAGAAGCCCTGATTAAAAATGAAGCAGTCATATAAATTGAACAGGTGACATTCTTTTCAAGGCTTATATTTTATTTTTATTAGCAGAAATTGTGTTTCATATAATTAATAGGAAGTTTTTACTGGGTTAAGAAGGAGAAACAAAGAGTTTTAATTATGATGCATAGAAATGTGTATTTATATTTGGCAAGAATTAATAACTTCTAAATTCTAAATTTGTTTCAATGCCAGTATGTATCACATATCCTAGACTAAATCAGAGTTTTTCTGAAATTTTGTGGAAATTCAGACTTTCAAGGTGACTTATTTTCTATCCTTCCAATCATTTATCCTTCATTCTCAATTAAAAATATTTTCTATCCGTTCATAGTTATCTGAAAGTTGAATTACATATTCTGTTTTCTTTAAATGCTTGACAGGTGTCATGTAAATTTTATGTAAGCTTCATTCTCATGTTATTTAAGAAAAGTTATGTCTGTAAAAAGCTTGAAAGTAAAATATACTTATTTATAACTTTACAGGTAAGTATTGAAGAAGATAATATATACGTTGTTGTTTTTACTTATTCATCTTAGATTTTTTTAAACTGAGGTATAATGACATACATTATATTATTTCCTAGTGTGCAATGTAATGATTTGGTATTTGTATATACTGCAAAATTATCACTGCAATAAGTCCAGTTAATATCCATCACCATACACAGGTCAATAGATCATGTCTCACTCTTACCCTTACTGTTGCATGAGGGGTAGACAAGTTTGGTCCTAGTCATACCTCTATTCCAGTCCATAATCTTCTCTCATGTTGCTTCCTTTGACTGAAATGGTCTTACTCACCTGCCTTTGCTGAACCAGGTCCTATTCCTTTAAATTGCTACTTGTGGTAGACGGAATAATGGCCACACAAAGAGAACAACAGACTGGTTCCAAATAGGAAAGGGAGTACATCAAAGCTGTATATTGCCAGCCTGCTTATTTAACTTATATGCAGGGTATATCATGAGAAACACTGGGCTGGATGAAGCACAAGATGGCATCAAGATTGCTGGGAGAAATAGCAATAACCTCAGATATGCAGATGACACCACCCTTATGGCAGAAAGTTAAGAAGAGCTAAAGAGCCTGTTGATGAAAGTGAAAGAGGAGAGTGAAAAAGTTGGCTTAAAGCTCAGCATTCAGAAAACTAAGATCATGGCATCTGGTCCCATCTGCTGCTGCTGCTGCTGCTAAGTCGCTTCAGTCATGTCTGACTCTGTGCGACCCCAGAGACGGCAGCCCACAGGCTCCCCCGTCCCTGGGATTCTCCAGGCAAGAACACTGCAGTGGGTTGCCATTTTCTTCTCCAATGCATGAAAGTGAAAAGTGAAAGTGAAGTCGCTCAGTCGTGTCCAACTCCTAGTGACTCCATGGACTGCAGCCCACCAGGCCCCTCCATCCATGGGATTTTCCAGGCAAGAGTACTGGAGTGGGGTGCCATTGCCTTCTCCGCTGATCCCATCACTTCATGGCAAATAGATGGGGAAACAATGGAAACAGTGATGGACTTTTTATTTTTGGGGCTCCAAAATCACTGCAGATGGTGATTGCAGCCATGAAATTAAAAGACACTTACTCCTTGGAAGAAAAATTATGACCAACATAGACAGCATATTAAAAAGCAGAGACATTACTTTACCAACAAAGATCCACCCAGTCAGGGCAATGTTTTTTCCAGTACTTATGTATGGATCTGAGAGTTGAACTGTAAAGAAAGCTGAGTGCTGAAGAATTGATGCTTTTGAACTATGGTGTTGGAGAAGACCCTTGAGAGTCCCTTGGATGCAAGGAGATCCAACCAGTCCATCCTAAATGAAATCAATTCTGAATATTCATTGGAAGGACTAATGTTGAAGCTGAAACTCCAATACTTTGGCCACCTGATGTGAAGAACTGACTCATTTGAAAGGACCCTGATGCTGGGAAAGATTGAGGGCAGGCAGAGAAGGGGACGACAGAGGATGAGATGGTTGGATGGCATCACAGACTCAACAGACATAAGTTGGGTGGACTCTGGGAGTTGGTGATGGACAGGAAGGCCTGGCATGCTGCAGTCCATTGGGTTGCAAAGAGTCAGACATGACTGAGTGACTAAACTAAACTGAACTGAACTGAAAGATGCCTAAATCCTAACCCTTAAACCTGTGACCATTAGATTACATGGCCAATGAGAACTAAAGTTGCAGATGGATGTAAGTTTGATAATAAGCTGATCTTGATATAGATAGATGATCCCAGATTATTTAGATATGTTCAATGGAATTTCGGAACATCTTAAAAGTACTGAAGGGAGGCAGAAGAGAGGAAACCACAGTGATGGCAATATGAGAACAGTGTAACAACCATAGTTTCTGCCTTTGAATATAGAGGAAGGAGACCACAAACAAAGGAATGTGGGTGATTTCTAGAGACTGAAAAAGGAAACAAATTGCCCCCAGAAGGAGTGCAACCCTGAAAATCTTGACTTTAGCCCAGTGAGATCCATATTGGACTTCTGGTCTCCAGAACTGTAAGATGATAAATTTGTGCTATCTCAAACTACTGAGTTTATGGCAATAGTAATCTAGTATAATACCAAAATGGTCTTAAATGGAACTTCCTTAAATATTTCTGGAACATCTAGAATAGTTCTCTTTGTTCTACTTCATAGTAGTTTTCTTAAATTTAATTGGATAAATATCCTTTAGTTAATGTTTGTTACCTGTTTGACAATGTGAGCTCAATGAAGACAGGGATTACATACATTGTATCCTAGGAATATTCTCAGTGCTTAACATAGGACTTGCCTCAATCAGCGCTTCCTTGAGTGTGTGTGTGTGTGTGTGTGCGCACGCACGCGTGTGCACACATGCCCATTCATGTCCAACTCTTCATGACGCTATGGGCTGTAGCCCAGCAGGCTCCTCTGTCCATGGGATCTCTCAGGCAAGAATACTGGAGTGAGTTGCCATTTCCTCCTCCAGGGGATCTTCTGGATCCAGGGATCGAATCTGTGTCTCCTGCACTGAAGGAAGATTCTTTGCCACTTGAGCATCAGAGAAGCCCCAATAAGTGCTTGATAAATACTTACTAGATAGGATTTTTTAATTTTAAATAAGAAATTGACTAAGGTTTGTCCATCTATGATTATCAAGAACCAATCTAGGGAAAACTAATTTTGAATTTTTTTTAATGTGGACCATGTTTGAAGTCTTTATTGAATGAGTTACAACATTGTTTCTGTTTTGTGTTTTAGTTTTTTGGCTCCAAGACATGTGGGATCTTATCTCCCCAACCAGGGATCAAATCCACACCCCCTGAATTAGAAGATGAAGTCAGAACCACTGGAGCATCAGAGAAGTTCCAGGCCCCTGATTTCTTTATGCAAATATTTTAAGAAAGGGATCTCAAGAGAGTAAACATACTTTGCCCAGGAGAGAACCTAACCAGTGTTAAAATGTCCTCCCTGTCTTCTGTATTTTGAAGGCAGAGTATTCTCCTTCAATCTGAATCCTAATCTATAAGACTATTTACACATAGTCATAAAAATAGATGGGGCCCTAATCCAGAAGAACTGGAACCTGATAGAACAGAATGTAATCCAGTAGCAGAGCAAAAGATGTCTGAGATCTCTCTTACCATGGGTGCACAAAAGAAAGGCCATCTGAGGACAAGAGGGTGGCAATCCACAAGCCATCATGAGGTCTCACTAGAAACCTATTTTGATGGCACCTCAATCTTTCTGCCCACAGAACTATGATCAATTTGTGCTTTCAAGCCACTCAAAAAAAAAAAAAAGAAGAAGAAGAAAGGAAAATATCAAGGTATTCTTTTTTTAAATTTTATTTTATTTTTAAACTTTACAATACTGTATTAGTTTTGCCAAATATCGAAATGAATCCGCTACAGGTATACATGTGTTCCCCATCCTGAACCCTCCTCCCTCCTCCCTCCCCATACCCTCCCTCTGGGTCGTCCCAGTGCACCAGCCCCAAGCATCCAGTATCGTGCATCGAACCTGGACTGGCGACTCGTTTCATACATGATATTATACATGTTTCAATGCTATTCTCCCAAACCTCCCCACTCTCTCCCTCTCCCACAGAGTCCATAAGACTGATCTATACATCAGTGTCTCTTTTGCTGTCTTGTACATAGGGTTATTGTTACCATCTTTCTAAATTCCATATATATGCGTTAGTATACTGTATTGGTGTTTTTCTTTCTGGCTTACTTCACTCTGTATAATAGGTTCCAGTTTCATCCATCTCATTAGAACTGATTCAAATGTATTCTTTTTAATGGCTGAGTAATACTCCATTGTGTATATGTACCACAGCTTTCTTATCCATTCATCTGCTGATGGGCATCTAGGTTGCTTCCATGTTCTGGCTATTATAAACAGTGCTGCGATGAACATTGGGGTACACGTGTCTCTTTCCCTTCTGGTTTCCTCAGTGTGTATGCCCAGCAGTGGGATTGCTGGATCATAAGGCAGGTATTCTTAGTATAAATACAGACATTTATTTAAGAATTATCTGGTATAAATTATCTGATATAAAAATTAAAAACCAATAATTTTAAAGTGTATAATATTTTCCATATCACTGCTGCTTCCATGATAGTTCTATGTTCAAGGACTGAAAAGTAATACAAAATAAGAAAAAGAAAAACTTCTTTCTTTACTAACACTTGAAAGTGAAAAGGAATTAGCTCCCGAGATGATTGGAAATACTGTCAGGTCACAGAGGAATACTTGGGGAGTATCCAGGAATTTTAAAAAAAGACATTATCAAATGCCATAAATAATGTTTCCATAAAGCCCTGTCATAGTTCACACTGCCAATGCACTGGCATCTCTTTGTGAAGAATTGGTTCCAAAGTTTCTCAGCATAACCAAATTCCTAGGAAGTATAAGTAAATATCCGAGAGAAGTGGCTGTTGGTGTTGGCAGATTTACTGGGACATCAACCAAATCAATTCAGCAAAGAAGGCTTAACTTACTTACAGAGGGTAATCCTTGCATCTGTTTCTTAGAAAGCTCTATTCTGTTATTTTTGCTTATTGAAATTATTGTCAATCTGTAGATTTCAGTAAATTATTTGAGTTGATTTCAAATAGAGCTTTTATTTATTAGTAGCCTCTATATTACAGTGACCTCTGCGTGCATGCATATGTGCAGTTTCTTCAGTCTTGTACAACTCTTTGCCACCCTATGGATTGTAGCCTTCAAGGCTTTTCTGTCCATTGGATTCTCCAGGCAAGAATAATGGAGTGGGCTGCTGTGCCCTCCTCCAAGAGATCTTCCCAATGCAGGGATGAAACCTGTGTCTCTTACCTCTCCTGCATTGGCAGGAGGTTCTTTACCACTAGCGCCATATGGGAAGCCCATAGTGACCTCTAGCCAAAGTCAGTTTACCAAAACCTATTATCTTTTATGTGAGAAAAGGCAGAAATATTAATTACAGAATTCATACCATTTTATTCTACTTGAAACTCTCATTAGGCATTTAAAAAAGTGACTTGTGACTCAAAAGTAAGATATCTTATTTGTTAATGAAGCCAGATATTAAGAGGATACCAAGAAATTATGTTTTAATACTCTGAATTAATTAATTGAATAAATATGGCTAGGCATTTATTATGACTTGTGTGTTCTACTGGAGTCTTAGTGGAACTGATGGTCAAATAAATCTGTGTGATATAGTAGAAACCATGATAAATGAATACAAATACACATAGTTCATTAAAACACAGAAAAGAGAAATAATTCCCTGAGGAGAGAAGCATCTTAAAGAAGAAGAATTGAGCTAAGTCTTAAAAATTAGGTAGAAAAATGCTGTCTTGTGTTTGGTTTGAATACGCCAGAAAGAGTGCTTTATTTACTTGTAGTGTTTATTACAAAACAAATATAAGATCCAGCAGTTTAAAGATTTTTTACTAGCAAAACACCTCTACTGTATATATAGTATATATACATTGTACTGTTACTATAGTGTTTGCAAATGACATGAAAGAGAATATGGACCCCACATGTGGGGTTTTCCTTGGGCCCTGATCAAAGTTTAGGTAGTTGAGTGGAGAACTTCCTGTATCAGAGGGACAAGCTATGGGTAGAGGCAGCCTTCTGCATCATTGTGAGCCACCAATGCTGTAAGGAGATGATGGCCAAAGAGTCATCCCACTGGGCCTGCTGCCCTCCCTACAGCAGGGCTGAGAGGGCTTCCCAAAGGACGGAGTCTCCCATCCTCAGGCCCAGCCTTCCGTCAACCCCATTGTTCCCTCTGTGGTGTGTACTCTCACAACAGCTACTGAGGCCATCACACTTGACCCCTGCCCGCTTCATCCAAGAGCCCGTCCCTAAACCCTCTCTCCAAGCTAATCTCTCAGTGACTGCAGATCCCTGGGGTCGGAGCTTCTTCATCATCCTGTCCCCTATCCCAGCTGCAACTGGATCCAGGCACCTATACCCTTCACCTTCCTCCAAAGTGCCCCAATGTTCTGAAGAAACTCACAGAGTGAGTGCTGACCCAATGCTCTATTGACTCAACTCTCCTTCCAACTACCCCAACCCTGCAATCTTATTGGCCTCAGGCTGGCAGTGCTGCCCATGGCCCCGCCCCCTCCTCCAAAAGCAACTTATACTCAACTCTGACCCTGGTCCCCTCTAATAAGCTCATGTCTACAAGACACCAATGGTGAAAAAAACTATATACACATGTAAATTATTATATATGATTTTACACAGATATAAGAAATGTTTTATATTTTAAAGTAAGAAAAGTTTCTACAAAATGCACATGGCTTATAATAAGATTAAGGTTCTCACTACAAGTTAGAATGTAGAAATTAAATTTATAAGAAACCAGCACTCTCAGTCAGGTAAGTATAAAATCTTTACAGAGTTTTTTTTGGTTTTGGTGGTGGCACTTTTTGTTCATTTGTTTTGCTTTGCTTTGTTTTTTTACCATACTAAGAAAAGTAAATTAACTTGTGGCAGGAAGTCTTTCAGATGTTCACTAATGATCCCCTGGATCTTGGCATTCTCTGAATGTGAAATATTGGCCCTTTGAATGTTGTGCATGGGTCAAGGAAGATAATAAAAATCCCCTTAGTCATTTTAGATTTTCAATGACTGCATTGCAATAGCATTCCAAGTCTGCATACCAGGTAGAGGGATAGTTCCAGTGTCCAAAAGCTAGGGAAAGGGCAGAAGAAATTGAACCAAATGATCAAAAGAAAACATCCCCAGAGAAAAAAGGCTGGCAGTTGGGAGCAAAGTGAGACCACTCATGATTGGGAAAACTAGAGGTAGTTTAGAAAAATACAAAGGGATAGCTAACATCTCTATAAATCTTAGAGTCAAAGCCTTGACAAACGAAAGTCTACACTGTACTCTCAAAATATCTGATGATAATTGTGAGCTAAGTCTAACTAAATTTGTAGCCAAGCCAATGCACAGTTCAATTACAGAACACTCAATCACCACTCTCACACACACACTAATGGTCTTGTGGAAGGTAGGTTTGCCCTTTTCTGGAGGTAAGTATTATTTACTTTAGTTGATGGGCTTCCCTGGTGGCTTAGCGGTAAAGAATCCACCTGCAATGCAGTAGGCCCAGTTCAATCCCTAGGTTGGAAAGATCCCCTGGAGGAGGGCATGGCAACCCACTTCAGTATTCTTGCTTGGAGAATCCCATGGATGAAGGAGCCTGGCAGGCTACAGTTCATGGGGTCTTAAAGATTTGGACACTACCGATGAAAGTGAAAGAGGAGAGTGAAAATTTTGGCTTAAAGCTCAATATTCAGAAAACTAAGATCATGGCATCTGGTCCCATCACTTCATGGGAAATAGATGGGGAAACAGTAGAAACAGTGGCAGACTTTATTTTGGGGGGCTCCAAAATCACTGCAGATGGTGACTGCAGCCATGAAATTAAAAGACACTTACTCCTTGGAAGGAAAGTTATGATTAACCTAGATAGCATATTCAAAAACAGAGACATTACTTTGCCAACAAAGGTCCGTCTAGTCAAGGCTATGGTCTTTCCAGTGGTCACGTATGGATGGGCTGTTAAGAAAGCTAAGTGCCGAAGAATTGATGCTTTTGAACTGTGGTGTTGGAGAAGACTCTTGAGAGTCCCTTGGACTGCAAGGAGATCCAACCAGTCCATTCTGAAGGAGATCAGCCCTGGGATTTCTTTGGAAGGAATGATGCTAAAGCTGAAACTCCAGTACATTGGCCACCTCATGCGAAGAGTTGACTCATTGGAAAAGACTCTGATGCTGGGAGGGATGGGGGGCAGGAGGAGAAGGGGACGACAGAGGATGAGATGGCTGGATGGCATCACTGACTCGATGGACGTGAGTTTGAGTGAACTCTGGGAGTTGGTGATGGACAGGGAGGCCTGGCGTGCTGCGATTCATGGGGTCGCAAAGAGTCGGACAGGACTAGCGACTGAACTGAACTGAACTGAAGTGACTAACAACGCACGCACCCACTTTAGTTGATACTTTATTTTTACACACAGTGAATGTCATACAACCAAAAATTATAATCTATTATCAATAATATCTACAACAAGCAAAGCACATCATTCAGATATCTAATACTTCAGTGAAAGTGTTAGTAGCTCAGTCATGCACAACTCTTTGTGACCCCATGGACTCTGGCCTCTGTCCGTGGAATTCTTGAGGCAAGAATACTGGAGTGGGTACCCATTCATTCCCTTTTCCAGAGGATCTTCCTGACCCAGGGATGGAACACAGGTCTCCTACATTGCAGGCAAATTCTTTACCCTCTGAGCCAATAGAAAAGCCCAATAATTCAGTATTCTCTTTCAAATACAGATAAATGTTATATCTATGACTTTGAATAAACAAAGTCATACATATTTGGTATATTGAAATTCTCTCAGTTAATATAAAAGTACATTAATTATTACATTAAACAATGTAGTATTTTTAAATAGTTAAATAATTAGGGTAATAGATTTTAATTAAAGAGGGGATTATGAGACAGTGTGTTGAGAATTATCTTACTTTTTGAGCTAATAAATATTTTTGCGTTTAAACAATACCAATCAGAATAATAGAGATGAGAGTACTATCATCTTTGCAGAAACTCTACAACAGATAAGGGAAAAAAAAGGAAAAAAAAATCCAAAAGAATCTATAGAACAAGTCAAAACATAAGAATAATAAATGTTTTTCTTGAGTCAAAAATAAATAAATAAATTTAATATTTAATGCCTTATTTCAAAAACTGAAAAAATCAATGATCTTGTACTTCATTTAGACAGAATATAAAACTATTGAGTGTAAAAAAAATAAGAACATTAAAGAATTAGGAACACATTACAGACAGACTATTTTCTTCAACATAAACTGAAAGAGAAGAAATTATCAGTCCTTTACAATAATGTCAAACATTTAACATTTCACTACAAATATTAAATAATACAACTTTAATAATAGGGATGATTATAATAAAACTTTAGATTAATCCCCCACTCTTAGGAATTTTTCTATAAAAGTGATAGGTAACTTCAGCCTGGGCTCTGGGTAAATATTGATTTTAGTCAGAAACCAGTTGGTTTTCAGACAAATAATGGATTCATTAACCCTCTAAACTAGCAATCTTATTTTATAAAACTTCATTTTTTTTTGTTTTTTGTGTTTTTTGTTTTTTTCTGAAAAATGGAGACATTTTTTCACTTCTGGAAATTAGCAGAGAGTGGCCCTCCTCATTCCTCTGGAGCCATTGGTGGCAGCTCCTGTCTTGCAGCTTCTGTGTGACATTCCCCTTTCCTCTCCTTTTCCTGAACCAAGACTGCCCTGCAGCTTACCTTGACTGATACTGATTTCTTCCATCCTGTAAGTCCCTGGAAGGTGCTACTTGCTGGCATTTGAAAAATAAACACACAACTAGACTATTAACATACTTTTTTTCTAGGGTGATTTTTACAAGACTACATTTTAAAGAGCCTTTGTAAAAGCAATGCATGTGTCTAATTATTAGTAACAAATGCCATGCACTTAGCAAATTGAAAACGTTAATGAATTAACTGAAGAATCCAAAGCTGAGTTCCTTGTTGCTCCTTCTATATGTTTTATAGAACACTATTATAGAGTACCAATCAATTGAGAAAGTGATTCAAGTCAGAAGTGCTAGCTTATTCATAGGAATATTATTAAATCAATTAACCTACTAATGGCATCTGCCAGTTCATTTTCAAGAAAGGTTCAGTAGCAATAAAATTAAACTACAATCATAAATTTTTCTCTGGTTCAGGTATTGAAGGAAGAAAAATATTAATGTTTTTTAATTTTGTTTTTAACGTTAGTCAGATTGTTTCAAGAAGCTCAGAAATGAATTACGCTATCAAATGAGAAATCTATTTTGAAGTGTTTCCCAGTAAGTGAAAGTTATTTTTATGTAAACTTTTTTTTTTTTTAATTGCTGAAAGTGCAATTACCTTTACACATGACCTTCTGTTTAGGGAGAAAATGAAATAAACTCATGCTGCTATCATTTTATATCATGGTTCTTCTGCCTGATTTTCCCTCACCAGCTTATCTCCAGTACTCTCAGTCAGTTCAGTCATTCAGTCATGTCCAACTCTTTGCCACCCATAGACTGCATCACACCAGGCTTCCCTGTCCATCACCAACTCCCAGAGCTTGCTCAAACTCATGTCTATCTAGTACTCTAAACGGTCGAAATTACCATCTCTTAGGAAGATGGGTCAGAATAGAGAATGTTTGAAAGCAGTGCATTAAGAATGGAAAAAACATTTAGATGTATTTATTTAAGGTTTAGTGAAACTGACACTGAACTAGTTAGAAAATGTGAAAGATTTCGGAAATAGTTAAAACATAGTCTTCCCTTAGGAGAAATTGGCATTCTTTCTGATGAGTCAGAGCATATATTAACATCATTAGGAAAATAATGCATTTTTGTTATATTTGTATGGGAAAATATAGGTTCCCTGAATACCTAGAAAGCTAAAGAATAGTCCATAATGGATTACTAAATATAAGATAATTTCAAATGTTCACAAAATAACAAGGGAAGGAAAAGAATAAAATCAATTGGTTAATGATGAGAAAAGTCAAGATTACATGGAAAGAATGTTTGCCTCATGATGTCTGAAGTATATTCAGATAGCCTTTTTTTTTAACTTACAAAGAAATCAAAGGAGCAGCTTATGTTGTTGTTGTTTAAAGAATTTGTGGTTTTTGTCTTTCTATCCATCTTTAATGAAATTGCTTCCAGCAACATTGAACTAAAACTAAGAATAAAAAATGTATGTATTCCAGTTCAAAAATAGCTTGCATATAGAACTTTTTACCATGTTGGCAGTAGCAATAAACGAATAAAATGTAAAATTTGGACCTCATACTAAATAAAGTAAAAAGCAGTCTTATTTCAGTCCATTTGTTGATAATATGGATGACACTGCAAGTTAATAACATGTCAAGGATAAAAACTTCACATTTCACATTGCTATAAAATCTTATTTTAGAGCTTCTTTTCCTAAAAGAATGGGCTTCCTTTCCTAAAAATGTTTTTTAATGCTTATATGATCATAAGAAAAACCACTGCATCAATTGCTTTTGTTACATCATTAATAATTTATCTTCTTTTTCTAGAATTTTGTTGTCTTATAATTGAGCTTGCTACATTTTAGCTGTACATATTATATGATAATTAGACTTTTAAAAATATTATTGATTCAGATGTTATTCCAGATGAGGTTATGATTTATTAAATTGATAACAGAGGAATATCTGAAATGATACTAAATTATAAAATAGCCCAGTCTTCTAGCTTTAATATTCTAGATGATCATGCTTGGGAGGTTTTGAATGTCATTGTTTGAGACATTCCAAATTATTTGAAATGCTTCACATGAGAGGTATAATAGCTTTGCAGCACTCATGTTCCCATGGCAATTTGTGAAAGAAAACCAAACTCTCCTCTTTCAGTTAAAGCCAATTTAATCCTTTGAATTAAAGAGCTATGTCCAACTTTATAGCTACTGAGAAGTAGAGAAACATGAACTTTTGGAACTCTATCTCAGGATATAATTTTTAGAAGAAAAAGTTGATAAAATACCATTTGTGTAATTTATTTAATCTTCCACAACCATTTTTCAAGGGCATGCAAAAATGTTGAAAATAGGAATTTCAATGTTTATTGTCTGCTTCAAGCCCAGTGAAGACTATAAAGCAAAATGATTAAATACATTTCCTGAGAAATGGAATATTTTTCTCTAATCCCAGAAGTTGCATAAGGAATTTCTTTGTCAAAACTCAAAGCTTGGAAGATAGCGGAGGAGTAGAGAGACATGGAGTACATCTCTCTCCACGAATACATCAGGAATACACCATCAGACCCAGAAGTGCATGCAGAACACCAGCTGAGAGGGGACAGGAGTTCCTGACCAGCAGAAAAGAATATATAGACCCACACAAACTCGGTAGGAGGAAGGAAGTAGGAGGAAAAACAAGTTTCAGTTGGCCTGGACCTGCCCTCGGCCGAGAAGCAGAACTGAAGCAGGGGTCCGATCCCCACATCAGGGCAATTTTCTGATCAGAGGAGAAACACTTAAGGCTGAGAGTGAAACAGCTGATCTGTGGCAGCCTAAATGGAATGAGAATCACACAGTCCTTGTTGCAGCCATACATACCCTGGACAGGACCACTGGTATCCTGGAAGGCACAGCAGCTGGAAGCTAGAGTTTAGGGACTGTGGAGCAATCCTAGGGCAAGGGCTGCTGTTGTCTGTGGAGAGATAGATTGAGGGGATGTGAGGGAGAAGATCATGGTAGGAAATGTCAGTGGAGGAAAGCCCGGTAGCCATGGAAGCAAGGCGATGCTGCTGAGTCACGCATGGGGGTGAAGCCATCACCATAGCCTCTCTCTCCCCACACACCAACATTGGCAGCTGAAAAGTAGACAGGGTGGCCAATCAAACACCTGACACATGAACTACAGAGTAGGATCCCACGTAGGGTGACCCTTTAAGTGCCTGACACACTGATCTATAGAGTAGGACCCCAACCAGGGTGGCCCCTCTTATGTCTCTGACACGCTGAACAACAGAGAAGGACCCCAGGCCAGGGAGCCTTCTAAATAACTGAACCAATGGAGTTTTGAAGAAAGACTGGCCAAAGAGCCCTTCTGATTGCCAGGTACAAGAGGCTCAAAAAGAGACTCTTATAGGGCCATAACTCCTGTGGTGAAGGCAGTCCATGTCCCTACACACTTGGCATCGCCAGGGTCCCCACAGGCCAAGCAACTGCGCCAACTTCTCGTTCAACTCTCACTGGGGCAGAACTGCCACAGGCATAAAAAGTCTTGTGGCTATACGTGCAGGGTTGCTTTGGTCGTGTCTGACTCTTTGCAACCCTGTAGGCTGTGGCCCACCAGGCTTTTCTGTCACGGACAGGGGTTTCTCCAGGCAAGAAAACTGGAACGCATTGGCCAACACTGGTTGCTATTCCCTTCTTGAGCTCTATATTTCCTGCTTCCCTAGCTGCCAATTCCCCTGAGCACCTGGTGCTGCCAGAACCCTGCAGTCCAAGCAGCTGCACCACCTCCATACCTGGCCCTCACAGGGGCAAACCCAAGTCCTCCAGGGCAGCCTCAGGAGTAAACCCCATTGGATGACCCACATGCAGAGGTTGAAATAAAACCACAATTGAAACCCAGGGGCAGTGTGACTAAAGAAGAAAACCCAAAACATTCCTACCATGCTGGAGTCCAGGTCCAGCAGCCAGGGAATCAGCCTGAAGGGATGGGCGGTGTCGGCGAGTATTGATGCAGCCTCTCATTCATATTTCTTGGACTGCATATTTATTTCAAGCTTAAGATTCTCTTTTATACTTTTACAAAAGCATTAGGTCAGAGGTTTGACATTTTCAGTTCCCCCTGACCCAGGTTTGTTGTCTCCATAAATCATTGTTGCCCGTCAAAAGGAGTTCCTGCCTCAGCAATTCTCTTATGTACTTCTTCTCATGTGTCCTTGTGAATACATCATAACTCATGCTAATGTCTGGGCTGCATACCACATTCCTCAGTTTATTTCTTATCTTTCAAAATCCTGTTTGCCCCTAGTATCCTGAGCTCACTTTCTCTAAAAAGGCTTCTAACCACTAATATCTCCAAAATTCCTAATCTTTATAAGCTATAGTAAAATATGCTAACATTACAACATTCCTTAAGTCTTTAGCTTCTAACTATTTTAATTATTCCTAAGCCCTAAGTTCAGCAAACTCCTTTAGGCCATAAACATTTCCCTCACAAATAGGTTTCAGATAGCAATCCCTCCCATGGCCTCAAGCTGCGGCCTATGTGCTCATCATGGAACACTCTTTTGTAAAGGTCCTTGAATGAATGTCAATGATTAACTTTATGAATTATTCTCTGAGCACAGCTGCTGAAGACTTTGTGCCTTCTCATGCTCCTCTCAAGAACAATAAGCACCTTAATATTCTTTTCAGTCAACTCAGCCTAGGAGAGGAAAAAACAAATCAGAATCACAAGGCCTAACTCCTTCATCCCGGGTCCGTACCTGCCGGACAAGGAGAGGGAGTTGGGGCCATGCCTTCATTTTGTCAGTAATGCCTAACACAGCTCCCAACACTACCAGCTGTTCAAGTTGTAGATTAAATCCACAGGATCAACTCGGCAGACTCTATGCCTATGGAATGTATCATTGAGAGCTCCCTCAAAAGAAAAATGCACTGGTTCTGATAGCTGTGGACACTGGAGGCAAGAACACAGAGTAGGACCAGATTAGAATCTGAGCTGCCCCCCACAACAGGTCCAGAGATCAGCACAGTGTTGGAGGGCATCCTAGGGAGGTGAGGTGACCTGTGACTCCCAGCGAGGGAAAGGTCTCTGATAGCAGTAACTCAAGAAAGGCATTTATTATTCTCATGTTTTGACTTGCTCTGTAGATTCTTTTGGATTTTTTTTTTCTTTTTTTCCCTCTTTTGTTGTAGTTGTCGATTTTATTGACTCTATGAAATCTAATTAAGCATTTAAGCTTTTTTTTTTTCTAAGTCACATTGTTTTGTTGTTATTATAAACCTCTACCCCTACGTTGGGCTTTTGCTGTTCTGGGGAGTTTTCCTTTTTTTCTCTCTTGCTCTCTCTTTTTAATTTTAATTTTTTAAACCTATTGTTATTTTTTCTACATTTATTTGTTTGTTTGCTTTTCCTACTGTTCTTTTCTCCTTGCAGTTAATCTTTAATGTATAAAGATCTTCTTTATCTACCCCTATTTAACTTTGCATATCTATTCTTTCTTTTTTTTTCTTTCTCTCCTTTCCTCTCAACTTATTTGTTAGTTTTATTTTCATTGCTTTATTCCCCAATTGGCACCTTGCTTTAGTTTTGTTTTCCAGTTTGTGCTTTGGTTAGTTTTGTTCTGGTAGACATAATTTTTGGTTTCTTCTGTTCACTAGATCAATCTATTGTACTTCATTTTCATTGGAATGTTTTGATTTCACTTATGGGTGTATATGTATATGTGTATATTCAGTCACATTTTTTAGTGTTGTTATAAACCTCTGCCTCTATATTGGGCTTTTGCTGTTCTGGGGAGTTTTCTTTCTTTTTTTTTTTCCCTCTCTCTCTCTCTTTTTTTAAATTTTAATTTTTTAAACCTATTATATTTTTTCTACATTTATCCCTTTGTTTGCCTTTCCTACTGCTCTTTTCCCCTTGCAGTTAATCATTAATGTATATAAATCTCCTTCATCTACCTCTATTTAACTTTGCATATCTATCCTTTCATTCTTTTCTTTCTATCCTTTCCTCTCAACATATTTTTTAGTTTTGTTTTCACTGCTTAATTCCCCCATTGGCACCTTGCTTCAGTCTTACTTTCCAGTCTATGCTTTAGTTAGTTTTGTTCTGGTAGATGTAATTTTTGGTTTCCTTTGTTCATCAGGTCAATCTCTTATACTTTATTTTGTTGTAGTGTTTTGATTTTGCTTATGGGTGTATATATGAATATTCACTCACACTTTTTACTGTTGTTATAAACCTCTGCATCTACATTGGGCTTTTGCAGTTCTGTGGAGTTTTCTGTTTCTTTTCTTTTTTCTTTCTTTTTCCATTTTTTTATTTTCTCTTTTTTATAATTTTGCTTTTAATTTTTCAAACCTATTATATTTTCTCTACATTTATTCCTTTGTTTGCTTTTCCTACTGTTCTTTTCCCCTGGGAGTCAATCTTTAATGTATATAAATCTTCATCTACCTCTATTTAACTTTGCATATCTATTCCTTCTTTCTTTTCCTTTGAACATATTTGTTAGTTTTGTTTTCATTGCTGTATTCCCCACTTGGCACCTTCCTTTAGCTTTGTTTTCCCATGTTGTGCCTTAGTTAGTTTTGTTCTCAGCTGGAAAATATAATTTTTTATTTCTTTTGTTCACCAGGTCAATCTATTCTACTTTATTTTAATTGGACTGTTTTGACTTTGCTCAAGGGTGTATATGTATACGTGTATATTTCATTTTTAATTATTATTTGCCTGATTTTGTAACTGTAATTTGACTGGGGTTCATCTTTGGTTTCTTGTTTTTGGATATTTATTTTAATCTCACTTAATGTCATAGCAAACCAATTGTGGAAAATTCATTCCCGACAAGAGTTTAAGACCTGAACCTTTGGAGTAGGAGCACTGAATCCAAGTCCCTAGATTACCAGAGAACTAACCCTCAGTTCGGAGAAGGCGATGGCAACCCACTCCAGTACTCTTGCCTGGAAAATCCCATGGATGGAGGGGCCTGGTGGGCTGCAGTCCATGGGGTCGCTAAGAGTCAGACACGACTGAGTGACTTCACTCTCACTTTTCACTTTCCTACATTGGAGAACGAAATGGCAACTCACTCCAGTGCTCTTGCCTGGAGAATCCCAGGGACGGGAGAGCCTCGTGGGCTGACGTCTCTGGGGTCACACAGAGTCGGACACGACTGAAGTGACTTAGTAGCAGTAGCAGCAGCAACCCTCAGTTCAGTTCAGTTCAATCGCTCAGTCATGTCCGACTCTTTGCGACCACATGAATCGCAGCACGCCAGGCTTCCCTGTCCATCACTAACTCCCAGAGTTCACTCAAACTCACGTCCATCGAGTTGGTGATGCCATCCAGCCATCTCATCCTCTGTCGTCCCCTTCTCCTCCTGCCCCCCATCCCTCCCAGCATCAGAGTCTTTTCCAATGAGTCAACTCTTCGCATGAGGTGGCCAAAGTACTGGAGTTTCAGCTTTAGCATCATTCCTTCCAAAGAAATCCCAGGGCTGATCTCCTTCAGAATGGACTGGTTGGATCTCTTTGCAGTCCAAGGGACTCTCAAGAGTCTTCTCCAACACCACAGTTCAAAAGCATCAATTCTTCAGCACTCAGCTTTCTTCACAGTCCAACTCTCATATCCATACATCCCACTGGAAAAATCATAGCCTTGACTAGACAGACCTTTGTTAGCAAAATAATTTCTCTGCTTTTCAATATGCTATCTAGGTTGGTCAAAACTTTTCTTCCAAGAAGTAAGCATCTTTTAATTTCATGGCTGCAGTCACCATCTGCAGTGATTTTGGAGCCCAAACAAATAAAGCCTGACACTGTTTCCACTGTTTCCCCATCTATTTCCTATAAAGTGATGGGACCTGATGCCGTGGTCTTAGTTTTCTGAATGTTGAGCTTTAAGCCAAATTTTTCACTCTCCTCTTTCACTTTCATCAAGAGGCTTTTGAGTTCCTCTTCACTTTCTGCCATAAGGGTGGTGTCATCTGCATATCTGAGGTGTTTGATATTTCTCCCAGCAATCTTGATTCAGTTTGTGCTTCTTCCAGCCCAGTGTTTCTCATGATGTACTCTGCATATATGTTAAATAAGCAGGGTGACAATATACAGCCTTGACAAACTCCTTTTCCTATTTGGAACCAGTCTGTTTTTCCATGTCCAGTTCTAATTGTTGCTTCCTGACCTGCATATAGGTTTCTCAAGAGGCAGGTCAGGTGGTCTGGTATTCCTATCTCTTTCAGAATTTTCCGCAGTTTATTGTGATCACTTAAACTAATGAACATATCATCAAAACAGATATTAATAAGGAAACACAAGTCTTATATGATACATTAGATGAGATGGATCTCACTGATATCTTCAGGACATTCCATTCAAAGGCAGAAGAACATACCTTCTCAAGTGTACATGGAACATTCTCTAGGATAGACCACATCTTGGGTCAAAAATCAAACCTCAGTAAATTTAAGAAAACTGAAATAGTATCAAACAACTTCTCTGAACACAACACTATGAGACTAGATATCAATTACAAGAAAAAACCTGTAAGAAGCACAAACACATGGAGATTAAACAACACATTTCTAAATAGTCAACAGGTTACTGAAGAAATCAAAAGGGAAATTAAAAAATTTATAGAAACAAATGACAATGAAAACACAAAATCTATGGGTTGTAGCAAAAGCAGTTCTAAGAGGGAAGTTTACAACAATACAATCCTATTTCAAGATCAAATAGACAACCTAATTTTACACTTAAAACAACTGGAAAAAGAACATAAAAACCACAAAGAGAGCAGAAGGAAAGAAATCATGATATGAGCAGAAATAAAGGAAAAGGAAATGAAAGGAATACAAGTAAAGATTAATAAAACTAAAAGCTCATTCTTTGAGAAGATAAAATTGGCAAACTTTTACCCAGATTCATCAAGATAAAAAGAGACAAGACTCAAATAAACAAAATTAGAAATGAAAAAGGAGAGGTTACAACAGAGAATATGCCTTGGATCATCAAAAAAGGAAGAGAGTTCCAGAAAAACATCTACTTTTGCATTATGGACTACGCCAAAGTCTTTGACTGTGTGGATCACAACAAACTATGGAAAATTGTTCCAGACCTCCTGACCTGCCTCCTGAGAAATCTGTATGCAGGCTAAGAAGCAACAGTTAGAACTGGACATGGAACAACAGACTGGTTCCAAATCAGGAAAGAATTACATCAAGGCAGTACAAGGCTGTAATTACCCTGCTTATTTAATTTATATGCAGAGTACATCATGAGAAATGCTTGGCTGGATGACACACAAGCTGGAATCAAGATTTCTAGGAGAACTATCAATAACTTCAGATATGCAGATGATACCACCCTTATGGCAGAAAGCAAAGAACTAAAGAGCCTCATGATGAAAGTGAAAGAGGACAGTGAAAAAGTTGGCTTAAAATTCAGCATTCAGAAAGCTAAGATCATGGCACCTAGTCAAATCACTTCATGGCAAATAAATTGGGAAACAATGGAAACAGTGACAGACTTTATTTTGGGAGGCTCCAAAATCACTGCAGATGGTGGCTGCAGCCATGAAATTAAAAGATACTTGCTCCTTGGAAGAAAATCTATGACCAACCTAGACAGCATATTAAAAAGCAGTGACATTACTTTGCCAACAAAAGTCCATCTAGTCAAAGCTATGACTTTTTTAGTTGCCATATATGGATATGAGCGTTGGACTACAAAGAAAGCTGAGCATGAAAGAATTGATGCTTTTGAACTTGGTGTTAAAGAAGACTCTTTAGAGTCCCTTGGACTTCAAGGAGATCCAACTAGTCCATCCTAAAGGAGATCAGTCCTGAATATTCATTGGAAGGACTGATGTTGAAGCTGAAACTTCAATATTTTGGCCACCTGATGCAAAGAACTGACTCATTTGAAAAGACCCTGATGCTGGGAAAGATTGAAGGCAGGAGGAGAAGGAGATGACACAGGATGAGATGGTTTGATGGCATCACTCACTCTATGGACATGAGTTTGAGTAAGCTTTGGGAGTTTGTTATGGACAGGGAAGCCTGGCATGTTGCAATCCAAGGGATCTCAAAGAGTAAGACACAACTGAGAGACTGAACTGAACTGAACTGAAGGAGACTAAAGACCTGTACACAGAAAATTATAAGAAACTAATGAAAGAAATCAAATATGACATAAACAGATGGAGAGATATTCCACTTTCCTGGGTTTAAAGAATCAATATTTTGAAAATGACTATACTATCAAATGAAAACTACAGATTCAGTGAAATCTCTGTCAAATTCCCAATGGCATTTTCCCCAGAACTGGAACAAAAAAAATTTCACAATTCATATGGAAAGACCCCAAAAAGCCAAAGCAGTCTTGACAAAGAAGAATGGACCTGGAGGAATCAACCTCCCTGACTTCAGATTGTGCTACAATGGTACAGTCATCAAGACAGGAAGCATGTACTGGCACAAAAATAGAAATACAGACCAATGGAACAAGATAGAAAACCCAGAAATAAACCCATGCACCTATAGGTACCTTATTTTTTACAAAAGAGGAAAGAATATACAATGGGGCAAAGACAGACTCTTCAGTAGATGGTGCTGGGAAAACTGGACAGCTACATGAAAAACAATGTAATTAGAACACTTCCTAACACCATACACAGAGATAAACTCAAAATGGATTAAAGACCTAAATGTAAGACCAGGACCTATAAAACTCTTAGAGGAAAACATAGGCAGAACATTTGAGGACAAAAATCAAAACTAGATCCTCTATGATCCACCTCCTAAAAAAAATGGAAATGAGAACAAAAGTAAACAAGTGGAACCTGATTAATCTTAAAAGCTTTTGCACATCAAAGGAAACTACAAGCAAGATGAAAAGACAACCTTCAGAATGGGAGAAAATAATAGCAAATGAAACAACTGACAAAGAATTAATTTCCAAAATATACAAGCAGCTCACACAACTCAATGACAGAAAAACAAACAACCCAACCATAAAGTGGGGAAAAGACCTAAACAGACATTTCTCCGAAGAAGACATACAGATGGCTAACAAACACATGAAAAGATGCTCAACATCGCTCATTATTAGAGAAACGCAAACCAAAACCACAACGAGATATCCCCTCAAACGGCTCAGAATGGCCGTCACCGAAAAGTCTGTAAACAATAAATGCTGGAGAGGATGTGGGAAAAAGGAAACTTTCTTGCACTGTTAGTGAAAATGTAAATTGATACAGATACTATGGAAGATGGTATGGAGAGTCCTTAAAAAATTAGGAATAAAACTGCCACATGACCTAGCAATCCCACTCCTAGGCATCTATCCTGAGGAAACCAAAATGGAAAAAGATACATGTATCCCATTGTTCATTGCACTAGCACCATTTACAATAGCTAGAACATGGAAGCAGCCTAGATGTCCATTGATGGATGAGCGGATAAAGAAGTTGTGGTACATATACACAATGGAATATTATTCAGTCGTAGAAAGTAACGCATTTGAGTCAGTTCTAAAGAGGTGGATAACCTAGAATCTATTATAGAGTGAAGTGAGTCAGAAAGAGAAAGGTAAATATTGTATTCTAATGCACATGTACAGAATCTAGAAAATTGGTACTGAAGAGTTTATTTACAGGACAGCAGTGGAGAAACAGACATAGAAAATAGACTTATGGACATGGAGAGAGGGGAGAAAGGGTGACATGTATGGAAAGAGCAACATGGAAACTTACATTACCATAGGTAAAATAGATAGCTAATGGGAATTTGCTGTATGGCTCAGGAAACTCAAACAGTGGCTCTGTATCAACCTAGAGGGGTGGGATGTGGAGGGAGATTGGAGGGAATTTCAAAAGGGAGGGGATATATGTATACCTATGGCTGATTCATGTTGAGGTTTGACAGAAAACAGCAAAATTCTGTAAAGCAATTATCCTTCAATAAAAAATAAGCTAAAAAATATTTTAAAAAATAAATTACAAAGAAAAAAAAAACCTCAAAGCTTCAAATAAATATATAGTTACTTAGAAAGCAGTGGTCCTTTCAAAATTTTGAAACTTGATAATGTCATATAATCTGATATGCACTACTTTCTACCATTTGATAAGTTTAAACCCCCTCTAAGACAAATCTCAGTATATTTCTAGGGCTGTCTTTTATTTATGTATTCATATAGGCAGCATCATTATGAACAAATGGAGCCTCAAGCATTGTGCTAGATTCTGGGGAAGATGAAAAAGAATAACTAAATATTGCCCATGATCTTAGAACTCAGTCACTGGGTGGAGAGAGGCAGATGTGCAAATAGTACTGGCCCTACTGTATGTAAAATCAAATATTGAAACATATTGTAGTACAAAGTAGTGATAGTTCAGCATGTTTTGTGAATGCAAGAAGCTAATTCTGTTAGATGTAGTGATGGAAGCCTTAAAGTTAGAAGGAATATTTGAGCTGGATCTTGAGAGACAAATAGGATTTTATGAATCAGAAAAGGGACAAACATCACAAGCAGCTGAATCTATTTACACAGACACAGAAGAACAAAAAGCATTTCTGGTTTGTAAAAGATCATCAGTAGTGTTAAAGTAGAGGCTGTATTTGAAGGAGTCTGACAGACAGAAGTAGAAAAGCAGAAGGGTCATACAAAGAAAGAACACATATACCAAGTTAAGGGGGTTGCAATTTATTTAATTCATAGTGACTAAGCAGAGGTTTTTCACCTAAAGCTTGTATGGTAAAAATTGTGTTTTAGAAAAAATCATTCTCAGAAGAACATAGAGAGAAAACTAAGACAGCAAGAGATGGCTTATCAAGAGGGCATGTAAAAAGTGGCACTAAACAGTATATAAGATCTAAATGTTAGTATAATAAGGATAGAGAAAAAAAACCTGAATTCAAGTGTTTCTTGGGAAACCGGATGGAGTATAACACTGAAAACAACGAAGAAATATACAGACACAAGAATAGTATAAAAAATGGAGAAGAGGAAGGATAGTGAAATTAGTTTTGGATAGCTTAAGCTTAAATCATCTTAGAGAGACATGAAAGTTATTCAGGGTATCAGAGGTAAGCAAACACTTTCTATATAGGGCCAGACAGTAAAGATTTCTGTTTTTGTGAGCCATGTATAACTCTGGCATTCTGTCATGAAAGCAATCATTGAAGGTAAGTGTATGGATATGTCAGCAAATTTGGAGAACTCAGCAGTGTCCATTATACTGGAAAAGGTCAGAATTCATTCCAGTCCCAAAGAAATATCAACAGTGTCACATATGCAAATGATACCACTCTAACATCAGAAAGTGAAGAGGGACTACAGAGACTCATGATGAGAGTGAAAGAGGAGAGTGAAACACCTGGCTTGGAACTCAACATTCAAAAAACTAAGATCATGGCATCCAGTTCCTTCACTTCATGGCAAATAGAAGGGGGAAAAGTGGAAGCAGTGAGAGACTTGATTTTCTTGGGCTCCAAAATCAATTCTGACAGTGACTGCAACCAGGAAATTAAAAGATACTTGCTCTTTGGAAGAAAAGCTATGCCAAATATAGACAGTGTATTACAAAGGAGATGCATCACTTTGCTAACAAAGGTCCATATAGTCAAAGTTATGATTTTTCCAGTAGCAATGTACAGATGTGAGAGCTGGTCCATAAAAAAGGCTGAGTGCCAAAGAACTGATACTTTTGAATTGTGACACTGAAGAAGATTCTTGAAAACCCCTTAGACTACAAGGAGATCAAATCAGTCAATTCTAAAGAAAAATCAACCCTTAATAGGATTGATGCTAAAGCTGAAGCTCCAAAACTTTGGCCACCTGATGCAAAGAGCCAACTCACTGGAAAAGGCCCTCATGCCGGGAAAAATTGAAGGCAAAAGGAGAAGGGGGCAGCAGATGATGAGATGGGTAGATAGCATCACTGACTCAATGGAAATGAACTTGTGCAAACTCCAGCAGATAGTAAAGGACAGAGGAGCCTGGTGTGGGTTCCCTTAAATATATGATAGGAAATAAATGCAGGCAGGGGGATTATTGAGGGATGCCCTTTGGGTGACGAATATAAATAAGTAAAGAATGTAGGCTTGAGCTGAAGTAGAACTTGAACCTGGGATGTGCAGGCAATCTGCAGGTAACAGTTTAACAAGTCCTACAGAAAAAAAAAAAAAAATCCTTGATTTGTAGCATTTGCTGATATTTATGATGTATTTAATTCTTTCAAGCTATCAACATAAACTCACTGAACAGGAAATTGGGAAAGTGGAAGTGTTAGTCACTCAGTCATGTTCATGTCCAACTCTTTGCAACGGCATGGACTGTAACCCGCCAGGCCCCTCTGTCCATGGAATTCTCCAGGTAATCATTCCCTTCATCCAGGGGATGAAATCCCTTCCTGACCCAAGGATCAAACCAGGGTCTCCTGCAATGCAGGTGATTCTTTACTGTTTGAGCTACTGGGGAATGATCCACAAAATGGCCTCTCAGCAGCTCTCTGGAGCTGGCTCCAGCACATCACTGAATTGACCTATAATGCAGGTCCAATAGAGGCCTCACCTAACCCAGTATAACCTTCTGGAGCTCAGATTCTCTCCAGTTTGACCAAACTGAAACATGAGGATTAGGTCTTCATATCACTATTATCTCTATAGTCATCGGAGATGAGTTGCCCAAAAAAAGTGAAGTGAAATAAAGTGAAGGTGACTCAGTCGTGTCTGACTCTTTGCTACCCCATGGACTATATAATCCATGGAATTCTGCAGGCCAGAATACTGGAGTGGATAGCCTTTCACTTCTCCAGGGGATCTTCCCAAACCAGGGATTGAACCCAGGTTTCCCACATTGCAGGTGGATTCTTTACCAGCTGAGCCGCAAGGGAAGCCCAAGCAAAGGGCTGAAAAAAAAAAAAAATCCCTTTTATTTTTGAGAAGAGTAAACTGTGCAACTCAAGGATGAGGTGTATCAACTTCATGAAGATTTTTCTGGGATAGATACCACATCATTGATAGTATGCTACCAGGTAGGAGACTATATTCACATGAAATTACACTTTATTCAAGATTTCACAATATTTAGCATCACAAGGTGTAATAACTATACTACGTGCTATACCTGTCATGAATCGCTATTCCACAAAATATTTTTTTAATATATCCACTGACTTGCTTTGATGATAAAATAATTAGGAAATACATAACTCAAGCAATTCTTATACCATTTGGTATCATCAATGATGATGTCAAAATTAACAGTCACAACCATCATAGCTTTCATCCTTTGCTTCATTCAGTGTATTTCTTCTCATTAAGAGTCAGTCTTAATAATGAACTCCCCAGGTCGGTAGGTGCCCAATATGCTACTGGAGAACAGTGGAAAATAACTCCAGGAAGAATAAAGAGACAGAGACAAAGCAAAAATAACAGCAAGTTGTGGATGTGACTGGTGATGGAAACAAGGTCCAATGCTGTAAAGAGCAATATTGCCTAGGAACCTAGAATGTTAGGTCCATGAATCAAGGCAAATTGGAAGTTTTCAAACAGGAAATGACAAGAGTGAATGTCAACATTAAGGAATCAGCAAACTAAAATGGACTGGAATGGGTGAATTTAACTCAGATGATCATCATATCTACTACTGTGGGCAAGAATCCTTTAGAAGAAATGGAGTAGCCTCATACTAAACAAGAGTCAGAAATGCAGTACTTGGATGCAATCTTAAAAACAACAGAATGATCTCTGTTCGTTTCCAAGGCAAAACATTCAATACCATGGTAATCCAAGTCTATATCCTGTCCAATAATGCTAAATAAACTGAAGTTGAATGGCTCTATGAAGACCTACAAGACTTTTGAGAACTAATACCCAAGAAGGATTTCTTTTTCATTATAGGGGACTGGAATGAAAAAGTAGGAAGTCAAGAAACACCTGGAGTAACAAGAAAATTTGGTCTTAGAGTGCAGAATGAAGCAGGGCAAAAGCTAATAGAATTTTGCCAAGAGAACACCCTCGTCATACCAAACACCCTCTTCCAAAAACACAAAAGAAGACTCTACACCTGGACATCACCAGATGGTCAACACCAAAATCAGATTGATTATATTCTTTGCACTCAAAGATGAGAAGCTCTATACAGTCAGAAAAAACAAGACCAGGAGCTGACTGTGGCTCAGATCATGAACTCCTTCTTGCCAAATTCAGACTTAAATTGAAGAAAGCAGGGAAAACCACTAGACCATTCAGGTATGACCTAAATAAAATCCCTTATCATTATACAATGGAAGTGAGAAATAGATTTAAGGGACTAGATCTGATAGAGTGCCTGAGGTTTGTGACGTTGTACAGGAGACAGGGATCAAGACCATCTCCATGGAAAAGAAATGAAAAAAAGTAAAATGGCTGTCTGAGGAGGCATTACAAATAGCTGAGAAAAGAAGAGAAGTGAAAAGCAAAGGAGAAAAGGAAATATATAACCATTTGAATGCAGAATTCCAAAGAACAGCAAGGAGAGATAAGAAAGCCTTCCTCAGTGATCAATGCAAAGAAATAGAGGAAAACAATAGGATGGGAAAGACTAGAAATCTCTTCAAGAAAATTAGAGATACCAAGGGAACATGCAAAGGTGGGCTCGATAAAGGACAGAAATGGTATGGACCTAACAGAAGCAGAAGATATTAAGAAGAGGTAGCAAGAACACACAGAAGAAGTATACAAAAAAGATCTTCATAATCACGTTGGTGTGATCACTCACCTAGAGCCAGACATCCTGGAATGTGAAGTCAAGTGGGCCTTAGGAAGCATCACTATGAACAAAGCTAGTGGAGGTGATGGAATTTCAATTGAGCTATTTCAAATCCTAAAAGATGCTGCTGTGAAAGTGCTGCACTCAATATGCCAGCAAATTTGGAAAACTCAGTAGTGGCCACAGGACTGGAAAAGGTCAATTTTCATTCCAATCCCAAAGAAAGGCTATGCCAAAGAATGCTCAAACTACCGCACAATCGCACTCATCTCACACACTAGTAAAGTAATGCTCAAAATTCTCCAAGCCAGGCTTCAGCAATATGTGAACCATGAACTTCCAGATGTTCAAGCTGGTTTTAGAAAAGGCAGAGGAACTAGAGTTCAAATTTCAACATTCACTGCAGCATGGAAAAAATTAGTCTTCCAGAAAAACATTTATTTCTGCTTTATTGACTATGCCAAAACCTTTGACGGTGTGGATCAAAGTAAACTGGAAAATTCTGAAAGAGTTTGGAATACCAGACCACCTGACCTGCCTCTTGAGAAATTTGTATGCACATCCGGAAGCAACAGTTAGATCTGGACAAGAAACAGACTGATTCCAAATAGGAAGAGGAGTATGTCAAGGCTGTATACGTCAAGTCCCAATATACAGCGATATACTGCTTTTTTAACTTATATGCAGTGTACATCATGCACAAAACATGCTCTTAATGAAAGTGAGAGATGAGACTGAAAAAGCTGGCTTAAAACTCAACATTCAGAAAACTAGGATCATGGCATCTGGTCCCATCACCTCATGGCAAATAGATGGGGAAACAGTGGAAACAGTGACAGACTTTATTTCTTTGGGCTCCAAAATCACTGCAGATGGTGACTGCAGCCATGAAATTAAAAGACACTTACTTCTTAGAAGGAAAATTATGACCAGCCTAGACAGCATATTAAAAAGCAGGGACATTACTTTGCCAATAAAGGTCCTTCTAGTCAAGGCTGTGGTTTTTCTAGTAATCATGTATGGATGTGAGAGTTGGACTATAAAGAAAGCTGAGCACTGAAGAATTGTTGCTTTTGAACTGTGGTGTTGGACAAGACCCTTGAGAGTCCCCTGGACTTCAAGGAGATCCAATCAGTCAATCCTAAAGAAAATTTGCCCTGAGTATTCATCGGAAGGACTGATGTTGAAGCCAAAGCTCCAATATTTTGGCCACCTGATGTAAAGAGCTGACTCATTTGAAATGACCCTGATGCTGGGAAAGATTGAAGGCAGGAGGAGAAGGGGATGATGGAAGATGAGATGGTTGGCTGACATCACCAACTCAAAGGACATGAGTTTGAGTAAACTCTAGGAGTTTGTGATGGACAGGGAGGCCTGATGTGCTGCAGTCCATAGGGTTGCAAAGAGTCAGACAGGACTGAGCGACTGAACTGAACTGAAGAGTCAATCTTAACTATAATAAGGTATGAACACCTCAAGAGAGACATACCCATATTTGAAAAATTATTCAACATCTTATTTTACAATTGACAAAGCATCTTAACTTCCCTGAAACTAATTTTCTAAATCTATATGTTTAAAAAGACATCTATTCTTTTAATGCTTGATTTGATATTATGTAATTTGTATTTTAAAACTTGCCTATTATCACTTTCCATGTGTTCAGTCTGCTCAGTCTGATAATAATAATAACATTTATGAATTATATCTCTTCCTCTATATACTGTCTTATTTCTGTCCCTTCTTTCATAGCCTACCTTCTCAAAACTGATGTATAAAATCATTACTTCTCAAATTTAAATATGCTTGGCAATCACCTGGATATCTTGTTAAAATGTGTATTTTCATCCAGTGGTTGTAGAGAGGTTCCTAAGTTTCTGCATTTCTGAAAAGTTCCTTGGTAGGGTTGATGCCATTGGTTCCTAAAACATTGCTTGCATAGCAAGCACCTATTCCTTACTCCTTTGACAAAAACTAAGTAACAGACCATAGAATAGAACAACATTTATATCATTTGACTGCATAGCTCCAGTAATCACTTTGCAGTCAAACCTGATGCATATGTTTTAGTACCTAACTTTATTGAACTCTCAGCCTTTGATATTGCCAACAATGTTGATGGTGCCATTATCAATCCTAAGTGGATAAATGCTACCTCATTCTCTAGATGCCACAGAAGCTAGTGAAATCATGACCAGCTAGTCTCACTGCAATTTAGGGGATTTTTATCTTATCCTTATGAAATATTATAGTCATGTATATTCTTTCTTATCCCTTTACCTGGTTAATCTCTTCATCCTTTAGCACAAAATTCAGACTCAGTCCTTCTGGGAATAGTTCACTTATAGAAAAATAGAGAAATTGTGAAATTAAAAAAGCAAATAAAAAAATCTTATGTTTTATACTAAAAAACAGCATATTTGTTTTTTTATTCAAGCATATTTTTTGCTTCATTTTTTTTCCAGAAAAATGTGACTCATGAGTTAGCTAGTGCAGTGTTAAGTAAATTCAAAACATTGACATATTCTATTATCTGAGCAGAGTGGTGCTCACACTGATCTTTATAAAAAAGGAAAAGACTTGTTACCCCATACCAGCAACTACAATTATTCTTCCTCCTCAAATACCACACACACACACACACACATACACACAACATCCATTATCCAGCTTAAAAATTCCAAATGTTTATATATTACCATGAGGACATTAGGAAATGGAAGAGTAAGGGTAACACAAAACCCACAGGACATAAGAAAACTAGTAGATCACTTATTTCAGTGTTCAAGAAAAAGACTGAAGTAGAATCAAAGTGAAATTTTCAAATGGGCTATGAAATGGTAAGAGTAAACTAAAGTTTATGTTTAGTCTGTGATGCAATTAGACAAGTATACAGGATCTTGCTGGAACTGAAGTGAGTGAGCATGGAATAGATAAATGCTACATCCAGACATACCACCAGACACCAGATCCATTCTGTTTCAGGAAACTGAGGCATGAACAAGTTAAACAATGTACCCAACATTACGTAGCAAGTGACAATGCTAGATTCTCATTCAGGCAATATAATTCTGAAGCCTGAACTTCTAATTCTCAAATTACATTCCAGGTACCACCCTTGGAATTAGGACCCTACAAGACATAGCAAAACATTGTATGAGTCTTTGCTCTGTCATGAAATTTGCAAAACATTTATTTGGATGTGACGTTTCTTTCTGAGATTTGGAAAGAACTAAATTAAATATATAAAATAAAGTTGTTAGAACTGTGAAGCTGAACACATTTTAGTGACATCTATTTGTTGCAAATCCAAGTGCACATTGATGGAATTAGAAACAACATGAATCTCCAATTTACAGTTTAAATGCCCTGTACACACACAGGGTTTCCCAAGTGGTGCTAATGGCAAAGAATCCTCCTGCCAATGCAGGAGACACAGGAAATGTGGGTTCTATCCCTGGGCCAGGAAAATGCCTAGGAAATGGCAACCCATCCCAGTATTCTGGCCTGGAAAATTCCATGGACAGGGGAGCCTGGAGGGCTACAGTCAATGGGACTTAAAAGAGTCAGACATGACTGAGTGACTAAGCATTCAACATACAGAACAAATATAAACATACTTTCATACAAATGCATGAAGGGATACATACTAAATAAACAGAATCTCCTTCCTGAAATCATAAATATTCAAAAAAATATGTTTAAAAGGGTTAATATTTAAAATGGCTACTCAGAAGCCATTAGTTGTAAGAATGACATTTATAAGATATTACTCTGAGCACGTCGTTACTTTGGCCACATCCTGAAGCAATCTTTAATAATTTCTTTAATGGAATGAGCAGATCAGAACTGTAATGAACCTCTTCAACTTTTTTAATGGATATTTTATTAGATAAAATATATATTTGTTCCCTGTGTTTAAACCTCTTATAAAAATCCCATGTAAGTTACATTCAATATTAAAAAAAAAAAAAAACAGAAATCAGTTCTCTTTATTTTGATCAATTAGATCTAAATATATTTTGGGGCCACTCAAATCTAACTATATTTTTGAGAACCCAATAGGCATAGAATGCAAAGCTAAAATAACTTCAAAATTCTAATACATTTTTTTCTTCCACAAAGAGGCTGGAGCATCTATAATAATTATCAACATGTCAATCAATACCCTTTGGCTCTACCACACACCAAGTGACACACAAGATCACCACTGGTGGATCAGGGGCAAAGCATGCATGGGTCATCACAGTGTCTTCATCCAAGAATAGGAATTCTGAGCCAACCCTTTCTTTAAAATTTCTTCTAGGAATTATTGAATTCATTCTTGACAACCAGGTGATGCAGCATATTTATTGAGCCAGTAAATTAGACCCATAAGCTATGCGATGGACTTTTTATAGCCTAGGAACTATTGCAGAAAAATAGAATAAAAATATTTATAGCAATTAGGCTGACATAGTCTTCGGTATAAGGTGAGGAAAAAAAAATACTAATGAAGCTTCCAGATTGAAATTGTAAAATTGATAAGTAAGCAAGTCCTGAATTTAATTTTTTATAGATGCTCTTTGTTCAGTCACTAAGTTGTGTCCTACTCTGCAACCCCATGGACTGTAGCATGCCAGGCTCATCTGTCCACTATCTCCCCAAATTTGCTCAAATTCATATCCGTTGAGTCAGTGATGCCATCTAATCATTTCAACCTCTGTCACCCACTTCTCCTCCTACCCTCAGTCTTTCCCAGGATCAGGGTCTTTTCCAATGAGTTGGCTCATCACATTAGGTGGCCAAATTATGGAAGCTTTAGCTTCAGCATCAGTCCTTCCAGTTAATATTCAAGACTGATTTCCTTTGGGATTGACTAGTTTGATCTCCTTGCTGTCCAAGGGACTCTCAAGAATCTTCTCCAAAACCACGATTTGAAAGCATCAATTCATTGGTGCTAAGTCTTCCTTGTTGACCATTCTCACATCTGTACATGACTACTGGAAAAATCATAGCTTTCACTATATGAAAGTGAAAGTCATATGGAAGTCATTTACATATGACCTATGTCAGCAAAGTGATGTCTTTGCTTTTTAACACACTGTCTTGTCACAGTTTTTCTTCCAAAAAAAACAGGTGTTTTTTAATCTCATGGCTGCAGTCACTGTACACAGTGATTCTGGAGCTTAAGAAAGTAAAATCTGCCACTTGCTTTCACTATTTCCCCTTCTATTTGCCATGAAGTTTTGCAACCAGATGCCATGATCTTAGTTTTCTGCATGTTAAATTTCAAGCCAGCTTTATAACTCTCCTCTTTCACCCTCATCAAGAAGTTCTTCTCTTCACTTTCAAAAACAACTGCAGTGTGGAGATTCCTTAAAAAACTGGAAATAGAACTGCCTTATGATCCAGCAATCCCACTGCTGGGCATGCACACTGAGGAAACCAGAAGGGAAACAGACACATGTACCCCAATGTTCATCGCAGCTCTGTTTATAATAGCCAGGACATGGAAGCAACCTAGATGTCCATCAGCAGATGAATGGATAAGAAAGCAGTGGTACATATACACAATGGAGTATTACTCAGCCATTAAAAAGAATTCATTTGAATCAGTTCTAATGAGGTGGATGAAACTGGAGCCTATTATACAGAGTGACGTAAGCCAGAAGGAAAAACATAAATACAGTATACTAACGCATATATATGGAATTTAGAAAGATGGTAACAATAACCCGGTGTACGAGACAGCAAAAGAGACACTGATGTATAGAACAGTCTTATGGACTCTGTGGGAGAGGGAGAGGGTGGGAAGATTTGGGAGAATGACATTGAAACATGTAAAATATCATGTAAGAAACGAGTTGCCAGTCCAGGTTCGATGAACGATGCTGGATGCTTGGGGCTGGTGTGCTGGGACGGCCCAGGGGGGTGGTGTGGGGAGGGAGGAGGGAGGAGGGTTCAGGATGGGGAACACGTGTATACCTGTGGCGGATTCATTTCAATGTTTGGCAAAACTAATACAATTATGTAAAGTTTAAAAAATTAAATTAAATTTTAAAAATAAAATAAAATATATAAGCTGTACTAATAAAAATAGTTAACTCTGAAAAAAAGAACAAAAACAAAAACAACTGCATATACACATGTACTTTGGTGTTTGTTCTTGTGTTGCTAAATCTTGTTCAACTCTTTTGTGATCCTATGGACTGTAGCCCTCCAGGTTCCTCTGTCCATGGGATTTCTCACTGAGTGGTTTGCCATTTCCTTCTTCAAGGGATCTTCCCAACCAAGGGATTGAACCCACATCTCCTGCATTGATAGGTGGATTCTTTGCCACTGAGCCACAGGAAAGACTACAAGTGTACTTATGTCTGTGTGTGTACTTATATCTATATAGATATAAACAAAATAAAATCAGACCATGTGATAAAAAATTATTATAGACACTTTTTTTTTTTAACATGGCTATGTGTAAAAGTTTGTGAGCTTCTGTAGTGGCTCAGTAGTAAAGAATCTGCCTGACAATACAGGAGAAGTGGGTTTGATCCTTGGGTTGGGAAGATTCTGTGGAGAAGGAAATGCCAACCCATTCCAGTATTCATGCCTGAGAAATCCCTTGGACAGAGGAGACTGATGGGCTACAGTCCATTTACAAAGAGTGGGGCTCAATTTAGAAACTCAAAAACAACAACATGTAAATTTGCAACATGTATTATATAAAGTTTCTTTTCTTTTTGCTTATTAAAATGTGAAAAGGGTAGTCAGAGAGGAAAGGAAAGAAAAGACATGCGGTTTCCTTTTTTAAAAACTGTTTACAAACTCAGCTTTTTGAAATGCAAACACATTATCAAATACAACACAGAATTGAAATGCAAAAAAATGTCTGATAAGGACAATTCTCAGTTGATGGTTCAGTTTTAGTGAACTGTGTTTTTACTATCCAGCACTTCAAATCCTTTTAGCAGAAGGTGAAATATAAGTGTAGAAGTAAATAAAAGAAGCAGAAACACCATAACACTGATTCATATTCCTTATGTAAAGTAATAGTGAATTCACTCCCGACAAGAAAACAAACAAATCTCACCTGGCTAACTTCTACATCTTACTATTGAGTCTTAGCTGCCCCTGCCTCTGAGCCCTCAACCTCCCAATATTATGCTTTCTGCCTCAGCAAGGCTTCCCTCACTATGCCAAAATACTGAATAACCTATAAGACACTGCATAACAAAAATCTCTTTTGAAAGTGAAAGGGGAAATCTAGTAACAAATTCTATTACAACTTCAAGTAATAGTAAGAGAGTAAAAGTGCTAGATATGCAGATGACACCACACTTAGGGCAGGAAGTGGAGAAGAACTAAAGAGCCTCTTGATGAAAGTGAAAGAGGAGAGTGAAAAAGTTGGCTTCAAACTCAACATTCAGAAAACTAAGATCATGCTTCTGGTCCACTCAGTTCATGGCAAATAGATGGGGAGACAATGGAAACAGTGATAGACTTTATTTCTTTGAGCTCCAAAATCGTTGCAGATGGTAACTGCAGCCACGAAATTAAGACACTTGCTCCTTGGAAGAAAAGTTACAACCAACCTAGACAGCATATTGAAAAGCAGAGACATTACTTTGCCAACAAAGGTTTGTCTAGTCAAGGCTATTGTTTTTCCAGTGGTCATGTATGGATGTGAGAGTTGGACTGTGAAGAAAGCTAAGCGCTGAAGAATTGATGCTTTTGAACTGTGGTGTTGGAGAAGACTCTTGAGAGTCCCTTGGATTTCAAAGAGATCCAACCAGTCCATCCTAAAGGCAATTGGTCCTGAATATTCATTGGAAGGAATGATGTTGAGCTGAAACTCCAATACTTTGGCTACCTGATGCGAGGAACTGACTCATTGGAAAAGACCCTGATGCTGGGAAAGATTGAAGGTGGGAAGAGAAAGGGATGACAGAGGATGAGATGGTTGGATGGCATCACCAACTCAATGGACATGAGTTTAGTAGGCTCTGGGAATTAGTGATGCACCAGGAAGCCTGGTGTGCTGCAGTCCATGAGGTGGCAAAGAGTTGGATTCAACTGAACTACTGAACTGAACTGAAAAGTGCTGGATAGCATCACCAACCAATGGACATGAGTTTGAGCAAACTCTGAGAGACAGTGAAGGACAGGGAAGCTTGGAGTCCTATAGTCTGTGGGGTTACAAAGAACTGGACACAATTTAATGACCGAACAGCAACAACAAAAAATGCTATTTTTAAAATCCAGAGGGCTTGGGAATTTGTAGGCTGACTAATTTGGCTTTAATTGTGAACCAAAAATTTAAATTAAAGGATTTTAATTTGTCAATCAAAAAATTTACACATTCCTAATATAAATATTTTATTTTGAATTAAATTTGTATGTGCATATTTGTTTGCTAAACTTTTGATATAGGGCCAAAGCTTTTTTGAGGATATAGATTTCATAGGAGTTTAGAATCACCTATTTTGAATAAACCACATCCCAAATTTAATATCAGCTTATAATTTCTCATTTCATCATGAACAGAGAAATATGGGTGAAAGTGTGACTCTTTGTGACTCCATGAACTGTAGCCTGCCAGGCTCCTCTCTCCATGGAAATTTCCAGGCAAGAATACTTAAGTGGGTTGCCATGCCTTGCCCAAGGAATCTTCCAAACCAAGGATCAAATCTGGTCTTCTGCACTGTGGGCAGATCCTTTATGAGATGAGCCACCAGTCAGTTAGTTCAGTCACTCAGTCATGTCTGACTCTTTGTGACCCCATTGACTGCAGCAGGTCAGATTTCCCTGCCCATCACTAACTCCCGGATCTTGCTCAAACTTATGTCCATCAAGTTGGTGATGCCATCCAACCATCTCATCCTCTGTCATCCCCTTCTCCTCCTGCATTCAATCTTACCCAGCATTAGGGTCTTTTCCAACGAGTCATTCTTCGCATCAGGTGGCTAAAGTATTGGAGTTTCAGCTTCAGCACCAGTCCTTCTGGTGAATATTCAGGACTGGTTTCATTTAGGATGGACTTGTTTGATCTCCTTGCAGTCCAAGGGACTCTCAAGAGTCTTCTCCAACACCACAGTTCAAAAGTATCAATTCTTAGGTGCTCAGCATTATTTATAGCTCAACTCTCACATCCATACATGACTACTGGAAAACTGTAGCTTTGACTAGACAGATTTTTCTTGGCAAAGTAATGTCTCTGCTTTTTAATATGTTGTCTAGGTTGGACATAGCTTTTTTTCCAAGGAGCTAGCATCTTTTAATTTCATGGCTGCAGGAAATTTGTCTCCCAATCTTTTAGAGTTGACTTGCCCACATCCATTATATCTACTACTGTGGGCAAGAATCCTTTAGAAGAAATGAAGCAGCCATCATACTAAACAAAAGAGTAAGAAATGCAGTACTTGGATGCAATCTCAAAAATGACAGAATGACCTCTGTTTGTTTCCAAGGCAAACCATTCAATACCACAGTAATCCAAGTCTATCTCCCGAGCAGTAACGCTAAAGAAATTAAAATTGAACAGCTCAATAAAGACCAACAAGACCTTTGAGAACTAACACCCAAGAAGGATATCCTTTTCATTATAGAGGACTAGAATGCAAAAGTAAGAAGTCAAGAAACACCTGGAGTAACAGGCAAATTTGGCCTTGGAGTACAGATTGAAGCAGGGCAAAGGCTAATAGTTTTGCCAAGAGAAAGCACTAATCATAACAAATACCCTCTTCCAACAACACAAGAGAAGACTCTACACATGGACATCACCAGATGGTCAACACCGAAATCAGATTAATTATATTCTTTGACAAAGATGGAGAAGCTCTATACAGTTAGCAAAAACAAGACCAGGAGCTGACTGTGGCTCAGATCATGAACTCCTTCTTGCTAAATTCAGACCTCAATTGAAGAAAGTAGGGAAAACCACTAGACCATTCAGGTGTTACCTAAATCAAATCCCTTACGATTATACAGTGGAAGTGAGAAATAGATTTAAGGGACTAGATCTGATAGACAGAGTGCCTGATGAACTATGTACTGAGGTTTGTGACACTGTACAGGAGACAGGGATCAAGATCATCTCCAAGAAAAAGAAATGCAGAAAAGCAAAATGGTTGTCTGAAGAGGCCTTACAAATAGCTGAGAAAAGAAGAGAAGTGAAAAGCAAAGAAGAAAAGGAAAGATACACCTCTGTGAATGCAGAATTCCAAAGAATAGCAAGGAGAGATAAGAAAACCTTCCTCAGTGATCAGTGCAAAGAAATAGAAGAAAACAATAGAATAGGAAAGACTAGAGATGTATTCAAGAAAATTAGAGATACCAAGGGAATATGCAAAGGTGGGCACAATAAAGGACAGAAACAGTATGGACCTAACAGAAGAAGAAGATATTAAGAAGAGGTGGCAAGAATACACAGACTATACAAAAAGGATCTTCATGATCCAGATAATCACATTGGTGTGATCATTCACCTAGAGCCAGATATCCTGGAACATGAAATGAAGTGGGCCTTAGGAAGCATCACTATGAACAAAGCTAGTGAAGGTGATGAAGTTCCAGATGAGCTATTTCAAATACTGAAAGATGATGCTGTGAAAGTGCTGCACGCAATATGCCAGCAAATTTGGAAAACTCAGCAGTGGCCACAGGACTGGAAAAGGTCAGTTTTCTTTCCAATCTCAAATAAAGGTAATGCCAAAGAATGCTCAGACTACTGCACAATTGCACTCATTTCACATGCTAGTAAAGTAATGTCAAAATTCTCCAAGCCAGTGTTCAGCAATACATGAACCGTGAACTCCCAGATGTTCAAGCTCGTTTTAGACAAGGCAGAGGAACCACAGACCAAATTGCAAACATCCATTGGATCCTCAAAAAAGCAATAGAGTTCCAGAATAATATCTATTTCTGCTTTATTGACTGTGCCAAACGTTTGATTGTGTGAATCATCACAGATTGTGGAAAATTCTTCAAGAGATGGGAATACCAGACCACCTGACCTGTCTCTTCAGAAATCTGTATGCAGATTAGAAAGATGGTAACGATAACCCTGTATGTGAGACAGAAAAAAAGACACAGATGTATAGGACAGTCTTTTGTACTCTGGGAGAGGGAGTGGGGGGGATGATTTGGGAGAATGGCATTGAAACATGTATAATATTATATAAGAAAGGAGTCGCCAGTCCAGCTTTGATGCAGGATACAGGATGCTTGGGGCTGGTGCACTGGGATGACTCAGAGGGATGGTATGGAGAGGGAGTTGGGAGGGGGGTTCAGGATTGGGAACTCGTGTACACCCGTGGCGGATTCATGTTGATGTATGGCAAAACCAATACAATATTGTAAAGTAATTAGCCTCTAATTTAAAAAAAAAAAAAAAGCAACAGCTAGAACTGGACATGGAACAATAGACCGGTTCCAAATAGAAAATGGAGTGTATCAAATCTGTATATGGTCATCCTGCTTATTTAACTTATATACAGAGTACATCATGAGAAATGCTGGGCTGGAAGAAGCACAAGCTGATATCAAGATTGCTCAGAGAAATATCAATAACCTCAGATATGCAGATGACACCACCCTTATGACAGAATGTGAAGAATAACTAAAGAGCCTCTGGATGAAAATTAAAGAAGAGAGTGAAAAAGTTGGTTTAAAACTCAGCATTCAGAAAACTAAGATCATGGCATCTGGTCCCATCACTTCATGACAAATAGATGGGTAAACCATGGCTGACTTTGTTTTTTTGGGCTCCAACATCACTGCAGATGGTGATTTCAGCCATGAAATTAAAAGACATTTACTCCTTGGAAGGAAAATTATGACCAACCTAGATAGCATATTCAAAAGCAGAGACATTACTTTGCCAACAAAGGTCTGTCTAGTCAAGGCTATGGTTTTTCCTGTGGTCATGTATGGATGTGAGAGTTGGACTGTGAAGAAGGCTGAGCACTGAAGAATTGATGCTTTTGAACTGTGATGTTGGAGAAGACCCTTGAGAGTCCCTTGGACTGCAAGGAGACCTAACCTGTCCATCCTAAAGGCAATTGGTCCTGAATATTCATTGGAAGGAATGATGTTGAAGCTGAAACTCCAATACTTTGACCACCTGATGGAAGGAACTGACTCATTTGAAAAGACCCTGATGCTTGGAAAGATTGAAGGCAGGAGGAAAAGGGGATGACAGAGGATGAGATGGTTGGATGACATCACCTATCAATGAACATGAGTTTGTAAATTCTAGGAGTTGGTGACGACCAGGGAGGCCTGGCATGCTGCAGTCACTGGGGTCACAAAAAGTCTGAGGTGACTGAGTGACTGAACTGAAACTGAAACTGCCCACATCCAATTCCATTGCACTTTCTAAAACATTTCTTTCTTGAGTTTTTCCAAAGTATTTAATATAGATTTCATGACAATAGAAATTACTTTTATTCTTGCACTCCTATTCCATTGACTTAGGTAATAAGCAGTTCAATGATTCAATTTAGGGACTATCAACTGGCATCAGTTCAGTTCAGTTCAGTAGCTCAGTCAAGTCCGACTCTTTGCGATCCCATGAATTGCAGCACGCCACGCCTCCCTGAAAATCACCAACTCCCGGAGTTTACTCAAACTCATGTCCGTCGAGTCGGTGATGCTATCCAGCCATCTCATCCTCTGTCGTCCCCTTCTCCTCCCACCTGCAATCCCTCCCAGCATCAGAGTCTTTTCCAATGAGCCAACTCTTCGAATGAGGTGGCCAAAATACTGGAGTTTCAATTTTAGCATCATTCCTTCCAAAGAACACCCAGGACTGATCTCCTTTAGAATGGACTGGTTGGATCTCCTTGAAGTCCAAGGGATTCTCAAGAGTCTTCTCCAACACCACAGTTCAAAGGCATCAATTCTTCGGGGCTCAGCTTTCTTCACTGTCCAACTCCCACATCCAACTCTCACATCTTCTATCAACTGGCATAGAAGAGAGCAAACATGGCTGACTCTAGTTATGCTATGAACTCAAAGAGCAGGATCCAGGAGTGGGTAGGGTCCTAGACAGGTTTCCACTAGCACTGAGCCCTCTACCATGATTTCAATTGAAGATCAGTATATTTTTCAAAGGGAATAGAGAATGTTGGTTAAACCAATGAATCTGGAAAGTGCAGATAGCTTAGTAGGGCTTCCAGCATATTATTTATGATTGAGGTATAGTGCTGCCTTGTGAAATATAAGGTTAGGGATGCAGCTGTGACTCAGAAGTCAGAGCCAATGACTCCAAGAAACACTGGAGGAAACCTAGGAAGTGCTGGTGCAAGAGAAGTGGCAAGAACACAGAAAGCACATATCTTAACACAAATGAAATTTTTGTACTTTCTAATTCACTTGGGATTAAAGACAGTTGAATTGTCCACCTCAGATAATTTTTCCCCAAAATTGGGAAAATGTGAAAAAAATCACAAATAAATCTGAGTTTAAATAAAAATAATTGAAACTAGTGCTCCAGGCACAGGGAAATCTTGAGACTTACAGGCTTAAAAGGACAAGCAAATAGAAGGGAAAACAAGGCAAGATCTTATTGAAGCTATTAGGACATGTTGGAAATTTTTCCAGGTTAGTATGAGTAAAATAAATAGCCATCAAAGAGTTTTAAGCAAAGGTATGATTTTATTTCAGTTAATGTTTTTCAAAAGACCATCCTGGTTGCAGTTTCTAAATGATTTCAGTAAAGACTCTCATGAGAAACAGAGATGGATTAAGAGAATAAGGGTGAGAGCCAGAAATCTTACAATTATATTTAAAGTAAAACAACTTTTTCTAGGAAATATTACATCAAAAGGTACTGGTTTATATTTGTGCAACATACCTTATTTTTGTGGAACTGTAATCCGATCAAGGAAAGTAACTGAAATCATGATTTATTTTATTCATTGGATAACCCTGAGAAGAGATGGCTTTTAATAGAGGCAGATAAAGTAATTGAAGTCTTCCTTGGTGGCTTAAATGATAAAGAGTCTATCTGCAATGTAGGAGACCAGGGTTTGATCCCTGTGTTGGGAAAATATTCTGGAGAAGAGAATGGCTACCCACTCCAGTATTCTTACCTGGAGAAGTTCAGTGACAGAGGAACTTGGTGGACAATAGTCTACGGAGTCTCAAAGAGTTGGACATGACTGAGCAACTAACACATAAACACATAAAGGACTTGCCCATCACAGGGTTTATGGGGGTCCTTCAGAGGATATTGTCTTGGAAATTTATTAAAGTCTTGTTCTACTTTAGTCAGTTTTCCCAAATATGTTGTGATGCCGTGCATACCAGTCTTTAGCACTTCGCCTATTATGGATGTTTGAGGAATGAACACAGATTTTTTCTTTGAGAAGATTTGGCCTTTTTAACACATAAGCTGGTATCATTGTCTTTCATTCTAATGTTTTAAAGACTTTGGAGTCAAGAAGACCTGAATGTGACCTCTGAAACAATTCTTAAACATTCTGGGCTTTAACTTCTTCTTATATAAAATACAATATTATTACCTATGTCATACTTATTTGAGATACCTAGCTCCATGCTATGCTAAGTCACTTCAGTCGTGTCCGACTCTGTGCGACCCCATAGATGGTAGCCCACCAGGCTCCCCCGTCCCTGGGATTCTCCAGGCAAGAACACTGGAGTGGGTTGCCATTTCTTTCTCCAATGCATGAAAGTGAAAAGTGAAAGTGAAGTCGCTCAGTCGTGTCCGACTCTTCGAGACCCCATGGATTGCAGTCCACCAGGCTCCTCTGTCCATGGGATTTTCCAAGCAAGAGTACTGGAGTGGGGTGCCATTGCCTTCTCCGACCTAGCTCCATACCTACTGAATAAAATGCATTCAATAAATGGCAATTGTACTTAATTCTGGTACTAAGCTTCCATAGCAAAAATGGGTGACTTATGAGAGTAAATAATAACAATGATGTGCAAAACTTTACTGTCTGAACCTCTGTTATATTTAACCAATTTACAAATGAAAGCATGGTGGAGAATGAAACTGCTCTCAGCACATGAAAGCAGGTTTGGGGTCAGCTTTAACCAAAGGACATAATGCTCAGACTGATTTTGAAGGATGTTAACTCAAGTAACCTCAAGAAAAAGTTGGACGATTTTAATAATGCCTGTAGGGACTTTCCTAGTGGTCCAGTGGTTAAGAAGCTGCCTTGCAATTGCAGAGGGCATGGGTTCAATCCCTGGTTAGGGAACTAAGATTTCTGCAGAGCAACTAAGCCCATGTGCCACAGTTACTAAGCCCACACACTCTGGAGCCTGTGCTCCACAACTAGAAAGTCCAGTGAGCCTCAATGAAAGATCCTGTGTAACACAATGAAAACTTGAACCAGCAAACAAATAAATAAATATTACAATATAATAATGCCAGTAGACCAAACTAGAAGAGAAAACCTATAAACAAAGTGAGACAACTCTAGAGACAAGCTACTCTCCTGTTCTCTCTGAAAACATGGGACATCTCTTCTCCATTTGCCTCTTAATCTCCAAACACATCTAATTGTCTTTCTCAGCTTTCTCTGGATCATCTGTTATTGTTGATCCTATTTCTACTGCAAATTAGCAAATTCTTCCTGTGTTTTTAATTCAATTAGCTCTAAGTTCAAGCTGTTTCATACATTAATACAAGGGCCATATGCCACAGCAAAGTAGGTAATCATATGACTTATGACTTATGTACCTTGTTCCATGACCTCTCAACTGTCACCTAGCATTCATAATCATCTATGTTTTAGGAATTTTTTTTTTTACAGAAAGAAGTATCATCCAGTGGGAGTCATTAGACCAAGTTCATTTTGATACCTACGAACTAAAGCTAACTGGTATTGTCCATTATCAATTCTTTTTTTTTTTTTTCTAATTTTATTTTATTTTTAAACTTTACATAATTGTATTAGTTTTGCCAAATATCAAAATGAATCCGCCACAGGTATACATGTGTTCCCCATCCCGAACCCTCCTCCCTCCTCCCTCCCCATGCCATCCCTCTGGGCCGTCCCAGTGCACCAGCCCCAAGCATCCAGCATCGTGCATCGAACCTGGACTGGCAACTCGTTTCCTACATGATATTTTACATGTTTCATTGCCATTCTCCCAAATCTTCCCACCCTCTCCCTCTCCCACAGAGTCCATAAGACTGTTCTATACATCAGTGTCTCTTTTGCTGTCTCGTACACCGGGTTATTGTTACCATCTTTCTAAATTCCATATATATGCGTTAGTACACTGTATTTATGTTTTTCCTTCTGGCTTACTTCACTCTGTATAATAGGCTCCAGTTTCCAGCCACTATGGAGAACAGTGTGGAGATTCCTTAAAAAACTGGAAATAGAACTGCCTTATGATCCAGCAACCCCACTGCTGGGCATATACACTGAGGAAACCAGAAGGGAAAGAGACACATGTACCCCAATGTTCATCGCAGCACTGTTTATAATAGCCAAGACATGGAAGCAACCTAGATGTCCATCAGCAGATGAATGGATAAGAAAGCAGTGGTACATATACACAATGGAGTATTACTCAGCCATTAAAAAGAATACATTTGAATCAGTTCTAATGAGGTGGATGAAACTGGAGCCATTATCAATTCTTTACTAATAAGTATCATTAGTAATGGGCTTCTCTAGTGGCTCAGTTAGTAAAGAATCTGCCTGCAATGAAGGAGACCCAGGTTCGATCCCTGGGTAGGGACGATCCCCTGGAGAAGGAAATGGCAACCCACTCCAGTACTCTTGCCTGGAGAATTTCATGGACAGAAGATCCTGGCAGGCTACAGTCCAAGGGATCCCAAAAGACTGGACATGGCTGGGCAACTAACTTTTTCACTTTCATTGTTAGTAATGCCTGAAACAGGATCACTATCAGTTTGTTTGTAATGTAAAAACTTAATGAGCCAGTCACTCAGAAATATTAACACATAGTAGAGAAAATTTAGCTCAGTTTGGGTTCAGTATGTGTGTTGTGTGTGTTCAGTCACTCAGTTGTGTCAGACTCTTACAACCCCATGGACTGTAGTCCTCCACGCTCCTACAATAGATTTTTCAGGCAAGAATATTGAGTGGGCTGTCATTTCCTCTTCCATGGAATCTTCCCCATCTAGAGATCAAACCCATGTATCCTGTGTCTCCTGCATTGGCAGGCATATTCTTTACCACTGAGTCACCTGGGAAGCCCATGTGGACTGTAGCCTGCCAGATTCCTCTCTCCATGGGATTCTCCACACAAAAATCCTGGAGCAGGTTGACATTTCCTTCTCCAGGGGATCTTCTCCACTCAGGGACTGAACCCAAGTCTCTTACGTCTCCTGCATTGTCAGGCTTAGTATAGCTTTTTCAAATTAAAATCTGGTCGTAGTCACTTAAATTGTAATATTTGAATTCTGTGGACTTACCCTAGTTGTACAAAGTCAGCATTTCTACTCTCCTCCAGTTTTACTTTCCTAAGTCTAACATATTCTTTAATAAATTCCAGAAAATCCCACAGGGCATCTCAAAAGTGTTCATGTAATACCTGTATTCCTATAGAAATTTCTACCTGCATGTATTTCTCTTCAACAGCTTCCTTGCTGATATTTGTTGCCCTCAAATCTCTCCAGAGAGGGAGGTCACCTCTGATCTGCTTCTTGAGCATGTTGGGAAGTCACCTTGCCTGAGATGTTTCTCTCTGGTGTATCATAGAGTTGCAGAACACACAATGTGCCCCAAATATGCTGTGTCCTTAACTATTTACATTTCATACACGTTTATTGAATCTGTACTGAACTCTGGACATGTTGAAACACTTAGGATATAGCAGTAAACAGCACACTTATGATACTTGCCTTGAGTTTATAATCTAGAGGAAAAGAAAGTTTAAATTCCCGTTATGCTCATGTTCAATGGAATGGCTATTGCAAAATATAAATAAATGACAAATGTTAGCAAGAATGTGCAGAAATTGCAACTTTTGTACAGTTGGCAAGAATGCAAAATGCAATGCAACCACTATAAAAATAATTATGGAGGTTCCTAAAAAAATTAAATGTAAAATTACTATATGATCCAAAAAATTCACTTCTAAATATATACTTTAAAGAATTGAGGCAGAGTCCCTAAGAGATATTTGACCAGTCATGATTATAGCAGCATTATACACAATAATAAAAAAGTAAAAGCAATGCAAATGTTCATCAATAGGTTAACTGATAAACAAAATGTGGTATATACATACAATGGAATGTTATTTGACCTTAAAAATGAAGGAAATTCTGACATATATTACATCATAGATGAACTTTGATGACATTATGCTAAGTGAAATAAGCCAGTCACAAAAAATCAAATATTGTATGATTCCACTTGTATGAGATATCTACAAGTAGTCAAATTCATAAGGACAGAATATAGAAGGGTGGTTGCCGGGGCCTGACAAGAGAAGTGAATGAGGAGTTGTATAATGGGTTTAGAGTCTCAGTTTTGCAGAATGAAAATAATTATGGAGATTTCACAATCACTTGAATGTAACTTCACACCTTTCAACTGTATACTTAAAAATGGTTAATATGGCTAATTTTATGTTATGCATATTTTACTACAATTAATTTTTTAAAAAAAAACAAAAGTTCTCTGTTGTATTTCTGGAGCCTTAAAGAGTTCCTTATTGTGATAAGGACAATATTATACAACCCCAACTGTAGCTTACACGTTACCATCTGCCACATATGTCTCCAATCTCTAAAAAACCATCTCTAAAGCACTAAAGGTGCTTTTATCTGAAATCCTTTTAGAGAATTCAATCACCAAATCTGAGAGTAAAATAGATACCATATCAATAACACCATAGGTAATCTCCTTTTTCCTCTTTGCTTTGAATACCACAAGAACCTCTCTTCTTTCAACTCCTTACCAAATTTCTGCTTCTGGGCCAGTCTTGCAAATGGATACCAGATAAGTCAGAAGGAAGGAAGAGTGTTGACAGCCTTGCATGCTGACTGCCTTCATCTGAATTGAGCCAAATGTGTTATACCATAAATGGCCCATTCTCTTCCTTCCACTTTGGCAAAACTCATCAATATAGAATTTCACATGAACAAGTGGGCTGAATCTAAAAAGCCATTGTTCTTATATTATATTCAGATCTTGAATAAATGTAATATGTCAATCAAAATTAAATTTTAAAATGCAGTTAATTCATGACAGCACCAGAGCATATTAAAGCCAGTATTTACTAAGAATTTACGATGAGTTGAGCACTATCCTAAAGGGTTTAAATATATTTACTCCCTTAATCTTCACAACAATCAAATGAACTGATACTGTGGTCTGCATTGTGAAACTGAGGAAGCAGAGACATTACAAATCTTGCCCAATAGTGCACATACATCAGTTCAGTTCAGTCGCTCATTCATGTCCAACTCTTTGAGACCCCATGAATTGCAGCACACCAGGCCTCCCTGTCCATCACCAACTCCCAGAGTTCACTCAAACTCACGTCCATTGAGTCAGTGATGCCATCCAGCCATCTCATCCTTGGTTGTCCCCTTTTCCTCCTGCCCCCAATCCCTCCCAGCATCAGAGTCTTTTCCAATGAGTCAACTCTTCGCATGAGGTGGCCAATGTACTGGAGTTTCAGCTTTAGTATCATTCCTTCCAAAGAACACCCAGGACTGATCTCCTTTAGAATGGACTGGTTGGATCTCCTTGCAGTCCAAGGGACTCTCAAGAGTCTTCTCCAACACCACAGTTCAAAAGTATCAATTCTTCGGTGCCCAGCTTTCTTCACAGTCCAACTCTCACATCCATACATGACCACTGGAAAAACCATAGCCTTGACTCGACAGACCTTTGTTGGCAGAGTAATGTCTCTGCTTTTGAATATGCTATCTAGGTTGGTCATAACTTTCCTTCCAAGGAGTAAGCGTCTTTTAATTTCATGGCTGCAGTCACCGTCTGCAGTGATTTTGGAGCCCAAAAAAATAAAGTCTGACACTGTTTCCACTGTTTCCCCATCTATTTCCCATGAAGTGATGGGACCAGATGCCATGATCTTAGTTTTCTGAATGTTGAGCTTTAAGCCAACTTTTTCACTCTCATGTATGTGCAGTGCACATGTGCGTCTTTCACTCTCATGGACTGCAAGTTTCACTTCCGCAAATCTTTCTAAGAATAAGCAATCTTAATCATTACTCACTACCGGTGGATGCAGAAAGTCCACAGAGGCAAAATGATTTCTTAAGATTATACAATCATGTAATAGAAAAGCCAATTATTTTATTCCCAGTCCAATTATTTTCTTTACTTTGTCATATCAAACTGACCAAAGTAAGAATTTTGTAATCTCTTGATTAAAAAGAAAAAGTAGTCCTATTTACTAGGATATGAGAGTCTTCCCTGCTTGTCACAGTATAGAAGGTTAGAATGTAAAGAATGGAGCTTAGCAATAAGACATTCCATTCCTTTGTCATATTATTCTACTCCTCTTTATGTTGGTAAAATTATCTCAAATTACAATACTTATTTATTAATTTTACCATAGTTAAATTAACAGTTTATAATTCAAAGCAAACATTATTCATCTTTCATTTGTCTGTAAATATTATGACTACTTAGACAAAGATTTTAAGTACTAGAGTTAAAGCACTGCTAAAGTGTAATTACAATGTTAATATTTTCAATCAAAACAAATTTCTCTTAATATCACACATTAACTCTCTTCTTGCCTGTTAAATGGAAAATGCCATAATATATTTCTTATGTAGTCCTGAGACTTGATTGGTGGTGATATTGTTTGCTCAGTCACTCAGTCATGTCCAACTCTTTGAGACCCCATGGACTGTAGCCAACCAGATGCCTCTGTCCATGGAATTTTTCAGGCAAGAGTACTGGAGTGAGTTTACCAGTTCCAATTCCAGGGGATCTTCCTGACCCAGAGACCAAACTTGTGTCTCTTGCATCTCCTGCATTAGCAGGCAGATTCTTTACACTGTGCTACCTGGGAAGTCCAGGTGTGGTATTACTGACCTTTTAACTTTCCTTCCTTTTTTAAAGTATGAGATGACATTTTTGGGTTGTTCTTTAGATTAGTAGCTACTAGGCTTGGTCACCTGATGTGAAGAACTGACTCATTGGAAAAGATCCTGATGCTGGGAAAGATTGAAGGCAGGAGGAGAAGGGGATGACAGAGGATGAGATGGTTGGATGACATCACTGACTCAATGAACATGAGTTTGAGTAAGCTCTGGGAGTTGGTGATGGACAGGGAAGCCTGGTGTGCTGCAGTCCACAGGGTCACGAAGAGGTGGACATGACTGAACGACTGAACTGAACTGAGTTTAAGTTTTGGAGAACAGGTTTACAGAGACGTTTTTCTAGAATAACAGTAGTTGGGGGGAAATGACAGTATATTATTCATTCATCACTGTCATTTGGCTGGCACACCACCTGGATAGTTTGGCACCTTTCCTTCTTTTAGGAATTAAGAAAGTATTTGATCTTATCAAACAGAAGTATCACCCAAATGAGTGTAAGTCATATTTCTCTAAGCAAGTGCTGCTATCACTTCTGTATGGAAACCAATTATGGTTGTTGTTTACTATATGTAAACACACAAAACAAACAAACAAATGAAAACCTTGATAAAGACCTGGCTTTTATTTCTAAGTAAATAACTACCTTAAGTCACTTATAGTCAACCAAAACAAAATCAAAACTCTGCTATTTGAAATCAGGTAACACCTGTATTCACATGTAGCATTCCAATTTAATCAATAGCCAATCTATTCTGAAATAATTGTAACCATTAGAGTTGTCTAAGCAATTCTTATTTTCTCTCAAACCAATCCATTTATTAACAGAGCAAAAGAAGAAAAAAATTAAAGACTGCTTCAAGCTTTTTTTCCCCAGCTATTATTCTCAAAGAATAGTACAAAGGTGAGGCAATGTAAGTTGGTCATAAAATGTTTCAACAAGGAAAAATGTCAGGGCATGAAGAAGATCATTTCTGTTGGTGCTAAAGAGAATAATAGAAAGCTGTGTTCTCTCAGGGCTAGGGCCAAGGCTCCAATTCTATTGTTATTGGAGAAAATGCTGCAGGTGCAAGAGTCAAATTGGTTTCTATTATAAAAGCAGTAGATTATTCTGTGATTAGTGTCTGAAACTGCTAAGCTTTACCTCCTCTTCTGTTTAGCAGTATTCTCATATAACCTAGAATCTGGTAACTCTTTCCATATCTACCAGGACCTGTAATGCTCTCTAATATTTTACATAAATGTATACATACAAGTGAGACACAGGTTGAGCAATCTGAGGGAACAAACTGATTCCATTTTGAAGTAGCAAACCTGAAGTTTGCAATTCCTGTCAATTTGTTGCTCTCAGACTTTGAAGGTAATACAATTAAACCCAATCAGGAGAATATACAATTTTTGAGTTTTTCTCTAGTGATGGTGACGGTTTAGTATCTTCCTATCAACTTGCTCTCACCCTTCTCTTTGAATACAAGACCATACGTACATTTTCAGGGTTTTTTGCCCTGCTTGGAAATTTCATCATGGCCACTGAACAAGTTGAAGTTAAGTAGTAGAAGGGAAAAAAAAAATCTCATGATTCTGGACGAAATAGACAGATGTCCCAATTAACAAACCTTGGCAGTTTCAGTCCCTGGTTTATGAGGGGGATCACTCACTAATATTGATATTAAAGAGTTCAAAATTAACAGGGTAGCATTCATGGGAAATAATAAAGATAATAACAATAACCTGCCAGAATCATCTAAAGAGAAATAGCATTGATATAGACTCCAGAAAGGCTGAAGTGGGACTATGGCTGAGACTAGGGCAGGGCATACTCAAAACAGAATAATTAACTGGGGAAATGTATCTTATGGATTGCAATATGTAAGCTTTTTTTTAATATGCACACACTCTGAGGCCTCAGTCAATATTGCTGGAACATGATGATTATTATTATAATTCATAATTGATCAATGTTTCAGTGTTTAAGAAGAATTCTGATTTTCTACCAAAGAAATAATATGTATCTTCTATATTTTTTCCAAAACAAGAAATTTTGAGAAAATAAATATACTAAGAAATTAAATATAATAAAGAAAAAATATTCAGGCCTATTTTAATGAATCATCAATAATGAATTTTGAATGATAGAGTTATATTTTATTTTTTACATAGAAGACAGGATTCACAACTGTGGGGCTTTGTTTTGTCTATCCCTTAGATCACACTTCAGTGGTTAGATGCATTTAGACCCTGACCTGATACTTAGTACATCAAATGTATACAGCAAGGAAAGATTTGTAGAGAGAGTGAGGAAATGTCTTTTCTGTACATCAATTTCTTTATCTCTGTAGCAAGAGCATTATATCTTAATTCAGATAAGTACTTTGAACATTCAATGAGATAATAAATGTAAATTACTGAGAAGAATTAAAATCAAAACCCAATAAATGACAGCTACTATTATCATAGTAATTTTTAGACATGTTAGCAACAAAAAGAGGGTTTCCCAGGTGGCGCTAGCAGTAAAGAACTCGCTTGCCAATGCAGGAGACATAAAAGAGACTCAGGTTGGGAAAATCCCTGGACTGGGAAGATTCCCTGGAGGAGGGCATGGCAACCCTCTCCAATATTCTTACCTCGAGAATCCCATGGACAGAGGAGCCTAGTGGGCTATGGCCCATAGGATTGCAAAGACTTGGACACAACTAAAGCAACTGAGCATGAGAAATAAAAAGAATGGGTACCAAAGATGAGCTCTACTGATTCAGATTCTAAGTTTTCTCCTGCTCACTTTCTTATAGGTTATTTTAGACTGAAGTAACATTGCAGGTGAAGATGCAATGCTGAACTCAACTAGGATCATCCCTACCTTCTTAAAAACTTTTGGTGCAAACTGGAATGAGTAGACATTTGCTGGAATTTTCTTTCTACAGAATACATTAATGAAAAAGATATGTGAAAGCAAGAGTAAATTTATTTCTTCCCAGTGTAAACTTCCTGGAAGAGCAAGCAGCAGGAGTCTGCAAATGCATACCTATGATTGTATACTGTCCTGTCATCCCCTTCTGGAATCAGATGATGCCGTTTTTCATATTCTGAAAGGAGCACCACAAGAGGTCAAAGCAGAAACAACTTCCCCACGTAAATCTTTGCTCTTCCATGAAGTTAATCAAAAAGAAGTCTGGAGAACAGGCAGATTATCTGTGCATAGTTAACTCCATGGGCTACAAGTTTTTTTTTGTTTTGTTTTTAAATTACCTCTTCACAAATTGCTGGCTCTCCAACACCCCTGCTGGCTGTCATGTCCTCCCAAAAATGTAAGTATATTCATCACTGCACAGGGTGTCTGCCAAGTATTCTTTAATAGGCAAGGCTTTTAAAACTATTTAGACTCTCTTACAAGATTTGACTGAAGTACATTTCCAATACCTTGATTTCCTGACTGGCTTGACTTTGTAATGCAATCCAAGATTGTAGGATAATTAATATTTCCACAGCTGTGCTTTGAATAATGGAGATCTACTCAGATAAGATTTCAAAATAACTCATGTTCTTATTCATCCAGACTAACATATTCAGAACAGAAAATGTAATAAAAGATAACTGTGCAATGATTTGTACTTCCTATGGCATTTGGATCTCCCATATCTAAGCCACAGCATTAATAGACTTTCAGGAAAGCTTAACAACTTACTTGGTGTACTATAAGAGTACCTTGAAAAGATGCAGACTTGATTTTAAAATTTCTTAATTAGGATAACAATTAGGGCAGTTAAAATATTTAAAGTATCAGCTTTTGTTTTTTAGGGTTGTCATGATAAAGTACCAATATTGTCTACAGTCTTTGCACTGGTGCTTCCTTCTGATTGAAATTGTTTCCAAGGATAGCTCCATGACTCACTCTTTCCTCCTTAAGTTCTTACTTATTGTCATTTTCTTAGTGAGACATCCCCTGATTTATATTTGGACACTGCTCCCCAAACCCTCCAATACACTTTCCTTCTCTAGTAGTCCCCAAGCACTTATTGTCTACTGAATATCTTATATCTTAGTTATTTTTTAAATTGTTCCTCATTATCAACTAAACTTTAAGTTCTATAAGCATAAAGATTTCTGTCCAATATATTTCCAATATATTCCAAATAGCAGATTAATAGGTATTTGTTGAGTTAATGTTAGCTTCCTAAGTGTCATTCAGCTCAGTTCAGTCGCTCAGTTGTGTCCAACTCTTTGTGACCCCATGAATCGCAGCACGCCAGGCCTCCCTGTCCATCACCAACTCCCAGAGTTCACTCAAACTCAAGTCCATTGAGTCGGTGATGCCATCCAGCCATCTCATCCTCTGTCGTCCCTTTCTCCTCCTGCCCCCAATCCCTCCCAGCATCAGAGTCTTTTCCAATGAGTCAACTCTTTGCATGAGGTGGCCAAAGTACTGGAGCTTCAGCTTTAGCATCATTCCTTCTAAAGAACACCCAGGACTGATCTCCTTTAGAATGGACTGGTTGGATCTCTTTGCAGTCCAAGGGACTCTCAAGAGTCTTTTCCAACACCACAGCATCAAAAGCATCAATTCTTTGGTGCTCAGCCTTCTTCACAGTCCAACTCTCACATCCATACATGACCACTTGCTATTAAATAACAATAAAGAATAATGTATTTTTCTAATTTAATCTCCTAACAACTTAATATTATCTGTATGATACTTTTGGAGGTATAAATGCATGTAAGCTTTGTATTTCCAGATTTCTCTAGCAAGCAAAGAACCTCTTACCAACATGGTGCTAAAAATTCCAAGCACACTCATTTCAAACAGATACTGATTTAAAGCACCTCTTTAGCAACTTGGAGTGTAGAAGAAGAATGTGACAATAAAGGAAAAATTTGTGAACAGTGATATTGAGATCTAAAACTGAGGTCAGTGAGAAGCTGAATAAAATGAATTTAGTTGAGATAAACTAATTCCAGATTAACGATTCAGGGTTAGGCTGTTTGATGTATGATGATGCCATTCTAACTTATTGAACAAAGTATTGGGGACTTCCCTAGGGACCCAGTGGTTTAGACTCCATGCTACCACTGCAGGGGATGTAGGTTCAATCCCTGATTGGGGACCTAGGATCCCACATGCATTACAGTGCAGCCAAAACATCAAAAATAAAATAATGTTTGAAACAAAAAAAAACAAAGTAATTGCTTGCAAAATGAAAAGAATGAATATAATATAAAGCCAACTCACAGTAATTGCCACATTAGGTGGCTTAGGAGTTCTGTTGATTTGCACAGAAAGTACTAGAAAAATGAGAGGTTGGTCTATGCATAGTGGCTAGTACAGGATACTAGTACTCAGACTATATACTTTATACTTAATAATATGAAGGAGAAATTAACTTTCTTTCATACAAGTATGTATTTAAATGATAAACATGATTGGATCATAGTTGATATGTGAGTTCAAATTATAAATGAAACTCCTTAGCTTCAAGGAGAGATGAAAGAAGATAGGAACCCTGAATTCTTGATTTAGTCCTGTTACTACTAACTGTATGATTAGATTTAAATTTGAAATAATCATACTGGCTGTGTGGAGAATAGACTTATAGACATTTTGGGTATGTGAGTAGAAGCAGGAAAGCCATAAAGAGGTCATTATAATAATCTTGTTAAAAGTGAAATAATCTTGAAGCAAGTGATAGCAGGAAGCAGTTGTCTGTGGAGCAAATGGTGATAAGATGTGCTGATGAGTAGGGTGTGAAAAAAAAAAAAAAAGAGAATTCAAGGATAAATGCAAGGCATGAAATACTGTGCTAGATGGTAGGGCTCAAGTGGTAAACAGTAGCAAAAATAAAATGGTTCCTATTTAAGTAGAATATTGATTTCCAGAGGCTGTTACTGGAATGCATTCCTTGTAGTTAACTCATCACATGGTCTTGTGGTTACAATACAAGAAGTAAAACTTAAAAGAAAGAAAGAAATTAATCACTCAAGCCTCAATATTGCTAAGTTTCTAGACTTTCTGGAATTATTTTATTTCCTGAAAATTTATCCTCCTCTTCAAAAAAGACTTTTTAACTATACATATTTCTTTGTTCACATTACTATATGAATTAATTAGGACTAAACAGAGTTTATATTAAATAGAGTTTATAAGTATACCATAAATATCCATCATTTCAACTTAAATGTTTCTATTTGTCTCCCTTCCTCATTTTTATGTGATGCTTATGATCTCTTTTTGCTATAGATAAAATGCTAAACCAAACAATTTTAATCTGCATTTTTTGTGTGTTTGTTTCTTTTTTCCAATTCTCAATGTATTTCTGGTATTATGTTTAGATAATATTAGATATTATTAAATCATATAATATTATGTATAGATCATCACTCCAATGTTCTCATCTTATGGTTCCAAAGCACTGAATAATTTGATATTTTGCTTGATATTTAACTTGATAATTTAGGTAGTTAATTTTATCTGTAAAGAAGATGTTTGTCAAATTTACTCCTCACCGCACCAAAAACAAACAAACAAAGCATGAAACAAACACAAAAGAGCCCCCTGCTCCCACACCATAACACAGTAAACTGTTTATGCTTAGTTTTTGCCATGGAGGATCACAATTGTCCATTTTCCCTTGTCTTTCCTTTTGTCTCTCATAATACACTTGAGATTGCAATTCTGTGACCTGGGTTTACCGTAACATCCTTTCTAAAAATTTTAAAAATTTTCTTTAAAAACATCTCCAGATGGCATTCTTGAAGTCAGGTAACTTAGGAAAATATACATAATATTATCAAAGTGTGTCATTCAGTCATGTCTGACTCTTGGTGACCCCCTGGACTGTAGCTGGCCAGACTCCTCTGTCCATGGGATTCTCTAGACAAGCACACTGAAGTGGGTTTCCATGCCCTTACCCAGGAGACCTTTCTGACCCAAGACTTGAAACCATGTCTCTTACGTCTTCTACCTTGGCAGATGTGTTCTTTACCACTAGCACCACCTGGGAAGGCCAACTATTTTTCTAATTATTCCCCAAAGGAGTGGAATCACATTTCTTGTTGTTTAGTCACTAATCATGACCAAATCTTTTGTGGCCACATGGACTACAGCCTGCCAGGTTCCTCTCTCTATGGGATTCTCCATGCAAGAATACTGGAATGGGTTGTGATTTCCTTCTCCAGGAGATCTTCCTGACCCAAGGGTTCAACCCACATCTCCTGCTTTGCAGAGGGATTCTTTACCACTGAACCACCCAGGAAGACCTCACATTCCTTAGATCTTAGAATAAAACTCGCACAATCAAGGAGAAAAAAAAAAAAAAGCACAAACATATAATCTATATAAACTCAAGTTTCATATATAAGCACAATGAGGGCAAAGGTTTACTATATAATAATCTTAAAGCAATATTAAGGAAAAAAGTTCAGGAAAAACACTTACAACAATAATTATAGATTGTAGATGGTTATACTCAATTTTCACCATAGAGCACTTTCCACACTATGTTCTTACCTCTCTGACCAATGACTTTCTACCTGTTAACAAAACTTCTTACTTTGTTAAAGATAATGGCAACAACTTTCTTTGACCATCCCCACCTACTCTTCAACAACAACAACAAAAAAAGAATAAATTTCTTTGCTGTATTCAATTACTTTTTTATTGAAATACAGTTGATTTACAATGTATTAATTTCTGCTGTACAGCAAAGTGATTCAGTTATACATTCTTTTTCATATTCTTTTCCATTATGGTTTATTATAGGACATTGAATATAGTTTCCTGTGCTACACAATAGGACCTCATTTATCTAGTCTATATACAATAGCTTACATCTGTTAACCTTAACATCTATATAGAGAATAGACTTATAGTTGCCAAGGGGGAAGGGTTGAGAGAGGGATGGAGTAGAGCAGGAGGTTGGAGTTAGCAAATACTATTTTTATACAGGTTGTGCACTGTCCTTTTACAAATATTCCTTTACAAGGTTTCTATTCAGTTAATTTGAAAATTCCTCAAAGGAAAATTTATTTTATTCTTTCTCAGTCATTTAATCTTTTTTTTTTTTTAGCTGCTTATATATATATTTTTTTTTCTAATTTTATTTTATTTTTAAACTTTACATAATTGTATTAGTTTTGCCAAATATCAAAATGAATCCGCCACAGGTATACATGTGTTCCCCATCCCGAACCCTCCTCCCTCCTCCCTCCCCATGCCATCCCTCTGGGCCGTCCCAGTGCACCAGCCCCAAGCATCCAGCATCGTGCATCGAACCTGGACTGGCAACTCGTTTCCTACATGATATTTTACATGTTTCATTGCCATTCTCCCAAATCTTCCCACCCTCTCCCTCTCCCACAGAGTCCATAAGACTGTTCTATACATCAGTGTCTCTTTTGCTGTCTCGTACACCAGGTTATTGTTACCATCTTTCTAAATTCCATATATATGCGTTAGTATACTGTATTTATGTTTTTCCTTCTGGCTTACTTCACTCTGTATAATAGGCTCCAGTTTCATCCACCTCATTAGAACTGATTCAAATGTATTCTTTTTAATGGCTGAGTAATACTCCATTGTGTATATGTACCACTGCTTTCTTATCCATTCATCTGCTGATGGACATCTAGGTTGCTTCCATGTCTTGGCTATTATAAACAGTGCTGCGATGAACATTGGGGTACACGTGTCTCTTTCCCTTCTGGTTTCCTCAGTGTGTATGCCCAGCAGTGGGATTGCTGGATCATAAGGCAGTTCTATTTCCAGTTTTTTAAGGAATCTCCACACTGTTCTCCATAGTGGATGTACTAGTTTGCATTCCCACCAACAGTGTAAGAGGGTTCCCTTTTCTCCACACCCTCTCCAGCATTTATTATTTGTAGAATTTTGGATCGCAGCCATTCTGACTGGTGTGAAATGGTACCTCATAGTGGTTTTGATTTGCATTTCTCTGATAATGAGTGATGTTGAGCATCTTTTCATGTGTTTGTTAGCCATCTGTATGTCTTCTTTGGAGAAATGTCTATTTAGTTCTTTGGCCCATTTTTTGATTGGGTCGTTTATTTTTCTGGAGTTGAGTTGTAGGAGTTGCTTGTATACTTTTGAGATTAGTTGTTTGTCGGTTGCTTCATTTGCTATTATTTTCTCCCATTCTGAAGGCTGTCTTTTCACCTTGCTAATAGTTTCCTTTGATGTGCAGAAGCTTTTAAGGTTAATTAGGTCCCATTTGTTTATTTTTGCTTTTATTTCCAATATTCTGGGAGGTGGGTCATAGAGGATCCTGCTGTGATGTATGTCGGAGAGTGTTTTGCCTATGTTCTCCTCTAGGAGTTTTATAGTTTCTGGTCTTACGTTTAGATCTTTAATCCATTTTGAGTTTATTTTTGTGTATGGTGTTAGAAAGTGGTCCAGTTTCATTCTTTTACAAGTGGTTGACCAGATTTCCCAGCACCACTTGTTAAAGAGATTGTCTTTAATCCATTGTATATTCTTGCCTCCTTTGTCAAAGATAAGGTGTCCATATGTGCGTGGATTTATCTCTGGGCTTTCTATTTTGTTCCATTGATCTATATTTCTGTCTTTGTGCCAGTACCATACTGTCTTGATAACTGTGGCTTTGTAGTAGAGCCTGAAGTCAGGTAGGTTGATTCCTCCAGTTCCATTCTTCTTTCTCAAGATCACTTTGGCTATTCGAGGTTTTTTGTATTTCCATACAAATTGTGAAATTATTTGTTCTAGCTCTGTGAAGAATACTGTTGGTAGCTTGATAGGGATTGCATTGAATCTATAAATTGCTTTGGGTAGTATACTCATTTTCACTATATTGATTCTTCCAATCCATGAACATGGTATATTTCTCCATCTATTAGTGTCCTCTTTGATTTCTTTCACTAGCGTTTTATAGTTTTCTATATATAGGTCTTTAGTTTCTTTAGGTAGATATATTCCTAAGTATTTTATTCTTTCCGTTGCAATGGTGAATGGAATTGTTTCCTTAATTTCTCTTTCTGTTTTCTCATTATTAGTGTATAGGAATGCAAGGGATTTCTGTGTGTTGATTTTATATCCTGCAACTTTACTATAGTCATTGATTATTTCTAGTAATTTTCTGGTGGAATCTTTAGGGTTTTCTATGTAGAGGATCATGTCATCTGCAAATAGTGAGAGTTTTACTTCTTCTTTTCCAATTTGGATTCCTTTTATTTCTTTTTCTGCTCTGATTGCTGTGGCCAAAACTTCCAAAACTATGTTGAATAGTAATGGTGAAAGTGGGCACCCTTGTCTTGTTCCTGACTTTAGAGGAAATGCTTTCAATTTTTCACCATTGAGGATAATGTTTGCTGTGGGTTTGTCATATATAGCTTTTATTATGTTGAGGTATGTTCCTTCTATTCCTGCTTTCTGGAGAGTTTTTATCATAAATGGATGTTGAATTTTGTCAAAGGCTTTCTCTGCATCTATTGAGATAATCATATGGTTTTTATTTTTCAATTTGTTAATGTGGTGTATTACATTGATTGATTTGCGGATATTGAAGAATCCTTGCATCCCTGGGATAAAGCCCACTTGATCATGGTGTATGATCTTTTTAATGTGTTGTTGGATTCTGATTGCTAGAATTTTGTTAAGGATTTTTGCATCTATGTTCATCAGTGATATTGGCCTGTAGTTTTCTTTTTTTGTGGCATCTTTGTCAGGTTTTGGTATTAGGGTGATGGTGGCCTCATAGAATGAGTTTGGAAGTTTACCTTCCTCTGCAATTTTCTGGAAGAGTTTGAGCAGGATAGGTGTTAGCTCTTCTCTAAATTTTTGGTAGAATTCAGCTGTGAAGCCGTCTGGACCGGGGCTTTTGTTTGCTGGAAGATTTTTGATTACAGTTTCAATTTCCATGCTTGTGATGGGTCTGTTAAGATTTTCTATTTCTTCCTGGTCCAGTTTTGGAAAGTTGTACTTTTCTAAGAATTTGTCCATTTCTTCCATGTTGTCCATTTTATTGGCATATAATTGTTGATAGTAGTCTCTTAGGATCCTTTGTATTTCTGTGTTGCCTGTTGTGATCTCTCCATTTTCGTTTCTAATTTTGTTGATTTGATTTTTCTCCCTTTGTTTCTTGATGAGTCTGGCTAATGGTTTGTCAATTTTATTTATCCTTTCAAAGAACCAGCTTTTGGTTTTGTTGATTTTTGCTATGGTCTCTTTTGTTTCTTTTGCATTTATTTCTGCTCTAATTTTTAAGATTTCTTTCCTTCTACTAACCCTGGGGTTCTTCATTTCTTCCTTTTCTAGTTGCTTTAGGTGTAGAGTTAGGTTATTTATTTGACTTTTTTCTTGTTTCTTGAGGTGTGCCTGTATTGCTATGAACTTTCCCCTTAGGACTGCTTTTACCGTGTCCCACAGGTTTTGGGTTGTTGTGTTTTCATTTTCATTCGTTTCTATGCAAATTTTGATTTATTTTTTGATTTCTTCTGTGATTTGTTGGTTATTCAGCAGCGTGTTGTTCCGCCTCCATATGTTGGAATTTTTAATAGTTTTTCTCCTGTAATTGAGATCTAATCTTACTGCATTGTGGTCAGAAAAAATGCTTGGAATGAAATTAAAAACACTCTGGAGGCAACAAATAGTAGAATAACAGAGGCAGAAGACAGGATTAGTGAATTAGAAGATAGAATGGTAGAAATAAATGAATCAGAGAGGATAAAAGAAAAACGAATTAAAAGAAATGAGGACAATCTCAGAGACCTCCAGGACAATATTAAACGCTACAACATTCGAATCATAGGGGTTCCAGAAGAAGAAGACAAAAAGAAAGACCATGAGAAAATACTTGAGGAGATAATAGTGGAAAACTTCCCTAAAATGGGGAAGGAAATAATCACCCAAGTCCAAGAAACCCAGAGAGTACCAAACAGGATAAACCCAAGGAGAAACACCCCAAGACACATATTAATCAAATTAACAAAGATCAAACACAAAGAACAAATATTAAAAGCAGCAAGGGAAAAACAACAAATAACACACAAGGGAATTCCCATAAGGATAACAGCTGATCTTTCAATAGAAACTCTTCAAGCCAGGAGGGAATGGCAAGACATACTTAAAATGATGAAAGAAAATAACCTACAGCCCAGATTATTGTACCCAGCAAGGATCTCATTCAAGTATGAAGGAGAAATCAAAAGCTTTTCAGACAAGCAAAAGCTGAGAGAATTCTGCACCACCAAACCAGCTCTCCAACAAATACTAAATGATATTCTCTAGACAGGAAACACAAAAACGGTGTATAAACTCGAACCCAAAACAATAAAGTAAATGGCAACGGGATCATACTTATCAGTAATTACCTTAAACGTAAATGGGTTGAATGCCCCAACCAAAAGACAAAGACTGGCTGAATGGATACAAAAACAAGACCCCTACATATGTTGTCTACAAGAGACCCATCTCAAAACAGGGGACACATACAGACTGAAAGTGAAGGGCTGGAAAAAGATTTTCCATGCAAATAGGGACCAAAAGAAAGCAGGAGTAGCAATACTCATATCAGATAAAATAGACTTTAAAACAAAGGCTGTGAAAAGATACAAAGAAGGTCACTACATAATGATCAAAGGATCAATCCAAGAAGAAGATATAACAATTATAAATATATATGCACCCAACACGGGAGCACCACAGTACGTAAGACAAATGCTAACAAGTATGAAAGGAGAAATTAACAATAACACAATAATAGTGGGAGACTTTAATACCCCACTTACACCTATGGATAGATCAACTAAACAGAAAATTAACAAGGAAACACAAACTTTAAACGATACAATAGACCAGTTAGACCTAATTGATATCTATAGGACATTTCATCCCAAAACAATGAATTTCACCTTTTTCTCAAGCGCACATGGAACCTTCTCCAGGATAGATCACATCCTGGGCCATAAAGCTAGCCTTGGTAAATTCATTTAATCTTTCATTCAACAAATATTCATTAACTGTCTCAATTTGTATTTCATTAAAACTATCATGTTATTAATGGTAAATTTTACTATATTACTTTATGTACAGATAAGGAAAATAATATACTGTTTAATTGGTCTATGATCTACTATCAACAGTAAAATGCATCCTAATTATTCAGATATTTTAAAAGTTTAAAAATGGACATATAAGGCTAGATAAATCTGGTATGTACAAGAGATTGTTTTACACGCCCAGTATATATCAGTGGGGGAAAAAAAAAACAAACAAACAGATCAAAGTTCCTACTCTAACAGGAATATGTTTCAGAAAGAAAAAAAAAAAAAACTGTAATAGAAAATAGAAATAAATAAGTAAATTATGTTTTATGTTTATGAGCTGTGCTGTGCTTAATTGCTCAGTCATGTCCACCTCTTTGCAATCCCATGGACTGTAGCCCGCCAAGCTCCTCTGTCCAAGGGGATCTCCAGGCAAGAATATTGGAGTGAGAGAACAAGATGGCAGAGGAGTAGGTAGATGTGGAGTACATCTCCCTCCAAGGATACATCAGGAATACAGCTTAGGACACAGAAGTGCATGCATAACACCAGCTGAGAGTGGACAGGAGTACCTGACCAGTGGAAAAGATTATATAGAACCACGCAAAACTTGGTAGGATGAAGGAACTAGGGAGAAAATGCTAATGCTAAGTCACTTCAGTCGTGTCCAACTCTGTGCGACCCCAGAGACGGCAGCCCACCAGGCTCCCCCGTCCCTGGGATTCTCCAGGCAAGAACATTGGAGTGGGTTGTCATTTCCTTCTCCAATGCAGGAAAGTGAAAAGCGAAAGTGAAGTCGCTCAGTCGTGTCCGACTCTTAGCAACCCCATGGACTGCAGCCCATCAGGCTCCTCCGTCCATGGGATTCTCCAGGCAAGAGTACTGGAGTGGGGTGCCATTGCCTTCTCCGTAAATTTTCTTTATTTAATTTTGCATATCTATTCTTTCTTTCTTTGCTTTCTCTCTTTTCTCTCAACATATTTGTTAGTTTTATTTTTATTGCTTTATTCCCAAATTGGCACCTTGCTTTAGTTTTGTGTTCTAGTTTGTGCTTTACTCTTTTTCTTAACTGATATATATATATAATTTTTCATTTCCTTTGTTTGCTGGGTCAATATATTGTACTTTATTTTTGTTGGACTGTTTTGACTTTGCTCATAGTTGTATATGTATATGCATATACTCCATTGTTTTAATTATTATTTGCCTGACTTTGTAACTGCCATTTGTCTGCGGTTTATTTTTGGTTTCTCATTTTCCAGTATTTGTTTTAATCTCATTTAATGCCACAACAAAGCACTTGTGGAATCTTCATTCCTGACTAGAGATCAAGCAACTTTTCTGACCACAATGCTATGAGACTAGACATCCATTACAAGAAAAAAAAAAAAAAAAAACTGTAAGAAACACAAACACATGGAGATTGGACAACACATTTTTAAATAAACAACAGGGCACTGAATAAATCAAAAGGGAAATCAAGAAAGTATTAGAAACAAATGAAAATGAAAATATGACAGCTCAAAACCTACGGACGCAACAAAAGTAGTTCTAAGATGAAAGTTTATAGCAATACAATCCTACCTCAAGAAACAAGAAAAATGTTGAATAGACAATGTAACTTTACACCTAAACAATTGGAAAAAGAATAAGAAAATCCCAAAGTTAGTAGAAGAAAAGAAATAATAAAGATCTGAGCAGAAATAAATGAAAAAGGAATGAAAAAGATATTAAAGATTAATAAAACTAAAAGCTGATTTTTTGGTTAGATAAATAAACAAAATTGACAAACCTTTAGCCAGACTCATCAAGAAAAAAAGAGAGAAGAATCAAATTAAAAAAAAAGAAATGAAAAAGGAGTGGTTACAAAAGACAATGCAGAAATTCAAAGGATTATAAGAGAATATTATGAACAACTATATGACAATAAAATAGATAACCTGGAAGAAATGGGAAGATTCTTAGAAAAGTTCAATCTTCCAAGACTGAGCCGGGAAGAAATAGAAATTATGAACAACCCAATTACAAGCACTGAAATTGAAGCTGTGGTTGAAAATCTCCCAAAAAATAAAAGCCCAGGACCAGATGGCTTCACAGGAGAATTCTATCAAACATTTAGAGAACAGCTACTGCCTATCCTTCTAAAACTCTTTCAAAAAATTGCAGAGGAAGGAACACTTCCAAACTCATTCTACAAGCCACCATCACCCTGATACCAAAACCAGACAAAGACAACACAAAAAAAGATAACTATAGGGCAATATCGCTGATGAACATAGATGCAAAAATCCTCAACAAAATTTTAACAAACAGAATTCTGCAACACATCAAAAAGCTCATACACCATGATCAAGTTGGGTTTATTCCAGAGATGCAAGGCTTCTTCAATATATGCAAAACAACATGATACACCATATGAGCAAGTTGAAAGATAAAAACCATATGATAATCTCAATAGATACAATAAAAGCCTTTGACAAAATTCAGCATGCACTTATGATTAAAACTCTTCAAAAAATGGGCATAGAAGGAACCTACCTCAACATAGAAAAGGCCATATATGAAAAGCCTATGGCAAACATTATTCTTAATGGCGAAAAACTGAAAGCATTCCGGCTAATATCAGGAACAAGACAAGGGCGTCCACTTTTGCCACTGTTACTCCACATAGTTCTGGAAGTCCTAGCTACAGCAATCAGAGAAGAAAAACAAATAAAAGGAATCCAGATCAGAAAAGAAGTAAAGCTATCACTGTTTGCAGATGACATGATACTGTTCATGGAAAACCCTAAAGATAATATCAGAAAATTACTGGAGCTAATCAGTGAATTGAGTGGGTGACAAAAAACTGTGGGAAATTCTTCAAGATAAGAGACCACCTGACCTGCCTCCTGAAAAATTTGTATGAAGGTCAAGAAACAACAGTTAGAAATGGACATGGAGCAACAGTCTGCTTCAAAATAGGAAAAGGAGTATGTCAAGGCTGCTTATTGTCACCCTGCTTATTTAACTTATATGCAGAGTACATCATGAGAAATGCTGGGCTGGAAGAAGAACAAGCTGTAATCAAAACTACTAGGAGAAATATCAATAACCTCAGATATGCAGATGACACCACCCTTATGGAAGAAAGCGAAGAACTAAAGAGCCTTTTGATGAAAGTGAAAGAGGAGAATGAAAAAGTTAGCTTAAAGCTCAATATTAAGAAAACTAAGATCATGGCATCTGGTCCCATCACTTCATGGGAAATAGATGGGGGAACAGTAACAGACTTTATTTTGGGGGTCTCCAAAATCACTGAAGATGGTGACTGCAGACATGAAATTAAAAGCCACTTGTTCCTTGGAAGAAAAGTTATGACCAACCTAGACATCATTTTAAAAAGCAGAGACATTACTTTGCCAACAAAGGTCCATCTAGTCAAAGGTATGATATTTCCAGTAATCATGTATGGATGTGAGAGTTGGACTATAAAGAAAGCTAAGAACCTAAGATTTGTGGTTTTGAGCTATGATGTTGGAGAAGACTTTTGAGAATCCTTTGGACAGCTAGTAGATCCAACCAGTCCATCCTAAAGGAAATCATTCTAGAATATTCATTGGAAGGACGGATGCTGAAGCTGAAACTCCAATACTTTGGCCACCTTATGTGAAGAACTGACTCATTGGGAAATACCCTGATGCTGGGAAAGATTGAAGGTGGGAGAAGAAGGGGACAACAGAGGAGGAGATTGTTGGATGACATCATCAACTTTATGGACATGAGTTTGAGTAAACTCTGTGAGGTGGTGATGGATAGAGAGGCCTGGTGTACTATCGTCCATGAGCTCGCAAACAGTCAGACATGACTGAGCGACTGAACTGAACTTAACTGAATCAGGGAATTGTCAAAGTTGCAGGATACAAAATTAATACACAGAAATCATTTTCATTTCCATTTATTAACAATGAAAAATCAGAAAGAGAAACTAAGGAATCAATTCCATTCATAACAAAAAAAATTAACTAGGAATAAATTTACCTAAGGAGTCAAAAAAACTGTACACAGAAAGTTATAAGACACTAATAAAAGAAATCAAAGATGACATAAACAGATGAAGTGATAGTCCATGTTCCTGGGTAGGAAGAATCAATATTGTGAAAATAACTATACTACCAAATGCAATCTACATTCAATGCCATCCCTGTGAAATTACCAATGGCATTTTTTACAGAACTAGAACAAAAAAATTCACAGTTCATATGGAAACACAAAAGACCCTGAATAACCAATGCAGTCTTGAGAAAGAAGAATGGAGCTGGAGGAATGAACCTTCCTGACTTCAGATTATACTATAAGGCTATAGTCATTAAGACAGTATGGTGCTGTCACAAAAACAGAAATATAGAACAATGAAACAAGATAGAAAGCCCAGAAATAAATTCATGCACCTTTGGGTTACCTTATTTTTGACAGTGGAGGCAAGAGTATACAATGGGGCAAAGACAGCCTCTTCAATAAATGGTTTTGGGAAAACTGGACAGTTACATGGAAAAGAATGAAATTAAAACACTTCCTAACTCCATACACAAAGATAAACTCAAAATGGATTAAAGACCTAAATGTAAGACCAGAACTTATAAAACTCTTAGAAGAAAGCATAGGCAGAACACTCGATGACATAAATCAAAGAAAGATTCTCTATGACTCACCTCCTAGAGTAACAGAAATAAGAACAAAAGTAAACAAGTAGGACCTGATCAAACTTAAAAGCTTTTGCACATCAAAGAAACTACAAGCAAGGTGAAAAGACAACCCTCATTATGGGAGAAAATAATAGCAAATAAAACAACTGAAAAAGGATTAATTTCCAAAACCTACAAGCAGTTCATACAACTCAATGCCAGAAAAACAACCCAATCAAAAAATGGGAAAAGACATAAACAGACATTTCTCCAAAGAAGACCTACAGATGGCTAACAAACACATGAAAAGATGCCCAACATTGCTCATTATTAGAGAAATGAGATATCCCCTCACACCGGTCAGAATAGCCACCATCAAAAAGTCTGCAAACAATAAATGCTGGAGAGGGTGTGGAGAAAAGGGAACACTCTTGCACTGTTGGTGGAAATGTAAATTGATGGTGCCACTATGGAAGATGGTGTGGAGATTCCTTAAAACTAGAAATAAAACAACAATACGACCCAGCAATCCCACTCCTAGGTATATACCCTGAGGAAACCAAAATTGAAAAAGACACATGTATCCCATTGTTCCTGCAGCACTATTTACAATAGGTAGAACATGGAAGCAACCTAGATGTCCATCGACAGATGAATGGATGAAGAAGTTGTAGTACATATACACAATGGAATATTACTCAGCCATAGACGGAATGCATTTGCATCAGTTCTAATGAGGTGGATGAACCTAGAACTATTATACAGAGTGAAATGAGTCAGAAAGAGAAAGATAAATATTGTATTCTAACGCATATATAAGGAATCTAGAAAAATGGTACTGAAGAATTTATTTACAGGGCAACAATGGAGAAACAGACATAGAGAATAGACTTATGGACATGGACAGAGACAAGACAGGGTAAGATGTACGGAAAAAGTAATATGGAAACTTATATTACCATATGTAAAATAGATAGCCAATGGGAGTTTACTGTATGGCTCAGGAAACTCAAACAGGGGTCTGTATCAACCTAGAACAATGGGATGGGTGGGAGATGGGAGGGAGGTTCAAAAGGGAGGGGATATATGTTTACCAAAAACAGCAAAATTCTGTAAAGCAATTATCCTTCAATAAAAAAAAAAAAAAACAACACTGGAGTGGGTTGCCATGCCCTTCTCCAGGGGATCTCCTCAACTCAGGGGTGGAACCCAGGTCTCCCATATTGCAAATGGATTCTTTACCATCTGAGCAACAAGGGAAGCCCAAGAATACTTGAGTGGTTAGCCTATTCTTTCTCCTAGGGAACTTCCCAACCCAGGAATCAAATTGGGGTCTCCTGCATTGCAGACTGATTCTTTACCAGCTGAGTTACCTAGGAAGCCATATGTTTTTATGTATGCTATTAAAAAATAGAAAAGACAAGTGTGTTAAATATCACAGCAGGATCCTCTATGACCCACCTCCCAGAATATTGGAAATAAAAGCAAAAATAAATAAATGGGACCTAATTAAAATTAAAGCTTCTGCACAACAAAGGAAACTATAAGCAAGGTGAAAAGACAGCCTTCAGAATGGGAGAAAACAATAGCAAATGAAGCAACGGACAAACAACTAATCTCAAAAATATACAAGCAACTCCTACAGCTCAACTCCAGAAAAATAAATGACCCAATCAAAAAATGGGCCAAAGAACTAAATAGACATTTCTCCAAAGAAGACATACAGATGGCTAACAAACACATGAAAAGATGCTCAACATCACTCATTATCAGAGAAATGCAAATCAAAACCACTATGAGGTACCATTTCACGCCAGTCAGAATGGCTGCGATCCAAAAGTCTACAAGCAATAAATGCTGGAGAGGGTGTGGAGAAAAGGGAACCCTCTTACACTGTTGGTGGGAATGCAAACTAGTACATCCACTATGGAGAACAGTGTGGAGATTCCTTAAAAAACTGGAAATAGAATTGCCTTATGACCCAGCAATCCCACTGCTGGGCATACACACCAGAGGAAACCAGAATTGAAAGAGACACGTGTACCCCAATGTTCATCACAGCACTGTTTATAATAGCCAGGACATGGAAGCAACCTAGATGTCCATCAGCAGATGAATGGATAAGAAAGCAGTGGTACATATACACAATGGAGTATTACTCAGCCATTAAAAAGAATACATTTGAATCAGTTCTAATGAGATGGATGAAACTGGAGCCTATTATACAGAGTGAAGTAAGCCAGAAAGAAAAACACCAATACAGTATACTAATGCATATATATGGAATTTAGAAAGATGGTAACAATAACCCTGTATGATGTGAGACAGCAAAAGAGACACAGATGTATAGAACAGTCTTTTGGATTCTGTGGGAGAGGGAGAGAGTGGGATGATTTTGGAGAATGGCATTGCAACGTGTATATCATATAAGAAATGAATCGCCGGTCCAGGTTCAATGCAGGATACAGGATGCTTGGGGCTGGTGCACTGGAATGACCCAGAGGGATGGTATGGGGCGGGAGGTGGGAGGGGGGTTCAGGACGGGGAACACGTGTACACCCGTGTCGGATGCATGTTGATATATGGCAAAACCAATATTGTAAAGTAATTAACCTCCAATTAAAATAAATAAATTTAAAAAAAGAAAGAAAAATAAGAATGTAAAATGTCTCACTTATAATTTCATAATATTGATTATATGTTGAGATGATAATGTTTTAGATATATGAATAAAAGAAAATATATTATTAAAAAATAGTATTGTTAAATATGGTGGACTCATTCAGATGATGAAATCTAAGCAAAAACTAAAGGAAATGAGTGACTTCTCTATGTGTATATTTTGTGATCGATCATTCCAACCAAAAAGAAGAGCTACTCCAAATGTCCTGAGGCAGGAATACTCCTGGAATATTTGAGGAAAAGCAGGGAAGCTAATGTGACTGGCGAAGGGTGAACAAAAGAAAAGCATAAAGGAAAGAAGTGATAAAGATAAGTGGGAGCTGGATCCTATGGAATCTCACTGGCCATCAAAAGGACTTCATATGCTGAGTAAAATGAGAATCTTCTGTCAACAGTGACTCCTAACAGACAGGATGCAGAGTTATGAGAAAAAAGGCAGAATAAAAGAACATTTCAAACAATCTGGTCTGAGTAACTGAAAAGGTGTAGTTGTCCTCAAATGAGGTAAAGAAACTTTGGGGAAGCCAGGAGTTCAGTTTTGGACATATTGATTCATGGTCTTGCAGATTCCAAATGGAGATATTAAGTAGGTAGTTAGATGTATGAGACTAGAATTTAGAAAAAGTGGTCAAGGATTGAATATACAAATTTGGCAGTCATTAGAATGCAAATAATTCTTAGCCTTGACCCTGGGAGGTGTGATCCTGAAGGGAGAGTTTATAGACAGAGAAGAAAAGAAAGCCAAAACCTGAGCACTTGATGCCAACATGAAGGGTTCAAGGAGAAACAAGCAAAGACATCTGAGAAGGACTGTCCAATAAAGTAAGAGGAAAATCTAAAGTGCAAGTGTTCTGAAATCAGATTTAATCTCAGTAAGCTAACTAGAGTGAGTGCTTAGTAATTGTTAAATGGGCAAGTTGTTTTTTATGCATTGGCTATTTGATGGCTTGGGGACAGCCTGTTCTCTCACCCAAGCATAGTATTGAATGATAATATCCATCCTTCTTTGATATATTCCTCCATCAATAAAACACAGAGTTCTGGAAGAAGATCCCTAATAAGCCCTTCACAGTCATCAATTAGGTATAAGAGGGTGATTTATACATAAATTCATAGAGGATAGACAAGAAAAGAGAGGAGATGGTGAAACATTCTGTCAAATGGTGATATTTATGGTCAGCTCTGTTAAATTTTTCTGGGTGACAAGTTGACATCATTGTTCAAAATGATGTCTGGAGATTTTAAGTAGATTTAAATTATTTCTTAGTTCCTTTCACACTTGTCTCTTAGTAATGAGAACAGAAATATACTTATCCAGGCAAAAGACTATTATAATTGTTTGTGTTTTCTTCTTCTTCTTCTTCTGGTCATATAAATTCTAGTTCTTGCTATGCCCGTGAAGAATTCAGGCAGACTGGGTGAACATTTACTACCCTAATGAAAAATGGTGTTTTAAGTATAGCATTTCAATTTTGGTGCTGTGGATAGGAAAGTAATAAATCAAATATTTACATGCTGTTCATTTTTGACAAGGCCTGTTCAGGAGGGACACAAAAAACCATGTATTTTATGAGAAAAAAGCCTAGATAAAAATCCCAGTCATATAATTTATTGCAGTTTAGAATTTACTACTGCTGTTAATGGGCATCCTTTAATAGATGGTATACTGAGATAGTATTAGACAGGTGACTAGAAGAGAAGGATTTATGAAATAAGCTAAGGAGAGATAAAACTAAGGTTACATGGAGACATATAAGTCAGAGAAAATGAGGAGTAAATAGAAACAGCATTACAAAATGCATCAAGGTCAAGCAACTCATACTGTGAATTGAGTGAATCAAGCCAGCTGACCTGTAACTGTCAGAGTATTCGAGAGATTATTTCAGTGATAGGTCAAAACAAACCATTCAAAATATATCTTGTATTTGTCTTATAAAATAATAAATTATATGCAAATATGTGTGTGTGGGAGTGTGGTGTGTGTGTTTTTATATACATACGTATATGATGCAATCTAATTAAAATGATTTCAACTAAGAGGCTAAGACCAAGGCAAACTGGAAGTAGTCAAACAGGACATAGCAAGAGTGAAGCAGGGCAAAGGCTAATAGAGTTTTCCCAAGAGAACGCACTCATCATAGCAAACACTCTCTTCCAACAACACAAGAGAAGACTCTACACAAGGACATCACCAGATGGCCAACACCGAAATGATATTGATTATATTCTTCGCAGCCGAAGATGGAGATGCTCTATACAGTCAGCGAAAACAAGACCAGGAGCTGACTATGGCTCAGATCATGAACTCCTTATTACCAAATTCAGACTGAAATTGAAGAAAGTGGGGAAAACCACTAGACCATTCAGGTATGACCTAAATCAAATCCCTTATGATTATACAGTGGAAGTGACAAATAGATTTAAGGGACTAGATCTGATGGACAGAGTGGCTGATAAATTATGGACAGAGGTTCGTGACATTGTACAGGAGACAGGGATCAAGATCATCCCCATGGAAAAGAAATGCAAAAAAGCAAAATGGCTATCTGAGGAGGCCTTACAAATAGCTGTGAAAAGAAGAGAAGCGAAAAGCAAAGCAGAAAAGGAAAGATATAAGCATCTGAATGCAGAGTTCCAAAGAATAGCAAGGAGAGATAAGAAAGCCTTCCTCAGCAATCAATGCAAAGAAATAGAGAAAAACAACAGAATGGGAGAGATTAGAGATCTCTTCAAGAAAATTAGATATACCAAGGGAACATTTCATGCAAAGATGGGCTCGATAAAGGACAGAAGTTGTATGGACCTAACAGAAGCAGAAGATATTAAGAAGAGGTGGCAAGAATACACAGAAGAACTGTACAAAAAAGATCTTCATGACCCAGATAATCACGATGGTGTGATGACTCACCTAGAGCCAGACATCCTGGAATGTGAAGTCAAGTGGGCCTTAGAAAGCATCACTACGAACAAAGCTACTGGAGGTGATGGAATTCCAGTGGAGCTATTTCAAATCCTGAAAGATGGTGCTGTGAAAGTGCTGCACTCAATATGCCAGCAAATCTGGAAAACTCAGCAGTGGCCACAGGACTGGAAAAGGTCAGTTTTCATTCCAATCCCAAAGAAAGGCAATGCCAAAGAATGCTCAAACTACTGCATAATTGCACTCATCTCACATGCTAGCAAATTAATGTTCAAAATTCTCCAAGCTAGGCTTCATCAGTACGTGAACCAGAAACTTCCAGATGTTGAAGCTGGTTTTAGAAAAGGCAGAGGAACCAGAGATCAAATTGCCAACATCCACTGGATCATCAAAAAAGCAAGAGAGTTCCAGGAAAACATCTATTTCTGCTTTATTGACTATGCCAAAGTCTTTGACTGTGTGGATCACAATAAACTGTGGAAAATTCTGAAAGAAATGGGAATACCTGACCTCCCTCTTGAGAAACCTCTATGCAGGTCAAGAAGCAACAGTTAGAACTGGACATGGAACAACAGACTGATTCCAAATAGGAAAAAGAGTACGTCAAGGCTGTATATTGTCACCCTGCTTATTTAACTTATATGCAGAGTACATCGTGAGAAACCCTGGGCTGGAAGAAGCACAAGCTGGAATCAAGTTTTCTGGGAGAAATATCAATAACCTCAGATATGCAGATGATACCACCCTTATGGCAGAAAGTGAAAAGGAACTCAAAAGCCTAATGATGAAAGTGAAAAGTGAAGTGAAGTTGCTCAGTCGTGTCTGACTCTGCTATCTACCAGGCTTCTCTGTCCATGCGATTTTCCAGGCAAGAGTACTGGAGTGGGTTGTCATTTCCTTCTCCAGGGGATCTTCCTGACCCAGGAATTGAACCCAAGTCTCCTGCATTGCAGGCAGATGCTGTACCCTCTAAGCCGCCAGGGACGCCCCAAGGTCGGCCCGCTGCGTTGGCCAGGAATCGAACCCGAGTCAACTGCTTGGAAGGCAGCTATGCTCACCACTATACCACCAATGCTGAAAGTGAAAAAGAAGAGTGAAAAAGTTGGCTTAAAGCTCAGCATTCAGAAAACGAAGATCATGGCATCTGGTCTCATCACTTCATGGGAACTAGATGGGGAAACAGTGGAAACAGTACCAGACTTTATTTGGGGGGGGGCTCCAAAATAACTGCAGATGATGATTGCAGCCATGAAATTAAAAGACGTTTACTCCTTGGAAGGAAAGTTATGACCAACCTAGATAGCATATTCAAAAGCAGAGACATTACTTTGCCAACAAAGGTCTGTCTAGTCAAGGCTATGGTTTTTCCAGTGGTCATATATGGATGTGAGAGTTGGACTGTGAAGAAAGCTGAGTGCTGAATAATTGATGCTTTTGAACTGTGCAGTTGGAGAAGACTCTTGAGAGTCCCTTGGACTGCAAGGAGATTCAACCAGTCCATCCTAAAGGAGATTAGTCCTGGGTGTTCATTGGAAGAACTGATGATTGATGCTGGGAGGGATTGGGGGCAGGAGGAGAAGGGGACAACAGAGGATGAGATGGCTGGATTGCATCACTGACTTGGTGGACATGAGTTTGAGTGAACTCTGGGAGTTGATGATGGACAGGGAGGCCTGGCTTGCTGAGATTCATGGGGTCTCAAAGAGTCGGACACGACAGAGCAAGTGAACGGAACTGAACTGAACTGAAGAGGCTAAGAAATTCAGAGCAACTGCAAAGAATAACAACAGTAAAAGGATAGTTATCATTCAAATTAGGACAAAATGTTAATATTCTTTTATATTAGCAAGTAATTATGAAGAGTTAGAGAGTTGGGGTCAAATAATTCAAAGATTTGTTTACAATAATCTTCCTAATGGTTGCCTCATCTTTCAACTTTCTGCCCCTTCTATCTAATGAATGGATTTCACATAAAATATGGCTTTAATTATGGTATCTCTCTTTGCTATTAGTGCTGTTCAGAATCATTTAATAACTCCACACAAAGAAATCATAAATACTTGAGCATGGTATCAGAAGCTGACACCACCTGTCTCCATTCTTCAGATGAATCACTTTTTTTCCTCAATAAGACTCCTTGGAGTGGGTAGATAGCTCAGAGCTGCTTTCCCAGTTACAGCCTCTTGGTTTTCTTATCCCTTAATCTTCAAATGAACAGACTTGGCCTCCACTCCCCCACGTTCCATCACTGCTCTCTTATTTCTCCTCATTCCAACTCAAATCCCACCTCCTTCTAATGGCTTTCCTAGTCACTGCAACCCATATGTAAACATATTATCTCCTATAATTGGATAGAATTTTTTTCTAGGAATGTAATGTTTCACTTATATTTAACAACCAGAAGGCTAAGTACTGTTAGAACATGAGGAATGGGATAAATAATGCTGAATTTTTTTTTGATACTAAGAAAATTGACCACAGTAGTTATCCCATAGCCAACAATATTACTATAGATATTTAGCCAATCATTTGATTAAAATGGGAATAAAAAACCTATAACTACCTTAAGCACATTATTTTAATGTACAGTATAAGCTGTACATCCATTCACCCATTATTTTTAACGAAAAGTTCTACACAGTCTTCCATGCATAAACTATCTCATATGTGAGTCTCAACTTAAATTTCTTCAAAGTGAACTGGAACTTAAGACAGTTGCTAAGCAATGTGATATAGAATATTTCTAGATTTTTTCATTTTCTCACTTTTTTTGTAATTTTCTGCCTATGCATGTTTCAGCAGATTTTCTTTTTGTTTCATTTTCATCAACTCTATCCTAAGCATTCAATATCGTTTTCATACAAGCATCAACACTTCATCATTCACACTCATATATCATCTGAATGAGCATACGTAAAAATATAAGTGTAATGACAATGTTAACTGGAATAAATAGATTTAGAAATAACACAAGTGATTCTTGGTAAAGATTCAACTCAAGTAGTATAAACACACAGGCTTTCCAGCCAGGACTTCAGTATGACATGGGCATCCATATGCATAATTTACAGAGTTGATTAACCAAAGGTCAGCTAAGATTTTTTTTTTATTATTATAAAACAAATGATCAACAAACATGAACTGAGCAGCTACAAAGTGAACACTGTGACTGTATGTCAGCAGTTGTCAGAAAAAAGGGCATGTGGAAGGCAGAGATACAGGAATGAGTGGATGGCACTGGCATCAAAGACATTACAACTTCTCTGGGGCTTTATGAGATCTCAAAAAATAACAACAGACCAAACACATAGTTGCTGGTCTTAAGGCACATGAAAAATGCACACATGGTTTGAAACTGAGGACACTCTTCCAATCTTCCTCCTAGTCTCTTCTCAGAACAAACTATTTCACTCTGTTTGTTCCATTTGGTTTCCAACAGTTATCCTTTCCAAAGGATAGGATAGGAACTGACTCCCAGTTCCATTCCTGCTTCCTGACCTCTTCGGGTCCAAACACTAGTTCGGCAAGGGCAATAGAACTAGTCTAAGTCGCCAACTACTACAGCATTTCTGACCCTTCAAACAGGTTATACAGATCTGGGGGCAGTAATCTTCAGTATTCTCCCAGCTCCAAAGTTCCTCACAGGCTGACATGTACAATAGGTGAAATGTACAGGCATGAAACCACATAATCTGTTATCTATTCAATACAAGGATTTGAACAAACTTAGTATGACAAACTACATTTAGATGTTATGTGAATACTCATGTTTCTTAAGTTAATCTGTACATTTCTTAGGTGGCTCAGCAGTAAAGAATTTGTCTGCAATGCAGGAGATGCAGAAGAGGCTGGTTCAATCCCTGGATTGGGAAGATCCATTGGAGGAGGGCATGACAACCCAGTCCAGTATTCTTGCCAGGAAAATTCCATAGGCAGAGGAGCCTGGTGGGCTAAAGTCCATGGGGTATCAAAGAGTCAGACATGACTAAAGCAACTGAGCATGCAAGGACATTTCTCAAACTTCTTCAAGTCCCTTCCCCCAGGATGGAATTGGCTGCCAGACCATAAATGACTCCCTGTAATTACGCTTTGCTTCCTTTGTGAGTGTGAGTTTCCTCTTTTTTCTCATCATAAGATCTGGATGGGGAGAGAACTTAATCCCCTGAACAACTGGGACTTCTGCCTGTTCAGTTCTGCTGCCATGAACCCTCTCACCCATTTGATCCAGCCCAACTGTGTCCAAAGCTCAGTGACTTTTGTGGTCATTTTGTCTAATTTCGTCAAGGTGTCAGAGACATGTGATTTGTGAATTCACTGACTTTATGTTTCTATAACGTGATGGTTAAATTTCTGGGTCAACTTGACTGGACCACAGGGTGCTCAGATGTTTAGGCAAACATTATGACTGGTTTCTAGAAGAAGCATTAAAATCAGAAACATTGAAATCAGTAGATGGAGGAAAGCAGACTGATATTCATCATATGGATATGCCACACCTAATTAGTTGAAAGCCTGGCCAACCCTTCCCTGAACATGGAGATTCCTTCCTGCCTGATGATCTTCAAAGTGGCTTTATTCTCACTTTAAGACTTGAACTGAAACATCAGCTTTTTCGGGGTAAAATCTGCTGGCCTTCGAGATGGAACTATACCATCTGCTCTCCTAGATTTCTAGCTTGCCAAGTCAACCTGCAGATCTTAGGACTTGACAGCCTCCATAATCATGTGATCTGATTTCTTATAATACATCTCTCTGTCTCTATCCACACACACACACACACACACACACATAAACACATACACACACGTATAAATTCCTATTGCTCTGTTTCTCTGAAGAACTCTGGCTAACACAACTAAAAAGCCTTTTCTGTATTTCTCTTTTCAAAAGCAATATATTCTTCTTAGTTCTTGCTCTGATTAATTCTGCTGAGCCAATAGGCTACCTGCTCCATTTCCTCTAAGATTTTTAGACCAAAGTCTAAACTAGACTGACTGCTTCACTTTGGTTTTCTTTTTATCCCTTTTATGACTCTCCAAATGCCTACCCCAATTTTATGCACTGAAATTCATGAACAGTTCTCATTCCGCACAGGTACTTAGTTTAGATTGCTGGATCAATACCCGTGCTGTGCTATGCTAGGTTGCTTCAGTCATGTCTGACTCTTTGTGACCTTATGGACGGTAGCCCATCAGGCTCTTCTGTCCATGGGATTCTTCAGGCAAAAGCACTGGAGTGAGTTGCCATGCCCTCCTCCTGGGGATCTTCCCAATCTAGGGATCAAACCTGAGTCTCTTACATCTCCTGGATTGGCAAGTGGGAAGCCCAGGGTATCAACATATCCTAGCCCTTATAAGCACCCAAACTTCTACTTATTTTGACTTTAAAGGATTATATATGGCTTTTTAGAAAAAGAAATCAAAAGAGATATATACTCTGAGAATATTTTCCTATCCTACAGAAACACACACACACATATGAAACTTTTTAAAGATTCAACATCAATTAATCAAGATGTCTAAAATGTTATACATGAATATTATGATATGTGAACCTATGAGTAAAGTCATTTTTGGAATTACTTGAAATGTTTAGAAACTTTTTTAAAACCTCAGCATTTTATGCAATCACAGATGTGTGAGAAAAGGTAGCTTTTATACTTAAAAAAAAAAAAAAAAGACAATCTGTAAAAAATTCCTAAAGTAGCCAATTGACCACTTTAACATGTCAGGACATTCTATATTAGAAGGCACATTGTCTGACTCCAATACTCAAAACAAATGTGAATCAAAACCTTAATATCTCACTGAAGTGATGATATGGGCCACAGCTAATTAAGGTGTAGGAGTCTCAGTGAACTGGACAGTAATGAGAACCAGCACAGGCAAACCTTTGGGAAATACTGGAGTTTCTAACACAGATAGTTGCCCTCCCAAACCACAATGATGTAATTTTGCGACTCCATAGATTCTGAGAATCCAAACTATAAACACAAGAAAAACAAGCTTTAAAGCTCCCACTCCCTTTAAGACTGTAGTTCTGTATCTATCACCTACTTCTATGTGGGCCCTGGTTGATTTTTGGTCTGTTGTGTGTGGTCACATCATTGAGAAGATTCACAAGTCACAACTCCTTCATGGCACCTCTAACTTTGTCTTAGAGGAGGGAGCGAAACGTCAAAATGTTCATCTCCTGGTTAGCACTGACTGAATTTGCTGTACCTTCTCTTCTCTTCATGAAGATGATGAGCCTTCCTGAGCCAGTGAGACACGGAGTACCCTGTAGGAAAAAGAAAAGATTATATCACGGGGAAATAAAACAATATTTCCAGTATTTATAACTAAAAAAAAATGAATTTAATATTTCAGAATTAGATATGGAAACACAGCTTCTGAGAAACAGGAATGGTATCTCATAAATGCAGGATTTAGTTGAAATATCCAAGATCCAGTTAAGCCCTAATTTCTCATAATGGCAGAACATCTTGCAAGCTCAAATTCTGCATCATCTTCAACCTAAGAATTAGGAAATAGTCACTGAAAGTGTACTATATGCTACAGTCTATATTAAGTACTGTGCATTTACAGATATATTAAGTACAGTGTTAATCTTGGTAATGTTAAGAGCCTACAGTAGAGAAAGAGACCTGAAAAAAAATGTTTATGTACTGCAATATGCTCAAGTATAAGGTATTCAAGGTATTGTGGGAATAATGAGATTTGAAATATTTACTCAGGTGTGTCAATGATCACAACCCAGAGTCTAGAAGGATCAGTAGGAATTCCCTGAGAAACTAAAATCATGGCCAGTATTTCAGGCAGAAAGGATATTGTTTCAATTGTGCACGAGAACATTTAACACTGTCTCCTATTCAGACAAATACAAATAGTTCAGCCTGGACAGACTGACAGACATGATTTACAAAGACTGACAGACAACACAAGAAAATAGAGGTCAGAATGTGAAGGGCTTTGTATTTCCCAGTAAGGAGGCTGGCTTTTTTCTTAGATGTATCACTTGAAGAATGTTAAGCAAAGGAGTCATAATGTGAATCAGATTTATGTTTTATGCTGGCTGTAACACTAGCTGTAATATGGAGAATGGATAGAAGAGGATTTAGGTAGGAAACACCTGTGCTTGATCAAGCAACACTATGCATTTTGCATTTAGCCACACTTTACCAACAGGTCTTTAATCTTTTCCATTGGCCAGGCACCTTGTGTATCTTACCTCATTCAATTCCCATAAAAGTTGTATGAGTTAATTATAATCAACCCATTCCTAGTAAGGAAACTGAAGTGTAGAAAGTTAAATGAGATGTTAAGAAAAATGGACAATTTTGACTTTGTATTTTTTTGGTATTCATTTGTATTTTTTTTAATCTCCCACAAGAATCATATAGGAAATATTCATGTTTATTAGCTTTTTATAAGTTGAAGTTTATAATTAATCCATCTCTGTAAGACCAAAGATAAAGCTTCTTTTTTAAATAACTATCAATTTATTACAAAAGTTGATTTAGACATCAGCAATGGTGACTTCCACCTGGACTCCTGGCTCAGTACTGATGGAAGGGATCTGCTTGACAACCTCAGAAAGACCCTGCAGATCAATGAGTCACTTGTGGATCCTTATGTGGAATCAACCCCAAGTCTTAGAACCTTCACCACAAGGAGTTTCCCTTGTAGTCATTCTCAGTTTTGGTAGGCATCCGAACAGATCCTTTCACTTTGAGATTCTTTTCCCTTGTGCCTCTGATCAGGTTAGCATATACCTTCTCCAGGGACTTCACATTGGGGCTGGTGAGAGTGCTCCTAATCCAGTGAATGGTCACCCCTGGCTCTGCTGGAGTCTTGCTGGTATTTTTAAGGGCCAAGTCTGTGGGGAAGCTTCCTGACCTACTTGTTCCTGGGCAGAACAAACAGCCATCAGTCAGGAGCAGGAGCAGGCAGCATTGGGCCTCACTTCAGCAGCAACCACATTTTCCTCAAAGAGAGAAAAACCTTCTTGATTTTACTTGGAATAGTTCAAAAAGAAAACGTTTTTCTCTTGTAGAGTATCTTATCTTTAATAATTTCATAAAACTAATTAATTAGCATGTTATGTAGCATATATAGTTAACATGCATACACGTCTGCCTATATCTGTGGATATTATTTCTTTTTTTAATTATTTATTTTGTATTGGAGTATAGCTCATTAACAATGTTGTGATAGTTTCAGGTAGACAGCACAGGGACCCAGTCATACATATATATGTATCCATTCTCCCCCAAACTTCTCTCCCATTCAAGCTACCACATATAACATTAAGCAGAGTAGGACCTTTGGTTATCCATTTTAAATATAGCTGTGTGTACATGAGGATCCCAAACTCCTGAACTATCCCTTCTCCCCATCCTTCCTCCCTGGCAACCATAAGTTTGTTATTTAAGTCTGTGAGACATATATGTATATATAATTTGATAATATAACATATGTATACATAATTCATATACCTACATGTATGTACATATCTGTGAATATTATTTCTACAATGATTACCTCCACCACCACCAGTAAGTACCAGACTAACCTTGTCATGTTCCACAGACAAATAAAAATAATAAGGATGGAAAAGACTTTAAGAGGGACATTCAGCATCAGCTATTTTAATATGAGCATTATAAACCCTTTGACCTTTTGCCATGATTATTGTTCAAAGTAAGCATATTTTTTTAAACTTTGCATTATTAGAAACAAATTTTTATTTAAATGTTGTGAATCACATTCTGCATCCCTACTTTGTGAAGCTGTTCTTGTCTTACTAAAATATCTGAATTAAAATGTTCTTATTCTTACCATTTTTAAACTCTTAATGCAAAACAAAATTATAATACTGCCTTAAAAACTGATTTCTTTAAAAAATTAACATGAAATTGCTAAGCAGTGCCTGAATTAACACAAATCAGAGTGCATTACATGGCATTAGCAGCTAATTTATTGAAATCATTACGTCTGCTGTTAGAGAGCACCATATGCCAACTCCAGAAATAACAAGCATTCAGAATCAGGGTCATTGCCTTTATATTTGCATATGTGGTACATTAATTGATCTCATGTGCATATTAAAATTAAAACTGCATTTTTCTCCAATATTCCCTAAGAAGTTTGGTTAGCATTATGTTATTAAGGCAAATGTTTATTTCTAGATTATTTCTTTTGCCTATGTAAATTAACTTACACAAATCATTATTAGTTACGTTTCCTTATTTTCCATGGGCTTCCCAGGTGGCTCTGTGGTAAAGAATCCACCTGCCAATGCAAGAGACTTGGTTTATTCTGTGCTATATTCTGTGATATTGAACTAAATGGATGAGATATGCAATTGTTAAAATGCAGGGCTTTCTGATCTTATACATTTCATTGACAGGAAAGGGGCGGGTATCTCATGATATGACATATCACCCTCTGAATCAAATTTCAGGGTAACCTATAGAAAGCCAATCTATAGTTCCCCCATTCCTAAAATGAATTAAAAATTTCTAACTTGAAACATTACACTAGTAAGGCTACTTCAGAATGTATGTGTGTGGTTATGTATCTCTGTGTCTAACTGTTCTGGGGCTGCTTCATATGAAAATTACATGAGAAATTAGGGAATATCCTAATCAAATAGTTAAAAAGGAAAGAGGTCCACTAACTTGAAGAGAGGTGGCACTAGTGGTAAAAAATCCTCCTGACAATGCAAGGGATGTAAGAGATATGTGTTCAATCCCTGGGTCAGGAAGATCCCCTGCAGGAGGAAATGGCATCCCACTCCAGTATTCTTGCTAGGAAAATTCTATGGACAGAGGAGCCTGGAGGTCCCCAATCCATGGGGTCAAAGAGTTGGACACAACTGAGCATCTGAGCACAACATGAAGGAATATTTCCCCTAATCATAGGAAATGAAATGTTGAAATAAACCTACATATTGGGGGAAAATCTTCAGGAATTCAAGTTATTTTCTTTTTTTTTAAGCCTAAGAGAATAGGTAAAACTTTTACTGAGCTTGAACTCAGAGATGAAAATAATTATCAGGCATTATCTTATAAAGAAAACAAACAATCTTTAGATTACACACACAGTAGTAGGTTGATTGACAGAGAGATAGACAAGTAGATTTTTTTTTAAATGAAGAAGCAATCTTAATTGTAGAGAGGCAGTTATAGATATTGGAAAGCATACAATCTTCCTGTGTGTCAGGAAAACTGAATTCAAAGAGTTATTCATTTTCCAAAAGCATCAGCTTCATATGAAAGTATACAGTTGAAAACAGTCTCTAACATTCAAATGTTAATGAAATTAACATTTCTCTTCAGCTTTTAAAATCTGTAAATAAAGCCCACTATATCCAAAATGACGAGTGAAAAATCAATGACTGGAGTCTTAGGTGATCATGAGATTTATAAACTTCAAATTGGATAAGTTACATAATAGAGCAAAGAATTGCCCTTTCCTTTCTCTCATCTACTCCCTTGTTTCATCCTCCTAATCTAATAGGACAAAGTCTGGTTCACTGATTGGGCCATGTTACTAAAAAGTGATCTTGTTCTTGATGTGGTCCCGATCTGCTGCTAATTTTCATACCTTAAGATGAAAGTTGAGGCAGGGACCCTGGGGTAACATTTGACTTTTTTCTTTTTCCTTTTCTTTTTTTTTTTTTTTAAGTACAATTAATTTATAATACTGTGCTAGCTTCAAATGTATAGCAAATTTATTCAGTTATACATACATAGGTCCATTCATGTTGCTGCAAATGACATTATTTCATTCTTTCTTGAAGCTGAGTAGTAAGTATTTCATTGTACATAATGTGCCACATCTTCTTTATCCATTCACCTGTCAGTGGACATTTAAGTTGCTTCCATGTCTTGGCTATAGTAAATAGTGAACCTATGAACATCGGGATGCACGTAACTTTTTTAATTAGAGTTTTCTCCAGACCTATGCCCAGGTGTGGAATTGCAAGATCATAAGGCGGCTCCATTTTTAGTTTTTAAGGGACCTCCATACTGATCTTCACGGAGAAGGCAATGGCACCCAACTCCAGTACTGCTGCCTGAAAAATCCCATGGAAGGAGGAGCCTGGTAGGCTGCAGTCCATGGGGTTGCTGAGGGTCGGACACAACTGAGCGACTTCACTTTCACTTTTCACTTTCATGCATTGGAGAAGGAAATGGTAACCCACTCCAGTGTTCTTGCCTGGAGAATCCCAGGGACAGCGGAGCCTGGTGGGCTGTAGTCTATGGGGTCACACAGAGTCGGACACAACTGAAGTGACTTAGCAGCAGCAGCAGCAGCATACTGGTCTCCATAGTCGCTGTATCAATCTGTATTCCCACCAACAACCTAGGAGAGTTCCTTTTTCTCCACACCCAAACCTTCACCAGTATTTATTAATGTAGATATTTTAATGTTGGCCTTTCCAACAGATGTGAGGTGATATCTCTAGAAAGTTTTGATTTGCATTTCTGTCATAATTAGTGACACTGAGCATCTTTTCATGTGCCTGTTAACAATCTGTATATCTTCTTTGGAGAGATGTCTGATTAGATCTTCTGCCCATTTTTTGATTGAGTTCTTTTTATGATCTTATGCTGTATAAACTATATGTATATTTTGGAAATTAATCCCTTATTGTTAGCAAATGTTTTCCCCAAGTTCGTAGGTTGACTTTTTGTTTTGTTTACAGTTTCCCTTGATGTGAAAAAGCTTTTAAGTTTAATTAGATCCCATTTGTTTATTTTTGTTTTTATTTCCATTACTCTAGGAGATGGATCCAGAAAAATATTGTTGTGATTTATGTAAAAGAATGTTTTGCCTAAGTTTTCCTGTAGGACTTTTACAGTATTAGGTCTTACATTTAGGTCTATAATCCATTTTATTTTCATGTATGGCATTTATGTTTATGAAGGCAATGGCACCCCACTCCAGTACTCTTGCCTGGAAAATCCCATGGACAGAGGACCCTGGTGGGCTGCAGTCCATGGGGTCGCTAAGAGTCAGACACGACTGAGCAACTTCACTTTCACTTTTCACTTTCATGCATTGGAAAGGGAAATGGCAACCCACTCCAGTATTCTTGCCTGGAGAATCCCAGGGACGTGGGAGCCTGGTGGGCTGCCGTCTATGGGGTCGCACAGTCGGACACGACTGAAGAGACACAGCAGCAGCAGCAGCATGGCATTAAAGAATGTTCTGATTTTATTCTTTTACAGGTAGCTATTCAGTTTTGCCAGCACCACTTATTGAAGAGACTGTCTTTACTCCATTGTATAGCCTTGCCTCCTTTGCCTTAGATTAACTGATCGTAAGTGTGTGGGTTTATTTCTGGTCTCTATCCTGTTCCATTGACTCATATGTCTGTTTTTGTGCCAGTACCACACTGTCTTAATTACTGTAAAATTGTCATATAGCCTGAAGTCAGGGAACATGATTCCTCCAGCTCTGTTCTTTCTCAAGATTGTTTTGGATATTCAGGATCTTTTGTGCTTTCATACAAATTTTACAATTATTTGTGCTAGTTCTGTGAAAAATACCATTAGTAATTTAATAGGGATTACACTGAAATTAAAAGATGGTTACTCCTTGGAAGGAAAGTTATGACCAACCTAGATAGCATATTCAAAAGCAGAGACATTACTTTGCCAACAAAGGTCCGTCCAGCAAGGCTATGGTTTTTCCAGTGGTCATGTATGGATGTGAGAGTTGGACTGTGAAGAAAGCTAAGCCCCGAAGAATTGATGCTTTTGAACTGTGGTGTTGGAGAAGACTCTTGAGAGTCCCTTGGACTGCAAGGAAATCCAACCAGTCCATTCTAAAGGAGATCAGTCCTGGGTGTTCTTTGGAAGGACTGATGCTAAAGCTGAAACTCCAGTACTTTGGCCACCTCATGCAAAGAGTTGACTCATTGGAAAAGACTCTGATGCTGGGAGGAATTGGGGGCAGGAGGAGAAGGGGATGACAGAGGATGAGATGGCTGGATGACATCACTGACTCAATGGACATGAGTTTGGGTGAAATCTGGGAGTTGGTGATGGACAGGGAAGCCTGGTATGCTGCAATTCATGGGGTTGCAAAGAGTCAGACACGACTGAGCGACTGAACTGAACTGAAGAGTCTGTCGATTGCCTTAGGTAGTATGGTCTTTTCTTTTTTATTAAAGACCACGCAAGTACTTGGCAGATCTCATCATATGTGATTTTAATTAAAACTTCATAATGAGATGGAGGTAATATAAAATTCATTTTATTAAAAATAAAAATTCATAAAAATTATTTTCCTTATTAGTGTTTAGGTAATTCCACATGCTTCAATCTACATTTGTACGTTAAACCCATGTAACGGTCAACAGTGACCTTGCCACAAAAAGGAAGGGATATTTTATTCTCCATTCATTATTTTTCCTGGAAGGTCAATATCCTTAAAATCCTTGTAAGTGGAAGATTATCAAGAAAGGATTTAAGAACATGATGCCACACAGTTTTGTAATACCTGTCCTTTAAGAAAATCTCTTAATTCATCACATATTTGTGTTGTTCTTGTTTCATCTGGTGAACATAATGTGTCTGTCTTCTTTGGTGGCAGCCAAACCAGTCACTACTCCATGACCACAGGTCTTGGCATGGAAACCAGTGTGGTGCAATCAGTGCCCCTAGCCATATTTATTTGTTCATGGTAGGCATGTATGTCAAGATAGATCAAATTCTTCCCAACAGGCAGGAGCTCTCTCCTAGGCCACAATATAAGATAGATTTAACTCTAAGAATTTAAGGCCACTAAATATGAGAGATAACTCACTTTCTATAACAGATAAGACTCTATCTAAGCAGAGAATTGGACATATGAGAATCACTCAGAGAGAGTAAATGTCTTAGAAGCACTGGGTCACTTAGAATCCCCAGAAGCCCACTAGGGCCTGTATCTGTATCTCTTCTTTGGATTAACTAAACTATGTCGATACTCCTTTATCACACTTCCTTTTTTGCTTAAATTGGTTTATATTGTATTTTTGGCACTTGCATCTAAAAAAAAGTTATATCATTAAAAATTTTTAAATGTCCCCTTTTTTTAATAAAATGCTTATCAGCCATTTCATTTTTAATCCTATCCTTTCATATCCTATAGCATTTTCCCCTAGTTGTAATGTTTAACACTTTTGCTGAATTTAATAAATTATCAGAAGTTTTAGTATTTGGTATGCATTGCATAGTTATTTTCAGCTATATGCACTGAAATCACATTTTCTCTTGTCAATCGCTTTTTAACTTGTTTTTGAAAATAAATATTATAAAAACCTTTTTGGTTTTCAAGTCTATAAAAGGATTTTTTCCTTGAATTCTTTCCTGTTCATTTAGTTTATCTTTGGAGATCTGTGTAAATACTGTAGAAAGAGGCTTTAATTTTTTTATAATAAATAACATATACATATATGGGAATATTTCTTTGGTATTGACTTTAAATAAGTGAATCACTTTTCTTTATGAAATAACATTTAGAAAGTCTCTCACGATACCTTGTTTCAGTTATTAGAGTCAGAAATTTTATTAAATTCTCCTGTATCTCAAAAATCCATGAAGTGCTCAGTGAAGAAATATGAAAGTGCATAAATCCATAAACCTTCTGAGACTGGCAGCAGAGAAACATCAGCAGTCAAAAGATTAGAATGAATTTTGGGAAGACAGAAGACTGATGGGAGCATCTTGATGGATATATTAGAATAAAAGGAGTTATTGCTCAATATATTCAACAGGAAAAGTTGCAGTGGAGCTAGGAGCAATTTTGCAGAGTGCTGCTCCTGAAAGTTAGGCGCGAAAGAAGAGAGGGTGTGGAAGAAAGGGCAGCAGTCACAATGATTGATGGAGAATCAATCTGAAAGACGTGCATGTTCAGGCCACCCCCATTCCTGTGCATTAGAAAGTGCTGTTTGCTTCAGTGTCAGATATAGATTGAGAGATACACTGAGGAAGATCCATGGCTCCCATACTGAGGGTTTGTTCACATTAGTCAGACTGGCCTTGTTTTGGTATTTGAATGTGTCTGGATTCTTAACAGAGTGCATGCTTCATATCATGCCCTGGACATATCATAATAAATTCTCAAAAAGCACATATATACACACACTGGAAACATCTCTTTTATTTAAGGAATAGGCTTATCTTATAACATCAGAAGAAACTTCTGCTAGCCACATACTTAAATGAACTGACCCTTTATTTTGTGCTCATCAGTGACCAATTAAGGAAAAATGGATATTTTAGAAATTTAGTACCTCAAAAGGAATGGGTAAAAATAAACAAATGAGACAAATAATACTGAAAAAAAGAGCAATATAATTCAGGTTAGTGACCAGAACATAAACAAACAATAAACTACTTTTAATTAACCTGTTCAGAATTTACATAAGATATTGTTTCAATGAAATATAAATGGCCTGTTATGAATTGGGGTTAAAAATTTATGAATATAAAATTTTAAATATGATTACTAAAAACTGAATCCAGTGAAATATGCAGAATGGAAGATAAATTATTTCAGAACATAGAAATAAAAGGACAAACAGATGAAAATTGGTAGAGAAAATATTGGCAATTCATATTTCCATATTCTTCCACAGGAATAATTGTGAAGTATTCAAATACCAGAAAAAATAGCAGGGGGGTGGAGAAGAGAGGAAGAAATTATTAAAAAAAAAAAAAACAGAAAGGAAAATTTCAGAGCTAAAGATACAGACATATGCCCTTGATTAATTTTCCAGAGAAAAAGCAAATCCTCTACCAGGAAATGAGAATAATTACAAACCAGATTTCTCACAGCTTCACTGGAAACTAAATGACAATATATTTCATCTATAGAAATTGAACAAATAAAATGCAGAAAGTTTGCCTTCCATGTATCCATTCTGAAGGAGTAAAAAAAAAAAAAAAATCAACTAAGGAAATGTCAAAAGAGAGCTACAGAAAGGAGTAGACAAGAAATACCCAGAATGGCAACCATCTAGCAGGCTTAAGGAAAGGTCACCATTTGTTAATATTAGAGCATTCAAGAAACAATTAGAGATTGATTTTACTGATTTGAAGACAGCATATAACTCCTGGGACCAAAAAAACAGCAACAATAGAAAAACAACAACAAAAAGAAAAACAGAGAAAGGTAAGTAAAAAATCCAAGAGAAAATATACAGTTCTAAGTAAAATAGTATAAAGCAAACTAAAAGTAGAGAAGGAAAGGAGGTAGGAAGAAAGTCAAGAGATTCTGAGATTGATGAATCAAGAAATAGAGTTTCAAGTACATTATCTAAAATTATATAAATACTCATTAAAACTAATACTTACTATAAAACATGGAAAAGTGGGAGGGGGAGAGGAAGAAGTTTAATTGAAGTCAGTCTCCAATAAATGGAGTCAGATAACACTTACCAGTTCAGTTCAGTTCAATTCAGTCACTCAGTCATATCCAACTCTCTGTGACCCCGTGGACTGCAGCACACCAGGCTTCCCTGTCCATCACCAACTCCTGAAGCTTACTCAGATTCATGTCCATCAAGTCAGTGATGTCATCCAACAATCTCATTCTCTGTAATCCCCTCCTCCTCCCACCTTCAATCTTTCCCAACCTGAAGGTCTTTTCCAATGAGTCAGTTTTTCCCATCAGGTGGTCAAAATTTGGAGTTTCAGCTTCAGCATCAGTCCTTCAAATGAACACTCAGGACTGATTTTCTTTAGGATGGACTGGTTTGATCTCCTTGCAATCCAAGGGACTCTCATCAGTCTTCTCCAACACCACAGTTTAAGAACACCAATTCTTTGAAACTCAGCTTTCTTTATAGTCCAACTCTCACATCCATACATAGCTACTGGAAAAAATATAGCTTTGACTAGATGGATTTTGTCAGCAAAGTAATGTCTCTGCTTTTCAATATGCTATATAGGTTGGTCATAGCTTTTTTTAAAAGGAGCAAGCATCTTTTAGTTTCATGATTACAGTCACCATCTGCAGTAATTTTGGAGCCTCCCCAAATAAAGTCTTTCTCTGTTTTTATTGTTTATCTATGTCTACCATGATGTGATGGGACCAGATACCATGATCTTAGTTTTCTGAATGTTGAGCTTTAAGCCAACTTTTTCACTCTCCTCTTTCACTTTCATCAAGAGGCTCTTGAGTCCTTCACTTTTTGCCATAAAGGTGGTGTCATCTGCATATCTGAGGTTATTGGTATTTCTCCTGGCAATCTTGATTCCAGCTTGTGCTTCATCCAGCCCAGCGTGTTGCATGATGTATACTGCATGTAAGTTAAATAAGCAAGGTGACAATATACAGCCCTGAAGTACTCCTTTCCCAGTTTTGAACCAATCCATTGTTCCATTTCCATTTCTAACTGTTGCTTCCTGACCTGCATACAGATGTCTCAGAAGGCAGGTCAGGTGGTTTAGTATTCCCAACTCTTGAAGAACTTTCCACACTTTGTTGTGATCCACACAGTCAAAGGCTTTGGCATAGTCAATGAAACAGAAGTAGATGTTTTTCTGAAACTCTTGTGCTTTTATGATTATCCAACAAATATTGGCAATTTGATCTCTGGATCCTCTGCCTTTTCTAAATCCAACTTCACCATCTGGAAGTTCATAGTTCAAGCACTATTGAAGCCTGGCTTGAAGAATTTTGAGCATTCTTTGCTAGCAAGTGAGATGAGTTCAATTGTGTGATGGTTTGAAGATTTTTTCACATTGCCTTTTTTTGGGATTGGAATGAAAACTGAACTTTTCCAGTCCTGTGGCTACTGCTGTGTTTTCCAAATTTGCTGACATATTGAGTGCAGCACATTCATAGCATCATCTTTTAAGACTTGAAATAATTCAACTGGAATTCCATCACCTGCACTAGCTTTGCTCCTAGTGATGCTTTCTAAAGCCCATTTGACTTTGTATTCCAGGATGTCTGGCTCTAAGTGAGTGATCACACCATCATAGTTATCTGGGTCTTTTTTGTATAGTTCTTCTTTTATTTTTCTCTTGTGTTGTTGGAAGAGGGTGGTTGTTATGACCAGTGCATTTTCTTGGCAAAACTCTATTAGTCTTTGCCCTGCTTCATTCTGTATTCCAAGGCCACATTTGCCTGTTACTCCAGGTGTTTCTTGACTTCCTACTTTTGCATTCCAGTCCCCTATAATGAAAAGGACATCTTTTTTGGGTGTTAGTTTTAAAAGGTCTTGTAGGTCTTCATAGAACCATTCAACTTCAGCTTCAGCGTTACTGGTTGGGGCATAGACTTGGATTACTCTGATATTGAATGGTTTGCCTTGGAAACAAACAGAGATCATTCTTTCATATTTGAGATTGCATCCAAGCACTGCATTTCAGACTCTTTTGTTGACCACGATGGCTACTCCATTTCTTCTGAGGGATTCCTGTCCGCAGTAGCAGATATAATGGTCATCTGAGTTAAATTCACCCATTCCAGTCCATTTCAGTTCACTGATTCCTAGAATGTCGACATTCACTCTTGCCATCTCTTGTTTGACCACTTCCAATTTGCCTTGATTCATGGACCTGACATCCCAGGTACCTATGCAATATTGCTTTTTACAGCATCGGACCTTGCTTCTATCACCAGTCACATCCACAGGTGGGTATTGTTTTTGCTTTGGCTCCATCCCTTCATTCTTTCTGGAGTTATTTCTCCACTGATCTCCAGTAGCATATTGGGCACCTACTGACCTGGGGAGTTTCTCTTTCAGTATCCTATCATTTTGCCTTTTCATACTGTTCATGGGGTTCTCAAGGCAAGAATACTGAAGTGGTTTGCCATTCCCTTCTCCAGTGGACCACATTCTGTCAGATCTCTCCATCATGACCCCATCTTGGGTTGCCCCACGGGCATGGTTTAGTTTCACTGAGTTAGACAAGGCTGTGGTCCTAGTGTGATAAGACTGACTAGTTTTCTGTGAGTATGGTTTCAGTGTGTCTGCCATCTGATGCCCTCTTGCAACACCTACCACCTTACTTGGGTTGCTCTTACCTTGAGCGTGGGGTATCTCTTCACGGCTGCTCCAGAAAAGCACAGCCATTGCTCCTGACCTTGGACGAGGGGTATCTCCTCACCACCACCCTTCCTGACCTTCAACGTGGGCATCACCAGATGGTCAACACCAAAATCAGATTGATTATATTCTTTGCAGCCAAAGATAGAGAAACTCTATACAGTCAGCAAAAACAAGATCAGGAGCTGACTGTGGCTCAGACCATGAACTCCTTATTGCCAAATTCAGACTTAAATTGAAGAAAGTAGGGGAAACCACTAGACCATTCAGGTATGACCTAAATCAAATCCCTTATGATTATACAATGGAAGTGACAAATAGATTTAAGGGCCTAGATCTGATAGATAGAGTGCCTGATGAACTATGGAATGAAGTTCGTGACACTGTACAGGAGACAGAGATCAAGACCATCCCCATGGAAAAGAAATGCAAAAAGGCAAAATGGCTGTCTGGGGAGGCCTTACAAATAGCTATTAAAAAAAGAGAAGAGAAAAGCAAAGGAGAAAAGGAAAGATAAAAACATCTGAATGCAGAGTTGCAAAGAATAGCAAGAAGAGATAAGAAAGCCTTCTTCAGTGATTAGTGCAAAGAAATTGAGGAAAACAACAGAATGGGAAAGACTAGATATCTCTTTAAGAAAATCAGAGATACCAAAGGAACATTTCATGCAAAGATGGGCTTGATAAAGGACAGAAATGGTATGGACCTAACAGAAGCAGAAGATATTAAGAAGAAATGTCAAGAATACACAGAAGAACTGTACGAAAAGATCTTTATGACCCAGATAATCACGATGGTGTGATCACTGACCTAGAGCCAGACATCTTGGAATGTGAAGTCAAGTGGGCCTTAGAAAGCATCACTATGAACAAAGCTAGTGGAGGTGATGGAATTCCAGTTGAGCTATTCCAAATCCTGAAAGATGATGCTGTGAAAGTGCTGCACTTAATATGCCAGCAAATTTGGAAAACTCAGCAGTGGCCACAGGACTGGAAAAAGTCAGTCTTCATTCCAATCCCAAAGAAAGGCAATGCCAAAGAATGCTCAAACTACCACACAATTGCACTCATCTCACACGCTAGTAAAGTAATGCTCAAAGTTCTCCAAGCCAAGCTTCAGCAATATGTGAGCCGTGAACTTCCTGATGTTCAAACTGGTTTTAGAAAAGGCAGAGGAACCAGAGATCAAATTGCCAACATCTGCTGAATCATGGAAAAAGCAAGAGAGTTCCAGAAAAACATCAATTTCTGCTTTATTGACTATGCCAAAGCCTTTGATTGTGTGGATCACAATAAACTGTGGAAAATTCTGAAAGACATGGGAAAACCAGACCACCTGATCTGCCTCTTGAGCAACCTATATGCAGGTCAGGAAGCAACAGTTAGAACTGGACACAGAACAACAAACTGGTTCCAAATAGGAAAAAGAGTATGTCAAGGCTGTATATTGACACCCTGTTTATTTAACTTATATGCAGAGTACATCATGAGAAACGCTGGACTGGAAGAAACACAAGCAGGAATCAAGATTGCCGGGAGAAATATCAATAACCTCAGATATGCAGATGACACCACCCTTATGGCAGAAAGTGAAGAGGAACTCAAAAGCCTCTTGATGAAAGTGAAAGTGGAGAGTGAAAAAGTTGGCTTAAAGCTAAACATTCAGAAAACTAAGATCATGGCATCTGGTCCCACCACTTCATGGGAAATAGATGGGGAAACAGTGGAAACAGTGTCAGACTTTATTTTTCTGGACTCCAAAATCACTGCAGATGGTGACTGCAGCCATGAAATTAAAAGATGCTTACTCCTTGGAAGGAACATTATGACCAACCTAGATAGCATATTCAAAAGCAGAAACATGACTTTGCCAACGAAGGTTTTTCTAGTCAAGGCTATGGTTTTTCCTGTGGTCATGTATGGATGTGAGAGTTGGACTGTGAAGAAGGCTGAGCGCTGAAGAATTGACACTTTTGAACTGTGGTGTTGCAGAAGACTCTTGAGAGTCCCTTGGACTGCAAGGAGATCCAACCAATCCATTCTGAAGGAGATCAGCCCTGGGATTTCTTTGGAAGGAATGATGCTAAAGCTGAAACTCCAGTACTTTGGCCACCTCATGCGAAGAGTTGACTCATTGGAAAAGACTCTGATGCTAGGAGGGTTTGGGGGCAAGAGGAGAAGGGGACGACAGAGGATGAGATGGCTGGTTGGCATCACTGACTCGATGGACATGAGTCTGAGTGAACTCTGGGAGTTGGTGATGGACAGGGAGGCCTGGTGTGCTGCGATTCATGGGGTCGCAAAGAGTCGGACATGACTGAGTGACTGATCTGATTTGATCTGATCTTTTCTTCTTGCCACCTCTTCTTAATGTCTTGTTCTTCTGTTAGGTCTATACTGTTTCTGTCCTTTATTGTGCCCATCTTTGCATGAAATGTTCCATTCAGTTCAGTTCAGTCGCTCAGTCATGTCCGACTCTTTGCGGCCCCATGGACCCCAACATGCCAGGCCTCCCTGTCCGTCACCAACTCCTGGAGTCCACCCAAACCCATGTCCATTGAGTCGGTGATGCCATCCAACTATCTCATCCTCTGTCGTCCCTTTCTCCTTCTGCCCCCAGTCCCTCCCAGCATCAGTGTCTTTTCCAATGAGGCAGCTCTTCTCATCAGGTGGCCAAAGTACTGGAGTTTCAGCTTCAACATCAGTCCTTCCAATAAACACCCAGGAATTATCTCCTTTAGGATGGACTGGTTGGATCTCCTTGCAGTCCAAGGGACTCTCAAGAGTCTTCTCCAACACCACAGTTCAAAAGCATCAATTCTTCAGTGCTCAGCTTTCTTTATAGTCCAACTCTCACATCCATACACGACCACTGAAAAAACCATAGCCTTGATTAGATGGGCCTTTGTTGACAAAGTAATGTCTCTACTTTTTAATATGCTGTCTAGGTTGGTCATAACTTTTCTGCCAAGGAGTAAGCATCTTTTAATTTCATGTCTGCAGTCACCACCTACAGTGATTTTGGGGCCCAAAAAATAAAGTCAGCCACTGTTTCCATTGTTTCCCAGTCTATTTGCCATGAAGTGATGGGACTGGATGCCATGATCTTAGTTTTCTGAATGTTTAGCTTTAAGCCAACTTTTTCATTCTCCTCTTTCACTTTCATCAAGAGGCCCTTTAGTTCTTCTTCACTTTCTGCCATAAGGGTGGTGTCATCTGCATATCTGAGGTTATTGATATATCTCCCGGCAATCTTGATTCCAGCTTGTGCTTTATCCAGCCCAGCATTTCTCATGATGTACTCTGCATATAAGTTGGTGTAAAGTAAAAATTAAATTAAAAACTTCCTAAGCATTAAAGCTACTCCCACAAATTAGAGTGTCTGAATAAGAACCTTAGAAATGAAACTGAGTGCCATCTAATTTTGAGTAAAATCTGTTACACATTGGTTAAGTTTGATTCCTGACCCTATTGATACTGGTTGTGAACTAATCTCACTGAACTTCCACTCCATCTGTAAAATGAAGTTGAGCACATGGTGGCTCAGGCAGTAAAGTATCCGTCTGCAATGCAGGAGACCCAGGTTCAATCCCTGGGTCGGAAAGATCCCCTGGAGAAGAGAAAGGTGACCCACTCCAGTATTCTTGCCTGGAGAATTCCATGGATAGAGGAGACTGACAGGCTACAGTCCATGGGGTTGCAAAGAGTCAGACACAGCTGAGCGACAAGCACATAAGCACATACAGATAGAACCTCTCTCATGGCTATATTATGAGGAAGGAACAGATGACACACGAGAAGTCCTTGAAACTGACTCGGTTGATGTTTACTATAATTATTATCCACTCATTACAGAAACTTATACAAAGAGGATTCACCAAGTATTACTGGATTCTACAGCATTCTCTGCTCAATTAGGAGCATGATCCCGTGTGATCGTCCTAATTTCTACTCTCTCCACATGGTTGAAAAAGCATGCAACTCAGATTGGGACTTGAACTCTCAGATTTTTAACTGAGATCACACCTGGTCTCAAGACTTAATGATGCTCAGATTCTGGATGTCTCATCAAAGAAAATTCAGTGAGAGACAAAGTAAAAGTTAAGAAGTGGATTTATTTAGAGAGAAATACATTCTACAGACAATGTGGGCCATCTCAGAAGGCAAGAGCAGTACTGAGGTATGGAGTTGTCAGGTTTAATGAGAGTGGTAATTCCATAAGTTATTGAGTGGGAGGAGTATTCTAGCTATTTTGGTGAAGGGATGGGGATTTCCAGGAATTGGGCCACCGCCCACATTTTAACTGTTATTGTTATGGAGTCCAAGCTTGCTCTGCTCACCACACAACAACAGGCTGATAAATCCCAAAGATAATTTGAAAAGCCAACTGACCAAGAAGATAGCAGACTAATGTCTCAAAATAACTATTTTATGGGGTCTAGATGCCAGGTTCTTTTATAGATCAAAGATAGGAGCAGAGGTGAGGAAACAAAGTAAAAGATCACTAATCTTGCAAATATCTCCTAGAAAGGCAAGCCTCAGGTAAATGTGTTAATTTCTTCCTTCCTACTATCCATGGGTGGACAGGGTCCTGAACAAAGACAGTTAAGTTTATTAGGCAGAGGGGGAGGATTCTCTGAGGCAGGCCATTATGTATAATTAAAATAGCAAAAGCAATGAAAAACAAATCAAAGAAATAGTTCCAACATGGAATCAAAATTGGCTTTTCCCTGGAACATTACAGCCAGCCTTGGAATTGTCATGACGTCATTGTGTGTGTCATATAGCTTGCTGATGTCTTACAGTGAGCATAAACTGAGGCTCCAAGTCTAGTGAATATCAATTCATCTGCCATCTTGGACCTACCTGGCTCTGATCAGTTTATGCCATGTCCTCAGGCCATGTCATTTTTTTTAAAGATTGTGCCCTGCCCCCTTCTCTCCTATTTCAATTGGACATACAAGGAGGATTCTGGAATACTACTTCATCATTGTCATAAATACATCATCTTTATTTCCCACTATTTTCTATCTAGAGGTCTCAAATGATTTTCATGAATTTTTTATTTTATCAATTTTTCCTTAAAAGTCATTAATGGAAGGATTGTGGAACAAATAGGGCTAGCCTACAAGAATTTGAAATGTGGTGAGGCTGAGTTCAAGATTTATCCAGGCAGGGAATAATAAAGTCTGTGCTAACCGTACCCACCTCCCCACTCCTCCCCCTCACAGCACTTTCTCTCCCAGCTAGGATGATTTTCCTGGCTTGCCTACAACTTTTATCTTAACTTTCTCTGATACTTTCATATCCAGAATTTTGACTGCATTATCAGCGGAGAGAAGTGAGAAACACAAGTTTTTCAAGTTGCCTGTTTTATTTTATTTCAGTTTTAGACTTTCTCTTCCTTTAGACTTTCTCAATCAATTCTCATGTACCTATAACTACACACACACATATGCATATATACATATACACTTCAAAAACGCACATGAACATACAAGTATATACACACATGGACTCATAGCCAGAAATTCTAGGCCAAACTTATATAAACCTCCTGTGTTAATTTCCTACTGCTACAGTAAAAATGTATCACAAATAGGGATTCCTTGGTGGTCTAGTTGTTAGGATTTGGTGCTCTCATTGTGGAGGCCTAGGTTCAATCTCTAGTCAAAGAACTGAGATCCTATGAACTGTGTGGTGCAGCCAGGTGGCACAGCTGGTAAAGAATCTGCTTGCCAATGCAGAAGATGCAAGAAACACAGGTTCCATCCCTGGGTAAGGAAGATCCCCTGAGAAGTGAGATGTGAAACCCAAGTTCTGTTTGTGGAGTCAAAAATTGAACTTCACAAACACTAACACAGGCAGAGTTTATTTTAAAGGATAGAGATACAAAGCTTTCAGCATAGACACTGAGAAGGGGTCAAGAGCCCTAAATGGCAGGAATAGCAGTCCTTTATATCTTTATTAGAACTATTTGGTTTTGGTTGGCTTGGGCCAGATGCACGTAAATTCTGAGCAATCAGTTTAAAAGTTATATAGTCTAGATTGTCATTTTTATGGCTATTTTGGGTCCACCAGTTTCTTAGTTTCCCAAGACATTATGTTGCCATCCCTCGACCCTGTCTCAAGACCCCAGACCATTATTTAGGGACCAAAGGTATGTTTAAGAGTTAATGGTCCACTTAGAATTTTTCTTCTTGATAAACTGGACACCAGTTAATTATTGTCTTGTTCTGAGTCTGAATGTTTTATGATCCTCCAGACCAGGGAGGCATTCCTTTGAATACCTAGAAACTGGAACAACAAATACAGTTTTAGATTAATAAAGCAAAAATGTTTATGTGATGGAATAAGTTGAAATTAAAATTGAAATTAGAAAAAAAGAACCAAGGCCCTAATGCTACACTGACTACTTAACAATTTCTACCTAAGAAGGAAATGACAACCCACTCGAGTATTCTTGCCTGGAGAATCCCTCAGACAGAGGAGCCTGGCAGGGTACAGTCTATAGTGTCGTAAAGAGTCGGACTTGACTGAGCATACATGCATATCTTAAACCACCATAAGTTTTCTCTTACTGCTCTAGAGACAAGTGAAAGTCACTCAGTCATGTCCGACTCTTTGTGACTCCATGGACTATACAGTCCATGGAGTTTTCTAGGCCAGAACACTGGAGTGGGTAGCCTTTCCCTTACCTTCTCCAGGGGATCTTCCCAACCCAGGGATCAAACCCAGGTCTCCCGCATCGCAAGCATATTCTTTACCAGCTGAACCACAAGGGAAGCCCGCTCTAGAGACAAGAAGTCTAAAAACAGTTTCATTGGGCTGAAATCAATATATCGCCAGAGCTGCACTTTCTCAGGAGACTTCAGGTGAGAATCCATTTATTGCCTTTTCCAGCTTCTGGCTTTCAGCTTCTGCTGGCATCCTTCGTTTATGGCCACCTCACTCCAGTCTCAGCCTCCATGGTCACATTGCCTTCTCCTCTTCTGTCTGAAATCTCCCTCTACTTCCATCTGATAAAAACACTTCTGAGTGCACATAAGGTCTACCTGGATACTGCAGGATAACCTCCCCATTTCATGATCCTAATCTTAGCCAGACTTGCAAGTTTAACATAACATAATATTTACTGATTCCAGAGATTTCACATTTCCTTCCTTTTAGATCTTCTTGGTAGTAATAGCATTACTTTCTTTCCTGTCACATAAACTGGAAACTTCACTATAATCTTAAATTCCTCTTTCTCCTGTGTCACTGGCAACCCTCCATATAACAAGCCTTCTTCCTTACCAATGGCGTACCATTCTGTCCATGGTACACAGGTTGAATAGTGCACTGCCACTATGGTAGAGATTTGAATTATTCTCCTCCGTATTATTTCAATAACCCAATTAATCTTCCTGCCTCCAAGCTCTTCCTTTTTTGTCCATCTTCCACATGGTTTCCAAAATTTTTGAAAAGAATACATAATTTTGTGTTTGCCCAATTTAAAAAAAAACTGTCAGTAGTTCTTCACCATTGGGAGAATATATCTAGATACATTAAATACCTTGACCTAAAGACTAGCAACTAGTTGCCATCCATTAACTGTTTGTCAAATGTGTGCCTTGTACTGCTGAACATGCCAGTTTTCTGCCATCCAGAAAGCCCTTCGCCTCTGTGCATTGAAATATTCTTCTTAACCTTTAGCATCCCTATTGTGTATCTCCAATATTTTCTGTGACTATTTTTCTGAATCACTTAGGTAATATATTCCTCAAATATTCTTTTTCTCTTGGTTTCTAGCTTTTAACAGTGCATTAACAATACTACTAATGTCAAAGAATTGCAACTATTCGTTCATATTCTTTCTACACTATTAGATTACAGTATTTTACTAAACTTTGTTTTCCTATTGCCTAGCAGAATGTCACTGCAGAATGGGAACTCAATAGACATGTGAATCAATGACGACCTGCTGGGGTGGCTATATATCATAAGATGTATGCCCAAATATCCAACTCAGCACACTTTGAACTTCAAGGCAGATACATAAACATAGTTGTCACTAACAAAAAGACTAGGTTATGTCATGCTAAGTAACATAAAAATTATGCAGATCAAATAATAAATTACCCTGAAATATAAGTGACTTCATTAAAAAAAAAAAAAAAAAAGCTTATGTCTTGTTAGTACAAAGTTTGCTCAGGTTCAATAACTTTCCAGAGCCATTTTATAGTATCTTTGGAGAAATAGTTGATTTTCTTCCTTTTTTTTTTTTTTTAAGTCTTTAATTTGTTACAATATTGCTTCTCTTTTATGTTTTGATCTTTTGGCCAAAGGCATATAGACTCTTAGGCTTCCCTGATAGCTCAGTTGGTAAAGAATCTGCCTGCAATGCAGGAGACCCTGGTTCAATTCCTGGGTCAGGAAGATCCCTGGAGAAGGGATAGGCTACCGACTCCAGTATTCTTGGACTTTCCTTGTGGCTCAACTGGTAAAGAATCTGCCTGCAATAAAGGAGACCTTGGTTGCATCCCTGGATTGGGAAGATCCCCTGGAGAAAGAAAAGGCTACCCACTCCAGTATTCTGGCCTAGAGAATTCCATGGACTGTATAGGCCATGGGGTCGCAAAGAGTCAGACACGACTGAGTAACTTTCATTTTTTCACTTTCATATAGGCTCTTAGCTCCTTCACCAGGGATGGAGCCCACACCCTCTGTATTGGAAGGCAAAGTAAACCACTGGACTGCCAGGGAAGTCCCTGGTTTTCATATTGTGATTTCTTCATCACAACGTGTGGCTTTCAGCATAACGGGGGTAGGGGGAGGGGAGGGGGGAGAGAGAAGAGTCTGCAAAAGATTTCACACAGCCTTAGTCTCGATGTGCCACTGATGCCTGCCTTGCACTAATGTCAGTTGGCCACAGTGACTCACATAGCACACCTAACTATAAGTAGGTTGGGAAGAATGGTCTTCCCTGTGTCCAGACAGAAGAGGTCAACTGATAAGACCATGAAGTCTACTATCTATTCTCTTTAACTAGCTTCTGAGGAGTTCTAAATCAATACTCAGACTTCACCCTATACCTATTTCCTTCTCTTTATTTTCCTCTTCAGAATAATTAGCCCACCATACACAGGGATTACAAATCAGTAACAGGTAGATCCATTACCAAAACAAATAGTGGAAAACAGTTATGGTTGGTAGCTCTTAATATAATCATTTTTCTTTTTACTCTAGTAAAGCATTCTGCAGTTTTGATGTATACTCAGTTATACATGTTTTAAACAAATGCTTACTCATGCAAACTGTCCTTTTATTAAGAGAGTTTTGTTTCCTTATTTCTTGAAAATTATTCCTCTTGACTGTAACTTTTTTCCTTCTATCTAATGAACATAAATTGGATTTTTTTTTTTTTTTGCTTGATGCTAAATGATTTAATTAATCATCAAAACTCTCTAGAAGAATGTATTCAGCAAATCTCTTTGGGAATACAACTGAGAGAATCAACAACATTTTAATGGTGAATTTAATAAGATATGGAATTTCTAAGGCCTATGGATGTGACTCAGAGCAGCTTTATATCAGCAATGTAGAATTTCAACTGTCAGAACCCTTGCTAAAGGATGTTGACATATTTTCCACAACCCTTAAGAAATCTTTGAAAAATAGAACATTTTCTTTAAAATATTTAAGGGCACAGGATACAGAAAATATTTACTCTGTCCTTAACTAGAGTTTAATTCTTGTATTAGATAAATATCTTAGAAATGAACAATACATATTAAATTAGATATATTTGATGTCAACAAAAAAATTTCTTCATGGATATGTTACAAGAGCAGAAAATTTAACTTGGTCTAAATGAATAAGCTACAAACTTTTATAATGGCAAACACAAAATAAACAATGAGAAAGTATAAATAGATATAAAACAGCAACTAAACAAAATCCATGACCATAAACATTATTGTTTTTAAAAAGCAGTTTTCTATTTCACTAGAAAGTTTATTTCATTCATTCACACATATTTATTCAATAAAAATTTATTAAATGTTTAATCTATTTGAATTTCTTAAAATGTGTGATCTAAAAGTGAATGAGAAAAGTTCTTGCTCTTAAGAGACTTACAGATTTCAATATAGGAGAGAATACATTTTGAACATTTGCCTGTATCTCTCTTCTGGGACATAAGATACAGATGCATGAAAAAATACCTGAATATGTGTACAGCTTAGAGACAATTTTAAAACAGGATGCTTGAAATGAATATACCAAATAAGTCTTATAATTAAACCACATCTGAGAGACAAGAGGTGTTGATTAAATTTCACATTAAGGTGTAAATATTCTAGTCACAGATTGTCAGATATGCAGAGAGGACCTGAGAGAAAATACTCAAAATAGAGTCAGTGGGCATGACGAGTAGAAGCAAAGGGAAGTAACACAAGGGAAAGTAACAGACAGAAGTTATATGTGATGGCAAGTACCCCCTGCTTTACTCTTTGTTCTTGGGCAAGGACTAATGCAAATACTGAATAAAAGATAAATCATAATATTGCATTATAAATATAATATTGACAAATCTTATCACAAAACAAACAGCAAGTTAGCAGAGATACCTAAAAGGATACCTAACATATGAACTAGTCAAAATACAAAGTTGAGCAATAAATCAAAATCTTCAGACTCTGTCTACAATCATGGAAGCACAGAGAAAAGACAGTAAATACTGGAGATCCTCATTATTTCACGAATAACTAACAGATCGTAGAGAAAAATTTTTGATAGTTACTGACCTGTGATAGTTTTCCACTTTTCATTTTTTATTCCTTTCCTATTCTTTCTATTTCTCTTCCTTCATTAATCCATGTATTAGTGAAAGTTGCTCAATTGTGTCCGACTCTGCAATGCCATGGCCTATGCAGTCCATTGAATTCTCTAGGCCAGAATACTGGAGAGAGTAGCCTTTCCCTTCTCCAGAGGATCTTCTCAACCCAGACATTGAACTCAGGTCTCCAGGATTGCAGGTGAATTCTTTACCAACTGAGCTATCAGGGAAGCCCATAATCCATGTATTAATCCATTATTTATTGAGTGCCTACTAGGCATCAGGCACTCTTTTGGGCACAGACAATAAAAATATCAATGCCTAGTGTTGACAAGATTCTTCCCCTTGTGACCTGTGAATTTCATTCTAAGAAGGAGATAGACAATAAACTGTTGCACAAACAATATACCTTGGCAGGTGGTAAGCACAATGAATGAAAACAAAGCAGAAAAAAGAGGGGAGAGTGAGTGTAAGCTCTTTTATAGGAACATGCATTGAATGCCTCTCAGGTTAGGTGACATTTGCACAGATAACTAAGGGCTTCCCAGGTGGTATAGTGGTAAAGAATCCAACCTGCCAATGCAGGAGATGCAAGAGACTCAGTCTCAATCCCTGGGTCAGAAAGATCCCCTGGTGAAGAAAATGGTAACCTACTTCAGTATTCTTGCCTGGAGAATCCCATGGACAGAGGAGCCTGGCAGGCTACAGTTAATGGAGTCACAAAGAGTCAGACAGAACTGAGTGTGCAGATGTGTGTGCACGCATACACACACAGATAACTAAAGGAACTAATGGAGCTTTTTGGTGAAGTCCCTGGAGGAAGAAGATCTATAAGAGTTTTTTGCATTTTCTATGTTTACTGAACTACACTATGAAAAGGACAGAATACCTGGAGTTAAAGGAGCAAGGGAGATGGGGACTGAAGAGAATAAGAATGTTACTTTCACACAAGAATTACAGGGAGGGTTTTTGTAGATCTACACACTCCATTGAAAGTCTCCTAGTTTAAATCTTATTGAATTAGGGATCCACAGCAGAATTTTGAGCATAATAGTGATGTGACTGATAATGTGTGAGTGTGTATTATTTTTTTTTAATCAGTTGTTTATTTGGAGTATAGACTGCAGGGGCAAGAGTGGAGGAATAGAGGAGACATGTTAGGAGGCAGCCACAATAATCCAGATGAATGAGGAAGGTGGCTTAGAACAATGGTGGCAGTGGAGGTATGGATTCTGGATTTTTTTTTTAAGTATGGAACTCAGGAATTTCTGCTTAGAATGGCCATGGGATTTATCATGTCCAATATTTTTGCTATGAACTTCTTTGCCATAAACATCTTTATTGTGTATCCAATTGTCCATTAAGCAATTTTGCCATGAAAGAAAAAATGACTGGTTGGCAGTTTTTGTTTTGACAGTTTGATTCCAACTTGTTGAAATGCATTAGCATTTATGAAGCAGACAGATAATAATGATTCACCCCAAGAGTTGATTTCTTATTTTGAAACACACTACTTTGCAAGAGAAAGAGGCTGAGGATCTTAAGGGTACAGAGTCGCACACACATTTCCCATAGAACTTTGGAATGTCTCTTACAGACATGTGACAAAATGCCAAGAACAAACAATAGTGTAGAAGATTTCACAATGCAACACAAAACTCAGTTATAAATATACATCCTAGTATTTAGAAGTTGATGGTTCTCTTAATGAAGGAAAACATTTTAGACAGAAAGAAAAGCTATGATGACAAAGGAGGCAAATAAATCCAAAAAATGGATAAAATACCTCAAATGAAACATCTGGAAGACAAGTCCTTTGGTAAAACTTACAAAATAAAGTCAGTTATTGTGCAAAACTTTCATGAATTTACTAGTCTTTAGAGGTACGTGGCCTGTGTACTAATTCTGTAATTGCCTGACTTTGTGACCTTAGCAAAATAACTAACCTTTCATACCTCATTTTCCTCATCTCGAGAAATGGGGTAAGGATGATAACAGCACTCACTTCATAGAGCTGTCATGAGCCACCAATGAGTTGACAAGTTTCCCTTATAATAGTGTTCAGCAAATAATAATAATTCATTAAATACAAACAAATTCTCATTAAGTAAATTAAAATATATTTATAAAACATACACACATATTTAAAATTTATGTGTGTATGTATATACACACACATCAGTTCAGTTCAGTTCAGTCACTCAGTGGTGTCCGACTCTTTGAGACCCCATGAGTCACAGCACGCCAGGCCTCCCTGTCCATCACCAACTCCCGGAGTTCACTCAGACTCACGTCCATCGAGTCAGTGATGCCATCTAGCCATCTCATCCTCTGGAGTCCCCTTCTCCTCCTGCCCCCAATCCCTCCCAGCATCAGGGTCTTTTCCAATGAGTCAACTCTTCGCATGAAGTACCCAAAGTACTGGAGTTTCAGCTTTAGCATCATTCCTTCCAAAGAAATCCCAGGGCTGATCTCCTTCAGAATGGACTGGTTGGATCTCCTTGCAGTCCAAGTGACTCTCAAGAGTCTTCTCCAACACCACAGTTCAAAAGCATCAATTCTTTGATGCTGTTTTCTTTATAGTCCAACTCTCACATCCATACATGACCACTGGAAAAACCATAGCCTTGACCTAACGAACCTTTGTTGGCAAAGTAATGTCTCTGCTTTTGAATATGCTATCTAGGTTGGTCATAACTTTCCTTCCAAGGAGTAAGCGTCTTTTAATTTCATGGCTGCAGTCACCATCTGCAGTGATTTTGGAGTCCCAAAAATAAAGTCTGACACTGTTTCCACTGTTTCCCCATCTATTTCCCATGAAATGATGGGACCAGATGCCATGATCTTCATTTTCTGAATGTTAAGCTTTAAGCCAACTTTTTCACTCTCCACTTTCACTTTCATCAAGAGGCTTTTTAGTTCCTCTTCACTTTCTGCCATAAGGGTGGTGTCATCTGCGTATCTGAGGTTATTGATATTTCTCCCGGCAATCTTGATTCCAGCTTTTGCTTCTTCCAGCCCAATGTTTCTCATGATGTACTATACATATATATTAAAGATTAATTCCAAGTTTCAATGATACACTCTGTGTATTAGCTTTATTTAGGTAAGAACTTATAATGCATTTTTTCAATATATCGCAGGTACAACAAAATACTGTTTGTTTTTACTTATACAAAGTACTTGTAATAGAGTCAGAATGTACATTGATATATGCCAGTGGTGGGGGTGGGGTTGGTAAGGGAGAATGAGGAATTAGTATTTAATGGGGACAGAACTTCAGTTTTGGAAGGTAAAAAATTCAGGAGATGGGTGTTGGTGTGGGAGGTAAATGTAGTTATTTAGCACCACTGAAATGTACAGTTAAATATGGTTCAAATACTATGCTTTATATTTTATGACTTACAATACTTTTTTAAAAAGAACTTATAATACATTTTTTGATACGAATAAAGAACCTAAAAGAAGCTTAATCTTTAAAAATCTAAAATGAAACTTATTGGTACTACCATGATAATATTTGATGGAAAAAGTCATTCAAAACTCTTTGCAGAAATAAGGCAATATATATAGACCTAAACATAAATATTGTACATCAGCTCTTGTCCAGCACCAGCTTAATTCCTATGAGTATAAATCTGGATCAGGAGCATAACACCCATAAAACAGCAGAATTAGGATTTGAAGTAGACTTATTCTTACACTGTACTAAACTGTTGCTGTTTTGTACTACTTAAGGACAATGATCATATCTCCTCTTGAAAAAAAAAATAGAATTTCACAGATCATGGCCCTATGATATCACAGGGAAATATAACTGAAACTGAAGGTCAGTTTCTTAATCAATTGAGTATCATTATAAACTGTGTTGAAGAAGACTCTTGAGAGTCCCTTGGACTGCAAGGAGATCAAACCAGTCAATCCTAAAGGAAATCAGTCCTGAATACTCACTGGAAGGACTGATGCTGATGCGGAAGCTCCAGTACTTTGGCCACCTGATGCAAAGAACTAACTCACTGGAAAAGATCCTGATGCTAGGAAAGATTTAAGACAGGAGGAGTAGGGGACGACCAAGGAAGAGATGATTGGATGGCCTCACCAACTCAATGGACATGAGTTTGAGCAAGCTCTGGGTGTTGGTGATGGACAGGGAAGCCTGGTATATTGCAGTCCATGGGGTCACAAAGAGTCAGACATGACTGAGCAGCTGAACTGAACTGAACTGATAAACAGGCGTATATTAAAACCTTCTGAATTGTTTTGCAGTAGAAAATCAGTATTTCAGTGATTTGCAATTTAATTTTGATAAACAACTCTCATAGTTAAGGAATATTGGTTTCTCTGTCACAAATAACTCTAAATATAAAAGTGTTCTAATTTAATGGTCTAGATTAAGGGGATTTTTTTAATCTTTTGAAGCAGAATCTGCCTTCTATTTATTTTGAGGCCCCTTGGATATCCTGACAATGTTCCTGATTGAAGAACTGGGTCAATTGTTTGCACCTGTATATCATTTGCACCTGCATCTGGTAGCTTCAGGAAAAGTGGCTTCAGTGAGAACCGGTTATCATAATTCCGGTGGTCTGGGTACAGAGAAAAACACTACTGCTGGAATATTTTCATTGTCCTTTGAAAATTTTTTTGACATTTTTATCCTTGAACAGTGTTCAGTGTAGTTGCAAAAGTGTACAAGGTTATTTGTTTATAACATAAGAGATTTATCCTGTTTTAAAGGTGTTCATCAAAACATTGTCTTTGGCAACCAAAAATATGTCATCCAGAATTGCACTCTGTTATCAAATGACATTAATCAAAGATCTGAGGTTACCCTGAGGTAAGGAAATAAATTGAAATCAGGAGTGCTGAACATGGCACATAGAGTGATGTTCTACACTGAACTAATAATAAATCTATTTGGGACACTGTTAGTCTTTCAAAATAATGAAGAGTTTTATTGGCTTTGAAACAAGAGTCAGAGAATTCAGATTTTAGTAAATTTGATGATTTGGGGGCAAGAAAAAGGGAGATTTAAAAATGGAAACATAAATAGATATTCTCTTCAAATTCTATACATTTAAAAATATTTTATATTGTGAGAACCATGCACTACATCTTTCATAAATGACCAATTTTATAGAAAATCTAAAATTATAACAGTTATTTTGCAAATCAAAATAACAATTACATTTATAATGGTTATAATACTTTTTCACTTACTACATTTAAAATATATGTAGTATATATATAATATATGTAAAATATATAATAGGAACTTATAACTAATAAAAACATGGATTTTTTGGTTAATTATATCAATATTTTCTACTAATATTTAATGAATTATAAAGCACATTAAAATTAAGGTTGTTTAACAGATGGAAGAATATACCAATTTCTTGGATTAGAATAATTAATATTGTTAAAATGATCATACTACCCAAAGCAATTTACAGATTCAATGCAATCTCTATAAAATTAGCAGTGGCATTTTTCATGGAATGAGAACTAATAATTTTAAAATTTGTCATGGAAAAACAAAAGATCCTGAATAACCAAAACAAACTTGTGAAAGAAGAACAGAGCTAGAAGAATCACACTGAAATACTACTCAGCCATTAAAAAAAAAATGTTGCCATCGCAGCAACATGGATAGATTTAAAGGGTATTATGCCAAATGAAATGAGTCTGACAGAGAAAAACAAATTTCACATCACTTTTTAGACATGTGGAATCTAAAAATACAAAATTAATGAATATAACAAAAAAGACACATGTAGATATAGAGAACAAACTAGTGGTTACTAATGGGAAGAGGGAAAGAGAAGAGTAATAAAAGGGTGGGACAGTAAGATATACACAATATGATGTATAAAATAAACTACAAAGATCTACAATGCAAAGATTATAGCAACATTTTATAATGATTATAAATAGAATAAAAACTTTAAAAATTATAACTCATGAAATGGAAGAAACCTAGATTTCTATTGACAGATGAATGGATAAAAAGATGTTATATATATATATACAATGGAATATTACTCATATTCCTCATAAAATGGAACATATTTGAATCAGTGGTAGTGAGGTAGATGAACCTAGAGCCTATTATGCAGAGTGAAGTAAGTTAGAAAGAGAAAGACAAATATCATATATTAAAGCATATCTATGGAATCTAGAAAAATGGTATTGATGAACCTGTTTGCAGAGAAGGAATGGAAATGCAGATCAGTTCAGTTCAGTCACTCAGTCATGTCCAACTCTGCGACTGCAGGGGCTGCAACACATCCGGCTTACCTGTGTATCACTAACTCCCGGAGCTTACTCAAACTCATGTGCATTGAGTCGGAGATGCCATTCAACCATCTCTTCCTCTGTCATCCCCTTCTCCACCCGCCTTCAATCTTTCCAACCTCAGGGTCTTTTCCAATGAGTCAGCTCTTCCCATCAGGTGGCCAAATTATTGGAGTCTCAGCTTCAGCATCAGTCTTTCCAATGAATATTCAGGATTGATTTCCTCTAGGACTGACTGGTTGTATCTCCTTGCAGTCCAAGGGACTCTCAAAAGTCTTCTCCAACACCACAGTTCAAAGACATCACTTCTTCGGCACTCAGCTTTCTTTATAGTCCAACTCTCACATCCATACATGACTACTGGAAAAACCATAGCTTTGACCACATAGACCTTTATTGGCAAGGTAAAGTCTCTGCTTTTTAATATGCTGTCTAGGTTGGTTATAGCTTTTCTTCTAAGGAGCAAGCATCTTTTAATTTCATGGCTGAAATCATAAATTGCAGTGATTTTGGAAACCAAGAAATTAAAGTCTTTCACTGTTTCCATTACTTCCCCATTTATTTGCCATGATGTGATGGGACCAGATGCCTTGATTTTGGTTTTCTGAATGTTGAGTTTTGAGACAAACTTTTCACTCTCCTCTTTCACTTTCATCAAGAGGCTCTTTAGTTCTTCTTCGCTTTCTGCCATAAGTGTGATATCATCTGCATATCTGAGGTTATTGATATTCCTCCCGGCAATCTTGATTCCAGCTTGTGCTTCATCCAGCCCAGTGTTTCTCATGATGTATTCTGCATATAAGTTAAATAAGCAGGGTGACAATATACAGCCTTGATGTACTCCTTTCCCAATTTGGAACCAGTTCATTGTTCCATGTTCAGTTCTAACTGTTGCTTCCTGACCTGCATACAGATTTCTCAGGAAGTAGATCAGGTGTTCTGGTATTCCCATCTCTTGAAGTATTTTCCACAGTTTTTTGTGATCCAAACAGTCAAAGATGTAGAGAACTAATTTATTGGACACAGTGGAGGGAGAAAGTGTGATGAATGGAAAAAGTAACATTCACATATATACACTGCTGCTGCTGCTGCTGCTGCTAAATCGCTTCAGTCGTGTCCTACTCTGCGACCCCATAGATGGCAGCTCACCAGGCTCCCCCGTCCCTGGGATTCTCCAGGCAAGAACACTGGAGTGGGTTGCCATTTCCTTCTCCAATGCGTGAAAGTCAAAAGAGAAAGTGATGTCGCTCAGTCGAGTCCGACTCTTTGTGACCCCATAGACTGCAGCCTACCAGGCTCCTCTGTCCATGGGATTTTCCAGGCAAGAGTACTGGAGCGGGGTGCCATTGCTTTCTCCAACATATATACACTACCATGTGTAAAACAGAGAGCTTGTAGGAAATTGCTATATAACACAGGGAGCCCAACCTAGTGCTCCATGATAACCTAGAGTGATGGGATGAAGGGAGAGGAGGGAAGTTCAAAAGGGAGGGAATATATGTACAACTATGAGTCGTGTCCGATTTATGGGATCGCAAAGAGTTGGACACAACTGAGCGACTGAACTGAAATGAATGACTGATCAAGTTGTTGTATGTGTGTGTGCGTTTAGTTGCTCAGTCATAACCTACTCTTTGCAACCCCATGGACTGTAGCCCACCAGGCTCCTTTGTCCATAGGGATGCTCCACCAAGAATACTGGAGTGGGTTGCCATGACCCCCTCCCGGGGATTTTTCCAACCCAGGGATCAAACCCAGGTCTCCCACATTGCCGGCAGACTCTTTATCATCTGAACAACCAGGGAAGCCTGAGTTATTATATGGAAGAAACCAATTCAGTTCAGTCGCTCAGTCGTGTCCAACTCTTTGCAACCCATTGGACACACCAGGCTTCCCTGCCCATCACCAACTCCCGGAGCTTGCTCAAACTCAATTCCATCCAGTTGGTGATGCCATCCAACCAGCTCATCCTCTGTCATCTCCTCCTCCTGCTTTCAATCTTCCCTAGCATCAGGGTTTTTTCCAATAAGTCAGTTCTTTGCATCAGGTGACTGAAGTACTGAGCTTTAGATTCAGCATTAGTCCTTCGAATGAATATTCAGGACTTATTTCATTTAGGATTGATGGTTTGTTCTCCATGCAGTCCACGGGACTCTCAAGAGTATTCTCCAACACCACAGTTCAAAAGCATCAATTCTTCAGTGCTCAATTTTCTTTATGGTGGAACTCTCACATCTATCATACATGACTACTGGAAAAACCATAACTTTGACTAGATTGACCTTTGTCAGCAAAGTAAGAGAAACCAATACCAATACAACATTGTCAAGCAATTTTCCTCCATTTAAAAAAAAAAAAATATATATATATATATATATATATATATATATATATATATATCCAGTTTGGGGGGAAATCCCTTGTGATCCAGTAATTAAGAATTTGCCTTCCAAAGCAGGGGATATAGGTTCAATCCCTGATTAGGGAAATAAAATCCCACATGCCACAGGGTAGCTAAGCCAGTGTTCTCTCAAGCCACGCATGACAACTTAGAACCAACACAGGCAAATAAATAAAGATTTTTTTTTAATTATGAATCACTATATTGTACTATTGTATACCTGTAACTTATATAACACTGTAAATCAACTGTACTTCAATTTTTAAAAGAAGCTTACTTAATTACAAAGAGTTGGTGATATTTTTGAAAATCTGGTTCAGTCATCATTAAAATAAATTAGAAAATAATCTTAGACTCAAACCCTGTGTTAAAAGTCACATCCTTCAGATTTGCCACCTTTAATTTTAATTCCTTGAGTGTTTTCACTTGCTGCTGCTAAGTCACTTCAGTTGTGTCCGACTCTGTGCAACCCCATAGACGGCAGCCCACCAGGCTCCCCCATCCCTGGGATTCTCCAGGCAAGAACACTCGAGTGGGTTGCCATTTCCTTCTCCAATGCAGTAAAGTGAAAAGTGAAAGTGAAGTCGCTCAGTCGTGTCCGACCCTCAGCGACCCCATGGACTGCAGCCCTCCAGGCTCCTCCGTCCATGGGATTTTCCAGGCAAGAGTACTGGAGTGGGGTGCCATTGCCTTCTCCATTTCACTTGCTAGTGTGTGTTATTTAGTGATGCTTTGTTATGTTCATGTTTTCCTTAAGTACCATTTCTGAATTTCTAATTAGCTATGTTTGCTTAAAAGTAAAACTAATAAATGTAAAATGTATTAGCTTCATGTAGTTTCCTCCAGACATCTTAATTAAAAACAGAATATAAATAGGTCAATGTTGAGGTCTTTACATATATTCATCTGAACAAGCAGGTTGTAGTATTATGCTGCTACAGCTGCTGCTAAGTCGATTCAGTCGTGTCTGATCCTGTGCGACCCCGTAGACAGCAGCCACCAGGCTCCCCCATCCCTGGGATTCTCCAGGCAAGAACACTGGAGTGGGTTGCCATTTCCTTCTCCAATGCGTGAAAGTCAAAAGAGAAAGTGATGTCGCTCAGTCGAGTCCGACTCTTTGTGACCCCATAGACTGCAGCCTACCAGGCTCCTCTGTCCATGGGATTTTCCAGGCAAGAGTACTGGAGCGGGGTGCCATTGCTTTCTCCAACATATATACACTACCATGTGTAAAACAGAGAGCTTGTAGGAAATTGCTATATAACACAGGGAGCCCAACCTAGTGCTCCATGATAACCTAGAGTTATGTACAACTATGAGTCGTGGTCCAAATGAATGACTGATCAAGTTGTTGTATGTGTGTGTGCGTTTAGTTGCTCAGTCATAACCTACTCTTTGCAACCCCATGGACTGTAGCCCACCAGGCTCCTTTGTCCATAGGGATGCTCCACCAAGAATACTGCCATGACTCCCGGCAGCTTCTGAACAACCAGGGAAGCCTGAGTTATTATATGGAAGAAACCAATTCAGTTCAGTCGCTCAGTCGTGTCCAACTCTTGCAACCCATTGGACACACCAGGCTTCCCTGCCCATCACCAACTCCCGAGCTTGCTCAAACTCAATTCCATCCAGTTGGTGATGCCATCCAACCAGCTCATCCTCTGTCATCTCCTCCTCCTGCTTTCAATCTTCCCTAGCATCAGGGTTTTTCCAATAAGCAGTTCTTTGCATCAGGTGACTGAAGTACTGAGCTTTAGATTCAGCATTAGTCCTTAATGAATATTCAGGACTTATTTCATTTAGGATTGATGGTTTGTTCTCCATGCAGTCCACGGGACTCTCAAGAGTATTCTCCAACACCACAGTTCAAAGCATCAATTCTTCAGTGCTCAATTTTCTTTATGGTGGAACTCTCACATCTATCATACATGACTACTGGAAAAACCATAACTTTGACTAGATTGACCTTTGTCAGCAAAGTAAGAGAAACCAATACCAATACAACATTGTCAAGCAATTATTGGGTAGCTAAGCCAGTGTTCTCTCAAGCCACGCTGCCACAATGGGATTCTCCAGGCAAGAACACTCGAGTCCGTTGCCTCATTTCCTTGCTAGTGTGTGTTATTTAGTGATGCTTTGTTATGTTCATGTTTTCCTTAAGTACCATTTCTGAATTTCTAATTAGCTATGTTTGCTTAAAAGTAAAACTAATAAATGTAAAATGTATTAGCTTCATGTAGTTTCCTCCAGACATCTTAATTAAAAACAGAATATAAATAGGTCAATGTTGAGGTCTTTACATATATTCATCTGAACAAGCAGGTTGTAGTATTATGCTGCTACAGCTGCTGCTAAGTCGATTCAGTCGTGTCTGATCCTGTGCGACCCCGTAGACAGCAGCCACCAGGCTCCCCATCCCTGGGATTCTCCAGGCAAGAACACTGGAGTGGGTTGCCATTTCCTTCTCCAATGCGTGAAAGTCAAAAGAGAAAGTGATGTCGCTCAGTCGAGTCCGACTCTTTGTGACCCCATAGACTGCAGCCTACCAGGCTCCTCTGTCCATGGGATTTTCCAGGCAAGAGTACTGGAGCGGGGTGCCATTGCTTTCTCCAACATATATACACTACCATGTGTAAAACAGAGAGCTTGTAGGAAATTGCTATATAACACAGGGAGCCCAACCTAGTGCTCCATGATAACCTAGAGTGATGGGATGAAGGGAGAGGAGGGAAGTTCAAAAGGGAGGGAATATATGTACAACTATGAGTCGTGTCCGATTTATGGGATCGCAAAGAGTTGGACACAACTGAGCGACTGAACTGAAATGAATGACTGATCAAGTTGTTGTATGTGTGTGTGCGTTTAGTTGCTCAGTCATAACCTACTCTTTGCAACCCCATGGACTGTAGCCCACCAGGCTCCTTTGTCCATAGGGATGCTCCACCAAGAATACTGGAGTGGGTTGCCATGACCCCCTCCCGGGGATTTTTCCAACCCAGGGATCAAACCCAGGTCTCCCACATTGCCGGCAGACTCTTTATCATCTGAACAACCAGGGAAGCCTGAGTTATTATATGGAAGAAACCAATTCAGTTCAGTCGCTCAGTCGTGTCCAACTCTTTGCAACCCATTGGACACACCAGGCTTCCCTGCCCATCACCAACTCCCGGAGCTTGCTCAAACTCAATTCCATCCAGTTGGTGATGCCATCCAACCAGCTCATCCTCTGTCATCTCCTCCTCCTGCTTTCAATCTTCCCTAGCATCAGGGTTTTTTCCAATAAGTCAGTTCTTTGCATCAGGTGACTGAAGTACTGAGCTTTAGATTCAGCATTAGTCCTTCGAATGAATATTCAGGACTTATTTCATTTAGGATTGATGGTTTGTTCTCCATGCAGTCCACGGGACTCTCAAGAGTATTCTCCAACACCACAGTTCAAAAGCATCAATTCTTCAGTGCTCAATTTTCTTTATGGTGGAACTCTCACATCTATCATACATGACTACTGGAAAAACCATAACTTTGACTAGATTGACCTTTGTCAGCAAAGTAAGAGAAACCAATACCAATACAACATTGTCAAGCAATTTTCCTCCATTTAAAATATATATATATATATATATATATATATATATCCAGTTTGGGGGGAAATCCCTTGTGATCCAGTAATTAAGAATTTGCCTTCCAAAGCAGGGGATATAGGTTCAATCCCTGATTAGGGAAATAAAATCCCACATGCCACAGGGTAGCTAAGCCAGTGTTCTCTCAAGCCACGCATGACAACTTAGAACCAACACAGGCAAATAAATAAAGATTTTTTTTTAATTATGAATCACTATATTGTACTATTGTATACCTGTAACTTATATAACACTGTAAATCAACTGTACTTCAATTTTTAAAAGAAGCTTACTTAATTACAAAGAGTTGGTGATATTTTTGAAAATCTGGTTCAGTCATCATTAAAATAAATTAGAAAATAATCTTAGACTCAAACCCTGTGTTAAAAGTCACATCCTTCAGATTTGCCACCTTTAATTTTAATTCCTTGAGTGTTTTCACTTGCTGCTGCTAAGTCACTTCAGTTGTGTCCGACTCTGTGCAACCCCATAGACGGCAGCCCACCAGGCTCCCCCATCCCTGGGATTCTCCAGGCAAGAACACTCGAGTGGGTTGCCATTTCCTTCTCCAATGCAGTAAAGTGAAAAGTGAAAGTGAAGTCGCTCAGTCGTGTCCGACCCTCAGCGACCCCATGGACTGCAGCCCTCCAGGCTCCTCCGTCCATGGGATTTTCCAGGCAAGAGTACTGGAGTGGGGTGCCATTGCCTTCTCCATTTCACTTGCTAGTGTGTGTTATTTAGTGATGCTTTGTTATGTTCATGTTTTCCTTAAGTACCATTTCTGAATTTCTAATTAGCTATGTTTGCTTAAAAGTAAAACTAATAAATGTAAAATGTATTAGCTTCATGTAGTTTCCTCCAGACATCTTAATTAAAAACAGAATATAAATAGGTCAATGTTGAGGTCTTTACATATATTCACCTGAACAAGCAGGTTGTAGTATTATGCTGCTACAGCTGCTGCTAAGTCGATTCAGTCGTGTCTGATCCTGTGCGACCCCGTAGACAGCAGCCACCAGGCTCCCCATCCCTGGGATTCTCCAGGCAAGAACACTGGAGTGGGTTGCCATTTCCTTCTCCAATGCAGGAAAGTGAAAAGTGAAAGTGAAGTCGCTCAGTCGTGTCCGACTCTTAGTGACCCCATGGACTGCAGCCCACCAGTCCGTCCATGGGATTTTCCAGGCAAGAGTACTGGAGTGGGGTGCCATTGCCTTAAAAAGTATAACTCTCCCTAAAATCTCATATTACATTATTCAAATTCCATGGATTAAACAAAAATCACCCACTAAGAAAAGGACCAGCTTCCTACACTTACTCATGATTAGCATATCAAAAATCAATTTCTAGAATTCCAACTTGCAAATTGGAATAAAATTATGTTGTTTAGAAGGAGGAAGATAGCAAAAACAGAAATCAAGAAATTGAATGGAGAAATTACTAGATAGATGACTCAAAATATTTTTTAAATTAACTGTCAAATATTTAAATAAGCATAGAATTACATATATATATATATATGTATAAACTACATGCATAAGCTTATATATGCATGTGTTGTTGTTCTGCCGCACAGTTGTGTCTGGTTCTTTGTGAAGGCATGAACTGCAGCAAACCAGGCCTCCCTGTCCTTCACCATTTCCCGAAGTTTGCCCAAGTTCATGTCCTTTGCATCGGTGATGCATCCAGCCATCTCAGTCTCTGATGTCCCCTTCTCCTTCTGCCTTCAATCTTTCCCAGCATCAGCGACTTTTCCAATGAGTTGGCTGTTCGCATTAGTTGACCAAAAAACTGGACCTTCAGCTTCAGCATCAGGCTTTCCAATAAGTATTCAGGGTTGATTTCCCTTAAGATTGACTGGTTTGATCTCCCCTTATGGGCAAAAAATAGATGCCTTTGATCTGTGGCGCTGGAGAAGACTCCTGAAAATCCTTTGGACAGCAAGGAGATCAAACCAGTCAATGCATGTATGTGTTGTGTGTTAGCCATTCAGTCATGTCCAGCTCTTGGGACCCCATGGAGTATAGCCTGCCAGGTTCCTCTGTCCATAGGATTTTTCAGGCAAGAGTTTTTTTCAGGGAGTGAGTTGCCCTTTCCTTTTCCAATGCGTGTACATACCCTAACAAATAAATAGTATTTTAAGTTGCATAAATTAATTTCACTCCCATTATCTGATTTGAAAATAAATACACTATTTTTTTAACTTATATATCTAAATTTCAAATGACTTATTAGTTAGGCCTTATCAATTAAAAAAAAGATGTATTCATTAAATGCTTATTCAATGACCTAAACTATAAAATATCTTTCCTAACAATGAGAATAATTGAAAAAGGTAAGGGACTCATAAAACACACACAGATACACACACACATTCTCTCTCTCTCATACACACACAACTTAATTTTAAATAACAAAAAATCCAACAGTTTAAATTTGTATCTACATGCAATAAAGCCATTGGGTGATATTAGGCAATTAAGTGTCCTGTTATGAACTATTTTGAAAAATCATTCTGGTTGCTTATGTTTATATTTAATAATCTGATTGTACTCTGATCTATCTTTTTATCAACTGCATTTAATAGTTTAGTATGTATTTTCTATATTCCTTTTTCTGTCTCCAATACTATCACAAAATTTGTTTTTTTATAATTTGTCTATGTCTTGGCCAGTGCAATGGATTTATGGAGGCACTAAATAATCTTTAAGAATCATGCTTGCCATATTTTCTAGGGATGACTTTTCCTACAGTGCCCCAAAATTGGCCTGATCAGTAAGAAGGAACCAATCAGAATTAACTAATAATGCAAAAAAGCCAAAAATGAGCCTGTAATACTAGATTTCAAAGTAATAAAAGGGCTGAGAGTGCACAGTGAAAGAGAGGTCTTAAGTGTTAAATAACCACACTTCAAAATTAAAAGAAAATAATCATAATGAATATGCCTTTGATTATATAACCTTTTATATCCTACAAAGAACTGTTGTGTTAACTCATTTTATCCTGGTAATCCTTTTATGAGATATTTTATCTCTATTTTAAAATCAGGGAAGGAAAGCAAAAAAATGAGCTGTGACTGCCTTGGGTCACAAACTTTTAAATGACAACGCTTTAAACCTAGGTCATCTGATAACAACTTCAGAACTATTTCCATCACTCTACACAGTGTTCCACAGCCAAAACCTGGAAAATTAAATGTCTCAGATGGATGGGAGCCCTTAAAGAGCAATCTTAATGCGGGGTTAGGGGGAATTTTGTTGGAATAACTTGTGAGATTTTTTTTTTAACCATTCACACACACACACACACACACCGAATGATATGTTACGTATACACTATGTCATCCCTAAGTTGAGGTATTGTCATAGTGAGCTATTGATATTGATGGGAATGACCCATCAGAGTGTATAAAGATATTTAAGAAACAGAAACAATTGAGAATCAATGATTCAATAAGTCCATTCTAAAAAATTATCTTGAGTAATTTTTAGCTGAAAGTAAGAAGAAAGTTAATGTAAAACAACAACAAAACTGCCAGTGTGGTCATTGAGTAGATCAGATATAGAATAAGTTTATATAGAAACTGAACAAAAGTTATATCTTAAAAAAATAGAAAAAACAAGATTTTGTGAATCTGAGAGAAGAGCGTCAGGAAGATTTAGACTCAGAATACATTGAGACACTTAAAGTAAAAAATACAGAAAAAGAGATACTTATCAGTCAAAGAAATAAAACAGTTTTCTATTACAAAAGAAAATATATTCATTATTTAGAATATATATATATATATTCTTTATATAAAAGATGGACGTGAGTTTGAGTGAACTCCGGGGGTTGGTGATGGACAGGGAGGCCTGGCGTACTGCAATTCATGGGGTCGCAAAGAGTCGGACACGACTGAGTGACTGAACTGAACTGAACACCTCTATCAAGTCATATAATTATCATTTAATTATTTTAAATGACTCTTTAGTGTCCTTTTCCCTACTTTTAGAATAATAGTGCTTCTTCAGAGTATTTCTCTAAGCTCTCTTTGTGCATGTGTGCTCAGTCATGTCCAACTCTTTGCAACCCCATCTACCATAGCCTGCCAGGCTCCTCTTGTCTATGAAATTTCCCAGGCAAGAATACTGGAGTGGGTTGTCATTTCCTCCTCCAGGGATCTCACCTACCCAGGGATTGAACCCAAGTCTCTTGTGTCTCCTGCATTGGCAGATAGATTCTTTACCACTAGCCATACCTGGGAAGCCTCTTACTCTAACATATCCAAAGGAGTTTTAATGTTAAGAAAAAGTACACAGAAGAGGTTCACACATGATTAATATTTAGGGAGGAATGTTAATATGATAGAAACACATTGACTAAGAGGATAGGTTTATTTTGTGAAACTTCAGGAAATTTACTGAATTTAGTTTAGGTAAAAATTTTTATGAACTATCAGTCTAGTTCAATCGCTCAGTCGTGTCAGACTCTTTGCGACCCCATGAATCACAGCACGCCAGGCCTCCCTGTCCATCACCATCTCCCAGAGTTCACTCAGACTCATGTCCATCGAGTCGGTGATGCCATCCAACCATCTCATCCTCTGTCATCCCCTTCTCCTCTCACCTTCAATCTTTCCCAGCATCAGGGGCTTTTCAAATGAGTCAGTTCTTCACATCAGGTGGCCAAAGTATTAGAGTTTCATATTCAACATCAGTCCTTCCAATGAATATCCAGGACTGATTTCCTTTAGGATGGACTGTTTGGATCTCTTTGCAGTCCAAGGGACTCTCAAGAGTCTTCTCCAACACCACAGTTCAAAAGCATCAATTCTTCGGCAATCAGCTTTCTTTAGAGTCCAACTCTTATATCCATATATGACTACCAGAAAAACCATAGCCTTGACTAGACAGACCTTGTTGGCAAAGTATTGTCTCTGCTTTTGAATATGCTGTCTAGGTTGGTCATAACTTTCCTTCCAAGGAGTAAACCTCTTTTAATTTCATGGCTGTAATCACCATCTGCAGTTTACTATAAAATTATGAAGCAACTGTTACTACTATTATTATAATATTTATCACTAACATTCAAAAGTCAGATTTTATATTATTAAAATAAAAAAAAATTCAATTAGAGTGGTCTAGAATGAAACAGAATGAAAAATGACCTGGATGAATCCGATTCCATCATCGGACATGTCCAAGCAGATATATCACAGAATGTAATGAGTGCTTATGCATGTATTTACATATATCTGTATTCAGGGGGTGGCGGTACCTATACTCATACCATGGGTTTGTCTATTCACTCAATTAACTTTTACACTTTCTTTGAAGTCAGCTAAAAGTAAGATCCTGTGGCAGATACTATGTAGAAAACACCGATGAACAGCATTACTTTTTAGTCCAAAAAGGGTGAAAAAATACAGAAATATAAAATGTAATAATAAGTATGAACTCAACTTGGGATAAAGAAATATTTCTGTTAGCACTGTCAAGTAAGATTCCATGAGTGAGTTACCATGAGAACCATTGCTGGATGGGAATGTTTCAGACATGCTGGTAGGCAAGACAGTGGTAGTGCAGGTGGAAAAACAGGGGAAAATTTCATAAATTAAAACGGGTAAAAATAAATGCAGTAAGCTAAGTTTCAGAAACAGTCATGTGAAGAAAATAGGAAATCAAACCTCAACATAAGCCTGGTAAAGAATAACATGTTTCAACTTAAGTTTAAGGAGTGAATATTTTATCAGGAGATTAATACATTGTATTATTTGAAATGTTTATTCTTGAAAGAATAAAAAGAATATTGGGAAGAAAATTTTGAATTAGGAAAGCCTAAGAGAGCATATTAAACTTATCCAAGTATGAGAGAATTTGTGTGTGGTAGCTCTGGAAACAGAGCCAGTGAGATGTGAGAGCCACTGCATGAATTGAAAATAGAACTGTGCAACTGAATGACTATCTGGAGAGTGGTATGTAGAATAAGAAGTGATGATGCTGAGAATCTAAGTATGTTGATGCTATTAACAAAAACATACAATTAGAAAGAAGAGCAACTTGAGTGGGGGATATATTTAGTTTGATTTGGAACTTGTATAACCCAGATGTCAGCTGAAGTAGCCTGTCCTTAGCTATTTCAATCAAAATGGCAAGAATATCTCACTGTATGCAGCAAGAGCTTTGGAAAAGGAGTAGTGAGGTGTGTAGGCAACTTTTGCCAATTGCACTTGGTTTTGTGTTTCAGCCTCTGTTGGAGTAATTCACAGAAAATATCTCCTTCTTATGCATGCTGATTATTCCTTACCATGTGAACACAATCATAAAACTTAATTCCATGCATATTAAAATGTCTGCCACGTTACTAACTACCAAAAGGAAACAGATACAAAAGACAGCTACCAAACATATATATATAGCATTTCAACAGAAGAATTAGTTAATCACAAGTGGCCTACTGTTACAATTAAGCATGTATCTTGTGTGTGTGTGAGAGAGAGACTTTTTTTTTTTTTTGGCCATGCCACAGGACGTGTGAGATCTTAGTTCCCAGGCCAGGGATTAAACCCCTGCCCCCTGCATTGGAAGTTCCATCTTAACCACTGAGTCCCCTGGGAAGTCCTAAGCATGTATTTTTGATTTTCTGGTTCACTCAAGCATAAACTACAGCTAGACACCATCACAACTTCTTAGTTTTCCTCAACCAACATAAGAGGAGACACCGATTTCTATCTATGGCCTGAGTTCATTAATAATTTACTCTGATTGATAGTGATGAGCATTAATTACCACAATTTGTTTTATTTGGATATGGTAGGCAGTCTCTAAGGTACTGATGATGATCCCTGCCTCCTAGTATACACATCCTTCCCTTTAGTGTAGACCGGGCATAGTGACACATTTCTAACACAAAAAACACACACACAAAAAAAACTTTAGAAAGATGGTAACAATAACCCTGTATACAAGACAGCAAAAGAGATACTGATGCATAGAACAGTCTTTTGGACTCTGTGGGAGAGGGAGAGGGTGGGATGATTTGGGAGAATGGCATTGAAACATGTATATTATCATTTGTGAAATGAGTCGCCAGTCCAGGTTCGATGCACGATACTGGATGCTTGGGGCTGGTGCACTGGGACGACCCAGAGGGATGGTACGGGGAGGGAGGAGGGTTCAGGATGGGGAACACGTGTATACCTGTAGCGGATTCATGTTGATATATGGCAAAACCAATACAATATTGTAAAGTTAAAAAATAAAAAACTATATATATGATGTCCCTTCTGAAATTATCTTATGTAGAGACTGTGAACACCATATGATTGTTCTCTCTTTCTCTGTGGAAAGACAACCACCATGGTGTTATCTACCTTATGGAGAAACCCCTAAACAAGAAACTAAGAAAGTCCAACATCAAAAACCAGTGAGGAACTGACACTTTTAGTCCAAGAACCCATGAGAAAACGAGTTTTTTCAAAAATTACTGAGTGAACATGAAAGTCAATCTTCTCTTATTTGTGCTTTCAGAATAGATCACAACCCCAACTGACATCTTAACTGCAACCTTGTAAGAGATCTTGAGGGCAAGGCATCTAGCTAAGGCAAGCCTGATTCCTGACCTACAGAAAATGTGAGACATTAAGTGTTTATTGTTTCAGACACTAGATATGGGGATAATGTGTTCACAACAATAGATAACAAACACATTAGGAGATGTTTAGAGGTGAGCTTCTATTCTGTAAAAGAAATACTTCATATACCAAGCACACAAAGGTTTTCCTGGCACTGAACAAAATAAGACATAGTAAGAATGCATGATTATGTATAACTGAGTCACTGCTGTACAGAAGAAATTAATACAACACTGTAAATCAACTATACTTCAATAGGATTAAATAAAGACATGAGCTTATCTCACATTTTCATTGTATCTACTTTTTTGTAACTAATGTAAAATATCTGTTGGGATTGGAAAGAGTCAATTCTTGCTATATTTTATCAGCCAGCTATGGTTTATTAAGACCTTTTCTTTTGGAAATCTTAGCCTACATCATAAGATTGTCTAAGGATTTTTGGGCACAAACAGATTTTTCTGAAGATATAGAGATACAAATCACATTTACACTGTAGAAATGTGAACAACATAGACACAAATTCTGTTCATTCTGATTTTTTAAACATTGCAGGTTGTCTCCACTGTTTCAGGTTTCAGAGTCCTAGTATGTTACTTCAACTTCATTTTCCCGTGTTGCCCCTCTCTTCTCATTTTTATGTTATTACCCATCCCAAAATCATTCTTCATTTATTCTTAGAGCCAATTTGTTTTGATTGCTTTCTTCTGGCAAATTTATGCTTTCATTTTCTTGTTCTCCACCCACAGGTATCCTATAAATGTATTTTACTAAACAAGGAAAATTTCTTCCAGATGACTAATTTAGTGACAAGTTGTTAAGATAATCCACCCCCCAACCCCTGCCAGGAGCACTGGATTTGAGTAATCAACTAACAACTTAGTCATCATTTATGCATTAGAAAAAATTGGTGATAAAGGATAAAGTCATCCTCTAGAGAGAAGCCATCAGTTGTCAATATAGGTTACTTATTTCACGTAAGCATTGGCAAAAGGAGAAATACTTAAGGAAGGAATAAGGTCCTAAAATCTAACTCGTTTTATTTCAGGACATCGTGATCATAGCCACTTAGGGTTTTTTCCTCTCCAGTTTGACACTGAGAATAAGTTTAACCAAAACAACTTAGAATGTCATCTCACATCTCTCAAATTTGGCAAAATCACTTCCAAATTGACAATGTAAATTTTATTGCAAATGAGTTAGGAAGAAAGCTTTTGGACCTATGTGAGCCAGAAGGATAAACACAGGCAAAGCTATTTTGGAAAATAAAAATATCTGTAAATAAATAATATTTAGCATTTCTAATCAGGATGGAATGACAGATCAGTTTCTCCTCCTTCTGAAAATAACCTAAAATTGGACAAAATATATTAAAACAATGGTTTGTGAGATACTGTACATCAGGCAACAAAGGGCAGTGATCATTGAGACCAGGAAACAAATAAGGGAATCCGTGTGATTGTTCTAGCTTACCTCATCCAAAGAGTTTCCAGCCAATGTACAGACATTGGGAATCCAAGTAAAGCCCAGTAGATTTGTTGAGTTAAACTGAAAGAGACAAGAAGCTGAGAAATCAAGGTAAACAGACTTTGCAGGACAGAGTGCTGGAGAGGGAGGAAAAAAAAAAAAAACAGCACAGAGAGAAAACTCCAGAGATCTGTACAGAATTTCTCCTGAATATTTCTCTGAGAGTGAATCATTGCTGGGATTGGGGGAAAAACCCACCTGGAAGGACTGGTGGTAACAGTGTTCACTGCACACATAAGGCCAGGGTTAGTGCCTGTTTTGAGCAGTGAGAATGGACAGCCTAGCCTCATGATTCATGAAACACTGAGCAGAGTACACAGAATGGCCTTTTATAGATAGTGGGGAATAAATTATCCTATACTGGGTACTGTGCTAGTCCTAATTAATAAATGCTAATAGGAGACTCAAATGGCTCAAGCTGTTTCTAGACAACTTCACTGTGTTGTAGGAATATGCTTGAGAATATAAAATACAAAAATATTTAGTACCCTCCAAATTAAAATTCTCCCATCCAATAGGAAAGTAGTAGATGTTACAGAGAATCAGGGGTCTCTGATACAGTGAGAAAAAAAGTCAATTTAAAACTAGATGATTAATAAAAATATTATAATTATTAGAAAAAGATATTAAAATAGCTATTTTAACTATGTTGCATATGTTCAGATACTAAGCAAACACATAAAATATGTTTTAAAAGTCATCCAAATAGAAATTCTAGAGACAAAAGCTACCATATTTGAGATAAAAGATACATAGCTCAGATACAAGGCAGAATAAATTGCAGGAGAAAAGGTAAGTGAATCTGAAGACTGAGCAACAGAGTGTAAAAATAAAATGTATAATCAAAGTAAAGTAAACAGTATTAAAAGAAAAAAGCAGAGAACAAGTAAGTTGTGGGGAAATTGAAGCATCTTAATATTCACAAAATAGGGGTCCATAAAAAGAGGACATAGAAAGGGCAGGACAGAAAAAATATTTAAGGGAAAATTACTGAGTATTTTCCAAATTTGATCAACACTATAAGCTTCTTCTATATCACTGAATTCCAAATATAAGAAAAATGCAGAAAACTACAAAACCAGTAGTAAAGATAAAACCTTAAATTCACTTACTATAAAAGACAAGAACTAAGATAGCATGAAACAAGATTTCTCACTGAAAAAATAATTCAAGTAATAAGAAAATTGAGTAATATTTTTGGAGCACGGAAAGAAAAAAGAAAAAAACTTCACTTAGAATCCTATACCCAGAGAAAATATTTTTGTAAAAGGAAGGTGAAATAAGGAATTTCTCACTTACACAAACTCAAAGAATTTATCATCACACTATAAGAAATGTTAAAGAAATGTATTCAAGCAAAGGAAAATTATACTAGATGGAGATGTAGATATACACAAAAGGTAAAGAGTACAAAATGCTAACTATGGGTAAATATGTAAGATTTTTCTCACTATTTAAAGCTTTTTAAGACAGACTTGAATATTAAATATTAGGAACATAATACAGGGCTTATAAAAAGTATGAAAGTAAAATATATAGCAACAAAACAAAGATCACAAAGGAAGAAATGTGCATTTACTACTGTAAGGCTATATACTTTTCATGAATGATATATCACTTGAAGTTACTACTGACTCACAGAAAAGACCCTGATGCTGGGAAAGATTGAAGGCAGAAGAAGAGGGAGACAGAGGATGAGATGGTTGGATGACATCACTGCTTCAATGGACGTGAACTTGGGCAAACTCCAGGAGATGGTGAAGGACAGGGAAGCCTGGCCTGCTGCAGTCCGTGGGATCACGAAGAGTCAGGCACCACTTAGTGACTAAACAACAATTGAAGTTAAACTATGATAAGTAAAAAAAAAGTAACCACTAAAAGAGTCAAAGAGTTAAGAAGCCACAAAGGAAATGAAATCATAAAAATAATTAATCCAAAATAAGACAGGAAAATAGGAAGAAAATAAAAGGAAAACAAATAGTAGATGATAGCTTTCAGTTTATTCATATAAACAATCAAAATAAATGTAAATGCCTAAACACAAAAACCAGAGATCGTCAGATTGATTAGAAAAGCAAGATCCAATATTTATGCTGCCAACCAGTAAAGAACTTCAAATGTAAAACACAAGTTAAAATTATGCAAAAACATAAATAAATAACATAACATAACATGCTAATGCTATTTGAAAGAAATCTGGAAAGGCTATATTGTTATTAAACGAAATGGATTTTGGAACAAAGACTACTGCCAGGGATAAAGAACTTCATTTCAACAAGAAAACCTAACAATCCGAAGTGTTTGTACACATAATAAAAGGACTTCAAGACAAAACTTCAGAAACTTACAGAACTGCAAGGAGAAACAGACAAATCCACAACTATAGTTAGAAACTTCAATGCTCTTTTCTCAGTAATGAACATAAGTAAACTGATTATCAGTAAGGACATATAAAATTTGCACAAATCCATCAACCAAATTCTTTTAATTGACATTAATAGAACACTTTCTTCAAAACAGCAGAAACATTCTATTTTCAATCACAGACAGAATAGACTATATTCTGGGCCATAATGTAAGTCTCAAAAATTTTAAAAGGTCCAAGCCATATGTTTTATGTTCTTGGAACACATGGAGTTAAATTAAGACTCAGTAAATAATGATCTCCAGAAATTTCTCAGGCACTTCTAAGTAGTCCATGGATTAAATAAGAAATCAGAGTGCAAATTTAAAAGATTTTTAACTAAATAATAGTGAAGAAACATATATCAAAACTTCCTAGGATAACACGGAAGGAATGGTTACAGTGAAAACTTCTAACAGTAAATGATCATATAGAAAAGAAGAAAGATATCAAAAGAATGACTTCAGCTTCAACCTTGAACTAGAAAAAGCAGAGCAGATTAGAGCCAAAAGAAATATTTAAAAGGAAATATTTTAAAAACTGAAAGCCAATGAAATAGAAAACAGTAAACAATATAGAAAAATTAATAACCAAGATCTCATTCATAAAGCTGTTGCTGTTGTTGTTTGGTGGCTAAATCATGTCCGACTATTTGCAAACACATGAACTGCAGAACATCAGGCATCCCTGTTCTTCTCTATCTCCTGGAGTTTGTTCAAATACATGTCCATTGAGTCAGTGATGTCATCAAACCATCTCCTCCTCTGTTTCCCCCTTCTCCATCTGCCCTCAATATTTCCCAGCTTCAGAGTCATTTCCAATGAGTCAGACCTTACCATCAAGAGGTTAAAGTATTGGAGCTGCAGCTGCAGCATCTGTCCTTCCATTGAATATTCAGGGTTGATTTCCTTTAGGACTGACTGGTTTAATCTCTTTGTTGTCCAAAGGACTCTCAAAAGTCTTCTCTAGCACCATGATTTGAAATCCTCAATTTTTCAACACTCAGCCTCCTTTAAGGTCCAAATCTCACATCTGTACATGATTACTGGAAAAATCAAAATTTTGACTTTGTCAGCAAAGTGATGTCTCTGCCTTTTAATTCCCTGTCAAGTTTGTCATAGCTTTCCTTACAAGCAGCAAGGGTCTTTTACTTTCACGGCTGTAGTCACAGTCTGCAGTGATTTTGGAGCCCAAGAAAATAAAGTCTGTCACTGTTTCCACTTTTTCCCCATCTATTTGCCATGAAGTGATGGGACCAGATGCCATGATTTCCATTTTTTGAATGCTGAGTTTTAAGCCAGCTTTTTCACTTGCCTCTTTCACCCTCATGAAGAGTCTCTCTAGTTCCTCTTGGCTTTTTGCCATTAGAATGGTATCATCTGCATATATGTTGTTGATATTTCTCCCAGCAATCTTGATGCCAACTTGTGATTCATCTAACCTGGCATTTCTCACGATTTACACTGCATGTAAGTTAAATAAGCAGGTGTCAGTATACAGCCTTGACATACTCCTTTCCCGTTTTTGGACCAGTCTGTTTTTCCATGATCGATTCTAATCGTTGCTTCTTGATTTCCATACAAGTTTCTCAGGAGGCAGGTAAGTTAGTCTGGTACTCCCATTTCTTTAAAAATTTTCCAGTTTGTTGTGATCCATATAATCAAACGCTTTAGCATGGTCAGTGAAACACAACTAGATGTTTTTCTGGAATTCCCTTGCTTTCTCCCCATCCAACAAATGTTGGTAATTTGATCTCTGCCTTTTCTAAACCCAGCTTTTACATCTGGAACATTTAAGTTCATGTACTGTTGAAAGATTTTTAGCTTTACCTTGCTAGCATGTGAAATTAGTGCAATTTTACAGTCGTTTGAGTATTCTTTGGCATTGTCCTTCTTTGGTATTGAAGTGAAAACTGACCTTTTCCTGTGGCCACTGCTGAGTTTTCCAAATTTGCTGGTTCATTGAGTATAACACTTTCACATCATCATCTTTTTGGATTTGGAAAAGCTCAGCTGGAATTCCATCAATCACCTCCACTAGCATTGTTCATAGCGTGATGCTTCCTAAGGCCCACTTGACTTCACAGGCCAGCATGGCCGGCTCTAGGTAAGTGACCACACCATCCTGTTTATCTGGGTCATTACGAAGTTTTATGAATAGTGCTTCTGTGTATTCTTGCCACCTCTTCTTAATATCTTCTGCTTCTGTTAGGTCCTTACTACATCTGTCCTTTATCATGCCCATCTTTACATAAAATATTCCCTTTATATCTCCAATTTTCTTGAAGAAGTCTTTAGTCTTTCCCATTCTATTGTTTTTCTCTATTTCTTTGCATTTTTCACTTAAGAAAGCTTTCTTATCTATCCTTATTATTCTCTAGATCTCTGCATTCAGTTAGGTATATCTTTCTCTTTCTCCATCATCTTTTACTTCTTTTCTCAACTATTTGTAAAGCCTCCTCACTCAACCATTTCACCTTCTTGAATTTCTTTTTCTTTGAGATGGTTTGGTCACTGCCTCCTGTACAATGTTATGAACCCTTGTCCATAGTTCTTCAGGTACTCTGTCCACCAGAGCTAATCCCTTGAATCTATTGACCACCTCCACTGTCTAATCATAAAGGATTTAATTTAGGTCATACCTGAATGTTCTAGTGGTTTTCCCTACTTTCTTCAATGTAAGTCTAAATTTTGCAATAAGGAGCTAATGATGTGAGCCACAGCTCAGTTCCAGTTCTTGTTTTTGCTGAGCTTCTCCTTCTTACCTGCAAAGACTGTAATCAGTCTGATTTCAGTATTGACCATCTGGTGATGTCCATATGTATAGTCATCTCTTGTGTTGTTGGAAGAGGGGGCTTGCTATGAATAGTGTGTTCTCTTGATAAAACTCTGTTAGCCTTTGCCCTGCTGTTAGAGAAATTAAATAGTCTTGTTCATGCTTCAGAGACAAAGAAAGCAGAGCACAACTCTGACCTTATTTCTGACCCTGCCTGCACAGGGTCCTGAGTTCATGCTTGCTGTGAATGCAAGCGGAGTGATACCATAGATGACACAGGGGACAGATCTTGAGATTGCTGAGCCCCTGGTTGGGGGGATCTGGCCAGTCACACCCTGGTCTTAACAACATTCCAAGTTTTATAAGACAAACAACATGAAACCAGAGCTGAAATTTGCTTGCAGACTGTTGATGATATCAGTTTGTGGCCTGGGATTATAAGTGGGAACCCCGGACTGCAGTTGTGAAGTCTCACCCGTGGAGCAGACCCACTGCCCGTGACCTTTTTCGAACTGGGACTCTGGACTTGCTGTGATATGGAACTTTCCAGCGCTGTTTGAGCCTAGATGTTTGTCAAAACCCAATTTAGTGATGTATCTGCCATTCCAATTTCCTTTAATGTTTGTTTATTGAATTAGATAATTCTCTAGTAAATACTTACTGGTATTATTTATTTGTCTATATGTGACTTCTTTTGTTAACAAATCCTTTGAACCTGAGATGAAAGTTATAACTTCAGCAAAACACCTGCTTCATTTTGTACTCCAAGGCCAAATATGCCTACTACTCCAAGTATCTTTTGAATTCCTACTTCTGCATTCCAATTCCCTACAATGAAAAGGACATCTTTCTTTTGATGTTAGTTCTAGAAGGTCTTGTAGGCTTTCATAGAACCAGTCAACTTCAACTTCTTCAGCATTAGTGGTTGGGGCATAGACTTGGATTAATGTGATGCTGAATGGTTTGCCTTGGAAATGAACTGAGATGATTACAATGTTCTGCATTTGATGCTGTTTACCTCACCTTGGGACTTGAACCCATGTGGCTGGGACTCAAACCCAGCTGAAACCTATGGTACCTGGTTTCAGGACATAATTAAGCTCAGGTTCTTGAGGTATCATCACAGAAAGAATTTCAGTTCAGTTCAGTCACTCAGTTATTTCCGACTCTTTGTGACCCCATGAATTGCAGCACGCCAGGCCTCCCTGTCCATCACCAACTCCCAGAGTTCACCCAAACTCATGTCCATCAAGTCAGTGATGCCATCCAGCCATCTCATCCTTTGTTGTCCCCTTCTCCTCCTGCCCCCAATCCCTCCCAGCATCAGGGTCTTTTCCAATGAGTCAACTCTTCACATGAGATGGCCAGACTATTGGAGTTTCAGTTTCAGCATCAGTCCTTCCAATGAACACCCAAGACTGATCTCCTTTAGGATGGACGGAATAGATCTCCTTGCAGTCCAAGGGACTCTCAAGAGTATTCTCCAATACCACAGAAAGAATTTAGTGAGAGACAAAGTGATAGGTAAGAAGTGGATTTATTCAGATTCATAGAGAAGCACATTCCACAGACAGAGCTGTGGGTCATCACAGAGGGTGAGTAACACCTCAAAATGTGGAATCCTTAGCTTTCATGGGCTCGGTATTTTCATATATTAATAAGTGGGAAGATTATTCCAAATATTTTGGGAAGGGATAGGGATTTCCAGGAATTGGGCCATTGCCCACTTCTTAGTCTTTTGATAATGCCTTGGAAATGTCATGGTGCCTCTGGGTGTGCCATTTAGCCTGCTGATTGAAGATCAAGATCGAAGCAAAATTGACTTGTCTGCCATCTTGGACCCATTTGATTCTAAGCACTTTATGATGTGTCCTTGGGCTATGTCTTTCTTTCAAAAGTTGCACCCTGCCCATTTCCCTCCTGTTACACTTTGGCCTAGCCTCTTCATTCTTTCTGGAACTATTTCTCTGGTCTTCCTCAGTAGCATAACAGACACCTTCCAACCAGTGGAGGGGAGAGGTTCATCTTCCAATGTAATATCCTTTTGCCTTTCATACTGTTTGTGGGATTCTTGTAGCAAGGATACGGAAATGACTTGGCATTCTCTCCTCTCAGTTCAGTTCATTCGCTCAGTCATGTCCAAATTTTTGTGACTTCATGGACTGCAACACGCCTGGCTTACCTGTGTATTACCAACTACCAGAGCTTACTGAAACTCATGTCCATGGAGTTGGTGATGCCATCCAACCATCACATCCTCTGCCATCCCCTTCTCCTCCTGCCTTCAATTATTCCCAGCATCAGGGTCTTTTCAAATGAATGAGTCAATTTTTCACATCAGGTGTCCAAAGTATTGGAATTTCATCTTCAGCATCAGTCCTTCCAATAAATATTCAGGACTGATTTCCTTTAGGATTGACTGATTTTATCTCCTTGCAGTTCAAGGGACTCTCAAGAGTCTTCTCCAACACCACAGTTCAAAAGCATCAATTCTTTGATGCTCAGCTTTCTTTATAGTCCAACTCTAACATCCATATATGACTACTGGGAAAACGATAGCTTTGACTAGACCGACCTTTGTTGTTAAAGTAATGTCTCTGCTTTTTAATTGCTGTTTAGGTTGGTCATAGCTTTTGTTCCAAGGAGCAAGCATCTTTTAATTTCATGGCTACAGTCACCATCTGCAGTGAATTTGGAGCCACAAAAAATAAAGTCTGTCACTGTTTCCATTGTTTCCCCATCTGTTCGCCATGATGTGATGGGGCCAGATGCCATGATCTTAGTTTTCTGAATGTTGAGTTTTAAACCAATATTTTCATTCTCCTCTTGCACTTGTATCAAGAGGCTCTTTAGTTCTTTGCTTTCTGCCATAAGGGTGGTGTCATCTGCATATCTGAGGTTATTGATATTTCTCCTGGCAATCTTGATTCCAGCTTCATCCAACATGGCATTTAGGATAAAGTATTCTACATATAAGTTACATAAGCAGTGTGACGATATATAGCTTTGACGTACACCTTTCCTGATTTGAAACCATCTGTTGTTCCATGTCCAGTTCTAACTGTTGCTTCCTGACCTGCATACAGATTTCTCAGGAAGCAGGTAAAGTGGTCTGGTATTCCCATCTCTTGAAGATATACTATACTGTACTATACTGTACAGTATAGTTCTTCAGGTACTCTGTCTAAAATCTAACCCCTTGAATCTATTTCTCACTTCTGCTGTATAATTTTAAGGAATTTGATTTAGGTCATACCTGAATGGTCTAGTGGTTTTCCCTACTTTCTTCATTTTAAGTCTGAGTTTGGCAATAAGGAGTTCATGAGCTGAGCCATAGTCAAGTCCCTGTCTTGTTTTACTGACTGTATAGAGCTTTTCCATCTTTGGCTGCAAAGAATATAATCAATCTGATTTTGGTATTGACCATCTGGTGATGTCCAAGTGTAGAGTCATCTCTTGTGTTTTTGGAAGAGGGTGTTTGCTGTGACCAGTGCATTCTCTTAGCAATTAGCATTCTATTAGCCTTTGCCTTGCTTCATTTTGTATTCCAAGGCCAAATTTGCCTGTTACTCCAGGTGTTTCTTGTTTTCCTACTTTTGCATTCAAGTCCCCTAAAATGAAAAGGATATCAATTTCGGGTGTTTGTTCTAGAACGTCTTGTAGGTCTCCACTGAATCATTCAACTTCAGCTTCTTCAGCATTACTGGTTGTGGCATAGACTTGGATTACTGTGATACTGAATGAGTTTCCTGGGAAACAAACAGATCATTCTGCGTTTTTGAGATTGCATCCAAGTACTGCATTTCAGAATCTTTTGTTGACTATGATGGCTACTCCATTTCTTCTAAGGGATTCTTACCCACAGTAGTAGATATAATGGTCATTGAGTTAAATTCACTCATTCTCATCCATTTTAGTTCACTGATTCCTAAAATGTTGATGTTCACTCTTGCCATCTCCTGTTGGACCACTTCCAATTTGCCTTGATCACTGGCACCCCACTCCAGTACTCTTGCCTGGGAAATCCCATGGACGGAGAAGCCTGGTAGGCTGCAGTCCATGGGGTCGTGAAGAGTCGGACACGACTGAGCAACTTCACTTTCACTTTTCACTTTCATGCATTAGAGAAGGAAATGGCAACCGACTCCAGGATTCTTGCCTGGAGAATCCCAGGGACGGGAGCCTGGTAGGCTGCCATCTATGGGGTCACATAGAGTCGGACACGACTGAAGTGACTTAGCAGCAGCATGGGCCTAATAATCCATGTTCCTATGCAATATTGTTCTTTACAGCATCGAACTTCATTGCCATCACCAGACACATCTACAACTAGGTGCTCTTTTTGCTTTGGGTCTGTCTCTTTTTCCTTTCTGGAGTTATTTTTCTACTATTATCCAGTAGCATATTGGGCACCTACCGACCTGGGGAGTTCATTTTTCAGTGTCCTATCTTTTTGCCTTTTCATACTGTTCATGGGGTTCTTATGACAAGAATATTTAAATAGTTCGCCATTCCCTTCTCCAGTGGACCACATTTTGTCAGAGCTCTTCACCATGAGCTGTCCAATTTGGGTGGCCCTACACAGCATGGCTTAAAGTTTCATTGAGTTGGACAAGGTTATGGTCCATGCAATCAGTTTGATTAGTTTTCTGATTGTGGTTTTCATTCTGTCTGCTCTCTGATGGATAAGAAAGTGAAAGTGAAGTTGCTCAGTTGTGTCCAACTCTTTGTGATCCCGTGGACTGTAGCCTACCAGGCTTCTCTGTCCAAGGGATTCTCCAGGCAAGAACACTGGAGTGGGTTGCCATTTCCTTCTCCATTTCCTATCCTGATGGTTAAGGATAAGAGGCTTATGGAAGCTTCCTAATGGGAGAGACTGACTTATGGGGAAACTGGTCTTGTTCTGATGTGCAGGGCCATGCTCAGTAAATCTTTAGTCCAATATTTTGTTGATGAATGAGACTGTGTTCCCTCCCTGTTGTTTGACCTGAGGCCAAACTATGGTGGAGGTAATGAAGATAATGGCAACCTCCTTCAAAACATCCTGTGGAGACAATGCCACACTCAGTGCCCCTGACCCTGCAGCAGGCCACCACCGACCCATGCCTCTGCCAGAGACTCCTGGACACTCATGGACAAGTCTGGGGGGTCAGTCTCTTGTGGGGTCATTGCTCCTTTCTCCTAGGTCCTGGTTTGCACAAGGTTTTGTTTGTGCCCTCCAAGAGTCTTTTTTCCCATTCCTGTGTAATTGCTGGCTCTGTGGTAGGGTTAATGGCAACCTCCCCAAGAGGGCTTATGCCATACCTAGGTCTGCTGTACTCAGAGCCCCTGCCCCTGTGGCAGGCAGGCCACTGGTGACCCGTACCTCCTCAGGAGACACTCAAACACTCAAAGGCAGGTCTGGCTCATACGCTGTGGGGTGTTCTGGTGTGCATAAGGTTTTGTTTGAACCCTCCGAGCATCTCTGGTGGGAAGGGGTTTCATTCTAAATGCCATTTTACCCCTCTTTTGGGGCTTCTCCTTTGCCCTTGGACATGGGGTATCTTTTTTTTGGTGGGATCCAACATTCTGCTGTTGGTAGAGCTATTGATGGAGCTGTTGTTCAGCAGCTAGTTGCAATTTTGGAGTTCTCTCTTGCAGGAGAAGATAAGCACATGTCCTTCTACTCGGCCATCTTATAGTCTCTCCTCTAGTGGGCCACATTTGTCAGAACTTTCCACTGTGACCCATCCATCTTGCATGACCCTGCATGGCATGGCTCATAGCTCACTAAGTTATGCAAGCCTCTTCACCATGACAAGGCTGTGATCCATTAAGGTGGTAAAGGAATTAATAAACAGAATTAATAAACCTCTATAAAGACTGATAAGGTGACAAAATAAAGACACAAATTACAAATATAAGAATTAGAGAGGAGAATTTAATACAGATTTCTAGATATTGAAGGATAATAAAGCAATGTTAGGGACAAATTTATGTCAAAAAAAATTGCAACATAAATGAAATGGATCAACTCTTTGAGATAGAAACTGCCAAAGTTTGATCAAGAAAGGTATATATTAATAACGAACTACTTTACATCTCTTGAAAACATTGAATTTGTAGAGAACTGTCCAAAAGTGAAAACTGCAGGTTTCACTAGTTTCAGTAGTAAATTTTATCAAGGAATAATTTAAAATATATACTGATGCTATACCATCTATTTCAGAAACTCAAAAACAGAGAATATTTCAAAATCCATTCCATAAATCTAGAATTATTCTGATGTTAAATTAAACAGATAAAAATAAGAGAAATATACAGAATGGTCCCTTTGAGCATAGATGCAAGGATACACACAAAAATACTGTGACCAAATGAAACATTAACTTTTGAAAATCAATTCACATATTTTGCCACAATAAAAAATTAAGGAAAAAACCAAAGACCTATGGGTAGAAATGGGAAACAAATTTAATAAATTTTAACATCTTGACTAAAAAATATCTTAGTACACTAAAAGAAAGACTTACTCTGTTGAAAGGCATCTGTGAAGACCTATAACAAAAATCATATAATACAGTGAAATATTGAACTCTATCTTCTAGTAATTAGGAACAAGGAAAAAATATATCCTCTCATCATTGCTATTTAGCAATTTACAGGAAGTTTTAGCCAGTACTTTAAAGCAATATAAGCAATAAAGTGAATAGTAACAATAAAAGCTATATAAATTTGAAAATAAAAGTAAAAATGTCTTTATTCACAGACAGCATGGTTTTATGTGTAGAAAATCCAATGGATTTTTTTTTAAAGTGCTACTGGGACTAACAAGTGAACTTATCAAAGTTGTAGCATCATACAATGTTGACATACAAAAATAAATTGCATTTTTATGTACTAGCAATGAGAAATTGGAAAGCCAAATTAATATATATATATATATATATATATATCACTTACAATAGCATGAAAATATTTCCTATTAAGGGATAAATATGACACAGTATGCCAAAGTGCTCAACACTGAAAGCTGAAAACATTGATGAGATCATTTAAAAGACATATAAATAAATAAGAAGATACACTTTGTTCATAGATTGAAAGATTCAATAGTGTCATAATGGCAATTATCCCTAAATTGATCTTTAAATTTACTACAGAACGCTTCTTTGCAATTAAAAAAGAATGAATTCTTCATATACACTAAAACATGGTAAATCTCAGAACAGTTATGAAATTTCCTGAGTTGTTCTGCAGTTGTGAAAACCTCCCCTCACTCCCTTCAGTTCAGTTCAGTTCAGTTCAGTCGCTCAGTCATGTCTGACTCTTTGCGACCCCATGAATAGCAGCACTCCAGGCTTCCCTGTCCATCACCAACTCTTGGAGTTTACCCAAACTCATGTCCATCAAGTCAGTGATGCCATCCAGCCATCTCATCCTCTGTTGTCCCCTTCTCCTCCTACCCCCAATCCCTCCCAGCATCAGGGTCTTTTCCAATGAGTCAACTCTTCACATAAGGTGGCCAAACTATTGGAGTTTCAGCTTCAGCATCAGTCCTTCCAATGAACACCCAGGACTGATCTCCTTTAGGATGGACTGGTTGGATCTCCTTGCAGTCCAAGGGACTCTCAAGAGTCTTCTCCAACACCACAGTTCAAAAGCATCAATTCTTTGGTGCTCACTCCCTACCCTGAACCAAATGGAGTAGCTACTTGATGATCATGAGCACATAGCCCCAGGACCCCTGGAGCCTAAGGACTGATGATGTTAAGTGACACCACCTTGCTGCCTCACCATCAACCAATCAGAGAATTGTACAAGCTTATCATGTATCCTCCTTTGCATAGTTGTGCAATAAACCTTTCTCTGCTCCAAACTCTGATGTTTCAGTTTGTTTGGCCTCACTGGGGGGTGGCACATGAACATGCATTAACATAAAGAAGGACATAATCTATGATTGCAATTATAGAAAATTTATAGAAGATTTTTAAAAGTTCAAACTAATATATAACAAAAATCAGATTAGAGGTTGCTTCTGGACTGGTTACTTCTAAAGAGTAACAGTGGAGAGGGCAAGAGTACACCATTAAAAATGGGAACAAGAAAAGTTGGGGCAATGAATGATGTTCATTTTCTTCAATGAGGTGACAGTTTCACGTTGATGTACATTGTCAAACTCATCAAACTGTAGACTTTCAATAATCACAGTTTATTGTCTGTCAGTTATACTTAGATAAAACTTTTTTAACACCATTTTCCTATTTAGTTATAAGACAATATTTTTTCAAATGATTTCATATTAATGTATTATAGAAAAGAAAGTGAAGTCACTCAGTAGTGTCTGACTCTTTGCAACCCCAAGGACTACAGCCCACCAGGCCCCTCCATCCATAGACTTTTCTAAGCAAGAGTACTGGAGTGGGTTGCCATTTCCTTCTCCAGGGGATCTTCCCAACCAGGGATTGAACCTGGGTCTCCTGCATTGTGGGCAGTCACTTTACTGTCTGAGCCACCAGGAAATCCCAGGGAATGTATTACTGAAAGTAACATTAAATCATAAGTACTACACAGTAGGAAATAGAAACAAAAGTATTGTAAACATACTAGAAGTCATATGTATACAGATGTACTAGAATTCGGGGAAGTCTCCGGACCTTATAGATAATAAGTTAATACCTGAAAGAGAATTTTTTAAAAAATGACCAGAAAATAAGCATTTATTAAAGTGTTTATATTATGTATATTATTGTTTTATTTTATATTGAATTATGAAGTTCTCAGATTTCAAAAAAATATTGATACTTTATGACTTATTTTCAACTTGTGAGTCAAGTTTTCCCCTGGAGCAAATTTCTATGAAGATGACAGAAATAAAGACAAGTCATTAAATGTGGTAGATCAAACACTGCCACTATAATGTAACCCAGAATGGCAAGGCAACAACAATTTTAGAGACTTAAAAGAAACTCTGAACTTATTCTTCAGAAGCCATTACATTAGTGAAGTTTATCTCAGTCTTGAAATTCACATAAATCATGCACTGAATTGAATTTACTACTTGGGCATCAGCATCAGCTTCTACAAGTCATCTTGTTCCTCTTCTAAATCACCTTATTCTACTCAAAGATAAAAGGCCGCTTTCATTTCTGTAGGGGATAGATTAAACATTAGCAGTAAGAAGCACTTGCTTTTCCCTTCAACATCACCTCTAGCCTTCTTACTTGCAACACCACCCTCTCCAGGGATTTCCTGATGGCTGAAGAACAGGTGAATAACATTTGTGCCTCAGAATAGCATCGGTTGACCTCATGCTGTAAAAGTGAGTTCGTTCAAGACAATGTGCATTCTTAGCAGGTGCATTCAAAGCACTGAGCTTTGAGAAGCGCATAAATCTTGATCCAGATTTCCCAGAAATCTCTGCATGTTGCTTGGAATAACTCATAAGCTGTGTGTGTGTGCTCAGTCACCTAGTTGTGTCTGACTACTTGCAGCCTCATGGACTCCCCTGTCCGTGGAATTCTCCAAGCAAGAATATTGGAGTGAGTTGCCATTCCCTTCTCCACGGGATCTTCCTGGCCTAGGGATCAAACCTGCATCTCTTGCATCTCTTGCACTGGCAGGTGGATTCTTTACCAGTAGGGTCACCTGGGAAGTCCAGGCTGTAAGTACATACACCATAAAAGACTGTTTCAGCAGTATCGGTACAGGGCATAAGTCCTGTAACCCTTGACCAAGAGAGAGTGAATGTTCCCCTCTGCTTAATCGATCTCTGCTTGACAGGTTTCTTCCTGACTGTAAACCCCTGATCTCCCATTTCTTACTTTAGAAAACTTGCAACTGTAAAATTCTTTTTCTGCCCCTTTGAGATTTAAATATTCTCTCAGAAATGCAGTTCTCGGTAAACACAGGCTCCATCTCCCAGTCTCCATGGGAAGGTAGAAGCTCAACTTTGGGCTTCCCAGGTTGCTCAGTGGTAAAGAATCCTCCTGCCAAGCAGGAGACACAGGCCTCCTCCACAGGCCAGGAAGATCCCCTGGAGAAGGGAATGGCAACCCCCTGCCACATTATTGCTTGGAAATACCATAGCCAGAAGAGTCTGGTGGGCTACAGTCCCTGGGATCACAAGAGTCAGACTTGACTCAGCAACTGAGCACACATGCACAATTAGCAAACACAGAGGATCCAATCACATTGACTACATCTCTCCACTAATGTCCTCTACTACTTTTCCACTCATGTCAATGCTTAAAAATTAGTCTGCCTTTTGTTTTAGTGGAGGCAAGTTCAACCTCTCACTCCTACTGTAACTGACTTAAATAAATTTTCCTTGCTTGTTTAACTTCATCTGGTGCAATTTTTCTTTGACATTCTCATGGGAAGCAATCCTTTCTTAGCATTCGTTAGGGTGCAAAAGAGATGGGGTATAATTTTTAGCAAAATACCATACTGCTGCTGCTAAGTCGCTTCAGTCGTGTCCGACTCTGTGCGACCCCATAGACGGCAGCCCACCAGGCTTCCCGTCCCTGGGATCCTCCAGGCAAGAACACTGGAGCAGGTTGCCATTTCCTTCTCCAATGCATGAAAGTGAAAAGTGAAAGTGAAGTCGCTCAGTCGTGTCCAACTCTAGCGACCCCATGGACCGTAGCCTGAGGATTCCTTAAATTTCAAAATTAAATTAAAAACTGGTTAAAGTTTGAGTCATTCTGAATTGAGGGTGGTGTGGCTGCCTGTTAAGAAGCCTGCTTAGTTTGAAGGGTGCCAGAATCCTGGTTTTGCTATTTGAGTTATTTTTCCAACGTGATTCTGATGCCTGCACTTTTCATCTATCAAATAGAATTCCCCAAACCCATTTTATCTCAGAGTATTTAGTCATTTTGTTACTAGTTCAGTTCAGTACAGTTCAGTCACTCAGCTGTGTACCACTCTTTGCGACCCTATGGACAGCAGCACACCAGGCTTCCCTGTCCATCACTAACTCCTGGAGCTTACTCAAACTCATGTCCATTGAGTCCGTGATACCAACCATCTTATCCTCTGTCATTCCCTTCTCCTCTTGCCTTCAATCTTTCCCAGCATCAGGGTCTTTTGCAATGAGTCAGTTCTTCACAGTGGGTGGCCAAAGTATTGGAGTTTCAGCTTTAGCATCAGTCCTTCCAATGAATATTCAGGATTGATTTCCTTTAGGATGGACTAATTGGATCTCTTTGCAGTCCAACGGATTCTCAAGAGTCTTCAACACCACAGTTCAAAAACATCAATTCTTCGACACTCAGCTTTCTTTATATTCCAACTCTCACTTCCATACATGACTGAAAAAACCATAGCTTTGACTAGACAGACATTTGTTGGCAAAGTAATGTCTCTGCTTTTTAATATGCTGTCTAGGTTTGTCATAACTTTTCTTCCAAGGACCAAGTGTCTTTTATTTTCATGGCTACAGTCACCATCTGCAGTAATTTTGGAGCCACAAAAAATAAAATCAGCCACTATTTCCATTATTTTCCCATATATTTGCCATGAAGTAATGGGACCAGATGCAGTGATCTTCGTTTTATGAATGCTGAGTTTTAAGCCAACTTTTTCACTCTCCTCTTTCACTTTCATCAAGAGGCTCTTTAGTTCTTCTTCATTTTGGCCTTAAATGTGGTGTCATCTGTATATCTGAGGTTATTGATATTTCTCCTGTAAATCTTGATTCCAGCTTGTACTTCATCCAGCCCAGCATTTCTCATGATGTACTCTCCATATGAGTTAAATAAGCAGGGTCACAATATACAGCTTTGACATACTCCTTTCCCAATTTGGAACTAGCACGTACTTCCATGGCCAGTTCTAACTGTTGCTTCTTGACCTGCATACAGATTTCTCAAGAGGCAGGTCAGGTGGTATGGTATTCCCATTTCTTAAAAAATTTTCCACAGTTTGCTGTGATCCACATAGTCAAAGGGTTTGGCATGGTCAATAAAGCAGAAGTAGATGTTTTTCTGCAACTCTCTCACTTTTTCAATTATCCAACTGCTGCTGCTGCTAAGTCGCTTCAGTAGTGTCTGACTCTGTGCGACCCCATAGACAGCAGCCCACTAGGCTTCCCGGTTACTGGGATTCTCCAGGGAATAACACTGGAGTGGGTTGCCATTTCCTTCTCCAATGCATGAAAATGAAAAGTGAAAGTGAAGTTGCTCAGTTATGTCGGACTCTAGTGACCCCGTGGACTGCAGCCTACCAGGCTCCTCCATCCATGGGATTTTCTAGGCAAAAGTACTGGACTGGGGTGCCATTTGATCTCTGGTTCCTCTGCCTTATCTAAATCCAACTTTAACATCCGGAAGTTCACAGTTGATGTATTGTTGAAGCCTGACTTGAAGAATTTTGAGCATTACTTTGCTAGTATGTGAGATGAGTGCAATTATGTGGTAGTTTGAGCATTTTTTTGGCATTGCCTTTCTTCGGGATTGGAATGAAACCTGACCTTTCTCAGTCCTGTGGCCACTGCTGAGTTTTCCAAATTTCTGGCATACTGAGTTCAGCACTTTCACAGCATCATCTTTTAGGATTTGAAATAGCTCAACTGGAATTCCATCACCTCCACTAGCTTTGTTCGTAATGATGCTTCCTAAGGCCCACTTGACTTCACATTCCAGGATATCTGGCTCTAGGTGAGTGATCACACCATTATGGTTATCTGAGTCATGAAGATCTTTTTTTGTATAGTTCTTCTGTATATTCTTTTCCCCTCTTTTTAATGTCTTCTGCTTCTGTTAAGTCCATACCATTTCTGTCCTTTATTGTGACCATCTTTGCATGAAATGTTCCCTTGGTATCTCTAATTTTCTTGAAGAGATCTCTAGTCATTCCCATTTTATTGTTTTACTCCATTTCTTTGCATTGATCACTGAGGAAGGCTTTCTTATCTCTCCTTGCTATTCTTTGGAACTCTGTATTCAAATGGTTATATCTTTCCTTTCTCCTTTGCTTTTTGCTTCTCTTCTTTTCACAGCTATTTGTAAGACCTCCTCAGACAGCCATTTGGCCGTTTTGCATTTCTTTTCTTGGAGATGTTCTTGATCACTCTTTCCTATACAATGTCATGAACCTCTGTCCATTGTTCTCCAGGTATTCTATCTATCAAATCAAATCCCTTGAATCTATTTGTCACTTTCACTGTATAATCATAAGGGATTTGATTTAGTTCATTCCTGAATGGTCTAGTGGTTTTCCCTACTTTCTTCAATTTAAGTCTGAATTTGGCAATAAGGAGTTCATGAGCTGAGCCACAGTCAACTCCCAGTCTTGTTTTTACTGACTGTAGAGATCGTCTCCATTTGGCTGCAAAGAATATAATCAGTCTGATTTTGGTATTGACCATCTGGTGATGTTCATGTGTAGAGTCTTCTCTTGTGTTGTTGAAAGAGTGGGGTTGCTATGACCAGTGTGTTCTCTTTGCAAAACTCTATTAGCCTTTGCCCTGCTTTATTCTATACTCCATGGCCAAATATGCCTGTTACTCCAGGTATTTCTGACTTCCTACTTTTGCATTCCAGTCCCCTAAAATGAAAATCTTTTGGGGGTGTTATTTCTATTAAGTTTTGTAGGTCTTCATAGAATCATTCAACTTCAGCTTCTTCAGCATTACTGGTCAGGGCATAGACTTGGATTAATGTGATATTGAATGGTTTGCCCTGGAGACGAGGAGAGATCATTCTGTCTTTTTTGAGATTGCATCCAAGTACTGAATTTCAGACTCTTTTGTTGACTATGATGGCTACTCCATTTCTTCTAAGGGATTCTTACCCACAGTAGTAGATATAATGATCATCTGAGTTAGATTCACTCATTCCCGTCCATTTTAGTTCACTGATTCCTAAAATGTTGATATTCACTCTTGTCATCTCCTGTTACTAGATATCTCTGTAATTTTTATTTTCTCTGACAAGTTGATATGAAGATGAAGCATAAAAGCCAAAGGAAATCCTGATCTCAGAGGCCTAGGCTTGCAGAGACTTGAAGCAGGATTTTGATTCTCAGCCAGAGAGACGTCAGGCTGTGTCAGAAAGAATGCTGAATCTTAGCTACTAAACCACCAGGGACCAGTGGCCAGTGACAAAGCCCTGGCCCATTAGCTGTGTAGAAGTTGATTTCTGCAGAGAAACAGGAAGTATTAAAACAGTTTATTAGGAGGAAAAAGAGTACATGTGGATAGATACAGGCACAGGCTCAGAGAGAGTCACACCCTTGTAGTAGTCTGAATCAATTTCGTCCTGGTTTCACTGGCCAATTGTCTTGCTTTGCCTGGTTCTGAGTCCATATTTGGTTTATCTCAGGGTTCTCCCCTGTGTGTGTGCACATCTCTTAGCCAAGATGGTTTCTGTGAAGATGTCTCTGGATAGGTTGACATCACTCCCTTTTAGATCTCTAAAGAGCTTTTCTGCACATGCACAGTTGAGGTCTCCTTGACCTCAAGAATGATATACATGTGCTCTCTTATCTGGGCAGGGTTTGGCTCCTCCTCCTCCTCATCTTGGGTATCTGTCTGCAGGGAACAAACTCCAGCTGCTCAGCATGTGGCACATCTATCTCCTGCCTCAGTCCCAGTAGGAACCTACAAAAAACCTGAAATTTCTAGGGCTTATGATTCAAGTATCCAAGTCTATAGGTAAATGAGAATTCTTAGTACTAATAATTCCAAGTTAATAGTCAAAAAAACAGACTGTTTTCTCCAGTTTCTCCTGGTCCTATTTTCCCCATTCTCCATCACAGAATATGAGGTTCCTGGATATGGAGAGGGAACTGTAAATGGCAGAGGCTGCTGCCACACTGCAGTAAGATTAAACCTTTATACTGGTCTCCATTATAATCTTGTCCAGAGTGACCATTTTGGAACTTGGCCAGAGAAGTCCAAATTGGCTTATAAAAATTCCAGATGAGCATATGATTTTGTAAAGTTATTCTAGGACACCAAAGGGCAGTGGCTACAATGAAAGGTGGTTCTAGCCCTGTAATAAAATCTACTGACTATAAGACTTAAATTTCTAATTAATTAGCTAACATATAATAGGGATATCGATATCTGTATTTTTTTTTTTTTGCCTTCAGTTACCATTTACTAATTTTTAGCCATATGTTTTATGTGATGGGCTGTTACAAACTTCTGTTTTAACACTATCTCTTCATATATGCTGTTACTGATATTTTCAGGCTGCCCTTGTGCTTAGTCTATCCAACTAAGTTCTAAAATTGTTAATATTATTATGGCTTATATTGTTATTTTATCTCTTTATCCTTCATGTCTTAGTAATGATAGGTTCCCTGTAATATGGCTGTGAGGTATACAGGTGCTAGAAGCATGTTTATACACAAAACTTTCTATAAGGAAACATGAAATCATTCTCAAGTATTCTTTCTTGCTTTCCATTAAAAAAATTTTACAGTTGGGAATAGTACCAAGAAAGCCTCCAAATTTAGGATTATCACTCACAGCTTTACTGTATTATAAATTTATGTGAGTTACAACAGGAGTAAATATGTACCTAAAAATATAAAAACTTATATTCCCATTCCTAGGAAAAAAGTGATGTGTGGGGATGATTGAAATGAGCACCTATAAATACTGATACTATTAATAATAATTATAATTAAAATGTTTATGAAGGCACCTCTTTTGGGTTCCTGATCACTAAATTCCAGTGTGGGGGACTGGAAGTATTCTTATGTCAGAAAACAATCCTCAGAAGTGACATCCCCCCACCTTTCAGATGCCAGTCACAAACCCAGGTTGTTACTTGTACTTCTGACCAACTGGTTACCAAGCAAAGGTTCCTACAAGGTTCTTTGCAGGTTCTTTTACTAAAGCAGTTCACAGAACTCAGAAAAACATTTTATCTACTGGATAACTGTATTATATTTATTATAAAAGGACATGATAAAAGATACAAGTGAACATCCTGATGAAAGGACAATTGATCCAGCCTCCAGCTCCTCCCTTCTTCTAGGAAGCTGAGGTAGATGTGGAAAAGGTGGTAGGTTAGGAAGGGACTCAAAGTTCACACCCCCTAATCACAGGGTTGGTTCCTCTGACAAAAAGCCCTATATTCTTAACATAAGGGCTTTCACTAAATGACTTCATTAACATAACAAAACTGCATTCATTACTTAGGAAATTGGCCCTAGTGGTAAAAAACCTGCCTGCCAAATCAGGAGATGAAAGAGACTCAGGTTCCATCCCTGGATCATGAAGATCCCCTGGAGGAGGAAATGGCAACCCACTCCAGTATTCTTGCCTGGACAATGCCATGGACAGAGTAGCCTGTCAGGCTATGGTCCATAGGATTACACAGAATCGAACACAACTGAAGTAACTTAGCACACATGCAGTCATGTGTCAGGAATGGCTAGAAGACCAAATATGCATCTCTTATGATGAATCACAATATCATATCACAGCATCTGGAAAACAACATCTGATTTGACATCTCTCACAGGCACAGTGGTAAAGAATCACCCTATCTACTTACAGGAGATTCAAGATACATGGGTAGGACTCCAGGGTCAGGAAGATCCCTGGAAGAGGAAATAGCAACCCACTCCAGCATTCCTGCCTGGAAAATTCCAGTGACAGAGGAGACTGACAGGCTACAGTCCATGGGGTCTCAAAGAGTCAGACAGGACTGAGCACACATACACACAAACACACGCATTCTGTGAAATGTATTCTATAGTACTAGGCCCAAGAGAACTAAATAAAGTATTAGTTGCTCAGTCATGTCCAACTCTTTGCGACCCTAGGGACTGTAGCCTGACAGACTTCCCTGTCCATGGAATTCTCCAAGCAAGAATACTGGCATGGTTAGCCATTCCCTTCTCCAGGGGATCTTCCTTACCCAGGGGTTGAACCCAGGTCTCCTGAATTGCAGGTAGATTCTTTACTACATGATCTGCAAGGGAAGTAAATAATAGAAATTATAGTCTTTGAGTTGTGCTATTCAATGGGAAAATAGAAAAGGGGAATATGTTAATGTTCACATGTGTATTAAGAACTAATATGCATTAATGTTTTGAGAGTCTTTAAAAACATTCTAACACTCTATCACCACATTTGGTTTCAAAGAAGCTTATAAAGGATATAGAATAGACAATTTTATTGCTTCTGACAAGGATTTAAAGCTTTAGAGAAAGTCAAAAGACTTGTCCACAGTCAAAAGACTTGTCCAAAGTCACATGACTTAGAAATCCTAATTTTCTCTATTTTTCCTATGCTTTATACTTTTTAAGATATGTTTGATTGTAGTTTTTATTTAAAAATTGAAGAGAATAAAAGAGGTTGATGAGTCTCTATAGGAAATATTCTCTTGAAGATCTTTAATCATGCACTTACTTGTTTATTGGAAGGACTGATGCTGAAGCTGAAGCTCCAATACTTTGGCCACCTGATGCAAAGAGCTGACTCATTAGAAAAGGCATTGATGCTGGGAAAGATTGAAGGCATGAGGAGAAGGGAAAGACAGAAGGTGAAATAGTTGGATGACATCACCAACTCAATGGACATGAGTCTGAGCAAGCTCTGGGAGATGAAGGACAGGGAAGCCTGGAGTGCTCTAGTCCATACGGTTGCAAAGAGTCAGACACGACCAAGAAACTGAACAACTTATACTCATGTTACTTGATCCTCAACAATTCAACTCTGTTCACCATTACTTCCTCCCAGTATTACTGTGCCTGCTGCCATGAAACTTTCTGGTGATTTCCTCTTACCTAATTGATCAGACCATCATGTTGTCCTTTTTATCTTCAGTCAGTTTCTGCAGGTTCATATCTTGTCAAGTCTCAATCTTCTCCTCTTCTTGGGTAGTTGCACCTCTTAATATATAATACCATCTGCTAACAACTCTGAAATCTGTATTTCTTGACCAGATTTCTTCCCAGATCTTCCACACTTAGTGTATTATATATACTGTTTTAGTGTGAGACAGACTTAATGTGCTTCTCACTTTTCCATTTGCTGCTAAAGAATGCAAAGAAATTTATTAATTTCTCTCTATCTTGGTAAATTCCCTTGTAAAGTGGGGAATATAATAAAACCACCTCAGAAGTTCAATTACATAAACTTATCAGAGCCCAGATACCTCCACTGGCATATCTTATAGATATAGATATCTCAGATTTAATCTAACCAAAATGATTCGATGTTGCTTTGTAAAGCATATCCCACTTAGTCTTCTTAAATTAGAAATTGACAAGTCTTCCTGTTTCTATGTATATCTGAGAATCACACTTAATTTTGTTCTTTCCTTTTCCTCATCCCAGATTCAATCTATTAAAAACACCTATCAGTTCTACATTCAAAATAAATTGCCAGCCTATATAGTTTTCTCCACATCATTGCCACAACCTGAGACCAGCCATCATTATCTCTTTCCTGAACTAGTGTTAATAGCCATGTCTACTTCCCTGGTGTTTTACTTTTGTGTTGCTCTCCTTCCATCCTTTATCCTCTAAACAGCAAACACTTATTAAGAAATAATATCATGCCAATTCCCTGCTTAAAACTTTGCAGTCGTTTTTTAGTTGCTAAGAATAATATTAAAACCTCTTATAATTGCCTCAGAGAACCTCCTAACTACCTCTTACTCATCTGTCCATCCTGATCTCAAGCCATTCCCTCCTTCCCTCATTGTGTCCCAGTCACAAAGGTCTTCCAACAGTTCCTAGAATTCAGCAAGCTCTTTGTGTAGTTTCGTCACACTTTCTTTCCCTCTTCCTCTAATGTGGTTTCCCGGGCTTTACACAAAGCAGCTCCCTTCTCATCACTTAAGTCTTAGTAATTATCTCAGAAAGATAGTCTTTGACAATTCTAGTCACCCTTCCACAGTGTTTTAAAATACAACACCACATGCTATTTTTTTTTTCTTTTAGAGTATAACTATATGTAATTATTTTATTTATTTCCTTATTTTATTTAAAAATGTATCAAAAATTTTAAATGCCTTCTGTGTTTCTTGTTTTATTCCAGGTCCTAAGGATACAGTTATGCATGCCCTCATGGGTCTTACTTTATAGTAAGAGATTAAAATAAACAAGTAAATACTCTAAAGGAAAGTATAGCAAAGTAAGAGAATATATAGTTGGGAAAGTGCCTGACTGGTTGGTTATATAGGATGGAATATTTTGAAGAAACAATGATTAAGCTTAGACACAAATGGTATAAAGGACAGTTTTAGAAGGCATAAAGAGTGAGTATTCCATGTAATGGATTTAAAGTCCTATATATGTAAGACACCTATTAAAATCAGATGGAAATATCAACAGGTAGTTAGATACACTGCATGAAGCTAGTGACCAGGGGAAGTTTGGGGGTAAGTATGTGACTCTGAGAATCATCAGCTTCTATAAAAGCTCTAGGACTGAGTGAAGTCACTCAGGAGATGTGTTTGAACATGAGGGATAAGAGCTTCAGAGGACATTAACATGTATACAGGGTGAGTCAAAAAAGAGAGCCAGTCAAGAGTACTGGGCAGGTAAAAAATAAGAAAACCTGGGGAGTCTAATGTTCCAGAAGTAATGGCAAAATGTCAAGTGCCTCTGAGCAGTTAAGGAATCTGAAGACTTAGGAGAAACAGCTTGGCTTCTCAACATAGTGGTAGTTGGTGATCCAGACAAGACCAGCTTAAAGACTGATGATGGTTGGAGAAAGGGGGAACAGAAAAACAGGAACTATAGACAGAGAACATAAATTCTTGACAGAATTTTACCATAAAACTAGCAAATTACTGAAGAAATAGCTGGAGATCTATGTAGATGATTTTGAGAAGGACGATATTATAGCATGTTTATATGCTGAGGTAATTGAGCAAATAGGAAGAGAAAACCAAAACATGGGGAACCAGAATGGGGAAAGGATGAAAGGGTGAAAGGTTAAGGTAAATAGAGCAGGATACCTGTGTAGTTTGCAATTTCTACTCATAAATAGAATAAATTCAGGCAGCAGGATTTTCTTTCTTTTTTTTTTTTTTTCCTGGAACCATGCTAGCTACACAGAAGCACTATACAAATGCAGTAGGTAAAGAGTTGTGTTGACCTATGGTTGAGGCTCTGCCAAGCAAGCACTCCAGAGGAAGAAGAATGGAGATGTAAACAAAGGAGTGCCAATAATGGACCACGAAATGCAAGCTGGAGTAGAAGGAAGGGAAGACCAAAGGGGGCTGCTGCTGCTGCTGCTAAGTTCCTTCAGTCGTGTCTGACTCTATGCAACCCCACAGACGGCAGCCCACCAGGCTTCTCTGTCTCTGGGATTCTCCAGGCAAGATTACTGGAGCGGTTACCATTTCCTTCTCCAATGCATTCATGCATGCTAAGTCGCTTAACTTGTGTCTGACTCTGGGCGACCTCATGGACAGCAGCCCACCAGGCTCCTCTGTCCACAGGATTCTCCAGGCAAGAATACTGGAGTGGGTTGCCATTTCCTTCTCCCAAAAGGGGGCTAACGGATGGTAAAGATATGACAGAAAGAGTACACTTTCGGTGGGGTCCAACAATTATCACACTATTCTTAATCGTATGGATATTCAATGGACTCAAAAGAAATAGTGTCTACTGTTCTACATTCAATGGAGGCTCCATCAGGTCAGGAAGAATGTTTGGCTTCTTGTTTGCTGTATTTTAAGTACTTAGCACAGCTCCTGAAATGTAGTCATTGCTTAATAAATATTGGGGTAAATGAATGTTTATCACACATCAGCTGTGTTCCTTATGTGTAATTTTAAACATCATCGATATGACTGTGAATGAGGCTAACATGCAAGCAATTATCAGACAGAAGAATGGGTGTTAGGATAGAAAAACATGGAACTGTGGAAAAGCCAAAGAGGGTTACTTACTGAAGACTGGAGGGGCTCAGAGGCAGTAATCCCTAAGAGGAGCTGCAGAGAATGAGTGCTAGTTAGCCAAGTACAGAAGCAGCATGGTCCCTGAAGCTGAGTGAAACTTGTCCAAGATAAAATTCTAGTAAATTCAGGGAGGATTTGCAGGGAGAAACTCAGGTAAGTTCTTGTTTGTTTTATTTTTGTCTGTTTGTTCATTGAAGAAAGGTAAAGAACTACCAGTTAGGACTTTTTGTATTGATCAGTGACTTCCTTTGTGTTTTGATTTTTTTTTTCTTTTTTTAATGTCTCTGGCACTTAGGATTCTGACTAAACGGAACCCCACAGTTAGTTGTATAATTTCCTAGGATAGATACCAAGGGATTTTTATTCTAGTATTATCATTTGCTTTCCTTCCAAAGTGAATTATATCCTCTTGTCTTCCTTCTTACACTTATATAAGACTCTCCAGCCCCTGGTTCTGCTAAGCTTAATGCCAGGCATTTCACAAGGAAGATCTTTGTCTCAGAGTTACATATATGAATTTTTTTTATTATAGCTCTACAAAGGTAATAAACATTAACTGATACTTTTACAGCTAAGGTGTTAAGGAGATGGAGATGAACATATTTTTACTGAAGTTGAATGTTGGGAAAAAATTGCTATCTCAGGAATTTCTTATTGATGGGATCCTGCCAAACCTGTCAAACAACACTAGCCAAGACTATGCCATTTTAAACTATGTAGTATTTCCTAAAAACTTTGAAAAGAATCTAAAATCCATAATGCAAGCACTGACTTATTTATAAGTACACATTTGGGAAAATGCTACTGTAAAACTATCAAGTTATCTTGGCTCCATTTAACAAAATTAAATGAACAATTTTGCCAGTTCACACTATAACTCTAATTGTCATCTTAAAAAATTAGCCCCTAAAGCTATTTTAATTTGATAGATGGATATATAGAAAGATTTTTATGATACTATACTTTTTTTTCCTTTATGAAGCAGAAAGCATCAGTAGTTTCCAATACCATCACAACATTTCAAAAGAATAAGCAAGGGGCTTTGGGGATCTCGGGAAAACTAGAAGGGTAGAGTTTAAAGATAGATGCTTGCTCTGGCCATTGGACACTGTAATAGTTGGTATTAGGCACACAACTGCAATTACCACATAGTCATTGTCAAAGTCATGTGTAGGCAGATGGTAGCAATGTTTGGGAAAGGAGATAACACTGAATTTTTAACAAGTGACAAAAGGATTGGCATGGTGCAAACAGAACACCACTGTACTTGGCTGACAGCCAGGCACCCCATGTGTTGTCATGCTGCCATTTCACAGAAGGCTTACGTACTAAACAAGACACTGTGGATTCGCTCACTGTCTCAGTAGAAGACACAGACCCTCAGAAAGAAAAAAAAAAAAAAAGTCAGAAAATGGATAAATGATTGCTGTTTATATTCTAAATCTTGTTTGAATTTGGAGGTTTAATACAGTAGCCGAATGTGATATTCTGCCCATGGTAGGCAGCAGTTATTCTGGTCTGGAGCTATCTAGTGTCCTGATAGCATTCGGGTTACAAACAAGGGCTCCGAGGCCTGGTTCTAGTATACCAGCTCTCTTAAGTATTAGTTATGGATTTTGGTTACATATTTTATTCATCTGTGCCTCCATCTGAGCATCTATAAAGTATGATTACCAATAGTGAATAGTGAAGTCACTCAGTTGTGTCAGACTCTTTGTGACCCCATGGACAGTAGCCAACCAATCTCCTCCGTCCATGGGATTTTCCAGGCAAGAATACTGGAGTGGGTTGCCATTTCCTTCTCCAGGGGATCTTCCTGACCCAGGGATCGAACCCGGGTCTCCCACATTGTAGGCAGACGCTTTACCGTCTGAGCCACCAGGGAAGGCCAATAGAACCTACCAATTTTAGTACAGTCATATAGAAGAAGAGCAGAGATGATGATTCTTGTGCAAATGACTTACTGAATGCGCTAAAGAAAGGAAGGGAAATGGCATAAAGCTAGAGAAGAAGCGAAGCAAGTGTGTGGTCTCATTTGTGTTTGTTATCACTGCTGCAAATGATGCTCACCACTGTATCCTTCTCTCCAATTTTATTATCTCATGATTCTGGAGGATCAGAAATTTGGACAGAGTACAGTGAGGTGAGGTGGCTTAAATGACTAAAGGTAACGAGAACACAACTGGAGACATAAGCTTCGGGTCCTCATTTCTTTCCCATGTTGTATCCACTGAGATTGAAATGTTCAAGGTAGTATATTGACCCACATGCCTGACACTTGGGCTGGGAGGGCTGGAATACCTGTAGCAACTCAGCATCTGCTCTGTCTCCATTCAGATTCTCTCCACCCAGCTCGTGCTCCTCACATCACAGCTCTCACAGGATCATCAGACTTTTGATTTTAATGCAGTAGCTTACCTTCCCCAGAATAAACATTACAAAAGATAAATGGAGAACCTTTAAAGGTTCCTATAATCTAACCTCAGAGAACTGCAGTGTCTCATTTGCCCCATTCTGTTGGTAATATTCTATTCTATTGGTTATACATCTTATTGGGCTTTCCCAGATTCAGTATAGAAAAGGACCACATAAACAGATAAATACCAAGAGATATGGATTAATTGGGGAGCCATCATGGAGAGTAGCCACCACAGTTGGAGCTTACTTCAACTAGAACTTATGGAGGAAGCATGGAGTTGTTCCAGTGTCAGGCAAAAAAGTCTTTTATACCCTTGTTTGAGGACTGGGCCTAATCTCTCCAGTAAGGCAGTTCTGGTGAAAGGGGAGGGAAATTCTCCAGAGATGGGAACATCTCTGAGCACTCATAGCTACTGAATGCACAGACAGGTAAAGGTGAGCAGAATAGGCCATGGATATTATCAACTCTGCTATTTCAGAGGGTTAGCATGACAGTTAAATGAATTCACTTATCTTAAAATGCTTAGAACAATAGCAGAAGACACATGTACGCAGACACACACCTGGAAAAGTCTTCTTAGAAAAATGATGTTTGAGGATAGATTTCTGAGGAACTGAGCATCTGAAATCCATGGAAGGTGAGTTCACCCTCTTCAGTGTGAGCTGACTGAGTTCCTTTTGGGTATGTAAAAGCAGGACAGAAGACTGCCTGCAGCAGAAGATACCCTATCCAGAGAAAGGATGAAACTGTATCTGAGACTATGAAACAACTTGGGTTCTCAGTGCAAAAAAAATCTAAAAACTTTTGAGTGTAGCTAAAATTCTGGAAAACTTTGAACTGGCCAGGAGAATCTGTCTGATATTTATCATCATTTACCAAAGGGAGTTATACAATTATTAAAGAGGGTAAAGAGGTGAATTCAGTGTCTAATGATTCTTTAAAAAAAAAAAAAAATAGAATCCGTAACAGAGAGAGAGGGGAGTGTGTGTGTGTGTGTGTGTGTGTGTGTGTGTGTGTAGATTTATTGTTTTGGGGTCTGCATAAGCTAACATTTTCCCTATTAATTGATAAAAGGGAGAAATAATATAGCAAGTAAATAATAATAAGCAATTATAAACCAAGGAGCAATGTTCTGATAAAATTACATAAGGTCAATATAGTTATCATAAAATCAACTAGGCGTGTTACAATTTGATAGTAAGACAGAGCAGACCATAGAGTTTAGAACACAACTCTTAGAAGAATATACTTGAAACAACCTGTCTAACAGATGCTGAGCAACTTCATTCAAATAGAAGCATTTCAGCTATACTATCATATGGTATATATAATGTGCTCAATCGCTAAATCATTTCCAGCTGTTTGCAACTCTATGGACTATATATAGCCTTCCAGGCTCCTCTGTCCATGGGATTATCCTGCAAGAATACGGAAATAGGTTGCCATTTCCTCTTCCAGGGGATCTTCCCAACCCAGGGAAGATCTGTCTCCTCTGTCATGTCCCCTGCATTGCAGGCAAATTCTTTACCCACTGAGCCATCAGGAAAGCCCCATAGTATCACAGACAGTGATACTGTCAAATTTACTGTTACTTTGATTTTCTCTCTCGCTAGCATTGGTTGGTACTCAAATCAATAGACAAAAAAGCTCTTGGAGAGGGGAAAATGCTAATAAAACCATTCTGTGCTCACCCCACACCCCCAATTTAATAGCACAGTTAGAATGATCAGAATAAAACTGGGCCTCAATGTTTTAAAACAATAAAAATGCAAACTTTTAAGACACTAACATTTTGCTCAGTGTAATTCTCCATATAGACCTGTGTAATGGATTGTGGTGATAAACGGAGTGTGGCTTTGAATCTGAAAAATCTGTTTTTGCAAAACAAACCTTGCTTATGATAAACATTGTTAGAAGTAGTTTTGTCCTTCAGGTCTCAGTAGAATTCATGACAACATATCTAAACCTTTATCCAGTGACATTTATATACATACATGTAAATATATATATATATAAGTTAATCTAATTTTTGTGTGTGCATATATATATATATATACACAAATGTTTTGTATATATATATCTAAACCTTTATCCAGTGACATTTATATATGTACGTACATATATATATATGTATATAAAGTTAATCCAATTTTTGTAAAATATTCCTAAAATATTCATTGTCTTTAAATCAAACTAAAAGATATAAGATGTTATCAGACATTTATGTATACCAGGTAATTGTATTTACTGAGCATTCACTGTATAGAAAAAGGAAGCACATTCTGTGAATATGTGGAAAAGATAAATGAAAAACATTTCCCATCTGTCACAATGTTACTATTTGTTTAGTTATTTAAAACACATTTCTGATAAACTTGGAAGCAACTACAAAGTAATATATTACAACTAAAAAAAAATAGCACATAGTGTATTTAACATTGTATATAAAAATCTTTCAACAAGGAAATATTAGAGGGAGATAAGTTTAATTGATGGATGCTTCCTTTTAGAAGTAAGTTTGAGAATTGGTATAGAAGTTATGACCAACCTAAATAGCATATTCAAAAGCAGAGACATTACTTTGCCAACAAAGGTCTGTCTAGTCAAGGCTATGGTTTTTCCTGTGGTCATGTATGGATGTGAGAGTTGGACTGTGAAGAAGGCTGAGCACCGAAGAATTGATGCTCTTGAACTGTGGTGTTGGAGAAGACTCTTGAGAGTCCTTTGGACTGCAAGGAGATCCAACCAGTCCATTCTGAAGGAGATCAGCCCCGAGGTTTCTTTGGAAGGAATGATGCTAAAGCTGAAACTCCAGTACTTTGGCCACCTCATGCAAAGAGTTGACTCATTGGAAAAGACTCTGATGCTGGGAGGGTTTGGGGGCAGGAGGAGAAGGGGACGGCAGAGGATGAGATGGCTAGATGGCCTCACTGACTCGATGGACATGAGCTTGAGTGAACTCCGGGAGTTGGTGATGGACAGGGAGGCCTGGCGTGCTGCGATTCATGGAGTCGCAAAGAGTTGGACATGACTGAGCAACTGAACTGAACTGATTGAACTGATAGAAATGAATGAAATAGTCTGAAAAAAAGATAAGATGTGTACCTAGCTGCCTTAGTTGATAAAGCCACAAATATGAATAAGTTTATGCAAAGAGCCAACTAATGAGAAAAGACACTGATGCTGGGAAAGATTGAAAGCAGGAGGAGAGGGCACGACAGAGGACAAGATGGCTGTATGGCATCACTGACTCAATGGACATGAGCCTGAGCAAGCTCCAGGAGATGACGAAGAACAGGGAAGCTTGGTGTGCTGCAGTCCATGGAGTCTCAAAGAGTTGGACATGACTGAGCGACTGAACAACAACAACCAATGAATAAGTAAATAAGGTGTGGACAAGAATGTATGCTTCATTCATGTATCCTGTCTCACCAGAGGAAGAAGTGAAAAAGGCCCATTTCTACTACTGATTCAGAGATCAGTCATACTTTCTCCTCCTGGGGGAAGTTAACTAAGACAGTAGAAAAAGGTCAACAACAAAAAGGTCATGCTAGTGAAAGTCCCCTTTCATAGCAATAAACCATTTCCCTCCTTGAACACTCACAAAATGTCTAGAAGCAGAATATAAGTCTTCTTGAGTAAGTCTAGCTTTAATCCAAAATAGAAAAAGGCTCCTCTTCTCTCTACAGCCAGCCCACATTTAATTTGGACTCTAAGCAGGGGAGTATTGTCAAAGGCACTTTTTGTCTCCACCACAAACACAATCTGGAGTCTACGAAAACAAAACAAACAAAAAAAAAAGTTGGCCAGTAGAGGGCATCTCTTTGAGAAAATGGAAAGACTTCATGAGTCGTAATAGAGTTTAAAGTTTCCTTTTTACCTCATTTAAACACAAGATTTAATAAAATTCATTGAGTCTTACTATTCATTCTGCATTGGAAACTGAAAACAGTGGCTGATATTCACACTTGGAGGGGGAATGGCAGTTGATGGAACAGCAGCAGCTTGGAAAGCTTCATAACATGGAGGCAGGAAGTAACCTATAGAATATTAAAATACTCAAAAGAAGGAGAATCAGTACAGATGAGAAGTAACTACCATTTTTCCTTGTAAATTTCCAAAAGCTTATTAGAGAAAAAAAGGAATTGGAATATATAAACTCCTTAAAGCTTTCAGCATAAGGCTTTGACAAATACTACTTTGGTATTAAAGAGAAAGATGGCAGACTTTTGGATTGTGAAATTTCTGAGTTCTAGACATCTAAACAATTTCCAATTATAAAAATATTTTTTCTGAGAATATGCTTAAAAACCAATTGAAATTCATGATACATTTTTGCATAAAAATCATTTTAAACATTGTTTGATTTTAAAGTAGTCCACAAAGCATCTCTTATTTAATATGTATGATTCCTAGTGCCCATGATACCTCAATCACACTGTTAAACATCTTTGACATATGATCTCTTTAAATTTTCATAACAACTCTATGAAGTGGGTATTGTTATACTACTAATCTATTGATGGAGTCACTGGCTTAATTATCAGTTTTAACATAGTCATTCCTCCACATGTTCTTATCAATCAGTCCTCCGCATTGCTCATCAACAGCTAAGCTACTGAATGCTTATGGACAAGCATAGATATTAATGATGACATCTTGATACAATGTCACGCAGCTAACAAGTGGTTCTTCTGGGCTATGGACCCAAAGTAACCGGTGTAAAATTTGTATTCTTAGATATTACATTGTATGGTTTGCCTTGGAAATGAACAGAGATCATTCTGTAATTTTTTAGATTGCATCAGTACTGCATTTTGGACTCTTTTGTTGACTTTAATGACTACTCCATTTCTTCTAAGGGATTCTTGCCCTCAGAAGTAGATATAATGGTCATCTGAGTTAAACTCACTCACTACAGTCCATTTTAGTTTGCTGATTCCTAAAATGTTGATGCTCATTCTTGCCATCTCCTGCTGGACCACTTCTAATTTACCTTGATTCATGGACTAACATTCCAAGTTCCTATGAAATATTACTCTTTACAGCATTGGACCTTGCTTCTATCCCCAGTCACATCCACAACTGGATGTTGTTTTTACTTTGGCTCTATCTCTTCATTCTTTCTGGAGTTATTTCTCCACTGATCTCCAGTAGCATACTGGGCACCTACCAACCTAAGGAGTTCATCTTTCAGTGTCCTATCTTTTTCCTTTCCATACTGTTCATGGGGTTCTCAAGGCAAGAGTACTGAAGTGGTTTGCCATTCCCTTCTCCAGTGGACCACATTTTGATCCTGGAATGTGATGTCAAGTGGGCTTTAGGAAGCATCACTACGAACAAAGCTAGTGGAGGTGATGAAATTCCAGTTGAGCTATTTCAGATCCTGAAAGATGATGCTGTGAAAGTGCTGCACTCAATATGCCAGCAAATTTGGAAAACTCAGCAGTGGCCACAGGACTGGAAAAGGTCAGTTTTCATTCCAATCCAAAGAAAGGCAATGCCAAAGAATGTTCAAACTACCACATAATGGCACTCATCTCACACGCTAATAAAGTAATGCTCAAAATTCTCCAAGCCAGGCTTCAGCAACACATGAACCATGAACTTCCAGATGTTCAAGCTGGTTTTAGAGAAAAGGCAGAGGAACAGAGATCAAATTGCCAACATCCTTTGATCATCAAAAAAACAAAAGAGTTCCGAAAAAACATCTATTTTTGCTTTATTGACTATACCAAAACCTTTGACTCTGTGGATCATAATAAACTGTGGAAAATTTTGAAAGAGATGGGAATACCAGACAACCTGACCTGCCTCTTGAGAAACCTGTATGCAGGTCAGGAAGCAACAGTTAGAACTAGACATGGAACAACAGACTGGTTCCAAATAGGAAAAGGAGTACTTCAAGGCTGTATATTGTCACCCTGCTTAGTTAACTGATATGCAGAGTACATCATGAGAAACGTTGGGCTGAATGAAGCACAAGCTAGAATCAAGATTTCCGGGAGAAATCAATAACCTCAGATATGCAGATCACACCATCCTTAAGGCAGAAAGTGAAGAACTAGGGAGCCTCTTGATGAAAGTGAAAGAGGAGAGGTAAAAAATTGGCTTAAATCTCAACATTCAGAAAACTAAGATCATGGCATCTGGTCCCATCACTTAATGGCAAACAGATGGGGAAACAGTGAAAACGAGGCTGACTTTATTTTGGGGGGCTCCAAAATCACTGCAGATGGTGATGCAGCCCTGAAATTAAAAGATGCTTGCTCCTTGGCATTAAAGTTATGACCAACATAGACAGCATATTAAAAAACAGAGACATTACTTTGCCAACAAAGGTCCATCTAGTCAAGGCTATGGTTTTTCCAGTAGTCATGTATGGATGTGAGAGTTGGACTATAAAGAAATCTGAGCACCAAAAAATTGATGCTTTTGAACTGTGATGTTGAGAGTCCCTTGGATTACAGGGAGATACAGTTCATCCTAAAGAGAGCAGTCCTGAATGTTCATTGGAAGGACTGATGTTGAAGCTGAAACTCCAATACATTGGCCACCTGATGCGAAGAGCTGATTCATTTGAAAAGACTGTGATGCTGGGAAAGATTGAGGGCAGGAGGAGAAAGGGATGACAGAGGATGAGATGGTTGGATGGCATCACCGACTTGATGGACATGGGTTTGGGTGGACTCCGGGAGTTGGTGATGGACAGGGAGGCCTGGCGTGCTGTGGTCCTTGGGGTCACAAAGAGTTGGACATGACTGAGTGACTGAACTGAACTGAACTTGAACTACTACATATTATAACACAATATGCTAGCATTATTAAGCCAAATAATTTTTTGTGCACATGGGTGTGTGTGAGAGAGAGAGACAGAGGGAGAGAGACGAATGGAGAGGGCAAAATTCCAGGAACATACACTCTCAACAACAGTAAAAATATCACCTTCCAAATACTTACATTGCAGTGACAGTGACATGTCTCCTAACTAAATGGTCACTACTACATTTATTTAAGACAGAAATTCTAGAGGGTGGGTATTCCTATAATCAGTTCAGTTCAGTCGCTCAGTCATGTCCGACTTTTTTCGACCCCATGAATTGCAGCACACCAGGCCTCCCTGTCCATCACCAACTCCCAGAGTTCACTCAAACTCAGGTCCATCGAGTCGGTGATGCCATCCAGCCATCTCACCCTCTGCCATCCCCTTCTCCTCCTGACCCCAATCCCTCCCAGGATCAAAATCTTTTCCAATGAGTCAACTCTTCACATGAGGTGGCCAAAGTACTGGAGTTTCAGCTTTAGCATCAGTCCTTCCAATTCCTATAATAGTGTTAACTAAATTGAGGTTCAAGAAGATTTTAAGTCTGGGAGGAAGGTTGCTAGTGCCTCTAGGATACAGCAAATAATCAGACAGTTAATTGAATGAATGAAGAAGTAAACAGGAAACCCCCAGAGGCAGGGAGAAGTGTTGATCTTCCAATAATTCTTCATGAAGAAAAAAATTTAGGTTAAGTAGAATTTTTATATTCACCTAACAATCACAATAAACTGTGGAAAATTCTGAAAGAGATGGGAATACCAGACCACCTGACCTGCCTCTTGAGTAACCTGTATGCAGGTCAGGAAGCAAGTTAGAACTGGACATGGAACAAACTGGTTCCAAGTAGAAAAAGGAGTACGTCAAGGTTGTATATTGTCACCCTGTTTATTTAACTTATATGCAGAGTACATCATGACACACGCTGGGCTGGAAGAAGCACAAGCTGGAATCAAGATTGCCGGGAGAAATATCAATAACTTCAGATATGCAGATGACACCACCCTTATGGCAGAAAGTGAAGAGGAGCTAAAAGCCTCTTGATGAAAGTGAAAGAGAAGAGTGAAAAAGTTGGCTTAACGCTCAACATTCAGAAAACTAAGATCATGGCCTCTGGTCCCATCACTTCTTGGGAAATAGATGGGGAAACAGTGGAAACAGTGTCAGACTTTATTTTTCTGGGCTCCAAAATCACTACAGATGGTGACTGCAGCCATGAAATTAAAAGACGCTTACTCCTTGGAAGGAAAGTTATGACCAACCTAAATAGCATATTGAAAAGCAGAGACATTACTTTGCCAACAAAGCTCTGTCTAGTCAAGGCTATGGTTTTTCCAGTGGTCATGTATGGATGTGAAAGTTGAACTGCGAAGAAAGCTGAGCGCCGAAGAATTGATGCTTTTGAACTGTGGTGTTGGAGAAGACTCTTGAGAGTCCCTTGGACTGCAAGGAGATCCAACCAGTCCATCCTAAAGGAGATCAGTCATGGGTGTTCTTTGGAAGGAATGATGTTAAAGCTGAAACTCCAATACTTTGGCCACCTCACGCAAAGAGTTGACTCATTGGAAAAGACTCTGATGCTGGGAGGGATTGGGGGGAGGAGGAGAAGGGGACGACAGAGGATGAGATGGCTGGATAGCATCACCTACTCGATGGACATGAGTTTGAGTGAACTCTGGAAGTTGGTGATGGACAGGGAGGCCTGGAGTGCTGCGATTCATGGGGTCACAAAGAGTTGGACACGACTGAGCGACTGAACTGAACTGAACTAAACAATAATAATACATACACGAAACTATGTCAGTGGATCCATGCCACAAGTAGGAAAAAAGTAGAGAAAATAGGATCATTGTAGAGTGGAAGAAGTAACAAAAGAACCAACAGAAAGGATAACAAACAAATAAGCACAAAAGGAAGTATTATCTTAGAAGTCATGCATTTCATGATTTCTGAAGATGCTACTTGTTCATTCTGTTCTGCCTTGTTTTACTTTATATCTTACTGAAACAACATTTCATTATTCATCATTTTAACTGCATATATTGCTTTGTGGTGCTGTGATATGATTTCAAATCCATTTAATTTCTGACCAGAGAAATGTGTCGCTTTGTTCTAAGAATGAAGCTGTTTACAGGGAAGAAGCCGTACCAGGACGTCACTATCAACGTCTGGATTTGTCCATAAGCACTCAGTGGCTTAACTGGCTTCCCTGGTGGCTCAGGTGGTAAAGAATCCATCTGCAATGCAGGAGACCTGGATTCAATTCCCGGGTCGGGAAGATCCCCTGCAGAAGGGATCTTCTATTACCCACTCCAATATTCTTGCCTGGATAATTCCATGGACAGAGGAGCCCGGTGGGCTACAGTCCATGGTGTCTCCAAAGAGTTGAACATGACTGAGCAACTAACTAACTCACTCAGTAGCTTAGCTGTTGATGAGCATTGTGGGGGACTGATTGATAAAAACGTTTAGAGGAATTGACTATGGCCAGGAGAAGGCAATGGCACCCCCTCCAGTACTCTTGCCTGGAAAATCCCATGGATGGAGGAGCCTGGTGGGCTGCAGTCCATGGGGTCACTAAGAGTCAGACACGACTTAGCGACTTCACTTTCACTTTTCACTTTCATGCATTGGAGAAAGAAATGGCAACCCACTCCAGTGTTCTTGCTTGGAGAATCCCAGGGACGGGGGAGCCTGGTGGGCTGCCGTCTCTGGGGTCGCACAGAGTCGGACACGACTGAAGCGACTTAGCAGCAGCAGCAGCAGCAGCAGCAGGGGACATTTAAGGATTAAATACCAAGAGTTTTGAGAGGCAACTGAACAGTGTTCCATCTGGGCAAAGCTACTCTTTCCTGATCTAAATAGCTCTCTGAAGACCTTGGGGCTCCTGCCTGCACAAAGATGACTCTTTGTCAGAGTTGGGAAAAAGCATACGGAGGTCCCATGAAGTAACCTTGCCCACCAATGCCAGTGTCTTTGCTCCCAGCAAGGTGCTCTTGCTAGGGACTTCCACTTTTGCACCAGTAGCTGGACATCAGCTTGGTGGCTGGCTAAGCTGACCCTTCTAAGGGCCAGCTCAGAAATGTCCACCTCAACTAAATTTGTATCTTATTCTTTTCATCTCCCTCTTGTCTAAAATAATCATACAGTTAACCTATGGTTTAGAGTATGTTATTTCTTTATTGGCTTATTAAGAGACATTACCCTATACTCTATTGGCTTGTGAAATTATTATATTCCTACAGTGAATCTTTGTTAAGAAAATTATTGGCAAAGACGATCTCAGTCTCTGACCATAATTTGCCCTTAGAGACCAGACAAAACACACACAGCATTTAGAATAGGTCTTTCCAGGTATTGGAATGGAGTATATCACCAGGGATGTTTCACAGGCAAATTTTAAACAAATTTGAAATTTTTCCAGTGTATTAATTTTGGTTTGCTTATGTTTGAATGGCTTCCAGATTAAATATTAGTGAAAGAAAGCACTCTCTGCAGTTTCATAAAGCCTGGGGAAAACATAAACATAAAACCAGTCATATTTTTCAAAATTTCTAAACCCTTTAATAGGGCTTACAGGCTCAAAGAGTAATATTATTCTAAAGATTACTTAAAATGAATTTTAGATTGGGTTGAGGCAGTGGTTAACAAAATAAATACAAGTGAAGAGGAGCTCAAATAATTTGATACATCCATGACATGTCTCTGCTAACATTTACTCTATGATAAATAAATGCAGGTTCTATAAATTATTTGGTCCCAGAACTGATTTTAAAGTTACAGAATGCTAACTTTTAGAAGAACAGTGAAACAATCCTTCTAATTTATTTGCTATTGTACATTTTCCCTTGAATACATTTCAAAAGGATTTGTTCACACTTCAAAAATGCCCAAATCAAAGCTGAGTTTGCATGTTACTTAGGAAAAATGTAATTTGGTTTCTATAATAACTTGGCTCCTGAAAATCACCTCTAAGTCAAAGTATTCATAATGCAATAATTTAAAATGCAGAAGGGAATCCCACAATTAAAAAGACAAATCAACAGTGAATTATTTTGCAAAGTAAATAGCTCTTCCTTTAAATGCTAGTTATTGTATAAGGTAAGTTTTCTGAATATGTATTTTCTTAATATACACACTCACACATGAACATGCAGAAGACATTTCATCTTATGTAGAATTTGTATATCATCAGCTTTGATATTAGAATTCTATACTAGTTCTTAAGATAGAAAATACAGAAGTCACAGTCTCAGAAGAATTATCATAAAAGCCTAACAGTCATGAAGATAATAAAAAACTAAGGGACCTATAAAGATCGAATCATTTTGAAATCACAAATGGGAAAATGCACAGATGAATTGCTTCAGGTGAAGGAATGAACAGAATATGAGTGGCTACAGGGATAATCACTAAGGCTGACTTGCCCCTTGCGCTTGAAGTTAGGAACTGGCACATGACCTGCTTTGGCCAATGAGCTGCCCAATGTGTCACACTTGGGCAGAAACATTTAATGGCAGATAGTCATCCTTTCCTGTTCTTCTTCCATCTTGACAAATGCAGAAGTGCATATTGATTTGGAGGCATGACACCGAGATATCCTATGGAGCACAGCTGCCCCAGAGAGGCCTTCAGACATTCAGGGACTCTGTTTTAGTGAGAAATAAGCTTCTGTTGTTTTAGAGCAGAGGTCAACAAAACTTTTCTGTAAAGAGTAAAATAGTAACTATTTTCAGATTTGTGAATCAAACACTGTCTCAACAACTCATTCTTCCCATTCCAGTGTGAAAGCAGCAATAAACGATATGTAAATAAATGGCTATGTCTTGATAAAACATTATTTACAAAAACATGTGGATGGCTTGATTTAACCTTGCTTTAAGCCATTGAGGTTTGCCAGTTGATTCTTGCTGCAACAAAACCTACAATAATTTCACACAAACATCTTTTACTGTTTGTTGTTAGACACTGTTTTATCAGAGAGGAAAAAGGCTGTGGTGTGATGTGGGAGTGATGGGAATGTATCCCTGAGAGGCAAGGAACACCGTTATCATGACACCCCTACTCCTTTCCAAGACAACTGTCTTCACTATCCTCAGCTTATAGGTGTTGACCAGGACCAACACTGATTTTTTCAAGTAATAGTAATTTTTTAAATTATTGAGATATAATTCACATACAATAATACAATTCACTGTTTTTTGAGTATATTCAAAGAGTTTTCATTATTCCCCAAGAAACTCCTTACCCATTAGTAGTTGGGGGCTCCCAGGCGGCCCAGGAGTAAAGAACTCATCTGCCAGGGTAGAAGCAAGAGATACGTGTTTAATCCTTGGGTCTGGAAGATCCCCTGAAGTAGGAAATAGCAACCCTCTCTACTGTTCTTGCCTGGAGAGTTCAATGGACAGAAGGAGGCTCGTGGGCCACATTCCATGGAGCCACAAAGAGTTGGACATGACTGAGCGACTGAAAACACACACACACATTAGCAGTTACTTCCCATTCTCTCCTTCCCCCAGGGCCCAGCAGTCACTCATCTATGTTCTGTGTTGGTAAATATTGCTATTCTGTACAATTCATATAAATGAAATGATAAAAGACATATTTTTCTCTAACTGGCTTCTTTCACTTAGCATAATGTTTCTAAGGTTTATTTATGTTGTAGCATGTTCCAGTACTTCATTCCTTTTTATTGCTGAATAACCTTCCATTCTATAGATATACCACATTTTGCTTATTCATTAATTACTTAGTAGATATTTTTGGTTTGCACCTTTTATTATTATAAATAATGCTATGAAATTTGAGTTAACGTTTTTGCATGAAAATGCATTTTCCTTTCTCTTGAGTACATATCCAGAAGTGGACATCCTGGTACATGTTTAACATTTTGAGGAACTGCCAAACTGTTTTCCAAAATGGATAAATCATTCTGCATTCTCATCAGCAATGCAATTTCTCCAAACCGTCATCAAAACTTATTATCTATTTTTTTTTTTTTTTAGCCATCTTAGTGAGGATGAATACTACCTGTTTGTGGTGCTGACTAGCATTTCCTAATGACTGATGATGTTGAGCATCTTTTCACGTGCATTTTGAATATTTTTATACCTTTTTTTGAGAAACATCTATTTTAAATAATTTGTCCATTTTATTAGATTATTCATCTTTCTATTGTTGAGTTTTACAAATTATATATACATTCTAGTTATGAGACTCTTATCAGATACATAATTTGCAAATATTTTTTCCTATTCTGTGGGTTTCCTTTTCTTGGTGGTATTAGTATGCACAAGATGTTTAATTTTTATAAAGTCCAATTTATCTATTGATTTTTCTTTTCTTGTTTATGATTTTTGTGTCCTTTCTAAGAATCTCTTACCAAATCCAAGATCATTAAGATGTATTACTATATTATCTTCTAAAAGTTTTATAGTTTTAGGTCTTAATTATAAATGTTGGTACTGTAAGAACCTGACAGTTGGATTTTCTGTTTTGTAAAGCAATTGCCTGACTTGAACTTTGCTAGTTGAGGTATTCACCTCAAAGATGGGTAATCTTTACATGAAGTGAACACACTGACAGCCACATGCTAAAGAGAGATAAAGAAACTGGCTACCACCAACCCTCTACTCACCCTGGCCTCCCCAGAACTCTTTGTTTTAGAAACTGATTTCCATTCCTGACCATTTGGGCATCTTGTTTTTTCTCTTCCTGTGCTTTAAACTCCTTTATATATAGGGCTTGCCTGGTGGCTCAGACAATAAACAATCTGCATGCCCTGTGGGAGACCCAGTTTTGATTCCTGGGTTAGGAAGATTCCCTGGAGAAGGGAATCGCTACCTACTCCGTTATTCTTGCCTGCAGAATTACATGGACAGAGGAGCCTGGCGGGCTTCTGTGTGTGTGTGTGTGTGTGTGTTTCTGAAAAGCTGTATTGCCAACACTAAATCAGTCTTGTGTCCAAGAGAAAGGGGAGCTACAGTGTACATACCAGGGAGGGGGAATAATATGCTTACAGTCTCTTCAAAGAGCTTTTTGGTGAAGCTGAACTGAGGAATGATGGAAGAGTGAACATGCAAAGATCATGAGAAGTGTGTGAAATGTCAGGAACTCAGAATGAGTAAAGGCGGGACCTTAGAGATTGATTATTCCATTGTGGAACAATTTCACTGATATTTAAATGTAAGTAATGGACTGGAGAAATGTCTAAGAAATATACAATTTTATTAAAGTGTGACTCACTCCCAAAATTACACTTGCTCTGACTTTCTTGTAATTTTCTGACTGCAAAAAAAGTGAAATACAATAGGAAAAATGAATTCAATTTAAGCTATTGGTCTTGTTAATAGGACAACATCCCACAATTCTACAGCTAGCAAGCTGTTATAGGAGTTCATGTTTTATATTAGTAATTACAGTATAATTCATGTTAATTCTAAAGCATATTATGCTGATAATATTACCAGCAACTTATGTCATTGTTATATAGGAGAAGAATTTTGCTAATTATTTAATAATTCACTGACTGCAAAAAATGTTAGAATTCAAAGCTCCAAGTCTTGGAATCTTTTAGAAAATCTCATCCACTTTTGAATTAGCTTATGAAAACTTTAATGATATTTACCATGCTAAGGAACAAATGCATACAGGCAGTGGTTAAATTAACCTCTCAAATATATTATTTATGACTTAAAATTCCTAATACAAATGTGGATTGAGATACCAAATTCTAGACATCATTAAGATAGAGTAGATACTGTTGGGATCCCACCCAGATCCCCTTCCTGGGGCTGGAGCCCTCATGTACTGTGTGTGGGGTGGTTATGTGCACAACTTTCTCTTTTCTAGAGAATTCCCACTGGCTGAACATGAGCCACCTTATCCCATAGAGAAAGCACACTGCTCCCCATCCTTATCCTCCACTTGTAGCTCCAGTGACTGGTCATAATGGACATGGAGATAAAAATGGCTGCTGCTTTGGCCTCCAGGAGCAACTCTCAGGTATAACTGGTGCTCCAGAGTTTCCATGTACTCAAGCTAAGGTTCAACTCACATCCTTGCTTGTCGTCTTCTCTTAATCTTATTCTATTTACTTCAGTTTCTTCTCCTAAAGAACCATCTCAATCACTTGCACCTAAGTCCCAACCTTGGGCTTTCCTCCTAGGGGATCAGATCTAGGACAATGCATATCCTGATGAAACATGATGGTAGAGGTCTTAGATTTTGAACACCTACAAAATCCTACTCTACGTAGGTGGTACTGTTCTCATTTTATGTTGAAGAAAACAATCAGAAACCAAATCCCATACTATAAGCAAAACTTTAAAGCACCAAATTTGCGGGCTTCCTGGTGGCTCAGTGATAATGAATATTCCTGAGAAGGCTGGAGACACAGGTTCAATCCCTGATCTAGGAAGATCCCACATGTTGCAGAGCAGCTGTCTATGGGTCACAACCATTGAGCCTGTGCTCTAGGGCCTGGCAATCACAACTATTGAGCTCACATGCCACAACTACCAAAGTCCATAGGCCCTAGAGCCCATGCAGCAAGAGAAATGACCACAATAAGGAACTTGTACACTGCAACAGAATAGCCCCAGCTCACCACAAGTAGAGCAAAGCCTGCACAGCAACGAAGACCCAGCACAGCCAAATATAAATAAATAAATACAATTATTTTTTTAAAAAACATAAAAATGTAAAATTCTGATATAAAATACATGTTTAAACCTGCTCTGACTATGATACCCAACTCACTCATAAAAGCAAACAGGGAACAAATAAATATTAATAGTGTTGCAGCACAGAGGGTAAGAGACACATTCTGAAGTCAGACTGCTGAACTTTTAACCTTGGCTCTGTCAGTTACTGTCTCTGTGACTACAAGAAAGTGAAATAACTTCTTTGTACTTTTGTTTCCACATTTGTCAAACAAGGATGATTATAGTATTGCCCTTCAATTTATTTTCAAAATTCATGGGTCTATAAGTGAGCCCATGAGACTGAAGACCCTTTGGGGAAATATAAAAATCTGCTATAGTTGGAAGGATGGAAGGTAGAAAATTTTTCAAAAAAATAGAAAATCAAAAGAATTATATACTTGGTAATTGATGATATCCTTGGTAGTAAATTCTCTGTCCTAAAAGCTATGTTGCGTTTTTTACATTTATTAGCTAAACAAAGGCAGAAAGCTCTGAAATTTCATCTTAACATATCTAAAACCATTTTGATGTCCTAAGTAATATGAAAACTTTACACTATGAACTCATAGAGTTACTTGAAACAAGCAATTTTTTTCCCTTTTCCGTTCTGAATATCTGGGGAAAGATCTGAGATTTTTTTTTTTTTTTAAAGAAACTTTTTGTTTGTTCACAGGAAATCAGTTACCTAACAGTCTTAGTTACTTGTGAAATCTGATCCCATTTTAGACGAAAAAGAAACTAAAGGTAACTATACTAAAGAGATACTGCCAACATTTAATTTAAATAATTGTTGATCAAAAAAATTCAATAAATGTAAAACAATCTAGTGCTCTTTCAGGAAAATTTTCCTACACTACATCATCTCATTTACTTGCTTTTAATAACATATTGAGGGTAAAAAAAATTTGCATCTTCCCTTACCTATCACTCAAAACTACTTATATACACAGGGATATTAAGTTTGAGCAAAATCGTAAAACTCAGATCAGCAAGTTCCTAGATGACTATCTTCCTGGGAAATACCACATATTAATTGTATTCAATAGCAATTTTTAAAAGCTGATGGATCTCATGTTTCTAGAAATTAGACTTGTTCCTTTCGTGATTACTTAAGTACTTCATTAATTACTTCATTCAGCCAGGCTATCACAGAAGAAGCAGGTATTGATAGGGAGTCATCCATGTGTATGGCCCTCCCCTCTGTACTGGGAGTGGCAGACAAGGCTTTTGTTTCTTGGAGTTCACATTCCTAGTGTGGGATATTTATATTAAACTAATAAATGATCAAGCAGGATAATTACATTTTGTGATTATTTTTATGAAGAAAGTGAACTGTGTTATGGTATAGAAGTAATTAGATAGTTTGAGCAGTTCTGGAAGACTACTTTAAAGAGCTGAAGTTTGGAGATTAAAGATAAGCCAGCCAGGAAGAGCAGGGAGATCAGGTGCAAAGTCTCTGAGTAGGGAAAGATGTGGAGTGTTTAAGGAAATGATGAAAGAGCATCATGGCTCTTGAAACATAGTGAGCAAGTGGCAATACATGAGGCTTGAAAGGAGTACAGGATCTGGGTAATGCTGGTTCATGTAGTCTGGTAAGGGATTTTAATTTTATTAAAAGATCAATTGGCAGCCACTGAGGGCTTAAGTGGGGAGTGACATGATTTAATTCAAAAATTAAAATTTTAAAAAATTGACTGCATTACATCTAAAATGGATTGGAAAATATTAAGAATAATATGAGGGAGATAAGTAGGAGGCTGGCACTCAAAGCAAAAGATGATGGCAGCTTAGAAGTCTAGTGGAAACCACAGAGAGAAGTGGACAGATGCAGGATGTTTTGGAAGCTAAACCGAAAGGTTTGTTGATGTTTCAAAAATAGGTGGGAAGATGGGATAGACAGAGGACTTTTAGCTTAAGAATTGATAGTTAAGCCACTTCAGAAATGGGAAAGCCTCAGCTGGTAAATAAAATCCACCTGCAATGCAGAAGACCTAGGTTCGATCCCTGAGTTGGGAAGATCCCCCGGAGAAGGGCATGGCAACCCACTCTAGTGTTCTTGCTTGGAGAATCCCCACGAACAGCCTTGGTGGGCTGCAGTCCATGGGGTTGCAAAGATTCGGACATGACTGAGCAACTAAGCACAGCACAGCACAGAGGAGGTGGAGGGATGGAGAGAAAGAAGTTTCAAGCTCCATTTTGGTCATATTAAAGTTGAAATGTTCCACCTGACATTCAAATAGAGACATTAAGTAGGCATTTGGGAGTAAAAATGTGATGCTCAGGAGATAATTCTTAATTGAAGATATATCAGCATACAGATGGTGATAAGATTTTCAAGCTTTGACACAGGACAAGATCATCTAAGAAAAGAAGTATAAATATATATAAAGAAGCCAAGTGAAGAGAGTGTGTCAAGGAGTTGCTCTAACAGCAACTCCAGTTAGAGAAGGATGCTGAGGTGTTCATTATATTTGGAAAATAGAGAGGTTCAGGGATCCCTGAAAGGAGCACACTCAGAGATACAGAGATGAAAACCAAGAAGGGGTAGATTAAGTACAAGATAAAACTGAAGAAATAAAATACATAGCCATGTAAATAACATACTTGAACAATTTTGCTGAAAAGAGATGCAGAGAAATAGGTTTGTGATTGAAGGAGGATATAGAGTAACTCAATGATTTTTTCAAGATGAGAAATACTGGTATATATTATATGCTGATAGAAATTAAAGAGTCTATAGATAGAGCCTATTGATTCTGATGAAAAATACTGAAAATTATAAAGGAGCCCAGACTTTTAAAAGAAGGCAGTTAAAGCTTGGGAAACAGAAAATGGGGTTTCAAGTTAATTGAAAAGGGTTATTTCTTTCATTTGACAGGATTGTGAAGAGCTGACTCATTTGAAAAGACCCTGAGGCTGGGAAAGATTGAGGGCATGAGAAGGGGATGAGGATGAGATGGTTGGATGGCATCACCAACTCAATGGACGTGGTTTTGGGTAGACTCTGGCAGTTGGCGAAGGATAGGGAGGCCTGGCATGCTGCGGTTTTTGGGGTCGCAAAGAGTTGGACACAACTGAGCGACTGAACTGAACTGAACTGAACACAGAAAACAAGTAAATATAGAGGTGGGATTTGACTATTGGAGATGAGCAACATCACCTCTGATAGCTGGAAGTCATACAAGTTAGAATGAGGAAATTTTTAATAAGCAAAGATACTTTCTTTAAAGGAGTAAATTGGGGTTGACTAGAGAATGAGATTGTAGTAGTGATAAAATAACAAGGAAAGTGAATGGCTCAGAAAAGCATAAAATACTTTAACTGGCCTCATTACTTCATTTTTGGTATTTGTCAAAAGGGGCGGCTCTAAAGATAATGTGAAGAAGAACTAGAAACATTTTAAGGACAGCAGAAATATAAAGACCCTGGGCTCCTTTTGAAAAGTCTAAAATTTTAATTTGTTATGATGCACTAACTCAATTTTCTTTTTGGTTTAACTGAGAAAGCAACTTGCCTCAAAATCTGTAAAATCCACTTCATCAAATTTAAAATTCAACCTACCAACAAAATTCTTTATTGTAAGTGTTCCCTTCTGCTTGAAGACTTGAAATTTAAAAACTACTATTTTACCAGAATTTCAGTTCCATTGTATTTAGTGCAAATAAGATAACTTCTGCTTGTTTTTAAATTTTTATAAAACATAACATGCATTTATAAAAATCCTGTAACTATAGCATTTATGTATACATTTAAACATATAACTAATTATTGTAATATAAACACTTATATAGCCAAAAATTGGACAAGAGAAGAAAAATATGGCCAGGTCTCGAATGCCTCTTCCTGGTGACAACACACCTTCCTTCCTCAGAGTTAACCTAACACTTTTATATTTTAATGGTGTATTCCTAGGCTATGTGCTTTGTTCTGCCTCTTTTGAACTTTATATGAATGAAATAATAAATTATGTTTTCTTTTATATTTGGATTATTTTGTTCAAAGCTGTGGTTTTTAATACCTATCCATGGTGCACGCATGCCTGCTAAGTTGCTTTAGTCGTGTCCGACTCTTTGCGACACTGTGGACTATAGCCCCTCAGGTTCCTCTGTCCATGGAATTCTCCAGGCAAGAATACTGGAGTGGGTTGCCATGCCCTCCTCCAGAGGATCTTCCAGACATGGAGATCAAATCCATGTCTCTCAGATCTCCTGCATTTGCAGGTGAGTTCTTCATCACTAGAGTTGGAGAAGGAAATGGCAACCCACTCCAGTATTCTTGCCTGGAGAATTCCATGGACAGAGATTTGGGGGCTACAGTCCATGGGATTGCAAAAAGCTGGACATGACTGAGTGACTAACACACACCTGGAAAGCACAAGTGTATCCATAGTTAACATATTTTATATTTTATGTGGTACTCTTCCCTAATGGCTCAGCTGGTAAAGAATCCGCCTGCAATGTGGGAGACCTGGGTTCAATTCCTGGGTTGGGACAATCCCTTGGAAAAGGGAACGGCTACCCACTCCAGTATTCTGGCCTGGAGAATTCCATGGACTGTGTAGTCCATGGGGTTGCCAAGAGTCAGACATGACTGAGCAACTTTCACTCTCCTTAATCTGAAGTACCAGAATACAAGACAGTTCAAGTTTGGGGTCATTATGGGAAAAGATGCTATAAGCATGTTCATACACACATACACACATTATGGTGGAACTAAGCACTCATCTTGGTAATGTGCAAATTTAGTAAAACTTCTAGGTCAAAGGCTAGAAATATAGATATCTTTAATTTCAGTAATAATTTTAACATGAGACTGATTTCAAACTTATTGACTGACAATTCCACCAGCATTTTTAATCAGAATTTCTATTGTTTAACACTTGATATTCTTGCCAATGCTTGATAATATCTAACCTTTTCATTTTAACCAAACCTGTTGTGTATATAACAGCATCACCCCACTTTAAAACTTGTATTTCCTTTATTATTTCTAAAGTGGGTGTGTAGGGTGGACAATCCCATGGACAGAGGAGCCTGGTAGGCTGCAGTCCATGAGATTGCAAAGATTTGGACACGACTAAGTGACTTCAGTTTCACTTTTCACTTTCATGCATTGGAGAAGGAAATGGCAACCCACTCCAGTGTTCTTGCCTGGAGAATCCCAGGGATGGCAGAGCCTGGTGGGAGGCCGTCTATGGGGTCGCACAGAGTCGGACACCACTGAAGTGACTTAGCAGCAGTAGCAGCAGCAGGGTTGGGGAAGACAGGGATGATTGCTAATGGCACCTAGTTGGTAGAGGACAGAGATGCTGCTTAAAATACTGTAACACACAACATAGTCCCCACAACAATTTTCTAGTCCCAAATGTCAATAGCACTGAAGTTGAAAAATATGATCTAGAGGACACCTCAAAATTTATAAACTATTAGACTCTCACTCTAAAATTTTTAAGCTATCAGAAGCTATACATATGGATGGCACTCAGTTTGTGCTATTTTGGTTTAGAAAGAAAATTCATTGATCAAAGAAAATGAAACGTCAGAGCTGGCAGGAATTTCAGAAGTCATCTAAGTCAGCCTTCTTATTTGATGGTTGAAGAAACATGAAGCTTAAAAAGATTAAGTTATCTGCCCACTTAGAAATGTGTTTCCTTCCTTATGATAATGCTTTCCATTTCTAGAGCTATGTTAGCATCTTGTGTCATCACAGTTCAATTTACTAGATGGTTTTCTGCTTCAAAAAATGAAAAAGACTGCTTCTTTTCTACATAATAAAATTCTCATTGGAAATCAAGACAAAACAAATACTGAGTTGGTCTTCAGTAAATGTTGCCTGATAATTATGGAAATGAACCCTCACCATTGAGTAAAACAAATCCCCTTACATTCTTACTCACCAAGTTTACAATGAAGTACAAAAAGCAGGCTAAAATAAACTTTGACCTCAGAAGTCAATTACACACATATGAATAATCAAGCTTTATTTTATGACTACCAGAAAGAATTCATTCTCAGTTTAAACTTAATCACCTTTGTTCATTTTAAATATTCTCAAAAGGGCTTCAAATTTTATTTCTATGGATTGACTAGATACTAACACATAAACTAATTTAATGTTTATTAAAAATATAAAGCAGACAAATATAAAAAAAAAAAGTCTATCCTTGAGACATTGCTACATAATTACTGATAACCTTAAATGGAAACCTTTTGGGGAAGAACACCCCCATTATTCAATGGATTTTAGTTTGTTTTTTTTTTTTTAATAAGTTTTCTGGTTCTGTGAGGTCCATCCCCATTAATGACTTTTAAGTAGTAATTGAAATTCCCATTAAAACACAGAATGGAATGAGAAATTTCCATCTGACCCTAGATAAAACACATTTTTTCCATTCTGACCTTGTTTTGGGCAATTTTTCAACTAAACCTGACTGAATCATAAGCTCCTGACCCAGCTTAAAGAGTCCTTGCGTCCTGATATTTTGGGGCAACATTATATTTATCTCATTGTGCTTTAAATGTTTTTCTAAGTGGGGGAAAGTAATATGACCTCCAAAATACTTTCTTAATGGCTAAGTCAAAATTACATACAGTTTAAATGGTTGAACCTACATTTGCTTCATTTTTCCACATAACATTGACCTTAAATGCAGAAGTCTATTTGAAAGTGGTTATCTAGTTTAAATGTATACTGACTACAACCCACCCTAAGGGTTTGTTCATTTTAATCAGTGTGATCAGTAGCCCTCTCTCACTGTCTGCCCGGAGAGCAGCTTGCAGTTATTACTTCCACCACTGAGATCTGACACCGTATATCCTCTAAATGGGACAGATGGAGCTTGTCTAAGATTGTGTTTCATCAGCCATATCCTTGGCAAGCCTCCCATAGACATCAGAGTATGGCAGACTGATGCTCGATCTGTTATTTATAAAAAATGATTTAATATTAAATTACAAAATGCTATTGACACAATTATAGAAAAGAAACTAATAGCATCAGATTCAGTAATTTGGAAGTTTCTCCGACATCAAAAAAGCATCAACCACTTTATCCATACATCAGCATCTAACAAGCAAAAATTATGAGAGAAACAGACACTCATTTGAGAAGGTAATCGCCTCTCTCTCTCATTTTAGAAGGTAATCATGGTAGTGTTTTTTTCTTGACTCTTTCTTGAAAGAGCAAGACCAGGTTTGAAAATGATGACTTCACAGCAGATAAGACAATGTTCAGTAAGTAGATTCATTAGGTCTTAAGTATTAAATCTCACAGCAACTGAAAGCTAGAGATGAATCGTGACAATGGCCATACTATTTTATAGGGATGTTTTATTAGGTCAAGTTTTCTGCTCCCAATTTTTCATGGTATGTGTTTTCAACTTCAGTGTGAAAATTAAAAGGTCAGAGGATTTTTCAGACGAAGATTAAGTTACAAAGAATGTTGTGTGAAGCAATTGTTCCTGGTATGGGAAGGATATGAAAGCCACCTTTAGTTTTCTGAAGGTCTTCCACTGTTTTGCACTAAAGATGCCTACATAAAAGTGAACAGTCTGCACATCAGCCCCCCTTCCCAGTTTACTGTATGTGCCATTGCTCATACTTCTTCATTCCCCCAAATTCCATGTTACTGGTTTGCTGCATTACTCAATTTGGCATTTAGATTCTGTTTAGAGTAATTCTGGAGTTTTTCTGGAATATATATATTTACCTCTCCAAAGAATGACAAATTCCCTTAGGGTAAATACTTTAATACTATGTGATCTCTAAAACACTAAGCAGAGAAATGAGCACATTGGTAGCTCTTCAAAAACGCCTATAAAAACAATGAAAACTGAATGAGTAAATTGCTTAAGAACAGTGCTCAAACATATGTTTAGAATGAAACATATTAATAGATGTTAGTGTTATAAAATAAAAATTCAAGATGAAGAGAAGTTCATATATCTACCACACTCCCTTTTACTTTTCCATTCTGTTTACTTTAGATTGAGAAGCAAAAGCCAAAGGAGTTCTGAAAAGGAAAGTAAGAGAGAACAAGTAAAAATAAATAGAAACAGTATCAGAGTGTGACAAATACAAAAGTAATGGTATACACCAGGCACAAGATTGGCACAGAGGGTTCACTGATCAATTTTCTTAGATAAATAAGAGAGGAAATACTTGATCTGGGACTTGGGGTATGAGCAGAAATTCACCCATTATGTAGAAGAAAGAATCTGAGTGTGATAACTTTTTCTGGCTCAATGTACTACAATAGATATTAAGATAGAGAAGGAATTGATGATTACAGGAAATTTAAGAAGAATTTTTAAGTAGACATGAACCAAACTCAGAAGGAAGTGTAGAATTTAAGTACAGAGGTAAAAATAGACATGGCTCTAAGTAATAAGAAGCTTGTTTATAAGTTAGGTTAATTGTGGCTAGTGCTCATAGAGTAAAGAAAGGCAACTCAAAAGAGCTTGTACAGCACTATCTAAATTCTGACTCCAATTCACATCTATCATCAAACAATCATGAGGCTCAAAATACTCTCCCCTTGATATATTCATTTGATTTTTTTACATGTTTTGAACTACCTGGAAATACTCATTTCACATAGATGGAATAAATGAAAATATTTCACTAAAAATGTTTCCGTAGTATTTATTGAATTTGACAAGATTTAATCTACTGAAAAACTTGAAGTCAAACAGATAAGATAGTTTTATCAATATACTAATATCTGCTAAAAGAATTTATCTTTAATATTGGGTTATATCATGCAAGAACAACTTTCAGAAACATTTATTCTGTAAGGAAGCACCTAAGAAGCTTAAATTGGAATCCATTTCTAGACAAACATAGTTGAGCTTATATGAACTGCAATGAATCAGCAATAGTAATATATATATATAATCCACAAAAGATTTATTGGCATAATCTCCTATGGTACATCTGGTGCCTTTAGATAGCTAATAGAACCGATTTACCAGGAATGACATGTCAAAGCCTTAAGAGAAAATGACTCCTGCCAGATGCCACCTATAATCACTTTACACTGGTTCTAATATCCATCTCTCTAGATGGCCTCAATCCATTCTGGCAGATACAACTCAGAGAACAATGTCAGTAGACATTAGAAATGAATGGGAAGTGTAAATGAAAATACTGCAGTGGAGTAAGTCACACTGAAAACTCTGTACATAGAAATTTAAAAGCAGTAACAATTTGATTCCATTTCATTTAAATGTCATCTCAACTGTTTAAAGTATTTCATAATAAAAATGACTTTATAATAAGAAACTTTTAAATACCATATTCAGGCTTAGACTTTGTGGCTTTCAGAGCTAAGGAGACACTTTGTCCTTGCCTTTTATCACTCTTATCCTTTTAAATATTGTTATAACAGGTAGTTATTGCATTCCATAACCTCTACGTGTCTACCACTTTACTAGCACATGTGAAGTCTACATAGATAAGGACACTCACCCCCTGGAGCTTGGCATAAGTTAATACAAATATACCCACAAAGATGGGAAGAACACCAATAGTCACCAGTCATAAAGAATTCTTTCTAAAAAACGTTCAAATTGAGTATATAACTACAGTGGGAATGCTCAGGCAAAGGCTTCATTTCCTGAGAGAGCTATTTAATTTTCTTCAAATGCTCTAATTTCTGATTTCTATTTCTATTTCCTTAAAATACTTTGAAAAACTCTTCAAATATCACCATTAGCAATGAGGGCCGTTTCCCAAAATTAAAAGGACAATAAATCCCAGACCTTGGAGATGCGTCTGTATTTGAGTATACTGTCTTAATCATGATGTTTTTGCTTTCCTCTAGACACTCTTTCTCATGTTTATTTTTTGACATCTACCCTGATAAAATTCATTAGAGTAGAAGCTCCAAGTGTAATATTTTGAAGAAATTTATTAAGCAAAATATAATTAAACCCCAAAGGAAAAAACCTTTTACATGTATAACAAAGGAACTCTTTTTTATGCTTTATTCATTCATCAGCCCCCAATCATCAATGTGCATGGAAAGATAAGCTCATGGTACAATAAACACTATTTCAGCTCTGTGTCATTCAACAGCTAGTTCACACTTAACTCTCCCCAGGCACCAACTGGTCTACCTTAATAAGCCTTAAAAAAATAAACACATCATATATATTCCCCCAGGTTAAACTATATTCTTTTCAGATTCAGTTGTAACAATGCTGGCACCTGTTGATTGATGGGATGTTCTCTTCCTGACACCAGAAGTCTCAAGTTGGACATTGTTTTGCCTTAAAATAAAGATTTATTGGGTAGTTCCAAAAGATTCTATTATAAGGAAGGCAATCAAAGAGATAGGTAGTTCTCAAAATGACTAATTTATAGGATGATAATGACTCAATGTTTCTTTCTCATATGAGTTCAGAAGCAGAGTGCTTTTATGAGTACTAACAAGGGCCTTGTATTTCAGTCTTCAGCATTATACATCTCTGTCCTTTGCTTTTACTATCCTTCTCGTGATTGTTCTGCTGACTAGGATGAGAATCAAGAAAATATATATACCACCTAATTGCTGCCATAATTATTCTGTTTTCATTTTATTATTATTTTAACTTTAATGCTTCTTCTTTCTTGGTTACACAATGTACAATAATCATCAGTGAAATTTCTCATTTTTTAGGACTTCTTCTTAGGGCAATGCCAAGCCCAGCAGGCCTGTCAGTATGAATTGTGAGGACAAGCTGAGGTCAGACATAGAGCTGACTGTCTTGGGAGAGGAACATATGACAAGTATAATGAGATTGTATTCATTTACATCAGAGATACTGCTTTTCATAAGCTTGTAGATAATCTTATCATATTTCTTATATCCAAGACTGCATAAATAAAAATGATTTTTGATAATAATAATAATGTAGTGCTTTGGTATGCCCATTCTGGAAAATAGCACATCTGGATATTCCAAAGAGAAAGTCATTTGAAGGTTACAATAGAATCCTTGGGTATAAGGAAGTCACTGTAAAATTAGAGTTTTTATTATTATTGTCATTTAACTACCATTTAGGTATGCCTTTTAGTGATTTACACTATTTTAGTTTTACATAGTAGATTCAAATAAAGCACAAATAACTCCACATGGCAGTTTTAGTTTTGAATTCATTCTGTGGTTGTACAGTACAGCAAGCATACATTGGAGTCTGACAGGCATGACTAGTTTCAACTCCTTCAATCAGTAGCTACAGAACCTTAAGGAAAGCATCATCTTTTTGATGGGCTGTACTCGTCCCTACCTGAAATGTAGTTGACCACTAAATAAGGAAACATACATTAAACTCTAAGCATTGTGCCTAAACAGATTCACAAAATAAGAGAATGCCCATGCTTGCACGTATGTTTGCAGATGTGTCTGTGCACTTGTACAATTGCACTCATTTCACATGCTAGCAAGGTAATGCTCAAAGTTCTTCAAGCTACGCTTCAGCAGTACGTGAACCGAGAACTTCCAGATGTACAAGCTGGGTTTAGAAAAGGCAGAGGAACCAGAGATCAAATTGCCAACATCTGTTGGATCATAGAAAAAGCAAAGGAATTCCAGAAAAACATCTACTTCTGCTTCGTTGACTATGCTAAAGCCTTTGACTGTGTTATTGTTCTTCAGTTGCTAAGTCATATCCAACTCTTTGTGACCCCGTGGACTGCAGCACACCAAGCTTCTCAGCCCTTTGCTACCTCTTGGAGTTTGCTCAAACTCATGTCCATTGAGTCAGTGATGCCATCTACCCATCTTATCCTCTGTCACTCCCTTCTCCTACTGCCCTCAATCTTTCTCTCCTAAAGAAAATCAATCCTAAACATTCATTGGAAGCTAGGAGGCCGAAGCTCCAATACTTAGACTAGCTGATGCAAAGAGTCAACTTTTTGGAAAAGGCCCTGATTCTGGGAAAGATTGAGAACAGGAGAAGGGGGCAACAGAGGATGAGATGGTTAGATAATATCACTGACTCAACAGACATGAGTTTGAGTAAACTCTGAGATATAGTAAAGGACAGGGAAGCCTGGTGTGCTGTAGGCCATGGGGTCGCAAAGAGCAGGACACGACTTTACGACTGAACAATAACAACCTCTGCATAGGTTGGGGACAGAAACCTCGTTAAAAATACTGTATTTTCAAACCTCAAAAAAGTAATTAATGCAAGCAGTCTCCAACTTACTAATTGGATATGTTCTATAAATTGTCTGTTTATTTAAAAAGACAAATTACAATAAACTTGGTGGCTTAAACCAATATAAAAGCATTGCCTTATAGTTCTGGAGGCCAAAAGTCAGAAATGGGCTAAATCAAGGTGTTGGAAAGGGCTGTGTTCTTTTCTGGAGGCTCTAGGGGAGAATCTGTTTCCTGGTCTCCTGTAGTTTTTAGATACCACCCACTGTCTTTGGCTTGTGGTGTGAGTCCCTAATCTACCCTCAAACCAAGAACATTTTATCATTTGTTTTTTTTTTTTTTGGCCACGCCACTTTGCATGTGGGATCGTAGTTTTCCCACCAGGGATTGTACTCACGTCCCCTGAATTTTAAGTGTGCAGTCTTAATGACTGGCTTCTCGGGAAAGTCCCACATTCCATCTGTTTGACATTCTTCCATTATCATATCTTCCTCTGACCACAGCCTCTGACTTGGCTGGGAAAGGTTTTTCACTTCCAGAGACTTTTTATTAGATTTGCATGCTAAAGAGCCTCCGTTATGTCTGACCCTGCAACTCCATGGACTGTAGCCCACCACGTTCCTCTGTCCATGGGGATTCTCCAGGCAAGAATGCTGGAGTGGGTTGTCATTTCCTCCTCCACAGGATCTTCCCAGACCAGGGTTCAAACCCATTTCTCTTCTGTCTTCTGCATTGGCAGTTGGTTTCCCTACTGATAGCACCACCTGTGAAGTCTTAATCACATCTACAAAGTCCTTTTAGTTACATGAAATAATATATTTACCGATTTGGGGAATTATGCTGAGGACATCATTGGGATCATTACTCTGCTTACTTAGTTGTATATGATATTTCACTGGAATTCAGAATGTGTGTCTCCACAGAAATAGTGTTATACATGCTAGCTGTACCCATGAATTAATTCATAAATGCTTAAATAATAATGCATCTCAACTATAAAAAGGCACTATGTGAACAAATAGGCAAAATATAGTGCCAAAACATATTTTCTGAATTTAACTTAAAGAATTGGTACAGCATTCACCAATTCAAAATTCTTGAGCTGAAAGATCAGAAATAGCATAAAGAGAATGGTGTAAAGATGGAATTTAGGAACTAAGGCATAAGAAGCTGTGAGAATTAACTTTATGTGTCAACTTGATTACGCTAAGGGAATGTCCAGATGGCTGGTAAAACATTATTTCTGAATGTGTCTGTTTCGGAAGAAGTTAGCATTTGAATTAATTGACTAAATAAATAAGATCCTTATCATCTAATCCCTTGAGGGCCTGCACTGAACAAAAAGGCAGAAGAAAGCAAGTTCTTTCTCTCTCTTCTTTAGTTGGGGTATCCACTTTCTTCTGCCCTTGAATCTAAAATCAGACCTCCTGTTTCTAGGGCCTCTGGACTGTGGAACATACACCAGCACCCCACCTGGTTCTCAGGCCTTGAATTCAGAGTGAATTATGCCACCAGCTTTCCTGATTCTATTGTTTGCAGATGGTAGATGGTGGGACTTTTCAGCCTCCATAATCAAGTGAGCCAATTCCCTTAATACATTTGCTCTTATGGCTCTCTATACTCTTATAGCTCTCTATAGTTCCATTTCTCTGAAGAACTCTGAGTACCATAGAAACTGCCTCCTTGCCTATACCAAGCTCATTATTAGCCCATTACAAGTCTTTATTGGGGAGCAAACTTTGTCACCCCAAAATGTATCTCGCTGATTACTTTTAAGAAACAGAAGATTCAGGAAGTCTTTCTTTTTACTTTTCCCTTAACTGCCTAAAAGTATTTAGATAACAGGCTTGCTCCAGGAAGAGCAGTATCACCAGCTGCTGCTGCTGCTAAGTCACCTCAACCGTGTCCAACTCTGTGTGACCCCATCACCAGAGGAATCTATTAATACAAAAAATATGGACCAGGTATTGTAGGGGGATTCAGAAGAGCCTGGAGGCTGAAGTTGGCTTTGCTTCCCATTATCTCTGCATAGCATTCCAAAGTTTGTATCAAACATTTGCTTTTCCATCTCCATACAAATGGCATTCCACCCTTATGAAGCCCCAAACCTCTACCCCTTTGTCCTTTTCTCAGATGGTATATAAGCCCCCACTGCCTAATTTGTTCTTGGTCCCCTATACAGACATAATTAAATGTGACTTTTTCCTGTTAATTTGTCTCACGTGAATCCAATTCTTAGACCAACCAGAATAGCCTAGAAAGGGTAGCAATGAGCTGCTAATATTAGTAATATTAGCATTACTAATGATTTTTTTAGTGACCTGCCTTTGCATAAAAAATGACCATAAATCTGATATAATTTTTGAAATAGTAGACTGTACCTGTGACATTTTTGCAAGCAATACAAGCTAGAAAAAAATAACCCAAAATTTCTTCAACAGAATATGTAAAGTAGGAACATCTTGATAGAGTTCACCTTTGCCCTGAGCCATCCCCTGGATGATTCTGGTCTCTTCCCTTAAAGAACAGCTTCCCTGGTAGCTCAGACAGTAAAGAATCCTCCTGCAATGTAGGAGACCTGGGTTCAATCCCTAGGTTGAGAAGATCCTCTGGAAGAGGGCATGGCAACCCACTCCAGTATTCTTGCCTGGAGAATCCCCATGGACAGAGGAGCCTGATGGACTACAGTCCATGGGGTCATAAGGAGTCAGACATGACTGAGCAACTAACCACAGCACACAATCTTCTGCTGCTGCTACCATGGACCATCAGTATCCTAGAGCAGCTTTGCATTCATTCCCTGCTGCTTAGAATCCATACTGAATCCTCATAAAACAGATAAAAGTTTCTGCCCTACCTTGACTCACATATCACTACTCAGTGCAGGGTTCCGATTACACAAGTAACTCAAAGGTCCCTGGGGACAAGACCTTCCACTTTCCACTTAGAGTAATTCTCTCCACTGGGGACAAACTTCTCCACTGAGTTCTCAAATGCCTCCTCCTTAGATATGTGTAAGCCTTTCTTTGAAATATCCTCACATGAATTTGATTCCTGGCAAGACATGTCTTAATGTGCTGAGGACAGCTTTGACCAAAGCTAAAATTCCAAATGCTTAAATAATATATCAGATAGAATAATGACAACATCCTGGAAGTGTTTCCTGGCTTTACTGGAAGTAGATGTATCACACCATTAAATAATACAAAGTGTTGTCATATTTAGGATGGTAGTAATGCCTTTGTGGTGATAAGGGTTGGCACTGTTTATCACTAATTTGATTCCCATTTTGTTGGGACTTATAGATCACTAAAATAATTTGGTTAATTTGAACAATGAAGTTTCTTTGAGCATCATTGTTATATCCTGATGGTTTTTATAGGCTGTAATATAATCCTCCTGATACATGATTGAATTCACTTACACTCTAATACATGTTTACTAGTAACAAGAATATGAAATACATACTCTTGAGAATCTTAGAAATCAAAAATTTTAAAAGGCATATAATACCTGCCTTCAAGAAGTTCATAATTTTGCAAGAAACTACATTCATAAAACATACTAAATTTAAACTACATTATAGATGTCTGTGTTTAGTTAAATGCACTGACAGAAATGAAAATTTAAGATGATTTTACAAATATGTTGTTAGATGAACAAAACGAGCCTTTTTAAACAAATGGTGTTGAGGAATACTTTTTTCAAAGAGAAATAAATGTAGGAGAAGAAGTTAAAGGTTAACTAGAAATTTAACTTTAGACTCCTGAAGACAAGTGCAGACTTGTGTACGAGTTCAGGTGTGTTTACAAGTATAGGCTTGATTTCAAATGCAGACCTGCATACAAGTCTGTGGATTTATTTATAGAAGGATCCTGCTGTGTAGTGAAGAATTAACTTCTCCCAAAGAGCAGTCTGACATTTGCCTTAGGCTACTGAGAGTTTCTGATGCAGTGGTAAAAAATCCACCTACCAATGCAAGAAACAGAGTTTGACCACTGGGTCGGGAAGATCCCCTGGAGAAGGGAAAGGCAACCCATTCCGGTATTCTTGCTAGGGAAATTCTCTGAACAGAGAAGCCTGGCAGGCGGGCTACAGTCCATGGGGTTGAAAAGAGTTGAATGTGACTGAGCAACTGAGCACATGCACACTGAGAGGGGAACTCTAGTAGCATGCCCTTCGTAATAAAAACAGTAATAATATAATAATTTATATTATTTTATAAAATTTTATTTATATAATTACATTTTATTTATATAATAAAATAAATGATATAAAATAAAATGTATATAATAAAATTTTATATTTATATAATATATATTTATATAATAAATTCATAATAAATATTTTATAAATCATATTTATAAAATAAAATTTTATAATAAAATGTCTCTGTTTGCCTAAGTGCTTTGGCCAATAGAATACTCTTGACAATCTCTTGGACTGCAAGGAGATCAAACCAGTCAATCCTAAAGGAAATCAACCCTGGATATTCATTGGAAGGACTGATGCTGAAACTGAAGCTCCAATACTTTGACTAGTTGATGGGAAGAACTGACTCATTGGTAAAGATTCTAATCATGGGAAACATTGAAAGCAACAGGAGAAGGGGGCAGCAGAGGATAAGATGATTAGATAGCACCACTGACTCAAAGGACATGAATTTGAGCAACCTCTGGGAAGAATCTGGTGTGTTACAGTCCATGAGGCTGCAAAGAATCGGAGATGACCTATCAAGTGAACAACACAAACAAGATGAGAAAATTAGTCTTCCCGTTATTATTCTGATGTTTCATTCATTTACTCTAAGGTACTCCTGGTAATTAAAAGCAAGATGTGAGGAGACTAACTCCAAGTCCTTATTACATATTTTAAGTCTTCCAAAGAGTCAATCTGAAAAATTATGACTAGAGTAATTAGCAAAGTGAGTGCCTCTTACTTACAATAGTACTGTTTTACCAATGCCGATTACAGTACTATGTATGTCAGATAACTGCCTTTAGAAGAAAATTTTCTAAATAATTTTGTTTCTTCATTAGTATTTAAACAATCATGCCTGGGAGACCTATGTTCATGGAATTCTCTCTAAAGAAATCTCCAAATATAAAAATCCCCTTTGACTTGTCCATTTTAAGCTATAGCTTTTAGATTACAAAAAGAGAGAGAGAGAAACAGAAAAAAAAAAAAGAGAGAGAGAGAGAGAAAGAGGAATTAAATGGCTCTTAATTTGTATACCAATGTTCCTATTTCAAGACTTTGACTAAGTGATAGTGAGTTGTATTGGGTACGTATGGGTAATATGAAGAACAAAAATGATGAGACCTTTTGCTATCCTCATTTTACCCCATCTACTTTCAAACCTATATATCTTCAAAGACATTGTATTTCAGACTGCCTCTTCACCCAGTGGAGTACAGACCTATCAACTTAGTTACTGCAGTCTGGTAGTTGCATGCAGACTGACACTTGAATTTTTATCTTGCTGGGTCACCATTTGGGCTATCTGACTAGATAGTTTTCAGGAACAGTGGAGAAATGGGTACAGGACTTACAATAGGAGGTGGGTGTGTATCGAGAGCTACGGTGCAGATCACTCACATCAGGGCTGAACAAAATTCATTGTAAAAAACATTTAAGGAGTCTCCAATCCCAGCTGGAGATTAAATGAAATTTGCTGAACCAGACAATGCCTCAGGATTATCATCAAGCCAAAAGACCAGAAGAGGAGGAGGCTTCAGCTGCAGTGCCCAGACTACTGCCCAGCCATAAAGCGGGCAAGAAACCTCTCCTGGAGATCAGAGGAGTGAGGGGGTCACTCCACCCAGTGACTCATCTCTTCCATGCTACAATCACCCAACCACATACAGGACTTCAAAAAGGCAGATGTTGTTGCAGCACACCTATGAAAACTTTTAAGAGGATGATATTATCTGAAAATGTATATGTGTGCTCAGTCGCTTCAGTTGTGTCCCACTCCTTGTGACCCCATGGACTGTAGCCCATCAGACTCCTCTGTCCATGGAATTCTCCAGGCAAGAATACTGGAGTGGGTTGCCATGCTCTCCTCCAGAGTATCTTCCCAACTCAGGACTGAACTTGAATTTCCTCTGTCTCATGCATCACAGGCAGATTCTTTACCACTGAGCCACCAGGGAAACCCTTTACCTGAAGATACTATTTAAATTATTGGATTGGGTTAAAGCTTACACAGGATAGGAAATTTTGATTTTTCTTTTATGTTTAATGAATGAGAGGGACTTAGAAAAGGGAGAGCAGATTTTTATATCCCAAAGTTATATTTTTTCTACAATACTGTATTGCAGCTTCAGTTCAATTTTATAACCCACCTAACAAATGAATGATTAATTTTGCATCTCCAGGTGTCTCTGAGATATATATCCATATCCCATACACACATACAAATTTCTCAGAGAGGAAAAGACAGATGACAGATGGATGGATAGATAAATGGGCATAAAAGTAAGGACTGGCAAAAATTTTATGAGAATTAAATTGTTCTAGATGCCTCTCTCTAACTGGTTTTAAAGCCTAAGAAACTGACAGCTGTCTATTCAATTCACCATAGAGGATTTATCTCTAACTGACATGTCCCACATGCCCAACCAACAAAGTTTAGCTGCAACAAGTATAGCTTTGGTATTGGCAAATGGATGCCAGTCAGGACTTCAAATTTACTGACAATGGGTAGCACCATCCTGTCACACTAGAATCACATTATAGCATTGTGAGAATCACACAGAGGCAGACATGTGTCACTGGTACATCATAGCTTAGATACCATTTTATAACTCTTAATGCATGTACTAGTTTAAATGTTAATCTAATCTATCAAATGAGCACTCTTCTATTCAGTCATTTTTCCTAGGAATATAAATGCAATCTAGAAATCCTAGTATCTGACCACAAATAAAATACTACTGCTTACTTTCACAAGTTGATTGAATCACCTAGTATAGATAAAGGTGAACTAATTTCATATCCACAAGGTCACAGTGAAAGAACTCTACAACTGTCAGATATTCCTCACAATCTCAAGGTTGTGAGGTTGGCAGTCTAGTACAAACCTGAGTGAAGGTTCTTGGGTCTTTAGTGTCTATGGTGGTGGTTGTTTAGTCACTAAATCATGTCCGACTCTTTGCGACCCCATGGACTGCAGACCACTGGGCTCTTTTATCTATGAGATTTTCTGGACAAGGATACAGGAATGGGTTACTATTTCCTTCTCTAAGGAATCTTCCCCACCCAGGGGTTGAACCTGGGTCTCCTGCATTGCAGGTGGATTCTTTACCAACTGAGCCACCAGGGAATATAATAAAATGTATTACTTTGAATAGTTCCTGAACCATGAGGTCACAGTCTCTGTTAGCAGCCCACTGACCCATGTGTCCAAATCCATCTTACTTGATGGGCCTAAAATTGAAAGCTATTTACAGAAATGCATAATTCCTACATGTGGAACTTTTAACTACAAGTACATGTTTAATCTGATCATTTCTGTAGATTCAGAAATGGACTCAAAGACATGTCTGAAGAAAGCAACCCAAACCAGCTCTTAAGGCAGCCGTAGGTGGGATTCAGGGATTAATATATAAGAAAAACCAATGCTTCTCCATTCATTCAGAGTAAGAATTTATCAGAAGTAACTTGGAAGACATCCCTAATATTTACCAAATTGTTGGGTTGCAGATGAAATTTTGTTTAAGTTTTTCTGATAATCCATGAGGAGAATTTTGAGGTCATTCGACATAAAAGTAGAAAACTATGTTATACTTTTATACATAGAAACAAATCTTTTACTTTTATCATTTCTCTATAATACACACTTACTGGACAGTAAATGGTTCAGAAATGCAGCTGTCAGACATTAATTTCAAATTTCCTCCATGTGTGATCCCAGAATGCTCAGAAGAAATGAAACAGAATCAAAGTTCTGTTGCATTTCTCGCACCTCCCACCTCACTGGCCATAAACAACCCAATTCAGGTGGACTTGTAAATGAAAGGTGAAAAATGTCACCTACATAAAAAGAGAACAGCTCTTGGGAAGAACAGGTAATTTGTGAGTCCATGTTTTATCCCTGGGAAGAAATTATAGTGGATGCCTGAGTAAGTACTTCCTGAGGAGCCTAAGCTCTGAGCAAAAGCAGCTTTCTTTCCTGGCTTTACCTGCAATCACCCACTGGTATCTCATTCACAGAATAAAATATAACTCTCTTAAGGGCAAACTTCAAATCTCTTTGATCACTAATAGATCTTATACTGCCAGTTTGACACCAGTGAAAAGTACCTTTTCCTAAAATTCACTTTGCAGCTGTACAACTTTACAATCAAATATTTTATTTATTTTTTTGCAAGTTTAAATTATTTTTTTCTCTTTATTTTATTTTATTTTAACTTTACAATATTGTATTGGTTTTGCCATACATCAACATGCATCCGCCACAGGTGTACACGTGTTCCCCATCCTGAACCCCCCTCCCACCCCCCTCCCCATACCATCCCTCTGGGTCATCCCAGTGCACCAGCCCCAAGCTTCCTGTATCCTGCATCGAACCTGGACTGGCGATTCATTTCTTATATGATATTATACATGTTTTAATGCCATTCTCCTAAATCATCCCCCACCTCCCTCTCCCACAGAGTCCAAAAGACTGTTCTATATATCTGTGTCTCTTTTGCTGTCTCGCATACAGGGTTGTCGTTACCATCTTTCTAAATTCCATATATATGCGTTAGTATACTGTATTGGTATTTTAGATAAAAATATGTACTGACTGTTTCTGCTATATTAAGAGCTTATATGCATGATCTCATTTAATTCTCATAATAGCAGATAGGTACTATGATTATCTGTGTGCACAGTTAAGGAAACCAAAGCTTAGAAATGTTGAGTGCTTGTCTCCCCAGCTCCCCACTATAGCAGGACTAGGGTAGGGTGTGTGTGACCCCATTCAACCACTGCCCTAAAGACTTATTATAAATAAACAATTGGTAAACTACACTATAATAATCATTTAGAAAATTTATTTACCAAAGAAAGAGAGAAAGCAGCAGCAAGGAAAAAGAAATAAAAAATTTACTGGAAAATGCAAAAAAAACTCTTAAACCAGTGTTTTTCATGATTTGGCTACCGTATGGTTGGTGGCCTCCCATCACCCTGATTAGCAAGAGTTGAGTCATTTTAAATCTGAGCTGTCTCTTCTTATCCTTTCTTTCTTGTGAACTTATAATAATAGCACATGATGCACATATTAGACACTTAAACACAACTGAAAACCACACCAAACAAAGCAAGAAACAAGAAAGTATTGTAAATCAAAAACTAATTTTTGTTGCAGTCAGTAAAATATTCAACTGTGATCAGAACTGACACTTTAATTTTTATTGCAAATATTCATTTGTGGGCTCTAATATGCTAACACATTTAACCTGCCCGTTTACTACCCCAGAATCTTCTAGTAATAAGGAAATGCCTGGCATATACAAGTCATTTCATAACTTTGGGTTAAGCAAATAGCATTTGAAATTGAATTAATTACATATGTGTATTAACAGACCACTAAAGGGTTGTTTTCCCTTAAATGGAAAAACAACCCTTTGTTGGTCTAGTAATACATTTTGATTAAAAGAGATGTATACTTTCCCTCCAGATGCAGTTCTTTGCATTGCATTAGCCTGAAATGTCTTTAGGACTCACAGACATTTACAATGAAAACTATCCAGACTAAATACCTGTTTTAAGTTCTTTGCCTGGAAATGGTTTCATTATCAGTATATTGCTTCTTCAGTATTTAAATGCTGCACTATTTTAGCAAAGCATGACAGAATTAGCTGTGGATGTTGAATAGTTCAAACTTTTTCATGTGATAAGCGTCTGCTTTCAATGTTTCCTGAAAGGTTATTGCACTTCTTGTTGCCTCATAAGAGATGAAACTATATATAAAGTCAAAAATGTGTCTGTCCTCTGAATTTCACAGCAAAATAAATCACACAGGATAAATCATTCTTGATAATGAAAATGATGTTCTCCAAGGAACTCTTACATAATACAGAGTAAGGATAGTAAACATTTTAATTTTTCATTTGGATCTGTTGCTTCAGGCCATTAGCAAAGATCATTATGGCCCTACAGAAAAATTAAACTAATGTTGCATTGTCACCTTTCAAAAGAACAGGAGCCATTTGTCATATTCAGAAACAGAAAGGGATGATTCTTTAATCAAATAGGCATGAATAAATTCATAATCTATGATATGAATTAGAAAGGGTGCTCTCACAAGAGAAAAATAGCTCTGAGAGTCAATTGAATGGTTTTATTCTTTCCTAAAGATTTTTTTTTTTTGCTTTTTCTTAATGCATATTAGCAGCATTTATATAATTTGAATCAGAGATATTTTGCAATGATAATAATAGCAAAAGAAAACAAAAATCTTTACACTGAGACAAGGCTGTCCTAAATGTTTTACATACATAATTCATTCAAAATAAGTATATTTATAAAGAAATGCCAGTCCAAATGTCATTTGGTTGATAAACTTTTGGGAAAAAAACCCTGCTAGTAATTGATCTAATCTAAGGAAAACAGAAAGACTATGAATCAAGAGAACATAACTCTCTACTTTAAATATGCATCATTATTTTTTCATTCATTTAACAAATGAGAGGCCCTGGGGATGTAAAATTTAGAATCTGCCTTCAAAGAGCACACAAGCTAGTAGAAAGATTAGTATTCAAATGGGCTTTCTCTGTTTTCAGAAGCTGAGATATACTTAAATTCAGAAATGTTGAAATCTTCATAACAAAAATAATGATAATTATAGATTCTTATCATAAAGTTATAAAAATATTATGTAATAAGTCTTCACTTACTTAGATAATACTTAATAAACAGCAGTTCAAAGTCAACAAGCAATGAAATATTATTCTCAGAAGCTTAGAAAACTTCTAAGAATTTTAGTGTTCTGGATTTGAACAGAAGAATATCTAGAGACTAATATAAGTAAGAAACTGACAGACATAGAATCTAAAAAGTAATAATAAAAACATTTATTTCACTGTTTTTTCATTCTAAAGATAAAACATGTTCACAGATAGCGTTTTACTTGAGAAAATCTCTGAATCCTCTTCTAATATCATAGTAGTAGAAAACTGTCTTAGATACATCTCACTTTTTCATTAGGTTTGAAGAACACGTGTTCACTTTGTGCAAAACAGTAATGTGTTCCAAATCAGGACAGTAAAAATTACTGATGGATCTTCAAGCCTTACCTGTGAGGCTTCCACACTGCTTGAAATCACTGCTAATCCTTTTCTAACATAGCATCTCCATCAGCAGCTGAATTCTGAAAGGAGAGAAGCAAGTCCAAGTTCTCTATTCCTTAAGAAACTTTGATGCTAGAATTATCCTTCCCATTTTCTCCAGTTATTCTGTATTGTGTGTTTGTTTCCTGCAATCTTCAGAAAAATGGAGTTCTTTTTTTCTAAAACATCAGAGATAATCTAGTATGCTTCTTCTCCTGGTTTATATATGTTTCCTAACATGTTCTTTCTTTCTAAACTATGAAAATAGTATCTAAAAGTGTTAGATTGTAGAAGCAAAAAGTCAAAACATAACATAGGATCAAGCTTCAAAGTTAAGAAAAAGTTAAACAATTTACAGGAATGTATGAAAAAATAGCAAACTCAAAACTAAAGGAAAAAATATAAACAGAAGTAAAAGCAGAAAGACAATGAGAAGTTGGTAATCATCACTCACTAAGTGGCAGGGGAGCCAGAACATCATCAAGGATGATGTATGAACTTCAGATAATTGCATGGGTGAGTTTTAAATTTAAGACAATGAGATTTGAGGGACTGAATTTTGCAAGAGTTTGGGCATTTAAGCAAACAGATTATTTATGACTGTTAAAAAAACATTTTGGGCCATTTGTTACTAAGACAGGAAAACATGAATAACTTAATAACATACCCATAATTCAAATAAGATTTGAGCAAAATATCTCTCCAACATAAGGAGACACTTTAAATATCCCTCGGTCAAGAGTCATAGAATTAAAAGCATAATTTTTGATCAGTGAAGTGTAATAGAAACATTTAAGAAAATGAGATTTTAAAGTGATATACTATTCACCACATCCAAGGCCTCTATGCATGCTGTGTTTTTTAAATATTTACCTTTGAGATGGAAGTGTGGGCAGAAAGCAAAAGAAAAGTTTTTTTCTCTCCCTTTTTTCTTTCCATTTAAGGAGCTTGTCTTTTAATGTAATGCATGCTTATGTCAAACTTTACATTAGTTAACATCAGAAGTTACTCCTCCAACATTAACTCTCCATAAATTAATGGTGTGCATGAGTGCTTAGTCACGTCCAACTCTGTGATCCCATGGACTGTAGCCCACCATCTCCTCAGTCTATGAAATTTTCCATGCAAGAATACTGGAGTGGGTTGCCATTTCCAACTCCAGACAATTTAATGGAGTCACTAAAAAATAATCCCACATCCAACTTTGTTAGAAACTCTTGGTTGTAAAGACAGATTTTAAGGGCAATGAAACCACTCCATATGATACTACGACAGATACTGCTACAACAGATACAAGGCATTATACATTTGTTCAAGTTCACAGAATGCACAAAACCAAGAGTGAACCCTAATGTAAACTTTGGATTTGGAGAGATAATGATGTGTCAATCCAGGTTTATCAATTATAACAGATGCACCACTGTGGCGGGGGATGTTGATAATGGTGTAGGCTCTGCAAGTATAAAGCAGAGGGTTTATGGGAAATTTCTCTACTGTCTGCTCAACTTTGCTGTCAAACTAAACCTGTTCTAAAAATGAAGATCTGTTTCTTAAAAAACCCAAATCCAATTGATTTACACCAATTGGGAGAGTTCTTATAAAGTGTGTATAGGCACATTAAAGGTAAACAGTCTCCAAGACACCAAGAACAAGGGACTAGACTGCTAGTGAGTTCTCCTCTTGTCTCTCTCCTCCATTGCTTTCCTTCACCTCCCTCCCCAACACCTGCACACACTCTCTCTTGGTTTGCTTTGATGAAGCCAATGCAGAAAACTGTTGCAGCACAGCCGTCCCACTACTAGACATGGGGTGGGAATGCATTTCTCTATTCTTAGTTCAAGACTTCCAACACATGCCTCTGAAGATTCTAGCTGGTTTGAATGTCCATTTTCATTGAAATGTATTATTTTCAAGATCCCAGGGCCATATGAGAACACAGAAATCCCACTCAAACAAACCTGGAACAGGAGAAACAGTTCTTTCTAGGAAATGCGGGAATGAATTCCAAATATATCAGCAGTCCTTTTGCATATGGCTCTATTTTCCATTCCATTGCAAAGAAAAATAGCAGAATCTCTATTACAAAGTGATCATTCTAGGTATACATTTGGCCTTGTTGTTTATAGTGGTTCCATGACCTAGTCTTTTTGGTCACCTTCCTGTCTGGTGTTAAGAATGTAATTGGGCATGAAGCCATAGATAGGAGGAAAGCTCCAGCAGAGTTTCTGTGTAGAGCATTAGTTTTTCAACTGCTGAAATATACTCTAAATGCTTGGTAAAAGGTGTTTAAATGATGAATAATACTGAGGGTCAGCTTACAATTTGCACTGCTTTTCTTTAGGTCAAGAATCAAAGGGAGAAATTAGCATCATATGTTGTTTCTTTTTTTTAACCATTTTTTGTTATTAAAGAGCAGAAGATTTGAGTGGTTTGAAATGCTCCTTTACCAACTCAAAGGGAAGAAAATTATTTTCCTTTAAATTTCTCAAATACAGTGAATGACGCTACTATTTATGTCTAAGGCAGAATTTCTCTAAATGTGGTTGTAGGCCACCTGCAATAGAAGTACTGGTATTTCTTATTGAATCTATTGAATTGAACCTTTATAGGTTGGCCTCAGTAAACATGAACTTTTAAGAAATGTCTCAAGTGATTCTTGTTGTAGAAACATGCATGCGTTCATGCTCAGTCGCTTCAGTTATGTCTGACCCTTTGCAACCCCACAGACTATAGCCTGCCAGGCTTCTCTGTCCATGGGATTCTTCAGGCAAGAATACTGGAGTGGGTTGTCATGCCCTCCTCAGGGGATCTTCTCAACCCAGGGATCGAACCCATGTCTCCTGTGTCTCCTTCATTGTAGGCAGATTCTTTCCCACTGAGCCACCAGGGAGTTTATTATTCAAAGTATTATACAAAATATCTTATTCAAAGATTAAAAAATACTGAAAGTATGAATTTTCTGTATATTTCAAATCAACACCACCTTTCATGTAACTGTCTGGTCAATTCACATCAATACTTTTCAGTGCCGCTTTATTCAGGACACGACTCTTGAGTGACTACTATGGGTTGCGTAGTGTGCTGCTTCTTTTCTTCCAAATCAATTTTAGCCAACTGATTGGATCATTCATTTGCTCATTTATGTGTTTATTCTGCCACTCAATAAATATAAAGCACTTATTTTGTGTCATATATTTGACAGGTACTGTGTATACAAATGAATTAAGCATAATCACTGCCTAGGTTCACAATACAGGAGCAATCACAGACACTGGAACTTTGCTGCAGAGGGAGGCATGATCTAATTCACAAGATGCTATGAAGGCAAAAGGAACAAATAATGGAAAACAATTGCAATGTTCCTTTTTTTCGTCCTTGCCACACAGTTTGTAGGATCTTACTTCCCCAATCAGGAATTGAACTTGGGCCCTTGGTAGTGAAAGCATAGAGTCCTAACCACTGGACCCTTAGAGAATTCCCACAACCAAGTGGGGATCAATATAGGATTTCTTGAAAGCATACACCTACTTCAAACATCATAATTATTTTGATTGATTTTTCTAAAGTTATCTATTGAAATTATTGCTTTAATCAATCCATAAGATTTATCTGAACACCTGTTTTGTACAGAGAAATATTCTAAAGTCCTGATGGGAAAACACAAAATCATGAGATTTGCTTTTAAATTCACTGAGGTTGTTAATGAAATAACACAGCATTACACAGAAAGGTACTTAAACATCCTATAATGAATTTCTATTATTCAGTGACTTAAGTCTAAAATATTCACAAGTAACTTCAAAGCCATTTGCTAGAGCACAACTTTCTGGACAATCTTAATTCCCTTGATGCTTATTTCCAGAGCTCTCACCCAAACTTTACCAAGAATTCTTGCTAAAATTATCTGTCTTTTCCCTCTGAGCTTCCCTTTGTATTGATATTAGAAGGGTGGTCCCTGAACACCCACTAATTTGAACCAACTCAATGCCAAATTTGTTTGCCTCAGAAATCTAAAGAACAAGTTAAAAGAAACCCACATCATTGTGTATCTGAATATGTGTCTTTGTTTTGTTTGCCTGTTCTAAGCTAGTCTCTGAGATGATTCTTCCTTCTTTCAGGGATGTTCTTCATCTCAATCCTTATCTGACAAACTTAACTCATTCTTCAACTTTCAGTTTAAATGCCTCAGCCTTAATCTTTTTAATCCTCTTCTCCAAACCCAGCCAGATTCCCTGTTATACTATCTCTGGAGGCTGGACTTCCTCTTCAGACCACATGCAAAAAGTTGTATTGTTCATCAGTATACATGTTCATGAATCTCTCTCCTTTTGTAAAATGTAATTTTGTGAGGGTCAGAGCAATACATTTTAGTCACTATTATGCATGCAGCACTTAAGCTCTTGGCTGGTTTACTGTAGGTATATAAAAATTGATTGAGAGTAGATGAATTACAAAAACAAATTTTAAAATTATATTATGGGCGACTCTCAATATATGAATTAATCATTGTAAACTTTGTATATCATATCTTAAGTAAAATTGCACCTATTATCTTCATCACTTTTTGGCAGTAAAGAATGTGAATACATATTAACTTAAATTGTTATGCAGCTATTCATTGAGCTTGTGTGTTGTATTTGGGATTAAAATATGAAACACCTAAGGTTAAAGGATTTTGCCTTATGCATCCTCTGCACTGCTCAGAGTATTTAGAATGACACTGAGCACATTGTAGGTTCTTAATACTGCTTAGCAAATCAAATTGAGCTGAATTGAATTGCAATGAATCAAAGAGGAAACTTCATAACATTTTGCCTTCTGGGTTTGGCAGATAGAATATTGAAGTGCTAGTTAGAATTATGTACTTAGCTCTCAACTAGCTAGTGATTTTGGAGCCATTTGAAAGCCTTCCAATTCTCCATCTACAGAATGAGGATAATGCCTGTCATCTTCAGGAGGATAGTATGAAGATTATATACTATCTTTACATGAAAAAGGCTTAATAAATATGAAGCATTGTCATTTAATACCTGAGCAGGTTAAGCACGGGGCTGCAAGTGATATGCTTAAGGTCTAATTCATGTAGGTAGAAATCTGTTAGGATAGAGAAAGATATTGAAAAAAAGTTGTAAGATCACATTTTTGTGATTTGATAACACACCTATTTGGCTTGTAATTCTGAAATGCCTTTGTATCCCTACCTGATTTTAGATATTGGAGGAGTATAAGACTTGCACTAATTATCATGTAAAGCTTCTCCACTGCTGAAGAAAGTTTGTTGTTGATATTATTTTTATTCAGTTTGATCACATAGACTCCAAATAATAAAGCCAGTGGGACAGTATTCCTAATGGTCCTCTGGCATGCTTTTGTCTACTGAGCAATCATTCTATTGAGGGAATTGTTCCTCTCCCACAGTATGAGACCATTGAACATATTCCCACATTGCCCACAATCTCCATCGTAAGGTTGGGTATAGAAGTGTGTAAATGACCCAAGGAGGGCCAATAAGAAACATGTTGGGAGAATCAATAAGAATATTACATGGAAGAAGGATTCCCTCAATTAAATATTGCAAGTCCCTTGGATGTTATTAGCCTGGATTTACTAAAGGGTCTCTTTGCTGCTACATATAGAGAGGCTGCCTGAAAATAGAAAGAACTAAGAGGTAGAATGAGACAAAAGCAGATGTTTGATGAAAGGTTGAAAGAATGAAGACATGTATTCCTGTAATCACTATCCACCATTAGACTTATCCATAGTTATATATAAACTGTTTATATCTTAACCAAAACTGAGTTGGGTCTTGTAATCTGCATTTCAATAACCCCCTACCTCCCCCCAATAAATGCCTCTTGCTATAGAATAGAAATTTCCTGTCCCATCTTAATTTTCCTCCTTTCATATCAATAAATATAATATCAATCTTTATAATTTGGAAGCTTTGTGGGTATAATTACTTTGAAAACTCTAAAATGATAGGTGTCATGAGTAAGTAGGAAGCTTCGAGAACAGGATTTCATGTCAATTGTGTTTATCCTAATCTTGTATGCGTGCATGCTCAGTTGTGTTTGACTCTTTGTGACCCTATGGGCCATAGCCTGCCAGGCTCCTGTGTCCATGGGATTCTCCAAGCAAGAATACTGGAGTGGGTTGCCATTTCCTCCTCCAAGAAATCTTCCTGAGCCAGGGATGGAATTGGCATCCACCGCATTCCCTGTGTCAGCAGGAGGGTTCTTTACCACTGTGTCACCTGGGAAGCCCATCCTTATCTTACTCATAAAAAAGAAAAAAAAAAGTTTGATTATTTTATCATCATAACATTTCTTTTGCATTGTAACTGACTAAACTGTCCTCAAATAAAGAAACTAAAGTCAAGATATATTAATGTTACAGAGAGAGAGTCTTAGAATAGAACTTCACTCGGTGCTTAAATTTCCAAGCAAGTGGCCATCTGGTACACATGATCCCTCTAGTAACAAAAACAGAAACGTGAGTCCTGAGGAATTAATTCCATTTGAGGGCAGTTCTGTTTGACAGAAAGTTTTCTTTATAGTGATCTGAAATCTGCATGCTTTGATTTTGTTTTGGATGATGGTGCTTATCCTTTCATTCTGCAATCCCCAATAAACCAAGGACCACTTCTCTTTTGTTCATCACTTCATGTGATTACACAGTATGTATGTGGTCTATTTACTATATGTGCCAAAGAATGTGCTAAGTCACTTCAGTAGTGTCTGACTTTTTGCGACCCTATGGACTCTAGCCTGTCAGGCTCCTCTGTCCATGGGGATTCTCCAGGCAAGAATACTGGAGGCGGTCACCATCCTTCCTCCAAGGGATCTTCCTGACCCAGGGATTGAACCCGTGTCTCCTGTGGCTCCTGCATTACAGGCGGATTCTTTACCACTGAGTCACTGAGGAAGCCCTGTGCAATAAATGTTTCTGCATAAATAAAATCATAAACTAACACATGAATAAATAAACTGATGGGTAGATAATCTCTGTAAACATGTAGAATATTTCCAACATTGAAAAACAACTGTTGGAACTAAGCCTTCAGTTTTTCAAGCTGAACAGGTTCTTATTTCAAAATATTACTTAAGCTTTTCACTATTTGTCATTCCAAGGATTCATTCCAGTCTGTTAAGGCCTCTTTATAGAAGCATATTCTTCTATAATTCTATGATTTCATCCTAAAGTCCTACTAATTTTTGCTTTTGTATTTTTAGCTGTTTGTTTGCAAATCAGTTCATCATGCTGTCAACTCAAAATGAATATGGAATAAACTAACATCCTAGGATGTTTCACATTTTGTACTTGTGTGGGTTTTTACATTTTCTCATAGCAAGATTTCTACTGCTAGATTGGCTCCATTTAACCAATCTTCCAAAGTAATCTTTAATATCAACTGTGTTGTCCAATAAATTTGTCCTTTAGTTCAGTGAATTTGGTAAACTTTTAACTACTGTGATGTTCACATAACAATATATTGAGTAGAAGAAGCACTTTCTAAGTATTTTTGAATAAATGAAATCAATGAATCTAAGGAAATCAGCGAGGCATTCATTGCAGTTCTAACTTAAGGATGAGCAAGAAATTGAGCTTTTGGGAATCATAGACTTGGTTCTAATCATTAAGGAAAACTTTCTGCACATTCTGCATATCATTTTCTGCATTCAGCATTAAAACATGCTAATAAGAACATAGATATTCTAGGTAAGATGTATCAGAAGACTTGGACTTCTCATATTTGAGCTTTGTCACAGTGAGTGGGCCTTTGTTTTTACCTGATGTGTTGCCATTTTAGTGTTTGCCTGAATGCAATAAATTTTCTTTGACGTGCACTTAATATGGGCTTTTAGACATACACTGGATCTAGAAAAAAAAATAGGAAGGATTGCTGTTGCTTTGGTCTTCCATTTAATGGACAGAATTTAGGAAAAGCAGCAAGAAACATACAAGAGAAGCATATTCATAATGGAAAGAAGTAGGTCTTGAAAATATCCAAGGGAAGTCCATGCCCCTGAACGACTAATTAGCGTCTTCATTAGTGCTTCACAACAAGAAATATGAGCATGGAGGGAGGGAACTCCTAGACTTCTCCAGAGAGGTTATAAAACAAAGTACTCCTTGATCTGATCTCATCTGTTCTTCTCTTTTGTCTTTACAGACAAAGAGGAGACATAAATAAGCTCCCACCTTCTGCTAAGGGCTGCACTGCTTGCCAATTATTTAAATGATGAAGGAGGAAAGATGGCTATTGGGAAGTGCACTTAAAAGGAGAGAAAGAGGCCAAAATACCTATATCATGATAATAGATTCATTCTCCCTTTACTCCATATTTGTGCACAATTCAGATGGAAACTAAAAGGCCCTGATCTGTAAATTCCAGTCCCTTGCCTTTGCATAGGCTTTTCTAGGTAAGCATTTAGCAATACAGCTACCTCAAAACAGCACTGAAATAAGTCAAAGGGAGGGAGATTCTGGCAAGCTTCTCTGAAACAGTGGTTGTTCCCTCAGAATCAACAATGTCTTGAAAGAATAAGGTAATATTTTACTAAAAAATCATATTGCCAGACTTTGCTAAAAGATAACAAAATTTAATTCTAATCCCAAAATATCTCACTAATAATAGTAATAGCTGAAACTGTAATATCTGCAATATGCCAGGCAGTTTTCCGAGTGCTTCATGTGTATTAATTCATACACACAGGAAGAAACTGAGAATAAACTATTTGCCCAGGCTGACTTAGCTGATAAGTGTTGGAGCTAGGATTGGAATCCCTGCCCGGATTCTTAGCCATCAACTAAGCTGTTTCCACAGTGATCAACTTGTTTTAGATATGTGCCAAACACAGACCACAATCTAAACCACAAATAAGAAGTTGAATTATAAAGCAAAATTACTTTGCAAAGCTTCGTTTTATTCATCCATCACAAAGACTCTTTGACAAATACATATTGCCAATGGCATCAAACATATCAAGATTTAAATATCTAATCAAGCCTTTTCATAACCATTGATTTACATACTAAGAACACCTAATAAAATTTTTTCTTTCACTCTTTTATTCTCACTTTTTTAGCATGATAAGATGCACATAAAATAAAAATTTACCATGCTAGTCATCTTAAATATGCACTTCAGGGGCACTAAGTATATTCACACTGCTGTACAACCATCATGACCATCCATCTCCAGAACACTTCATCTTACAAAACCAAAACTATCTGTTCAACAACTCCCTATTTTCCCCCTCCTCCAGTCTCAGGCAATTACCATTCTATTTTCTCTGTGAATCTGACTATTCTAGGCACCTCGTATAAGTGGAATCATACAGTATTTGTCTTTATGCAATTGACTTATTTCATTTAACAACATCCTCAAGATTCATCCACATTGTATCATATGTCAAAACAGCCTTCCTTTGTAAAGTCAGATATTATTCTATTGCATGTATACACCACACTTTGCTCATTCATTCATCTGTTGATGAACACTTGGATTGCACCAACATTTTAGGTATTGTCAAAAAAGCTGCTATGAGCATAGGTGTACTCCCCCACTCTTTATGTACAAAAGAGAATCTGCAAAAATCATCATTCATATTTTAGTTAACTAAAAATAACTATTTTAACTACAATTTTGAATCAGTAATAAAATTATAAAACTATGATACCATCTGATTATCTGAAATAGTTTTCAACTTAAATACACATGTGTACCATCTGGAATAGTATAAGCTTAAAATTGTTCATTCCACAAGCACTAAGGAACGCTTGTTTTGTCCATAGGACTTACAGGGATTCAGTGATGATTAAGAGATGACTCCTACCCAAACGGGACCTGAAAGCTAACCTTTAGTTTAAATTTAAATAAATTTAAATCAGTAAGGTAACTATTATATTAATATGTATTATAAATATATACAATAAAATACACATGAAATATTTAGCTTCATTCATTAAAGATAGGTTGTAATCTAGTAAATAATTAACAACTGAGAATGAATTATCTCTGTCAAATATAGTCAGAGTAAGACGGTAACTGCAGTCACAGGAGTATAAAACTATGTTAGTACAAATGAAATTGACTGCCATATATTACCACTCCAAAACTCAATGGCAATCTAGCTGAATTCTAGCTGGGCAGTTCTGCCTCAGGCTTCAGCAACTGAGTGGCTCTGCTTCTCACAACAGATGCATGGACTGCCTTGCAGCCACAGCATAGCTATTTTCATAGCAATGCATATTTGCAAGAGAGCACCTACACACACACACATACACACACACACAACACCTCTCAGGCCTAGGCTCAGAAATGGTACCCTGTCACACCTACCTCATTCCATTGGTCAAAACAAGCTGTACAGCAATCTCAAAGTCAAGACAGATGAAAATAGACTTGACTCCAAGTCAGAACTGCCAAGTTACATGGCAAAAATCAAGGATACAGGTGGAAGAAAACTGGCACCAGTGAGGCAAACTACCACAGCAGAAGAAAGTAAATGTAAATTCTGACTAGAATATTAACAGTTGGCTTGCAGAAGATAAGTTATTTTAGCAAGAAACCAGAATAATAAAGGTTATATGAAATAAAAATTGTTGTCAAGGTATTAGATGTGCCTTATTGCAGCCATGAAATTAAAAGGCACTTACTCCTTGGAAGGAAAGTTATGACCAACCTAGACAGCATATTCAAAAGCAGAGACATTACTTTGCCAACAAATGTCCGTCTAGTCAAGGCTATGGTTTTTCCAGTAGTCATGTATGGATGTGAGAGTTGGACTGTGAAGAAAGCTGAATACCAAAGAACTGATGCTTTTGAACTGTGGTGTTGGAAAACACTCTTGAGAGTCCCTTGGACTGCAAGGAGATCCAACCAGTCCACTCTAAAGGAGATCAGTCCTGGGTGTTCTTTGGAAGGAATGATGCTAAAGCTGAAACTCCAGTACTTTGGCCACCTCATGTGAAGAGTTGACTCATTGGAAAACACTCTGATGCTGGGAGGGATTGGGGGCAGGAGGAGATGGGGATGACAGAGGATGAGATGGCTGGATGGCATCACTGACTCGATGGACGTGAGTCTTAGTGAACTCCGGGAGTTGGTGATGGACAGGGAGGCCTGGCGTGCTGCGATTCATGGGGTCGCAAAGAGTCGGACACGACTGAGCAACTGAACTGAACTGAAAAGAAATACCCATTGCAAACTGTGATTAGACATTGCTCAGTTTTCAGTGTAGCAGCATGTTGTCTGAGTTTGTGTATCTGAATTCCTTTAAAAATTGAAAATGACTGTTACTGGGAATGTGTGGAGTGAATGAAGCATGCCTGACATGAGCAACTGTGGAAGAAAAGGCAATTAGGGAATGATCAGTTATATAACAAACAATTTGTCAAAGGAAATAGTGAGGATAATGGGAGATACAGTATAGAGTTTTACTTTTTTTTTTTTAATGATTTGGTTTTTACTCGGTGGGCTCTGTGGAAACTCAAAAACTTTTTAACAAATATTTAAAACAACTAAAGTAGTAAAGTGAAAGGAAACAAACCTGTCTGGGTACATGAAATTGAGAAGAATGGAAGTGTCTAGAAGGCAGGATTCTAGGCAGAAGGATTCTAGATACAATGATTGAAGATATGGCCCTCAACTTGGTGTGAAGTATAGAAACGAAGGAAGAAGGTGAAGTGAGAGAACGTGGGATGCAATGGGATTGAGAAGTTGTAAAGAGGCAGAGACTTCAAAGATTTCAACTTTGAGTTTGGGTGACCAGAGAGATGAAAATATAGTTACTTAACAAAAATCAAGAGTAGGGCTTATTTTAGTGAGAATCCTTCATAGAATGCACATATATCCTGAGGTGAGTCTGTGGCTAGCTCAAGAAATTAAAAAACAAAACCAAAAACAGAAGAAGATGAAGAAGATCGATATAATTTGAATTTAGAAAGCTAGGTAGTGAGAGAATAAGAAAATGTTAATCACTAAGACTGGAGAAATAAGCAGAATGTATATAGCAAAGTTTGTAAGAATTTGAAACTTTGTGAACAACTGGAGGAAGTTTTAAGCACAAGAGAAACATGATGTGATCAATATTTTTTAAAAATCAATCAAGTGCCTGAGTTGATGTAGGAAAGGAAATTACTAATTAAACCAATTATATACAGCATACACAGTCTTTCACCATAAACATGTCATGATAGGAATTATGTCAACATGCCTTCTGTGTAAACAAGATAACTAAAATAGAGTGAGTATACTTTTTTTTTTTCCTGAATAGTAAGGGGAAAACAGCATAATCCCTGTTTTACAAATTAAAATAGACATCCACAGCAATACCATTAACTACTTGGAGACTGATTAGAAATGTCCATGATTATTAACAATGAAACACAATTAAAAAAACAAGTGATAGGCTAGCACTCAGATACATCAAAAGATTATTTACTATTAATACAAAGCAGTAACAACATGTTCATCTAAGAAGGAAGCAGATGGTAACAATAACCCGGTGTACGAGACAGCAAAAGAGACACTGATGTATAGAACAGTCTTATGGACTCTGTGGGAGAGGGAGAGGGTGGGAAGATGTGGGAGAATGGCAATGAAACATGTAAAATATCATGTAGGAAACGAGTTGCCAGTCCAGGTTCGATGCATGATGCTGGATGCTTGGGGCTGGTGCACTGGGACGGCCCAGAGGGATGGTATGGGGAGGGAGGAGGGAGGAGGGTTCGGGATGGGGAACACATGTATACCTGTGGCGGATTCATTTTGATATTTGGCAAAACTAATACAATTATGTAAAGTTTAAAAATAAAATAAAATTGGAAGAATAAAAAAAAAAAAAAAAAAAAATCCATCATTAATTCTAATCCACATGTTAGTTCTGGCATGTCATCACTACTAACAATTGTGTCCTCAGACTGGAAAAAGGAGTATATATATTTTTTATGATTATGAAACATTTCTTTATTGTGGCAATTTCTGTTTTCTTCTCTGTGGCCTTGGATATTTTGATACAAAATCAGAATTCACAGAATATTCAGGTATTGTCTTAAAATTTTTTTTTTATTCAATCCTGATGGGATAATGGCAAAGAAAGTTAAATAAATATCATATCACATCTCAACTTTCTAAATAGTCTACACATTTTCCTTTTTGTCAACAAAATTGACTTTTAAATACATCATAACTTTGCATATCATTTCTCGATGAAGATACATTTTCCTGAAAATGATTAAAGATTGTGTAGATTCACATATAAATATATTGCTTAAACCTTTAATACAAATATGAAATAGTGTATTTTTGTTTATTTTAACCTTTTAAATTAAACTTTTGAAAAATTGTAAAGGCTAAAATCAGAGTGAACTTATTCCACTTTCACCTGAGTCAAATTTGAATTTATTACTGTTATTAAATTACTTTAAAGAAATATTAATTACTTCAAGCAAATTTTAAAAGTATCTAAGTACAAATAATAGTAAAATACACTTAGGTTCTCCAAAGGGTAACAATTAAAAGCAAAGAGTAACAACAGAAAGCAAGGATAGCAATCACTAAGTCCTATTTTATTTCTTTTGTCTTATCTATATTGCAAATATTTTGGTTATCAAGTTTTGCTTATATTTTGACTTTATTCAAGGATTTTTTTTTTTCCTATGAAGAAATTTTGCAATGCAGTTCAGATCAACAATTATCCCTACTATTGCTTCTGGATATTTTTCAATGCTTAGAAACAAGTACAATTAAATTCCCCAATGTTTCTTTCTTGTACATTAATGGCTCCTACTTTATACTTTGATGTTCTTCTTCACTAATTATCAGGGAAATTCAAATCAAAACCACAATGAGATATCACCTCATATTTGTCAGGGTCACTTCATTTCAGTTCAGTTCAATCGCTCAGTAGTGTCCAACTCTTTGCAACCCCATGGAATGCAGCACACCGGGCTTCCCTGTCCATCACCAACTCCCAGAGCTTACTCAAACTCATGTCCATCAAGTCAGTGATGCCATCCAACCATCTCATCCTCTATCATCCCCTTCTTATTTCTCCTACAATCTTTCCCAGCATCAGGGTCTTTCCAAAATGAGTCAGTTCTTCACATCAGGTGGCCAAAGTATTGGAGTTTCAGCCTCAGCATCAGTCCTTCCAATGAATATTCAGGATTGATTTCCTTTAGGATGGACTGGTTGGATCTCCTTGCAGTCCAAGGGACTCTCAAGAGTCTTCTCCAACACCACAGTTCAAAAGCATCAATTATTTGGTGATCAGCTTTCTTTATGGCTCAATTCTCATATCTATACATGACTACTGGAAAAACTGTAGCTTTGACTAGATGGACCTTTGTTGACAAAGTAATGTCTCTGCTTTTTAATATGCTGTCTAGGTTGGTCATAGCTTTTCTTCCAAGGAGCAAGAGTCTTTTAATTTCATGGCTGCAATCACCATCTGCAGTGATTTTGTCAGGATAGTTATTATCAAAACAACTACAACAACAATAAAGTTTTGGGAAGAATATGAAGGAAGTGGGACCATTGTACACTGTTGTTAGAGATGCAAAATAGTGCAGTTGCTATTGAAAATAATATGGGGGTTCCTCAAAAAGTTAAAACTAGAACCACCTAGCAATCCCACTTCAGATTATACATCCAAAAGAATTGAAATTAGCATCATAAAGGAATATTAGCACTCTCTTGTTCAATACAGCACTATTCGCAATAACTAAGATGTGGAAACAACAAAAATGCCCATCTACAGATATATGGATAAAGAAAATGTGATAGATACATATAATGGAATAATATTCAGCCTTAAAAAAGAGGAAATTCTACAATACTCAACAAAATGAATAGACTTTGAGGAATTTATGCAAAGCAAAATAAACTGGTCACAAGTACTGAATGATATCACTTCTATGAAGTATTCAGGTTCATAAAATCAAAGAATAGAATGATGGCTGCCAGGGTTTGGAGGGAGGGGAAAGTGGGGGTGCTATCAATCAATAGTCATAAAGTTTCAGTTAAGTAAGGTGAATAAGGTCTAGAGATCTGCTCTATAATATCATTCCTATAGTCAACAGTAGTGTATCGTGCAATTAAAATTTAAGAGGGTAAATCTCACATTGCGTGTCCTTACCATAATGATAAAAAGATACCTAGTTTATTGAAAATTTATGTGGGATAATGATTAAGAGTGGGAAAGGAAACAACATTTTATTGTTTTCCTGTGACCATTTCAATGTTTTCAGCAACACTGATTGAATCAATTCCACTTTAATCAACACCAGTCATATCACAATCACATTTCTCTGGATGATAGGCCTTCCCTGTTGGCTCAGTGGCAAAGGACCCACCTGCTAATGCAAGTGATCAAACTCCAGGGGGTTTGATCCCCCTCAAGAAGGAAATGGCAACCCACTCTGGTTTTCGTGCCTGGAAAATCCCACGGACAGAGGAGTCTGGTGGGCTACAGTTCATGGGGTTGCACAATTGGTCACAACTTAGCAACTGAGCACAAGCATGTAATGTATCTGGATAATTTATGACCTCTATTGTGTTCCACTAATATGGCTTTTTATTTTGGAAGCAGTTATAATATTTCAAGTATTTTAACTTTAAAATTTATTTTAACATTTATTAACAATAACATTTATTGTTAATAACTGTTAAAATTTATTTATTTATTTATTTTAACATTTATTAGCAATAGCTTTCTGCACAAATCATTTTATTGAAAAACTGGTAGTTAAGTTCAATTTAAAGTAGGGGTCAAGACAAAGGCTCCATCTGGGTAAATTAAACAGATTTGACTAAAGATTGGTAAAGAGCTCAGGGCCAGACATATTCTCCAGTGTTGGACAAAGGATGAAACTTTTGTGTCCCCAGAACAGATACCCGGTTGTAGATCTTAAATGTGAGTCAGGGAGGGCCAAATTAGAACTTTAGAAAGCTCAAATATCCCTTCAGGTACAGACTTACATGCAAGAGGCATAAGCACTAGAGTCCTGCCTGGACACATGCTGGGGACCCCTGTCACTGGCTGGGGCACTATTTCACCTTACACTTACATGGCGTACTGTATGATCCCCACTAGCACAAATGACGCATGAGGGCAGTCATTGTCTGTTTCATTCATTGTTTTATCCCCAGCATCAAAAACTGAGCTTGGCATAGAGTAAGAGTTCAACAAAGAAGTGCTGAATCCTGAACGGAAAGGTTTCTGGAAAAAAGCACACTCTATACTTTGTCTGGAAACAACTCTTTATCCATCACTCTCAACATCTTGTGTTCATGCTGTTTGGCTGACCTTGTAACTGTGAAAATGGAACATGGGTCAGTCTTGTCACTGGGAGTTATGCTAATCAGATCATGGATAAGGTATAAGGTCTATTGAGGATTGCCTGTATTATTCACGAGTTTCAGATTTATTTTTCTGTTATTTAGGCAAGGTTTTTTGTCTATAAGAATTTCAAAGATAATCAGATATTTTTTAAATCAACATTTGGATTATATCTTATTAAATTAATAAATTATTTTGAGAAAAGTGACACATCTATAGTTAACTGCTCAATCTAATAATAGATTGTTATTTTTTAAAACCCTATTTTATAACTTTAAGTAGCTTTATAACATGTTTTCATGTAGGTCTTGCATACATTTTGTTAAGCTTTATTTGTAAGTCCTATATATATTTTTGCCAATTGTAAATGAGAGATTTTCCTTCATTATATTTCCTTGTTGGATTTGTTGTTGTATAGAAAGATAAATACTTTCATATTAAATATTGGCTGTGGCTACATTACTGAATGTTATTAGTCATAATATTCCATTTCACTCACTTGAGTTGTACAATTATGTCATCTGCAATGATAAATATTTTTCTATTAATATCTTATTTTTTCACAACTAATTATACCACTAGTAACTAAAAAAAATTTAAATTAATTAACTAAAACTAAATATCCTTAGTCTTTTTTTTGTGTGTGTGGTGTTATTTTTTTTTAATTTTATTTTATTTTTAAACTTTACATAATTGTATTAGTTTTGCCAAATATCAAAATGAATCCATCACAGGTATACATGTGCTCCCCATCCTGAACCCTCCTCCCTCCTCCCTCCCCATACCATCCCTCTGGGTCGTCCCAGTGCACTAGCCCCAAGCATCCAGTATCGTGCACTGAACCTGGACTGGCATCTCGTTTCATATCCTTAGTCTTGACTGTGAAATTCTGGTATTTCATTATAAGACATAATGCTAAATAAACAAATATATGTATATATGTGTGTGTATATATATATATAAATACACACACACATTAAAAAACAATCCATATATCCTCATTTTACTAAAATTTTTTAATCTGAAAAAAACTAAAGAAAAATTTTAGCTAATTTATGTTTAGCATTTCTATCAATTACATGATTTTTATCTTGAATTACCATGGTGAATGATTAACAGATATCTTAAACATAGAAACACAATTGCGTGCCTGTTAGGAGGTGCTTTACTAGTGCTGCATTATAATATAGTACATTATAATATTAAATCATAATAACATATGCCTGAGTAATTTGTATTTTAATAAAGAAAGCTTCAGAAATGTTATTATTCTGTAGTTTTTATATGGGACAATGTACATATCTGTGTGAATGTATACACATGCTGGCACTGTGCCAGCTATGAAAATGCATCTGTCAAATCTCTGCCTTCAGGAGCCTAGTTAACTGATAGCCCTAGTTGCTACATTCTCAAAACCAACACAGCATTTGCTCCAGACCCCAGCCTGCAGGCCTGCAACAAATAAAGGAGAATAAAATGGCTTTGGGGGCTTCCCAGGTGGTGCAGTGGTAAAGAATTTGCCTGCCAATGCAGGAGGCACAAGAGATGGGGGTTCAACCTCTGGGTCAGGAAGATCCCCTGGAGGAAGAAATGGCAACCCGCTGTAGCATTCTTGCCAGAAAACCCCTATGGGCCTTGCTGAACTTCTTTAGAACTGTACTGAAATCTAAGACTCATCTTCCCCCATATTTTTCCTTCCTTCTCTCCTCTGTAAGGCTCAGGCATGGAAGACAGACTCATGGCTCTATCAGTTTCCTTGATTCATTTCCCATTCTGTTTCACAAGTATTTCTCCTAGCAAATCTCTTGCATGTCTAGTCCCATTTTGGTGTCCACTTTTCAGAGGATTCAGACTATCACAGTGTACCCAGAGTGGTCAGAAAAAATAGGCTGTTAGATAGATATTTGGGACTAGCTCACACTTAATAACAGACTCTAAAATGGGCTGAGTTGGCATACATAATATCATAGCCCTTCTTTTACAATGGGAACATATGGGGTCAGGTAATAATAAATGACGTTCTGGACAGAGTCTAGCTCCCAGTGGCCCATTATGTCTTCAGACGCTTAACAGTGATCATTTCCTCAGATCTCGTGTATAATTGGAATCAATAAATTTGGCAGTTGAAGTAACACCCATAACGAGTTTTTGGCCTATAGAGTAAGAACTATCATAGCAGGAAAGTTCAAGAGAAATCTTTGAAACTGAATCTCCCACTTTGCCCAAAATAAACAATTCAAACACAATATCACAGGCTGAAGAAACAGCAGACTAGTGATGTGATTAAGGACTGAAAAACAAGAGGAGCAGTCCCTACTGTGCATGTGTGCTAAGGCGCTTCAGTTGTGTCTGACTTTTTGCAACATTATGGACTGTAGCCCACCATGCTCCTCTGTTGTGGGATTCTTTAGGCAAGAATACTGAAGTGGGTTGCCATGCCCTCCACCATAGGATTTTCCTGAACCAGGGATTGAACTTGTGTCTCCTTATATCTCCTGCACTGCAGGCAGATTCTTTACCACTTGGGAAGCCCTGTTCTTCCCTTGTATCCATTCAACTCACCAATCTGACCCCTGAAGAAATTGAATGGACCCTGGAAAATGACTGCAGACTACCTCAGCCCTGGTCATAGCTGCTATGCTAGTTGTATTATCATTGCTAGAAAAGATTAATAAGATTATTGATATAGTGAATGCATTAATTTTCACTGCAATTAGAAGATAGAATTCATTCATAGGATTTCTTAGGCTTTGCCTCAGGGCTTCTTAAGTTTATGTCCTGTGTTATACTATAGTCTGAAGAGATCTAACCCGTCTGAATATTTAAGAAAATGACACACTGAATCTTTTCATCAATGATGTTATACTTATTGATAAAATGAGCAAGAGGTGGCTAGTATGCTAAAGACTTTGGTGAGATACACACACTTCAAAGGGAGATAAATCATATAAATACTTAAGACCTGTGACTTTTGTAAAGCTTTTAGAGGTCCACTTATCAGGTGCTATATCAAAATAAAAGACAAACTGCTGCATCATCAATTTCTTACCACAATGAAGGAAGTATTGCATTCTTTGGCTTATGGAAGTAACACAATTCATATCCATAGATAAACCCACCCATATATGTGGTTACAAGGAAGGCCGCAGCTTTGAGTGAGTCCCAGAAAGAAAGGATTCTGCAACAAATTTAGGATGTGGTACAAGAGGCATTATTGTTTGAGTCATACTATCCAACAGACACTATGATGTTGGCAGTGTCAAGTGGTGGGAAAAGACACCATATGGAGCTGTGGCAAGCCCCAGTGGGAATATCACAATGCAAGGCCATGGGATTCTGGAACAAGGCCATAACATCTCCAATACGGATTTATACAGCCTTTGAGAAACTGTTCTTGACATGCTAATGAGTCTTAGTAGAAATGGAATTCATGACCATAAGACAAAATATGACCATATGCCTACAGCTGCCATTATAAACTGCATTCCATTGGACTTGGAAACCACAATGTTGGGTTTGCTCAGTAGTAGTTCCTCATAAAATAGAAAGAATACAACTGGCAATGAGCCTGAGCAAGACAAGAAGGTATAAGTAAGCTGCCTGACAAGCATCCCTCTTTGGACTTGTACTTAGTGATAAGAGAATGTTATAATGAAACAGCTGAATGAGGAGGGAAAAAACTGAGCTTGTTTTACACTTGAGTCAGCTCAATATATGTTCACAAGCCCAAAATGTATGTGAGTGGATTACAGACACAATTAGGGATATTCTTGAAAATGTTGGAGAGAATTCTCCCCAACGAGTAAAGCTGATCCAATGCACCGGGTCATCAACTTAAGGCAAAAGTAAAGCAAAAATGGTTTGAATGAGAATTCATGGGCTCTCAGGAACTACTTTATATAGGATTTTTTTAATGAGTTAATAAATTTTTCCACAAATTTTGATATTATAAACACTGTGCACATGTATATAATATTGTTTGAATTATCCATTTTTCAACTTTAATCTTTCTTAGTTAAGTATATTGAACTCATGTGAGAAATTAACTTCTCTGATATCAAAATGGTCACTATTCTTTACTTTTGTTATTTTGTTTCTTGGGGGTGGCAGTTTAGTCGCTAAGTGGTGTCCAACCCTTGCAATCTACCAAGCACCTCTGTTGATGGGATTCTCCAGGCAAGAATACTGGAGGTGGCTCTGAGTTCATTTCATAATATTTCTCTTACAAATGACATCAAGTTGAGATTTTCATTGAGATATGGGCCTAAAATAATTTCCTTTTAATCATAAATTTTAGTTCACTCACAGTTATTTATATGATGTATTTCATCTTAGCCCTAATAAATTGGTTTATAATAGAATGACTGCATTTAATGAGATTTTTATTTTTATCTTTTATTAAATGTTACCACACTTCCTTCTTCTGAAGGTTTTTGTAGATATAGTAACTGTCACAGTCTAGCTTGTCAATGCTGCTGTACAGAAGTCTAAGGTTAATGTGTACTCTCCCCCTTTGTAGGTGATGTGATATTTTGCCTGAATGATCATTTCATTTCTTTTTTGAGATACAGTAATTTTCCATGTTATATACATAAATTATGTGTAATCATTTCTCTTTGAGTGCATTTAATTTTGCAAGGAAAAAGACTGGTGGATCCAGAGTTATATCTGAGTTCAGAAAGCACCATGGTTTCACAGCTAAGACCCTTAAATACTGATTTCTGTGTGTTGCTTTAAACTTTACTTCTTGCCTATCTATAACCTCCTGGCCCCACAATTCCTCAGGTTTCTGAAGCTCTTCCTATACATGAATATTTTCAGTATCCTTCAGAAGTTACTCAGTTTTGTTTGTTTTATTTTCTTTCTGCTTCAGACCAGATTGAACTGGGTTTCTGTTACCTACAGATAAAAGAATGCTGATAGTTTCCAAAGTAGACAGTATAGACATTTGGAAGCAACAAAGTTGAAAATTAAATCATCTTAGGCTCTCTTTCAGAACAGTGGAACAAAAGAGACTCAGATCTTTGAATGATGGCACGCTTGCATGTTTGTTTGCAGTATTATATCCTAAGCACTCAATGAAACCTTAAGGTCTTACACAGAAACTGTACTTGAAGAAAATTAGTAAAGTGATAAAGTTCCTAAGCCTCACTCACCCTCAATTATGCAGTATGTGAAGAAAAGGAGGGAATAAAGTCATATTTAACTCACAGCACACACATAAGAATTAGAAGCAATGCATGCAGAATATTTGGTTCAATGCACTGTATCTTATACAGAGAAAATAAGTAATATTGATTAGTAGTAGTATTAAAGTATGATTAAATTTGAATCACAGTTTCTTAGTGAGGGGTGATAATTTCTTAAACTTCTTAAATATAATTAAATGGAAAGTCATCTAAGAAAAAACTGTAAGAAATGTTGATGAGCTGAAAAACAAGCTTTGTAGATGATATGAAATTCAAATTTAGGATATTTAATATTTGTTCTTGATAATTACTTCTAATACAGTATTTTTGAGGAAACATGTAGATGCCATTGTAGAATTGAACTCTCAGAATCACCATGGTATTTTAGAAAAATAACAACTGTGGACTTTGCATAAAACCCGAGATGCAATGAACCTGAAATGGAACCTGTTGGCAGGTACCTGACTCCTACCTGAGATTTCTCATATCAGGGGCACTAGGATGATTGATAGTTAACGCACTAAGTCCATGTAGAATTTTCAATTTCATTATAAATGAGTAAACACACAAAAAAAGAAGTTGATGGAATTTACCTATTAATCTCAAGTTGAAAAGTAAATGTCAAAATTTGTATAAGGCAGGGGTTGGGGGGAGGGAGGATTCTATTGTTTTTCGAATGAGTTAAAAAAATGATAAAATCCATTATTTTGATGAGTCTCCCAACCTAATCAAAAAAGGATTCACAAGGTAATTCTTCCCACTCTCGCAGTCCCATCCATCCAAAAAGTCATTTGTAATCCAGCCTAATATGGATGTATGCTCCAAAAATGTTATACGATTAATGAGAAATTATATTCTCTAGTAGTATTGTCTAATTCTCCATAACTCATTATTAACACTAGCAGCTGATCGATACAAGTGTTTCAGAAATGCAGGATTTCAGCCAGTGCAGGTTTACCTGTACTTGCATTGCTTTATTTATTCTGATAGAATATCCATACATCAAAACATTTTTCTAATCCTATTTCTCATTATATTTGCTTGTTTGCCTTCTTTCTCATAAAGATGCGTTGAATTGTAAATTAAAATGTTGACTCTGTCTAAAAGTAATTCAAGATGAAATTCAAAGGAGGTATTGGTGGTCCAGAGCAGAAGGAACTATGGGAAGCCTGTACTGGCAAATACTATGTGGTATGCTAGAATGAAAACCCCAAAGCATAAGCCTAGCTCAGAGGGCCTAGGGTCTGTTATAAATGATAAATGATAAAAATGACAGCAAACTTTTTGAGAAAATTATATCACAAAAACCTGAATGGCTCCCGCTGGTACAAGTATTAGTTAAAGCCAAAAAACATACACAGAACAATACATTATTCTTAAAGCCCTCTGATGGTTTTAAACACAACACAGAACATAACAAAAATATACTATCCTCATCATTGACTCCCTTCCCATTGTGCTTTGGAAATGACTTTCCAATGGAGGGTTCCCTGACAGTGTAGTAGAAGCATATTAAAGGGCTTCCCTGATGGTCCAGTGGCTGAGATGCTGCACTCCTAATGCTCAGGGCCCAGGTCTGATCACTGGTCTGAGAACTAGATTCCATGTGTCACAATTAAGAGTTCCTAAGCCGTAACTAAGAGTTCAGATGGCTCAACTAAGATCCAGAGCAGCAAAACAAATTATTTCTTTATAAAGAAGCCTGTTTAACCATGAACAGAAGACTAAACTATTCATTGTTAGTTTTAATTCTTGGTCTTTTTCTGAAAGAATGGGTCAATCAACAACTAAGATATATTATTTTTAATTGCACTCATTAAAATATATCTTTCACATTCACTGCCTAAATATATAAACTTAAAAGATGAAACATTTTTATTGAAACAAAATTTATTTTGAAACTTCTCTTTTTAGGTTCAGTTCAGTTCAGTCTCTCAGTCATGTCCAACTCTGAGACCCAATGAACCACAGCACGCCAGGTCTCCCTGTCCATCACCAACTCCCAGAGTTCACCTAAACACATGTCCATGGAGTTGGTAATGCCATCCAATCATCTCATCCTCTGTCATCCCCTTCTACTCCTGTCCTCACTCTTTCCCAGCATCAGGGTCTTTTCCAATGAGTCAGCTCTTCACATCAGGTGGCCAAAGTATTCGAGTTTCAGCTTCAATATCAGTCCTTCCAATGAACACCCAGGAATGATCTTTAGGATGGACTGGTTGGATCTCCTTGCAGTCCAAGGAATTCTCAAAGGGTCTTCTCCAACACCACAGTTCAAAAGCATCAATTCTTTGGTGCTCAGCTTTTTTTATAGTCGAACTCTCACATCCATACGTGACCACTGGAAAAACCATAGCCTTGACTAGACAGACTTTGTTGGCAAAGTGATATCTCTGTTTTTACTATGCTGTCTAGGTTGATCATAACTTTCTTTCCAAGGATTAAGCGTCTTTTAATTTCATGGCTTCAGTCACCATCTGCAGTGATTTTGGAGCCCAGAAAAATAAAGCCAGCCACTGTTTCCACTGTTTCCCCATCTATTTCCCATGAAGTGATGGGACCAGATGCTATGATCTTAGTTTCCTGAATGTTGAGCTTTAAGCCAACTTTTTCACTCTCCTCTTACATTTTCATCAAGAGGCCCTTTAGTTCTTATCTTTCTGCCATAAAGGCGGTGTCATCTGTATGTCTGACGTTATTGATATTTCTCCCGGCAATCTTGATTCCAGCTTGTGCTTCATCCAGCCCAGCGTTTCTCATGATGTACTCTGCATATAAGTTAAATAAGCAAGGTGACAATATATAGCCTTGACGTACTCCTTTTCCTATTTGGAACCAGTCTGTTGTTCTATGTCCAGTTCTAACTTTGCTTCCTGACCTGCATACAGGTTTCTCAAGAGGCATGTTAGGTGGTCTGGTATTCCTATCTCTTTCAGAATTTTCCACAGTTCATTGTGATCCACACAGTCAAAGATTTTGACATAGTCAATAACACAGAACTAGATGTTTTTCTGGAACTTTCTTGCTTTTTCAATGATCCAGCGGATGTTGGCAATTTGATCTCTGGTTCCTCTGCCCTTTCTAAAACCGGCTTGAACATCTGGAAGTTCACGGTTCACGTATTGCTGAAGCCTGGCTTGGAGAATTTTGAGCATTACTTTACTAGTGTGTGAAATGAGTGCAATTGTGCAGTAGTTTGAGCATTCTTTGGCATTGCCTTTCTTTGGGATTGGAATCAAAACTGGCCTTTTGCAGTCCTGTTTATATATTAACTTTTACCTGCAAATAATTATCCATAAGTTGGTGGATCCTGTATTCTCAAAATATTTCTAATTCAAATTTCTTGTTATTATTTTATTCAGAAAATTTTAAAATATATAATGGCTCAAGGACATAATTCTTGAAATAATAATAAATCATATTATTATTAAAGAAACAATGCAGTATAAACAATATATAATGAAAAACTACAGTAAATGTACATTTCATAAGAATGAATACTTCGTTTACAAAGTAATCCAGACTCCCATCTTGTTTGCTGTTATCTGGTGGGTGTATGTCTATATATGTGTGTGTGCATGGTAAGGCACTTCAGTCATGTCCAGCTTTTTGCAACCTTATGGACCATAGCCCACCAGGTTCCTCCGTCCATGGGATACACCAGGCAAGAATACTAGACTCAGTTGCCTTGCCCTCATTCAGGGGATCTTCCTGACCCAGGGATTGAACCCACATCTCCTGTGACTCCTGCATTGCAGGCATGCTCATTATTGTTGAGCAATTGCGGAAGCCCATGTCTATCTATCTATCTGTCTTTCGGTGTGTCTATGTATGTATTTATATATATATATATATATATATATATATATATACACACACACACACACACACACACACACATATGGGTTTTCCAGGTAGCTCAGATGATAAAGAATCTATCTTCATTGCTGGAGAACCATGTTTTATCCCTGGGTCAGGAAGATCCCCTGGAGAAGGGAATGGTAACCCACTCCAGTATTCTTGCCTGTAGAATTTCATGGACAGAAGAGCCTGGCAGGCTACGGTCCATGGGGTCACAAATAGCTAGCCAGGACTGAGTGACTAATACACACACACACACACACACACAGAAGTATGCATGTATGTATGTATGTATGTATGTATAGGCTTCCCTGGTGGCTCAGTGATAAAGAATTGGCCTGCAATGCAAGAGACATGGGCAACGTAGGAAACAAGGGTTTGATCCCCAGGTTGGTAAGATACCCCAGAAAAGGAAGTAGCAACCCATTCCAATCTTCTTGTTTGGGAAATCCAATGGATAGAGGAGCCTGGTAGGCTACAGTCCATGGTGTCGAAAAGAATCAGACACAACTTTGCAACTAAACAACAACAACTATATACACACATACACACACACACACACACGTGTGTGTGTGTATATGTGTGTATATCTATGTACATACACACATATACATGCATACATATATATATTTATGTGTGTGCTCTGTCACTTCAGTTGTGTCTGACTCTCTGCAACCCTAAGGACTGAAGCCCACCAGCCTCCTCTGTCATAGGATTCTCCAGGCAAGAATACTGAAGTGGGTTGCCAGGCCCTCCTCCAGGGCATCTTCCCAACCCAGGGACTGAACCCGCATCATCTGTTGTGTTTCCTGCATTGCAGGCATATTCTTTAACACTGAGCCACTGGTTTTATTTTTTTTACTATATTTACTACAGATTTTTTAATTTACTACATTATTTTACTACACACAATATTTTCCTTCTTTATTAAAATAATGTGAAATCTGTAGCAGATATAAGGATATTTTTCCTCAACATGAATTTGTTTTCCTAAATTGTGGTTACCCAAATAAGTTATAAAACATTGGGAACATTAAATATTTAATTTTATATAAGTTCAGAAAGAAAAATATGTAAATTCAAAATAAGGAAATATGTGCAAAATTTAATACATACCTCAACATACAATAAAATTCTTACTATGATATTTCACACACACACACACACACACACACACACACAAAGTAGCTTTCCTAAAGCATAATGATCCCTGGTGGCTCAGTTAGTAAAGAATCCGCCTGCAATGCTGGATACCTGGGTTTGATCCCTGGGTCAGGAAGATCCCCTGGAGATGGAAATGGTAACCAACTCCAGTATTCTTGCCTGAAGAATCCAAGGCAAGAATGGAGAAACTTGTTGGGCTACAGTCTATGGGGTCACAAGAGTCAGATGTGACTCAGTGACTAAATCAACAAAGCACAGCAAGACTGGTTTGAGATCATCAGTTCAGTTCAGTCGCTCGGTCATGTCCAACTCTTTGTGACCCCATGGACTGCAGCGCGCCAGGCCTCCCTGCTCATCACCAACTCCTGGAGCTTAAACTCATGTCCATTGAGTCAGTGATGCCATCCAACCATCTCATCCTCTGTCGTCCCCTTCTCCTCCTGCCCTCAATCTTTCCCAGCATCAGGGTCTTTTCCAATGAGTCAGTTCTTTGCATCAGGTGGCCAAAGTATTGGAGTTTCAGCTTCAGCATCAGTCCTTCCAATGAATATTCAGGATTGATTTCCTTTAGGATGGACTGGTTGGATCTCCTTGCAGTCCAAGGAACTCTCAAGAGTCTTCTCCAACACCACAGTTCAAAAGCATCAATTCTTCGGTGCTCAGACTTCTTTATAGTCCAGCTCACATCCATACATGACTACTGGAAAAAACCAAAGCTTTGACTAGGCGGACCTTTGTTTGAGATCATATGCCTCAGTCAATTATATATGTATAACATAGATGTACTTATCTATGAGATTAAAATATAAATTTTCACATTTTATTATGATAATTAAATCTCCTCAGGGAAGAACTACCTTTATTGAAATTCATACAATAATAACATATATTTAGATATACAGATATATATATATGTATAAACTTATATTAAACTTATAGATTTTATTTATAGATAACTATCTTATAGAAATGCTGACTTAATCAAATAAGAGCCATAAAGTAGCTAGCATACTACAAGTTCTCAAAAAAAATGTGAATTCTACAACCTTCTGTCATATAAATTTGTTTTGTTATGGAAAAGTTTTTAAATTAAAATTATGATTTTATTCAAATATAATATACAGTTTCATTTTTTCAGTTTCATTCTCATTATGTTTTATGTCTCCTTTCTCATTAAGTAAAACAAATAACAATTGAGAAAAAATAAATGTCAAGAATAGAACATAAAATTGTGTGAACAACAGGGGAAAGATTTTTTTTTTTTTAATTGTAGCTAAGCAAGAGATAAAAAATAAACTCCCAGTTAAGAAATGTGTTTTATATGTCTACTGAGTATGCAGATTTGACAGGTTCTTCCATTTAATCATGAAGTAATCTCTCAACAGATTTCCTCAAAGACTTCTAGTTTATATCATTAAGATTGAATTATAAGAGAAAGGGTGGGGGAGTATCAGTGTATTCCAGAAAAATCTTGAACTGTTTCTTTACATGAGGCTAATTTCATCACTGTGGCCTCACATACAGAATTTGTTCTTTGTAACAATTCAAGACAAGTATATAGAATAGCCAAATAATAGGAACAAATGTACTAGGGAAGATAAGTAAGAGAACACAGGATTGCATGCCAAGAAGGCATGACAGCAAGGACCCTAAGTAGTTTCTGTGTGGGTTGCTGACTTGGGATGATGTGGGCCGTCACAGAACATGTGCTAAGGAGATGTCAACACATGATCTGGATGTCAACACGCGAACTGGATTTTCATGACAATAAGTGTTTTCTCATCATGCTCTCACCTTTGGCTTAGCTAGAAGCCTCTGTGAATATTTGTTTCACAGCTTTTTAGTAAGAATTACAGAATATGTATCAAAGTAGAGGAAATAAAAAAATCAGCTAAGCATCAGATCCTCACTTAAGATCTTAAATCATCCAACAGAAAACTTCTCTGATCAGTCTGTTGGCAAAATTTAATACCTTGTATCTAATGCCACTTCCCTTTTTCCCTTTCATGAAGTTATTCCCTGAGTCCTTTGCTGCTTTTTAAAATAATATATCTTGTATTCATTCCTGCCCCTGCAGTTTTACTAACCCCAGTCCTGTCTAGCCCATCACTATATCAGACCTAAAGACCTACCCATCTTCCTTCTCATTGTAGCCACCCCTCTTTAATCCCCAATCCAGTGCTACCAGTTCCTAAGTCTTTGGAGAATTATTTGTGAAAACCACTTTATTTTTCAGCTTTTCCCACTTATTCAAAAATTGCCTTGGGGCAGTCAGTTATTGTGCATTCGGTAACTTACCAGCTACCAAAAATAGCCTGCTACTGTCTTATTTCCTTCTCTTCCCTTCTAATTATTCATTCACCATATACTTATTTTGTACATATTATTTTCAACACATTATTCACATATAGTTCTTAGTGTTAAAGTGTTAACTCATGTAAAGAAGTTAAGGAAGTCATATAAATCACTTTGATTCAAATTTTAGAAGTGATATCAACCTGATACTGTTTACAGAAAAAAAAATGTACTAAATGAATTTACAATAGGGAAATGACTTCTGGTAGAGGGCATCAGGGAAAATTTTGCAGAAAATGTGGCATTTGAGCTGGACCATAAAATCAGATAGGATTCATATCTGCTCTCGTCTACCTGCCTCCATGGAACTTGCATACGGCATCTGAAGCCCTTTGTACGAGCATAACAGATATGGACACATTTTTCTTTTTTGGACCAAACCCACATAGTTTCAAATTTTACCTCTGTTACTAGATAATGATCACAGACGTATCACCTAATCTCTCAGTGCCTGCATTTCTTTTCCTGTAAGCTGAAGATAAGTATATTTACCTGACAGTATTACCGTATGTATTAGAGTGGTTGAATTGAAGTGAAGTGAAGTTGCTCAGTCATGTCCGACTCTGCGACCCCATGATTTTCCAGGCAAGAGTACTAGAGTAGGCTGCCATTTCTTTCTCCAGAAGATCTTCCTGACCCAGGGATCGAACCTGGGTCTCCTGCGTTGTAGGCAGACATTTTACCATCTGAGCCACAAAGGAAGCCCTATAAGAGTGGTTAATATACATAAAAGTACTTAGAATAAGGCCTGATATATAGTTAGCTTTCATTACAACACTAGATATCATTTGCATTCAAAATTCTGTGACCTATTACATTTCATTCTTGGTTCTTTTTCAAAGCTTCTATCTCTAACTCAACACTCTCCCTTTGTTCTGATATAATCTGGCCATGTCGTCCCTCTTAGCCACTTCTCCCCTTGCTTTTCCCACAGTTTTAGGCTCCAGAAATATTTGCAGCCACAAGCAGTATTCTATGTCGTAAATTGTTTTCGGGGTCCTGCTGCTCCCTGGGCCTGAAATGGCTTTCTGCCTTTGCAGTCTGTCAGTGGCTCTCAGGGATGCACACCACATTCTGGTTTAATGCTTACTAAATAATAAAGCTGTTTTCTTTTTCTACTGCCTTTGTGGAGAGGTTCTCTGGGTTGGGAGAAGAGTTTAAGTTCATTGCCCCAACAGTATCTCTATGTTCAATTTTCCCCTTTTCATATGGACATATAGGATTAGGGCCCATTCTAACCACAGTACCTTAATTTAAATTTTCAATAACCCGATTTCCAAGTAAGGTCACATTGTGAGATAATGGGTAGTAGAGCCTCAACATAAGATGTGGGTGGTGGAAGGGGAATATAATTCAATCCATAACAAAGAGAATAATTAATTTTTCCCAAGTACAACTGTGTGTTGGTCACTCAGTTGTGTCCAACTCTTTGCAGCCCCACAGACTGTAGCCCACCAGGCTTCTCTGTCCATGGAATTCTCCAGGCAAGAATACTGGAGTGGATTGCCATTCCCTTCTCCAGAGAACTTCCCAACCCAGGGATTGAACCCTGGTCTCCTGCCTCGCAAGCAGCCAGGTCTCCTCCTCGCAGGCAGATTCTTTACCATTTGAGCTACAGGGAAGACTCAAGTGCAATTAGTAAGTGATAAAAATCAGAGTATATGAACCATGTACGTCTCATGCTTTTAAGCACCATGCATACTTATTCCAAGTGCTTCTCCACTCTGTAGAAATCCAAAAGCAAAATGACTACATTTCGCATAATGGCAGACTCACTCAAAATAAACTGCAACTCCAGGCTTAAGCATCCCTAATTGGTATTTTGCTTAAGAAGTGTTATTCTTCTCTCATTCTTTTACTCTCAGACCCAGAAAGAGCTCTATCATCAATAGAAGCAGCTTCAAACACAAAAAGATTTTTAGATCTTTAACATGAATTTAAAATGACATCACATGAAAGCATTTTAAACAACAGCAAATAAGTTTTTTTTTCTTTTCATAAAAATAACCAGCTGGTAAATCATGTGATTATAAATGCAATTGTTACTAGACTCTAAAAGGAGGAAGGAAACAAAGGCAATGAGCTCTCTGTTTCTCAGTCACAGCCTCTGTTTCAAGTCCCATGATCTCTTTTCTCTTCTTCAATTTTTAAAAATTCTGCATACTCTTTCATTATAGCATCTCTGCCCTACGAAACCATCTGAACATGAATTATTTCTTATTCTTAATAGGACTTCCAAATGAAAAAATGTGTTTATGGCTTTTATTGTTGCATTTCATCTATTCTCAGGCCAAATTTCACTGCTGGTTTCTTCTTTATTGGTGCAAGAGAAGTTTATTGCATAATTCATAGCCCATTAATGATCTGGCAACCGACAAAACTCTTAAGGCCCTGCAAAAATAGCCATGTCCACTGAAAAGAGAGATGAACTGCACATGGATGCTGTGAGCAACTGTGCAGGGCACCAGGTAGATCTAGGAGGGACATGCTTAAGCCAAGAAACTGAATTTGCAATACCATCTTTCTTCAGAGAGAATTTTCTCTTATTTCCTCACTTAGAGTAATCCAAGAAGCATTAATATTCCTCATGTATTACATAAACACAGAAATATTTACTTGATTATTAATAAATCACTGTTTAGGCAAAAACATAAACTTTCTATTTCTGTCTTTGGAAATAAAGTAACGAGTATGCTCCAATTAATTCTGTGATTGGATAGAGTATTATATATGATATGGCATCAGTAAAGCCCATCTACTGTTTCATATATTTTTTCCTATCCAGTGATCAAATAGCTTCATGAGGCAGACTTTATATGTTTCAATTTTTAGTCGTTTCTTATGGGCCCTCCTAAGTATTTCATTTTTCATAGAAATGAATATAATGATTCTGCTGGCTTTCAATAATATTCTTCCTACCTGAGCAAGTTTATCCTGGTTTAGAAGATACTGCTTGCATGAAATATTGGACAATCAGTCTCAGATCACACTCTGTACCACCAGTTCTTACCCTGCTTCTGCAGTAATTTTCTCCAGCTGTGTTGCGATACAGGTAATACAGCAAGCATTTATAAAATATTTGAAATCTTTCTTTTTTAGTCAAAGTCATGTTCAGAGTTCTCTCCAAGTCAACTCTGGGGACCTTTGACACACTGTGTACTTTCTAAAATAACATGAAAGTTCTGGGGCTTTTAAAAAGTAAGTTGGAGAACTTCAATAGAAAAAAAAAGGAAGAAAGAAAGCTGATAGTCTCAATTACATTCAGACACTTATATAAGCCATACATACAAGGCTTGAAAAGAAAAAAGTCGTGGAATAATGTCTGAAACTTTTTTTTTTTTTTCTAAGTGGGGGCAAGACTTTTACCTATAAGTAACCTTTCTCTTTCATGTCTTTAGTTTTACTTTGTCAGTATCTTCCTTCTCCATGTCTGTCATGAAAGCATTATATGCATCTGGTCTTCCCAGTTGGCACTGGTGGTAAAGAACCTACCTACCAATGCAGGAGACATAAGAGATGCAGGTTTGATTCCCTAGGTCGGGAGGATTTCCCTTGGGTTGGGCATGGTAATCCACTTCAGTATTGTTGCCTGGAGAATCCCATAGACAAAGGAGCCTAGCGGGCTACAATCCATAGCGTCACAAATAATCGGACACGATCTGAAGAAACTTAGGTTGCACACATGTCCCTGTATTACTTCTCAAGGCTTATGTCACGCATGTCAGTTCAAGAAGCTTGTATCTATGGCCCCAAGAAGATGTGGTACATGTATACAATGGAATATCACAGTCATAAAAAAAAAAAAAAAAAGTAATGTCATTTGCCACAACATGGATGGACCTAGAGATTGGCAACCTGAGTGAAGTATATCAGAAAAAGAAAGACAAATATCACATGATATCACTTATACACAGACACAAACAAACAGACAAAAAAGATACAAATGAACTCATTTTAAAAACAGAAACAGACTCACAGGCTTAGAGAACAAATTTATGGTTACCAGGGGGTACGAATGAGGGTAAGGAATAGTTAGGGAGCTTGTGAATGACATGTACACACTGCTATATTTAAAATGGATAAACAAGGACCTACTGTATAGCACAGGGAACTCTGCTCAGTATTATATAACAATCTAAATGGGAAAGGTATTTTACAAAAAAGATACATGTGTATGTATAACTGACTCACCCTGCTGTACACCTGAAAATAACAGAACATTATTAATCAATTATAATCTATATTTGGGCTTCCCTGGTGACTCAGATGGTAAAGAATCTGCCTGCAATCCAGGAGACCCGGGTTTGATCCCTGGGTCGGGAAGATACCCTAAGAAGGGAAAGGCTACCCACTCCAATATTCCTGCCTGGAGAATCCCATGGACAGAGGAGCCTGGAAGGCTGCAGTCCATGGGGTTGCAAAAAACTCAGACATGACTGAGCGACTAAGCACAACTATAATCCAATAGAGAATAAAAAGTTAAAAATTAATAATAACTGCTTGGAAACACCTGAGTTATCTTTTGTGGTATATAACACAATGGAATATTTTTCATTGATAAAAAGAAATGAACTATCAACCATGAACAGACATGTAAGAAACTTAAGTGTGTATTTCTAAGTGGACGTAGTCAGTCTATAAAGGCTACTCTGTGATTTCAACTATATGATGTTTAGGAAGTGGGAAAACTAAAGAAACAAGAAAAAGATCAATGGTTGTCATGGCTTGGGGAGGGAGCAGAGGAAGCAAGAAATGAATGGGTGAGGCACAGAGGACTTTTAGGCTAGTGAAACTATTCTAAATGATCCTATAATGGTGAACACATGACAGGGTGCATTTGTCAAACCTGTAGAGTAGTGAGACACAAAGAGTGAATTGTAATATAAGCTATGGCCTTTATTAATAATAATATGTCAATATTGGTTCATCAATCATAACAAAAGTACTATGCTAATGCAAGATATTAATGATAGGAATTGTATATGTGTAGGAGGGGTATATGGAAACTCTGTATCATCTGCTCAATTTTTCTATAAACCTTGTTGTTGTTCACTTGCTAAGTCATGTCCAACTCTTTGCAACCCCGAGAAATGCATCATGCCAATTTTCCCTGCCCTTCACACTCTCCTGGAGTTGGTTCCAACTCATGTTCGTAGAGTTGGTGATGCCATTCAACTGTCTCATCTTTTGTTTCCCCCTTGTCCTCCGCCCTCAGTTTTTCCCAGCATCAGAGTCTTCTCCGATGAGTTGGTTCCTCACGTCATGTGGCCAAAGGATTGGAGATTCAGCTTCAGTATTAATCCTTTGATCTCCTTGCTGTCCAAGGGATTCTCAAGAGTCTTTGGTGCTGGCACCACGGTTTGAAAGCATCAATTCTTCAGCGTTCAGAATTCTTTATGGTCCAACTCTCACATCCATAAGTAACTACTGGAAAAACCATAGATTTGACTATATGCACCTTTGTCAGCAAAGTGATGTCTCTGCTTTTTCATACACTTTCTAGGTTTGTCATAGCTTTTCTTCCCAGAAGGGCTTCCCTGGTGGCTCAGATGGTAAAGTGTCTGCCTGCAATGTGGGAGACCTGGGTTCGATCCCTCAGTCAGAAAGATCCCCTGAAGGATATGGCAATTCACTCCAGTACTCTTGCCTGGAAAATTCCATGGATAGAGGAGCCTATAGTCCATGAGGTCACAAAGAGTCGGACATGACTAAGCAACTTCACTTTCACTTTTCTTCCAAGAAGCAAGTGTCTTTTAATTTCATGACTACAGTCACTGTCCGCAGTGATTTTGGAGCCCAAGAATATAAAATCTGTCACTGTTTCCACATTTTCCCAATCTACTTGCCATGAAGTGACTGGACTGGATGCCATAACCTTTATATTTTGAATGCTGAGTTTCAAGACACCTTTTTCTCTCACCGCTTTTACCCTCATCAAGAGGCTCTTTAGTTCCTCTTTGCTCTCTCCCATCAGAGTGGTGTCATCTGCATATGTGAGGCTATTGATATTTCTCCTCACAATCTTGATTCCAGTTTGTGATTCATCCAGCCCAGGATTTTGTATGATGTACTCTGCATGTAAGTTAAATAAGCAAAGTGACAGTAGACAGCCCTGACACACTCCTTTCCTGATTTTGAACCAGTCCATTGCTGTATGTCTGGTTCTAACTGTTGTTTCTTGACCTGCATACAGGTTTCTCAGGAGACAGGTAAGATGGTCTGCTATTCCCATCTCTTTAAGAATTTTTGGGAGTTTGTTGTGGTCCACACAGTCAAAGCCTTTAGCACAGTCAATGAAGCAGAAGTAGCTGTTTTTCTGGAATTCCCTTGATTCTGTAACCCAAAACTATCTTAAAAAGTAAATTCTATTCATTAAAAACAGCAATGATAAAATAGAAGTCTGTATCCATAGCAGGTTAATTTCCTTATATCACCTAAATAGAGACTACTTATTTTTTTCCTTCAGCTATTTATTGTAGGAATCTACCTGCCAACCTGCTGTTGCTGTTGTCTAGTCACAAAGTTGTGTCTAACTCTTTTGTGACCAAGAGGACTGTAGTCTGCCAGGCTCCTCTGTTCATGGCATTTCCCAGACAAGAATACTGGAGTGGGTTGCCGTTTCCTTCACCAGGGGACCTTCCCAACCCAGAGATCAAACCTGTGTGTCCTGTTTGGCAGGTGGATTCTTTACCACTTAGCCACCTGGAAAGCCCCAAATACCACCTAGAATCTCTTCCTTTTGCTTGACAAACTTTTAAATCCTTCAGTACTTAAAAAGAGTATCATCTTCTCCACATCAATAGATTCCTTCTCTGTATTCCTACAGAATAGATTGTAAGATAGAAGGAAATCTGGTGGATACCGGAGGACACTACCCTCATTTTATTTGAAAAAATTCTGAGCTGTTTCCTTGACTCATTCATTCTTTTGACTCATAATTTTAAAAAGCTTCCAAATCCCTTGAGAATCCTTCAGCAAAAAAAAAAGAGCAATATTTGTAATTATACTGTTAACTCTTAAAAGTCAAAAAGTAGTACTTATGCTGCTTTTATATGGAATACTCATTGGAAGGACTGATGCTGAAGCTCCAGTATTTTGGTCATCTGATGCAAGCAGCTGACTCATTAGAAAAGTCCCTGATGCTGGGAAAGATTGAGGATAGAAGGAGAAGAGGCCATCAGAAAGTGAGATGGCTGGATGACATCACTGAGGCAATGGACATGAACTTGGGCAAATTTTGGGAGATGGTGAGGGACAGGGAGGTCTGGTGTTGCAAAAGAGTCAGACACAACTTAGTGACAAAAAAACAATAACCCCTTATATTCATAGGGGCTAAATTTTAGAAACATCTTAATAATGAGCCATTTTCCATGTTTGCCAATTGCCTTGGAACAAAACTTATGGATTTTGACAATCTTTCCCTTTGATTGCAATTAATTACCTAAGATATATTATACAGATTGCTAATGGGCCCACTTTCTTGCTCCTCTAGTATGATTGCATGCCAAGGTGAAAGTGAGCAGAGTACTGACTCATTCCGAGCAACTTATCCCTGACAGGGGTAGGCTATTGGAAAGTTTCATAGTCCAAAAGAGGTTAAGTGTAAGTACTTCAAAATCAGTCTAGACGTGGTACAAATCTTGGTTCAGGAGTTTACTTACACATCCAGGCACTTCACTCTCTCATCATGTATTTTCCAAGTCATTTAGTTGAAATAATGATAGCAAACTCCAGGGTTGTTATGAAGATTAAATGATATCATAGAAATTGTTCAATTAGTTTACTGGCATAATAAGAATATTTGTTCAATAAATAGGGGGTATTCTGTTTTCTACTGAGAAAATAAAGAAGCCAATACTGCACATTGAAACAAAAATAGCAAAGGTGAATACCTTTAGCTAGTGGAGGACAAATCAAGTCACAATAAGGCTATAGAAGTAGATATAGAGGTGTGCAGAGTGCAAATTTCCATTAAAACTGGAAGCTATGCAACATATAGCTTAGAAATACTTCATGATTAGGTTTAAAAAATTATTGAGTATAGTTTGATATAATGATTTCTTGATTTTTTTTATAATCACACAGAATAACAAACAATCACACTGTACAACCTAAAGACTGTTTCAGTTCAGTTCAGTTCAGTTCAGTCACTCAGTCACGTCTGACTCTTTGTGACTCCATGAATCACAGCACTCCAGGCCTCCCTGTCCATCATCAACTCCCGGAGTTCACCCAAACTCATGTGCATCGAGTTGGTGATGCCATCCAGCCATCTCATCCTCTGTCATGCCCTTCTCCTCCTGCCCCCAACCCCTCCCAGAATCAGGGTCTTTTCGAATGAGTCAACTCTTCACATCAGGTTGGCCAAAGTATAGGAGTTTCGGCCTCAGCATCAGTCCCTCCAATGAACACCCAGGACTGGTCTCTTTTAGAATCGACTGGTTGGATCTCCTTGCAGTCCAAGGGACTCTCAAGAATCTTATCCAACACCACAGATCAAAAGCATCAATTCCTCCATGCTCAGCTTTCTTCACAGTCCAACTCTCACATCCATACATGACCACTGGAAAAACCATAGCCTTGACTAGACGGACCTTTGTTGGCAAAGTAATGTCTCTGCTTTTTAATATGCTGTCTAGGTTTGTCATAACTTTCCTTCCAAGGAGTAAACGTCTTTTAATTTCATGGCTACAATCACCATCTGCAGTGATTTTGGAGCCCAGACAAATAAAGTCTGACACTGTTTCCACTGTTTCCCCATCTATTTCCCATGAAATGATGGGACCAGATGCCATGATCTTCGTTTTCTGATTGTTGAGCTTTAAGCCAACTTTTCACTCTCCTCTTTCACTTTCATCAAGAGGCTTTTTATTTCCTCTTCACTTTCTGCCATAAGGGTGGTGTCATCTGCATATCTGAGGTTATTGATATTTCTCCTGTCAATCTTGATTCCAGCCTATACTTCTTCCAGCCCAGCATTTCTCATGATGTACTCTGCATAGAAGTTAAATAAGCAGGGTGACTATATACCGCCTTGACGTACTCCTTTTCATATTTGGAAGCAATACGACCTAAAACCTAAGACTGTTAGAGCCTGTTTTCTCACCGTAATTTCGGTTTCTTCTTTCAGGAGTCCAAGGTGACAACAGACAGCCCCATGATTAGGGCACATAGAATTATGTGCGTATATGTTCTAATAATTGTATGCTTACATATTTTTAAAGTAAAAGTGTTAACTTCCTGATATCATCAGTTTAAGAAGCTACATGCGTTTAACCAAAACCAAAACATATTACCAGTAAGCATGCCCTTAGGTAAGAATTCTCTAATCAACTCCTTTTGGAAGGAATAGGTAGAAAGGAATAGCAGGTTTCATATAAGAGTTTTCTTTTATACTCAGCCAAGTATTTAGTAAACCTGAGATAATCTATAATGAATGATGACTGTAGAGTTTATGATAGGTATATATAACATATAAGTAATGGAATACGCCCAATATCATCAAGACCCTTAAAAACATATGTGACAAATACATTAAAATGTGCTTTTGTGCCTTTAAATCATATTCTGCATCCCACTGAGATGATCATAGGAACACTGAAATAGATTCAAAGCTGAAGGACTGCTTAAAAACCCTGGAGGGATTATGCTAGGTCACTTCAGTCATGTTCGACTATTGTGACCCCATGGACCATAATAGTCCATGGAAACCGCCAGGCTCCACTGTCCATGGGATCAGGCAACAGTACTGGAGTGAGTTGCTATTTCCTTCTCCAGGGCATCTTCCCAACCCAGGAATAGAACCCAAATCTCCTGCATTGCAAGCAGACTTATCCATTGCAGGCAGATTCTCTACTGACTGAGCTACAGGGAAGGCCCACTAACTCTATTGTTATGCAAATAGATGGAAAACTTTCACCCTGCATCATGTTAACATGCAACCTATGTTATAAGAACCAGTATTACAATTAAAAATGAAACACTAAAGTGATACTATCATGATTATATACCATTTTCTATAATTTCTCATCAGTGCAGTAGCATATGAAATGTAAATAATATAAATCAACAAAAAGTAAAAGAATGCAAGAATTATCAGGCAAATTAATCAAAGACTACAGTCTTCCAAGGGCTCCCCAAATGGCACTAGTGGTAAAGAACTCAATTACCAATACAAGAGATACAAGAGAAGCTGGTTCAGTCCGTGGGTCATAAAGATTCCCTTGGAGAAGGCATGGCAACCCAGTCCAGTATTCTTGCCTGGAGAATCCCATGGACAGAGGAGTGTGGTGGGCTACAGTTCAAAGGGAGTTAAAGTTAACTTGAAGTTCACAAGAGTCAAACACAACGTAGTGACTAAACCACCATCCAGTGCTAGCTGTTATTATTGTTTTATTACACACAAATACACACACAATCACATCCAAAAGAAAAACATGATAGTATTGTGAAGTAATAAATATGAATAAATAAATAAAGAGCCGAGACATGGTAAAGCCAGCAATGTGACTGAACAGGTCCAACAGAAGTTCCTCTTACTATGCTAGGGCTTCAGATGTGGCTCTACACTCTCAGTCAATCCAGAAAAGAAACATTCCTTACACAACTCCTACTACCCACAAGATAAAAGTTAAAAGTTGCTCTGATGTAGCCTTATTTTTTAACCAAAAATCAATCAGGGATTTCTGCCATGAACATGCATTCTGTGCCATAAACCCTTTCATCTACTTTCCTTTTAACACCAGGCTCCTCACATATGCCCTCTCTGTTAAACACTGATTACGAGGTACTTTTTGTCGAACGACAAGGTTATTTTTCCTGGTGGAGTCAAGTGTTTTCCATTTATATTACTTTCACTTATTCTCCATCAGCCCTGCTGACCCACCACAGAGAACCAGCGGAGCTCCTCATTGAACTTGGTGTAAAGTCCAATCCCTGTGCCTGGCACAGGAAACCCAACTTGCAGCTCTTTTTCTCCATTGTGACAGCATCCTGTGTGTGGACCATTAAGAACTGCTGACCATCCTCCTGATATTTTATTTTATTTTATTTTTTTCTCCTGATATTTTATATTCACTTCCTGCTTGATACCTTTACAAATGCTTTAAAAATTTTTTGTTTTTGTTTTGTTATCAGAAATGTATCTGCTCCCTGATCCAACTAGCTCTGTCATATTAACCCCTCATAAATCAAGTTCCTTCCTCTGAAAGGTCTTCTGACTTTTTCCAGCTGAGGAAGACATGGTTTTTCTCCCTCCCACAGTCCCTCTATAGACAGCTTTTACCCTGCAGGTGGTACATAGTCATCACTTATGTGACACTCCAACAATACTATGTGCTCTGTGTGGGTTAATTTCTGTGTTTCATTTATCACTGCTTTGAAACCCACATGGCCAGCCTACTCAATATTTGTCAAAGTAATTACTGAGTGAGTAATTGAGTCTGTGAGAGCCTGGAAAGTGAATGAAAGATGGTGTATGAACAAATGAATGCATTTCTCTTCCTGATTTGCCCCCAGTAAATTCTCTATTATTTGATAGATAGTCTGTATTGACATTGTATATTTGGAGTTCAATGCTGGTGGCTCAGACAGTTGGCTCAGTTAGGTGGCTGCAGAATTTGTCTGCAATGAAGGACACCTGGGTTCAATCCCTGGGTTGGGAAGATCCCCTAGAAAAGGGAATGGTAACCCACTCCAGTATTCTTGCTTGGAGAATTCCATGGACAGAGGAGCCTGGTGGGCTACAATCCATGAGGTTGCAAAGAGTCGGACATGACTGAATGACTAACACTTTCAATTTCATTTGGAGGTCAAGTAAATTTTCTTTAAATTTTAAAGACACTTGAGTACATCAGGTAAAAAATCTAGGACAAAAGTCCCCCTCCCTACTGTAAATGAGCTAATGGTAGGGATATTTAATGGTGAGGCATTTGAGATAATGGGATTTTAAAGAGTCAGTTCTATAGTGCTTAATCTGAACAATGTAATTAGTTTTGGATGTTGGAAAGTAAATTATGAAGAAAACATTTTATTAGTCATGAATAAATTGCAAATCATTTCTTTGTTGCTTAAAAATTTACTAAAAACCCCTAGATATTTTTGAAATATGGAATTTGATTTAACTGCCAGACATTAATGAGATTAAATAGTTCACTAAAAGTGGCAGCTTTTAATTGGCACAATTTCATTTCAGTAATGCCAATGTTTTCTCTAAATTATTTAATAATGGACTTTAATTCCCACTGAACAGCTTCTACTTAAATGAATTTGGAACACTACCATTTTGATGGTTGAAAATGTTAACTTTTTATACAAAACTATACACCTGGCCAATTGAATTATTATACGTATACATTAGAGCAAGGTCCATGATGATTTCCTAAATGCATTTAGAAAAATAACTACTAGATATCCAAATAGTGTATATCTTACTCCTCAGTTTAGATAAAAGGCAAGTATTTAGTAATTTTAAGTTGATTTAGATACTGAAGGTATGACTGGTGCTGAAGAAATGTTGATACTTTGATTGGAGAAATCAGAAGAGCAATCAAAATGATATAAAAGAAACAAACAGTTAACACTTTTTGAACTAGTAGTAAATACTTGGTAAAAACTATGTAATACTTGGTAAATACTTGGTAAAAGTCTAATAAAACTTTTATTAGATTTGGACAGATTGAAAAGTCTGGGTGAAAACTATCTTTATATAGTGTAATCACCTAAAACCCCTATGTAAATAGTTACTTAGTATATTTCCCTCATCTTTTGAGACATACCTATTTCAAAAATTTTGAGACATACCTATTTCAAAAATTCTCTTTTCCCATAAACATTAATATTATAACAATTAGAAAATGAATCTCAATTTTGAATACAGATAATTCATTTTTGCCACTAATTCACTCTTTCCTCCAAATGCATTTCAATTTGTTAGTATCTAAGTCACTCTATCGGAGGAGGCAATGGCACCCCACTCCAGTACTCTTGCCTGGAAAATTCCATGGACAGAGGAGCCTGGAAGGCTGAAGTCCATGGGATCGCTGAGGGTCGGACACGACTGAGCGACTTCACTTTCACTTTTCACTTTCATGCATTGGAGAAGGAAATGGCAACCCACTCCACTGTTCTTGCCTGGAGGATCCCAGGGACAGGGGAGCCTGGTGAGCTGCCGTCTATGGAGTCACACAGAGTCAGACATGACTGAAGCAACTTAGCAGCAGCAAGTCACTCTATATCATCTCTTGAAGCTATTGACTTCTCTCCAACCCAACTTGAACCTGCCAACCTGAGTCATCAACTCTCCTGCAAAGCACCATTTAACAGTTTCTTATATTTATTCTTGAGCTTCTCTAACACACTGTCTACTAAAAAAACAGAGAAACTTAAAAAATATTTAAATAAGTGAATGTCACTTATCTGCTCAATAACTTCACTGAATTTTCACTGCTGTTAGGGGAATATCCAAAATCTTTTTTATACCCTCCCATACCTGAGGATTCTGACACTTACCTACATCTCCCACCTCAATTAGATGCCACGTTCCCTCTCATATCTGTTGCCCCAGCAATGTTTCCTCAGTTCCTTAAGATCTTATGAGCTTTCCTATCAAAGAGTTTTGCCTGCTTTTGCCTAGAATTTTCCTCCCACTCTGTCCTTTACTTGCTAACTCATTAACTTTCAGGCCTCACCTTAAATGTCACTTCTTCAGAGACTTCCAGTCTTCTTCATATATCTATATTTTGCATTTCTCTTTTACCAATGCATCTCACTTTAACAACTTCTTACATGTCTGTCTCCTGCATAAGATGTAAAAGTATGTGATGACAGAAGTCACGTCTATCTTGTTCAGCATTTTATCTCTTCTCTATAATTAGGCCCTAACAAAATACAGAGTGGGCATACTCAGCTTTATCTTTGAGCAGGACTGGATCAAACATCAGCTCACCGACTGCATTGAAATAGTTTGCACTGGAATATGATTGTGCTGAATCTAAATCCAAGGTCAAGTCAAGCAGAGGAGGCCAGAAGTTTAAGTTAGTGGGTGCTTCACAGGAGTCAGTCTAAAACAGACAAAGGCATTAATGATCCACATGCCCCAACAGCTTGAGTTAAAAAAAATAAAACAGAATAAAAGAGAATAAAATAATTTTAAGATAAAAATAATTCAGGATAAAAGTGGTAATCAAAATTTCATGTGTTGAAGTACAAAAAGAAAAACTTAGGTGTTACCTGACACAACTTCCCCTGCAAAAAAGGAAATATTCTATCCCATTTCCCTCCCTTTTTATGCTTCTAATGATGTTTGACCTTAAAAATCTGTGTTGATAAAACCCCTAGGTACTGGGCCTCATGAAAACACAGGAGTCCCTGGATACTTGGAGAAAATGACAGAGGCTAGTTGGACAGAAGTCCTCCTGGGCCAGTACTCCCTGGCAAGGTCAATTGCAAACCTCATTTCTTGCTCATCTCCATATTTTACTCTCCCATTTCTTGTCACTTTCATCTTATTTCCCCTCTCATTATGCATTGCTCCTGCCTACTTCTCCATCTCTCTTCTTTATATTGTCCTTTTCCATGAGGTTGAATTTTCTTTAATGAAAGTAAGTTCTTTAATAGAGAAGTGGCTTTTATTTCCATCTTACGAGGTTTCAAAACAGACAAGATACAGGAGAAAAAATAGTGAATTAAGGGCAGAAAAATATGCGGAAGAAATCTGATCCTGTGTACTCTCCTGTATTCCTTTGTAAATTAGATTCTAGGAAAGAATGGTGATGGGTGAGTGGCAGACAGCACAGCCAGAAGGGGATCTGGAAGTGAAATATTCCTAAACAGCTTTTTTGTATTCAAGTACTATAGGCTATCACCGATCATACTGAACACACTAAATGAAAGACAGAAAAAGGAATTGAGAGATAATCTATAATTGCAGACATCATAAGATAACATATTTCTTATTATAAGTATTTAATTTGAAATCTGAATATACCACTTAGGAGAAGTCAGATTTTTCCTGTAAACAAATTACATTTGAATAGCATGAATAGCTAGTTATTGTTTTTAACATTCCACATTCGGTATCTGGCATTCATACTCCCAGAGAACTCAAGGACTGAAGAATCTTTACTGATCAGCAGAGAAAATTGCTTCACCCATCACAGAGGTGGCATCTCTAGGGAAGGAGCTGGCAGCTTTTTAACAATGCATAATATTTCATGGCATTTTAGAAGGGGTTTGAAAGCTGAGTTCTGACTGAGCTGTGGCATACTCTCCAAGCTTTGTTACATTACACTCAACTGTTAGTCTCTACCATATGGAATTTCTATTTCTCTGAACACAACTTCTTATAAATAAGGCAGCTTGTTACTCTACCCTTTTGTCAGGTGTCAGAGGCTTTGCTGTTTTATGTTTTGGAAGTATGTTCAGCTGATTCTCCCTTACAAGATGCAAGAGAAATAGAAAAATAATTTATTATGAAGAAGGGTCTCTGGACTTGGTTCTATGTTTTTAACATGTAACCTCTTCCAAATTCCTTAAGCTCTATCTCAGGTTAGTTAAAATTAGATATTACTGTTTTTATCTACTGGTGATTATCTAGGTACTCACACTAAAATCAATGCATGTTACTTATGCATTGAGAAAAACCTTTTATTCAACAGATTTTCACTAATGGAGCCATAATCTTCCAAGAATTGGGAAAACAGTTGTAAACAGAATTATATGCTTATCCTCCTGGACTCTATATTAAAGTGAGGGCAGACAGTAAAACAAACAAATAAGGTATCAGAATAAGAGAATAAGGAGTTTATATAAAGTGGTCCAGGTTGTATCTCTGCCAAAATGATGTTTTAGCAGAGACCTAAAGGCAATTAAGACTGTAGTCAGGTTAGTAACTAGGGAAAAGGTGTTCAGTGTAAGGAATAGAAAGGAGAAATGGCAACCAACTCCAGTATTCTTGCCTGGAGAAGCCTGTAGACAGAGGACCCTGGTAGGCTGCCGTCTCTGGGGTTGCACAGAGTCGTACACGACTGAAGTGACTTAGCATTCTTAGCCAAAGAGAGCAAAAAGGAGAATAACAGAAGATTAAGTTAGAGAAGTAGTTAAGGGCTGGTCAATATAAAGCTTGTTGTCCATGGAAGGGTTTGGATAAGGCACAGGAAGAGCAGAGTCTCATTGTCATTTTTTTTTTTTTTTAATTTCTCACTGTATTGGGTCTTACTTGTGCCACATGGGATCTTTGTTGTCTCATACAAGATCTTTGTATGGCAAATTAATGGGGAAGCAATGGAAACAGTGAGAGACATTATTTTTGGGGTGCTCTAAAGTGAGGGGGACTTTCCAACCCAGAGATCGAATCCACTTCTCATGTCTCCTGTATTGGCAGACAGGCTCTTTACCAACTGCGCCACCTGGTTCAGTTCAGTTCAGTTCAGTAGCTCAGTTGTATCTGACTCTTTGCAACCCCATGGACCCCAGCACGCCAAGGATCCATGTCTATGACCAACTCCTGGAGTTTACTCAAACTCATGTCCATTGAGTCAGTGATGACATCCAACCAGCTCATCCTCTGTCGTCACCTTCTCCTCATGCCTTCAATCTTTCCCAACATCAGGGTCTTTTCAAATGAGTTAGCTCTTCGCACCAAGTGGCCAAGGTATTGGAGTTTCAGCTTCAACAATCAGTCCCTCCAATGAACATTTAGGACTGATCTCCTTTAGGACTGACTGATTGGATCTGCTTTCAATCCAAGGGACTCTCAAAGAGTCTTCTCCAACAACACAATTCAAAAGTATCAATTTTTCGGCACTCAGCTTTCTTTTTTTTTTTAATTTTATTTTTAAACTTTACAATATTGTATTGGTTTTGCCAAATATTGAAATGAATCTGCCACAGGTATACATGTGTTCCCCATCCTGAACCCTCCTCCTTCCTCCCTCCCCATACCATCCCTCTGGGTCGTCCCAGTGCACCAGCCCCAAGCATCCAGTATCGTGCATTGAACCTGGACTGGCGACTCATTTCATACATGATAGTATACATGTTTCAATGCTATTCTCCCAAATCTTTCCACCCTCTCCCTCTCCCACAGAGTCCATAAGACTGTTCTATACATCAGTGTCTCTTTTGCTGTCTTGTCTATAGGGTTATTGTTACCATCTTACTAAATTCCATATATATGTGTTAGTATACTGTATTGGTGTTTTTCTTTCTGGCTTACTTCACTCTGTATAATAGGCTCCAGTTTCATCCATCTCATTAGAACTGATTCAAATGAATTCTTTTTAATGGCTGAGTAATACTCCATTGTGTGTATGTACCACTGCTTTCTTATCCATTCATCTGCTGATGGACATCTAGGTTGCTTCTATGTCCTGGCTATTATAAACAGTGCTGCGATGAACACTGGGGTACACGTGTCTCTTTCCTTTCTGGTTTCTTCAGTGTGTATGCCCAGCAGTGGGATTGCTGAATCATAAGGCAGTTCTATTTCCAGTTTTTTGAGGAATCTCCACACTGTTCTCCATAGTGGCTGTACTAGTTTGCATTCCCACCAACAGTGTAAAAGGGTTCCCTTTTCTCCACACCCTCTCCAGCATTTATTGCTTGTAGACTTTTGGATCGCAGCCATTCTGACTGGCGTGAAATGGTACCTCATAGTGGTTTTGATTTGCATTTCTCTGATAATGAGTGATGTTGAGCATCTTTTCATGTGTTTGTTAGCCGTCTGTATGTCTTCTTTGGAGAAATGTCTATTTAGTTCTTTGGCCCATTTTTTGATTGGGTCATTGATTTTTCTGGAATTGAGGTGTAGGAGTTGCTTGTATATTTTTGAGATTAGTTGTTTGTCAGTTGCTTCATTTGCTATTATTTTCTCCCATTCTGAAGGCTGTCTTTTCACCTTGCTAATAGTTTCCTTTGTTGTGCAGAAGCTTTTAAGTTTAATTAGGTCCCATTTGTTTATTTTTGCTTTTATTTCCAATATTCTGGGAGGTGGGTCATAGAGGATCCTGCTGTGATGTATGTCAGAGAGTGTTTTGCCTATGTTCTCCTCTAGGAGTTTTATAGTTTCTGGTTTTATGATTAGATCTTTAATCCATTTTGAGTTTATTTTTGTGTATGGTGTTAGAAAGCGTTCTAGTTTCATTCTTTTACAAGTGGTTGACCAGTTTTCCCAGCACCACTTATTAAACAGATTGTCTTTTCTTCATTGTATATTCTTGCCTCCTTTGTCAAAGATAAGGTGCATGGATTTATCTCTGGGCTTCTATTTTGTTCCATTGATCTATATTTCTGTCTTTGTGCCAGTACCATACTGTCTTGATGACTGTGGCTTTGTAGTAGAGCCTGAAGTCAGGTAGGTTGATTCCTCCAGTTCCATTCTTCTTTCTCAAGATAGCTTTGGCTAATCGAGGTTTTTTGTATTTCCATACAAATACAAATTGTGAAATTATTTGTTCTAGCTCTGTGAAGAATACTGTTGGTAGCTTGATAGGGATTGCATTGAATCTATAAATTGCTTTGGGTAGTATATTCATTTTCACTGTATTGATTCTTCCAATCCATGAACATGGTATATTTCTCCATCTATTAGTGTCCTCTTTGATTTCTTTCACCAGTGTTTTATAGTTTTCTATATATAGGTCTTTAGTTTCTTTAGGTAGATATATTCCTAAGTATTTTATTCTTTCTGTTGCAATGGTGAATGGAATTGTTTCCTTAATTTCTCTTTCTGTTTTCTCATTATTAGTGTATAGGAATGCAAGGGACTTCTGTGTGTTGATTTTATATCCTGCAACTTTACTATAATCATTGATTAGTTCTAGTAATTTTCTGGTGGAGTCTTTAGGGTTTTCTATGTAGAGGATCATGTCATTTGCAAATAGTGAGAGTTTTACTTCTTCTTTTCCAACAGCTTTCTTTATAGTCCAGCTCTCACATTCATACATGACCACTGGAAAACCATAGCCTTGACTAGAATGACCTTTGTTGGAAAACTAATGTCTCTGCTTTTCAATATGCTCTCTAGGTTGGTCATAATTTTCCTTCCAAGGAGGAAGCATCTTTTAATTTCATGCCTGCAGTCACCCTCTGCAGTGGGTTTGGAGTTCAGAAAATAAAGTCAGCCACTGTTTTCATTTTTTCGCCATCTATTTGCCATGAAGTGATGGGACCTGATGCCATGATCTTAGTTTTCTGATTGTTAAGCTTTAAGCCAACTTTTTCACTCTCCTCTTTTACTTTCATCAAGATGCTTTTTAGTTCTTCTTCACTTTCTGCCATAAGGGTGGTATTATCTGCATATCTGAGGTTGATATTTCTCCTGGCAATCTTGATTCCAGCTTGTGCTTCATCCAGCCCAGCATTTCTCATGATGTACTCTGCATATAAGTTAAATAAGCAGGGTGACAATATACAGCCCTGAAACACTTCTTTCCATATTTGGAACAAGTCTGTAGCTCCGTGTCCAGTTCTAACTGTTGCTTCCTGACCTGCATACAGATTTCTCAAGAGGCAGGTCAGGTGGTCTGGTATTCCCATCTCTTTCAGAATTTTCCACAGTTTATTGTGATCCACACTGTCAAAGGCTTTGGCATAGTCAATAAAGCAGAAATAGATGTTTTTTCTGGAACTCTCTCGCTTTTTCAATTATCCAACAGATGTTGGCAATTTGATCTCTGGTTCCTCTGCCTTTTCTAAAACCAGCTTGAACATCTGGAAGTTCACGGTTCATGTATTGCTGAAGCCTGGCTTGAAGAATTTTGAGCATAACTTTACTAGCATGTGAGATGAGTGCAAATGTGCAGTAGTCTGATCATTCTTTGGCATTGCCTTTCTTTGGGAATGGAATGAAAACTGACCTTTTCCAGTCCTGTGGCCACTGCTGAGTTTTCCAAATTTGCTGACATACTGAGTGCAGTGCTTTCACAGCATCATCTTTCAGGATTTGAAATAGCTCAACTGGAATTCCATCACCTCCACTAGCTTTGTCTGTAGTGATGCTTTCTAAGGCCCACTTGACTTCACATTCCTGAATGTCTGGCTCTAGGTTAGCAATCACACCTTCATGATTATCTTGGTCATGAAGATCTTTTTTGAACAGTTCTTCTGTGTATTCTTGCCACTTCTTCTTAATATCTTCTGCTTCTGTTAGGTCCCTACAATTTCTGTCCTTTATTGAGCCCATCTTTGCATGAAATGTTCCCTTGGTATCTCTAATTTTCTTGAAGAGATTTCTAGCTTTTCCCATTCTATTATTTTCCTCTATTTCTTTGCACTGATCACTGAGGAAGGCTTTCTTATCTCTCCTTGCTATTCTTTGGAACTCTACATTCAAATGGGTATATCTTTCCTTTTCTCCTTTGCTTTTTGCTTCTCTCCTTTTCACAGCTATATGCAAGGCCTCCTCAGAAAGCCATTTTGCTTTTTTGCATTTCTTCTTCTTGGGGATGGTCTTGCTCCCTGTCTCCTGTACAATGTCAGGATCCTCCGTCCATAGTTCATCAGGCACTCTGTTTGTCAGATCTAGACCCTTAAATCTATTTCTCACTTCCACTGTATAATCAGAAGGGATTTGATTTAGGTCATACCTGAATGGTCTAGAGGTTTTACCTACTTACTTCAATTTAAGTCTGAATTTGGGAATAAGGAGTTTATGATCTGAGCCACAGTCAGCTTACAGTCTTGCTTTTGCTGACTGTACAGAGCTTCTCCATCTTTGGCTGCAAAGAATATAATCAATCTGATTTCAGTGTTGTCCATCTGGTGATGTCCATGTGTAGAGTCTTCTCTTGTGTTGTTGAAAGAGGGTGTTTGCTATGACCAGTGCGTTCTCTTGGCAAAACTCTATTAGCCTTTGCCCTGCTTCATTCTGTACTCCAAGGCCAAATTTGCCTGTTACTCCATGTGTTTCTTGACTTCCTACTTTTGCATTCCAGTCCCCTATAATGGGTGGGAGTACCTGGTAGGAGTCATTTTTGTGTCTAAGGATTTTTGATGCACATCAAGCCTGCCTATGAAGTAGTATACACAGATTTCTTTTCTAACAAATCCTGAATGGATCCAACATAAAATAGAATCAAAACATTGAACAAGCAGAACTAATGGAATCCAATCCCAAAGGAACATTTTTTTTTTCCTGGTCTTTTACCTTTGTTTGGAAAATCTCTCTTTTCCCGTCCTTGGTAAAATTACTTAGTGCTGAAAATTTAGACAATACAAAGCAATAATGTATGGGTTTGATTCTCTTCTTATATACAGACTAATCACCTAAATTTCCTTCAAAATTATAGCTACTTTGCTCCCTGCTAGGACCTACATAAAATAGAAAAATAATAAGCCAAATAAGAAAGTACATTCAGCTTATTTTTTTTCTCCTTCTGTTCCTTCACTATATCGCTAACTACGTCTCTAAATCCTCTGAAACTGAAGCATAAGGAGGGAGAGGTGTTAATTTGAGAAGGGAACATTTGTATTCGTTACTGTCATAGCTGGTTCTATATTCTCTGGTCCTGGCTTTTTCTCATGTGACACATTGCTTGGTGTTGCCCCAGTTGCTACTGACCTCTCACCTGAAGTATTCTTGGTTTAGACAATGACCTCTCACCTGTGGTATTCTTGATTTAGACCATGTCTCTCTTCCTTCTTCCTCAGCCCATCAGAGTCCAGCAATTCATGTCCAACTTTTCTATGTGGAGTTTATTTGCTCCTCTAGGCAACCCACTTGGTCAGGACCTGAAATAATTTTACTCAAGTTTGATCTCACCATTGTCCACACCATGTTTAAGCGACACAGTCACTTGTCTTTACCCCTGACATGCTCAGGTAATGTAAGACCATCCTCACCAGCCTCACCCATTTAGGTATCTCAGGTGGATGCAGACACTAATCCTGGTATTCTCTGGTCCTGCTCCTCCATTGCACAGGGCACGTGCCATGTTCTACCTCTATATACTTGGATTAAAGGAGGGGCCAATGGTGGAGACTTTCCAAAGTAGTTCTTTCTCAATCTCCAATAATCTGACACTTTATAATACCAGTTTTGGTAAAGGATCATGTAATTGATTTTCAAATATTTCCATAAAATTTTTGCATTTATTCTGGCTCTTCATTTTGCAATATCATCTTTATTTGATTTGGTTAACTCAATTAAGTGTTCTACTTTAATAACCTTTTAAAATATTATTTGTTATTTTTAAATGAATATCTCATTTTGTATCCAATAAGATATACAATTTTAATAAAATGAAGTCAAAAAATGTATAATTCTATGAATCACAGTTCTTACATATCAATTTTGGTTACAGTGACCATTTACTCTAAAATTGTTCAGCAAGAATTACTACACATATGAGTAATAGCTTCATATTTTCTTTTTGTGGACATATTAATAGCTGCTCCATGGAGTTAGCCTTTCTCTGGAATATGTTTGTGTGCTGCTTTCCACCAAGTCACAATAGAGAGTCCATGAATAAGTATACATTATCCATTTCATCCTGCTAACTTTGAACGAAATTTTGCTGCATGTGACTATGGTTCCTCACCTACTGCAAATCCTGATTAAGTCCAGAATTAGCCCAGACAACCTTTCCCTTGACTTTGCTTCTTCTAACCCTCTTATCTCCCCACCTTAGCTCCTGGCAATAACTTAGTTCAAAAGACTTTTTGAAGGAGCTCTTCTGGCTCCCAGTGCTATGGATATGTCCTTGGACCTCCAACGACCCACCCAGGCACCCCTGGAGCACTCTTGAAACTCTCCTCAGTGCCTAGGCCCATCAGTGAAGAGTGATTCAATATAAAAGGCTAATTCTTGTCATCTAATGGTAGTATTATGCATACCTGTTTCAATGGCAATATTAATTGCTACCACAAGACAAGGATCTGTTACAAATTAGCCATTTATTTGATAGTGTCCATTTGATTAAGAGATATTTATTTTTATCTTGAAAGCAGAGTGCAATTTGTAAAGTGAATCTGTTCCTTTGTTCTCTGGCTAAAATAGGGAATGGTTTCTTTCTTCCCATTCCATCAATCAAAGCATCACAAACAAAGCTCTGATGGATGGCCAGCCATGATGGATTAGAATTATGTCATTATTAGAAAATGTCCAATCATCACTTTTTCAAGTGTCTATCAATTATTGAGCCTTTGAATTTAGATATATGTTGCCAGGAAAACATCTTCCTTTCTATACCCCTCATGTAGTACCTTTTGCAGTTAACTCTTTCTTTGGTTTGTCCCTAATTGTTCTGATCTTAATACTATTGTATCAACCTAAATAATAGTTTTCACTTCTTCTAAAGACACTAATTTTGACAGTCTTCTTAGTCATACTGCTGGATTCCTCCAGCATTTCCTAACAGAGAGCAACCAAATACAACTGAAGTGAAGAGAACACTTCACCCCAGATTCAAACAATTGTCATTCACAAAAGTTGACATTTTGACTCTCATTTTACTGCTTGAGAAATAAGTCATGCATTCACTATACACAGTCTTATAATATTTTACCAAAATGTTTCTAGTCTGCAAGATACAATAAAATTCCTTGGTATTCTACCTGCCAATATTTCCCCTACTTACAAAGCAAGGCAATAAATGAACCCACTCATTGCAAAACACCCTAGTGAAAAGTAAATGAGTTGTAGAATCAAAGAGGATTGGGGAATTCCCTGGTAGTCCTGTGGTTAGGACTTCACTCTTCTGCTGCAGGGGGCACAGTTTCAAACCCTAAAACTCGGAACTAAGATCCCACAGGCTGTGTGACTGCCCCTCCTCAAAAAAAAAAAAAAAAACCAGAATCAAAGAGAATTGTTAACTTGGATGCTTTTGATGCCTTCTCTTTTGCAAGTTCTCATTCAAGGTATATTTTTTCTATTTTATTTTTCATATTTTTGATATCTGAAAATTAATATACCAAATATATATGAATGCCTAGTATGGCAGAGAAATTAGATTTAGCCCACTGCAGTTAATGTTAAGGAAAAAAATGTATTTTTTTTCTTGCAGAACTCAGTATTAATATATCCAATATTTTTAAATGTTTTCAAGCTAGGAAGTATGCACATTGTATTCCTTTGGTAAAGAGGAATGGAATGCAAATTATTGGTCTTTCTTCAGTGCCTAGAGGAAATTACAACAGAAACAAAGAAAGTTATATCCAAAGTTCCATTTAAATGGAAATTTACATTGGAAAGAGCACAGTTTTAATCTATTTTGATAGAATTTTATTTTAAAATATTAGAAGTCTTATTTTAGAATAAAGAAATACAGAAATTATAAAATAGAGTATGCGTAGGATATATTGCTTTTTATCACAATTGCAGAGGCCAATTCAATAATCTCAATGTTCAAAAGTGAAAAATAAGCCTCATTTGGAGAAATAATGTCTTATGTTTTTATTACTATTTTCAATTTTTTATTTTAAAATTAAGTTTGATTCTATATTCATGTGGAATTCTCAATCAATTTTGAAAGCAAATATCCAGTTTCATAATTGCTGAGTAATAAACAGAAGGGAAGAGAACTTATTTAATATTTTCAGTTAGTGAAATTCATTGGAAGGAACATTCTATTAAAGATGGACAGGAAGGAATGGACAGGACTATATTTTAGCTATGGATTTTTTATGAAACTATTTTCCTTGTGAAAAAAAGGCAAAATATATATATAAATGCTATGAAAAATGTAAAATGCAACCCAAATATAAAACATCTTTATGCCAGAGCTCATTTTAGTCTTTCTGGATTTTTCTAACTTTGATGATATTCATCAGAACAGTTTAGGCATTTATATTTATTAGCAAAAGTAAATAAAATTAGGGACAGGTGAAATTCAAAATGAGATACATTCAGGCCACATGGGTCTTCTCTCACCATGACAACACTATTGCATTAGCTGGTGTGGCAGACTGACTCCAGGGCAGCTGCTCTTAATCTTTGCTTCCTAGTTTACACATTCTTGTGTAATCTTTTCTTCCTGAGCATGCGTGGGACTTGTCATTCCTTCCTAGCCAATAGAACATGCAAAGGTGATGAGATGCTGATTTCTACGACTGCTTTACTATCTTAAAGGCTCTGTCTTGCTCACAAACTCTTTCAAAAGACTATTTGTAGGCTTGATGTAGTAAGGAGTCACGTTGGAAAAGCCAAATGGCAAGGAACTGTGGGTGGTCTCTGGATTGTGAGCAACTTCTAGGAGCTGAGCACAGCCTCCAACAGACAGCTAGCAAAAAGCCAGGTCAAGTGGTATATAGCTATATATATTTATAGCTATATAAAGTTAATTCTCTCAATAGTCTTTGTGAGCTTAGTAGCGGATTCTTCCTCCCTCATTTCAGATAGGAATGCAGCCTGATCACGTATTGATTGTAGTTTTCTAAAGGTCTCAGCTACTCTGTCACTAGACTCCCAACTCCCCACCTTTATAAAGAAGCTGTGAAATAATAAATGGGGGCTGTTTCAAGCTGCTAAGTTTGTGATGATTTATTAATCAGTAATTGAAAACTAATGTAGTTGGTAAAGGATTCATGATTAACCTGACCTCACCAGTGATAACTATCAGAATAGGATGTCAACCGATCTTTTGATAAATCACAGCCTGGTATTGATCTTCATCCCCTCTGAGATAGTGATCATAAGTTTAATACTTTCCACATTGCAATGAACCAGCTGGTTATATCCTAAAAATTTTTAAATCAAAAGATTAATTGTCTTTAATAGTTATCTCCATGTTGCTTCTCACTCTGTCAGAAAAATCAAACCATGCTGGATCCAAAGATATATAAAAAAACAACAAATGCTTGTATATAATATCTAGTTCTTTTATTACAACTGTCTGCTTCATCACCAAGAAGGCCTAGAATATCAGACTCTTTCGTAGCTGAAACCATTAGTTTGTGCACACGTGCTGTAAAGAGTATACTTATTAAGAGCCACTCAAAAGTTCTATTTTCTAATAGCAAAAGGCACCAACAATTTTATTTCCATTTTCCCATTCTATCTATTATTTATTCAGCATTGGAGTCTCTTCTAAATCTCTGATTTAAATGTTCCAAAGTGCAGAATGCAATAATCAATTATCTAACACCAATGGTTATCCTCCTTGCCCAGTGGGCTCTAAAGTACTGAAAGGAAATCTGTTAGGTCTTTCTTTATGTGAGGATTCTATGAGATTAAATTCTTAGCTCTAGCATTAAATGTATTAGCAAAATACATGCTTCCAATACACAGCTTCCAAAACCAGGTGAGTGAATTCCCTTCTTTTCCCAACAGGGAGACACTGAAAGGACTTTGGATCACTCAACTGGAATGTTTCTATTTAAGTATATGTAATATAATGAGCACAAAATATCCTTTTCTCTAAAAGTAAGACCTCCTACCTACCAAGACATGTGGTGCTTTCCTGAGTCACTTCTCCCTATTCTAGAGGGAACATAAACTATTTTTATATCAGAGTAAGTGTTAGAAATTGTTCAACTACTGCTTTCTACTGTTTCCCCCCCCCCCCCACCAGCTTTGTGTAGTTTTATCTTTATAAAAACTACACTATAGTCCATGGAATTCTCCAGGCCAGAATACTGGAGTGGGTAGCCTTTCCCTTCTCCAGGGGATCTTCCCAACCCAGGGATTGAACCCAGATCTCCTGCATTGCAGGCAGATTCTTTACCAGCTGAGCCACAAGGGAAGCCCAAGAATACTGGAGTGGGTAGCCTATCCCTTCTCCAGAGGATCTTCCCAACTCAGGAATCTTACCGGGGTCTCTTGCATTGCAGGCAGATTCTTTATCAACTGAGCTATCAGGGAAGCCCAGTTTTATTTCATGAATGTCCAAATAAGTACACAGTCGGAGGCTAGAGGATCACATATCCGCTCTGCAAATCTCCAGCTCTCTTTCTACCTTCTCTCCTGTTGGATACACTATGTGTTCAAGTCGGCCTGCCATTTGTCACTCTGATTTCTATGTTCTCAATTTAGGGGGACTGTGAAGCTCTGTTAAGGATCTTGCACCTTCCCCACCTCTCTCTGTAGCAGTCAGGAAACTACTTTGGGGTATTAAGGTAAATCAATCGTAGATTAACCTCATTTTTTAATCACTTTCTTGTAGATCATTGCCTGTAGTCTAATGTTGAAAAACAGTTGTTTCACATATTTAGGCCAGTTTTTTGGTTGTATCAAAGAAGTGCAATTCTAATGGTAACTAATTTTTTTTGGCCAAAAGTAGAAGTCCTCATACCTTTTTTACTCTATCCTTCACAAAATGCAGGATATCATGTATCACTTGGTGTTCTTATAGACAGCACCCATGACACACAACTGAACCCCAAAGAAGTAATGAGCTGAAGTGAGAAATTTTAACTCTGGGGAAAACAATTTGGAAGCTCAATAAAGACTAGCATACATCCTGGGTTTACATTCCGGGTTGCTACCTATTAGCTATGTGACCTTTTGCAAATTATTAAATGTTCTCCACCACACTTTTCTCACATGTCAAACATTGATAGTGATAACACTTCTCATAGGAGTGTTGAGAAGATTAAATTATTTGATACCTGCAATGTTCTTAAAGACTGACTAGTGTATACTATTCCCTGTTGGCTCAGTGGTAAAGAATCAACCTGCCAATGTAGGAAACATGGGTTCAATCCCTGGGTAGGGAAGATATCCAGCAGAAGGAAATGCCAACCTACTTACCCTGGCATTCTTGCCTGGAGAACCCCATGGACAGAGGAGCCTGGAGGGTTACAGTCCATGGGGTCACAAAAGAGTTGGACATGACTTAGCATCTAAAACAACAACAACAAGACTATAATAATTACTACTTTACTATTATAGATTGCTGCTGCTAAGTCACTTCAGTCGTGTCCGACTCTGTGCGACCCCATAGATGGCAGCCCAACAGGCTCCCCGTCCCTGGGATTCTCCAGGCAAGAACACTGGAGTGGGTTGCCATTTCCTTCTCCAGTGCAGGAAAGTGAAAAGTGAAAGTGAAGTTGCTCAGTCATGTCCGACTCTTAGCGACCCCATGGACTGCAGCCTACCAGGCTCCTCCGTCCATGGAATTTTCCAGGCAAGAGTACTGGAGTGGGGTGCCATCACCCTCTCTGCATTATAGCTTGAGGAGATGAGAAAAAAAGGTGTTGAGAAAAATGGGTGATATGACTATTTGGAGAGTAAAAGTATTGTTAATACTCCTCAATACATGTGAGCTATTATATCACCAAGGATGGGCTCTGTGGTCCTACACTAAGGCTAAAGTTCAAGACATTGTCCAGAAAGTATGCACAATTACAACAAGAGAAGAAAAACATTTCTTGATAGAAAATACAGTTAAACACAGTCAGAAAGTTTTGTGAAATGCTCTTCTCTTTAAAACAAGGAAGATCCAGGATCATCAGCATACACAGGTAAAGCTCTACTCTGACCTGAGAGCAGAGGGTGCCCATTCACCCCTGTATTTGTTTCTTCATTCAGTAAAAGGGTGATTAGCATCTGCTGCAACTTCTGTTTGAGGTCTTATCTGATACATAAGTGAAGTATGTGGTTCCTACCCTAGACAAGATAATGAAGAAGTAAGGAAGCCCTAAAACACATAATTTTGAGGCAACACTAATAGATGTCTAATCAGAGTGTAATGAAAGAACCAAAAATAATTGTCTAAGAGTACTTGTAGCCTGAATTTGAGATTAAAAGATACAGTGTTGATAGTTTATTTTAAAATATTAATTCATATTATTTTCCTACAGAAATCTCAACCAATTAATTTTTTTAAATAGAGAGGATGTTTTGATTCAATAATAGTGAATAACTAGTCATTATATACCAAGAAATGTATTTAACAGTCAACTAAAATTATTAAGTACAATAAAGGCATTTAATAATCAGCTAAATTCCCCAAATATTTAAAGATTAAAAGCAAAGACAAACAATGTTTCACCCCACTATGGACTTCCTTTGTAGATATCACTAAACTCTATGATTTCAAAAAATGAATGAGTAACTCCCTGTGATGATACTCTTTAGAAAATCCATCTTATTTCATTTGATCTAATGAGGGACTGGATACAGGTATGTACATGTAATAGAGAATAAGAAATAAAAATGATAGCTACTGTTTTAAAATATTATTATAGGCCAACAGTTCTTTTAAGTACTTAAGATCATTGCCTGCTTTTAATTTTAAGTGTTTATCTGAAGTAGCTGCTACTACTTTCCCTTTTAAGTAATAATAAAATTGAGTTTCAAGGATGATAAATAAATATAGGTTATGTGGTTCACAAGTGGTGGAACTGGCATTTCAAACCAGAGCCATGTGTCTCTAAATCCTTAGCTCTTAACACAGCATATGTTACCTCCAAACCTTAATGGCAAATTTTGCCCAAATTGCTGCACTAAGCATTGAGAAGCATGGCCCTCATAGGAATTCCTTCCCGTTCCCAAGGTATTAAGATACAGGTATAATGGAGTGGTTCAAAACAACAATTCTTTACGAGTTTCATTTAAATATCCCATAAAAATGAGTTTCTTCCACTTTATTTTCCTCTATCCTTTTTCTCCACTGAGAAGATTTAGCATTCTTTTAGAGGAAGAAAAAAAAATCAAATTACTTCAATAGACAAGATTGATGGGACCTTGGAAAAAAATAATGATTGAAATTCTCAGCTGCTCTCCAAGGTGATTAAATCCTAATTGAGGAAAGGGCCTTGTGTGAAACCCGCAGGCTATACCAAGACAGTTCTGTGGGCTCCGAAGGAGATGCAGTTGGATCTATTGCATTCAGCGATTGCTTTAGGCAGTTACATATCGAGTGGTTACAATTCAATAATAGGAAGGGCTGACATTATAATGATTTCTACTCTCCCTAATTACTCTGTGATGTTTGTTGACATGCATAAGTGATGATTCTGAAGCACCATTTAAGAGGGCACAGAGGCTCTCTCATTTGGGTGAAAGTGCTCAATTTTAGGTGAGGTGACATTCTATTTTCCTCTTAATATGTATTGTACACCCACCCTTTGAGCTTAATACCCTCAGGTTGTTATCATTACTTATCAATAGAAGATGACCATTCAGGGAAGGAATGACAAAGTTCTATTAATATTTAAGCAATAACATATCATTTGGATCCTCTCCAGAGACAAAATCTTGGGGGGAAAAATGTTCACAGGTTTTCCGGAAAAGCGTCTTCCCATTTTGCAGACTAGGAAAATGAGGTTTGAAGATATTAAATGCCTTGTCAAATACAACATAGGATATAAAGAACTAAGCTGAGTGTGCTTTGTTTTGTTAGTGCATTTGTGCTTTATTGATTTAAGAGCATGTTCTTCTCTCTTTGAGTAAAATTCATTAGCAACTTTTCCATGTAATGAGTAACGAAAAGATGCTATATTCATAACTCATTTAACAGATCTTTTTGGATGCCCACCACATACCAGTGGTACGGAAACCAAATGCTATTTCTGGGAGCTTATCATTGAGTGGTGAACAAAAACACTGAACAGGTAACTGTAAGATTTAGGAAATCGATTTAATTCTTACATATAATATGGAGAGAAATTGAGAGAGAAGCATATCTTTGTCTTTTATCAGATGCTTTTTGAGTTTGGAGATGCAGAAAGAAAAGGAGTAAATCCTTGGTAGACAATATTGCAAACTAAAGGTTTAATTAAACGATCAACTTAGGTACTAAAGAGTCTGACCTCATTTTTGATGCTTGGCTTCTGACAGCTTTCAGAACTCATACTTCCTTTATCCCTTCTTGCCCTGTATAAGAAAGTCTGGTGTTTCTTCCTATGGTACCCATAGGTAAGATCAAATCATGCAAATCCTCATCCACACGTGAGAATGTACCACCAGCCCCATCTCTTAACCACAATGCAAACCAAAGCCATTACCTCTCATGTGGCTCAAGGCACTCCAGACAAATGTGTGCACTTGCCCTTCCCTATTTTGTGTAAAATAAGCCTTTTCATGTCCTTCTGGTGCATGTGTGACATGATCTGCCTTGGTATCTGAGGCAAGTTGTGGGAAGAATATTTGATCCTACTCTCCACAATGCTGCAAGAGCAGAATGGTCGAGGAATGATTGCCATTGCCCCTAGGGCTATCTTCTCTCCTTTGACTTGCAAACTAGATCCTAGTAAGTATGCCCTTGGCGTAGCTGCCTGCTGGCTAGCCTGCACTTGGTGCCATGCTGCTGCCTGATGGTAAAACTTGGCTTTGAGCTGTGCTATGGTGCAATGGTACCCCACTCCAGTACTCTTGCCTGGAAAATCCCATGGATGGAGGAGCCTGGTAGGCTGCAGTCCATGGGGTCGCTAAGAGTCGGGCACGACTGAGTGACTTCACTTTGACTTTTCACTTTCATGCATTGGAGAAGGAAATGGCAATCCACTCCAGTGTTCTTGCCTGGAGAATCCCAGGGACGGGGAGCCTGGTGGGCTGCTGTCTCTGGGGTCACACAGAGTCGGACATGACTGAAGCGACTTAGCAGCAGCAGCAGCAGTGGTACTTTTACAAAATCCTACCAAGTCTCTGTTTTAGGTTTATGAACCCAAGTTGCAAGTTTAAAAAACTGATGATAGGCATATGAGATTGAGATTCTTTCTAAAAATGGAGCTGGGTTGTGTGTCACAGCCTATGCTTTGTGTCTTAGATACCTTGTGCTTTTATGCCAGCATAAGCCTTGATTATCATACACTCAGGAGAATGACCTTCATTCTCTAACAACTGGTTGTTTATATGAGGTATTGCTCTCCATTCTGTGAAACTCTTGGGAGATAGACCCATCCTTTGTGCCATATACAAGCACATCAGGTATTCACTCATGTGAAAAAAAGAAGTTCATAGTCCCCAAACCAGATATCCTAACTTGGATCCTAGGAAGCCCCACATGTATCTATCACTGTTGCCCATGCCTCTGTCACCAAAAAACACCCTGATCTTTAAGGTTATAGGAGAAAAGACCTATGACACTCCATGACATGACTGTTTTATCATTATCACTGTTAGAGAAGTGGAAGACATCATACCCTAACAGATATCTGTAAAATAAACCAACAAAGGCCCTGAGTTCAGCTGAGCACCATGGCTTATCAACAAGAGGTAAATTCCAACCCAGTTTAAGCCTAGGGCACCACAATCTCAATAAGACAACAATCACCATGAGGAAGGACCCTAATCCTGACAGTATTTATTTGGGACACTCTAGAGAAAGAAACACACCTACCCATATGAGTAGGGTAGAAGGGACCTCCTGAAATCTAGCTAGTAACCATATGCGTGAGCACACACACACACACACACAGAGTTGCAAAGACCTTGATACCAGGAGAGAAAACAAAAATTGAAAGAGATCTGCTATTTGATCCAACCGGAAATCCAAAGTTTACTCTATAAAATGGAGGAAAATTCCTTTGAAACCACATGCCCAGCTCATTGGGATCTCAAGTCCATGTTACAGGGAACCTTATTCTATTAACAGATTGGGAATGCAACCTCAGAGATGCTGGGCTTTATAGTTCTCACTCTAGAGCAAAGTGTCATTGAGTCCACGTGCCATACTTGAATCAACTGCTTGCTTACATGGAAATTTTTTGATTCCATTCATTCAGAGTTTGCATATATGAGTTCCCATTTTCTTCATTTTGTCCATTCAAATAGAACTTAGCTAGGCACTTTTTTTTCACATTTCGTATATGGTTTGAGAGGCAATTTTAACTCAGGCTTTTTCCTAAAAAATAAAATGTTTGTAAAAAATTGCCTTTGCTTGGGATATGGCTTATGCTGCAAGTAAGACAAAGTATTCATTCATTCTCTAATGTATATTTATTGTCTGCCTGTAGGTACTAAGCATATATATATATATATATATATATATATATATATATAGCTATGAAAGACAAAGCCTGTGTGTTCAGGAGTTTATAATTAGCTGTATTTAAAGTAGTTATCGGTTCGGTTCAGTTGTGTCCAACTCTTTGCGACCCCATGGATAGCAGGACGCCAGGCTTCCCTGTCCATCACCATCTTCTGGAACTTGCTCAAACTCATGTCCATTGAGTTGGTGGTCCTATCCAACCATCTCACCCTTTGTCATCCCCTTCTTCTCCTGCCTTAAATCTTTCCTAACATCAGAGTTTTTCCTAGTGACTTAGTTCTTTGCATCAGGTGGTGAAAGTATTGGAGCTTCAGCTTCAATATCAGTCCTTCCAATGAATATTCAGGACTGATTTCCTTTAGGGTTGACTGATTTGATCTCCTTGCTGTCCAAGGGACTCTCAAGAGTCTTGTCCAACACCACAGTTCAAAAGCATCAATTCTTCGGCACTCAGCTTTCTTCACAGTCCAACTCTCACATCCATACATGAATACTGGAAAAACCATAGCTTTGACTATATACTATCTAGTTTGGTCATAGCTTTTCTTCCGAGGAGCAAGTGTCTTTTAATTTCATGGCTGCAATCACCATCTGAAGTGATTTTGGAACCCAAAAAATAAAATCTGTCACTGTTTCCATTGTTTCCCCATCTATTTGGCATGAGATAATGGGACCGGATGCCATGATCTTAATTTTCTGAATGTCGAGCTTTAAGCAGGCTTTTTCACTCTCCTCTTTCACTTTCATCAAGAGCCTCCTTAGTTTCTCTTCACTTACAGCTATAAGGGTGATGTCATCTGCATATCTGAGGTTATTGATATTTCTCCCTGCAATCTTGATTCCAGCTTGTGTTTCATCCATCCATATAGTAAAGTAGCTATATCTGATGTGTTATTCCACCCTTAGATGTGATTAGGGCAACAAGATTGGTTCTACTAAGTTCACCCAACTGGTCCTATTTCTGCAGAGTATGCAACCCTCATAAGTTGCATCTGTGACAATCCTGTCTCTGAGTTTTGGATTTACAATCCATGCATTCATACACATGCTTCGGTACAAATATTAATTGCTTTAAATGGAGTAGGAGTATAAAAGAAGAAATTACATTTGCCTAGTCTGTCAGAAGGGACTTCATGGAGAGTTGCATATGAGGTAGACGAGTTTATCAGAAATCAATGTTACTGGAATATTATGCTGAAATGAGAGAGGAGGAGAAATTTGACTGTGGTTAGATTTTCAGTGAGTATATTATTCATTCTTTAGCATGAAAGAACAGGAACCACTGAATAATTTTGAGAAAGTAGGTAATGTAGTTTGATTTGCATATGCAAAATAACATTTTGGTGGCATATGTGGAGAATTAATTAAAAAGCAACAAAGATACTGTGATAGTCAAGCATTCCTGGAATATTTTATGTGTAGCACTCTCTATACTTATTTGTGTATATTACAGTATTAGAAGAGAAAATAGAGGCTGTAGTGATAAGTTGATACAAAAATAGTAGCATTAAATTAAAACAAGGTAAATTATTTATTCAAATTTGGGTGTAATTGGATTATATCTGTCTATAGATTTCCTTTTAATACACCAAACACTCTTTAGAAAGTAACAATTCTATAAGCTAGCTACTTTTCTCTCCATTTTATGGATGAAGAAACTGAGACTAAAGCAGCAGTTAAGTCATGTAATAAATAACAAAGCTGAAACTTGAAGTTGGCTTTATCAGATTTGATTAACATTAAATTTCTTAGTTGAACTTCTGACAGCTCACTTAATTCAGGCCTGCACTACACTCTGCTGCCAGCCAAATACTGCCACACACATGAAGTTTCATATCTAGAGATGAAAGCTTTTAGATCAAGTTCCTAATAGCTTAGCTGACAGATTTGATGGATTGATAGACTTAATAAAAAGGAGAAATGGTTAAAAAAAAAACCACACACACATAATTACCACCCATTGTTCAGGCATTCATTGATTATTGTGCATGATTTATTTTCTTTTTGAGATAAGAACAATTAAATGCATAGAGAATATAGAAATAAGGCCTATAAATACGTCTATGCTTGGTTCGATGAATTTTGTTAAAAATTAAAAAAAAAATCAAGCTAGAAATTCAGAGAAAAAACAATCAGTACATGTGAAGTCTGATTTCACATTGACATTGGTAAATACTTTGATATTGAGTACTTTTCACTTGCTTCGAATCACTACTCTAGAGACCAAGTAAACACTTTTGGAAATATGGTGAAATATCAATATACACCTCTATTCTTTGGTAGACTATGTTTTTGTTTTGAGATTGAGGCAGCCCGTTGGGAAACTTTCTTTTAAAAATTAGGCACTATAAATTCTTCACTTGTATCTTCTCTTATTCCTGTCAGCAGCATGATTTTATCAGTTAGAAAAATGATAAGTGGACCGCTATTGAGTTCAACAAGAATTCACACAGAGCTACTGGATGTTAGCAGTGTTTTATAAATTATTTTTAGGAGTATTCTAACATCCATAATCCCAAGAAATATATAAATTAATTTTATTCTGCACAAGAAAGGTATGTAGTAAAGGAGGTGCTTTTCTCTCATATGATAACTTGCAGGACTCTATTTGATGATATATAAACAGGTGACATTTGGCTGCCATCGAAAGATTTATCTAGTAATATATTAGGGATTAATAATCTTTTACTCTTATAAAGGAAAGCGTTGCCTAGGAAACAGAGGGATGGGACTCATGCTGAGGATACAAATTAGTGTTTCTATAGTATTCACAGAATAATCATGAAAACAACAAAGATGTATGGAGTATGCATTATAGGCGATATAATAACAATGTTCTATGGTTATATAGTGAGAAGGCTTTTTTAAAAGTGAATACGTTAATTTCTCTTGGGAACTTACCTTGTAATTCAAACATGAAAAATGGGTGTCACTCATTCTGTCACTTACCCTTTCTGGCCCTAGGCAATCTTGACTTATCAAAGACAGTCTACCTGAGCCCTGACTAAGCCACCTAAACCACTTCAACACTGTAATTCTTCTTGGCCTCAAATGAATCTATGAGTTAGACTACAAGTTGAATCTATGAGCCAATCCTGGTGACTATGTTAAAGATAAGCGGGAAAGAATAAGAGACCTATATTTGAGGGGGTATCTATTTTGTAAAACATAGACGTTGAGTTTGGATAAAGGAAAAGGAATACATTCTAGATGTAGTTGGGACACAAGTAAACAGAGGCAGGAGAAAACTGGCTTAATTCAATATCATCATTTAGCTAGTCAACAATCAAAGCAAAATATAAACTGGTGAGCTTACAGCTCAAGTTCAAATAAAAACACCATTGCCTAATATTTAACTCAGTTTCCTGAACGATGCTTCAGGGAACATTAGCATTGTGGAATGTTCCATAATAAGAGCTATTAATCAATTAAGCTAAGGGAATCATGCATATTACTTACTTAAACATTCATTTAATAATTACTGAGCACTTATTTGGTTCTAAGTACCTTTTCAGATACTGAAGATCTAACAGTAGAAAAATTAAAATTCTTAATTTACGTATGTTGAAAATAAAACATATTTTTAATTCATATGTGTGTGTGTGTGTGTGATGTTTCAGATGATGATAAATGCTATTTTTTTTTTCCCTCCAATTTTATTTTATTTTTAAACTTTACATAATTGTATTAGTTTTGCCAAATATCAAAATGAATCCGCCACAGGTATACATGTGTTCCCCATCCCGAACCCTCCTCCCTCCTCCCTCCCCATACCATCCCTCTGGGCCGTCCCAGTGCACCAGCCCCAAGCATCCAGCATCATGCATCGAACCTGGACTGGCAACTCATTTCCCACATGATACTTTACATGTTTCATTGCCATTCTCCCAAATCTTCCCACCCTCTCCCTCTCCCACAGAGTCCATAAGACCGTTCTATACATCAGTGTCTCTTTTGCTGTCTCGTACACCGGGTTATTGTTACCATCTTTCTAAATTCCATATATATGCGTTAGTATACTGTATTTATGTTTTTCCTTCTGGCTTACTTCACTCTGTATAATAGGCTCCAGTTTCATCCACCTCATTAGAACTGATTCAAATGTATTCTTTTTAATGGCTGAATAATACTCCATTGTGTATATGTACCACAGCTTTCTTATCCATTCATCTGCTGATGGACATCGGATAAATGCTATTTTAAAAAAGCAGGTGAGATTGATGAAATTTTTAGTTTAATAAAAGACATTTAAGAAAAGATCTTTTTCAGAAGGTGATATATGAGTTTAGACTTGAAAGAAATATGAAAGCAAAATGTAGATATCTAAGGAGAGGGTGTATCAGACAGAAGGTAGACCAGTAAAACTCTGATTTGTGAGAGAGCTTGGAGTAATCAAGGCACCATAAGGATGTCACAGAAAGAGTGATGAGATTAACAAGGCTGGGTCAAGTGGGAGATTTAAGTCATTTTTGCTAATCAATTTGGGAAGACAATGGAGGGTTTTGAGCAAAGGAAAAAAAAATGAGATCTGATATATGTTTTAAATTGGACAATAGAAGCCATGTGGAGAATATACAATGAAAGCAGAAACATGTGAAGCAGGGAACTAGTTTGGAGATTATTTTAATATTATAGGCAAGAAACTCTGTGGTTTAAATCAAGGTGTTTAGAATAATGAGGTAGAATGTTCAGCTTTTGGATATTTCTTGATGAAAGAATCATCAGATTTTCTAGTATATTATTTGTGGGGTTCAAAAGGAACAGAAGAGTCAACAAAAACTCCAAGTTCACTGGCCTGGATGAGCAGAAGAATTCACGTATGATGGTAAAAAGCACTTTGCAGTCAAAGTGCCCGCTAACCTTAGAGTTTTCCCTTACTAAATGGAATTCTGGACAAGCCATCTGAGTTCTCTTATGCCTCACTCTTCCCATCGATAAAATGAGCGTGGTAACAGTAACTACCTCATGGGGTTATTATGGATAGTAAATGAGTTAATAGTTAATAAATCACTTAGAATAGTGTCTAGAAGATAGCATGCCCCCTCTAAGTGTTTATTGAAATATAACTTAAAGAAGAAGCAGTTCTGAGGTGAAGAAAGTCAAGGATTTAGTTTAAGATAGCTATGAGATATTTAAGGGAAGAAGATGTACAAGTAGATGGTTATATTAATCTAAGTCTTCCAGGTATTAATTTGACAGTTATCAGTGTACAGATGTTATACAAGCTAGGAGCTTGGACAAGATCCCCTAAGGAGTGAGAGCAGATAAGTAAGATGATAGAGCAGTGCATTCCGAACCATCCCAACTCTAGAGATCACAGACTTTAGGTCTGGGAAGAAAGGAAATAACAGGGTGGCAGAGAAGAAACAAAATAAAATTTGGAAGCTAAGCAAATAAAATATTTCTAGAAAACAATAATGCATTTACATTTTTAAAAAGACATTTTACAGGTACAGTACCTATTCATATTAAAACTCTTAAAAATAGGAATTGATTGTCACTACCTTTGAACTCTATGACAAAATGTATTAATATGTATATCAGTCTAAGAACCAGAATCTTACATAACAAGGTGACAATAGATTTTATTTATATGTTTCCCATTTAAAATAGGAAACATAAAAACAAAACATTCAAACATAAACTTAAATGTCCAAAACTTATAAAGCCATAAGACATTTCTGAAAGACATATACATTGACTTGAAAAAATAAATAATAGGAAGACTGAACATCATAAAGATATTGGTTCTATGTTAATCAGTAAACTTAAGCAAATTCTAATTTTTCAATTTTGTTGTTGATGCATTATAGTTTTGAAACAAAATTTATTGTAAAATTAATTTGGAATAAACCAAACTAAGAAAACTATACAGAAAACTATAAGACAGTAATGAAAGAAATCAAAGACAATATAAACAGATGAAGGGATATTCCATGCCCCTGGGTTGGAAGAATCAATATTGTGAAAATGGCCATACTACCAAAAGCAATCTATAGATTCAGTGCAATCCCTATCAAATTACCAATGGCATTTTTCACAAAAGTAGAACAAAAATTTTCACAATTCATATGGAAATACAAAAGGCCCCAAATAGCCAAAGCAATCTTGAGGAAAAAAATGGAGATGGAGGAACCAACTTACCTGATTTCAGACTACACTACAAATCTACAGTCATCAAGACAGTATGGTACTGGCACAAAAGCAGAAATATAGACTAATAGAACAGAATAGAAAGCCCGGAGATAAAACCACACACATATGGGCACCTTATCTTTGACAAAGGAGGAAAGAATATACAATGGGAAAAATATAGTCTCTTCAATAAATGGTGCTGGAAGAACTGGACAACTACATGCAAAATAATGAAATTAGAATACTTCCTAACACCATACACAAAGATAAACTTAAAATGGATTAAAGGCTGAAATGTAAGACCAGAAACTATAAAACTCTTAGAAGAAAACATAGGCAGAACACTGTATGACATAATCATAGCAAGAGCCTTTATGACCTACCTCCTAAAATAATGGAAATAAAAACAAAAATAAATAAATGGGACCCAATTAAACTTAAAGGGCTTCCCAGTAGCTGGTAAAGAATTCACCTACAGTGCAGGAGATCCCAGTTCAATTCCTGGATCAGGAAGATCTGCTGGAGAAGGGATAGGCTACCCACAGGAGTATTCTGGGTGTCCGTGGTGGCTCAGTTGGTTAAGAATCCTCCTGCAATGCGGGAGACCTGGGTTCAATCCCTGGGTTGGGAAGATTCCCTGGAGAAGGGAACACCTACCTACTCCAGTATTCTGGCCTGAAGAATTCCATGGACTGTATAGTCCATCAGTTCAGTTCAGTTCAGTTCAGTCACTCAGTCGTGTCCGACTCTTTGCGACCCCATGGACTGTAGCATGCCAGGCCTCCCTGTCCGTCATCAACTCCCATAGTTTACTCAAACTCATGTCTGTTGAGTCGGTAATGCCATCCAATCATCTCATCCTCTGTCATCCCCTTCTCCTCCTGCCCTCAATCTTTCCCAGCATCAGGGTCTTTTCAAATGACTCAGCTCTTCGTATCAGGTGGCCAAAGTACTGGAGTTTCAGCTTCAACATCAGTCCTCCCAAAAAACATTCAGGACTGATTTCCTTTAGGATGGACTGGTTGGATCTCCTTGCAGTACAAGGGACTCTCAAGAATCTTCTCCGACACCACAGTTCAAAAGCATCAATTCTTCGGCGCTCAGCCTTCTTTATAGTCCAACATCCATACATGACTCCTGGAAAAACCATAGCCTTGACTAGATGGATCTTTGTTGGAAAAGTAATGTCTCTGCTTTTTTAACATGCTGTTTAGGTGGGTCATAACTTTTCTTCCATGGAGTAAGCGTCTTTGAATTCCATGGCTGAAGTCACCATCTACAGTGATTTTGGACCCCTTCAAAATAAAGTCTGTCACTGTTTCTGCTGTTTCCCCATCTATTTGCCATGAAGTGATGGGACCAGAAGCCCTGATCTTAGTTTTCTGAATGTTGAGTTTTAAGCCAACTTTTTGACTCTCGTCTTTCAGTTTCATCAAGAAGCTCTTTATTTCTTCTTCCCTTTCTACCAAAAGGGTGGTGTCATCTGCATATCTGAGGTTCTTGATATTTCTCCCAGCAATCTTGATTCCCTCTTGTGCTTCCTCCAGCCCAGTGTTTCTTATGATGTACTCTGCATATAAGTTAAATGGGGTCGCAAACTCGGACATGACTGAGCAACTTTCACTTTTCAATTAAATTTAAAAGCTTTTACTCAACAAAAGAAACTAAACCAGGTGAAAAGACAACCCTCAGAATAGGAGAAAATAATAGCAAAGGAAACAACTGACAAAGAATTAATTTCCAAAACCTACAAGCAGTTCATACAACTCAATACCAGAAAATCAAATAACCTAATCAAAAATTGGGCAAAAGACCTAAACAGACATTTCTCCAAAGAAGACATACAGATGGCTAATAAACATATGAAGAGATGCTCAATATCACTCATTGTTAGAGAAATGCATATCAAACCTACAGTGAGATATCTCTTCACCCCAGATTCACCCCAGACAGAATGGCCGTAAGCAAAAACTCCACAAAAAACAAGTGCTGGAGAGGGTGTGGAGAAAGGGGAACTCTCCTACACTGATGGTGGGAATGTAAATTGATACAGCCACTACGAAAGACAGTATGGAGATTTCTTTAAAAACTAGGGATAAAACTACCATATTGACACATATATATGGAATCTAGAAGGATGGTACAGATGAATCTGTTCACAGGGCAGTAATGGAGACGCAGACATAGAGAACAGACTAATGGGTAAGGGTTGGGGAGAAAAGGGAGTGGGTGAGATAAATGGAGAGAGTAGCATGGAGGTGTATACACTAACATATGTAAATAGCCAGTGGCAATTTACTATATGACTCAGGGAACTCAAACTGGAGCTCTGTAATTACCTAGAGGGGTGGGAGGTGGGAGAGAGATTCAAGAGGGAGGAGACATATGAACAAGTACCATTAATTCTCGCTGATGTATGACAGAAATCAAACCAATATTGTAAACCAATTGTCAATCAGTTAAAAATGAATATTAAAAATAAATGAAATTAATTTGGAAAGCAAACAAGAAGTTAAAAAAAACAACACTGGGAAATAAATCCCTGCTTTGATAGTGGTATAGCCCACTAAACATTGACACATGCTATAAAACCTCTGTAATTAAAAAAAAAAAAAAGTCTGGTATCAATAGAGACAATTGTATAGATCAGAATAGATAATCCAGAAATAGTCTAACTGCAAATGAAATTCCAAACACAATAATGGCAGCATCTCAAATCTCAAGAGAAAATTACTCTTTTTGAAAGGAAGTGTTGATGAAAATGAATGTCTTTATAGGAAAAAAACAATGAGTGGATTAATTAAAATTTACAAACTCTAAATGCATTAGAGGATTGAATGTAAAGAAGTGAAGTTATACAGGTAGTAGAAGAAAAAATGTTCATCTTTACAATTTGGGAGCAGAGAAAATCTTACTAACTATGACACAAAGCCCCAAATCAACAAAACATTTTAATTTAACTTAATTACATAAAATTTTAAAGACAATAAATGCTAACAACAATACAGAAATAAATACTTCATAGAAAACAGAAGTGCAAATGGACCTTAACCTTTAGAAATGGATGAAAAGGCTTTCATGATAAGAAAACTGTTCAGCCTTCTCATAATAAAACTGCAACTAAAACTCATGGAAATATTTATCTACTATCAGATTGGAAACACCTACAAGTTTGACAGCATATTTTTTTGGTAAGACTGTGGGAGGGCAAACACCCTCAGATCTAGCTGATTTGGCAATACCTACTGAAATGAACACACACATTTTATCTGTGGAGCCTACATTCTACTTTCAAAGATCTATCTAAAAAACACACTGGCAAAAATAAAAACATATATATGTGCAAGACTAATTATCGTGGCACGGTTTGTCAACTTCAAATGTTGAATAATTGTATGTTCACAGTACAGAATGCTACATAACTTTAAAAACGCTTCCCTGGTGGCTCAGCCATAATGAATCCACTGGCAGTGCAGGAGACACAGGAGATGAGCATTGGATCCCTGGGTGGGGAAGATCCCCTGGAGGAGGGCATGGCAACCCGCCCCAGTATTCTTTACAAGCAAATTCTCTGGACAGAGGAGCCTGGCTGACTATGGTACATGGGATTGCAAAGAATCAGACACAAATGAAGTGACTGAGTATGCAAGCACACACGTGAACTGTGTACTACCATGAACGATCTTTGGGATATATTCACGCTCTATTCTGGAGATCATTTCACTGAGTATACAATAGAATGCACACATACACACAAGCATGCATACATATAAAAAGATGAACTCATAGGAAATACCCATGTACATAGGCTGCCCTAGTCTTTCCCAATGTCTTCTCTCTAGGGATTCTTGTTAATTGTACCACAGAAGGAAAGGAAATAAAATGTCCTGGGTGAGACATTCTCTATGATAAGGAAATGTACTTTTGTCATTTCTATTTAATGAAACTTAGTTCTGAATAAAGAAACAGCATTAAGAAACAGATTATTCACTCTCCCAAAGATCACTTGTGGTTTTTTTTTTTTTTTTTTTTTTCAATTTTTTTTTTTTCTAAATTCCATATATATGTGTTAGTGTACTGTATTGGTTTTTTCTTTCTGGCTTACTTCACTCTGTATAATAGGCTCCAGTTTCATCCACCTCATTAGAACTGATTCAAATGTATTCTTTTTAATGGCTGAGTAATACTCCATTGTGTATATGTACCACTGCTTTCTTTATCCATTCATCTGCTGATGGACATCTAGGTTGCTTCCATGTCCTGGCTATTATAAACAGTGCTGCGATGAACATTGGGGTACACGTGTCTCTTTCCCTTCTGGTTTCCTCAGTGTGTATGCCCAGCAGTGGGATTGCTGGATCATAAGGCAGTTCTATTTCCAGTTTTTTAAGGAATCTCCACACTGTTCTCCATAGTGGCTGTACTAGTTTTCATTCCCACCAACAATGTAAGAGGGTTCCCTTTTCTCCACACCCTCTCCAGCATTTATTATTTGTAGACTTTTGGATCACAGCCATTCTGACTGGTGTGAAATGGTATCTCATAGTGGTTTTGATTTGCATTTCTCTGATAATGAGTGATGTTGAGCATCTTTTCATGTGTTTGTTAGCCATCTGTATGTCTTCTTTGGAGAAATGTCTATTTAGATCTTTGGCCCATTTTTTGATTGGGTCATTTATTATTTTATTATCACTTGTGTTTTTCAGTATTATTTTGCAAGCTTTTATAACCTTCAACCTCTTAGAGAAAAGAAAAACATTTTAAAGGTAAGTTAATTATTTTTCATGCTTGAGAAAATAAATGTTTTAAAGTTGATAATTACAACATCTGCATTAAAATAAAGATTTCCCACACTTCATGCTTTAGCAAAGGAGTGCTTCTTTATTGTCACTACATAAGTAATACCTTCCTTATGATTTTGACTGAGGTTAGTTGATCAACTAGAAATCTAATGCGTATGTAAAAATGATGTCCGTCATGATACAATTGCACAAATGAAATAAGTACCTCATTTTGGTCCCCAGTAGTAAAAGATTTCCTTGTAAATATAAATGAGATAAAATACCAGTGAAAAATTATTCTCTAATTTACCATAAGCGAACTTCCATAGAACAATCTGGGATTTTTGAGTTGCATGAGGCAAACAACTGAGGTAGTAGGGCTTTCCCTGAAGTTCTTGGGTATACTGGACATTTAATCCCACTACATGGGATGTGAGTTTATTTCAGTCATGTTTTTATAAATGAGAAATGTTATATTATAGGTATGAAAAGCCCATGAATTCCTTGTCACACAGTCCTGAGTCAGACTGTTGGTCAATATTTAGTGAATATACACTCTGGTACCAGGCATTATATCAATATTAAGACAAATGTGGAGTATTCATTTATTCGTTTTTTCTAAATCTAGTAAGAAAGTTAAGTTTTTGTTGTTGTTGTTTTACTTTATTTTTCTTTTTCCAACCACCAATCCTCACTTCAGGCAACCACCAAAGTTCTCTGTATCTATGAGCTTGTGGCTTTCTATTTTAAAGATCCCATGTATAAGAGGTATTCATCTTTCCAGGTCTGACTTGTTTCACCTAGCATAATGCACTCAAGGTCCAGCCATGTTGTCAGAAATGGGCAAGATTTCACTTTTTATGGCTGAATCAACACTCTAGTATCTGTGTGTGTGTGTGTGTGTGTGTGTATTTCTTTATCCAGTCACCCATTAATTGACACAGGTTACTTCCATGTCTTGGCTGTTGTAAACAATACTGTAATAAACACTAACTTTTCAAATTAGTGTTTTCATATTTTTCACATAAATACTCAGAAGTGGAATTTCTGGATCATATGCCAATTCTATTAATTTTTTTAAACCTCATACTGTTTTCCAGAGTGACTGCATCAATTTATAATCTCACCAACCACGCAAAAGGTTTTCTTTTTTTCACATCCTCACTAGCAATTGTTATGTCTTGCCTTTTTGATAATAGCCTTTCTAACAGGTGTATGGTAATATCTCATTGCTTTGATTTGTATTTTCCTAATGATTAATGATGTTGAGGATATTTTAATGGACCTGTCAGACATTTATATGTCTTGTTTTGAAAAATTTCTATTCAGACCTTTAGCCTATTTTTTAATCAGATTTTTTTTTTTTTGCTGTTGTGTGAGTTCTTTATATATTTTGGATATTATCCCCTTATCATAAATATGATGGGCTTCCCAGAAGCCACTAGTGGAAAGGAACCTGCCAACCAATGTAGGAAACAGAAGAGACACAGGTTCTATCCCTGAGTTGAGAAGATCCCCTGGAGAAGGAAATGATAATCCATTCCAGTTTTCTTGCCTGGAGAATCTGATGGACAGAGGAGCCTGGAGGGCTATAGCCCACAGGGTCGCAAAGAGTCAGACACAAAGAAGTGACTTACCACAGTACTCACATCATACATATGATATACAAGTGTTTACTCATTCAGTAGGTTGCCTTTTCATTTTGTTAATGGTTTCCTTTGCTGTGCAAAGCTTTTTAGTATGATGTTCCACTTATTTATGGCAAGGAGCTTACTACATATGTTTTCTTCTAGATGTTTGACAATTTCAGGCCTTATCTTTAAATTTTTATTCCATTTTGAGTCAATTTTTATGTAGGGTATAAGATAGTGGTGTAGTTTCATTCTCGTTTGCATATGGCTGTCTAGTTTTCCCAATACCACTTAGTAAAGAGACCTTCCTTTCCCCATTGCATATTCTTGGCTCTTTTGTATTAAATTCATTGGCCATATATGCCTGCATTTATTTTTAGGCTATTCCATCCAGTTTCATTGATCCCTGTTTTAATGCCAACATCACACCATTTTCATTACCATGGCTTTATAATCTAGTTTGAAATCAGGGAGCATGACACTTCCAGCTCTGTTGTTCTTTTTTAAGATTGCTTTGTTTTTTCAAGGTTTGCTCTATTTCTGTGAAAAATATCATTGGGATTTTCCTAGAGATTGCACTCAATCTAAATATTGCTTTGGGTAATTTGGACAGTTTAACAATGTTGATTTTTCCAGTTCATAAGCAAGGAAGACATTGCCATTTATTTGTGACCTCTGTTATTTCTTTCATTAATGTCTTATAGTTTTCAATATATAGGTCTTTCAACTTCTTGGTTAAACTTATTCCTAGGTATTTTATTCTTTTTGATGCAATTGTAAAATGGGATTATTTTCTTTACTTCTCTTTCTGATAGTTTGCTATTAGTTCACAGAAGCCCAAAAGATTTTTGTGTATTGATTTGGTACCTAGCAAACTGGAGCTCAGTTCTTATACCAATTACGGACTAGAATTAGGTTTCCTTTGGGTTCACTGTTTTATCTTCTGTTGTGAAAATGTCAGTTTTGCCTTCCACCTACCCTTCCAAGTGCCACCATTTAAAAAGCCTCTCTCTACAGTATCGCCTTTCTTGTGTACACATTTTTTTTTTTTTAAGTCGCTCAGTCATGTCCGACTCTTTGCGACCCCGTGGACTATAGCCTACCAGGCTCTTTCGTCCATGGGATTCTCCAGGCAAGAATAGTGGAGTGGGGTGCCATTTCCTTCTTCAGGGGATCTTCCCAACCCAGGGATTGAACCTGGGTGTCCCGCATTGTAGGCAGACGCTTTACCATCTGAGCCACCAGGGAAGTCCTGGTACAGCATGATTACCTCCAACTTTATACATAGTTCCCTAGATTCTCAAGAACTACACATCAGTTTATTCAGAAGTCTTTATTCACAATATTTTAAAAATCCAGTTAAACTATAGTCATAGAGCTAACATCTTTGATTTTTAAAAATCACATGAAGTGTAAACACTCAATCTGTTCAATAGTAGATTTTTTTTTTTCATTGTATCATATCTTGAAACTGATTCTCTTCTACCTGGATTCTCTGTAAATATGAATTTTCTAAAGATTTCTATTTTGGGACATTACAATATGAGTATTGCCAACAAGCCAAATTCCCCTGTAGCCTTCCTTTATTACTATCACCAGATGTCTTTTTTGAATATTTATTTCAAATCACTATCTAATTCTATATAGATTTGGTACTATTTTCTTATGTTTTTCTGAACTACATTACATTACCATTGCTTTTTCTCTTATGCATTCTCCTTGAATAATAATAAAAATATGTATAGAATAAAGGTTAAGAGTCTTATCTATGCAGTGAAAATGCCTGGGCTAAAACCTTCACACTGTCATTTACAGTATGGACTTCAATACATTTCTTAAAACTTCTGTGAACCTCTTTCCTTACATGTTAAAACAACAACAAAATAACAAAATAGGGTGGAGGAGGTAGTAATACCAAAAGATTGATACAAGAATTAAGTAGATTAACAGATATAAAGATTTGAGTGGCCCCAGGCAAATAATAAATGTTTAATACACTTTAAACATTTTTCTGTTTTTCATTTTGGAAACATTGACTTCAAATGCCAGCTGCTATAAGATGTCTGAGCAGCAGGATTATAGACTTGGCAAGGTTGTTTTTCAACTATCATTTACATGAATGCTTTCACTAAGAAAATTCAGTGTCTTAGCCACACTGACACGTTATTGCTGCAGAAAGATTTCCACCCCTTTGATTACTCAAAACATCCAGTATCTGGAAAAGTAGCAAAACAATTATTGAGTGAAGTCACTCAGTCGTGTCTTACTCTGCAACTCTGTGGACTGTAGCCAAAGAGGTTCCTGTATCCAAGAATTTTCCAGGCAAGAGTACTGGAGTGGGTTGCCATTTCCTTCTCCAGGGGATCTTCCCGACCCAGGGAATGAACCCTGGTCTCCCACGTTGCAAGCAAACGCTTTTACAGTCTGAGACACCAGGGAAGCCCCATGAAAGCAATAGGCTGGTCTAAATTCGTAAGAACATTTTCTAAGAATCAAGGAGAATGAAGACAATTGAGTCCCTCATCCAGGAAATGTGGGAAAAAATTCACAAGAATTATATGCCCTAGGGAATTCCCTGGGAGACCAGTGGTTAAAACACTATGCTTTCATTGCTGAGGGTATGGGTTCAATCCCTGGTCAGGGAACTAAGATCCCACAAACCACATGGTACAGTCAAAACATAAATAGATAAAAAATAAAATTAAAAGAGCAATGACATATACTTTGAGATATCTCAAAATCACCTGCAATGCTTACTAAATATATACATTCTCCTTTTATATATACTATTTACAAAGAATCAGAATGCATCCATTCTATTCACTAGCTATGTGGTAGGTCCCCAGTACTAGTCTGAGCCAAGCTCCCAGTGTGAACCAAAGTTTGAGAACCATTAGCTTTGATCAGGCAAGCTATTCCCTGAGGCCCAAGTCTGACCCAGTACCTGATTTTGTAAATAAAGTTTTATTAAAATACAGCCACACTCACTCATTTACATGTTATTTATAGTTGCTTTTACATTACTATGGCAGAAGTTGAGTAGCTGTGAAAGAAAATATAGAACCCACAAAGCCTATTTACTATCTGGCCCTTTACAGAAAAAGTTTGCCAACTCTTGGCTTAGAGCATGGCATAGAAGTGAATTTATCACATAGAAGATTGTGTTATCTTTTACCAGCCCAGACAAAAGGAAATGGAATCATTTTCAGAATGTCTAGTTACATTAATTTTAAGAAAGTTACATACCGTGAAGAGCTTCTTCCAAAAACAAACCAACAAACAAGACAAAACAAATGAGAAGAATACCTAGTAAATCTAGTTCTCTGCATTTGTCAAGGAAATGAAGAGTAAAAGCTTAATAGGACATCACATACAGCACTATGTTCTTCTTAGCTGTTGTTTTTTAATTTCTAGCATACAGTAGCTATAGTTTTCAATAATAAATCAGTGACAATTGAAATAAAATAGTATGAGAATAATGGGCATTAGCTTCTAAGATTTTAATTTGACAGGAGTCTGATTGAGCTAGAAGTTAACAACATAGTGAAATATTTTCAAAAATTACACTGACTCCATCCAAAAGCCCAAACTGGCTAATTTCAAAAGATTGCTTCATGTAACATTTCCAGCATTGTCTCCTACTTGGATGAATGTAGGAAACGGCTCTGGAAGATAAAATAACCACCCTTGTCCCTCTATATGCTCCACACATTTCACATGAACCTGAACACTGCTTGGAAAGCCAGAATTCTATGAGAGAAAGTATTGATTTTTATCAACCTGGAAAGTGAAACGAGAGAGAGAATGACTGCCAGCCATAGGGAGTTTTGTTCAGGTCAACAACCCCTAAGTTTTATGGGAATTGTTCAGAAATTACAAATATTGCAGTGCTAAAGGACTCTGACATAAGGCTGGAAAACACATTTTAACACTGGGTAGAGCTCAGCCTCTGTTTTGACAGGGTCACTGAAATCCAGAGCATATTAAGTACACCATAAAGGTTCAAATGAGGCTGCTTTGGAGGATAGTTTGTGGCCTAGGTGGAGCAAACATTCACATGCGGAGTTAAAATCAATGCTGGAAAGTACTGTGTAAATCAGCTGGCTTGCTGCTGCCCTATTTCTGCTTGTGCTTGTCCACATTAGGACATAATGTGACAGGTCCCTCCAGATGAAAATGTCAATCAGCGAAGCACGGGAGATAGCTTCATAAGTAACCTTTTTATGTTCTTGTCTCTTTAAATCCTTTGGTTTCTTGTTTTGCTTGAATTAAACCTAATTTTATTGGGGAAATGAGTAAGCTATGTTTTAGTTCTGTTTGCCTACATTTTTCTTCTATAATTATAAGTCAGCATCTGCAAGTGGTGACACAGAAGTAAGTAACTATTGAGATGTATTATTTTTACTCTTTTCACTTTTGTATTTGTTTTTTTTTCTTCTTCTTCTTATGCAGTGCTCTAGCATTGTTAGTATGTTTTAAACACTTCCCTTCACAAGCCTGTACTGGAGGAAATGAGAATGAACCCCTCCATCTAGAAAAACTTTTCACTCTAATGGTCTTGTAGGGTGTCATAGGGGCTAATCGGCTCTCTTGCTCTCTTAGTATCCTCTAAAGTGTGTGCTACCATCCCTGCACATGGATAGACTTTCTTATCTACTAGAATCCATTCACTTATTAAACTCTATTGAGTTGATGAGCTGAGATTTATAAAAATAAATAAATTAAAATGTAATCAATGAAGACAAAAATAGTTAATACATTTTGAAATTCTCTCTTAAAGGACAGAATTCTCAAATTTCCTAACCAATGAAGAATTTATCCTAGTAAAAGCAAGTCATTATGTTAATAGAATATAAAACACGCTGGTTAAATCAAAGAGGTCCCAGAGAAACCTTATACTTGTCCAGTAGAAAGGTAACATGAATTAGTCATTAGAACTGGGATACAGAATTGCTTTTTTAAAAAATTCTAAGACCACCCTTCCCCAAAGGATGTCAATGTCAAAAACACTGTGTGGCTGATTTCAGGGGTTTTGAGGATGCTCTAAAACCTGATGAGGTTAACAGCCCTTCCTGTGCCTCATAACATCACATAGTGCATAGTATATTAGCATATTAGATAGTAAATTAAGCCAAGTATACTATGATAACAATTTTTTTAAAAGTACAGTCTCATTAGCTGGTAGTACAGTCCAACTTGAGAAAGAAGTATAGATAACAAGCTATACACAAGCAGTTGCTGACATGCACTATAAGATAAGTGAAATCTCTTTAGAGTACTAATGAGATTTTTGATGAAAAATATTATATAATTGCTTCAGTTGTTATTTTACATTATATTTAACTGTATCATTACTTTGAGGGGGTGACTAGAATAATGTGACTTCAAGAGTTAGATCACAAAACTGAGAATTTATTTTTTCCTTTATATAAGTATTTTGGAGGCTTCAAAGGAAGATGCTATCTGAAAATATGGGAACAATTATTTTTATTTTGTTAATGTAACTAGAATTATAAGCTCTTAATTGTATGAAATTTTCCTTAAAGATGAACTTTAGACTTGCAGGTTTTTTTTCAAGATCAGTAAAAGTTTTCCACAAGAGAAGACAGCACACTGAAGCAGATACATGAGTAAATGACAAATAGATTAAAAGTAGGCACATAAAATGTGTCATGCGAAGAGAAAACTCAGCAAATATATTAATTGTTTGGCTTACTTATTGTGAGGATAAAGGCTTTTTCAGATGAAGTAATTCTAGGCTAAGCCATTTATTATAATTTTCATTATGAAAAGCATTTAGTGACTCTGAGACACTCATTAATTGACTCATTTAATCATTTAACAAATATTAACTGAAACCTATTTGTGCCAGATACCATCGTAGATGCTGAGGACAAGAAGATTAAAAAGACAAAGTGGCTTCCCCAAAGAGCCCATATTCTAGCCCAGAAGACAGGCATATAGACAAAGTATTTAATTCAGTCAAGTGAAATGATAGAGACAGGTTCCATACATGCAGAGATCCCTTCTGAGCAGAGTTGATTTACTCAACACATGTCAGGTTAGGGGATGGAAGGGTTTCAACCAAGACTTCACAGAGGAATCTCTGATGAGAAAAAGGAAAACTGATATTTTCATACACTTGTGAAAATCTAAGCCTAGCCTATCTAATTGAAAGGCCCAAAATATTGAATATATTTAATATTACCTTGTTGCCAACAAAAATAATTCAGTGAAAAATTGAAATATAAATATGATTTGTTTTCACTATTTCCTAATAGTTTCATTTTTCACTGTGAAACATCTCATGAACGTCAGTCTTTTGCAACATAAATTTCAGTTCAGAAACCACAGTTTAAAGTCTATTATACATGAAGCATGGAGTCAAGTATCAATGTCTCTGTAAAAGTAAATTAGTCACTCATGAGCTTAGGCAACCTGTTTATTTATTGAATGTGTTCTAAGTGCCATGCATTGGGCAAAGCATTCGGGGTAAAAGGGAAAGCAAAGTAAATACAATCCTCGTCACAGAGTTAAATCCTCCTGGGAAAAGGCTGGCATTAATCAAATAATCAAAAAAATCTATAATTATAAGCTGATATGCATGCATGGTAAGTTGCTTCAGTAAGTTTCACTCTTTGCAACCCTGTGGACTGAAGCCTGCCAGGTTCCTTTGTCCATGGGATTCTCCAAGCAAGAATATTGGAGTGAGTTGCCATGCCCTCCTCCAGGGGATCTTCCCCACCCAAGGATCAAACTCATATCTCTTATGTCTCCTGCACTGACAGGTGGGTTCTTTACCACTAGCGCCACCTGGGAAGCTCAAACTGATAAGAAGAAACACTACAAGGAATATCTAGGGAATATAAGTGTGAGTTAATCTACTTTTAGGACCAGGAAATCTTTCCCCAATAAAATGGTATTTAAAGAGAAAGCAGAATGATGAATTCAAGTTAACAAGGAGAAGGAATGTGCATGTCAATGTTTGAGGGGAGGCCGGAGTAGGAGCAGAGTGTGAGAGGCCATTCCAAACAGAGCAGTATCTGCAAAGGCCTCAAGAAAAGAGACCATATGGTTTACTCAGAGCCTTGTACATCATTTTAAGCATTTCACTATCCATCCTCGAAAAAGTAAGACGTCACTGAGGAGTTGGAAGAAGAAAACATAGCCTCTGCCTAATGAAACTCAGAATATGGCAGGAGGAATTTAACAGATAATAAAATCAAGTTGATGATATGGAGCAGTTTTCACTAGGACTTAAGAGCAAAAAAATGGGACATTTACCTTGTCAACCCTGTCAGTTCTAAGAAGCAATGATTGATCAAAGCATTCACTGGGATCAAACAGTTGCAACTCAGGGTACAGAGATTTCAGTAGCTACCCAAACAGTGTCCTTTTAGGGACCAAAATTCAGGGGTTCTCAAGACTGAATGCTTATTTAAGTTGTTCGCAAATAATTTTGATGGGTGTTGGCAGCAGAAAGCTAGTCTTAGTTAAACATGATCGACTGCTAAGTCTATCACTAAGCAAAAGTCCCTTAATAGTGCAAGTTGTAGGGGGTTCTTGTAGACTTCTTGATATCTTGGGATATTTGCAGTCTGATCCAGTTCAACAGTTCATGCTTCTGTGCAGTGAGGATATACATGACACACCTACTCAATGGCCTCCTCCTTTTAAAAACACCTTGACATCAGTGACTCCATTTTATTTCACATTTCACAAGTTCAACCTGAGGATCCTGAAATGCTCTCTGAGGAATAAAATGTCTGAATTGCATCCTTAAGCAATAAAAATTATCAAGAGAAAGGAAGATAGGTATTCCAAGGAAAGAAATAATCTGTATAAAGGAATGAAAATATGAAATAAATACCCTAAATGAAACACATGGACAGGGGGTAAAAGGCAAAATGTTGGGTGGGAAGAATGGAGCTTTTCATATATGGGCCATGACATAAAATCATGATAGGATTTAGTAATTCATTTATGCACAAGTTATTAAAGGGTGCCTAGTAGGTGATTGTAATGATTCACATCTTATACAGGTTGTTCTGAATTGGGTAAAAAAGATAGATTTAAGATGGTCAAGAATGAGAGCACAGAGATTATTTAGGATACCATTCTAATACTGCAGGAGAGAGGAGATGAGTCTTAAGAATGGTAAACAGTGGGACTACAGAAATATAGAGAGACTGGAAGCATATCTAGGAGATGAGATGAGATTAGCAGGAATTACTGACTAACTAGGTATAGAGATGAAGGAAACAGAGAAATCTAGGAATATTTACCCAGCTATCTGAGTGTACAGCAGATTCATTTAGTGATATTAATAACAGAAAATCAGATTTTTGGATAAAATATAATGAATGCAGAGATGGGACTTCTAGAATGGCAGTGTGGAGGAAATTTGGAGAAGCTGGGGGAAATTTCTCCTTCAGAGAGATAGCTATTAAACTGTTCTAAATTAGCAACAACAGATTGATCAAAGGGTTTACAACAATTTGAGAAACATAAATACTACATAATCTATGAAGTTTAGTGAAAAAACTGGGGGGGGGGGGGGCGGTGGGTCCTGACAGGAGAGCTAAAGACTGCACCCATACCCCTGCCCCTTTGTGCTGCTAAAGACTGTTCCAGTAGTTCCCACCTCCCTCAGATCCCTGGGGTGGAAGAGCTATTCCTAGTGGATTCAACAGCCAGTGAACATCAGCAGACCCTGCTTCCCAGAGCACCGTGCTGTGGAAGGCCTATACCAAGCAGGTGATGGGCCAAGGCAGTGTGACCATTCCTCTAGTCCCCATTCCTGCGACATAGAGAGGAAATGGCTTCATCGATAGATGAAAAGTACATTTGTCTCCTATTTCCTTAAAACTCTGTATTAATGGAGAACTCCTACTGTGGGCTCAGCAGCCAAAATGCAAATTCTAATTTCTCAGCTTTCTGGAGTGGAAATCTATCCTGAGTAGATCTGACAGCCAGTGAATGTTGGCTTCCCAACCAACATTGGGAAATTCCATCTTCCCAAGCTGGGCTATACAACATCTATACAGTGTGGGAGCAGCATCCAGCCTGCAGCATACATTTGTGTTGTCCCCCATCCTTCCACAAAAAAAACCACCATACACAAGGAGGCTGTGGGTGAGGAAGCTAGTGAGGATTGAGTTCCCAGGCTCCCCAGGTCTTGCTCTATAGTGCAGCAATGCGGTACCACACTGCATCCATCCAATGAAATTGTGGAGCAAGCCCGAAAGACTGGCAACACCCTACTCCTGCCAAAGGGCATACTTTTACTTGGCTCAGACTGTTACAAATCACAGGACTTCTCAGGTAGCACAGTGGAAAAGAATCCACTTGCCAATGCAGGAGACATAGGTTTGATGCCTGAGTGGAGGAGTAGGAAATGGCAACCCACTCCAGTATTCTTACCTGGAAAATTCCATGGGCAGAGAAGCCTTGTGAGCTATAGTCCAGGGGGTCCCAAAGAGTTGGACATGACTGAGTACACACACACGTTACAAAGTATAAACCATGGCAATGTTGAAAACAATAGATCAATCAGTTAAAAAATAAATTAATGGAATAGCTAGATGTGACACTGGTAAAACAGAACATTCAGAAGCTAAATGGGAAGACCAGGAGAAGAGACTGTCAAAGATGGTTTTGATAAAACCAAAGTCATCCTGGTGGCAGAAATACTAGGTGCATGTCATCTGAGGAGCAAGCAGAAAGGGAAATCCTGGGCTGCATGACCCTGAACAAACAGTGGGAAACCTTGTGAACTCCCTGAACAGTGAAAGCAGTCTCTAAGCCAACTACCTTTGTGTTGATAAAATGATGCATGTCTTTTATGGTACACGTAAAAGACAAACCCACAAAGAAGATTTTGCAATTATATGTAAAATAAACATAGACATGGAGCTGTGATTACTGCACTCAGGTATTTTAGGGTCACCTGTTGTAGCAGCTGGTGCTGTTTAGCACCTTTTCCTTTGAGATTATAGGGAAGGAGTGCAGCTACATTCTGATACTAGTCAATTTGGGGCAGAAGAGTGAAGTAACTGATACTTAATTGTTTCATTTTGATGTAGGAACTAGGAAAGTAAAGGCATCTGCTGACAGACAGTGGACAAGAGCAGGGATAGTGAAATTGCTATGAAGAACAGAAGTAAGGAACCAAGAACAAGTAAAATAATTGTGAAAGGTTGAGGTACCATCTGAGGTTGGAGAATAGGATTTTTGGAGCTGCATCAATCTTGAAGGCTGATTTGTTTTATTCAAACTCCCTTAGCCCCAGGAAGTCAGTGGCATGAACCTAGGGATGGAGTTTTGCTGGGAGAATGAAAGAGAGGCAGAAATGCAACATAGTTGATAGTATTAACCAGGGACCATAAAACATACACTGAGAGAAACAAGAGTGAAACCAAAAGAAAGCTGAACTACTGAGAGCATCAAGGAAATAGGTGTGGCTATGCGTGCATGCTAAGTCGTTTCAGTCGTGTTCAATTCTTTGGGACAATATGGACTGTAGCCCACCAGGCTCCTCTGTCCGTGGGATTCTCCAGGCAAGAGTGGGTTGCCATGCCCTCCTCCAAGGATCTACCTGACCCAAGGACTGAACCTGGGTCTCCTGCATTGCAGGTGGATTCTGTACTGTTGAGCCACCTGGGAAGCCCCACATACTATTGAAGACTAGCTTGGAGAATTTTGAGCAATACTTTGCTAGCATGTGAGAAGAGGGGAATTGTGCAGTAGTTTAAACATTCTTTGGCATTGCCTTTCTTTGGGATTGGAATGAAAACTGATCTTCTCCAGTCCTGTGGCCACTACTGAGTTTTCCAAATTTGCTGTCATGTTGAGTGCAGCACTTTCACAGCATCATCTTTCAGGATTTGAAATAGCTCAACTGGAATTCCATCATCTCCACTAGCTTTGTTCGTAGTGATGCTTTCTAAGGCCTTACTTGACTTCACATTCTAGGATGTCTGGCTCTAGGTGAGTGATCACACCATCATGATTATCTGGGTCATGAAGATCTTTTTGTACAGTTCTTCTGTATATTCCTGCCACCTCTTCTTAATATCTTTGGCTTCTGTTAGGCCCATACAGTTTCTGTCCTTTATTTAGCCCATCTTTGCATGAAATGCTCCCTTGGTATCTCAAAATTTCTTGAAGAGATCTCTAGTCTTTCCAATTCTATTGCTTTCCTATGTTTCTTTGCACTGATCACTGAAGAAGGCTTTCTTATCTCTCCTTGCTATTCTTTGGAACTCTGCATTCAGATGGATATATCTTTCCTTTTCTCCTTTGCCTTTCACTTCTCTTATTTTCTCAGCTATTTGTAAGGCCTCCTCAGACAACCGTTTGGCCTTTTTGCATTTCTTTTTCTTGGTGATGGTTTTGATCACTGCCTCCTATAGAATGTTACAGGGGAGTAACATTTGGAAAAGGCAATGAAGACTTTGGAAAAGGCAATGAAGAGGTAGAAGAAAGCTAATCTTACTTTCAGGCTTTCAGCCATGTTCCTGGATGTGGCATAAAGTATTCTTCTGTTCACAATAATAGCAATGATAATAATAATACCATCAGTGTATCAACAAGTCTTTATTTAAGGCAGGAGGTAGCTGGATAGCTCAATGAAGAGGCTGAAGATTTAGTAAAGCTGCTTATCGTGAAAGTAGGTGCTGCTGTCACAAGTGAAAAGTTTCAGAATTTAAAGGACAGGATAGTGTAGAAATGTGCACAAAGAAGGTGAAGGATGATTGAAGAGTACTATGTTTCAGATAGTTGCTGAGGGGAAAGAACATGAGGCAAGGAGGGTTTAGGTGGCCTCAGTCATCTAAATTTAATGCTGGTTCCCAACTGTGGTACCACAGCAAGGAGAGCTCCACAGATGTGGGGGCAGGAGTGAAGATGACCTCAGTATGAGTCAGCTCAGCACTGTCATATTGGAAAGATATGGCCAGGAAAACTGGTCAGGGTGCATTCCAGGCTCAGATTCACAGCAGTTTATATAATTAATATACTATTGTAACATTCACTAAATAGATAGCTTGTAAAATTTCTCCCTGACTACAAGTGTTAGGGGAAATTTTCTATTGAAGTAATCATTTCAAGAAGAGAAACAGGATTGTGAGGGGTAGGTGGAGACAGAGAGTGAGGGATAAAGGAGTGAACTCAAAATCAAGGAGGAAGAAAAGAGAGAGCAAATCAAACCATTCTATCAGTAGTTGCATGCAATCAGTCAGGGGACCAGAACCAACTTGCATACAGGATTATTCTTTGTTTTACTGTGAATATTGATAGTCTCTGAAAATAAAAGTTAAGAATGCAAGTGTCCTGTTCAAATATTTTCCTTGTGGCTGTGGAGAGAAACTTGGATTAGAAAGTCCCCAAGTATCTGTTTTACTAATATTAAGTGAACCAATATAGTATAAATCAGGATGCTTATGACTTTGTTATAATATAAAGTCCTCATGGGTAAGAGTCATCTCTCTTCCTATTTAGGGAAGTGTTGTGTATAAAAACATACATAAAAATACCTTCAATAAATGTATTTCATAGCTTGATGACAGTAGTTACACTTTAATATCTTTTCATTCTCTAATTTACTATTTTCTAGGGAAATCAATATTTAATCCTAGACTAGAATATGCAGAATCTTCCTTCTGCTGCCCTAGAGTAATTTATCACTCAACAGCACACTCACATTCCCTATACAACAACACACATACATGCATGCTCATATAACCACACAGGAAACTATGCCCAAGTAACTATATATGTAAGAGTACATATACATATAAGCCATGCTTCTGCAGTTAAACTAGAAATTTCCATGTGTTCCTTCATAGATATTGTTTTATACTCAATGAAATGCAGTGTCACTATATTAGAGCCTGATTTCTGTTTGCTTTCTGTAGAGCACTCTTTTTTTAAATCCCAAATAAAGCTATAATTTCATTTTAAGATAATTAAGAAGGGTGATATATTTTCCCCAGAAGTTTACAAAGCAACATTAAAAAGTTATATATATTTTAATATGGAGAAAAAATTATTAATATTAAACTAGATTCTATGAGATTAAAATTTCATTTTAGTTATAGTTTTGGTACTCTGGAAGGTACATTAATTCCTTAAGACAATGTTATGTATTCTTCAACTGTTTCAGACTGAAGCATATTTATATAACTATTACTTATGTCCAATATAATCATTTTTTTCTCCTCTGAAAAGTTGCTGATTTCTCCTCACTCTTATGGCAAACATGTAGTAATTATTGATAAGACATTCAACTAAAGAAAAACATTGCTAAAAATATTATCATGATTCATAATTTAAAATCTCTTTCTGGGTATCCTAGTCAATAATTCAAATTCCCTGCAGCATTCGTTTCTGCCATTGCTATTTTTAAGACTTACAGAAGCCTGCTGATCAAGACATAGATTTACATATTTTGCTTTTAATGTATTATTGCTTCATTTCTCTTATATTCTATACCTTTGTGTACAACCATCCATGTTGAGAAAACTCTCCTTATGCAGTGTAGAAGTTGGAAACAATTCTTTTAATTATCTTTTGTGCTGAATATTTGTAGCTGAATATCATTTTGTGTGAATATCCACAAGCCATTTGCATCAGACTAGAAACTCTTCAGTTAAGTGACTCTCCAGAGAATATATGCTATTTTGTATTATAAATGTGACATGACAAGAAAACAAAGAGAGGGAACAGAGCTGTCCACATCCCTGCAAGTGACTTGAATGAATTCTTACAGGTAGTGGCTTATCCAGGTTCCCTGGAAGCCAACTCCACGACAGAAATTTGAGCGGGGATGTTTACTGAGGAATGGAGAAGAATGCTTGAAACAAGGAAGCAAGACTGAGATGAGGGTAACATTGAACTGTGATGTGATTTTATTTTATTATTTTTTATTTTTTTAATATAAATTTATTTTAATTGGAGGCTAATTACTTTACAATATTGTATTGGTTTTGCCACACATCAACATGAATCTGCTACGGGTGTACACATGTTCCCCATCCTGAACCCCCATCCCACCTCCCTCCCTGTACCATCCCTCTGGGTTAACCCAGTGCACCAGCCCCGAGCATCCTGTATCCTGCATCGAACCTGGACTGGTGATTCGTTTCACACATGATATTATACATGTTTCAATGCCATTCTCCCAAATCATCCCACCCTCGCCCTCTCCCACACTCATGGGGAAGTCGGGGTCAGTCTCTTGTGGGGTCCCTGCTTCTTTCTCCTGGGTCCTGGTGTGTACAATGTTTTGTCTGTCCTATGTAATTTCTGGGGGCTCTATGGTGGGTTTAATGTCAACCTCCTCCAAGAGGGCTTATGCCATACCCAGGTCTGCTGCACCCAGAGCCCCTGTCCCCGTGGCAGGCCATTGTTGACCCGTATCTCTGCAGGAGACACTCAGACACTCAAAAGCATGTCTGGATCAGTCTCTGCGGGGACTCCTGGTGTGCAGAAGGTTTTGTTTGAGCCCTCCAAGCATCTCTGCAGGTATGGGGTTTTATTCTAAATGTGATTTCACCACTCCTACCATCTTGCTGGGCCTTTTCCATTGCCCTTGGATGGGGGGTATCTTTTTGTGGTGAGATCCAACATTCTCCTGTCAATGCTTGTTCAGCAATGAGTTGCAACTTTGGAGAAGATGAGTGCACATCCTTCTATTCCACCATCTTCCATCTTCTTACTTCTACTGACCTATTTTCAAGCTCACTGTTTTGTTTTGTTTCTTCTTCTTCTTCTTCTATTGTGTCAAGTCTACTGATCCTTAGTGGCTCAGATAGTAAAGAATCTGCCTGCAGTAAGGTAGACCCAGGTTTGATCCCTCGGTTAGGAATATCAGATGGAGAAGGGAAGATCCCCTGGAAAAGAGAATGACCACCCATTCCAGTGTTACTGGGGTTTCCTTGGTGGCTGAGATGATAAAGAATATGCCTGCAATGAGAGAGACCCAGGTTCAATCCCTGGAGGAGGGCATGATAACCCACTCCATTATTCTAGCCTGGAGAATTCCATGAACAAAGGAGCTTATTGGGCTACAATTTGTGGGGTCACAAAGAGTTGGACACGACTGAGTAACTAACAATTAGATTTTCCTTTCTGCTTAAATTACCCATTTGTCCTTGCTATTATCTACATCTCCAATTAGATCCCTTAACGTATTAATAATTATTAATTTTAATTTCATGTCTGATAATTGCAATATGCTCATCATCCCTGAGTTACTTCTGATTCTGGCTCAGATTATGTTTTATCTTCCCTTTGACTGGTCTTATAATAATTTTTGAAAGCCATATATGTTATATTGGGCAATAGGAACTGAGACAAATAGGAACTAGTGTAAGTATTTATCCTGGAGAAGGGAATGGCTACCCACTCTAGTATTCTTGCCTGGAGAATTTCATGAACTGAGGAGCCTGGCAGGCTGCAGTCCATAGGGTTGCAAAGAGTCAGACATGACTTAGCAACTGAGCACTGTCTATATATGTCAATGCTACTTTCTCAATTAGTTACACTCTCTCCTTCCCCTACTGTGTCCGACAACAACAGTAATCCAATCTACAGAAATTCATTAAAATTACCACTTAATTGTTCTGCCAGTTTCTGGTTTCAGTGCTTCTCTTCCAGGTAAACAAATGCTGGCTGCAAATCTGGATGCTCCTGTCTCTCGAGACTTCAAGAAAACAGTTTGTCCTTCAATCTCAGTTCTCTGCTGCGTCCAAGAGACATCACTATTTTCAGTTTGCTTAGCTTTTTCTTATTTTAAGCATGAGAGTTTTGACTTCCAAGTCCCATTTTATCTCTGAGCTCAAATGAGATATCTCAGATAATTCTTAATTAGGATCTTTCAAAATATATCCGGTCAAGTTTAGGTGATAGTGGCTTTGCTTTCCTTGGATAAACATATTTAACATAAAAAATGTATGATAGAAACATTGTAGAGATGGTTCATATATTAGATATGAAATTGGTATATGTAATATTTAGAGGTTTTGCCAACCCTGAGATTCCATGATTCTCTAAATTGGGATGAGATGGAGTAAGCCAATACAAATGAACAAATTCCCCAATGGATTGTTTATCAACATGGGAACACCTTAGAGCAGGTTTTTTTAGCTGCAAATCTCTAAATTGAATTCAAGGTATTTATAAACTTTCTGAAGATATGTGGAAATTTGTGTATGCAATTGTCTTCATTTTATTTTGTTGAGAGAGTCTTCACTTTCAACAGATTCTAAAAGAGATTCATAACTTTTGTAAAATACTAAAAATTTAAGATTTTGAGATTGTAGCCTGTGTTGAGCTCTGTGCAATAGAACAGAAGATGTGAGTGGTATAGAGATTTTAGTGCTTCATATTAAATTATGTTCAATTCAGAAATGAAGTATTAGGTATCATATATCAGGCATTAATGACTATATGTAATAGATCTTGCCCTAGTGAGGGAAAAACTTGAGTTAACAGGTGATTATACATTCTAAGTAGAATGCTGAATGCATTCAAAAGTCCAGACATGACAGAGTAGGTCATATGTTCAGGGAACTACAAAGAGTTCAATGTGCTGAGACAACATAGGTACTCATTTTGTGAATGAAAAGAGATTTGGGTAGAAGTTCAGGTAGAAGTTAATTCATGAAAAGCCTATGTGCTGTGCTAAGGATTTTAAACATTCTAAAATCTATGGAGAGTCATTGGAAAGTATTTTTAGCTAAGAAGAGGCATTGTCTACTTTCATTATAGAGAATGCACCCTGGCGCTTTTTATGAGGAATATATAAGGTGGTAGGGTAGAATAGTCAAGCTAGTCAAGTCAAGTCAAAACTAGACTCAATAAAACAAGTCAGATGTACGTGTATTTTTCAGGACAGTTAAAAATGTGCACTGAACTATGGATATGACAATAAGATGAAATAATATGGATTCTGGAGGCATGAGAGTACTAGATATGGTATTTCAATACTAATTTCTCTTGTTCCTGGCTTGCGCAAATTGCACTCCCATTTTTAATTTTAAAGATGTTTCACAGACTGTATTCAAAGTTGTAAGTGTCAAATGAGATATCAGGTATATACTTATGTGTACAGCAGTGGCTTGTTTTTGTTGTTTGATGTGGATTTACTGATGCAAATATTAATGGTGCCTCTGGAGCATTTTTGTACCTTTCAGCTAGACTGTTCTTTTAAGCATGGTTTAAGGTAAACACTTGGAAAATACTAAATCTTTATCATTATACAGTTTTTAAAAGAGACCTGTTTTCCTCTGGTTGTTGCTTCTCTACATTATTCAAAGTGATGGCTACATCACTGAATATGCTGTTCAGTGGTGCCTTGTTGTGAAATATTGATGATGTATCACTGCGAAGCAATTTAGAGCACTGACATGAAAGGTGCTACTCAAATTGAAGTTAGAATTTGTTTTTAGGCAACATATGGCAAAGTTTACTAGCTTCTATGAACAGCTCAAGTTCAATTATACTTAAACTAAAAGAAAGATACCTACTTTTACCATCAGAGGCCAAAGAAAAAAGAAAGAAAGAAAAAGGTCACTGTACTGCCTAATGAAATATCAAACATAAAAGATTCAAAGTTTGAGTTTATCAGCTTGCACATTTGCAACACAGGTTCCTGTAAGCAATGGAATCTGTAAGGGCAACTTCCAGAGCATAAAATATTGGCTGAGGCAATGACAAATGCAAGGTAAAATTTTTCTGAACAAATGACTCATCAGCATCTATTTGTTCTTTCATGAGTTGTCAGGTTCAGGCTGCAGTATCTTTTTTAACTAGCAGGTATTTGGTTACCTATACAAACCAAAAGTGGTAGAGACAAAATTGAAGAGAATGCAGAAGGCTTTTTATTACTTTCCAATGCTGTGTGTTGTGTGCTGTGCTTAGATGCTCGATTGTGTCTGACTCTTTGCAACCCTTTGGACTGTAGCCTGCCAGGATGCTCTGTCCATGGAATTCTCCAGTCAAGAATAGTGGAATCAGTTGCCGTTTACTTCTCCAGGAGATCTTCCTGACCCAGGGATTGAACCCACATCTCCTGTGTCTCCTGCATTGCAGGCGAATTCTTTAACCACTAGGCTATTTTCAACGCTGGATTTGCAAAATTAATAGTTCAGTAAGCAGTGAAGATGAGATCCATTCTCCCTTTCTGGTCTTGAAGGTAAATTGTTAAAAATGCCACACAAGGAGTCTACTTTCTGAAACTAAATTATGAGAGGGTCTTGGAAAACATCTCTGCAGACACAGCTAAAGGGGAAGCCCAGGAAGGAAGGGGATGCTTCAGAGAGTTAATACTAAAACAGACCTAACTACTAGAAACCAGGCATGATGGAGGTGTTATACACACATGATAATTACCACATCCCATTTTTTCATCCTAACACACCACAAAATCTGCCCTATTTTTTCCTAATTCCTCATATTAATCAGTCTTTGCCTCTTCAAAAATTTCAGATAGGGGCTATTAAAATGCATAGCATGACTTGCTCTAGGCCATATCTTCAGTAGCCCACAGAGCAAGGAGAATTCTAGAATCTAAATGAGTTGTAGTATAGGAAAGAGTAGTGGTCCTACACAAGCTGTTGTCCATCTAATTTCTTCATCACCTGTGTAGTCTCCAGTATCCCATAACCTGAGGACATCCTGCGCCCTTTGTCTTCCCTCTACCTTCATTTGGTAGCAGTCCATTCCTCAAAATATGTCACAACACAATATCTCAGAAACCTTAGTTCTTTGTAAGTAAGACTTAAGCAGGCCACCTTCTCAACAGATGACAAGAGCCTAGTCTTCAAAGAATTCTACCTCCATGGAAGCCTATGAATCATATTTGCATACATGATGAAATGGAGTTATATGTCCCAAGGACTGAGATATGTGTTTCTTCTCTTCCCCAAAATTCCTTGATTTAAATCCATATAGAAATGTTAGGTAATTTGTTTAAGAAATTTGATCCTTTAGTCAAATTCAACTTATTCCAGCAAAAAATGTTTTAACACCTACTGTATGCCATGTGCTGTTCTAAGCAAACATACACAAATAAGATACAATCTGTATCCTCAAAGCCCAAAACAGTTAGGTATCGCACAACACTGTGGTATGTTCAATAACAAAGGGAAGCACCAAAACCTCACCCTACGCTAATAAAGCAGAGCTTTCTGTGCTTTGGGAAGATAATACCAGTGGCATTTAAGCTTTATTTTGAAGACAATATTCATGAGACAAAAAAAAAAAAAAAAGCCAAAAGAAAGGATACAAAGATGGTATGTGCAAAGGTCCCTGACAAGAAAGAGTAGCAGCAAGTTTAGGGACCTTAAATTAGGACAATGTATGAGGTACCTCACACACTAGGCACATGCCTACTAGGTGACAGGATTAGTAGGTTTGTATCTAGATAATGATGGGTTTTGTATTCCAAGGAAAAAGTATAGGTTTAATCCTGAAGGTAGCTTTTAAGCATGGAGTGGTAAAGCCAGAAACTTAACAGACATACAAGAAGACTGACTGAATAGAAAAGATGTTGAAAAAAGAGAAAGCATAATAATCTTTCCTAGCTAAAACTAACCTTTCAATTCCCAAAATAAAAATAAATAAATTAATAAACACATAAGAGATGAAAAACTTGATTAACATTTCATTGTAACAAAATTGCAATATTAGGCATGAAATTCAGTGTTTAAAGTCATACCTATAAGAACAAACCAAAGAAATTGAGCTTCCTGTTCATATAAAGTGATCGTTGAAGTATTTCTTTCATTACCTCAAAAATGTAATTCTGCTTTTAAAAGCATTGCAGAACAGTGCAGGATTTTACTGAATTTCCTTGCAAAGCTGGCAGAGGGTTAGGAAGAAGGGTGAGGAGCTAAACTGCACAAACTGTGTGAAATTTCCTAAGAATCCTCTAAAGACATTTCTCTTCTGAGAAATCCGCTCATCATAGCAGTTGTTTACAAATTTATCTCTTCTCCATTTCTACTGCCCCACCCCACTATCCACTATTTCACACACCCATTCATTCAGTCTTTTCAATATTTTGTTTTCGATAAAGCACTCTATCCCTTTTCTAGTGCAGAGGTTAGTTAGCTCTCTTATCTAGTTTCTTTCAGGTTTCCTATGACATTGTTAACACTATCAGCACACACCTGGGAGAGTATCAGCACACGAAATATTACATCTTTAGGAGACAGGAGATGAGGGCTGCATTATGAATTATTTGAATTTCATATTTTATCCTGTCATTAAAGAACAACAAGTTTTGAGTCCTCTGCTGCAAACTGGACCTGCAAGGAGAATATGGATGCACAAGCACTCATTCAGACTGCTCTTAGTACATGGAAGAGAGCTCAGGAGAGTTGCACACTTAAATGAAGTATTCTCACCTGGAGAATCCCATGGACAGAGGAGCCCAGTGGGCTACAGTCCATAGGGTTGCAAAGAGTCGGACATGACTGAAGTGACACAGCAAGAAGGCTGGCATGAAAGACATGAGAATTCAATTTCTGTTGCTCTTAAAATTTTGTTATTTTAGTTATCTGGGCCATACTTTCTTCATCTATAACTTGAGGGCCATTGTATAATATTTTTGAATGTTTCTTCATGGCAAAGCTGCATTTTAAGCATTGGCTTTGGGGTTGAAATACCTAGTTTGGAGCTCCTACTCTAGCACTGTAGGTAGCTGTGTGCACTGGGTGGGTTCTATAAGTACTTAGGGTGTATCTTCTCCACTGGAATATGGGGAATCAAGCATCCATCTCAAAAAGAAAACAAAATAATGGTGTAAAGTTCCACCTAAGCAACACATGTTGCTAGTCTAGGAATATGTTCTCTAGGATTCCAATAATTAAAAAAAAAAAAAACCTGATAATATTTTTACAAGATAGTTTTTGAATTCACTCCCCTAGTTACATACAGACTTAAACTTAAAATATTCTTGATAGATGAATAATCATCCCTACTTATGTTAAAGTCTACTGGTAAAATATCACTCTCTTTCAATAATATAACCAACTATTATTTAAATCCAGATCCTCTTTTTCTGTGCCTTCTTATGTTAGAGAACAACCAGTCATCATTCTCTATGTAATAACCTTTCATAGATGTGTTCTCTATAAATTACTTTTTTATTATTATTACCAAGCTGCTGCTGTTACAGTAGTGGTACTTAAAACAAGTTATCTGCAATTTTTTTATCCCTCTGCATAGAGTCCATTTACTGCCTTGCCTCCTTCACTGATTACTTCAAAAGACAGCGCAGGGAGGCTATATTCCTTGTTAAGATTAAATAATTAATTGAGTAAATAAAACCAAGGCCAGGAAGAAAGGAACTAGCTTCTCCTTACAAATGTTTACTTGGTTTGCCTTGATGCCCGTGGGTGGTGGTTCTTTATCAAAACCTGGATACTGTTTATGAGACAGTGAGATGTTAAGTGGTGAAAGAAAAACAAACAAGCGAACAAAACACTGATCTCATTAGCCTTGCTTAGTGAGAGACCATTTTTCAACATCCTCTGCTGACCACACACAAATATAATTTGAAAGATTTTCTGAACTCCCCTCCTGATTTCAGTATCATTTGTGCAATTTCATATGCTATGCCTAAGTTGGTTCTACATTACTCATGTCCTTTCCCTGATTATTTACACCCTACTCTGTTTTCAAAAGACTTATCAGAAAATTCTATTATTCCAGTTTACACTGACTTCTGCCTTCTAGCAATTTTCATCATGCTTAACAATGTAGCACCTATTTACATAATATAGCTCGTTGTCCTTTATCAGACACACATACGTCAATTTTGTTTCTATAACCTCATCTAAAAATCCTTTATTTAGAAAAACAGATCTAATACTTGTTTTTGCATCTCCAAAGGCATGGGAAACCTAGCCCAGGATTGGCTATATAACTGATGCTCTACAAATGTATTTATGGGTTGCTTTCAACCAGGATACTCTATGGCCCAACTTCAAGGGATGTTATTCATACAGCATTCAGTGTGAAAGCTATTAGCACTATGAAGACAGGAATGGTCAACAAGATCAAATGTGATAAAAGAAAATATTGATGGCAACCCAGGAGTTGTTCAATGCTGACATTCATGTATAGACTACATTAAGCATTGTTTGAAAGTATAGATATATGATAAAGAAATAATCATGGCTTAAAAAATTGACAATACAGCAATTTTTTAAATACAGTAACTCTGGCATCATTCAAAATTTCCAGAAAATTAAAGTATCTACATTTATGAAACTAGTCTCAACTCAAAATTCAATTAATCTAGGAACACATCCCTAAGATACTCTCAATAGCAAAATCAATGGGTTGTTTCTCTACTCCATTAACATTTCTATACACTTCCCCTGTTGTATTTTATCATCTCCCATTCTAAATTGTATTGGTCTACTTCAGTTAGAACTAAAGCTTGTCACAATCCCAGCATGCTCAAACCCACTGGGAATTCAGCTGCACAACCTGGTTAAAAAAAAAAAAAAAAAAAAAACAGGAGTAAAGCAGGGTCTTGTCCAATTAAGTCTGACTAGAATCATATCTAACCTCTAACAGGGAAATCAACAAACAGAGCAATGGCTAGGGATACTCAGGCTTGGTTCCGACATGCAGCAATGTGCTAGAAAGTGCCATTTCAGTTCAATACAGCAGCAGACAGAGGTACTGCAGTCAGTAGTCATAAGATATTATGTAGAGCAGGCGCATCTAACCAAAATGTAGAGCTAAACAAAAGAATTAATCAAGAATTCTAGGAAGAGGTGGTATGTATACAATTCTGAAAGGAGTAAGGCAGGCTCATGAAGCACAGATAGCATTTTAGACAGCGTGCGTGCTCAGTTACTCATTCATATCCAGTTCTTTATGACCCCATGGACTGTAGCCCACCAGGGTCCTCTGTCCATGGAGTTTTCCAGGCAAGAATAACGGAGTGGCTTGCCATTTCCTCCTCCAGGAGACCTTCCCAACCCAGGGATCGAATTCGTATCTTCTGCATTGGCAGGTGGTTTCTTTATCACTTCACCACCGGGGAAGCTCCAGCATTTTAGATAAGCCACACCATAAAAACAAAACAAGCAGGAATCAACAGGTATAGAAGGAGGTGCAAGAACTCAAGAAAGATGAAGAATACATTTTGCTTTTTTTTTTTTTAATTTTATTTTATTTAACTTTACAATATTGTATTGGTTTTGCCATGTATCAAAATGAATCTGCCACAGGTATACATGTGTTCCCCATCCTGAACCCTCCTCCCTCCTCCCTCCCCATACCATCCCTCTGGGTCGTCCCAGTGTAACAGCCCCAAGCATCCAGTATCGTGCATTGAACCTGGACTGGCGATGGCTAACAAACACATGAAAAGATGCTCAACATTACTCATTATCAGAGAAATGCGAATCAAAACCACTATGAGGTACCATTTCACGCCAGTCAGAATGGCTGCGATCCAAAAGTCTACAAGCAATAAATGCTGGCGAGAGTGTGGAGAAAAGGGAACCCTCTTACACTGTTGGTGGGAATGCAAACTAGTACAGCCACTATGGAGAACAGTGTGGAGATTCCTTAAAAAACTGGAAATAGAACTACATTTTGCATTATTAACTACTGGGGAAAAAAAGCTACAGAATAGGTAGAGGACAGATTATCATGGGCTATCGTGCCATATTAAGAGCCTCAAATACTATCTTGTAGCTAAAGGAAATCATCCAAGCAGAAAAAGAGTGACCATATGCCTGGCTTCTCCAAGGGCTTCAGGGGGAAAATGATGAGTTTACTGCATTATGTACAGATTTAGTTGTCCAGCAGGAAGAAAGATATTGAAGACCAGGGATTAAAGACAGAGTGAAAAGGGAGAGATATTTTGCTAGGGAATATGGGGTCGCAAAGAGTCGGACACGACTGAGCGACTGAACTGAACTGAACTGATACATTTTGGAATATCACTTTATAGTGGTAGGCATTTTGAAACAATATGAGACAATTAGAAAATTGTGCAGCAGTGGTTCTCATACTATACTATATTTGAAAATTGGCATGGGAGTCTTAAGACACACATTTCTAGATACGCATATTATCCCAAACCTTGCTATTCTAATTCAGTCTTTGGGATGGGGCCTTAATATATGTAGTCTTAAAAATATCTTCAGTTAATTCTGCTGTACAAAAAGAAAAATTCTGAACTAATTTTAAAGGTTGAATGAAAAAGAGGAATCTGCCCAAAAAAATATACCACAGAGTCCAAAGTCAATGGAAAAGTAAGAGAGTATGGTAGCCTTAAAGACAAAGCAATAATACAGAGTTTAAGGAGATCTAGGTTCAGCTCTGACTTTGCCACTTACTAACAGTGTGACAGCCATTTACATATTTCTGATTGAAACTTATCAGCAAAATGAGGATAGTAATAGTAACTCTCTCATAGAGACACTGTGGAGATTGAGGAGATAATGAATGAAAAATGCACAATCAAGTCATATCAGAGCATGCCAACAAATATTAGTTCTCATTAATATGAATATTATCATGGATACTTTGATTATTTCTCAAATATTATAGCTGGACTTTGGGCTTGCCAGTTACTAAATAATTGGTGATTCAGGCAAGAATAATTTTTGCAGTGTTTTAAGAACAAAAACCAAATTATAGGAGATTGAAGGGTAAAGAAAAGGATAGAAATGAGTGCTAAAACCAATTTTTCCAAGAAGGTTAGGTGATACAGGTAAAAGAGAAACTAAGATGGTAACTTAAAAGGAATAGATGACATAAGCGGGGATCTTTTGATCCTGGAGATTATGATTTTAGACAAGATAAGTCAAGAGCAATTAGACAGAAAAGATATGTGAGACAGAAGTAATATTTTGTTTCTGGCCCTAGAAGTTGCTGAATTTAAGAATTCAAGAATCTCAAGTCTGCAGTATCTAAAACCAAAGAAAGAGATAAATGATGAAAGTGGCCATATTTGTTGATATGAGGAAGAATATGGAAATTTAGAAGACACATCTGAAAACATTTTTAAAAAGCATTTTATTTTACTAATTTTCATACTTTTATTTATCTCTTTTTTAAATTGGTCTTGTATGCTATATAAAACATGCACATTAACCATGAATTTGTTTTTGCCCCTCAACAGTAAATTAAATATCTTGGTTATTGGTGCTAGAACCACCTAAGGAATTCCAGCTGCATTAAATGAAAGATTATCTTGTAAAGCATGACTGAAGATTGTGGTATCATGTGGTAATAATGATTGTGGTAATCATGACTGAAGGTTAGTATCATTACTAAGAAAATAAGCAAAAAGCCTGGCCAGTCCAGTAATAATTACAGACTGGTCAGTGCTTGGGTCCAGATAAAGCTGAAGGACACGAATGTTTAGTGGCAACAGCATTCAAAATACTGGGATTTTCTTTTCTTTTCTTTTTTGGCAACAAAAATCCAAATGCAGAAACAAGCAAATAACAACAACAACAAAAAGAGAGAATTACAGGATTGACTGAGCACTGAGATTTTTCTGACTAGTTCAGAAGGAAAGCTAGGGGGATACATGAGTTGAAGATGCTGGAAGAGTGTAGTTCAACAGATTAACCATTAAGTTTAGAATAGACCAGAAAAGAAGAGAATGTGGCACACAAGTGATAGATTTGGTAAGTATATCATGCAAACCACTCTGAGACCAAGGAGTTGATATACGGAAAGCAACAAGTAGGACAATGTTGAAAGTGAAAAAAGAAAAGTAAAAGGGTTTAGTTGCTCAGTTGTGTTCCACTGTTAGCGACCATGGACTGTAACCCACAAGGCTCCTCAGTCCATGGAATTCTCCGGCAAGAATACTGAAGCTGGTAGCCATTCCCTTCTCCAGGGAGTTTTCCCAATCCAGGGGTTGAACCCGGGTCTCCTGCATTGCAGGCAGATTCTTTACCCATCTGAGCCACTGGGGAAGCCAATGTTAGTCAGTATTTAATATTTTAATATTTTATGAACAGATGCATTAGATAACATGTCTAAAATAATAAGATGAATTACATCCCTATGGACTGCTGAAATAAAGGTGTAACCTAAAGGATGTTTCACTCTTTCATTGTAGACTCTGGTTTCCCCAAGGTGACCTCACAAGGCACAGGTGAAGTGAGGCTTCTCCAATCCACTTTACTTCATGTGGGAACAATTCTATTTAGAAGATTAGAGTTCCGGAGTGTTTATGTCTGAACTACTTCCATTAACATGACTTATTATAAGCTTTAAACATCACAGTGAATTTTAGAACTTAGAAGATTATTACTTAATCACAAAACAAACAAAAGAACAGAAAAAAGCCCCCCCCCCAGTAAAAACTTGGAAAAATTTCGAACTTCTTGCTCAAAGCTATCTTAAACCCAATGAAACATTAAAGATTTAAAATTCTTTTGGTGCAGTAAAATAACCAAGTGCATATATATTTATTTCTCCAATAGTTGAAGGGACTTTTACCTCAATCATTAATCCTCTTGTAAGAGAATAAAATGGAATAATAAATCACCAGTACAGATATGTTGGATTTGATCAATGTTTCTCTTCAGAAGGCATAAATAATAGAGAAACACCCACTCTGCAAAATCTACATATCACAGCATTCTGTCACCCAAGCAAGGGGATTGATATGAATTGGTGAGAGGAAGCAAGACCTTCTTTCCCCTACAGAACTGCTAAAGCAACAAGTCATCTTTTACAGGGCAAATAACACAGCACTTCAGAGCAGTGCAATACTTTCTCAGGAGAGAACTGCCCTCATCCTCAACCTCTTCCTCCTTAAGGAGACTAACAGCAGCTTGTTTCATTAATCATTCTAACTGGCAGGATAAAAGGAATAGCATTTGGAGAGAAACTACTCTATATTGAGTGTTTCACATATTTTCTGTTATAATTCTTTAAACACCATTATGAAAGTATTGGGCTTCCCTAGTGGCTCAGCTGGTAAAGAATATGTCTGCACTGCAGGAGACCTGGGTTCAAATCCTGGGTTGGGAAGATTCCCTGGAAGAGGACCTGCCACCCACTCCAGTATTCTTGCCTGGAGATTCCCCATGGTCAGAGGAGCTTGGAGGGCTGCAGTCCAGGAGATCGCAGAGTCGAACATGACTGAGTGACTAAGCACAGCACATGAAAATATAACACCCATGAGAGAAACACTCCAGTTGTAGAAGCTTGGTGAAAATTCTAATGCCAGACACAAATCAAGCTAGGTTGGAATGCTGATTCTACTATTGAATTCCTAGTCCCAAAGTCCACTGATCTGATGTCTGCTACATTATGTTTTTATTTTGTTTTGGTTTGGTTTACGGGGTTTGTGGGGGTGGGCAGGCAGCACGGCATATATCTTAGTTCCCCAACCAGGGACTGAACCAGCACCCCTGCATTGGAAGTGTGCAGTCTTAACCACTGGACCACCAGAGAAGTCCCACTAAGTTTGGGGTTTTTTTAACTTTTTATTTTGTATTGGGGTACAGCCAATTAACAAAAAACATTGTGATAGTTTCAGCTGAACAGTGAAGGGACTCGGCAATACAGACACAAATATCCATTCTCCCCAAAACTCCCCTCCCATCCAGGCTGCCCCGTAACATTGAGCAGAATTCCATGTACTTTACAGTAGGTCCTTGTTGGTTGTCTATTTTAAATATAGCATTGTATACATATCCATCCCAAACTCCCTAACTATTGCACTATGTTTTTTATAAGAAAGAAATATTTGATTCAAAACCCCTCCTTCCAAAATCATGCAGAACTGGCTATGCTTAGCAAATGCTTCTTTAGACAAAATACTCATGACTAGTAAAGGTGGACCATAAAGAAAGTTGATGGCTGAAGAATTGATGCTTTCAAACTATAGTGTTAGAGAAGACTCTAGAGAGTCCCTTGGACAGCAAGGAGAGCAAACCAGTCAATCCTAAAGGCAATCAATCCTGAATATTCATTGGAAGGACTGACACTAAAGCTGAAGCTTCAATCCTTTGGCCACCTGATGCAAAGAAACAATTCACTGGAAAAGACCCTGATGCTGGGAAAGTTTGAGGGCAGGAGGAGAAGGGGACAACAGAGGATGAAGTGGTTGGACAGTATCATCGACTCAGTGGACATGAGTTTGAGCAAACTCTGGGAGACAATGAAGGACAGGGAAGCCTGAAGTGCCACAGTCCATGGGGTCACGAAGAGTTGGACAAGACTGAGTGACTGAACAACAAGTGGTCATAAAGCACTACTGAATGAAAATGTTTATGGCTCTGCACTCTTCAAGAGAATATCAGAACTTTCAGGAAATGGTACATCTATGAGAAGATTCAGGGATACAGTGTGTGTATTTGGTAAAGTCACTAGAATATCCATGGGATTGTGATTGTGTTAGTGTTCTTCCTTCCTCTCCAGACCACACTAGCCAAAAAAATCACTGTTCAAGTGAGGTAGGTGAAGTATTGCTAAAATGGTTGTTCCCTCTCCAAGCAGGGCGGCAAGTGAAGTAAGACTTCATTTCATAATGAGGCTAAGTTGAAACAAGATGTGAGGTGTAGAACACTGAGCTTGCAGGAGTTGAATAGCATGTTAGGGTACAAGATCAACAAAAATGAAGTTAACACCACTGTAAACATAAGACCAGCAAGACATATCTCATTCTTCCCAGACCTCAGTCTCCTAATTTATAATTTATAAATAAGAAATAAAATGAGATGACTGAAAAGCCCATTCCACCTAATAAGAACCCTTGAGGAAGACTGCCAGAGTTTTCTATGGTGTAACAAGGTAGGAAATACTGATTGCAGAGTAGCATCTTAAAGTCCCATTCCAAGATCCATTCCTTTATGCTTGGGCTTCCCTTGTGGTTCAGCCAGTAAAGAATCTGCCTTCACTGCAGGAGACCTGGGTTCAATCCCTTGGTTGGGAAGATCCCCTGGAGTAGGAAATGGCAACCCACTCCAGTATTCTTGCCTGGAGAATCCCCATGGACAGACGAGCCTGGTGGGCTACAGTCCATGGGGTCAAAAAGAGTCAGACATGACTGAGTGACTAAGAACAAGAACAGCATGCTTAGCCTCGTTTTTCCCAGGTATATTTATTTTGTCTGATATAGAGTAACAGCCAGTAATTAACTTCTAAAAGAATAAATTATCTGTATGACATAGTTTAGGAAAGACTAGCTTAAAAAAAAAAATAGATGCAACATGGTTTGGGTCAAAGTTTGAAATTCAAATGCCTACAAGGCCTGTGCACCTAAAAGAAACAGAGCAAAATATAAGATGGTAAACAGGAACTGACTGTCCCCGTAAGACACAGAAAAGGAATATGGAATAGCACAGACTTCAGAGAAGCGGATGAGGCAATGCTTCATTTAAGGAGAGAGCTACTGATCATCTCAAATAACTGTTGGCACATAGGAATATACATGCTCTTTTACCAGTGTTCTAATTTCAAAGAAAAGCTGGAAATTTTTATTTTTAATTAAAAATTCCTACAATTTTTATACTGGACAGTAATTCAAATTAAAAACAAATGTACTTTCCATTGCTTTGAAGACTAGGAGACACATCTTCAGGTCATCTCTGGTCCATGAGCCACCTGCCTGTGGTGACTGCATGAACAGTCAAAGAAGTGCACTGAGCACTTGTCCTGTAAATTGGAGTGAACAAGCACAGTTGGAGAAGAAACAATCTTCACTGCAGAGTCTATGGTAGGATGATCCTAACTGCTAAAAAAAAAAAAAAGAGAGAGAGAGAGGCTTCGACTAAGTTTACTGAAAGCATTATAGAAAAGTCTGAGAATGCAGAGTTTGCTCACAGAGGTTCCACACAAAACTCAATGGGAGAAGCCTGTAGCGAGATTGAGAGGTAGTAATGGTTGCAATGAAATTGACTGGAAGAGAATGAAATTTGAGGTAAAGAATCCACAGAAGAGGAAACATCAAACCATCCTTCATAAATGAGCATGCAGAGCACCCTGCAGGTGAGTGGTTTACCAGAGGTCATAGACCTTGTAGTGGAAGAGTTAGGGGTGGTACTCAGGCTTCTAAACTCCAGTCGAGTCCCTTTCTGTCAAACCATGATGCTTTTATTATGTAAAAACTACATTTTTACCCTAAATTTATGATAGATATATTTAAAGAAAGTACTCTTTGACACTTTGTCACCTTTTTTCAGACCATAAAAATGATATAATAGAGTGTCCTTTAAAGCTAACCGCAGGCAGCCACGACTATACAAAATAGGATATTAAAATGAGATCCATCAAGTAATTAAATTTTTCTCTCAACACAGTTAATGTAGTTCTGAATCAAGATATAATAAAGAATATAATAAAGCATGACATGAGAAGTCCAGTTAACTCTACTCTTAGGATTTTTAAAAACTTATTCCAGATGTATTAATACATTACAGAATAGATGCAAAACAAAACACTGGCTGAAGAATTCTCACATATATTCCAGAACAGACATTTCCAAATGTGATTACATAAGAATCTCATATGGACCTTTTATTAAAAATTGGCTATGGGGACTAACTTCACATATTTTAACTTATACGGATGGATTCTAGAAATATATATCTTAATAAAACTGCATTTTAAAAATTGTGGTAAAAAATAAATAACAAAATTTACCATATTAACCGTTTTCAAGTGCACAGTTCATTGACATTGAATATATTCACACTGCCATGCAAACTCTACCACCACCATCTCCAGACCTTTTCATTTTCTCCAAATGAAGTAATGTACCCATTAAACAATAGCTCCCTATTTCCCACTACTCACCATGGGCAACCAACATTCCAGTTTCTGTCTCTATGAATTTCACTACTCTAGGTACCTCATGGAGAAGGCAATGGCACCCCACTCCAGTACTCTTGCCTGGAAAATCTCATGGATGGAGGAGCCTGGTGGGCTACAGTCCATGGGGTCGCTAAAAGTTGGACACGACTGAGCGACTTCACTTTTACTCTTCCTTTTCATGCACTGGAGAAGGAAATGGCAACCCACTCCAGTGTTCTTGCCTGGAGAATCCCAGGGACGGGGAGCCTGGTGGGCTGCCGTCTATGGGGTCGCACAGAGTCAGACATGACTGAAGCGACTTAGCAGCAGCAGCAGTAGCAGCAGGTACCTCATATAAGTAGAATCATATAATGTGTGTTGTTATTTTTGGTTTGTGTTTTTGGCTTGTGGTTTTGTTCTTTCTAATTGACTTATTTCAGTTAGTATTATGTCTTCAGTATTTATCCATGTTCTAGCATGCATCAGAATTTCCTTCCTTTTCAAGACCAAATAGTATTCCATTGCATGTATATACTAGATTTAGTTTACCACTCACCCACCAAAGGACATTTAGTGTTTCTATCTTTTGGTTACTATGAGTAGCATTACTGTAACCATTGATACGAATCCCTGCTTTCAATTCTTTGGGATATATATCCAGAAATGAAATTTCTGGATCATGTGGTAATTCTAGATTTAGTGTTTTGAGGAACCATCATATTATTTTCCTGTTTCTCTATCACCCATAAGTTCTACATTAGCACACTTTAAATTGGACTGTCTATTTTGGTTTTCTATCTTGGTAGAATTTTATGACTATAGACTATATCTTGGCAAAAAGCCCCTTAGTTCATTATCTTAAAAGATGTTATTTCCTGTTCCTGATGTCAATGAGAAAAAAGATGTTTCATTGTATTACAAATATTTTCTTAAAATAAACTGAACCACATGTGGTTTGTCAGGCATTAAATGCTTTTCTCCTAGAGACTGAGTTTATATATGTTTATTGATAATATGGGATATATATATATACACATATATATATGTATCAAAATTTTCTCTATAAAAGAACAAAATCTTGATGTTTCTTTTATTGAAAAAAATTAGTTGTTGAGACTTTAGCTCTAAAGATTGCTTTGCACCAGCAAATATCAATTTTTTTTTCATGTCTATATTTTTCTTTGCATGTTTTCTTCAATTTTTTCAACAAATAATTATCTATTGTTTACCATATATTAGCTATTATACTATATATTAAAGACAAATTAATCATACAGCCCCTTCTCTTGAGCAGGTGAAAGTCAAGTTGAGGAAATACACATTAAAAAAAATATATATCAGAACACATAGATAGATGACATAGAAATAGTGGTTTGAGAAGGAAAATTAACCAATACAATCTGATAATATAATTAGAGATATACACAAATCACAAAGCTGCTATTTCAGGATAAATCCTAGAGGTAAATAACCCTTTGATACTTGAATATCCTCTACAATCTCTTTGCTGAGAAATGGTCCAACCTATGTTGATAATTTTCATTGACAAACATTCTAATTTCTTCCTTGGGTTGCTCTAATGACAAACTGAAAAGAGAAAAAGAAAAAACTGAAAAGAAAAGAAAATATTAAGATGAACTCCATTCTTTCAAAGTTGATGCTCTGGTCCTGTTTGATTCTCAATAGAAAATTGAGAATCAATTTATATGCTCAATAAACAATTATAGAAGGAGAGGAAATATATATGAGAGAGAATACTTGCCTAATTGAAACATATAAAGAATAAATGTGCAATGAGAAAATAATAAAATTAAACTAATGAGATTAGAAAATAAGACAAAGAATTTTCAAAGAAATGGTCAAAGAAGATATATAATAATAAATACACCTACAGACTCAACCAGTCCATTCTAAAGGAGACCAGCCCTGGGTGTTCTTTGGAAGGAATGATACTAAAGCTGAAACTCCAGTACTTTGACCACCTCATGTAAAGAGTTGACTCATTGGAAAAGACTCTGATGCTGGGAGAGATTGGGAGCAGGAGGAGAAGGGGATGACAGAGGATGAGATGGCTGGATGGCATCACCGACTCGATGGACGTGAGTTTGAGTGAACTCTGGGAGTTGGTGATGTACACAGGGAGGCCTGGTGTGCTGCGATTCATGGGGTCGCAAAGAGTCAGACATGACTGAGCGACTGAACTGAACTGATACCTACAGAAAAAGAGCTAGTTCTCACTTGTTAAATGGAGTAACAATAAAAAAACATAGGCAACCATTCCACAAGTGCTAAACTAGGAAATTTTTCTTGTGTACATTGCTATACTTTGAAATAATGATTACCAGTGCTGATGTGGTTAAATAATAAATACTAGGTGAGATTTTAAAGTAAATTGGTATTTTAAAATATTTGTGCTTTGCAACAAAAATAACAATCAGATCAGATCAGTCGCTCAGTCGTGTCCGACTCTTTGCAACCCCATGAATCGCAGCATGCCAGGCCTCCCTGTCCATCACCAACTCCTGGAGTTCACTCAGATTCACGTCCATCGAGTCAGTGATGCCATCCAGCCATCTCATCTTCTGTCGTCCCCTTCTCCTCCTGACCCCAATCCCTCCCAGCATCAGAGTCTTTTCCAATGAGTCAACTCTTCGCATGAGGTGGCCAAAGTACTGGAGTTTCAGCTTCAGCATCATTCCTTCCAAAGAAATCCCAGGACTGATCTCCTTTAGAATGGACTGGATGGATCTCCTTGCAGGCCAAGGAACTCTCAAGAGTCTTCTCCAACACCACAATTCAAAAGCATCAATTCTTCAGTGCTCAGCCTTCTTTACAGTCCAACTCTCACATCCATACATGACCACAGGGAAAACCATAGCCTTGACTAGACGAACCTTTGTTGGCAAAGTAATGTCTCTGCTTCATAATAACAATGGTTATATGTAATAACTATTCAGCATTTCCTATTGCAGAGCACAATGTGAAATTTGTGTATGATAGTTCATACAAATTTCATATAAACTCAATGAAATAGCTGTTTTCCTTCATGATACCCTCATTTAATAGATGGGATGAGGTTTCTTAAGGTCATACCTATTGTAAGTGATAGAACCAGGACTGACATCCAAAGCTAATATTAATTCACTTCCGACTAAATGCCACAGAAGGAAAAACAGAAGTAGTCAAACAAAAAGATAGCATTCACAATGTTATAAATAATAAATAACCGAAAAAGTAAACAAATATATAAAATGAGAAAGTATGTACATACAAAAGCGTATTTAGGGGATAACACAGAAATCATTAATGTCAAGAATTTTTAAAGATTTCAAATGGTATGTACATCAATTACAACAATATAAATGTATGTTGGCTGGCAGGAAAAAAAAGAGGTTTAGTTTGAAGGTGGTGGTATGGAGCAATAAAATGGTAAGAAAACACATCCCTGATATCAAGAGAGTTACAATCTTCTTGGAGGAAAAAAGACAATAAAATATTACAGTACAATGTACTTTATTGAAAACATCAAAAGAAAAATGAAACTGGGTTTGTCAGGAGGAGTTAACATCTGAGATGGGCATTTGACACCGCTGCTACCTGTCCACAGCTGGTTGGACCTGGAGTCTAGTGCCCAAGCCAAAGGATAATCATGAAGAGGACAGATCTGTGGGACAACGGCAAACTTTGAGGAAGCAAACTGTGACAAAACCTTCATTTTTAGAGCTTTCAATATGAAGTCTTGATGGAGGATAACAGACATGGAAGCAGCAGGAAAAACTACTATCAGAGAAGAGATGAGTGACAGTCATAGAAGAGATAGCCACAGAGGTGACAATGAACACTTCCTTCCCAGGTAATGACCAGATGGGGAAATTGACAGGGCAGTGATTCTCAAAACGGGATGCACATTCAAATCATTCAGGGAGCTTTTCAAAATTCCAGTGTCCAGGCTGAACTCTAACCCAGGACCTCCAGGGTTTTGAGGTTTTATTGTTTATACAAAAGCTGCTTCGGTGATTTTCCAAAGCACATCCAATGTTGCTCAGTTCAGCTCAGTCGCTTAGTCATGTCCGACTCTTTGTGACCCCATGGACTGCAGCATGCCAGGCCTCCCTGTCCATCACCAACTCCCACAGTTTACCCAAACTTGTGTCCATTGAGTCGGTGATGCCATCCAACCATCTCATCCTCTGTCGTCCTCTTCTCCTCCCACCCTCAATCTTTCCCAGCATCAGAGTCTTTTCAAGTGAGTCAGCTCTTCACACCAGGTGGCAAAGCATTGGAGTTTCAGCTTCAATATCAGTCCTTCCAATGAATATACAGGACTGATTTCCTTTAGGATGGGCTGGTTGGATCTCCAATGTTGAGAGCCATTTATATTAGATACCCTGTCAATTAGTAAATAAACTGCTGAATTCTAGAAAACAAGGAATCATTGCTCTAGCTCTCCTTGAGGCTTGGTTATAGAACTGTGAATGGGTTGATTAAGTAACGTTATATGAAGATTCTCAAATTTTAGCTCTCATCAGAATCACCTGGAGAACCTGTCAGATGTGTAGACGTCTAGGTCCCTTCCTCAGAATTTTGTATTTAGTAGGCCCAGGGACAGGGCCTGAAAATCTGTATTTCTGAGAATTTCCCAAGTGATATTAATGCTGCTGATACATGGACCACACTTTTAGAACCTATATTATATTCTATACATTAAGAGATTGGGGTAAAGTAAAAAAAAGAAAAAGAGAGAGAGGGAAGAAAGAGAAACAGCTTCTAGGGTTTGGAAATAACCTGAATAAATAGAAATGTGTGAAAGATAGCAGTATGTCTACAGGATGCAACAATTTGCCGTGACTACAGTGAAGGGAACAAAGTGGGAAGGGCAAGAAATGAGACTGGTAGAAAGGGCTGTGAAAAACACACCAAGAGTGCAAATTTCACTCTGTAACATGTGGAATGGTGATTATTCTGACCAAGGGAGGGAATCAGAATGGTAATTCTAGCCATGTTAGTATTTTAGTAATTAATACAAAAAGCAGATTTTTACCTTTTTTTAAAAAAAAATCTAAGACATTCTTCAAGCAATTTTTCACATGAAGTATTCTGGAAACAAGGTAAAAGATAACATGTTTACTGTATGCAGGGCTTCCCTGGTGGCTCAGACAGTAAAGATTCTGCCTGAAATGCAGGGGGCCTGGGTCTGATCCCTGGGTCAGGAAGATCCCCTGGAGAAGGGAAGGGCTACCCATTCTAGTATTCTTGCCTGGAATATTCCATGGCCAGAGGAGCCTGGTGGGCTATAGTCTGTGGGATCACAAAGAGCCGGACATGACTGAGGTACTAACACTTACTAGCTTATACTGTTTTCAAATGTACTTTTAAAATGACTGCTTGTGAAACAGCAAATCTACAAAGAGATTTAGATAGAACACAATGCTAAGTTACTTTTTAGGGTAATTGAAATTTCTGCTTCCAACTATTACAAAACTATTTCTTAATGATGTTTCAAAAATAAAATTTTGTTCTTTAATTTTTTTGAGAATATGTATACATGCCACCCAAACCACCAAACTGACATGCAACTTCTAGTGCTGAAATTTTGGTCTCTAGTATCATTTTCCAAGAACCAGGGCTTCTCCAAGTTAAAGGCTGACCACATGTCTAGAGCAGAGGTGATCCAAGTTGAATTTAGAAGCAGAAGATATTAAGAAGAGATGGCAAGAATACACAGAGGAACTATACAAAAAAGATCTCCATGACCCAGATAACCACAATGGTGCAGTCACTCACCTAGAGCCAGACATCCTGAAATGCAAAGTCAAGTGGACCTTAGGAACCATCACTATGAACAAAGCTAGTGGAGGTGATGGAAGCCCAGTTGAGTTATTTCAAATCTTAAGAGATGATGCTGCTAAGGTATAGTAACTCAAACATCCAAAAACGTTTGAGTTATACTACTGTTATGTCTATACTACTATTATGACATTCACTTTGAAGATATATTCTTTTTAATTTTCACCAATTTTCCCAGAAAAACTTTTACCCTAAAATAAAGAGTAATTCAGGAACTAGGCATTCTAAAGGAGATCAGCCCTGGGTGTTCTTTGGAAGGAATGATGCTAAAGCTGAAACTCCAGTACTTTGGCCACCTCATGCAAAGAGTTGACTCATTAGAAAAAACTCTGATGCTGGGAGGGATTGAGGGCAGGAAGAGAAGGGGATGACAGAGGATGAGATGGCTGGATGGCATCACCGACTCGATGGACATGAGTTTGAGTGAACTCTGGGAGATGGTGATAGGGAGGCCTGGCGTGCTGCAGTTCATGGGGTCGCAAAGAGTAGGACACAACTGAGCGACTGAACTGAACTTAACTGAAGCAATCTTTTGTTTATCTCCTTCTTTGAAAAGAATGGATAAATTAGTTAATTACATTGATTACAATGAATATTCAGGACTGATTTACTTTATGATTGATGCTTTTGAACTGTGGTGTTGGAGAAGACTCTTGAGAGTCCCTTGGATAGCAAAGAGATCAAACCAATCCATTCTAAAGGAAATCAACCCTGAGTATTCAATGGAAGGACTGATGTTGAAACTGAAGCTCCAATACCCTGGCCACCTAATGCAGTCGACTCATTAGAAAAGACCCTGATGCTGGAAAGATTGAAGGCATGAGGAGAAGCAGATAGCAGAGGATGAGATGGTTGGATAGCATCACGACTCAATGGACATGAGTTTGAGAAAGCTCTAGGAGATGGTCAAGGACAGGGAAGTCTGGTGTGCTGCAGTTCATGGGGTTGCAGAGTCAGACATGACTAAGCAAATGAGCAACACAAGATAGTTTAGACAGCAAGATATAAACGTGTGTTAACTTTAATCTATCCCGAAAGGTGATCGATTTGCACTAATTTAGACTGCAGACTCCAAGGACTAACTCCGAGTCAACTGATGATAGCATTCCAACAATCTTTGGAATAGTTAGTAATCAACACTAGAATATTTATTAATGAAATTGGATTTTAAAGTTAAATTATTGGCTGTTAATAAACATAATGGATATTAGAGATGGGTTTTCATTAGTGAGCTGGTAGTTTTCAAGATGCAGGAATTTCAGTAAAAGTACTTTAGAGATGTCCCTGCCTTTGAATAAGTAAGTTATAAAAATCAAGGAAGCAGAGCAATCTTGTCCTTAGAAATTCTACTCTCAGCTTGATTCATAAATGGTCCTATGTATATCTGCTTTAGAGAATTTTTGCTTCCCAACAGTAATGAGAGCTGAATCTTTCCAACACATGATTATCACAGCTGAATCATCAAAAATAAAACTGGGGCTTTAATGAAGCCATAATGCACTTTGTCTGAGGACTTTGTGTCTTCTTATACTTATGTCATAATTATATTCTAGACTTGTTTTTGTAAGAACTTGTTGTGAAGTGAACCCTCAAACATCATCTGCCTCTATTGGAGGCTACTTATTGTTGTTCAGTTGCTAAGTCATGTCTGACTCTTGGCAACCCCATGGATTGCAACACACCAGACCTCACTGTCCTTCAATATCTTGTGCAGATTTTTTCAGATTCATGTCCATTTAGTCAGCGATGCTATCTAACAATCTCACCCACTGCTGCCCTCTTCTCTTTTTGCCTTCCATATTTCCCAGCATCAGGGTCTTTTTCAATGAATCGACTCTTCCCATCAGGTAGCCAAAGGATTGGAGCTTCAACATCAGTCCTTCCGATGAGTATTAAGGACTGATTTCCTTTAGGATTGACTGGTTTGACCTCCTTGTGGCCCAAGGGATTCTCAAGAGTCTTCTCCAACATCACGGTTTAAAAGCATCAATTCTTCAGTGCTCAGCTTTCTTTATGGTCCAACTCTCACATCCACACATGACTACTTGAAAAACCATAGCCTTGACTAGACAGACATTTGTCTGCAAAGTAATGTCTCTGTTTTTTAATATGTTATCTAGGTTTGTCATAATTTTTCTTCTAAAGAGCAATATCTTTTAATTTCATGGCTGCAGTCACCATTCACAGTGATTTTGGAGACCAAGAAACCAATGTGTACCAAAAGGAATCTAATAGTTGCATATGATCAAATTGGTTTAGTTCAGTTTGCAACATCATTCTTCTTGGCAGAGTGATAGTGAAAATGTAATCTAAATTAGGGTGGTAAGATTGAACTATGGAAGTTTTGAAGAAATGATTTAAAAAATGCTGCTTATCAAAGACACTAGAAATACACTAGAAGTGCCAATTTGGTTGAAGAGAATTTTGAAGTTGCTTAGGACCATTTTGGCAACTGCATGAAAATGAATCCAAAGCCAAGAAAAACAAGATTTAGAGGCAGACAGGTTCTTGACGTTTGAACATCTGGATCCAGAAATCAGTTCAGTTCAGTCACTCAGTCATATCCGACTCTTTGCCACCCCATGAACTGCAGCACGCCAGGCCTCCCTGTCCATCACCAACTCCCAGAGTTTACCCAAACCCATGTCCATTGAGTCGGTAATGCCATCCAACCATCTCATCCTCTGTTGTCCCCTTCTCCTCCTGCCCTCAATCTTTCCCAGCATCAGGGTCTTTTCAAATGAGTCAGCTCTTAGCATCAGGTAACTGAAGTATTGGAATTTCAGCTTCAACTTCAGTCCTTCCAATAAATACCCAGGACTGATATCTTTTAGGATGGACTGGTTGGATCTCCCTTAGACTCTCACGAGTCTTCTCCAACACCACAATTCAAAAGCATCAATTCTTTGGCACTCAGCTTTCTTTATAGTCCAACTCTCACATCCATACATGACCACTGGAAAAACCATAGCCTTGACTAGATGGACCTTTGTTGACAAAGTAATGTCTCCGCTTTTTAATATGCTGTCTAAATATCAGAATTTAATTCTAACCACAAAATTTTCAATTATATGAATGTCAAAATCATCCTCAACAATTAGGATTGCATTTTTACCACTGCAAGTAGTACAGATGTTTATAAAACAAAAGGTATATATATTTTTGAGAGTAATAGATTATTTAAAAGGGTATCTAGTGTTTGTTTTTTTTCTCACACATATTGGCTGTTTTCTTTTCTCAGTTCTCTTTGGGTTGAATGAAGCTCAAGAAGTTTTGTTCAAAGTTTATATTAGGTATAGGCTCCCAGCATATCCTCAGCAGCACTAACACGGATTGATTGATCAATGTAAGTGATAGGTAACAGATATATGAAGTTTTTTTTTTTTTTCTAATTTTATTTTTAAACTTTACATAATTGTATTAGTTTTGCCAAATATCAAAATGAATCCGCCACAGGTATACATGTGCTCCCCATCCCGAACCCTCCTCCCTCCTCCCTCCCCATACCATCCCTCTGGGCCGTCCCAGTGCACCAGCCCCAAGCATCCAGCATCGTGCATCGAACCTGGACTGGCAACTCGTTTCCTACATGATATTTTACATGTTTCATTGCCATTCTCCCAAATCTTCCCACCCTCTCCCTCTCCCACAGAGTCCAAAAGACTGTTCTATACATCAGTGTCTCTTTTGCTGTCTCGTACACTGGGTTATTGTTACCATCTTTCTAAATTCCATATATATGCGTTAGTATACTGTATTTATGTTTTTCCTTCTGGCTTACTTCACTCTGTATAATAGGCTCCAGTTTCATCCACCTCATTAGAACTGATTCAAATGTATTCTTTTTAATGGCTGAGTAATACTCCATTGTGTATATGTACCACAGCTTTCTTACCCATTCATCTGCTGATGGACATCTAGGTTGCTTCCATGTCTTGGCTATTATAAACAGTGCTGAGATGAACATTGGGGTACACGTGTCTCTTTCCCTTCTGGTTTCCTCATACAGATGGCTAACAAACACATGAAAAGATGCTCAACATCACTCATTATCAGAGAAATGCAAATCAAAACCACTATGAGGTACCATTTCACACCAGTCAGAATGGCTGCGATCCAAAAGTCTACAAATAATATATGAAGTTTTTGAATTGTGGTGCTGGAGAAGACTCTTGAGAGTCCCTTGGACAGCAAGAAAATCACACAAGTCAATCCCAAAGGAAATCAACTCTGAATATTCATTGGAAAGACTGATGCTGAAGCTGAAGCTCTGATCCTTTGGCAAAGAGCTGTCTCCTTGGAAAAGCACCTGATCCTGGAAAGACTGAAGGCAGGAGCAGAAGGCAGGGAGACAGTGGATGAGATGGTTGGATAGCATCACCGACCCAATAGACATGAGTTTGAGCAAACCTCAGGAGATAATGAAGGAGAGGAAAGCCTGGTGTGCTGCAGTCCATGGGTCCCAAAGAGTCAGACACAACTTAGCAACTGAACAACAACAGATATATAACAAGAGCTTTGCTTATTCACAGAATCTACTTGAAATAACTTGATCAATAAAGTCTCTTGATTTTACTTGTTTGATATCTGGACTATCTTTTTAGACTTGGTAATTTGTTTTGACTTACATTGTCCATGTACTAGTAGGACAGTGAAAGAAGATAGTTTAAGATTAGCAGAAGAGTGTTAAAAGTGTTAGAATACTATAGCTAAGCTGAAATGGGAAAAAAGTTACTGAAGAGATAGCTGTTAGAATGAAGATAGATACAGGAACCAATGGACTGCTTTTGTAATGTCAAAGAACTATTGTCTCAGTCACTGCTGACTGAGAGGGTAGGAAGTACAAAAGTCTACCAGAGTAAATACAGGACAAACTTTTTTGTGGGGAGGGGCTATTTTATTTATCTATTTATTTTCGGCCAAACCATGTGGCATGCCGGACATCAGTTCCCCATCTAAGGGTCAAATCCATGCCCATTGCATTGGGAGCTCTGGATTACCAGGGAAGTCCTCAGGACAACTTTTATATGTAGCTTCTATTATCACTCTGAAGTCTGACTGATAACAATACACTCATGACTTTATTCTTTTTTCTATCATCACAATAAAAAAATAAAAAATAATTCAATTGTTTAGATTTTCCATACTTCCAACAAGATTTATATTATTCTGTATTATAATTCTAAAATGCAACCTATACCTTTCATATAAATTGAGATAAATCTAGCCACACTGACATTTCATACATATTATATTCCCTTCTATGACTTCATTTTGTTGTGGAAAAGAAAAAAAAAACTAAAAACATATAATCATGAAGAAAGTTGCAAATCATAATCAAAAAGATCATTGAGCTTTTCAATACCCAGTTAATTCTAAGAATAGCTAGAAGGACAAGGGCCTTAAATCAAGTGTTTCACTCAAACTCCATTCATGTGGCCTCCTTTTGTATAACTGATATATCTATTAAGATTAAGAAAATTAGCAGACTGTACCTGAATTTTTATTCTATATACAAAAGGTATAATGTATCTCATGAGCCTTATCTTTGATAAATAATAAAGGTGTGCTTTCTTCTCCAAAGGCTAGTCATTAGGTCATCTATTTCATTATTTGATAAGAATCCTTAAGAAGTCAGTAAACAAAACATTAGGAACATTAAGGTGTGGATAAATTAATCAACTCAAATAAAAATTTATTAATTTGCTTGTTACTAATGGATAGTAGGATTAGTTTGTAGCCTATCGATACCCCTTCCCTGCTGCTGCTAAGTCGCTTCAGTCGTGTCCGACTCTGTGCGACCCCATAGACGGCAGCCCACCAGGCTCTGCCGTCCCCGGGATTCTCCAGGCAAGAACACTGGAGTGGGTTGTCATTTCCTTCTCCAATGCATGAAAGTGAAAAGTGAAAGTGAAGTCTCTCAGTTGTGTCCAACTCTTAGTGACCCCATGGACTGCAGCCTACCAGGCTCCTCCACCCATGGGATTTTCCAGGCAAGAGTACTGGAGTGGGTTGCCATTGCCTTCTCCAACCCTTTACCTACTGACAGCTATCTACAAAGAGACTGAGAGGGTCAATGACTCTGAGTGGATTTCCATCAGTAGGTGCAATTTATTCATTCCCCAGTCTATCATGCCTCTAGATTTAAGCTAAGTATATGGAAAACTGATACACGGACATTGGATTAATTCTAGACTTTTGAATATACTTTAAAGTGATTCCATTAGAAAATGTTTGGACTTAATTCCAAAACATTCTGAAATTTTGTTGATGTGTATATTGTTCAGTCTGTTACATATGATACATACTTACATATGAGAACCCTCAAAAGAAGTCCATATCTGATTTTAGGATTTATTGTAGTTGTACCTTTCCTAAGATATTGACTAGCGCCTAAATTTGTGCAGAGAGTGAATTATGTGACTTACTAGATATCCTTCTTTATATTGTCTAGAAGAACCAGATTTGCCACCTATAGCTATCAAAAGCCTAGATATTTATGAAATATTTTTCATAACCTTATTTGGTTAAGTTTATTTGCTTTTAAATTGTTTGTTACAATTACTTCTCATTTATATTTGAGCCTTTATATCTGTTCAGATCCAATAGATAACTAGTTTTTGTTTTGAAAGGAGATACTTAAATAATTGATCAAGCGATTGATTATAAAAGTATTCATATAAACATGATTCCCATCATTCTTCACTAATTGTTTCTATCAATACCTCATATTCTTTGACCAAACTTAAATCAGATTAGCTAGAAATTCCAAGTGATTTATACAAATTTGCTTGTATTGTCCAATTTTTGCTATTTTAAATACTGGTAATCCTGGATTTCCCTGTAGCAGCAGTTGTTTCATTTTTGTAGTAATTGTCTGTTGAAGACAATTAGGAGTGATAGGGCTTTATTAGTTAATTAGAAAGGCCTTAGGATCACTGCTCCACCAGTTTAATTAAATCCCGTTAAAAATACACAATATAAACTATAGTTGGCTATTAATGATCAATACATCTTGTCTATCGTTTCTAGTTTTTCCCTTAAATCTTTTCTTTTAAACTTTTGTTCTTCTAGCTATTTCCTCAAAACAAAGTGAAACAGCTGCTAAGGTACAGTAACTCAAACATCCAAAACACATTCAATGCCTTCATATTTCCTACTGTTTATATTGTTATTATTACATTCATTTTTGAAGATAATTTTTTTTTATTCTTACCATTTTTCCAAGTAAAACTTTTACCCCAAAATAATGAGTAATTCAGGAAATGGGGCAATCTTTTATTTCCTTCTTTTAAAAGAATGGATTTGTTAATTATATTGATTATAATCCTAAAGGAAATCAGTCCTGAATATTCATTGGAAGGACTAGTGCTGAAGCTGAAACTCCAATACTTTTGCCACCGGATGGGAAGAACTGACTCATTGAAAAAGACCCTGATGCTGGGAAAGATTGAAGGCAGAAGGAGAAGGAGATGACAAGGGTAAGACGGTTGGATGGCATCACCTACTTGATGGACATGAGTTTGAGCAAGCTCCAGGAGTTGGTGATGGACAGGGAAGCCTGGTGTGCTGCAGTCCATGGGGTCACAAAGAGTTGGACATGACTGAGCGACTGAATTCAACTGATATTGATTACAAAGTATTTTTCTAATTCATAATTATTTGATCAGTTAAATACAAACCTTTCCTATCCTTTGGCTATTAATTTAAACTTAACTTAAATAGACTTTTTCATTTGTGTTTATCATTTTGTATTGGTTTCTTTTTCTTTTGTTTACCTTTCTCCTATAGACACAAGGTGCCTTTTATGTGAGTTGTGAGCTAACGGCTAAGTGGTAAAGAATTCACCTGCCAGTGCAGGAGACATGGGTTTGATCCATCCATCATTTTGGGAAGATCCCCTGGAGAATGAAATGGTAACTCACTCCAGTGTTCTTGCCTGGGCAATCCAATGGATAGAAGAGCCTGGTGGGCTTCAGTCCTTAGGGATCACAAAGAGTCAGACATGACTTAACAATTGAGCCCTCCTCTTATGTACCTACCCTGACATTTTGGTTTGTCTTTGATTCTTGCCTGGAGAGAGGAGCCTGGTGGGATATAGCCAATAGGGTCACAAAGCATCGGACACAACCGAAGTGACTGAGCACATGCAGAAATAAACATAATACCCTTGAACCAAAAAAAGAGTTGTGAACAAAAGAGAATGGCCATAGTTTATAAAACTATGATGAGCTTGAAGGTAAGTGAAAGAGGGTTTAGAGAGGAGTAAATAGAGAAAAAAGGATAGGCATCCCCACTATGGACTAGGAATCCTTTGATAGAAGGCAAAATCATTTAACAACCAGAGAGTACTAAATAATCACTCCAGTTGTCCTGTGTCTTATAGTTCTGATGAGGAGTGTCAAAGACAGGTAGTTGCTCACTAGATAGCCATTGTACATATTTTCCCACAAATATAACCTTAAATACGTATTGCTACAATTCTAATGTGTACAACTGAAAACTCCATTCCTTAGCCTGGCTTCGGGTGGAAGTGGCCATGTGATTAAGCACTGGCCAGTAAACTATTATAAAAAGGTTTAAAAATGCCTTCCTTTGAAAGGCAGAGACTGGGAAATATCTCTTCCATTTTCCCTTTTTTTTGCCTAGAAGGTTGATGTGATGGCTAGAGATTTAGCAGCTTTTTTGTGACCAAGTAATATATTTGTTCACTGCCATATTCTGTTCTAGAAGTGGCTAATATGGGACTCAGAAATATTTGTCAAATGAATGACTCAATCAGAAAGTCAATACATGAAGCAGAAAGATATCTGTCTCTTCCTTAGCAGCTGCCTTGTTTTCATCTCTTACTGAGACTTCTTCTGTTAGACTTGAAGACTGACATTTTTAAGACCAAGTTTTTTAATTGTTGTCTATATTTATTAGCTACATGCCCTTTAGCAAGTCATTTAGTCTTCATAAACTGATTTTATCAAATGTGAGCTGAGATAATATCTACTTGCATGATTGTTATAAGAACCAAAGATAGCTTATTAAATCCTTAACGTGTTTCCTGCATATTATAGATTCTAAATAACTTGCCCACAAATGTCATCATTTATATTTCTCTAATAAATTCTCTGGTGAATATAATGAGGAATGAATAAACTTTTATTGAATTCATATTGAATAACATTTTATGTTAGACACACAGAATTTCCTAACTATCTACCTTCTTCATTTAAGCTACTTATTTCTTCGTTATTTTACAAACATTCATTTCAGAATGTCATTACATAGCTTTTCAAAATACAGCATAAAAAATATAAAATGGAAAATCTTCAGTCTTTACTCTTACATTGTTTTCTATTTACAAGATAGAAATTCTTACTAGATTAGTAAAACATAGTTTTATGTTAAGGATGGGACATTCAAGGAGATTTTCTATAATAGAGAAGAAAAGCAAAATATATGGTAAATATGAATTCTATCAGAGAGAAAATAAAAACACATGAGGAATCCAAGGGAGGGAGAGATTTATTTGGCTGAGCACACCAGAAAAGTGTTCAGAAAAGTGGCATAACAGTAGCCAGAGTCTGACAGATGGAATAAGATGGGGAAAGGGGCATAGTAACTGATACAATAGCATGAGAAAAGACCTAGAAACAGAATGCATGTTCAAATCGCAATCAATGAGTTGGTTTGGCTGGAAGGTAAGAAATGTAAAAAGAATTTTTAGAATAAAAATCTTGAAAGATACCAAGATGTGAGCTTAGTTGGGTAAATAATATTTAACCATTTCTGAAAAGAAAGATGTATGTACAACTATGCTCACAATATTCACTTAGTAGGAAGATGAGTTTCTGGAAATGAGAGGGAACACTGAATCAGGACTATTACAAGGCATGGTGATGCTATTTCTGTGGAGATGCCGTCTTAGTGTCTTTCATTGACACATGTTCATCATTTTCTTCAATCACCTGAATTCATGACAGACTCCAACTACTTATTTAATATCTGATCAAGCAGCCCAGGATACAGAGATATTTCTGATGCCTTTTGCAGTGTTTCTAGAAATCCCTGCTCTCTTTACATTCTTGTCCACGTCTGGACAAATGTGCCTCCAACCATGATTAAAGGGCTATTTAACATCCCACTTAATATACTTATTTTGATTGTTTTTAACAGTCTAATCTTATCATTTAGACATTTTATGGCAGATATTATGGGTCAAACAGTTCACCAGGCCATGTAAGATTCAGTAACAGATACTGCAGAATGCGTGCAACAGGCAGGGCACATTAGCTGAGAGAGCATTAGTGGAGCCAAACAAACAAAAACAAACATAAAAGAAAACCTCATTTCAAGATACTAATTTAAATATATATATATATATACTTTTTCCTTTACAAACTTTTTTCCCCCATTTTATAAAGTGAAATCTTGCCTTACCCAAGGAAATTTCTATTTGTTTGTGACTTTTAATTATTCTTAAAGGGGAAAAAAGGAAAGAAAAGAAAGGCATGACATAAGCTTGTGGCCACACAGCTCCTCCAATTCTCTTTTGGTAATGCATCTGACAACTAGAATAATGCATGTGGAAATACTATTCCAACACTCAAGTCTGCTTCTTTGTCAACTTCAATAGTAAGGTTCACTGAATGGTTTCATTGTCTACAAGCAACTCCGAGTTCCTTTCAACTCAACAGTCAGGCTGGGAGAATCAGTAGACATTTGGCCTTTTATCACAGGATAGATCCATGGACTGACATACCAATTAAACTGGGTAGAGTTGGAGGAATGGCATGACTTGAACGAATCTCATCGGTTAATGACACTCCAGCCTTCAGCTGTTTCACAGTTTCTGAAATATCAAAGACTGAGAAATCCTTTTTGAGTATCTCCTTTACTGGTGGCATCAGGTAACCTCAAACATGATGCAAATTACTCCTGGGCCGTGGCTTGGAGAGTCTACCCCCTGCTATCCATACATTTTGTGGGACTAGTTGATCAAACCACCAGACTCTGTACACAGACAGTCAGTTCTTCAGGGAAGATTTGAAAAGTAAAAATTAGAAACAATTGTGGATAAAAATGCAGTGGAATTTTAAATCTGCCTCAGATACAAGCAGCAACATGGAAGGATAACCTTCCACATGCCTGAGTCAGCTGTGAGGATCCAAAGTCTGAGAGATTCAGATTATTTGCAACTAAAAGATTGGTTCATAGATTGGTGAATACTGAATGTTTAAAAAGCTTTAATTAAAAGTGTTTTGTTGATGTGATGAGCAGTGCTTTTTTTCATGAAACAGACATAGAATACTTTGAAATGTTTTCTCTGCCTTTTTTTTTTTTCTACTTTATCACCCTCTGTCCCCCCTGGGTGCTACTATAAATGCATAATCTCTCTTGTGCTAATATGTTGCCCTCCTACCAGAACTTTTTCTGTGAAAAATCTCTTTTAAATTACTGAGGTTAGATTCCTAAGTTCTCAATTAGCAAACATATTAAATGTTGTTAGTTGAATCTGTAGCTAAATCTACCTCCTCTGTTTTCTAATATCAATAAATAACTGAATTTACCTGAATACCTGTGGGCTTTTTCTTTGTTTGTTTGGTGGCATTACTTTCACCAGAAATATAGAAAAGGGATGTTTGTCTTCAAGGAAAGAAGTACCTCTTCCTGGAAGTATTTGATTCCTTTTTTTTTTTTTTTTTTGGTCTTAATTTTAATGGTTGATGGAAAAGATATTCTAAATAGCAATAAAAACAGAATAATGTAATGATTAGCTACAAAAATGTTGATGTCATCCAAACATGGGTTTAAACCCTGGTTTCACCGTGTACTACTTGTAGAATTTTGGGTGAGTTACTTATCTTCCTTGGGTCTCAGTTTCCTCATCTGTGACTTCCCTGATGGCTCAGCAGGTAAAGGATTCACCTGCAATGCAGGAGACACAGGAGACACGGGTTTGATGTCTGGGTAGGGAAGATCCCCTGGAGGAGGGAAATGGCAACTCACTCCAGAATTCTTGCCTGAAAAACCCTATAGACAGAACAACCTGGCAGGTTACAGCCCATGGGATCACAAAGAGTCAGACACAACTGAGCAACTAAGCACATGACATGACATCCCTCATCTCCAGAAAGGTATTACCTGCATTATAGAATTGTAAGGAGAATTTGAAAAAATAGTATATTTAATGGTTTTCCTGCCGTGACATATACACAATAGGTGCTCAACAAGAGATAGAACACACTAAATAAGTTATTGCCAGTCCTCTTTCTGTCTATAGAGTTATAAAAACATCAGATTGCTCACAATCAAACTCTGACTATGTAGTCTTTTCAAATCAACAGAAACCATCCCCATTCAATCGTTTATGACAAATTTTCTCCTGCAGTGAGTTACACAAAGTCCCAAGACATGCCCATGTCCCAAAAGCTCAGACTTTGACCTAATAGATCCAAAGAGAATCTAATGATATTGAGTTTCTAAAACTGGTGAATGAGGAGTTGAACAAAACAGAAGCTTAAATGTTTGGCAAGAAAGTACCATGACAAACCCTGCCTTCCCATACGCTGACCCCTTTCAATTTAAATATGACCTCTATTTTATGAATTAGGTATACTGAAGCTGAGGGAAGAAATGTGAAAAGCCATCTAAAGAAGACAGTACTAGACAGTAAAGACAACCTATTTTCTTTGTTACTTTCAACCAAATGCTGCCAAATGAAAGTTATGAGATTCCATTAATGAGTTTTGGAAACCTATGCCTGCAGTACAGTAGAGGAAGACACTGGTATGCTCTAGTGCCGTTCTTTGACTTGATACTAAAATCAATGATTCCTCCTTTTTAGGTCCTACAGAATTTTCCCTTTTCCAATATTCCACCTCAATTATTTTATCCAGTGTTTTTTTCCCCCCTTTCCAGTTACATTGAGATAGAAATGACATATAGCACAAGTTTAGGGTGTACAGCACAATTATTTGATTTTGTTAATAAATAATGATCACAATAAGTTAGTAAACATCCATCATCTCATATAGATACAGAATTAAACAAATGCACACACATACATACATTCATCAGATCAGGCGCTCAATCATGTCCGACTATTTGCGACCCCATGAATAGCAGCACACCAGGCCTCCCTGTCCATCACCAACTCCTGGAGTTCACCCAGACTCACGTCCATCAAGTCAGTGATGCCATCCAGCCATCTCATCCTCTGTCATCTCCTTCTCCTCCTGCCCCCAATCCCTCCCAGCATCAGAGTCTTTTCCAATGAGTCAACTCTTCGCATGAGGTGGCCAAAGTACTGGAGTTTCAGCTTCAGCATCATTCCTTCCAAAGAAATCCCAGGACTGATCTCCTTCAGAATGGACTGGTTGGATCTCCTTGCAGTCCAAGGGACTCTCAAGAGTCTTCTCCAACACCACAGTTCAAAAGCATCAATTCTTTGGTGCTCAGCCTTCTTCACAGTCCAACCCTCACATCCATACATGACCACAGGAAAAACCATAGCCTTGACTAGACGAACCTTTGTTGGCAAAGTAATGTCTCTGCTTTTGAATATGCTATCTAGGTTGGTCATAACTTTCCTTCCAAGGAGTAAGCATCTTTTAATTTCATGGCTGTAGTCACCATCTGTTAGTGATTTTGAAAGTCTGACACTGTTTCCATCTATTTCCCATGAAGTGATGGGACCGGATGCCATGATCTTCGTTTTCTGAATGTTGAGCTTTAAGCCAACTTTTTCACTCTCCACTTTCACTTTCATCAAGAGGCTTTTGAGTTCCTCTTCACTTTCTGCCATAAGGGTGGTGTCATCTGCATATCTGAGGTTATTGATATTTCTCCCGGCAATCTTGATTCCAGCTTGTACTTCTTCCAGTCCAGCGTTTCTCATGATGTGCTCTGCATACAAGTTAAATAAACAGGGTGACAATATACGTACTTGACATATTCCTTTTCCTATTTGGAACCTTGACGTACTCCTTTTCCTATTTGGAACCAGTCTGTTGTTCCATGTCCAGTTCTAACTGGTGCTTCCTGACCTGCATACAAATTTCTCAAGAGGCAGATCAGGTGGTCTGGTATTCCCATCTCTTTCAGAATTTTCCACGGTTTATTATGATCCACACAGTCAAAGGCTTTGGCATAGTCAATAGCAGAAATAGATGTTTTTCTGGAACTCTCTTGCTTTTTCCATGATCCAGCAGATGTTTGCAGTTTGATCTCTGGTTCCTCTGCCGTTTCTAAAACCAACTTGAACATCAGGAAGTTCATGGTTCACATATTGCTGAAGCCTGGCTTGGAGAATTTTGAGCATGACTTTACTAGCGTGTGAGATGAGTGCAATTGTGTGGTAGTTTGAGCATTCTTTGACATTGCCTTTCTTTGGGATTGGAATGAAAACTGACCTTTTCCAGTCCTGTGGCCACTGCTGAGTTTTTCAGATTTGCTGACATATTGAGTGCAGCACTTTCACAGCATCATCTTTCAGGATTTGGAATAGCTCAACTGGAATTTTATCACCTCCACTAGCTTTGTTCATAGTGATACTTTCTAAGGCCCACCTGACTTCACATTCCAGGATGTCTGGCTCTAGGTGAGTGATCACACCATCATGATTATCTGGGTCATGAAGCTTTTTTTTGTACAGTTCTTCTGTGTATTCTTGCCATCTCTTCTTAATATCTTCTGCTTCTGTTAGGTCCATACCATTTCTGTCCTTTATCGAACCCATCTTTGCATGAAATGTTCCTTTGGTATCTCTGATTTTCTTGAAGAGATCTCTAGTCTTTCCCATTCTGTTGTTTTCCTCTATTTCTTTGCACTGATTGCTGAAGAAGGCTTTCTTATCTCTTCTTGCTATTCTTTGGAACTCTGCATTCAGATGTTTATATCTTTCCTTTTCTCCTTTGCTTTTTGCTTCTCTTCTTTACACAGCTATTTGTAAGGCCTCCCCAGACAGCCATTTTGCTTTTTTGAATTTCTTTTCCATGGGGATGGTCTTCTGCGCAATGTCACGAACCTCATTCCATAGTTCATCAGGCACTCTATCTATCAGATCTAATCCCTTAAATCTATTTCTCACTCCCACTGTATAATCATAAGGGATTTGATTTAGGTCATACCTGGATGGTCTAGTGGTTTTCCCTACTTTTTTCAATTTAAGTCTGAATTTGGCAATAAGGAGTTCATGGTCTGAGCCACAGTCAGCTCCTGGTCTTGTTTTTGCTGACTGTATAGAGCTTCTCCATCTTTGGCTGCAAAGAATATAATCAATCTGATTTTGATGTTGACCATCTGGTGATGTCCATGTATAGAGTCGTCTCTTGTGTTTTTGGAAAAGCATGTTTGTTATGACCAGTGCATTCTCTTGGCAAAACTCTATTAGCCTTTGCCCTGCTTCATTCTGTATTCCAAGGCCAAATTTGCCTGTTACTCCAGGTGTTTCTTGACTTCCTACTTTTGCATTCCAGTCCCCTATAATGAAAAGGACATCTTTTTTGGGTGTTAGTTCTAAAAGGTCTTGTAGGTCTTCATAGAACCATTCAACTTCAGCTTCTTCAGCATTACTGGTTGGGGCATAGACTTGGATTACTGTGATATTGAATGGTTTGCCTTGGAAACGAACAGAGGTCAAACTGTCGTTTTTGAGATTGCATCCAAGTACTGCATTTCAGACTCTTTTGTTGACCATGATGGCCACTCCATTTCTTCTGAGAGATTCCTGCCCGCAGTAGTAGATATAATGGTCATCTGAGTTAAATTCACCCATTCCAGTCCATTTCAGTTCGCTGATTCCTAGAATGTTGACATTCATTCTTGCCATCTCTTGTTTGACCACTTCCAATTTGCCTTGAGTCATGGACCTGACGTTCCAGTTTCCTATGCAATATTGCTCTTTACAGCATCAGACCTTGCTTCTACCACCAGTCATATCCACAGCTGCGTATTCTTTTTGCTTTGGCTTCATTCCTTCATTCTTTCTGGAGTTATTTCTCCACTGATCTCCAGTAGCATATTGGACACCTACTGACCTGGGGAGTTTCTCTTTCAGTATCCTATCATTTTGCCTTTTCATACTGTTCATGGGGTTCTCAAGGCAAGAATACTAAAGTGGTTTGCCATTCCCTTCTCCAGTGGACTACATTCATATACATAACCATTTAACCATTTAACCATTCATCTATTGATGGACACTTGGGTTGCTTCCATATCTTGACTATTGCAAATAATGCCAAAATAAATATAGGGGTGCGTATATCTTTTCAAATTAGTGGTTTTTGTTCTTTGGATTTAAATTGCTGTATCATATGACAGTTCTATTTTTCATTTTTTGAGGAATCTTCATCCTGTTTTCCATGGTGGCTGCACCAATTTACATTCCCACCAATAGTGCATACATGGTGGTTCCTTTTCTCCATATCCTCACTAATACTTGTGGTTTATTGTACTTCAGAGAATAGTCATTCTAACTGATGTGAGGTGATATCTTATTGTGCTTTTTATTTGCATTTCCCTTATGATTAATGATCTTGACTATTAGAGTTGTCACGTACATTTTCACATGTCTGTTGGCCATCTGTTGGCAGCTGTTTTTCAATGTACATATTTGTATCTTTTGCTAACAAAGTTTAGCACATAAAAGGCACTAGCCCTTACGGTTTATGACAGTGTCATCACATACAAAGTTGTTTCTAACTTTCAGAATAGCCTATTGAGGAAGGCTTACTTTTCTCCCTTTTACCTCAAAATACTGGTTGAAAACACTTGGATAGTAGTAGTAGTAGTAGTTGGATGTTAATCTGGAACTTCTGACTCCAAAAACCAAAATTATATCCTCTCTCCCTATGATAAATCACAACACTGAGGTTAACACCCTACTTAATGTTCTCTCAGAAACTTTACAAAAGACTATGTCTCTTAAAACATTTCTATACTAATGCCTTGCAGTGGAACCTAAACTCTCCACATCACTAATTTCCCTGCATAAAACCATAGAAGGACCTGTGGATGTAAAATACCAGAAAAAGTGGTAAGATATCAACATAGTTTCAGATCATCTTCAGTTATTAGCAACCAAGTTAGACCAAATTTTCAATAAGTTTGGCAGATTATCAATGTGAAAAAGAAAGTTTGCAGGAAAATAATGTTGCAGGTCTAGCTCCTTGAGGAAAGCAGATGTAGAGTGGATAATGAATGATCAAGTCCCTGAGTGATGAGATGCTAGTGTCAAGCAGCAGGAATGGGATTTGTACCAGAATGACAGTGAGGCTTGCTTGAATGTCACTCCTGATCCATGGTTTGAGTCAGACTCCATGATCTTCCCAGATACACTAAGATAATTGCATAAATTCTCTTCCTATTTAAGCCAATTGTAACAGACACTGCTAGATGCTTACTGAACATTCAGTTATTCTCTTTCCTTATTAGAAAAATATAGTAGGGCTTTTTGAGTGGCAAGGTGTCAATTTAAAAAGAAATAGCCTACATGTCCCACCCTTTCTCACATCCACAGGTTGCCAATGAAGTTCATGCAGAGTCTTTTAGAGACTTCTGGTACTGTCCTTCCTCCTCATTCCATACTTTATTCTTCCTGTCTAAAAATTGGATGGAAATATGTAAACTGGGTAAATTCTTTGAGATTATGAGAAAATCAAGAGACTTAAACTACAGGCTGTGCACAAGGGGGCAGAAAGATGGTAGGAGACTGAAATATTGATGTTTTAAATCTACTATATCATCTCTATATCACTTGTCTTAAGTTTTTATTTAAGAAAAATAACTTTTATTTGGTTAAACCACTATAGTCAAACTTTTGATCATTGCAGGAGATTTGTTGTTGTTGTCCAGTTGCTAAGTCATGTCTGACTCTTTGTGACCACACAGACTGCAGCACTCCAGGCTACCCTATCCTTCACTATCTCCCAGAGTTTGCTCAAACTCATGCCCTTTGTGTGGGTGATGCCATCCAACCATCTCATCTTTTGTCTTCCCCTTCTCCTCCTGCCTTCAATCTTTCCCAACATCAGGTTCTTTTCCAAGTAGTTGACTCTTCACATCAGGTGGCCAAAGGATTGGAGCTTCAGCTTCAGCATCAGTCCTTCCAAAGAAAATTCAGGGTTGATTTCTTTTAGGACTGACTGGTTTGATCTCCTTGCTGTCCAAGGGACTCTCAAAAATCTTTTCCAGCACCACAGCTCAAAAGCATCAATTCTTTGGTGCACAGCCTTCTTTATGGTTCAACTCTGACATCCATACATGACTACTAGAAAAACCATACAAACCTTTGTCAGCACAGTGATGTCTTTGCTTAACTTGCTTTCTAGGTTTGTCATAGCTTTCATTCAGATGTCAAACGTGTGTTCAGTTGTATCCGACTCTTTGCAATCCCATGGACTGTATCCCACTAGACTCTTCTGTCTGTGGAATTTTCTCCAAGAATACTGGAGTGGGTTGCCATTTCCTACTCCAGAGGATCTTCCCATCCCACAGACTGAACTTATGTCTCCCGCTCCAAGGAGCAAGCAACTTTTAACTTCATGGCTGCATTCACTCTCTGCAGAGATTTTGGAGCCCAAGAAAATAAAATCTGCCATTACTTTCACTGTTTTCCCTTCTATTTGCCATAAAGTGATGGGACCTTATGCCATGATATTAGTTTTTTTAATGTTGAGTTTCTAGCCAACACTATCCAAAAAGTTTTTTTTTTTCCTAAATAGAAATTCTTTACAATCCATATATAATGATTTAAAATATAAATGTATAGAAGTTATTGATTCTAATCTGTGTTCCACCACTCTTTGACCTAGGACAAATGATTTTAATTGTCAGGATCTTAGCAGCCCAAAAAGTATGCTAGTTGACTTAAGCAAAGTTTGATTGAGTTTTTTCCACTTAAAGTTATAGAATTTCATGAAATGTCCAAAAATACTTGAAAAATAAGCATTCCGTTACTTGTAACTGCTATGTAAATTGAATCAGTTATAGCTGAGTGAAAAGACAGAAAGTATTTTACAGAGATTACCAAGTATTTGATCTTGTATAAAATGGATGTATTTGGGATAAGAACTCATACACTCAACATCTGGAGGCCAAGTGGAACGTATATCTGATAACAGATAACAATATACAAAAATATTACTTTTAAATGTGTTTAAGATAAAAAAGTAGGACAGAGTTCTGGAAGGCAATAACAGTTGTGACAGGTTTACCATACAAAGGAAAGAAGCAGGACATCAGAAAAACTTCTTTCATGTGAAACTGAAGTCACTATCCTGTCACATTACAGTAGAGGATACTAATTCCTACTTCAAATATCTTTCATTGGGGAAATGTTTACTGAAAATGTATTACATGCAAATCACTGTGGAAAATATAATGGCACATAGAGAGAAATAGCATCACATTAAGAAAGCTTTCAGCTGACCAAAACCAGATAAGGAATCATCATGAATAATGATAAATTAGCATGAAATGGTATAAGAGACATAAAAGCAGAGTGACCATGAATTTGGTTTCCCTAGGACAATCCTCGGAGAAGGCAATGGCACCCCACTCCAGTACTTTTGCCTGGAAAATCCCATGGACAGAGGAGCCTGGTAGGTTGCAGTCCATGGGGTCGCTAAGAGTTGGACACAGCTGAATGACTTCACTTTCACTTTTCACTTTCATGCATTGGAGAAGGAAATGGCAACCCACTCCAGTGTTCTTGCCTGGAGAATCCCAGGGACAGGGAAGCCTGGTGGGCTGCCGTCTCTGGGGTCGCGCAGAGTCGGACACGACTGAAGTGACTTAGCAGCAGTAGCAGCAGCAGGACAATCCTAGATCAATTCTGTTGCCCTGGTTCAATTATTGACATTGTTCCATTTCATACTCAAAAGCACCACACAATGCTTACACAGGTTTGAAATTAAAATTTTATGTATATAACAACCTGAAGTGTTGACTTTTATCTTCATTGATTTTTGCAACAATATAAAAAATTTAAGACTCCAAATTTACCCTTATGCTCATTAATTTATTAATACCACTAACTTGCTTCCTTTTCATTCCACGTAATCATGAGCAACATAAGGAATCTAAACACAATCTGAAAAAGCAGGATGTTCAAGGATAATGACATAAATGGTCCATTATAGCACCTTTAGAAAATATACTGAACAAGAATAAATTAAAAATTTGAAGAGTAAATTCAAAGGACAAAATGGAACTGTAGGACATACATGAGAATTATTAATAGATTGTATATTAAGAGCCTCCTTTTTGCCTAAGGAAAGAGGCTGTTAATACAGTTTCTGATGGTAAAAGATAAAATTTTGCTCCCATTTATAAGTGCCACTTACTGAATGATACTGTAACACTCTATTTTACATTATTAGTTGTGGTACTAGTTCTTTCCAGCCAAAGATGATGTCCAGAAGACTTTAACCAGAGATGTTGATGAAAATATAGCTACATTAGAGGTATATGATGCTTGGGGCTGGTGCACTGGGATGACCCAGAGGGAGGGTATGGGGAGGGAGGAGGGAGGAGGGTTCAGGATGGGGAACACAGGTATACCTGTGGCTGATTCATTTTGATATTTGGCAAAACTAATACAATATTGTAAAGTTTAAAAATAAAAAAAAATTTTTTAAAAGGTACATATGATGGAACTGAAAGAGTAGCACACAGTGGGAGGTAACCAACGATCTGTGGTTCTGGGACTTATTCTTCCTCACAGGACACTGTGCTTAGGTCATCTTTGGGCTTTTATTATTGGTTTTAGCATTCTCCTTTTCTGCTTCTGTTAAGGAAAGAATAAAAATGCTTTTCATATCCTTGGCACCCACTAGAGAAATAATCTTCTTCTCAAATAATAATGGGAAGTGTGGTAATTAGAAGCACAGAGATTTATTTCTTCCCAGTAATTTGACTTAGTATAAATCCACTATAGTAAAATCATTTATCTACTGTTTCTTGAGCCATAATTATAAACAAACTTTAAAATGACAGCTTTGGTTAATAATGCAGCACTGTAAATTGAGCAGGATTAATCCATTCCATTATTCTGTACTACAAAATAAAGGGGGAGGGGCAAGACAACAGAGAAAAGCGATTTCCCAATTTTCCACTGAAGTAAGCCATCCTGCTTTAATCACTGTTACCCAACGTGAACTAAAGAGACTTAAAAATCACTTATTAGTGCTGAAAAGAAAAAGAAGAAAGGTTCCCAGGTTTAGACAAAACTTATTAAAAGATTACCAAAAACGTGTAATTTTATGGTTTAATGAAAGATTAACTGGGAGCCGAAATTTGACTGAAAGTAAAGGTTGGTTAAAAACAAACCATAAACAAAACTCTTCTTCATCTATTCCAGAGGTTCTCGTCTCTAAATACTTGGAGAAGATTTCAAATTTCCAAAGGTGCCATCTAAAAGTGTAGAGTGAGAATGTATATCCTTATCCTAATGATGAGATTCATCCTCTTCTTTCCCAACCCTTCCATTTTAGGACTATTTTAATTTTCACATGGTTAGATGGCTAACCTAATCAATGTCCTAATATCACTGTTCATTGAGCTATGGAATCCTTTACTATAAGGAAGGACTTTTAGGACCTTATATTAACATTCTCGGTCACTTGGAAATTCTTCACCTTTGGAATCTCGACCTTCCAGTTTCCACTCTCTGGCTATATCCTTCTCTTCTTTTACATCCTGTATGGCTATCACCAAAAGCACTAATTATTCAATAACATTTAATTACCCTTTCTCTTGATCCTACTCTGTCCTATTCTTTAAAATCCCTGTCTGTTTTATCTGCTCTCTTCACTCTATCTAGAACACTGATTAATGGTTTCAGATAAATCATGATTCTTTGTTGTTGCTATTCAGTCATTCAGTCATGTCCCACTCTTTGCAACTCAATGGACACAAACACGCCAGGCTTCCCTGTCCTTTACCATCTTCCAGAACTTGCTCAAACTCATGTCCGTCGAGTTGGTGATGCCGTCCAACCATCTCATCCTCTGTCATCCCCTTTTCCTCCTACCTTCAATCTTTCGAGCATCTGTAGGGTCTTTTCTAATGAGTCGGCCCTTTGTATCAGGTGACCAAAGTACTGGAGCTTCAACTTCAGCATCAGTCCTTCTGATGAATGTTCAAGATTGATTTCCTTTAGGATTGACTGCTTTGATCTCCTTGCAGTCCAAGGGACTCTCAAGGATCTTCTCCAATACCACAATTCAAAATCATCAATTCTTGTGGTGTTCAGCTTTCTGTATGGTCCAACTCTCACATTCATACATGACTACTGCAAAATTCATACTTTGGACTAGACAGAACTTTGTCAGCAAAGTAGTATCTGCTTTTTACTACATTGTCTAGGAATTTGTCATAGCTTTTCTTCCAAGAAGCAAGTGCCTTTTAGCTTCATGGTTGCAGTTGCCATCTATGGTAATTTTGGAGCCTAAGAAAATAGTCTGTCACTATTTCCACTGTTTCCCCATCTATTTGCTGTGAAGTGGTGGGACCAGGTGTCAAGATCTTTGTTTTCTGCGTGTTGCATTTTAAGCCAGCTTTTTCACTCCTGTTTCAGCTTCAAGAGACTCTTTAGTTCCTCTTTGCTTTCTGCCACAAGGGTTGTGTTATTTGCAATATCGGAGGTTATTGATATTTCTCCTGGCAATTTTTATTCAAGCTTGTGCTTCATCCAGCCCAGCATTTTGAATGATGTACCCTGCCTATAGTTAAATAAGCAGGGTGACAATATATAGCCTTGATGTACTCCTTTCCCAATTTTGAATCAGTCTGTTTTTCCATGTCCAATTCTAACTGTTGCTTCTTGACCTGCATACAGATTTCTCAGGAGGCAGGTCAGATGGTCTAGTATTCCCATCTCTTAAAGAATTTTCTACAGTGTGTTGTGATCCATACAGTCAAAGGCTTTGGCGTAGTCATTAAAGCAGAAGTAGATGATTTTCTGGAATTTTCTTGCTATTTCTATGATCCAACGAATGTTGGCAATTTGATCTCTGGTTCCTCAGCCTTTTAAAATTCATCTTGTAATTAGCCTCTAATTAAAATAAATAAATTTAAATTTAAAAAAATTTTTTTAAAAAATCCAGCCTGAGCATCTGGGAGTTCTCAGTTTATGTACTCCTGAAGCCTGGCTTAGAGAATTTTGAGCATTACTGTGCTAGCATGTGAAATGAGTGCAATTGTGAAGTAGTTTGAACATTCTTTGACATTGCCCTTCTTTGGGATTGGAATGAAAAGTATCTTTTTCCAGTTCTGTGGCCAGTGCTGAAATTGCCATATTTTCTGCCATATTGAGTGCAGCAGTTTCACAGCATTATCTTATAGGATTTGAAACAGCTCAGTTGGAATTCCATCACCTCCACTATCTTTGCTGATAGCAATGCTTCCTAAGGCCCACTTGACTTTGCACTCCAAGATGTCTGGCTCTAAGTGAGTGATCACACCATCATGGTTATCTGGGCCATTAAGTTCTTTTTTTTTTCTATTTCTTCTGTGTGTTGTTGCCACCTCTTTTTAATGTCTTCTGCTTCTGTTAAGTCCATACCGTTTCTGTCCTTTATTGTGCCCACCTTTGCTTGAAATGTTCCCTTGCTATCTCTAATTTTCTTGACGAGATCTCTAATCTTCCCCATTCTATTGTTTTCTTCTATTTCTTTGCACTAATCACTTAGGAAGGTTTTCATTTCTCTCCTTGCTATTCTTTGGAACTCTGCATTCAGATTATATTTCCTTTTCTCCTCTGCCTTTCACTTCTCTTCTCAGCTATTTGTAAGGCCTCCTCAGACAGCCATTTTGCCTTTATGTATTTCTTTTTCTTGGGGATGGTTTTGATCACTGCCTCGTATACTGTTTCATGAACCTCCTTCCATAGTTCCTCAGGCACTCTATCAGAGCTAATCCCTTGAATCTATTCTTACCTAGCATAATTTGGTTGAAAGTGTAAGGCGAGTACAGACAAAAAGTGAGTGAGCCAGGCAGTCAGGCAAGAAAAGGAAATTTATTAGAGGGAAAAGAGAGGGTGACTGGCTCTTAAGGAGAACCAGCACTATCCCTTTCTGACAGCATCCTTCTTAATGAAAAATTCTCTGAAGGGATGGTCACGTAGCCAGAGGTCTGGAATCTGGTAGTCTTGCAGCTTTGAGAAGATAGACACCAGTGAGATAACAGGATGCCATTTGGGCAGTTTGGTCAGTCTCACAGATCACTTTGATTTATTCTTTGTTTGCGAGGTCGACATAATGAACCATCTTATCAATGAGACCCAATATGGGGCCTATCAGAAAGGACACTGATTATAAAATAAGACATATACAGGTTAAAATCCTGTTTCTGATATTGGAGCTTGTGATCTCCTCTGATGCCCTATTTCTCTACTTTAGATTCTTCTTCTGTAAAATGGAAATAATATATACTTCTGAACATTTTGTGATGATTAAAGGAGACAATGTGTATAAAGTTGACTAATACATATAGAGGCTAACTAAAGATTAATTCCCCCCTTCCTTTCTTTGCTTTCTTTGTCCTTATGAAGAATTCATACTGCTTATTCCTATCACAAGACCTCACTGACTAACAGCTATGCTTCTGCAAATATATTAAACTTGTGATAAAAACATATTTGGCCTCAACCAAACAACTCCAGTAAAGCTTGAAATTCCCTTTACTGCTTTCTAGGCTGCTCCTTTTAGTGTCCCTTCTTTTAGTTATTCTAAGTCCTTATTATATTTTTACAACCCTATCTCAGTCTGCTACTCTCAGTCCCAGCCTCATACATTATCTTGCCTCATACTCCTCTGAGAATCTAATAGGCTATGAAACAAACTCTATCAATTTCCCTCCTACCAGAATTCAAACTCATCTATCTACTATCTACCAACCTACTATCTTTCTCCACACCATTTTTTTTTTTTTACTCTTTCCATTATGTCTCAAAATAGGAATCCTACCTCACCTCCAAGACAGACAGCTTTATCTATGTTAATAATCTCATTCACCACTGGGACCCTGCTTGACTGATGACACCCCCTTTCTGTTGGACTTCACACTTTTCTTCTAAGCATAGGGAACATGTTTATACTTTTCCATTTAAAGATACTTTCTCAGTTGTATATTCCAGAGTATAATCCTTGCTCTGTGATTCACCTTACTGTCCAACTTCTTAAAAGAACAGATGACATTCATTTTCTGCACTTTCTCACTTACCATTCCTTTCTTACTCCAGAGATCACTTCTGCTTTTATTATTTAATAAAATTATTTTAATTTTATAGCTCAATAATATTTAAATTCAAAAGCTGGTGGGTATTTTAAATTTACTATTTTGCTTGATCTCTCAGAGATATTTGACACCGTTAACTACTTAAGAATTTTTCCTCCCCTCTTTAGCTCAGAATATCATTCTCTTCTTAACTCTATTACCAACTCTCTCTTTTTTCTTCATTGTACCCTACCTCTTTACTCAGTCTTAAAATATTTTGTTTCCTAATTTCTATCTTTGACTTTCTCTTATCCTATACATTTTCGTCTCTAGGTCAAATTTATTCTCACACATTCAATGGTCAAATAAAACTTGAGAATACTCATACTTGCATTTTGCTCTTTCCTAATTCTTGACCTAGCAGGTAAAAATGTAATTGGTACTAGACATCTATAAGTAGATATTCTCTTATAAATTAAAGTATCTCCATTAATCCACTGATCCAATATAATTATTGCCATAACTAACTCTCTTCAAGTAGATAGGTGTGTAACTATCCATGTTAGAGTTTGAATCCAGAGTTTTAATTGTTGAAGCTAGACATCAGTGGTCCTATCTTGATAGTCTAGAGGAAGAACGTAGTGAGACTAGGGCCAAATGAATATCATAAGTCAAAGCAAAGAAAATAAAATAGAATAAAATAAAACCCTGTGGCAAATATACCTAGAAAGTTCCTGAGTGATAACTGATAATAGTATGAAAATGTTCATGGCTTATGTTTGATACTAAACTGTTCACAGGTAAATCATGCTGACCTAAAAGTAGACTCTCAACAGTGGTCCATGATTCCTCTCTTCCTAATATCTTTATATAAAACCAATCTAATTACCAAATCCACTTATTCCTATCACCTAACCATATCTCAGACCAATTCTCCTCTCTCTATCCCATTGTCACTGCTTCAGTTCAGGCCATCATCATTTGTCAGGTTCGCTATGGCAATAGTCAGCTAATCAGTGTCTCTTGGTCTCTTTGCTACTAATCTGTTCCAAATCTAAAAATCCTCCACTCTATCTTCAGAGTAATAATACAAACCTGGTCAAGTCCCTCCACTGCTGAAAAGTCCTCTGCTGAAAAGTTAAAGTCTATGTACCTTAGCCTGCCAAATAATATTCACAAACTCCTATTTTTCTAAGCTTAGTTCCAATTGCTTTTGTCAAGTGTTCCTTTTTTCTAATTGTGACATTCATTCATACCTCTCTATTACCTGTTGGTTCTAACTATTATGTCCTAAAATCCTGCTTTAATCCAGTGAAATGACAGTAATTCTTTAAATTTTAACTGAAATGTTATGTCATTGATATAGTTATATGTAATGTGTTACAAGTGACCTGAATTAATATTGCCATAATTAATTAATTATCATATCCCTAAGATTCTGTGATCTACTTGAAGTCATTTATATTTGCATGCCCCGTATTTAGCACTCAGATGCTCAATCATGTCCAACTCTTTGTGACCCCATGGACTATAGCCTGCCAGATTCCTCTGTCCGTGGAATTCTCCCAGCAAGAATACTAGAGAGGGATTCCCATTTCCTCCTCCAGGGGATCTTCCTGACCCAGATTGAACTGAGTCTCTTATGTCTCCCACATTGGCAGGCAGGTTCTTTACCACTGTGCCACCTGGGAAGCCTTATTTAGATGTGTATGTGTATGTGTGTGCTCATCCATGTCCGACTTTTTGCTACCCGTGGACTGTAGCCTGCCAGGGTCCTCTGTCCATGGAATTTTATAGGCAAGAATACTGAAGTGGGTTGCCATTTCCTTCTCCAGGGAATCTTCCTGACCCAGAGATTGAACCCACATCTCTTCCATCTCCAGTATTGACAGTCAGATTCTTTAGCACTGTGCCACCTCAGAAGTCCCCATGCAGATGTGTGCCTAATACCAAAAATCCTCAAAAAATATTGGTAGATGGACTGTTTGGATGGATGGCTGGGTTGATAGATGGATGGATGGATAGTGGATAGATGAGTGATAGGTTATTGTAAAAATTACCATGTCCCATATAAATTCTAAGCTGTTTTGAGCATATTCTACTAAGGGAAAAATACTCTTAGTAGTTTTGAAAGAATATACACAATTAATCAAACAGAGAGAAAAGGACAGCCAGCCCCAAAGGGAAAGCCTTTCTTTCAGATACCAGATGACAAGATCAATGATTGCTTCTTACAGTCGCAATTTAAAAAAAAATTAAATGATACTTAAAAATTACTACTTCTCCAAGTAATTACAGCTTTGGAATTGATTTAATACAGACTCAGGGATAAATTAGTATCTGGCATTTAATCAGTAATCATGAAAGGAGTGAAACTCTGATCAGTGATCACCCCTACACTTCTTTGTCCTCAATCATTATTGATGCCTTTCCCCTACCAGCCTCAGCACCACTTACTGCTCAAGGAAGTTCATGTGTGATGTGTTCAGGATCAGAAGTTATCATCTGGCACAATCTAGAAGTGACAGGGAAGCCCTCATCCTACTTTACTGGTTCATTCTATGTCACTAGTTAGGTTCCAGTTTCTTGCCCAACCCTCCCCCAGCCCCATATCCAGGTTTGCTCAGTGAGGCCCTGAGACCTCACCTATCTTTGACCAACTTTCTTCCACTTGGGCCTAATGGATGGATCTCTCAAATTAAAACACTCTTGCCTTCTCCAATGGCTCCAATACTACCTGCCACCTGAATCATCTCACTGTTTTACTACAATGTTTCCTTAAAACAAGCTTGTGTTTGCATCTTGTCTTTGGACATCCTATATTTGAAGCTGGATATTCCACTAAAGTGCCAGTTCTAGAATCTAGATTGTTTTAAATTCCCTCTTGACCTTAAATCAGTTTACAGTGTTTTGTTTTCTTTTTAACATTTATCTATTTAGCTGCACCAGGTCTTAGCCGCAGCAGGAAAGATCTTCAATCTTCACTGCGGCATGTGGGATCTTTAGTTGTGGCATGAGGGGTCTAGTTCCCTGACCAGACATTGTACGCAGGCCCCCTGAATTGGAAACACAGAATTTTAGCCACTGGACCATCAGTGGAGTTTCTACCGTGTTTCTTGATGAAGGGACAGTGGGTGTATTGTCTCCATGGGACATCTGACAATATCCAGAGATATTTTTTGGTGGTCATATTGGGGGATGTTACCAGAATTGATGCTTTTGAACTGTGGTGTTGAAGAAGACTCTTGAGAGTCCCTTGGACTGCAAGGAGATCCAACCAGTCCATTCTGAAGGACATCAGCCCTGGGGTTTCTTTGGAAGGAATGATGCTAAAGCTGAAACTCCAGTACTTTGGCCACCTCATGCGAAGAGTTGACTCATTGGAAAAGACTCTGATGCTGGGAGGGATTGGGGGCAGGAGGAGAAGGGGATAACAGAGGATGAGATGGCTGGATGGCATCACTGATTCGATGGACATGAGTCTGAGTGAACTCCAGGAGTTGGTGATGGACAGGGAGGCCTGGTGTGCTGTGATTCATGGGGTCGCAAAGAGTCGGACACGACTGAGCGACTGAACTGAACTGAACTGACCAGCATCTAGCGGGACCAGAGACGCTGTTAAACATCCTATAATGCATAGGACAGCCTCCAGCCCAACCCTCCTCCAAAGAATCCAGCCTACAGTGCCAGTAGTGCTGAAATTGAGAAATTTTGCGTCTACAATTTCCTCATCCTTGTACACCATGGGTGCTTAAAGTACCGTATGCCACTGACCTCAGTTATAAAACCAGGACAGGAAGCATAAAAGTTTGCCAGATTTTGATTCCATAATCTAGTCTCTTATACTCTTTTTTGCCCAAGTTTCCCATCTTGATGAAATAACAGCTGACCATTCCTCTTCTGCAGAGGGCCCTGGAGGTTTAATAAATCCATTTTAATGAGGAACTTTGCCATCCTCAGGTGAAAAATGCTTTCACAAGTGTTATTTCCATCACAAGAAAGAGCAAGGATTGCTTTGCAGATTGGCACATGAAGTTCATTCCTGCAATGCTCTTCCATCCCATAGCTCCAAAAAGTACAAAATTTGCTCATAAAAAATAGATGCGGACTGACAATTTCAGCATTTTTTTTTACCTCTTTCAGTAGAAGTGGAGTCACTGAAGAATCAGCTGTCAGGTGGCCACATCTCTAAATTATCCAGTGCATCAGCTACCACTGTTATTAAATTCTTTGCTTGGTTTATAGAATCCCCTAATGCATAAAGCATGCAGTAGATGGAGATTACATTGATTTCACAAAAAGAGGGATTAAAAAGTCTTTAATGTACCCACCAAAAGTATCAGTCTGGTAAATGTGGCAAATATAAAGCTATAAGGAAATCGGAAAGCAAAAGATTAAGGACTTTGTCTTCTTAGGGTTCAGAAAAAGACAGCTTCCCCCATCTGAAATGATTTAAATGCTTTTCTGTCCCTGGGAAGCTGCCTATATATGGTAGTCTTGATGGATTTAGTTAACTTTCTCTTCCAAATGAACCTATGAGTAAATGAGGCTTTAAGAAGCTAAATTTATTTTTTTTATCATTTTTTATTTTAACTAGAACGACATTACTAATTTCCCTTTTTTATATTACTTAACTTTTAAAATATGTTTTAACATGATTGAAATCATAGTCAATTTTAGTTTTATATTAATTGCCTTAATTATCATTTTAGCAAGTTAAAGTGTATTCAGTTCATTCATCTGTTTATTCATTCGTTGTTCCTTTCAAGTAATTATTTATGAGTGCATTTTCTAAGCCAGAATTACATTGAATTAGCTTCCCAGGTGGTGCTATTGGTAAAGAACCTGCCTGCCAATGCAAGAGACTTAAGAGACATGAGTTCAATCCCTGGATCGAGAAGATACCTTGGCATGGCAACCCACTCCAGTATTCTTGCCTGGAGAATCCCATGGACAGAGGAGCCTGATGGTCTATAGTCCACGGGGTTGCAAAGAGTCAGACATGACTTAGTGACTAAAACACACACACACATAATCATCATCATCATCATCTTGGAAAAGCTGATATTGAAGCTGAAACTCCAATACTGTGGCCATCTGATGCAAAGAGCTGACTCACTGAAAAAGACTCTGATTCCCAGAAAGGCAAAAGGAAAATAAAGTGGCAAAGGATGAGATGGTAAGATGGCATTACTGACTCAATAGACATAAATTTGAACAAATTCTGGGAGACAGTGAAGGACAAGGAAGTCTGTCATGAGAAAGTCCATAGGGTTACAAGGAGTCAGACACTACTTGATTCTGAACAACAAGAACAACCATCTCCATTAATACCACTGTGCCCAAACCACTAACTCTCTTGCTTGGACTACTTTGAGAATCCTTCATTTTCAGTTTAGAGAAAATGTTGCATGTTGGAAAATAAGAATGACTTAAATAAAACATAAAATAAAATAAAATAAATAAAAATAAGAGTGACTTAAAAAAAACATAAAATAATTTTTCTTATATGATGCTAGAAGTTATAATGCTGTGGTCCAGGTCTTATGCAACAATCCTCAGTCCTGACCCATACTGTCTCTCAGATATCCTTGATTACAGAGTCCACCCTCCAGATCTCACAGTTGCAATTTGGTCCCTGTATCTACCCCCTTTATCTCTGTGTCCTAGGGAAGAAGAAGCAGCAGCAGAAGGAAAAGCAGCTGTTGGCAGAGTTAGCTCCATGTATAGAACTCTTCATCAAAGTCCTACCAAAAGATTTTGGCTGATCTCTTATTGGCCATGGCAATTACACAGCCATTCACATTGCCAGTATGTCCATGTTCAGTCACCCAGTCATGTTCAACTCTCTATAACCCCATGGACTGTAGCCCACCAGGCTCCTCAGTCCATGGGATTTCTCAGGCAAAAATACTAGAATGGGTGGATTCTTTGCCATTGTGCCACCTGGAGAGGTTGAGAAATAGAATTTTTACCTGTATGTATGACAACCTGAAGAAAATTGTGGTTATGCCAGTAAAGAAAAATAGGGAAGGGATATTGTGTAGCCAATTAACTGTCTCTTCTATATCTTGTTTTCACTCTTGTTCTCCTACAGTCCCTTTCCCAGAAACAGTCAGAGAAGTCTTTTTATAACATAAAGTCAAGTCATTTCCTGATTTAAAGTCATGACATGTAGAACAAAATCTAAGTTCTTTCCCATGGCCTTACCTGCCACTATATAGTTTCACATCATTTCCTACTATTTTCCCTCTTGTTTCCTGTTACAACTACACTATCTACTCTTCAAGCAGCTCTAGTTCATTTCAACCCCCAATCCTGTATATAGATCCTCTGCCCAGTACCTTCTTCCACAGGAGCTTTTATGCCTTGATCCTTATTATGATTCAGTAAGAACGCTTTGTGAAATTGTCAATTATCATTCAGCAGAGAGATGAATTCTGAGTTTGTACTTCCTAGACACAAATTTTGGCTCCTACATAAGTTAGCTGTATGGATTAGGCAGTTACTCATCTCTTCTTTGTCTCAGGTTCCTCATCAGTAAAATGGGTTTATTTTCACACAGAGTGGTTACTAGAATTCAGTGAGCTAATAGGTGTAAATTGTAAAGAACATTGTCTAGCAAATTTCAGTTGTTTGATAAATATTGGCAATTTTTATAAATGCTACTTCCCCATTTTCCAAGTTTTGAACCAGTCCATGGAACGACGACTGGTTCAAAATTGGGAAAGGTGTATGTCAAGGCCATATATTGTCATCTGCTTATTTAATTTATATACAGAGTACATCATGTGAAATGCTGGGCTGGATGAAGCACAAGCTGGAATCAAGGGTTCTGGGAGAAATACCAATAACCTTAGATATGCAAATAACACCACCCTTCTGGCAGAAAGCAAAGAGGAACTAACCAGCCCCTTGGTGAATGTTAAACAGGAGCATGAAAAAGCTGGCTTAAAACTCAACATTCAGAAAAAAAGACCATGCCATCTGGTCCCATCACTTCATGGCAAATAGATGGGGAAACAATGGAAAGAGTGAGAGACTTTATTTTGGGGGCTCCAAAATCACTGCAATCATGAATTAAAAGACACTTTTTCCCTAGAAGAAAATCTATGATAAACCTAGATAGCATATTAAAAAACAGAGATGATACTTTGCCAACAAAGGTCTGAATAGTCAAAGATATGGTTTTCCCAGTAGTCATGTATGGATGTGAGAGTTGAACCACTAAGAAGGCTGAGTGCTGAATAATTGATGCCTTTGAACTGTGGTATTGGAGAAGACTCTGGAGAGTCCCTTGGATTACAAGGAGATCCAACCAGTCAATCATAAAGGAAATCAGTCCTGAATATTCATTGGAGGGACTGATGCTGAAGCTCCAATCCTTTGGTCACCTGTTGCAAATAATTGACTCATTGGAAAAGACCTTGATACTAGGAAAGATTGAAGGCAAGAAGAGAAGGGGACAACCGAGGATGAGATGGTTGGATGGCATCATCAACTCAAGGGACATGAGTTTGAGCAAGCTCCAAGAGACGGTGAAGGACAGGGAAGCCTGGCGTGCTGGAGTCCATGGGGTTGCAAGGAGTTGCATATGACTCTGACTGAACAACAACAACAACACTTACCTATTAAATGGATCCTCAGCTGATATGATAAATTAGCAGAGGAAATCAGAGAACCACATGATCCACAGATGGATTACAGATGTTAAAAATTATTTTCTTGAGTTTTCTAAGTAGGAGTGGAATTAGTATAATTGTGAATATATGCCTAAAATTATATTGTATATGAGACATTATTTTTATATTTGAATCATTAAATGGTTAGCCAATAATATATTATAAGTCACTTCACCTTTTTGGCCCTGTTATTGTTGTTTAGTTGCTCAGTCATGTCTTGACTCTTTTGCAACCACATAGACTGTAGCTCACCAGGCTCCTCTGTTCATGGGATTCCCCAGGCAAGAATACTGGAGTGGGTTGCCATTTCCTTCTCCAGGGGATCTTCCTGACTCAGGGATCAAACCCATGTCTCCTGCATTACAGCCATTTTCTTTACTGCTGAGTCACCCAGGAAACCCTTTTGGCCCTTAGTTTACTTTTTTTTTTAATTAAGGAGAGGAAATGGATAGCCTTTGATATATTTTTGGACACTAAGCATCTACGATTTTATGAAACATCTATGAACTTTTTTCTAACTCAAATTGTCTTTATCTTCCTAAAGACAAATTCTGAAATCTATTAAACATCATAATTAATGAACTTAATGAAAAAATATTTATTGAGTATCTTTGTGTCAGATACCATAATTTCTAACATGGATGCAGAGTCCAACCAGACAAGGACTCTACACATAATACCAGGGAGTATTTCAGAAAGCTTAGTTTTGCAGATTACCTTTATAATATATCCTAACATCAACAGACTACAGAAATGCTATCGAGCAACAATTTGGGTAAAAGTAATTATTTTTATATATCAAAATTAATGGCCAGCTAGCTAAATGATTCCTAACATACTTGAAATGTTATAATGGGAGGAAATGTTAAATTTTGAAATTTATTGCAAAAATGCATATTCATAGATTGACTCAGAGTTTTTTTCACATTTCCTTCAATTTAAGAAATAAAATTGTCATTTATTCTCAAGACAAAGACTTAAAACATATAACACAGCCCAGTGTTGCCTTGTTTTCAAAGGGTGAAAAGTGACATTATAACCACAAAAAGCTTTAAAAAATCATCCTGATTTCATGGACATTTAACACATGCACCTGCCATTCTGTTGAACTGGCAGGTGGCTAACAATTTTTCACCACTGTGAACCTTTTAACTTAATGCCTGCTTGTGGTTTCATGTCATTTTCTGTCCTGAGGAGAAGAATGTGCCTGCTGTTTAATCTGCCTAACTATCCTACCTGATGCGTTTGCCATTTTAGCTATAGTTTCATGAAACAGTCTAGATTTTCCCTGTTTCCAAAACTGTCTATTCTTAAGGCCATAATGTGATTCCACAGTGCAATTCAAATGAGATTAGCATGAATATCAGCAGGTCCCTAGAGAGACAGAAGTCACACCTTCACATGGTCACCACTTTCCAAGGGTGACCTGTCCTTTAGCTATGCTAGTCCAGAAACCTAATTTTATCATGTCATCAAGAACTGATCGGGTTATGGGGAATCCAGTGAATATGTAAGTAACCAAACACAGAAGAGAATGATGATTCATGAAGAATAGAGTTCTGGGGTTTCATAAACCTCTCTACATTGGTGCTGTGCTGTGCTCAGTCACTCAGTTGTGTCTGACTCTGCAACACCATGGACTATAACCCAGCAGGGTCCTCTGCCCATGGGATTCTCCAGGCAAGACTACTGGGGTGGGTTGCCATGCTCTGCTCCAGGGGATCTTCCCATCCCAGGGACTGAACCCAGGTCTCCCACATTGCAGGCAAATTCTTTACCATCTGAGCCACCAGGAAAACCCATGAATACTGGAGTTGATAGCCTATCCATTCTCCAGGGGATCTTCCTAACCCAGGAATGGAACCAGGGTCTCCTACATTGTAGGCAGATTCTTTACCAGCTGAGCTACCAGGGAAGCTACACTGGTGTCTCCATCCATAGCACGCATTGTCAGAATCAATATCTAGAAGGCAGAATTCATTATTTAAGTGTAACTTGATGGGGGTTGAACCACTATAAAGTTGGACATTTTTAAAAGAGGTTTTATCTCTTAGAAAAATTTGAGGAAATAACACCTTTTCAAACAGTGGAATATACTTCTCTTGGAAAAAAAATAATTCATATTTATTAAGGTTTACTCTGTGTTAGTTATAATTTTATGCATGTATATAATTTTATTTATTTGCACAACAGCATTTGCATCCAAAATTGGTGAGGTTGTTATTTTCACTTACTAGGAACACATTTGAAGTCCAGAGAACCTCTCACCGCTTTTGAGAGTGGAATCAGGATGCATATTCAGGTTGTTTGACATCAAAGCCCAACCTAGAAACTTCCTATTCCCTGCTCTACTCTTAACCTCTCCACTTCAATTGCAATGCCTCTCCTGAATGCAGGATGCCAAGTAAAAGCTGACCAAGAAATTTTGTTTTTATCTTTCCTTTCCTAAACTCAATATAAACCTCACTCTCCTCTGGTTGACACTTTTATTCCCTTTAGACACATGTACAAACTACAAGTTTCTTTATCTTCATTCTTATCCTGAGGCTTCTTTGTTCCTCTTGATTGGACTTGGGTATTTCCAACCCTCTATAAACACTTTCATAAAGTGAAATGATATTACTGGGATATAACTAGTCCTTGGTGAATGTTTGTTGCTTTCCAGTGCTCATTATTTTCATTCAAGTAAACTGGATTTTTTTTAAAGCAAGCTCCACTTGGTGGTATAAAAATATAGAGCAGTTTATTTTTCTTTAATCACCACCTTCCAAATGTTCTGTTGAATTTCTGTCCCCATTGAGAAGCAGATTCTTTTATGACCATCTTAGGAAATTTCCAGACATCAGACATTGGAATGTATAGTTAGTCCGACTCAGTTTAAAATTTTCATGTTAGATAATCTATTTAAAGCTTTCCTCATCCCCATTATTGGATACAATTATGGCTTTAGGAATATTAATTGGAAAAGAGTCATGTCTACTTTTTTAGTCTTTCCTTTCTTTTCCACTTCTAGGAAGTAGCTACTCTAATAGTGACATAAGAAGAAAGAATGTGAAATGGTGAACATCAGCGCACTTAACTGGTACAGCTAAAATTCTCTATGTAATGGTTATTGCTGCTTTTCTGACCAACAGCAATAGATGGTCTCTGCTTGTCAAGTGTGCCTCTCCCATGAGGCACTCCTGCCTCAGAGTATACCAACCCTCCACAGGTTTTTCTACTTCACAGTTCCTGGGTATGGTAGTTCAAGCTCACCCTCTTCACCACAATCCTCCCAGCTTCCTTCTGTAGTTGTTTGCTTTATGTAAAGACATCTTTCTCAGCCATCAGCTCTCCTGGGTTGGTTCTCCAAGGGTGGTTAAAAATCAGTTATCTTTCCCACTGTGCACCAGACACAGAGGAAATTCACACATCCATAGCATACCAGTGAGCATGTAGACTGCTGTACACCCACCTCCGTTTGCCCTGCTCCCCTCTCTAGTTCTTTTCCTCTGCTCAGAAAGGCAGATGGACAGTCATATATCCACTGCCCAAGTGTATATTCAGCATCATGGACCCCATGGGAAGTGAATCGTGGCTGGTGAGAAGCTGTATATTCAACTGAGGGAGAGAACACCAGTCTCTTTCATTGCAGGGCAAGTAGATGAGTGATTTTCTTAGAGTGTCCCCATTGTTTGAATGGGTGGCAGAATGCTTAACTTTCTTTCTCATGGTGGAAACGCTTCTCACCAGCAGAGTTCACTCCAACAAGGCCGATGATGCTGACAACACTCCCTTTATCTCTTCTCTATTCTTCTTAGACATAATGGGCAGAAAGTAAGGTTGAGGTTGTCAGTGATGAGGACTGATTCCAATGGTATTTAGTAAAGGCTGGCAAGAAAAACATGGCACCAACTTTTGTCAGTTATGTTTAGAATGGAATGTGTTTAGTGACTTTTTCTTGGTTTTAGCCTAACATGAATTGTTAAGGACTAGGAAACAGAAAAAAATCCTATCTTTTTCTTGCTACACATTAATTTTTTAATATATTATTTTTTTAAAAAAAACACTACTGAATGCCTTCCATATGACAGCCATTGCAGCGGATGCTGATATAGAAGATAGACAAAATATAATTACTTCCCTCACAGTTACAGCCAGGTGCACACGTTCGTTCATGCCCTGTCTTTGGTCACAATGCTCACAGCTGCCCACTAACTTTAACTTGAACCCTTTCTCACTGTAATGATAGTATTTATTGTGTGATGGCAGCACCTACAGGGGTGAAAATGGATCTTCATGCGAGGGAGAAGTCAGGGAAGGCTTCATAGCTGAAAAAATTTTCCTTCTTACTCTTAAAGAAAAAGTAGGAATTAGCCAGCTAAAAAGACAAAAACGGGCATTCAAGAAAGTTTGTGCAAAAGCATGAAGACACAGAAGAAACAGAAAATTGCAAGTAATCAAGCATAGCTTAAACAGATTCCATCATAATAGCAGAAGGATAAGCAAGACTATCATATTTAATGACTTTTATTGCATTTTTTAATCTCTATACTATTGATTCCTAAACTTTGTCATAAGAATTTCACAGAGTTCTTGCTCAAATGCAACTCCCTATCAGAGATTTCTCAGCCCCACTAGAAATTCCTAATCAGTAAGTGTGAAGTATGGCCCAGTATTCTGCACTTTTAAAGACATATCAGGGGAGTCTAAATATGTAACTATGTAGCTCACTATCATAGACTCTGGAAAGTTTTTAAAAGGTTTTTAGAAGGGAGGTAAAAATATACCCAGCTGTGGATGTGACTGGTAATAGAAGCAAGGTCCAATGCTGTAAAGAGCAGTATTGCATAGGAACCAGGAATGTTAGATCCATGAATCAAGGCAAATTGGAAGTGGTCAAACAGGAGATGGCAAGAGTGAATGTCGACATTCTAGGAATCAGCAAACTAAAATGGACTGGAATGGGTGAATTTAACTCAGATGACCATTATATCTACTACTGCAGGCAGGAATCCCTTAGAAGAAAAGAAGTAGCCATCATGGTCAACAAAAGAGTCTTAAATGCAGTACTTGGATGCAATCTCAAAAATGACAGGATTATCTGTTCATTTCCAAGGCAAACCATTCAATATCACAGTAATCCAAGTCTATGCCCCAACCAGTAACGCTGAAGAAGCTGAAGTTGAACGCTTCCATGAAGACCTAAAGACCTTTTAGAAATAACATCCAAAAAAGTTGTCCTTTTCATTATGGGGGACTGGAATGCAAAAGTAGGAAGTCAAGAAACATGTGAGGAAATGGGCAAATTTAGCCTTGGAATAGGGAATGAAGTGGGGCAAAGGCTAATAGAGTTTTGCCAAGAGAATGCACTGGTCATAGCAAACACCCTCTTCCAACAATACAAGAGAAGACTCTACACATGGACAACACCAGATGTCAACACTGAAATCAGATTGATTATATTCTTTGCAGCCAAAGATGGAGAAGCTCTATACAGTCAGCAAAAACAAGACCAGGAGCTGACTATGGCCCAGACAGTGAACCCCCTATAGCCAAATTCAGACTTAAATTGAAGAAAGTAGGGAAAACCACTAGACCATTCAAGTATGACCTAAATAAAATCGCTTATGATTATACAGTGGAAGTGAGAAATAGATTTAAGGGACTAGATCTAATAGACAGAGTGCCTGATGAACTATGGAATGAGGTTCATGACATTGTACAGGAGACAGGGATCAAGAATATCTCCATGGAAAAGAAATGCAAAAAAGCAAAATGGCTGTCTGAGGAGGCCTTACAAATAGCTGTGTAAAGAAGAGAAGCAAAAAGCAAAGGAGAAAAGGAAAGATATAAGCATCTGAATGCAGAGTTCCAAAGAATAGCAAGAAGAGATAAGAAAGGCTTCCTCAGCAACCAGTGCAAAGAAATAGAGGAAAACAACAGAATGGGAAAGACTAGAGATCTCTTCAAAAAATCAGAGATACCAAGGGAATATTTCATGCAAAGATGGGCTCAATAAAGGACAGAAATGGTATGGACCTAACAGAAGCAGAAGATATTAAGAAGAGGTGACAAGAATACACAGAAGAACTGTACAAAAAAGATCTTCATGACCCAGATAATCACGATGGTGTGATCACTCACCTAGAGCCAGACATCCTGGAACGTGAACTCAAGTGGGCCTTAGAAAGCATCACTACGAACAAAGCTAGTGGAGGTGATGGAATTCTAATAGAGCTATTCCAAATTCAGGAAGATGATGCTGTGAAAGTGCTGCACTCGATATGTTAGCAACTTTGGAAAACTCAGCAGTGGCCACAGGACTGGAAAAGGTCAGTTTTCATTCCAATCTCAAAGAAAGGCAATGCCAAAGAATGCTCAAAATACCACACAATTGTACTCATCTCACATGCTAGTAAAGTAATGCTCAAAATTCTCCAAGCCAGGCTTCAGCAATACGTGAACTGTGAAATTCCTGATGTTCAAGCTGGTTTTAGAAAAGGCAGAGGAACCAGAGATCAAATTGCCAACATCCACTGGACAATCGAAAAAGCAAGAGAGTTCCAGGAAAACATCTATTTCTGCTTTATTGACAATGCCAAAGCCTTTGACTGTGTGGATCACAATAAAATGTGGAAAATTCTAAAAGAGATGGGAGTACCAGACCACCTGACCTGCCTCTTGACAAACCTATATGCAGGTCAGGAAGCAAGAGTTAGAACTGGACATGGAACAACAGACTGGTTCCAAATAGGAAAAGGAGTACGTCAAGGCTGTATATTTTCACCCTGCTTATTTAACTTATATGCAGAGTACGTCATGAGAAACGCTGGGCTGGAGGAAGCACAAGCTGGAATCAAGATTGCTGGGATAACTATTAATAACCTCAGATATGCAGATGATACCACCCTTATGGCAGAAAGTGAAGAGGAACTCAAAAGCCTCTTGATGAAAGTGAAAGAGGAGAGTGAAAAAGTTGGCTTAAAGATCAACATTCAGAAAACGAAGATCATGGCATCTGGTCCCATCTCTTCATGGGAAATAGATGGGGAAACAGTGGAAACAGTGTCAGACTTTATTTTGGGGGGCTCCAAAATCACTGCAGATGGTGACTGCAGCCTTGAAATTAAAAGACATGTACTCCTTGGAATGAAGGTTATGACCAACCTAGATAGCATATTCAAAAGCAGAGACATTACTTTGCCAACAAATGTCCATCTATTCAAGGCTATGGTTTTTCCAGTGGTCATGTATGGATGTGAAAGTTGGACTGTGAAAAGGGCTGAGCGCCGAAGAATTGATTCTTTTGAACTGTGGTGTTGGAGAAGACTCTTGAGAGTCCCTTGGACTGCAAGGAGATCCAATCAGTCCATTCTAAAGGAGATCAGTTCTGGGTGTTCCTTGGAAGGACTGATGCTAAAGCTGAAACTCCACTACTTTGGCCACCTCATGAGAAGAGTTGACTCATTGGAAAAGACTCTGATGCTGGGAGGGATTGAGGGCAGGAGGAAAAGGGGACGACAGAGGATGAGATGGCTGGAATGCATCACTGACTCTATGGACATGAGTTTGGGTGAACTCCGGGAGTTGGTGATGGACGGGTAGGCCTGGCGTGCTGCAATTCATTGGGTCTCAAGGAGTCGGACACGACTGAGCAACTGAACTGTACTGAACAGAACTGAATGTGCTTAGATCTGTGTTTTAGACACACACCTCTGAATACTTTATGGGTGAATGGCTAGAATAAGGCAAGACCAGAGGTAGGAGACTAATTAGATTGCTATTACAGTGGTCCAAGTAAGACATGATGGTGAACCAAACTATTAGATCATAGGATGGACCAATCAAGCAAATGCCTGAGGTACCAACATCAACATGTGCTAAAATAATCATTGGATAAAACTGAAAATATGATACAAGTTAAATAGGAAATATATAATAATAAAACAATTCATAAAATGGCAAAATTCATATTGATCATGCTTCTTCTGAATTAGAGAGAAGCAGTTTTCAATGACTCCTATCTCTGTACAGTGTTTGTTTTTAAGTCAGATGTTCAAGTTGGAAGGGTACAACTATAGGTCAAACCACCAGCCCTGGAACCTTGAGTCAGAAATTGCAGTCAACAGAAATTATAGGTTGCATAGTACAAATTGAAAGATTTATTTTATTATCTAAATTAAGCCCTTTGACTCACCTTCCAAAGAAATTGTGTATATAAGGAAATTACCAAGGAACATGGAAGAGAAACCAAAAGCTACAGTATTTGGTCTTTTTATTTCATTATGAGCAAGTTTTTGTTGCCCTGCTTTTCTGTAGGTTTTGGTTTTAAGGCCTCTAAGGCCAGGCAACTCTCTTTGTAGAGAGCCTTAGAGGGTGAACATTCTAGGACAGCAACTAGCCACTAGTAAAATGGAAGAACTCCTCTTTGATTTACCTGTGGAGTAGCATATCTAATGACATGGAAGTTAAGGGTCTTAGAGGTGGTCTCAGGAATCCAGAGATGGATCAGGAGTGGAGCCTCTCTATTCCATAATGGCTTAGTGTCTTTCCACTCCAGTTTCTCCACTCATGCAAGACATGGGCCCGGAAAGAAAAGAGAAAGAAATGCCCACTCATGATGGAAATGTGGAAGTATAGGGACTTGGTCACTTGATTGAGTGCTCCCCTCTTTTTCCAGGATTCTTTAGAGGCAAATTTAAACAGAGTTGATGAGGCCTGGGGTGATATTTCAGACTAAGAAGATCAGAGAGTTGGTGGAATATGAAAAGAAAAGATAAAGGTAGGGTTTCAGGTGAGTGATAATGCCTTTGTCTGCTTAACACCTAAAATTTCTACATGATTGACTTAAAACCACAGATAGTTGTTTATCTTCAAGGGGAATTCTGCTTGCCTGTGACTGGCTCTCTGAAGAAGGGTAATAGAAGAGGCCCAAGGCTGGGAGGAGAGAGGACAGAGGATCTTATGGGAGATCTTATCCTCTGCTGAGGAACCTACCCGACCCTATTGGACTTCCAAAACCTGGCAGTTACTTTCTAGGACAAGAAGTCATATCTCATCTTCTTGGACAGCTCTGAGGGAAAAAAAAGAACCTAGATGAAAAAACTTGATGACTATATATAACTTACTGAAAGAGGATGTATTTGAGATAATATTCTAAGATATAATCTATGGACACTTTGTGCATTCTAAGCCACTTCAGTTGTGTCTGACTCTTCATGATCCTATAGACTGTAGCCCACCAGGCTTTTATGTCCATAACATTCCCCAGGCAAGAATACTGAATGGGTTGCCATGCCCTCCTCAAGGGGACCTACCAGACCCAGGGACTGAACCCACATCTCCTGTAGCTCCTGCACTGCAGGTGGATTCTTTACCACTGAGCCTCCGGGGAAGCCTCATAGACACTCTGCTCCTACGTTTTTCCTATTCATTTTATTGATACTCAGTTTGTAGCAGTATCTGAGAACTTAATATACTCTATCCCTCTTTTGTCACCATGACATGACCCTGGGATGGCAAGAACTCATGGAAGACCCATAGTTTTTTATCAGCCAAGCACTATCCAAGGGTTCAAAAGCAAAAATTAAATGAAAGATTTGAAAACACTATATCTCACATTTGAGACACTTACTCAAGATTCACTCATCCTGGCAGGTTGTAATTTTCTTATTTTGAAACTCAAAAAGATTTATATCTTTAGTAAATAGAAAATTAATTATTCTTATCTAGTCAAGTAAATGTTAAATAAAAGATTGTCAGTTCAAAATTGGCTGTCCAAGTGGCTACATACTCCAGCCTCAGGCCTACATCTGAACTTGGGAAAGCAAAGAAAAATTCAAGAGATTCTTGGAAGAAAAATCAACTTCTGCCCTTTGATCTTTGATTCAGTGTTTCCTTTCAATGGTTATTATGTGATTTTCCCTCCTCCATGTCTTATATTACGATGAATTATGGATATGAAGTTCCTTGAAGACAGAAAATATGTATACACTTCTTCATAGTGCAGTTCATATAGTAGGCACAAAAGAAATATTTGCTGAATGATTGGATGAGATGAAACTTAAAAGTGTCATGTAAACACAAGATATTGTTTTGTTCTAAGCTAAAAATTGCAAACATACGACATCTAAGAAGTAATCTGCCTCCTTTGATTGAACAATGAAACAACACAAAGGGCTTAGACATGTAATTTCAGATTTCTATTGTATCTGTGACCTTGGTTATAACTTTGGGTAACTGGCTTAACCACAGTTTCCATCTATTTCCATATCCTTCAATTCCTCTATTCATAGAATAACAGAAACACAGATAATTCTTACTGACCTCATATAATGGTGGTAAGAAATAAACAATCAAAGTTATGGTTAAGTACTTTATGACTGAAACATAAGTGCCTTTCTAAATGTTTGTGGAGACAGCTAAGCTGACCTTTCAGCAGACAATTAATTATTCAGATTCCACTGTCATTCTGGAGCAGTCCAGATAGTAATAATATTCCTTTGACATTGATATAAGCACAGTATATGTGATTGCATAAATGAAATAATTTCATATAATATTTATCATATCCCAATTATTAAAAAGCTCTATAAAACAACCCCAAAGATAACATTAATATAAAAAAAAAAAAAAACTGTAATCTATTCTCAATAGGTTAACTGAAATGTGAATAGTGGTAGAAAATATCAGTTTTCAAGCTAGGTTTCTGGTAGCTACTGTACTTGGCTATTCAAAATGAGGTTTAAAGATCTAGTTGCTTCCATGTCCTGGCTATTATAAACAGTGCTGCGATGAACATTGGGGTACACCTGTCTCTTTCCCTTCTGGTTTCCTCAGTGTGTATGCCCAGCAGTGGGATTGCTGAATCATAAGGCAGTTCTATTTCCAGTTTTTTAAGGAATCTCCACACTGTTCTCCATAGTGGCTGTACTAGTTTGCATTCCCACCAACAGTGTAAGAGGGTTCCCTTTTCTCCACACCCTCTCCAGCATTTATTGCTTGTAGACTTTTGGATTGCAGCCATTCTGACTGGCATGAAATGGTACCTCATAGTGGTTTTGATTTGCATTTCTCTGATAATGAGTGATGTTGAGCATCTTTTCATGTATTTGTTAGCCATCTGTATGTCTTCTTTGGAGAAATGTCTATTTAGTTCTTTGGCCCATTTTTTGATTGGGTCATTTATTTTTCTGGAGTTGAGCTGTAGGAGTTGCTTGTATATTTTTAAGATTAGTTGTTTGTCAGTTGCTTCATTTGCTATTATTTTCTCCCATTCTGAAGGCTGCCTTTTCACGTTACTCAGCCATTAAAAAGAATACATTTGAATCAGTTCTAATGAGGTGGATGAAACTGGAGCCTATTATACAGAGTGAAGTAAGCCAGAAAGAAAAACATCAATACAGTATACTAACACATATATATGGAATTTAGAAAGATGTAACAATAACCCTGTGTATGAGACAGCAAAAGAGACACTGATGTATAGAACAGTCCTCTGGACTCTGTGGGAGAGGGTGGGAAGATTTGGGAGAATGGCATTGAAACATGTATAATATCATGTATGAAATGAGTCGCCAGTCCAGGTTCGATGCATGATACTGGATGCTTGGGGCTGGTGCACTGGGACGACCCAGAGGGATGGTATGGGGAGGGAGGAGGGAGGAGGGTTCAGGATGGGGAACACATGTATACCTGTGGCGGATTCATTTTGATATTTGGCAACACTAATACAATATTGTAAAGTTTAAAAATAAAATTAAATTTAAAAAAATAAATAAAATGAAAAAAATAAAAATAAAATATATACTTTAAATTAAAAAAAAATAAAGATCTAGTTGAAATATGACAATTTAGATAAACATCTAACCTAGTTCCTAAATTTAAAGCTTCATTTTCAGGTAGAGGGCCATCCAGAGTACATGTAGGACCATGCTTCTGGGAGACAGTTTAATTTAGAAGTATAGTTAAGATTGTTTCATTCAGGATCTTAATTGTATTACTCCTTTTTGCCTCCATCCCAAACACTCAATATAAGAAATAAGAGAGAGAAGTAGTAATCCCTTTCATGCTTTTCATGAAATGAAAAATATTGTGACTATCTAAAACACCAGTAGGAAATTCTTCCAGAGCTTAATGATGGTAACATTAGCCTTGCTCTGCTGAAAGGATGATCAAGGGTGGAATGAAAGACAACATAACTTTACATTAGTCAGGTTATAAAAGGGATCCCATCAAGAGATGAAATCTCTAAAGTGTAACATTGAAATGTTATAACTTGCAGAGGATTCTGTGTCATTTTTTTCCTGCAAAGGTATTCAAATGTCACAACATCATAGGAAAGGAGAGTTTATTATTACTAAGATGTAATAATGTTTTGTGGGTATAGGTACATGTTATATATATATAAAGTTGTATATAGATATATATATATATTCTGTAAGTGCTTTAAACCACTATTTTTTCTGTTGAACTAAAAACACAGAGAATGCCTGGAAATCACAGTTATCTGTAATTTGTGAGTCTGAATTCATATGAGACAAATTCCCCACATTTGTGAGCCACTTGGCACTATTTTCTGATTCTTTCGAGGGCTGAGGTGAACTTGATTCTCCTTGAATTGCAAGAAAATTCAATCAGATCAGCCCAGCACTTTTATTTACTGAAGTAAGAAATTAAGATTCTAACAATTCTAGTAATTCACAAAAGCAGGAGTAAAGGCTTCCTGTAGAATGTTTCAATTGATCTTGAAGGAGTGGATATAGAGAATTCCTACCATACAACAAAAACAGCAGAATAGAAGACTCCTAATATTGCTTCAGACTATCTGCCGTCTCTACGGCCCACACTGTTTAGACAAAGCAAAACAAATCTAGCTTAAAGAGCATGCATCAAACAATATGAGCAGAGCACTGTGATTTGTGCTAAAAGAGAAACAAATGACATATGTGTGTGTGTGTGTGCATGTGTGTGTGTGTGTGTGTGTGCATATGTATAGGAAGTTCAAAACTCTAAAAGAAAAAGTTTAAAACCTAAAAGTTTGTAGATTTGCTTCATATTAAAAAATCAAAAATCTCCTTAGGAAATAAATATGCATATCTAAATTAGTCCAGCACAGCGAGAAGAAGGAATTACCTGGTAGGAAGTATCTTCTTACCACTGGAATAGTATTTGGGAACATTCTTACAATATAAAAAATATTCTACATCCTTCCAAACTAGGACCATATCAGTCCATAACTCAGCAAGATACTGCCACCAAAAGCCCATGGAAACTGAGCTGAGGCCCATATGGAGAACTTAAAATCTATGACTTTCAACTCATGCTTTCTTTGAAAAATTTGGCAGGGAGAGATAGATTCAACAGTATTTTTGAAATTCTGAGCACATATATTGATAACTAACTTTAAAGAATCTGCAACAAAACTACACTAGGTTTGTAATAAAACCAAAGCAGAGATCCAAACCAATCTCCATTAGATTTTGCAGAAATGAGCCTCCTGTATACAGGTAATAAGGAGGCATTTCAGGTAAGCTTTGACCATTTAGAAGAACAATGATACGTTAAGAAATGAATTAGAAAGAAAAATATTCCCAAAGATAGAGACATGTAAAAGGGCAAGTCTTAGAAATGAAGAAGACACTGAATTCAGTAAAGTTCTACTTTATACTAAACCACACATATCTGAAAGACCTTGATTTCCATGCTAACGAGTTTGAATTTATTCTGCAATTAGTAGAAAACTGGAAGATTTTTGAAATGAGGAAATGTCATTATCAACCAACCTGTGATTTAGAAAGAAAATGTTAGTGATAGAATGGAGGGTGAAATTGATGGCAAGAAATTAAAAGTAAGAGTAAAGTGCAGGCCAAAAGGAATAGAAGTATGAAGAGAAAAGATGAGGAAAGTTACAAAAGGTATTTTTGAGGTAAAATCACGATTTAGAGACTAATCAGATAAAGGAGAACAGGAAAAAGATATTGTATCCTAGGCAACTGGAAGATTGATGTCACTACTACTAAAAATAATGACAATAAAAAAGAGTAAATTACACCATCAGGGATGAGAATGAGAGTAGGTAGAGAAAATTAATCTCATTTCAAATGTATCATATTTAAGGAACCCAAGTATATGCAAGCAAGGTACTCATTAGGTTCTTACCAATTCATTGTCAACAAAGAGAATGCTTAGGACTGAAGATGATTTGAGAGCTATCCAAATGTGATGATCACTGAAGCAGTAAATTCGAATGGAAGAGAAAGATGTAGCCAGAGTATGTAAGGGGAAAATGGTTTATACAATCCACTTAACTCCTAAAATGATCAATATATCATATGACTCAGCATTTTAAATCTAATGATAATGCAAGTAAAAGGAAGATATTACTGATGATAGAAGGAAGGTGGCTAACCATGTTATTTTCAAATGTCTTCCTAAATAATGCAAAGTATTTCCTGTATAATTAAAGCTTTGAGGAAGCACAGTATGTGGGTCCCAAGGAAGTGCTTTCAGAAAACAAAGGGGTAGAAAACCAACATGAAGCCATTTTCAAAATGGGGTGCAAAAGACCTTACAAATATATATCTCTCAAGAAAATTTATTTCATAAAAATTTATTTTTATAAACACTGCTATCTAAGAATTTAACAGCTCAATAGAGCATTAAAGGAATTGTTTTAAAGTAGAATATATAGCATGTTTGTATTAAAAGTACAGCAATCACTGGAGTCTTTGTGGGAATTTTTGTCATAAAATCAGATACAAGCAAGGAAACTGAATAATAATATGCAAATTAAGAGTAACTGAACCTAAATACAAGTTTCCTTCAGGAAACCTTGACTTATATGGTCTTATTCAAAACCTTTATAAAGAAGTACAAAATAAAAAGTATCTAATTAAGTTGTTTTTAAACACAGGATTTCTTCATTATTTATCTTAACAATCTTCCCTTAGCAGCAATAATATAGCTGCTAATATCTCTTAAGAAACTGAAATTCTGAATCTGCAACAAAAGAGATTAATCTCGTATATAAATGTATATCATGTCTTCAGTCCTTTTCCTCTAAAATGATTTTATATCTTACAATGAGTATAGAAGAAAAGATGCTAAATTCTAAATGTCGATACTTGACAGACCATAGCCTCTGACCCTTTCTATTTCTCTTGCTCGCCAACCTCCCAAGACATTTAGCAGGCTGCAAAAGAAGACTTTGTCTTTGGCTCTTGGTCTTTCCTGCTGCTTTACCTTGCAAAGCCATGCTTTGTTCCTGAGCTGTTTTATAGGATTGGGAAAATCAGGAAAGGGAGACCTCTAAGAAAGAGGAGGCCCGTATTCAAACACCTGTTCAGAAGCCAAAAAACACTGTTTTGCCTCCATTCCAGTTGGATGGTGTATGTCTTATAAAGGTAGTTAAATACATTAAATATAAACCCCAAGAGAAACTAGAACAAAGTTTCTCAAACTCTGAAGGACCAGTTTTTTCCCCAATTTATCAAATGCACGCTAAGTTGCTTCAGTCACATCCGACTCTTTGTGATCCTATTGACTGTAGCCTGCCAGACTCTTCTGTCTGGGATTTCTTCCCAGGCTAGAATACTGGAGTGGGCTCACACTCCCTCCAGGGGATCTTCCCAACCCAGGAATTGAACCAGATTTCCAATTTATCACAGGCAAATATAATAGATGGGGAAACAATGGAAACAGTGACAGATTTTATTTTCTTAGGCTCCAAAATCACTGCAGATCGTAACTGCAGCCATGAAATTAAAAGACGCTTGTTCTTTAGAAGAAAAACTATGACAAATCTATACGGCATATTAAAAACTAAAGACATTACTTGACTGACAAATGTCCATATAGTCAAAACTATGGTTCTTCCAGTAGTGTATGTGTAGATGTGAGAGCTGAACCATAAAGAAGGCTGAACGCTGAAGAATTGATGTTTTTGAACTGTGGTGTTGGAGAAGACTCTTGAGAGTCCCTTGGACTGCAAGGAGATCAAACCAGTCAATCCTAAAGGAAAGCAACCCTGAATATTCACTGGAAAGGCTGATGCTGAAGCTAAAGCTCCAATACTTTGGCCACCTGATTGAAGAGCTAACTTACTAGAAAAGACCCTGATGGTAGGAAAGATTGAAGTCAGGAGGAGAAGGGGACTACAAAGGATGAGATGGCTCAATGGCATCACCCTCTCAGAGGACATAAGTTTGAGCAAGCTCCAGGAGTGGGTGAAGGACAGGAAAGCCAGGCATGATGCAGTCTATGGGGTTGCAAAGAGTCAGACATGACTGAGCGACTGAATAACAACAATAAATATAATACAATAAAAATATTTATTTATTATATTTTTTAAAACAATAAAAATAAAGTAGTATAAAATGAAATTAAGAAATCAAGCCCATATTTTGTTACTAGATGCATCACACAAAACAACTCTATCAAAGTGCTTCCTCTGAGATTCAGTGCTTTTCTCATTGTTGCAACATATGTATCAAGAATCAGCATGAATCTGCACACTGCTCTGAGAATTGCTCTGCATAGGAAGTTATTATATTGAAGAAAGAAGGGGAAAAAAAAACATAGATCCAAGATCCAAGTAAGTGACAGGAGGGGTGAAATAGTCAAGAGTACGTCAGCCTCGATGTGGGGATGTGCGTTTGGTGAGGAAGGAAAAATAGGGCTTGGAGAGAAGCTTCAAGGGCATCTACTATGGAAAACAATTTTAAGAACTATTGCTTTGTTTAAAAATTAGGACTGGCATTCTTTGAGAAATACTGAGTAAAGAATGGATATTCTTTTAATAATTTCAGGTGTTGATTTCTTTATTACATTGAATACTAGAAGAGACATACGCAAATTCAGTTTTTGGTTCAGTAGAGGAAAGACTCAGTTCTATTTAATCAAAGAAGAAGAATGCTTCTCCTGAATTTGGGATAAGGGAGGGTTTTCCAGAAGGAGAACCCTATGCTCTGAGACTTGAAAAATAAATAAATGTCACTGAAGAGGAAATGGTGGGGAGAAATGGGTTTTATGCTAAATAAATGAATTAATTATAAATAAATAGATGAACGAATGGATGAATGCCTGGTCACCAACTAGAAAGTAAGAAAGAACACTTTGTAGTCAAGAGAGTTTACTGTGGCTAAAAGATAACAAAGGAGGTAAACGATAGCACTATTTTTAAAAGCAACCAATTAACTACATACTGGGTACGTTTTTAGTTTCAAATTTTCTGAAATATAGGCTGTCAATTTTCCATCCAGGATCTTGTTCTAGATTTTAATGTCTTAAAATGTATTTATTTTTAATTTTTTTATGTTTTTTTCTTCTTTTTCCAGTGTACTTTTCTCTGTAATTTTATTAACATTATATTAACTAAAATTCTTAAAGTAAATGAGAAAGGCAATACTGCTAACTATCTGCTAAAAATGGTTCATCCCTTTTTGAGCCCACAGCTAGGCAACATAATGCAGCCTCCCTTGCAATGAGTGGGCTTCTCTTCTGGCTTGGATGGAAAAGAACCTGTCTGCAATTCAGGAAACCCAGGTTCGATCTCTGGGTAAGAAGATCCCTTGGAGAAGGGAATGACAATCCACTTAGTATTCTTACCTGAAGAATTTCATGGACAGAGGCTTCAGCCATGCTAGAGTCCATGGGGTCAGAAAGAGTGGGACACGACTGAGCGACAGGACACGACTGAGCGACTAACACTTTCACACTCACTAGCAATGAGTAAATTCTATTCATGGAATGTCATGGAAATGGTATGTGCTACTTCCCAATCCAATCCATAAATTCTTCCCTCACAGGCTCCTCCATGGTCTCTCTACTTTCTGTGACTTTCCTTTGAAAGTAAAGTATGGAATACCACAGAGCCTCCATCAGGATGCAAATAAATAACTAGAAGGAGGAGAGCTAACCTGCAGACCTTACCATCTACTCAAAACTGTTAAGCAAGAAACGCAATTACAGAGTTAGTGGACATTTGGTCTTGTCCAAAACATTCATAGGATATTTGGTTCATGCCAAAAGATCCTTAAAATGTGGTCCTATCCAAAATGTCTATAAGCATACTTGGTCCACACCAAAGGTTTTGGAAAGGAGCAAGTATAAACCAAATGTCTTATGGACCTTTTGGACAGGACCAGATGTCCTTCAAGGACTTACAAGTTTAGGTCTCAGAAATGTTGAGATGTTATTTGTTACTAGTGTGTTAGTCGCTCAGTCATGTCCGACTCTTTGTGACCTCATGGACTGGGGTCACATCAGGCTCCTCTGTTCATGGAATTCTCCAGACAAGAATAATGGAGTGGGTTGCCATTCCCTTCTCCAGGGTATCTTCTAGAGCTTCACCTGTATTACCCTAATTCACCAGCAATATATTCTGGTTAAGGCCATCTCTGTGAGAGTCAGCTTCCAGTTTGGAGAAGAAGGAACATAATCATACCTACCTCACTGAAGGGTTATGAGAATTAAATGACATAACAAGAAAATTAAGAGGTTATTTCTCTCAAAAAGGGAGAGAGATTATATGTCTCAAAAAGTCATAATAAGGACTTCATTCATATTTTAGCTGCCCTCATTTAACTATAGATTTTTCTAATATTTATATAAAATTTTCACAGCTTTTGTATCTTTTTTATATCATCTGGTCAATTATAACTTACTATCTTCAAGATGCTTGTCTATAACATTTTCTCTATAACAAATTACCTGGATTTTATCTACTTAAAGTTAAAAACTCAAAAAAATAAAATTCATTGGAATTGCTTAGAAAATTACAGTATCATATTGACTGTGGATTAATATCTAAAGTTTTCTTCACATGAGCTTCTAAAGTTGAATGTTTGGATATTTCTTTTATCTATTTGGAGATGTATCTCTTAAAATGTGATCTCTGTAACAATTCTCTTAGTTGCAAACAACAGAAATACAACTCAGTTTTATTTTTAACTCAAATTTGATTAGGTCAAAGAGAATTTATTGACTCACACTATAGAGAATATCAGAAATACTCTGAGCTTAAATAAAGATTGCAAAAATACTGCCAGGCTTCCCGTCTTTCCTTCCTTCCTCCTTCCCTTCGTTTCTCCCTTATTTCCTTCCTTTCTTTTATTTTCTTCTTTTCCCTCTCTCTCTTTCACCCATCATTTTTCTCCACTTCTCAGTTCTGATTGCTTGTTTTGCTTTCGCATTCAAATAGACTTTCTCCACATTTGTAAAAGTATTCACCACCAGCTTAACTAACGGCACTTAAAAAAAAGTGCTCTTATGCTGCAAAAGTTTTGAGGTGGGAACATCTTGGCCTGGTTTGATTGTATACCTATCTTTGAACTAACCTCCATGTTACTCTGAGAGTCAGCTCTGTGCCTCCTGCTTTCCCTGAATTCATAGGGTGAGTCAGTCTCCCTTGAGCTATAGTGTAAAAATGGAGGAATCATGGCTTCACACAATTATTGTGGTCACTGTGTCCATTACATTTCAAACCTTGACTATGATACATGCAAACTTCTCTTCTCACACATTTTAAAGTTCTAGCTTCCATATAACTCTACTATTGCAACTTCAATTAAAAGTAAAAACACTACATATACAGAGGTAAGTAACTCAAGGTTTTATCTAATTATTGCCTCTAGCTCTAAGACTAATACCTGTGAGTGGTCTCTATTTCACCGAGACACATTTACAGGAAGCCATGAGTGACTGAACTGAACTGAACTGAATTCAAAGTATGGCAATTTTAGGGACTTAAAATACAGACCTTGAAAGACATTTTATCTAAAACAGGTAGCAGTCTGATAACGACTCCAACTATGTATATAAAATACGCTAACACTGCAGCCTTGGGAGAACAATCTCCATTGTCATTCAATCTATCTCTATTCAGCACATCCCACATTTTAGGGCCTATTACTTGTAAACTACAAGTCTATTTCCTATTTCTACCATTGGTCCTGTTTCCTATGTTTGCAAATATTATTAAATCTAAAGTTTAGGGTACTACTGGCTAGAGGGGTTGCTGAACTCAATGGGAAATCTAAACAAGTCACCTGAGAATCTCTTTCCATCATTCTATTTTTCCCATGTTGGCTTATTTATGGGCAAATTATTTCTATCAGATGGGAAAGATGGCCTCTGGGAACCCAAGGATCAAATTTGGGGAGAGGTAATATTCATAATTCCAGGAAGTAAAAGGTTATTATTTTACAAAATTTCTAACAAAATCCTCTGCATGGGAATCTTAGCAACGTTGCTTGAGTAGTGCGCTCCTGAACCCATCTCTGATCTGCTATGACTGCACAGACCTTGCATGTGATATTTTCCTAGGAGTTGAGATCAATCCCACATTACACACATAGACTAAGAACAAAGTGGGGACATTTCCCTAAAGAGAGGCTTGATAGAAAAGTATACATCCAAGACATCTGGAGTCTGTATATCAATATATAACATTGCCAGAGAGGAGACTTACTGATAAGTGAGGTGCTTGAGGCTACATATAATAAGCTCTGATTTCTTGATTTCTTTCAATGGTCTTTTGCACATTGACTTTGGTCAATTTTTTTAAAATTTCACCATTTTTTCTCTGTTCTCCCCTCCATTATGCAATTTTATTCTAGTCATACACTGAATATCTGTTCTTTGCTTTGAATAAATACAAATATACCCTTTAATTAGTGGTAGTCTAGTAGAAGAGAAGATAATATAAAAATGGCTCACTCTTCTATATGACATAAATGATAAGTACTACAGAAGTATTTAACTGGATTGATTTACTGGATTAGGATCATAACACTCTTTACCAAATTACACATCCTGTGTCTGTGAATCAGTTTTTACTCCCAGGACTATAATAATGTTCTTCAGTAGTAATAGAAGATCTCTGTCTACCCATATTTTACTGGCCTCTTAAAATAGATGTTATGTATCAATATAATCTCAAGCCAACTGCACAATTTAGATATGCTATAAATATTTTTTTTAGATAAGCTACCTGGAGTCACGCCTCACCACTCACATTGATGTATATTATTCAGATATATCAAAAATGGTTTCTTATGTTATGTAATGGAGTCAAAATATGTAAGTCTTCTTAGGAGATAAGGACTAGGAAATGTGATTTCTAAAAGTATATAGCATCTTATAAATTTAAAGATACTAATATAGTGCTGACACTGATTCATCCATAGGAGTCATGGCAATTAACAGTTATAGGAGTTTAAATTTCACAAGGAAAGATTTACCACATGTAAATTATTGTAGTATTTTCCTTTATAAATATTTTTTGACATAACCTGGACTTTCCAATGGAGAAGGCAATGGCACCCTACTCCAGTACTCTTGCCTGGAAAATCCCATGGACGGAGGAGCCTGGTAGGCTGCAGATCATGGGGTCGCGAAGAGTCGGACACGACTGAGCAACTTCACTTTCACTCTTCCCTTTCATGCATTGGAGAAGGAAATGGCAACCCACTCCAGTGTTCTTGCCTGGAGAATCCCAGGGACAGGGGAGCCTGGTGGGCCGCAGTCTATGGGGTCGCACAGAGTCGGACACGACTGAAGTGACTTAGCAGCAGCAGCAGGACTTTCCAAGATTGTCATTTTAGCATAAATTCTCTCAGATTACATCTGGGATAACTAAGCACATGAGATTTATGGTTTTTGTAGGGAAAAGCAGATGCTTATTTCTTTACCTCATTGTTAATGATATGGGTTATAAGGCAAGGCACAAGTAACTCAAATGATGAAACAAGATGTTAGGTTTTATGGTATTCTAATACAGATACTTCTTATAGATTTGGTTTCAGAATTGTAATCTACCAGCAAACACTGTATATCTAAGAAACAAGTTTAATTTGATAATGTTTCATCTATGCATGGTTGCCTATATAACTAAAAATGATCAATATATACTCAGAAAAGAACTCTAAGACAGGGACCATTCTTCAGGATAAACTGAGCCAGTTTCATTTCCTATTTATTTGTATGAGAATGAGCAAACAATTTTCCAAACATTTAACACAAAAATGTTGCCATGTAACTTAAGAAATGGAGAATTAAGAAACAGAAGTGACAGAACAGATTTCTTGACTTATGTGCCAGGAGCCAGCATGAGGAACTCCGCCTGTGGCAAAGGTCATGAGAAGGAGGCTCCGCATACGCAAAGGCGGAATCGAGCCTCAGGAGTCCCCCTGGAAATTCTTGAGCATCTACCCCCAAAACCAGAATCTGCCTACTTTACTGCTTTGTGATCTCACCTACATCTCTGACTTTATGGGGGGCTGTCTCCAACATCTCTTTCAGAGAAGGGGTTAACTTAGAGCTCCAGTTAATAATAATTCCTGGGCATGACAGGAGTGTTTCAACCTACAAACTCCTCTGAAGGTTCTCTAGCCTGCCTGACAGGTTTGTCCAGGCATGTGTGATTGTTCACAGCCTCCCAACTGTGAGAGGCATGAGATGCTTTAAACCTTCTAAAAACAGATTCTTTTGAGAAGTTAGGAAATTATTAGTGCAGTATAGTGGGCTGATTAAAAATTGTATTGGTGAAGCATTTTTTCATTTGTTGAGCCAATGTTTGCTGCTAAGTTTCCACATCCCCTGGCCTTATACACATTAATGAATACATAGAAGAAATAAGAATTAACCTTTGATATTAATCACGTTAGACCTTAGGCTAAGCAAATTCTTTCCTTAATTAAAACCCACTACACCCTCACCCTATAGGAATGTAACTTTATCTGGTGCCTTCGGAAGGTGGCGTCTGTTTTAAGAATAATCACCCCTGGAAAAATAAGTGTTCTGGTTGACTGACTGCTATCACAAGGAGAGGGTCATAAATTGTTAGTAGGCCCCCCTGCCAGAAGATGATGTAACACCCCTAAGACCTTTGTATACATTTGTATGAAGCACCTGATTTTGATAAAAGTCAGGACTGCTGACCCCGCGTGACTTTTGTATTACACCTCTGTGTATAAAAGCGGACCCTGGAAAATAAAGAGTTGGATCAGTTCCTGGAAAGACTGGTCTCCTCATGTCGTTCTTTCTCTCACCTTCTGGCTAAATTCCCATCTGGAGCATGGAGGCTCGTCAAGCCTACTAATTATGCCTGGGCTTCTAAGATCTGACTGGGGAGGCCTTAGTGTCTCCTCTCCTTTGGGAGAACGGGAGGACGCCTGTGGCCTACGTAGGTGACGCAAATTCCTTGTCTTGGAATTTTATTGGCTTTCCACGTAAACCAAGTTATTCAGCCTCTTTTCTCCACTGAATTTTCCTACTGAGCTATCCTTTTATAATTTCTCTTTATACTTCTAATTAATATTTAATTAAGGCTATTGTATCCAGTTCGCTGACGCCATCTCCCCTTCGAGTTCCCTGGATCCAGCGGGGCTGGACCCCGACACTTATGTTTCGTTATAGTCTCTGGATTGAGAACCCTTTAACAAGATGATTGGATGGAGAAAACAAAAATATGATGATGCATTATCATTTTTATTATCATTATATAATTGCATTGTCAAAGGATACCCAGTAGAAGCTACAACCATCAGTTAGCAAAATAGCATTTTAGCTTTCAACATTTCTCCCTCAGATGTCACATAGAAACAGGGATAACAGAGAAGATGGAAGGAAAAAAAAAGAGGTTCTATGGTAGAAAGGATATTTGGAAATTTTATATTAAAAAATAACTTAGTTGAAACTTTTATTCATAGCTTGCATATCTCCAATGTTGGTGGTGTTGTTTAGTTGCTAAGTCCTGTCCAACTCTTTTGTGATCCCCTGGACTGTAGCCCATTATGCTCTTCTGCCCATGGGATTTCCCAGGCAAGAATAGTGAAGGTGGGATTTCCCAGGCAAGAATAGTGAAGGTGGGTTGTCATTTCCTTCTCCAGGGGATCTTACACACCCAGGAATCAAACACATGTCTCATGCATTGGCAGGAAGATTCTTTACCACTGAGCCATCAGGGAAGCCCATATTTCCAATAATTAACATTTAAAAATAAATAAAAGCTGATGTTAGGATTTAAGAACAAAGAAGGATCTATAATTCTTTAATTTCCTATACTTTAACTGAGGGGGAAATAATATTTTTCTCAACACACTTCAATGATAACATGAGAATGCATGCTGTTTTATTTACATACATAATTTCAGAGCTCCTAGAGAAGATGGGTAAATGGGATGCTCCATCATTATTACCTTCTACAGTAGGGTATAGAGATTGTAAACAACATTTGGTTGGAAAACTGTTGATAATCAAAAGTTAATCTCCATGATGCCATCTCAATAAGACTAGCAGAGGGACAGACCCATTTAAGTCAGTTGAAAGTGAAAATGAAAGTAGCTCAGTCATGTCCACTCTTTGCAACCCCATGGACTATACAGTCCATGGAATTTTTCAGGCCAGAATACTGGAGTGCATAGCCTTTCCCTTCTCCAGGGGATCTTCCCAACCCAGGGACTGAACCCAGGTCTCCCACATTGTAGGCAGATTCTTTACCAGTTGAGCCACAAGGGAAGCCTGTACATTCAAACACAGACCATATTTAAGTCAGTTAAATATAGCTATGCCTGTCCATTGCTTCAAGGTTAGGATTATGAGGATGAAATTAGACTACAGAGTCTGCAATAATGTTTAAAGTATGCAGGATTTCCCACCTAAAACTCTGTCCGTCACTGATTGCAGAATCCCACTTAGCATGTAATGTAACATGGTCACAGGTTCTGGACTTCTGGTTTGGCATCTTTACAGAGCCATTTTATTCTGCTACTCCAATCCTCTTTCAAAGTACTAATTCTCAAAGAAAGAAATAATACTTTCAATCAATCTATCTAAACTGAACACAGCAAAGAATGCTTCACACACAGATTCCATAATTTGAATTTTTGTATCTAGTCTATGAAGTATATTTATTGACTAAAAATTTACTGTGCTTTTGTCAATCAAAGTATTTTACTACTAACAATTAGACCATTTGATTACCAGGAGGTAGCCACTGTTATTAAAATGAGTTGATACCAAGAAGAAACATCATATTTGCCTTCATCTAACTTATCTTTCGGAGAATGCAATGGCACCCCACTCCAGTACTCTTGCCTGGAAAATCCCATGGACGGAGGAGCCTGGTAGGCTGCAGTCCATGGGGTCACGAAGAGTCGGACATGACTGAGCGACTTCACTTTCACTTTTCACTTTCATGCATTGAAGGAAATGGCAACCCACTCCAGTGTTCTTGCCTGGAGAATCCTAGGGACCGGGGAGCCTTGTGGGCTGCCATCTATGGGGTCGCACAGAGTAGGACACAACTGAAGTGACTTAGCAACTTATCTTTATTTCAAGTTGCTCAGATTAGACCTTTTGGAACACACTGGATTTTCTGGATTCACGCTAAAATGTTCTTGAATAAATCTAAATTTTATTAATGTATTCAATTATGAATTTCAATCACAAAATATCCTGCTGATAAAGAAATGAGGCATGTTGACTCCTATGTATCTTTTATTAGCAAACTCATCCTAATTGCTCTCCAGTAGACTTCCTCTCAGGTCCCATTGTGAAAGTGAAAGCAAAAGTGAGGTCACTCAGTCGTGTCTGACTCTTTGCAACCCCATGGACTGTAGCCTACTAGGCTCCTCCAGCCACGGGATTTTCCAGGCAAGGATACTGGACTGGGTTGCCATTTCCTTCTCCAGGAGATCTTCCCAACGCAGGGACTGAACTCGGGTCTCCCGTGTTGTAGGCAGACGCTTTACCACCTGAGCCACCAGGAAAGTCCCATTGGACCCATTGGACAGGTTTAATTTTCAGCCTCTATTGAGGCAGATCAGTTCTATCAATAAATAGGAAGAAAGGAAGTGGCTTTTGGGCAACAACTAGCACCACAGTAGTGGCGTTGACAGCTTAGTAACAAAGTCTGTAATTTGCACTGGCTAAACAAATAGTTGGGCTCTACTTTTGATGTTTGGTTGCCAATAGATTTTTAAGCCCAACCTCTGCCCTACATGTGGTTAAGCTGATAGAAAATAATCCAGGCGCTCCCACATTTGGCACCATGGGCCCTTACTCTGGCTCCATTCCATAACTGCAATTAAAACTTCAAACTAGTCTCCCTCCCGTTTCCCTTTCCCTGCTTTCTCAAGCCATTTTTTAACCACCTTGGGAATCTGTTTTGCTCAGCCCAGAAAATTTCCTTTAAGTGAATCATAAATCTTTTTTATACCCTCTTGGTGTGTACACAGTAATATCAGTCTTGACATCCAAACCAAATTTTGATGAGGGTTCATCCTTTTTCTGAGGGATGACTTAAACAAATTCCTAACTTTTATAAAATGTTTTTAAATGTATCAACTCTTTTGATTTTTACAATAATCCTTTCAGATGGTTTTAATTATCTAAGTGGTTGCAGATCTGCAGACTGGGATTCTAGGAAATGAGTGACTTCCTCAAAGACAGATGGTAAATGAAAAAACCAATGTCTCAAAAACTCTAACCAGCATTATTACTTCTGTGCTATAGTACCTCAGATACATTTTCCAAATATAGTTTGGTAAAATGCCATTATATCAAGAGTGATTTAAATTAATGTTAGAGTACATGAAACTTGCTAAAATTTCTGCACTAACAAAACAGCTACAGAAACAAAAAACACTTATAAAGATTATAAATATTGGCTTTTAAGTTTTTAAAAATGCAATGTTTCAAGACCACTGGAAGTTTCAATGACATATAATCAAAAGTTAATCTGTATAGGTTAGGATTGTATAAACATATGTTATGTCTAATTATGTATGTGTATATCTGTGTACCTTTTATGCAAGTTTTGAGACCTTCCTATGAATGCTCAATGCTTTACATATTCCATCCCATTTGATCCTCACATAGGAGATTGATATTTTTCCTGTTTCACAAATGACAAACCAGAGTCTTAGAAAGTTCTTATAATTTGTTCAAGATTATAGACCTGGAATGTAGGAAACCTGGGATTTGAAAATAGACTACCAGAATCCAAATTAAAAAGTCTATATCTTAATAAGCATGTCACACTATCTTCCTGGTAATTATTCTTCTAGAAATTATAGTGTTTTGGGAGACAATTAATCAGTATATTTGAAACATTTTTAAATGTATTTATTGTTAAAAATTCAATATTTAAACATGTCACTAATGTGGACTCACCAATAACTTTAAGGTAATGGTTATCAAATATTATTTTCCAGAGCCTAGGAAATAGCCAGTTTTCAAACCATATTACATCTTTAGAAATTATTATTTAAAATATGAAAATATATTCATAATTGACTTTATATATTCATTATTCATTTTATCCTTGCATTTCTATAGTTATTTTTACAGTTATAAAGTGCTTTCACATTCTTATTTACTCCTCATAAACAACCCATCAAAGTAAGAGAGAGCATTATTATTCCTATTTTATAGCCACAGCTACCACAGAGAAAGTTTATATATAATGTTTCAGAGTCTGATGTAATATTTTTGATTTGAGAATGAACAAAAGTATTAAAAATACAATAGTTTCTCAAAAACGTTTTCTTTTTTAAAAAAGCCATTTAATCTATCATTGTGTGCTCCACTGTAAGAAATTCTTTAAAAAGATGCTTCTAGTTGAAAAATTTGTGGAGTTCTAAAAATTTCCTAAAACCTTATGCATAGTAAACATGTAATATATTCAGGGGGCTATGGAACTTGGAAAGTATCAAATGAGCAAATAGAGACAAAAGAAGGCTTTTAAATATTATTTTAACTTACTTTAATTACTTTTAATGTTACTTTTTCAATAAAATGACACATTTAAAATTAGGATCCTAAAGAATAAACTTTATTTGTTCATTTGCTCATTCATACAACAACTTACTGAGCACTGACCTAGATGGCTTCAATGTTCTGTCAACTAGCCTCAACACAAGTGTCTTATTGACTCTACATCCTTGAATTCCCTTTACTTAGAAAATTTACTTTTGAAAACTTTCGATTTTGGACTTCTCTAACCCTTTGATTTGTAATTTGTTTAAAAACTCTTTCTAATTTTACAACCCAAGAATACCTTTCTCAAGGACTTATAAGCCATCCTTTTGACATGTAATCATCAAGCAACATAGAATCCCTATTTCTCAATTTCTTTGGGAAGGTAGAAGCCTAACATATTCCAAGCTATAAAACTACCCCCTGTTCTGAAGACAGAAAAATTTTACCTACAATATTTCCACCCAGTTTTCCAATATTAAAAACTCTCCCACCTGAGTTGACCTCAGACTGAGTTTTGGCCTCTCTCCTCTATTGCTGTCGCTTCAAGTACAGTCTTCCTTGCCAATCTGGGTGCAATTTTTGCTTTGGCAGCATTAGTTATTTGTTAAGCACTTTGAGGATAACCATAGATGAGTAGCATGGTTACCACACTCTCAAGGAGTTTGGATCAGAGTCAGGAGCAGGGGAAGTAGGAGTATGCAGACAAAGAGGTCATTACAATCTGTCACAGAAGTATTACAAAATTGGTAAACAGAATGATAAATAATTTTTAAAACAAGATAGTTAAACATGTAAGTCAAGAAATACTTTCCAGAATAAAATTTGAGATAAATCTTAAAGATAAGGGAACTAGTAAATGTTAGGGTTACCATAACTAAGCAAGGGCTTGTTACCAGTAAGAGTTACAGATTAACCTAGCACAATTCTGGCTGCCCTAACAACAACTGTATTAATAATTACCATATATTTATCCTGTCCTGATCATATTCTTTGTGCAGTACTTTTGATCACCATGCAAAGCTCAGAGGATATAAATATTCAATTCAGTTCAGTTGCTCAGTCGTGTCCGACTCTTTGTGACCCCATGAATCGCAGCACGCCAGGCCTCCCTCCCGGAGTTCACTCAGACTCATGTCCATCGAGTCAGTGATGCCATCCAGCCATCTCATCCTCTGTCTTCCCCTTGTCCTCCTGCCCCAAATCCCTCCCAGCATCAGAGTCTTTTCCAAGGAGTCAACTCTTTGCATGAGGTGGCCAAAGTACTGAAGTTACAGCTTTAGCGTCATTACTTCCAAAGAAATCCCAGGACTGATCTCCTTCAGAATGGACTGGTTGGATCTCCCTGCAGTCCAAGGAACTCTCAAGAGTCTTCTCCAACACCACAGTTCAAAAGCATCAATTCTTCGGCGCTCAGCCTTCTTCACAGTCCAACTCTCACATCCATACATGACCACAGGAAAAACCATAGCCTTGACTAGACGGACCTTTGTTGGCAAGGTAATGTCTCTGCTTTTGAATATGCTATCTAGGTTGGTCATAACTTTCCTTCCAAGGAGTAAGTGTCTTTAATTTCATGGCTTCAGTCACCATCTGCAGTGATCTTGGAGCCCAGAAAAATAAAGTCTGACACTGTTTCCACTGTTTCCCCGTCTATTTCCCGTGAAGTGATGGGACCAGATGCCATGATCTTCGTTTTCTGAATGTTGAGCTTTAAGCCAACTTTTTCACTCTCCACTTTCACTTTCATCAAGAGGCTTTTGAGTTCCTCTTCACTTTCTGCCATAAGGGTGGTGTCATCTGCATATCTGAGGGTAATGTTATTATGTACTCTGCATATAAGTTAAGTAAGCAGGGTGACAATATACAGCCTTGATGTACTCCTTTTCCTATTTGGAACCAGTCTGTTTTTCCATGTCCAGTTCTAACTCAGGTGGTCTGGTAGTCCCATCTCTTTCAGAATTTTCCACAGTTTATTGTGATCCACAGAGTCAAAGGCTTTGGCATAGTCAATAAAGCAGAAATAGATGTTTTTCTGGAACTCTCTTGCTTAGTAAGGTATTAAACCTGTCCTTAAAGAACTCATACTCTGTATTATGCCTCAAAATGTAACTAACAATTTAAACTTGATAAGATTGCAAAGTAGTGTAATCTGTCATTGGCTCCACTTTCCACTATCACTACACACTTCTGGGCATCCAAGATACAATAAAGCCCCAGAGTCATCCTGGCCTTCAGTTACTCAAAACTTATACACTGTATTAATCTGTCTGGCTGTCTTTCTGTGCTTTTTCCTGCTAATTAAGTATAATATCCATAATATATATGTGATTGTCTCAGAGTCCAATCACTACCCACCCATTTTACCAGTAACAAATTTTGTCAATAAATTGGTTCTAATGAAATAAAAGTTGATAAATTAAAGTCCTTACTACTGGCATTGTTAAAAGATAAACTAAGTTATATTAAAATTTTTAAGACTTCTTTTGTTGAGCAAGAATCAATTCCAAGCAGGTAGTATAAAACTTAGAGCAGTACTGCACTGATAGGAAATAGGAGGGACACTTTCACAGAGTAAAGTAAGCAAAACAAGGAAATTATTTGATTGGCTATCTCTTAAGCTTTTGCTTTATTTGGAAAAGTTTAACTGGTTGTGACTGGTTGTCCTTATGCTTTGATCTCTTAACTGAGGCATTTACAGGTTTAGGTTTTGGTATTGTTATAAAGGCCACTAAGGGTATTAGAGTCACCTCATCTAATGGCCTTCTTATGTAACTAATAACAGCATATATCAGGAAGTGTGTGATGAAGGAACCTTATAAATTATCTAGATCAATCACCTTCTGAAACTTGAAACAGGCTCAGGAGACTGAAATACCATAATCAAAATCCTGCCTCCTCCACTCATTTTTGGGTGACTTGGGCAAGTGTCTTTCCCCTTCCAGCTTTTACTTCTCTGAGCTGCCAAATGAAAAACTAACTTCTCCTTCCTATATAGTTTTGGAGAATTAGTTGTCACTGACCAATAATGAGAGCTCCACAGATGTTAGTCATAAGTAATTTCTTTCTATTCAATCATTCCGTAAGTATTTGTTTGTGGCTAATGTGTGTGCCACACATTGTTTTGGGAACAGGTGGCAAAACAATAAACAATATTATATACATTCTCCCAGCTGGTCATTAAGCTTCTCTTTGAAGATCTCTAGTGAAAGGAAACCTACTAACTCCTGAAGCAGCTCATTCAGGCAAATGTGACCATGAGAAATACTGTCTTAAATTAAGTAAAAACTGAGCTGCTTTGCAATTTCTATCCATTAACACTATTTTCACAGGACCAGAGCTCCTACTGAGTAGGATGGGTTGACTTTTCAGCACAGAGGCTTTTAACTATAGAAAGTAGTCTGAAAGAAGCCTGACTCCTTAAGGGCCTGCAAAGCTCTCTGTCTCTGGACTGGTCATTTTCTTCAAATTGGCACTTTGTTTTGCGGTGCCTCTTTGAAAGAATCATGTGCAGAACTATCCATGGTACTTCCTTTTTTGAGACAGTGTGCCTCTTTTTAAGAAAGTCCAAGCTCAAGGTAGGTTAACCAACAGCAACACGACAATAACAATTTCTATTGGGCTTTGGGTCATCTGAAAGCTCACAGGTCTAAGTCTCATATTCCTTCATTTTATACTTGTAAAGTTCTGTGTTTTCTTTAAAAAAAAAAACTTCAGAATGGTCTATATTCTATCTTTTTATATTTAATTTATCACAGCAACACATTGGCATCAATTTGCCTCTAGTTTTCTTAACCATGCAATATTTTACTGTCCCTCACAATTTTGTGTCATTTGCAACTTTGAACATGTCCCATCTCTCTACATATAGGTCCCTGCTATAAAATGTAGGCCACTGCTTGTTAAGAGGCAAACTCATTCTTTCTGCATTAAAATTCTCCCTCCAGTTTAGTATCAAGCTATTCATCATAACTATTAGTATACCATCAATCCTTTATATATCTGATAATGCTATTTTCTCTAGACCCATATTCCTATGGTGAAAATTCAAATTACAATTTCCAATATCCTCTTCCAGCATTTATCTTACTCTTTATAATTTTTTTTTTTTTTTGCTACACATGAAACTTGTGGGATCTTAGTTCCCCTGCCAAAGACCAGGGATCAACTTGGGCCCTGGCTATGAAAGCACTGAGTTCTAACCACTGAACTGCCAGAGAATTCCAAGTCTTCAAAATTCTTAAAAGCCACTCTCTCATATTCCTTCTACAAGTTCTTTCACAGAATAGAATCTAATCCTAGAATTAAAGAAATATAAAAACTTACTTTTAGAATCCAATCATTCCTTTACGATCTCTTCAACTTTTGAGGGTGTTTTCTCCTTTTTATTCCTTTCTAGACATTTGCCTTGAGTGAGAGGACAACAATTTGAGCAGTTATCATCTTTTCATATCTTTCTCAGGTAGACTTATACCTCTAAACCCAAGAAGCGGGCTGCATTCCTTCTTTCCCTCTTGCCTCCCTCTTTCCCTCCCTCTCTTCCCCTTCTTCCTCCCTCTGCCTGAGCTTACTTTTCCTTTTACCACACCCACCACCCTCACTGTTACCTGCTTTTCTTTCTCTGGAAATAATTATAAAATCAACTTTTGTTATCAAGAAGCAGTATAAAATTTAAACGGCATAAATTTTTGGTGGAACAAATAATTCTCTATAATTTGGGCATGTGCTTAATCTCTTTAAATCTACTTCATAAGTTTTTATGAGCAATAATTGAACAGATGTAAAAGACAGAGCATCTTTAAAGCATAACAGGTGTTAAATAAGTGCTAACATAGCATGAGTTTAAAGTTACGCTCTACAATTTAGATGGCTAAAATATGTAATTTGTGGTTTTTACTGGAAATAGATCCAATCTCTACTACAGATTCACCAGTCTCATTCAGTAGTGGGTAAAATGGTAGCAGTGTGATGAGACCTTCAACTTGGCACTAAAGCCATTTTAGTCTAACTCCGTTTTAAAACGAAGGAAAAACACCAATACAATATACTAACGCATATATATGGAATTTAGAAAGATGGTAACAATAACCCGGTGTACGAGACAGCAAAAGAGACACTGATGTATAGAACAGTCTTATGGACTCTGTGGGAGAGGGAGAGGATGGGAAGATTTGGGAGAATGACATTGAAACATGTAAAATATCATATAAGAAACGAGTTGCCAGTCCAGGTTTGATGCACGATACTGGATGCTTGGGGCTAGTGCACTGGGACGACCCAGAGGGATGGTATGGGGAGGGAGGAGGGAGGAGGGTTCAGGATGGGGAACACATGTATACCTGTGGCTGATTCATTTTGATATTTGGCGAAACTAATACAATTATGTACAGTTTAAAAATAAAATAAAATTTTTAAAAAAATAGAAAATAAATAAATAAATAAAACAGTGGTTTGTGGATGTTTGTTGCTGTTTGGACTATACACAGTAAACTAAAAAAAAAACTAAATATCTTATCCAAGTAAATTTTCCTGCTTCTTCAAGAAAACTGCTCTCTTCATTTCCATAGTGCTCTTGGGCAAAATTCCCATCACAGTCACTCTTTATCTGGCCCCATATAAAAATCATAGCACTTTCTTCTTCACCTCTCTATCTGGTGGAAACTTTATTTTCATCATATCTTAAATCCTAATAAGACTTAAAATAAAATCCTATGATTTGACTCCCTGAGACAGGCTTTTGAAATGTAAAAGGGAGTATTTGGAACACACTGTCTTTAGTCAAATTAGAAAAGAATCACCCATCCTCAAGTTGAAAGAAATGAAAGGAATTTTTTCATTTTTAATAATAACAGCGATAAGAAAACATAAAGTCATTCAGCAGAACTTCTACAAATCAATATCTGAAAATAATAATATATATTTGAATTTTTAATTATAATTATTTAAGAGTTAAGGTCACTAGGACAAAATAATTCGTTGTTAAAAGAGTTATCCACCTTGGTTTCATGAAAATGAAAATGTTTATTACAGTTTCCATGCATACATGCTCCAATATTTGTTTTTTATATTAAAAAAATAAACGATTCCTGGGACAGTGTGGATCAAGTCAGTTTTAATATCTTTAATGAGAACTTCTTCCTTTGTTGACAAAATTATTATAGAACAAGGGCTTTAAAAGTATTTTAAAAGATGTCCAACAAACTTGTCTTCATATATATAGCAAGACTATAAAGAAAATTGTACTAGGTTTTATAAAGTTTAAGAATTTTAGTCTTTAAGAATACAGGTCTCATCAATAGCACATTTCTTACTATGGTCATCAGTCAATTTTATTGGTAAATATATAATGCTACTTTAAACATACAAAATCTAATTCTTTCAACAGAGTAAGCCTTCCATAAGGGAGAAATTGTATTTGACATGAAAAATTGATTTTCAGATTATATCACAGATGTGCTGATTGTGAGGCTAACACACAAAATGAGTGTTTTTTATACTTTTTCTACAGTGTTTTGAATTGGAGAAAATTGTGTCAGTAATGGTAGTGAATAACTTATTTGGCATTATTAATATTTTCATAAGTATCAACAATTTGTTTTGTTCAAAGAATTTCATAATCTCTTCAGTAACTTCAGAAACTTTTATACACTGATTTTTGTTCATGCATCATTTGTCTATAAAATTAATTTCACTTAAAAATTATTAGTGCAAACCAATCAAATGTTTAAAGCAAATTTTTAAAATATATCTGCTTTTCTTTACAGAATCTAGATCTTTATAAATACAGCAACCATTTCTAAAAGACCATTGGAAGAGTATCTTCTGATGAGTATTCTGTGGCACAAAGGCATCAAGTCAACTTTCTCATTGCTGTTTTGACAATGGCTGCAAACTTATGCAGACAAATATATATTTTAGGATACTTTAATATATGTTCACCCTAAAAAAGTATTTTAGATGCTTCAGAATCAATATAGATTTTTACCTTACCAAATTTAGACAATGCACAGAGCAAGTGTAAAATATATTTAAATATTTTGTGTGTCTCCTATACGTTCTCTTTTCCAAGTATATGTGCAGTGTTATTGTATCTCTTATACCTCAATTTTTTATGTCTAGATTTAGGTTGTTCATTTTTTTCTTTAAGAACTCTTCCAAAAATATGTATGATTGTTCTTTGACTATGTCTTTTGCTAGATTAAAAAATCAAATAAAACAAAATGAAAAACCTCAAAACATTCATATTTATATACTGTCTGCAATAGCCAAATATCCCATGATAGATCATAGAGTTTCTTAAATTATCCACTGAGCACTAGATATTGCCTTGGCAAAATCTAATATAATTCACTCAACAAAATCTTGCCAATATTTTCTTATGTTCATTTTTAATCTCCGTTTAGAAAGCTTCAATCGTTAATCAAATTTCAATTTTGAATACAACTCTATTCACTCTTTCGTTTTTTGTCAAGACTATTTGATAAATGTTGTCTATATTATGCCCCTTCTCATTCTTCAGTTGAACATTTTACACCCCTACCTAATTTGCAACATAGAAAAAAATATATAGAATCCTTTGGGTTTTAATGAAGTAATAAGTATCTAGTATAATTTTAGCAGTTTGGAAGAACTCAGTGCTTCTGATCTCTGTTCTGTCATTTGGCAATCTTCAAATTTTCCATTTTTTAATATCCAAATTATATCATCAAGTATCCAGATCTCCAGAAAACATATTTTGTTTAATGAATCTTCATATACATTTTATCCCGGCTTTTCTTGAAATTTATCGATTCTGGTTGACATGGAGGTAGAAGCTAAATTCATATGCTTCTTGATTAATGACATATTAGTACTACACTATACTAAGACTTGGAGAAGGCAATGGTACCCCACTCCAGTACTCTTGCCTGGAAAATCCCATGGATGGAGCAGCCTGGTAGGCTGCAGTCCATGGGGTCACTAAGAGTCGGACATGACTGAGCAACTTCACTTTCACTTTTCACTTTCATGCATTGGAGAAGGAAATGGCAACCCGCTCCGGTATTCTTGCCTGGAGAATCCTAGGGACCGGGGAGCCTGGTGGGCTGCCTTCTATGGGGTCGCACGAGTCAGACACGACTGAAGTGACTTAGCAGCAGCAGCAGCATACTAAGACTAATAGCTCTGAAGTCTTCTCCTTTTTATAGCATTATGTCTATTTTCTCTAAAAATGTATCTAAATAATGCAAAATATTTTCTTTTATTTATATCTCTGATGGCTTTCCATTTTGTTTTCTAAAACCTACATTTTTATCCTGATATGTGGGAAAAATAATAGCAAAATAACTTAGAAATTATTTTTAAATGTGTAACAGTTTGAAATAATATGAGCATGATAAACCCATAAAATTTTAACAGCAGATAATTTTTACACTGACAAAATTTTCATGACAATTGCCCAAAAATAATTGTCCAATTAGCTGATAATTTATAAGTACTTATAATTTGTATCTATGCAATGTTCATTTTGTGATTTAAGTACATTAGTCAGGGTTCTCGAAAGAAATGCAAGCAAAGAATATACACAAAAAGACTTACTATAACATATCGGTTCGTGTAATGATGAAGCTGAGGAGTCCTATGATGCGCAGTCTCCAAGCTGGAGACCCAGGAAGGTCAATGACATAGTTAGTAGGCCTGAGATGGTGTAGATGTCAGTCCAAGTCCAGAGACCTGAGAACAAGAAATGCCAAGAGCAGGACATAATGAATGCCCAAGCTCAGCAATCAGGTAGAGAATGAGAGAAAGAAAGAGCCAGAGAGAGAAAAACATCCTTTCCTCCATCTTCCTGTTCTCTTCAGGCCCTAGACCCACTGGATGAAGCCTGGGTCATTTGTCCCCATTCAGTCCACTAATCCAAATGCTTAACCTCTTCTGGAAACACCCACACAGATACCCAGAAGTAAATATATATCTGACATCCCATGATCCAGTCAAACTGATACATAAACTATCACAATAAGTGATAATTAGTTATTACAGAGTGGTTCATGTAATAATGAAGATACTTATACATTTATATTGTGAATTCAGCTGTATTATCTTTGTTATACAAATATATGGCAGATGATATAAAGGAAAATACTATATATCAGCTTAACTAATCCACTTACAATGCAGAATCTTCTTTTTTTAATATCAAAAAATAAAAAAGATTGCCACGTAGAAACAAAGTTAATTTTAAATTCTGCTGGATCAACATGCTCTTTCAGTTATCAAACTCATTCCTCTTTTATAAATCAAAGGAGAATGATTTGTTAATACATAAATTCTGCACCCCGCTCACTGTTACCTGCCTTTCTTTCTCTGGAAATAATTATAAAATCAACTTTTGTTATCAAGAAGCAGTATAAAATTTAAAGAGCAAATTTCAGCAAAAATAAAATACTTTACTTCCATCTTTGGGAAAGTTACTGTAAAATAATGAACAGTTGACTGCCAGAAATGTTATTAGAAGTGCCTGTTTAAATCAGCACAACTAGAGTTTGCCTATCTCTTTACTTTTCACAGATTGAATGCCTGCATCTATTGCTGCTTTTCTGTCCAGATTATTGCCCAGATATTTCCAATTCTCCCCAAATGATTGCCCAGAAGCTCTTGATATATCTATACCCTATAGGGGCCACAGTGTAAACCGGTTAACTGCTAACTATTTCCCCTATCAGGATACACATAAGACCCCTCACCAAGTGAAACTCTCACAGTTGTTGCCCAGTGCTTTCTTTTCTGTTGTCATCTCTGATGACAACTTGGCTTAGGATAAACAATTGGATTTATCCTCACTTTAACTAAGGTGCGCCTTCTGTAGCTTTGTAGTGAATGTCTATTTCCAAAGGTAAGGAAAAATCCACTAGATCTCTCATAAGTCTTTTGTTCCTTCCTAAAAATGCCTCTTTAGAGGCATGAGATCCACCCAACAAGCTATATTAATTCTGATGATGGCAGTTGGCTATTCAGTTCAGATCCTAATACCACATAAGTTTTCTCTCTGCAGACTTCCCAGGTATCAGTCTATGAATCCCTACTGCTGCTGCTGCTGCTGCTGCTGCTGCTGCTGCTAAGTCGCTTCAGTCGTGTCTGACCCTGTGTGACCCCATAGATGGCAGCCCAACAGGCTCCCCTGTCCCTGGGATTCTCCAGGCAAGAACACTGGAGTGGGTTGCCATTTCCTTCTCCAATGCATGAAGGTGAAAGGTAAAAGTGAAGTCGCTCAGTCGTGTCCAACTCTTAGCGACCCTATGGACTGCAGCCTACCAGGCTCCTCCGTCCATGGGATTCTCCAGGCAAGAGTACTGGAGTGTGGTGCCATTGCCTTCTCCCTATGAATCCCTAAAGGGTCCTTAAAACACAGGTTTAATTCAATCTTTGCATTTTACTCTGTAGAAACAGGTCTCAATGGAATTCAATAAATTTATCCAATTTGCAAAGGCATTTAGTAGTTAAACTGCTCTAGAGTATTCAATGTGGCCTCACACTTCTTGTTATGGTGAAATTATGAACTTGTAAATCATAATTATCAGCATTATTGATATTTGTAAAGAAGCCCATTTTGTTTGAACCAGACTACTATGTATCTGAAAGATGAGTTAATTTCCAACTTATCCAATTCTCCCCAGAATCCCAAAATGTCTTCTCTAAAATTCTAGATTTTCCTCTCAATATTATTCCTAATGGTCTGTTACTTTTTAAAAGTATGCCAGTGGCCTTAACACATTACTACTGCGTCATCCAAGCTCCCTTCCTAGAGATAGGATTGACTATATAAAATCTTCTGGATAAAAAATAAAACATTCTTATTTTTAAAATGCTAGCAGCATAAAAAGTTATGTCATAAATGAAAGAAATATAGTATTTAATGTAAGATAATGAATTAAGACAATTCTACCATGTGGCATAAATTCTACTGCTGAGTTCTTATTTCCTATTTTGCTTTCACATTATGTTCCGAGTAAGATGCATCAGATTTCATTTTTCAAAATCCTCCATTGTAATAAAAATGTATTAAAAAGCCCCAATACTTTCAGGCTTGTTAGCACATTTTCGAAGATAACATTAGATGTACAGCCCCAAGTGGGAATATTAAAACAACATACATATCAAGCTATTGGGCTTGGGAGGAAAATAAGTTTGTGGTATGTTTTTATTTGCCCTGATTTACAGTTAGAACATAACTTTCAGTCATGCATTATTAACTGGAGACAGGACAGGAAAACGGTTTTATTGTCCCAAGATTAATTAATGGCCCTTCTTCAGTAAACATTTGCCTCAGAGGCAGAGTTAGCTAGAATAATTTCCTCTCCTATTTTGGGGAGCTTGCTACTCAATACCTGAAAACTTGACTTCATAGAATTCTAATGCCTTAAGGAAAAGGAAAAAATACCCAGAACAAAGCTGAAACTACCGCAGAACACAAGCCAGAGTTTAACTCAAAGGAGCAGTCTGTTTGCTGGCCTTTCGTCTGATAGGAAAGCCTCTCATAGTTCAGGCTCCTTTTGAATCTTAAAAGTACAGATAGACACTTCTTCACTCTGTCCCCAAATAACTGGTTACCTGGGGCAAACTTACCTATGACTTCTTCAAAAGCATTTGCCTGAATTTTGGTAGTAAGAGACAGTAATTTTGGTAGTAAGAGACAGTAATTTTGGTAGACAGAGACTCATAAATTAATATACATGTATTAAGGGCCTACCCTCTGTCAGGAACTGTTTACATGCTGGGGAAAACAGAAGTGAACAAAATGCTAATCCTGCTGAGCTTACATTATCTCAGCATCTCCTCACAACCTTGAGAAAAGAAAGAAACAACAGGTCCCTGCCTGTGTTATAGAATAAGAAGAGCATCTGGAAGATCATTTTTATTAGAAATACTTCCTGGATCCAGGTTGCACCTTATTAGTAGAGATCAGTCACTTGAGTTAATCCTATCTCTTTTAAATATATTCAATATTTTATTAAATTAAGGGGATTCCCCGGTGGCTGAGATGGTAAAGAATCTATCTACAATGCAGGAGACCTAGGTTCAATCCCTGGGTCAGGAAGATCCCCTGGAGAAGGGAATGTCAACTCAACCTAGGATTCTCGCCTGGAGAATTCCATGGATAGAGGAGCCTGGTGGGCTATGAATGACATATTAAGTCACAAAAGCTTTCCAGTGAATCTACCTGGCAGATGCCTTTCTTTGAGTTTGAAGAGTAGTGATATTTAGAGGATGAAAGAGTGCTTAAGGACACAAAAAGCTACACAGATAGAGGACAAAATAAAGAAGCATTCCCCATTTCAAAATTTCACTTCAGGCATCAACGCATGTCGTGATAGGTATGCATTTAGATGTACAAAACATTAAGGAAAAACCTTATCAACTGGAGCCTATTATACAGAGTGAAGTAAGCCAGAAGGAAAAACATCAATACAGTATACTAACGCATATATATGGAATTTAGAAAGATGGTAACAATAACCCTGTGTACGAGACAGCAAAAGAGACACTGATGTATAGAACAGTCTTATGGACTCTGTGGGAGAGGGAGAGGGTGGGAAGATTTGGGAGAATGGCATTGAAACATGTAAAATATCATGTATGAAACGAGATGCCAGTCCAGGTTCGATGCACAATACTGGATGCTTGGGGCTGGTGCACTGGGACGACCCAGAGGGATGGTGTGGGGAGGGAGGAGGGTTCAGGATGGGGAGCACGTGTATACCTGTGGCGGATTCATTTTGATATTTGGCAAAACTAATACAATTATGTAAGTTTAAAAATAAAATAAAATTTTTAAAAAAAGTTATAATTTTACCCTCGTATATTTAGATGATGAGCTCATTTTCCAACCATTACACTACAGAGCTTCCTTGGCTTAGGGTGGGGTTATGTCCCAATAAGCCCATCATAAGTTGAAAACATCATTGTCAAAAATGCATTTAATACACCTAACCTACTGAACATCACAGTTGAGCATAGCCTACCGTGAATGTGCTCGGAGCACTTGCATTAGCTCTACATTAGCCTGCTGCTGCTGCTGCTAAGTTGCTTCAGTCGTGTCCAACTCTGTGCGACCCCATAGACGGTAGCCCACCAGGCTCCCCGTCCCTGGGATTCTCCAGGCAAGAACACTGGAGTGGGTTGCCATTTCCTTCTCCAATGCATGAAAGTGAGAAGTGAAAGTGAAGTCGCTCAGTCGTGTCCAACTCTTAGTGACCCCATGGACTGCAGCCTACCAGGCTCCTCCATCCATGGGATTTTCCAGGCAAGAGTACTGGAGTGGGGTGCCATTGCCTTCTCCGACTACATTAGCCTATAACTAGGCAAAATCATCTAATACAAAGCCTATCCTATAGTAAAGTGCTAAATGCCTCATCTAATTTATGGAATACAGTACTGATAGTTTGAAACAGAATGGTTGTATGAGTACAGAATGCTTTAAGCATGCCAGTCGTTTACCCTCATGATTCCATAGCTGATTGGGAGCTGAAGTTTGCTGTCACTGCCCACTTCATGAGAGAATATCGTACTGTACATTTGTAGCTCCCAGAAAAGATAAAATTTCAAAATTCTTAGTACGGTTTCTACTGAACTGTATCACTTTGACACTACTGTAAAGTAGTAAATCAAACTATCGCAAGTAGGAGACCGTTCTATGTCAAATAAAATATTGAATCTCTAACTTCATGTGATGCAGCTCAATTCTGTATGTCCCTGATCCCACCTACTGTATGACTGGTCAACATTACCTTTTCTCAACATTTGAAACAAATACTCTTGAATCTTAGCTCAACGAAATGTTTCTCCCCTCCTCCATCACTGCCTTGGAATTGCTGGAATTGTTAAATCCAGTAGGTAAAGAGATTATACATGTAAATAATGGGGTGTGATATGGGATATTTCAAATCTAGGGCTTCCCAGGTGGGTGCTAATAGTAAAGATCCCATCTGCTAATGTAGGAGATGAATAAAAAGACAGGGGTATGCGGGTTCCATCCCTGGGTTAGGAATATCCACCAAAGCAGGAAGTGGCAACCCACTCTAATATGCTTGCCTAGAGAATTCCATGGACAGAGCAGCCTGGTGGGCTATAGTCCATGTGGTCACAAAGAGTGGGACATGACTGAGTGACTGAGCACCATTAAATTTGTTGTTTCCCTCCTGTTTCTGTCAGAGGAAATGGTATGAAAAAACCGTATTGTCTCCTATGGGCAGTCTGAGCCCTAGGCTAGGACTTTTATTCAAATTTAAAGAGCCCACAAAGCTATTCAAAGCCATTCTCAGAAACTGAATGTTTCATATAAAAATTCCAAAGTAGTATTTATATTAAGTGAGCTTGTATTCTTATTATATCTTCCTAATGGGAAAATATAATAACCATTATTTCTTTGAATTTGCAGAATTTTACATACTTATGTATTTATCATCTCTCCCATTCATTATGATAAAAATTACAGTGAATACCATAAATACTGAAAATTAATCATTTCTATCTGAACTGGTGAAACAATGTCTGAACTTCTGTTAGCTATATATGTATAGAGACTAATAGAAATTTTAGCCTCTAAGGCTTAAATCTTATTTAGTCCACAGCCTTCATTTTACAGAAGAGAAAACTGAAACCTACAAAGGTTATGGAAATCCACTGCTAACACAGAAAAACAACTCAAGTGTACTGTCCCTTGAAGATGGGTTAACATTGTCAGCCCTATATAGATAGCTAATAAGCACAATGTTTTTAAATTAAAGAATTAGATTGCATTTTAACTTCAGATCTAAATGGAATGAATGGGTTTTGAATTAGTTCTAAAGATAGATATCAAATAAAAATAAACAAGGGTCAAATCTATTTTTTGACATACTGGTTAAAATTTCCACTGAGTATAGTTAATTGCACTTATCATGTAGGGGCAGTAGCCCAACCAAGCCATTACTAAGGAAAGCAAATAGTTTATTTGTTAAGTAAAGGAAGCAAATATTTTTATTCTGTTTTGAAAATAGGTTTATTTCTGTTCAATTAGTTATCCTGAGGGGGGGTGAAAACTAATTCAGGGCTTGTTTATCTATTCAGAAGGATACAGTCTCATTCTGCCTGCACTGCAGAAATTTGAAGAAACTCAGGTCCAAGGCATTAATGCTGAAACTTTAAATCTGTTCATTGACTCCTTACAGGATTAACTTTCTAAGTATGCTTAAGTTCTGAGGCATTTGTTTGCCATGGAAGTCAGACTCCTTAAGCCTAATCAGGAGCTGTTGCTGCAGTTTATTTATAGTTCAGAAGGTCAAACTGATTCATTTAATTGGAAAACACTGCTTCCTAGCCTATGTGCCTATTGATGTACTGTACATTTGAAGCGATTACTTACCAGGGTGAGATTCTAATATGACCTTTGTTAATAAGGTGCATTCTCCATAATGGGCTGTTTGCAGTTTCTAAGAGCAGGTTACATGATGTGCTTGGTAATCAGTTATACAGTGCAACTCCCATGGTAGAGAGAAAGATCCACTTTAATTGGAATAGTGCAGAAGACTCAAATCTGAGAAAATTTTTGTAGGCTGAGGTTGATTTCTTACAGAGCTCCACATATGCTTTTAAAATGGAAAAGGCATGCTTCTACAACTAGCCTGACATCATGCACTTTCCATTTGGAAAGTTGCAGTAAAGGATATGAAAACAACATGAGGGAAGGAGTACATGGTGACAGAATGGAAAATTATTTGCCCGTTTAGACAAATACTGCTCATACATTGCATAACCATCCCTCATTCACTCTGCAGCACAGAACATGTGTGTGTGCTGCACACACACACAAAATAGTACTTTATGAGTTTGTTCTTAGAATTTCTATTTAAAAGAGAACTACCATCAAATCATCTGACTAAACTGATTTTAAAGAATACCATTTGTGGATTTTCTCAGGGGGAATAGAAGACAAGAGTGTCCATTTTAAAGGAAAACAACAAAGTACACTCTTCCAAGTGAGCAGCATATTACAGAGTTCCTTGGAATTGACCCAGGCAGCCTGAAATCTGTATTGAATTTACCACCTATTTGCTGTGTGACTTTGCTCAAGTTAATTAGCCTCTTTGAGGCTCTGTTCATTTATCTATGAAATGAGAAAAAAATGAGTCTCTCATAGGTGTATGAGTATTAAATAAACTAGTACACAGCCTTCTCTGCTATAGCATGTTTCTCAGAGAACTCAAATCAAAATACTCATATAATAGTTTTATTATGTTTATTTTCTAATAAAACTAGTTTAAAAAGAAAGAGTTAAGGAAGGGAACTTTGGACCAGAAGAAATGCGATTTTTACAGCAATAGTTAAAATATAAAAATGGTTTTATGACCACAAAAGCTGTAAACACTAAACATCAGATCTGAAAGCTAAACATCCCTATATCACCCAAATGGCTCAGAGGTTAAAGCCTGCAATGCAGGAGACCCAGGTTCGATCCCTGGATCGGGTAGATCCCCTGGAGAAGGAAATGGCAACCCACTCCAGTAATCTTGCCTGGAGAATCCCATGGAGGAGGAACCTGGTAGGCTATAGTCTATAGGGTCGCAAAGAGTCAGACACGACTGAGCAACTTCACTTCCACTTTTTCATTTGCTCAAGAGCAATAGCTGCTCTTTTCTCACTACCAGAGTGCTTCTTCAGTTCAATTCAGTCACTCAGTTATGTCCTACTCTTTGCAACCCCATGGACTGCATCACGCCAGGCTTCTCTGTCCATCAACTCTAGGAGCCTGCTCAAATTCAAGTCCATCGAATTGGTGATGCCATCCAATCATCTCATCCTCTGTCATCCCCTTTTCCTTTCTCCTTCAATCTTTCCCAGCATCAGGGCCTTTTCCAATGATTCAGTTCCTTGCATCAGGTAGCCAAAGTACTGGAGTTCTAGCTTCAGCATCAGTCCTTCCAATGAATATTCAGGACTGATTTCCTTTAAGATCAACTGGTTGGATCGCCTTGCCGTCCAAGGGACTTTCAAGAGTCTTCTCCAGTTCAAAGGCATCAATTCTTTGGTGCTTAGCTTTCTTTATAGTCCAACACTTACATACATACATGACTACTGGAAAAACCATAGCTTTGACCAGATGGGCCTTTATTGCTAAAGTAATGTCTCTGCTTTTTAACATGCTGTCTAGGTTGGTCATAACCCCCAGTCATGTTCCAATAAACACAAAGTCATTAAAACAAAATATCCCTGCTGCAAAACACTATCATATTTTTCCTAATCCAGTTACTATCAAAAGTGGCCTGTTTAGTGCAGATGTTCCCACACCTGCATGATTACAAGAATCAGTTGGTAAGATTCTTAAGAATCTAGATTTCAGAACCCATAAGAGACTTCCTGCATCAGCTCCTCTCTTATGGGGCCAGAGAATCTGCATCTCAATACGTATTTCTTTGTTTAACCCAATAGAAAAGCCTCCAGAAAAAATAATACTTAAGAAACAAATCTGAATTATGTTGACATTGCCTATGAATTTTAAGCTTTATCTTGAGAACTGGGGATTCCAAGGTGGTGCAGTAGTAAAGAATCTGCCTGTCAATTCAAGACATGTGAGAGATGTGGGTTCAAATCCCTGGGTTGGGAAGATCCCCTGGAGAAGGAAATGGCAGCCCACTCCAGTATTCTGGAAAATACCATGCCTAGAAAGTTCCATGGACACAGAAGCCTGGTGAGCTACAGTGCACGGAGTTGCACAGAGTTTGATAGGACTGAGCCACAGAACAGTCACACAAATCCTGAAAATTAAAGATGGCATAAGAGTTGGATAAGATTTTAGAATCTTAGAATTTTTAAAACAAAACTGTAAGAGGAAATATCAGTTACTTGGGCATAACTGATAATTCATTTTAGTAATGGTGTGGCAAAAATATGTAATGAAATAGGTGGAAGTCTCACAAGTCCTCTGTGCTATTACCTGCAGATACAGAACTTGATGTGATTTCTAGGCTCTTTTTATTTTCCAGGTTTTCACACTCATCTCACAAAACCTTTTTTTTAAGATGTTGTATTTGTCGCTTTATTTGATAGACTAACAGATGCTTCATGCCTCATGTTTCCTCACCCTCTGTGCTAAGTGTATATTGCTTCTACCTCTATTTTTTTTTATCATGTATAATAGTAAAACATTTCTTTATGTGGAAAACTAAATTATAAGCCAACTTTGGTAAAAATTTTTTGGTTTTGGTTTTTTCACCAAATCTGTAGAGCAAGACACCTCTACATTTTTCTTAAATTGAACATTCACATGTTTTCAGAATGGAGCAAACACATTTCAAGATTTGAGAGCAGACCCACACTGATATATATTAATAGTTAGCCAATTACCAGAAAAAAAGCAGAGACATTACTTTGTCAACAAAGGTCTGTCTAGTCAAGGCTATGGTTTTTCCAGTGGTCATGTATGGATGTGAGAGTTGGACTATAAAGAAAGCTGATCGCCAAAGAACTGATGCTTTTGAACTGTGGTGTTGGAGAAGACTCTTGAGAGTCCCTTGGACTGCAAGGAGATCCAATCAGTCCATTCTACAGGAGATCAGTCCTGGGTGTTCATTGGAAGGACTGATGTTGAAGCTGAAACTCCAATATTTTGGCCACCTGATGCGAAGAGCTGACTCATTGGAAAAGACCCTTATGCTGGGAAAGATAGAGGGGAGGGCGGGTAGGGGACGACAGAGGATGAGATGGTTGGATGGCATCGCCAACTCAATGGACATGAGTTTGGGTGGACTCTGGGAGTTGGTGATGGACAGGGAGGCCTGGCATGCTACAGTCCATGGGGTGGCAAAGAGTCAGACATGACTGAGCGGCTGAACTGACTGAACTGAAGTACCTCTGTATGAGTGAGAGCATCACCCACTGCACACACACTGGAGCTGGTTCTATTCCTCTGGTAGCACAGTAAGAGAAAGGATGTATATGTCTTGGTGACCAAATAGAGATGGAAAGTTTTGGTCATCAACCTTCTGTGATATTTCTGTAACTTCCTTGTGAAAGATCTCTACAATTAACCTATTAGAATGAGACACTGAAGTTACAAAAGTGGATATAATAATGTGGTAGAATTACAGAAAATAGACAGTCTTTAAAATCAGGGTACCTGATTTAGTTTCATCCGTGTTACTTATAAAATGGTGACCATAAATAGTAATGTGTTTTCTCTGGATCTTTGTGTTCTTAGCTTTAAATTGAAAACCTTAGCAGGGTTAACCATACTGGGTGCGAGGAATGTGCAAGATAAAGTATATGAGATGAAATCAATAAGTAGTCCTGCTGCTGCTGCTGCTGCTAAGTCGCTTCAGTCATGTCCGACTCTGTGCGACCCCATAGACGGCAGCCCACCAGGCTCCTCCATCCATGGGATTTTCCAGGCAAGAGTACTGGAGTGGGGTGCCATCGCCTTCTCCAATAAGTAGTCCTAGTTTCCAGTATAAAAAGCCCAGAAATAAACCCATGTGTATATGATCGATTAATTTACCACAAAGGAGTCAAGAATATACACTGGAGAAAGGACAGTTTCTTCAGTAAGTGGTGGTGGAAAAATTGGACAGGCAAAATGTTTGCAGGCAAAAGAATGAAATTGGACTGTTCCCTTACACCATAACACAAAAATTAATTCAAACTGGATTAATAATTTGAATGTAAAATCTGATACCATAAAACTCTTAGAAGAAAATATAGAAAGGAAGCTCCTGCACATAGGTCTTAGCAGTATTTTTTTTTAATGTGACAGTATATGCAAAAGCAACAAAAGCAAAAATAAAATATGGAACTATATCATGCTTAAAAGCTTCTGCACAGCAAAGGAAACTGTCAATAAAATGAAAAGGCAACTTACTGAATGGGAGCCTCTGTAAGCCAGCCGTTGTACTGTACTACTGTACATTTTTTTATTTGATCTTAATTTCATCAAAGCAGCTTTAAATTCTTACTCTACTCACAAAGACTTATTATAAAAGTTTCCATTCTTCTTATATAAAGACCTGGCAATTCATATAATGGGCCTCTGTTGATTTGGAAGCAAAGACAGCTTTACCCAATAGACTGTTCATCAGATAGTATATGTTTTAACAGAAAGGAAGTGCATTGCTTTTCTTATTGGAATTATTTTTCCTGTTTGAGGGGTTTTGTCCACTTTTTTCAGGCTCTGAATTTCTTCTAAATCTACACTGAACCAATCACATGTTTGGTGCAACAATCACACATTTCTTCTGAGGTCCATTCTCTGATGAGAAAGTTCAGTTCCAACTGGAGAAAGTTACCTGAGTTCAAGGCTTTTCAGCCAAACATTACATCTATTGCCTAGAAAAACAAATCAAATACCCAAGAACCCATCTTTTGTCAAAGGAAAAAGTTATTTATGTTTTTACAAAAAACAGAGCTATAAGAATATGAAACGCCATAAACTCAGATGGAGCTGCATAAAGCATTTTCACTTCTTTTTCCTAGGAGAAAGGAGCAATATGGAAACTTTCCTTGCCATTTCCTTCTCCAATGCATGAAACTGAAAAGTGAAAGTGAAGTCGCTCAGTCGTATCCGACTCTTAGCGACCCCATGGACTGCAGCCTACCAGGCTCCTCCATCCATGGGATTTTCCAGGCAAAAGTACTGGAGTGGGGTGCCATTTCCTTCTCCATCTTCCAGCCTTAGCAGCATGTAAACCAAGTCTCAAGTGCTATATAAGACTCCACAAAAAAGAATGAATTTGTAATACACTAGGTCTCTCATGCTATGGAGGTGAAGAGGGTTCCATCACAGGAGTCAGAACTGCTGTTTCCTTTTACCAATATTTCACTAAACCCAAGCATACATTCATAGGCTTAGCATCTGTGCAATGTGGTCATTCCTTAGATGAATGAAAAAACATTTAAAAAAACCAAATATCCAAAGATTTCTGAGAATCAAGTCAACCACAGCTTCCGTCTTCAGGAGGAAAATTCCTCTTATCATCCCAAACTGTGGACTTACATATGTAAAAATAGGTATTTATATGTTTGTGATGGTTTATTCACATATGAAAGTAACCTTGTGATATCTTGTCTTTTTACTTCTTTATCACATCAAAGGTTTTAATGCAAAAAGGGACCTTTGTTCTTATCTAGTAAATCCATGTGGAAGGATGAGCCAGGATTTAGATACATATGTAACTTTTAAAGCGTCTCTTTCACTTCAAATTAGAACATATATCTGGAATTTACTGCTTCAAGTCTCAACTGTGCTTATCATGATAGTGGTTAAAACTGGAAGATGTTAAAAAAAAAAAACAAAAATCAAAACCCTGATGTCATACATACTGATATCTGATATTTATATTTAGTTTTCTTGTTTGGAACAAAAGGTAAAGAATTCACAAATATCACCATCAAAGCAACTGTTTCAAACCAGACATCAGCCTTCAGATTTTTAAATAATTTCTTTGTGATTAAGCAAATAGCAGTTGAAGATACATATCAGTTACTTCTTTCTTCCAGTGGAAGTTGGCAGGATGACTGCACCCCAGGAGAGTCTCTGTGTTGAATCTGAGTGGTGGAACAAAAAGAAAGCAGCCTTTTCCAATCCAAATCATAGACGCAATGTGTCAAGAAAAGATATCCACATTTCAAGACTAGGGCAGGTGAACAGATAGAAGAAGTAGGACTACCCCACTCCAAGAGACAACATAGAAATACTTGCCAAATCCCAAGTTCAGCATTTTGTTTTCTTTTCGAGATGAATATAAAAGCACCTAAATGGCAAGGAAACTGTTCTTCCTCGCAAATGGACCAGTAGAAGCACTTCAGCCCCTGGGGGCCGGCCTGTCCCCTGGCCCAAAGGCCAGGTAGTCTCAACATGCCTCACTTCTGCCCTCTTTGCTCCTTGTACTACTGTACTTTTCAAAGTACTGTATTGTAAGATTAAAAATGTCTTCTTTATTTTTTGTGTTCATTTTTTGGTGTATTATTTGTGTGAAAAGTATTATAAACCTATTACAGTAAAGTACTATATAGGAGACTGTGTTAGTTGAGTACCTAGGCTAATTTTATTGGATGTATGAACAAACTGGACTTATGAATGCACTCTCAGAATGAAACTCATTTGTATGTAAGCAACTTACTGTATGGCATTTCTTCAAAAAATTAGCAATAGAACCTCTATATTATCCAGCAATTCCACTTCTAGGTATTTATCCAAAGAAAATGAAAATACTAACTTGAAAAGATACATCTACCCCCATGCTCACTGCAGCATTATTTGCAATAGCCAAGAGAAGGAAACAACTAATGTCCATGGATGAATTAATAGATTAATGGATAAAGAAAATGCATATATATATATATATATATAAAATTTGGATAAATTTTAAGGGCATTATGCTCAGTGAAATAAATCAGACAGAGAAAGACAAATACTATATAATCTCTCTTAATATGTGAAATCTAAAAGCAAAACAACAAAACCAAAGCCTTCTCATAGATTCAGAGAACAGATTGGTAGTCTCAAGAAAAAAGGGGCAGGGGTGGGATAAATTGGTGAACTGCTTTTGTAAGTTTTTCGTTGTTGTTGTTGTTTAGAGAAATTAAAAGTTTAAAAATGAAAATAATAAAAGTTAAAATAAAATTATTTGGAAATTTTTGACTATCTGTTTAATATACTGCCCTCCATATTATATTCATGCTATAGTTCTTTCTGGGAACACATATTTTTGTTTGTTAACTTATTCAAGATAAAAATTTTTAGTGATTTGGCACCTCTGTGCAACTAATTTTTTAGGTTATATTTTTTTGTCATAGAAATTGTTAGAGGTTTTGCCAATAGATGTTTTCTGCTGCTTCTTACTTGGCATTTTTTTGAGATTGCATAGTGACCAGCACTAAGGGATAATCATAATTGATTTAAGCCAGTCATGATAACCCTGTCCTCTTTTTATAGATACTAATTCTTCCAGCCTCTTATTCACAACAAGAAATGACCCAACCCTTGTTTTGCTGATTAAATAAAATTAAGTATACAGTGGTGTGGCTTCCCAGGCGGTGCAGTAGTAAAGAATTCACCTGCCAGTGCAGGAGACGCAAAAGACACGGGCTTAATCCCTGGGTCTGGAAGATCCCTTGGAGAAGGAAATGGCAATCTATTCCATTCTCACCTGGATAATCCCATGGACAGAGGATCCTGGCAGGTTACAGTCTGCAGGGTCACAAAGAGTCGGACACGACCGAGCACCCAAGCATATACTGTGGTGTAGGAAAGTGCTGGTCCTTCCTACAAATAACAGATTGAAATAACGGATACATAAGGAGAGTTTATTCAAATCACCCCTTCTCCTGCTTCCTACCTTGCTAATGTTGTGAGAATATGATGCTTGGAGGTGAGAAGGCATCTTGTGACCATGAAAAGAAAGCCAAGTGAAATGAAAACTAACACCAACAACAAACAGCTTATTTTTGCTTTCATACATGGTAAGAAATATATATCCTGCATTTAATCTACTATTAACAGAGCCAAAATTGGCCCTACACATTTGTTCTGGATCTAAGAAAATACAGACAAAAAATTTGTATATTATAGGAAACCTAGAGGAGCTATGAAGGAGAAGATGATGGTACCCCACTCCAGTACTGTTGCCTGGAGAATCCCAGGGACAGGGGAGCCTGGAAGGCTGCAGTCCATGGAGTCGCTAGAGTCAGACACGACTCAGGGACTTCACTTTCACTTTTCACTTTCATGCATTGGAGAAGGAAATGGCAATCCACTCCAGTGTTCTTGCCTGGAGAATCCCAGGGACGGGGGAGCCTGATGGGCTGCCGTCTATGGGGTCGCAACAGAGTCAGACACGACTGAAGCAACTGAGCAGCAGCAGCAGAAGAGCTAGGAATGTGCGTCTGGGCTATTTATCTTTTCTTCTCTGGCTTCTTATTTTTTCTTTTCTTTCTTCATCTCAATTCCCATTACCACATATGTCTAAATTTGCACTGTATCCTGTGTACTGTTATCATTTTTGATTGACGGTTAAGTTGTTTTCCATGAAAGCAGAGTCTTGCCTAATATAACAAGACCTTTGGCCAACATTAGCAACTCCCTTTCTTCATGACAATTTCCAGTCTCATTTTGTTTTGAACTTTTCAGACTTTATTGATTTATATTCTTCAAATCCCAGTCTCATTTTTAAAGTAAACATTTTGGATAGGTAAATTGAGATTTTATCCAATAATATCTTCTTTCATTCACATTAATAAGATTCATTATATATCCAAAACTGACTTTTGTATATACTCATACACACATTTTGAAAATAGATTTAATGAATCATAGCAATCATTATTCCAACACTGGCAATGTTTCTATCAGGTCTTTGACCATTAAGGTATCATGGTATTTGTTCTTCCTGAAAGTATGTATCTATGTCTACTTCCACAGTTGGCTCATTCTGCTGCACATGAGGATCAGCTATAAAACCACTCTAAAAATTACCCTGCTATAAGAAATTGTCAATTAAAACATAATAAAAAAGAATAAAGAAACCTCAACTTGTTAAAAATAAGTGGATGGGGGACTTTGGAGGTTATTTATATGTGACAGTTTCAATAGACATGTCAGACCCAAAACCCAGTATCTAATTTGTCTTAAATTACAAAGCTTAATGCCTTGACAGCAAAATTAATCTTTAAACCAAGCATTCAACAACACAGAAGTTGTGATGTGATTGTGCATATGCTTGTTTAAACAGAATAATTATCTCCCTTATTCTAAATGTCAATTCTTCTCCATTTGTATCATTTTAATCAAAACTCCTGTGGACTGCAGCCTACCAGGCTCCTCCGTCCATGGGATTTTCCAGGCAAGAGTACTGGAGTGGGTTGCCATTGCCTTCTCCGGTCAAATAAGATAATGGTACATAAATATATATTATATATATATGGATATATACTGTCCATATAATTGCAAGATATTTTTAAAGACTATTTGCAGTTCCACCTAAAGGAACTTAATCTCTTTAAGGTTGGGACTTCTCTAAACCAATTGCAGAGGAAGTGCATTCTGACATGCAGCAGTGTGGGAAATTTTCCCAGAAGGGAAGTGGCAGTAAAATAATTAGAGATATAAAATACAGGGTACATTTTCAGATTATACAGTTAAGCTAAAGTATCAGGGACATGGACTGGAGTAACAAAAGACAAACTGCAAAGAGAGATAGATCCCAAACCATGTAAGGTCTTGAATGACATTAGAAATTCAGTACTGATAGCCAATATGGATGCTGTTGAAGTTTTCTTTATGTTTAATATTTATCTGTTTCTTATGCTTGACATAAGAAATAGATCAGCTTACCTATTTCATTCCCTTGGATACCTCATGCATTTGTGAATCTTCTTGCATCCAATGGTCAGTCTCCAAATACTGGCCCACTATACATCATGTTTTAAGTTGCTTCCAAACCACCAAGACTTTTACAAATGGGTTCTTCAATAGATGGTGTAAGAAAAGGATTTTTCTTAACCCACTTCACTTCAACTAAAAAATTCTGCTTTCTGATGTGCATTGTTTGCAACAGTGCATTCCAAAGTGCAGGGATTAATTAATCTTAGGAAGAAGTAAGGGCTTAGTCATACCCATCATGTGCAGGGTCAAGAAATAAGATAAAATGATTACTGGTAACCTCTTATCTGCCGGAGAAAGCTATCATTTTTGTACCATCATAAAAATATTACCATACACAAGTCATACCAGTAAATGCATACTGAATGATGCGTAAAGAATGAGTGATCTTATTATTTTGTGACACCCCTTCATAGATGAGACCTGATAAAAGCTATGGAGGATATATACTCACAGCAATTTTACCCTAGAATTTAAGTTTTTCTCTTGTAATCTATTTTATGTCATTTTGTTGTATGCTGCAAGACTAAGTTTTGGCATTACAGACCAAAGAAGATTAGGACTAAGACCGAACATAATTGGGAAATCTAGGTCTTTCACCTAGAATAACATGTGTGAGAGGTAGACACTCAAAATTTATAATTTATGGGATTTATTAATCTATATTACAAAACTGATCCTTCAAAAAAACATTAGCAGTGGCAAAGTTCAGTGGTGCCTATCAGTAACTACTATCTTTGGATTCGTATATGATGCTAATAACAGTTTTCTATGTTAATACAAAGTGTTTAAAAGAACCTATTCTGTCTTCAAAATCATTCAAGTTCTTAGCAATCCATTAACTTAACAGAAGAAGGTATGATGAATCATAAGGGATCTAGTTTCATTTGCAGAAAATCTGCCTATCTATGGCTACCAATATGCTTCTGTAACACCTGATACAGAAAATACACTCCAGCCATGCCATTTCTTGATATCTTGGCTCCCAAAGGAAATTAATGTAAATTTTCAGGCATACTTAAAGCAGAGTTTAAAGCAATGATATTTCTAATAAATATGATTTCCAAATTTATTAAGTAAATAAAAGATGTGTTTTATAATCCCTAACTCAGAAAGAATATACCTAGTTATGTAGATCACTTCATGGGAAATAGATGGGGAAACAATGGAAACAGTGTCAGACTTTATTTTTGGGGTTCCAAAATCACTGCAGATGGTGACTGCAGCCATGAAATTAAAAGACGCTTACTCCTTGGAAGGAAAGTTATGATCAATCTAGATAGCATATTCAAAAGCAGAGACATTACTTTGCCAACAAAGGTCCATCTAGTCAAGGCTATGGTTTTTTCTGTGGTCACGTATGGATGTGAGAGTTGGACTGTGAAGAAGGCTGAGTGCCAAAGAATTGATGCTTTTGAACTGTGGTGTTGGAGAAGACTCTTGAGAGTCCCTTGGACTGCAAGGAGATCCAACCGGTCCATTCTGAAGGAGACCAGCCCTGGGATTTCTTTGGAAGGAATGACGCTAAAGCTGAAACTTCAGTACTTTGGCCACCTCACGCGAGGAGTTGACTCATTGGAAAAGACTCTGATGCTGGGAGGGATTGGGGGCAAGAGGAGAAGGGGACAACAGAGGATGAGATGGCTGGATGGCATCACTGACTCGATGGATGTGAGTCTGAGTGAACTCCAGGAGCTGGTGATGGACAGGGAGGCCTGGCGTGCTGCGATTCCCAGGGTCCCAAAGAGTCGGACACGACTGAGCGACTGAACTGAACTGAACTGAACCACAATAGGCTATTATAATTATTAGAGTAATGATTCTATATAAAAATTATAGCTTTTAATTTCATCCTAGACAGTAAAGATGAGGATGTATACAATAGGTAAAGAAAGGAGGAAAACAGACCAGAACAAGACAAAAATTGCAAACTACCTTCTGCAGCTATAACATAATAGGGATCTTGGAAATTGAAATTTGCAAGGTTACATAATAATTCTGACAAAAGGATTTGTTTGTATGTGTCAATAATGCTGAGGAAATGTTCTTTACGATACACTTTTCAAAGAAATACAAAGAGGTTCATCTTGTAGAAATACACAACATGTGTTTGGAAACAGTTGGAAAAGATTGTGAAAACAAAAAGTAATGGAATTCTTATGGCTTCAAGATGGTTTCAATGTGTGAAAATAAAATATGCACATATATTATGTGTCACAAAATAATTTTTTGAAGTTATTTTTGAAAACAGTAAGCCAAAATCAAGAGAGTAGTTAATGAGAAACCTTGACATTTTTCATAATCAAGAAATTAATAAAAATATATTATTTTCATAAGCATTGTTGAAAATATAAACTACTGAAATACGCACTACCTTTGTTTTTAAAATAAAGGTGTTATTAGAAGGGTATGTACATACCAGTTACCATAAAAACACAATGAATAAAGAGCATTCAGCTTATGAGGTTAAGGTCCCTTATACACAAATATATATACCCTATCTTATCATAATGAAATAGAATTTGGGCTATTTTATTTGCTGAAAGATAAAAGCTCTCCTGTAGTATTCTACTTTTGTTAATTCTGCTTTATTATTTTTTATTTCCTACAGTTTTTTTTTTTTAACTACAGTTTTTCCTACAATTCTTAAATGGAAAATTTTATTTGCTTGCTACATTTTTAGTAGAAAATTCAATTTGTTAGAAACATTAATAGGAAATGACATATACATACCTAAATTTTTTATATACATACAAACAATATGTTAATTAACTCACTATCTGTTCCTACCTAAATTTAGTCTGTAATTCCACTGTTTGGTAGTCAAAAAGGCTTATGATCTTTTGACTATGTTTTCTTGTTTGAGTCTTGCTTATGAAAAAGAACTGTTATACTAACACATTCTTTTCTGACAAAAATATGCAACTCATTTCTTCTACCATACTGTTAAAAATCCAATTTAGATTCAGAATCAAGGATATGAGGCCTATATATGAAAACAGTGGCAGTTGCTTGAATGCCTAACATCTAAAGAAAGAATCTAGAAGATAGATAATAAAGAAGAAAGACAGGGATGAAACCATGTTAAGATCTAATCACCCATTTTAAATGCTGTGGGTATAAAGCTGGGTGGAGACAACAGATTGAAAACAAGAACATTCAATCTGGTAACAAAACTGTTCTTCACTCGTCTTTCAGATTTCAAGGAAGTTTGTCTTTCTCTTTTACAAGATGATTATTTCATACCATAATTGATCTCCATAAATTTCCCAAAACCCATGAGTTTAGTGCATTGACTGTCTCATACTAAGAGAAATCATTAGGCAAGAACATCATTTTCTTCCAACTACAAATCTACACAACAATTTGCATCTACCGCCATATTTTGGGCTTCCCTCAAGAATCTGCCTGCAATGCAGGAGACCTGGGTTCAATTTCTGGGTCAGGAAGATCCCCTGGAGAAGGAAATGGCAACCGACTCCCGTATTCTTGCCTGGAGAATCCCATGGGCAGAGGAGCCTGGCAGGCTACGGTCCACAGGGTCACGAGAGTCGGACATGACTTTGCGACTAAACCACCACCACCACCGCCGTGTTTCTTTCCTCCTATTACAACTGACCTAATCTTTTTTTGAGAGAGCCAAATTTTGTACAAGTGTTTTGGACTCTGTCCCTCATCATCTTTTAAAAGAACACTTTATTTATTCAGTCAAAATATCTTTACTAACCCTTATTCTTTGTTACACACCATGGAAGATCCTGGAAATAAAACAATGGCCACAAAGAGGCATAATCTCTCTACTCATAGAGCTTCCAGTATGCTGGGAGACCAAGACATTAATCAAATAATCACACAAACAAACATTAACTTCTAAGTGTTTTGTTATAAAATAACCAAATAATGCAATAAAAGTTCTTTAGAGAAATCAGGGGAGAAGATCCTGAAGAAGTAGGAGTTTGGTTGACATATGGATAATCTGTACATATTAACTGGACCATGTGAGAAGAGAAGTAAGGTCTAGAAACGAAAACAGAAAAATTATTCAAGGTGCTGAAACTGACCAGTGTTACTAGAGCAAAGATAATAAGAGGAAAAACAAAATAAATTAGATTAAGAAGTAAGAAGACACCAGATAATACAGAATTTTGTGAGACATGTTTAGGAAATTTGTGTATATCCTAAAGTAAATGAGAAATTATTGGAGGGTTTTAAATAGGTAGGTGGCAAAATCACTCCATCAGCAATGTGAGTTCATAATCCAGGGAGAATAATAGATTATGTGGAGATCACTAACAAATAACGTCTGCAGTATTCTAGACAAAACATTCCTTTAATGAATCACAGCCTTGTCATGGTGAAGGAGCTTGCATAACTCAATGAAGCTATGAGCTATGCCATGCAGAGCCACCCAAGACAGATGAGTCATAATGAAGAGTTCTGACAAAATGTGGTCCACTGGAGGAGGGAATGGCAAAAAAAACCTTCCAGTATTCTTGCTGCAAGAACCCCATGAACAGTATAAAAAGGCAAAAAAATATGACACTGGAAGATGAGCCCCTCCAGGTCTGAAGTGTTCAATATGCTACTGGGGAAGAGCAGAGGGCAATTGCAAAGAGCTCCAGAAAGAATGAAGAGGCTGGGCCAAAGCAGAAATGACTCTCAGTTGTGTATGTGTCTGCTGGTGAAAGTAATGTCTGATGCTGTAAAGAGCAATCTTGCATAGGAACCTGGAATGTTAGGTCCATGAATCAACTGGATGTGATCAATCAGGAGGTGGCAAAAGTGAATATCAACATCTTAGGAATCAGTGAATTAAAATGGATGGAAATGGGTGAATTTAATTCAGATGACCATTATATCTACTATTGAAAAGGAAAAGAAAATTTTACATAACCTCTTGCTCCTTCTACCTCTGTAACTCAGCTTGCTCCTTGCAAAGTCTGGATCATGTAGGTCACATGGTCTCAGAAAGTGAGGACTCACAATATTAGGAACTGGAGCTTATCTCACTCACCCTTGTCCTGCTCTTTGCAATCGCCCAGCCCCTGCAAACCTGCTTAATCATGTATAAAAACATGATGTCCATGATGTCCATGTTTTTATACATGTCCTGCCTGTCCTGCCTGCCTGCCTGCCTGCCTGTCCTGCCTGTCCTGCCTGTCCATGTATAAAAACTCTGTAACCCCTTTGTTCAGGGCTCAGAGCTTGGAGTGTTAACTCCTCTGGGCCCGCAGGCATAATAAATATGAGTTCTCCAACTTTCCAAGTGTGCTTGTTTTCTCAAAAACTGGTTTCTGCAACACTATCGTGGGCAAGAATCCCTTAGAAGAAATGTAGTAGCCCTTATAGTCAACAAGAGTCAGAAATGCAGTACTTGGGTGCAGTCTCAAAAATGACAGAATGATCTTGATTCATTTTCAAGGCAAACCATTCCATATCACAGTAATTCAAATCTATACCCTAACCACTAAGGCCAAAGAAGCTGAAGTTGACTAGTTCCATGAAGATCTACAAGACCTTCTAGAACCAACATCAAAAAAAACAAACAAAGAAACCTGTCCTTTTCATCATAGGGGACTAAAATACAAAAGTAGGAAGTTAAGAGATACTTGGAGTAACAGTCAAGTGGGCCTTAGAAAGCACCACTATGAAGAAAGCTAGTGGAGGTGATGGAATTCCAGTTGAGCTATTCCAAATCCTGAAAGATGATGCTGTGAAAGTGCTGCACTCAATATGCCAGCAAATTTGGAAAACTCAGCAGTGGTCACAGGACTGGAAAAGGTCAGTTTTCATTCCAATCCCAAAGAAACACAATGCCAAAGAATGCTCAAACTACTGCACAATGGCACTCATCTCACACGCTAGTAAAGTAATGCTCAAAATTCTCCAAGCCAGGCTTCAGCAATATGTGAACTGTGAACTTCCTGATGTTCAATCTGGTTTTAGAAAAGGCAGAGGAACCAGAGATCAAATTGCCAACATCCGCTGGATCATGGAAAAAGCAAGAGAGTTCCAGAAAAACATCTATTTCTGCTTTATTGACTATGCCAAAACCTTTGACTCTGTGAATCACAATAAACTGTGGAAAATTCTGAAAGAGATGGGAATACCAGACCACTTGATCTGCCTCTTAAGAAATTTGTATGAAGATCAGGAAGCACCAGTTAGAACTGGACATGGAACAACAGACTGGTTCCAAATAGGAAAAGGAGTATGTCAAGGCTGTATATTGTCACCCTGTTTATTTAATTTATATGCAGAATACATCATGAGAAACGCTGGACTGGAAGAAACACAAGCTGGAATCAAGATTGCCAGGAGAAATATCACAGATCTGCAGATGACACCACCCTTATGGCAGAAAGTGAAGAGGAACTCAAAAGCCTCTTGATGAAAGTGAAAGTGGAGAGTGAAAAAGTTGGCTTAAAGCTCAACAGTCAGAAAACGAAGATCATGGCATCCAGTCCCATCACTTCATGGGAAATAGATGGGGAAACAGTGGAAACAGTGTCAGACTTTATTTTTGTGGGCTCCAAAATCACTACAGATGGTGACTGCAGCCATGAAATTAAAAGACGCTTACTCCTTGGAAGGAAAGTTATGAGCAACCTAGATAGCATATTCAAAAGCAGAGACATTACTTTGCCAACAAAGGTTCGTCTAGTCAAGGCTATGGTTTTTCCTGTGGTCATGTATGGATGTGAGAGTTGGACTGTGAAGAAGGCTGAGCACCGAAGAATTGATGCTTTTGAACTGTGGTGTTGGAGAAGACTCTTGAGAGTCCCTTGGACTGCAAGGAGATCCAACCAGTCCATTCTGAAGGAGACCAGCCCTGGGATTTCTTTGGAAGGAATGATGCTAAAGCTGAAACTCCAGTACTTTGGCCACCTCATACGAAGAATTGACTCATTGGAAAAGACTCTGATGCTGGGAGGGATTGGGGGCAAGAGGAGAAGGGGACGACAGAGGATGAGATGGCTGGATGGCATCACTGACTCGATGGATGTGAGTCTGAGTGAACTCCGGGAGTTGGTGATGGACAGGGAGGCCTGGCGTGCTGCGATTCATGGGGTCGCAAAGAGCCGGACACGACTGAGTGACTGATCTAATCTGATCTAGAGTAACAGGTAAGTTTGTCCTTGGAGTACAAAATGAAACAGGGGAAAGCCTAACAAAGTTTTGTCAAGAAAACACTCTGGTCATAGCAAATCGCCTTTTCCAACAGCACAAGTGATGTCTCTACAAGTGGTCAATACCAAAATCAGATTTATAATATTCTTTGCAGCCAAAGATAGAAAAGCTCTATACAGTCAGCAAAAACAAGACCTGGAGCTGACTGTGGCTCAGATAATAAAGAAGGCTGAGCACTGAAGAACTAATACTTTTAAATTGTGGTGCTGGATGAGGCTCTGAGAGTCCCTTCGACTATAAGGAGATCAAATCAGTCAATCCTAAAGGAAATCAACCCTAAATATTCATTGGAAGGACCGATGCTGAAGCTGAAGCTCCAGTACTTTGGCCACCTAATCAAAGAGTCAACTTATTGGAAAAGACCCTGATGCTGGGAAAGATTAAAGACAAAAGGAGAAGGGGGTAACTAAGGATGAGATGGTTAGATAGCATCACCGACTCAATGGACATAAATTTGAGCAAATTCTGGGAAATAGTGGAGGACAGAGGAGCCTGGTGTGCTGCAGTCTATGGGGTCACAAAGAGTTGGACACGATTTAGGGAATGAAAAATAACAACAGGCAAAACATTGTAAGAGTTTGATACAGGTTTGGGGGAAAGTTTAAGAATTTTGTTCTTTCATCTCATCACTCTGTTTATATAATTTTCTTTTTTTTTTTTTTTAGGTTGGAAATGTTTACTTTCTCATATGAAGTTCATGTGCAAGAGGAATTAACAATTCTGGTGTTGGTTTGATATATTAACTACAGACATTCATTAAAATTTTCTAGTTCAGAATCCAAATTCTGCTAGTGAGCTTCTGCTAATGGTCCCAACAATTAAGAACATTTTTGAAGGAAAAAAAAAAGAACATTTTGGAATTTATTATTAACTCTGTTTTGATCAGTCTACTTTCTACAGGCCAAGAGAATTAAATGTAAACCTGTGAAAATTTTATACTTTAATCTTTCTCTTTTTGCCTTTAAATAAACTTCTTTTAAAAAATTGGAGTCTAATTACTATACAATATTGTAGTGATTTTTGCCATACATTGACATGAATCAGACATGGGTGTATATGTGTTCCCCATCCTGAGCCCCCCTTCCACCTCCCTCCGCATCCCATCCCTCTGGGTCGTCCCAGTGCACCAGCCCTGAGCACCCTGTCTCATGCATCGAACCTGTACTGGTGATGTGTTTCACATATGATAATATACATGTTTCAATGCTATTCTCTCAGATCATCCCACCCTCGCCTTCTTCTACAGAGTCCAAAAGACTGTTCTATACATCTGTGTTTCGTTTGCTGTCTCGCATGCCACAAAAAAAGAAAACTACAAGCCAATATCACTGATGAACATATATATCATTCTAATTTGATTCCAAACGATATTCAGGGTTGATTTCCTTTAGTATTGACTGGTTTGATCTCCTTGCAGTCCAAGGGACTCTCAAGACAACTAGGTACATCTCATAAAGAGCATTCCATAAATAGGTGACATTTATTCTAGCAAAGATCATTTGGTTTATTTGACAGTTTGTCATCAGTTTGTATGCAAGGTGATTAGACCCAATCTCTTGCCTTCTCCCCTTCTCCAACTCAGAAGTGTACTGACTGCCTCCCAAGCCACTTGCCACAGCTAGTGAATCAATCACATCATGTTGTTTAACCATTTTATGTCTCAATAATAAGGGAGTTGGGGATAGGCATGGTTTCACTTAAATATTACCAATAAAGTGAATTTAAAAAATCATACCTCTTATTATCTTTATACTTTTTTGTTTTCCCATCATCTAAAGATAAAATAGAAACTCCAGAATGTAACATCAGTGGCCCTCTAGAATCTGTGGATAACCTTTCTGTGGTGTGCGTAACTGCTCAGTCATGTCTGACCTTTGTGACCTCAAGGACTATAGCCTGCCAGGCTCCTCTGTCCATGGGGATTCTCCTGGCAAGAATACTGGAGTGGGTTGCCATGCCCTCCTCCAGGTAACCACTCTATACAGCCTCAATTTCTGCTTCTTTCAAGCACATTATGATTTTGCTATTCTGAACCCCTATTCAAAGCCCAGCAAGTCCTTTCCTGTAATTTCTCTTGTTTTCTGTCTTGTCCTGGCATAGTAGGCCATCAGTAATGGCTGACCACCTTGAGTCTGGCTGCTTATCTACAAAAGGCGAGCTTCCCTTGTGGCTCAGATGGTAAAGAATCTGCCAGCAATGCAGGAAACCCAGGTTCGATCCTTGGGTTGGGAAGATCCCCTGGAGAAGGGAATGGCTAGTATTCTTGCCTGGAGAGTTCCACCAACAGAGCCTGGTGGGCTACAGTCCATGGGGTGCAAAGAGTCTGACATGTCTGAGCAACTAACACTTTCACTACAATAAGGCAAGAAATATATTTACATTTAGTAAACCAGGGAAATAAAACTATATCTTAAAGAGTTACAGGGAACAAGAATACACTGTTAACAAGCCTGAAATATTATCAAATTTACCTTGCTAGTAACTGGAAGAAAAGTGAATTAAGCTGATCACTTTAATTGAAAATGAAACCAGACCAAACCTAATTATACTGTGTTACAACACAGACCCTCTACACAATGAAAACATTTGTCCTACTGTTGCAGACCTTGTAAACATTGCCAGTACACTGGTAATGCCTCATTTCCCCCAGGCTTTTTCAAATACAGCACAATTTATCGATGCATCCAGTGAGGTCAGGTAATGAATTTTCAAGGTCGTTTTGCAAATAGGAGTAAACAGTTGCTTTGGAGTCCTTCTAGATGTCTCTTCATAATGGGTTGCTTCTACTGAATTCATTAATTTTCTCACTATGCTGTAAACCAACTAATTTTTCTGCCTACCCTTATTATAATCTACATTTACATAACCCATATTCAGTGTTCAAAACACTCTTAAGAATATTGCCTCACTAATCCATAAAACAACTTTTTGAAGAAAATAGAGCTGTCACATTTCCCTGTTTATCCTTGAGGATGAAGAGGTGTGGATAAGTTTGTTTCAGTTCTATAAAATGAATCAAGGACCAAGTTCCTGAAATAGAGTTAGTGACTCCTTTACTGGGGTCTAGAATTTTACATAAACCCTTACAAAATATTTTCCATTTCCCTTACCATGGGAACTGCTAGCTTAAAAGACAAAAATAAAAGAATAACTACATTGTATGCACAACATGTAAACCCATCAGAATGACATTGTGAAGACAAGTGTTGCCTTTGATATCCAGTCTTTTCAGGCAAGTTTGCAGAGAGATGTTGTAGCAGATCCTGAGTCTGTGTTCTAGTGCAGAGTCCAAAATTTATTTTAGGAACATTAACAAGTCTTTGCAGAGTTTAGAAGATAAATTCTATAATTAAAATTCAGTGGTGATGTGAAAGAGTGGCTGAAAGAATGGAAGAAAATGAAAATCAAGGAGTTCAGAGAGAATGTTACTAAAATGGCCTCAGTGAGAAACAGAGAATGCTCAATGATACATAATAACATTAAAATCATAGTCTGAGAAACAGCTCATAGAGAAGGCTAGCTGTCATCTTCCTCATCTTGGTGCTGTCTCCATTGCCTTCCTCCAAAACCAAAGGAAAATATTATTATGGACAAGTTACTGTGTGATCTCACTTCTTTTTCCAATTTTCTTCAGAAAATATTTCATAATAACCAAAATCAGACAATAAAATTTGGGTAAGAGATTCCCCGTAACACTTCAGAAAATCTTCATAAAGCAAAACATAATTATAAAACTTTTTACAGGAAGAAATGTTAAAACAACCATAGACACAGACCTCTCAAAAGTGTTTGCACTGTATACCCATCTTTCTCAGGTTTTATAGCTGAGATAGCCTCCCTTTTTTTTTTCTTCAAGTCTGTTTCAAGTTTCAAAATATTATAACTATAAATAATCCAAATACTTGTTTACAACCCTAAGCAATCCTCGACTTTAAAACAACGATATTAATTAGAAGTGACCATTTTTAGCAACAGAACACTCTGAATACACATTAAAAATCCAGAATCAATACCCAAGAGTTAAAAATAAATCTTTATATAATAGTGACTGTAAAACATTGATGTTATTCAAAGTATTGACTATGCTGTGTAAAGTGCATTCTTGTTTGATTTTATATCAACCACATCCAGAAAATTGCACAGATTAAGACTGCCATTCTTAGCCTCAAAGAGAATAGATTTGGCCTCAAATGTAAGCTCTGGCTTACCTTGCCTCATCAAAAAGATTGGAGCTTAAAGGTTTTGCTCAATTAGCAGCCTTTTTGTCTATTTAAAATACAGCGCCTAGAATCTGAGCTTCAGGTTAACCAAATAATCATGTGTTAAAAAAAAAAAAAACTGTCAGCACAAAAATGTTAAAAATTCCTGTTTCACTTTCAAAGCTTTCTAGAAATTAACAGTCTTCTGGTGATTGTGACTGTATTTGAGTTTGGTTCATTAACATTCCTTTGAAAAGTCAACACAAAAACATTCAGTTCAGTTCAGTTCAGTTCAATTCATTTGTTCAGTCGTATCCAATTCTTTGCAACCCCATGGACTGCAGCACACCAGACCTCCCTGTCCATCACCAACTCCTGGAATTCACTCAAACTCATGTCCATCGAGTCAGTGATGCCATCCAGCCATCTCATCCTTTGTTGTCCCCTTCTCCTCCTGCCCTCAATCTTTCCCAGCATCAGGGTCTTTTCCAATGAGTCAGCTCTTCGCATCAGGTGGCCAAAGTATTTGAGTTTCAGCTTCAACATCAGTCCTTCCACTGAACACCCAGGACTGATCTCCTTTAGGATGGACTGGTTGGATCTCCTTGCAGTCCAAGGGACTCGCAAGAGTCTTCTCCAACACCACAGTCCAAAAACAGCAACTCTTCGGCGCTCAGCTTTCTTTATAGTCCAACTCTCACATCCATACATGACCACTGGAAAAACCATAACCTTGACTAGATGGAGCTTTGTTGGCAAAGTAATGTTTCTGCTTTTCAATATGCTGTCTAGGTTGGTCATAACTTTCCTTCCAAGGAGTAAGCGTCTTTTAATTTCATGGCTGCAGTCACCATCTGCAGTGATCTTGGAGCCCAAAAAATAAAGTCTGCCACTGTTTCTACTGTTTCCCATCTATTTGCCATGAAGTGATGGGACTGGATGCCATGATCTTCATTTTCTGAATGTTGATCTTTAAGCCAACTTTTTCACTCTCCTCTTTCACTTTCAACAAGAGGCTCTTTAAGTTCTTCACTTTCTGCCATAAGGGTGGTGTCATCTGTATATCTGAGTTGCTTGATATTTCTCCCGGCAATCTTGATTCGAGCTTGCTTCCTCCAGCCCAGCATTTCTCATGATGTACTCTGCATATAAGTTAAATAAGCCCAAGGTGACAATATACAGCCTTGACATACTCCTTTTCCTATCTGGAACCAGTCTGTTGTTCTATGTCCAGTTCTAATTGTTGCTTCCTGAACTGTATACATATTTCAAAAACATTAACACAGCCCATTTTCTAAACCCTTGCTCTCCCAGACCACACATTACCCTTTTCTCTTCCTCTCTCCTCTTCACTTTGTTCCAGCCACACTGGGCTCCCATCTTATTTTCAAACATACAGACACGTTGCCATTTATGACACTTTGTCCTTGCTGTTCCCTATGATGTTGATGGATCTTCTCCCATTTGTGTATGGCTTGTCCTTAAGCTCTTCCAGGTCTTTTCTCAAATGACACCTTTTCATTGATAGCTTCTCCAGTCACTCTCATTAAAAACTGAAACCCATCCTCAGCTATCTTGACTCCTGCTCTATCTTTCTTAATAGGAAGTGTCAACATCTATTATACCATATAGATTACATTTCTCAGCTTATTGTGTGAATCCCTTTTCTATAATATAAACTCTATAAAGGCAAGAATTTGGGTTGTTCGTACTCCCTGGATCTTCAGTACCCATGATAGTTCTGGTACATTGCAAGCACTCAATAAACACATGCGATAAATGAATGGAAGAACTTCTGTGGATTCCTTTTTTCTGAATTCATTTTTACCCTAGCAGACACAAGCTAAAGTTGCCTTCAAGTCTAAACCAAAGCAATGACTATTGTAAATCCCCTACATATGAACAAGCTCCATTTCAAGAGTGCATTTGTAAGTCCAGTCTGTTCGTAAGTCCAATAAATTAGCCTGCTGCTGCTACTGCTGCTGAGTCACTTCAGTCGTATCTGACTCTGTGCGACCCCATAGACGGCAGCCCATTAGGCTCCTCTGCCCCTGGAATTCTCCAGGTAAGAATACTGGAGTGGGTTGCCATTTCCTTCTGTGCATGAAAGTGAAAAGTGAAAGTGAAGTTGCTAGGTACCCAATTAACACAGTCACCTATATAGCACTGTACTGTAATGTAATATCTCACACAAATATTACACTGTACTGTAATGTAATATTTCACACAAATAATACATAACAAACAAACACAAAAAAGAAAATAAATAAAACATTTTTAATCTTACAGTCCTTTGAAAAGGACAGTGGCCCAATACAACAACAGGCATACAGGGGCTGGCATCAAGTGAACAGGCAAGAAGAGTTACTTACTGGAAGATGGAGAAGAGGTAGAAAATGGTAGAGCTGAAGGGTCATCACCAATAGAATATGGAGAGCAAACTGCAATTTCACCCACACCTGACATTGATGGCACAGGTTCTTGCTGTTTGCTGGGTTCAGTTCTATCTACCCTCTTGAAAAAGTGACCCAGTGATGTTTGGGTAGAAGCTCTTTTTTTCTCATCATAGATGACACAGTAGCACTGGAATGTGTTCTGAACAGCTGCTGCAAATTTTGTGTATCGTTCTACATTCAGTTTCTGTGCCACAAAAATTAACAGTGCCTCTTCAAATAAAGGAAGTACCCTGTCATTTCCACAAAGTGAATCTTTTTGATTCTTCAGTTGCTTTTTCTTCCTTTTGCCCTTTTATCTTCTCTCTCGACCTCTATTGCCATCCTTATCACTTGGTGCTTCTTAGCAGTACCAGCTCATCACCGCTGCTTTAACACTTGCTTCCAGACATGCTGGCTTGAAATAAAGATACGATACTACTGTACTCTATACAGTAAAGTACACAAAAGCACAGCCACTTGTAGAGGATGGACACATGTGACAATGTACACCAGACATGTTAACTAACGTATGTGTATTGGACATGAAAACCAGGTTTGCAACTTGAAGGTTCACATGTAGGGGACTTATTGTACTGAAGTCACAGAGCCAAAGGACGTTACTTTGAAACAAAGTATCATAGTTATCAGTTGGCCTCTGTAAGTTATTTTATTTATACCCTTACAATGACTGTAATACATTACCAGAAAAATTGTAAGATTACAATTAATATGTCATAGACTTTCTTGGTCAGCTCAAGCTACCATAATACAATACTAGAGATGGGATTACTTTAACAACAGGAGCTTACTTTCTCACAGTTCTAGAGGCTAGAAGTCTAAGATCAAGGTGCTAGAATAACCAGGTGCTGTGAGAGCTCTCCCTGGCTTACAGATAGTCAGCCATCTTCTTGCTGTGTCCTCACACGGTAGGTAGACAGCAAGCTCTCTGGTATCTCTCCTTATAAGTACACTGATACCATCATGAGTTTCTGATCATCCCGACCTAACCTAAACCCTTAAAGATCCCTTCACCAAACACCATAACTTTCTGGGCTTCAACAAATGAATTTTGAGGAGGCACACAACTCAGTCCCCAGCATTTACACACACAGAGTACAGAAGATGGTGCAAAACACTTCCTAACTTCTTTCATCAAAAGTTGGCTTCAGACGAGTGTCCTTTTTCTCTTTACCTCCCAATTTTGTTGTCTTCTCCATTCCCCAGGTGCAACACAAAGTTACTTTGTTTTTGTTTGCTAATCAACTATCCTGTTCCTATCCACTTTGGATTCTTTCTCTAAAGTCAAGATTATAAATATCTTTGTGGTTTCATCTATTTATTTACGGTGACATGAATCCATACACTGCTTAGATTTTCACTATCTTTGCAGTGAAAGACGCTTAATAAAAACAAAGGCTTTGGGGGCTCATGTTGACCACTTCTAACAGCTGAACATAATGAATTATCATGCTAAATTGATAGTCATATTTTAGTCAATTTTATTTTACAAATTTTACTTATCTAGTTAAGAGAGAATGAATGTGGGAGACTAGGGGACAGAACAATTTATCCTGATGAATGGGTTTAATTCCCTATTTATAGACCTTAAATCAAAAAGTAAGAACATAAAAAATGTAATTGAAGTCACTAAAAATAAGAATCTATGAAGGAAAAAAGAAATGAGGACAAGTTAGGAAACCTCTGTGTCTACAGCAAGAGTACTAACATTCACATTGTAGATGTCCCAGAAGAAGAGAGAAAGGGTCAGAGAACATATTTGAAAATACAATATCTAAAAACTCACCTAATCTGGGAAAGCAAATAGACATATAAGTACAAGGGGCATAGAGAGTCCCAAATAGAATCAACCCAAAGAGTAACCACAAAAAGAGACATTGTAATTAAAATGGGAAAAAAATTTAAAATAAAGAGAGAATAGTTAAAGCAACAAGGGAAAAACGACAAGACAACTCCTATGAGGTTATCAGGTGCCTTTTTTCCAGCAGAAAACCTGCAGATCAGATGGGAGAGGCATGATAATTTAAAGAGACAAAAGGGAAAATCCTACCACCAGTAATACTCTTCCTGACAAGGCTTTCATTTAATGGAGAGATCAAAAGACAAGCAAAAGCTAAAAGAATTCAGCACCACCATCCAGCTTTACAAGAAATGCTAAAAGGGACTTCTCTAAGAGGTCAGGACTAGAAACATAAAAATTACAGAAAGTAAAATCATGAACATGTAGAGCTAAAGAATATGCCTCTAAACAAACAATAGATCCCTGGAAAACCCAAATATGGAATGAAAATAACTGGAGACAACTGAAAATATCAACGCAATGATCCAAAATATATGGGATGCCACAAAGTAGTTCTAGGAGGGAAGATTACAGCAACACAAGCCAACTCAGGAAACAAAACAAAACAAAATCTCAGATAAACAACCTACCCTAATACCTAAAGAAACTAGAAAAAGAAGAAAAAGACAAATAAAACTCAATGTTAGTAGAAGGAAAGAAATTATAAAGAACAGAGTAGAAATCAATGAAATAGACATTAATAAAGTAATAGAAGAAATCAATGAATCTAAGAAGCTCTTCTTTGAAAAATAAACATTTAGCAAGCTTCATCAAGAAAAAAAAAGGGCTCAAATTAATAAAATCAGAAATGAAAAAGGAGAAGTTACAACCGACGCCACAGAAATAGAAAGGATCATAAAAGATTACCAGCTATATGCCAATAAAATGGAAAACCTAGAAGAAATAAACAATTCTTACAAGAAATTAACAATTCCTAGAAATGGACAATCTCCTGACTCAACCAGAAAAAAATAAAGATTAAAAAAACAGGAAATACAAACAGACCAATTATCAGTAATGCAATTGAATTGGTAAAAGAAAAAAAAAAAAACTCCCAGCATATGAAACTGAAGGACTAGATGGCTTTGTGTATGAATTCTACCATACATTTAGAGAAGAGTGACCTAAATCAAATCCCTTATGATTATACAATGGAAGTAAGAAATAGATTTAAGGGCCTAGATCTGATAGATAGAGTGCCTGATGAACTATGGAATGAGGTTCGTGACATTGTATAGGAGACAGGGATCAAGACCATCCCTATGGAAAAGAAATGCAAAAAAGCAAAGTGGCTGTCTGGGGAGGCCTTACAAATAGCTGTGAAAAGAAGAGAAGCGAAAAGCAAAGGAGAAAAGGAAAGATATAAACACCTGAATGCAGAGTTCCAAAGAATAGCAAGAAGAGATAAGAAAGCCTTCTTCAGCGATCAATGCAAAGAAATAGAGGAAAACAACAGAATGGGAAAGACTAGGGATCTCTTCAAGAAAATCAGAGATACCAAAGGAACATTTCATGCAAAGATGGGCTCGATAAAGGACAGAAATGGTATGGACCTAACAGAAGCAGAAGATATTAAGAAGAGATGGCAAGAATACACAGAAGAACTGTACAAAAAAGATCTTCATGACCCAGATAATCATGACGGAGTGATCACTGACCTAGAGCCAGACATCCTGGAATGTGAAGTCAAGTGGGCCTTAGAAAACATCACTATGAACAAAGCTAGTGGAGGTGATGGAATTCCAGTTGAGCTATTTCAAATCTTGAAAGATGATGTTGTCAAAGGGCTGCACTCAATATGCCAGCAAATTTGGAAAACTCAGCAGTGGCCACAGGACTGGAAAAAGTCAGTTTTCATTCCAATCCCAAAGAAACACAATGCCAAAGAATGCTCAAACTACCGCACAATTGCACTCATCTCACACACTAGTAAAGTAATGCTCAAAATTCTCCAAGCCAGGCTTCAGCAATATGTGAACCATGAACTTCCTGATGTTCAAGTTGGTTTTAGAAAAGGCAGAGGAACCAGAGATCAAATTGCCAACATCCGCTGGATTATGGAAAAAGCAAGAGAGTTCCAGAAAAACATCTATTTCTGCTTTATTGACTATGCCAAAGCCTTTGACTGTGTGGATCACAAGAAACTGTAGAAAATTCTGAACGAGATGGGAATACCAGATCACCTGATCTGCCTCTTGAGAAATTTGTATGCAGATCAGGAAGCACCAGTTAGAACTGGACATGGAACAACAGACTGGTTCCAAATAGGAAAAGGAGTATGTCAAGGCTGTATATTGTCACCCTGTTTATTTAACTTTTATGCAGAGTACATCATGAGAAACGCTGGACTGGAAGAAACACAAGCTGGAATCAAGATTGCCGGGAGAAATATCGATAACTTCAGATATGCAGATGACACCACCCTTATGGCAGAAAGTGAAGAGGAAATAAAAAGCCTCTTGATGAAAGTGAAAGTGGAGAGTGAAAAAGTTGACTTAAAGCTCAACATTCAGAAAACAAAGATCATGGCATCCGGTCCCATCACTTCATGGGAAATAGATGGGGAAACAGTGGAAACAGTGTCAGACTTTATTTTTCTGGGCTCCAAAATCACTGCAGATGGTGACTTCAGCCATGAAATTAAAAGACGCTTACTCCTTGGAAGGAAAGTTATGAGCAACCTAGATAGCATATTCAAAAGCAGAGACATTACTTTGCCAACAAACGTTCGTCTAGTCAAGGCTATAGTTTTTCCTGTGGTCATGTATGGATGTGAGAGTTGGACTGTGAAGAAGGCTGAGCGCCAAAGAATTAATGCTTTTGAACTGTGATGTTGGAGAAGACTCTTGAGAGTCCCTTGGACTGCAAGGAGATCCAACCAGTCCGTTCTGAAGGAGATCAGCCCTGGGATTTCTTTGGAAGGAATGATGCTGAAGCTGAAACTCCAGTACCTGTCCACCTCATGCGAAGCGGTGACTCATTGGAAAAGACTCTGATGCTGGCAGGGATTGGCGGCAAGAGGAGAAGGGGACGACAGAGGATGAGATGGCTGGATGGCATCACTGACTCGATGGACGTGAGTCTCAGTGAACTCCGGGAGTTGATGATGGATAGGGAGGCCTGGCGTGCTGCGATTCATGGGGTCGCAAAGAGTCGGACACGACTGAGCAACTGATCTGATCTGATCTGAACAATTATTCAAGTACTATTCCAAAAAACTGAACAGGAAGAAACCATTCCAAACTAATTCTATAAGTCCACCATCACCCTGATACTAAAGGCAATTAAAGATGTCACACACACACACACAAAAACATTTCAGGCAGTATTACTAATGACTATCAATGGTATTGACACCGACACATAAGTAAATGGAACAGAATAGACAGCCCAGAAATAAAACCACACTTCTATAGGCAATTAATTTACAACATAAGAGGCAAGAATATACAGAGGAAAAGATAGCCTCTAAATAATGGTGTTGGAAAAAACTGGACACCTACATGCCAAAGAATTAACTTGGAATTTTCTCTCACACCATACACAAAAATAAACACAAAATGGATTGAGACATAAATGTAAGATCAGAAACCATATGTCTTAGAAGAAAATCTAGGCAGTATGTTCTTTGACATAAACCTTAGTAATATTTTTTATACGTCTCCTCAGGCAAAGGAAAAACCAAAATCAGCATATGGGACTATATCAAATTAAAAAGTTTGGTCCAGAAAAGCAAATCATCAACAAAACAAAAAAGATCACCTATCGAATAGGAGAAGCTATTTATAAATGATACATTTTTGATAAGGAGTTATTATCTAAAATATACAAAGAACTCCTACATCTCAATATGAATTTTTTTTTAAATGGGCAGTGGAGCTGAATAAATGTTTTCCAAAGAAGACACAGATGGCCAATAGACACATGAAAAGATGCTCAGCATCACTAATCATTAGGGAAATGCAAATCAAAACCACAGAAGGATTTTATCTCATACCTGTCAGAATAGCTATTATCAAAAAGATAATAATCTTTTGTTGTTTTTCTAACAGGTGTTGGAGAGGATATGGGAAAACAGGGAAAACTCATGCACTGTTGAGGAAATGTATTTTGGTATAGCCACTAAGGGAAGGACAACTGTATGGATATTTCTCAAAAAATTAAAAATAGAACTACTGTACAATTCAGCAATTCTAATCCTTGATATTTGCCTGAAGAAAATGAAAACACTAGTTATAAAAGGATATACATCCCTATATTCACTGAAGCATTATTTACAATAGCTAAGATATGAAAGCAACCGAAGAGCCCATCAATAAATCAACGGATAAAGAAGATGTATATATAAATGAATTTTGGCTATAAAAAATGAGTGAAATTTTGCCATTTGCAACAATATATATTGACCTAGAAAGTATTATCTTAAATGCAATAAGTCAGACAGTGAAACACAAATATTATGAGACTTCACTTACATATGAAATCCACAATACAAAATAAATAAGCAAACATAACAAAACGGAAACAGAGTTATAGGTACAGAGAGTTTAAGGTCTGAGGGGAGAGGAGTAGGGAAAGAAGCAGGTGAGGAAGATTAAGAAATACAAACTTCCAGTTGCAGAATAAAAGAAGAGTCAGTATGAAATGTAAAATGAGGAAAACATAGCAATAATTATGTACTATCTCTGTATGGTGAGATATTGTAACTAGACTTCTTGAAGTGATCATTTTTAAATGCATAGAAATATTGAACACTTCATTGTGTTATAGGAACTAACCTAGTGTTATACACCAAACATATTCCAAAAACAAATAAACAAACTCAGAGAAAAAAAGATCATATTCGTGGTTACCAGAGGTTGGGGCTGAGGAGAGGGGGAGTTGGATAAAGTCAGCCAAAAAGGTACAAACTTCCATTTATGAGATAAATAAGTAATATGGATGTAATGTATAACATGCTAAAAATAATTAACACTATTATATGTTATATATGAAAGTTGTTAAAAGAGTAAATCCTGAGAGTTCTTATTACAAGGAAAATATTTTTTTCTCTTTCTTTTACTTTGTATCTATGTGGGATGAACATTCACTAAACTTATAATGATAATTATTCAATGATGTATGTAAGCCAAGTCCTTATGCTGTAACCTGAAACTTACATAGTGCGCTATGTCAATTATACCTCAATAAAGCTGGATGAAAAATAAATAAGAAACCATGGCCTCAGTTCTATTTACCCAATCTCACTACAGAAATCTATAAAATCATATATAGTAATTTAGCTTTCTTTCCCTGCTTTCCATTTCTACCTTGGCAAGATACAATCATAAACTTCACATTATTTTATAACAATGGACCTGTTCCAAAGAATTGGAAAAAGTAACAAGTTGGAAGACTATTATGTGACTTTGAATTTTCAGGCTCTTATCAGTTTTGCTTATCTAAGATAGAAAGAGGTTGTTTTTTTTTTTTTGCTACCAGAGACTAATTCATGAAACAAGTAATTCAGTTTTTACAAACTTTACTATTGCTTCTGTGTATTCATTAAGCAGTGATTATAGGAAAAAAGAAAAAGACCATAAGATAATTTATTGTGTTTCCTAAGATGACTACATTTTAAAATTTTTATGTCATTTTTGAGGTTCACATCAAGTCAAAATTTTCCATTCATAATGACATCTATTTTAAATGAAAAGTATAAGTCAATGAATACTACAAAATTAGTTTCTTAGGAGGCATATCTTTGCACTCTAACCTGGAGTCTGTTCTTGCTAACATTGCTTTATACTATTAAGAGAAGAGTAGAATTTAAGATCATTCAAAAAATTAAACATAATTCAAAAAAGTATTTTGAGATAGTGTGTTAGCATTAGGGCTTTTAACGAATTGTTGATTGTGAGAATGGGATTTAAACTTATAACACAAGTAAAGATAAAGGTTCTTAGCAATTTATTATTTTTATTAAAAAATAAAAATAATATATAAGGGAGCAGGATGAAACAGAAATCATACACAGAAATTATACGTAATTATTATGTAAAATTAGTCTACTTTTTTTTCTCCACATTTTCCACTGATGTTAAAATCTTAATAATATGATGCTAAATATATCAGTAACAGATCATTAACAACTCTAAATGTAGAAACAACATCAAAGATGATTCCTCTTTTTTTTCCTCTTTAGTAAACTCTCCAGTTGATAAATCAGAGTTGAAATAATTGAAATTAAGACCAGTTTTGTTTATAAAGATTGCTAACCATTGTAAATATCTATAGAGTTAAGACCCATTATAAAAGAATTAGAGACCATAGACCTACCTAGTATCTTTCATTGTGCAGAAGGATTTATTTTCCTACTTGTTTTTTCATTTCAGTTCAGTTCAGGTGCTCAGTTGTGTCCAACTCTTTGCGATCCCATAGACTGCAGCACACCAGGCCTCTCTGTCCATCACCAACTCTTGGAGTTTACTCAAATTCATACCCATTGAGTCGGTGATGCCATCCAACCATCTCATCCTCTGTCATCCCTTTCTCCTCCCGCCTTCAATCTTTCCCAGCATCAGGGTATTTTACAATGAATGAGCTTCATGCATCAGTATTGGAGTTTCAGCTTCAACATCAGTCCTTCCAATGAACACCCAGGATTGATCTCCTTTAGGATGGACTGGTTGGATCTCCTTGCAGTCCAAGGGACTCGCAAGAGTCTTCTCCAACACCACAGTTCAAAAGCATCAATCCTTCAGCACTCACCTTTCTTTATAGTCCAACTCTCACATCCATACATGACCACTGGAAAAACCATAGCCTTGACTAGATGGACCTTTGTTGGCAAAATAATGACTCTGCTTTTCAATATGCTATCTAGGCTGATCATAACTTTTCTTTCAAGGAGTAAGTGTCTTTTGATTTAAGGGCTGCAGTCACCATCTGCAGTGATTTTGGAGCCCAAAAAAATAAAGTCTACCACTGTTTCTACTGTTTCCCCATCTATTTGCCATGAAGTGATGGAACTGGATGCCAGGATCTTAGTTTTCTGAATGTTGAGCTTTAAGCCCACTTTTTCACTCTCCTCTTTCACTTTTATCAAGAGGCTCTTTAGTTCTTCACTTTCTGCCATAGGGTGGTGTCATCTGCATATCTGAGTTGCTTGATATTTCTCCCAGCAGTCTTGATTCCAGCTTGTGCTTCTTCCAGCCCAGCATTTCTCATGATGAACGCTGCATATACGTTAAATAAGCAGGGTGACATTATACAGCCTTGATGTACTACTTTTCCTATTTGGAACCAGTCTGTTGTTCCATGTCCAGTTCTAACTGTTGCTTCCTGATCTGCATACAAATTTCTCAAGAGGCAGATCAGGTGATCTGGTATTCCCATCTCGTTCAGAATTTTCCACAGTTTCTTGTGATCCACACAGTCAAAGGCTTTGGCATAGTCAATACAGCAGAAATAGATGTTTTTCTGGAACTCTCTTGCTTTTTCCATGATCTAGCAGATGTTGGCAATTTGGTCTCTGGTTCCTCTGCCTTTTCTAAAACCAGCTTGAACATCTGGAAGTTCATGGTTCATGTATTGTTGAAGCCTGGCTTGGAGAATTTTGAGCATTACTTTACTAGCGTGTGAGATGAGTGCCATTGTGCAGTAGTTTGAGCATTCTTTGGCATTGTGTTTCTTTGGGATTGGAATGAAAACTGACTTTTTCCAGTCCTGTGGCCACTGCTGAGTTTTCCAAATTTGCTGGCATATGGAGTGCAGCACTTTCACAGCATCATCTTTCAGGATTTGAAATAGCTCAACTGGAATTCCATCACCTCCACTAGCTTTGTTTATAGTGATGCCGCCTAAGGCCCACTTGACTTCACATTCCAGGATGTCTAGATCTAGGTGAGTGGTCACACCATCATGATTATCTGGGTCATGAAGATCTTTTTTGTATAGGTTCTGTGCATTCTTGCCACCTCTTCTTAATATCTTCTGCTTCTGTTAGGTCCATATGATTTCTGTCCTTTATTGAGCCCATCTTTGCATAAAATATTCCCTTGGTATCTCTAATTTTCTTGAAGAGATCACTAGTCTTTCCCATTCTGTTGTTTTCCTCTATTTCTTTGCATGGATATTTATTTTTGGGGGCACTGACAAAAATCTAAATGTTAAATAATTAAAAATGCTGCTTGAAACACTCAGCATCTTTAGTTATCATAGGTTTTAATTGCAATTCAAGAAGCATTCTAAGATTGATGAAAAGGGGTAAATGGCTGAATGTACAGTAAATGTCATTGAGTTTATTCCATTTGGGGGTTTTAAGGCAATTAATCTTACATGGTTAACATCCGCAGAGGAGTTGGATTGGTGAGTTTGGAGCTAGATGGGTAATGGAAGATGCAAATATTTGGGAATCCAAAGGATAATTTGTTATGAAAATCACAATTTATCAAAAGTATTTGATTTGTTCCTAAAGCTACAAAGCTCAACAGAATTCTTTTTTATATATGATTTCTTTTTCACTTCTCTTTCACACTTTGAATTTCTCATGTTAGCCCATAATTAAATATGCCTAAAATAATCATAAAGGAAAACATGACAGCATAACACAATAAGAAATTCCTGTGAGATCAATGCAAGAAATAACAGAGTTGATAATTTCTGCCCTGTGAACAGGAGTGGTAGGAATATGCTCTGTACTACACGTAGAGTCATTATAAGCCACCAGAGTATACCAATCTCTCCTTCTGCTCATTGCTGTCCTAATTACTAGGTAATCTCCTAATTACTAGGCAATCTCCTAATTACCTAGTTACTTCTTAATGTATTGATGCCTTTGGCACTTGCTCTATGATTTCCCCTTCTTTTACCCATACTTATAGTACTTTTTTTTTTTTTTTTTTGCAACAATATAGATACATCCCTGCCCTCTCAATTTCTGGGTAGCCTTGCCATCATCTCTGGTACTCACTTCCTTTGGAAAAAACTTACTCTTGCCACCACCACCAACTGCACCATTTCTGAAATCTTTATTCCAAGATTTTCTTCCTGCTTATTAACTGTATAAATCTGACTATACACACACACACACACACACACACAAAGCTAGCCTTATTAGAGTCTCCAACCCTTTGATTCCATCATTTTTTTTTCAGCAGTAAGAAGAATTTTAAATGTCAGAAGTTGACAGAGTAATAAAGTTCAGGCTAATGGTCTCATAAGTTATAAATTCTGGAGAATAAGAAGTTAAATGACAAAAGAGTAGAGAAGGAGGGAGAATATTAAAAAATACATGCTTCTTAATTGCATTCTAGGGAATAGCAATCCCTAACTGGTACTTCTAAAAACATCTGAAAAACATCAAAGAAAGTCTGATCATATAAATCTCATTTTAAATAGAGAAAACTACTTTCAAACGCAATCTTGGAAGATGTAAAGGGAAAACATAGTGCAGATATGATTTTATGAATAAAAAATAAAATAAGAATTAATGAAATATGTGGAGCTTATTTCAATTTCAATTTCATATTAAGATACAGGGGCAGTTTAGCTATCAATATTATCCTACTAAAATCTGTTCTGATTAGCAGAAGAATAATTTTTGCAATCATAGCCACTTGTATCTACTTTATAAATTATCACCCAACTGTAAGATTCACAATCCTTTGAATCTCTGTCAGACAAAATTAACAGCTCTTTTGTTCAATCCACATTGTTAAATAGTTTGAAACTATTCTCATCATTTGGGGTGGAACAGCAGTTAATTGTACTAATGGGAAGCAAGAAGTGATGAATAATATAAGAAGTCATTGGTCATCCTAAATGCTAATTCCAAGGGTTGTAAATCTAGGGTCATTACAAATATTTTAGACAGATTAAGGCACTTTGATGAGCATTTAGCGGTATCAAGTCACAGAATGCAATGCCTGGGAACCTCTGTATTCAAATTATGAAGCTGTGCCATGAGACAAGCATTAAATCTAATGAAGCGCTACCTAATGAGGCTCTAGTTTGGATAGTCTTATATTTTATAGTTTACTGACTTGGCTCTGGGATTCCTTGCCATAGTGACTGGGTCATATTAATGACAGCTAACATTAACGACAGACAAAAGCTATCATTATCACTCTTCAAGAGAAAATGTTAATGAAGAGAAATCAGTGCACTGGATAACTAATATCAAGTTGAGAATTTAAATCACTTTTTAAATAAAATCAGTTGGTCTCTATTTTTATAGTTTTGCCTTTTGTGCAAATTAAAAGCTAAAATTCATTTCGCAGATCAATAATTATTAAAAAAGCAAATGTAGGCGTGTCAAAGACTTTCTAGCCTCTATCACAGAGAATTTAGACTAAGCACACATAGAAATGTTTCTCTCTTGACCCTAAAATATAGATTAGTTAATACAAATTTGTGTACATTAGAAACCTAAGGGCTGGTCAATAGTTCATTGAGAATCTCCAAGTCATAATCTTGAAAGTGTAGTCATGTTGAAATAGAATACTTCCCTAGGGCTTTCTGACCTATAAATAAATGTTGTTCAACTGAATTTAAGCAGATCAAGCACTGCATTTGTAGGAAGTGGCAAAAACATTAGAAATACATTACACATTTTGTCCTCTATGAATTCATGCCACCAAAAAGAAAAAGGTAAAATAAAAATAGGCAAGAGATTTAGATAGAAAAATTTTGATATTTATTTTGAACAATAAAACCATATACTTTTTAAAGAAACAAAATACTATTCCCTTACTGCATCTACTTCAAAATTTACCAAATGTGGGTTCATTTTAAATTTATTTTTTCTACATGTAAGAAATTCAAGAGTCTTAAACAAGAGTGGTAGAAAGCTTCTAACATGGCTTCATTTTAAATTTCTTCTTTATGTATGTAAGAAATTCAAGAGTCTTAATCGAGTGTAGTAGAAAGCTTCTAACATGGCCTCTTATGATACCCATCTCCTTGTATTCACAGATGTATGTAACCCTTTCCTGTTGAATATAAGCAAGACTTAGAAATTCTCTTTCTTATTTCTAAAATTAATTAATTATTTATTTGACCATGTCAAGTCTCAGTTGTGCCATCAGGGATCATTCATTGAGGTACACAGACTCTCTTGTGTCACACAGGCTTAGTTGCCCCTTGGCATGTGGGATCTTAGTTCTCAGACCAGGGATGGGACCTGCATCCCTTGCATTGCAAGGCAAATTCTTAACCACTGGACCACCAGAGAGGTCCAAGTAATTCTCTTCTAATGAATAAGATATAGCAAACTGATGGTATGTCACTTCCAAGGAGAGGTTATAAAATGATAGTGGCTTCCATTTTGCATTCCTCTCTTACTTTCTTGTTTATTTGCTTTATGGAGGTTACCTGTCGTATTATAAGCTCATCTATTGGGAGACCCATGTGGCAAGGGCCTTTGAAAGCCTTCTAACCCATAGCAAGCAGAAATAGAGACCCTCGGCCAAATGATCCTATATGAGGAACTAAATCCTTCCAACTATCACATGAAGGAGCTTAAAGATAGATTTTTATCTCAGCCAGTTATTCAGATGAGAGCACAGCTCCAGTCAACAACTGAATTATGGGACTCTGAACCAGAAGTACTCAGCTAAGCTGTACTCAGATTCCTAATGCACAGAAACTATGAAATAAAAATCTGTTGTTTTGGGCCTTTAAATTTGGAGTAATTTGCTATATGACAACAAATGACTAACAGAACAAACAAACAAAAATCTACTTGAAAGACATTGTCATTTGTCCCAAGATTTAGAATTTGATTTAAGCTTCATGTTAAAGTAAATTGAAATGTTTAAAATAAAATGGGAAATGTTTTCCAAATTTCTTGAAAATAACGTTAGAAAATGAGTACCCATTAAAAATTCATCTTTAGTTAGTTAAACAGAATAATTCATAAAGGATTATAACAATATAAGAAATCATATCCTTATAGCATTAAATGATATCTCTCACATCTTTAATCAGATTTGATAGGATTGCTTGAAGCTCAAGGATGTCTCTGAAAAACAAGCAAAGATGTTTGCAATTTTTTTTGAAATATTACTTTGATTTTAATTTGTAAACGTGTTGAACTTGCTATTTTTATTACTGTGATATAGTATTCTGTAATACTTTTGCAAATACATGGTTATCATTTATGTATCCCAATAAAGGTCTGTCTAGTCAAAGCTATGGTTTTTCCAGTAGTCATGTATGGATGTGAGAGTTGGACTATAAAGAAAGCTGAGCACTGAAGAATTGATGCTTTTGAACTCTGGTGTTGGAGAAGACTCTTGAGAGTCCCTTGGATTGCAAGGAGATCCAACCGGTCCATCTTAAAGGAGATCAGTCCTGAATATTCATTGGAAGGACTGATGTTGAAGCTGAAACTCCAATACTTTGGCCACCTGATACGAAGAGCTGACTCATTTGAAAAGACCCTGATGCTGGGAAAGATTGAGGGCAGGAGGAGAAGGGGACAACAGAGGATGAGATGCTTGGATGGCATCACTGACTCAACGAACATGCGTTTGGGTAGGGAGTTGGTGATGGACAGAGAGACCTGACATGCTGCAATCCATGGCATCGCAAAGAGTCAGACACGATTGAGCGACTGAACTGAACTGAGCCATCTATTCCATAAACATGAAAATTATCTCAAATATATATTTAAGCTCTTTATAATAGATTTTTTTAGAGGTTAAAAAGTATGATTCTGAGATTAATGCCTTACTTTACAGTTCACATCTATTACCCAGGGCTAGAAAATGGCAACCCACTCCAGTGTTCTTGCCTGGAAAATCCCATGGACAGAGGAGCCTGGTGGGCTGCAGTCCATGGGGTCGCTACAAGTCAGACACGACTGAGTGACTTCACTTTCACTTTTCACTTTCATGCATTGGAGAAGGAAATGGCAACCCACTCCAGTGTTCTTGCCTGGAGAATCCCAGGGATGGGGAAGCCTGGTGGGCTGTCGTCTATGGTGTCGCACAGAGTCGGACACGACTGAAGTGACTTAGCAACAGCAGCAGAATTTCACATTTACAAACAAAGAGACTGATTCAGTAGATTTTAATTATTATATTTTAACATGTAATTTTTTTAAATTACATACTACTGTATTTTTGTGTAAAAATCTAATTCATATCAACATTTCTGAAAACTATAAACCATTTAAATTTACAAAATCGCATTAAAACTGGCAATTTCTTGAAAGCAAAAAGAAAAATGTTTCCATCAAATAATGATGAGGCAGAAAGATATTTTATAACTTTTTCCCTAATGATGAAGGACTGATAATAAAGAACACAAAAAAGAATATAAGTAACAGAAGATTACATGTTAAAAATCAGAGAATCAAAAAACATTTTTAGAAAATCTTTAGATAAAATTTGTCCTAACAGTCTTACATATTTCAAGTATTTCAAAGTATATTGCCATTGATATATGCAGGAAATGTAATTGGTAAGAGCTGTGTACCATATCTGCACAGTAGAAGGTGTATTTCACATGTTCTTTATTTCCATTTGAATGTATGCATTTTGTGAGCAACTGAGAGATAGACTGACTTAAGCTGATCATCTAGAGCCTTTACATGGTTGACAGGATCTGTCTCTCCATATGAGTGAATCCAACTGCTATGTGACATTTCATAATGGAGTAAAATGGTTCAACTCATTCAAGGGATAAACTGAGTTACCCAAAGTAAAATTAAAAGGTCCAGTAACTGGACTACTTCCTATGGTGATATCTCTTATGACTTACAAGATAAAAGAATATATAATAATGCTATGTGTGTAATGACAAATGGGTCACAGTGCTAAATAGTAATAAAATCACTAGTTCTTTAAAAATATTTCTCAGGACTATATAGGTGCCCATCTCCTTTATTAGCACATTTTGATTTAGTATTCCAAAGGCAAACTATCATGATTTCTAATAAAAAAATCTTTTGCATCTGCTGCCAAAAGTAGAGTACTAAGTTAGAATGATGTCTTCAAGTTCAGACAAAAAGTGAAAGTGAAGTCACTCAGCCATGTCCAACTCTTTGCCACCCCATGATATGTAGCCTACCAGGCTCCTCCATCCATGGGATTTTCCAGGTAGGAATACTGGAGTGGGTTGCCATTTCCTTCTCCAGGTGATCTTCCTGACCCAGGTATTGAACCCAGGTCTCCTGCATTGTGGGCAGACTCTTTACTATCTGAGCCACGAGGGAATCACTAAGTTCAGGTAAGTAAACACTGAAAATTATAAGAAAAAATAATGTAGCTTATATAAATCCTAATAGATTATATCAACCAGTCTCAAAGTGTGATTCTGGAGTTCCCAGAGGACCCCAAGACAACTTAGAGAATTTATAAGGTTAATAGTTCTAAAGGTAAATAGAATCCAAAAGTCTACAAGCAATAAATGCTGGAGAGGATGTGGAGAAAAGGGAACCCTCTTACACTGTTGGTGGGAATGCAAACTAGTACAGCCACTATGGAGAACAGTGTGGAGATTCCTTAAAAAACTGGAAATAGAACTGCCATATGACCCAGCAATCCCACTGCTGGGCATACACACTGAGGAAACCAGAATTGAAAGAGACACATGTACCCCAGTATTCATCACAGCACTGTTTATAATAGCCAGGACATGGAAACAACCTAGATGTCCATCAGCAGATGAATGGATAAGAAAGCTGTGGTACATATACACAATGGAGTATTACTCAGCCATTAAAAAGAATGCATTTGAATCAGTTCTAATGAGGTGGATGAAACTGAAGCCAATTATACAGAGTGAAGTAAGCCAGAAAGAAAAACACCAATATAGTATACTAATGCATATATATGGAGTTTAGAAAGATGGTAACGATAACCCTGTGTACAAGACAGCAAAAGAGACACAGATGTATAGAACAGTCTTTTGGACTCTGTGAGACAGGGAGCGGGGGGATGATTTGGGGGAATGGCATTGAAACATGTATAATATCATATAAGAAACAAATTGCCAGTCCAGGTTTGATGCAGGATACAGGAAGCTTGGGGCTGGTGCACTGGGATGACCCAGAGGGATGGTATGGGGAGGGAGGTGGGAGGGGGGTTCAGAATGGGGAACACATGTACACCTGTGGTGGATGCATGTTGATGTATGGCAAAACCAATACAATATTGTAAAATAATTAGCCTCTGATTAAAATAAATAAATTTAATTTAAAAATAAATAAATAAAAATGACCCCAAAAAAAGTAAATATAAAAATGAATATTTCTTGCTTTTAGTCACTCTACAGTGTAGTGGATTGTTTATGTAAACAAATAGTAACAATATACTGAGTATTTTAAGAACCCATACAACTAAAATGTGTGAATAAAATGTGTTTTTGGTTTTCTATTATGCACATAATTTTTAAGAAATAAATGTTATTTTAAAAACCTTAAAAAATCTCTCAAAAAGTGAGAGGAAGGAATAGAGAGCAAATGGTTGTAAGGTGCTTAGATTACATGTGAAGCTGTATTATCATTTGAAAATAGATTACAATCAGTTACATTTCTATTGTACACTTTAGAGCAATCACTAAAATGAAAACACAACTTTTTAAAAGAAGTACAAATAAAAAAAAAATAGTAGACCTAAACTGGAATCATAAGGAATACTTAAATAATCCAACAGCAAGCAAGAAAAAAATTTAAGATGAGAGGAACAAATAACAAACAAAACAAATAGCAGCTAGAAAAAAGAATGTAGACTTTAATCCAACTATATCAATATTTACATTAAATATAAATACTCTGAACATGTCAATTAAAGACAGACTGGATAAAAAGTAAGACAAGTATCTGTGACTCTATTAAGAATCTCATTTTAAATAGAAAGCAATAAATACATTAAAAGGATGAAAAGAAATATATCATGAAAACAGTAATCAAAAATACAACCTAGGTGGTTATATTAACATCAAAGTAAACTTCAAGAAGGATGGCATCACTGAGTCAATGGACATGAATTTGGGTGAACTCTGGGAGATGGTGAGAGACGGGGAGGCCAGGTGTGCTGCAGTCCATAGGGTTGCAAAGAGTCGGATACAACTTAGCTATTGAACAACAACAAATTTCAAAAAAAGAGTATTATTGGAAATAAAAGGAGACATTTTATAATGGTAAAGTGGTAATATACCAAAAAGCCATAATAATCCTAAACGTATATGTATAAAACAATAGAAATTCAAAATACATAAAACAAAAACTGATAGAACTAAAAATAGAAATGGACATGGCTACAATTATGGTTGGAGATTTTAACACTTCTTTCTCAGTAATAGGTAAAACAAATAGAAAATCAGTACAACATGAGGGCCAGGCCAACATTATCAACCTATTTTTCTAACTGGTAGTTATTGACATGCGTAGAATAATTCACATAACAACAATAGAATATATGATCTTTTCAGGTTCATATGGAATATTCACCAAGATAAATTGTAATCTGTACTATAAATCAATCTACATTAAAAAATAGTCACTTCAGTCGTGCCCGACTCTGTGCGACCCCACAGACAGCAGCCCACCAGGCTCCCCCGTCCCCGGGATTCTCCAGACAAGAACTCTGGAGTGGGTTGCCATTTCCTTCTCCAACATTAAAAAATAAGTCAGTATATTTTTCCCTGTAACAGACGAAAGAAGAAAATCATATAAAAATGTCCTAAAGAAAAGTTTAACCAAATTCAACTTACACGCAGAATAACAATTCTCAGAAAAATCAGGATTGGAAAAGAATTTTCTTAACTGTGAAAATGCATCTACAAAAAGATCCTACAGTAATATCGTACATGGTAAGAGAATGAAATCTCTCTCTTTAAGTCCAGGAATAAAGCCAGAAAGTTCACTCTCACTACTCCTATTGAACAAAGACTAGAGGCCCTAGCCAGTACAAGACAATGAAACTTTTAAAAGATAAATCAGGTCTAGGGTGCGGGGGATGGGTGGTAGATAAAATTGTGTCTGTTTGCAAGATAATTATCCAAGTAGAAAAAACTTCAGATGTAAGAAGGAACTGTGAGTAAAAACATATACATAAAATGGAAATAAATCTAAAAATAGTTATTTATTTAAAAAAAAAACAGTAATCAAATGTAATATGTAATTCTGGTTACTTAGCCACATTATCCTCTGTGTTCACATCACTCTTAGTGAAGTCTTTTAGTGAAAACTTTATCACATTCTTTTTAGTCGAGTGTAAAATTTCTTGATGGATCGCATGCTTTTCATTTCTTATTCCTAATGCTTAGTATACTGCATGATAAAAGATTTAATAAATTCTATGACACTTTCACTTTTCACTTTCATGCACTGGAAGAGGAAATAGCAACCCACTCCAGAATTCTTGCCTGGAGAATTCCAGGGACAGGGGAGCCTGGTAGGCTGCCGTCTATGGGGTCGCACAGAGTTGGACACAATTGAAGCGACTCAGCAGCAGCAGCATGACACAGAAAATGAGAAATTAGTAGAATGGACAGTTAGCTGGATTCAAAGATTGTAAACAACCCTAAAGTGTGAGGCTGAAAAATAGAGATAAAACACTAAAAGAATCATAATTGTAAAGCCTAATGAGAGTTTATGAGTTAAAAATAATATTAAGGTTTTCATTTCATTTTGTGCTGAAACTATTGATTAACTTTCGTTGCTGTTGTTCAGTTGCTAAGTTGTGTGCAACTCTTTGTGACCCCATGGAGCATTGCAGGCTCCTCTGTCCTCCTCTGTCTCCTGGAGTTTGAGACTTTGAAATTAAATATTTATGGTAAAATTTCAAGAGTAGTAATAAAGATTATAATAAGATGGTACATAGATCTAGTTGAGGGAAACATATAAGAATAAAAATAATCTATCCTATAAAAAGAGGGAAGAAAATAAATATAGATAAATGATATACATAGAGAGCATGAAACAATATGGTAAAAATGATCCGTATATGTAATATAGATAGGTAAAATTCACCAGTTAAAATAAAAAGATTTCCAGATAGAATATTCATGTGTTGGAGGCATGAATGCAGTCAGTCATATCTGACTCTTGGCAAACCTATGGACTTTTACCCACCAGGCTTCTCTGTCCATGGGATTCTCCAGGCAAGAGTACTGGAATGGGTTTCCACACTCTTCTCCAGGGAATGGTCCCAACCCAGGAATCAAACCCAGGTCTCTTACACTGCAGGAAGAATTCTTTACCAACTGGGCCACCAAGGAAATATTTATCCCTGATATGGCTTTCAAGTGGAGAAGTCAATGGCACCCCACTCCAGTACTCTTGCCTGGAAAATCCCATGGACCGAGGAGCGTGGTAGGCTGCAGTCCATGAGGTCGCTAAGAGTCGGACACAACTGAGAGACTTCACTTTCACTTTTCACTTTCATGCATTGGAGAAGGAAATGGAAACCCACTCTGGTGTTCTTGCCTGGAGAGTCCCAGGGACAGGGGAGCCTGGTGGATTGCCGTCTATGGGGTGGCACAGAGTTGGACACTATTGAAGCGACTCAGCAGCAGCAGCAGCAGCAGCGTGGCTTTCAAGAGACAAGTGAAATGTAAGAAACTAAAACAGTTGAAACCAAAAGACTAGAAAAAGCAAACTAACTGAACAACCAAGAGATATATCCATATTTTGAGAGAACAGTTTGCTACTACAAACATTTTAACAAAAGTAGTCAATAGAAACAAAACTTCTTTAAAAAATTTGATTTCAACTTTACAAAGCAACATTTTTTGAAATCATTATACATGCTCAATTTAACAGAAAAAATAATCTTTATCCTTTTGAGCATACAGCTTTGCACAGATTCAACTTTATGCCAAGAATAAAGATTTGACTTATATTTTGTAATCATAACTATGTAAAAATATTTGTCTATTTAACAAGATGAAAATTTCCCCACTGTTTGGCTTTTGAAAACATCTGTGTACCTGTGTTAACAGAATCCTTTCTAGCAAGTCTCTTCTTCAGTTGTGCTTGACACCTGTTTTTACTTCTGCTCCATTTTCTGTTTATGGCTAAATTGAAACATTTGCTTTAGCCTCCCCGCCCCACACTGGTCATCTTGCCAAAATAAATTATTTTCAAAGTGTATCTTTGTGTAATTAAACAGGTTACAATTCTTTATGGAATTATAGGATATGCTATAATCAAATTCCGTGTCATTTCAGGTACAAATAATTATTTTGTTCATTTTTACAAGTAATTGATTTTTATCAATAATTTTCATATTCTTGCCTGGGGAATCCCATGGAAAGAGGAGCAATTTAATAAATCCTCCAATAAAGTCATGCTTAGTTCACAATTTAAAAATTCATGGCCCATGCATGCAGATCATGCAGTTGAACCAGAATTACTTCAAAATATTTACATAAAAGACAAAAGGAAGAGAGATCCAAACACAGCTGTATGTTATTACACTCTTTGAGATTATTTGCTTTATCAGGAAAACATTCTAACATCCTTATTTTCGTGAGTCTAGTAAGACAGAATTCTACATAGCTATTAGTCACCAAGGGCCTAGTCCATGATACTGATATGTAGGCCAAACTGATTCTTATTTAAAGTCAGAGTCTGAGCCAAAGAAAGCCATATTCTGTACAACATGTTAAAAATGTGAGCATGAACATGGTCAAGAGAGGAATCACACCAGCTGAAATCTATTTCCATTATGCAAAATATTCTGTATGAAGATATTACTTTATAGTTTTACAAATAGTGTATAAGACCACTAGTAAAAATAAACATTTATTAATTATAGGGGAAATAGAAGCAAACTTCCCTTACCACTGTCATCTGTAAAAGTCAAAGACTTTAAATTTGATGGGAATGTTTATAAATCCAAAAAATTAGAATCAAAGAGAAACAAGCAGCAAAGTCTTTTGAATAAGAAGACAGTAATTATTTACATAATGATTTATTGGGTATTGACCATGACCTATGACAGGTCCTTCATGAGCATTTTTGAAATCTTCACTACAAACTAGTGAGGTGGGAATTGGTATCCTCATGCTGCTGATGAAGATTGTGCCTCCAAAGTTTAAGTATCTTGCCAAAAATTCACCTGGCTGATAGAGCCAGAATTCAAGCATGCCAGATGTTAAAGCCAGTATTAGCTCCTCTAAACTACACTCTCTCTATACCTACCACTACTATGGATAATGATGGTCACCACCAACATCACCACAATAATAACCAATCTTCAAAGGCCACTTGTTATTAACTATTATCCTGAATTTTTAAATGTACAATTTCAGTAATGCCTAACAATATTATTGGCCCCTCAAAAATGCCAAACAGATCACTTCAGTTCAAAGCAGTTCAAAGGTTCTAATTCCTAGAGTAGTCATCTCCAAACAATTTGGTTGCACAACCATCCCATCTTCAAACAACTTTTAAGCATGCTCCCAACATGGTAAATTTGTTTACATATAAGTCAGACAGTTAGAACTGGACATGGAACCACAGACTGGTTCCAAATAGGAAAAGGAATATGTCAAGGCTGTATATTGTCACCCTGCTTATTTAACTTAAATGCAGAGTACATCATGAGAAACGCTGGACTGGAAGGAAGCACAAGCTGGAATCAAGATTGCCAGGAGAAATATCAATAACCTCAGATATGCAGATGACACCACCCTTACGGCAGAAAGCGAAGAAGAACTAAAGAGCCTCTTGATGAAAGTGAAAGAGGAAAGTGAAAAAGTTGGCTTAAAGCTCAAAATTCAGAAAACTAAGATCATGGCATCTGGTCCTATAACTTCATGGCAAATAGATGGGTAAACAGTGGCTGACTTTATTTTTCTTGGCTCCAAAATCACTGCAGATGGTTATTGCAACCACAAAATTAAAAGACACTTACTCATTGGAAGGAAAGTTATGACCAATCTAGACAGCATATTAAAAAGCAGAGATACATTACTTTGCCAACAAAGGTCCATCTAGTCAAGGCTATGGTTTTTCCTGTGGTCATGTATGGATGTGAGAGTTGGACTGTGAAGAAACCTGAGCGCCGAAGAATTGATGCTTTTGAACTGTGGTGTTGGAGAAGACTCTTGAGAGTCCCTTGGGCTGCAAAGAGATCCAACCAGTCCATCCTAAAGGAGATCAGTCCTGGGTGTTCATTGGAAGGACTGATGTTGAAGCTGAAACTCCAATACTTTGGCCACCTGACGCAAAGAGCTGACTCATTTGAAAAACCCTGATGCTGGGAAAGATTGAGGGCAGGAGGAGAAGGGGATGACAAAGGATAAGATGGTTGGATGGCATCACCAACTCGATGGACATGGGTTTGGGTGGACTCCGGGAGTCAGTGATGCACAGGGAGGCCTGGCGTATTGCGGTTCATGGGGTCGCAGAGGGTCGGACACGACTGAGCGACTGAACTGAACTGAAGTCAGACATATATCTAATGAAGCATACTTATAAAAAGTAAAGGGTGATAAGATACTATATAGCAGTTCTAACATAGTACAAATTATGATGGAATATATTAAGCAACCCCCTACATTCCCACACATGTGTGTGTTAGCAACTTAGTCGTGTCCAACTCTTTGTGACCCCATTCTCTGAGCAAGAATATTGAAGTGGGTTGCCATTTCCTTCTCCAACTCCCGCACATAAGAGACTTCTATTTTAGATGATCAAATACAAATTCCTCCACGTGGGAGGTACTCTGTACATTCCACTTGAACTGAATTATTGTAGTTTCCCAAGTACATTCAGCAGCTTCACACCTAAGTTTACTGCTCACATATGTTGTTGTGCCCAGAATGGCTTTCTCGCACATGACAAAAGTCCACTCATCTTTCAGCCCCTTACAGTATTACTGCATTTACACTTATTTATGTGTCTGCCTCCTCCTGATTTACTGAGAGCTCTCTGGTGGGGTGAATTGAAAGCAGGTCTCTTTGGGTCTCTAATATGCCGTGCAGTGCTTAGCATGTCATAAGCAATCACTTGGGAATGAACGAGTGAATAAAATCCATTTATCCTTTCACTGTGTAAACTCTGATTTTTTTTTTATCATGCTATATGTTCTTGTAAAATTAATAGACCAGGAAAAAATAAAAATGGAATCTAAAATTACCTCTCTCTCCATGGGCTGCGAATATATAAATACAGCTGATTTGTGCAGAACAGAAATAGAATCACAGGATCAAAGAATTTTACTCCTAAAAGGGACTTCATCCAATTTAGAGCTGAGGTCAAAAACAGGTCAAGGAAGATAACGGAGTTAGACAGACCAAGAACAGAGAAATCGCTACACTGAACAAGAGAAGCAACTGAAAAGTATTTTGAGGCAGGTGTGTGTGTGTGTGTGTGTGAAAGAGAGAGGGAGAATGGTTTTCTTAAACCAAAAACAGAAAACTTAATTATGTCACCCATGAAAATCACTGAAACTATTCACTACTACTTAGTATTATTGGATAGTATTTGCATATTCTGTTTTTTCCTCTTTATATCTGAAAGAGTATAAATGCTGTACACCGATTTCCCTCTATCATTCATTACACTTTTCCCATTGTTATTTTTACCACAGTCTTCTCAGTATCACTGCAGTTTCTCAGAATGTTAAATTGGATATGCAAATAAAGGTCATGTGATTTATGAAGTACCTTTCAAAGGTTGTCTCAAGGAAACATTCAGTGTTTTTATAATTGATTATAAAACATATTTCTAAAGGACCTCCTTTAAAGTTATTTGTCCTTCTAGAAAAAGAACTGAATAAAAAAGTATCTAGGGCTGATATCTAGAAACTGCTTTGAAATAACCTTTCCCTTTGAAATTAAAAAGTAAATTCTGTCCAGTGTATCTCATCCTTATGAGTATATACAAAGTAATTGCATTTCTTATATATATGCAAGTAGATGTATTTAAAGAAATGCTAATCATGGTACTTTGCAAATGGCAAAAAATATTCTTTGTAATTGCAAAGAGATATTAAAAGATTATTTATTTATTGACTCTAAACTTTCTCTTAATAAATAATTTAAGATTTTCATTTATTGAGTCAATATTTTTAATAGTGTATGCTAAATACAGGTTTCTCATTGCCTATGTGAAAGTAAATAATCAAACAAAAAAATAAGGATTCACAGCAATTTCACTGTCAATTTTGCATATTAGCTAACATAAATGATGCTTTTAGAAGTTGAAACTGAATACATTTCCTCACTTTGCTGTTCTCCCTACCACTAAGATAGTTTTATGTCATTATGTGAAACAGAATCTCAACGAAATCCTTCCTTATCTCTGCCTATGATATAATCCCTACTGCAGAATTTAAGACACACCAGTTTATATAACTTTTAGAATTTTAACTATTTTATATGTTTAATTAAAGTTCCAGCGAATTTTACATACACAAAAAGTATGTAAACCAAATCCCCATGTAAACATCAGGCCATAAAATAAGAAACAGAAGAATGTATTACATGGAATGCGCCAGGTGCATCCAGGATGAAGGACAGTAGACCAGAGGAAAGACTTTAGGGATGATACTGATAAACAGGGTCAACAGTCTGTCTTTAGTCTGTGATAAACAAAATAAAATCATCCCCCTTGGTACAGGGATGGTTACATTCATAGCAAGCATGAAAATTTAGAACAGGAAAATGGTCAAGAGTCTTAGAAAACTCTTGATCTGAAAAATAAACTAATCACTCTTCAGTCTTACAAGGTACATCAGGCAGGCACCAAAGGTGTTTCCTCTAAAGCTGAGTTACACCAAACTCCATAGAAGATACACACTTTTTCACAGCATGTTTCCCAAGCAAGTACATAAACCATGATATGAATCCATCTTTAATTTAAGCTAAAAAACAATTAACAGTAACTAATAGCAAGAAGAGATAAGAAAGCCTTCCTCAGTGATCAATGCAAAGAAATAGAGGAAAACAACAGAATGGGAAAGACTAGAGATCTCTTCAAGAAAATTACAGATACCAAGGGAACATTTCATGCAAAGATGGGCACGATAAAGGACAGAAATGGTATGGACCTAACAGAAACAGAAGATATTAAGAAGAGATGGCAAGAACACATAGAAGAACCTTACAAAAAAGATCTTCACGACCCAGATAATGACGATGGTGTGATCACTGACCTAGAGCCAGACATCCTGGAATGTGAAGTCAAGTGGGCCTTAGAAAGCATCACTACAAACAAAGCTAGTGGAGGTGATGGAATTCCAGTGGAGCTATTTCAAATCCTAAAAGATGATGCTATAAAAGTGCTGCACTCAATATGCCAGCAAATTTGGAAAACTCAGCAGTGGCCACAGGACTGGAAAAGGTCAGTTTTCATTCCAATCCCAAAGAAGGCAATGCCAAAGAATGCTCAAACTACCGCACAATTGCACTCATCTCACACGCTAATAAAGTAATGCTTAAAATTCTCCAAGCCAGGCTTCAGCAATACGTGAACCGTGAACTTCCTGATGTTCAAGCTGGTTTTAGAAAAGGCAGAGGAACCAGAGATCAAATTGCCAACATCCACTGGATCATGGAAAAAGCAAGAGAGTTCCATAAAAACATCTATTTCTGCTGTATTGACTATGCCAAAGCCTTTGACTGTGTGGATCACAAGAAACTGTGGAAAATTCTGAAAGAGATGGGAATACCAGACCACCTGACCTGCCTCTTGACAGGTCAGGAAGCAACAGTTAGAACTGGACATGGAACAACAGACTGGTTCCAAATAGGAAAAGGAATACGTCAAGGCTGTATATTGTCACCCTGCTTATTTGAGTTCTATGCAGAGTACATCATGAGAAATGCTGGGCTGGAAGAAGCACAAGCTGGAATCAAGATTGCCAGAAGAAATATCAATAACCTCAGATATGCAGATGACACCACCCTTAAGGCAGAAAGTGAAGGAGAACTAAAGAGCCTCTTGATGAAAGTGAAAAGTGGAGAGTGAGAAAGTTGGCTTAAAGTTCAACATTCAGAAAATGAAGATCATGGCATCTGGTCCCATCACTTCATGGGAAATAGATGGGGAAACAGTGGAAATAGTGCCAGACTTTATTTTGGGGGGCTCCAAAATCACTGCAGATGGTGACTGCAGCCATGAAATTAAAAGACGCTTACTCCTTGGAAGGAAAGTTATGACCAACTTAGATAGTATATTCAAAAGCAGAGACATTACTTTGCCAACCAAGGGTCCATCTAGTCAAGGCTATGGTTTTTCCTGTGGTCAGATATGGATGTGAGAGTTGGACTGTGAAGAAAGCTGAGCACCGAAGAATTGATGCTTTTGAACTGTGGTGTTGGAGAAGACTCTTGAGAGTCCCTTGGAATGCAAGGAGATCCAACCAGTCCATTCTGAAGGAGATCAGCCCTGGGGTTTCTTTGGAAGGAATGATGCTAAAGCTGAAACTCCAGTACTTTGGCCACCTCATGCGAAGAGTTGACTCATTAGAAAAGACTCTGATGCTGGGAAGGATTGGGGGCAGGAGTAGAAGGGGACAACAGAGGATGAGATGGCTGGATGGCATCACTGACTCGATGGATGTGAGTCTGAGTGAACTCCGGGAGCTGGTGATGGACAGGGAGGCCTGGGGTGCTGTGATTCATGGGGTCGCAAAGAGTCAGACATGACTGAATGACTGAACTGAACTGAATATTTAGTCATTTGGTACTCTTTCAGGCATTCTCATTTATCACTGTAATCTTACCAGTTACGTACTATTTTCATTTTTATTTTACAACTGAGTTAATATAGACATGGAGGACATATAAATTGAGGAAGATTATATTATCAGCAACTAAAGGAGCCAAGTTTTGACCAGTAGGTACAAAAATTCTTCAAAAAAGAAATAAAAATTGTATTCTAATGATTTACCAAAGTTATTAGATAAATTAAAGGTTTAAGCCATTCTTAGTCTTGTCCTTTAAATAATTAAAGGAAGCTATTTTCTATACCAATTCATGCAAATACACTTGTCCTGAATCCCACACACTCTTAATTGTTCTAGTCCTTTTAAGAAGAGCATTTTAAACACAAAGAGAAAAGACTTGACTTGATCATATTTTGTAGTATATGATACTTCTATCTAAAATTTAAAGTTCAGTTATATCATATTTGAAAATATGTGTGCTAAATTTTGTTATACTATATTCTTAAGTAGTGACTCCTTATGAAAATAGTCATTTTAATAATAATTAAAAGGATAATTTATCATATATATATCTATCCTATAGTATTAAATAGCATTTAATTCATCAAATATAAACTCACACATACACACAAACACATACACATCCTGTTTTTTCATTTTATATTATCAATGAATCCCAAACTAATAATAGTTAATATAATACATTTTTTAAAAAAATTCTGCCTACTATTAGCAACCAGCCAAGTGTATAGATCAAAAACAATTAATTCCTTTTTTTTCTCTCAAATTTTTTACTCCCTTAATTTGAGCAACAGCTTCTCTTTGGTTCCAAAACTCTAGAAAGTTGACGTAAATGGGACTTGGAGGAAAAAAAAAAAAAAATCAAAAGTCACTTCAAAGGTATCAACAGACTCCAGAAAGCAAGTAAGTTTCCTTTCATATGACTCAAAGTATATTTCTACACAGAAGTCATTGAATTTAAGAGAGCTTGCAAAGACTTTTTACCACTCAATGTTTTATCATGTGACATCTTGTGTTTCCAAAGAAAGCACTGCTAATATCTTTGCCACCCCATGAAGATATTCCAGAAAGATAAAATATTGGAAGTTGTTCTTTACATTCTTCTCTCTAAGCTTCTGTATATGCCATTATCAAGAGTTTCTCTAAATTAATGTCAAGATGGCCCTGATATACTAATCAGAAAAAAAGGTCCCTATTCCTACATGAACAAAGCCAAATGAACTATCTCAAATTACCATTTCTTAGCAACTTCTTGGTATACATACCTTTAGGACTTCGAAGGATGATAGTTTATTTTGTTCCTCTTATCTGTATTTCATTGTATATGTTCTTCTGTTCTCTCTCCCTATTTGTTTTGTTCCTTGCCCTTTAATCTTTGTCTTTTTTTTGGCTTGTATGTGTTTTGTTCTTTGCTCCTTCTTTCTCACGTCAAATTTATGTCATCTTGCAACATAATATGTTCAGGAATAAGAAGGAAAATAAATAATAAATGAATAAACAAGCAAAAAAGTCACTGAGGTAACCAACCATGAAGCAAAGTGGAGAAGCTTCATGCCTTTCCTTTCAGATCCACTGGAAATTTATTAAGAACCTGAAGGTCTGAATCTGTGTAATACTTTCATATGAGGTAGTGCATTTCTATCTTTGGCTTGGAAATAATCATAGTTAGACAGTTCTCAGAGCATCTAAAAAGATGACTAGAAGCATATGCTTTATCTTATTTTGAAATATTCACTGGAATATTTTTACACTGGCAATTCTTTGGCCCAATTATTAGAAAATAATTCAGTAGTGTTTAATTGCATTTCAGTTCAGTTCAGTTCAGTCACTCAGTCGTGTCCAACTCTTTGCGACCCCATGAATCGCAGCACCCCAGGCCTCCCTGTCCATCACCAGCTCCCGGAGTTCACTCAGACTCACATCCATCGAGTCAGTGATGCCATCCAGCCATCTCATCCTCTGTCATCCCCTTCTCCTCCTGCCCCCAATCCCTCCCAGCATCAGAGTCTTTTCCAATGAGTCAACTCTTCGCATGAGGTGGCCAAAGTACTGTAGTTTCAGCTTCAACATCATTCCTTCCAAAGAAATCCAAGGGCTGATCTCCTTCAGAATGGACTGGTTGGATCTCCTTGCAGTCCAAGGGACTCTCAAGAGTCTTCTCCAACACCACAGTTCAAAAGCATCAATTCTTCGGCACTCAGCCTTCTTCGCAGTCCAACTCTCACATCCATACATGACCACAGGAAAAACCATAGCCTTGACTAGATGGACCCTTTGTTGGCAAAGTAATGTCTCTGCTTTTGAATATGCTATCTAGGTTGGACATAACTTTCCTTCCAAGGAGTAAGCGTCTTTTAACTTCATGGCTGCAGTCACCATCTGCAGTGATTTTGGAGCCCAGAAAAATAAAGTCTGACACTGTTTCCACTGTTTCCCCATCTATTTCCCATGAAGTGATGGGACCAGATGCCATGATCTTAGTATCCTGAATGTTGAGCTTTAAGCCCACTTTTTCACTCTCCACTTTCACTTTCATGAAGAGGTTTTTTTAGTTCCTCTTCACTTTCTGCCTTAAGGGTGGTGTCATCTGCATATCTGAGATTATTGATATTTCTCCCAGCAATCTTGATTCCAGCTTGTGTTTCTTCCAGTCCAGCGTTTCTCATGATGTACTCTTAAATAAGCAGGGTGACAATATACAGCCTTGACGTATTCCTTTTCCTATTTGGAACCAGCCTGTTGTTCCATGTCCTGTTCTAACTGTTGCTTCCTGACCTGCATATAGGTTTCTCAGAGGCGGGTCAGGTGGTCTGGTATTCCCATCTCTTTCAGAATTTTCCACAGTTTCTTGTGATCCACACAGTCAAAGGCTTTGGCATAGTCAATACAGCAGAAATAGATGTTTTTATGGAACTCTCTTGCTTTTTCCATGATCCAGTGGATGTTGGCAATTTGATCTCTGGTTCCTCTGCCTTTTCTAAAACCAGCTTGAACATCAGGAAGTTCACGGTTCACGTATTGCTGAAGCCTGGCTTGGAGAATTTTGAGCATTACTTTACTAGTGTGTGAGATGAGTACAATTGTGCAGTAGTTTGAGCATTCTTTCACATTGCCTTTCTTTGGGATTGGAATGAAAACTGACCTTTTCCAGTCCTGTGGCCACTGCTGAGTTTTCCAAATTTGCTGGCATACTGAGTACAGTACTTTTATAGCATCATCTTTTAGGATTTGAAATAGCTCCACTGGAATTCCATCACCTCCACTAGCTTTGTTTGTAGTGATGCTTTCTAAGACCCACTTGACTTCACATTCCAGGGTGTCTGGCTCTAGGTCAGTGATCACTCCATCGTGATTATCTGGGTCATGAAGATCTTTTTTGTAAGGTTCTTCTATGTGTTCTTGCCATCTCTTCTTAATATCTTCTGTTTCTGTTAGGTCCATACCATTTCTGTCCTTTATCATGCCCATCTTTGCATGAAAAGTTCCCTTGGTATCTCTAATTTTCTTGAAGAGATCTCTAGTCTTTCCCATTCTGTTGTTTCCTCTCTTTCTTTGCACTGATCACTGAAGAAGGCTATCTTATCTCTTCTTGCTATTTTTTGGAACTCTGCATTCAGATGCTTATATCTTTCCTTTTCTCCTTTGTTTTTCATTTATCTTCATTTCACAGCTATTTGTAAGGCCTCCTCAGACAGCCATTTTGCTTTTTTGCATTTCTTTTCCATGGGGATAGTCTTGATCCCTGTCTCCTGTACAATGTCAAGAACCTCAGTGCATAGTTCATCAGGCACTCTATCTATCAGATGTAGGCCCTTAAATCTATTTCTCACTTACTCAAACCTAAAAAACTAATATGTTTAACACACAACCATTAAGAAAATATTTAGGGGAAATATTTTTAACCTTCCCTTTTCCAGAAGTCCTGCTCATGAAAAAACCAAAGGCCCGCATTGGTAAAATACAGTCTAAAAAAGATGGTAGTAAATATTTATCATTCACCAGAGGAGAAAGTTGAAATGTACCATGAATATAGCAATGTCTATCTTTGTGGGCATATGCTGTCTGTATTTTTAAAATATGATAAATATTTCTAAATGTACATCTTAAATAATGCCCAAGATAGTGTCTATGTATCTCCTAACTTAACATGGCTAAAGGGGAATTAGAAAGAAAAACTATCCAATATTTGGGTCTGCTAAAGGGCAAGACAGAGAGCAGAGATACTTTGTTTCACCAGAATCATTAAGAAGTCTCTGGATATGAAAACATAGTCCCAAAGACAAGTTAGGAGAATTGAGCTAAGTAGAATAAGGGAAACTAGGCTGAAGGAGAGAAGCCCAGTTTTAAGCAATCTTGCCAAAGGTGAAAGGGGGAACAGTAAGGAATACAGCACGGTGTAGGGTTGCTTTACAATAATCTACCAAGAAAACATAGCCGTGAAAAACTCCCAGTAGCAAACAGACAAAGGCTTTTTAGAATAAAATAATTTGCAAAGATGCAACATAAAATCCCTTCTCTTTGTTGTTCAATTGCTCAGTCACGTCTGACTCTGCGACCCCATGGATTGCAGCATGCCAGTCTTCCTTGTCCTTCACCATCTCTTGGAGTCTGCTCAAACTCATGTCCATTAAGTCGGTGATGCCATCTAATCATCTCATCCTCAGGAAGAATCTGACTTTGAAGGTCAACGGGATTTGATTACAGAATTTCCACAGGACTGGGGAAACAAAGACTCTTGGAAGGCACAAACAAAACCTTGTGTACACCAGGACTCAGGAGAATGGAGCAGTGACCCCGTAAGAGACTGAGCTAGACTTGCCTGTGAGTGTCTGGGAGTCTAAGGTGGAGGCGCAATTCAATAGTGGCCTGCTACGGGGTCAGGGGTACTGGCAGGAGTATTCCTGGGAGGTACAGCATATTGACATAAGTCCTCTTGGAGGATGTCATCATTAGGCCTAACACAGAAGCTATAGCTCTTGCATAGAGAATACAAGACTCCAGGACTGGCTGCCTCAGGCCAAACTATAAAGAGGGAGCACAGCCCCATCCATCAGCAGAAAATTGGATTAAAGATTTACTGAGCATGGCCCTGCCCACAGAGTAAGACCCAGCTTTCCCCACAGCCAGTCCCTCACATCAGAAAGCATGCACAAACCTCTTATCCTCCTCCATCAGAAGGCAGACAGAAAGAAAACCACAATCACAGAAAACTAACCAAAATGAGCACATGGATCACAGCCTGTATGAGCCATGCCAGGTAGGGCCACCCAACACAGACGAGTCACGGTGGAGAGTTCTGACGAAATGTGGTCCACTGGAGAAGGGAATGGCAAACCACATCAACATTCTTGCCTTGAGAACCTCGTGAACAGTATGAAAAGACAAAAAAGATTTGACACTGAAAGATGAACCCTCCGGGTTGGTAGGTGTCCAATATGCTACTGGAGAAGAATGGAGAAATAGCTCCAGAAAGAATGAAGAGGCTGAGCCAAAGCAGAAATGATGCCCAGCTGTGGATGTATCTGGTGGTGAAAGTAAAATCTGATGCTGTAAAATCCTTTCTATTGCCCTAAAATCTCAGTAAAGCCTATTATATGTAGAAATTATTTATCTGGGTGGTTTGTGGGAAATTAAGGGTAAGAAATTACCTGAGGTATGGGGACAGTTTAGTGTGATACAAACAAGGGAACAGAAATGAAAATAAGAGTTCAGTATAAGTAGGAACTCAGAGCCAGAAGGAATCACAGGCTGTAATCCCCTAGAAACCCACAGAAACTTAGAGAAAGTCTGTGTTGTATGCAGTCTGGGCATTCTTGGGTTTTGCTTAAATCTCAACCAACTGAGTGAACTCAGCTAACATCCAGTTAACAAAAAAACTAAAGAATTATCTTTTAAACAGATGGGGTATAAAGTTTAAAAGAAACCATGGAGATATAGTTTGAATGCCCACATGTTTTTGTTTTTTTTTTTATTCTATTTTTTAACTTTACAATATTGTATTGGCTTTGCCATATATCAACATGAATCTGCCACAGGTATACACGTGTCCACATGTTTTTAAAAGTTAGTGTTCCCTGAAGGGACAGAGTTAACTGGAAACCACTTGCTATCCTTTCCTAACCTCAAGCTCCAAAGAGAAAATTCAGCTGTTTCCAACTTGAATCAGAAAGGTTTTATTATGAATATGATTTGAAATATTTTCACAGGTCCTACAGCATTTAAACTTTTCATGAAAGTGGGAAATGTGAGCTCTGAGGACTGGAGTGTGAGTGCCTGATTTCCAAGGCAGTGCAATGCCTCAGGTTTGAGAGCCTGCTAGTTGTCAGGAACCTAGTGCTAACACATCACAGGTAATAAAGTAAATATTACATGTTGCCACAGAAAACTGGTATGTGTCCCCACAAAACATAAAGGTGTCCAAAGCATGACTTTTGCTGTAGCTGTCATTGCTACTTTACTTTATTAGGACTCCAAAGAACCAGGTCAATATTAGAAGATTGGATATCAGCCCATCATTACATTTTGTTGACAGCTTAGCTGTGCCAGAACTTGAATCTCAGTTCTTCACGTTTAGCAGACAGAATGGATTTCTGTTTTCAATAAGCTCTTGACAAAAAGAATCTATGAAGTTTATGGAAGTCTCTGCAATGTGAGGAGAAAAATATGAGAGTATCTGACAAACTGCAGACCCTCTGAACGTGTTCTACATGCTGGATTTCATTAAGCTTTCTGAATAAAGCAAGAATATGAAAGGTACACAATTTAGGAATACTGATGAAGAGTTACTCTCACTGCAAATTTTAATTTTTAGATAGCATTTATGTTTCCAACTTAATACTTTTCTTTAAGAACTATATAAGCTCTCAACCAAAGCATGTGTTATCAGTGAATGTATTGACCTTATTGCAGAGATGCACTAAAATTTCTATAACTGCACACTGACCATATCTCGATATACGGCTTTATGAGACTAAATGAGAGGCATCACACAGCTGTATATCTTTAGAAGCATTTTTATGTTTTACAACTGAGGATAAATGAATTATATGCTAACAAAGTTCTGATTTAATGTTGCATCCTGAAAATATTTTATTCACTATTTTCTCCTGTTTATATTGCTTAAGCTTTTAACTCCCAGACTTCTATACTTACAGAGACGTCTTATATCTCAAAACATTACACTTTAGATGTGAGAGGTAACAGAAATGTCTTCTGAATTACACTATGTCTGCTTATCATCATTAAACTGATTTACCCACGCAAGTTCCACTTGGGATAGGAAATAAAATATGGGTTCCATTTTGAATGACAGTCCTCAGAAGCACTGGCTCCTTCATTTTATTCCCTTTTGGAGAGTAAAACAGAATCACATTCATACTTTAAAAGAATATTTATAACATATTTTCCCCATTGACTTTTGCTCAAAATTTAATGTTTTCTAAAATAAGAGAGTGACAGTCAAAGTGATATTGTTCTCCAAATGGTTTGGGCTTCTTAAAATATATGATCATAAATCTGAAATTTTATAAGACTGTGTTAGTTGAAAGAAATTCTTAGAAATGGGATACAGACATAGCAAACTCTAAAGGATATGAAACATACAGTACCAATCTTAAACTGAGATTCTTCCTCACGTGGTTTCTGCTAAAGACCTCAAAGGGCAAGTACAAAGTAATAGGCAATAGTTCAAACCAGATTTGAGACACCATCTAAGCAAGACTTGTACAGGAGACATATTATTTTTCTTGGGCCAGCATAACAGAGTGCCACAAACTAGGAGATTTAAACAATAAATAGAAACAGTTTTTCACAATTCTGGAAGCAAGTTTCCAAGAACAAGGTGCTGGCAGGATTGGTTTCTTCTGAGCTCATTCTCCTCAACTTGTAACTGGTATATACAAAGAACTCTTAAATTTTAATAATAAAAAGACAAACAATGCATTTAGAAAAATAAACATGTAAAGTCACTTTAGAAAAGACCAAAGTACATATATATATAGGTATACAAAAAATATTAATACATGAGAGGATGTTCAACATTATTGGTTATCAGAGAAAAATGCTAATTAAAATCACAGTATAATACTAAATGGTTAAAATTAATTCTTAAAAATCAAAACTACTCTCCACCTGATCCACACATTACAATCCCAGCTATTTAACTGAAAGATACAAAACATATGTCCACACACAATTGCACAAAGCGTTTACAGCAATTTAGTTGCAACAACCAAAAAATTGAAATCCGTGAACGGAGGATTGGATATGCCCAATTCTATGGAACACTACTCAGCAATGGAAAACAACAACATGGAAAAATCTCAAAGACATCATTATGCTGAATAAAATGAGTCAGATTTTTTTTGAGTGTATTACATTTATGTAAAATCATAAAACTAGAGTATAGATTCAAAAAAACAATTGGGTGATTGTCTAGAGCACATGGCAGAGGACTAGATGGATTACAAAGATGCACGAGTTACCTCGGATTGTAACGAAAATGCTCCTCAGGTTGAGAATATGACATGAGGATGTGTATAAACTGATCAATTTGTATACTTTAAATATAAGATCAATTCTTGTTCTTCATGAGAGCTGTGGTCTGTAACATTGTTGCAAACACTGAGAGAATATGTAACTGTTGCTCCTAGGGAAATGCACACTCAGGTTCCTCTGAGTCTCTCTGTTTAACAACATTTTCGTCAATCAAAATGCCACTTGCATTAATACAAGTTAACTTGCCAACATTCTTGAAAATAAGCCTGTCTCATCAGCACTAAAAACCTACTCTCTCACATAACGTGCTTCCTGTGTAAAAGTTAGTGGGTACTCTTAAAAATTCTTTTGCAGTCTCTTGATCTGCAGAACTTACAAACAAAGTTAACATTTTTCACATGTGTTTAAATATCTAGCCCCAAGATGGAGACGCTCCTTCTCTTTGGTACCACATCAGCAAAGTGAAACTTAAATTTCATTTCCTTGTTAATGCTCCTTCTTTAGGCCAGAAACTCAGTTTCACCAGTCAGTCGGCAAACAACCAAGCCTACTTGAGGCTCTGTACTTACTTTCTTGTTCCTGAATCTATGCAAATAAGGTCAGATGTGAAACCCAAGTGAATTCATTGAACCCCAATACTTTCTGATTTCTGCTTGTGTTACCGCAGAACCAGTCCAAATCTGATCCTATCCTGTTTATAACAAGATACCAATTGTTTTATAGAGACCACAGAACAAACGCACAAACCACATAGCCCAAGCATGCTCAGAGAAGAAAATCTTGATTTCTAATATCCTGAACCAAAGTTTCGTCCCTGCCATGAAACCAACAGACTGGAAGGTGACCTGAACGTGACCAGAACCTGAATACCAGAACTCTTTCCTAAAGCGAAGGGTCCATTGTCCAGGAAGATCAGGTGCTGAAGCCCTTTTACCACAGCTTACCATAGATGGGAGCTTTCCTGGGGGCTCAGACGGTAAAGAATCTGCCTGCAATGCAGGAGACCTGGGTTGGATCCCTGGGTCTGGTGGATGCCTGGAAAAGGGCATGGCAACCCACTCCCATATTCTTGCCTGGAGAATTATATGGACAGAGAAGCCTGGCTGGCTACAGTGTATGGGGTCGCAAAGAGTCAAATTAACTGAAAGACATACTTTCTTCTCTTCTTGCTAACCAACCTCGCAAGAAAAACAGCTCTTTTCTCAAAAGCCAGTGCCATAGTCCTGGCTTCTATGCACGTCCTCCCATGAGGGATGTAACACTTGCCTCTTTCTAGAAAAGCTTGTACCCTTTCCCCTTACTGTGCAGTTCTCTGAACTCTTCAGAGTGGAAACTGCTGCTTCATGAAGTATTAAAATTTGTATCACCTAAGTTGTCTTCTTTAATCATTTAAACACATAATACCACCTTTTAAACGTGGGAGTCAGCCAGCACTAGTTAAGGAAGGGTTACCATTTCCTGACCTTTCAGTAATATAAACATACATTTCTTTGGCTTTTAGCTGCACCGTAATTCCCTCCATTGTGCTTTTTTAAAAAAATCAGTCATCATCTCATGAATCCACAAGTTTAGCCACTTCTCCATGTTTTCCATAGTTTCATCTATAAATGTTACTTTAGGACTTACCAGGGCAGCCTCACTCCCGGATTGGTAAAATTTCTCTTCCTTTTCTGGAGGTACCATATTGTTGATTCATTAACATTGAATTCAGAGGTAGAAGCACTAATACTCAAGCCTGAATGATGTTTATCTAAACCATACCCCCAAAGAAAGGCAATGTCAAAGAATGCTCAAACTACCGCACAATTGCACTCATCTCACACGCTAGTAAAGTAATGCTCAAAATTCTCCAAGCCAGCCTTCAGCAATACGTGAACTGTGAACTTCCAGATGTTTAAGTTGGTTTTAGAAAAGGCAGAGGAACCAGACGTCAAATTGCCAACATCCGCTGGATTATGGAAAAAGCAAGAGAGTTCCAGAAAAACATCTATTTCTGCTTTATTGACTATGCTAAAGCCTTCAACTGTGTGGATCACAATAAACTGTGGAAAATTCTGAAAGAGATGGGAATACCAGACCACTTGACCTGCCTCTTGACAAACCTGTATGCAGCTCAGGAAGCAACAGTTAGAACTGGACATGGAACAGATTGGTTCCAAATAGGAAAAGGAGTACGTCAAGGCCGTATAATGTCACCCTGCTTATTTAACTTATATGCAAAGTACATCATGAGAAATGCTGGGCTGGAGGAAGCACACGCTGGAATCAAAATTGCCAGGAGAAATATCAATAACCTCAGATATGCAGATGACACCACCATTATGGCAGAAAGTGAAGAGGAACTCAAAAGCCTCTTGATGAAAGTGAAAGAGGAGAGTGAAAAAGTTGGCTTAAAGCTCAACATTCAGAAAACTAAGATCTTGGCATCTGGTCCCATACTTCATGGGAAATAGATGGGGAAACGGTGGAAACAGTGTCAGACTTTATTTTTCTGGGCTCCAAAATCACTGTAGATGGTGATTGCAGCCATGAAATTAAAAGACGCTTACTCATTGGAAGGAAAGTTATGTCCAACCTAGACAGCATATTAAAAAGCAGAGACATTACTTTGCCAATAAAGGTCCATCTAGTCAAGGCTATTGTTTTTCCAGTGGTCATGTATGGATGTAAGAGTTGGACTATAAAGAAAGCTGAGGGCCGAAGAATTGATGTTTTTAAGTTGTGGTGTTGGAGAAGAGTCTTGAGAGTCCCTTGGACTGCAAGGATTTCCAACCAGTCCATCCTAAAGGAAATCAGTCCTGGGTGTTCATTGGAAGGACTGATGTTGAAGCTGAAACTCCAATACTATGGCCATCTGATGCAAAGAGCTGACCATTTGAAAAGACCCTGGTATTGAGAAAGATTGAAGGCGGGAGGAGAAGGGGATGACAGAGGATGAGATGGTTGGATGGCATCATCAGCTTAATGGACATGGATTTGGGTGGACTCTGGGAGTTGGTGATGGACAGGGAGGCCTGGTGCACTGCAGTTCATGGGGTCACAAAGAGTCAGACACAGCTAAGGGACTGAACTGAACTGAAACCACATCTCTTCTTCATTAGGCATATCATAGTCTTTTTATACTTATGAATACCAGTTGGCACTTCAGCACTAGGCTGGGGAGACTGTTTTAAATAGCAAAAGTGAAAGTGTCAGTCACTTGAGTCGTGTCCAACTCTTTGCAACTCATGGACTGTAGCTCACCAGGCTCTTCTGTCCATAGGATTCTCCAGGCAAGGATACTGTAGTGGTTGCCATTCCCTCCTCTGGGGGATCTTCCCTACCCAGGGATCTAACCCAGGTCTCTTGCTTTGCAGGCAGATTCTTTACTGTCTGAGCCATCAGGGAAGCCAAATCACCAACAAAAAGCACAGAAAGAACATGAACAGTGTCCCACTGTCTGCACCACCAAAAGGGCACTTGTTTAAATCTGAGAAGTGAAATGGGAAGGCAGGGCAAATTTTTAATGTTTTGCTATTCTGCACATGTAAAGAATCTGTCTGCAATACAAGAGACCAGGGTTTAATCCCTGGGTTGGGAATATCCCCTGGAGAAGGAAATGGCAACCCGCTCCAGTATTCTTGCCTGGAAAATCCCATGGACAGAGGAGCCTCATGGCCTATAGCCCATGGGGTCGCGAGGAGTCGTACTGGACTGAACAAGTAAGCACACACACGTCTGTGAAGGACTGAGAAAGAACCATGAGTATTGATTTCAGGGTTACAAATAAATTTCAGCAAGCAGGCTTATGCACAAATATGAGATGTGCACATTAGAATCAACTGTGTGCAATTCGCTGGACTTCAATCATACTTTAAAAATCTGTGATGAGGAGTGTTGGTGCATGTTCAACTGAATGAATGAGGGAATTTGATTAACTCTGCAGAACAGAGCCTTCAGTTCTGCAGGTGTACAACAGCCAGTCTGAGGCTTTTGGGAAATATGTTGTCCTCTCTGCCAATTTCTTTTATACCGTTCCCGGGACAAAACCCGGAACACAAGAAACTGATTGTAGTACACACTGCCAGCTTTGTGACATTGACACTTTACCATAGCCACATTCACCTTTCAGGAACAAAGCATACAGAAAAAATAGAGATGCTCTCATGTGGTTCTCCATCCAGACAGTTCCTACAGGTGTTCCCTAGTCCTGAAAAGAGGGAACCAGAACATTTTCTCCACAGATGTTTTTACAGGTCTACTCATTCCCAAGTTTCTAACTGCCCCTGTGAACTGAAAGAAGTCTGCACATTTTTCTTCTGGTTTAAATGAGCACATTAGGGTGTCACTGGAAAGACTCTGGGGCAGGGACTTTAGAGACTAGAGCTCAGCCAGTTCTGTCCTTGAGATTTCCCAGGCAAGAATACTGGAGTGGGTTGCCATTTCCTTCTCCAGGGCATCTTCCCCAATCAGGGACTGATGGGGAAGAAGTGAAGGATTGAACCCAGGTCTCCTGCATTTATGATAGACTCTTTACCATCTGAGCCACCACACGCCAACCAGTAACTTAAAAAAAAAATCTTGGGTCTCCAAACAAACAACCAATATTTTCATTATTTCTTGAATGTGTCAATGGCCTTTTACTGTTGCTAAGCTACTCATTTTAACATTCTTTCTCTACATTTCATTTTAAATTATTCATCACTTTTATTCAAGATCATATTTTTCTAAATATAAAATCATTTATCTGTGATTAGTTGTTTCAACCTAACAGTTGCTTCAGTTGCTTAGCTGTTTTAATGTATTTAAAATACTTCAGCTTTTACGCCTGAAGATTTTCAATTCAGAAAAAAATAACTATACACCTCACAAATAGGCAGGGTATTGAATACACATTTTTATAACCTTGAATGTCTTAGCTTCTGTGCTATCCTTTTGACATTATTTTCTCTGTTTCTGCCTCTCTGAGCATGTGTATTTCAGCCTATCATTCTCCATTCCTATCATTCTCATTTTCTTGTCTGATTACTGTCATTCTGTGTCATTCTTCATCTTTGCAGGTCTTTTTCTTAAGCTGTCTTTCAGTTTTTGTCATTTCCTGTAGTTGATTCTTTTCCTTCCATTTTCTATTTTTCATTCTGCTGTCATGGAGGATGGCATAGTGCAGAGCCTAAGACTTTGGTTTCTAGACACTTTCTGAGGTCTAGAAAGTACTGACTGTGCTACTTATTACCTATAACAGGTTGGAGAAGACAATGGCACCCCACTCCAGTACTCTTGCCTGGAAAATCCCTGGAAAATCCCATGGGCGGAGGAGCCTGGTGGGCTGTAGTCCACGGGGTCACTAAGAGTCAGACACGACTGAGCAACTTCACTTTCACTTTTCACTTTCGTGCATTGGAGAAGAAATGGCAACCCACTCCAGTGCTCTTGCCTGGAGAATCCCAGGGATGGGGGAGCCTGGTGGGCTGCCGTCTATGGGGTCGCAGAGAGTCGAACATGACTGAGGCGACTTAGCAGCAGCAGCTATAATAGGTAAACAACCTAAAGTTTCTGGGATTCAGTTTTCTCATCTGTGAAATGGAGATAATGATAGCATCCTCACAGTTTCTGTTAGTTTTATTAGACCCTATTATCTTGGAAAATAATTTTTGAAAATACTATAGCATAGTAATCACTACCTCTATTTGGTAAATATATTAAATAGCAAGTATAATTTATTACCAAAAAAATTACCCCGACATGGAGACAGTGATATTGAATTAAGCGGGAACAATGACAAAAACAGGCTATATGGATGAGAGGTGGTGAAAAGGAAAGATTTGGTGCAGGGCAATGTCAGTGACTAGGGATGAAAACATCTTTACATAGAACTGGGGACTTTATGTCTTTCTGTTATACTTTTACAAGAAATGGTAAGAAACCAGGAAGCTTTTGAGAAGATTTAGAGGTACATAATTGAGGAGATATGGGAAAGGAGCATGCTAGGGGTGAAAATAGGAAAAAGGGGCTTTAACAACTCAGACAATGAAGGATAAAGTTGTTAGGATAGGAAGAAAGGAAAGATGAAGTTAGCATTGGTCCCATCAGGCTCAGCATGGGGCCCAATGGGATAATATTTTGAATAAGGCAGAGGCAGTGCCAAGCTCATTTTGACAATACTATGGGGTCTTCTCACTGATACCAGTATTAGTCTCAGTATTTAGTCTATTGAACTGAATGATAACTTCCATTATCACACACACTAACTGGAGGCTAGGATTTCAACATATCATTTTTGGAATATAGATTTAAGGGCTTAGATCTGATAGATAGAATGCCTGACGAACTATGGAATGAGGTTCCTGACATTGTACAGGAGACAGGGATCAAGACCATCCCTGTGGAAAAGAAATGCAAAAAAGCAAAATGGCTCTCTGGGGAGGCCTTACAAATAGCTGTGAAAAGAAGAGAAATGAAAAGCAAAGGAGCAAAGGAAAGATATAAGCATCTGAATGCAGAGTTCCAGAGAATAGCAAGAAGAGATAAGATAGCCTTCTTTAGCAATCAATGCAAAGAAATAGAGGAAAACAACAGAATGGGAAAGACTAGAGATCTCTTCAAGAAAATTAGAGATACCAAGGGAAAATTTCATGCAAAGATGGGCACGATAAAGGACAGAAATGGTATGGACCTAACAGAAACAGAAGATATTAAGAAGAGATGGCAAGAATACACAGAAGTACTATACAGAAAAGATCTTCACGACCCAGATAATCACAATGGTGTGATCACTCACCTAGAGCCAGACATCCTGGAATGTGAAGTCAAGTGGGCTTTAGAAAGCATCACTACGAACAAAGCTAGTGGAGGTGATGGAATTCCAGTAGAGCTATTTTAAATCCTGAAAGATGATGCTGTGAAAGTGCTGCACTCAATATGCCAGCAAATTTGGAAAACTCAGCAGTGGCCACAGGACAGGAAAAGGTCAGTTTTCATTCCAATCCCAAAGAAAGGCAATGCCAAAGAATGCTCAAACTACCACACAATTGTACTCATCTCACACGCTAGAAAGTAATGCTTAAAATTCTCCAAGCCAAGCTTCGGCAATATGTGAAAAATGAACTTCCTGATGTTCAAGCTGGTTTTAGAAAAGGCCGAGGAAGCAGAGATCAAATTGCCAACATCCGCTGGATCATGGAAAAAGCAAGAGAGTTCCTGAAAAACATCTATTTCTGTTTTATTGACTATGCCAAAGCTTTTGACTGTGTGGATCACAATCACCTGTGGAAAATTCTGAAAGAGATGGGAATACCAGACCACCTGATCTGCCTCTTGAGAAATTTGTATGCAGGTCAGGAAGCAACAGTTAGAACTGGACGTGGAACAACAGACTGGTTCCAAAGATGAAAAGGAGTACGTCAAGGCTGTATATTGTCACCCTGCTTATTTAACTTATATGCAGAGTACATCATGAGAAATGCTGGACTGGAAGAAACACAAGCTGGAATCAAGATTGCCAGGAGAAATATCAATAACCTCAGATATGCACATGACATCACCCTTATGGCAGAAAGTGAAGAGGAACTAAAAAGCCTCTTGATGAAAGTGAAAGAGGAGAGTGAAAAAGTTGGCTTAAAGCTCAACATTCAGAAAACAAAGATCATGGCATCTGGTCCCATCACTTCATGAGAAATAGATGGGGAAACAGTGGAAACAGTGTCAGACTTTATTTTTTGGGCTCCAAAATCACTGTAGATGGTGACTGCAGCCATGAAATTAAAAGACTCTTACTCCTTGGAAGGAAAGTTATGTCCAACCTAGACAGCATATTCAAAAGCAGAGACATTACTTTTCCAACAAAGGTCCAGCTAGTCAAGGCTATAGTTTTTCCTGTGGTCATGTATGGATGTAAGAGTTGGACTGTGAAGAAGGCTGAGTGCTGAAGAATTGAAGCCTTTGAACTGTGGGGTTGGAGAAGACTCTTGAGAGTTTCTTGGACTGCAAGGAGATCCAACCAGTCCATTCTGAAGGAGATCAGCCCTGGGATTTCTTTGGAAGGGATGATGCTAAAGCTGAAACTCCAGTACTTTGGCCACCTCATGCGAAGAGTTGACTCATTAAAAAGACTCTGATGCTGGGTGGGATTGGTGGTAGGAGGAGAAGGGGCGACAGAGGATGAGATGGTTTGATGGCATCACTGACTCGATGCACCTGAGTCTGGGTGAACTCCAGAAGTTGGTGATGGACAGGGAGGCCTGGTGTGCTGCGATTCATGGAGTCGCAAAAATTGGAAATGACTGAGTGACTGAACTGAACTGAACTGATTCAGCCCATGCATACCTGCATGCTAAGTCGCTTCATTCGTGTCTGACTCTTTGCAATGCTATGGACTGTAGTCCCCCAGGCTCTCTATCCCTGGGATTCTCCAGGCAAGAATACTGGCATGGACTGCCATGCCCGCCTCCAGGGAATCTTCCCAACCCAGGAATCGAACCTGTGTCTCTTAGGTCTCCTGCATTGGCAGGCAGGTTCTTTACCATGAGTTTCACCTTGAGAGCCCATCAGTTCAGTTCAGTCCAGTTCAGTCACTCAGTCATGTCCGACTCTTTGCAACCCCATGAACCGCAGCACGCCAGGCCTCCCTCTCCATCACCAACTCCCGGAGTTCACTCAAACTCATGTCCATCGAGTCAGTGATGCCATCCAGCCATCTCATCCTCTGTCGTCCCCTTCTCCTCCTGCCCCCAATCCCTCCCAGCATCAGAGTCTTTTCCAGTGAGTCAACTCTTTGCATGAGGTAGCCAAAGTACTGGAGTTTCAGCTTTAGCATCATTCCTTCCAAAGAAATCCCAGGGCTGATCTCCTTCAGAATGGACTGGTTGGATCTCCTTGCAGTCCAAGAAACTCTCAAGAGTCTTCTCCAACACCACAGTTCAAAAGCATCAATTCTTTGGCGCTCAGCCTTCTTCACAGTCCAACTCTCACATCCATACATGACCACAGGAAAAACCATAGCCTTGACTAGACGGACCTTTGTTGGAAAAGTAATGTCTCTGCTTTTGAATATGCTATCTAGATTGGACATAACTTTCCTTCCAAGGAGTAAGCGTCTTTTAATTTCATAGCTGCAGTCACCATCTACAGTGATTTTGGAGCCTCCAAAAATAAAGTCTGACACTGTTTCCACTGTTTCCCCATCTATTTCTCATGAAGTGATGGGACCAGATGCCAAGATCTTCGTTTTCTGAATGTTGATCTTTAAGCCAACTTTTTCACTCTCCTCTTTCACTTTCATCACGAGGCTTTTTAGTTCTTCTTCACTTTCTGCCACAAGGGTGGTGTCATCTGCATATCTGAGGTTATTGATATTTCTCCTGGCAATCTTGATTCCAGCTTGTGTTTCTTCCAGTCCAACGTTTCTCATGATGTACTCTGCATATAAGTTAAATAAGCAGGGTGACAATATACAGCCTTGACGTACTCCTTTTCATCTTTGGAACCAGTCTGTTGTTCCACGTCCAGTTCTAACTGTTGCTTCCTGACCTGCATACAAATTTCTCAAGAGGCAGATCAGGTGGTCTGGTATTCCCATCTCTTTCAGAATTTTCCAAAATTTACTGTGATCCACACAGTCAAAAGCTTTGGCATAGTCAATAAAGCAGAAATAGATGTTTTTCTGGAACTCTCTTGCTTTTTCCATGATCCAGCGGATGTTGGCAATTTGATCTCTGCTTCCTCTGCCTTTTCTAAAACTAGCTTGAACATCAGGAAGTTCACGGTTCACATATTGCTGAAGCCTGAGAGCCCATATTTGACTCTAAATATGATTCTTTTCCCGCTATGTCATATCACCAGTCATATGGTGATGAGGGACAGAGAATTACATGCAAAGAGAACAGCAAGTGCAAATCACTTGAACTTGGAAAGAAAGCATGAAACCATGCTTTCTGCAACTGGAGAAGAGAGACTGAAAACAGCAGTATCGTGTGAGATTGCCCGGGGCAGAGGACATAGGGCAGTGAGAGTCAGAGTAAGGAGTTTGCAATGGGAAGTCACCCACCTGGTTCGAGAAGGAAAAAGAAATGATTTTATTTGTATTTTTAAAAGATCACTCCAAGTGTTAGGTCTTGAATGGGCTGCAGTAGTAGGGTATCAGATCAGATCAGATGAGATCAGTCGCTCGGTTGTGTCTGACTCTTTCCGACCCCATGAATCGCAGCACGCCAGGCCACCCTATCCATCACCAACTCCCGGAGTTCACTCAAACTCATGTCCATCGAGTCAGTGATGCCATCCAGCCATCTCATCCTCTGTCGTCCCCTTCTCCTCCTGCCCCCAATCCCTCCCAGTATCAGAGTCTTTTCCAATGAATCAACTCTTCGCATGAGGCGGCCAAAGTACTGGGGTTTCAGCTTTAGCATCATTCCTTCCAAAGAAATCCCAGGGCTGATCTCCTTCAGAATGGACTGGTTGGATCTCCTTGCAGTCCAAGGGACTCTTAAGAGTCTTCTCCAACACCACAGTTCAAAAGCATCAATTCTTCAGCACTCAGCCTTCTTCACAGTCCAACTCTCACATCCATACATGACCACTGGAAAAACCATAGCCTTGACTAGACGGACCTTTGTTGGCAAAGTAATGTCTCTGCTTTTGAATATGCTATCTAGGTTGGTCATGACTTTCCTTCCAAGGAGTAAGCGTCTTTTAATTTCATGGCTACAGTCACCATCTGTAGTGATTTTGGAGCCAAAAAAAAATAAAGTCTGACACTGTTTCCACTGTTTCCCCATCTATTTCCCATGAAGTGGTGGAAACAGATGCCATAATCTTCGTTTTCTGAATGTTGAGCTTTAAGCCAACTTTTTCACTCTCCACAATCACTTTCATTAAGTGGCTTTTTATTTCCTCTTCACTTTCTGCCATAATGATGGTGTCATCTGCATATCTGAGGTTATTGATATTTCTCAAATGTATATAAAGAACAAACTTATAAAACAAAAGACCCTATAAATAATCAAAAGAAGACATGATAAACAAAATTAAGCAGAAGATTAGGAAAAATATTGACATCATATATAACACACAGAGTTACTATACTGTATGTATGAAAGCTGTAAAATCAATATGAGCCAGATGAACAATCTAATGGAAATAATCAAGGACTGAAAATGAACAATTCACAGATAAAATATACTTATTGTCAATTATGTATGAAAACAGGTTGAAGTTTACTAGAATTTGAGAAAACAGAAGCAATGAATTGAAAAATTTCATCAAACATTTTTTAAAGTTTTATAATTATATAATTATATGTTTACTTGTATTAATAAGGCTGAAATGAAATAGATATTACCAAGCACTACTGTTGGGAATGTGACTAGATATAAGCACTTCAAAATTGAAAATTCATTTGTTCTGTACCTACGTACAGAATATATTCCCAAAGAGGCATGTACATTGATGTTCCTTATACTGTTATTATTTTATATAGTATATATGTTACATACATTAAAACATATTCAAACAATAGTGTGTACTTTCTATAGGTACATAGACATAGAAATACATAGAAAAATATATCAAAATAAAAAAACTAAATTGATTATAATAGTTATCTCTAGTTGAGAGGCTGAACTTTTAAAATTGGTATATCAATGGAGAATTTAACCATATTTTATTGTTTCAGTCTTTTTAGAACAAGAAAATGCATTCCTCATAGACACAATACAATATGATAGTTAGAAGTACAGACTCTGGACCCAGATTGCTTGCTTTAAATTCCAACTCCACTATTTACATATGTGTTAACCTTTTTGCCCCTTTGCTTTTCATTTGTAAAATGGATATAAAGATTGAGCCTAATTATATCTCATTTTGGATATATTTGATGATTGAGTTAAAATGTCATGTGTGTGTATATATATATATATGTGTGTGTGTATATATACATCTGTGCATGCGTGGTTATATGTGTATGTATACATATGTATGTGTGTCTGTGTATAAAGAGTTCAGTACCAGCCCTAATACATATTAATGTAATTCCCATAATTTGTGTAATTTTAAATATTTTAAAAGTTCATATGAACCCAAGAAAAGATTACTGCCAATTGTTGGAAAAACATGCAGAACAATAAGTACAACCTACATTTTTTTCATATATTTCAGAAGAGTTACCTTTTATTGTTTGAATGGTAAGAGAAACTTTAACATATGGGAGACTTTAAATCTCAGATTTAGATAAGTGTATGTGAGAAAACATGCATCAGTGAAGAAAATTTCTCTGGTTGGATTAAGGAGTTCACCTAAGGATGCTGTGAGGAAAGAGCATGAAGCATGAAAGGCTTTGGGTTTGGTGCTCAGAGGTTTAAACTTTATCTCTGTAGCAAAGAAGAGTCCCTGATGCTTTTTGAGCAGAGGAATGATATGGTATGTTAGCAGTTTTAGGTTGACTTTTCTATTCTTAGTATATAGGATTGACCAAAGCAAGCATTGCCTGTCATGGCTATAGCAACAGTTTGTATGGTAATAGGGACATAAACTAAAATGATTAGAAAAGGAAAGAAAAGTAAGATAGTAAGATTCTTAACAATACCTGAGAATCCCTTGCTTTCCAGCAATATGTCACCTTACACCCAATTAGTTGCCAGATTTATAAAATAAAAACATAGGAAACCCAGTTAAATTTGGACTTCAGATAAATAGCAAATAATTATTTAATGTAAGTATCTCCTTAATTTTGCCTTTATTGTTTCACTGAAATTCAAATTTAACTGGATAGCCTACACTTTTATCTAGCACTCTAACCCCAATAAGCATATTTTATCTTTATAGTCATTGTAGACATTAGTTTAACTCTTTTGACTTTTCCTTCAATGACATGAAAAGACAAGTATTTACATGGCAATCACAACTTCTCTTTCAATGGGACTGTGGATACATTTTCTAGTGGAAACCCTCCATGTTTAAGGCAGCAGAGCCCGAAGTCATGGGAACTGAACACAAAAAGCATGTGAGTAGGTTATTAATGATAGGAGATGGCCCCATTCCCACACCACACCACATCACATCCAGTCACTGGATCTGAGCATATGGTTCTTCTTTTCAACTGTATCCCAACACTGCACTTTGTTATCACCCAGCCGGGACTGTTACTGGTGTCTTTAATAGGTTATTCTTCCCCATTAAATCATTCATCCTTTACAATGGCTGATTTGGTACATAATAAAACCAGATAAAACCAGTAAATCTTCTATGTTAAGCCATTTATCATTACTTTTGGGCTTCCTAGTGGCTCAGATGGTAAAGAGTCTGCCTGCAATGTGGGAGACCCAGGTTCAATCCCTGAGTTGGGAAGATCCCCTGGAGAGGGAAATGGCAATCCACTCCAGCATTCTTGCCTGGAAAATCCCATGGACAGAGGTGCCTGCCAGGCTACAGTACATGGAGTTGCACGGAGTCAGACGCAACTGAGTAGCTAATACTTTCACTACTTTCACTTTCATCATTACTTTGCTATAAAAATATTACTTAGCCAAACACAGCAGTACACACAGCATTTGGAAAGTCTATAAATGGTGGTGCTAGTAGAAGCTAGCACAAGGATAAAGCAAATCCATTTTCAGACTGTTATTCCAAAAAGGACAAATCATTGTCTCTTTCAAAATAGAAATGCTCAAAAGTAATCAACTTGACATCTGGAGACTGGCTGGTCTCCTCAGGAAATTATGGCATATCAGGAACTCAGCATTAGCTTCCACCATTGGCAAATTAGTCATTTATTAGTTATTATAGCAGACTTGATAAGTGGATGTGTATTTTATTTACCTACAGCTCTCCCCACTTCCTATCATCACAGAACTTTGGTTAATGAACCCATTGAGCAAGCACAAAGATTGCTAAGGAAAGAGATTGCTTGACATTTGCTGAATGAGTCATCTTGTCTACCTGAATAATGTGAGCCTCCATTGAGGAGAAGTCCTCTGGAGAGCATCTCTATGCAATAGCACTATCTTTACACTCTGAGAGTTTCATCCATGTATCTCTTCTCCATACTTGTTTTGGCAAAAATTCTCTGACCAGTCAGCCAAATTAACCTTTACCCCAAAACAAGTATAAACCCATACTTCAGGTCATTGTGCCTTCAACACAAACTGAACATACAGATAGATATTCAGTCCATAGGAGTATTTCCATTCTTCCTATATCCAAGTATTTCTTGGCCATCTGAGTGGGATAATGACAAACAGAGTTCTGATAATATGGATTATCATTCATTACAGGTTTCATTCAATCAACCAAAAAGACAATAAGATTCACTATAAGTTCTTTCACCTAAAACCTTTCATCAAAGTCAGTGATACTCAAAACTGCCAAAAAAATTCTATGAAGAGTGAACCTATATAATTAAGCTCAGCCCAGTCCAATATTATGCTCTTTTCTGTTTGGTTACATAACTGTACTATCCTTTCTCTACATATACTCTTGGAATTCACTGATATAAACATGAAATTCTACAACTATTTAGGTTTGAAAATTATCTTCCCCTGTGTGTGCTCAGTCATGTCCAGCTCTTTGCCAACCCCTGAAGAAGCCATGCTCCTCTGTCCATGGAATTTTCCAGGCAAGAATACTGGGATGGGTTGCCATTTCCTACTCCAGGGTATCTCCCTGACCCAGTGATTGCACCTGTGTCTCTTGTATCTCCTGCATTAGCAGGCAGATTCTTAACCACTGCCCCACCAGGGAAGGCCTTATCTTCCCCTAGATCATTCATTAGGCTGCTGCTGCTGCTGCTGCTGCTAAGTTGCTTCAGTCGTGTCCGACTATGTGCAACCCCATAGACGGCAGCCCACCAGGCTCCCCCGTCCCTGGGATTCTCCAGGCAAGAACACTGGAGTGGGTTGCCATTTCCTTCTCCAGTGCAGGAAAGTGAAAAGTGAAAGTGAAGTCGCTCACTCGTGTCCGACTCCTAGCGACCCCACGGACTGCAGCCTACCAGGCTCCTCCATCCATGGGATTTTCCAGGCAAGAGTACTGGAGTGGGTTGCCATTGCCTTCTCCAATAATTGGCTATAGTTCAATACAAAATAAAAAGCTTAAAAAATAGTCTTAACTATCTCTGCCTCTTGGTTACTATACTTTTTATAACTTTACAATCAAATACTTTTAGTATTTCATTTTGAGAAGCAGTTAACTTTTTCAATCTTACAAGGCATTCGAACTCTGAACTTTCCCTATTACCTTTGATCTCTTCTTTGATCTCTACCAGTTAATTCTTGCTTGAGTTAATCTGTTTCTTGTAACACCTGGCAAAATGTCACCAGTAGTAGCCAGCACACACTGTCACCCACTCTCAGACTGCCACCTAAAAGGATTTTGAGTTATGACAAGTGGCAATTTTATAAAATGTCTTGCCATAGCATGAGAACTCTACAGTCCTCTGGCTACTATTCATTTTTCATTTATGCTTATCACCTCTTTGCTAAATAAACTTCACTTATTTTAGTTCTATTGTTATGGCAGCACCCAAATTATGGCAGCAATTTCTGAATTTACTCAGGGTTTAGTCAGAAAAATTAATTACTTCAGACATTTCAAGTAGGAAGGAAATTAACAGAGATGTGACAGTTTAAAAAATGACCACAACTTCTTTGACATTCTTCCCACTGAGAGAGGGGTCCACTCTCCTTTCACATGAACCTGAATTAGCTTGTATCTCCTTCAACTACAGATAGCATAACACGTGGCCTCCATATAACCTCCAAGTCAAGATCATAATAATCTGTAAAGTTGATGGCCAGTTCACTTGGGTTAGTCCCTGTGAGCGAAGCCAGATGCCATGTAAGAAAACTAACTGTACCAAGAGTACTGTGTTGGACAGGCCAGTTGACAAGCCATCAAATCAACTGCAGGCCATCAAATCAGCCTTATCAGAATCTAATGTATTTGAATTTCCTCATCAAACTGCAGCCATATGAGTCCCCAAGCAAAAACTTTCCAGACATATGGCCCCAAATATGTGATATACAAAACTATGAGAAAAGTAAAATGTTTTCTAAAAGCTTCCATGCTTAGGGATAATTTTTACTCAGAAGTAGTAACCAGAAAAGTTAGAATTAGGCATTTATGAAATTTCTGGAAAGGATTTCTAATTCTACACCTGAAAAACTAATTCCCACAGAGATTTCTCTCCCACCACTAGGAAACTACAAGACCCGATAACATACATGAAACTTCTGTTTGCAGGCATTGCAAAATAGGCAATAAAGTAATGTAATCCCTGTGAAAAGGGTAACTTATGAGGTGGGCTCTATGATTACCTAAGATGACCTCATGGTAGCAGTTTTCAGGCTATAACTTGGCTTATGGAATTTTATGTCTCCCCTGGCAACTTGTAAAAGTTATACTTGTTCCTTAATATCACTTAAGCATAATATTGCCAATCGTTTCTCATTTTATTGTTGTGGTTATGCAGTGTTATCTCAGTGTAGCTTTAAATTTCTTTTTCCCAAAGACTATCTTGAGCGTTTCAAAATATTCAGTGAAATATTAAGCAACGATTAAAATATTAAAAACAATAATACCTCCCCTTTTTAGCATAAAAGAGTCTGAATTCTAACTCAAGGAAGGTGGTTCTTTGGAACAACTCTAGTCCACCATCTTCCTGATCTGCTGGCTTTCCAAATAAAGTCACTATTCTTTGTCCCAACAAGTCATCTCTCAATATATTGGCCTGTTATGTGGCAAGCAATATGAGCTTGGACTCAGTAACACTTTGTCTAGAATGCAGATTCAAAACTCAGTTTTCTTCTCTGCACCATGTAATTTACTCCTATGGATTGATGTTTTTCATAACATCTTCTGTATTTTTTTTTCATTTTTTGTGATTTTGGCATAGACAAAAATTCTTACCTTCTATTCTTTCCCAGCTAGAATAATGTAGATGTATATTTCAATACATAGTTTCTCATCTTTCAAAGTTACCCACACAAGCCACAGAAATTCTTAAAAAATTTAAAACCTGTGTGTCTGTGCATGTTTAATAGCCATAGCTTCCAATCAAACCTCTTTAGGTCTAAGTTTTTACTCATTGAGAGAAGAGAAAAATTGCCTGAGGAATTCAGTCCTATGAAGCATTCTATTACAATTTACTATTTTAATAGTGGCACATGCAGAAAATTGAGGATAATGCAAGCTAAATTATTCCCCACTTTTAAATATGAATTGTGACAAAGTTCAATGACAGCTTTCATGAAAAGAAATAATAAATTTCATCATATTACAGTAGAGACTCCTACCTTAGACATTTTCCATTCAAGAGATGATAAACCTTGATACCTTCACAAATGTGGAAATGTGACTACAGGCTGGCAGCTTTTGTTCAAATGGTATTTCCAAGCAAAATTATATTTATATATCTATATATCCATTTCAACTTAACTGCCATTTTAACCTATACAAAACTTGTTTTGAGCTACTTTTTCATGAAGTATAAAGTTCTTGGGACCTGAAGTCACTTATTAAAGGAGTGACAATGAGTTGAAGCCCAAAAATGACCCTAGACCCAGTTGACTAAGTACTTCCCTCATGATAGGCTCCAGTATATCAGTACATAGAGTTCAAGTGTGTTTTTTCCAAATAATAAGTTTTTACATTGCACAAACATTTATGGTTATGGGATAATTACTGAAATCTCACATGTTAAATCCACAAATGGCAAAGGGCTATTTGAAAGAGTGATTCAAGCTTCTATAATTTATGTGATTTGTGCTATAATTATGTGATTATAAAAAATCACAAAAAAAGAAATCACAAGTAAATCAAATTGCTGAAACAATATTTAAGAACTAAGAAGTAAATTCCTTTCCCAATCAAAAAGAATTGGAAAATATTAGTGAAGAGGAAAATCTATATTTTATCTTCTTTCTTGGTTCCCAGGACCATCAAGAATTATGTCCTACTGTATAAAACTTTAAAAACTTTAAGGAACAAACCTGAATATTTTAAAATGCTTTAAGGAACAAACCTGAATATCTTCTCCAACTTCTGAACTAATCTACTGCTTTGAGATTTTTAGGAAAGAGAATTGAGACATGAACTTTTCAGAAATTAACCCAATTTGACACACAAAGATGAGCCATCAGATTTTGTAATTCTTGTTCAACAAAGAAGAAGCCGGCTATAAGATGTGATCTGCATGTAGCTTCATCCAGATTGACTCTAATGGTAATGACACTCTCCCATGGTAAACACCGTTCTAAGCTGCCTCGTCTGTCATTGTTAACGCTTCTATCAGACACTTTGTCATAGAAAAAACACTTATTGAGCTTCTAGCTCACACAAATACTGTTGGAACCTAGAAAATGGTTTCACAGTTAAATATAGTATTTCAAAGGGAAAAAGGCATTCATAAGAAATAAAAACTCTTTCCCATCCCACCTCCATCTCTTTGTGCATCAATTCTGTGAAGTTTGGCTAAGGCAGTTCTGGTATTCTTGCCTAATGGCTCTAAGTAAAGTTCTCCCATACTTTCGTCCAAAACTTGGCTTCTTAAATGAAGCCTTATATAATACAGGAATAATGGAGGCTTTTGAAAGTAATTTGGGATTTAGGTTAAGAAAGAGCAAAATAAAGATTTGAAAATTACATACTCCTCATATATATTTTTAGCTTCAATTTTCTGGTCATGAACCTTTATTTTGCTTTTAAAAGAAAAGCACATGTTGAGGATACATATATATACATATATATATAATATGTATATATATATATGGAGAACTGAGTTTTGTGTGGCCTCCTACTACAGTTTGAAATATAGTCTTTAGTGCAGAACTCAATGCATAAAATAATTGCACTCAAAAAACATTATATTAATTTCATCCCCAAAATCACTGCCTATCCTTACATCTCATTTTATTTAAATAAAGGATGAATGAAAATTCCTGACCACCATATTTCAGTTTGAAAAAGAATGGTGAGTGACTGCTGTATGAAATAATTCAACTCCCCAAGTTACAAACATATCATTAAGTAGTGGTTTATATATGAAACAGTCAAATTTGCTATCCTGTTACTGAAAAGTTTGGCTATTCCCAACCCCATGTGAAAATTCAAATCACTGGAAAAGTCCTCAAAATTGTAGATTTCATGGTTCAAACTCAAACATCTTACGAATATCCCAGAATGAGGTATTATCATTTGTGTTACCCTATAATGCTCCCCCAAGTGTTTCTGATGTTCAGAACCACTTGACTAGAAGTTATTAGACATCAGTTTGAAGAACTAATAACTACGGGTTTTCCATAATAAGCATTAATTGTTGATATATTATTTTATGATTAATCATCTTACTATGAACAAATAATTCAATATGCTTAAATAAAAACCATTTAATTTCTTATTTATGATTCATGCTAGCATCAGAATCTTATTAAGGTGAATTTTAAATAGATCTAATCTTATAAACTATAGTCTCTAGAATGGGAGACGGAAAGCACAGGCTCAATGTTTATAAGAACATATTCTATGAATGATAAGAAATCCATTTAGAATTGAAAATATTACTCCAAGCTAGTGTCTTTTGGAGCACTAATTCTTAATCAAATGCATTAATGTTTATAGCTTTGCAGAAAAGGACATTCTGTGTTATGTATGTGTATGTGTTTGTGTTTTTTAGCATTTCATACAGTCTAAATGACCTCAAAAGAGGCATTGTACTATCATCTCCTTATAAATTTTCAGAATATTTTAAAAGAAAGAGGTGTTTCTTTTATAAATCTTAAGCTGCAGGACTGTATCTTTGCATTTTAGTCCCTGTGCAAGACAAACATGTTGTTATTCATCTGTGTATCTAGGAACATGGTAGAACACAATCAAGAACTGTACTTTGTGCTAGAGATATGGTGATAAACAAGTCAGAGCCAATCCCTGCCCTAACAGAGTTTACCACCTCATAAAGAAGACAGACATTAAACAAGAAACTATTAGTGAAATAAATTCCACCAAGTGAAAAAGGCAAGCGTGAGCAGGGAAGCTATCTCTGCACGGTTGAGTCAGTGCAGAAACTGAAAAGGTGAGCAAGAGTTAACTAGTTAACTGAGCAAAAATTATTCAAGGCCAAAAAAGAAAAGAAGCAGATGTGATTAGAGAATTGTCTAGCTTATTATTTTGTTGAACTGTTCTTAAACATTAGGTGATGATGTAAGTGACGATGCCCTCTGAAGGCAGACAACTATAGTTTGAAATCTCACTGCTATCAAGCAAGTAGCCAAAGACTCTGCCACCATATCTTTGAGCAGGTTAATTAATCTCTAAAAATTTCCTCATGTATTAAATGAAGTTTACAATAGAGTTGTAGTGAAGATGAAAGGACCAATAACAGCTAAGTAATTGTAGAAAAATTAATACTTGCTTAACATAGCAAGTATTAAATATAACCTTATCTTATTTAATATATAAATTCCTAACTAAAGAATCAGGTTCCAACTCCAGGGGTCTGTTACACAGCACAGCATTGTAAGGTCCTACAGATGGGGTCCTGCAGAAAAGCTTTATAAACACATTATTGCTATTCAGGATTTGGCGCAGGAGAAAATTAGATGGGGAAACTGAAAATATCAGAATATTTATTTCCATGTTCAAAAATCGTGGAGAGCATTTATTGGAAAAGGAAAAGCCTCCTGTGAATTTTAGATGTTGGAAAAGGAAACGCTGCCTGTGGATTTCAGAAAGCAAAGGTGGATTTAAATGTAGGAGATAGCCAGACAGGCAGCAGGACAGCAAATGAAATTACCTTGGATAAATGACTGAGAGAGTGCCAGCAAAAATTATCTTAACTGTTCTTATGCACAGTTTATCACTGGGATACATATTGAAATTAGATTTGAAAGTGATTGAATTATTTTATAAGCTTCAAAGGTACTTGCAGGTAACTAGCTCTAGCAATAATTTTTTAATCAAGCCTCATGATGAAGGAAGTAAACTGAAATTCAGAGGTTAGAATGACATTTATGGTCTTGAGAGATTTTTGTCTCTGAAACTGTCTAAATGGACACTGCCAGAGGTAGAACTCTAGTAGAAGGGAACCAATATCCAATACATTTCACAGTTCTTATATCTCTAGCTAATCATTAGGGGCAAATAGACAATCCTGATATAAGCTCTAGTTTCTTAAATTAATAGTTTTCAGGATAATCAGATGTAGATTAATAGATAGGACATAAGACTTAACACACCCAAAAATTTTAAAACCGATAAATAGATTCTCATCTATTCTTCCACTACCCATAAATTTATTCAAAGATATGTATTTATTGGGTATCTACTCTGGGTCATACACTGTATTAAACATTAGGATTTGTTATGGGTTCAATTGTGCCCCCATCCCAAACTTTGTATGTTGAAACCTTAATCCACAATATATCTCAGAATAGGACTTTACTTGGAAGTAGAAACCATGGAAACAGTGGTTGACTTTATTTTGGGGGGCTCCAAAATCACTGCAGATGGTGATTGCAGCCATGAAATTAAAAGACACTTACTCCTTGGAAGGAAAGTTATGACCAACCTAGACAGCATAACAGCATATTAAAAAGCAGAGACATTACTTTCTCAACAAAGGTCCATCTAGCCAAGGCTATGGTTTATCCAATGGTCATGTGAGAGTTAGACTATAAAGAAAGCTGAGCGCCGAAGAATTGATGCTTTTGAACTGTGGTATTGGAGAAGACTCTTGAGAGTCCCTTGGACTGCAAGGAGATCCAATCAGTCCATCCTAAAGGAGATCAGTCCTGGGTGTTCATTGGAAGGGCTGATGCTGAAGCTGAAACTCCAATACTCTGGCCACCTGCTGCAAAGAGCTGACTCATTTGAAAAGACCCTGATGCTGGGAAAGATTGAGGTCGAGAGGAGAAGGGGACAACAGAGGATGAGATGGTTGGATGGCATCACCGACTCAAAGGACATGGGTTTGGGTGGACTCTGGGAGTTGGTGATGGACAGGGAGGCCTGGAGTGCTGCAGTTCATGGGGTTACAAAGAGTCGGACACGACTGAGTGACTGAACTGAACTGAACTGAGTTATTATGAAAGTGAAAGTGTTACTCGTTCAGTCATGTCCAGCTCTTTGCGAACCCATGAACTGTCGCCCTCCAGGCTCCTCTGTCCATGGAATTCTCCAGGTGAGAATACTGTAGAAGGTTGCCATTTCCATCTCCAGGGAATCTTCCTGACCCAGAGATCAAACCCCAATCTTCTGTATTGTAGGCAGATTCTTTACCATCTGAGCCACCAGGGAAGCCCAATAGATGTAGTTAATGATGATGGAGTCCTTCTGGAGTAGAGTAGGCCCCTAATCTAATATAACTAGTATCCTTATAAAGAGGAGAAATTTAGACACAGACACATAGACACATACACAAACTGAGAACACCTTGTGAAAATGAAGGCAGAGGCTGGGGTGATGCTACGTTATGCCAAGGAACACCAAAGAGTTCCAGTGAACCACCATGGAAGAGAAGGGGCATGGAGCAGATTCTTCCTCACAGCCCTTGGAAACTATTATCCCTGTATGCACCTTGATCTTGGATTTGTGGTCTCCAGAACTGATACAACTCACTTCCGTTATTTAAGCCAGCCGGTTTGTAGTGCTTGGTTACAGCAGCCCTAACAAACTAACACAGGATTGGAGCAGGGAATCTCCCACCCTCATGATGCCTATACTGCTGTGACTGACAGTAAATCAGAACACTTTTCTGTGTCTCAACCTCAAAGGAAGTTGCATCAACATAATTACAGATTTGTGACTAAAAGAATAAAACAAAAATATGCCAATCCAAAAGGATCTGTTTATTAGTCAGAAACATAATTCATCTATGCTTGGTCCTGGGTTGTCTCCACTTTATCTTCCAGAGGAATGAATGTCCCACCCTTCTCCATGCCTTGGTTGCTGAACTTTAGACACTGCATCAGCAGGAGACTTTTCCCCTTTTTCCAGGTGCATTCAAACCAGCGTGAGGCACCAGAATGAGAGAAGGGATCAGGAAGGTGCCCAGTAGCTTCTTACCATTGGCCTTCCATGTTAACAATGGCCAAAATCCTCTCCACTTGGTCATCAGTCAGCCAAGTGTCTCCTCTCAGTGGGTTCCAAAATTACTGCTTCCTATTTTCCCCTTACTATAGGCTTGTTAACAGCTGGTCCTGGTGACTGTTGCATACTAATTGTTGATAATACCTAGAGATTTTATCCTTTGTTAATGTTACCTTTAACCTTGCCCTCACTTTGTAAATAACCCCATCTTTATACTCTCTTAATGATATCCTTCAATATGTCAATGACTTTTTTTTGCCAGAACCGTTTTCCCAGGAACATACCCAGGAAATAATCTCCAAAATTTGAATTTTAAGATTGCTGTCCCACCTGTTTAATGAGCAGACAGATCATCTCTTTGCTAGGGGGCAACAAGACAATGGTACTTCATGGATGCAGTGGCACCATGGTTATTCAAATTGTCATTGTAAGATGGAGTGCAGTGCAAAGAGACTTTGGGAGATCAATTTTCAGTGGTATTTTGTTGCTATGTTGATATTGTTGATGTAAGAATTTTAAATATGCTTGTTTCTTCTAACTGACACACAAACACACACGAAAGTTAACTCAAAGCTTAGAATTACTTTTCAACGTACAGAAAGCTGTTCTGAAGCTTTTCTCTCGTAGCTAAAGTACAGACATGACTGTGGATCAGATACAAAGCCTGATTATAAGTGCTACAGTGATGCAATGCCAGCTAAATGCATAATCACTTTAGACCTCTCATGCTAACTTTAAAGACACCAATTAGAAAGAAGTAAACCCTTGAAAACTGGGGTGGGGAATTTTGGTCAGTATGTCTGCTTGTGTACTTACTGTGGAGAATTAGAAGGTGAGATGGATGACCTGATGTAAAATCTACATTTATTCATAGTCAATACATAAGAGGTTAGTTGTTGAGCATGTATTGGGAAAAACAAGAAATAGGTGACAAGGGAATCTGGAAGAGAGGATTGTGAATAAACATTTCAGAATGAGCACAGAGTGTGAAAATATTCATGGACCACATAAATTCTCTCCAGTGAAGTGAAGGCATTCACCAATCAAGTGAAAAAAATTACCTGTTGTGTGGATATAAGTCAGCTTGTATCCTTGGTCACTAAATTGCTTGTTTAATGGGCCCATTTACAAATTGGCCATAGCGGCAGGGCTGGAGGCTACGCATGGGCTCAATAACATGGACAACATAGACTTGCCTTCACTAAGACTGATCTGGTCACAACAGCTGCTGAGTATCTGTCATGTCAACAGCAGAAGTAAATGCTAGGTCCCTGCTCTGACCATTTCCTGGGGAGCTATCCATTCACCAGGTGAAAGAGGATTACTTTGGAGCCTTTTTTATCACAAAGTCTGTTCTCATGGGAATATAGCCATATTCCAAAAACAGATTTTCTTTTGTGTCTGCAGAACTCCACCCAGTATTGCTATGCAGGGACTAACAAAATGCCTCATTCATCACCTTGTGTGCTAAGTATCTTTATTTGTTTTTTTGTTTGTTTCGTTTTTTTTTTTTTTAATTTTATTTTTAAACTTTACAAAATTGTATTAGTTTTGACAAATATCAAAATGAATCCGCCACAGGTATACATGTGTTCCCCATCCTGAACCCTCCTCCCTCCTTCCTCCCCATACCATCCCTCTGGGTCGTCCCAGTGCACTAGCCCCAAGCATCCAGTATCATGCATTGGACCTGGACTGGCAACTCATTTCATACATGATATTATACATGTTTCAATGCCATTCTCCCAAATCTTCCCACCCTTTCCCTCTCCAACAGAGTCCATAAGACTGTTCTACACATCAGTGTCTCTTTTGCTGTCTCGTACACAGGGTTATTGTTACCATCTTTCTAAATTCCATATATATGCGTTAGTATACTGTATTGGTGTTTTTCTTTCTGGCTTACTTCACTCTGTATAATAGGCTCCAGTTTCATCCATCTCATTAGAACTGATTCAAATGTATTCTTTTTAATGGTTGAGTAATACTCCATTGTGTATATGTACCACAGCTAAGTATCTTTAAAAAAAAATCAGTTTTGCTGAGGGGACACATTTTACAGTGAAAGAAATGTAGTAAAGTGCTCCTCTCAATGTGTTCTCTGGTCTAATCATATTCCCCAAAGAGCAGTTGGTTGATAAAGTGGTGGATAAGCCACAGTGGTGGATTAGTGCACAAGAATGGCACTTGGTAAGTAAAGATCACATGCAAATTTGTCGTGGTATTTATAGGATGCAGAATATGTTTCAAGCCAGTAGACAATGAATAGTGTTATCTCTTCTATAGATAGAACGCAGGGTCTGTGGAACAAGGAGTGGATCTGAGAGTAGCCCTTCCTACTGTAACACCTAACTGTGCACTAGAAGTGAGCTCAGTATGATTGGAAAGCTGATGCTTCCAAACACTAGAAGGGAATACAGTTCAGATTCCACTGAAACAGAAACCGAGACTGACCTCGGGCTATCTTGGGCGTCTCATTTTGATGAACCACCCAGCAAAGAATTGGGTCAGAGTACTGATTTGAATAATTAATTCAATTTCCAAGGAGAAATTTGATTGCTTCCAACTAGTGGGACAAAGAGAGTTTTGAAAACCAGGCAACTCACAGTGGCACCTGTTAGCACAGTCATTCTTTTACTAATTGCCAATGGGAAATTGGGGCACCACCAACTAGGCAGGGCCACTAGAGACTTGGGTTCTATAGGAGTGAAGATTTGGGTCACCCCATCAAAAAAAAGAGCCTCACTAATTGATGTTGGCAGGGAATAAAGGGAACATGAAACTGGAAAACAAGGATGAAGTTATAATTTCAACAAGCCTTATAACCTAAACATCAGTTATAGAAATGGCATTATGATCAGCTATGTTTTATATTAATCATTATCCCCCTTTCCATCCATCCCTGATATTGGTATTTGCTTTCTATGAAGGACACTGATGCTTAATAACATTACTATTAAAATTCCTGATGAAATTCTACCTACAATAACATCTCCCCAAGCTGATAATGTAGTTAGTAAGATTTTATGTTTTTTCTATGTTTGAGGATTTTTTTTTTTATTCCTTGTATTTCAGATTTGTATATCTAAATGAAGAACAGGAATGAATGCTAATTGGAAAATCAGGGTGGGCTCTATTGAACATTCTGCATTTATTTTTACCTTTTCTGGATCTACTCTTCAGTTTGATCTTTGCCCCAGAACTATATCACTTTGTTTCTCTTGCCCTCTGGCATCTTATTGGTTTCAACCAATAGGAGGCTCTACCAGGAGAAAAGAAGACAAAATTATCAGGTACAGCTTTCTGCCACACCTCAATTCCCTCACCCTCAACCCATCATTTTGACAGTGACTGTTCCCCTATGTGTGTCCACTACTATTGGGCAGGCTGTCTCCCAAGCCTCGTCTATCACTAGCTATGGTGGGTAGTCTCTCTATCATTACCCCCAGTGGGTACTGGAGTAGTCATGGCTTTCCATTGTGGTGGGTCCCTGAATGCTTAACCATCCCTTTTTGCTTCTCTTAATTCTGCCTACATTTTCATAATTAGTTCCCCTTCTTTTGATTCATATCAGTTAACACTTTGAATGTGCCTTCTGTCTTTTACTAGCACCCTGACTGACTAAGTTTAAGACTAATAAATGTCTTTTGTGATTCTCTAGCACAGATTAAAACTTACTTGTCCAGGAATAGAAATTACCTTTAAAAAAAAATCAAGATTCCATCAGACAGTACTGTGAAATGTGTTTGTTTGACCAGTACTATTGATAGCAGAACTAAAAGGTTCTGAAAGAGTAGGCATTAATATATTCCCTGAAAACAGGTGCTTTAAGGATAGTGATATTCTCAATAGTATGTTCTATAATTAAGATACTAAATATTTGCAAAGCTGCTATATTCATATCAAACCAATTGCATTAAAATCTATCTTCAGAATGTTAAAGTAGGGTGACTTGGTGAAAGTAACAATTACAAAGGAAACAAAATGCAGTATATTGAAATAAATAACAAGGAATCTTCCCATTTATAGCTTTAAAAACCTATTAGACTTTTTAAACCAAGATAACAGCTGTCAGTTACTTGGCCAACTGATACATTTTTGTTGTTGCTGTTGTTTGTGGCTATGCTACTTTAGAAAAATGATAATGATCTATTTTATGATGTCTGAACTATTCTGTTGAATTTTGTTCTTTAAGAACCCACACGGACTTATTCAAAAAATGAAGTGAAATCAGGCCTGGTTTTATTTCTTTTTTTGGACACAAGAATGTGAAAAAGAAAGCCTCAGAGTATTATACAGAATCAATGACCACCACATATCAAGTCTTACTGGCCATCGTTGCCTTGGCCACCTACCCAATCTTTTTATTGATAAACAGAGTTTTATGATTCTCATTTAACCTCCCAGTTTTGCTCTTTGGAGGCTAAACGCAACACTGTTGAAACATACTCTTTGAATTTAATAAGAAAATGATCGATTTTAATGCTATCTCAGGAGAAAGACATAGAATGTTCAACATACCCTATGGTAAAAAGTAGGAGGCAGGCTTCTGTAGCTATTCATTGCAATTGAGAAACCCTCCCATTTCTTCCCATATTCCAGACTAAGTCACTGTAGCAAACGTCTACTTTAGACAACTTGTGGTTTTACATTTCAGCAAAGATGGGCTTCAGAGAAATTTCCCTTTGAAATCTGTGATAAAAGACTGCTCAAAGAAAACTGAATCCATCATCAAATGACTTGTATTTTCCTTTTTTAAAAAATGGGTAAAGAAAACAGAGCTCTTACTGGCAATACATTTTTAATAGTATTTTGAGTAGCTTCACTATTTTTATTTCCTATAGGAATACATCAGATTCAGACATGATCTAAAAGAAAATTCGTCTATCTAAATAATAGGTAGTTAATATAATAATTGAATTTAACTGGAATAGCATGAGAGCATTAAAATCAGTGACAACTTTTCAAGGAATATTTCTTAGAAAAAAAATTTTCAAGAATCAAAACTCCAAAGCTGTTATTTTCAGCATTATTACATCTAGAATGACTCAAAATGAAAAACTTAGTTTCTATTGTGAACCTTAGATCCTATCTCCCAAACCCATTCCCCCGTCCTCACTCTAATCCATTCCCACCTTTACCTTTATGGTCCACACTTCTTAGGTCCAAATCAATAGCATGTGCAAATACATGTCAGATGTCAGTGTATAGATTGACACGTGAGTGACACTGACACTAGAGCTGAGAACAAAGCGTCATGTCCTCAAACAGTGAACACATGAATGGATAAACAAATGACCCATTATGGACCAAACTTGAAATTCAAACCCTACAAAGAAGAATATTGATAAATCAGTGCTTAAAACCAACATATAAAATTCCCTTTTGATTCTGAATTTGCAATTATTTATAGAAAATTAAGTAGGATTTGACAGCAAACAACTCATGTATTTCAGAAAGAGAATAACTTTACAATCCAGTGGTTCCAAAATTATAAATGTTTGTTTTATTTTATTGAAGAGTGCAAAATCACATATTTGACAATGGTTGTCAAATATAAACAAAATTATAATAAAGTGTTCACAAAGAAACTAATGGAACAGATTATAAAGTCTAGAAATTGACCCACACATATATGGTTACCTGACTTACAACAAAATACCACTTCAATTCAGACTTAAAGGACAGTCTTTTCAATAAATTGTGCTGGTCCACTAGGTACCTATAAAGGAAAAAAATAAAACTGACCCTTACCTCAAACAATATATAAAAGTAATTCGAGGTAGATCATAATCCTAAATGTGAAAAACAAAACAAAAAGCTTCTAGAAGAAAACATAAGGGGATATCTTTTAAACCTTAAATAGTCATGGTTTCTTAAATAAGACACAAAACCACTAACTATACAAGAAAAAATGTTGAATTAAAAAGTTCTGTCATCAAAAACCCAAGAGAATGAAAAGGTAAGCTACAGACTGAGAAAATATATTCCCTATATTTAGGTACAGCAAAGGACTTGAACTCAGAATCCTACAATCTAACTTTTTAAGTGAACAAAACTTAAAAGGGAACATCATTGGAAATGAAAATGAAAAATAAGCATATTAAAAGATAGTCAGTGTCATTAGTCATCATAGAAATGTAAACTGAAATCACAATAAGATATTACATCCCCACACAAACAATTAAAATTATACATCTGTTGTAGTTTAGTTTGCTAAGTCATGTCTGACTCTTTTGCAACCCCATGAATTGCAGCCCACCAGGCTCCTTTGTCCATGGGATTTCCCAGGCAAGAATACTGGAGTGGGTTGCCATTTCATTCTCCAGGGGATAGATATGTATTTTTTATTTTATTTACAATACCAGCACTGACAAATATCAAGTGTCAATGAGGATGTGACACAACTGAAGCACTCATACATTTCTGATGGATTGCAAATTGCTACAAACACTTTGGAAAACAGTTTGACAGTGTCTGACAATCACACACACAAGCACACATTGTATAACTGCAAATTTAAATATATCTCAAGAAGAAATGGGTGCTTTAACAAGGAAAAGACATGTACAAGACTATAATGAATGTTCATAGCATAGTTATTTACAAAAATCCAAAAGCTGGAAACTATCCAAATGCCAAACAACTGTAGAAGAAACAAATGAAAATCTTCAACAACAAAAAATGAACGAAAAAAAAAAAAAAAACAAAAATGAACTATTGCAACAGACAAAAACATGAATACATCTCACACTCATAAGTGAACCAAAGGCAGAAATAAGCATATGTACTATGTTTAATTAACATGAAATTCAAGGTAGGCAAAGCCAATCTATTATGATAGAGACTAAAATAGCAGCTATCTTTGAGTGTACACCAACTGAAGGGAAGAATAAGGGAACATACTTGGTGTTGGAAACATCTATTTTGATCTGAGTGGTGGTTTACTTGGTTGTACACATGTATAGAACTGCAAATATTCATGATACAGCAGATTTGATTAGCAGGTAATAGAGCAGAATTGACATCTACTGAGTTCTGACTATGTATTATTATTTCATTTAATTTTTACAACCATTTTTGAAGGATACATTATTTCTCCTTTAGAGATGATAAATTGGGTATTTAAACAGCTTAAATAGTATAGCTTCACAGAAGAGAGTGGTGAGTTGGCATTCAAATTCAGATCTCTGAGATTCCAAGATCCCACATAACTTTTTTCTATTTTTTTTGTTCTGTTTAATTTTTAATTGGAAGATAATTGCTTTACAATGTTGTGTTCATTTATACCATGCAACAATGTGAATCAGCAGTAAGTGTACATATTACCTGGCTGCCCTGGTAGCTCAGCTAGCAAAGAATCCGCCTGCAATGCAGGAGACCCTGGTTCCATTGCTGGATCCAAATGGTTCCCTGGAGGAGGGCATGGCAACCCACTCCAATATTCTTACCTGGAGAATCACCATGGACAGAGGAGTCTGGTGAGCTACAGTCCATGGGGTTGCAGAGACAGACACAACTCAAGGACTAAGCACAGCACATATATATTAACACTCCCTCTTGAAGCTCCCTCCCACCACCCACCCCATCCCACCCCTCTAAGTTGTTGCAGAGAATCTGGTTGAGCTCCCTAGGGTATACAGCAATTTCCCACTAGCTAGCTATTTTACATATGGTAATGTATGTTTCACTGCTACTCTCTCAATTCTTCCCACCCTCTCCTTCCCGTGCTGTGCCACAAAGTCTGTTCTCTGTATCCATAGAACTTAAAAAATACATCAAAGTGACAGGTCCATGAACAGCCCAATCTTCATAGTTCCAAGTATACTTCAGAAGCCCACAGGGACTCTGTGCTCTGCTTAGTCGCTCAGTTGTGTCCAACTCTTTTCGATCCCATGAAATAAGACAAAACTCATTTCCTAAGACTTGCATCTCTGCATTTCTTTTTACATGCAATAGATTTTCAAATGATCTCATCTTATCAATTGGTGCCCTCACTGAACTTGATATATTGAAAATATATTTTTCAGTATTGTAATTCAAAAGCTTCCTTGCATTAACTAGGGTGAACTAAGGGTGAAAACCATAAAGATGGAGAAACTGTGACAAAAGAACTAAAACTAAGGCTTTTTTTTTTATCTAAAAAGAATGTTATTTTCCCAGGTGGCTCAGTGGTAAAGAATCCACCTGCCAGTGAAGGAAGCACAGGAGGCATAGGTTCAATCCCTGGGGCAGGAAGATCCCCAGAGAAGAAAACAGCAACCCAATCCAGTGTTCTTGCCTGGAGAATCCCATGGACAGAGGAGCCTGGTGGGCTACAGTCCCTGGGCTCATAAAGAGTTGGACATGACTCAGCAACAAGCAGGCACACATGCAATGTTATTTTAAAATGTGATAAGTACATTTCCCCTTTTCTATATCTAAAATGAATATTCTATTTATGAAAATTAATTAAAATAACTCAGATATAAATTTGAAATATAAGAAAATAATCCTGTAGTTTTATTAGTATATTATGAATAAAACCTGCAAATTTCTGAAATATTTAGGCCTGATCTTTTAAGTTCTTAAAAAAATATTAAAAAAAAAATAAAACGATAAATTAGAATAAAGAATTGGCAGGCAGATTCTTTACCACCGTGCCACCTGGGAAGCCCCTAATATTAATTCAATAATGTATGATAGGTGTACAAACCCTGGACTTTTTCCTATGGTTTTTACCAGACCTAAATTAGGTTAGGGCTTCAAACCTCCCTGTTGACTTTCATAATTCCTATGAAAGCTACCTCATAGTTTGTCCAAGACAGGACATTACACTTTTAATTTCTAGCCATGCTTCTTGTAGTCTAGCTAAACAAGGTTACTTGATGTTCCTTATTATTGCATGGTATTCTGGTCAAATGATTTATGAAGTCATAATATCCAATTCAAGCCCTGCCTCATCCTCATTCTGTTCTACTGCTGTTACTATTATTGTTTTTGTATTATTGTTACTGTTATTGTACCTAAGTCATGTCTGACTCTTTTGTGACCCTACGGACTGTAGCCCACCAGGCTCCTCTGTCCATAGTATTTCTCAGGCAAGAATACTGGGAAGACCCTCCTGTTCTGTTACCTTGGTCAAATTAGAGCTACTCCAATTTTTTTTAATCAAAAATTGGGAATATCTCCTTCAGATTTTAGTGTAGCACAATTACAAACTGACATCATACAGCTCAGATTCACAGAGAAAATGCAACTTCTTTAGTTTGGGCTACCAACAACATAGTCTTCCTCCTAAACTTGAATTCACTGTAATGTGGAAGATGAGTAATCACTGAATATTTCCTTTGGATTAACTAGGATTCTTAGGAAAACGTGCTATGTCTCTCCAGTGCCTCAGTCTTCCTTCTCCTTTCTCAATTCCTTTTCATGGGAGCTTCTGGGTATATAGAAGGAGAGATTTGACTTAAACAACCACATGTTAAAAGATTGACTCAGGATTCTTAGGCTTCCCTGGTCTCTAAGACCACAGTTCTCATCCACCTGATGGCATCCAACACTGATATAGCTCATAATCTGACTTTGAACCGGTAGAACTTGGTGTTACATCCTGGCTACTTAAGCCTCAACTAGACCCTTCTAGAGGCTTCAGTGGCGCAGTGGTAAAGAATCTGCCTGCCAATGCAAGAGATGCAAGAGACATAGGTTTGATCCCTGGGTTAGGAAGATCCTCTAAAGTAGAAATGGCAACCTGCTCCGGTATTCCTGCCTGGAAAATTCCATGGACAGAGGAGCCTGGCAGGCTATAGTCCCACGGGTCACAGAGTTGGACACTACTGAGCATGCAGAAACACACACACACACACATACACACCTTTCTAGTACATTCTGCTCCTCTGGGATCTCCCTATGACTCTTATGAATACGGTTCTCAAGTGAGTAAAACTTCAAAGTCACTTTGCCCCTGCTATGATATTCCCTCTGGAAACACATCTTGTTTGGTCTATGTCATTTGAGAACCCAGGGCAGCACCGCTGACTATGCTGCAGGTTAGTATACGATGGTTTGCAAGGAATGCTCTTCCCTGAGATTTTAATGAGGACCTTTGGTGAAAGCACCACTGGCTCCCATTCAGCGCTATTTTCCTTACTAAACACCTCTGCCTTCCCCTTCTTCTTTCTTCTTCCAAATACCCACTGAGTCAGCACGGAAAATTTTTATTTTTCTTCCTCCATACCAAATGTCCCTTCTTCAACAGAGGTTAAGTCTCATAGTTCGGTTACTCTGGGAGAAAGAGCATCTTCACTACATTATGGAAGAAACTTGATGGTTTTAAGTCCTTTTTAGTTCTTGAGGTGTTCAATGCATAATAAATGAATTTGGAAATTCCTTTTGTATTTAAACACTGCCTTTGCTGCAAAATCTTTTGTTACACACTCAAACTTGAAACTTACCCCAGTTCTCCACTTTATATTCCATGATAACAAGTGTCACTACCAATCCAGGCATCTGAAACCCCAGAAAGTCAGAACCAAGATCATGTACTTAAAAAGGCCAAAGAAAAAAGAACATTCAGAATTTCCCAAATGCACCTTATTTCTTTTTTTTTAATTATTTAATTTTATTTTTTAACTTTACAATATTGTATTGGTTTTGCCATATATCAACATGAATCTGCCACAGGTATACACGTGTTCCCCATCCTGAACCCTCCTCCCTCCTCCCTCCCCGTACCATCCCTCTGGGTCGTCCCAGTGCACCTTATTTCTATCTTCCATAAACTTATCATCAAGATTCTCCTAGTTAAAATAGATTCCCCTCTATTTCTGCATTTTTATATTCCAAACTTCTTTTGGAAGTTTAGCTCTTTCATGATCCCCATAAGCAGAGGTAACCTCTATCAGATTTTTTTGTTTTGCTTTTATGGCATTTATCACTGTGTCTCTTAAATTATTGTAATGGTTATATCTGCATTTTCCTCTCTTGTTAGATCCTATGTTCCCTGTAGGCATAAGTTATATCAGTTCAGTTCAGTTCAGTTCATTCGCTCAGTCGTGTCTGACTCTTTGTGACCCCATGAATCACAGCACACCAGGCCTCCCTGTCCATCACCACCTCCTGGAGTTCACCCAGACTCACATCCATCGAATCGGTGATGCCATCCAGCCATCTCATCCTCTGTCGTCCCCTTCTCCTCCTGCCCCCAATCCCTCCCAGCATCAGAGTCTTTTCCAATGAGTCAACTCTTCGCATGAGGTGGCCTAAGTACTGGAGTTTCAGCTTTAGCATCATTCCTTCCAAAGAAATCCCAGGGCTGATCTCCTTCAGAATGGACTGGTTGGATCTCCTTGCAGTCCAAGGGTCTCTCAAGAGTCTTCTCCAACATCACAGTTCAAAAGCATCAATTCTTTGGCGCTCAGCCTTCTTCACAGTCCAACTCTCACATCCATACATGACCACAGGAAAAACCACAGCCTTGACTAGACGGACCTTTGATGGCAAAGTAATGTCTCTGCTTTTCAATATGCTATCTAGGTTGGTCATAACTTTCCTTCCAAGGAATAAGCGTCTTTTAATTTCATGGCTGCAGTCACCATCTGCAGTGATTTTGGAGCCCCCAAAAATAAAGTCTGACACTGTTTCCACTGTTTCCCCATCTATTTCCCATGAAGTGATGGGACCGGATGCCATGATCTTCGTTTTCTGAATGTTGAGCTTTAAGCCAACTTTTTCAATCTCCACTTTCACTTTCATCAAGAAGCTTTTTAGTTCCTCTTCACTTTCTGCTGTAAGGGTGGTGTCATCTGCATATCTGAGGTTATCGATATTTCTCCTGGCAATCTTGATTCCAGCTTGTGTTATAGTCTGACATAACTGGAAGACATGTTTCTTTCCTTTATGATATCAAGCTAGATACTTAAATTGTCTATACACAAAGCCATTTTATCCATAAAGTAATAATAACAATAATATTGTAAACTTGTACAATTGTGAAAAATACCAACACTGTATGTGAAAAGACCCTGCTTAGTGTCAATTAACTGTTTGCACTCAATAAACAATAAAAAAATCAATAATTTGAACACAGCATTCTTAGGATAGTCCAGTCCACAGGGTCCCAAATTTTGTTCTATTAATATCCAGAAATGATTCTAAACTATGAGACAAAGCTTCTAATATTGAGAATGGAGTAAAAGAAACTATTATGAGTGATAAAATTATTATTTATATTAAAAACAATATAAGGAATCTTAAGAATAGCACCTAAAATATATATACTTTTAATGGGACATCATAAGGTATGCAGTTTATTTTTTGTTTCAAAAGTCCAATTATTATTTCAAGAGTCATGACAAAAATAAACCTTAGCCTGCGTAATACTTTTCACAGAGCTTTTTTTCATACAAATATCTTGCTTTTTGCTTTTTGCAGTAGTTGTTAGAACAAGTGAAGTGAAAAGAAGTGAAGTCGCTCAGTCATGTCCGACTCTTTGCGACCCCATGGACTGTAGCCTACTAGGCTCCTCAGTCTATGGGATTTTCCAGGCAAGAGTACTGGAGTGGGTTGCCATTTCATTCTCCAGGGAATCTTCCCGACCCAGGGATGGAACCTGGGTCTCCAGCATTGTAGGCAGATGCTTTACTGTCTGAGCTACCAGGGAAACATCAATCAAAAAATCTGAAATTCAGAGAAATGAGCGCTTCCTACAATGCAGGAGACCCAGGTTCAATCCCTGGTTGGGAAGATCCCCTGGAGAAGGAAATGGCAGCCCACTCCAGTATTCTTGCCTGGAAAATCCCATGGACAGAGTAGCCTGGCAGGCTACAGTCCTTGGGGTAGCAAGAGTCAGACAGGACTTAACAGCTAAACCACCAGTGATGTGAACAAGAGTCAACAAGAAACTCCCAGTTTCTTGCCTCAGTTCTTCCCCCATCAGTCAATAACAGCAAAACTGCAAAGTTAACATTTCACTAATGAGAATGTCATTCTGCTTTAGTTAGACTACTTGAAAGTATGTTTTTCTATTTCTGTCACATATTAGCAATAATGATAATAGCAACACTGCCTATTTACTATGAGAACTTGCCAGAAGTACATTTCCTGTTGTTATGAAAATCCGGATATATGCCCACACCATAAATAACTGCTGATCCAGCATTCCATTTGTTACTCTCACAAAAGAGATTAAGTTCTTGTCATCTGAAAACAGATCTTGACATCACCATGCTTTATTCACTAAAGTCACTAGGGCCATTCACTCTTCACTGCCCCAGGCCCAGGCCAGTAATCTACTTCTCTTCTGCTGCCCAAATATTTACTTATGCAACATTGCTGCTGCTGCTGCATCACTTCAGTCGTGTCCAACTCTATGCGACCCCATAGACGGCAGCCCACCAGGCTTCCTGTCCCTGGGATTCTCCAGGCAAGAACACTGGAGTGGGTTGCCATTTCCTTCTCCAATGCATGAAAGTGAAAAGTGAAAGTGAAGTCACTCAGTCGTGTCCGACTCTATCGACCCCATGAACTGCAGCCCACCAGGCTCCTCCATCCACGGGATTTTCCAGGCAAAAGTACTGGAGTGGGGTGCCATTGCCTTCTCTGCAACATTACACAAGGTTAAATGTTGCATCCTGTCTCCCCAAACCCTCAAACACTTGAAATACCATTCAGATGGTGTTTTCTGTTTCTCTTTTCTCCTTTTTCTTTCTCTGGTTCCCTTCCTCCCTCCTTCCCTCCCTTCTTTTTTCTCATCCTTCCTTCTTCTTTCTCTTCACAAAATGTGCAGCATTGTAAGCAAACACCAGACATTATATCAACAGAGTTAGAACAACCACAGGGCTTAACTATGAAATCTTTCAATTATTTTACATTTAGATTTTTTTTTTTAGCTTACAATGATTCTTTTCTTTTCTCTTTTCCTTCCTTCTTTCTTTCCTTCCTTTTTTTTTCTTTTTCAAATTAAATGTGGGAAGTATAAAAGATTTAAAAAACCATACCCTAAACCCTAAACCTACAACTCCTTAAAACATAAGATCGTGCCCATTTAGCGTTAAGGACTGCCTTCCAAACAAACTTGAACAAATAGAACCAGCTAGAATTCAACCCACCAAAAGTAAATCCTATCCCTTTATGTGCCATATGGGAATAGTCTCTCACAAAAGAGTGTTTGATATATTCTACTTAAATTGTAAAATTCTACCTGCAGTGACATAAAGTTTCCAGAAGAAAAATATCTTACTCTAAAATGCAATAGTAACAAAACAGAGATTTATGCATTAGTCAGAAGAGTGGTTACAATAAACCAATCAATCTTTGATCTACTTTTCCCCCTGGCCATTTAAAACACAGCTTTGATGACATTGAGTGAATTTGCTGTAAGTCAGAACAGCTTCTCAAAGGGTTCTCTTTCTTCTCCAGAGAAAATCATTGACTCGTGTTGTGAAAAAAAGTAATCAGTCTAAACTCAATGCATTTCGCAAAAGAGAACTCAAACTTTTGAAATGTCTCTAGTTATCCAGAGTCAGGGTTTACATGACATTCTACCACCATAGACTCTTTAATAAAATTTTGAGACCTTTTTGCTAATATTCATTAGCATCTGAATATATCCATTCAGTGAATACAATTGACCTTGAACAAAGTGAGGATTAGGGGCTCCAACCCAATCATGCTGTAAAAAAATTGAAGTATAAATTTTGACCCCCTGAAATCTTTACTACTAATAGTCTAGTGTTACCAGAAACCTCACCAATAACATAAACAGTCGATACACTATCATATGTAGTAAAATAGCTTGCGAGTTAGTGAAAGTTGCTGTATAGCAGAGGGAGCTCAGCTTCCTACTCTGTGATGACCTTGAGGGGTGGAATGGCAGGGTGGAAGGGAGGCTTAAGAGGAAAGGGATATATGTATATATATATATGGCTGATTCACGATGTTGTACAGCAGAAACTTTTAATAACACAACATTGCAAAGCAATTATATTCCAATAAAAAATTAAATGGAAAAAAGATATTTCATATGCATTATGTAGTATACCGTTACAATAAAGCAAGCTAGAGAAAAGAAAATATCATTACAAAAATCATAAGGAAGAGAAAATTCATTTATAAAAGTATACTACTGCACTTATCAATTTTATAAGTTTATATCCTCTGTTTAAGAGATTGACCATCTGTCAGTACCTTTATGAATACTGTCTTATATGATAAAAAGCACTATAGATACTACATGTATTACTAACACTAGTCATCAAAAAAGAAAGGATAATGTGAAAAAGAAATGTATATTTATTTACAGGTACAATGAAATTAAAAGGTGCTTATCCTTGGAAGGAAAGTGATGACCAACCTAGACAGTATATTTAAAAGCAGAGACATTACTTTGCCAACAAAGGTCCGTCTAGTCAAAGTTATGGTTTTTCCAGTAGTCATGTGTAGATGTGAGAGTTGGACTATAAGGAAAGCTGAGTGCCAAAGAATTGATGCTTTTGAACTGTGATGTTGGAGAAGACTCTTGAGAGTTCCTGGGACTGCAAGGACATCCAACCAGTTCATCCTAAAGGAGATTAGTCCTGAGTGTTCATTGGAAGGACTGATGCTGAAGCTGAAACTCCAATACTTTGGCCACCTCATGTGAAGAGTTGACTCATTTGAAAAGACCCTGATGCTGGGAAAGATTGAGGGCAGGAGGAGAAGGGGACAACAGAAGATGAAATGGTTGGATGGCATCACCAACTCAGTGGACATGAGTTTGAGTAAACTCCAGGAGTTGGTGATGGACAGGGAAGCCTGGCATGCTGCAGTCCATGGGGTCGCAAAGAGCCAAACATGACTGAGCAACAGAACTAAACTGAACTGATAATGATTTATTCATTGACAACAAACAAGCAGCAATATGATTGCTCTATGGTAGCCTAGTGAAATCGATACAAAGGCTTTGTGGTAGCCTAACCTATACACTAATGAACAAATTGTTATAAAATTGTTATGGCATATAGTGTCACAGTCATAGTAATAATTCTATATTAGAAACATTGCTACATTCTATATTGGAAACATTGCTACACTTACCTATGACAATAAAACAGTAAAAAAATAATGCATTATTAGTTTTATAATAAATAATCATTCCAGTTCAGTTCAGTTCAGTAGCTCAGTCGTGTCCGACTCTTTGTGACCCATGAACTGCAACAGCCAGGCCTCCCTGTCCATCACCAACTCCCGGAGTTTACCCAAACTCATGTCCATTGAGTCGGTGATGCCATCCAACCATCTCCTCCTCTGCCATCCCCTTCTCCTCCCACCCTCAATCTTTCCCAGCATCATTTGCCTTATGCCTATGTAAAGATAGACTAGATTCTAGATATATTTTATGCATTCATGACATACCTAACTTATTCTTAACTATTTTTGGTATTTCTAGGCTACGTTTCATCTGCAAGTTTTTTCAAATTGTCCCTAATCTCCAAAACCTTTCCAATATAATCATTGCAAATAATCAACATGTAAGTGATCCTCGTGGTTCAAAGACATTTTATTCAAGGGTCAACTGTAGTTGTAGTTGTATGCCAGGCATTCTACTGATCGCTTATCAAAATAGATAAGATCTTTATCTATTGCACACATAAACAAGTATGCACACACACCCATGTGTGTGTGTGTGTGTGTGAAGTTTTTCAGTTGTGTCCAACTCTTGTGACTCCATGGACTGTAGCCTACCAGGCTCCTCTGTCCATGGGATTTTCCAGGCAAGAGTACTGGAGTGGGTTGCCATTTCCTTCTCCAAAGGATCTTTCCCACCCAGGGATCAAACATGGGTCTCCAGCATTGTAGGCAGACGTTTTACCATCTGAGCCACCAGGGAAGTCACTATATATACACAAAAACTCCTCTGAATCTAGTTTCATTATTTCTTGTTTAGGGATTTCCCAGATGGAGAAGGCAATGGCACCCTACTCCAGTACTCTTGCCTGGAAAATCCCATGGACAGAGGAGCCTGGTAGGCTGCAGTCCATGGGGTCGCTAAGAGTCGGACAGGACTGAGCAACTTCACTTTCACTTTTCACTTTCCTGCATTGGAGAAGGAAATGGCACCCCACTCCAGTGTTCTTGCCTGGAGAATCCCGGGGACGGGGGAGCCTGGTGGGCGGCCGTCTATGGGGTCGCACAGAGTCGGACACGACTGAAGCGACTTAGCAGCAGCAGTAGCAGCAGCAGCAGATGGTGCAGTGGTAATGAATCTGCCTGCCAATGCAGGAAACACAGGTTTGATTCCTGGGTCAGGAAGATCCCCCCCTGCAGTAGGAAATGGCAGCCCACTCCAGTATTCTTTCCTGGAAAATTCCATGGACAGAGGAGTCTTGTGAGCCACAGTCCATGTGGTCCCAAAGAGGTGGACACCACTGAGCAACTGAGAACACACACACATAGCTTCTTTATGTTATCTATGGGCACTATAATACTGTGTAACAAAATGAAAACTCAGTGGTTTACGATAGCAACAATTTATTATTGCTCATGAGTCTTGGGTTAACTTGGTAATTCTGAGAGCTTAATCAGGTTTACTCATGCATCTGCATTCAAGAGTGTGCCAGTTGTTCTTGACTGAGTTAACTCACATATACCGGGGTCAGCTGATTGAAGCCTAGCCTGGCACAGGGGGGATGATGAGCGGGGCCGGTCCATTCCATAGATCTCATCCTCCAGAATGATAGCTGAAGGATTTGATGGAGGTATCAAGTCTCAACACGCAAATACTTTTCATGCCTTTGTATTTCCAATTGTTTACAACAAAAGGCCATAATGATTCCACCTCTCCCTTTATACAGGCGTTTTTGCAATGTGTCTGTTTACACAACTCTTAAATCTAGTCTTGTGACTTTCTTTGCCTGGCAAAAAGTGTTGACATTGTTCAACTTCTGAGCCTACACTTCAAGAGACTTTGTATCTTCTGCTTACAAGTTCTTTGAAAGTCATGTTACAATGTGAAAAAACTCTATACATGCTGGAGGATGACAATACCACATGGAGCAGAAACCAATCATAGCAAGTGAGAAATTATAGGCAAGCCAATCCCTTTATCAAGCCCCCAAATGAATACATCCAAACAAGCTATCCCAGAAAAGACAGCAGAAAACCAACGAGCTGAGCCAAGCCCATACTGTTGACACACGGAAATAAAATGGATTTTGCTTCAAGTCACTATGTTTTGGGATGATTTTATATATAGCAACAGATGACTAAGACACTCTACTTGGATCATGTTTATCATTTAATAATATCCCATTGGTCAAATCAAATCACATGACTATTTCCAGAGTCAAGAAGTAGGGCAGAATGTCTTCCCCAAAATAGGAAGAGTGAGAAATTAAGACCTTCAGTGCAATTGATAAACCCTATATATATTTAAATATAAGAACAATAATGATGAGGAATTTAAATGATTCACTCATCATTTAATAACAAAAAGAGTTAACCCTAGCTCATTCAGTTAGAAAGTCTGTGCTCACTCTTTTCTACCACTGAAGCAGATAAAGTACAGCTTCTTGAGGCTGAAACTCTGGCTTCTCTAAGACCTATGATGAAATTTGATTTTGTATTTTTTCCTCTTTTCCATAGCTGAGAATAAATAGCTATTGGAAGGCTAAGAGCATTCAGATTCCGAAACCAAATATAAATTAAAGTGGGTGCTCTCTAAGGATCTTCATACCAACAGCATTTTTAACTAAGCATCAGGTTGCTATTGTTATTAATGAGACCCCCAACAACGTGCTGCATATCTGCTGACCTTATTCCAAATATCTGATTTCTCACATCAGGTGCTTCAATTCTTCTAGAGTTCTCTTCTGAAATTCCACTTCTAGTAATTGGTCTAGTTCTTCATTGTTCTCTTTGCTTTCTTCAGTCCCAGTCAGAGACTGGACATATTTTCCTTGTTCAAATAACTAGCCCTATTGCCATTTTCAGAACTTTTGGAGCTGCCTGACTTCTAAGGATCACTCAAGCATTCACCATCTCATTCTTCTGAATAAGATGCCCTATTGCTCATTGCCTTTTGAATTTCTGCTAAATCCTAAAACAGAATATTTTATTCTTCTTCATCTTTTCCTGGAGGACTTTGCAGTATCTTAAATCTTGTCAGTGTTTTGTTAAGGTTTGTTGAATAAATGATATAAGTAAATGTTTAAGTAAATACAACTTATTATTTGGAGAAACAGCTATACATTGTTACTTATTAGAGGAATAACTTCTGCTATTATCTCCTCTCTGGTACTATTTTTTCACTGATAGGTTAGAAAGGAAATTAACAACTGGTGACTCTAACAACATAGAAACAGTTTCCATTACCTTCCAATGTGTCCTGCAGTTATCTATGGACTGTCTGAAGTTACTGGGTACCATGGTGATCTGTATTTCTGTGGAGGCTAAGTGAAGAAATGGATATCTGATTCAGTATTGTCAGGAAAATGAAATTGGATAAAAAGCAGTAATACTACATTGTACACAGAACACTGATTTCTCTCTCAGTAACTTTCAAAACAAAATACAGTTCTTTTTGGCCTTTGGTGCACATAAAGCCAGTGGGAAAATATGAGAAAGACAGATGTCTAGAGTCTTTTAATAAAAGGAAGTCACTGTAGTTTTGATTCTTTCTTATCCCTTTTTAATGCTATTCATATTTCATTTGCAGCAAAAAATACACTCAGTGACCACTGCAGAATAAATTTGATAGTTAATTTTATTTTACTTATTTTTTGGCCATGCCTTGCAGCTTGGAAGATCTTAGTTCCCTGGTTGAACCCACATCCCCTGCAGTGGAAGTGTGAAACCTTAACCACTAGACCACCAGGGAAGTCCCTGTGGCAGTTAATTTTATGTGTCCACCTCACTGATACATGTGGTGCCCAGGTATTTGTCTATACATTACTCTGGGTGTGTCTGTGAAGGTGTTTTTGGCTGAGATTAGCATTTGAACCTATAGGCAGATTGCCCTCATCAATATGGATAGGTCTAATTCAATCCACTGAAGGTCTGAATAGAATAAAAAATAAAGTAAGAAAGAATTTTTTTCTCTCTGCCTCACTGTCTTCCAGTTGGAACACTAGCAGGAAAAATTTCTGCCTTCAAGTCTGGACTTAAGCTGCAACTTACACTATCCTTGTTCTCAGGCTCTAAAACTCAGATTGGAACTATACTATCAGTTCTCTGGGGCCTAGACTTCTCAATTTCCATAATCGTGTGAGTCAGTTCTTTACAGTAAATATTGGTTCAATTTCTCTGAAAATCTCTGCCTAACATGAACTCTTTCCTCCAAGGAATGTACACAGAGCCATAGAATAAGCTATGCACTCAGTGACGATTTCCAATCCCAGCAAGATTAAAGATAATAAACCTTTATTATCATTATTTAACTCTCTATCATTCTGCAGCATCTGTCTTCTGAAAACAAACTATTCAGTAAATGTATAGAAGAACAAGGTTGTTAGCACAAGGAAAGGTGAAACCCACATTTTCTTATGTATGTTAGCAAGTTTTGAACAAGTAATTAAAATGAATAACATGTATCCTTAAAGGTCTGATGGTTGCCATGGTACTAAGCAAAGACATAATTATCATTTTCCAGTGCTGATGCAGCGTTAGTAAAAAAGAGATACCACAGCTCCTGATGCTGTGCCAGAGCAACCTTTTGTTTTTATATTTTCTATCAAAAGATGGAATTGGGACTAGAAAAGATGGAGAACTAGCACCTCCTTCCTCTATCCTCCTTTTTCTACTCCAATTACTTGACAATCTTTCATGTAATTTTGTATGTGTATATACTTTTAGTTTTAAAAATTTATTAAAGAAGTACATCAACAGGGGAAATCAAAGCCATATATATATATATATATATATATATATATATATATATGAATGTTCCAAAATCACACACTTGGATGATGGAAAGAATAAAAAAGTTCAATGGTAGGAAATTTTATGAGAACAGATTTTAATGGATAGATTTGAATTTTGTTTTTTTACTACTGTGAGTTCAAGAAAGTGCTTCATGCAATGACTGTCATGATCATCACAGATCTAACAAGCAAATGTCACATTACTGAGAAAACAGAATTGCTGAAAACTTAAAGTAGGAAGAGTGCCAATATGGAAACACACTCCAATTTAAAAGGTGGTTAACAACCCACCTTACAATGTAAGGAACGCGGACTCCATCCCTGTTCAGGGGACTAAGATATCATATGCCACTCAGCAACTAAGCCCATGCTCTGCAGCAACTGAGCACACACTCTAAGCATCTAGAGTCTCCAGGCCACAGGAAAAGATCCTCCACGATGCAGTGAAGATCCCGAGTGCCACAACTAAGTCGTGATGCACTCAAATAGATAAACACATTTTTTTAAAAAAGCATTTTTCTATTTCTGAGTCACTGGTCTAACATATTGTTATAAACAAAAAAATGATCAAGGGAATAAAAATGTTTTTAAAAAACTTGTGAAGCAGCAATCATATTGATTTCAGTAAACAGAACTTTGTAAATATTATTTTCCTTTTAAGATCTTATATTTTAACATCATTTAGTTTAGTATGAATCTATCATTTGGCAGGAATTTTTATTTTAAAAAAGAATAATTTACATAATTGCAATCCCATCTACATAAAATAGATCCTAGAAAGTAGAAAGCATTTTATATACACAAATCAATACCATTTGTTTCTCTACATGGAATATTTTGTAAGATTTTTCTCATCAGTTTCCAGTGACTTTTCAAACTGTCATTATTATAAGTATTTTAGGAAATAAGTCTCAGTTGAATACTAATATGTTTATAACAGTACATTCTTTAACTTTCCATTTTAAAATAATTATAGAAGCACCAAAAGTTGGTATAGAGAGATCCCATGTATCCTTAATCCAGTTTTCTCCACAGTTTACATTTTATGTTAACTAAAGGGTAATAATAAAACCAGGAAATTCACATTACTACAATGTGTGCGGAGTTCTACACCATTTTATTATGTGTATATACTTCTGTAACTGACCACTTTATTCAAGAAATAGTATTGCCAAATAAACACAAAGCAAAGAAGAACTAAAGAGCCTCTTGATGAAAGTGAAAGAGGAGAGTGAAAAAGTTGGCTTAAAGCTCAACATTTAGAAAACTAAGATCACAGCATGTGGTCCCATCACTATATGGCAAATCGATGGGAAAACAATGGAAACAGTGACAAACTTTATTCTGGGGGGTTCCAAAATCACTGCAGATGGTAACTGCAGCCATGAAAATAAAGGACGCTTGCTCCTTGGAAGAAAAGCTATGACCAACTGAGATAGCATATTAAAAAGCAGAGACATTACTTTGCCGACAAAGGCCCATCTAGTCAAAGCTATGGTTTTTCCAGTAGTCATGTATGGATGTGAGAGTTGGACTATAAACAAAGCTGAGCGCCAAAGAATTGATGCTTTCAACGGAGGTACTGGAGAAGACTCTTGAGGTTCTCTTGGACCACAAGGAGATCCAACTAGTCCATCCTAAAGGAGATCAGTCCTGATTATTCATTGGAAGGACTGATACTGAAGCTGAAACTCCAATACTTTGACTACCTGATGCAAAGAACTGACTCCTTGGAAAAGACTGATGCTGGGAAAGATTGAAGGCATGAGAAGGGGACAACAGAGGATGAGATGATTGGATGACATCACTGACTTGATGGACATGAGTTTGAGCAAGCTCTGTAAGTTGGTGGTGGACAGGGAAGCCTGGTGTGCTGCAATCCAGACATGACTGAGCAAATGAACTGAACTGAACTGAATCACCACAAACATCTCCCTTATGCTGCCCCATTTATACCTATCCCCCTCTCATCCTTAATCCTTCACAAAGAAAATAATAGAATATATATTTTGTGACCTTTGAGATTAGCTTTTTCCATTTAGCATAAAACTTTTGAGACGCATCTTAATTGTCCCTTTTTTATTGCTGAATAGTAAATTGTCCATGGTATGTATGTATTATAGTTTATCTACTCACTTACTATAGGACAATTGGGTTGTTTCCAGTTTTTAACAATTACAAATAAAGCTTCTCTGAAAATTCTTATACAGTTTTTGGTGCAAGTATGAGGTTTTAAACCTCTGAGATGAATGTCCAGGAGTATGACTGTTGAGTTATATGATTACTATACATTTAGTTTTTTAAGAAATTGCCAACCTATTTCCTAGAGTGACATTATCACTTTAAATTCCCAACAACAGTGTGAGAGGTCCTGTTTTTCTGTAAACTCTTCAGCATTTGGCATCGTTGCTATTTTTTGACAGACTTTATTTTTTAGATCAGTTTTAGGTTTATAGAAAAATTTATCAGAAAGTACAAAACTCCCACATATTCCTTGACTCCATACACATAGAGCTTCCCCACACACTAAAGCCCCCCGACTATCCACATCCCATACAACATAGGACACTTATTACAATCAATGAATCTATGCTGATACATTCAAAGTCTATATCTTGCATTAGGATTTGCTCTTGTATTTGAACGTTATGAATTTTGACAAATGCATAATGACATGTATCCACCATTATAGTATCAAAGAATAGTTTTACTGCCCTAAAAATCCTCTGTGCTCCACCTATTAATTCCTTCCTGCCCACAACCCCTGGCAACCCCTCATCTTTTTATTGTCTCCGTAGCTTCTCCTTTTCCAGAATACTAAATCATACAGTATATAAACTTTTTACATTGTAAATTGTTTTTATTAATATGTATTTAAGTTCCCTCCATGTCTTTTCATGTTTTGATGACTTGTTTCTTTTCAGGACTGAATAGTATTCCATATGATGGATGTGCCACAGTTTATCTATTCACATACTATTGTAAGTTAACTTGTGTCTTCCCCTGAATATTCATATGTTGAAATATTAACCCCTTATATCTCGTAAGTTGACTGTACTGAGTAAAGCCTTTAAAGAGGTTATTAAGTTAAAAATGAAGTCATTAGACTGAGCCCTAATCTGATATGATTGGTGTCCTTTTAAGAAAATATAAAGGTCCAAGTATGCACAAAGTTGGGGTGGGGAGGCTTCCCAGGTGGCACTAGTGGGAAAGAACCTGCCTGCCAATTCAGGAGACATAAGGGAGGCAGGTTTGATCCCTGGGGCAAGAAGATCCCCTGGAGAAGGAAATGGCAACCACCCTAGTATTTTTGCCTGAGAAGTCCCATGGACAGAGGAACCTGATTGGCTATGGTCCATAGCGTTGCACATAGATGGACATGACTGAGATGACTTAGCACGCACTCATGCACATACACAAAGGGAAGACAATGTAAAGTTACATGAAGAAGATAGCCATCTGCAAGCAGAGCGCGTCCTTTAGAAGAAACTAACCTTGCCAGTAACTTGATCTTGGACTTGAGGATCCAGAAAAAAAGAGGAAATAAATTTCTATTGTTTAAGTGACTTAGTTTGTGGTATTTTGTTATAGCAATCCAAGTAAACTTATTGAAGAACATCTTTTATTTTCAAGTTTTGGCAATTATGGACAAAGCTGCTATGAACATCTGTGTCAAGGTTTTTTGTATGGAAGATTTCAACTCACTAAAGTAAATATGAAGGAAATTGATTTTAAGATAATGTGGTAAAAATATGTTGTAAGTTAGCTTTGTAATAAATTGTCAAACTATATTCTAGAGTGGGAGCACTGTTTTACATTCCTTTCAGCACTGCAAGAATTATTCAATTTTGCCACGTTCACACCAACACTTGTTATTGTCTATCTTTTTTTTATCATAGTTATTCTAGTGGTAATGAAGTGATAGCTCATTGTGATTTTGATTTGCATTTCACAAATGACTGATAATATTGATGCCTTTTTTGTGCCCATTTGTCATTTGTATATTCTCTTAGGTGAAATGGCACTTCATGTTTTTACCTGTTTTCTAATTGGATTTTTTTATTGTTCAGTTTGAGAGTTCTTTACATATTTGAGATTAGAGTTTCAATCATATATATAATTTGTAAATATACTCTTCTAGTCTATACACTGAGTTTTTATTCTTTAACAGGGATTTTTGAAGAGCAAAGGTTTTTAATTTTACTGAAATATAATTTGTTTTATTTTATGTATCATACCTTTAGTGTCACATCTAACTTTTAACCAAATGTTAGGTTCTGAAGATTTTCCTCCTACATCGACTTTTTAAAATGTTATAGTTTTGTAATTATTAACAAGCCCATGTTCCACTTTGAGTTAATTTTTATATAAGATATTAGATTTAGATTTAACTTTGTATATCTATTTTGCCTAAGACTGTCCAATTGTTTTAGCACCATCTGTTGAAAATACAATCCTTCCTCCACTAGATTTTTTTTTTTTTTTTTTTGCATCTTTGTCAAATGTCAGTCTTCTACACTCATGTAGGGTGTTTCTTGCTTATCTATATTGTTCATTGAGCTATGTGACACTCATTCCACCAATAACAGTCTTGATTACTGTAACTGTGTAATAAACTTTGATATTGGGTAGAGCAATTTCTCCCAATTTACTATTCTTTGATGAAGTGTCTTAGTTATCTATTTGCTTTACATTCTCACATAAAAATTAAGTTTTAATATCTATCCATTTCTCTCTACACACAAAAAGAGTATAGTAGTAAATGTTAGGACACTACATCAAATATTTCAAATTTTAGATTTCAAAATACTAAGAAGTTGTGTGTGTGTGCGTGTGTATGTGTGTATGTGTGTGTGTGATGGTGAGGTTGTGGTAAGAGAGTGCAAATGTTTCTTTTTATAACATATATTGATTTTCTGTTTCTAATTAGTGTACATAAATTAGATTTCACTGCTTCTGTCACTGTAAAATGTCAACTGTAATTTATTTTCCCAGTTCACTGATTTGCACTTGGTAGGCATTTAATAAATGTGAATAAATGATCTCTCAATAAAAACATTATAATCAGATAGTAAGTAACATCTTCATTAACACAAGGATAGCATCAGCTTTACCATATATTAATAAGTTGACTGACTAGACTACATCATATGTATCTCATATGACCCACTGCTTAAATGATCTAAGTATTGGGTGCATGTGACAGATTTTATTTTCTTGGGCTCCAAAATCACTGCAGATGGTGACCACAGTCATGAAATTAAAAGATGCTTGCTCCTTAGGAGGAAAGCTATGACAAACCTAGACAGCATATTTAAAAGCAAACATATCACTTTGCCAGCAAAAGTCTATATAGTCAAAGCTGTGGTTATCTCAGTAGTCATGTATGGATATGAGAACTGGACCATACAGAAGACTGAGCATCGAAGAATGTATACTTCTGAATTGTGCTGGAGAAGACTCTTGAGAGTCCCTTGGACTGCAAGGAGATCAAACCAGTCAGTCCTAAAGTAAATCAACACTGAATGTTTCTTGGAAGGACTCATACTGAAGCTGAAGTTCCAATACTTTGGCCATCTGATGAGAAGAGCTGACTCATTGCAAAAGACCTTGATGTTGGGATAGATTGAGGGCAGAAGGAGAAGGGGGCTAAAGAGGATGAGATGGGTAGCATCACTGACTCAATGGACATGAGTTTGATCAAACTGGGGAGAGAGTGGAGTGCAGAGGAGCCCTGCATGCTGCAGTCCATGGGCTTGCAAAGAGTTGGACACAACCGAGCAACTAAACAACAAAAACAATTTGGGCACTTGAATAATCATGGTTTTAGTGCAAATATTGTGACCTCCTGAGTATGTCTTTATCGGCAAGGAGGAAGCCTATTACTAAACACAGATTTTGAGTTTAGGATATAGGACAGAGTTTTCAGTTTTCCCCTGCAGTGGCAAGTCAGTTCGTAGTAAGTCGTTATGTGTTGATCATGAGGACTCTGACCTCTTTTCCCTTTTATTCTCTTCTCATCTTTGTTTTCTAAGTCTTTAATCTTACCTACATTCTGGAGTCCCATTTAGCCTCCTCTGGATCCCAGACCCAGATAAAAATCAATTCATTATGTTGAATTTTCCCTCCCTCATGGGAATTAGAGACAAGATAAGGAATGGATGGGGTTGGAGTCCTGCCTCAGTCTAGTCTTGGGGTGACTAAATGTGTTTATAAAAGAGACAAACCTGTTTTCTAGTATTTTATACATTTTTTTAGTAAAATTCTGAACCCTGCTAAAAGGGTTTTTGGCACTTTACTAAGGGTAAATAAGCATTGTTTCTTAATCCTAGCTTAGTATGACCTTTGAAAGGAAGGCAGGGTATGTACGCTGCACTGCATCCCAACAGAAGTATGGAGGGTGGTTTTTAAAATTCTGTTATGGTATTTTTCTTAGGAAATAAGATAAAAACTTTTTCTCTCTTTTCTATATATCATGTGTTTGCACTGTAGAAAGATTTATAGTACACAGAAGACATTCACATATTAATGATTATTATCCTCATGAACCACTGTTGGGGTAAAAAAAAAGGTGGGGGGAGGATATTGTTATTCAAATTTGAGAAATAAAAGACCTGAGGCTTAAATGATTCTGCAAGGTTAAAGATTCTGAATTTCTGGCTCCGAGGTAAAAGAAACTTTCTAACACATTCTTTTGTGTACTTGCATAATACCAAAAAATGCATCAATTAGTAACCATAAGAAATAAAACTATACAATATAAAAATTTTGAAATAAAAACTATTTTGAACAATGAATATAGTTAAAATTCAGGCTTGAAATTATAGGTTTGTACATTAGGTTTTCAGATTATTTAATACTCTAAAAGCTTAATTTCTCTTAATTTCTTTGGATGAATATCACATGAGACATTTCTCATACTTCAAAGTAAAATAGTTCTTGAAAATACAACAGAAGAAAAATAAGAGAGGGCAACAGAGAGAGAGAAAGAGGAAGAAAGGAAGGAAAGAAAGAAAGAAAGCAGGAAAGACATTACATTGCCTAGTGTTAGTATAAATTTGTTTAAAGTATCAGAAGTTTTAATGATTAAGTCGTTTCATCCAGAGGAAAGCTATTGATTAAACTGAATGTTTATTGCTCCAGGATTGTTAAGAAGGGGACTGAGGTCAGACACAAAGGATTGTTTTATAACCATTGGGACTCCAGTCTGTGTCTTATCTCTTAGACTTAATGTACAGCCTGATACAAGCTTTCATAGGAATCAAACAACACAGACCCAGCAAGACTTACCATCTTGATATACAGTGTTAGGCTAATATAAATTGATTATACACTAGCTCATTGCTGCAGAGAAAAATCTATAGCTACTAATGGGTTTTGCTCTTAGGGTTGAAAGTCACAAAAATATTACATCCCCTGTCCTCACATATTAGTTAATTTTCCTTTAGTGACTACTTTGGGAAATAAAGGACCACAGAGGCTAAAAGGTTTCCATAAAATTCAACTGCAGTATGTTTAAAGAAAATTAAGTGAACTTTCATGTCAGGGGTGTGGTTTCTTCTATGACAGCTTCAGTAACAACTGCTGATTATCATTCTGGTCATCTATAATTCTGCTAATGGTTCCCCATGACAAAACAGTTTATTCTGAAAAAAAAAAAAAATCCTGAAGGATCAAAGCATATACAATCTTGCATTATATAAGTGGAAATATATTTAATCCTGTATATGGTGTGGAAAAATATAGTCTAAGTCTGCCCTCTGTAGGAGAATCTCATTTAAAAACTCGGTGTATGAAAAAATGAAATATATCTGCAAAACACATAGAGGACAAGTCCCCTTAAACTAAATAAACTTTGCTGCTACTTACTATGATTTAATGGTAGAAATAAATGTTCTAATTGACAAATAGAACCAATCCAATAACCATTAACTATTTATCCCTGAAGGGAAGGAAATTTAGTAAGTGTCTTACACCCTCTACTGAGGTTTCCTCATCTGTTAACAAAGAAAATAAAAGGTACTTTCCTGAAAAGGAAAATTTTGCTTTAACTAGTATTTTTAAATGCACAAAATGAGTTATAAACACTGTGAAATCTGTAGTAAAATATTTACACAATTCTAATAAAGCATAAACTGACACTGTTCAATGCTCATTGGTCTCATATTTTTTAAAAACTGGAAATTTCAAAGATCTAGAATTGATAGGTTGCATTTGTTGTTCAGTTGCTAAGTTACTTCTGATTCTTTGTGATCCCATGGACTGCAGCATGCCAGGCTTCCCCATCCTTCACTATCTCCTGGAATTTGCTCAAACTGAGAAGGAAATGGCAATCCACTCCAGTGTTCTTGCCTGGAGAATCCCAGGGACGGGGGAGCCTGGTGGGCTGCCATCTATGGGGTCACACAGAGTCAGACACGACTGAAGCGACTTAGCAGCAGCAGCAGCAAGTCCACTGAGTCAGTGATGCCATTCAACCATCTCATCCTCTCTTGCACCCTTCTCCTCCTGCCTTCATTCTTTCCCAGCATCAGGGTCTTTTCTAATGAGTCAGCACTTTGCATCAAGTGGCCAAACTGGAGCTTCACCTTCAGTCCTTCCAAGGAACACTCAGTGTTGATTTCCTTTAGGATTGACTGGTTTGATCTGCTTACTGTCCAAGGGACTCTCAAGAGTTTTCTCTAGCACCACAATTTGAAAGCAGCAATCATCAATGCTTCGCCACTCAGCCCTTTTTTAAAATTAATTAATTTATTTTAATTGGAAGATAATTATAATATTGTGATGGTTTTTGCCATACATTAGTATGAATTGGCCATAGGTATACATGGTCCCCTCCATTCTGAACACCACCTCCCACCTCCCTCCCTACCCATCCCTCCAGATTGTCACAGAGCACCGGCTTTGAGTACCCTGTGCCATACACCAGACTCGGCCTTCTTTATCATCCAACTCTCTCATCTGTATATGACTACTGGAAAAACCATGGCTTTAACTGTACAACCTTTTATCAGCAAAGTGATTTCTCTACTTTTTAATACACTGTCTAGGTTTGACAAAGTTTTCCTTTCACGGAGCAAGCGTCCTTTAATTTCATGGCTGCAGTCACCATTTGCAGTGATTTAGGAGCTCAAGAAAGTAAAATCTGCCATTGTTTCCACTCTTCCCCATCTATGTGCCATGAAGTGATGAGACCAGATGCTATGATCTTAGCTTTTTGAATATTGAGTTTTAAGCCAAGTTTTTCATTGTTCACTTCAACCCTCATCAAGAGACTCTTTATTGCAGAGATGGCCCCAATTCTTTGCCCCTCTTTGTATCTACATTCCTTGCTACACAACTTTGTTCAGTTCGGTGCAGTTCAGTTGCTCAGTCATGTCCGACTTTTTGTGACTCCATGAATTGCAGCACACCAGGCCTCCCTGTCCATCACCAACTCCCGACGTTCACTCAAACTCACATCCATCAAGTCAGTGATGCCATCCAGCCATCTCATCCTCTGTCGTCCCTTTCTCCTCTGGCCCCCAATCCCTCCCAGCATCAGACTCTTTTCCAATGAGTCAACTCTTCACATGAGGTGGCCAAAGTACTGGAGTTTCAGCTTTGGCGTCATTCCTTCCAAAGAACACCCAGGACTGATCTCCTTTAGAATGGACTGGTTGGATCTCCTTGCAGTCCAAGGGACTCTCAAGAGTCTTCTCCAACACCACAGTTTAAAAGCATCAATTCTTTGGCACTCAGCTTTCTTCACAGTCGAACTCTCACATTCATACATGACCACTGGAAAAACCATACCTTGACTAGATGGACCTTTGTTGGCAAAGTAATATCTCTGCTTTTCAATATGCTATCTAGGTTGGTCATAACTTTCCTTCCAAGGAGTAAGCATCTTTTAATTTCATGGCTGCAGTCACCATCTGCAGTGATTTTGGAGCCCCCAAAAATAAAGTCTGACACTGTTTCCAATGTTTTCCCATTTCCCATGAAGTGATGGGACCAGATGCCATGATCTTAATTTTCTAAATGTTTAGCTTTAAGCCAACTTTTTCACTCTCCTCTTTCACTTTCATCAAGAGGCTTTTTAGGTCCTCTTCACTTTCTGCCATAAGGGTGGTGTCATCTGCATATCTGAGGTTACTGATATTTTTTCCAGCAATCTTGATTCCAGCTTGTGCTTCTTCTAGCCCAGTGTTTCTCATGATGTACTCTGCATAGAAGTTAAATAAGCAGGGTGACAATATACAGCTTTGACATACTCCTTTTCCTATTTGGAACCAGTCTGTTGTTCCATGTCCAGTTCTAACTGGTGCTTCCTGACCTGCATACAGGTTTCTCAAGAGGCAGGTGAGGTGGTCTGGTATTCCCATCTCTTTCAGAGTTTTCCACGGTTTCTTGTGATCCACACAGTCAAAGGCTTTGGCATAGTCAATAAAGCAGAAATAGATGTTTTTCAGGAACTCTCTTGCTTTTTCCATGATCCAGCGGATGTTGGCAATTTGATCTCTGGTTCCTCTGCCTTTTCTAAAACCAACTTGAACATCAGGAAGTTCACAGTTCACGTATTGCTGAAGTGTGACTTGGAGAATTTTGAGCATTACTTTACTAGCATGCGAGATGAGTGCAATTGTGCGGTAGTTTGAGCGTTCTTTGGCACTGCCTTTCTTTGGGATTGGAATGAAAACTGACCTTTTCCAGTCCTGTGGCCACTGCTGAGTTTTCCAAATTTGCTGGCATATTGAGTGCAGCCCTTTGACAACATCATCTTTCAGGATTTGAAATAGCTCAACTAGAATTCCATCACCTCTACTAGTTTTGCTCATAGTGATGCTTTCTAAGGCCCACTTGACTTCACATTCCAGGATGTCTGGCTCTAGGTCAGTGATCACACCATCGTGATTATCTGGGTCATGAAGATCTTTTTTGTACAGTTTTTCTGTGTATTCTTGCCACCTATTCTTAATATCTTCTGCTTCTGTTAGGTCCATACCATTTCTGTCCTTTATCAAGCCCATCTTTGCATGAAATGTTCCCTTGATATCTCTAATTTTCTTGAAGAGATCTCTAGTCTTTCCCATTCTGTTGTTTTCCTCTATTTCTTTGCACTGATTGCTGAGGAAGGCTTTCTTATCTCTCCTTGCTATTCTTTGGAACTCTGCATTCAGATGCTTATATCTTTCTTTTTCTCCTTTGCTGTTCACTTCTCTTCTTTTCACAGCTATTTGTAAGGCCTCCCCATACAGCCATTTTGCTTTTTTTGCATTTCTTTTCCATGGGGATGGTCTTGATCCCTGTCTCCTGTACAATGTCAAGAACCTCAGTCCATAGTTCATCAGGCATTCTGTCTATCAGATCTAGGCCCTTAAATCTATTTCTCACTTCCACTGTATAATCATAAGGGATTTGATTTAGGTCATACCTGGATGGTCTAGTGGTTTTCCCTACTTTCTTCAATTTAAGTCTGAATTTGGCAAGAAGGAGTTCATGATCTGAGCCGCAGTCAACTCCCGGTCTTGTTTTTGCTGACTGTATAGAGCTTCTCCATCTTTGGCTGCGAAGAATATAATCAATCTGATTTTGGTGGTGACCATCTGTTGATGTCCATGTGTAGAGTCTACTCTTGTGTTGATGGAAGAGGTACTCCACGTTCAAGGTCAGGAGGGGTGGCAGTGAGGAGATAGCCTTCATCCAAGGTAAGGAGCAGTGGCTGCGCTTTCGTTGTTGACCATCTGGTGATGTCCATGTGTATAGTCTTCTCTTGTGTTATTGGAAGAGCTACTCCACATTCATGGTCAGGAGGGGCAGCAGTGAGGAGATACCCCTCGTCCAAAGTAAGGAGCAGCGGCTGTGCTGTGCTGGAGCACACGTGAAGAGATACCCAACGTCCAAGGTAAGAGAAACCCAAGTAAGATGGTAGGTGTTGGGAGAGGGCATTAGAGGGCAGACACACTGAAACCATAATCACAGAAAACTAGCCAATCTGATCACACAGACCACAGCCTTGTCTAACTCAATGAAACTAAGCCATGCCATGTGGGGCCACCCAAGACGGGCGGGTCATGGTGGAGAGGTCTGACAGAATGTGGTCCACTGGAGAAGGGAATGGCAAACCACTTTAGTATTCTTGCCTTGAGAACCCCATGAACAGCATGAAAAGGCAAAATGATAGGACTGAAAGAGGAACTCCCCAAGTCAGTAGGTACCCAATATGCTACTGGAGATCAGTGGAGAAATAACTCCAGAAAGAATGAAGGGATGGAGCCAAAGCAAAAACAACACCCAGCTGTGGCTGTGACTGGTGATAGAAACAAGGTCCAATGCTGTAAAGAGCAATACTGCATAGGAACCTGGAATGTTAGGTCCATGAATCAAGGCAAATTGGAAGTCGTCAAACAGGAGATGGCAAGAGTGAATGTCGACATTCTAGGAATCAGTGAACTAAAATGGACTGGAATGGATGAATTTAACTCAGATGACCGTTATATCTACTACTGTGGGCAGGAATCCCTTAGAACGTGGAGTCGCCATCGTGGTAAACAAAAGAGTCCGAAATGCAGTACTTGGACGCAAATTCAAAAACGACAGAATGATCTCTGTTCGTTTCCAAGGCAAACCATTCAATACCACAGTAATCCAAGTCTATGCCCCAACCAGTAACACTGAAGAAGCTGAAGTTGAACGGTTCTATGAAGACCTACAAGACCTTTTAGAACTAAAACCCAAAAAAAGATGTTCTTTTCATTATGGGGGACTGGAATGCAACAGTAGGAAGTCAAGAAACACCTGGAGTAACAGGCAAATTTGGCCTTGGAATATGGAATGAAGCAGGGCAAAGGCTAATAGAGTTTTGCCAAGAGAACACACTGGTCATAGCAAACACCCTCTTCCAACAACACAAGAGAAGACTCTACACATATATCTTTGTAATCTCCTCCAAATTACACAAGAGTAGACACAATTTTCACCCCTAGATTCAGCCATGTACTGTTTTGGTTAATGATATATTAACAAATTAGATGCAAAGAAAATACTTAAATGGACTTGTACAATTTGGTTCATTTTTATACTTGCCCTCTATTACTGCCATGAAAGGACATATCTGGGCTAGCCTGATAACGGATAGGATACATAAGGAACAGAGCTAAGGTTCCCTAGTTATCCCAGATAAGACCATGCTAAAGGTGATAAGATCGTTATCAGGACTTCCCTGGTGGCTCAGATGGTAAAGCATCTGCCTACAATGCGGGAGACCTGGGTTCAATCCCTGGGTTGGGAAAATCTCCTGGAGAAGGAAATGGCAACCCACTCCAGTATTCTTGCCTGGAAAATTCCATAGATGGAGGAGCTTGGTAGGTTACAGTCTATGAGGTCGTAAAGAGTCGGACACGACTGAGCAACTTATGACTTACGACTAATGAGGCAACACCCAGGCACAATCAGCAGAGCTGCTGTAAGCAGTATTCAATTTGTGCAATCAGAAATTGTAAAAGTTGTCACAATTTTGTGGTTATGTTACACATCTTTATTAAGGGTAGAGATGTTGTTGCTCTCATTGCTTAGTTGATAAGTCATGTCCAACTCTTTTCAACCTCATGGACTATAACCTGCCAGGCTCCTCTGTCCTTGGGACTTTCAAGGCAAGAATACTGGAGTAGGTTGCCATTTCCATCTCCAGGGAATCTTCCTGACCCAGGGATCAAACCCTTGTCTCCTACACGGCAGACAGATTCTTTGCCACTGAACCACCTGTGAAATTATGGGTATAGATAGCTGATAAGAAAAATATATATATACTGAAAATGAAGTGTTGCTGCAACAAAAATATGATCCATTGGTTTTGGGACCAGGAGTTGGGTAGTTAGCATATAATTAGAGGAGGCAGGAAAGACTGGAAGACAACTGTGACATGAAAAGTAAAGTGACTAGTGTTATGAAATTCTCTCACATTTAGTAGAACAGTCCCATGTAACCTGAAAGTTAAAAAATATACCTAATGAACTTTGGGGTTTGACTTAAGAGATGTTCAAGGGAATGGCTGAAAACATTTGGTTGCCTTTTGTTTTTCATGGTAAGGTTCTACTAGAAAAATGTAGACCAAAGAACTGTCCAGTTTCCAAGCAACATGCAGTGTGAATGTGGAGAGCTTAGGAATTTTGGCAACCACTCCAGTACTCTCACCTGGAAAATCCCATGGACGGAGGAGCCTGGTGGGCTACAGTCCATGGGGTCCGTAAGAGTCAGACACGACTGAGCGACTTCACTTTCACTTTTCACTTTCACGCATTGGAGAAGGAAATGGCAACATACTCCAGTGTTCTTGCCTGGAGAATCCCAGGGACAGGGGAGCCTGGTGGGCTGCCGTCTATGGGGTTGCACAGAGTCGGACACGACTAAAGCGACTTAGCAGCAGCAGTTTGGAAATTAAGACCATTCACATTCCCAGGCTCTCGAAGAAATAAAATATTCTGTTATTAATATTAAATATCTTGCTTCAGGATCAAGTATCTAGGAGATCTTTTGTTAAGTCCTCTTTTTTTCAATTGAAGTATAGTTGATTTACAATATTGTGTTAGTTTCAGGTGTACATCAGAGTGATACAGTTACGTATGTTTTCAGATTATTTTCCATTACAGGCAATTACAAGATATTGGATATATTTTCCCATGCAATATAGTAAATCCTTGTTGCTTATTTATTTTATGTATAACAGTTTTTATCTGTTAATCTCATAATCCAAATTTATCCCTCCCCCATCCCTTTCCTCATTGGAAACCACAAGTTTGTTTTCTATGTGTTAAGACCTCTTAAAGACTGATTTGTTATCCAGTAGATCTTCTCAGTTAGATAAATGGACTCCTGTAAATCTTAATGTTGCTGTCTAAAAGCAACTTGACACATCAAAAATGCCAATAATTAAGTCTAGAGAAATGAGCAGGTCTCAAAAACAATTGGGATACAGCTTGTAGAGCATGTGGTGAATTCAAATCTGATACATAGAAAACCCACAGTATTCTCAAGAAAGTTGTACCTGTAAAAGCACAACCAGCTTATTTTAAAGGGCTTAGTTGTTCCAAGATTACAGAACCATGGCTTAATCAATGCACACACTCCATTCCAGGATATGGGAATTATAAGCAAAATGTTAGAAAAATTTCAGAGTTGATATGGACTGGTTAGTGCTATAGTATCTCCTTTTTATTCAAAGGAGAGGGTTTTGTTTTTGCTTTTTTGTAATCTTTCTCTCCCTGAGTGGCACAGAACCAACCTGTATTATGTCAGTGGATATTATGGTTCAGAAATTTGGACAAGAAATAATGGAGATAGCTTCTCTCTACTCAATAATTTCTAGAACCTCAGTTAGAGGGCTTTAAGGCCAGAAGCTATGATTATCTGAAGATTTGTTCATTAATATTTTAGGCAATAGATGCTGGACAGAACCTTAGCTGGATTTACCAAGTGTAATATCTTCTCATGGTCTTCCCAAACAGGGACTTGCCTGATATAAATATTGTTACCCCAGCTTCCTGTTAACTTTCATTTGCATGTAATAACTTTACCATACATTATCCTGCAGTCTGTGTATCTTTAGATCTGAAGTGAGACTCTTATAGGCAGCATATGTACAAGTCTTATTTTATATCCATCCAACCACTTTTTGTCTTTTAGTTAGGGCATTTAGTTCATTTACATTTAAAGTAATTATTGACTTGTGATTGCCGAGGTGGGGCAGAGGGAGAAGGATGGACTATGAATTTAGGGTTGGTAGGCAATGGCACCCCACTCCAGTACTCTTGCCTGGGAAATCCCATGGACGGAGGAGCCTGGAAGGCTGCAGTCCATGGGGTCGCTGAGGGTTGGACACGACTGAGCGACTTCACTTTCACTTTTCACTTTCATGCATTGGAGAAGGAAATGGCAACCCACTCCAGTGTCCTTGCCTAGAGAATCCCAGGGACGGGGGAGCCTGGTGGGCTGCCGTCTATGGGGTTGCACAGAGTTGGACATGACTGAAGCAACTTAGCAGCAGCAGATGCAAACTATTACATTTAGAGTGGATAAACAACAAGGTCCCAATGTATAGCACAAAAAATTATATTCAATATCCTGGGATATTCTATAATGGAAAAGAACATAAAAAAGAACATCTATAGTGTAAAGCTGAGTCACTTTGCCATACAGCAAAGCCTGGCACAACATTAGAAGTCAACTCTACTTCAATAAAAATATAAAATAAAATTAAAAAAACAAGCATTTTATCAATCCTGCATCTGTACTCTCCTCTCCTCATGATTACAATTTTTGACATTCAATGAACATATTTTAAATGGACAGGGAAGCCTGGCATGCTACAGTCCATGAGGTCACAGAGAGTCAGACACAACTGAGCAACTCAACTGAACTGAACATATTTTAAGTGGCAACCTGAGAAACAATAATCTTCTATTTTGGCCACATGGCATATGGGTCTTAGTTCCGTACCCAGGGATTGAACCCTGCAGTGGGAGCATGGAGTCTTAACCACTGGACCATTGGGGAAGTCTTGAGAAACAATAATCTATACATTCTGTTAGATATATTCTAAAGCAATATAGATGGTTTCCAGATGGTTTTCTTTAGTTTTTTCCCCTTTGTAATTGATAAATTTAACATATGATTCTCTATAAGTTTAAGGTATACAGTATATTACTTTAATATATTTATATACTATAATATACTTGTTGATGTGGTGATGTTTATCGCATTACCTAATTATACTACAACATCATTGCCTGTATTCATTATACTGTGCTCTAAATCGCTATTGCTTACTTATTGTCACAAGTTTTTACCCTTAAATTCTGGTACCTCTGTGCCCACATTTGCACACTAAATGCTGCTGACTACATATATTTTAAGCATGACATAGTCAGTTCAATACTATATTTAGATGCAATATTTCACAAATTGTCCATTTAGAGAGACCCCATTCAATATAAGTAGATGAATAAGTGTTGTCCAGTCACTTTGTGTGGAAGTTCAAGTCCTCCTTACAGCAGTGACTAATGCCAGGATCTATTATAAACCCAGGGTACTTTTTATGCCGATAAATAACAGAAATATCTTTTTATATCCTTTCATATGTTTTGTATCCAAAAGCTACCCAGACAGGTGTCAAGTGATACCCTTGTTCCCAAATCTATTACAAATCTTTCACTAAATATAATTTTATTCATATATATTTCTGACATTTCCATAGGGTTCTCTACATCTATTTTGTCTTCACCTGAAAGGGACTTTTATTTTTCTTCCTCCTCTCTTCAGTAAAAGCACATGGTTGATGTTATTTAAGACCTTACGCTCCACAGTGGAGTATTATATGAGGTCATAAATGGCACTAGCAGTTATCAAAAGCCTCGGCTTCAACCTCAGCATTTAATCATCTGTAAAAGCCAGTTATGGGTTCATATAGTTCCTCACTGTGAACATTATTCCTCTTATATGACAAGGTAAAAAATACTTTAAAAAATAGATTCAGCAAACCACATCATCCAAAAATTAATAATTAAGTATCATTGCTCATCTCATAAGAATTTGGAAGTTCTATACTTTTGTTGACTTCTTTCAATGTGCATCAATTATTTAACATTTGTTTAGTATCTTGAAAATTTAATGTACTATATCAGTGCTAAGTATTATTAATGAAGTTATTATATGAGGGTAGTTTAAAGAGGAAGGATTAGATGAAGAATAGCACAAAGGAACGTACTATGGAGAAAAGAAATGGGATTTCCGATTAGATACTTTTTATCTCAGAGAAGATTTTGTTCTCTTCTGAGAAGGGGTCTATTTATTCTTTCTGAACTTTGGTCAAAATGCCTCCTTTCTTATATTTGGGAAAAAAGTGCATTATATAGATGCTGGAAATCTGCACAAAGAGTGTTGTGTTTCATACACAGGAAGAAAAGATTACTTACTCACTACTGAGAAAAGACAAACACTTTAAATCATTTTTTTAAATAGGAATTATAGGTTTATACTCATGCAGAATTTTTCAACTACTTCTCATTTCAAACAAGGATACCCTATACATAGATCACACGTATGTATATGCACACATGCCCCAGAGTCTGTCCTGTAGTTGGTATGCCCTGGTGCAAAGCTTTCTGGACTCCATGTGGTTTGAAACTATATGTTTTGTCTATATTTTGTTTATATCATAGTTAATTACTGGCTTCCCCAGTGGCTCAGTGGTAAAGAATTCACCTGCAGTGGAGGAGATCCCGGAGAAGGCAATGGCACCTCACTCCAGTACTCTTGCCTGGAAAATCCCATGGATGGAGGAGCCTGGTAGGCTGCAGTCCATGGGGTCGCTAGGAGTCGGACACGACTGAGTGACTTCACTTTGACTTTTCACTTTCATGCATTGGAGAAGGAAATGGCAACCCACTCCAGTGTTCTTGCCTGGAGAATCCCATGGACAGAGGAGCCTGGTGGGCTGCCGTCTCTGGGGTCGCACAGAGTCGGACACGACTGAAGCGACTTAGCAGCAGCAGCAGCAGGAGGAGATCCCCCAGAGGAATGCCTGGCAGTCCACTCCAGTATTCTTGCCTGGAGAACCCCATGGACAGAGAAGCCTGGCGTGTATAGTGCGTAGAGTCACAAAGAGTCCAACACGACTGAAATAATTGAGCGCACATAGTACAAGTCTCCCTTCAATGAGTAAAATAAAAATTGTTTAAATCTTATGTTCAACTGTACAGCAAAAATGAATTCTACTTTTGTCAATATTTTGCAATTGAACTTTTCATCTAGTTCAACATAAATATAATAAATGTAATTTTCAAGTTCTAGAGCACTCTATAAGCACTGTTTAATTTCCACAATTTAGCCTGAAGATAAACTATTTTATGGCTGTATTAAGGTAGTGAATCCCTGGACCAAAAATGGAGAGATACAATTTACAATGATTTTGCTAAGAGATTCATTTGTGCAGCCAATTTGGTCAAGGTATTTTCTGTTTTTTATATTCAAGTCAACTATGCACTTTCTCCCTTCCCTTCTAATTATACTCTATTGTTTTTCTTGGGGAGTGAACTCTGAAGAGCACTTTTGTTTGTTGACAGAAATGGAACTGAAGAATATTTTCATGGAAGATTTATGATACGTAGCCAATTACATCTGGATTGCAGATAGCAAATTAGTTTTGGATTTGTCTCATTCAAAAATCATTGACAAGTGTGATTCATCATAATAATTTTGCAGAGGAATCATAGCAGATCATAGCCTGCACCATAAATGATGCAGCCATCACAATCTATCATGATTAAATAGTGGTCTAGAGTTATATGAATGAGAACTTGGAATATTATATAAGCATTGATAATTAGATGCTGATTTGAAGTAGGGGACATGGAGATATGTATGTACTGTTACCTTTAATCTGAGCATATTAAGAATTGTTTGTGTTTGCTACTTTTGAATTAAATTAGAATCCTCATGAAAACTCAGCCTGAAACTTAGAAACAAAACTCGATTAGCCTCCTATTTAAATATTGTTGGAACACTGCCTATTGAAAGAATTTCATGGGATGTTATCCATTCTTAAGACAATTTTCTTTTATTTCAGAGGTTTAAAAAGTTTCAAACTTATGAAAATTTGCCCCTCAAATGATAATTCCTTCTCTAGTCCTGATTTATTTCCAATGAGTTAGAAAAGCAATGCCAACACTCAGTTTACCATTTGCAAAAAGCTCTTCATATCCAAACTGCAAAAAAATTTCATATTTTCCTCCCTAGAAACTGGTGTGATGATTCTGAGGTCTCCCTAGCTAGTATTGTATGTGCTCACTCAACAAATATTTAGTTAATAGTCTACCATGTGCTACATACTGTTCTAAATTTTGGAAATACAACATTAAGAAAACAGGCAACATGTTTTCTTACATGTTTCCTATGACCTTACACTAAAGTGGGAGGAATCAGAAATAAACAGAATATATCTGTTGATGATACAATGTTATTGATTAAAAGAAATCACAGAATATGTTTAAGAAATGTGAAATGGACAAAGAATCCATAAATTTTGGAATGTGATACTATACTTACATGCAGATGCAACTGAAAAATTCTTGTCCTTTCTTCATTGAATGCTGTAAAAAGAGTAACTGAGTTAACCATGCACAAAGCCTTTAAGTGCTACCTGCCCACTGGACAGGCTAGCTGTCAGAAAGCCAGCTAAGAAAGAACCATATTTTATTGACTTGCTGTTTATAATGTGGCAAGGATTATAATTAGAGAGATGGACTATCTAGATTATATCTAGACAGATAGACTGTCTTTACCTCTGGGAAGAGCCTTAAAAATATTTAGTTCCATCCCCTCATTATATCTTTATTTTCTTGGGCTCAAAATCACTGCATATGGTGACTGCAGCCATGAAATTAAAGATGTTTGCTCTTTGGAAGCAAAGCTATAACAAACATGGACAGCGTATTAAAAAGCAGCAGAGACATCACTTTGCCACAAAGATTCATACAGTTAGAGCTATGGTTTTTCCAGTAGTCATATATGGATGTGAGAGTTGGGCCATAAAGAAGGCTGAGTGCTGAAAAATTGATGCTTTTGAACTGTGGTGTTGGAGAAGACTCTTGAGAGTCCCTTGGACAGCAAGGAGATCAAACCAGTCAATCCTAAAGGAAATCAACCCTGAATATTCATTAGAAGGACTGAGGCTGAACCTCCAATCCTTTGGCCACCTGATGTGAAGAGCTGACTCACTGGAAAAGACCCTGATGCTGGGAAAGATTGAAGGCAGGAGGAGAAGGGGAAACAGAGGATGAAATGGTTGGAATACATAACCAACTCAATGGGCATGAGTTTGAGCAAACACAGAGAGAAGAACTTTCTTGTTTATAATTCCATGACTAGTGAAGTCAGCACCAAGACCTAAAAATCGTTATAGCTCTAGATCCAAAATTCCCTGCTGTCATTCTGCCTATTATGCTGTCTCCCTCTGCTTAGTGGTCTGGATGCCTTTTTGTGGCCCTCCATCGCACAGCTGGTTAACACTGCCTCCTCATAAATACCCAGCCCACATAGTTTAAAGATAAGGGTGCATTTCTTCAAAGGCATAAGCTTGTTTTCTTCATTGATACCATACAAAATAAAATATAAACAAAATATTTTCCATGCTATTTTCCTTGGCTAGAAATAAGAAGCAGCTCATCAGGTCACAACTGAGCATTCTGCTTTCTAGAGTGTCTGGTTGGGGGGGACTAGTGAACTTCTGTGGAGCATCAGGACAAAACTGTTGTCAGTAAATTAAACCTTTGAACTAGCTCCACTGGATCAGAATTCCAGTCTCAGCAACATAATTTTGAAGAACTCTGTGATCCTGCTCAAGAAAATTAACCAAATGTCTCATTAGTAAAAATTAGTCCTAATATACTTACTGCTTTTAGGATTGTTGAGAGGAATAAATAAGGTAACACATGTGAGTGTGTTATCAGTAAATAGTTTAATATAAGTTTGGACAATTCCAATTATGATCTTCACACAGCCCCTGTTGTATATGGCTAACCATGTTTTGCAAGAGTTAAATTCACTGAGGTTTGATCAAGATTCTCTCCAGAGGCAGCAAGCACTGATGGACCAAAATAATTACCTTAATCATTCTCCTGCTAAAAGTCTTTCAAAGATCTCATCACCTGCAGGATAAAATCTGAACTGAAATATGGCATGAAACCAATTTGTTGTATACCTTCTGGGAATTTTTCCAACATACCTAAGTCTCTCTTCCATACACACACTATAGCCCATCCACACAGGATATTTGCACATGCTATTCCTTCTTCTAGAATGCCCTCTGCTCTTTGTTCTTAAGACTGCTGAAAGGTTACTAGCCTTGTGTCACTGTCTCTGTTACTACAGGTGCAGATAGGATAGGATTCTGTGCTATTCGATCATTATTTTCCAAATATAAGACATTCATTTTCATGTGTACTGAGGCTTTTAGGTTGGGTCTAATTTGACTGGTCCGAATATGATTTTAAAATACAGTTGAATTCAGGCAGGGCAGAATCCTTTAAAACCTGTGACCTACAAAATTGATTGTATCCTAATAGCTCAAGATAATACTGTAATTGGCTGCTGCATTTGGACAGGTATCCCTTTTTGATTCTCTGGGAATTTTACAATGGCATTGTATGGTTCCTACAGTTCAGTTTAGGAAGCTCATCATTACTTGGTGTTGAAGAAAACCCACTATGAATTGTATTTAGTCTTAAGTGCCATTAATGGTACTTACCAGATGAGATCTGTAAAAATCTACAGGAAATCTATTTCAGTGTTCCCAGTTGCCTATAAAGGTACTGTCCTGATTTGGTGAACTTATTAATTGCTTTCTTTGTAGAGAGATATATGCCTGGGAAATAAACTTGGCTGACCAGCCTATGGACCCAAATCATCTATTTTTGTATTGATTTAGCACTGACTCGCTTAGCCTATTAAAGCACCTTATTTTGCCGGGCTATATAGCAGGGTAAAATTTCTCTTATATTTATTGCACCTCCCAATAGCCCTGTGAAGTAAGTGATCATAAATGACAGTTGCAGAACTTGTAGGCCAAACTTCTCTTTTGCAGTCATTATACAAACTTCTCAGTCACTAGTTAATCAAGCACTCTGGTTAATTAAGCATATACTGATAATTACATTAGTCTAGGCTTTGTTTTGTCATTTTTTTACATTTCATCCTTTATATTATGCACTGTATTTCAACAAAATGTTTTTGTGATCGTCCTAAAATTATATTTTATCATATATATGCACCTCATATACAACATTAGGATTATTTTTTATACATTCCAGTCTCAGGTCCACAACACAATTTAATCCTCCCTTCTCCTCTACAAGTGTATTTCTAGAAACGATGCTAAGAAAAATGCACTTCCCTGAAAAAACACCATTAAGAAAGTTCATTCTATTTGTTTTGCGACCAACATTGCCCATTTAGCAGGCAATTTTGTTGAACTATGTATTTATATGGATGTGTGCATCTTTCTTTTTGGAAGTTCATTGTATGGTGACTCTAACATCACTGTCCACTAAAGACCACAAGGAGACATTGTGAAGTTTGTAAACTATACAGCTATTAGAGCTAATTCTCACCCATACTTCCACTGTATCACCAAGCTGGTTGTTCCTATTTATTACTCTATATCAAAGCTTTTAATTATTTCTATTGGCAGCAAATCTTATGCCTGGACTTACCTAGCTGTCTATAAAATTTATATCTGCTAGTGCTTTAAAAAGTATTTGTGAAATTTCCTACATTGAGAGCTTTCAACATGGCAATAAGTTGTCAAGACTCTCTAGCTTGACTTGAGCAACTTTTACAATCTAGGTCCTATGTCCACTGCTTCATGGATCTTACTCAAACTCATTCTTCCAAATTCAGATTACAGGCTGCCTCCTTCAAGATGGGTTTGACTGACAGGCTGATTTTGATGCCCCTTCCTCTGCTCTCTTCCCACCCAGTGCACACTTCTATGATAGGAGTTACCATGCTATACCTTAAAGGTTGATTGCCATGCTCTCTTCCCAAGCAGAAAGTAAATTAAGAGCAGGTATTCTATCTGGGATTGTAGCCTGAGCAGTGCCTACAGTAGGCACTTAATAAGTGGTTAATGAATAAAGGCAAATTAATCTTGTTATTTTCTCCTCCTCCATTTTCAGAAAAGTTCATTACTCAAGGTATATAAACTTGTTTAAAAAAAGTGTTTTAGACTCAAATGAAATCCTGCACAATATGTAAGCGTGCGTTAGGAACTTCATAGATACTTGTGGGAAAAAAAAATGAGTGAATAAACAAATGAAATATAAGCCCCCTAAGTATTGTTTTTGCTCTTAAGCTCTATACAGTCTTTAGGAGTAAGGACATGGTCTAATTGCAAAATAAAATTAATGTATTTCTGATGATCTTTTTAAATAATAAAGTACAAGTGCAAAACCCAAAAGGGGGAAAAAAAAAACTAAAGGAATTTACTTTACAATTACACCTGTTCTAAGATCCATGTAACTTTCAGACAAATTATGTTCATTGTGCACAGAACCTACAAATGATTTCACAGCAGGCTTATATTTTATAACTTGGTTATTATGGAGAAAATAGTCTATAAAAGATTAACAAAGCATCTTCAAAAATAATTTTTTAAGAACCTCAGAGAGGTTGTGAACAATTGCTTTATCAAAATGAGATACCCACAGTTGCCAATTAGTATAGTGTTAATGAAAGCCAAGCATTAAGGATCTTAAGGGTGCTTCTTTATTACATCTGCCCACACATAATCCTTATTCTACCTTTCCATCTGGCTATGGAGATTAGTCCAGTAAAAACTTGCTGTAGATGAATTGCTCAGAGGATGTCAGAAGGGAATGTCTCCAAGCACATCCTAACACTATTCTGCAATTGTTATTTTTCATGGGTGTCCACATCCTGGTAATATATCCCTAGATTTGACTGTAATCTTGCCACTGAGCTCGCCTACAGGTCTCATAAACTTGTTTTAGTGTAGCCCTAAGTCACACATTCTGTGAAAGCAGACAGATAGTACTGCCCCATAACATCCATTAGAGAACACATCTGCACTTACATCTCCTACTAATAAATGTTTCCGCAGGGGAACCATATCCTGTTGCATGAACACATACAATATTACAAAGCCTCTGTAATTGGATTAGCCATCCTAACACACACCAGGTTTTGCATACCCTGTATTCATACATCATGGCCTGTTGAACTATAAAAACAAAAGCTGCCATATTTTGAATGATTTAGGAGGATTGGGTACTAAATATTCGGTAATTGCTTTTGGAGGGCTCTCTGGCTTAAAATCTAGAATATGAAATTTAACCAAGGTCTATATTCTGACTGTTCTCAAATGATACATGTTAAGGGCAGTGTAGTGGGTTGAATGGAAGCCCCTTAAAAGATATGTCCATGTTTTAACTCATAACCCCATAAATAAAATTTTATCTGGAAAAAGAATCTTTGTAGGTGTGATTAAGTTAAGAACTTTGAGATAATATCATCCTGGATTATCCAGATGGACTCTAAATCCAACAACAAGTGTTCTTAGAAGCGACAGAAGAGAAGGACAGACAGAAAGGAGGCCATGTGAAAATGGAAGCAGAGATTGGAGTTACGCAGACATAAGCCACGGAATACCTGGAGCCACCAGAAGCTGGAAGAGACCAAGGGAAGATTCTCTCCTAGAGCCTTCCAGGGAGAGCAAGGCACTGCTAACATCTTGATTTCAAACTTTCAGCCTAAAAGAAGAGACGGAATAAATATCTACTGCTTTAAGCCACCCAGTTGGTGGAGATTTGTTACAACAGCCCTAGGACAGGACCACAGGCAGTTTGTAATGAAGATGCAGCCTCTGAAAGGCAAGCGTTGTGCTGCATAATAAGGGATCCAGAAGGGCAGACAAAAGAGAACCCAAAGACACTTCAGCTTCAGCACCCTCACTTACAGGAGCCCTTTCCAAGGGGACCAGTCATGTCTCAGTATACTCAAATTGCTTTGTATAATTTCTGTATGTAAGATATTTTAATCACTATTGCTTAAGACTGCATTCCATTTCCACCCTAACTTCTCTTCCACATTCATTTTCTCTTGTTTGATGGACTGAAGTTCCCGAGATGATTTAGGGATTCAACTAATGGGAATTATAGACCAGAATACACCTTGTTTGGGTTTATGGGGTTATATTTATATGGTTCTTATTGATTTACACGTTGAAGTTATTGCTAAGTGTCGTGCTATAGGAATGGTTTCCAAGAACTCCCTCTATTGACAACTGTGCCAACTGACCTGAGTTAACCCCAAAATGCAGGGCCCACACAGCAACAAGACAAGGCCATTTCCTGAGACCTCTGACTTCAGAAGTACATTAATAGAAGAAGGGGGAAAAAAAGGCTTGAAATGTACAAAGCCAGAAACTAGTCTGAAAATAAAATTGTAAACACTAATTCTCCTCGATGCCTAGTCAAAATGTAATTTTCTCTTCTGTCAAGAATACACAGAGTAATGCAACAAATATGACTACAAATATACTCTACACTATTTTTAGTGGAAAATTACAAGAACTAGAAGATATTAGCTTCCCTGTGTTGTAGGGGACTAAGCCATAGAAATCCTGTATAGGAAGAACTTCTTTGTATGAGGTCACATGTCTTCCACAATCCAACTCTCAGTAATAAAAGAGAAATTGCAATCGATCACGTTAGAGAAAAGTCCCTATACAGATGATGTTATCTTTGTATAAACTGATAATATAAAATAATTGACATTAAAAAAGTGATCAAAAAGCACACAGCCAAAAAGTGTAGCTAATAAATTTGATTAGAGAGTTATGCCAGGTAATAAATTTTTGAACACACATACTTTTTAAATTTTATAATGTTCCTGGTATATTTTAGCTTTAGAAAAAAATTTTATTTCATTGTGATTTCTTATTCTAAATGAATATTTACTTTTGTGTTAAACCATGTATTCTTTTCCTAAAAAATGCCCTTCAAATTGTATACGTTTCAATCCTTACAAAATGTGAATGGGCCCTCGCTATTAGGATATTAGGTTAAATTTTAAAAATAAACTAGGAATTTGTAGGAAGAAATTCAGGGAAATGTGCCCCTGGATGTATATAAAAAAGAATTCTCTGCATTGGCATACTTTCATTTATATTAAAAGCTTTGCATGATGCTATGAATTGTTTTATTTCTTGAGGTTCAGTGTCTTCACATGATCCAACTTTCTCTGCAGAGGTCTTAGGTCATGCAGCATAGGTATTAGTGCCAATTTTTAGGTGTGAATATAATGTGAGGGTTATCTGGCCTGTGCAAGTTCACATATTTTGAAGCAGAATCAGGATTTGAATTTAGTATTTTGCCTCTTAATAATCCAGTCCTCCATGTGATGGCTACACGTCAGCTTCTTAGGACAGAAATTCCAAAGGAAATGCTTCTCGGATTATACTTCTGAATGCATAAATTTATGTTAAAATCACTAATAAAGTGATAAGCAATTCTTCAGGCAATCATTTCAGCTTTGCATGCCTTCTGCTAGTTTAGAGAGGCTAACTGTACCTGATGGTATATAGGGACCTGTGTTTTTCATGCTGAGAGAAATATTCAAGAGGTTTTGTTGTTGCTGGTAGTAGTTTGCTTTGCTGGTTCTTCTACCAAAAGCACATTTGGCATATCTTGATAAGGGAGGTATGCTCTGATTCCTAAATCTAGCCTTGCGGCCCCATGGGCCATAGCCCTCCAGGCTCCTCTGTGAGATTCTCCAGGCAAGAATACTGGAGTAGGTTGCCATGCCCTCCTAGAGGACTGAAAGGGGATCTTCCCAACCCAGGGATTGAACCTGCATCGCTTATGTCTCCTGCATTGGCAGGTGGACTCTTTACCTGGGAAGCCCAAATCTAGCTTTACAGATCTGTCTATTTCAGCTGCCTTCCCTCCCACCACTGTATCTCTAGTCTGCAGAGAACATGCTCACGAACAGAGCTAATGTACTTCCAACAGGACTGGGTGAGAAGAAGCAAAATGCTATGGACATCACCTTTGTCACAAAGGCAGAACAGGAAAAAAGAAAAGAATGGTCACTAAAGGCCATCCAAAAACTTTTATCCAAGAACATAAAGTAAAGTTATGGCTTTACTTAGGTGGGATTGTATACACAACACTGGAAAACTTAGATTGTATACACAACACAGAAAACTCAGATTCCAACCCAAACTCTGCAACTAAAGAGGCCGTGTGACTTGAGCCACATCCCTTGCTCTCAGAGCCTTGTTTCTTCAACTGTAAAATGAAGCACCTGTATTACATGGTCTCTAATTTTCCTGCCACCTCTAAAAGGCCATGGTCCTATTTCACACATTGGATCACACGTATGTCCAAAAGAAGCATGATCTCAGAGAATGTTAGAAATCACTTTCGGGGAGAAAGAAAGCAAGCAGGAGGCTGAAGGGGTGACTTTCTCACGCTAGGAAAGAGACATTGCTGTACACTTAGGTGAAGAGGCTACCCTACAAAAAGGCTCTGTGCATAGAATTGCGGTTTCCTGGGAGACAACTAAAGAAATTCACAGCTTGTCAGTGCTGCGGCCAGAGAGCAAAGAAGGAAGAGGAGCCAATACCAAGGCAGGAAATGCAAGAAAGGATTAAGCTCAACACTTGTTGCCTTGTCATTTATAGGAAACAATACCCAAAGTATCTGTTGTATTAGCATCATACATACTCATTATTTTCTAAGACATTGTTGAACACCTAGCAAAATCCTATTTGTGCAGAGTGAGCCAAGACTAGGGTTATTAAAAAAAAAAAAAAGTGGATATTCTGAAATAAGGGAAATTGGCAAGGTATTCTCATGTGTCAGGACTAATCCTGAGGCTCCTTACATTTCGGCAGTGGCCCGAATCTTGCCTGCCGAGAGAGTCGGGGGAGCACCTGTCACTGTGGAAGGAACTGAAGGCAGGCAGGAGAGAGGTTTCCTAGAATCTCTGCTTTCTTGTTGCCTGTGAAATGTGTCACTTCGTTCATTTTGAAGACTCAGGAATATGGCATTAAATTGGTAAGAGTTGTGATATAGTAGAAAGTCATGCAGTGCGAAATGAATGCTATTTCTTAATGTCTGTTTAACCTCTGAATACCAGTGAAGCCTGAGAGGTGCTGCCACCACAGCACGCCCGTCACACAGGTGGAAATTCTCTGTGTTCTATGACTATGTCCTCAGGGGAAGAAACACACAGCACCTTCATTAACATAATAGTCTTCAAAAATACAACTTTGCCAGATGTCTTGTAAAAGCTATTTGTACCTAGATAAATATATACTCTAGATAAACATATACTCTACATAATATATTTAGATAATATATACTCTACATAAATACATACTCCAAACTCTGCACTGAATGAAATTCTTCGAGATTAAGAATCAAGTGATTGATTGAAGGTGAATAACTGACATAATTAACTGAAAAAAAATTCCTATTATCTTTAGTAATAGTATTTCTAAAATTTTCTACTCAGAATCCAAAAAATTCCTATTATCTTTAGTAATAGTATTTCTAAAATTTTCTACTCAGAATCCTTCTCTTGTAAGTAGAATACATTGGATGAATTTCATCACTTTGATAACTGAAATCTTGAAATGTGTTAGATTCATCATTAGGAAGATTTTTTCTTTCTCTATCGTGTCACAAGGATGGAGAAACAAGCTAGATTTGAAATTATTTGTGGCTACAGACTTGTTAGCATTTTAAATCAGATAGGTGCTGATTGATTGTGTTAGTCCTCCTAAAATCTACTATTTTTTCCTTCACACATAAAAAAGGAGTCTAGTTAATTGCAGGGCTAAATAATTGGTTTCTAGATCATCAGATTTTATTCTACTGGCATATTCTTAGCTATATCTGGAGCTTTTATTCCCTTTCTACTCTCATTATGTTATCTTGATTATTTCCAAACTATCAAAACTATCAAACTATTCAACTATCAAAAATGTACCCTGATGTCCAAATCTGTATTTCCTGGCCAGATCTCACTTCTGAGTTTTGGACCCACACTTCTTCCTTGTGTGATGGCAATCTCTACCTGGATAAACTAAAAGTTTCTCTTACAGTATATACAAAGCTAGGCCAGACATATCCCTTCCTAAACCTCTCTACCTATATTCTCTACGTCTAATTGTAATACACACCAGAAATTTAAGAATGACCCTAGATTCTGCTTCTCACCATCTCTTTCTATATTTAATCAGTCATTTAATTGGCTATTTAACCAGGTATATTTCTTATGCAATAATAAAATCAAACCCTTCTTCTCATCTCCCCTGGTACACGACTAGATCAGGACTTATCATCTCTCCCTTGAACTTGCTTCCTTACAATCCATCTTCCACACTATGACTAGAGTGTTATTTGCAAAATCAAATAAAATATATCACTCTATAGCATAAAATTCTTCATGATATACAGAATACAATGCAAGCTCGTTAAACACATTGTAAATGAGGTTTATCATAATCGGGCTTCTACCCAAATCTTCAGCCTTTCCCCCTTCTAGTTCTCAATAATCCATGCTCTCTTATGTCCCCATATAACAGCAGACAGTAGAATTGTCTCCCTGAGAAATCCTTCCTTATCATTCAAAGTACAGATCAACTATCCCCCTCTGCTAGGAGGCCTTCCCTGAACCTCAGGCAAGTTTATCACTGCCCTTGGTGATGCCTCTATATTTGGTATAGATTACTACTATTACATATTCTATCTGTGTCATTATCATTATTTTATCCTATCCCCTTCAACCCTCCAAATGCATTGCTCCAACAATTTTCTCCCTTTTCCTTGTCATCTATTGTTTTTCCCTCCTTAGTGAATTATCCCTTCAGCACCCACTTTGTAAAATCTCCTCTTAAATAAATGCCCCTTATAATCTCATACACTCCTGTAGCTACTGCCCTATTTTTCTACCCTCCTTTGCAGCCAAACTTCTTGAATTATGCATGCTCATTGTCTTGATTTCTTCTCTCATTCATCATAAAATTTTTCCAACTTCACTGAAACTGTTCTTGTCAATTTCACAGTGACCTCCACATTACTAAGCCAAAGAACAATTCTCAGCCCTCATTTTATTGGTTTTATCTGCAGCATTTGACAGTCAATTCCATTCTCCTTTTTCAAACACTTTTTCACCTGACTTCTGAGAAAATAGCAACTTCCACCACACTGGCTTCTATTTCTAAGCTCCTGCGATGATTAATATTATATGTCAACTTGACTAGCCTAAAGAATGCCCAGATAGCTGGTTAAACATTATTTCTGGATATGTCTGTAAAGGTGTTTGTAGATAAAATTAGCATATGAATTGGTGGACTGAGTAAAGCTGATGGCCCTCCCCAGTATGGATGGGTATTACCTAATCTGTTGAGAATCTGAAGAGAATAAGAAGGAGAAGGAAGAGAATGAAGAGACTCCACTCCCTTCCTGACTCCTCCAACTGGAACAAGTATTTTATTTTTGCCTGCAGTGCTCAGGGCTCTCAGGACTTTAGAACTGAACCGAAATTGACACTGTCAGCTATCTGGCCCTCACGCCTTTGAATTACACTGCCCACTTTGCTGCTTGCAGACAGCAGATCATGGGATTTCTCATTCTGCAAATCACATCAGCATATAAACATTACACTTTATTGGTTTTGTTCTCTGAAGGACCCTGACTAATGTAGCCACCTTTGCTAGCTCTTCTTACTTCCCTGATCTTTTAATGTGGGAGTGTACCAGGACTGAGATGGGCCCTGCTCTATCTATGCCGGTTGCCTTGGCAAGTTCATCTAACCTCATGCTTAATGTACTATCTTTACATTGAAAACTCCCAAACTTATATTTCCTCAGTCAAAAATCTCTTCCCTGGACTTTAGACTCATATCCACCAGGAACTATCTCTTGATTATCTCCAACTTTACATTTTCAAAACTGAAATTCTTACATCCACATCTTGCCAAGTTTCCAAATCTCAGTTGATGTTAACACTATCCATCCTATTGTTCAATATTTAAAGCCAGTCTTGCCTCTTCCCTTTTTCTCATACACTATTGTCAACTTATCAAACCCTACAAGTTATACCTTCAGGATATACTTCAAACCTGACCACTTTTTACCACATTTACTCCCTGATGCCCCCTCCAAGATACACAGGAATTACAGCAAAAGCCTTCCAATTTTTCACCCTACTTCTACGGTTTAATATCAAAATAGCCAAACTGGTACTGCTCAAACATAAGTCAGAATATGTCACTGCTACTTTCAATGGCTTCCCAACCCTCTCAGATTAAAAGGCAAAGTCACAGTAAAGCCTAAAAAGCATTCTGCCCCTCATTACCTCTTGAATCTTATCTCTTATCATCATCTCCTCTTTCAGTCACATTAGCCTCTCTTGCTCCATGAACAAGTCAAGATAATCAGTGCCTTTTGCATTTGTTCTTCTTTGTACACACAACACACTTCTCCTAGATGCAAGGAATGATTTTGTATGAAACAACAACTGTATCAAAAAACAACAATAAATCACTGATTTTCTGTAAACACAGTGTATAACCTAATAAAGTGGAGGCATATGGGAAAATGGAGTAGAAAATGGCAACCTACTCCAGTATTCTTGCCTGGAAAAGTCCATGGGCAGAGGAATCTGGCAAGCTATAGTCCATGGGGGTCATAAATAGTAGGACACAACTGAATGACTGAGCATATGTGGGAGAAACTGAAAAACAAACAAACAAACAATGTGTGGGATGGAGTGGAGAATATACTTTCAGTGCTCAGCAGGCTGGGTGGGAAAGCCTTAGTTATGTAATAATTGGAGGCAGAGTGATTTAGAGGGATGCATAATCCCCTGAAGTAACATGCAAAGTGATGAAAAAGGACATGAGGACAAAGAAGAGGAAAAACTATGAGAGCAAATGATTAGAACAGCATGGCTAAGACATGGAACTAGTTAGTCTTAATTGGGTAATTAAATATTTAATTGAAAATATTTGCAATTAATTAATTGGAAATATTACCAACTCCCTGTAAAAGATAGGTCAAAATTAAAAGCACACTAGTAAAATGCTTCTAAATATCTGTTACATTTAGCAGTTTTAAAAGACTTTAAATATGAAGTTGACCATAGTGTGCACATTAAGAAAGCTTCACTATAACCCCAAATTGGAAATGTCTAATGAAGTTTTTTTTCCATATATTACATTCATCATAGTCCAGTGAAAGTCACTAGGAGGCACTTATTCATACAGTCATTTAGGGATCAAGGATCCTCCATCCAGCGATTTTCTGTAATCTGCTAGGTTCCTGGAGGTCCCCACTAGATCATTTATATCTAGCCAGAAGACAAAGAAGACAGAATATATGGAGTAGTGTATGGGCCAGTTAGAGGAAGGTAGATATGCCAACAATTCATTGGCCAGAACTGCATCACATGGCCTCACAAAACTAAAAAAACAGGCTGTGAAATACAGTATAACTAAATGCCCAGAGAGGTCCAGCAAGCCACCTGTCAAAACTGAAGTGTCAGACTGAAATTGTAAATCATTCTTCAGATGAATAAGTTAGTCCAATACAGTTTCATATATGTTGGTAAAGGACATAAGATTCCTGGTTCAGAGATGAATAATGCATTATGCACAGCAATAGCACTAACCAGAGTATTGGTTTCTTTGTTTTGTTTTTGCCATACCCCAGAGTTTAATCCCACAAAGTAATAGGGAAAGGTTCAGAAGATGCCTGCAATAGGTTGTGTTACAGGAGAGGAAGCATAAGCTTAAAGAGCATTAATTTTTTAGGGTGGGTAGGAATCATGTCTAATCTTCACTTTAGGGAGACATGCTATCCCTGTCTTCCATTGCTGAATGCTATACAAACATCTTTGAAAAGATGGTTCAGAACAAATAGTAGTTAATGCATCATATGCAAGGTACACAGAAGCAAGGGGAATTATGAAGAATTTTGTCCCCAAACAGCCACATGGAAATAAATAGTTCTCAATTACTTAGGAAAATAGAGCAAGCCATTTCTAATAAGTTATTAACATCTTGAAATATCTAGAACTGTGTCCTAAAACTCTTAATAGTATATTGTTACCCAGATTAATTCAGTTACAAAGGAACTATGTTCCACCTCTCTCCATGAACGTGAAGAAAAGTAGAAGTAGTTGCAAAACTGAGGTATTCAGAAGTATTTACTTAGTGGAAAACAGATATTCAAAGGAGAAAAAATCTGATTTTTTTGCTTTTTGTATTACTATTCTGTGTTGTATGGCTGAACATAATTATTCATAAATTAACTTTGCACTGAAAATTTCATATTGCTGCCCTAAAATGATAAAGCAAACAAATCCTTGAAGCAAGCTTAGGCATAAAATGTAGCATCTAGGAAAAACAAATTGTTCTGTGATGACATGCTAATGTGACTAAAGGATATCTGGATATACTTATACAGATATATAGATATACATATCTGGATATGCTAATTTTTTTAATGAAATCTCTTAGGTACCTTAGTCTACCAGGAAAAGTACTGAGTTTAGAAGAAAAAAAATTAAGCTTATTCCAGAGCTACCTATTGTTTTTCTTGTTTTTTCCAATTTCCTCTATTCAATCATTTATAGAGCATAAAATTTACACAGCTGTTAGGCTAAGCACTGAATCTAAAACAGTAATCCACCATTACGGGCTTCAGAGATCCCAGTTGGAAAGACATAAATTATTACAATGTACTATCACAGTGACATGGGCTGAATGATATAGTGGATGCTATAATAGAGATATAGACAGAAAACTGTTAAACAAAATGGAAAGAAAAACTAACTCTTTATATGTGAATCTCTTCCCTAGCTCATGGGAGTCTTCACAGAAGTAACATTGGATTTAAGTCATTAAAGATAAATTGGATATGCCCCAAAGGACAGTGTGGGAAATAAATTACAAAGAGACTGAACTGTAACAATGAAGACAAGAAAACATGAAAGGACATGCTGTGAAAGGACAGAAATCAGTTCCTGATGATCGAAGCTCCTGAGGGTTGGGGAAAACATCTTATGAGATGGAACAATGATTGGGAGCAGATTTTGTGGAGCTTTGACTACAAAAGAAAAGGGTCTGGATTTATACTGATAGCAATAGGAAGCTGGACATATTTTGTTCCCGGTCCTGCAGAATGCAAGTACAGGTTCACACCAAGTACATTCATCAGTTTGAAGATCAATTCGCTATTGCCATTTGCACCACAATTTTCAATCTTTTGCTTATTTATATTTTATTTCTTGAAGCCTGCTGCTGCTACTGCTGCTGCTAAGTCGCTTCAGTCATGTCCAACTCTGTGCAACCCCATAGACGGCAGCCCACCAGGCTCCCCGTCCCTGGGATTCTCCAGGCAAGAACACTGGAGTGGGTTGCCATTTCCTTCTCCAGTGCATGAAAGTGAAAAGTGAAAGTCAAGTCTGTCAGTCATGTCCAACTCTTAGTGACCCCATGGACTGCAGCCCACCAGGCTCCTCCGTCCATGGGATTTTCCAAGCAAGAGTACTGGAGTGGGGTGCCATCGCCTTCTCCATTGTTTAAGCCTACTACATGCCAAACGCTGTGCTAGGTGCTAAGGAATCCACAGCGACTAAGATATTATTTCTGCTTTTAAGTAGTTCACAACCTAATAGAGGGAACATAGTTCAACATAATAAAGGCCGTATATGACAAACACACAGCTAACTTGATGCTCAATGGTAAAAAGGTGAAAGCATGTTCTCTAAGATCAGGAACAAGAAAAGGAGGCCCATTCTTAACACTTATTCAACATAGCACTGGAAGTCCTAGCCACACCAATCAGATGAGAAAAAGAAATAAAAGAAATCCAAACTGAAAAGGGAGAAGTAAACCTGTCATCTGTTTGCAGATGACATGATACTATAAATAGAAAACATTAAAGGTATTACCAGAAAACTTCTAGAGTTCATCAATAAATTCAATGAAGTTGCAAGATACAAAATTAATATACAGAACCCTGTTGCGTTTCTATACACTAACAATGAACTATCAGAAAACAAACATTTTTTAAAATCTCATTTACAATTATATCAAAAAGAATAAAATACCTAGGAATAAATCTAGCTAAGGAGGCAAAAGACCTGCACTCAGAAAACTGTAAGACACTTATGAAAGAAATTAATGACAACACAAATATAGCTGGAAAGATAAGTTATGCCCATGGATTAAAAGAATCAATATTGTTAAGATTATCATACTATCCAAAGCAATCTACAGATTCAATGCAATTCCCATCCAAATACCAATTGCTTTTTTTTCTAGAACTAAAACAATTTTAAATTTTGTATGGAAACACAAAGGATCCCAAATAACCAAAAATATCTTGAGAAAGAAGAGCAGAGTTAGAAGACTCATAGTCTCTGACTTTGGACTATATTGCAAAGCTACAATAATCAAAAAGTATTCTATTGGTACAAAAACAAACACATAGATCAATGGAACACAATAGAAAGCCCAGAAACAAATCCATGAGCTTATAGTCAATGAGTCTATAACAAAGGATGCACGAATACACAACTGATACAAGTCTGTTTCTTCAGTAAGTTATGCTGGGAAAATTGAACAACTGCATGCAAAAGAATGAGGTAAGAACATTTCCTCTCACCAAATACAAAAATAAACTCAAAATGGATTAAAGGTCTAAATAAAAAAGCTGAAACCATAAGACTCCAAGAAAACATAGGTGGAACATTCTGACATAAATTGTACAAATTTTTTCTGGACCTGTCTTCTAAGACAATGGAAATCAAAGGAAAAATTAACAAACAGGACCTAATTACCCTTAAAAGTTTTTGCATAGCAAAGGAAACCACAGGAAAAATGAAAGACAACTCAGCAAATGGGAGAAAACGTCTACAAATGATATGAGCAATAAGGGGTTAACATCTAAACTATACAAACAGCTAATACAACTCAACATCATAAAAACAATCAACCCCATTAAAATATGGGCAGAAGACCTCATAGACATTTTTCCCAAAGAGGACATGCAGGTGGCCAAAAGGCACATGAAAAGATGCTCAACATCGCTAATAATCAGGGAAACACAAATGCAAACCACAAGGATATGTCACCTCCTACTAGAATGGTTTTCTAGCAGGAAAACCTACTAGAATGTTTTCATCAAAAAGAAAACAAATATTGGCACATATGAGAAAAGGAAATCCTCCCACATAGTGGGAATGTAAATTGATGCAACCATTGTGGAAAACAATGTGGAGGTTCTTCAAAAAGCTAAAATTGTAACTACCATATAACCCAGAAGTTCCACTCCTGGGTATATATCCAAAAAAAAAAAACAAATAATTAATTTGAAAAGATATATGCACCCCAATGTTCATAAAAGCATTATTTATAAATGCTAAAATATGGAAGCAACCTACAGTGCTAAATCAATAAATAAGATTAAATATATATATATATATATACACACACACACACATACATACATACACATACATACATATATATACATGGCTTCCCTGGTAGCTCAGCTGATAAAGAATCCACCTGCAAGGCAGAAGACCCAAGTTCAATTCCTTGGTCAGGAAGATCCCCTGGAGAAGGGATTGGCTACCCACTCTGGTATTCTTGGGCTTTCCTGGTGGCTCAGATGGTAAATAATCCACTTTCAATGCAGGAGACCTGTGTTCAATCCCTGAGTTGGGAAGATCCCCTGGAGAAGAGCTTGGCAACCCACTCCAGTATTCTTGCCTGCAGAATTCCTTTGACAGAGCCTGGCAGCTACAGTCTATGAGGTCACAAAGAGTTAGACATGACTGAGCAACTAAGCACAGCACATATATGTATATATACATACATATATACATACACACACATGTGTGTGTTAGCTGCTCAATCATGTCCAACTCTTTGTAACCTCATGATACTGGACTGTAGTTGCCAGGCTCTGTCCATGGAATTCTCTGGGCAAGAATACTGAGATCTTCCCAACCCAGGGATTGAACCCAGGTCTCCTGCATCCTAGGTGGATTCTTTACCATCTGAGCCACCAGGGAGGCCCATATATATGTACACACACACACACACACACACACACATACAATGGAATAACACACAATGGAATACTACTCAGCATAAAAAAGAATAAAATTTTGCCATTTACAACAACATGGATGGAATGGAAGGGTACTATGCCAAGTGAAATAAGACAGAAAAAGACAAATATTGTATAATATCACTTATAGTTATGACCAACCTAGACAGCATATTAAAAAGCAGAGACATTACTTTGCCAACAAAGGTCCATCTAGTCAAGGCTATGGTTTTTCCAGTGGTCATGTATGGATGTGAGAGTTGCACTATTAAAAAAAGCTGAGCGCTGAAGAATTGATGCTTTTGAGCTGTGGTGTTGGAGAAGACTCTTGAGAGTCCCTTGGACAGTAAGGAGATCCAACCAGTCCATCCTAAAGATCAGTCTTGGGTGTTCATTGGAAGGACTGATGTTGAAGCTGAAACTCCAATACTTTGGCCACCTGATGTGAAGAGCTGACTCATTGGAAAAGACCCTGATCCTGGGAAAGATTGAGGGCAGGAGAAGGGGACGATAGAGGATGAGGTGGTTGGATGGCATCACCAACTCAATGGACATGAGTTTGAGTGAACTCCAGGAGTTGGTGATGGACAGGGAGGCCTGGTGTGCTGCACTTCATAGGGTCGCGAAGAATCGGACACGACTGAGCGACTGAACTGAACTGAACTTATATGCAAAATCTTAACATTAAAACTAGTGAATATTACAATAAAGATACAGACTCACACGTATAAAGAAACCAGTGTTGACTAGTGGAGAGAGGGAAAAAGGGAGGGGACATATGGGAGTAGGGAATTAAGAGGTACAAATTTACAAACTATTATGTATAAAATAAACTACTAGAATATATTGTACAATACAAGGAACATAGCCAATATTTTATAAGTGGAGTATAACCTTTAAAAATTGTGAATCACTCTGCTGCATACCTGATACTTACATAATATTATAAATCAAATGTACTTCAATATGAGTTCATAACTGAATTTCTATAATAAATCAAAAATACATTAAAAAGAAAGTAAGGGATAAATAAATAACATAGCAATTCAGCACTACGATGCAATGGGATTGTATGTGCAAGGTATCATAAAATTATATAATTGAGGGCCTTCAGGAATTAGCAACAGATTTCTAGGGGAAATAACCCAACATCAGAGACTGACAAGTGAATGCCTTGTAGAGAGGACAAAAGCATATTCCAAGCAATGCAATGGGATCTCCCTGGTGGAGGAGCAATAATGAGATCAAGAGGGCAATAATGACAGACAAGTAAAACTGGAACTGCCTTGGTCAAATTCCTGGCCCATGCCTTTTGTTTGAACTCATTGCCTCCTGTTGTCTCCCTTACTCACAATGCTCCATCCAGACCAACTTTATTCTATTACTAGACACATTTCTCATTCCTGCCTTAGCTGCCTTAGTAAGTTAGCTTTTCAGTTACAGTTTCTTATATTTACATGTTCTCTCCCTGATCTTTATAAGCAGGGCTTGTTCCTGTGGATGGCAATGCTGTCTCATCAGAGAGGCCTCTCCTGTCCAATTTATCTGCTGCTGCTACTGCTAAGTCGCTTCAGTTGTGTCTGACTCTGTGCAACCCCATAGACGGCAGCCCACCAGGCTCCGTCGTCCCTGGGTTTCTCCTGGCAAGAACACTGGAGTAGGTTGCCATTTCCTTCTCCAATTTATCTAATGAAGGCTATTTTACCATGGCAATTCTCTCTGTCATATTACCTCATTCTAGTTTCTTTATATAGCATTAATCAGTATCTGATAAAGCATATTTATTTACTTTGATGTGTATTTATTGTTTATAATCCCTCATAGCAAGATTCTGAGAATATGAAACAACTCAAATGTTGTTCACAATTCTGTTTCCAGCACACAGAATAGTACCTAATAGATTTATGAATGAATGAACCAGAAAGTGAATGAAAGGTATGTCATAAACATATTTATAGTTTGGAAAGGTACCCAAGTTGTAATGAAGGAGGACTATTTTAAGAAAATCAATAATAGAGCAAAACAATTTGGGAAAGAAATGATGAGGTTCTGAAGATACTGTTGCTAGAAAGGCAACGGAGAGGTTAGATATGAAAGAAGAAAGTGAACAGTGAATAGACAAGTGTGTTTAGATGCTGAGACATAGATCCAAAGAGAAAGTTGAAAAGATGGGTCCAGTTTTGGACAAAGTACAGAAATATGAAGTGAGGATTTAGATAGCTATAAAGGAAACTTCCTTGGACTCCATCTTGTGACTAGTCCAGTTGAGAATATACCAGCTGCATTAAATGCTGCTTGTACCCGTAAAATGTGTTTATTAATCTCTGCTTCTACACAGTCTACTTCTACCTGTGGAGGACTTTTCTTTATGGGGTTATTTGAACTCAATCTCTACTTCAGAAAATTGAAATCGTTATTATTATAGTTTTATTATTACTACCTGTAGCTAGTACAAGTCCCTTTTAGAATAGACATAACTCACAAAAATGCAGCCTAATGCAAAGTTCTCTCTATTTGCCCTTTCCCAGATAGGTGTCCAAAATATAAATATTATGGAGATGAATTCAACATTTTCAAACCATAATCAAGTTTCTTATTTAATCTCTTGGCAAAATATCCCTACTGGTACTCATTTCTTCTAATTCAGCTCATCTTTCCTACACAGAGAATTGTCTCCATGAGCAACAAAATATGTATTTGTAACTATTATTGTCAGTGGAATTATTTTATTTGGGTGCAAACAGATAAGCAGGGTCACAGCAATTGATAATCAATAGATCAAAATTTACAAATTAGAAGCTCTTGAAAAGTTTGTGCTCATGTTTAAGGCCTTAATTTAAATTTTGGTGTTCAAGGGATTTAATATATATCAAAGTGCTTTGATAATATGTAAAATGCTATTATCTATAATTCTGACATAACTGTGCCACCTCTAAAACTATGAAAGCATAGTATAGTTAGGGAACATCTCCAAGGGAAAGAAATGGTTACTAAAAATTTTTTTTTTCTTCTCTTTGAAGATACGTTAATCTTAAAACAAGATATAGACAAGAACTTTTTTAATATAGTTACCAAAAATAAGGTGAATTTCTATCATTTCTTGCCTTAAGCTATGACTATAAAGTTGCTAATGAATACATACTATTCACTACATATCTAAATAACTTCCAGGAAAAGTAAAAATTGACTACCTGTTATCTGTTACTCTAATATAATAATGCAGCCCTAGAGAGTAAGTTCAATAGTGAGCTTTTAAGACTCGAATACAGAAAGAAGAAAAGATGAATAATCTGCCTAATTCTTGCAATCTAAGGCCATATACCTGAATGCATCCAGTCTCATCTGATTCTTGCATTCAGAATGCAAGAATGCATTCAAATAATTTGATAACCCTAAACTGCACCTCAATACAGTTTGTCTTCTGTATTTTTTTTTTCTTTATTGCATTTCCTTTCATTTTCCTTTGTATTTTGTATTTTGGTCATTATATCCAAAGAGCATGACATCACTTCACTGACAATAGGAAAGTTGTCTGAAAAAACAGAAAAAAATAGTCTTATAAATGACTAAATGCTAACTCTACATAATTTAAAAAGAAGGAAGCTTTCATTCCAGTTAAGCCAGTAAGAAAAAGGCCAAGGATTCCCTGTACATAGTAGTCCAGTCTTTTCCTGGACAGCTCTGGAAGGCTTTCACAACAGAGTAGCCTGGGGCTCAGAGAAAGAAGCAGACCTGTTCTGCATGCTAAGTAGTTTCAATCATGTTCAACTCTGTGTGCCCAAGAACTGTAGCCTGCCAGGCTCCTCTGTCCATGGAATTCTCCAGGCCAGAGTACTGGAGTGGGTAGCCATTCCCTTCTCGGGGTCTTCCCTGACCCAGGGATCAAATCTGGGTCTCCCACATTGCAGGTGAATTTTTTACCTTCTGAGTCAGATTATCCCTTATGCTTGTTCTGACAACTCCTAAATGGCTTACAGACTTAGAGCAGAGCATCTAAACATCTATCCCTGGGAGGTCTTATTAATTTAAATGAGAGATATTTGATCAGAGACTCACAGTGCTTAATAAACCTTCATTTATACTCTGGTTAAATTTTCAGGTGTTACCCACTTCGCTGAAGTGATTGAGCTTGTTAAAGGTGAAATTACTCATATAACCCTAGCCAGCTTGGGTTAAAAATGCAAAGGACTTGCTTGTTAATGGAAAAAGAGTCAGAGTGAAGGAATTAGAGGTGATCAGCCAGAGGCCTATATTATTTTATTATTTCTCTCAACTAAGAAGTTGTTTAGATTTCAGACCATCTGAAAAACTGTCTTGTTTGCAATTCAAAAGGGAAAGAGAGGGGGATGGGCTGGCTACAAAGAGGAAACACCAAGGAATCCTGGAGTAATAGGACTGTTCTGATTGTTGATTATATCACTACTCTATATACATTTGTTAATGCTAATGAAAGTCCTGAAAATGAGAAAATTTAGTGTACATAAATTAAAATGTATAAAGGGGAAGTGGAATGCCTAAAGAAATTTTTGTCTTGGGACCAAGTTCCAGCTATGCACTGTGGGATCTGAGGACTTCTCTGATTCATCAGTGGTTAGAGTTAGATGTAGATTTAGTAGAGAGATTAGTTAGATGTAGTTAGAGCAGAATTAGTGTAGTGATGGGGCATACTATTGGCAAATTATATTCTTTAATTGGCCAGATTAGTATTGCCAATATAAAGGGAGTCTTACAGAACCCAAATTATTCTTATCCTGCCTTGCATCTTCTTAATTTCAGAGATTTGGTTCCTTACAAATTGTTCGCCATTCTCCTCACTAAGACACATGCACACACACACATGCACACGCACACACACACACCCCACATCTCAAGAGGACATCTTACAACAAGCCTCTATTTGGCATCTGCTGAGACAAACTGACTTGCATGATCATTGACTATAAGGCCTCAACTCCACTCTCATTCCTTGACCAGGTATTTCCTCTGGTATATGCCAACACAATGCCAGACAGCTCTCAATGCCAAAAATCCTACACAGCTTTTAGTAATCACTGTACTGAACTCAGACTGTCTTACATGCATAAAATTGAGAATAATGTCTCCTTTTTTTGTAGCAATCAGACCTAGACTGAGGCCAAACTGAGAATCAGATATTGAACCATTGGACTCTCTCACCAGATGCTGCACACACCTCCTGTCTCTTCTTTCATCCTTAAGTTAAGCACACAAAATCCATCAGACAGATCTACTCACACAACTCAATGTCTGTGGGTTTTTCACTGATACCCAAGAGCCCTGGGGTTTTCCTGTTGACTCCACTACCCTACCTGACTCCTGTTGCATTCCTACATGGTTGGGAGTTAATCAACCAAAGTTTTAAGAAGAAATGGATTTTGTGCTAAATCCCAAAAGACCAGAAAATAATGAATAGAGAAAGGGAGGAACCCAATTACTCTGGACCTTAGGAACACATCCCATATAAGGCATTCTCCCCTGAAAGCTTATGACAGATAAAAAGTACATTTAGCTCAACTGAATGGCTGATATTTGAACAAATTCTCTTGTATGCATTTCTAAAGTACTATGTATTTTCTGCCAATTCAAAAGAATGTTCTTAAAAGGGTTTTAGAACAAGGTCACAGAAAGCAGTGGCCCATAGAAAGAAGTTCATATTTGCTCACATATATGGCTAAGGAAATGCATCACAGATCAATTGTGAATCTCATTATTAAGAAATTTTAGGCTGTCAAAACCTTAAAAGCTATATTTTCCCTATAACACACAGATGCATTTCCATTCACCTTTCCTTTAAAGGTCTCCATTAGAATAAAAATACATTGAATGGCAATCCTAAAGAGAACTAGTCAACACTTCTCTTTTTCCATATGAGTTATCTTAAAGCTTCTATTATGCATTCCATTAAACTACTATGTAAGCTATAGCTACAGGCCAGATAAACACGTAAGCTAGTTTCTTTGGAAAACGAACACTTCAAAGAGAAAAAAAACTTCCCTTTTACTGCTTTATTGTCAGAGTCTCCCAGGTAAATTGTATTTATCGTAGTAGGTTGCTCATTCTAAGCAACTGTGTTAGGAAGCCGGGCCCCAACCCAATGCAGGAGTGCACTCTCTGAAGCAGCTGAAGTTATCTGAGCTGATTATATTAATATTATTATCACTGTTTAACCATAGGGAAAAGCTTTTAAGGGATTTTCAATCCATGTTCACTACACACAAGATATATGGCTAAGACTCAAAATATAAATGCCTACAGGATCGAGGATCTTGGCAGCACATATAGGAGGATGGAGATGGTGGGGTGTAAGAAACAAAGCACTATGGCAACTGTGGGGAAGTAAGGACATATCCCATCATAAGAGACAGATTCTCCTGACTTCAAGACATTTGTCTCTGTGAGGCAATGAGGACCTAGTGAAGGTAAGTGTAATGATGTTTAAAAGAAGCTGCAAAAGTGGATATGTTTTGTCTGTCTGTAGAATGTCCCAGTTTAAAATGTTGACCAAAACACTTTTGAAACCCTGAACTGAACACAGTCACACTTTCAGGACAAACTCAATCAGAGGGCTACCAGTAAGGTACACTTTTCCATATCGACTGGCCATATAACGAAGAGCAATGTTAACCCTATGTGTCAACTTGGGTAGGTCACAGTACCCAGATTTGGTGAAATATATCTGGATGTTGCTTCAGTTCAGTTCAGTTGCTCAGTCGTGTCCAACCCTTTGAGACTCCATGAATTGCAGCACACCAGGCCTCCCTGTCCATCACCAGCTCCCAGAGTTTACTCAAGCTCATGTCCATCGAGTTGGTGATGCCATCCAGCCATCTCATCCTCTGTTGTCCCCTTCTCCTCCTGCCCCCAATCCCTCCCAGCATCAGAGTCTTTTCCAATGAGTCAACTCTTTGCATGAGGTGGCCAAAGTACTGGAGTTTCAGCTTTAGCATCAGTCCTTCAAAGAACACCTAAGACTGATCTCCTTCAGAATGGACTGGTTGGATCTCCTTGCAGTCCAAGGGACTCTGAAGAGTCTTCTCCAACACCACAGTTCAAAAGCATCAATTCTTTGGCGCTCAGCCTTCTTCACAGTCCAACTCTCACATCCATACATGACCACTGGAGAAACCATACGTTGACTAGATGGACCTTTGTTGGCAAAGTCATGTCTCTGCTTTTCAATATACTATCTAGGTTGGTCATAACTTTTCTTCCAAGGAGTAAGCGTCTTTTAACTTCATGGCTACAGTCACCATCTGCAGTGATTTTGGAGCCCCCAAAAATAAAGTCTGACATTGTTTCCACTGTTTCCCCATCTATTTCCCATGAAGTTATGGGACCAGATGCCATTATCTTTGTTTTCTGAATGTTGAGGTTTAAGCCAACTTTTTCACTCTTCTCTTTCACCTTCATCAAGAGGCTTTTTAGTTCCTCTTCACTTTCTGCCATAAGGGTGGTGTCATCTGCAGATCTGAGGTTATTGATATTTCTCCCGGAAATCTTGATTTCAGCTTGTGCTTCTTCCAGCCCAGCGTTTCTCATGATGTACTCTGCATAGAAGTTAAATAAGCAGGGTGACAATATACAGCCTTGACGTACTCCTTTTCCTATTTGGAACCAGTCTGTTGTTCCATGTCCAGTTCTAACTGGTGCTTCCTGACCTGCATATAGGTTTCTCAAGAGGCAGGTCAGGTGGTCTGGTATTCCTATCTCTTTCAGAATTTTCCACAGTTTATTGTGATCCACACAGCCAAAGGCTTTGCTTAGAAGGTATTTGTTTAGATGAAACTAACATTTGAATTTGCAGATTTTGAGTAAATGAAATTACTGTCAATAATGTTGATAGGCCTTATTCAATCAGTTGTAGGTGTTGAGAAAGATTGCCGTCCTCAAAAGACAAAATTCTGCCTGCAGACTGCCTTTGAACTTGACCACTGATTCTTCATTGAGTCTCCAGTCTTTGTGGCTACCCTGCAGATTTTACATTTGCCAGCATCCACAACCATGTGAGCCAATTCCTTAAAATACATCTCTATCTCTCTATATGTATATGGACACATACAAATATATACTGTTAAAATGGAATGCAAAACAGAGACTGAACTTGAAAATTTCCTGAGCAGACAAAACCATTTAGCCATAAGCAATACTTAAATTAGCTTATTCAGCAAAACAAGTTAAACTTAATTGTAGTTACTTGTTGTAAATGCCTCTGATAATAATAAAAGAAACTTAAGTCATCTTCCTTAAAAGATGGTATAAGATTATCACTTTTAACCAATACTCTACCATCTGCAAAGCCCTATTATATTAACTAATTACTATGAACAAATCCCTCATTTTCACTTTACAAGCCATCCTGTAACACCATGCCCCTTAGCTGCATATCAGCTTTTGATTTGAAAGTTCTCAGTTCTCAAACTGCTCTTAAATGCACAATAAACTCTGACTAAACACTATTCAGTGATTTGGTCGCTTAATTTTGCTATTTATAGATTTTTAAAAATATACACATATATGTGTATATTCAAATAAGACATATTTTGAATGGCTAGTTTTGAGGGAAGAGACAGAAGATGAGAGAGTTGATGGAATGAGGGTGCTATTTCTGAAGTTTCAGTGGCTGGGATGGTAAAGAATCTGCCTGTAATACAGGAGACCCAGGTTTGATCCCTCGGTCAGGAAGATCTGGAGAAGGGAATGGCAACCCACTCCAGTATGTATGTGTGTGTGTGTGTGTATGTATTTGTATATATTTGTGTATATATTTGTATATAAATATATATGTATATAGTTGTTTTTAAATATAGTTGTATATAAATATATATGTATATAGTTGTTTTTGTTTCTCTGGAGAATCCTGACTAATTCACCAGTTTTGTTTGCTTGCTTGGGATAGTTTAATGCCTATTTTCCCAGGATAATTAAGTAGTAAGATTTTTTCCTCTCAAAGTTATCAGTTTGGATAATAAGTTATTTGGCCACCCTATTTATACAGCTTTAACTGTATAAGTTAAATGACCGCATGCTGAATTCTACACAGCATAAAACCTGACGAGTCACTCTGATCTAGCCCATTTGACCCCTGGCACCTTCCTTCCAAACAGATTATGAAAGTGAAAGTGTTAGTCACTCAGTTGTACCCTACTCTTTGAGACCCCATGGACTGTAGCCCGCCAAGCTCCTCTGTCCATGGAATTCTCCAGGCAAGAATACTGGAGTGGGTTGTCATTCCTGTCTCCAGATCTTCCTGACCCAGAGATCAAACCTGGATCTCCTGCGTAGGAGGCAGAGTCTTTACCATCTGAGCCACTGAAACTTTAGAAATAACACTCTTATTCTATCATCTCTCTCACCCTCTGTCTCTTCCTTCAAAACTAAGCATTCAAAATATATCTTATTTGAATTATTTCCTTTATTTTTTACTCCTAATTTATTCATGCTTTTTTTTTTAAGTTGAAGTGTAGTTGACATAAAATATATTAGTTTCAGGTGTATAACACAATGATTCAATATTTTTCATAGATTATACTCCATAAAAGTTATTAAAAACTATGATTTGCTACTTCCCTATGCTATGTATTATATCCTTGTATCTCACTTATTTTACACCTAGTAGTTTATAGCCCTTAATACTCTTGCCACTTGAGACAACATGGATGGACCTAGAGAATTTTATACTGCCTGATTTATATGTGTGTTTAAGTGCAAGCTACTTCAAATCATGCTTCTTTTATTCAGCTCTCGATCTCACATTACAGGACCCTCGGCTCTTTATAAACTGCTCTTACTCATGACTTTCTCTTCTTTTCCCTCTCTTTACTTTACTTCTCATTTAAATCACTGTCTAAAAAGATTTATGGGAGTAATGGGAAATTTGTTCCACATAATCATTCAAGGACTCAACTACTTCTATCTACCTATTCCACAGGGTTTCCATGGAATCCTCTACATCTGGCTGGCAGATAAGGGGAGAGAAAGGGCCAGAAATCTGGACTAAGCATGATCACTTATGCCTGCACTCTCTTAGCCAGAACCCAGAAGACCCACCTAACTGAAAGGAAGCCTGGAAAAAATAGTCCTGCTGTGTTTCAGGTAGGAAAGGAAGTTCAGTTCAGTTCAGTTCAGTTCAGTCGCTCAGTCATGTCCAACTCTTTGCGACCCCATGAATCTCAGCATGCCAGGCCTCCCTGTCCATCACCAACTCCCGGAGTTCACTCAGACTCATGTCCATTGAGTCAGTGATGCCATCCAGCCATCTCATCCTCTGTCGTCCCCTTCTCCTCCTGCCCCCAATCCCTCCCAGAATCAGAGTCTTTTCCAATGAGTTAACTCTTCACATGAGGTGGCCAAAGTACTGGAGTTTCAGCTTTAGCATCATTCCTTCCAAAGAAATCCCAGGGCTGATCTCCTTCAGAATGGACTGGTTGGATCTCCTTGCAGTCCAAGGGACTCTCAAGAGTCTTCTCCAACACCACAGTTCAAAAGCATCAATTCTTCGGCACTCAGCTTTCTTCACAGTCCAACTCTCACATCCATACATGACCACAGGAAAAACCATAGCCTTGACTAGAAAAGGAAGTAGAACCTGATAAACACACACACTCTGAGCCATAGCTTGCCTTCAGTGCTTCCCTAAAGGCCAGTGGTATAATGATAAACTACAACTTGGTAAATACCACACTATGATGGGCTAAGATTACAAAGTACATGGGTACATCTCCTTATCTGCCAGATTGACAAGAATATTTAGGATCTCAAGACGAGTAGGTGAATTGCATGTCCTTCACTGGATTTTCCACCAACAGAATCCAGATTTAAAATTTCCAGGAGAAAACAGGCATTATAGTTGAAGAATAAGCACAAAATGAATAGGACTGCCATTTTGATGCAATAGAGAATTGACCTTTATAAAACTAGAGCATTTTGGAATTTCAGTACATTCCCAAAAAAGAACATACCTAAAGTATTAAGTAAAGCTGTATGCTATGATAAGAAACCACCAGTCAGAACAATGGGACAGTGAATACTGGTCTTAAGCTAATTGATTTTAAATAAATTTAGCTTCATTTTCTCTGATAAATTAGAAAAAGAAGAGTAACTGATTTTAGCCTAAAATGTACATAGCATCAATAAAGTCACAAGCGATTTCTTAGGGTTATTAACTGAAGAAAAAGAAGTCTTTCCAGTATTAGTTAAAAAACCAAGCTTTTCCATATTCTCTTAATGAAATCATGTCATTGGTAATTATCTCCTAAAATCTGTCCTAAAGGACAGATTAGTCCTAAAGGTCAAATCCTGAAGTTCCTACAAGATGCTTCAATTCTGAGAAATTTGTTTTAAGAGTTAAATTCAGTAATTTTATGCAAGATAAAAATAAAACAAATTTTATGCTTACTTATTCAATATAACTCAAAACTTAAGATTTTTTAAATTCACTTTTTGTTTTTCTGATTGTTTGATTAACTTTATTTGTATCAATTCTTTTTTGTTATTCCTAGAGTCTCTGGACTGGCAAGACACAGATTCCATCTACCTTTTATGTGTTGATAGACAAAAGGCAATAACCATTTCTAGAAAGACAATCAAAAAGATTTTTAACAGAAGCTAAGCACTTTGTTCTCCAATTCATCTTTTCTGTCTGTTAAATTTGCTCATTCTGATTACAGAGCAAAGGAGATGAGATAAGCAATGCTTCCAGTTCTCTTTGCTAACTCCCACCTCAAATTTGCTCACACAGAAGGGGAGAGATTTGAGACATGTGTCTTATTTGCTGATATTTTATTAGATCACAACTGCAAGGGGCAGGGTGGGGGGATTTTGATGGCACCAAGTGAAAGTCAGATTCTATGTGACAGGCATTCTCCCTGGATAGTCTTCCTTCCACAGGGCTACAGAAAGAAGACTGAGTTTAGGGCCTGGTCGTCAGTGACGAGTATTCAGTGTCCATCTTCATCTAATATTAACGTTCTTGAACTCCTCTGTTTGCTGGCTGTCACATCAAAACTTAATTTTTCATCACCATTAAAATGTTAGATCATAGGCTTAGCCATTATACTGGGGGTGGGATGAATAGAGTAAATCTTACCCTCTGTTGGTTAAATTGAACCCTTCCAATTGTCTTGCCTAAGATTGAGTCTTAAGTTTAACAGTAATAAAGTGTGTGATTTAGCCTATTTTTGTCCATCAAGAATCATGAACCTGATGAGTGACAGTCACAGAATAAAATAAGTTGTTTAGAAATGTGAGTCCTTTATATCACATAATATTATATTTATAAATATATCTGTTTTAACTTTAACAAAAACATTAAGGACTACTTTTCCAAGCATTGTGATAAAGGAAGAAAATCTGTCCTACAGATGATGGTAAGCAGAAAAATACTACAGCACAGCCTTATAACATTAACCTCTAAAGCAGATATATGTGTAAATTTCATAAAACTCCCTACTTATGCAAAATTACATTTACAAATTAATTTGGCTATAATTTTTACCTCTAAATTTACAAAGTCCTTTCCAATATCAATCTATCACAGACTTGAGGTGTACTCTACACCACAAGTACCTGAAAGTCCCTGGGAGAGTAGCTGTCACATTGTTTCAAAATGCAATTGATGGGGCAGCAGGGTATTTTTGCTCACCTTTGCCTCCTTCCCAATGACACATCAATTCCCAAGTGATGAATGTAAACTGATTTTAATCACTAGAGTCAAATGGGTACATACTTCAAGAAACTTCAGGGAACTTATTATCTGAAACCATAAAATCAAAAAGCCAGAATCTTCCACAGACATCATTTTTCTACTCAGCTCTTCTACTGTAGACTGTATATATTTTTAACCTTTAAAATTTGAGGCTGGATATATTTTTTTTTTACAATTTTTGCAGTTAGAAATATATTAAAAACCCCAGAAAATGAAGAATTTGGGTACTGAAAGGGACAGAGACCAAAACATAGGAAGTCTGAGAAATAATTGATACTAAATAATGATATATGATATCTACAACATTCTTTATGAGTGTGACCATGAAAAGAAAACTAGAGGCAATAGTAGGTAAAGATTGTGGGATGCTTCATAAAAGGGTGAAGAAGATAATAGAGAAAAGTGATATATAATGTCTTAGGGTAAAAGCTGGTAGAACCTAGGCATCTGAAGAAGAAATGTAACTATAGTTTTATAAAAATGAAGAAAATCTTAACAAAAAGAAACACCAAAAATCTGTTACTTTGGAATTAGAGTGCTATATCTGCCAAATGATTCTTGCTGGAAAATTCTTCTAATAATTTAAAATTATCAAATCTCCCATGCCCATTCAGAGTCTGAGACATGAGACAAAATTTTAGGCAAAATCCTCTCTCTACAATTTAAGATTCTGGAAGTGAAAATTCTCCTCTGCTATTTAGGCAGAATGGAGAGAAAGCATTGTCCAAGCTTTAGCAAATAAATAAAAGTATAATAATTCTAATCCTTTGAAAGCTGAGACTGTTCCTACTACTGTTGGCATGGAGGAACACCAGAGGAAAACGGCATCAACCTGTACTTTTTCTTCTTGTCTTCTGAGCTACATCACTGTGCCTCTGCACCAGCAATCACCGGCAGTCAGCAAAGGGCCTTTATGGTTTAATATTTATGCTCATCCGAGATGCTCTGAGTGAAAAAATGCAACCCTTCATCACTTGAAAAATAGTCATTCACCTTAACTAATATGATCATTATCCCTGAGAGCTGAGAGCCAGATCACTGAATATAACAAATTTAAAACTGAAGAGGAAAAGGGCATTGCAAAGCCAGCTTACCAGCACACCAATGTTTTTAAATTAATGCAAATGCCATATAATATTGTAGCACACTCCAAGGTAGATAGAGATAAGTGGAATGGACTTTCTAAATAGACTTGCTCCTAAGTATTGCTTACATTGACTTGATCATTTTAGTTCCACTTGCTATTGGTGTTTTGTTCTAATTTCTAACAGTCAAGAATGGTCTCAGCAAAAAATGTATACAAATCTTGTTCTTACTAGTTCAAACACAGCTCTTGAACTGAGTTAGTCTCACTCGTATGAATGTCACCCTGTGAGAGAAATGACTGCACCTTTGTGAGATGCAATTTTTAATGTCAAGTCTGGTAATTAGCTGTGATTCTAAAAAACTGTTGTAGTAAAAATAAATATGAATCACAAACTCAAAAAGACCTACAAACAACTCACAGGGAAACAAATTGAAAGAAAAAAGGCAAGTTATAGAAAACTTTGACTTCATGGTACTACAGAGTTTAGGTTATTGACCAGATATTTAACACAATTTTACATTTAAATGAAAACAAAGATGAATTAATACTCATCAACAATGCTCTGCATTTGTTTATTTTCTTGGCCCTGGATTTATAATCTTCAGTTCAGTTCAGTTCAGTTCTTCAGTCACGTCCAACTCTTTGCGGACCCCATGAATCACAGCACACCAGGCCTCCCTGTCCATCACCAACTCCCGGAGTTCACTCAGACTCATGTCCATTAAGTCAGTGATGCCATCCAGCCATCTCATCCTCTGTCGTCCCCTTCTCCTCCTGCCGCCAATCCCTCCCAGCATCAGAGTCTTTTCTAATGAGTCAACTCTTCCCATGATCCTGGCACTTTCTCTCAAAGAGTTGCATAGTTAGGAGGCATCAGTTCAGTTCAGTTCAGTCACTCAGTCATGTCCAACTCTTTGCGATCCCATGGGCAGCAGAATGCCAGGCCTCCCTGTCCATCAACAATTGCCGGATCTTACCCAAACCCATGACCATTGAATCAGTGATGCAATTAAATTTTCTTATCCTCTGTTGTCCCCTTCTCCTCCTGCCCTCAATCTTTCCCAGCATCAGGGTCTTTTCAAATGAGTCAGCTCTTCACATCAGGTGGCCAAAGTATTGGAGTTTCAGCTTCAGCATCAGTCCTTCCAATGTACACCCAGGACTGATCTCCTTTAGGATGGACTGGTTGGATCTCCGTGCAGTCCAAGGGACTTCAAGAGTCTTCTCCAACACCACAGTTCAAAAGCATCGATTCTTTGGCACTCAGCTTTCTTTATAGTCCAATTCTCACATCCATACATGACCACTGGAAAAACCATAGCCTTGACTAGATGGATCTTTTTTGGCAAAGTAATGTCTCTGCTTTTTAATATGCTGTCTAGTTTGGGCATAACTTTCCTTCCAAGGAGTAAGTGTCCTTTAATTTCATGGCTGCAGTCACCATCTGCAGTGATTTTGAAGACCCCAAAAATAAAGTCAGCCACTGTTTCCACTGTTTCTCCATCTATTTGCCATGAAGTGATGGGACCAGATGCCATGATCTTCGTTTTCTGAATGTTGAGCTTGAAGCCAACTTTTTCACTCTCTTCTCACTTTCATCAAGAGGCTGTTTAGTTCTTCTTAGCTTTCTGACATAAGGCTGGTGTCATCTGCATATCTGAGTTTATTGATATTTTCCCCAGCGATCTTGATTCCAGCTTGTGCTTCATCTAGCCCAGCATTTCTCATGATGTACTCTGCATATAAGTTAAATAAACAGGGTGACAGTATACAGCCTTGACATATTCCTTTTCCTATTAGGAACCAGTCTGTTGTTCCATGTCCAGTTCTAACTATTGCTTCCTGACCTGCATACAGATTTCTCAAGAGGCAGGTCAGGTATTCCCATCTCTTTCAGAATTTTCCACAGTTTATTGTGATCCATGCAGTCAAAGGCTTTGGCATAGTCAATAAAGCAGAACTAGATGTTTTATGGAACTCTCTTGCTTTTTTGATGATCCAGCAGATGTTGGCAATCTGATGTCTGGTTCCTCTGCCTTTTCTAAAACCAGCTTGAACATGGAAGACATTTATTTAGAAATCCATGATCATAGGTACATAACTGTATGAAATATTAGGTAAATGCTATTTAGTACTTTTCTAAACATTGTTTATTGTTGAAAGTTTAAGTGAAAATGTGAAATAGAAGATGAATTCAGGAAACTATTTTTCAAAGTAGATCACACTGAGTATTAATAATTACTTTGGAGGAGACAGGTTTGGGCATTCTGAGTCAGTCAAGAGATGTGAGACAGGATCTCTGCTCTACCACATTCTAGCAATGGTTCTGGATTATGTCCAAAGGAAATAAAAATAGAATGCTGAAGAGATATATGCATTCCATGTTTATTAAAGTTTTATTCACAATAGCCAAGATAGAGAAACAACCTAAGTGCCCATTGATAGATAAATGGATAAAAAAGATGTGATAAATATACTCTGTCTCCACATATATACGTATATATATTATATATGCAGGAGACCCAGGTTTGATCCCTGGATCGGGAAAATCCCTCAAGAAAAGAATGGCTATCCTCTGTAGTATTCTTGCTTGGAGAATTCCAAGGACAGAGCAGCCTGTCAGGCTACTGTCATGAAAAAAACAGAAAATCTTGCCACTTGCAACATGGATGGACCCTGAGAGCATTATCCTAAGTGAAATAAGTCAGATAGAGAAAGACAAATACTATAGGATATAACCTACACATGGAATCCAAAAAAGCTAAACTCATAAAATTAGAGATTATAACAGTGGCTATCAGGGGCTTGGGTCAGGGTATGTAATTGGGGAGATGTATAAATGTAGAAACTTGCAACCAGTCGATAAATAAGTCCTGGAGATCCAGTGTACACTATAGTGACTATTGACAATAGTACTGTATTATAAACCTCAAAGTTGCTAAGAAACTAGATCTCAATTGTTCCCACTACAAAAAGGAAGTGATGATAATGTGACTTGATACAAGTGTTAGCTGTAGTAATCACACTGCAATATATAAAAGTATCAAATCAACACATTATAAACCTTAAATGTACACAGTCCTTTATGTCAATAGTATCTCAATAAAAAATAATAAAATAAAAGGCTCATTCTGGCTGCTACATTGTAAATAGATTACTGAGGGCAAAGGTAAAAACAGAGATGAATAAGGCGACCATGGTGATAATTCAGGTGAGAGATGGTGGGGTCAGGACCAGGGGAGTAGCAGAGAAGAGAGTGAAAATGCTTGGGTTCAGGTTATATTTCAGAGTTGAGTCCATGGGATTTCTTTGTAGATCAAATGTAGGACAAAGGGGAAAAAAGGAAAAGTCAAAGACGCAGAAGCATCTGGCTCAAATACCTGCACTTGACAAAATGGCTTCTGGCAGCCAGTGGGAATACTTGCAATTATTGCCCTAACCTCCTGCTCTTTCAGACTCCACTGTCCCTTCCTCACTCCTCACTCAGGCTCTGGCTGATGCACTGAGCACCCAAGTTGGCTCCCTGCGGTCAAAGCTGCTAGTCAGGGTCAGCTCCACCAACCACTGGTACCTGTGGTAACATGGGGCAGAGAGAGGAGGGAGAAAGCCATTCTCTGCCTTTGCATCATCATACAAGTATTTTTTAAAGAGCTTGAAAGTAATTTAATTTGTGCTTCAAAATTCAGTTTTCCAAAACAGCCCGTCGGGTTTTACTTCTGTTCACCCCTTTCTCTACTGCTGCTGCTGCTGCTAAGTCACTTCAGTTGTGTCCGACTCTGTGTGACCCCATAGACGGCAGCCCACCAGGCTCCCCCGTCCCTGGGATTCTCCAGGCAAGAACACTGGAGTGGGTTGCCATTTCCTTCTCCAATGCATGAAAGTGAAAAGCGAAAGTGAAGTCGATCAGTCGTGTCCGACTCTTAGCAACCCCATGGACTGCAGCCCACCAGGCTCCTCTGTCCATGGGATTTTCCAGGCAAGAGTACTGGAGTGGAGTGCCATTGCCTTCTCTGACTCCTTTTTCTAGGGTCAAATAATCTCTGGAGACTGAACGAAAAACAGATTCAAGTTAGAGCTCCAAGCTATGCTCAAAATCATAAACATTGGGCCTCATTTTGGGTCAAACCCAGGTGTTCCTTACACAGCTAAACAATATGTCATGCAAATAAATTTAATTTTACTAGACTTACTAATTATAAATCTCACTATATCCAGGTAAGGCTATAAGGATGGCCAATCACGTTTTTTCCTAGAAGCATATTCACTTCCTAAATAATGTAAATAGACTTTCACTGGGCATGTACCACCAGTTTTTCCAGACATAGGTAAATGTGTTTAAATCTCATCAACTGCTTAATACAAGACTCACAATGTAATTTTCAATTTATTGTCTTAACTCTTTCATCCTCATCTTACAAATGAAACTATGTCAGATCTGAGATTTAAACGCAGGCCTTTTTGACTCTAATACTCATGCATTTAATCACTAAACCAATTAGACAAACAAAGATCAAGAAAGATTGGGCATGATGTGGATAGAAATGGAAGGAAATGAAGTGTATTTGTTTTCTCATCTGATTAAAGCTTATAGTATTATCCTTGAGTTAGACAATTAAAGCTTCAAGTGTGAATATTTGAAAAACATTACAAAAATCATAAAATGTAAATTAAGATAACATTTTCCACATTACTCAAGAAAAATAAGAAATGTAGTGATTAGGGGCATGTGTTCATAGGCAGACACACCTGGGATAGAATTGCAAAGTTTCTTCTCAGTAAGAGTGTGACCTCGGGCACATCATTCATCTTGTTGAGCCATAAAAAGACAAAGTGTATCAGCTGACTTAAAAAACAGGACTTTATGTTGCTTATAAGAAATATACCTTTAAAACATAGAGTAAAATCTAAGCAAACACCAAGGAGGAACACTAACCCAACAGTCATCAGGGTTAGCAAGAAAAATAGAATGTGTTAATGTGTAAAATTAATGTGTAAAAATAGAATGTGTAAAGACTGTGTAAAAATAGAATATGTAATGTGTAAAGACTCTGATGCTGGGAAAGATTGAAGGCAGAAGGAGAAAGGGACAACAGAGGATGAGATGATTGGATGGCATCACTGATTGAAAGAACAGGAGTTTGAGCCAGCTTCAGGAGATGATGAAAGACAGGGAAGCCTGGTGTGCTGCAGTTCATGGTGTCACAGAGCTGGACATGACTGAGCCACCAAGCAACAACCAATGTGTAGCAAGACTTATCTGGATAACCCCAAAATGACAGGATCCAAAGATACAGCAAAAAGATAACGCGGACACTACATTCTAGAAAGAGCAAGGTAAACAGCAGCAGCCAGACTGTTGTTTCCAGGGCTTATTATGAGAGAGAGGAAGTGAAGTGGATTTCCTGCCCTCAATTGTCATCTCATCCAACCTTCTTCTCAGCCCCGTCTGTCTGTATAAACAAAAACCAGAGAAGAAGTAAGGGAAGGAGAATGAGGGAGAAAAAGAAAGAGATAGAGACAGACTGAGCAAGAAAGAGAGAACTATCCTCATTTCCTCAAACCAAGTAAGGGATCCTGAGAGAGTGACTCCTAGGAAGTAGGAATGTGTAGTTGAACAGGCATCTCATTCTCCAGGCAGATACCTGCCTGTGCAGTGGATTGGCTCAGCTACCAGAGCTCCACCTCTACCCCAAATCCTATTGGATTGAAGAAATTTGAAACGTGCAAAGTAGAGATGCAATAGAATAGCCTGCATGTCAACCTTGTATCAGGTGAGAGAATGTGCAAGTTTTCAGCAGGCCCAATGGACACCACAGGAGGTAGCACAGACTGGGCTCTCTTGAAGGTAACCCTGAAGAAGGACACCTCTGGACCAAGGAGCTCAGAAACAAGGGACAATGGGATGTACTGACAGAATAGGAAGGAGGGAAATTGGGACTAGTTTGAACTAGAACTACTCTTCCACATCCATAACCTGTGCAATGGGTGGGATTTTAATATTACTGATCAGAAAGGGTCTTTCTGGAACAGCTACAGGATTTGTCTGAGATAAAAATACCATTATGTGTCACCAGGAAAAGGGAAATTCAACACAGGATGGCTGAAGTCAATGGTTAGAGAAAATGAATCTATTTTATTTGTGCTTCACAGAGTTTACAGATCAAAATTTATTCTTTTAAATGTAAACTGGTTTCAAAAGTAATATAGAGAATAAGCCTAAACTGATTAAAGATCTCATACATAATGAAGATGGGAAGAGCATGAACCTCTAGGTAATGAATGAAATACTATCAAAGTGCCATAAGTAAAAATTAATTCTGGGGCCAGATTGCCTGGGTTGGTATTTTGATGGGTAGCACTGAACAAGTTGGGGAGGCCAGGTGGTTGCACCCTCCTTTTTAGTATCATGGTCAGTATCTCTGCCTGTCATGTGGGAGACCTGGGTTGGATTCCCCGATGGGGAAGCAATGCATCCTTTTGGGCTTCCCTGGTGGCTCAGTTGGTAAAGAATCCGCCTGCAATGTGGGAAACTTGGGTTCTGTCCCTGGGTTGGGAAGATCCCCTGGAGAAGGGAACGGCTACCCACTCTAGTATTCTGGCCTGGAGAATTCCATGGCCTGTATAGTCCATGGGGTTGCAAAGAGTAGGACACATGACTGAGCGAATTTCACTTTCACTGAGAAAATTATTTCAATTCTATGTGCCTCATTTCCTCATCTAAAAAGTGGACTTAATAATATGACCTTCCTCTTGGGTTTCATGAGGATCAAGTTATATAATATAACAAGCACTTCAAACAGTGCCAAACATATAAGCTAGCCATCAGCAGCAGCATTATTATTAATGCCAAGAGAAATAGAAAAACATCTGTAGATGCAACTGAAAAATGATGTAGATGACAAGTAAATAATAAGCATTTGCATGATTCAAATAATATAATTACCACCAAAGGAAAAACTAGTAATAAAGAATAGAAAAGTAAAAACATGAGTGACAAAATTCTTGAGCCTTCCTACATAAAAAGCACAGTAGGTGACAAAAAGAGTAAAGCATCAAAAGAAAATAAGAAAGAAAATAGTTAATAAAATGAGAAAATATACATATAGAATTGTCAATATCAATGTAGTCAAGAATAAACAAAAATTTAATAAAGAGGGATTTTTAAAAAATAGAATAAATTATAAAAAATGAAAATCGTAATCACTGTTAGCTCAATCAAAGGATAAAAGACACCCTTATATAGTGCTGTACAAATTGATGCAAACTTCTGGAAAACAATTGGTAATATAAGCCAAAGAGACTTCAAAATGTTCTTGCCCTTGGAATTGAAAATTATATTCATAGAAATTATACAAAGGAGGTACAGAAACTGTATTGACAAAGAAAAAATATTAATGCAGCATTATTAAGAAGCAAAAAAATATGTTTTAATGTCCGTGAATAAGGAATATTTATGTATTGAAGTATGAATCTATTAGAATATCAGGCAGTCATTTACAATAAGGTTTTCTCTTAAATGTGATTGGAAATTTCTCTGTTCAAATTAGTGAAAAGAGAAGAATATAAAATTAACTAAAAGTAATATCTCAATTATGCAAATACAAGGTGAATGCACAAAAATGTTAACAGTGATTATTTTAAGTATGTGAATAATTTTTTCCTTAATTCCAATCTTGGCAATTTTAGTTTTCTATAATGGATATAAGTTACTTACAATCAGAAATCTTAATTTGTAATTAAGCTTTCAAATACCATCAGAGTTTGGAAAATAGAAGCAGCCTACAACCAATCCATCTCAATGCTATGTATATGTGCCCATACATGCACAGATATGTACTATCATTCAACAGGCATTATGTTTGTATTTTGCGAAACATATTCCTTTAGTTAGGTTGGTTTCACTGTGTTCTTGCTCTAAAATTTATTCTTTTAACTATTTTATTGCACTTCTTTGTAAGATAAATGTTAACCAGGAAGATTCATTGCTCTCCTAGGTGAGTCTGTTCCAGCGTAGAGAAAATGTATTCTTGAAGGTCAGCGCCGACTTTCCATATTCGTTCCTCTTATTTGCTTGTGACATGTGGATTGAATGTTTTCATTAGTCTGAGACTTGGATCTTTTGCCTCCTAAACCTTTTTCTTTTTCGTGACTGTTTTGTCACAGTTTATTAAAAGCACATTTTGTTCTGTGGAATTAGATTCCCATCTCCTTAGCTTGATGGAGTTTTTGTCTATTCACCTGAGAATTATAGATTACAGGATAATTCAGTAATACTTTAAATCAAGGAATTTAATAAAACTGCTATGTTGAATATAATTTAAAGGTACTCTAAAAGAGATTAGTTTAAAATACATGGACTGCCTTCCAGTTTCTATAACCTTTTACAGACACTGATCATTTATGTGTGGTAAAAATCCAGATTTAGAGTTTAAATTATATGCATATGTATGTGTGTATCTTTTTTGCCTTTTATAAGCACACATAGATATCTGCAAAGAGAATTCAAATTGATTGCCATAGAGAAGAAAGAACCGACAGCACAGATAAATAACAAAAGCCCTTAATCTATCCTCAATTTTATTTTTGTTCCCTGTTCTTCTCACCCACCCTCTCCTCTCATTCTAGCCTCCTCTTTCCTCTCCCCTCTACTACTCTCTCTTCTCTCTCTCTCTGTCTTACTATCTGTGTGTGTCTGTGTGTTAAAGAATTTGGGGGCTACAATTTCTATCTTTACATCAAATCTAAAGTAAAATGGTCTAAAATTGTCGATTATACTTATGTGGTCATTGTGAGACATACAAAAAAGAAAAGTAATCCATTCAACATTCTATTCACTTTTTTTAAAAATAAATGAAAAAAACAGGAAAAACTGTGACTTTAAATATTTACCATATACTGGTGATCCAAAGAAATGCTGTGTCCAAAGGAAACAAACTGAAATAGTGTACCAGCTATTTTAAAGCTTCACCCAAAAAGTACTTAGAGGAAATTTTAAGTCACCTTAACAAGCTACTTCATTTCTTTGATCCTCAATTTCTTCCTTTATTTTATAATAATAAATTTTTTCCCTGGTGGCTCAGATGGTAAAGCGTCTGGCAAAAGATCCAAGTCTCAGACTAATGAAAACATTCAATCCACACGTCACAAGCAAATAAGAGGAACGAATATGGAAAGTCGGCACTGACCTTCAAGAATACATTTGATCCCTGGGTTGGGAAGATCCCCTGGAGAAGGAAATTGCAACCCATCCCAGTACTCTTGCCTGGAAAATCCCATGGACTCAGGATCCTGGTAGGCCACAGTCCATGGAGTCACAAAGACTCGGACACGACTACACAAACTAGAAAAAAACACAAAGAAGGAGGGAGATTACATGGGCAGAGATCCTCTCTGGCGAAGGAGTGGTTCGAGCTACATGTTGCACACCCCAGTCCTGGGTATCACACTGGGAAGACAAATCTCTTTGGCTGGTTAGAGGGCCAGTGGGTCTAACAGAGGGGCTGAGAGAAGCCTGGACTCCACTCAGGAGGAGCACGCACACTCTTGCTTACTTCTGAGATAAGGTAGCTTGAAACTCCACCGGTTTCCTGTCATCTCACCAGCCTGACCTGAGACACCGCTCTAGCCCTTCTTCATGACACAACTCCACATTAGAGAGAGGGGTGCCTTGAGCCAAGGGGAGAACTCAGCTGTGAGATACAAAAACAGCTCAGACCCAGTGAGGCATCTGAGCAGGGTGGGGGCAGACATCACAAACCCTTACACAAGTGGCACATCAGAAGTAATCTGGGTCTCTGACTGCAGGAGCCCACACCCCGACCCCCACCAAACACCTGCAACAGTGCCTCTTACCCCAGCGAGGGTGCCAGTGCTGGGACCAGAGGAGAGTACAGCCTTTAAGGGAATGGAGCCACCAAGACACGGCCCTCGGAACTTCGGCTCCAACAATAGGGACGCAACACAGCCCCTGATAGAACAGTGACGGCCACTGAAGAGGAGTCCGAGCTCTGGCCCTAACTCTTCAACTTCGAGTTTCACCTCCTACCAAGGTGATGATACCTGACAGAACACCCTGGAGAAAGATGTGGCTTCTGTTCATGTCAGATCCAGCTTATCCACCAAGGCCGCCGGGAACATACAGACTATATAAGGATGCTGCCACTCACACCCCATCAACACTGCAATAGGTAACTGCTTCGCTTAATTTAGGGCTTCCCTGGTGGCTCAGAGGTTAAAGCGTCTGCCCTCAATGTGGGAGACCTGGGTTCGATCCTCGGGTTGGGAAGATCCCCTGGAGAAGGAAATGGCAACCCACTCCAGTTTTCTTGCCTGGAGAATCCCATGGACGGAGGAGCCTGGTGGGCTACAGTCCATGGGGTCATAAAGAGTCAGACACAACTGAGTGACTTGACTTGACTTTCTTTCTTTCACTTAATTTTATTTTATTTTATTTTTTAGTATGATCACTTTTATAGCTATTTTTTTAATTTTATTTTATTTTTAAACTTTACATAATTGTATTAGTTTTGCCAAATATCAAAATGAATCCGCCACAGGTATACATGTGTTCCCCATCCTGAACCCTCCTCCCTCCTCCCTCCCCATACCATCCCTCTGGGTCGTCCCAGTGCACTAGCCCCAAGCATCCAGTATTGTGCATCGAACCTGGACTGGCAACTCGTTTCTTACATGATATTCTACATGTTTCAATGTCATTCTCCCAAATCTTCCCACCCTCTCCCTCTCCCACAGACTCCATAAGACTGTTCTGTACATCAGTGTCTCTTTTGCTGTCTCATACACCGGGTTATTGTTACCATCTTTCTAAATTCCATATATATGCGTTAGTATACTGTATTGGTGTTTTTCCTTCTGGCTTACTTCACTCTGTATAATAGGCTCCAGTTTCATCCACCTCATTAGAACTGATTCAAATGTATTCTTTTTAATGGCTGAGTAATACTCCATTGTGTATATGTACCACTGATTTCTTATCCATTCATCTGCTGATGGACATCTAGGTTGTTTCCATGTCCTGGCTATTATAAACAGTGCTGCGATGAACATTGGGGTACACGTGTCTCTTTCCCTTCTGGTTTCCTCAGTGTGTATGCCCAGCAGTGGGATTGCTGGATCATAAGGCAGTTCTATTTCCAGTTTTTTAAGGAATCTCCACACTGTTCTCCATAGTGGCTGTACTAGTTTGCATTCCCACCAACAGTGTAAGAGGGTTCCCTTTTCTCCACACCCTCTCCAGCATTTATTATTTGTAGACTTTTGGATCGCAGCCATTCTGACTGGTGTCTTTCTTTCACTTAATTTTAAATAAAAAGTTAAGCAAAATGGGAAGAGGAATTTGTTTCAATCAAAGAACAAGAGAAAACCCCTAAAAAAAAAAAAAAAAAGACTAACGAAATAAATAGTTTACCAGATTAAAAAGTTCAAAGCTTTAGCAGTAAGAATGCTAAATGAATTAGGGCAAACAATAGAGGAGCACAGAATTTTAACAAGGAGATAGAAAAAGAATATTTTATACAAATGGAAACAAGAAAGCAGGGATAGCAACACTCATATCAGAGAAAACAGGCTTTGAAACAAAGTCTGAAAAAAAAAAGTCTATAACAAATGACAAAGAAGGACATTATATAATGATAAAAGGATAAAAATTTTAAAAGGGTATAAAATTTATTAAAATATATGCACCTAATAAAGAAGCATCTAAATATATTATTGTATATCTAGTTAGCTTTTCATCTCAGTTTTTATATTATCTGATATTTTATCCTTCAAGGGCTAGTTAAGTGCTTTTTCATAGAATTTCCTTCAGTTATTCCAGTCAGATGTAATTTTTAATTTTTTCTAATAATCTGAACTATTTTGGTTCTTATAGCTTTCTACTTTGCACTCCCTCCTATTTTAGTGCGAGCATTTAAAAGCAAATAAAATACACTTTACAATCTTGTAAAATGACCCATGGTATTATCTATATGCCTTTAGTATAGTAGTATCCAATAGATGTCCAATAACTATTGATTAAATGCTCAAATTGGCATTTATTAGATTTGTAATATACCCACTGAAACCAACGACAATATCACTGAACGTCTAAATGCTCTCTTAAATATTCTTTTCAATAGCACACTCTATAACTGCTATTCTGGTACTTTCTATTATATTAACAAATTTCCTTAATTTACTGAAAACATTAGTAGGATTTTTTATAAGAAGATAGGGGCCTTTACTAAATATGTATTTACACATATTTGGGGGGAAATATCTACTTGAATACTGAGCATGTTTCATCAAAATTGTTAAATGTTAATTTTCCAGCTATTATTTTTAATAACGAGCAGATATTCTAATAGTCAGTTCCAGTGTAGTTATGTTAAGTACTAACCTAAATTAAATGTCTATGTTAGATGCTCAACTTAAACAGGTTACTGATAAGTCTTTAATTACTGTAGCTCTCATGCCTGGCCTTTAAGAAATTTCTAGGAAAACATACACTTACATGTTTGCTTCAAATTTTGTGTTAATTTTATTTAAAATTTTAATTAAACTTTAATATTGGGATAACTGATGAATATAATTTAATGGGGTCTATAGAGAGTTGCTCTTGTGACTTGAAGATAATTCTGAATGTGAACATTCAAAATCCTTATAAAGGGTAAAAGTTGCTAAAGAAACAGACATTCTGATACAGCAAAGTGTTGAACCTGGAGTTTGGTGCTTATGTTTTGCTAAAAAATCAAATTACCTCCAATATAGCTATGAATCTGGAATTTAGGAATTTAACTTATTTTACATAAAGAACTCCTGATTATCACTTCTGGCTGGAGAAGAAATATGTAGACATGTCTAATTTTTATAACACTTCCCTAGAATGCATAATTTATCATGAGTTAGAATGCCATGAGAAGGCAATAGCAACCCACTCCAGTACTCTTGCCTGGAAAATGTCATGGACGAAGGAGCTTGGTGGGCTGCAGTCCATGGGGTCACTAAGAGTCAGACACGACTGAGCGACTTCACTCTCACTTTTCACTTTCCTGCATTGGAGAAGGAAATGGCAACCCACTCCAGTGTTCTTGCCTGGAGAATCCCAGGGATGGGGGAGCCTCGTGGGCTGACGTCTATGGGGTCACACAGAGTCGGACACGACTGAAATGACTTAGCAGCAGCAGAATGTTTATATTTTAGCGCACTTATCTTTTAAAATTTTTTCTTAAATTTATCACAATATTTTTGTGTGTTCATAAAATATTTTGTTAATATTGAATAAAATGTACTTTCAAACCTCAAAAAAAAGGGTTCATCTACATTCCTAATTGGTTTGACCACCGCAAAAATACATCTTTCAAATCGTTTTGAATGGAGAAAGTTAATCTTGGTAGACCAAAATTGCAGACCCAATATTCCAATTTATCACTTACATTTATAGGGCTCCTTTATTTACAAAAGAGAGTATCCCATTTCATTCTCAACACAACCCACCCAGTAAAGAGTGCAGGGCAGTTCTTATCTTCATTTTAGCAGGAGGACACTGAAGGTTGTAAACATTAAAATGAACTGCCCAAAATAATACTAAAAAAAAAAAAAAAATTTCCAGCTAAAGCTAAAAATCAATTCTTAGGACAGCACTTTTTCTATTGCCTCCCTCTGCCTACAAATAGAAGACTCAAGGAACAATCATTGCAGGTAGGGTTTCAATCAATTAAAGAGCTACTCACAAAGTATTTCAATAATTCCTCATATATTTATTGACTGCTTGCAATGATCATGATACTGTTCATGATGACCTGAGAAACATAGAAATCACATCTTCATGAATTTAGTTATCTATTATTTATTAAGTAAATATTTACTGAACATATACTGTCAGGAACTGAGAAAAATACAGAAATGAATAAAATACATCATCTACCTTCATGGGGATTACATTAGGGTTGTGATGTCAAATATAAAAAATAACCATAATGCATGTAATGAGTGTTCTAATACTCATACTTTCAAAATCTTGCAAAATCATAGTTGGAATAAATACCTCTGCTTTAGAGTTCAGGAAATGCTTCAAAGTAAAAATAGTTTTAGCTGCAATTTTAGATAAAAAATTCACTTAAATCCTTAGTAATAAAAATTAAAGATTATAAGGAAAAAATTTAATAAGCCCTAATAATATATCTTTATTACCAATGAGAACTGTTTCCAATAATAAAATGCTATTAGAGAAGGTAAAGAATATGTGAGGTGTACAGAAAGTGACAAAAAAGGCAGAAAATGAGAGGTCAAGAAAATACAATGCAGGCCAACCAAGTTGACTGCTTGCCTTAATAACTTTCTTTTTTTTTTTTTCTAATTTTATTTTATTTTTAAACTTTACATAATTGTATTAGTTTTGCCAAATATCAAAATGAATCCGCCACAGGTATACATGTGTTCCCCATCCTGAACCCTCCTCCCTCCTCCCTCCCCATACCATCCCTCTGGGCCGTCCCAGTGCACTAGCCCCAAGCATCCAGTATCGTGCATCGAACCTGGACTGGCAACTCGTTTCTTACATGATATTTTACATGTTTCAATGCCATTCTCCCAAATCTTCCCACCCTCTCCCTCTCCCACAGAGTCCATAAGACTGTTCTGTACATCAGTGTCTCTTTTGCTGTCTCGTACACCAGGTTATTGTTACCATCTTTCTAAATTCCATATATATGCGTTAGTATACTGTATTTATGTTTTTCCTTCTGGCTTACTTCACTCTGTATAATAGGCTCCAGTTTCATCCATCTCATTAGAACTGATTCAAATGTATTCTTTTTAATGGCTGAGTAATACTCCATTGTGTATATGTACCACTGATTTCTTATCCATTCATCTGCTGATGGACATCTAGGTTGTTTCCATGTCCTGGCTATTATAAACAGTGCTGCGATGAACATTGGGGTACACGTGTCTCTTTCCCTTCTGGTTTCCTCAGTGTGTATGCCCAGCAGTGGGATTGCTGGATCATAAGGCAGTTCTATTTCCAGTTTTTTAAGGAATCTCCACACTGTTCTCCATAGTGGCTGTACTAGTTTGCATTCCCACCAACAGTGTAAGAGGGTTCCCTTTTCTCCACACCCTCTCCAGCATTTATTATTTGTAGACTTTTGGATCGCAGCCATTCTGACTGGTGTGAAATGGTACCTCATAGTGGTTTTGATTTGCATTTCTCTGATAATGAGTGATGTTGAGCATCTTTTCATGTGTTTGTTAGCCATCTGTATGTCTTCTTTGGAGAAATGTCTATTTAGTTCTTTGGCCCATTTTTTGATTGGGTCGTTTATTTTTCTGGAGTTGAGCTGTAGGAGTTGCTTGTATATTTTTGAGATTAGTTGTTTGTCAATTGCTTCATTTGCTATTATTTTCTCCCATTCTGAAGGCTGTCTTTTCACCTTGCTAATAGTTTCCTTTGATGTGCAGAAACTTTTAAGTTTAATTAGGTCCCATTTGTTTATTTTTGCTTTTATTTCCAATATTCTGGGAGGTGGGTCATAGAGGATCCTCTTAATAACTTTCTTGATTGTTCTCTGAATATCCCCCAGCCTATGTGAAACCTACTATAAGCCCATAATATTAATACTGTGTGATGAGACATTCTCTGGCTATCAGTCTATTCGCCACGATACTTAAGCCCATAGACTACTGGTATGAAGTTTGCTGACGTAATCTGTGGAGAGTAGTTTGACTATCACTAACATTGAAATGTTAAGTGAGTAAATAACTTCCAATCTTATGTTTCAAAATAAATGATGAGCTTTATGAATGCTTGGGGCTTCCCAGTCTGTGCTAGTGGTAAAGAACCTGCCTGCCAAAGCAGGAGGCCTTAAGGGATATGGGTTTGATCCCTGGGTTGGGAAGATCCACCAGAAGAGGATATGACAACCCACTCCAGTATTCTTGCTGGAGAATCCCATGGACAGAGGAGCCTGACAGACTACAGTCCAAGGGGTTGCAAAGAATTGGAAACAACTAAAGTGACTTGGCATAAACATGAATACTGGGCCATTCTTGATCTGCTTTGGTATGCTCATGAGTTTGTTTATGCTGATCTAGCCCTATAAAACTTAGTGCCAGGGACATATTAAGGGAACAGATTATATATCTGTTTTATCACATTTGGGAGACCATGAAAGAAGAGCTGAATATACCATATTTGGAAAGGAAAAGACCAAATAGTCTGAGAACTTATGGCTATTGAACAATGGTCTTTATCTATAGGAACTCCTCCTTTGCTGCTACTGCTAAGTCGCTTCAGTCGTGTCTGACTCTGTGCAACCCCATAGACGGCAGCCCACCAGGCTCCCCGTCCCTGGGATTCTCCAGGCAAGAACACTGGAGTGGGTTGCCATTTCCTTCTCCAATGCATGAAAGTGAAAAGTGAAAACGAAGTCACTCAACGACCCCATGGACTGCAGCCTTCCAGGCTCCTCTGTCCATGGGATTTTCCAGGCAAGAGTACTGGAGTAGGGTGAACTTGGAAAAGTGAGAATCCCTCAGTTTGCTTCTCTGACCCACTGATTTCTTCCCCACTGAGTCCCGAGAACTGTATGCAAGCAGACTGCAGTGCAGAACTGTATGCAAGCAAACTGTAATGTTTGCTTAAATATCATACAAATACTTTAATAATAATCATCCTAACTGATAAGATGATATTTTGATTTGAATTTCCCTGATGTTTAGTGAAGATGAGTTCATCTACATGTTGGCCATTTGAATGTCTGCTTTGGAGATATATGTATATTCAAAATTTTAGCCAATTTTTTAATCAGGTTACTAGTTTGGGTTTTTTTTATTTTGTTTTATTATAAAATTGTAGAAATGTCTTATATATTTTAGAGATTAAAACAAAAGACAATAAGTGTTGTCAAGGATGTAGAGAAATAGGAACACTCACGCACTGTTGGTGGGAATGCAAAAAGGTGCAGCTGCTGTGGAAAACAGCATGCAGGTTCCTTACAAAATTAAAAATGGGACGACCGTATGACTCAGCAATTCCACTTCTATTTATCCAAAAGAATTTAAATCAGGATCTCAAAGAGATGTCGGCAATCCTATATTCATTGCGGCCCTAATCACAGTAGCCTAAATGTGGAAACCACCTTAATTTCCGTCAACAGAAGAATGGATAAAGAAAATGTGGTAGGTACATACAGTAGAACAAATTTTGCAATATGTAACAAGATGAATGAACCTTGAGGATTTTATGCTAAGTGAAATAAGCCAGTCAGAGAAGAAGAAACATCACATAATTTAACTAATATAAAATGATGAAAGTGTTAGTCGATCGGTATGTCCGACTCTGTGACCCCATGGACTGTAGCCTGCCAGGCTCCTCTGTACACAGAATTCTCCAGGCAAGAATACTGGAGTGAGTACAGTTCCCTTCTCTGGGGGATCTTCCCAACCGAGGGATCAAACCCAGGTCTCCCTCATTGCAGGCAGATTATTTACCATCTTGAGCAACCACAGAAACCCAAGAAACTTTCTACAATAGTCAAATTCATAGAATCAAAGAGTAGAATAGTGGTTGTCAGGATCTAGGGAACAATGGGAGAAAATGGGAGGTTATTACTTAATGCCCATAAAGTTCAGTAAGAAAGATGTACAGGCTCTAGAGATCTGCAGTACAACGTAACATTATAGTCAATGATAATATACTGTACACTCAAAAAAGTGTTGAAACAGTATATCCCATTTTAAGTGTTCTTTTCACAGTAAAATAAAAATATCAAATATATTTTACTCTATATAGGCAGGTGTCTGTAAATAGATTCATTCAGTAACAGGTAAAAGAACATGCCCTTCTAAAGTCACTTCTAAAATAGAAAACTTACATCTTATTCAGATTAATACACTGAAAAAGAATTCTTTTTTTAAAACAACATCACTGCATTACTATCCAGTCTGAACTATTTTAACATTTATATCAGAATAATATGAAATTCCTAACAATAATACTGTCTGCTAAGTTGCATCAGTCTTGTCCAACTTTTTGCAACCTTATGGACAGTAGCCCACCAGGCTCCCCTGTCCATGAGATTCTCCAGGCAGGAATACTGGGGTGGATTGCTATGCCCTCCTTCAGGGGATCTTCCCGACCCAGGGTTTGAACCCTTATCTCTTATGTCTCCTGCATCAGCAGGCAGGTTCTTGACCACTAGCACCACCTGGGAAGCCCCAATAATACTGAAGCTCTTATTTTTTTCCATATATGTATTAAAAGATCATTTATTTATTGCCTTGCATGACAATCACTTGAACTAGGCATTAGTTGGTAACTGAGACTCTGGAAAGGATGAAACTGTCCAGACAGAATATAAAGAAAGCAGTGGTTAATAAGCAGGTAGGGAGGATGCTTTTGAACTGTGGTGTTGGAGAAGAATCTTGAGATTCTGTTGGACTGCAAGGAGATCCAACAAGTCCATCCTAAAGGAGATCAGTCCTGAGTGTTCACTGGAAGGACTGATGTTGAAGCTGAAACTCCAATACTTTGGCCACCTGATGCGAAGAACTGACTCATTTGAAAAGACCCTCATGCTGGGAAAGATTGAGGGAAGGAGGAGAAGGGGATGATGGAAGATAAGATGGTTGGATGGCATCACCAACTCAATGGACATGAGTTTGACTAAACCCTGGGAGCTGGTGATGGATAGGGAGGCCTGGTGTGCTGCGGTCCCTGGGGTCTCAAAGAGTCAGACACAACTGAGCAACTGAACTGAACTGAACTGAGGGAGGAGGTTATACTCTATTTTGAGAAGCCAAAAGAAGTCTGGATTCTCTCTCCATAAAAATGCACTGTAAATATTTCCTAATTAATTTTAAGGAATTCTAAATCATAAAAAGAGAAGAAATGAGAATACTACTCAGGAAAAGGAATACACATACCCCAACATAATGCATTATGACACACAGAATATGTATATGATGAAATATATTTTAAGAAATCAACTTTATAAGTTTACAGCCTTAAAGTATAATTGCATAAATTTGGGCCTCAAAATATCAAGCAAAAATTAAAACAAGCATAGTAAGTAGATTCTTTTAAATTCTGGTTTCAAGCACAATGTAAATTGGGCAGAAGCACAGAGCTTGAATTGTTTTTTAGCGGTTAGAGTAACTCAAGCAGTGAAATAAGCCTTCGGCCAGCTTAGGAAAGGAAGAACACATACCTCTTTTTATTATTAAATTCTTTTCCCCAGATGGCTTGCCCAAGGTAACAAAGAATTAATAGCAAAGTTGAGAAATAAGCATAATGTTCTACCTTTCTTATATAACTTCTTATGAAGTTATATAAGCATAATGTTCTACCTTTCTTATATAACTTCTTATGAAGTTAATGCTCCTGACCATTGGTGAAGCGTGCACTTTTAAATTATTTCCCATGAGTGGCAAAAGACTTGTGTTGATCCATCCACAATCCCTGTGTATGGCATCACTGTCTAGAAAAACTACCAATCCGCATCTCTCCCCTTCAATTTGGAAATTCTCTGAGGCAACTTTGCAAAACTCATTCAAGGGGAAAAAATAAATAAAATAAGCTCATGTTACCTGAATCCACTGTATACCGATAGCAACCTAACCTGCAGAAGAAAGAAAATTAAATTCTCATGGAAACCTTCGTCCCTTATGAAATTGAAACAACACAATGATTTGCCCTTCAGTTTCATCCAACTTGACTGTAATTAATACTTCGAAGTTGTAGTTCAAAATCTTGAAAGAAATGAATAGGAACTCAAAACTTTCACCTTTTGTTTGCTTAGGGCATTAGCTGTGATTGAGTTTTTGTGCTACAGAGAATCTTCAGATCTTTAAAAAAAATAATAACTCTATGGGTTTCTATTCCATAATAAGTAAATAAATATCTACAGAGAAAAGGGAAAGAAGAAGCCATTATCCTTCAGAGAAGATTTATTTTTTTTTCAAATTCCACCGCAAATCGACAAAATCACTTCCGTGCTGTTCTTAATTTCTAAGACTTCATGAGCTTTCGATCTATTACCTCCAAAAGCAAACAGCCCGACTAAAGGCTCTGTCATTAGGACTTGAGTTCTTATTGGGCTCATCCATGTGACTAATCAGAGGAATTGCAGGACTTCAACTCCAGTCAGCATCTTACGCCTGATTTTATCTAACCAGAGTTCCCTTGGCCTTGGTGCCCCTGAAAAGAACATTTTTTTTGTCCTTCACTTGAGTGGGCCAAATGTTTTAGATGTCTTCTTCCTGACACTTGGAGGCCTGAGCTAACAGCGTTTGATAAAAGATGTCATTGATTTTCATTCTACTAAGTAATTTATTTGGGCTACCTTTTTTCTTCCTACTGACTTCTACCAATTGGGGAGTGAATATTAGTGGCCCCTCTTGCTCTCCATTTTGTGAAGCATGGCACACATAAATAATTCAACTGCATTTCACAGAGGAGGTCAGTATGCAATGGGAACCTTTGTAGAAACAGCTGCTGGACTTTCCAGAAAAAGCTCAAATATAATAAGAATGTCTAGGTATTAAGACAAATGGACTGTGAGAAGACAGAGAAAGAGAAACACAGCCTGTCAGGAGGAAAACATTTGGTTTATTTCTAGAAAAAGTTCATTGACTTAGGCAGCAACTCTGAATATCTTTTGGAATGCTTTAATTCTTAGAAATAAAAATGAAATAAAATGTTAAAATTTATTTCAATAATCAGGTAATATTCAGAATGTTTACCTACCTGTCCATAAGAGGCACTGATCAATCAGAACAGATATATAATAGCAGCTATATATAATAATATAGCATTCAAGATTCAATATTTATTGACCATCCAGTATTTACCCAATTATTCTAACTACTCTCACATGCCTGAATACAACTAACTCTCAATGCACACTCCCTGAAAAGTATTACTTTACTTTTGGTTTTAATAGTAATATTAGTCAAAGGGGTAAGATAACATAACCAGCTAAGTGGGAGAGAGATTTTCAAGACAAGGTTGTTAATGTTTAACTCTCACTTTTTTCTCATTCCCCCACCCTTCTCTCCCTACCTCTCTCTCCTTCCCTCTCTCTCTCTGTTTGTCTGTCTGTCTCTCATACAGACAGATAGCACGCAGGCACACATACATGTGTACACGCAGAGAAGCTTCAAAGTCCTTTTCATCTTAGCACCTGCTGCTTCCTATGCTGATGCTATTAAATAGTGTCATTTTCTAAAGTTTCTGATGAACTGCTCTGTCTACCAAACTTTTGATATGGGTATTAACACATTGTGTATGACAACTGCTGCTGCTAAGTCGCGTCAGTCGTGTCCGACTCTGTGCGACCCCATAGACGGCAGCCCACCAGGCTCCCCCGTCCCTGGGATTCTCCAGGCAAGAACACTGGAGTGGGTTGCCATTTCCTTCTCCAATGCATGAAAGTGAAAAGTGAAAGTGAAGTCGTTCAGTCGTGTCTGACTCTTAGCGACCCCATGGACTGCAGCCTACCAGGCTCCTCCGTCCATAGGATTCTCCAGGCAAGAGTACTGGAGTGGGGTGCCATCGCTTTCCCTGGTGTATAACAACAGTGCCACACAAACTCAAACAGAAGTTCCATTGTCCTGACTACTTGAGTTCCAGATAATTGCTCAGTAATTGTGATCATTATACTGCACTGCTTATACCTAACTATTTCTGCCACAGCCTAGCTTATTCAGTCTTAGCTCCATTTTTTTTTTAGGTGCTGACCCTAATGTGTACCTACCAATGTCATCTTAAAGAAAACGCTTATGCTCTCCCTGTAGATTAAAGAATTTGGAATCTCCAAGCAACGCCTCTTCATTTCTTTTGAGAAGCAGAAAGTCTCTGCAATAAGCATCCTAAAAGCATTTTAATATTACTCAGGTTCAGTCCCTGGGTTGGGAAGATCCCCTGGCGGAGGGCGTGGCAACCCACTCCAGTATTCTTGCCAAGAAAATCCCATGGACAGAGAAGCCTGCTGGGCTATAGTCCATGGGGTCACAAAGAGTCAGAAATGACTGAAGTAACTGAGCATAGCACACAGCACAACACACATACAAAAAAAAAAAATCACAGAAGCATCTCCAATTCTAATCCAACTACCATTTTGCACAAACTTTGTTGAATGGGCAGATTCCCTATGTCAATTTAATGAAAACATATCACTTAAAAAAATCACTTGTTCTACCTGGAGAACAAATTTTGAGACCATGTTGGATAATTCTGGGTATTAAAATTGGGTGAAAACTTTGCAGTTTACAACATAGAAATTTCCTGCCAAATCAGGTATACCCCACCTATAAAGAAAATTCAGTGCAATGGTCAACATAATATGTTCATTCTTCTGCTTTGACATTTTAGAAAGTTTAAAAAAAAAGTAGAGCATTTAGATCTATTGATGAAATGTACAAAAAATATCACCTCTTTTCTTAATAAAAAAGACTTAACATTTGGTCATCCCTCATGTTCATTCTGGCATCAAGTCCTAGTGTCAAACATACTATTATTAACTCCAGATTTTTCTCTCTATACTGATAGACTTACTGATATTCACTACTACACGAATAAGTATAGGAAATTTTCCTTCAAGATCATGTCAGTACATCTGAGAGATCCATTATTTGAACAACAGTGTTATACCATCAGTCAGAATCCTTGGAGCAAATTTAGAGACCACTTAACTTGGTTTTCTGACAAGGCCAGAGGCCAGAGCTCTTCAAAAGGGCTTTATATAAAGATGTCATGGACTAGACAATCATCATTCTTTTTAACCACTTATCATCTCAGCATTCTTCCTATGTGAGGCAATTCTACACTTTATAAGTCTTCATAGCAGGAGAAATAGATTTCCTTCCCAGAAGTGAGAAAATATAAGCATTCACTTTCCAGGTTCCCTTGAAGTCAGGGCATAAAGATGAACCTGAACTCTACCGATCACATGCATGAATATCAAACTTCAACTGAGAAGCTAGTCTCTCTACTTGGTGGCATTAGAAGTTGCTATAAGGTTGAAAAGTTGGCAAAATGCGAACTGTTGCAGCTGGCACTCAATGAAGGCAGCAACAGTTTCATCATCAGGTCAGGGCGGAAGTGTGGCTCAGCGTAATTTGTACTTTTAAGCACTTAGTCTGGATCTCCAGTCTCCTAACTATACCAAGAGCTCTCTAATATTCCTCTAATAAATTTTTATGCTTCTAAAATTAGCTGGAGTTTATTTTTTATTGCTTAGTGCTGAAAAACTATTGATACAAAGCCCTGTCTCCATTTTACAACAGGATCGATAGGAGGCTCTTTGCTAAGGGACAGTAATGGAAAACAATTGTTTATGAATCAGAAGAGGACTATCAAACTGATCATTTATTGAATGTCTATACCATTTAAATAATGTTAATTCTTGTAATTATCATTATTAGTATAGTGCTGTATGTGCTAAGTTGCTTCAGTCTCCTTCAACTCTTTTTGACCTAAGGACTGTAGCCCATCAGGCTCCCCTGTCCATGGGATTCTCCAGGCAAGCATACTGAAGTGGGTTGCCATGCCTTCCTCCAGGGGATGTTCCCAACCGAGGGACTGAACTCTGGTCTCTTATGCCTCCTGCATTGGCAGGTGGGTTCTTTACCACTAGCACCACCTGGGAACCTCATTAGTACAGTAGTCAGAACCTTGAAGCTCTTTTGTCCAGGTCTAGCCCTGGGGCATTTCTCTTCCTTTTATCATGAGTTAGACTCAGCCAATCTGCTTCTCCCTTCTAATATTACTCTATTTGATGATAAATTGACTGACATGAAAATGATTGATTCAATACGCCCCAACCCATCAATATGTTGCTTACCAGGGAATATGACTCCTAAGGATCACAGGTGTTAAAGAAGATCCAAGGAAATTGGTTAAGCTAATGTTCAGCCCTAAATCTTACACACTGGCACCTGAGGATCACCTACAATTCCCTTTCTGTATTCTAAAAGAGAATGTTTTTGAGTTCATGTTATTGGACTCAGGCAAACTAACATGTAGCTAATTTTTTTCTCTTTATTATGTATATTAATGGCATGTGTATTATTTAATAGCTATAGACAAACATTCTCCTTCTAACCAGTGTCCAGGCCTGAGTCAGAATCATTCTTTGATTTTGATGTTAGGGGCATTATACACAGAAATCTGCTATTATATTAAAAGGTCTACCCATATAAATTAGCGATCTTAACCTGAGCAAAATCAGACAAAAAGCTGATTTTTTACTAATAATTTTATAATTAACAACTTTTAGTTCCAACAGATATTAGGAACTATATAGTGATTATTTCCAGATAAATATCTACCTCTGCTTCATTGACTGTGTGGATCACAACAAACTGTGGAAAATTCTTAAAGAGATGGGAGTACCAGACGACCTTACCTGTCTCCTGAGAAATCTGTATGTAAGTCAAGAAGCAGACATGAAAAAACAGACTGGTTCCAAATTGATAAAGGAGTATGTCAAGGCTGTACAATGTTAGCCTACTTATTTAATTTATATGCACAGTACATCATGCGAAATGCCAGACTGGATGAAGCACAAACGGGAATCAAGATTGCCAGGAGAAATATCAACAACCTCAGATATGCAGATGATAACACCCTTATGGCAGAAAGCAAAGAACCAAAAACCTTCTTGATGAAAGTGAAAGAAGAGAGTGAAAAGGCTGGCTTAAAACTCAACATTCAAAAAACTAAGATCATGGCATCCAGTCCCATCACTTCATGACAAATAGATGGGGAAACAATAGAAACAGTGAGAGACTTTTTTTTGGGGGGGGGGGCGCAGAGTGCTTCAAAATCACTGCAGAAGGTGATTGCAGCTGTGAAATTAAAAGACACTTGATCCTTGGAAGAAAAGCTATGACCAACATAGACAGCATATTAAATAGAGAAATTACTTTGCCAACAAAGGTCCATCTAGTCAAAGCTACATTTTTTCCAGTAGTCATGTATGGATGTAAGATTTGGACCATAAAGAAAGCTGAGTGGTAAAGAACTGATGCTTCTGAACTGTGGTGTTGGAGAAGATTCTTGTGAGTCCTTTGCACTGCAAGGAAATCAAACCATTCAATCCTAAAGGAAATCAGTCCTGAATATTCACTGAAAGGACTCATGCTGAAGCTGATACTCCAATACTTTGGCCACCTAATGCAAAGAACTGACTCATTGGAAAAGACCTTGATGCTGGGAAAGATTGAAGGCAGGAGGAGAAGGGAACAGCAGAAGATGAGATGGTTGGGTGGCATCACCAACTTGATGGACATGAGTTTGAGCAAGCTCTGGGAGTTGGTGATGGACAGGGAAGTCTGGTGTGTTGCAGTCCATGGGATCCCAGAGTCAGAAACAACTGAGCAACTGAGCTGAGTGATTGTTTCAATACTGAGTTACTATCTATGTGAAGGAAAATAAATAAATAGTCACATTTTGAGTTTAGGAACAGTTGTATTTCTATTAATTCTTTTTTAATCTTCAGAAAAATGGTGTGTTTTTAAATTAGCTTTCATTGTTTTTAATCATCACAACAGTTTATTGTCAACACTAAGTCAGGTCCTACCATTTTAGTTCAATTCTCAAATAATATTTCTGCCTGTAAATATTAACATATTAAATAAAGTTGCTTTAAATCATTTTGCCTTTTGAGTTTTGTACATAACTCTTAAATTTAAAGCTTTTCTATAATCACCCTAGAGAAAGACTTTCTACAACTACCAAAATTAGTTTTTAAACTGTAATTTTAATATATCATTTAAAAGAAATTGGTGAAATGCAAGGGTAGTGTTTAAGATCAAAGACTGTGTCAAACTGTGTGGATTTAAATACGCTCTTCACAACTTATTAGATCTTTGATCTTGGGCAGGTAATGCAGTTTCTATGCTCCAGTTTTCCTAAAATGAAAAGTGATTTGTCTCACAGGTTGGTATGAGAATTAAAGGAGTTGGTATACACAAAGCATTTGAAATTGTGCTAGCACAAAGTAAGTGTAGAAGATGTTAGCTATTATTCCTATCAGCATTGCTCTAGATATAGACAGATACTAAAAAGAAGTAGTGAAATGCAAAGAATAGGTGCCTTCAATTCGAAACTACATAGGTAACGATGACCCTATATGCAAGACAGCAAAAGAGACACAGATGTAAAGAACAGCCTTTTGGACTCTGGGAGACAGCGAGGGTGGGATGATTTAAGAGAATAGCATTGAAACATGTATATCATCATATATGAAATAGATCTCCAGTCCAGGTTCAATGCACTAGACAGGGTGCTCAGGGCTGGTGCACTGGGATGACCCTGAGGGATGGGATGGGGAGGGAGGTGGGAGGGAGGGTCAGGATGGGGAACACATGCACACCTGTGGATGATTCATGTGAATGTATGGCAAAAACAACCACAATATTGTAAAGTAATTAGCCTCCAATTAAAATAAGTTAAAAAATAAATTTAAAAAACAAACAAAAAAAAATACATAGGTTCAAATACTGGAATTCTTAGGATATGTAAAATCTGTGTGCTTAAATTTGGATCTGAATAATAATATTTATATGCAAGAACTCCCTACTGCCAAAAGCCCACCTGTGCATGGCAGGTGTTGGCAAGGCTAGAAAAAAATATACATCTTCTGCTTTAAAAGAGATATGTTCTTATCATATTTATTTTAAGAGTTCTATTCCAACCTTGCACACACAGCTCTTTTGTAAATGTCTACAATAGCACTTGCACATATTTGCTTTATATTTTTCTCTTAGAGTGACACCAGCTCCCTTTACCCACTCATATTTAAACCCTCATGCCAAAAGTTTCCATTTAAAAGTCATGCTCTTCTTTCAAAAAAGAAAAAAGGATTCCATCTTTCACTAAACAAACATCTTGTGAGATTGAGTTATTTTTCTTACTGTTTACTCTTTCTAAGACAAATATGCTTTCTATAGCTGAAATCAAAATGAATCTCGTGACTTCTGTGCTCTGGCTAAGAACTGTACCGTAACAAAATCTTCTGACAGTTCTGCATACTTGGCTCTCTTAGATGTGGTTGTAGATGTAATTTTGTGTCTTGGTTGGGTCCCCTGATCCAAGACAAGCACTAAGCACAGTGAGGTTATTTGGGAGGTGCAGAAATGCAAGCAGAGGAGTTAAAGACGTGATGTGAAGTTGTAGAGGGCAGCAGGGAGAAATATATTAGTCAGGGTTCTCTACAGAAGAGAAGACACATAGAGAAAGAGATTGAAGGATTTATTATAGGAATTGGCTCACAGAATTATAGAGATTGAAATGTCTCACAGTCTGCCATCTGCAAACTGGAGAAGCAGGAAAGCCAGTTGTGGAATTCAGCCCAAGTTTGAAGGCCTGAGAACCAAGGGAGTGAGTGGTATAGGTCGCAGTTCAATTCTGAAGACCCCGTAACCCGAGAATCTGAAAACCAGGAACACTGATGTCATATAAGTAGCCAGTCATGATGTCATTGAGGAGCCAACTTTAAATTACAACCAGGCAATTTTATAGTCTTCATCTGTATCCAAAGGGAAAGCAAGGTAGAAAGTCATTGACATGAGGGTAGGAGAAGACGGATGTCTCTGCTCAAACAGAAAGAATTAATTTGCCCTTCTTCCATCTTTTTGTTCTCTTCGAGCTCTTAACAGATTAAATGATGCCCACTTACACTGGGGAGGGCAACCCATTTTACTCAGTCTACCAATTCAAATGTTAATCTCTCCTGGAAACACCCTCACGGGCACACTCAGAAATAAAATCTTAAGAGCTATCCCAGCCTCCCTTAGCCCACTCAAACTGACACATGCAATTAACCATTACATGGGAGAAGTAACAAACTGTGGTGGAATGCTTGGGGTGTTTCCATCTAGGCCATACAGTCAAGGCTCAACTTCAGTTTGATCTGAGTCTTACTGGAACATTCTATGATCCACTCTGGTACATGATGAGATAAGAAGTCTTGTGAGATGTCACAAGACCACTTTCATCCATGTCCCTATCTTCCTGGAGGGACTATACCTTATAGAGGGCTATGAAGCATTTTCTCATCTGTCTCTCTGGTTCTAGTGAAACATGGGACGAAAATTCCAACATCTTCCATAAGTTCTTACAGAAAAACCCAAATGATCCTTTTTGGCCAAACCAATACTTTTCTCTTTCTTGGGGTACAACTGTAGACTCTGCTTGTCTGTAACTTAGAGGTGGTTCCTCAGTGACCCTGCCACTATGCTCATGTGGTCTGTAATCTGACCCTTCTAGTTCTAAATCATCCTGTGACACCCTAGCTTGTGGGGAGCTGACATCATGTTGATCTTGCCTTTGTTGTGTGCATAATAAACTCTCTAAATTCATTTGGGTTTACTGTATTTTCTCCTTACCAGCCAAATCTATGGAAGCATGGCAAGCCAGTGCAGCAGCCACCACCACACTGCTGCTTAGGGATTGCTTGACTGCTTGATGCAAGTAAGAAGTACATTGTAGAGGAAGCTGACATAGTGGGAAACTGCAGCTTTACATCTGGGAAATGGTGTAAAATGCGTGCCTCAGAACTATCTTGATCAAGGGACAAGAGAGATAGAGCATACCCCCTCAACCCATGTTATTGATTAAGGGCTGCCTTGAAGTGACATTAATGGCCAGGTGCTTCTAGCCTGTAGTATGAACTGACAGTGTGTTCAAGCAGTCCAAAGGTATAGATGGTGGCCGTTTTAAATGAACTTGACATGCCCAGAAATGGATTTAAGGGGATACTGGCAGAGCACTGGCCATGTGTACCACATTCTTGTTGGATCAATGATCAAGCTGAGGGGATATTGTATTATATATAGATTCTAATGATGATTACCTAAGAATGTTAATATTAACCATCTTCTCAAAGAAGAGACAACCTTAGTGAAATTGTCCCACCTACCCCATCACTTTCTATCATTTTACTTTCTTTTTTTTCCTGTAGTATGAGTTTACATGTCTGTTATCTTTCTTCTTCACATAGCAAGGGCTTTGTATAACTTCTTCACCTCTATATCTACAGGGCCTAGGAGACTGCCTATCACATTGTGAGTACAGACAACAATATATCAATGGATGAATGAATGTATTTTTCAATATGCTTCTGACTAAGGTTATCCAAATCTTCTGTTAAGACTGTGTAATCAGAAAAGCCATTTACAATTGTTAAGTGATAATTTCCTCATTCTAAGCAACTTCTGGATAATAACTACATTATATTAATTTTATTATATCTTTAAGAGACAACAATAATAGTCTTGCACATAGTAGATTTTACATATTATTCAATTTATTAAACTGTTACTTATAAAAGTACATTATTCTCTTTCATTTGTATGACTATTGATGTTTTCAAGTACTTCTATATATGTTTCACATCAGCACTCTGAAATATATTGATAAGTATTAAAATTCTATCTAGTTTTGCATATAAGGAAGAATATTATTTTCCAGAAATTTGAATGAGTTTTTCCAGTGATGCAAAAGGTAGGGGGTTAATCCATGTCAATCTCCTAACCATTTATTCAGCTCATGTACACTGAAATATCTACTCTAATCTCAACACTATCCTAGGCTCAGGGATTAAAAATATAAAGAACAGTTCCTGAATAAAGAGTAAAGAGTTCATGGTCCAGAAGAGGATGTATATGTCTACAAAACCATTTCCACTGGGTGACCACATAATACAGGGGTTAAGATTTCAGATTCCAGTTGCAAACCAGTTTGGTTCAAATCCTGATATCACTGTTTTCCAGCTCTGTTCTTCATGCTGAGCCAATGACTAACCCTATCTGGGCTGCAATTTTCTCAGTCCCTTAGCAGAAGACTATCTTGAACTTTATAAGTTAGTTATATGATCAAATGAGGCACACAGAACCATACCTGCATGTAGTAAGTTCTTTAAAATATCAACTGCTACTATAAATGCTGAAAGAGAGATCTGCTAGGTGAAATGGATGAAGCAATTAACTATAGCTCAGGAAAATGAGAGTAGCATGGACTACCAGAGGAACCCACAGTTGGATAATCATACAAGAAGGAAGACAGAAGACATGAACTTAAGTTATGCCATAAAATTCCGTGACTACATCGAGAAACCATAAATAGATTAATGTTTTTATAACATAGGACAAATTAGGGTGGTGGGAAAAGAATAAAATGCAAAATAAGACTGGAATGGACCAATAGAAGATGAACCTGCTATTTTAAGATAAATTTTGATTTGACCCTGTCATTAGTAGGAATCCATGGTGAATTAAAGCAAGGTGAGTAATATAGTCAGATATGTAATATGGGCTTCTTTGGTGGCTCAAATGGTAAAGAATCTGCCTGCAATGCAGGAAACCTGAGTTCAATCTCTGGGTTGAGTAGATCCCTTGAAGAAGGAAATGGCTACCCATTCCAGTATTCTAGCCTGGAGAATTCCAGGGACACAGGAGCCTGGTGGGCTATAGTTCATGGGGTCACAAAAAGTTGGACATGACTGAGCTAATTTCACTCACATGTAATTCAGAAATAAATTCTGGAGTTGTAACAGTACTATGAACTTTCTTTTTGCTTTGCAACATGGAATCTAAGTTGGAGGTAAAGTTTGAAGAAGATCAAGAAACTAATCCAGAGAAGAAGAGATGATGGAAAGACCTGAACTAAATAACAATGAACACAGTTGAATAAAACAGATCTGGTGATGAACTTCATAGGTAAGAGAGAGAGAGAAATGAAAGATGATGAGATTTGGGTCTGGGTCAATAATCTAATGAGTAATGTTTGTAAGAATCATAAAAATTTAAGAAAAGGAAGAGGTTTGGAGAGAATGCAGGAGAAGATAAGAATGTGTACAAAGTATAACTTCAGTTTTAGACTCTAGAACTCTTTCTTTATCAACTGACCCTCCAGGGAAGCCAATGCAGAAGACCTGAGTTCAATCCCTGGCTTGGGAAGATCTCTTGGAGAAGAGAATGGCAACCCACTACAGTATTCTTGCCTGGAGAATTCCATGGACAGGGGAGCCTGGGGGGCTGCAGTCCATGAAGTTGCAAAGAGTCAGACATGACTGAGCAACCAACACTACACACTACTGTTCTTTTTGCTTCCCAGGTGGCCCTAGTGGTAAAGAACCCACCTGTCAATGCAGGAGATATAAGACACGTAAGTTTGATCCCTGGGTCAGGAAGATCTCCAGCTTTGCTACTGAAAAAGCATGCTTTTACTGGGATTTTATTCTAAATGAAAGGAGACAATATAAGATAAATACAAAGTAGTAAAAGGGTTTGTATATGGCAAAAGTTGAATTCAAAATGAAGAACAAGGTTGCCAGGGTCTGAAGAACCCTTCAGTGTCATCAGTCCAGTGCCAAAGCTCAAGTAAACTTTCACCAAATCCGACACACAGACACACACAAATATTCACAAGTTATATGTGAGTTCAGTGTTTTTGGTTTTTAACAACCAGTATTTAAAGTGTTCTGCACCTCTTAATTGCTCAATAAATATTTCATTTGATGTGATTTGATGGTCAGCTGCTCACATGACATTTAATTCCTTTTTCAGAAGGCTCCAAATAGAACTTTATTGTCTTTACTGCAGAGGAATTCAAAACCAGAATTTTTATTTTGTGCTGGTCACATTTAATGATAATAATCACCTTCAATCCATCATAGTAATTTTATATCTAAGCAAGAGACAGTTCTTGTCTAAAAATTCTAATAAATTTGTTGTGATACAATTGCATTGACTAAGCAATTAACAAGTAACAGGGCTCAGACTGCAACCCTGGCATAAACAACAAAGCAATTTAAAGTGACAGAACTGTCAGGTGAGTGAATCTCATTTGACAGTCTTAGCGGGTTTTAATATCTTACTATTTGTGTTCTGGGAATAATGTAAATGAAGCGTGAGAATAGGTTTGTTGAAGGCTTTCTTTCTGCATACTTATTCATGTCATAGCTAGTCATTATGCTGAGGAATTTTAAAACATTACAATGAAATGATATTTACCTTGGCTTGTACTTGTGAAAATGTATGTACATAACATGAAAGCTAAGGTTCAGGTACAGAAAACAAGCTCTTAGGCCGTGGATGAATGTCAGAATCTACACATGATTTATTTAATACCACGGAGCCTATTTTTACAATAAAAAAAAGGTTTCAGGTTTGACATTCATTTACTGGAAATATAGAAAACAATCTTAACCATTGTATGGGCTTCACATTGACATGTGTCATGAAACTCATGGGAAAAATGCTTCCTCTTGGGTTGCATTTGCTGGAGAGTTTATTCTAACTGCATTGTAGATCTAGTTTGCTTTTCTCTCCTGCTAAGTATACATTCCAAGTTGCACACACACTCCGTCCTCAAGCAGTTGTGTTTCCAAACACAATTCTGGCCAAACTGAAAATAGGTTTAACTATTCTCCGTCCTATTAAAAGTGAAGATAGGGACTTGTAAGTAAAATGACACCAGTATAAGAGTTTCTGCAGACAAGAAAGTGTAAGTGTGTTGGGTTTTCCTTCTGTTCCTCTAAACATAAATGGATATCTCCCACTGAGTCATTTCCCAAGGGGGAGGAGCTTACCGACTGCAAACATTGATCACACTGGTTCAACTCACACTGGCTCAACAGACAGGAGCCAAAGATAGGCACATGCCCCAGATACAATTATGTTCAACCAAATACCTTCTCCTGAATTCTTGACTTTAAGAAGTAGTTAATAATATTTATTATGTACCTGGGAAGAAACTGGAAGAAAGTGTAAAAAGAGAGGAACAAAGCCAACAACATGAACCTTTTCTCTCTGCCTGGGAAGTTATTTGTCCCCTGAGTGTGTAAGGAAAATCCACTGAAGTTTGAAGTAACATGTCTGATAGAATTTCTTTTTTTTTATTTTATTTTATTTTATTTTTAAACTTTACATAATTGTATTAGTTTTGCCAAATATCAAAATGAATAGAATTTCTTTTAGAAATCACAATGATAGGAGTCACACTCTAGGTGATAGAACTCTGTGAACCACTTCTGTTATCCATCATGAAGGATGCTTCCTTTTGTGAGTTTATATCTACTATTTGGTAAATATCTAGATGCATCAGATAATATTAAAATTACAATAGTCTTTACCTTGAAGAATTTTAAAAATCTCCAAGGCAGAGATAGTCCATGTTTTCTAATACATATGTCACTTATCACATTTTCAAAATACTTTTTCTTTCTGCCAGGAAAATAAAAATTATCCAACAAAAAGAAAATGGGTCTGTAAAAGTTCTTTGTCTGGCTTTATCAGCAAAGTCTGTCTTCTCTGGGATAGCAAGAGTACAGGAAGATGGAACACATAAGGTAAGTGAAGAAATGTGTGTACAGCAATCCACAACACAGTAGTTAGAATTTTGAACATTGTAATGTGTTACCCCTCCTCAGAAAGCTGTAGGATATGTTCTCCTTGCCAAAGCAAATTCTGAGATTCCCAAGATAAACGTAACTATGATCCATCAGATTCTTGTGGGTAATTCATAGCCTTGCTTTGAGATATAAATAATGAACAAAAACCGATAGACACTAATGGAAGTCCAGAAACAAATAATGAAGGAGTAATAAGTTTTCCTTTCTTCTCATGAAACAAATCCAGGTTGTCAAAGGAAACAGTTTTTATGGTTAATGAAGTTACTGGAGTCATGGACATTTTGAGCTCTAGATCATTCATTTAGAAAATTCTCTCACACAAATGAAAGATTCCTAGAAATATGATCGGAGAAGGCAATGGCACCCCCACTCCAGTACTCTTGCCTGGAAAATCCCATGGACAGAGGAACCTGGTGGGCTGCAGTCCATGGGGTCACTAGAGTCGGACACGACTGAGCGACTTCACTTTCACTTTTCACTTTCATGCATTGGAGAAAGAAATGGCAACCCACTCCAGTGTTCTTGCCTGGAGAATCCCAGGGACAGGGGAGCCTGGTGGGCTGCCATCTATGGGGTCGCACAGAGTCGGACACGACTGAAGTGACTTAGCATAGCATAGAAATATGATAGCAAAGACTAATGTGGTCCATATTTTCAAGAGGCCATAGATGTATAGATTACTCTGATTGTGAAATCTTTCTTAATACTATCATAATTCCCTTTTGTTTTGTCAAGGTGTGAGTAAGTGGACATACAAAGGAAAATCCCATAATATTTAAATATCTGGCAAGGAAATGCACTCTTTTGCCCAGTAAGTAAATTTGACTTTTCTCTCCACAGTATCAATAGAGATGTAATAAGTGAATACTGAATTGAATTGAATATACTATCCGAGGGATGGCTTCAAAGTAACCATCTACTATGGCAAATATCTCAATTTGTGTCATGTGAAATTTTTCTTGTGATAAATATTCCTGTATGCATGCATGTTAAGTCACCTGAGTCATGTCTGACTCTTGGTGACCCTATGGACTGAAGCCTGCCAGGCTCCTCTGTCCGTGGGATTCTCCAGACAAGAATACTGGAGTGAGTTGGCATGCCCTCCTCCAGGGGATCTTACCAACGCAGGGATCAAACCCTCACCTCTTAAGTCTCGTGCATTGGCAGGCAGATTCTTTACCATTAGCACCACCTGGGAAGCCCCACTGCCCTCTATAGTGTTTGGTAATTGTATTGGTTAAGAGAAACACACCCTCTCTCAAGTAGGTATGATTCCTGTAACTCTGCTTAAAAGACAAGAATGACAATCTCTAAGTAGAAGACTCAAACTCATAATTTTAATCAGTCAATACTGCACAAAATTATCCATGATTTAGATTTCAGGGCATGTATAAATTTTTTTAACAAATGTATTTTAGTGAATAATAAGCTAAAATCAATTTAAGTGAGGAGTTGAATAACAGATACCAAAGTCTGTTCTGAAGAAAGTATCTTAGCAGCTTATGCTCAAAGACTGTGGCTTGGCTGATAATTCTTGTGACAATTAAATCTGGAGGTTTTAGCACTAGCTTTTCAGAGATTGACAGTTGTGGAAATACAAGATGGAAAATGCAGTCTTCAAATTAACTGCTATTTAAGTATTAAATGATGACCATGAGATTAGTAATTAGAGAAGAAAACAAGTTTCTATGTATCATGATATGAATATTGGGGTATTTAACGTTTTCTTTGTGTCCCACAGACTGTGCATGTTTATTTAATAAACAAATCACACTGGTGAGACTGCTTGGAAACTTGAAGCAGCCTTGAAACTTTAAGCAGTCTTGAAACTTGAAACTTCAAGTGGCTGGGGAAATTTGCCTTCTTCACTTTCTCCTCTTTCCATTGTGACATCTAAAACTTCCAAAGGTCCAAGGGCCCCCCCAGGTGTTGACATCTAATTGTGTAGGAGAAAATATCAAATGAATGATCTCACTCTTGTTAACAACAATGATTAAGGAAATCTTCCTTAATCTTCCTGGGGTACTCAGGAAGATTTTTGTTTTGTTTTTTGTTTTGTTTTCGAAACTCTTCAGGGAAAGGAAAACTGAGTAAAAGACTGAATTGCAAATGGTGGAATTTTAGTCACCCTTCAGGAAGAAAGTTTTGTAAGTGAGTAATCCAAGGGTTCACTGGATTGGGAGAACAGTTTCTGCTGGCTTGTGTAGGATTCAAACTCAAATGCATGTTCCTCTTGGCTTGGAGTAGTATCTAACAGCCCTGCCCCTTGATTATTAATGTGCTAGACAAGAAAGAATTAATAACAATGTGGACAGCAGGAAACATTTCATGCATCGAATTTTTTTACTCTTTCAGTAAATATCTGAGTGTCTGTTATGTTTGATGTTCTAGCCCTGTGGTTCTCAACAGAAGTAATTTTGACCTCCCAGGGGACAATGTCTGGACACGCTTTGGGTTATCACAAATGAGAGGGTGCTTATGGAATCTAGTGAGTAGAAGCCAGGCTGATATTCTACTAAACATCCTACAATATCAGAGAAACCTCCCACAACAAAGAATTGTCCAGCTCCAAATGTCAATTGGAGAAGGAAATGGCAACCCATTTCAGTATTCTTGCCTGGAAAATCCTGTAGACTGAGAAGCCTGGTAGGCTACAGTCCACAGGGTCACAAAGAGTCAGACACAACTGAGCGACTTCACTTTCACTTTCTTTCAAATGTTAATAGTGCTAGTGTTGAGGAGCCCTGCTCTAGCGGATATGATAAACAGGACAAATAATCATTCCTATACTTGTTGCCACCTATTATCACTATAATAGTTTAAAAGACTGTCTAGCTGCCATTTTGTCCCTATGGAAATCCCAAATTGGGAGGCATATTAATACTTGACGCAGGTGACAGTTAAAGTAACTGACAGTTACTGACCACCTGTTTTGGCCAAATGCTATGCAATGTTACGTATTATGAGGCATAGTCATATCTCTTTCAGTGTGGTACATGCATTTCTTTCTAACCTGATCAGCACCTTTTGAGGCCATTATGACCAAGTCCTTAGGGCAGAAGTTACAATCCCAGCATCCTATACCAGCAATAGCTTTTCCATTTTCTTCTAACTCCTTGGATTCACAGTATGACTCTATCATTTGTTCCAGACACCTTCTACACAACTGTTGGCCAAATTCTTCCAAAATGTAAAGAAGTTTATGATGTCCTTCATATCGTCAAAGGACTTCTACCAACTTTAATTGTCTGCAGAGCTTTACCTGGGGACTAACCAGGTGGCACCAGTGATAAAGAACCTGCCTACCAATGCAGGAGACCTAAGAGAGGCAGGTTTGATCACTGGGTCAGGAAGATCCCCTGAAGAAGAACATGGTAACCCACTCCAGTATTCTTGCCTGGCAAGCTACAGTCCATAGGGTTACAAAGAGTCGGACACAACTGAAGCTACTTATACACACACAAGTTTTACCTTCTGTTTCCAAGATCATTGCCTAAAGGAAACTTGCATGCTGCATGCTAAGTTGCTTCAATCGTGTCCTACTCTATTCAACCCCATAGACGGCAGCCCACCATGCTCCACTGTCCACAGGATTCTCTAGGCAAGAATACTGGAGTGGGTTGCCATTTCCTTCTCCCACAGTCAAGCGGGCTACTTTCCAGCCTCACACATGCAAGCCCACATGAGCACACATGCACACACATGCTTACGCGCTGCCCTGGCTCGGGGAGGTTGCTGCAAGGAAACTTGAAGTCATACAATTTGCCTTTTAATAACCATCTCAACACATGATCTTTGTTTCCTTTTAAGAGATCCAGAGTACCTTCTACCAGTCATCATGGGTCAAAATTCTTCATTAGAACGTGAAATAAAGATAGGGAGAGAAGCCACAGACAGCATGTATTTAACTTGAGATACAGTAAAATTCTAACCAGCTGACGGCTCTTGGAACCTGTGAATAAATATGGATGATACATCACTTCTAAAAAGATCAATGATTGATGGATAGATAGATTACTTTAATGGATTTATTTTTTGTATTTATGAAAGACATGAACTCGTTAGGTACATTGAATGCACTGGATGGCACACCCAGGACACAAAAGAATCTTGATAGGCTGAAGAGATTGAAGTAAATCTTACAATATGAAACTGCACAAGGATAATCCTTGCAACAGGATTAAGAGCATCATAAGATAGTGTTTCAGAGCACAAACACTAGAGCAGGGATATTGGGGTTCAAATTCTGGTACCATCACTTGTAAGTAGCTGTGTAACTTTTGGCAAGTCATTTGACCTCATTGTGACTTGCTTTCACTATCTATAAAATGGAGTTAATTATAGTTTCCATTTCATAAGGTTGTTTAAGAATTAAATAAGTTAATGCATTAGAAAAGTGCCTGACATAAAGTGAGTGCTATGTTAAGTGTAGTGATGGAGGGGGCATGATTTCCCTGCAGCAAATGTGCAGGAAAACATAATTAGGGGAGAAGAGGTTAGTCAAACTCAATTTGAGTTTTAAAAATGAGATTCGTATTCAAAATTAAAGAAATAAAAAGCGTCTGTGCATTTAGGCTGCATCATAGATGAATAGTAATTAGATCAAGAAAGGCAATAGTCTTTTGCTCTCTTATTCAAACCACATCAGGACGATAGGTTAAAGACAAAGTAAAGGACACACGAAGGAGAGAATGCAAGAAAGAGAAGAGACTCAAAGCCACATCCAGTGAGGAATGACTGATTCAAAGGCAATGTGGAAGTTCGGCCTAAGAAAAAAAAATCTCGCTGGAGAAGTGGAGGACATGGGGGCCATCGTTAATTATCCAAAGAGTTGTGCCATGCAGAGAGGTTAGATTAGATCCATATAACCACTAATGGGTACAATTAGGAAGGGAAATGACAGGGAAATTAAATTCGGCTCATTATATTTTTTAAAGTTTCCTTTAAGACGATTTCAAGGCTTCCCAGGTGGTGCTCATGGTAAAGAACCCACCTGCCCAATGCAGGGGACTTGAGAGACGTGGGTTTGATCCCTGGATGGGGGAAGATCCCCCGGAGGAGGAAATGACAACCCACTCCAGTATTCTGGCCTGGAGAATCCCATGGACAAAGGAGCCTGGCGGGCTAGAGCCTGTGGGTCACAAAGAGTCGAACACAGCTAAAGAAGAGATTTTGCACAAAGAACATTTCAGAGATGAAAAGGCAAGCTTCAAAATGTATAGCATTCCTTTCCTGGACCTGTTCAAGAACAGAGTTGGTGAAGCAGCAGATTATCTTACTCTTAATGATGGGTCAAAGAGCTGATGGAGAGTGGGGAGTTGATACGGGAGGCAAGACCAGGAGTGATGATGTTTCTGGATTATAGGTCTCTGGGCTGGAAGAACCTCTATCCAAAGCCACAAGCAAAGCAGCAAAGTTGTGAGAAGGGAGTCACACAGCATCCAAATCCAAAGAAGAGTGAGGCTGACAGTGAACTAATAATCCACACATTAGGTGGCCAAATCCAAAGGAAAATAATCTCAAAAATACAACTGGCCACTGAGGATTCGCTTCAGATGCTCCCTCCTCAGAGAAGGCATCTTCCAACCACAGTATTGGTTAGTCCCTCACAGACCTTCTCTCTAGCATTACTATGTCCTGTTTTTTGTTTCTTTGTTTTCACTTATCTCCCTCTTAAATTGTTTCCCCTTCTATGTAAGTTTTCATGAGAGTAGGAACCTGTGTATGTTTTGCTTTCCACTATATGCCCAGCACCTAAAAGAGTGCCCAAAATATAGTATGTACTCAGTAAGCATTTATTCAAAAAGTAAATAAATGAACATCCAGATGGATAGACAGCTAAAAAACAAAGGCAGCCAGAGGCAGTAGAGGTCATTGAAAACAAGCTGTTTCTCTTTCCAGAAATAACTCCAGAATTAATGAGTGAACACCTGGTTCCCATATTCAAGCCTAATGGTTTGGGGATAAGTAATGTGTCCTAGACAATTAAGGATACTTGAGGAAATTGAGAGTAAAATAGTCTATGAAAGTTTCAGACACTAGAAGTGGAGGGAGACATGGTAGACCACATCACATCCCTATATCACAGGTTTTCAAGTCTCATCCCATGTGAGCGGCACCAGAATCACCCAGGAACTTGTTGGAATGCAAATACTTAACCTCCTAATTCAGACCTATTGAACCCAACTCCAGGAATGAAGCCAGCAATCCTTGTTTCAACAGATCTTCCATAGGTGGTTATCATGAATGCCACAGTTTGAAAACCACTGAGCTACAGTAGCTTCTGAGGCCCTTTCAATGAGCCATGATTTTTGTAAGAAATAAAGACTTCATGAATAAGCTCCGAGTCGAAATAAAAACTCCTAAAGCATTCCTAATCAAAGTGAACATGGAACAATAGCAACTAGAAGAATTTCTCAGGGTATTAATGCTTGGCTTGTTCTGAGAAGAAAATCCTTCTTTTAGGAAAATGCTAGATTTAACATTTATTTTCTGCAAGAGTTCTTGGAGCCTTGATACTAATAGAAGCTATGACTCTCTAAGAAAATGTAGCCATGATACATCTTATTTTCCCCATGTATTTGATCAGTAGTTTCCAATCCCCATTCTCACAGTGCATATTGTAGGAAAAGCATTTTGTAGATAGTACTAAATACTAATTTTTTATAAAATATTTAGTATTTTCCTAAATACTATCTAGGAAACACAACTCAAGGATGATACCTTTAAAAAAATTAGGGATGATACCTTGTTTGAGAGCCCAGTCCCCAAAAACAGAAGAGTCACTGGCACAATCCAAGGGTCAAGTTTTTGCCCATTATTAACCACGTCTATATGTTCAAATACTGCTTTCTATCAGTAGGAAAATTTTGCTCCAATATCAGATGAGATTGATATATACATTTCTAGAGAAGTATATCGGAGAAGGCAATGGCACCCCACTCCAGTAATCTTGCCTGGAAAATCCCATGGATGGAGGAGCCTGGTAGGCTGTAGTCCATGGGGTCGCACAGAGTCGGACACGACTGAGCGACTTCCCTTTCATTTTCACTTTCATGCATTGGAGAAGGAAATGGCAACCCACTCCAGTGTTCTTGCCTGGAGAATCCCAGGGACGGGGGAGCCTGGTGCGCTGCCATCTATGGGGTCGCACAGAGTCGGACACGACTGAAGCAACTTAGCAGCAGCAGCAGCAGAGAAGTATATTCTCCACTAATGGTAATGTGAACAGGTGTGCCAATAAGTCTAGGGTTGTTTTCTAGATCATTAGTAGCTTGGACATTTCCATATTTTTTGTACTCATATAAGTGAACAATGGAAGAGAGTTTTGTTTTCTTCCCTAGTTTAAAGAAGCTAAAAGTGAACTCAGCTGTGATTCATTAAACAGTCTTACCTGTGTCAAGCATTAGAAAATTGCATTTCAGCTAAGGACATGAACATATTATATGGGTTACAGTGATGGTAAACAACTTTTCAATTAATTTATTTAAGCATTTACAATTTTAATTTCAAAGCAAAAGGAACAATATGGAATGTTGAATGAAAATAATTAATCTGTATATATGACATTCATTAAAATACAAGAAAAATTCAATGCTGTGTCCCCAAAAGTACCTTCAAGCTGTGCTAGGGAAGACACCAGAAGCTTCCTGGGTTCTATAAAGTACACCAAGGGAACTTAATGAACACTAATTAATTGGAGTAATATTTAGTTGCATTTCCAATTAACTCCTGCAATGAATGTTTGTAAAAGAGAATATGGATGCTTAAAGACAAGTCTATTATTTATTAGGTGTTATTTATTTATGCCTCCAACTTTATCGAAAAATAATTGATTCAAACCACAGTGCAAGTAATCAATGCAATAAAACTATTTTCAAAAGCACAGAAAAAAAAAAAAATGAGTCAGGCAGTAATTGGGAAAAAAGAGGGAAAGGAAAGGAATCATAGAATAAAAATAAAGATAAAGGACACACATACACACACACACACACGTATATGATGATGAATTGCAATTTTTTCATTAACTACTGAAAAGAAGTTTATCATTGGGACTTGCCTGGTGGTCCAGTGGTTAAGACTTTGAATTTCCCCTGCAGGGGAGATAGATTCAGTCCCTGGTTGGGGAAGTAAGATCCCAAATGCTGCATGGTGCAGCCAAAAAAATTTTTTTTACAATTAAAAAAACAAACATATCAGTAGACAAATTTAATTTTAACCCTAAATTCTGAAAAAAAAAAATATGAGGACATGGATCCTCATATAAGACATGTGATAAATTTATATATGATATCCTTAATTGCTGTTTCATTAAAAAGTATGGAGATCTACTACATGGGACCATTTCCCAGATGCCTGCAGTAAAATCCAAGGATAGAGTTTTATAATGTTGTTCTACAGGATATAGGCCAGTATATACAGATCTGTGTGAAGAGTTGACTCATTGGAAAAGACCCTGATGCTGGGAGGGATTGGGGGCAGGAAGAGAAGGGGAAAACAGAGGATGAAATGGCTGGATGGCATCTCTGACTCGATGGACATGGGTTTGAATAAACTCTGGGAGTTGATGATAGACAGGGAGGCCTGGCGTGCTGCGATTCATGGGGTCACAAAGAGTCGGACACAGCTGAGCGACTGAACTGAACTGAGCTAAACTTATATAGATCTAACTTGCTAGAGGTGTAAGGCTTAGAATCAGGATTTATGGATGACATAATTCTTAGAGCAACTCACTCGAATACTAAGGATCTTAACTGCGTGCTGCAGTCCATGGGGTTGCAAAGAGTCAGACATGACTGAGTGACTGAACTGAACTGAACTTTTGGCAGGATCCAAGACAGATCATTCAAATATAGGGGTGCTATCAAGCATTTGAAGTTTGCACATTCTGTATTATCAATTGAGTCTTATACTGTTGGATACATATCCAATGACAGTATTCAGATAAGGTTAAATCTACTACAAAGAAGAAATGGTTACTTCTACTGGACAAATCAAGTTAAACTTAAAGATGTTGAATATCCTTTACAAGTAAGGTAGATTATATCTGTTTACCAAGATGGTAGATCAGGCTTTGAGATATTTTCTGATTCATTTATGGACCAATTTCTGGCATCATTGACGCTACAGTGACTCACTAAATTTATTTTGCCAGTTGACTAGATTGAATAAAGCTTTCACATTTGGACATGAAGGTATTCCCAATTAATTTTTGTTGCCATAATCCTAGCAATGTATTCCATGTAGCAAATACAGTACCCAACAAATATCTTGGAAAGAATAACTATTATTCAGGTGTTTTGGAAAACAGATTATGTTAGGAGACTTGTTCACTTATTCAATTAATATTTATTATATCACTTCCCTATTCTGAATACTATACTAGTTATACAATGATGATCTAGGCATATTTCGTCTCTGTTCTTACAAAGATCACCAATAAATAATTGTGCCAATTAAGATTTTCATTCCAATTGTGATGATTTTACAAAAGAAAAATGGAGGCTGCTAGAAGAGAAAATAGAGCAGAAGAAATATTACAACCACCAGCTTTGGGGGAGTTAAGATTTTGTGGATAATATTCTCAAGAATGGTGGGAGTCAGCTCACCTGAGTGCCACAAATATTTTTTAAGTATTTCCTATGTTATAGCCTTGAGATCATCACTGTGGGGTATAGAGATAATTAAAATGCAACCTCTACACTTAATAATCTCAAAAATCCAGTAATAAAGATGTAATCTAGCTGTAATCTAAAGAAAAATTTGTTAGCTTCCTGCAAAGAGATCATAAGTCCACTTGTAAAGTTCAGAGGATGAAAAGTTCCTCATATACAATCCATAAAAATGAGTGAAATAATGCCATTTTCAATGACATGGAACGATCTAGAGATTGCTAAACTAAGTTAAGTCTGACAGAAAGACAAATATCATGTGATTTTGCTTATATGTGTAATCTTAAAAGAGTGGTATAAATGAGCCAATTTACAAAATAGAAATTGAGTTACAGATATAGAAAACAAACATGGTTATCAAAGGGGAAAGGTGGGGGGAAGGTTAAATTGGGAGACTGGGACTGACATATACATACTACTATATAAAATATATAAAGTAGTAACTGATAAGAAGCTATTATATAGCACAGGAAGCTGTATTCAATACTCTGTAATGACCTGTATGGGAATAGAATCTAAAAAGGAGTGGGTATATTTATATGTATAACTGACTCACCTGGCTGTGCAGCAGAAACCAACACAACATTGTAAATCAACTATGTGCATATGTGCTCAGTCACTCAGTCATATCTGATTCTTTGTGACCCCATGGACAGACGCCTGTCAGACTCCCCTGTCCATGGAATTTTCCAAGCAAGAATGCTAGAGTAGGTTGCCATTTCCTACTTCAAAAAAAAAGTTCCTCATAGCTGAGATGATTAGAGAGTTTTATGAAGTAAGAGACATTTGTAATGGCATTAAAGAATGCATATATGAAGCAATCTAAATGTCCACTGATGGATGAAACAGATAAAGAAAATGTGGCATGTAGATACAATGGAATATCATTCAGCCTTTACAAAAAGGAAACTCCATTTGTGACAACACGGATGGACCTGGAGGACAATAAGCTAACTGAAATAAGCCAGTCACAGAAAGGCAAATACTGTGTTATCTCAATCTAAATAGCCAAACTCACAGAAGGAGAGTAGAATGGTGGTTTCCAGAACCTGGAGGAAGGGGAAAATGAGGAGGTAATGGTCAAAAGGCAAAATGTTTCTGCTACACAAGCTAAGAAAGTTCTGGAGATCTGCTATATAGCATAGTGCCTACAGCTAACAATAACATGGGCATGTGTGTGTGTGTGTGTGTGTGTGCTCACTCAGTCACTTCAGTCATGACCAGCTGTGCAACCCTATGGATTGTAGCCCGCTAGCTTCCTCTGTCCTTAGGATTCTCCAGGCAAGAATACTGGAGTGGGTTGTCATTCCCTCTTCCAGGGGATCTTCCAGGAATCGAACCTGCATCAGTGTCTCCTGCATTGCAGATGGATTCTTTAACCACTGAGCAATCAGAGAAGCCCTAATATGTGCTTAAAATTTGTTAAAACGTAGATCTCATGTTAAATATTCATATCATACACATGCCAAAAAAATGATGATGATGATGATGATGATGATAAGGAGAGCGGGAAGAAACTTTGGGAGATTATGGATGTCCACAGCCTTGATGGTGGTGATGGTTTCACTGGTATGTACATAGCCCCAGACTCACCAAATTGTATGTGTTAAATACATACAGCATGTACATGTCAATCACACCTCAGCAAAGTAGTTCAAAGACAAAAAGAAATAGTGCCTATGCAGAATGCTGATAGGAAAAAAAGAGGAGAAAGGATTTTAGCTGACAGGGAAACAAAAGCAAGGGGATGGCATGAGGAAACCTGGGCTACAGGCAGCTGTTAGTAGGCACAGATGAAGGATATGGGTAAGTTAATCAGGGAAAAAGGCAGGACAGGTGTGTTACAGCCAGTTCAGGAAACTATTAGATGCCAGGCTACAAAGTCTGTTCTTCATTCAGTAGGTGATGGAAACCCACTGGAGACTTTTGATCAGGAGAGTGAAATGATAAAAAAGGAGCTTCAAGAACCTTAAACTCTGTAGGGTGAATTTGAGAAATGTGAGACCAAAGGTAGTCAGACCAGCTGGTAGTCCAGACAAAAGGTAATAAGGGCCTGAACTATGACAGCAGGAATGGAAATGAGAAATTAGTAAAGAATGTTGAGCTCCAAACCCATTAGGTACCACCTGCAGTAACTGATCTGATCACAGCAGCAGTGACACCTCCATTAACTCTATTGCTTTGTGTCTCCAACAGCATAAGAACTGATTGGTCCTCGGAGCCACTCCTAAAGCAAATGCAAGCTTATTCTGCCACCATCTGCATGGATGTATTCAACTACACATGACCACCCATGCCGTTTTTGACTTAATATTTTTATGTTTTTTTAAATTTATTTTAATGGGAAGATAATTATTCTACAATGTTGTGATGGTTTCTGCCATTCATAAACATGAATCAGCCACAGATATACATGTGCCCCCCCATCCGAACCCCCAAATCACATACTACATCCACATTGCAACATTTATCTCATTGGGCTCTTTTGCAAGTCCTCAATGTTATGAAAATTTGCTTAATTTTTTCCACTTCTTTCTCTGCTCTATTTCAAAAAGAACTTTACTTTCTTCTTAACAACCATAAATTTCTACTTCCTTACCTGACATCATCCCTTACCTCTCAAAACCTTAGTTACAAATACAAGTTACAGTGGCATATCAAGGAAGAAAGAAATTCCCTATTCAAAGAGTAACTAGTAAATAAAAAGTTAGAAAGTGTCCAAGAAAGTTGGGGCATTTGTAGCCACAGAGGTGCCTCTATTTCCTAAAGAACAGACCTTCCAATAATATGCTTTGTTACTGGAAACTTTATTCAGTTCAGTGCAGTTCAGTTCACTTCAGTTACTCAGTCGTGTCCAACTCTTTGCGACCCCATGAATTGCAGCACGCCAGGCCTCCCTGTCCATCACCAACTCCCAGAGCTCATTCAAACTCATGTCCATCAAGTCGGTGATGCCATCCAGCCATCTCATCCTCTACTGTCTCCTTTTCCTCCTGCCCCCAATCCCTCCCAACATCAGAGTCTTTTCCAATGAGTCAACTCTTCGCATGAGGTGACCAAATTATTGGAGTTTCAGCTTTAGCATCAGTCCTTCCAAAGAACACCCATGGGTGATCTCCTTTAGGATGGACTGGTTGGATCTCCTTGCAGTCCAAGGGACTCTCAAGAGTCTTCTCCAACACCACAGTTCAAAAGCATCAATTCTTTGGCGCTCAGCCTTCTTCACAGTCCAACTCTCACATCCATACATGACCATAGGAAAAACTATAGCCTTGACTAGACAGACCTTTGTTGGCAAAGTAATGCCTCTGCTTTTGAATATGCTATATAGGTTGGTCATAACTTTTCTTCCAAGGAGTAAGCGTCTTTTAATTTCATGGCTGCAGTCACCATCTTTAGTGATTTTGGAGCCCAGAAAAATAAAGTCTGACACTGTTTCCACTGTTTCCCCATCTATTTCCCATGAAGTGATGGGACCAGAGGCCATGATCTTCGTTTTCTGAATGTTGAGCTTTAAGCCAACTTTTTCACTCTCCTCTTTCACTTTCATCAAGAGGCTTTTTAGTTCCTCTTCACTTTCTGCCATAAGGGTGGCGTCATCTGCATATCAGAGGTTATTGATATTTCTCCTGGCAATCTTGATTCCAGCTTGTGCTTCACCCAGCCCAGCATTTCTCATGATGTACTCTGCATATAAGTTAAATAAGAAGGGTGACAGTATATAGCCTTGACCTATTCCTTTTCCTGTTTGGAACCAGTCTGTTGTTCCATGTCCAGTTCTAACTGTTGCCTACTGACCTGCATATAGGTTTCTCAAGAGGCAGGTCAAGTGGTCTGGTATTCCCATGTCTTTCAGAATTTCCCACAGTTTCTTGTGATCCACACAGTCAAAGGCTTTGGCATAGTCAATAAAGCAGAAATAGATGTTTTTCTGATGGTAAAACCAACAACAAAGAAGGCAAACAGCTACTGTTTTGAAACACAGGCTTGGATGTCAGACTACTTTTGTTCCTTGGCTCATTCATTTATAGCTGTGAGATGTGGGTAAAATAATCCAAGCCTTCTCCAGGCCTCAATTTTCTTGTCTAAAAATGGGAATATTATACTAACTTTATTTTTTTTGAGGATTATACAAAATGATCTACATAAAATGCTTTAGTACAGTAGCAAGCCACTCCAAAAGAGTGATTATGATTACAAATTTTTACTTTGTATAATATCAATCATCACCATGCGAGAAGTCTTCTATCTTCTTTTCCCTCTATGGAAAAATGATTGGATATAATCTCTGTCTAGCTTAGGATATCCATATCTTTTTAAGATCATCTACAACACAGTGACTCAGAGGCCATGTCATTCAACACATAGAATCCTAGAACACAATCTCTAAGTCATTCATCTTCCTGAGTCACTTAAGATTTTCTTAGAGCTAAGATGCCCATGATTTCCACTTTCATCCTCCATGTTAAGTAAAAAATATACAAAAGAATTTTGTTCAAAGACAGTCTGTTAAAACATAAGCTCATAAGCTAACAGAAAACTTTGGGCATAGATTTTGCTTTTATTTTAAATTTATAAATATTTCCATTCCATTTATTTCACATGATACTGCTTCACCTTGACAACACATTTTTTCTCATAACCTAACAAAAATTTGACACTTTTTAATATATACCATGATTATGTCCTTGGATGTATAAACGCAAACACCCTCTATAGCAGTTTTTGCCAAGACATGTTCTATAGAATTGTCCCCTGAGGTGTCTTTTTTCAAAGCTAGTCAAACAAATGTGGAAACTGCTGTATTCCCCATGCACCCTCCTTTAGAAATTTACAATAAATACCAACATTTTAAAGGCTCTTAGAAATCTCATCAAAATGAAACATATTAAAGTATGTTTCACTCAGAGGGCTTTTTTTAAAGTAACAGATTTTTTCATATTACAAACAACAATAGCTACATTGAAAAAATAATATTTTAGAAATTTTGAATCATCCAAATTTTAATTAAGGCATTGTGATTCCTCGGATTACTTTTCAGAGTAAGTAAACCGAGAAACTATGCAAGAGATTGAAGGCAGTTATGTAGGTCTTAAACATTGTTCACCACTGATCTTTTTAAGGGATTGCTATTTCAAAAATTATTGAAATAAATTATCATAGTGATCAGAATTTAATTAAAAAGTAAATAGAGTGAATATTTCATGGTTTGCATGAATATTGCATATTGATATGCAAATTATGGGTAGAAATTATTTTTAATTGCTGTCTTAAAATCTCAGTAGGGCTATCAGAAGGAAACTTTCAAATTTTTTTTATTTTTACTTTTGCTCTGATCATTGGAAAAGACATTTTATACCTACTGTGTGCCTGGGCATTTGACATTTGAAAAGTCCCATAAAGAGATTCTAAGAGCCTTCAATCATCACATAACTGTTTTCTACTAATCGTTGATATGAAAGGGGGCTTCAAAATGAATAAAAGGCCTTCCTGAAGTATGTTAACTTTTGATCTTCACTGGATCCTAAGGGAGAGACAAACAAAGAACAGTTTCTCTTTCAGGTTCAGCTAAGCAGTTTTTCAGATACATGTGCTAAGAGCACATGGTTAAATGTTTCCGCAAAAGGGATCCCAAATTCTCCAGGGTCAGCAACTTTAAAAAAAAAAGGTACTGTATGTGTTGATTTAATAATATCTCTCACGAAGCCCTGCAGCACAAGAGTGGGTGAGAGGACTGTATGTTTTCATCAGGTTCTGAATGAATGAGGTCCTGCCTGAAACTGGAACACAAGTACTTAAAGAAAAAGTAAATAAAAAAGAGTAAGAGAACTAACTTGGAGTGAAAGGAAAAAACTTAGGATGTGGATGAAAACACTTTCAAACTTTCAAATCTGGTGCCTTTTTCAAAGTTTTTCTATTAATAAATGAAAGCCTTTGTAACATAGTATTATATCTGGAAGTCTGATAAAGAATGTTTAATATTCATTCACATTTTTTAAGTGGTATTCCCTCATGGTTTGACTGTACATGGTCAAACACTACAGGTTCAATAAAGAAATAACACGACATTCTGATGGATTTTCTTTTATTTTATTCACTTTCCTGCTCCAGTTATTCTCCATTTTCACCACCTTTGACTTCTCTTGTTAAAAAATAACGATGGACTAAAAAAATTTAATTTATACTGACAAATTAATCACCAATTTAAAGACAATGTCTAAACAAAAAATAGTTTAAGCAACTTCACTGACAAATGCACACACACAAAAAGTTGTTATAGGTTCAGATCAAGGACCCTATTCCAGACAGACCGGGTTGTTTTGTTGTTGTTGTTGTTCAGTCGCTAAGTTGTGTCTGACTCTTTGCGATGCCATAGACAGAAACACAGCAAGTTCCCCTGTCCTCCACTATCTTCAGACGTTTGCTCAAATTCATGTCCATTGAGTCGGTGATGCTATCTAACCGTTTCATCCTCTGTCACCCCCTTCTCCTTTGGTCTTCAATCTTTCCCAGCATCAGAATCTTTTCCAGTGAGTAGGCTCAAGTTCACTTTTATTTTAAAACAATCTGGATTCAGCTTAATAACCAATGAAATGTAATTATTAATCATTTTACATTCTATTCATTGTTATAATTCAATAATACATTTTATCAGATTTAGTTGGATATACAGATACTTGACTTTGAATACATTATTCAACTCTTCAGGTTGCAGACCCTTATATGAAGAACCAGGCTTCCAGCCTCACCAGGCAACTTTTATAAGCCTTCTATTTTGTCTGACCTCCTCCATACCATCCTCACCACATGATGATCTTGGTTGCCATTTCTGTGTAGAAATAAAAACAATGGACACATTTCTTCTCCACACACTTAGAAGTAATATTCAGCATACACAGTTGTCCTCTCATCTATTCCTCTAGGCTCAGGGGAATAACTGCTTCCCTCCTTCTCTAAATATAACTCCCGTATTTCACTCCTCCATATCGTTTCTCAGTTTCTGTAGGGCATTACAGGTTCCTGATTTTTATGACTTTCTTCTTTGACCCGGATCTTGAAACTTATGTCTGGTCTTTCCTTTCATTACCTCCAAGCAACTACAATACTATATAATAATAGTTGGTGGTTCAGAAAGCCTCAAAGTAAAAGAAAGAAGAAAGAAAGAAAATCATTGCCCACTTTTACCAAGACATGAAAATAGACTAAGTGATATTAAGAACATTTTCAACATCTGAAATAAAATTAAATTCTAAAAAGAGTTGGGATCACAGGAGGAAATAGTTTACAAAAAGCCAGGAAATCTATAAATCTATTATCCTGCCCCTAGAGTAAGCTAATGAGATTAGTGGTAATAACACTGGAATAGAAGTCAGAAAATTGCCTTTCTGTTGCATTTCATCATATTTTTATCTGAAGTGATTCACCTTTAATGAACCTCAGTCTTCATTTCTATAAAATGAGAGAGTTGCTAGTGTTTTAAAACTGCTGGCCACAATCCATTCAGAAGGGGTGAGCAGAGGAGGTTTCACTGTGTAAAGCCTGTGCTGCCTCTCAGGACTTCGTGCTCAGGGGGCCCCAAGCTTGGATTAATGATCTGCTAATGCAATCTTGAAATCTTTAAAATTTTAAATAAATCTTTAAATAATAATGTGACCAAGGGGAACCATAGTTGCTTTTGGATCTGCAAAATATACAGCTGGTCCTGGTGGTTAGATCATTTTGATGGGTTGAGGTCAGCTTTCTTTTTCTTAATAAATTAGTTGAAAAGCTAAGGTCTATAACATAAAGTATAAATATTCTTTCGTAATACTCTTTTTCCAGTTTTGTTTACATGCATGCTACATCTGTGTAGAACAGGCGGAGGAGTTTTGTTTGCAATACAAAACATAATTTTAATGTAATTTGTGGTCAGAGATTACTAAGGTCTCCACCAGTTCTAACATTCTAGGATTCTATGTCTCTCACTATTTGAGACTGCATAATTAAAGAGAAGAAAAGCCCATCACCCAGTGGGAAAACCAAATGATTCCTCACAAAAAAGATTCAAATTCAATCCAACTAGAGCCACTTTCCATTTGAAACATTCCTATATACAAAATAAAATAATAATAATAGACATTATTATGGAACTATAAAATAAACATACTTTTTAAATTAATCAAGATCAGTACCACACAGTGTCTAACAACAACAACAACAAAAACAGGAAAGGTAGAATTATTCTTTATAAGATATCAAGCATGTATTCTCCAAAGAGTATAACATGCTTAACTATAAGGGTTCTCATTATGTTTTATCTTCCAACATCATCATCATAAATGTTAATATAACTTTTGGAAACCTCAATTATTTAGAACTTATACTTGGTCTTTTAAAAAATATATAACATTGAATATGATTGTACACAATATTCTGATATCTATTTATTGAACCTGCACATTGAACCAGGGATAAGACACCATATTCATGCAATAATAAGCACTCTCCTGAGATGGGTGTGTTGATATAAAACTGAAAAATGTATCTAAGCCATATAATTTTTTTCATATTTAGAAAGCAATGGCATTTTTCTCTTAAAGAAACTACTTTCACAACCCACATTTACAAAATGTGGGCTTTCTAGAGATTAAAACTTTTTCCAGCCAAGCAGAAATAGGATGGAGTTAAAACATTTTCCTGACATACTCTAGACACACCAGAAATCAACAGGGAAGCAGTAAGAAAACTCAGTCAGCGTTAATACTCTCCAGAGAGAAGGTTGAAAAGATAAAATTATGACCCCAAGGTGAAACCAAGAGCCAGGGAGACTTCTGCTTATAATTATAGTTCCAAAACCATGTCAATTTAAGTGCATTTCAGATTTTTATATGTGAATTATTTGTCAAATTGCTACCATTACACATGCTATACATATATTTTGGGTGCTCATAACAAGCACCTTGCAGCTAGAATACAGTTTGGGTATACAGAATCTGAGTCTGATACATAGCTATCATTTTTTTTCCTGTGGTTAAAAAAGTCTTATTCATACCCTACTTGACAATACAACACAAGCGGCATTTCTAATGTGTCCCAGCATTTAGACGAAAGATCAGCAGTAGTAAAACCAATCAGTGTTATGAATGTCAAGAAGTTAGCTATATGTTTATGCAAAAAGAAATCATGGATAAAGTTGACAGTTCATAAGAAGTTAAAAGACTTGTACTCGTCTCTTATTTCAACTCCAGCCATGATTTTGCTTTATCTTGCACTTCAGGGACCTTATTAGCAAAGGGAGGCAGTGAATATGTTTCAAACTCATCTTCCAAACTTACTGTTAGGATGACTGAGAGACGATATGGTATAGAGAAAGATGCCAGTCTCTGAAGCTTGAGAGTCATGTCTCAAGCTGCTGTATGAATGAGGGCCTTCACTCCCAGAGAAGGTCAATTTTTTTTCATGTGTAAAATGAAACATCTTATAATACATAGTTTACAGAATTGAAATGCAAATCAAAAAATTTCTTGTATGGTTAAACTGATTTGCAAACAGTAAATTGCTACTATTAATGTTAGATTACTATCTTGAAGTTACATGAGACATACTTCAAAGAGGATCTATTTAGACATCCTGGATCTAAATTCCTAGGAAAATAACTATTAAGGAAGACATATAATTCCAGTATCAGCAGAATACTGGAAGAATCTGCAACGATACAATGCCATAAACTACACAGTGAATAGTGTTAGGGCAAAAAAAAAAAATACACAATTTCATGGTCTATCCACAATTATCCACCTGAAATGAAACAAACCTACAAGCTGAAAAAGAGTAGGACAAAAGTAGGAAGGGCCTTACTTGTTTAGAGACATGGAACCATCTCACCAACCAGGTATTAGGGAATTTTGGTTACCCCAGAAGAACTTCTCTTCCAGCTCATTCATTCCTGTTCCACAGCCTACACATATACATACTGTAGTAACAGCTACTACCACAAATTTTACCTGAAGAAAGGACCAGTTATGGTTAGATAGATAGGATGTTCTTACCAGTCTGGTCTGTTTCATGTGCTGGAACTTGAAATGGACCTAACATAATTCAATCCCATGGACAAGAAATGAGCAAGTGGTGAGGATTTCAAAATCAAATTAAAGTGCTCCTTCTAGGAGAAGAGTAAATAGATGCCACTTGATCTATAACTAGATAAAACAGCAAAGCATTATAATCACTGATTCTCTATCAGTATGAGATAAGACCACACTTTTCACATATAGCACAGTTTTTCTGATCTGACCTCTGCCTTCCCCAGTGTCATTTTTGCGATTTTACATTGCATATTGCTGCTGCTGCTGCTAAGTCGCTTCCGTCGTGTCCGACTCTGTGCAACCCCATAGACAGCAGCCCACCAGGCTCCCCCATCCCTGGGATTCTCCAGGCAAGAACACTGGAGTGGGTTGCCATTTCCTTCTCCAATGCATGAAAGTAAAAAGTGAAAGTGAAGTCGCTCAGTCGTGTCTGACTCTTAGCGACCCTATGGACTGCAGCCTTCCAGGCTCCTCCATCCATGGGATTTTCCAGGCAAGAGTACTGGAGTGGGTTGCCATTGCTTTCTCTGACATTGCATATTACATTCTGGCAATATCCAAATGCTTGTATTTCTTTATTAACTCAGTGTTATTTCTGTACTTCATAATTTGCCTTAAAATAAAAACAGCTTTGCGCTTATACACATGCTACACAAAGCTACTGCCTTCATATCATCAAGCCTCAAGTGACAAGTCTTCCAGATATCTTTCTAACTGTGAGGCTTGACTTCTTGGTCTTCTCCTGTGTTCTCACAAAATTGTATGCACAGACTTGTACTACATTTATCACATCAAAAAAAAAATCTATATATTTCTACTCCCCTTACTGCAACAGGTAAACCAGTTTCCTGGGATGGACACTGTGTCCTGGTCTCCTTTGTGGTGTTAGCACCAGACACAGAGCCTGTCTATGTCTTTTCTAGATGCAGCAGTACTTCAGATGGTAACACAAGTTCTAAGATTCCGGGTAGGGCACAGGTGGTCTGGGACAAAACCACGAGAGCCAAAGGTAAGAAAAAGGTAAAGCCAAAGGGAAGCATCAGGCATAATCCAAAATTGATCACTTGAGCTGACAGCCCAGCATTAATCCAGTAGAAAGTAAAATCCAAGAGTCCTTAGCTCAGGAGCAGGTGAAAGCCACGCACGGACAGGTAAAAAGAGAAGCAAATCAAGAGTATAGCAAGTGGATCATATCAGAGAACTGAAAGCAGAATCTAGAACTCTTCTCCTCACTAGGATCCAAGTTTCAGGAAACCTGATAAGAGCAGCTCTTGTTTCAGGACCAGTGGGTAGGAAGAAGGTTAAAGATATAAAGATGGTCAAAAAGCTGTGAAGGTAACTTCACATGTAATATTAATAAATGGCAAGATAACTCAGAAATGTGTTAAACAAAAGACTGTACACATATGTACTATTTGTAGTAGGTGAAACTGCCTGATTTGTGTTTGCAATAAACATGTGAATCTATTAAAGGGCCAAGAAAAAAAAAGTTAACATTGAATATTCAGAACAAGAAATAGTTTTATCTTAGGGAATATTTCATTGGCAGATGGAAGTGAATATGCAAAATTGTTCCAGTTAAGCAAATGTTCCAGATAAATTTTCAAGATAAAGCATATTTGCAGTCCTATGCAATTTGCACTATTTTAATAGTCTGTTACTGGATGATTTTTTATATGACATTTTTATCATCCTCCTCCTTTGGAGCAACACTGAGTATTAAAAACTGAAATGCAAGAAACGCTCTGGCCAGGCACTGGATAAGAGTAGAAGTAGAATGATGCTGTTTTAACGGAACTATGAAAGGATGACAGATGCACAAGGAAAGTTCTCAAACTTCTTGGAGATGAAGCCCATTAAGTCTCCAAACCTCATGGTATCTGTCTCATCACTCAGTCTGGGATCCGTTATACAAATGGCTCAGCACTTCCAGGATGCATTAGACTCAGTGCCCCAGTGTTAGGGCCTCATTCCTGGAACCACAGTATTGAATTTATGGATGGAATTCAGAAAAAAAAAATTTGTGATTCCAATATTAGAAAGAAATACATGCCACAGGGATTAAGAGACTCTTAAATCATAAACTCTGAATTTGATTCCAGCTCTACTGAGTATTAACATATGTCAGTCAGTCAGCTCAGTCACTCAATTGTGTCTGACTCTTTGCGACCACATTGACCAGCAATCCAGGCTTCCCTGTCCATCATCAACTCCCGGAGCTTACTCAAACTCATATCCATTGAGTCGGTTATGCCATTCAACCATCTCATCCTCTCATCCCCTTCTCCCCCTACCTTAATCTTTCCCAGCATCAGGGTCTTCTCAAATGAGTCAGTTTTTCACAACAGGTGGTCAAAGTATTGGAGTTTCAGCTTCAGCATCAGTCCTTCCAAGGAATATTCAGGATTGATCTCCTTTAGGATGGACTGATAGATCTCCTTGCTGTCCAAGGGACTCTCAAGAGTCTTCTCCAACACCACAGTTCAAAAGCATCAGTTCTTCAGCATTCAGCTTTCTTTATAGTTCAACTCTCATATCAATACACAACCACTGGAAAAACCATAGCTTTGACTAGATGGACCTTTGTTGGCAAAATAATGTCTCTGCTTTTTAATATGCTGTATAGGTTGGTCACAGCTTTTCTTTCAAGGAGCAAGCATCTTTTAATTTCATGGCTGCAGTCACCATCTGGAGTGGTTTTGGAGACCCAAAAACTAAAGTCTGTCACTGTTTCCATTGTTTCCCCATCTGTTTGCCATGTAGTGATGGAACCACATACCATGATCTTAGTTTTCTGTATGTTGAGTTTTAAGCCAACTTTTTCACTCTCTTCTTTCACTTTCATCAAGAGGCTTTTTAGTTCCTCTTCACTTTCTGCCATGAGGGTGGTGTCATCTGCATATCTGAGGTTATTGATATTTCTCCCAGCAGTCTTGAGTCCAGCTTGTGCTTTATCCAGTCCAGCATTTCTCATGATGAACTCTGCATATAAGTTAAACAAACAGGGTGACAATATACAGTCTTGACGTACTCCTTTCCTGATTTCGAACCAGTTTTTCCATGTATAGTTCTAACTGTTGCTTTTTGACCTGCATACAGATTTCTCAAGTTAAGATATCTGATCTTGGGCAGTTTGGTAACTCTTAAAATGCATCTGCTTCCTCACCTGTAAAATGCAAATAATAATGTCACGCACCTCATAGAGCTGCTGTAAGAAATAAATCATGCCATGACTATTAAATGCTGGCACACAATAAATTCATGGATGAGGACAGAAAGAAATGGCTGAAATAATCAAATAGTGCAACATTCACATGAATATCTTTCTGTTGCATTGGTCTATAAACTCTAAGAGTTTTTGTCACCTGTATATGCCATTAGAAATATTACTTGACTAAACTCAAATTCAGCTTGAAAATAAAAGTAAGGGTTTCTGACTTTTAGTTGGAAAAATCTATGTGTTTCACACATAATAGTAACAACTTAAATGAACCACAGTCTCAAGGTAATTTAACATTAGCTGGAAATAGCTGGCTTCTAAATCTTAATGGGAATAAAAAGAATATTTGAATATTTGTGTCACTTTACTTAAACAGACATAAGAAATGCACAACTTCTTTCCAAGTTGAATTACTAAGAAAGCTATCTTTAAGTAGTCATCAAAAAAATTTAACATTCACCACATTTTTCTGAAAATAAATTTGCTTTTAAGGTTTGAATAGGTTTTTGATATCAAATCCAAAGTACTCGCTTTACACAAGAGAAAACTGAGTCCCAAAGATGTGTGATTTGCTCAAGGTAATATAGAGTAGTGATCAGAGACTAAGTACCAGAATCAGGTCCCCAACTACAACAACATCATTCATTTTAATACCTCACAACCAACAGTGAGATGCATTAACTAGTACATAGTTACACACTAGAGAGGGGCTGTATCCTTTGGTATTTTCTTCAGTTCAGTTCAGTTCAGTCGCTAAGTCATGTCCGACTCTTTGTGACCCCATGAATTGCAGCACGCCAAGGCCTCCCTGTCCATCACCAACTCCCGGAGTTTACTCAGACTCATGTCCATCAAGTTGGTGATGCCATCCACCCATCTCATCCTTTGTCGTCCCCTTCTCCTCCTGCCCCCAATCTCTCCCAGCATCAGGGTCTTTTCCAATGAGTCAATTCTTCACATGAGGTGGCCAAAGTATTGGAGTTTCAGCTTTAGCATCAGTCTTTCTGATGAACACCCAGGACTGATCTCCTTTAGAATGGACTGGTTGGATCTTCTTGCAGTCCAAGGGACTCTCAAGAGTCTTCTCCAACACCACAGTTCAAAAACATCAATTCTTCGGGGCTCAGCTTTCTTCACAGTCCAACTCTCACATCCATACATGACCACTGGAAAAACCATAGCATTGACTAAATGGACCTTTGTTGGTAAAGTAATGCCTCTGCTTTTGAATATGCTATCTAGGTTGGTCATAACTTACCTTCCAAGCAGTAAGCATCTTTTAATTTCATGGCCGCAATCACCATCTGCAGTGATTTTGGAGCCCCCCAAAATAAAGTTTCCACTGTTTCCCCATCTATTTCCCATGAAGTGATGGGATCAGATGCCATGATCTTCATTTTCTGAATGTTGAGCTTTAAGCCAGCTTTTCCACTCTCCTCTTTCACTTTCATCAAGAGGTTTTTTAGTTCCTCTTCACTTTCTGCCATAAGGGTGGTTTCATCTGCATATCTGAGGTTATTGATATTTCTCCCAGCAACCTTGATTCCAGCTTGTGCTTCTTCCAGCCCAGCGTTTCTCATCATGTATTCTGCATATAAGTTAAATAAGCAGGGTGACAATATACAGCCTTGATGTACTCCTTTCCCTATTTGGAACCAGTCTGTTGTTCCATGTCCAGTTCTAACTGTTGCTTCCTGACCTGCATATAGGTTTCTCAAGAGGCAGGTCAGGTGGTCTGGTATTTCCATCTCTTTCAGAATTTTCCACAGTTTATTGTGTATTTGCTTAACACTTACAAATTCCTATCAAGAGTCAAGTATCCTATGTAAGGTGCTGATTTAAAAGATATTAAGATATTATCCATTTTCCAAAAATAGAAAAGAACTAATGTAAGTTGTGAAATAGGACTTAATCAAATATTCCTGGAAGGAAGGGTTGAAAGAGAAGATAAAATAAAAGATCATTTTCTTCATGACTTCATGGTGTGAAAAGTCATTATCAAGAGGAAAGTGTTAGTTGCCTTCCAAATTCAGGGGAAAAAAAAAAAAAAACAGGCAAAATGCCAAGAGATGTAGACCAGTGTGGTAGATCATATTTCCAAAGATGGTCACAGAAAAATCTCCCATTCAACATCCTGCTTTACAATATGAATTTATATTCCCATCAGTAAGTGGGAATGGATGGATTGAAAATGGATGGTTCCTACGATCTGTTTTGAACTATAAAATGTTGTTAGAAGTTATATTGTATAACTTCTCTTGCAAGGTCTTAAAAGGTCCACACATGTTTCAGCTCTACTGTCTTATAACACTTCCTTTGAAAACCCAGTCACCATGCTGTGAGGAGCAAGCAGGTGTGTGGAGAGGACCACATGGAAAACTGAGGCTCTTGGCTGACAGCCCAAACACACTGGGCTCCCAGCTGACAGTAAGCACCCATTTCCAGCATGTAAATAAGATCACTTAGACCTCATCTGATGCCACAAGAAGCACAGTTGTTCAGAAGTGCTCTGTTCAAATTTCTGATGCTGAAAACATTGAGCAGATTAAATGCTATTGTTGGGAAGTCAACCAAACATCACCTTCTAATTATTCTTCAGGCTAAATGACCTTTCTGTGTCCTTCTGTAAACACTATTATTGCCCTACCAAAGCACTTATCATGCTTCATCTTAATTACATGTATCAGCATTGCCTCTGACTGAAGCTTTGCTAGTTTCTTCCAAACGCTAGTAGTGTTAGTACAATTTTGAAAGTTAACAGAGTTGGACATAAATATTCTTTATCTTATGTATAAATTCAATGAGTAATCCCTTTCCTTCCCTTAGATAATTCTCTCTCTCTGAATTTCCAGATGGATAACAAGGGATGACATATGTTAATCCAAAGCAAATGTGCTTTCTTCCTCCCTCCTGTTCTGGCACTATTTTCCTTCTCTCTCTCAACACACACACACACACACACACACATACAATACAAAACAACACAGGCAAAGAAAAATACCGTTAGTCAACAGATGCACTGCTAGAATAGAAGTCAAACTGAGAGCTCATAAAGCAAAGAAAAAAGAAAGAAAAAATGTTCCTGACAGTATATAAAAAAGAAGCTGGCTAATTGCCAATTCAAAAAGAATTATTTAGGTAATAATTTTCAAATCATATGCCGTAATTTTATTACTAGAGCAAGGAAATGAATATGTAGAAGCTCAGAGCAAACTGAAGGCTTTCACACCATTTCTGGCTTGTCTAAAACTTCAGACTCCTCTCTCCTTCACACCTGAGCCAACTGACCTTATATATAAACACATACCAAGTGCCATGAAACAAAGGCCCCTTTTCTTTAAGTAGTTGAATATATTTTATTAGCTATATTAAAAATAAAGTGGAAACTTATTTGTTGCTTATAAACGTTCAGATTTTGATGCAAACTACAAAATGCAAACTATGCAAACATAACAATTGGCTGAATTGTGTTTCCCTAAAATTCATAAGCTGAAGCTCCAATACTTTGGACACCTGATGAGAAGAGCTGGCTCATTAGAAAAGACCCTGATGCTGTAAGAGATTGGAGGCAGGAGGAGAAAGAGGTGACAGAGGATGAGATGGTTGGATGGCATCCCTGACTCTAGGGACATGAGTTTGAGCAAGCTCTGGGACAGGGAGCTTGGCGTGCTGCAGTCCATGGGGTCCCAAACAGTAGGACACGACTGAGCGACTGAACAACAAAATTCATATGCTGAAGCCCCAGTGCCTCACATCTGAGCATGTGGCTGTATTTGGAAACTGAGTCTCTAAAGAAGGAATTACGTTAGAGCAAGGTCATTAGAGCAAGCCCTAATCCAATATGACTGGTGTCCTTGTAAGAAGAGGAGTTTAGGACATACAGACACACCAAGGTAGGCCCGGTGAAGACACACGAAGAAGCTGGCCATACACAAGCCAAGATGGGGAGCCTCAAAAACCCACACTGCTCATCCTGTGATCACTAACCTGTAGCCTCCAGGAGGTAAGAAAATAAAGTTCTGTTGTTTAAGCCACCCAGTCTGTGGTAATTTGTAATGCCAGCCAGAGCAGACTAATATAACTACTAACTTCCTAAATTCATGGCAATAAGCACTTCCTAAATACAATACTGGTATTACTCACAAAGATCACTTTTCCATAAATATCACCCACCACTAAAGAGAAATATAACTGAGAGAATTTCTTGTAAAATCAATGTAACACATTCTATGGCTGTATATTTCTGTGTTTTCTTCCTAAGTCTGGCCAAGTATTTCATAACAGCCTCAGGGGGACAGAAATGGTATATTCAGGAACCCAGGCAGAGTGCTGCAAGTCAGAAAAGTTCAGGACTGAGATGTGGAAATAAGAAAAAACTAGCTGCAGGGTTAGTTTCCTGGGGTGATGATAAACTTTCTATAATGGGAGAGAGTTTGCCTCAGATCAAAACAAGTTGTCCCGGGTGAGAGGCACCTTGATTCCTTGCTCCTATTCCATGGTCCCCTATAAAACTTCTAGCTGAAGGTTTCCTTCTGTTGTTCTGGTCATTTGTTTATGTGTCTGCCTCAGTTCACTGGCCCAGAAGTTCTGGTAGAGCAAAGACCATGTTTCTGGCACAACAAAGGCACATGTGTTTGATAAATTGTTGAATGAGTAAACGGATAACTACACAAAAAAAAAGAAAAGAAACCAAAGATTCAGGGCATCTGACAAAATTCCAAACAACAGGCAATCAGCAATGCGGGTAGATTAATGTATTTAATAGTGGATATCAGTATAATGAAGTCATTGAACAATACATATTATCAGCCCCTTGAGGCATTATTCATCTCACTGTAATTCAGTCTCAAGAAGGTCGTACTCATCACATTCAAATTTGGTTATATGTTTATAACAGATAAACAACCAGATTCAGTCAGTGTTGAATCAATGAACTTCAGCCTTTCCTTCCAAGGAAAAGATTAATCCCAGAGTCCCTTGGGATGAGAAGACCTCTATTTGGAATATGATTTAGGAACAGAACAAAGTTAAACTCTATAGGGACAACTTATATAGCTATACTGAATCTCTGGCCTAATCTCTAACATATTAGGTTCTCAATTTTTTTTTCATTAAATCAATGTTCATTCACTTTTAAAATATATCCAACTTAGCTCAAATGTAAAGTACTTTGAAAATTAATAAAAGCTGTGCTGTAAAACACATTTCAATAATTAACTAATCCACTGATACCAAACATGAATGGGTGGAATTTGGTGAAATCAGCCCTTCCAGCATTGTCCTTCTTTAAGTCACATAGGGCCTGTCAGCCTCACGCAGCCCCACTCGGTATTTGATCTGCAGCCACTGAGAAAGCACATGGATCAAACTGCTTAATCAAGATGTGTTCTGTTGTACTCACCACGCCAGTTATTTTAATGTGAGCTGAGCATCCATCACTTTAATTACATATTCATAGTGCCTTAGCCATCTATATGACAACTGAATTATTAACAGTGTTGACTATTTGCTTTCTGATCCAGGGAGAAAGCTGTAGGGAAGGAAGGGGTGAAAAGGAAGGTGGAGCTGATAGAAAGGGTGAAAGGAGAATTGACATTAATTAGACACATGCTATGTGTCAGCTGTGGTGATAGGCCTATTTATAACATTTCTCATATTATACAGTCCTCATAACAACTGTTTGAGACAGATATAATCATCTCCATTTTACAGACAGGTTAAGTGAATCTCAAAGGTTTACTAAATCAATTTAGTTTAAGACAATAATCATTTATATTTCATGATTCCATAAGTTGATTTTGGAGGCAAGGTTCAGCTGAGATATTCTCTCATCTCTGCTGGCCTTTCTCAAGCATCTGCTGTCACTGTAGCTGAGCTTGGGAGACCTTGGTTCTGGAGGGTGGCCAGTCATTAGCTGGAGACCTCTCTCCTTCATGTAATCTCTCTACATGTGGCAAGAAATCTGAGCGCCAATGGGCCACACAGCCATTCATTCTCTAGCCACTTCATTACGTTGGCCAAAGAAATTAAAAGACCAAATCAGAGTCAAGGGCTGGGGGAATAGACATCACTGCTTACTGAGAGGAGACACAGAGTCACGTGGACAGAGTGGAGAGTAAACAATTAGAAATACTTTGCAATTAAACCAGCATAGATTGCAAGTAACTTTTCCAAAATCACCACACTGTTAAGCACTGAGATAGATTTTGAACTCAAGTTTTAAGTCTTATTCTTTACTCTTTCTTCATGTTATTATTCTCCTTAAAACAAGCTGTAATTAAGTAAATGGGGTTGGGGAGAAATGCCAGTTTCTAATTAAACCAAGATAACTGTGTATCTCTCCATACCTTGGAAACCCAGTCCTCACCTAGAAATCATTTTCAAGTAAACTAGCTTTCCATGAAGAGAAGGATTCTCCTAGGTTGAAATGCTTTTCAGGATTAGCATCAGGCTATGTTTCACATGCATCAAATTGAGTAACTGCTTTTGAACCATTACACTGGAAAATCATTATACACAGAACTATACAAAAGTGCATACTAAAAAAAAAAAAATGAACTCAAACTGAGAAGCATAATTTTTCTTTTATAAAAACAGTAGAAACATTCTGTGGAGCTAGGATCATATAACACAACTCTGTTATCACTGTCATTGTAATTTCCTGTAATAAGGCTGCCTCTGCATGTAAAAAAAGATATTAGGATTAGAAGAATCTTGCTATCAACCTTACCCCTATGCCCTATGGCCAATTTTTATCTATCCAGATCTTGTTTAGAATTTTCCAGACCATTTCATATTTCTTTTTTCAAGGACTCTCCTTCAAAATGTGTTATTCCAAGTTGAATTATACTCAGTTAAGAGTCCAGTTGGTTCATCTTTTGATACAATTATGAATAGCAGCTTTCTACCTAAGCAAAGAGGATTTGGCTCCCAAAATATAAATTGTAGATACAGCAAAAAAATTAATACTAAAATAATGAGCCAAGTTTTGCTGATTCATTAGTATCCTCACAGCCTAAAGAAGGAGTGAAGACAAGTAGAATCCTGCTTGCTCTGTATAACAAACAGAAATAATGCAAAACTAAAGCTCCACATACTGGCTTGCTGCCCATATATAATGTTCTCCATCTCCAACTATAGCTTTTTCTCCCATCACTGTAAGTTTTTGGAACAAATTCTATTTTATTCTAGAACAGTTCTCAGCAACTGCCACAATGCTACAGAAATGGTAGATGTTCGAAACTGCTTGAACAATGACAAATTCCATTAACTCTATTGTATATGTAATTAAGAGCTGTGTCCTGGGTGGGCCATTTTTGCTCTTCATCTGATAAATTGCAATGAGACCTGCAGCTTCTTGCTGCTTAGTTGCTTCAGTCATGTTCGACTCCGTGTGACCACATGGACTGCAGCCCTCCAGGCTCCTCTGTCCACGGGACTCTCCTGGCAAGAATGCTGGAGTGGGTTGCCATTTCCCTCAGACCTAGTTTACCTTAAAATCTCCCCAAAAAATTCTTTTAAAAAGAGTTAGTACATTATTTGTGATCCTTAATAGCCTCTATTTTCTGGAAAGAATCTGTTAGAAATGCTACATATCGACTGTTTTGTTGGTCTGTTTGTCTTGTCTGATTATCTTTAAACGTTAGGTGAAAGGGAGAGATTCCTTAAAAAAAAAAAAAAAAAAAGCCAGACTCTCAAATGCAGACTCAATCGAACTAAACAAGTAACAAGAAGCCATACTGCAAATGACAAGTACACTGTGCTCCTCCCGTTTGAGAGAGATTCCAGCAAGGAAGTTTTTCAGAGACTGAGTATTCTCTAGAGGTCATACCCCACAGTGGTTACAACCAAGACAAGGGCACCAGGCAGGGGCACCATCCAGGATTAGGAATGGCTTTCAGAGCAAATTAATTCAAGCAGCACAGTGCTACCAGCATCATCTTGGCCTAACTTCTCATCACAGGAGGACCTTACAGGCCTTTGAACTTGACTCTGAAAATGGCACCTCTACAGAAGGCAGGAAATTTCAGCCACTGAGCTAAGGATAACCCACGCAGACAAAATGAGGATGGCCCTCTTGGCAGGAAGCAAGAAGTCCCACAGTACTCAGGAAATAATAGCAAACAGCAAGAAAGATAATTTTTTAAGTACTGCAAGGTAAAACTGATTACACAAATAAGGGTAGGAGTTGGGAATAGTAACAACTAACTTTGACCCCTAGCATGCAGCATATACTACAGTAAATGTTGAATTATTATTTCATTGAATTTTCACATTGACTCCAGAAGGTAGATTCTGTTTTATTCCTATTGACAGATAAGAAAACTGGCAAGAGGTTAAATAATAATGCTCTCCAGGTCACACAGCTAGTAAATAACAAGGCTTGGTTTTGAAACCACAGTTCTCTGATCCCAGAGCCGATATCTTCAACCTGTACACTATTTCCTCAAGTGAAGCCTGGAGTTCCATTTAAATGAGGAAAGGATGAGCAAAACCATATTCTCTTTACAAAAGGGGAATTTTCATTGTTGTTATACAACTGAATATAACTAATCATAGATAGATGATTTTGCATAAAACAATTATTCAAAGTATGATGCTATACATAAGTATAAATTACCATTCTCAGATAGAAGAGGATTGAGGAGCCCTTTCTTTTGGTAAGAATAGAATATCAGCTCTCTCAGTTTACAAAATAAAGCATCAATCTTCCCATTATCACTCTCTGTCATTCAAAGTACAAACATACTTAAGTAATCAGCTCAAAATCCCAAATCATCAGGTCTGAACTTGAGGGTAAAACCTTGAATGAAGTCAAAATCAATTGTCAAAATTAATTCAAACTCTCACCAAAAGAGTGAATATACTCTAATTACAGTCACCATTTCTTGACTACTTATTATGTGTCACATGCTTTACATGAATTAGCTTCAGTTCTCATATAGCAGGGCATATTGATATATGTTGTTGGTCATTTGTTTTTGTTTGTTTTAATCCCTTTTACCCATAATTGTCCCCCTCCCATTCAAATGACAGTAATATTTATCTATACATACTGTTCTTAGCTTAGCATTTGATACACAGAGAAAAATGAGTCAAATGCATGCCTTTCAAGCACTTCTACAGATTTTTATAAATATTTTATGGAAACATTAATATTGAACTATACAGTTTCAATTGCAGGAACTAGATGCTTGAGAAAAAAGTTTCTCTCCCTCAATTTTCTCTGTTCCTTTCTCTACCTCCATCTCTCTCTTCCCAACCTTCCCTCACTCCTTCTCTCTTTTTTAAAAGTTTAATCATTTGACTTTATTTGTCAAGATCCAAATCCTACAGAATTCACTAATGAGAATTTATTCATTAACCACAAAGTGGTTAAAAGAAAAATAATGTATGAGATTATATACTAGCCTTATTTAGTGAGAGTCATATGCCAAGGATTTAGATGAGGTGGGACTGAAATGAGGTGGGAAATCCAGCTACCTGCCCCCTTCACCATCACTCAGAATTAACATCTGGTGGGGGAAATGGTGAAATAGTAGAAACTGCAAAAGGTTATTAGATGTATTTTGAAAAATCACAGAGTATAAAAGATAATCACCTGAGAAACTAAATATAGTACAAACATACAATGAAATATAGTTCAGCCTTAAAAAGGAAGAAATTCTGACAGATGCTACAACAGGAGTGAAGTTTGAGGATATTACGCTAAGTGAAATAAGTCAGTCAAAAACAAAAAGACAAATGCTGTGTTTTTCACTTATATGAGGTATTGAGAGTAGTCAAATACAGAGACATAAGTAAAATATGATTGACAAGGGCATTTCCAGGAAGGAGAAATGGGGAGTTATTGTTTCATGAGTATAAAGTTTTAATTCAGCAAGATGAAAAGAATTCTGGAGATGGATGGTTGCACAGCAATGTGAATGTACTTTTAACACTAGTGAACTGCACACTTAAAAATACTCATGATACTAATTCTATGCTATGTGTATTTTACCACAACTTTTTTATTTTAAATAAGCATCTGACTCTCCAGAGTATATACTCAGAGGATATAAGCCTTATAAAGTAGCACCATATCCAGCATAGCAGTAGAGTAGCAGTGGCCCAGAAAGTTGTCTAAGAAGATAGCTATCATCAAAGAAACAAAGATAATAACTGCTGGTGAGGATGGAGAGAAAGGGAATCATTGGATGGTGGGAATGTAAATTAGTACAGCAACTATGGAAAACTGTATGGAAGGTCCTCAAAATATTAAAAATTTAATATCAAGTGATCCAACAATCCTATATCTGGGTGTTTATCCAGAAGAATTGAAATCAGGATCTCAAAGAGATACCTGCACTTCATGATCATTGAAGTATTATTCAAAATAACCAAGACATGAAGGGAACCTAAGACTCAATCAAAGGACGAACAGACAAAGGAAATGTGGTATAAATATGAATGGACTATTACTCAGCCTTTAAAAGGAAGGAAATTCTGTACACCCTAAACTTCAGTTCAGTTCAGTTTAGTCACTCAGTCATGTCCAACTCTTTGTGACTCCATGGACTGCAGCACACCAAGCTTCCCTATCCATCACCAACTCCCAGAGCTTACTCAAACTCATGTCCATAAAGTCGGTGATGCCATCCAGCCATCTCGTCCTCTGTCATCCCCTTCTCCTCCTGCCTTCAATCTTTCTCAGCATCAGGGTCTTTTCCAATGAGTCAGTTCTTCACATCAGGTGGCCAAAGTATTGGAATTTCAGCTTCAGCATTAGTCCTTCCAATGAATATTCAGGATTGATTTCCTTTAGGATTGACCGGTTTGATCTCCTTGCAGTCCAAATAAACCTCAAGAGTTTTCTCCAACACCACAGTTCAAAAGCATCAATTCTTCGACATTCAGCTTTCTTTATAGTCCAACTGTCATATCCATACATGACTACTAGAAAAACCAAAGCTTTGACTAGATGGACCTTTGTTAGCAAAGTAATGTCTTTGCTTTTTAATATGCTATCTAGATTGGTCATAGCCTTTCTTCCAAGGAGCAAGTGTCTTTTAATTTCATGGCTGCAGTCACCATCTGCATTGATTTTGGAGCCCCAAAATATAGTCTCTCACTGTTTCCATTGTTCCCCCATCTATTTGCAATATAGTGATGGAACCAGATGCATGATCTTAGTTTTCTGAATGTTGAGTTTTAAGCCATCTTTTTCACTCTCCTCTTTCACTTTTATCAAGAGGCTCTTTAGTTCCTCTTTGCCTTCTGCCACAAGGGTGATGTCATCTGCATATCTCAGATTATCGGTATTTCTCCCAGCAATTTTGAGTCCAGCTTGTGCTTCACCCAGCCTGGCATTTCGCATAATGTACTCTGCATATAAGTTAAATAAGCAGGGTGACAATATACAGCCTTGATGTACTCCTTTCCCAATTTGGAACCAGTCCGTTTTTCCATGTCCAGTTCTAACTGTTGCTTCTTGACCTGCAAACAAATTTCTCAGGAGGCAGGTCAGGTGGTCTGGTATTCCCATCTCTTTCAGAATTTTCCAGTTTGTTGTGATCCACACAGTCAAAGGCTTTTGTCAATTATATCCCAATAAAGATGGAATTGATGAATGTATTAATGAATAAGTGAAAAAAATAAAGAGAGAAAGTGGGGGAAGGGGGATGGGGGAAGGGAAGGAGAAAGGCTTGATAAAAACCTCATGGAAAAGAAACTCTGAAAGAAATGGAGTGCTCCTAAACCTCTTAGAGGGACCCAGAAATGAAAAGGAGCATTGGTATACCAGAAAGATATTTACATTCACAGTTAGCATTAACGGTGAGTAGACTGCAGAACTAGAGGCAATTAATTGTCCAAAATTACTCAGGACAGACACATAGGCCCATAAGGCAGCACCTGACACCTAATGGAACAAGTTATACCTCAACAGATGCCAGTAAGCCCAGAAACCAGAGAGGTAACCAACCAGACTTTTCTCTTCTATCAACAGCATACTTTCATATTATATGTTTCTCTCAAACTAGGATCACATGGAGAAATAGGAAAAAGGGACAAGAGGAAGGGGATTTTTTGTTGACCTGAATGTTTACTCAAAATAGATGGTTTTGAACAAGTGGTTGACCAATCAGGAAAAGGGGAGGGGGTGGGATGAATTGGGACACTGGGATTGACATATAAATAATATTGATACTATGTATAAAATAGATATCTCATGAGAATGTACGGTATAGTGCAGGAAACTACTCAATGCTCTGTGGTGATCTAATGGAAAGGAAGTCCAAAAAAGAGGGGATATATGTATATGTATAGCTGATTCACTTTGCTGTACAGCAGAAATTAACACAGCATTGTAAAGCAACTATACTCCAATAAATTTAAAAATGAGTGGCTAAGCTATTGTGAGTTGATAACATTGATTATATTGTTCACTGATGAGCAGAAATATGCTCCAGCTATTTCAGTCACAAAGAAATAAAGAACAAGATGTTTTTGCAGACCCTCTAATGTAATGGTGAAATGTTTTATTTACTATATTTACAACTTCCCTCCAAGGAAAATAATATTATTCTGACTACAGATGAGACTAAGTTTTCACATAATTAAATAACTTGCCCAGTTTGTATTTTCTGTGATTTGAGATTCACAGTGTTTCCCATTCTGAAGTCTATCTACTATGTTATGGTAACATTTTCAACATGTTCTCTGTCCCATCCTTGTACCAGGTTAGATTCCCAAAAAGACACATATTCTTGTATATACACCATGAACATACATGGCCAGTAGTTTTATTCTTGACTTCTTCCTCAGTCTCTATTCATAACTTCTGTCCCCTCAGTCTGTCCTCCAGGTCTAGTCCCAAATCTGAAGCCCTGGACTTCCTACTTATGGCAGAGGGTTCTGCTGCTCTTCAATCATGTTAATCCAATTCCCTGGAATTAGGAATTGAACAATACCTGAGGTCTCCTCAGACAAATTTTTTTCATAACTCACAGTACTGGGCACATTCTTCCCTGACAACCATAGCCTGATCAACAGATTCTCACCACTCTGTGCTCTCCCAGTGGGAAACCCAGTCTTAATAATTTTAGCAACTGTGGCTTTTTGTGAACACTCCCTGGTATAGGCAAATGAACCTCCAATGTTAATTTTTCCAGTTGCCCTAAAGTCTCAGTCCACCTTCATTTACGGTCTTTTTCTTCTCTCTCCTAGTACCATTCTCGGAGAAGGCAATGGCACCCCACTCCAGTAATCTTGTCTGGAAAATTCCATGGACAGAGAAGCCTGGTAGGCTGCAGTCCATGGGGTCGCAAAGAGTCAGACACAACTGAGCGACTTCACTTTCACTTTTCACTTTCGTGCATTGGAGAAGGAAATAGCAACCCACTCCAGTATTCTTGCCTGGAGAATCCCAGGGACAGGGGAGCCTGGTGGGCTGCCGTCTATGTGGTCACACAGAGTTGAACACGACTGAAGCAACTTAGCAGCAGCAGCAGCAGTACCATTCCACCTCGAGAGACTATCACATCTTATTATTACATTTCTGGTATCTGAAAATACAAATTTGCCAACAAAAACACATACATACACATATGTAATATATATACATATATGAATGGAGGAGCAGTTTGTTGACTGTTTAAGCACAGTAAAATCCATATGTGTTATAAAGGCATACTGACTTATTTAGTACTAATATACATCCATGAAGAGTTATAATTTTCTGCATTTCTTGAAGTGAAGTTGCTCAGCTGAGTCTGACTCTTTTTGACTCTGTGAACTGTAGCCTACCAGGCTTCTCTGTCCATGGGATTTTCCAGGCAACGGTACCAGAGTGGATTGCTTTTTCCTTCTCCAGGGGATCTTCCCAACCCAGGGATCTGTGTTTCTTAAGTTTATGTAATCATTATGTACTTTTTAACAAGAAATATCTTACGAGACTAGGTTTCAGAGTATATGCTTTAGAAAGTGTTATGTTGATGAAAAATTATATTAATAAAGTCAGAGGTTTTGAGTTTTATCACTGAGTCTTCAATTATCTGTGCTGGAAGCAAATATGAATAAGACATGCTACCTTCTATAGACACTTCTTGTTCTGCCTCTCAAACATCATTCCTCCACCTTCTTGAAATCACTTCTTGATTTTCCTTTTGAGAACTATCCTGTGGGCGGGTGCATGCTCAGTTGCTTCAGTCATGTCCGACTCTCTGTGACACTGTAGACTGTAGCCTGCCAGGTTCTTCTGTCCATGGAATTCTCCAGGCAAGAATACTGAAGTGGGTTTCCATGCCCTCCTCCATGGGATCTTCCGATTGAACCCACATCTCCTGTATTTCCTGCACTGTAGGTGGATTCTTTACCCAATGAGCTACCTGGGAAGCCCATCCTCACCCAGTTTGGATATGGTTGATTGATTCTATCCTTAGCTTCAAGGACAGTACCATGAACCAGCTCAGCCAATCAACATATTTAAGCCCACCAGACACAGAAATTGGTTCAGAGTGCTCACATGACTGAAGTCAGGCTGACTCTTAAATTATTTTTGTTGGAATTCTTGGGAAAGAAAAACTCTTTTAACTAAGGTTTCTCAAATTGTAGGATATAAATCTGAAGCTGCTTGGGGGTACCACCTGGAGAAAGCCAGCCTAAAAATGAAGTCTATCCAAGAAAGCTGAGCCAAAAGTTAGAGTGTTGGTGGACATAATAGTGTCATTGTGTCTAGCTGAGGGCAGACAGAAGCTAGATTTTTCAGTTACATCAGCTATTTTTTTAATCCATTATTAGTAGGGTTTCAGTGACTTTTGACCCAAAGAATCTTGATTGATGCACTGCTCACTAAATAGTCAGCACTGTGCCCCAGTAACAAATAGCACAGATAGAGTACTTAGGAAAAGTTAATTCATAGCACTTAAGAGAAGTTAATCTACTTTCACGAATCTAGCCTTACATCCTTTATCCTAATTCTGGAGCAAAAAAAAAAAAAAAGTCACAGAATTAATAAGAAGGAAATCTCTTTCTTCTGCAGTCAAACAAATGAACCCCAACTTCAGGTTTCTGCTTTGTTTCCTTAATTTATTGAGGCCTTACAACTCTCAAAATGCTTTAAATTAAGATCCATTTTGTGAGCCATGTGAATCGTAATTAATCTTTGCAAAGCACCTGGAGATTCTTGGGTGAGAGACCAGATAAAAGACAAAGCAACATTATTAAATAATTTAACCATTATTGTTTTTTCAAGGGAAAATACAAGAATGAAAATCTTCAGGGAACATAATAATCAGGGAGACAATAATGAAGAGATGATTAGAAAGAAGCTCCTTGTGTACCCGCATAAAAGAAAATCTTTCAAGAGCTTTTGGTGGATGCATGGCTTGGGTTTCATATCCCTTTATTCCCCACAGATCAATCCCTCCTCCTCTTTAGCCCAAACAAACACACACACAGACCCAAGAGGAAGGGCCTTTGTGCACATTTGAATTAACAGTTGTGAGGAGAACGTGTAATAGTTCCTACATAACAATGGAAACATAGTGTCATGAGACACTTCTCCAAAAAGCAAAGCTGCCTGGCAGAGATGAACATTTTAAAAACAAACAATCAAACAATAGAGAAATCTCATAAATATCAGTTTTGATCACTCATTAGAAACTAGGAGAAAAGGAAATCACTGATTCTAGACAAACTACTTATGGACATATGCAGATATAGAGCATGACTTGTAATTTGGTAAGGAAATGGGTGTTTTCCTAAAAACAAATTTGGGTGAAAAAAAGCTCCCAGCTTGGCAGGTACATCTTTTGCAGCCCCCACAACAGGATTAATTCCTACAGTGCCACATCACTTCATATAAAGGTCAGACTCAAGTGATAATGATGAAAGGACAGGTCATCTCCTAAGAATTAATGACTGGAGGGAAGGAATTGATGGTCTTTGGCTCTACCTTCAGCCATTAACCCCAGCTGGCCATTAATCCTCAGGAAATGCCCTGTGTCGAGGATGTTATTGCTGTTATAAACTCTAAATGAAGGAAACTGCACAGGCTCAAACATTGGCATAAGAAATTGAACTTAATGAATGATGCATTTTGAAAAGCATACTCTAGATCGTCAGAGAAATAGTTGAGCTACATGTGATTTGGCCGGCTTGCATCCATCGGCTTCTTTTAGTTATGCTATAAGTAAGACTACAAATGATGCCAAAACTAGGCTCTGAATCTCACCAGTTTTACATGTGAGTGCTGTGATTGATATTCCATTATTGTCATTGTTCCTGATTAGTGCAATATAATTACAAGGTTTATTGCTTATGTCAGTGAAATTACACAGAGAAGATTAGCAGCTAGCAGAGGGTTTTGCAGACATTTCCAAAGGTCTGTCCACCCACTGACTAGTTGATGGAGCTGATATTTTGCTCCCCACCAAACTATTTGTAAAAAGGGAGCTGGACTATTCCACGTGCCTTTCTGACTGACATTTCCAGAACTATCATCCTTATGCCTGAGGTGATAATTTCCCAAATTGGGTTTGTGTGCTGAAAAGAATAAAAAAAAAAACCCACAGCTGATCCTTACAGGCTGCTTGAAATGCCATCTCTGCAGGGACTCATCTTGAAGCAGTACTTCCAGAGTGGCATGAAAGGATTAAGAGGTAAATAAAGGAATTGGGCAAGTTCCAAAGTCAATTCATTCAAACAGCCACTTGTAGGAAAAACAAAAAATAAAAGTAATACCATGTTGGGATTAACAGTGAGAAGTAAAATTAGTCAAGGCATTGTAAGAGCAGTATTAAACAACAGAAAGAAATATCCTGGACCAAAATGTAAGACGTTAGCTGGAATTGGGAAACAACAGAAAAGTAATTTAGTTTCCCAACAGACACCATTAAGTAATCTCTGTTAAGTGCTAATCTCTGATATGATGCACTTTCAAATCAATAAATCAGACCCACTCTGCTCCTTCAGGAAAAAAAAAAAAAACAGTGATGAATCTGTACATGGAGGAAGTCTCAAATAGACAAAGTTTAAATATCATATTTTATCTAGTGCTTTCTAAATTGCTGTAATTTATAAACTTTAAAGTAAGATGCAAGGTAAGCATTTTTACCCCAACTTTAAAGATGAAGAAGCTGTGAAACAGTTATGACTCGAGACTCCAGAGACAGAAAATGAAAATACCAAAATTTGAACTTAGGACTTTCTAACTCCAAAGTCCATGTCCTTCCCATTGCCTTTCTTTAGAAATGACACCTACACATGAGATTTCATCTTAGTCTAGCCTGTGACTCTTCATAACACCGCTCAAAGTGAAGAGGAACTAAAAAGCCTCTTGATGAAAGTGAAAGTGGAGAATGAAAAAGTTGGCTTAAAGCTCAACATTCAGAAAACAAAGATCATGGCATCCGGTCCCATCACTTCATGGGAAATAGATGGGGAAACAGTGGAAACAGTGTCAGACTTTATTTTTCTGGGCTCCAAAATCACTAAAGATGGTGACTGCAGCCATGAAATTAAAAGACGCTTACTCTTTGGAAGGAAAGTTATGACCAACCTAGATAGCATATTCAAAACCAGAGACATTACTTTGCCAACAAAGGTTCGTCTAGTCAAGGCTATGGTTTTTCCTGTGGTCATGTATGGATGTGAGAGTTGGACTGTGAAGAAGGCTGAGCACCGAAGAATTGATGCTTTTGAACTGTGGTGTTGGAGAAGATTCTTGAGAGTCCCTTGGACTACAAGGAGATCCAACCAGTCCATTCTGAAGGAGATCACCCCTGGGTGTTCTTTGGAAGGAATGATGCTAAAGCTGAAACCCCAGTACTTTGGCCACCTCATGCGAAGAGTTGACTCATTGGAAAAGACTCTGATGCTGGGAGGGATTGGGGGCAAGAGGAGAAGGGGACGACAGAGGATGAGATGGCCGGATGGCATCACTGACTCGATGGACGTGAGTCTCAGTGAACTCCGGGAATTGGTGATGGACAGAGAGGCCTGGCGTGCTGCTATTCATGGCATCGAAAAGAGTTGGACACCACTGAGCGACTGATCTGATCTGAAGCTACATCTGCAATCTCATCTTCCAGAGTATCCTGAACATGCTCCAGCCACAGTGACTTTGTGCCATTCCCTGTCTGCATCCCTGAGCTTCCTCCCACACCCAGTGTCATTGCCTGTAGAGACCAGTGTCCACGTGCCTCCTTCTCCACAAAGCCTTTCCCAATATCCAGGCAAATGTTATCTTTTCACCATCTGACCACTCATGTAGCATTAGGCACTGACCTTTGACAGATTATTTTATATCACACTTATTTGTATATGGAACATATTCACTATTAAATTATAAGCTTTTTTGAAATAGGAATTCATTATATTTCACCTTTGTTCCTCATCATTACCATATCTTACAAAATGAATGAATGATGAATGCGAGTAGCTTCTTTTGATTTTCTGATTATTTGTAAGCCCAAAGAAAGACTCAACCTATAAAGCAATCACATACAACCACTCCTAAATTGTTTTTGAAGAATTTTGATTAGAGCATTTGGCCTGAATCTTCCAAGATCAATCCTGGCACATTGACAGGGCCCTGAGTTTCCTGAGACTTAATAACAATGTAATCACTGGTGTAGTCAGTGATATGTATAAAAATGGTACTACAAGAATGACAAGAGGTAAACTTCTGCCAAGAAAACCTCCATAGGTGAACAGCTGGATGAATCTATACACATCATAACCTAATAGAACTAAGATCAGATTTGAGTCTAACATTGTATTAATCTTTCTTCTTAAAGTATTGTCAGACTGAATCTCAGTCTCTGAAAACCATACTATCATGCAGACACACACCATCACAACTAATTAGTCCAGTTGCAGCTCACAGCATGCTGTATGTGGACATTCTCTAAATCATCCCCCTTGCACTGAGGTTTACCGTGGTGACTAATGAAAGCCACTTAAAGAAGCACCTTGCAAACCTCTCCTGGATGATAGAAGGTTGAAATGATAACATTTTCTTTGAGGAGAGAAGCAGTTGCCTTACAGCGCTCCTTCAAAATACAATGGATTCAATAAGAGGCCCTATCTTTTGATTTTATAGTGCGAGGTCACAGGCCTTTAGGCCTTTGACGCTATAAACATGTACCTCCAAAACCAACTCTTTCAGAAGTTATACAGGAGACAATCACAAGAAGCATCCATTTATCTCTCAAGGAGAAAGAAAAGGTTTGTGCAGACTTTGTAGTCAGTTTTATGCTATCTTACATGCATGTAACTCAGATAATGCTTCCTTTAAAATGAATTGTCTTCTCTCTCTCTCATCTATAATGCTATAGAGGGGTTTTTTTGTTTGCAAGAGTGCTATTTTCACAATAGTATCTGCACAAGGAAGACAGATGGATTATAGAAGAACTTAGCTAAGAGTGTAGTAGTTTTGTCATATGCATTTCTTTATCAACAAAAGCACAATTTCTAAGATATACAATGTTCCCACTGATCTAGACAATTTAAACCAAGCATCACAAATTTAGGGGGGAAAAGCAGAATTAGGTGAGAAGGAAGAAGGAGAAGTGGAGGACAGAAAAGGAAAGAGAAGTGGAGGACAAAAGGAGGAGAAGAGAAAGTAGGTGAGAGAGGAAGCAGAAGAGGAACAGATAGAGAAGGAAAGAAAGAAGAGAAAGAAAAAGTAAGGCACTAGAAAGAGATCAGTTACTAGCAGCAAGATTGACTTAAACAGCATCAAAGAAAGCAACTCCAGTTCCAAGTTATGCAGCTCACCCTTATTGGATCATAACAACTGAAATAGCAAAAATACATGCAAAGATGTTAAAATTACAATTTAATCAGGTAACATGGTTGATTATCCTGCATCTATGTATCAGAGGGGAAATGTTAATCGCCAGAGGAAGTAATTTGTCTTATGTGTAACAGGTTAGCAAACTTATTTAAAAACTCAAGTAGCTAACGTTAAACAAAGGAAGGATATGAACATTTCTATATATAATTTGGCAAACTATGTATCTCTGTGTTTTTATTAACAAAAAAACATGGGTTTTACAGGAAGGAGGCTGATAGCAAATTCGAATATTTCTATGAGGGATTTACTAAAGCCAGGCTGGCTATCTGGCTGGGAAAGGAAAATATTTGCAGAAACATTTACATTTTCCGAGAAAGTATCTCATGTCATGTTTCCTGAGCTGCTGATCCACTACCCAGGAATTCTGTTAGAACTGGTTTTCTTTGGTAAAAGAAAGATCTTTCTTCACATCGCATCTCACCCCTCCCTCATCTATTGAATCTCCTCCATGAAACATCAGAAGTCAGTCCACTTATTCACAGACTTTCCATGTGGCAGGCAGCATGCTAACCACCAATAATGATGTATGAATTGCAGCACTGATGTCTTTTGGGAGAATAGCAAAAAGAGCCTTATGTTTCCACCATGAGAATTTCATCTTCCTGCACAAGGAACTCTCGTCTTTAAGTAACAGTGTGTGAGTCAGCACCACCCCGCCCCAGGATAGAGCTCCTGCATTACTTGAAGGCTGATCCCTGGAGAAACAAGCCTAGTTCCTTTTTCATCCTGCTTCATAGCAGGAAGGAACAGGGATGCCTCTACTAAGGCTTTCTTAGCCCTCACCCCTTGCTGGAAACAGCGTTTGTGGCATGGTTCACTGCTTAACAAATACAAACACTGACATTCAGCTCCATTTTCCCATGACTCTGTGTAAATCAAAATTGGGTCATAAACGCTGCCTCCTATAAAAAGCAATAGGTCAAGAAAACCATTTCATAACTTAATGTGAAGAAGTAGTCAGACCCACGTTACCATGGCATTTATGAGAAAGGGAGACAGAAAGAAAACAGCATAAAAAGTGTAAGGCAAGATTCTTTTTCAAACTGAAGAGATTCTTGTGCCAATATGTTTTTATAGGAAAATATCTGGTATTCAGATATATTTTTGCCCGACAGAAGGAAGCATTGTCACTTCTCTATGTGAATACTCCCCAGAGAGAGGATGTATCTACTTAAGGGTAATCGTAATTTGTAGGGGCAAAGTTCTTACCCTCCAAAAGTTTATCTGGGTGAAATCAGGTTGAAACAAATATCTGAGCGAGCCTTGAAGAGTAAAGTCTATAGGAAAATACCTTTATTTGTAGCTTGCTGAAGCAAAGGCGTACCATGTGATTTGACTAGGTCAAGCTTTGCAAATTGATTAAATGCTTCCAGGGGCCATAAATGAATAATGCAAAGAGGGAAGGGACTTGTAGAGACACTGGCCTAAAAGGCAGAATGTGTGCCCAAATTCAACTTCATATACCTACATGGATGGTAGATGCTTCACCTGAGGCACTAGTTTAGAATTATTTGAGTACATGATTTTCTGCAGAGGAGGATAAATGGGTTTAAATTTGCCGTCTTTTCTGAACAAGCTGAAAAGTAACCTACTTTTTTTACAGCATACCTTCCTGAGTGGATCTCCATAAGCTCTGGTACCTCTAAAATCCTGGGCTCCCGTGAACTTTTTGCACCAATTTGCTTTCCACCACAGAGAGAAGGCTTTCTCCTGGCATTGCCCCTGCCATCCTACAAGTGTTACAAATACCCAGATCTTAAGTACCACTGGGTACCAATATTCCTCAGCTCAGTCTATAAAGGCTGAGCTCACTGTGCTCACTGCAGTCTCATCTCAGGGGGCTGTTTAGATGCATTCTCTGCTGTAGGTAAGACTCCTGGGGCCCCAGCTGGCACATGAACATGTGACTAGTCTCAGGACGCACAGACAAGAAGGTATCTATGGATCTGAGTGAAGAGTTTTCTTTCAGTCCTCATTCTAGACTTTAGGCTACATTTTGGTCCTCATTACAGCCTCCTTAAAACTCTGCTCTGTTGGGTTTCTTTTGTTTTCTAGATATCTTCGTACTTCTTGGTCCTTCTGTGAATCCCTCATGAGATGTTTCTCCGTTAACTACCTCTTGCACCTTATGGTTCCTTAGGGTTCTGTCCTCAGGCCATCGCTATTATAAAGACCCTCCCCACATGAAAGGAGGGAAGGAAATGATGTGTCTGTATAAGGGGAAATCATTAGTTTCCAGGAAGACAGAGAGAGGGCTAACGAGAATCAAAGCTTATAATAGGAAATCTTCCAAATGGTATGAGAAGGAAAGGCATGAGCTTCCTAGACGTAGCACAGCAACTAGGAACATGAAGGCTGTGCATTCCAACATCATTATAAAGTTACAATTATAACATCATGGATTGAGTTCCACTTTACATGCATTTACATGCATTATTACATCATGTAATTGCCAATTCAACTCTACCAGATATTATTCCTGCTTCAACTCAACAGAAAAACCTGAGACTCTTAAGAGGTTAAGAAATTTTACTAAGCCCCTTGGATGCAGAGGTTGAGAGGGATTCATATCATGGCCTGACTACATCCAAAGTTGGTTCTCCACATTATACTATGACAATATACCTCTGATGGTAAGAATTAATCTTTCTGCCTTAGCAGGTGAAATCTCTGGTGAGTGACATCTCTGAGACTCTAGGGAACTTCATCACTCAGATTTGGGGGAAAAGCATTAATAGTTGTGAAGGGAGACAATTATTTCCTTCTCATACAAACTGCCAACATCCATTGTATCATTGAAAAAGTAAGAGAGTTCCAGAAAAACATCTACTTTTTCTTTGTTGACTATGCCAAAGCCTTTAACAGTATAGATCACAACAAACTGTGGAAAATTCTTCAAGAGATAGGAATACTAGATCACTTTACATGCCTCCTGAGAAATCTGTATGCAGTTCAAGAAGCAACAGTTAGAACTGGATGTAGAACAAAAACTGGTTCTAAACCAGGAAAGGAGTACGTCAAGGCTGTATATTGTCACCCTGCTTATTTAATTTATATGCACAGTACATCATGTGAAATAAATCCCAGGCTGGATGAAGCACAAGCTGGACTAAAGATTGCCAGGAGAAATATCAATAACCTCAGATATGTAGATGACACCACCCTTATGGCAGAAAGCAAAGAACTTATGAGCCTCTTGATGAAAGTGAAAGAGGAGAGTGGAAAAAGTTGGCTTAAAACTCAACATTCAGAAAACTAAGATCATGGCATCCAGTCCCATCACTTCATGGCAAATAGATGAGGAAACAATGGAAACAGTGAGAGACTTTATTTTCTTGGGCTCCAAAATCACTGAAGATGGTGACTGCAGCCAGGAAATGAAAAGACACTTGATCCTTGGAAGAAAAGCTATGACCAACCTAGGCAGCATATTAAAAACCAGAGACATTACTTTGCTGACAAAGGACCATCTAGTCAAAACTATGGTTTTTCCAGTAGTCATGTATGGATGTGAAAGTCGGACTATCAAGAAAGCTGAGTGCTGAAGAATTTATGCTTTTTGGTGTTGGAGAAGACTCTTGAGGGTCCCTTGGACTGCAAGGAGATCCAACCAGTCAGTCCTAAAGGAAATCAATCCTGAATATTTATTGGAAGGACTGATGCTGAAGCTGAAACTCCAATACTTTGGCCACCTTATTCGAAGAACTAACTCATTGGAAAAGACACTGATGCTGCAAAAGATTAAAGGCAGGAGGAGATGGGGACGACAGAGGATGAGATGGTTGGATGGCATCACCGACTCAGTGGACATGAGTTTGAACAAGCTCCAGGAGTTGGTGAAGGACAAGGAAGCCTGGCATGCTGCAGTCCATGGGTCACAAAGAGTCAGACATGACTGAGTGACTGAACTGAACTGATCCTCTTCTATCTATAGTAAAACATGCCTACTCTACCCCAGTGAAGGGAGTTGATAATAGTGTTAGTCAAAATATAGAAATTTCACTGGACCAGGTTTTAGAAGTGATCTGGTTAACTCTGCTTTATAATTTGACAAATTCTGACTACTTTTTTCTTTTGTACTCCTGTTCCCATGTGATAAATGTATCTGAGAATGGTCTACTATTAAGATACAGGCAAAAGTTACAGAAACTTGACCCTAAGCAAGCAACATCAGCTGGCCCAAGAGAGAACTTTGTCTAGGCTTGGGTATTGTTTCTCACACATATAGATTTTTGGTGGGAAACCTCCAAGCGAGATGGGAGGTGATAAAATTTCCAAGGAATGCCTAAGAATGCTAATGCTGTGTTAACTTTTATTTTTAAATGGTGGCATGAGTTTATATATATCAAAAGAAAGAAAGCTAGCCAAAGCTGACAGTGAAGAGCAATTCTAAGCTGTTTCATTATGGATTTTCATAATATAAACCTGATGCTTAGATCAGGAATAAGCAAGCTGTTTAAGAGCACCTCCCGACACTTCGGTGTAACCACAGTGCTGCTTCTTTCCATGAGCACTTTCCCCTGTGGTGCCTCTCTTCATAGGAAACCGCTCCTTGCTTCCCCTCTTAACGGGGAAGGAAGAAAGAAACTTGGCAGGTAGTGGTGGTTTTTACTGTCTTCCTCCAGCTGCCCCAGAGCCAGCAAGGGCCTGCTGAGTTTCCTACACAATCACCAATTAGTATTACCCAGCCCTGAGGCAGACTGAGAGGCAGAGGAGCCTGGGGAAGGATGTACAATGTTTCTGCTGCAGCAGCCAGGAGCTGTGTTTACCTGGGGGAGAGACTCACCGAAGGAACAAGTTTAGGGCAAGGGTGCATCTAGCCTGGGACAAGGACAGCACAGATTGCCATGCGCAGTGGGCCGTCTACAGCCAGAGTTCCAGCACTGCACTGATAGGTCCGGACTGTCAGCACAAAAGAACAGCTCTTTTGAAAATTATAACATGTACAACACCAAGAAAAAGGCTTCTTGGAAACAGAATTATGTAAGAACTCTTGTTACCTGGTTTTAGCTGCTTTAGCACTATAGTTTTGATAGCTAGGTAGGAGTCATAATTTCCAGATATCTACATGTAACCCAGGGCTTCCCAGCTACCACAGGAGTAAAGAATCTGCCTGCCATTGCAGGAAACACAAGAGACATGGGTTCGATCCCTGGGTTGGGAAGATCCCTGAAGTAGAAAATGGCAATCTACTCCAGCATCCTTACCTGGAAATCCCATGAACAGAGGAGCCTGATGGGCTACAGCCCATATGGGGTTGCAAAGAGTCAGACACAACTGAGCACAGCACCATCACCACTACATGTAACCCACGATGTAAACTGGCAGTTTTAACTAACCAAGAAATAACTAATAGAAAAACTCAATTTTCAGAGTTGATTAAAAATTCTAGCTCCCAAACCTTGGCTGTGTTTTTCATCTAAAACTGATCACAGGATTTTATAATATCTAAGAATATTCAAAATAACACTAGAACTGCCTAAAATCTCATCTAGAAGCCCGGCAAGACTTTCCTCACTGAATACACTGTAGAGAAGCAGAAGAAATTAACACAAACAAACAACTGAGCTTTGACTATCTTCTACAAGTTCTCTTTGGTCTAGGTATTAGCTGTCCTCATAAAACAACATCTGAAAGTGTCCCTTGATTCAGAACTTTATTTGAATGACAAATGATATTGATTCTCTATGTGTTGAAAATTACTTAGGAAAAGGAAATGAGAATTAGATTCAATTTGCTGAATCTCCAAACCAACATATAGATGAGCTGTATGGACTGAATAAAGGATATTCAATGAGATCTGACATCAATCTCCAATTCACCCTCGTAGGGAAGACATGCCTTAATCCACGAGTTGAAAGATGTAAGTTGGCTTCATCCTGGGTCCTCTCCTCCATGTCACAGGTTGACATTATCTAGTAGAAGCACCAGTAATGCCCTGTACTGGAAGCTCGCTTCTTGGTTCTGGTTTCCTATGTCTGGCTTCCCTTATATACTTGACTAAGCCGATTTTAAAACAGTCTTTGTCAAACACTTGTGAAAGAAAAATGCATTTTTTTTTCCATCCAATACTCTGCAAAAGGCAAATTAGGGCTGCTGTTTCTATAGCCCTGGGCAACCTGTACTGAGAAGTGAGTTCATTTAGCTGTAGTCACCTTACCAGTGCACTCTGTCTGTGGGGTCAATATGCTTCTCCACATTATGAGAAGGGAAAGCAAGCTTCAAACACATTTTTGCAGAAATAATCACTTCTTTGTTTCGAATGGAATATTAAAATACATCTCCCACTATGCTAAAATATGGATACCATGATCATTTCTACCCAATAAGTAAGCCCCTGGCAGAAGTTTAACTCAGAAGAATTTCAAGAGACTGTTCATTCAATAGCTCTCTATACAGTATCATTATTTATATTTATTTAAATAACTGTGAAAACTCAAATGGCAAGCAGCTACATACAAAAAAAATGTTATCGTTTCACAGAATATATGATATCAAAGAGTTGCTGGAAGTTCAAAGTTAGGGAATATGGAAAATTTGAAATGTAAACACCTGGGAAATTTTACTTCAGCAGGCCTTTTGAAAATATATTAAAAACTGCCTCTAAATATTAAAACACAGGCTGCTGGTAAGATTGCATTTAATGACATTTGTTAGTGACATGCTGTACATTGCTATCCAGAAAGAATAGGAAAATTCAACTATTTCCCAACTGATTTACTATAACACAAAAAAAGGAGGATAATTTGGTCATTAATCAATAATTAATTTTAAAAATACCACCTGTGCAAATGGAGCCTGAATATCAGAACCTCGTGGTATTTTATATGTACTACTCTGATAAGACTCTCAGTGTCTAAACAAAGTCAATGAGATCAATTAATAACGTCCCCTTTCTACTTCTAATAATTATACTCACTAACTTCTAAAGCCTTCCTCTGCATCAGGCACATGCTAAGTGCTTAAAAATGTTGCTTTATTTAATTTTTCCAAACACCCAAGAAAGTAAGGCTCTCAAATTCGCACAACCAGACAAGGTCAAAAGCCCTAAAGATCTCTCCTTTTCCCCTAAATCCTGGTCAAGTGCAGCCCAGTTCATTCCTAAAATTTAGTAAACCATTACCTCTTGGGAAAAAAAGAGGCATTCATTTATTTTTAAAGAAAGCAATTATGTCTCCAAAGGAAAATTAATTACCCTCTAAGTACCACCATCTGTTTTAATATTTTCAAGCCTAAACTTTGAGGGGAGACACAGTAACATTAAAATGACCCTAATAGTAGAGCCCAAATGACCTTTGTCATTAAGGAAGCAGAACAGAATCATCAAGCACCAAGAAATTTAATATGAAAATGATGTTGTATGAGGGGTCAGGAAGCTGCTTCCAGAGTCGATGACAAGATCTCCCAATACACAGCATAGCTGCATTTGTATCTATGGGAGATCAAAATACCGCAGAGTTGAAAGGCCTACATATGCCAAGATACTACAGAGATGTCCCAATCAGAAAGGAAGTCATAATGACAAAGATTCCAGAAAAGTAATTTGTCAGAGGTTTTCATTTCATAGGAAAAAAGTTTACTTACAAACTTTCATTATACGTTTACTATATGTAGTTATGCTAGTTAGAGGGAGACAACGGTAAACAAGAAAGCAATCCTGTCCCTAAAAAGTGTGCTGAAATATACTAAGAAATAATGTATTTATAGAGGATAAGCACAGTAGAACTTTCTGAAGTGACAGAAATGGTCTATCTTGATAATGGGTATGTGCACTCATGCAAAGGTTTACTCCTCTAGTGGTCTGGCCAAGTAATTAAGAAACTACATGCTATGCATTTTGTGCTATGCTAAGTCACTTCAGTCATGTCCGACTCTTTGCAACCCTATGGACTATAGCCCACCAGGCTTCTCTGTCCTTGGATTTCCCAGGCAAGAATACTGGAGTAGGTTGCCATGGCATTCTCCAGGGGATCTTCCTGACCCATGGATCGAACCTGTGTCTCTTAAGTCTCCTGCATTGGCAGGTGGGTTCTTTATCACGAGTGCCACCTGGGAAGCCCTCTGTGCATTGGCGGCTTGAACAAATGAGTAAATATATTAAAGGAAATGGGAGTCAGGTGTGTCATTGCTGGAGAAGGAAGTTATAAATAAAAGGAGGGAAAGAAGAAGAAAGTACCATTGAAAGTTCCAAAGTTTAAACAATAAGTGGTGTTCAAAAAGTCCTGACCCTCAGGTCAGATTCACCTTCCCTATGTGTTGCTTGAAGCTCACAGCGTTGGTATCACAGCATATTTTGTTTGCTTGCTTGCTTTTATTAATTGGCAATGCATTTTAAAGTGGACATTTCATTTGAGCTGAGCAGCAGAGCCTGGGTTTCCATTTGCAAAGGAAAGCATGGTGCTCCCAGCCTGTGTGCTGCACTCAGCATTTGCTCAGCACGGATTCTGTTTGTAGACAGGCCAGGTGTTCTCTACTTGGATCTGTTCTCTACATAACTAAACTCCCTTTTTAATTTGTGTTATTTTCCTGTCTTTAGTAAGTCATTTGGTTGGCAATCCCTAGGAAAAGCTTAAAAATTGCTACATAGTTAAAACTTAGTTACATGAGCAAATTTCTCACAAAATGAGATGATGATGAGAGAATAGTTATCAACCAAGACAAGAGAGGGAGTAAACCAACATAAAATATGTCTTTGGTGTTGCTATTTAGTCACTAAAATGAGTCTGACTCTTTTGCGACCTGATGGACTGTAGCCCACCACACACCTCTGTCCGTGGGATTTCTCAGGCAAGAATACTGGAGAGAGTTGCCATTTCTTCCTCCAGTGTATCTTGGCAACCCAGGGATTGAACCCAAGTCTCTAGTGTCTCCTGCATTGGCAGGCAGATTCTTTACCACTGAGTCACCAGGGAAGACAATAAGGTTTTTTATGTGCTACCCATAACAAAGAAGGTTAATACCATAGGAAAAGAATTTTTGTCACTCAACTAATTCTAATTTCCTAAGTGAAAAAGATTTATAATACAGTCACATTGCTTCTTCTGCTCTTTAAGGATCAATAGGGATAGAGTCTGTGACATCTCACTTAAAATTCCCGAGAGAAGGGCCACTTGCTCACTGAGAGAGCTATCTTTTTTTAAAGTTCCCACTTCTCTGCGTTCAAACCAGAAAGTCCCTTTCCATACTCACCTTGGAATAAATGTGCTGTTAAGAGATAGAAGAAAGGATGATTTTAAACCACAAGGGTTCTAAGAAGGAAGAATCCTAATAAAGAAAAATGAAATGGCAGGACAGTCTTTGTGTTTCTAAATGAATCATGTCTTTTTCTTTTGCCTGAATAACTAGATGGGTTTCAGATATGCAAAGGAGATTTGGGGAAGGGAGACTGAAGAGGGTTGTGCTATATAATTGACTGAGAATTCTGAATTCCCAGAGGCAATTCAGAAGAAGAAGAATAGAAGTGGGCCCCTCATTAGGCAGTGTGGCCAGTGATAATGACTTGCAGTGAATTAAGAGCAAGGATGACTAACTTCTGGGCTTCCCTGGTGGCTCAGATGGTAAAGAATCTGCCTGCAATGCAGGAGATCCAAGCTTGATCCCTGGGTAGGGAAGACCCCTGGAGAAGGGAGTGCCCACCCACTTCAGTATTCTTGCCTAGAGAATTCCATAGACAGATGAGCCTGGCCGGCTACAGTCCACAGGGTTGCAAAGAGTCAGACATGACTGAGTGACTAATAACGACTGACTAACTTCCAATAATATACTTTCAATAACTTCGTTCTACTGTGTACAAATATCTGGTATCTGCGGGTGCCTCGATAAGGTACCAAGAAGGGGCTCTGTATCAATTAGGGTTAGTGGCAACAATGACAGATCAGAGATAAAGGAACAAGTATAAGACAAGAGCTAATGACAAGAAGGCAATAGAGGCAAGACACTGCAGTCAGGTGACCATCAAAGCATAAGCCTTTTGGGAACTGACAGAAGTCTTTGGAAAAGCAAAAGACTCTACAAGAGGAAGAATGAGGAGATGAGCTAGTCTTGCCTAAATCCTTAGGGGCAAAGTGAAACTAGTTCACATCTTGGTTACAAATTTATTACTTACTCTGCAACTGGTAGAACAAATGACTTATGAGCCTTATCAAGACTTGAGATTTCCTTCAATTCTAAGCATCTGCTTTCAAACATCTCTATGTATCCTTCTATTTTTAAGCCTGAGTAGTTTGAAATCAAGCACAATTGTAAATCTCTAATGACCTACCACATTTTATATTATCATTCAGCCGATCCAATCACTTCAATATGAACCCAGCACTAAGCCTCAAGAGGCTCATATTAATGCAATTAAGTAGTTAATTTTTCTAGGATGTGCACAGCTGTTGCCATTAATAATCTAATAGCCTTCATACTGCAGTGCTTGGGAAAAATCAAAGCAGCAATATCTAAAAAAATGTCAAGGAACTAAAAACTGAAAGCACAGAGAAAAATGCCACCAGCTGTAGACAGTAAAATCTATTCTACCTGACTAGTTACATGTCAAAGAATCAATGCCTGTCCTGAGAGATGAACATGAACTAGTGCGTGAAGAGCTGCATGCTCAAGATTATTAAGATCGCTAAGTGATAATTCACAAAACACTGAACCCAGAGTTACAGTCTTGCTTTCCTCCCAACATTCAGTTCAGGGGAAAGGACTTTGTCCTTGACTTCCAAGTTCAAATCTCTACTTCCTCCCTCTGTACTTGCATCCAGCAGCATTTCACTTTCCTAACGTGTACATCTGTTCAATAATTATTTACAGAATGTCTACCATAAAACAGGTACTATGTTAAGATACAATAGTAATGCAATCACAGAACATTATCCCTGGCTTCAAGGAGCTTACAGACTAGCGGTAAATAGTCAATTAATAGTTCAGAGTGCTCTGATAGTGACAAGGGAATAAAAGTCATTTCAGAAAGAGGGATTGATATAGAGCATCTATCTGCATTTTATTGTCATTCTTGTACTGAACCGTATGACCCATATTAACAAAGGTGATAGCAGGGGACAAAGCTAGAGAGGAAACCATGAACTTTATCACTGAGGGTTCTGAATATGAAGCCAAGAAGAGACTGCTTTAGAGTAAGAATTCACTGGAAGATGGCAGAGTATAGAAGGGACAAAACCAGTTACAAGGTGATCAAATAAAAGAATTACAAAGGGAACTAATGTAGTAGAATGGCAATGGAAATAAATGGACAGATACATAGCAAGATTTGACTGATTGGATGGAAGGGCAAGACATTATAGGAAAAATAAAAGATAATAAGCAGCTTAGTTGTTTGAATAAGTAAAGATGCCATTTACTGAGCTATGGAAGGAGGACCAGACTCAGAAGTAAGGGTGCAGTGGGAGATGAGGAGAGAATTAGAGGTACATGACATTGAACTAGAAATGTCCTATAAGCAGCAGGATGTCTTATTCACTAGGGCCATTTTCATAAAAGGTGGCAGATGTCGATCAAGCTTTAACCAAGAGCGAACCTCACTGTAAATGTACTGGGATGGGATGTAACTGTACCTCAGCAAATAGATGATCAGAGACCTAGTACCTCAGGACACTGGACATTTCTCTCATTTATTTACTTAACTTTTAAAAAACTATTTAGTATTGAGATATAACTTGTATAAGAATAAATTTCATAATATCTGACTTACAGACTGTCCATCTCTACATATACAGTCTATATGAGAGTATACAAGGTTGCCTGCAAATCCCAGACTTTGAACCCTACAATTAGAGGATGTCTAAACTATTTAATAAGTTGGGCCAACCGATAATATAGGGCCCTATGTGACACTAGATGCTTTCGAGACAACCACCACCCTAACTTCAGCCCCGGATCTCAAAGAGAGGCTGTCCTGACTCCCAGTCTCAAATCCAAACATCTCAGGGCATAAATTTATGGTCCAAGCTTGAGTGAAACACTCATCCCTGGAAATATTGGCTGTGGAACCTGGAAAGGTCACACAGCAATACAACTTCAACATACAGTTAGAAAGGGAGAGTCATTCCTAAAAACTGGATCCTCTGCAGAAAACCCCTTAGATGCTTACTACAGACATCTAAGTCTGTGCTAAGGAGAAAGGTCTGCTTTTGGAGCCATCAGCATATGGATGGAAATGATACCATGAGAGAAGACAGAGATCATTCAGAGAATATGTGTATAGAAGGACTAGAAGGCCAAAAGAGGTTTAATGGGGAGAGAAAAGGGTGACTTGATGGAGACTGAAAAAGAATAACTAAAGGGGTAGGAGGTAGACCAGAAGAATAAAAGCACTTTCATTAAAGAATATGTTGTTAAGCCAGTGGACGAAAGGGATTCAAGATGGTGAAGCTCTGTGTAAAATGTTGCAGAGAAGTCAAACGTCTGGGAATGAGCAAGAAGAGATCTTTGCAAGCTAAAACAAGAGCAGTTTCAATAGCATTGTGGGGACATGAGCAAGATTGTTGAGGGTGGAGGTGTGAGTGGAAAGTGAGAAAGTGATGACAGCATGTTACTGTCGTACCTCAGAGGCAACTGGAAGCTCCTAATGTACATAACAGCATTTTTGTGTATGTAGATATATGACTAGTGAAATTTGTCACAGCTCTGTGATTGCTTTTATTTACAGTCTTTGACACCTTGAATCATGAATTCTGGTTCTATACCATGTTTTATGCAAATGAGAACTTCTTGGGCTTATGTTCATCATGAATATAGATTTTTTTTTCCCCATCAAAGCAATATAAACTATGGAAAAAGTATATAAGCACCATGTGTAGTAAAATCATAAAATGTCCATTAAAATAATCATACCTTATATTACTACAGTATATTACAATTCTCTATGCATTTTGACTGTTATACCTCATTTTATAAACTGTTTCTAAGTGGTCAAGAGCTCTTCCTTCTAAGCAACCTAAATTAAGCCAAATACCATGAGGCATTCCTCCAATAATCAGCCCACTGACAAGATAAGATGCCTAAACACACAACAGTTATTGAGGGCTAGAATTTGATACAAACCACTTATTGAAATGGAGGATGACATTTTCTCAGGTAACAAACTTCTGTTTCTATGTAACAAGTCAAACAGACCAAAATAATCCTCTGGGGTTTTTAAAATTCAGAATTTAACTCCTCAAAATTGTTTATGGCCTGATAACTTTAAACTTCATAACCCCTTTTCATTTTCTCAAGACTGCAGGATCCAATTTCTCCAACAATTTTCAGCTAAAATGATACACATATGGAATAAGCAGAGACCAAGTTGAAAAATTAAATACTCCCCAGTGCATCAAGCAGAGTCCAGTTTACCCAAATCCAGAATATCCAAAACTCCTAATGTAAGCCTGAAAACATTCTGAGACTGGAAGGTGAGAAGTTATGAATAACTGGAAAAATGCTTTCTCAAAAGTCACAGGAAATCCTATCAACTCAGTACAATTCATTTATCTATTTACTCCATGCCTAATAAGCAAATGCTCAGAGGCTCAATTCTCTACTGCTTCAAAGATGATGGTATCCACAGTAAGAGAAACTTCTGCCTAAAGGAAGTTCTTTCAGTAGCAACTAACTTTTCTGGACCACTAAGTTGTGTTGTTGTTAACCCTAATGTAATAGGTTAGATACTTTTTGCATGCATGTCTGGTCAGTCGTGTTCAGCTCTTTGCAACCCCGTAGACTGTAGCCCACCAGGCTCTTCTATCCATGGAATTTTCTAGGCAAGAATATTGGAGTGGGTTGCCATTTCTTACTCCATTAGATCTTCCCAACCCAGGAATCAAACCTGTATCTTTTGTGTCTCCTGCATTGGCAGTATTCTTTGCCACTGGGTCACTTGGTACTTGACAATAAAAATAGCATTGTCTTATATACAGTCTCAAGAAATATCAGTATTTCTTGAGAGAGAAATATCTCATGCAAATGAGATAAATATGAGAGAAATATCTCATGCAAATGAGATAAATATGAGAGAAATATCTCATGAGAAGTTCTCATTATGCCTCTGGGACACAGTCTGGAGAACAGAGGAATACTGGACATCTCCAGAGATTGAACGTATGTATACCATTCAGAAAAAAATCAAAATAATTCTGTTAACTTCAATACATCATGTGGCCTTGACTCAGAGTTGGACTAACTCCAAAGCCGCTAGTGCTCAGCAGCCTTTGTGGTACACTATCTTTTTTGCTGTTGTTCCTCAAAGCAATTAACTTTCAGTAGCAACTAACTTTTCTGGACCACTAAGTTGTGTTGTTGGGAGAAATATCAATCACCTCAGATATGCAGATGACACCACCCTTATGGCAGAAAGTGAAGAGGAACTGAAAAGCCTCTTGATGAAAGTGAAAGTGGAGAGTGAAAAAGTTGGCTTAAAGCTCAACATTCAGAAAACGAAGATCATGGCATCCGGTCCCACCACTTCATGGGAAATAGATGGGAAAACAGTGGAAACAGTGTCAGACTTTATTTTTCTGGGCTCCAAAATCACTGCAGATGGTGACTGCAGCCATGAAATTAAAAGATGCTTACTCCTTGGAAGGAAAGTTATGACCAACCTAGATAGCATATTCAAAAGCAGAGACATTACTTTGCCAACAAAGGTTCGTCAAGTCAATGCTATGGTTTTTCCTGTGGTCATGTATGGATGTGAGAGTTGGACTGTGAAGAAGGCTGAGCACCGAAGAATTGATGCTTTTGAACTGTGGTGTTGGAGAAGACTCTTGAGAATCCCTTGGACTGCAAGGAGATCCAACCAGTCCATTCTGAAGGAGATCACCCCTGGGATTTCTTTGGAAGGAATGATGCTAAAGCTGAAACTCCAGTACTTTGGCCACCTCATGCAAAGAGTTGACTCATTGGAAAAGACTCTGATGATGGGAGGGATTGGGGGCAGGAGGAGAAGGGGACGACAGAGGATGAGATGGCTGGATGGCATCACTGACTCGATGGATGTGAGTCTCAGTGAACTCCGAGAGTTGGTGATGGACAGGGAGGCCTGGCGTGCTGCGATTCATGGGGTCACAAAGAGTCGGACACGACTGAGCGACTGATCTGATCTGATGTGATATACAGTCTCGTATTAAGTAATAGCTGATTTAAATCCAGATTATTAATTAGTCTGAGATCAATTTGTTTGAGGTATTAGATCTTAGACAGAATTACAGTCTCAACCAAGTCAAGTCCCTTGAAGCAGATGTGATTTAAAGTGCATCACTGTGTGTGTGTGTGTGTTAGTTGCTCAGTCATGTCTGACTCATTGTGATCAGATGAACTATAAGCCACCAGGTCCTCTGTCCATGGAATTCTCCAAGCAAGCATACTGGAGTGGGTAGCCTCTCCCTTTTCCAGGAGATCTTCCCAACTCAGGGATCAAGCCCAGTTCTTCTGCATTGCAGGCAGATTCTTTACTGCTTGAGCCACCAGGGAAGCCCAGAGCATCACTGAGGTAACAGGAAAATATTTCTAATCATCAGGTGCAGAGGTTTAAGCATATACTCAACAGGTAGAATTAGGCCTTGGGCATAATAAAACATTGCAGAATTAAATATTATTCCACTTTGAGGAACATCATGTGGCCTTGACTCAAAGTTGGACTAACTTCAAAGCTGCTGAGCACTAGCGGCTTTGGAGTTAGTCCAACTTTGAGTCAAGGCCACATGATGTATTGAAGTTAACAGAATTATTTTTATTTTTTTCTGAATGGTATACATACGTTCAATCTCTGGAGATGTCCAGTATTCCTCTGTTCTCCAGACTGTGTCCCAGAGGCATAAACAATTCAGATAAATTACTTCATTGATGTTCAAGATAACAACCACTGTAGATTTATCTTAGCAGAGATGATAATTACATCTCAATTTATGTTAAGGCTAGTGTCCCTAAGAACCTGTATGGTTTGCATCATAGGTTTTCCGTCTTTGCAGTTCTTTGGCATTGCTAATATTTTGAATGCTTAACACTTGACACATATCCACAAGGTTCTGAGCAGTGCTGAAAAAATATAGTCAATCCTGAAGGGAAGAAATAGTGACATAAGTACAAGGTGAGTTGAGTTTTTCCTAGTGAACACACAGAGGTTTATGTATTGGCATAAGCCCTAAATCCCTACATTAAGGCGGGGGCAGGGGGTGGCGGATGGGCTATGGTGTGACCTTGTAGCTGGGGCTAGAATGAGAGGAAAAGAGAGGAGGAAACAAACGAGGAAAAGTTCTTCCCAAGAGTGGCCTGGAGGAGCTCTGCAAATACATAAATGAGGAGTGTGCACTGGGAGAAGGCAATGGCACCCCACTCCAGTACTCTTGCCTGGAAAATCCCATGGACGGAGGAGCCTGGTGGGCTGCAGTCCATGGGGTCGTGAAGAGTCGGACACGACTGAAGTGACTTAGCAGCAGCAGCAGTACACTGAGTTAACTGTCAGGAGGATTCACAGAAGACCTGCATTTGCTCCAGCTGAACCAGGTCAGCAAAGACACGGAGGTAGGGAAACTTCAGAGAAGAGCAAGAACTCTACATGGGTTGCTGTGGAAGGTGATAAAGTATCTTCTCAGTGGATTATAAGCAAATCACTACCAGATTTCAAAGATTCTAGAATGACTGTGATTCATAAGCAATGGGGAGCCAATGAGTACTTTTAAGCAGAGGATCATAGCTTAGTTCTACCAAGGGAGTTATGGATGGTAAAAGATCGTGGAAGGAGCAGATTTGAAGGTCAAAAGAAGTTTACTTTAGGATATGCTAAATTACAGATGGTTTTTAAGGGCTATTTGACATCCTTATGCCTTTATGAAAAATATTCTGAATTAAGAGCTTCTAAGACCTTCAGCCATTAGCTTCTACCTGGGGAAAATGTAATCTCTGGTTCTGATCTACTTGAAGCTTAGTTTTTCAGTCTGCTCAAGCAAAAATCAACTCAACTGAAAGAGGAAAAATATGATAAAGTGGCTACTTGGCTGAACTGACCAATCAATTAATTCTAAACAGTCAACCAAGCAGTACCATTCAATCTAGAGACATATCTCTTCAAGACTGTAAAGGAAGAAGAGTCAAGACCTGGTCCTCCAAGGTTACTCTTCTAAAGGATGAAATAATGCTTTTATCAAACAATTAGATCTCTCAGCAAAATCAATTACTGATGGTATCCCAGATTCCTGGGAGAATCACATCATAAAAGGCAGTTCTTTGTAAGTTGTCAAGGGCAAGGACAGAGCAGTTTAAAATCTTTTGATAACCATAGTGGTCATTAATGCATGCTTTACAAAATGAAATTCTTTGGTCTTTATATTTTCTGAGGAAATGAAAATTTATAGCGAAGAGATTATCTATTTTTTAGGATGAATACATTCATTTAATGATTCATAAGAGATTCCAGTATTGTTTTTCAAAAGATATGGTAGCATGAGTGATTCTTCAGTCTTATATTTCCTTTCTCATATAAGTAAAAAGGTTTTGAAAGAACACATTTCCAAATACAAAATTCTGATTGTCAGGTTGAGGAGACGGTTTCCTGTGATTTTAGAAACACTGAGCACTTGTGGGATACATGAAACTCCAAATTCCTTCATTGTAAGAAAACATTTCTTTCCTGTAAATATAAAGCCAGTTTCTGATACAACCTTATGATCTTCCTTATTTTTTGTACAAACCTGAACTTTTAGGTATAGGAGATTATCTTCCATTTTCTTTTGTCTTGATAACTGAAAGGGGAAAGCATGCTTTAATTGAATAAGTGATTCCCAGTAGGAAGAAATGCCTTGTTCTGCTGAAACTTGCTGTGGATTTGGTGTCAGATCCTACAGCTGCAAAAAGAAATTGCTCCCCTAATTAATAATTTCCATCTCAAAACTAGAAAATATTGGTAGTTTTTTTAAGTCACATCTAAGCCATTTAAACTAACTTAAAGTTGTTGAAAAATTGATGCTTCAGAAAGAAAATGGAAAGAATTAGGTTTAACAATGTAAGAAGGGTTTCAAATCAAATTGTTTTGTTTTAGCCAACAGAAAACTTTTTTAAAAAGGAATATTAATATCTTTAAGCAATTCTTAGACTCTATTGTTCACCAAGCCTTCCATAGGCTCAACAATACTTATTATGTTATACTCAGCCACTTCATGTATATTTTTATTTAATGCCTATTTCCAAAGGCATTTCTGCTTCTAGGTGGCTCTCAATATTAAATGTCAGAGCCAATTTAATCCAAATGATCTATTCTCTAAAAGTTTATTTCACAGGACCGAATATCTTAGTACTAAAAGAGAAGTAATACAATAAAAGATTGAGCTGTCTTTTTAAGTTACATTATTCAGTTCAGTTCAGTTGAGTCACTCAGTTGTGTCCAACTCTTTGCGACCCCATGAATTGCAGCACGCCAGGCCTCCTGTCCATCACCAACTCTGAGTTCACTCAAACTCATGTCCATTGAGTCGGTGATGCCATCCAGCCATCTCATCCTCTGTTGTCCCCTTTTCCTCCTGCCCCCAATCCCTCCTAGCATCAGAGTCTTTTTCAATGAGTCAGCTCTTCGCATGAGGTGGCCAAAGTACTGGAGTTTCAGCTTTAGCATCAGTTCTTCTAAAGAACACCCAGGACTGATCTCCTTTAGAATGGACTGGTTGGATCTCCTTGCAATCCAAGGGACTCTCAAGAGTCTTCTCCAACACCACAGTTCAAGAGCATCAATTCTTCAGGGCTCAGATTTCTTCACCATCCAACTCTCACATCCATACATGACTACTGGAAAAACCATAGCCTTGACTAAACGGACTTTTGTTGGCAAAGTAATGTCTCTGCTTTTGAATGCGCTATCTAGATTGGTCATAACTTTCCTTCCAACGACTAAGCGTCTTTTAATTTCATGGCTGCAATCACCATCTGCAGTGATTTTGGAGGCCCCAAAAGTAAAGACTGACACGTTTCCACTGTTTCCCCATCTGTTTCCTATGAAGTGATGGGACCAGATGCCATGATCTTAGTGGTCTGAATGTTGAGCTTTAAGCCAACTTAGGATCATTTTATTTTATGTGTGTGTGTGTGTGTGTGAGCTGAGAACATATGTTTTTCTTCCTTTGCCTCTTCATTGTTAATAGTTGTTTTGTCAACCTCTAAAAATATAGGCACAGTTGTCATTGCTTTTGTTTGTCAGCAAAAAAAAACACTGGGAGCTGACTGTGCCTAAGATCAAGAACTCCTTCTTGCCAAACTCAGACTTAAATTGAGGAAAGCAAGGAAAACCATTAGACCATTCAGGTATGACCTAAATCAAATCCCTTATGATTATACAGTGGAAATGAGAAATAGATTTAAGGGCCTAGATCTGATAGATAGAGTGCCTGATGAACTATGGACGGAAGTTCGTGACACTGTACAGGAGAGAGGGACCAAGACCATCCCCATGGAAAAGAAATATAAAAAAGCAAAATGGCTTTCTGGGGAGGCCTTACAAATAGCTGTGAAAAGAAGAGAAGTGAAAAGCAAAGGAGAAAAGGAAAGATATAAGCATCTGAATGCAGAGTTCCAAAGAATAGCAAGGAGAGATAAGAAAGCCGTTCTCAGCGATCAATGCAAAGAAATAGAGGAAAACAACAGAATGGAAAGACTAGAGATCTCTTCAAGAAAATTAGAGATACCAAGGGAACATTTCATGCAAAGATGGGCACAATAAAGGACAGAAATAGTATGGACCTAACAGAAGCAGAAGATATTAAGAAGAGGTGGCAGGAATACACTGAAGAACTGTACAGAAATGATCTTCATGACCCAGATAATCACAATGGTGTGATCACTCACGTAGAGCCAGACATCCTGGAATGTGAAGTCAAGTGGGCCTTAGAAAGCATCACTATGAACAAAGCCAGTGGAGGTGATGGAATTCCAGTTGACCTATTTCAAATTCTGGAAGATGATGTTGTGAAAGTGCTGCACTCAATATGCCAGCAAATTTGGAAAACTCAGCAGTGGCCACAGGACTGGAAAAGGTCTGTTTTCATTCCAATCCCAAAAAGGCAATGCCAAAGAATGCTCAAACTACCACACAATTACACTCATCTCACAAGCTAGTAAAGTAATGCTCAAAATTCTCCAAGCCAGGCTTCAGCAATACCTGAACCGTGAACTTCCTGATGTTCAAGCTGGTTTTAGAAAAGGCAGAGGAACCAGAGATCAAATCGCCACCATCTGCTGGATCATGGAAAAAGCAAGAGAGTTCCAGAAAAACATCTATTTCTGCTTTATTGACTATGCCAAAGCCTTTGACTGTGTGGATCACAATAAACTGTGGAAGATTCTGAAAGAGATGAGAATACCAGACCACCTGACCTGCCTCTTGAGAAACCTATATGCAGGTCTGGAAGCAACAGTTAGAACTGGACATGGAACAACAGACTGGTTCCAAATAGGAAAAAGGAGTACGTCAAGACTGTATATTGTCACACCTGCTTATTTAACTTATATGCAGAATACATGATAAGAAACGCTGGACTGGAAGAAGCACAAGCTGGAATCAAGATTGCCAGGAGAAATGCCAATAACCTCAGATCTGCAGATGACACCACCCTTATGGCAGAAAGTGAAGAGGAACTAAAAAGCCTCTTGATGAAAGTGAAAGAGGAGAGTGAAAAAGTTGGCTTAAGGCTCAACATTCAGAAAACGAAGATCATGGCATCTGGTCCCATCACTTCATGGGAAATAGATGGGGAAACAGTGGAAACAGTGTCAGACTTTATTTTGGGGGGCTCCAAAATCACTGCAGATGGTGATTGCAGCCATGAAATTAAAAGACGCTTACTGCTTAGAAGGAAAGTCATGACCAACCTAGATAACATATTCAAAAGCAGAGACATTACTTTACCAACAAAGGTCCATTTAGTCAAGGCTATTGTTTTTCCAGTGGTTATGTTGGATGTGAAAGTTGTACTGTGAAGAAAGCTGAGCACCAAAGAATTGATGCTTTTGAACTGTGGTGTTGGAGAAGACTCTTGAGAGTCCCTTGGACTGCAAGGAGGTCCAAGCAGTCCATTCTAAAGGAGATCCATCCTGGGTGTTCTTTGGAAGGACTGATGCTAAAGCTGAAACTCCAGTACTTTGGCCACCTCATGCAAAGATTTGACTCATTGTAAAAGGCCCTGATGCTGCGAGGGATTGGGGGCAGGCAGAGAAGGGGACGACAGAGGATGAGATGGCTGGTTGGCATCACTGACTCTATGGACATGAGTTTGAGTGAACTCTGAGAGTTGGTGATAGACAGGAGGCCTGGCGTGCTGCAATTCATGGGATTGCAAAGAGTCAGACACTGAGAGACTGAACTGAACTGAAAAGTTAGCATGTATTTCTTTAAGTCTACATTACCATGATATCTAGCTTACAAATCTTTAGGACACAGAGTTACATAAAGCCTTTAAAAATTTATTCTAAAAATTATCAAAACATAGATTAGTGGAATTAATCTTGAATCATCTGAGTCAGGATAGAAAAGTTCCTTGAGAACAGGGTCACTTCTATAGCTTCAGTATTGAATATTCCTTGCCTGCCCCAAAGTTTTATTCAGAGTATCCTTGTTATATGATGGAGTTTTGTCTCTTAATCATCAAATTGTGTGTTGATTTACGAATAATTTCTATGTATGCACCACAAATTGCAGAATTTCAAATCCCAGTGTTTAAGTTTTTAAGATAGTTTCATTTTGAAGGCACACAACAAAATTGTTTTGGGTGAAATGAACTATTAGGAAATTATAACTTAATTTCCACCAATAAAACAATGTATGTTGCATTCCCTTCGCAGAAGAGACCATCAAATAATTACCAATATTTTCCAAATCTGACATCAAAGAGTTATGAAAACTATTCCACACTGTATATTAAAGAAATAAAAAAACCTCTTGTCATCTTTAGCCACTTACATATTCATTCAAGAGTACTACCAGTATTGCATCTCTTGCTTACTTTATTTATTAACTATTTATATTGAACAGAGCAAATAAAATATTTCCATAAAAATATATACTTCATTATTTATGCATATCAATAGAAAATTTCTGAGACAACCATGCACAGTGCCAAAATTTTAAAACCTATTTTTATATTTAGTAAAAAACACTTCAATTTCCTTATCAGTCACATTAACTGACTTCATGCCTTTCATATGATAAAGTATATGAAAAAGTCATATTTAACATCTTAAAACTGATCACATATAGAAAATAGTCACAGTTACAAGGAAAGCCTGGAACAGACTTATCTATTCTATAAAATAAGAGTCTCCTTGGTTGATTAAGTATGTTTTACCAAAAATTACTTTATTGACACTGGAATAATTAAATTTCCAAAAAGTCAACAAAATTGCAGCTAAAACATTTAGCATGAAAAGCCACTAATTACTTATTTTCTTTGTTACAACGTATAGAACAATGCTGGAATACACAGAGCAGTTGTGCTGTAGATATACCCATTGTCTCTGTAACTGAAGTTCCAAGCAGAGCACTGTCACAAGCATATTTATGACATAATCCTCCTGGTCCACACACAGAGAGTACAATGAACCTATCGTATACCTTGTTGTTCTTTTTTGGCATTAACTTTGCTCTTATTTCTCAATTGATAAAGGGGTTGATGGTTTCCTGGCTAGACATGGTAGATGTCTGAATCCTGTAAGACAACTGGAACCAATTTATCACTGGGCAGAAGCATCTTCTACTAATGGAAATGGCAGATGTCCAGCCTACCCTTCCAGGAATGTAAGTAGCTAACTTTTGTCAGTACAAGGTGTTGAGAATGATAGTAGTGTTTAGATGCGTTTGTTTTAACAGCAGCTCCTTCTCTATTGTGAGACTACACTGCAACAATTCTTCTGGAAAAAGGTAATTGTGAAAAGTTTCTGGTTAAAAAGAAAATAAGGATGAGTCTGTCATTGTGAATAATGCAGTGGTGAAAATATGTAAATGGAATCCAAATATAGAGAGGAATTTAGCGAATTTTCAAAATAAGTAGGAAGGATATATAAACACCTTCAGCATATTAGAGTGAAAAAAATAATGGGCTCTGCAGTCCAATTGACCAACATTTGAAATCCCTACCATTTTCTAATTGTATAAACCTGAGCAGGTTATTGAAACCTTCAGTCTTGGGAGAGAGGATTGTTTATTTTGACTTAACAATATAACTGTAAAAGCAAAGCAGACTGTTCTGAAAATTAAATTAAGTAACACATAGCACAGTGCCTGACGAATAATAGATACTCAGTAAGCAAGAGAAGCCCCTTCAACACTACTTCAAATAGACTTACTGTCTGCCTCAACTTAGTGTATTATTCAGTGCTTCCTAGGTTTCATAGGGAGAGAGAGGAAACGCTGATCCCACTTTCCATATAAGAATGGCATACAAATACAGCAGTAGGAAATTCCTTAGCCCCCACAGATCAACTGGCTTAGCTAAGGTTGTGTCCACTGCTGAAAGTCAGATGTGTCTAGTCACGTCCAGTGGACCAGAGGATGGCTCAACCAAGACAAGTTTATACGGGAGATGTTGCTCATTGCTAGGCTATGATGAGTCTGGGGATGAACAAGCATTGACTTGGTAAAGGAGATCTGTCAGGTCAACTTGCCTGGGCACTGGAGAGATTCATGGGTGGTCATTTATTCCACGGAGACAAAGAGGAAGGCATAATGAACTGACCTAATGACAAAATCAGGAATGGGAATGTCGATTCACTGTAGCTATCAGCTAAACCTACCTGTAGACTGGGCCCATGAATATGCCGGGGTTCTATCTGAGGGAGAGAAAAATGTGTAATTAAAAATTGAGAGGGTTTTCTGACATTGTAAAATGGCAATGAACAAGAGCAGTATAGAAATTCTGAAACAGTCTAACAAAGAGGAAAGAGACATTGCCTCCCAATCCATCAAGGACCCTGAACAATTGGATACTTCAAGGCCTGTAATGCATCAAGCACAGTACCTGACCCAACACTGACAATACCCTCTGAAACCCCAGGATCTGGTGGAAAAGCAGCAGACCTGGACAGAAGGACAGTAGTGCCAGGCTGAGGACCTGCCTCCCCCTGGAACTTCTATATTAAAGGTTGGAGCAAGAGATAAGAACATTCTGGCTATCATTTTATTATAATAGCCTCATCTCTAAATCCAGGTTTGTAACATCTAGGAAAATGAGGATTTTATTTTCTAATGTGCTTCAAGTTTGATATTATTATATAGTATTATCCCTTTATTTATTCACTATAATTCTTCTCTTCCAGAAAAGGAACAGAAAAAAAGTGAAATAGTTGAGGGTTTCCATTATAACTTGGGGAGATTTGTTTATATGGATACGTACATTGCTGGGCTTCTTAGGTGGTGCATTGGTAAAAAATCTGCCTGCCAATGCAGGAGACGCAAGAGATGTGGGTTCTATCTCTGGGTCGGGAAGATCCCCTGGAGAAGGAAATGGAAACCCACTCTAGTATTCTTGCCTGGAAAATTTCATGGACAAAGGAGCGTGGTGGGCCATATATAGTCCATGGGGTCACACAAAGTTGGACAAGACTGAGTGACTGAAATTAAAGCCCTTTAAATTAAATCAAAAGCCCTTTAAAAAAAGTTATTAAAGTATAGTTGATTTACAATGTTGTGCCAATCTTTGCTGTACAGAAAAGTGGCTCAGTTATACATATGTAGACATTCTTTTTTAAATATTCTTTTCCATTATGGTTTATTGCAGGATAGTGAATATATTTCCCTGTGCTATTCAGTAGGACCTTATTTGCCTAGCCCTTCATTTAAAGTACCCCAAACACTGTTGTACAATTGTTACTTAACATTATAGAATTTTATTTTTCTAAAAAGCCAGTAAAAGTAAAATAGACTTTTACAGGGGATAAAGTAAAAGTCTATTTTACTCAGCAAAGAATCTGAATTCAAGAAATGCAAAGTGTTTTACTAGTGAGAAGAGCATAACCCACGCTTTTCTCATTGTCATCCAGAAAGCTGTCAACTAAACAGTACAGATTTTCAAAATGAATATTTTTAATCATGAGCTCAAAACTCAGCAATTAGCCCTTTCTGGTGGGATTTTGTTTGTTAATTTTGAGGGTGCAACCCTCAAAGTGAATTTATTAATTTTTAAGCATATTTATGTTTAGAGTGTCACTCATTCACTCTAACAAGTCTTGCACGTGAAGGACACAAGTGCACAAGTACTTCAGGCAGCCTTTGGATTCCTCCTGCTTTATGTTTTATTCAGTCAATCAACTTGACTGCCATTCTGTATTCCTAAAATACGAAGATGTACAGAGATCCCGTAGGCAGCTGAGAAGGGTCCCCACCCCCTTAATCCCCAGGATGTATCAGGAAAGAATTGACTCAAACCAAGAAGCCTCATATCCTTTAAGCCCTTTAAAGTCATAGGGTGACATTTCTCATAGCGTCAGGAGCCTCTGGAACATGCTGAATTAGCAGTACAACTTAATGGGGATTAGGCTAATTTGACAGAGGATGTAGAATACCTTTTCCATATCTCCGCACTGTAGTTTCAATCTGATATCCAGTGGCTAAAGGTGAAGGAAGGAGTGACCTTTACCAGCAGCTTTGAGTCTCCAAGTTGACAGGGCAGAATTGCTCCTCTTCAGATGTCAGAGTAACCACGATGCATGATGTTGATGGGGGTCAAATTGCCCAAGATATATATTTTCATTCACCTCCTTAGAGATTGAACCTGACAAAACTGTAATAGCTTATTGAGTTCCAAATGACAATGACATACTGGATATTTTCGAGCACTTTTATTTTTCTTATCCTGACTGGTTAGAAAAGAAAACCATTATCCCACAAAATAATAATCTTGTGATGTTTCAAAATAATTTTTTCACAGCATGTAATTTTATAATACAGTAGTGAGCCTCTTGATGCATTGTATAGACATAGAATATTATAGCCAACAAATGTATAAAATTTATAGTTGCTTTTCCACAAATTTAACTAGATCTCTCTGGAGCTTCTCCTATATAAACAAGCATCATGAAACTGTAAACTTTCTCTGTAAATGACCAGAGAGCAGATAGTTTTAGCTTTGCAGACTCTAAGGTCTCCCTTGTAACTACTTAACTCTGCTCTTGTAGAGCAAAAGCAGCCATGTGTGTGCATGCTAAGTCGTTTCAGTCGTGTCTGACTCTTTGCAACCCTTTGGACTGCAGCCCATCAGGTTCCTCTGTCCACAGGATTCTGCAGGCAAGAATACTGGAGTGGGTTTCCATGCCCTCCTCCAGGGGATCTTCCCTACCCAGGGACTGAACCCAAGTCTCATGTCCCCTGCGTTTGCAGGTGGGTTCTTTACCATTAGCACCACCTGGGAAAGCAGCCATAGACATTATATAAACAAATAAGTGTGACTTTGTTCCAATAAAACTTTATGGATGCTAAAATTTGATTTTATATAACATTTATATATCATGAAACATCTTTTTGATATTTTTCAATCATTTAAAAATGTGAATACCATTCGTAGCTCATAAGCCATGGACCAGCCATGGGGTGGGCCTGGTTTGGTCCGAGGGTAATATCTAGATATTAAGTTTTAAAAAGATGTTCTGAACCTTACTCTGGTTTCAAATTCTCCAAGCTTTAGATAACATTTAATGATACTGACATTTATAAAATGTATCATACTGAGCATTTATAAAATTTGTTAACCTACTGACACCTAGGGCCTTGAAAAATACTAGGTATGTCTCAAATTTAATGTACATATGAGTCACCTGGAGATCTTCTTAAAATGCATATTTTGATCCAGTAAGTCTGAGGTGGAACAACTCAGATCCTACTTTTCTAAAAAATGATGCCCATGCTTTTGGTCTATGATCCACTCTTTGAATGGCACTGCTTAGAAGATATACAATTAAAATTCAACCAAATTGTTGAAGGTAAGGCAATTAAATCAAATAATAAGCATTTACTGAGGATCTACTACATGTCTGCTTCTATACTTGATACCAAGGAAGATTCAGAAAAATACAGAGAATATAACCTTTTCCCACAGGGAGCTTACAATCAATATAGTGTAGTGTGGTACATTAGTTGCATCTGACTCTTTGTGACCCCATGGACTATATTCCGCCAGACTCCTCTGTCCATGGAATTCTCCAGGTGAGAATACCAGAGTGGGTTGCCATCCCCTTCTCCAGCGGATCTTCCCAAATCAGGTATCAAACCCGGGTCTTCTGCACTACAGGCAGATGCTTTATCATCTGAGCCACCAGGGAAGCCCACAACCAAGATTAACATACATGAAACAAACACAAAGAAAAAGAGCTAAATTAAAGAGACTTTAAGTGACAAGGCAGTTCAGAAAAAAACAGAATGACATATGAAATCCAACAGAGCACAAGTAAATAGATGAGCCTTGACCCGAACCGCAAAGAACAAACAGTGAAAAAGGAAGGGAAAGCTTAGGACACCACCACCAAAGTTGTGAAAGCAGATATGCTGGGGCTAGCATGTCTGGCAAAATAGATGTGGGAAGCCATCTGGTTGGAACAGGTAACATCTGAAGTTATTACTTAGGTTTTTTTGTTTCTTTTAGGTGACTTGGGGAACTGTTAGTGAAAATGAGGGGAGGTTTGCCAAACCAAAATATCTCTTGGTGTCAACTCCATACCTTGTAGAAAATCTCCTAAAGGTTTGGCGTCTTTCAGAGAATTTTCCTTTAGGAACACAGTTAGTTATCCTTTGAAGTTATGGCTTTAGCTGTTTACTGTGGGAAATGACATACTTTGAGTTTTCAGTGCTAAGTATATTTATCAGGGCTGCCTTTCATAATAAGGGATTTAAGTATTACTCTCTGTCACTTAAGCAAATTTTTGCCTGAAATCCCACTTTTAGAAGCTGTTTATATTTAGATTAAGACCACATTTCTCAAACTTGTTCTGCCCAGCAGTATGCAGACAGCATGGAAACTCGTGGGGGGAAAATAGTGCATCTTACAGAGGGCCAAGTTCATTGATTTAGTGAAGATTAAATTTAAACAACTTAACCATAAAAAATATTATTTTTGTAGTAAACAATGGACATACTATGAAATAGACTACAAAATCCATGATTTCTTTCTATATGATAAATCAAATTGTTTCAAAGAAATATGGAGCTTGAGCCTAGAACTTTGGGCTCCACTTTAAGAGGCTATAGGGGTATAAGTTCACTTTCCTAAATCTTAAGCAGTTCTTGGTTAAAAAAAAAAATTTTTTTTTGGAAAAGATTTGAATTAATGTCCACCTCTGAGTACTATACAGCAGTTAAAGATGAGGCACCAGATTTGGCTGAATCTTAAAGAACATCCCAGGAGAAGGCAATGGCACCCCACTCCAGTGTTCTTGCCTGGAGAATCCCAGGGACGGGGGAGCCTGGTGGGCTGCCATCTATGGGGTCGCAGAGAGTCGGACACAACTGAAGTGACTTAGCAGTAGCAGCAGCAGTAAAGAACATCCCATAAGTGAAAAGACATGAAAACAAATGAGAACTAGTAGATAGTATACTGTTTACATGAATTATTAATAAAATACTTGCAAATAAAGTAAAAACACATATTTGACAAAAATATAAACAGAAAGATATGCATTAAATACATTAGAGTGGTTACTATTGGAGTGTGAGGAATGAAAACAGAAAGCAACCAAACAAATAAGTAAATTAGAGAGAACTTGCATGTATAATAAATTGAATATTATAGTTAAATCAAACCTCTGCACTTAAGGCTCAGAACAATTAATGGGTTAAGGCATCATCAACCATAAAGCATTTCTTTTTACTTGAAAATGGCTTTGGATATCTGATATTAAATCTTTAACATCTAGGCAAGAATTAATTATCAGAGCAAGATAATAACAAGGAAAAATAGAGATAAGAGGAAAAGAGAGAGAAGAAAAAACAATAATTTAAATGTATTTCATGCTTGATATTTCCCTAGCATTTGGGCAAAGCCTTTTACATGCATGAGCTGAGGTAAATACTACTATTATCCCCAGTAGACAGATGAGGAAACTGAGGCTTGGAGAGGTCTAGAAAGATGCTTGGTGATATCACCCAGTTTGTAAGAGGCAGGTAGATTTCAGACTTTGATCTATCTCACCTTTGATAGGTGGAGTCAGACTCCTAACCATTACTACACACTTCTTAGCATGAAAAATCTAAGGGTAGCCTGAGGTCAGGATTCAGTTGGGTATAGATACTGACTTAGTATGGGGAAGAAGAGATAAGAAAGCCTTCCTCAGTGATCAATCCAAAGAAATAGAGGAAAACAACAGAATGGGAAAGACTAGAGATCTCTTCAAGAAAATTAGAGATACCAAGGGGACATTTCATGCAAAGATGGGCTCAATAAAGGACAGAAATGGTATGGACCTAACAGAAGCAGAAGACATTAAGAAGAGGTGGCAAGAATACACAGAAGAACTGTACAAAAAAGATCTTCATGACCCAGATACTCACGAAGGTGTGATCACTCACCTAGAGCCAGACATCCTGGAATGTGAAGTCAAGTGGGCCTTAGAAAGCATCACTACGAACAAAGCTAGTGGAGGTGATGGAGTTCCAGTTGAGCTATTTCAAATCCTGAAAGATGATGCTGTGAAAGTGCTGCACTCAATATGCCAGCAAATTTGGAAAACTCAGCAGTGGCCACAGGACTGGAAAAGGTCAGTTTTCATTCCAATCCCAAAGAAAGTTTACAATTATTTTTCAGATTCACCTACTATTTATCTGCAGCAATTTATAAACAACTAACATCATTATTTTCCCTTCTGCCATTTAGTTGAGAAAATAGATTGTTATTTTGTTGTTCGTAAAGCAACGTTTTTAGAGATAGTTCTTGCATCTAACACTGGAAGTGCCACTTGCCTGACCTATAGTTTTATTGTTTGACCCCTCAAGAAGCCTTGAAAAATAGCTGAGCACGGAAGAATTGATGCTTTTGAACGGTGGTGTTGCAGAAGACCCCTGAGAGTCCCTTGGACAACAAGGACATCAAACTCGTCAATCCCAAAAGAAATCAGTCCTGAATATTCATTGGAAGGACTGATGCTGAAGCTGAAACTCCAATACTTTAGCCACCTGATGCAAAGAACTGACTCACTAGAAAAGACCCTGATGCTAGGAAAGACTGAAGGCGGGAGGAGAAGGAGAGGATAGAGGATGAGATGGTTGGATGGCATCACTGACTCAATGGATATGAGTTTGAGTAAGCTCTGGGAGTTGGTGATGGACAAGGAAGCCTGGCATGCTTAGTCCATGGGGTTGCAAAGAGTCGGACATGACTAAGCGACTGAAGTGAACTGAACTGATCCATACTTTAGTTCTTTACAATTTTTCAAAAAAGGAAAATTGTAATTATATTAAGATATGGTAAGGACCAATAAGCTCACATATGTGTGATGCTTTGACAAAGGGGAGCTCTGTGTAAGTGTTAGTAGTTCTTGCCAAGCACTCCCACAGCTTCTTCCTCTCTGCCTCTATGGCAAGCTCAACCGGAATTCCCGTTCCTTAATCATGATGACAACCATTTCCATAGATCCACCTGAAATACCAAAAAGAGGTCTCTCTTCAGTCTTTTGAGAGAATTAATAGTGTTTTCAATGCTTTTATGTAGCTCTAGTCACAAGGCAAGGGCATGCAATTCAGCAGAATACTTAACTGGTAAGTGAGGCATGAGTTCCATGAAAAAAATTCAGTTTGTGGGTTTCTGCTTTGTTTATCTATGTCAATGATCATATAACTTGGCCCTTACAAAGAATCTCCTGTTGAAATTTCTCCAGCATGCTCATCACAGAATTTTGGTGTGTATGTGGGTTATTTTTTTCCATTTTTGTGTTTTTGTTTTTTACTTTTAACTAACACCATTTGATGTCCAAAATGCCAGGTGTTTTGTTTGGTTTTTTTTTTTACTTCTTTTTAAAAAATACGTTGCCTAGAATAAATGGTATAGAACTACTTAAGATTCAAAAACTGCTAAAAACTTCTGTTTTAGAAAGCCTAACTTTCTAAACTTGGAGACGAATTATCCCCAGTAATCAACAACAACTAAAGAAGTGTAGCAAAATGTTTTTTTTTCAAGTTGTTTAACACAAATTCTATAAAATTACATTTATTGTATTTCTATGCTAGAAAGAAATACAATAAATATTTAGAATTGTTTAATTGATGATAATATTATAATCATGGTGTGTCTGTTATTTACTTAAGGAGAAACTTCTGGATTTCTTAAAGACATGGACATGAATTGAAGGCCTGCATATACTTAAAAAAAATAAATTCTATTTTTTAATAACACTCATGACCAAAAACAATACACTTTATGGACTGAATTGCACAGAATGTTAACATTCAGAATTTCAGAGGGAAATAAAAGGCAAGTAGATTTTTGAATTGACATTTCTGAAGCATGTGTTACTTCTGTCAAATGCGAAGTAAACAGGGCTAATCATAATTAAAGTTTCACATTTGGCTAATCTGAGAACATCATTCTGAAACAACAAATCACTTTAGCTTTCTGTCTCCTTATTCCCCAACATTTTGTACTTCTCAGTATCACAAATCTTCCAAGTTAAACAGAATAGTACGCTATTGACACTGACTGACATTTATGCATTAAACATCTACACACATAAAATAATTCTCCCATTATCTCTTTAGTGATTCAACCTTTCACGTCAATTTGCTTTCCTTAATTGCTTTTTTGTTTAGTTTTCAGGATTTTTCAAAGCTATTCATAGTATGAAGCAATGTTTGAAGATGTTTGTCATCTTAAATAGCTCCTTTTTCACTTGTTTAACACTTAGAAGCAGAAAGAAATTTCAACATATTAACTAAACACTGTAGTCTTAATAGATTTAATTAAAAAGGCTATTGCTTAGGGACTTAACCATTCAGTCATCCATTCATCCATCTATCCATTCAACAAAAATTTTTGAATACTTACTATGATATTATACTAAGATAATAAAACATGATTCCTACCCTTGAAAATTCTAAATCTAGTACAAAAATGTGTGAACAACAATTACAGTGGAATCTGAGAAATGCTGAAAGAGATTTGTACAAATAGCATTTAAGAAATAGGAATGAAAACCCCACCAGTGTTGAGAGGAAGGTTTAATAGGTTTTTAGATGTAGTAACTCAGGTTATGTGTAGTTTTTTTTCCCCCCTAGGACATAAAGATTCTGTGTTTTTCATCCCGTCATTTAATATTCATCTCTGACTTGGAAAATGAGATTCTGGAAGAGAAGATTAAAAAGACAGCTGTAGCACTTCACATAGAACCTTCCCAAGGAGATTATTGAAATTGACCATTACATTACCTTTTTGACAGTCCAAAATTAATTTTAAGATAAAGAAAGTAGCCCCTATCTTTAAGAATGTCAAAGTTTAGCTGGATAGAGATTCTTAGCCAATCATAATTATGAATACAAAAGAAATATAAAAGCACAAGGAAGAAACATGATACTTTTTCAGGATGAAAAGGCAAATGTGAGTTATCTGGTAAAGCCAGGATATAGATCATGAGGAAAATATGAGATGAACCTGGAAAAGCAGAATGGACCCAGATACAGGATCTTGGATGCCAGAGCAGGAGATTTCCACTTTATTCTATAATCATCTAGGAGCAGTCAAATATTTTTAATTACTGGAGTGATGTCATGGTATGCTTTTAAAAGCTAAATTAGGTAGATAGGTAGAAGGTACATTGAGGAATTAAGATCTCAGTGTACAAAAGTATAATAAGGAAGCTCTTGTGATGAGGAACTGAACTAGATCAATGACAGCGAGAATGGAGGAGTGAAACATTTGAAAAACATTCCTAAAGGATTGAGGGTATCTGGTAGGGTATAAAGAGATTGATACATCTTTCAAAATCAGCAATGGAGTAACTCAGACAGATCAGAAGTCTCTGCAGAAGAGCATTCCCAGTTCCCTGTGAAGCAAGACTAATTCTGGGCAAAGCAGGAATGATGGAAATATGGTCTAAAGAAATGGCCAGTACTTCAAAGTCTTGAAGAAGCATAAGAAAAATGATAATATCATCACTTTCCCACATGCTTAGAATGTCCTGGATACTATACTAACTGCCTCATGTACATATCTCATAAAATTCCTTGTAACAGCAAGGAAGAAGCAATGATTCTCCCTCATTTTACAGATAAGGAGACCTATGCACAGATAAATTACATGACCTACTAAAATTCCATGACTTGCACAGAGTAGAGCTAAACTGAAAACCAAGACCTGTCTGAATCTAAAGCAGGGGTTGGCCCATGCCATGACCATTCATGTACATACTGTATGCACGCTTGCACACTACCTCAGCAGAGTTGAATACTTGCAACAAAATCCATATGGCGCACAAAGAATATATTTACCACTAAGCAAATATGTATTGAGTGTCTGCTAAGTTCCAGGCACACGGGTCGGGGGGTGGGGTTTTCAGGCACTATTCCCAGCCACTCAGGCAGGTTGTAAAAGTAACAACAATAGGATGGCTCTTGACTCTGAACATCTGACACATCAATAAATTGCCCATCTTGATACTCCTCATCTTTAATGGTACTGTAGGCAGACCAGGCTGTAAACAGAAGAGAGAACAATGGTTTCACTATCACTGTTTCTGTACTTGATGCAAGATATAAATAGCCTTTCATATTTGCAGGAAATACCACCCAGGTCCTTCACAGATCCTCAAAATGTCAAATACAGCAAAGGCAAAAATTAAACTGCATCAAGTATAAATGAACACTTAAAATTATGCCTGCATATCAATAACCATCCTATAAATATAAGGTTACTAATGAATTCTGTAAGTAAAATAAAATTAACATATTATATTCTGTTTAATAGGATATTAAAATGAGACTTCAATTTCAGTAGAAGTACCAGTACTTAACAAAGCACATGTGAGTAGACTCTGTTAAGTGGAATTTATGAGGAAATATTCAGAGCCTATTTCCCAACTTGGGTGCCCTTTAATCATGAGACCTTCATGCACTCCAAGAAAAGGAGCAAGAGAGGGCAGAGGAGGAAGTGGAGATGAGAGAAAATTCTTTGGAGATGATATGTTGTGAGCCCCATCCTCTTCTCTCATCACAGGAGTTGCCACTAGAAAGGATCTGTGAGGAGAGTCTAAAAATGACTTGAGGGAAAGAGTCCAATTTAAACATTAACCAACCCCAGAGACCACAAAAATAATAACTTAAGTAACAAGTTCAAGTTCAGTACAGAAAATCCCCGCCTTATGTTCTACTGCTATGTAACAAGTTACCTTGAATTTAGTGACTTAACACAACAGTAACTCTATTAAACTCAGAGATTCTGTCAGTTAGGAAGTCAAAGAGGGCACAGCAGGGGACGCTTATTTCTGCTTCATGTTATCTGGACCTCAGCTGGGAAGATTCAAATGACTGGGGGTGTTTCAAACATAACTTCTGCTACACTCTCTTGACCAGGACAGTCACAGACCTACCAAGATTCTAACGTATTACATACGCGCCCAACCTCAGAATGGGAAGAGTAGCAAAGAATTGGTGGCTACATTTTAAAACCAACACACTATTCTTTCCTCTTCTCTCTGTCCATGCACTTAAGTCAGCGGGGGTCTGAATCTTTACCTACTCAGCTGGAAAAAGAGAGAGCAAGATGCCTTCTTTTCCTATTGTAAATGACCTGCTCAGGAGTGTAAAAGGTTTGATTTTAAACAAGCTCAAGGTTTTGATTATTATCAAGGGAAGGACATTCTAATTTCTGACATGAGTGTAACTTAAAGAGGTGGTAAAACTGTCTATTACCCTGGATAGACAAGTAGTCAGGGAGCATCACCAAGTTTTCATCCAGAAATAAAACATAAAGGAGAAGTGAGGGATAAAAAATAGTCATGCTGAGATCATATGCACAGTTAGGCTTTTCATCAAATTGTTTATATATATTATTACTATAGTAATGTGTGTGTGTGTGTGTGTGTGTGTGTGTGTGTGTGTGTGTTAGGGGCCATGGACAACAAGTTGTAGAGGGGGTAGAGTTGAAAATAGTTATGAACTTATGGAGCTTCCCTGGTGGCTCAGTGGTAAAGAATCTGCTTGCCAATGCATTAGACATGGGTTTAATTCCTGGTCCAGGAAGATCCCACATGCCATGGAACAGCTAAGCCCATGTGCTGCAACTACAAAGCCTGTGCACCCTAGAGCTCAGGTTCCAAAACGAAAGAAGTCACCACAACAGGAACCCCATGCACAGAGACTAGAGAGTAGCCCACACAGCAATGAATACCCAGCACAGACAAAAATAAATTGTAAAAAATTAATTAATAAGAAGCTATGAGAATGGTTCAGGTGAAAGATAATGGCAGCTGGATGGTGGCAATGGGCATAGTGAGAAGTAATGACTATGGAAATGTCAAGTAGTCAGAATGTGGATATATGTTGAAAAGAAAGCTAAAGGACATGCTGGTTGATTAGATAAATGGTGTGTTGTTTGTGACATTCTTTCAGAAAAAAAAATTCTATGTGGAATGACCAACAGGTATTACATTTCAGTGGGTAAGATGAGTCTAAGCATGAGCACATGTGAAAATTCTTAGATAGACTAGTTTAGTTAATAACACTCATTATTGAACAATTTTTATAGTAACTTTGCAGGTTAGAGCATCATTCCATAAATCCTTTCCCTTCACCACTGAAATAACTCACTATGCTTCCCAGATGGCACAGTGGTAAAGAATCTGCCTGCCAGTGCAGGAGATTCAAGAGACCTGGGCTCAATCCTGGGTTGGGAAGATCCCCTGGAGGAGGGCATGGCAACTCACTTCAGTATTCTTGCCTGGAGAATCCCATGGACAATCCCATGGCGGGCTATAGTCCATGGGGTCACAAAGAGTCAAACACGACTGAGGCAACTTCATACACATACACATACACACACACACACACACACACACACACACACACACGTCCCTATCATATCAAAATGTTTAAAAACTAAAGCATTTTGAACAGAATTTTTTCTGTAATAGACCATACTTTGAGTAGAATATAAATTGATGTCAGTCCATGGGGTAGCAGAGTTGGACATGACTACATATGCAGGCAGGCATGCTCATTAAGTTGATAACAAATAAATAAATTATAGTCTTTGACAGACAACACAGAGGCAGAGAAGGAATTAGAAAGTTCTGCTTTCTCTCTGCCCTCTTTTGACATTACATTATTTTCCTTGAGTTTGAATCTATCCTTTTCTTGTTTTTAGTTTGCTCCAAACATAGCTTTCGGGACTTTTGTAGCCATTAGCATTTCTCACAAAGTCTTTCTGGACTCTAGCCTTCCTGACCCTGCTCTTTAGAAATGTGCCGCTCTTTTGTGTTTGTCCTTGGCATGTGCCTCTTTTATATATGATCGTTTTATGTCTCAGCTCAAAGAGTTCTCTATACAGACACATTGATCTCTTTCAGTGTTTCCTCAACTTCCTTCCTGAGATCATCTGTGATTGTATAGTCAAAAAACCTTGTTTTAGAACCCTTCATTTCTACCTATTTCTTATATCCTTCTACGGACATCTTCCAGTATTTTCTTCAAGTTTTTGGAAACTTTTTTCTTAAAGTTGTACTTTAGACTTGTTTATTCATTAATGAATTAAGTAAAATATTGTTAACTCTCAATTATATTTCTGTAAGAAGACAACAAGAGTACCTTTATTAATTGCAAAATTTTTTTAGTTTTTTTTATTGAAGTATAGTTGATTTACAATGCTTCAGGTCTACAACAAATAGATTCAGTTATATATATATATATATATATATATATATATATATATATATATAGTTTTTCAGATTATTTTCCTTTATAGGTTATTATAAGATAGTGAATATAGTTCCCTCTGCTATATAGTAAGTCCGTGTTCCAACCAGTCCATTCTGAAGGAGATCAGCCCTGGGATTTCTTTGGAAGGAATGATGCTAAAGCTGAAACTCCAGTACTTTGGCCACCTCATGTGAAGAGTTGACTCATTGGAAAAGACTCTGATGCTGGGAGGGATTAGGGGCAAGAGGAGAAGGGGACGACAGAGGATGAGATGGCTGGATGGCATCACTGACTTGATGGACGTGAGTCTGAGTGAACTCCAGGAGTTGGTAATGGACAGGGAGGCCTGGCGTGCTGCGATTCATGGGGTTGCAAAGAGTCGGACATGACTGAGCGACTGATCTGATCTGATATAGTAGTGTGTCTCTGTTCATTACAGATTCCTAATTTATTCCTCCCCTCTTCCCTTTGAACCAGAAGTTTGTTTGCTATGTCTGAGTCTATTTTGGTTTTTATACAAACGTTTCTTTTATTTTCTATTTTACGTTGTTATGGTTACTAACAGGAGATTGATTTTATCTGCTATAAAGGCCTAAAAATGGATTTTAGTGATAACTGTCAGATTCCAATTTTGCTACTAGTATTGACACAATACATACACACACACACACATACACACACACATATACACACACACACACACCCCACCCACACACACACAGTTTAAAGCAAAGACCTTAGAGAAATAGGACAGATTTTTTTCAAAAGACAGCATTACTAATCAGGATAATATTTAAATGTCTATAATATTTCTTCTCTCAGGTTTTATTTCTATGTAACAAAGTTTGACTTTTTTCTTAATATAAGCCATACTGAAGTGAGTGTTCTGCCACCAACAGACTATTAAAAAGGATGTCTGTGTCTTTAGATTTCAATCTCAACTAACATCAATTTTTACCAAACTGATTCAACACTCAATTTTTAAAGTTTTCTTATGATCAGTTTTCATATCCCAAAACTCCAGGAGATCCTGTGATCAGTATTAATGGTGAAGGGCTCCAAAACTACATTATTACATTATATAGCTCTGTTTCCTTTACCTTCTATTTAAACCACTTAAAACAGCATCATTACTAGGTGATGTGTTGCCAGGTTTTATCATTTATATTTGTGGTTTTTCTCTTCCTTTTAGACTTTGCTTATTTCCTATCCTCTGGAAGAGTCATATGTGTTAATAACCATCTTTTATCCACAAGAAAAAATTTTCTAATTGATCCTATGACTTCAAGAGCTTGAGATGTCAGACCAATAAAGCAACTAAGATATATTAACTTTTCATTCTCCCTTTTTTATTTTCTTGAAAATATAGAAAAGACCGTTATGTTTCTATATTTTACTTAAGCAGAGCTCCAAAAGAGAAGAAAGTCACCTCCAATCTGTCTAATTTTCAAAAACACAGTTTGATATGTTTTACGTAGACATATATGTGTATATACATATATCTAGCTTATTGAAGCTTCACGTTTCTAACATCTAGTACTAACACGTTTTGCCATATTTTCATTTATTTTAAGATACAGTAAAAATAATTTGACAAAGAAACTAAATGCATTTAAAAAGAAAATAACCTTCTACTTCCACAGCTGCCTTGAAAATGGGCAGGTTACAGATAGGCAAAACTTAATAACCAATAACTCAAGATTCCTGTTCTCTTTCTGAAGCACAACTGTCATAAAAATATACTCTACACTTAAGATTACCATGATTAATCGATTATAAATGGCAAAGAGGAAAATGAATATACTCCCTGGCCAAACATTTTCATCGTTATCAATAATAGAAATGTTGCTTCCAACAAGCCCTTGGGTACTGCTAGTACTCAGAACCCAAAAATAATTGCTTAAAGATGGGGCTCGCCTGGCAGAAAAGCCTCTAGGACTTTTTTTTCTTAAATAATGATTACATAAAAAGAGTTCACATATTCTTCAGTGAATCATTTGTGAAATACCAGGTATATGTCCTGTTCAGAAGAAACTCCCTGAGAGAGATAAGCAGCTGTTTAAAGGAAAAATAAATAAATAACATTCTCCTGTAGAAGTTCATGGTGCAAACTCTTTGGGGTTAGGAATCGCCCTAAAAAGATGGTACCTTAGACTTACTTAGGTAGCTACTAATTAGCAATCTAACTTCTATACAAAGTTTTAAAATCGAATCCACTCATTATCTCTAACACAGGGGAGAGTTCATATGGGAGGAGAATCATACCCTCAAAAATTGCAAGGTGAGTTTCCGGCAAGTTCTCTACCTAGAGATTTCATTTGCTAACCTGATCATGGTACATTGGTGACCTGCACTTTTTCAAATTGAAATATAGTTCACTTATAATACTATATTAGTTTTGGGTATACAACATAGCGATTTGATATTTTTATATAATCCATATAAGGTTATTATAAAATATTGGCTAAATTCCTTGTGGTGTATATCAAATATTTGTAACCTATTTATTTTGTACCTAGTAGTTTTTACTTCTTAATCTCCTTCACCTTTCTTGCTACTCCCCTACACCTTTCCCTTCTGGTAATCACTAGTTTGTTCTCTGTATGTGAGTTTGCCTTATTTGTTATATTCATTCATTTTATTTTCTAGATTCCATATATAAATGAAGACACACAGTAATTGATTTATTATTTCACGAAACATAATACCCTCTAGGTGCATCCATGTTGTTACAAATGGCAAATATTTATCCTATTTTATGGTTGAGTAATATACCACTGTACATAACTTTTAAAAATGTAAAATCAAAGGCAATAAGGGTGATGTTATTTCTCCTCTACCTCTAAATGACAACACAAGATGAAGGCTTGGAATAGGAATGTTGCTCTTATCTACTATGATTCCTCCACTTCATATTTTTGTTCAAGACCTCTTTTATACTCAAAACTATTGAGAACCCCAAAGAACTTCCTGCTTATTGCAAGTTATATCTATGGATATCTACTGTGTTTAAAATTAAAATATATTATTTTAAATTATTAATTTATTACAATAATAAATCCATTGCATATCAATATAAATTACATATTTTTATGAAAAATTAATTATGTGTTCACAAAAACAATTTAGTCAGAGAGTGCACTGGCTTCTATTTTTGCAGACGTCTTCAACACCTGGCTTAAAAAAAGACAGATGGATCCTTACATCTGCTTCCATATTTATCAGTTGTTACTTCCAATTGTATCATATATTCACAAGAGAATGAGAGTGAAAAGAAGTATATAAGATTTTAGTATTATTATAAAGATAGTTTTGACCTCACAAACCCCATAGGGATCTTTGGGACTCTTAAGTGTCACTTTACACAAAGCCCAGTACCATGGAAGAAAGATTGAGAATTCAAATTGCTGTGGGAGAACAAGGACATCAGAGAAAAAGTATCTCTTTAGTTGGGTAGATAGGAGAAATAAAAAATGCCTACAGAAATAATACTTGACAAATAACATAACTTTCTTAAATGCACTCATAAAGAACTGTAAGTTGAACTTCAGTTAATAGTGGAAACTTACTTCAAATTATCAAACACAAGGTTCCACAAGCTTATTGGGAAACCAGTGACTCAGGATGTAAAATATAGTAAAACTCAAGGTACCAGGATCTATAAGGTCATCTTTCATTGTTTTTTTTTTTTTCATTTTAATTATAATAATCTGGAACTCAGTCAGACTAAGGACTTTAACAAGGCAACTAAATCCAGTTTTCTTAGATCCCAATTAATCACTCTTTATCCTTTACTATGCTACAGAACTGAAAAGTAACATTTCAGTTATATCATAAAATATGTACAGCACTCACTAATCTAATTGTTAATAATATTGGGAAGAGGGATACTGACTTAGTGACTTACTTGAACGTTTAATGAAATCTAAGAATCCATTCACCAGAAAAATATATACAAGCATATACACATATGTGCCTGAAGCCCAAGTATGAATCAACTTGGGCTCAGTGAAAGAACCTCTAGGTCAGTTTAAAAACACACACAAAATTCTAGGATATGTACATTTGAGAAGTGAAAAATTGGAAAGCAGAACAAAAGTTATAGGAGCTAACATGATTTATGTTATTTATTGAATAAATCAAATTTCATTAACTTGATACAGAGTAATATAGTATCAAATAATAAGAGTAAACCGCTTCCAAAATAGTATCCATTCATTCTAAACACCAGACATCTTGCTATGTTCTGAGGATCAAAGGTGAATGTAACTGACCTTCTGTGTCAGGATGGAGCTTTCAGTTTAGTAAGAGAGCTAGATATTAAATAAGCACACAGCACATATCAAGAATAAAGGTATTAAGCCTTTCCCACCTGGACTCTCAGTTTATCCCAAGTTACAGTCTCAGAAGCTCACATCATACCAGCATCACCTCAAATGCCATCCACCCCCAAGGTCAGAATCTGATTAAAACACTATTTTAGCCACTATATGGTTGATGACACAAACAAAAACAGTGAAAATCCTTTTTTCTTTCAAATGGAATAATTTATTTTGTCATATAGTTTCTTCTTTGGAATGTTATGCATTAAGACCATCCTACGGATTTCTCCAGAGAAGGCAATGGCACCCCACTCCAGTACTCTTGCCTGGAAAATCCCATGGATGGAGGAGCCTGGAAGGCCTCAGTCCATGGGGTTGCTGAGGGTCAGACAACGACTGAGCAATTTCACTTTCACTTTTCACTTTCATGCATTGGAGAAGGAAATGGCAACCCACTCCAGTGTTCTTGCCTGGAGAATCCCAGGGACAGGGGAGCCTGGTGGGCTGCCATCTATGGGGTCTCACAGTCGGACATGACTGAAGTGACTTAGCAGCATGGATTTCTCCTCCTTCATGATAAAAACCCTTTCTAGAAGAAATCTCTGAGTGGACAGCTTAAGCCTCATATAAATGAAGTTCATTTCCCTGACTCTCAGACTGGTCTCTCTACACTTAATCTTATTAGCAGTAGCAAGCTCTTAAAGACCAAGATCAAGATGTCAACCAAAATAGGGCTGCACAAGAGAACCTTCCATAATGGTGGAAATGCCAAGTACAATAGCTACTAGACATAAGTGGCTAAAAAAGCATTGTAAATATGCTAAGAAATTGAATTTAAATGTAAATTTATTTAATTTTAAAATTTAAATTTTATTTAGTTTTTAAAATTTAATTTAAAAAACTAAACCTTAATTTTAAAACTAAATTGTATTTAATTTTTAAAAATTAGAAACGTTAAGCTTCAATAAGCTGGATATATGTATATACACATATATGTCTACGTAAAACATATCAAACTGTGTTTTTGAAAATTAGACAGATTGGAGGTGACTTTCTTCTCTTTTGGAGCTCTGCTTAAGTAAAATATAGAAACATAACTGTCTTTTCTATATTTTCAAGAAAATAAAAAAGGGAGAATGAAAGTTAATATATCTCAGTTGCTTTACTGGTCTGACATCTCAAGCTCTTGAAGTCATAGGATCAATTAGAAAATTTTTTCTTGTGGATAAAAGATGGGTATTAATTAAATTAAATATCCATATCTGGCTAGTGGCTATCATATTTTGGAATATTAAAATAGTTATCCCATTCTTTTTGTTGATTTGGGAACTCTTGCTTTCAAGTACATCTCTTTTTAAGTCAATTAATTCTTTAAGTTTTTGGTTGCACTGGGTCCTTTTTGCTGTGCACAGGCTTTCTCTAGTTGCAGCAAGCAGGGCCACTCACTGTTGCGGTGCTCAGGCTTCTCACTGCATTGGCTCCTGTTGTTGTGAAGCATGGGCTCCAGGTGTGCAGGCTTCAGTAGTTTTGCTTCAGGGCATAGTTGCTCTGAGGCATGTGCCATCTTCCCAGACCAGGAATTGAACCCACATCCTCTGTATTGGTAGGCAGATTCTTATCCACTGAGCCACCAGGGAAGTCCTCAAGTACACTTCTTAAATGAACAATCTTGTCTAACTGAAATATTCCCTATAATGGCCATTGTAATTCTAGGTGGTTGTCTTAATAATATTTCACCATATTTATAGATATTACAGTTTCTGGGACCACAGATCTTAGACATAAAATAAATAACTATGTAATATCACCATATTTATAGATATTACAGTTTCTGGGACCACAGATCTTAGACACAAAATAAATAATTTCAAAGAACACACAGTTCTTTGAAAGTTGAGGATCCTTCTTTTTTTTTAAGCTAAGCCATGAGTTTCTTGGAATCAAATTAATTCCTAAAAGTGCTGTGCTTTTAGATTTAGGATTTTGTGGTGTTTTACAGAGTACTTCCTTGCATGGTACATGCAAGTACATGCAAGTACAACCTTGAGGTTGGCAGGTGACCTAATGTCAATCTAACCAACTCCATGACCAACTTATCTTAGCATAAGAGAACAGCACTCAAGTGTTTGATTCATGCCCACCAATTTTGCAGCTTTGACTTCCAAGATTCCCGTTAACATTTTCCTCTTTCATGAGATGATTTCTTTGTAGTGGCATATGTTCTAATAACCTGACTTATGCTTTATGCCTACTTAGATTTTTATTTCAAGAGTTAAAAAAGTACGAATTTCTCGCCAGTTTATTTTCCTAAGTCCCCTAGTGGTTTACACTGTAAACTTGCCTTGATGTTTGGTGAGTTCCCTAACAACTGCTACCTGTTGTTGACCCCTAATAAAACTACTCTGGAAACTTTCTGGAAGCAGTAATACATAAAATAATAATAACATTTTAATACTGATTTTTTGGATTGGAGAGCTGCACGCAAGGGAGTGGAGCTCAAATCCAAGAGTGATTTACCCATGGCCCTTGATAATGGTGAGAGGCTCTTGAACTGGAAGGGTTCCATGGACACCTGGTCTGAGTGTCTCCTTGTCCCATAGGCCATTAGCAATCAGCTTCAGATCTCATTCCTTGTTACCAAAACCTGTCACAAATTTATTATAAAAAACAATTTAGGTAATATGAACAAGCTTTAATTAACACTTCATGAAAATATACAGTCTTCTTTCAGAGAACTGCAAAATCGAGCAGAAGACAGATTTTACAAGTTAAAGTATAAGGAACAAGGGAGAGAAAAATAGAAAATATTTGATTGACTGGAGCCACACAGTCAACCTTATTTGGGACAAGAAGGAATGATAAAGTAGGTATAGAGTCTGAAGTTGATTTTGGAGTGTTTGGGGATTGGCCAACTGGATACACGGCATTTCTGGTCACGCAGAGCATTCACAGGGAAATGAAAGTTATCTAAGCTGTGGTTCACTATATAAGATAAACAAAGTGTATTAGTCTAGACAGATGATGGTTTTAGCTTCAGCAATTCCATTCATTGGGTGTATTCTCTCTGTTTCAAAATAATTCAATTCAGTAGATGCTTATAGAGTTTACATTGTATGCAAGGCACACACTCCAGTGAAAGAATTTCTTTTGAATCACAATATTTAAGATGTCATTTAATTCAATCCTTCTTTTATAGAAGAGGAAATAGAAACAAGTGATATTTTGCAGGAGGTCTGCCTAATTTACTAAAACTCGGTGGCAACACCATAAAGAAAACGAGGCCAAGTGTTCTCATCATTGCGCATGTCTGCCAATGTCTTTTGCACTTTCTGGGAAATTTTCCCTGACTGTTCGAGAAATCTGATCATTTATCCTCTCTGCCACAATTGGGCCAAATATATAGATCTATCATTCAATTAATCATAGTATTACAATTATTTACACCCATTCCCATTTGTCTACTGCAGAGATTAAGAGAGTATGGGCAATGAAGCTCTAATCCAAACCACTAACAAGCTGTATGTTACCTGGGAGAAGTATCTTTACCTCTCCATGTTTTTAGGGAGAGAATATTGGTACCCAAATCTAGAAGGCTATCAATGATATTTAAATGATAAAATCCATATAAAGGATTTAGCACAGTGCCTATCACATAGTAAGTGCTAAAAAAACATTAGTTGTTATTTTATTGTTATTATTTTAAAAATTAGTTATTGAATGTCAATAATATTTCTAGTGCCAGAGATAATTTGGTTGTTCATTTTTTTAAAAAATTGAGTACCTAATAAATTCCAAGTGCTATTTCCAAGCACTGAACTTACAGACATAGTAAAATAAGAAAAATTAGTAATATACAGTAATCATTGTGATAATTACAACAAATTGATTGAAGTCATAATGGTAAACAGAAATGAAAGAGTAGTTCATGCAGCCAGGGGCAGTGGAAGGTGAAGACAAACTTCATAGGGAAGGAGAAACTTCCTGTAATACCTTGCCTTTCTTCTTCATTTCTTTTTATTGTGTCAGGGAAAACGAACATTTTCCCTATACCTCTATAAAGGCTGGAGAGAAATACGAGGCAAAGAAAAGCCATTTGGGCCTAGTAGTATGTGCTGTCAGCTAATGTATATGAGTTTGGTAATGTAATACAGAACGAGAAGGGGCAAATTCACTATTAACATAAGGTCAGGAATATTGTTTATAAAGAAAAGGGCCTAGGTCAGTTAAATAGAAGAACATAAACTACATAGATGAGAGAGGAGAGTTTTCCTTATTTAGTTTCAGCACTAAATAAAACCCACTGTAAAGGGCCACCATTTCCCTTCCCTCCACGCATACCTACTTCCCATCTGCAGATCAGAGAGCTTCCTTCTCTTTGCCCCAGGTGCTCCATCTCCCAAAGCCATTAGACAGTGCCACCATAAGTGAACCTTCCCTCAGCCACCTAGGTTACATTACTATTAAAACATAGCTTCTATACAAAAAAAGCTTTTCATGGCCCAGATAACCATGATGGTGTGATCACTCACTTAGAGCCAGACATTCTGGAATGCAAAGTCAAGCGGGCCTAAGGAAGCATCACTAAGAACAAAGCTAGTGGAGGTGATGGAATTCCAGTTGAGCTCTTTCAAATCCTAAAAGATGATGCTGTGAAAGTGCTGCATTTAATATGCCAGCAAATTTGGAAAACTCAGCAGTGGCCACAGGACTGGAAAAGGTCAGTTTTCATTCCAATCCCAATGAAAGGATGTTCAAACTACTGCACAATTGCACTCATCTTACACGCTAGCAAAGAAATGCTCAAAATTCTCCAAGCCAGGTTTCAACAGTATGTGAACTGTGAACTTCCAGATGTTCAAGCTGGTTTTAGAAAAGGCAGAGGAACCAAAGATCAATGTGCCAACAGCCGTTGGATCATAGAAAAAGCAAGAGAGTTCCAGAAAAACATCTATTTCTGCTTCATTGACCATGCCAAAGCCTTTGACTGTGTGGAACACAACAAACTGTGGAAAATCCTTCAATGATGGGAATGCCAGACCACCTGACCCACCTCCTGAGAAATCTGTATGCAGGTCAAGAAGCAACAGTTAGAACTGGATATGGGATAACACACTGGTTCCAAATCAGGAAAGGAGCATGTCAAGGCTGTATACTGTCACCCTGCTTATTTAACTTATAGACAGAGTAAATCATGCGAAATCCTGGGCTGGATGAAGCACAAGCTGGACTCAAGATTGCTGGGAGAAATATCAATAACCTCAGATATGCAGATGATACTACCCTTATGGCAAAAGCAAAGAAGAACTAAAGAGCCTCTTGATGAAAGTGAAAGAGGAGAGTGAAAAAGTTGGCTTAAAACTCAACATTCATAAAACTAAGATCATGGCATCTGGATGAGGAAACAATGGAAACAGTGAAAGACTTTATTTTATTTTTTTGGCGGGGGGCGGAGTGGGGGGCTCCAAAATCACTACAGACAGTGACTGCAGCCATGAAATTAAAAGACCCTTGCTCCTTGGAAGAAAAGTTATGACCAACCTAGACAGCATATTAAAAAGCAGAGACATTACTTTTCCAACAAAGGTCTGTCTAGTTGAAGCTATGATTTTTCCAGTAGTCATTTATGGATGGGAGAGTTGGACTATAAAGAAAGCTGAGCACCAAAGAATTGATGCTTTTGAAGTGTGGTATTTGAGAAGACTCTAGAGAGTCCCTTGGACTGCAAGGAGATCCAACCAGTCAATGCTAAAGGAAGTCAGTCCTGAATATTCATTGGAAGGGCTGATACTGAAGCTGAAACTCCAATAATTTGGCCACCTGATGTGAAGAACTGACTCATTGGAAAAGCCTCTGATCCTGGGAAAGATTGAAAGTGGGAGATGAAGGGAATGACAGAGGATGAGATGGTTGGATGGCATCACCAACTTGATGGACAGAGTGTGAGTAGGCTCCAGGAGTTGGTGATGGACAGGGAAGCCTGGCGTCCTGAATCCATGGTGTTGCAAAGAGTCAGACATGACTGAGCAACTGAACTGACTGATTATTAAATTTTGTTAGATTTGTATTCTCTTGCATGCCCAAAGTATAATAATGGCACTGCACATAATGGTGGAAGCTAGTCCAAGTAACTGCATCATGCTTATCATCAATGGTCACATCCAAACATAAGCTACACAGAATTTTCTTCTAAGATACTTGAACCTTGAACCCTAGGGGTGGGGGAAAACAGTGCTGGATTTTATATGTGTATCTGCTTAGTTGAAGGTGAGAAAATGCAATTAACTTCTCTTTATAGACCAGTGTATTAGTCCCATGATTATTACTTAGCTAAGCTACTTAAGGATAACTGTCCTTTAGAGGAAGGACTCTCTGATTCTCATTAACTAGATTTCTGACCCATAGAGGAGTTTCAGCATTTATTTTCAGATGCTTTAACTTTTTTTTTTCTATTAGGCACTTCATCAAAAGTTTAAGTAGTAGTGTGATTTAATATTGTTTTGTCAAAGGTCCTTATGTAAAAAATTTAATCAGACCATTGGCTTAAGTCCAAAAAATAAAGGTCAAGCTTCTTAACATAACTGTTCATGAAAATTTTTTAAAGAATATAAGCTGACAGGATGGGGAACACATGTATAATTTTTTTTTAATTAAAATTGAATTAAAAAAAAAAGAATATAAGCTGAGATACTCTCTAAAGAAGGTTTGTTTTGACAGAAGTATCACTTTGAAATTTAGAAAGCCAAAATAACCAATAATCATCCTATAACAAGTCAGTTGAAGTCATATATGCATGTCATAGAGATGGCTAATAATCCAATGTGAAGGAGAACTATGATACAATGCATAGCAATTATCCTAGATAACAGAAGCAAAAGTACCATATTTGAGATAAATGAAGAGTGGATTAATAAGGAATGACTTGCATTTATATATTCTACTCCTTCAGAAAAAAAAAATGTAGTGATTTCAGTCTTGCTGATACCTTCAATGCACTGACTTTAGGATTTATTAGCACAATATTTTCAAAATAAAAAATACAGATGTGAAGCACGCTTCATATTTTTCTTATAATTGAAAGGAATTTAATAAACTAAATTTCTGTATTTTGTAGCTTTTCCATATTTACCTCCAAATTTATTAAATAAATATTTGAAGTGGTAAACTTCAAATATTTATTCAAGAAATTGGATCCCTACACCACAACAAAAGGAAAAGAGTGTATGGCGGGGAAAGCATGAGGAGGAAAATGGCCTCTCACGTATGCTCTGTAGAAAGAACACTGTGGGGTGAATCACTGAAATTTGCTTGTTCCCCCAGGTTTCCAGGTCTTGCATTAACTCTCTATCAAAGAAGGAATAAAAAGGTCAGAGGCACATTTGTAAAATCCCAGATGTGAGAGAAGGTTTCCCAGATGCGCTAGTGGTACGGAACCCGTCTGCCAATGCAAGAGACACAAGAGATGCTGGTTCAGTCCCTGAGTCAGGAAGAACCCCTGGAGGAGGACATGGCAACCCACTCCAGTATTCTTGCCTGGAGAATCCCATGGACAGAGGAGCCTGGCAGGCCATAATCCATTGCATCCCACAGAGTCAGACATGACTGAAGTGACAGAGCACACACACAGAGGTGAGAGAGGAAGTGCCGTGTTCATAGACTGCCACGCTGTTCAGAATGCAGGAAGTGTCTACTGCAAGGAGGACAGCCACAGAAGGCAGACTGAGAAGTCACGTGTATAAAGAACATCACATGCTGCCTGAGGAGGCTGAACTTTACACTGAAACAACTGGGACCATTGAAGAGTTTTAGTTAGGGGAATAATACCATCAGCTCGGTGTTCTGGAAAGACCCCTCAGGCTGCAGTGCAGGCAAGATAGAAGGAGCAACACTAGAGGAAGGAAGATCAACTGGGAGGCAACGGCAGTAATCTAGGGGAAAAAATAAAGCTGTTAGGAACAAAGTTTATGACAGCAAGGGTGGAGAGAAGCAGCTGGCTGTAAGAGATACTGGGAGGTTAAAACTGCCAAACCTGGTGATTGATTGCGCAGCAATGAGGTTGAGGCACTAGAATGACATGCAAGTTTCTCCCTCAGGCAACAGAATAAATAAGGGCACCTGCATTTCCTTTGGAACATTCCAGGGGTTACATCCACAAAGCAGAGAGATACATATGTTGAGAAATCCACAGAACATCCCAGGCTGGAGACAGAGAGCTCTGTAAAAGACACATTTCTTTTGCAATTCTATAGAATGTGGTTCTATCATTGTATTAATCTCATTATTGAAATTATATGTTTACTGTCTGTCTATCATTCCGTACATTCCCTGGGATTTGGGATCATTTGTATTCATCTTTCTATCTCTGATGCTCGACAAGCAATTATAAGAATGTTTACCAGACACTGTTTTCACATGAACAAAAAGTTTTAATCCTCCAAACAACCTTGTGATGCAGCAGTATTTTTATTCTCATATTACAGAAGAGAACTGAGGCTGCGAGTCAGTAAATAAATTTACCAAAGTCCTACTGCTAATAAAGCAGACACTGAACATAGATTGTTACTTAGGCACACAGTAGGCTCCAATATCTGTTTATTTAAGTAAACTGACCTGAGGACTGTATGGAAAATATGATACCTAATGATATCGAGGGCCCTCTATGCCATTACCTACCTGCAGGGTAAAAGGAAGAAGTACTAGTTAGAGCTTCTCCACTCACTCTTGTGGGTAAGAGAGGTTTTGCCACTTCATTTACCCATACCAACCAGAGCCCTGCCCAGTGCCTCCCTGTTATTGGGAGGTTCTGAGCTACTTGCTTTCATGCGTCAGTCCCTTCCCCAGCTTCTAGTTTTCTTTCAGTCACCTCAGAAGAATTCCCTCATCTGTGAGTGAAATACCAAGGAATTGCATTACGGACCATTTCCAGGATCAATCCTTCCTTTCCTGGTGATTTTTCCTCCTGTGAGCCCCTAGATCTTTATCTACTGGGTAATCAGAGCCATCTTTCTAAGATATAATTATAAGCATACCATTTCTTTAAATCCATCAGTGGCTCATTATTACTCTTAAACAAGGATCCTAGGCCTTCAAAAAGGCCTAAGAAACTATGAAAAATAATTTTTTTCATGCTTATAACCCTAGTGTCTAATAAAGGGTCTGGTGCGTGGAAGGCCCCCCCAAAATAAATTGTCTAACTTTTGCTTGGTCTTCTTTCTTGGTTAGGCTTCAGGAATTTCTCAAGGCCAGGCCACACCAGTTATCTCCAAAGCAAGCCTTCTCAAACGTGTCACTATAGACATTTTGGACAGAATAGTTCTTTGTTGTCGGCAGCTGCCTTTGTGCACTATGGAGTATTTAGCAGAATTGCTGGCCTCCACACACTGTGTGTGCCAGTAGCCCTGATCCACCTAGTCATGACAATCGAAACTCCAGTCATGACCAGATGTCTCTTGGAGTACAGTAGGGGACCAAACTATGCCAGCAGAACAAGTGTATCAGGGGCTGAAGCGAGACAGAGGGCAGAGAAAGGGAAGATTAACCTTAGGACAGATAACATTTTCTTGCAGTAACTCCCACTGTCTAGGCCATTCACAAATTGGTGTTCAGTTATTTTCCTTGAACTGAAATCTGCTTGAACCTTTTTTCTGAATGCTTTCATGTTTCCGTTCCTCATGTGCCAAGCCCTTGACTTTCCCCAGTGATTTCACTTTAACCTCAGAACCATTGTGTTCTCTTGCACTGAATTATGTATTGATCCAATGTCAATCTGTGTGTGTCTCTTTGGTCTGTCTCCCGCTCCACTTCCCTCTCCTTCTCTCTCTCTCGCTCTCGCTCTTGCTCTTACTTTCACTCTCCATCTCTTTTTTCTCTCGTTTCCCCTCAGGTTTATTGGTTACTAACATTGTTGTTGTTGTTGTTGTTGTTGTTAAGTCGCTTCAGTCGCGTCCGACTCTGTGCAACCCCATAGATGGCAGCCCACCAGGCTCCCCCATCCCTGGGATTCCCCAGGCAAGAACACCAGAGTGGGTTGCCATTTCCTTCTCCAATGCATGAAAGTGAAAAGTGAAAGTGAAGTCGCTCAGTCGTGTCCAACTCTTCTCGACCCCATGGACTGCAGCCTACCAGGCTCCTCCGTCCATGGGATTTTCTAGGCAAGAATACTGGAGTGGGGTGTCATCACCTTCTCTGTTACTAACATTAGCTAGGGTCTTTTTGTTGAGTCTGCAACTCCCCATATTATTTAGCTAATATCACATTGTTGGTGGTGGTTTAGTCATTAAGCTGTGTCCAACTCTTTATGACCCTATGGACTGTAGCCCACCAGTCTCTTCCGTCCATGGGATTCTCCAAGCAAGAATATTAGAGTGAGTTGCCATTTCCTTCTTTAGGGGATCTTCTCAACACAGGAATTGAACAGGCATCTCCTGTGTCTCCTGCATTGGCACACAGATTTTTTTTTACCACTGAGCCTCCTGGGAAGCCCAATATCATATTACTGTTGCCTTATATACCACATAAAACCTCAACAGTTGAAAACAGCAACCATTTGTTCTTGTGGATCTAAGGGTCAGAGGGTTGGCTGCTCTAGGCTGGGCTTCTCAGAAGTCTGCTCTGCTCCACTGATCCCTGTAATCCTCCCAGAATTACAGAACTAAGACCTGTTCTTTTCATAGCAAGGGGATAGATAGTAGAACAAGCCCAAATGAGCAAATACTTTTCAAAGCTTCAGTTTCACCACACCTCCTAACATGCTACTGATCAAAGCAAATCATGTGGGCAAACTTGCATAAAGGCCCAGAGAAGCCAATGGCACCCCACTCCAGTATTCTCGCCTGGAAAATCCCATGGACAGAGGAGCCTGGTGGGCTGCAGTCCATGGGGTCGAGAAGAGTCGGACACGACTGAGCGACTTCACTTTCATTTTTCACTTTCATGCATTGGAGAAGGAAATGGCAACCCACTCCAGTGTTCTTGCCTGGAGAATCCCAGGGACGGGGGAGCCTGGTGGGTTACCGTCTATGGGGTCGCACAGAGTCGGACATGACTGAAGCAACTTAGCAGCAGCAGCAACAGCAGCAGAAGAAGAAACTGCAGTCACAAGGCAAAGGGTGTGGTTGCAAAGAGAGAAAGAACCGGGGCCCTTATTATCTACAACATGCCTCATTAGAATTTTCATTATTTCCAATCATTTTATCAATCCCTGGAGTCTCCTAGATGTGCATTTAACACTAGGTCTGCTTGTTCTAGCAAATGCGGTCATAAAATAATAGCCCAATGCTCAGACATTAAACCTTACTTATTAATATTCAAAGCATGTGCTAAAGGCCTACCTATCAACTTTTGATTTATAAATAGGACACATTTGTCCCCTGAGACTGTTGTGTAATTTCACTCAATTTTCAGAATAGATAATGCTTTACTCCTACGGAAAAGGAGTAATTATCACCATTTTTTTAAGCCTTGATTGCACATTTTGCCTTCTCAAATTAGTCACCTTCTGCAAATGGTAAGATTAAGAATGGCAAGAATATATAATACCAACCAAACACATAAGGTCTGCTTTGTTTCATCTACAGTGTTCTTTTATTACATACAGGAAGGAGGTTTGCAATATATATGGCAATAAAAAGGAAGAGAAAATTACAAGAAATCCCTTTTAACAGATTAATAAAACATTGTTATGCCATGTAATCCTGTATGTGACACAATGTGACACAAAGATCCTATAACTAAACAGTCCTATAAATAAAAGTCGCTCAGTTATGTCCAATTCTTTGCAACCCCATGGACCATAGCCCACCAGGCTCCTCTGTCCATGGGATTTTCCAGGAAAGAATACTGGAGTGGATTTCCATTTCCTTCTCCAGGGGATCTTCCTGACCCAGGGATCAAACTTGGGTCTCCTGCATTGCAAGCAGACTCTTTACCATCTGAGCCACCATGGAATCCAAATAAACATACAACAAATATTAATAATATAATTATTATATTAATTATACTAAGCCCATTAAGATGAAATGGCTTGTTTCCAAATTAGATTCTTGTGTTATTGGCATTCTGGATTATCCAACTTAGAATTCTCATCTGTTGTCCTGATTTTGAAGTTGGAAAAAACTAGCTGGTTAAGCCATTCCCAATCCAGTTGCCTCTGTGAGCCATCAGGCATGTACCTGGTAATACAGCCACCCATCTGCCCAAGCAAGAGCAATGGAAGAATTGAAATCAGCAATCTAGAGGGCTCCAGTGGATACCTGGTTTTTCTTAGGCTTTATCAAATTTATCAAGCTGTCTAAGCAATAGGACTGCTCCAGGGAAAGCTAGAATATTATAGAGTTAATACAGACACTTAAATCTTGCTTCCATAGCATCTGCACTTTTGTGTACCCCAGGCACATAAAACTGATCGAGTTCAAACTAAACACAATTCGTCATCTCATCAGTAAGCCTGCTCTTCTTACTGTGTTGTCTATCTCTACCATCCAGTGCTCAAGAGTAACATTTTTGAATGACTCCTTTTCCTTTAACACCCACTTATACTCATGCTATTCCCAAATACATTTGATTACATTTTCTAAGTATTTCTTTATCACCCTTTTCTCTCCATCTTACTACCATCACCTTAGCCCAAATCACTATAAGATTCCACTGAGGAACTATAGTACTTTCTATCTTGTCCCCAGCATTAAATCTTGTCTGTTCTTCATTCTGCAGGCTGAGGGAGTCTTGTTCAAAGGTAAATGTGGGTATTTTTCTGCCTGACTTAAAATTTTACAAAGGCTTTCCACTGCTTATAGGATACATACAGTTCAAAATCTTGCATTAAAATTTTGGCTTATTTCACAATATGATTTTGGTGTTATAATGAAACAAAACAGTTTATTAAAGACATTTATAGTGGCGTAAATGGTTTTATTGGTCCCCCATCCCCATCAAAAAGCTCACTATCCCAAGTTGTCCACCTTTCCTCAGAGGAAAGAGCTACTTTTTATGGCTATCATCTTTCCAATAGGTGCTGATTGGCAAAAAAAGATTTTGGAGTTCCCCAGGAGGGGAACTATAAGAGGCAGATACTCAAATTCATCTCCCATTACAGAGCCTTACACATAATTAATATCCAATAAATATTTGTTTAGCTAATTGAAAGTGCTGTAACAAAGATAATATTATCCTTACATTATAGAAAAGGAAATTAAAGTTGGTTAACACACTTGCCAAAGACCACAGAGCCTTCAGATAGCGGGGCTAGGTTTGCAACCTGCTCTGTCTGTCTGCAGGTCTCAGAAGCAGAAAGATTCTATACAAATATGAATCCTCAAGCTCCCCTCTCCTTTACAATGCCCCAGAGAAAACTGGAAGGTAAAACTGGCAAGAGTATTATATTCAGACATCATGCAGCTAGTAGCATTTAAAGTTAAGGAATATTGGGAAATTTTAAAAGTAGCTTAAGGGCTTCCCTGGTGGTCCAGTGGTTAAAACTCAGTGCTTCCCCGGCTTCCCCAGTAGGGGGTGTGGGTATGATACCTGGTCCGGAAACTGAGAGCCCACATACCATAGGTACAGCCAAAAAAAAAAAAAAAAAAAGCACACATCTCAATTTCTACATCTTTAAAATGAGGTTATGGTAAACCTTCACTATGGGCTTCCATGGTGGCTCAGACAGTGAAGAATCTGTCTGCCATGTGGGAGATGTGGGTTCAGTCCCTGGGTCAGGAAGATCCCCTGGAGAAGCGAATGGCAACCCACTCCACTATTCTTACCTGGAGAATCCCATGGACAGAGGATCCTAGTGGGCTACAGTCCTGGGGGTTGCAAAGAGTTGGACACAACTGAGCGACTAACACTTTCATGGTATAGTTAATACAAATACACAAATAATCTATATTATAATATTAAATAAAAGAGTAATTAAAAAAAATAACTTCCAAGAAAGCAATTTGATGATATTCTAATAAAATTCAACAAACATCTACTAGAACCTGGGAATATCAACTTGAAGAAGACAGTGGCTTGGGCCTTCAGGAGGTTATACTCTAGTAGAGAAGACAAGCATGTAAACAAATGACTATGATAAAATATCATAAGATATCAAGTAATATAATGAACAAACACACAACCCACACTGCCAGATCCCCTACTGAGCCACACACCAATATATCCACCTTCATGTCCCGTGGACAAGAAAACTACATTCAAAGTGAAAATTACAATCTTCCCTCCCAATTCTCCTTTTCTTCCTGTGCTTACATAAGGCAGTACATCCACTCTGTGAAGCATTCTTAACCTGACCCATACTAAAACTAGATGATTCTTCCTAAAATTCAAGCTGATCACATTACAAAAGAAAAAAAAATTCAGAGTCACTTTTATTTCAGTGTATATTCCACACTTCTTGGAGTCTGTTGGCTTTTCTTTCACCAGCACTTCTCATGCCCTAGTTGGTTTCCTCCAATTGCTCCCACTGCCTCCTTTGCATAGGTCTATCCAAGCCATACCACCTGGCTTTTATGCTGTATATCTATTCATCAACTTTTTCAGTTCCAGGAATACTGCAATTGTTAGTTGAATGAACCAATGAATGGGCTTCCCTGGTGGCTCAGACAGTAAAGCATCTGCCTGCAGTGCAGGAGACCTGGGCTCGATCCCTGGGTGGGGAAGATTCCCTGGAGAAGGGCAGCCCACTCCAGTACTCTTGCCTGGAAAATCCCATGGATGGAAGAGTTTGGTAGGCTACAGTCCATGGGGTTACAAGGAGTCAGACATGACTGAGCGACTTCACATCAACAATGAAGGGAAAAAGTTGAAGTTTTATGATCATTGTTTACTGACCATAAAGTCTTGAACAAGGTAGTCACTTAACCACTATTTGTTTTATCTTTTATCCCTAAATCCTTTATCTCTAAAATGACAATTATACTCATGCTTCTAAGCCATTGTGAAGACTGAAGTAGTCTTATGTGTGCAAATAAATTACAGTATGAATGCTTGCATGCTGTCACTTCAGTTGTGCCTGACTCTGTGACCCTATGGGCTGTTGCCTGTCAGGCTCCTCTGTCCATAGGATTCTCCAGGCATGAATACTATGTGGGTTTCCATGCCCTTCTTCAGGGGATCTTCCCAACCCAGAGATCAAACTCCAATCTCTCACATCTCCTGCATTGTCAGGCAAGTTCTTTACCACTAGGGCCACCTGGGAAGCCCAAAGTACAGTATAGTATCACCTAATTTTAATGCTGGTTATTTATAAGCTTATTCTAACATGGTAAGACTGGTGAAAAGAAATCTTCCCAGAATCTATTCAACTTCCTTGAAAATATGTTATTAAACAAAATTTCATGACATAGAGTTGTAAGTGGCAGCATCAAGAGTATCCTTAATTATGGAGGTGTAAGACATGGATGAATCAAGGTTATAAGAGCCATTTTCTCCCCACTCCACCATTCTATTTACATAGTAGAGCTCTCAAGTACTTGCAGCTTGGTAGGGGGAGAGAAGTGGAAAATGATACAAAGCATTATAACAAAGTCCACTTTTAAATAATTATAATTTAATTACATTGACATTTCTCAGCAAGGATTAAGTAAGTCAGAAGGGGGTAAAAGGCATATGAGAAAATAAAAAGCAAGAGTTGGACTACAAGAGCATCTCTTTTGTCTTTCAGTCAGGAGTGTAATTAAATTAAGTAGGATTGATTGAGTGTCAAACATCTGTGGGAGTCATTTCCTAACTTCATTAATGCTATTGTGCCTGAAGAAGCCTCAGTGGTAATTTCTCTCACAAGTATCTAATGAGAGTCTAGTGATGTGATATGAAAGCATTACACAGAGCCGCTGTGCCCTATGCTGCTGCCTGTCTGTATGTGAGGAATTTATTAGAAATGCTGGCCTGGCAACAGCAAAGCTGTATTATCTACCTCAGCAGTGGGAGTGGGACAGCAGGCAGTAGGGAGCTCGGGTAATGGAGTCATAAAGTTGAGAGTTTAGACAGCAAGCATAACAGAATAAAAGCAGGACTGCTAAGGAGAACTAAATGGTCATAAAATAGATCATATATAATGAGGTACAGCAGATAATGAGGTACATTTATATGGAAAACACTAAATAAAAATTATGACCATTTCCTCTTTAACCCCATAACCATCAGAGCTTCTCCCAGCAGCTGGATTTGCAAGGTAAACCAGGGAGAGTGAATTAATTAGAAGGAAAAATTATACATTAGCCAGTTTAGTTCATTATTATAGGCATTGCTGATTGTACTGAGGGCCCCAGTAGAATACAAGGCACTAGGCAAAACACTATGGAAGATCTGTAATTCCTTCCATTTGGAGAATTATGATTTTAAAAAGTTATAACAATTACAGTTATAAAGTAATAAAATGAGGATAAGTGGAAAGTTAGTTCTGTTTTATTCATTTTATCACTGTGATTATAAGCTGCCTGCTCCCTAGCTTTGTTCATTCATTCATTTATCAATTAATGAGCACTTAACTATGTATTGGGACTTCTGGTCAGCTCTGAAGATGGCAAGTTGTAAGATTTCCCTGGTGGTCCAGTGGCTAGAACTCAGAGTTCCCAATGCTTGGGGCCTGAGTTCGATCACTGGTCTGGGAACTGGATCCCACATGCAGCAACTAAGACCCAGTGCACCAAATAAATAAATAATAATTGTTTTAAAGGTGCCAAATTGCATAAGAATAGTCTCCATCTTTGAGGAGCTTTTAGTCTGATGCAGAAAACTTAAAAGCAACCAAGCCATCAAAATGAACATTTAAGTGGTAAAATAGTTGAGCAATGAGTCCCATGGATATAGAGGACACAGCACATGGCAGGACTCAGAATACAAAAAATGAATAGGAATCAGGTTGCTTGGAGTGCCAGTGTAGATGAAGGAAAGGAGAAGGGGAGGATGATAGAGTCTCAGTTTGAGCAGAACGCACATACAAGGATATCCAGGTATGAGATGACAAAACAAATCAGGAAGGACTTGTAAAGAAGGCCAATGTGAGGAAGCCCTGAGTTCTGAAATTGCAGAGCCCAGGCTTTGGGCTATGATAAGGGGCTAAGATTTTTATCCTACATGTGGGATGTGGGAGCCATAGAAGGCGTCTATGTACAGGGGTGTTCATGCATTACTGCCACAAGCACACATTTAAATATAACACTCTGCTACTGAGTTCTGTGTCCCCTATGATTCAGTGCATCTTGTTGACAAAACTAAGTCTGGAAGAGACAATATATAATTTAGGCAGCTAATTTCTCATGCATAGGATACCCATCTCTCAAAATATCACTTGCCCCTGTTGAAAGGTATTACATACATGACAGGACTAAGACTGGAAACATCAATTTCACCAAATCCCCAATAATCTATAGTCACTAAATTCCATTTGAAAGCATCTTTGTAATGTAGTCATATATGGTGCTAAAATGAACAGAGCTAGTCTGAAGTATTATGAAGTTATTCTCATATAACCCTTTACCCTCTTTATATATGTACCCAGTCAAGAGGGATACTGTAATTTGAAATTAATTTATCATCAAAAATTAACTGAAAATAATTTAATTATCATTAATATTGTGAAAAGCAGCTTGAGAATTTAGTGGCATTATACTACGTATGCTGGGGGCAATGTTTATATCTCTGGAATGGTTATATATCAAGCTTTTACTGTGGACTTCCCTGGTGGCTCCATGTAAAGAATCCTCCTGCCAATGCAGGAGACGTAGGTTCGATCCCTGGTCTAACAAGGCCCCCTTGAGAAGGAAACTGCAATACACTCCAGTATTGTTGCCTGGAGAATTCCATGGACAGAGTAACCTGGTGGACTACAGTCCATGAAGTCACAAAGAGTTAGATGTGACTTAGTCACTGAACAAAAGCAAAAAGCTTTCACTGCAAGTAGCTACTAACATCTGGGGACTTGATATGAGCTAGGATATAAACAACCCTGGTGATTAATAATCCATTTTGTAACAGCTTTACTGGGAGAATTTGTCCTGGCATAGTTGCTCAGCAAAATTTACCATCTTAGGAAAATAACATATTGGTCAACTTAACCAGACTATGGGGCTTCCCTAGTGGCTCAGATGGTAAAGAATCTGCCTGCAATGTAGGAGACCTGGGCTCAATCCCTAGATCGGGAAGATCCCCTGGAGAAGAAAATCCCAAGCCACTCCAGTAATTCTTGCCTGGAGGAGCTTGGTGGGCTATATAGTCTTTGGGGTCACAAAGAGTCAGACACAACTGAATGACTTTCACTTCACTTCAACCAGACTGTGAGCATGTTGAGGATAGAAATCACCACATTCAGCTTTGTCTAGCTTGATAGAGGCTCAGCAAATATGTCAGAGTGTTTTCAACTTGATGTCATTGTTCTCTCCATCTATTCTGTCCTCTGTTTTAAGGGGCAGAGATGAGGAGATTGGAACTACGTTTCCCAGAATTCCTTTCCTCATGTTGTTCTCCACTACAATCTTATAGTGAGAAGAATTTGCACATATCTTGGCAAACTAAGAAGGAGAAGCAGAAGAACCTGCTTGAGAATCTTCTACTTTGGTGTAGATTCCAAGAGGCAATGGCTTCCCTGACTCCTATGCCACCAGTCTATCCAGTAACTATAAAAGCCTCTATTTTCCCATATTAAAATCATCCCCACTTGGAAGATTTTAAATGGCTTCTGTTTCCCTCATCTCAGCTTGACTGGAATGAATACTTCAGTGGAAAGAAGAAAAGAACACAGGAAATAAGGAAGGAGGAATGAAGGAAAGAGGAAGAAAGGAAAGAAACAAAATTGCCTTCTTGGTTTTACACAGCTCAACAGACCCAGCGGTATGCCTCATCCTTAATTCTACATGCACTCAACCTCCTCAGGAGAGCAGTGGAAATATTAAAATGTCAGGAACTGTGACTCCAAGCCAGGCTTCCTCAGCATCCACGGGTACCAATAATGCAAATCACTGAAGATGGGCTTCACAAGAAATCGTCACTAATTCTCTAAATTAGAAAATGTGAACCTGTTGGCAAATTAATAATCAGAGTGGACAGAGTAACTGAGCCACTCAGAGGAAAGACTGAAAGAGCAATGACAACATCTAGGTAATCACACAAGGACTCGGGGGAAACGGAATGGATCAGTCAAAAGCAAAAAGAAACTGTCTGTGATTTTGAAGATTTTCTATTGAAAAAGAATAGGTGCCACAAGTCAGCAAACTAAAGCAGTAAGGCCTCTGCAAATCAAATCCCTAACTTCTTTGCTTTACAATTCATAAACCAAATGTTAGGCGGATAAGAAATAGAATATGTTTGAGGCATATGTTAAAGGTGTTAAACACATGGATTTTGACATATTTAATTTGGAACTAAAACAATTACTGCTCATAATACACCCAATTTCTGAAACTACTAAATTCAGTGTGACAATTTCTGTGTTTGTATTCATTTTCCTTAATGTCTTGAGTTTTTTTTTTTTCAGCTATCCAAACATTTTTACTAATCCACAAAGCATAACCAAAACTTCCCAGACCCACTGTTATGAATGAAATGACAAAGCAACAATACAAGCAACTGTTAATAATTTAAGGCATATAGTAACATTAACATTTTTTAAAGTCATCTTCGGGCAGTATTTACTAAAACTCAATTAATTTTCTGCTGAATCTCTTCGAACTTGTTGGCCAGTGCTAATTTACTTGGATGAGTACATGTTTCTCTGCCCAAACATCTTTCCAGAAACCAACTCCTCCTCTTGACTGCCCAATACATCCTTTCAGTCACCCTTAAATTCTCTTTGATTCTTTCCTGTTTTGCTACATTCAGTCTGAAGCAAAAGAGTACAAGACTTTTCTAGCACCTTTCCCTTTTCATCACATTCCTGCAATACTTTACAAACTGGCTTTCCCTTTCATGTCACTAAATGGAGAAATTATTTTACAAACTTCTAGACAGTTTCCCACATATAATAGAAGTCCAATAATGTTAGTTCCCTTACTCTGCTTTTCTTTCATCTTTCTGGTCTAAACTCTAAACCGCCTGAAGCACAATTCTGAACAGATTATTCCATAGCTCAGAAGCCTCTAAAGCACTTCTTTCTTGAAGGATAACCCGCTCAGCTCAGCATTCAGAGATCTCTGCTTCCTATTCACATTTTCAGTTTTCTCTCACTGCTGTCTTATAAACAACGCTTATGCTTTAGACACTAAACCATTACCCAATGGCACACACATATACCTCTGAGCTTCCACTGGAAATAATTAACCAGTTAGTTGACTATAAGACATTGGAGACTAAACATAGTTATTGCAAATTCGAGCATATAGTCTTATATATTTGACTTACCTCTTAGAAGTCAGTCATTGACAATGAATTTGTCACATTCTTGTACCCTCCTGAGAAATCTGTACACAGTTCAAGAAGCAATAGTTAGAAATGGACATGGAACAGCAGACTGGCTCCAAATTGGGAAAGGAGTACATCAAGGTTCTATATTGTCACCCTGATTGTTTGACTTATATGTGGAGTACATCATTTGAAATACCAGGCTGGATGAAGCACAAGTTGGAATCAAGATTGCCAAGAGAAATGTCAACAACTTCAGATATGGAGATGACACCACCCTTATGGCAGAAAGCAAAGAAGAACTAAAGAGCCTCTTGATAAAAGTGAAAGAGAAGAGTGAAAAAGTTGGCTTAAAACTCAACATTCAGAAAACTAAGATCATGGCATCTTCTCCCATCACTTCAGGGCAAATAGATGGGGAAAAAATGAAAACAGTGAGAAACTTTATTTTGGGGGTGGGGGCTCCAAAATCACTGCAGATGGTGATTGCAGCCATGAAATTAAAAGACGCTTGTTCCTTGGAAGAAAAGCTATGACAAGCCTAGACAGCATATTAAAAAGCAGAAACATTACTTTGCCAACAAAGGTCCATCTAGTCAAACCTATGGTTTTTCTAGTAGTTGTGTATGGATGTGAGAGTTGGACTATAAAGAAAGCTGAGCACCAAAGAATTGATGCTTTTGAACTGTGGTGTTGGAGAAGACTCTTAAGGATCCCTTGGACTGCAAGAAGATCAAACCAGTCAATCCTAAAGGAAATCAGTCCTGAATATGCATTGGAAGGACTGATGCTTTTTTTTTTTTTTAACTTTACAATATTGTATTAGTTTTGCCAAATATCGAAATGAATCCACCACAGGTATACCTGTGTTCCCCATCCTGAACCCTCCTCCCTCCTCCCTCCCTATACCATCCCTCTGGGTCGTCCCAGTGCACCAGCCCCAAGCATCCAGTATCGTGCATTGAACCTGGACTGGCGACTCGTTTCATACATGATATTATACATGTTTCAATACCATTCTCCCAAATCTCCCCACCCTCTCCCTCTCCCACAGAGTCTATAAGACTAATCTATATATCAGTGTCTCTTTTGCTGTCTCATACACAGAGTTATTGTTACCATCTTTCTAAATTCCATATGCGTTAGTATACTGTATTGGTGTTTTTCTTTCTGGCTTACTTCACTCTGTATAATAGGAAGGACTGATGCTGAAGCTGAAACTGAATACTTTGGCCACCTGATGCAAAGAACTGACTCATTGGAAAACACCCTGATGCTACAAAAGATTGAAGGCAAGAGGAGAAGGGGCCTACAGAGGATGAGATGGCTGGATGGCATCATCGACTCAATGGACGTGAGTTTGAGCAAGTTTTGGCAGTTGCTGATGGACAGGGAAGCCTGGCATGCTGCATTCCATGGGGTCACAAAGAGTTGGACACAACTGAGAGACTGAACTGACTGACTGTACCCCAGTAAGCCAGAGCACTTATCAACTATACCACGAATCAGCAAATTACAACCCACATACGAAATCTGGCCCATGTGGTTTTGTACAACATGCAAGCCAAGAATAGGTTTTATGTTTTAAATTGTTGAAAAGAATCAAATGAAGATTAGTATGTCACAATACATGAACATTATATGAATTACAAATTCCAGTGTCCACAAATAAAGATTTATTGGAACACATCACACTCATTCATTTACATAGCTGTTCTTATGTTACAACAACAGAGTTAAATAGCTACAACAGAGACCAAATGCCCACAAAGCCTAAAATATTTACTATCTGATGCTTAAAAAAAATTGTTGACTTTATTTTCATTTTTTTAATTGAAGTATAGTTGATTTACAGAGTTGTGCTAATTTCTGCTACACTGCAAAGTGATTCAGTTTACATATGCATACATAGCTAATATTCTTTTCCATTATGGGTTATCCCAGGAGATTGGATATAGTTTCATGTGCTATGCAGTAAGAACCTAGTTGTTTATACATTATGTTGTTGTTTATCCATTATGTATAACATTTTGTATCTACTAACCCCAGTTTATACTATGAATTAACCCATATTACTTAGTATTAATATTTATGCTTTTAAATATTTCCTATTTCCCCAACTTCTTTTCAAGATCCTCAAGAATAGAAATCTTTGTGACTTTCTAATATTCTGGCCTAGCACATGTATTTTACATGGCTGATTCTCAATAGATGCTTGTTAATGATCCTGATGCAACTTCTACAAATAGGTATGGATTAGCACACAGATTCTCCTGAACCAACTGGGGAAACAAACAGTAGGTTATATTAACTATAGTCTTAACTGTAGCATTGGTTGTTCCCTAATTTTAAAAACTAATTGGCCATCTTTGAATACCTATTTGAGTCTTTCCTCGAAGTGCCTTCCCATCTCTCTGGTACTCTTGCACTTAGAGGTGCACAGTGCCATCATGAGATCCTGGTTTCTATGGCCAACACTCTCTACTGCATTTCTATTTTGGCCCAACTACTCTTAACCAAAAACTGTAAACCTGAGACACAGTTCTTTGAATGGTGAGATTATCAGACCCAAATTACTTCCTGGAAAAGAACATGATGTTCTTCAAAAACACCAAAATAACTGGCCAATTATATTGGTTCAGTTCAATAGCACAGGGTTGAAAAGTAAAACTCATCACCTTATTAATTTATTAAAAACTTTACCTGCTAGCACTGTGTAGAAACTATATATCCTGATTATCCCAATATTAAGGCTCCTCCATCAAATACAATATATGTGTACATATGTATCTAATGCATGTGTATCCTACTCAGAATAACTGAACAAAGAGCAACATTTAATCTAAAATATTAACATGAAATATATTGCACACTTTTGGACCAATGCAGATTTTGCCAATGTTTTTCTATTCTTTATTCCCTTTGACTCTCTAAGACCTGTCAGAACTGTCAACAATGCTATGTCAATTGTTTACAAAAGAGATCTCATTCACAGGGGAGATAGAAGCCTACCCAGTACTCAGAGAAGCTGAGAAATAAAAAAAAAAAAGGATGAAACACTGACAGCGGCAGATTTTTATTTGAAGTCATAAAATCGTAAGAATAAATAGGATGTCAGCAGAATCTATGATTTCTTTTTTTGGCCATAGACTTGTACTAAGAAATAATGTCACAATAGTCTTTAGACATGAGAAAAAAATTTAATAACAGGATTATTAGGTATAAGACAAAATTGATACATAATGGATTATATAACTTCAGCATCTACTGAAATTTCTCTTTGTTTTCTTCATTAAATTCTCTTATCCTTTCTGTATTTCTCAAAATTTTTCTAGCAATTTTAATGTGTTAAGATTATGTACAGTCATGCAAAATATTTGACAAGTTTCAGTTGATCTCTGTTAGTCTTTTCATGTTAGCTGTAAAAAGAGCTATAAACACACATTTGCAACAGTTATTTGGAGTACATCACATACATAATGTTTGATGATTGCATTGTCATCAGTAAATCTAGTATAGACTTGAGCTGTACAATGAAATATGTTATAATCAGAAAGAAAAAAATTTTTTCAAATGAGGAGTAAGTTGATAGAAACTATTTTTATTATATAACTTCACTACTCAGGTATCTTGGTCCTGTGAAATATGTATTAAGTCTCTCTGTAAACATACTTTCAGGAGAAAGAACTACAGGGTTAGAGTAGATAACTACCGCTTCTGAATCTCCAGAATCCATTTATTTCACTTGGCTAGCAGCATGTCAACCCTCATACAGGAACTCAGCCTTTCTTTATTTGCAGAAAACATGGTTCCTGTAAAGCTAAGTTTACTTTCAGTTTCTAGAATTATATGATCTCAGCCTGGTTAATTTGATTATCTCTTCCCCTCGGTATAAGGCATTGGTTCAGTCATGAGCAATGGTTCAAGTTGAGTCAGTTAGATTCAAACAGAGTTAGTCTCAGAACTTTAACCTCACTGTGGGACACTGGAATTCACACTTGACTCTAGTAAAGTGTAAGGCTAATGTGTACCTGGTCAGTCGTGTCTGACTCTTGTGACCTCATGGACTTTGGCCCCATCAGGCTTTTCTGTCCATGGGATGTCCCAGGCAAGTATACTCGAATTGGTTGCCATTTCCTCCTCTGAGGGATCTTCTCAACCCAGGGATCAAACCTGCATCTTCGGCATCTCCTGCATCACAGGTGGATTCTTTATCATGGAGCTACCTGGGAAGCATACATTAGTGAAAAGAGCCAATACCATAAAGGTTACATGACAAAATTAAGAGAGAGAATCTGGTCATGGTGAAAATAATTTCATTCCTGATTTTCATAAACAACCTTATTCTCAGGTTTTTAAATTTTATAACTTAACAAATATCTTAAATCAGTTTGAATTGGGCATTCTACTACTTCCTATTAAAAAAAAAAAAGTCCTGATACAAAAATTAGTGACCCTTGCCTGACTCTGTATTCCTAACAAGCACAAAGAGAGTAAAAATCTGTGGTTTGTTACACTTCCATCTAGAAATCTCAAGTCTCCATTCCCATAGTATAGTAAGCTTCCAAAAACAGGTTAAAGTAGAGGCCTCCATTCCTGAAATATCTTTGACCAGTTTTCTTCCACCACCTTCTCTTAGGTTCATCAACCTTTAGGAAAGTATAAGGAACACTGTTGGTTCTCTCAAAAGACATGTTCTTCAAGGTTAGCCATTGCGTGGGAAGAGTAGGAAGACACAAAAATGAAGGACAATTTGGGAATTAATTAGTTCATTTATTCCTCACATATGGATATTTAGCCTTGACTGTCAGTCAAGAACCAACACCTCTGATGCTTGAATCTAAAGGAGATGCTGAATTTCCATGCCTAAGGTGACCAGCAGTGGGATGACCCACTTACTCCAGTAAATGGAACCATAAGAAAGAAACCCTGGACTGGCCTGGGTTTGGTGAGCAGGCTTTGAAAAATACGAAAAAGAAAAGAAACTAGTCTTTTAAAAACAGATCAGGATTTGGATTTCCTCTTGATGAAAAAGTCTAAAATGTTTTAATTTCTACTTTCAAATAAAAAATATCTAAGATCAGATTTGGAGATCATAATTCACAAACGAGGTTCATGGGTTGATTGTGTCAAGTCCCAGCTGTGCAGTTTTCCTAATAATCTTAGGTTCATTCTGTTCCTAAGACTTATTATTCTCCACCAGCTACCCTTAAACCCAATTCAAGAAAAAATTTAACTCTACCAAAAGGCTTTCTTCCTTTCTGTACTCCTCTAACCCCAGCTTCTAAACAAGAGGTTCTCAAGCCCAACATCTTAATTTTGTATATTCTCCAACATTTTAGGGAAGGGAAAAAAAAGAAAACTTTTTTCTAAAAAGCTTATCCAAAAGATTTTGGAGGTAGGGTTTGGGAATGTGTGTGCCAAAAGCAAACTTCCTGAGCTGAGTAATGAAGGGTTAGTGTCTGACCTCTCATCATTCAGAGGCTCAGAGAAGCTTCCAGAGAACAGAGCAGCCAGTGCTCAGCCAGAGCTGAGGAATGACTGTGACCACCAGCTGGAGTGGAGAGAAGTCTACTACTGTACCATGCATAGGCTGCACTGAAGCCTTGAGACCACTTAGGTGAGAAGCCATCTTCACTGTCCTTTCAACACAAGCATGAAAAGTCTTATAAAGTGAGCTGAAGATGAGACATGTATTTTCAATTCACGCTTAAGAAGTTCTCACCCTGCTTTAACAAAAGCCTGTCTGTCAAAAATCACACTTAATTTCAAAGAGCTACTACATTCGAAGATGCTTCAGAAAACTGTGGAATCCAATTTGAAAAATACTTTCCAACCCACGTGGCCATTAAGTGAAGAAAGGAGATGGAATGTACTTTCTGGTGATTCAGTGTGGCCAAAGATAAAGACTTTCACCCACACACTGGTTCCTGCCTAATCCATAGACAGCTGGTCAAATACTTTATTATTTAAAATCTGACTTCTTCACTTTTAAATGAGTTTTCCCTCGATTGTGTGTATTAATAGTTTTACACCATTGGGTTAATTTTTTTAAAGGAGTATTCTTTACAAATTCAAATTCAAAATAGATTAACTCCTTTTCACACATTATAACTATATAATATTTTTATTAAGCTATGAAATGCAAAAGTTATTTCTAAAGAAAGTAAAATATTTTCACTATCTATAGAAATTGCAAGCATGCAATTAAAAGCCAACATAACATGCACATTTAATTTAAATCTTCAGGCCATCTAAAAGTACTTTTAGAAATGGAGTAAAATAAGCACAATTTACCATATTTGCTGTAAGAATAAGTAAGCACTAAACAACAACAAGTTAGCATATTAAAAGATATTAAAGTCCACTAAATTGGGAGATTAAACTTGGAAAAGATGCAGACATTATAAAGACATACATGTACCTCTATTGTGGGCAAAAGGTATATAAGATTCATAATACATAATAAATTATATAGGAAAATAAGATATGCACATCTATACAAAATCAGTCAGGTGAGATTCTTTAAGAGAGGACTTGGGTTTTACATTCACTACATATTCCTATTTTTTTTAGTTTTGTCAGCACTATTAAAAACACAGAATGCTTACAACCCAAACACAAAAACCAGCTGGATGTCAACTGCTAAAACTTCCCCATCTTAGCCAAGAAACCAAACATGTTTTCCTGCTAATTTACACTTTACTTCACAGTTAAAGTTACCTTAAATGTGTTAAAGATAACAGTAATTCTGTGATTTGATCAATCTTAAAAGGGCACAGTCTTTCCTATCCTTATGCACAGGAAAAGTTGAGAAAGACATTTCAAACTAAGATATTCACAGGAGCATAGGAAAAAGATTTTACTTCTAACACAGACTGCATTATTTGCATAGATTGCAAAGAGAGCCATGTGTAACTGATGACTATGAAATACATCCTCAAAGGACCAAGCACAGTGCTTGGCATGCTAAGTGCTCATCCCATGTCAGTCATTAGAGACTTTGGTCCCATAGCATCAGTGGCCTCTAAGACATCTCCTCAACAAATTCCAACTCTCAAACATCTTGCACTCCCAAGCTGCAGAGAGGCTGGTAGAAGTTCTGAGGTATTGCACTGAGTATCAAATCTCATGGCAAACTCCCTTTTCATATCCCCAGTCCTGAAATGCCTGTGTTCAAGGGTGACACAGTAGAGAGAAGACTGAGAATTAGAAACATGGATCCAAGGAATACATAACTTAACTCACTATCTTTCTTTTGTTTTCCTTTGTTTAGATCCATAGGCAAAATTAAACAAAAACAGTGTGGCCCAGTTCAGCTCAGTTCAGTTCAGTCGCTCAGTCCTGTCCGACTCTTTGTGACCCCGTGAATCGCACCACCGCCAGGCCTCCCTGTCCATCACCAACTCCCAGAGTTCACCCAGACTCACGTCCATCAAGTCAGTGACGCCATCCAGCCACCTCATCCTCTGTCGTCCCCTTCTTCTCCTGCCCCCAATCCCTCCCAGCATCAGTCTTTTTCAATGAGTCAACTCTTCGCATGAAGTGGCCAAAGTACTGGAGTTTCAGCTTTAGCATCATTCCTTCCAAAGAAATCCCAGGGCAGATCTCCTTCAGAATGGACTGGTTGGATCTCCTTGCAGTCAAAGGGACTCTCAAGAGTCTTCTCCAACACCACAGTGCAAAATCATCAATTCTTCATCACTCAGCTTTCTTCACAGTCCAACTCTCACATCCAAACATGACCACTGGAAAAACCATAGCCTGGACTAGATGGACCGTTGTTAGCAAAGTAATGTCTCTGCTTTTCAACATGCTATCTAGGTTGGTCATAACTTTTCTTCCAAGGAGTAAACATCTTTTAATTTCATGGCTGCAATCACCATGTGCAGTGATTTTGGAGCCCCCAAAAATAAAGTCTGACACTGTTTCCACTGTTTCCCCATCTATTTCCCATGAAGTGATGGGACCAGAGGCCATGATCTTCGTTTTCTGAATGTTGAGTTTTAAGCCAACTTTTTCACTCTCCTCTTTCACTTTCATCAAGAGGCTTTTTCATTCCTCTTCACTTTCTGCCATAAGTGTGGTGTCATCTGCATATCTGAGGTTATTGATATTTCTCCCAGCAATCTTGATTCCAGCTTGTGCTTCTTCCAGCCCAGTGTTTCTCATGATGTACTCTGCATAGAAGTTAAATAAGCAGGGTGACAATATACAGCCTTGACATACTCCTTTTCCTATTTGGAACCAGTCTGTTGTTCCATGTCCATTTCTAACTGTTGCTTCCTGACCTGCATACAGATTTCTCAAGAGGCAGGTCAGGTGGTCTGGTATTCCCATCTCTTTCAGAATTTTCCACAGTTGATTGTGATCCACACAGTCAAAGGCTTTGGCATATTCAATAAAGCAGAAATAAATGTTTTTCTGGAACTCTCTTGCTTTTTTGATGAGCCAGTGGATGTTGGCAATTTGGTCTCTGATTCCTCTGCCTTTTCTAAAACCAGCTTGAACATCAGGACATCAGGAAGTTCATGGTTCACATATTTCTGAAGCCTGGTTGGAGAATTTTGAGCATTACTTTACTAGCGTGTGAGATGAGTGCAATTGTGCGGTAGTTTGAGCATTCTTTGGCATTGCCTTTCTTTGGGATTGGAATGAAAACTGACCTTTTCCAGTTCTGTGGCCACTGCTGAGTTTTCCATAGTCCTAGTTTTTCATCATGTAACTCAAATGTAAGTTTTATAGAAATATACATTGGTCTTCTTATCCCTCGCTCTATTAAAACACTGGGACTTCCCAGGTGGCCTGGTGGTAAACAATCTGTCTGCCAAGGCAGAAGATGCAGAGATGCAGATTCAATCCATGGGTCAGGAAGATCTCCTGGAGGAGGAAATGGCAACCCACTCCAGTATTCTTGCCTAGGAAATTCCATGAAGAGAGAAACCTGGCGAGCTACAGTCCATGATGTCACAAAGCATCAGACACAACTATGCATTGCTGTTGTTCAGTTGCTATCGTGTTTGACTCTTTGTGACCCCATGGACTGTCAGAGAAGGCAATGGCACCCCACTCCAGTACTCTTGCCTGGAAAATCCCATGGATGGAGGAGCCTGGTAGGCTGCATGCAGTCCATGGTGTTGCTAAGAGTCAGACATGACTGAGCGTCTTTCCTTTCACTTTTCACTTTCATGCATTGGAGAAGGAAATGGCAACCCACTCCGGTGTTCTTGCCTGGAGAATCCCAGGGATGGGGGAGCCTGGTGGGCTGCCGTCTATGGGGTCACACAGAATCGGACATGACTGAAGCAACTTAGCAGCAGCAGCAGACCCCATGGACTGTAGGGGGGTCTTCCTGGCTTCCCTGTCCTTCACTTTCTCCTGGAGTCTTCTCAGACTCAGATCCATTGAGTCGATGATGCCATCCAACCATCCTATACTCTGTCACCCTCTTCTCATCCTGCCCTCAATCTTTCCCAGCATCAGGGTCTTTTCCAATTAGTTGGCTCTTCGCATCAGGTGGCCAAAGTATTGGAGCTTCAGCTTCAGCATCGATCCTTCCAATGACTATTCAAGGTTGGTTTCTTTAGGAATGACTGATTTTATCTCCTTGCTGTCCAAGGGACTCTCAAGAGCTTTCTCCAGCACCACAATTTGAAAGCATCAATTCTTCAGCACTCAGCCTTCTTTATGGTCCAACTCTCACATCCGTACAAGACTACTGGAAAAAAAAACATAGCTTTGACTATACAGACCCTTGTCAGCAAAGTGATGTCTCTGCTTTTAATATGCTGTCTAGGTTTGTCATAGCTTTTCTTTCAAAGAGCAAGTGTCCTTTAATTTCATGGCTGCAGTCACTGTCCACAGTGATTTTAGAGCCCAAGAAAAGAAAATCTGTCACTGTTTCCACATTTTCCCCATCTATTTGCCATGAAATGATGGAACCAGGTGGCATGATCTTGGCTTTTTGAATGCTGAGTTTTAATTCAGCTTTTTCTCTCTCCTCTTTCACTTTCACTAAAGAGGCTCTTTAGTTACTCTTCACTCTCTGCCTATCTGCTGCTGCTGCTGCTAAGTCACTTCAGTCGTGTCCGACTCTGTGCGACCCCATAGACGGCAGCCCACCAGGCACCACCATCCTTGGGATTCTCCAGGCAAGAACACTGGAGTGGGTTGCCATTTCCTTCTCCAATGCATGAAAGTGAAAAGTGAAAGGGAAGTCGCTCAGTCATGTCTGACTCTTAGCGACCCCAGGGACTCCAGCCCACCAAGCTCCTCCACCCATGGGATTTTCCAGGCAAGAGTACTGGAGTGAGTTGCCATTGCCTTCTCTGCTGCCTATCTGAAATTGTTTATATCTCTCCCTGAAATCTTGATTCCAGCTTGTGATTCATCCAGCCTGGCATTTCTCATGATGTACTCTGCACAGAAGTTAAATAAGCAAGGTGACAATACACAGCCTTGATGTACTCCTTTCCCAATTTTGAGTCTGTTGTTCCATGTCCAGTTATAACTGTTGCTTCTTGACTTGCATACAGGTTTCTCAGGAGACAGGTAAGGTGCTCTGGTATTCTCATCTCTAAGAATGTATCAGTTTGTTGTGATGCACACAGTCAAAGATTTTCGAGTAGCCAGTGAAGCAGAAGTAGATGTTTTTATGGAATTCCCTTGCTTTCTCTCTAATCCAACAGATGTTGGCAATTTGATATATGGTTCCTATGCCTTTTCTAAATCCAGCTTATACATCTGGAAGTTCTAGGTTCATGTACTGCTGAAGCCTATCTTGAAGGATTTTGAGTATTGCCTTGCCAGCATGTGAAATAAGTGAAATTGTATAAGCATGTACAACCTCATTAAAACATTCCTTTTTTTTCTCCCATTGCCTCCACTTCACCTCCCCTCAAAACACTGCCTTTCCAAGCCTTCTCTGGACTCTAGGTTTTCACATTTTTAGTTATTTTCAATTGTTATCTTTCTGTTTTTCACACTCCTTCCCACAAGGACTAGAATCAGGTCATTTTAATCTACCCTTTCCTCTCCACTCTCATAGTCACCCAATCCAAGATCCTCATCAGTTCAAGCCTAAGTTGCAGGGATGGCTTAGAAGCAGTTTCTCTGCCTCCAATCTCTTTTTATCAGATCCCATCTACTCATAGACACTCTAATGATTTTCCTCTAACTTCATTTTCTTCATGTCCTTTGCCTGCTCAGCAATCTCTGGTGCTTCTATGTCATTTATTATACACATCCCAAGTACTCTCTGGCCTTCAGGGTTTTCCACTAATATTACACCCCCTAGGATCCCATCCCACCTTCATTTCTCATTACCTCTCACTGCAGTCTCTCTCCTCCCACAAGCAAAATATGCATGCCATCTCCTACATGTGATTTGCTCATTTTCATCTTGATATCTTTTCTCATTCAAACTACCCACCCACTGACCTACAAATTCATTCCTGCTCTCTCCATCAATATCCTGTTAACCTTCAAAATTCTGCTCATCCCTCATCTCTTTGGAAAGTCCTTCTTCCTTAATTGCAAACAAATATGAGATTTCTTTTGTCCTTTATTCCCTCAAAAAAGGGCAATCCTCTGGTTGTCATTGAAGGTGGGGACATGGTAAGATAAAGAGATTCAAGGCAATGTATTAGTTTGGGTATCAAACTGCAAACAGTTTCGTCTAAATTAATAACAAATAAAATATCTCACAAATAAAGAAAATGGTTAAAGGTTCACATAAAGCTTTCTTACTCATTTTATAAGGGAAATAACCATGTATAATAAAAATTGTTGTTGTTGTCTAGTCATTAAGTTGTGTCTGACTCTTTTATGACCCCATGGACTGTAATCCTCCTGGTTATTCTGTTTGTGGAATTTCCTAGGCAAGAATACTGTAGTGGGTTGTCATTTCCTTCTTCAGGGAATTTCCTGACCCCAGGTGTCTCCTGCATCGGCAGGTGGATTCTTTACCACTGGGCCATCAGAGAAGCCTCAATAGCTGTCATTTATAAGGGATTTATTTTGCTTCCTCAAAGGACTTTATACATACTAACATTTCATTTTTAAGTAAGTTATGTGTCATAGTCATGGTACAGGCAAGAAAGCTGAGGGTCAGAGAAGTAAAAGTAACTTGCCTGAAGTCACAGAGCTAGAAATAAAGGCAGAATTTGAACTCAGATTTGTCCTTACTCCAAACTCTGTGTCCTAACCACCTAAGCTACTGTCACAAATTCCTAACAGCATTCATAACATTCAGTTTTGGCAGTTTCTGAAAAAGAAATTCACAACTTACTTGACAGATTTCATTTTATCAATTGGCACTTGATAGTATCAAATTTTTGTCCCCTTTCTATACAATTCCTCCTCTTTCTGCCACCCTGTCTCCTGGTGAGATTGCCTCTTATTCCAACCAGAAAACTGGAGCCATTATATACAAATTTCTCATCCTATTCCCACAAATAATCCTAAAAACCGATTGAACTTGAACCTTCTATTCTCTCCAGCTACAGAGTCCCTCTTCAATTCACTCCATGTGCTTGAGCACCAGTTCCTTCTTTTCTTCACAAAGCCTTTACCCATGGTTTAATCTCCAATCTCCTATATTGTAAATCTTTTTATTTCTACTGTTGGGTTTCCATTGTTTTCAAATATGCTGTGGTAGCTGCCACTCTTTTTTGAATAAATAATCCATAATACATAACTTTAATCCCCATATTTAATAATATATAATTAAATAACTTAAAAATAATTTTTAAGCCCCATATATTGGTTTAGATATGGCCTCACTTTGCTCACATCCATGGTCAGACTTCCTCAACGGTCTCTCTTTAAAGAGTTCCCAAACTTCCTCACTTCCTATTCACCTTGAGGTCCTCTACAAACTGGTTTCTGCTTCTCATTTCATGGGAAATCTTTCAGGCAAGTTTCCAAGGACCTCCATGGAGGGTAAATCCGTGTTGCCAAATTCAATGGGAATTTTTTTTTCTCTTATCTCACTTGATTTCTCAGAAGCTTTCAACAAGGTTGACCACTCCATGCTGAAAATACTATTTTCTTGTCTAAACTTCAGTGACACACTGGTTAATCACCCATCTCCACTGCTTCCCCTCAGTTTCCTTGGCTCATTTATGCTCTTCCTCTGATTTCTAAGTTCTGAGATACCTCAGTAGTGGTTTTTGTGCTTATTTTGTTCTCTCTTCACTTTCTCTAAATGATATGCCATTAAATGCCAAATGTATAAATTAGAATTATCATGTGTATGATTCCCAAACTTATGTCATCTTTCCAGACCACTCCTCTAAGTTCTGGATTCCTCTATTTGACTTCTTTCTTGACATCTCAAACTCTTACAATAAACAGAAAACTCTTTATTTTTTTCTTCCAAAATTTGTTTCCATACACCCCAACCAAACCCATTTTCCCCCATATCAGTAGAAAGCCAAACCAACTTTCAGTTATTTAAACCAAGACCTTAGGAACCACCCTTGGCTCTACTCTTTCCTTCAGGCCTTCATGTCTAAGTTAAAAGTAAGTCTTGTATATTCCACTTTGGACTGACTAGCCACAATCATCTCTTATCAGGGCTACAATTAATGTGTCCTAAAACAGCTCTAATTCCATACTTATCCTCTCTGATCCATTCTTCACTCATTTATCAGAGGGATATTCTTAAGATATAAACCAGAATAGTCATATTTTTCTGCTTAAAACCCACTAATAGCTTATGATTTTTCTTAGGTTAAATTCAGAATGTCTCCATGTTCTATATCAGAGATAGACAAACTTTTTTCTGTAAAGATCCAGTGATTAAATATTATGGGTTTCATGGGCTATACAGTTTCCTTCACAACTATTCAACTCTGCCTTGTAGCATGAAAGCAACTATAAAAATATAAAAAGGAATGAGCATGGCTATGTTTCAGTTAAACTGTACTTATAATGAACTAGCAAAACTTGTCCCAGGGGCAGTAATTTGACAACCTCTGTCTTTGTGGTTCTGCATGATCTTATACCTGTGTGCTCCTATAACCACATATGTACCATTCTCGCCCTCAGTCATGTAATCTTGGTCACACTGGTCTTAGTCCCAAGAATATGCCTATGTGTAGGACTTCCCTGGTAGCTCAGCAGTAAAGAATCTGCCTGCAATGTGGGAGCCACAGGAGACACAGGTTCGATCCCTGGGTCGGGAGGATCCCATGGAGAAAGGAATGGCTCCCAACTCCAGTATTCTTGCCTGGAGAATCCCCATGGGCAAAGGAGCCTGGTGAGCTACACTCCATAGAGTCACAAAGAGTCAGACACAACTGAAGTGACTTAGCAAGCAAACCTATGCATAACTGCCTGGAATTCTCTTCTGACCCTTATCCTGCACTTGACTATTAGTTTCATCTTAGATAACACCACCTCAAAGATTTTTCCTGATCACCCTGTAAATAAATACACCACCTCACCATCCTTGTTCTCTATTCTCAACTTTTTACTTGCTTTCTTTTTTCCCCATAAGACTTATCCACTCACAACTGTCACTATGCTTATATAACTCTTCTTATTCTTGTCTACTTTTCCTTCTAGAATATAGGTTTGGTAAAGACAAGGACTCATATATGTTTGATCATCACCCTATCTTTCTTGCCTGGCACTGTGACTGTCTGGCACTCAGCAATATTCACTCAATAAATATTTCTTGGCAGGAAAATTAATAGGATCAAATACAAATGTGTCTAACTGGTCACAAAAAATACAAGTTGATTAAAACATTGGTTTCCAATTTTTTTATTACATACACTTCAAGGAAAGAAAAATATTTGAGGATACCCTCCCACTCCAGGATATGTACATTTCCTTAAAATTAAAATATATTATGGAATAAAATGTCCACCAAAATACCAAGGAGTACATCAAGGCTGTATATTGTTACCCTGAACCCACACCATTCAATGTTATTGAGTGGCTGAATGAACTTGACACTTTCAACTATGGTTGAACTTCTTCTCACAAATTATTGCTAATAAGAGTGCTATTTTAGCAGTCCTGAAAACAGAAAGGAATGATAACTGTATTTGGGTCAAAGAAGTGACCACATTCTTATTGGAAATGATCTATTTAAAAACTTTGTTTTTTATAAAATGAGATCCTCAGAACCAGGGCATTGTCCAATTCTGTTCTTCCATACATTACAATGAAGTCATTTTTTTTCTCCATCTTCTGTAAATAGTGCTTCTGCTATGGACTGAAGATTTGTGGCCTGTCAAAATTCATATATTGAAGCCTTAACTCCCAGCATGATGGTATTTGGACGCGAGGGCCTTTGGGAGGTAATAAGGTCATGAGGGTGTAGTGCAATGAGATTAGTGCCCTATTAAGAAAAGACCTGAAAGATGATCTCTCCTTCACATGAGAATATAGCTTAATGATGGTCTTGTAAAAGGGCCCTCAGCAAGAACTGGGGCTTCCTTGGTGGCTAAGATGTTAAAGAATCTGCCTGAAATGCAGGAGACCCAGGTTTGATCCCTGGGTCAGGAAGATCCCCTGGAGAAGGTACTGGTTACCCACTCCAGTATTCTTGCCTGGAGAATTCCATGGACAGAGGAGCCTAGTGAGCTACAGTCCCCTGGCTCCCAGAGTCAGACACTACTGAGTGAGTAACACTTTCACTTTTCACTTTCGACAAGAACTGAATCAGTTGACATCTTGATCTTCGTACTTCCCAGCCTTCAGAACTGTGAGAAATCAATGTCTGTTGTTTAAGCCATTCAATCTATAACATTTGTTATGGTGTGCATGTGTGCATGCTAAGTGGCTTCAGTCGTGTCCAACTCTTTGCAACCCTACGGACTGTAGTTCACCAGTCTCTTCTGACCTTGGGATTCTCCAGGCAAGAATACTGGAGTGGGTTGCCATACCCTCCTCCAGGGGATCTTCCTCACCCAGGGATTGAACCCAGGTCTTCTGCAGCTCCTGCATTGCAGGTGGATTCTTTACCGCTGAGCCACTGGGAAAGCCCCTATTTGTTATGGTAGCCAGAGACAACTTAGAAAGCTTCCCTCTTCAATCTCATTCCTGGTTCCTAAAGACTATGAGTCAGACATTTTTCATTACTGTGCTGATAATGCATATGCATGTTCAGTTGCTCAGTCAAGTCTGATTCTTTGTGACCTCATGGACTGTAGTTCACCAGACTCCTCTGTCCATGGGATTCTCTTGGCAGGAATATGGAGTGGGGTGCCATTTCCTCCTCCAAGGAATCTTCCCAATTACCACTGAGTTACCTGGGGATAAGGGCCTATGTGTAATTTCACGTAGCTCAGATTTCAATTCTAGGTCTAGAACCTTTCCTTGGCTTCTATTTTCATGTACACTGAATCTATTTCACTTCATATCAACAGGTGTGGCTAAATTCAGCACTTTCTCACTTCTAGAAATATACTCATAGCAAGCATTTGTGGGGAATTGTATGAATTAACTGCATCATACAACACGCAGCATTCTGATAGCTTACTTGTTGCTATCTTCTGTTTTTCTTCCAGGAAAAACAAAAATTATTCTTTTTCTTTCATTTCCAGAAGATTAGGAACCATTTCTTTATTACCTATACATGCCTTTGGGGTGTCATCATCAACCACAATCATTTTATCAAAGTACTTCTTTTACCCAGGACTCATCTCAAGAGAAATTCTAATAAATTTTCATCAAATAATTGATCACATGCTAATGAAACTTAAATTGAATTTTCATTTCATCCTTACTCTTTAGACTTCTCTATGACTATTGAAGGTGAGAAAACTATTCCCAGGTATATTTATTAATGAAGCAATTTAAAAAAATGCCCACATTTAGACCAGCATGAGTTTGTACATGTATTAACAGTTCTATAAAATAGATGTAAGGGTTAAGAGATTAAAAACAAATTTTTAGGAAATTTTTTAAATGACTACCTAATGACAGTTCAAGAAATAAGTTTTTTAACAATAGAGGTAAATTTAGTATTTCTGAAATAGCTAGTGTGATGTTTGTGGCAGAGAGAGAAAGAGAGATTCAAAATTTCAGAAATGACTCTAGGGAGTTCCCTGGCAGTCCAGAGGCTAGGATGAGGAACTTTCAGTGCCACAGGCCCAGTCTCAATCCCTGGTCAAGGAACTAAGATCCTGCAAGTCATGTGGCATGGCCATTTTATTTTTTTCTTCATGATTCTAAAGTTTACAACTATTTAATTTTTCTAATAAAACACCTTCAATATCCTGGAAATAGGATACACCAATTATTCCAGAAGGCATTGCTTTTCAAATGTCTGGTGGAATATTTTAGCTCACTATTAAAAAAGAGTTACACTGCTTATTTACACTCTGGTGATTATATCTTTAAATATAAAGTACTAATCAATTAGTATTAAAGATTTATGAAGGGACAAGTTAATAATTTTCCACTCAATTCCTTCCCACTAATTAAAGATTTTCACCATTAATCTTTGTCCTATAGCATTTAATTTGAAATAATGTTTGTCCTTTAGCTTTAGAATTAATTTTAAATAACATCTTTAATTTTGATATAAAGAACTATTTTTCAGAATTGCCTTTCAGATTAAATTTTAAAAGCTCTAAAATTCTCCTATCTAATTGTATACATAAAATGTCATTTGCATTAATCTGATGATTTTTAACTACACATTTGGCCCACAGTATCTAATTAATTTGGCAAGAGAATTATGGAAATAATAAAATTACTTCCAAATTTCAAGGAACACTTCATTTTTAAATGTCTAATTAAATATACCTTTGTAATAAAAGAAATCATTCTGAAAAATATAATAGTGTTTTAATTCCCAAGTAATAGGTATGCTGAATGTTAATTTGTCCTATATTTGCCACCCACAAGAGACAAAAGCATTATCTTAATACCCCCAAAGAAGCTGTATATTCATACAACTTAAAAAAGAAAATAAAATTAAACTTGTTTGATAAAGAATACAAAGAAACGAATTGAAAAAACTAAGTGCTTCACTTCTTAAAAACCTAACTGGCATAGCATAATAATTTTAAGTTTCTTGTGTTTCTGCCAAGAGGCAAGTAAAGAGCAGTGATATTTAAGAAGATCACCATTTCAGTCATTCGTTTCTTCATTTATTCGTTTTGGGATGCTCCTTCTTTCTTATGGGTCCCACTTCTGACTTATCTCAAGAACAGCACCACAATGTTCTCTTTTGTGTTAGCAGTGAAGATGGATAAAGGAGGAGTAACTTCACTCCCTTTCAAAAGTCTTTGCAGCTCTCCTGCCTATTCTCCCCTCCCTTACTTCAAACATGAAAATCAATTCATACCCTAATTTCTCCAGTGAATAGTCCATAATCATCCTATTTTCTTCATTCTCCAATCATTAAATTTTTTACTCCTCACTTCTATATTAAAGTCAGTCAAAATTATCTCATTTCTTTTTTCTCTAATTTTTAAACACAAAGTAATTAAAATCTATAACAACAATATATCTCACCATACAAGAACAAGACAAATTTTTCTGTGATTTTTCTAAACATTAAATAAAGCTTTAAAAAAAATAAAAGTGTAATTTCAATACCAGTGGAGTCAAAGATAGATATTGCTACATAAAGACTCTATGACAAATTCACATATTAATAAACATTGCAACAGTTCTAAAGTATATGGAAATTGTTTCAAGAAAAATCAATATACAAGTACACTAAATAAATGCACCCATTAACCCACTAGATATTTGGAAACAATTTATCTAAAAATCATTATTCTTTGCCATACTTTACATTCAAGTATAAAAAGCTTGTAGCTCATATTTCAAATTTCATCCTTCTTCAGCACAGAAAAGGAGAGCCTTCAAAAACCTAAAGCATAATCAAGCCATGCCATTTAGAAACATCTTCTTCTCTGTGCATTATCAGGGGACTACATTCCCAAGCCTTTCCATGCCAGAGAAGCTCTGAGTATCATTGGTTAATATTGGGCTTCAGGCTCCTGCAGTTTTCCAAGTAAATGAAAGCTCAATAATGCATGCTACCTGCTGGCTCCAGGCTGGCAGCTTTGCCTACCAATTCAGCATCGCCCAGGGTACCACTGCTGTACTTAGAGTGCTATCCCAAAGGTACTTACAGCTCATTCCCTATTCATTCTAGCATAATCCTCTCACTTGCTGACCATTAGCAGTGTAATTAATGGGCATTTTCTGATCGATGTACCCTTTCAGATAAGTGTTATAATGAAAGGTGATTACAGTGAAGAATAATATAGTTGAAAATCAGTACCTGGTCGTCACCACTCATTGGCAATGCCATAACAGAATCAGACAGTGAGACCAGACTGCATAGAGTTATATCAAATAAAGTAATTCTTTCAATTTATTGCACTTTTAATTATGCCATCTTTAATTTAAAGAACTACCTTGCCCCGTACATTTAGTCTCCAAGCTAAAGGGAATTAATCTAAGGCTAACTAATATTCACTCCCCCAGCACATTTGAAATCAATTTTACCTTAAGTAAAATGTTTTATGAGGCTTCAGTTTACCCTGGGCATTATGCATCTTCATAATTTTTTAATGAACTTAACATATCCATGAGCAAAAGCCATGAATCATATTTTTGGTAGCCCTTAAAAACAATTTTTTTCCAATTTGCTGTAAATTAAAAGAGATGTGAGAAAATGAGAATAAAATCTCATTACCACTGACAACCTCACAGCTCAATAAACCTGTTATTAAATCTTATTAAAGGGTCAGTTATTTGTCATTTTTAGTAACCTTCATCATCACATGCTATCCAATCTTCCTTTGAAATACCAGGGCATAGAGGTCATACAAGGAGTTCGGACTTGTGAAAATCAGGCCCAAGAGTGAGTGTAAGTAATTGGAGCTCTTTCCAGGACTTCAATCTAAATATTGACATGCACTGAACTGTGGTATTACACAGAAGGGTCGAGGACAAAGATCCAATGAAAAAAAATGATACCTTGCCACTCACTGGGGCTTTCCGATGACCAGAATCAAGAGGGGACATGATGGTTATCACAGGTAAACCACAAGGAACATATAACCAAGGTGAGGCTAAATTTTGCTTATTGGATAAAGATAAAAAGGAAAATCAGATCTCCAGTAGCTACAGGTTTTATGTACAATCAAATTTCTACATGCAAATTAAATTCATTCTGGATGAGTTGAGAATTCTAATATTTAACAAAATTTAATGAATTGTATCGAATTTAATAAAATTCATCTTAAGTTGATTTTTAGTAAAATAGGTCAACTTATATTATTGGCCTGCAGGTTCTGAAGCTGATCTCTGTCCTGGGTATGTTCACAGGAAAATAAATTTCAATACAATCTAAACAAGCTAGCTGAAAGAGATGTATATGCTAACAAACACAAAGATAGAAAACAAATATTCCAATAATTCAAGCAAAATTCAAGTGACCTTTCAAAATTCTGTGGTTGATTTAGCCACAATTGTCTGTCTGTGGGAATCTCCAGGCCAGAATACTGGAGTGGGTTGCCATTTCCTTCTACAGGGGATCTTCCCAACCCAGGGATTGAACCCAAGTCTCCCGTCTTGCAGGCAGATTCTTTACCATCTGAGCCACCAGGGAAGCCCCTTTGTAAGTAAAAGAAGTGATCAAAGATAGAGGAGGGTCTCCTGCTTTAAAATCTAGTAGATGTTTCTTGATTCCTATTTATGATAAGATAGGTTGTATGCTGCTGGCAGGGATTGAGTGGAGAAATTTAAATGGAGAGAATTCTGTGCTCTAGAAGGAATGAAGGGGGTGCTCCTTGGTTTGTAACTGGGTAGCCAGAAATCCCCACAAAATCGCTGTACAAGCACCACTTACTCCCACTTTTCTTCAGTTTTGCCCCCTTGTCAGCATAAAATTCACAGGTTCTAAATAAGAGAGAAGAGGTTAAGAATAAAATCAATGGCACTGAACACTTAAGATTTCACTTACAGTCCATTAGATCTAATTACCAACTCCAGGTAGCTTTCTACTCTGATTTCATTCACCTGGGGAACGCTGATCATAGCTTGAGTTTTATCTTTAATTATCTCAAATAATTGATTCTTGTTGTCATTCAGTACCTAAGGTGGGTCCGACTCTTTGTGACCCCATGAACTGCAGCATGCCAGACTTCCCTGCCCTTCACTCTCTCCCAGAGTTTTCTCAAACTTATGTCCATTGAGTTGATGATGCCATCCAATCATCTCATCCTCTGTCACCCCCTTCTCTTCTAGCCCTCAATCATTCCCAGAATCAGGGTCTTTTCCAATGAGTTGGCTCTTTTAATCAGGTGGCCAAAGGATTGGAGCTTCAGCTTCAGCATCAATCCTTCCAATGAATAGTCAGGGTTGAATTGCTTTAGAATTAACTGGTTGATCTCCTTGCAGTCCAAGGGACTCTCAAGAATCTTGTTCAGCACCACAGTTCAACGGTATGAAGTCTTCAGTGCTCAGCCTTCTTTATCATCCAATTCTCACATCTGTACAGGACTACTGGAAAAACACTAGCTTTAAATAAACAGACCTTTGAGGGCAAAGTGATGTCTATGCTTTTTAATATGCTGTCTAGTTTTGTCATAGCTTTTCTTCCAAGGAGTAAGCATCTTTTAATTCCACGGCTGTGATCACTGTCCACATTGATTTTGGAGCCCAAGAAAATAAAATCTGTCATTGCTACCACTTTTTCCCCTTGTATTTGCAATGAAGTGCTGGGACTGGATGCCATGATCTTAGTTTTTCAATATTGAGTTTTAAGTCAGCCTTTTCACTTTCCTCTTTCACCTTCATCAAGAAGCTATTTAGTTCCTTTCACTTTCTGCCATTAGAGTTGTTCATCTGCATATCTGAGGTTACTGATATTTCTCCTGGCAATCTAGACTCCAGCTTGTCAGTCATCCAACCCAGAATTTCACATGATGTATTCTACATAAAAGTTAAATAAGCAGCATGACAATGTACAGCCTTGACATACCCCTTTCCCTGTTTTGAACCAGTCTGTTGCTTCTCAACAGAACACATGTTTCTCAGGAGATAGGTAAGTTGGTTTGATATTCCCTTCTCTTTAAGAATTTTCCACAGTTTGTTGTAATCCACATAGTCAAAGGTTTCGAGTAGTCAGTGCAGCAGAATTCCCTTGCTTTTTCTATGATCCAACAGATGCTGGCAATTTGATCTCTGGTTCCTTTACCTTTTCTAAATCCAGCTTGTACATCTGAAAGTTCTTGGCTCACATACTGCTGAAGCCTAGCTTGAAGGGTTTTGAGCATTACCTTGCTAGCATGTGAAATTAGCTCAGTTGTGCAGTAGTTTGAACATTCTTTGACATTGACTTTCTTTGGGATTGGAATGAAAACTGACCTCTTCCGGTATCTTGCCACAGCCTACCTCTGAGGACATTCTGATGTCAACAAAGTTCACTATAGATCCATCTGCATTGATTTTCCTAAGGCTTTATTTGTTAGCCTGCTCAGACCACCATGACAAAACACCACAGATTTAACATTTATTTTTTCACAATTCTGGAGGCTGTGAGTTCTAGAAACTAGAGTGCCAGCATTATCCACTTCTGGTGAGATCTCTCTTCCTGGCTTGCAGATGGCCATCTTCTTGCTGAGTTTTCATATGGCAGAGAGAGGGAGAATTGTGTGGTCAGATTGGTCCCCATGCTATGACCGCACTTAAGCTTTATCACCTCCTCACAAGCTCTATCTCCAAATACAGTCACATTGGGGATTTGACTTGAACATGGAGATTGTGGAGGGACATGATTCAGTCCATAGCATTTTATGTGACAGAAATGTCAAACCTCTTTTCTTATATAATCTAAGACTGTCTTTATAGGACACCAAAACAACCAGCTGATACAAAGAAAAAAACAGTTAAAATGAATGTTTTGAATAATATATACAGTGGATATATAAATATATTAATAAATAAATTAATTAAATTAAATATAATTTTATTTTACCTTGTTAGTATTTGCTTTCATTTCTATCCAGTGGCTCAAGGAAAAATACAGTCACTCAGGGATTTCTCACTCCCCTCCATTTTATTTTAGCAGAATCAGAAGATATTAAGAAGAGGTGACAAGAATACACAAAAGAATTCTACAAGAAAAGTCTTCATGACCCAGATAACCATGATGGTGTGCCCACTCACTTAGAGCCAGACATCCTGGAGTGTGAAGCTAGGTGGGCTTAGGAAGCATCATTACAAACAAAGCTAGTGGAGGTGATGGAATTTCAGCTGAATTATTTAAAATCCTAAAACATGATGCTGTGAAAGTGCTGCACTCAATATGTCAGCAAATTTGGAAAATTCAGCAGTGGCCACAGGACTGGAAAAGGTCAGCTTTCATTCCAATCCCAAAGAAAGGCAATGCCAAAGAATATTCAAACTACCACACAATTGCACTCATCTCACACACTAGCAAAGTAATGCTCAAAATTTTCCAAGCTAGGCTTCAACAGTACGTGAACCATGAACTTTCAGATGTTCAAGCTGGATTTAGAAAAGGCAGAGGAACCAGAGATCAAATTGCCAACATCTGTTGGATCATAGAAAAAGCAATATAAAAACATCTACTTCTGCTTTATTGACTATTCCAAAACCTTTCAGTGCATAGATCACAACAAACCATGGAAAATTCTTCAAGAGATGGGAATACCAGACCACCTTAACTGCCTCCTGAGAAATCTGTATGCAGGTCAAGAAGCAACAGTGAGAACTGACATGGAACAACAGAGTGGTTCCAAATAGGGAAAGGAGTACATCAAGGCTGTATATTGTCACCCTGCTTATTTAACTTATCTGCAGAGTACATCATGAGAAACACTAGGCTGGATGAAGCACAAGCTGGAATCAAGATTGCTGGGAGAAATATCAATAACCTCAGATATGCAGATGACACCACCCTTACGGCAGAAAGCGAAGAGGAACTAAAGAGCCTCCTGATGAAAGTAAAAGAGGAGAGTGAAAAAGCTGGCTTAAAATTCAACATTGAGAAAACTAAGATCATGGCATCAGGTCCCATCACTTCATGGCAAACAGATGGGGAAATAATGGAAACAGTGACAGACTTTATTTTTTCGGACTCCAAACACCACTGCAGATGGTGACTGCAGCCATGAAATTAAAAGATGCTTTCTCCTTGGAAGAAAAGCTATTACCAACCTAGACAGCATACGAATAAGCAGAGATGTGACTTTGGTGACAAAGGCCCATCTAGTCAAAGCTATGGTTTTTCCAGTAGTCATGTATGGATATGAGAGTTGGACTATAAACAAGGCTGAAGAAGTGATGCTTTTGAAGTGTAGTGTTAAAGAAGACTCTTGAGAGTCTGTTGGACTGCAAGGAGAGCCAACCAGTCAATCCTAAAGGAAATCAACCCTGAATATTCATTGGAAGGACTGATGCTGAAGCTGAAGCTCCAAAACTTTGGCCACCTTATGTGAAGACCTGACTCAGAAAAGACCCTGATGCTGGGAAAGATTGATGGCAGGAGAACAGATGAGATACTTGGATAGCTTCATCAACTCAATTGACATGAGTTTGAGCAAGTTCCAGGAGTTGGTAATGGACAGGGAAGCCTGGTATGCTGCAGTCCATGGGGTAGCAAAGAGTCAGACATGACTGAGCAACTGCACTGATGAACATTCTGCCAGATTTAGGCAGGATCAAAACACCAGGGAATCTGGGTATGAACATACAATTCTTGGTCAGCCTTTATCCACACAAGATCCTCATTCTCTCAAGTACTCAGACCTGATGCAAACCTCTTTTGACCCAGGCTTGAAAAGAAAATGGGGTAAAAGAGGAAACATCAGAGAAAACATAGTTTAATATCTCCAATATTAACTTACCACATGTGAAGCAGGAATGGTGTTAATCTTTTTTATCCATCAAATGCAGAGTTGGAAAGGCTCATGGCACTTTTCTACTTCATTGTCATAATTTTGAAGATGAAGACATTGGGGCCCAGAAAGGTGATGTAACTCACGCGAGGTCCCAAGAGCATTTGATGGTGAGTCACAGACTAGACTAGGAATCCCATGGACAGAGGAGCCTGGAATGCTGCAGTTCATGGGGTTGCAAAAGAGTCAGACATGACTTAGTGGCTAAACAACCACACAGACCAGAAAGCAGTTATTTTCAGGACCCCATACCGTCTCTTAAGAACACAATTCAATTCAAGCAACTCTACACATGCGCCTACTAAGTGCAAGAAACTATGCTAGGCCCATCAAGTACCCTGCGTAGAGTTGTTGTTTTTCTGTTTTGTTTTTTTAATTGTATCTGAAAGAAAAGAAGCCTCTTAATGTTGCTATAGCTTGTAGCTGCCCTGTTTTCAGAGATGTCTATTTAAAAAAAAAAGATAAAGAAACAGGACTTTGTTAGCCCAAGGATACCCTAAAAGCTTGTTTCAAACATTTTGATTAACAGAAAAATATGCATTTTTTTTTTTTTTTTTTTTTTTTATTATTCCAATTTTATTTTATTTTTAAACTTTACATAATTGTATTAGTTTTGCCAAATATCAAAATGAATCCGCCACAGGTATACATGTGTTCCCCATCCCGAACCCTCCTCCCTCCTCCCTCCCCATACCATCCCTCTGGGTCGTCCCAGTGCACCAGCCCCAAGCATCCAGCATCATGCATCGAAACTGGACTGGCAACTCGTTTCCTACATGATATTTTACATGTTTCATTGCCATTCTCCCACATCTTCCCACCCTCTCCCTCTCCCACAGAGTCCATAAGACTGCTCTATACATCAGTGTCTCTTTTGCTGTCTCGTACACCGGGTTATTGTTACCATCTTTCTAAATTCCATATATATGCATTAGTATACTGTATTTATGTTTTTCCTTCTGGCTTACTTCACTCTGTATAATAGGCTCCAGTTTCATCCACCTCATTAGAACTGATTCAAATGTATTCTTTTTAATGGCTGAGTAATACTCCATTGTGTATATGTACCACTGATTTCTTATCCATTCATCTGCTGATGGACATCTAGGTTGCTTCCACGTCTTGGCTATTATAAACAGTGCTGCGATGAACATTGGGGTACACGTGTCTCTTTCCCTTCTGGTTTCCTCAGTGTGTATGCCCAGCAGTGGGGTTGCTGGATCATAAGGCAGTTCTATTTCCAGTTTTTTAAGGAATCTCCACACTGTTCTCCATAGTGGCTGTACTAGTTTGCATTCCCACCAACAGTGTAAGAGGGTTCCCTTTTCTCCACACCCTCTCCAGCATTTATTATTTGTAGACTTTTGGATCGCAGCCATTCTGACTGGTGTGAAATGGTACCTCATAGTGGTTTTGATTTGCATTTCTCTGATAATGAGTGATGTTGAGCATCTTTTCATGTGTTTGTTAGCCATCTGTATGTCTTTTTTGGAGAAATGTCTATTTAGTTCTTTGGCCCATTTTTTGATTGGGTCGTTTATTTTTCTGGAGTTGAGCTGTAGGAGTTGCTTGTATATTTTTGAGATTAGTTGTTTGTCGGTTGCTTCATTTGCTATTATTTTCTCCCATTCTGAAGGCTGTCTTTTCACCTTGCTAATAGTTTCCTTTGATGTGCAGAAGCTTTTAAGGTTAATTAGGTCCCATTTGTTTATTTTTGCTTTTATTTCTAATATTCTGGGAGGTGGGTCATAGAGGATCCTGCTGTGATGTATGTCAGAGAGTGTTTTGCCTATGTTCTCCTCTAGGAGTTTTATAGTTTCTGGTCTTACGTTTAGATCTTTAATCCATTTTGAGTTTATTTTTGTGTATGGTGTTAGAAAGTGGTCCAGTTTCATTCTTTTACAAGTGGTTGACCAGATTTCCCAGCACCACTTGTTAAAGAGATTGTCTTTAATCCATTGTATATTCTTGCCTCCTTTGTCGAAGATAAGGTGTCCATATGTGCGTGGATTTATCTCTGGGCTTTCTATTTTATTCCATTGATCAATATTTCTGTCTTTGTGCCAGTACCATACTGTCTTGATAACTGTGGCTTTGTAGTAGAGCCTGAAGTCAGGTAAGTTGATTCCTCCAGTTCCATTCTTCTTTCTCAAGATCGCTTTGGCTATTCGAGGTTTTTTGTATTTCCATACAAATTGTGAAATTATTTGTTCTAGCTCTGTGAAGAATACTGTTGGTAGCTTGATAGGGATTGCGTTGAATCTATAAATTGCTTTGGGTAGTATACTCATTTTCACTATATTGATTCTTCCAATCCATGAACATGGTATATTTCTCCATCTATTAGTGTCCTCTTTGATTTCTTTCACCAGTGTTTTATAGTTTTCTATATATAGGTCTTTAGTTTCTTTAGGTAGATATATTCCTAAGTATTTTATTCTTTCCGTTGCAATGGTGAATGGAATTGTTTCCTTAATTTCTCTTTCTGTTTTCTCATTATTAGTGTATAGGAATGCAAGGGATTTCTGTGTGTTGATTTTATATCCTGCAACTTTACTGTAGTCATTGATTATTTCTAGTAATTTTCTGGTGGACTCTTTAGGGTTTTCTATGTAGAGGATCATGTCATCTGCAAATAGTGAGAGTTTTACTTCTTCTTTTCCAATTTGGATTCCTTTTATTTCTTTTTCTGCTCTGATTGCTGTGGCCAAAACTTCCAAAACTATGTTGAATAGTAATGGTGAAAGTGGGCACCCTTGTCTTGTTCCTGACTTTAGAGGAAATGCTTTCAATTTTTCACCATTGAGGATAATGTTTGCAGTGGGTTTGTCATATATAGCTTTTATTATGTTGAGGTATGTTCCTTCTATTCCTGCTTTCTGGAGAGTTTTTATCATAAATGGATGTTGAATTTTGTCAAAGGCTTTCTCTGCATCTATTGAGATAATCATATGGTTTTTATTTTTCAATTTGTTAATGTGGTGTATTACATTGATTGATTTGCGGATCCGCAAATATGCATTTTTTTTTCTTTTCTGTTTCAAGTTACCTAGGGTAAAACAGCACTTCTGGACACTGATGAAATCTTATTAAATGCTGTGTTCTGTCAGCTCTTGTAAGATTAGGCAAGTCTAAGAATCAAGGACACTTTGAAGTGAAAAGAGAGGAATCTTTTAAGTCACTTTAGAGGAAAATTCTTGTCAAACTCTCCAAAGTGAAGATGACGATTTCCTTCCTTTGAATTTTTTTTTTAATTAAAGAAAATAACTCAAAAACATAAACATACAATATAGGTTAAGTGCTTTATAATAAAAACCCTATTTATCCTCCCATACAATTCCATTTTGCAAAACAGAGTTATATGACTCTAGTATAGTGAGAAATGTCTTTATTTTTTTCTCTCAACTAGTAGAACAACAATATTCAATTAATGGCTACAGAACAACATTCAATTAACAATTTACATAAGACCCATTTACTGCACTTGTTTGTGTGCCTCTGAAGTTTCTAATTTCTAGGTTCTTCCTCTACGTCTTTTATTTTTAATTCATTTATTGGAAAATCTTGATCATTTATCCTGTAGTTTCCACACTCTGGGATTTCTGACTTTATGCTAGCAGTTTCCTTTAACATTTTCCTCTGTCTCTGGATGTTCTGTCAATTAGTAGTTAGGTAATAGATTTTTTCAGATAATACTTCATAGGTAATGTTGCCTCAATCAAGAAGTTCATGTTTTAGAGAAGGAAATGACAAGTCACTCCAGTATTCTTGCCTAGGAAACCCCAAGGAGAGAGGAGCCTGGCAGGCTAGAGTCCATGGGGTCACAGAGTCTGACATGATTTGGTAACTAAACAACAGTCTGGTATCTGCTCATAGGTAAACAGTATAATATGCTGTGATTATTTTGTCTTTTCCAATGCATTTTGTTTTCCCTGCAGTGAAATGACTTTCCGGTATTTTTATATTGGTTTAATTTTCTATGTACTTAGCAATAATTCAAATCCAAAAACGTCCTTGATTATGCAAGTCTCTTTTCAAAATCTTCAAGCACATTAGGTGTTTTGTAAGGTTTGTCTCCTTGAAGAAAACACTCCTAAAGATTCCTCTAACAATGTGGGTTCAGTGTTGTCTTGGCCTGGGTCCCCATTACTCCCACCCTCAGGTTTCCTTCTGATTCTGTCCTGTGTTGGAAATCCTAGACCCTATGGATGTATTTATTTGGTTCAAAACCTCACTCTTTGGTAGAGGACATTCTCCAGTAGAAAAGAAGACTGGGAGATGGAAAAAAAAAAAAGCAGCACATGTTTGTTTTTCCTTTTTGATATTAGCAGACATCGGTGAATATTGTTTATAACCCTTATATCACTAGGGGTTGTAAAATAAAGTTATTTTAATTCTGTGCTATCCTTTTTCATGTATTAGCTGAAAGTCTTCTATAAAAAAGAGCTTTCCCTCACTGTGTGCTTGTCCTTAAGTACAATGCAAGGAAACCTTTGATGTTCCTGTTGCTCTGTCCTTGAGACTTGTTTCCTATGAGAAGTCTCCGTGAGTGTTTCATTGATGCACTTGCCCCCCAGGACTACCTGCCATGCTGCTTATCCCTCAAGCCCCCTCTACCCCACTCTGTTTCTGATTACCCGCCTTAAGGCAGCCAAACTCATGAATTCAACGTGTGAAACACAACAAACTGATAGTTTTGAGGTCTACAATTGCCAATAACTTTTCAACTCGGAGACTCCAACTTTCTGAAATAGTTTTTTCATGTGTAACGATAGATATATCACAATACTTGCCTGTGCCAGTTATTTTATTGCTTCAAATCCACCTTTCTTTGCCATGCTTTGTGACACTACAAATGGGCCATACAAACGGGCCATACAAACATTTCTCCTCTGCCAAGCTGACACAGTGTCAGGCTTCTCAGTAGAGGGCACGAGAGGGTCACTGCAAGAGAAAGGAGCTTCTATTCCTAATTCCAGTCTGGCTGCATCTCCCTCCCACGTCACAGTTACCAGCGGTTTTTAGGAGGCCCCAGAGGCACTCACTCTCCAGCAGTTTCTCCCCCAGAAGCAACTTACTGCAGGTCACCTCTGGCATATTTAAATCCAAACCAACATCTGCAGGCATTTCTTATAGATAAATTCCAGCCCACTCACACCTTTCTCAGGTGTCTTCAGCAGGCTTTTCCTACAGACCAACTCTGGCTCATACTCTCTGCAGAGTTTGTTTCCCTTCAGCAGCTGGCATGTTCCTGAGACAGTCCCACCCATAGTCAAGGGTACCTTCAAGGTTGCACTGATGCTGACATCTTGAAATTCTCAATAATTTTTTAACAAGTGCTCCAAACAACTTTCATTTTGCATCAGTTCAGTTCAATCGCTTAGTCATGTCTGATTCTTTGCATCCCCATGGTCTCCAGCACTCCAGGCATCCCTGTCCATCTCCAGCTCCCAGAATTTACTCAAACTCATGTCCATTGAGTCAGTGATGCCATACAACCTTCTCATCCTCTGTCGTCCTCTTCTCCTCCTGCCTTCAATCTTTCTCAGCATCAGGGTCTTTTCTAATGAGTCAGTTCTTCACATCAGGTGGCCAGAGTATTAGAGTTTTACCTTCAGTATCAGTCCTTCCAATGAATATTCAGGACTGATTTCCTTTAGGATGGACTGGTTGGATTTCCTTGCAGTCCAAGGGACTCTCAAGAGTCTTCTCCAACACCATAGTTCAAAAGCATCAATTCTTCAGTGCTCAGCTTTCTTTATAGTCCAACTCTCCCATCCATACATGACTACCGGAAAAACCATAGCTTTGACTAGACGGACCTTTGTTGACAAAGTAATATCTCTGCTTTTTAATATGCTATCTAGGTTGGTCATAACTTTTCTTCCAAGGAGAAAGTGTCTTTTAATTTTATGGCTGCAGTCTCCATCTGCAGTGATATTGGAGGCCCCCCTCAAAATAAAGTCTCTCACTGTTTCCATTGTTTCCTCATCTATTTGCCATGAAGTGATAGGACCAGCTGCCATGATCTTAGTTTTCTGAATGTTGAGTTTTAAACCAACTTTTTCACTCTCTTCTTTCACTTTCATCAAGAGGCTCTTTAGTTCTTCTTCGCTTTCTGCCATAAGGGTGGTGTCATCTGCATATCTGAGGTGTTTGATATTTTCCTGGCAATCTTGATTCCAGCTTGTGCTTCATCCAGCCCAGTATTTCTCATAATGTACTCTGCATTTAAGTTAAATAAGCAAGGTAACAATATACAGCCTTGATGAACTCCTTTTCCTATTTGGAGCCAGTCTGTTGTTCCATGGCCAGTTCTAACTGTTGCTTCCTGACCTGCATACAGATTTCTTGAGAGGTGGGTCAGGTGGTCTGGCATTCCCAACTCTTTAAGAATTTTCCAGAGTTTCTTGTGGTCCACACAGTCAAAGGTTTTGGCATAGTCAATAAAGCAGAAATAGATGTTCTTCTGGACTCTCTTGCTTTTTCTATGATCCAACAGATGTTGGCACTTTGATCTCTGATTCCTCTGCTTTTTCTAAATCCAACTTGAACATCTGGAAGTTCACGGTTCATGTACTGTTGAAGCCTGACTTGAAGAATTTTGAGCATTACTTTGCTAGCATGTGAAATTAGCTCAGTTGTACAGTAGTTTGAACATGCTTTGGCATTGACTTTCTTTGGGATTGGATGAAAACTGACCTTTTTCAATCCTGTGACCACTGCTGAGTTTTCCAAATTATCTGACATATTGAGTGCAGCACTTTCACAGCATCATCTTTCAGGATTTGGAATAGCTCAACTGGAATTCCATCACCTCCACTAGCTTTGTCCATAGTGATGCTTCCTAAGGCCCACTTGACTTCACATTCTAGGATGTCTGGCTCTAGGTGGGTGATCACACTATCGTCATTATCTGAGTTGTGAAGATCTGTTTTTGTATAGTTCTTCTGTGTATTCTTGCCACCTTTTCTTAATATCTTCTGCTTCTGTTAGGTCCATATCATTTCTGGCCTTTATTGTGCCCATATTTGCATGAAAGGATCCTTTGGTATCTCTACTTTTCTTGAAGAGATCTCTAGTTTTTCCCATTCTATTGTTTTCCTCTATTTCTTTGGATGCTTGCTCCTTAGAAGGAAAGTTATGACCAATCTAGAAAGCATATTAAAAAGCAGAGACATTACTTTGCCAACAAAGGTCTGTCTAGTCAAGGCTATGGTTTTTCCAATAGTCATGTATGGATGTGAGAGTTGTACTATAAAGAAAGTTGAGCGCTGAAGAATTGATGCTTTTGAACTGTGGTGTTGGATAAGACTCTTGAGAGTCCTTGGACTGCAAGGAGATCCAACCAGTCCATCCTAAAAGAGATCAGTCCTAGGTGTTCATTGGAAGGACTGATGTTGAAGCTGAAACTCAACAAATACTTTGGCCACCTGATGCAATTAACTAACTCATTGGAAAAGACCCTGATGCTGGGAAAGATTGAGGTCAGGAGGAGAAGGGGACAACAGATGTCTGGATGGCATCACCGACTCAATAGACATGGGGTTGCATGGACTCTGGGAGTTGGTGATGGACAGGGAGGCCTGGCGTACTGCGATTCATGGGATCGCAAAGAGTTGGACACGACTGAGTGACTGAACTGAACTGAACTGATTTCTTTGCATTGATCACTGAAGAAGGCTTTCTCATCTCTCCTTGCTATCCTTTGGAACTCTGCATTCAAATCAGTATATCTTTCCTTTTCTCCTTTGCCTTTCACTTCTCTTGTATTCACAGCTATTTGTAAGGTCCCCTCAGACGACCATTCTGCCTTTTTGCATTTCCTTTACTTGGGTTTGGTCTTGATTCCTGCCTCCTGTACAATGTCACGAACCTCTGTCCATAGTTCTTCAGGCCTCTGTCTAACAGATCTAATCACTTGAATCTATTTGTCACCCCCACTATATAATCATAAGTGTTTTGATTTAGGTCATACCTGAATGGACATTTTGCATGGGGCCTACAAACTGTATGATTCATTCTGGTCTGAGTTCTAAATCTTAGCCTCAGTGAGGAGCCCTCTTCTACATTCTTAGTTTCTTCCTGTTTATACTTCCTCAGCCCTAGTAGCTGCTTTCTATATTTCCTTTCCCTGCATTTTTAGATGTCTCTTACTCTCTCTAGTAGGTAATCACCTCTTACTAGTTTAATAATTCTTTATATTACATTACTGGTGGGATTACTGTCTTCTGATTGGACCTTGGTTGATACACTGCTTCAGAGAGTTTCTATACAACTTACTTGATGTACTTCATATAGTAATGCAAGTAATACTAATGTATGGCAATTGGTGTTAACCAATCCAGTAGTTATTTATTATGATTATTTCTCTACATTTACACAAGTAAAAGCTCCTACTTCGCTCTATGAGGTATGTCACAATAAGAAAAATTAAGAAAAAATATGGATCGCTCTCAATCTATAATCTGTCCTAGAAGTGAACTCAAAAATGGCACTTTTGAACAGGAAGGTGGACAGAATATTATAGTGAAAGGAGAACTGTATTTGGGGCCATAAGACCCAGGTTTGAAAAGAGGTAACCATTTCAGTGGAATAGTGACCAAAACTACTTTACCCATCTTATCCCTGTTTTGTTTTTTTTTTTTTTCCTCTGCAAAGTAGGAATAAACGTACCTATCTCAGGATTTTCTAAGGCTTAAAGGACAAGACATGTGAAAAAGACCTTACAAATCATGAAACAGTTTACAAAGCCTATTTATTATCAAATATATTGCTGTTACCTTTATGACTATAGGGTTTTCAATATCTTATAGAATGCAAGTAAGTATTCATTACTATTTTATAACTAGCATTCAACAGCCTACTATATACCTGGTCTTTATAAATTATTTCATTAATCATAACAGCCCCACCACATAAAAAGTATTATTTTCTTTTGTGTCATCCTTGGCTCCCATTAATCTCACACCACACATTGAATCCAACAGTGAATCATCTAGATTTTGCTTCCAAACTATGATCAGACATTGACCACTTCTCAGCATGTCCACTTCACCACGCTGGCCTAAGAGCCATCCCCGCTGCCCTAGATTACAGCAACTGCCTCCTAACTGGTTTTCCAGCTCTGCCATTCCTCTGCCTGCCACTAGCATATATCCCCATCAAGTCTATATTCAGAAAAATAACCATATGATCATTTCAGAATATGTCAGGTCATCTCATTTCTCTGCCTAAAATCTTCCAATGGCTTCCTTTCTAACTGAGAATTAGCCAAAATCATTAAAATGGCCTCAAGATCATTTGTAATCTACCTACTTCACATTATCTTTCTGACCTTATCTTCTACTCTCCATCTGTTCCCCACAGTCCAGTCATGCTGGCCTCCTTACTGTTTTTAGAACATACCAGGAAGAGGCCTGCCTCAGGGCCTTTGCATTTGCTCTTGCTTCTGCCAAAACATGCTTCTCCCAGATGGTCTTATAACTTGCTCCCTTGCCTCCTTTTGGCCTCTGCCTGAGGGTTGCTTTCTCTGTCAGTCTGCCTAATTTCAGCTGAGTTACTCAGCACCCCATTGCAAAGTTTTCTCTCCTATTTTCTGTATTTTCTTCCATATCACTTGAAGACTCTGATGCTGGAAAAGATTGAGGGCAAGAGGAGAAGGGGACGGCCGTGTATAAGCTAACTAGAATGTGCACCATAAGAATGAGTTTTGTGAAAGGGTGGGAGCAGAATACCAAAGGCAGATGGTAACAAGCACTCCTTGCTGGATTGAACTTCATCTGAATGGACCTCTACAGTGGTTGGACAAAGTATTAACTCAGATGGGATCCCCTTCAGTGCGTTGCTCAAGCATGTCATAAAGCTTCATCACCAATCAAGTCCCATCAAAAGACTTCAAGTACCAACTCTTCTGTCATAGTATTTGTGTGTGGTCCCCGCAGACTGTTTACTATCCAAAAATTCAAGAGAAAACAGCACTTGAGGTCTCATCAATTAAAGCACCTTGTGGAACTGGTTTCCTATGTTCAAATATTAGATGGGAAAATTAATGTTAGAAATACTCTCCCATAAAGGAGGAAGAGAAGATTTTAAAGGCTTACTGATGTCTTGTTGGGCATAAGACCGAGTGTCCCAAAGGTTTATTAATAACAGTAGTAGTTATGTGTACAGGTAATGTATCATGATCCAGTATCACTGTATTATGCTGTTTATATACATCTTTAGTTTGCATAAATTAGGTGTGTGTGTGCTGCTTCTTGATTTAGGCAAGCCTTTATAAAGTTACAGTACCTAATCTGTTATTCCCACTTTTTTGTTATTTTTGTGTGTCTTTTTTAATATATAATATATATCAAGATTTTCAAATTATCATTTAGAAGCAGATTTCCCTTGTAGAAAAACTAATTTTTCTGCCTTTTACCAAAAATAAACTCTTGGGGGAAGAAAAGTGGATTAACTTTTGAAATCCTTGACCTTCATGTGTTCAGTGGGTCTTAAATATTCATTCTTTCTGTGTTTGTTTACTTACTGCTAAATCTCATTATAAGGAAACTTTATGGGAAAAAAAATAAAGAGGACTCGATTTTAAATGAGTTGATCAAAGTGAATATTCAGGAATGGGATAAATATTAAAGAGATTCATAAGGATGTAGGGGTGGAAATATAAGGTTCCCTCCTTTCTCACATTTTTTTGCCACTTTCTCTCCTACTCAGTGGAAGCTAGTGGATCTTTTGGCACACCAACACTCCAAAGTCATGCTAAGAAAGGGAGTGCGATTTAGTGAAAGAAAAGTTAATTTCTCTCGTATTAATGCATGCACTATTCTGATTAAAACAGAAAAATTTAAATCTGCTAGGTGAGATCTACTGCTGCCTTCCCAGGATAATCTTGCACTGAGGCTTTCTGCTTTAATGGAGCCTGTACCTAGAGATGAAATCACAGAGGGAGAAAACAGCAGAGATGACCAAAATAAAGTGAATACCTGGTGCATCCTGAAACTGCTTCTGTGTGAAATGATGGGCAGTTCAATACATCATCCCTGAATTCTACTTGTGTTCCTAACCCACCAGTGGTAATTCTGCTTTCCTTCTGGTACTTGCATTCCCTCCCAGCATCACACAGGCATAGTGGGCCAATGTTTGTGGTTCAACCACCTAGAATTCTTTCTGACACAGCATCATAAACAAGGTATATTTGTTCACCTGAATTTTTTTTCTCTTACATCCTTCTTAAGTCAAATAACCAGAACCACAAGCAGTTTACACATGGAAATGCAATCCTTCCAGGTTCATTTTTATAACCTGACTGGTTGTAGGCCCAACAAATTCAGCCAGTTGAGAATTTACTCAAGGTACCTGACAATAAAAATCATTGTTCAAAGGCAAAACTGATATCTCCAAAACTCACTGGGCTATAGCTATATTTTTTCATTTAGTTTTTCTAATAATAGTACCACATTTTGACACAAACACTAAAAGCATCTATTACTTCTATGATGACTCACACAGCCTTAAAAGAACTTTCTTTAGTTTACTCCAATAATCTTAGCATTTGGCGACCTGAGGAACCTAATATAAGACCAACACTTAGATCTTCATCTGTACTCCCTTTCTCAGAACCATATGATTTTTACCTCTGTATTAAGAGGGACTATTTATTATCATTGCTTTTAAGCAGAGTATATATTGAACACAGGATACATTTTGTGTTGATATTTGAAAATACAGTCAAGAGAAATGTGTGTTTACTCAGATGAGTTTGTGGTGGTGGTGCTTTAGTCGCTAAGTAGTGTCCGACTCTTGCGACCCCATGGACTGTAGCCTGCCAGCTTCCTCTGTCCATGGGGATTCTCTACGCAAGAATACTGGAGTGGGTTGCTTAGGTCCAGATTATTTTTCTAGACCAATTCTGCAGTAAAAATTCATAAAGGAAGTGCAATTTTAAATGCTTCTTGAAGAAAATGAAGGAAAACAAAGGTGGCTCAGCAGTAAAGAATCCACCTACCAATGCAAGAGATGCAGGTTCAGTTCCTGGGTCAGGGAGATCCCCTGGAGAAGGAAATGGTAACCCACTCCAGTGTTCTTGCCCAGGAAATCCCATGGGTAGAGGAGCCTGGCAGGCTATAATCCATGGGATCCCCAAAGAGTCAGACACAATTTAGCCACTAAACAACACAACAACAACCAAAACTTATGTCAAGCATTGTGTAATATGCTATAGATGGTTTCACTCATTTATGTATACCTGTGGTGGATTCATTTCAATATTTGGCAAAACCAATATAATATTGTAAAGTTTAAAAATAAAATAAAATTTAAGAGGTTAAAAAAAAAAAAATTTTGTGAGAAAAATATTCCCCAAAAGAGGAATCTTTGGCTAGTGAAGGACAAATGTGCTACTCAAATCATAGAGCTAAAATTCTAACCTCAGTTCAACTGAACTTAAAAACCAATGGGTACTGATAAGTATTATTTAAAAAAACAACAGTGTCACAGTAAGTTGAAAACTAATATTTTTAAACTTGGATAAATAAATTTATAAAATTCTGGTTTAAACAATATCAGTTATCTTTTAATTGCGAGATGGTTAGAGATGTTCATATACTGATTATGGTGTGAATCTTTAAGACAAGATATACTTTTACAGGAGACTTCCCTGACAGTCCAATGGTTAAGACTTCACCTTCCACTGCAGGGAGTGCAAGTTCAACCCCTGGTCAGAGAGCTAAGATCCCACATGCCTCAAGGCCAAAAAACAAAAACAAAACAAAACATAAAACAGAAGCAATATTGTAACAAATTCAAATTCAATAAAGATTTTTTTAAAGATATTTTTAAAACAGTTGCATAAATCATTTGACCACAGAAGCCCTTGTACAAGCATCCTTGTGGTCCTGATGTTTATTCGATAGAACACTCTGAGAAACAGTCTGACTCTCTACTCTGGCACCCATAAATAGAACTAATATTAAGATCAGAAGTGAAAATGAGCTATATGTTTACAAATTTTCATTAAGCATTGTCCATGTAGATCAATGAGGTTTAAATGCATCAACAGAAAATACGTTAGGCCATGTTCTCGCTGTCTATCACACAGTACAGTGGACCACTTTAAGCCTAATAGACAAAATGGTTCACTTGCTAAAATAAATGAGAATATGCACCAGAGGTTCACAGTGTAGCAAAGTGAAATAACATTCTTGCCAAGTCAACCTTTGCAAAGTAGAAAAGAAGGAGGAAAATGTGATGATGGTAAATAGCTCTATCGATGAGCTTTTAAGTAAGGAATTTAACAGATTTTCTATTGTAAATAATGTACATTAAAGCAGACTATTTGACCTTCTCCAATGATTTTAACTGAAGAACAGTAATCCTAGGCGACAATGTTCAGGACAAATTGTCCATCAAAATGTTGGCATTCGTTATATTCACCACTCTCTGCTTGGGGCCTGAATAGATGACCTACAAAAAGCAAATGCTACTGCACTATTTCCTGAAACAAAACCTAGCTAGTTTTAAAACCAAATTGGCAGAAGACACAACAATAATAACAGTAATTTTGAGATACAAGGATAAGTTTACAATTCTGTCTTCTCAAGAAAGTTGCTATAGCTACAAACTATATCTGTCTTTAAGTACACACACACATAAACACATACATACAAACACTGTCTCTCTTTCTTTCCCTTCCTTCTTTTGCCCTTAAGTTCTTAAAGACCTCAAGCTGGTGTTTACTGATGGAAGCTGCTCTTTTTAATTGTTCATAAATTTCTCATCTTGAATGAAGTTATTCTGAATGATTCCTCATAGGTTGTGCACAGTAGTAGTTAAAGGCACTTTATAGATTTACAGAACTGGATTTGACTCCATCATAACACAAAATAGTTGCGAGACCTCGTTCAAGTTATTTAGCTTTCTAAAATTCAGTTTCCTCTTCTGTAAAATAGACTTGCTGTGAATACCAAATCATGTGTATTGTGTGTAGCAGTCAGTTCAGTTCAGTCGCTCAGTCATGTCTGACTCTTTGCAACCCCATGGACTGCAGCATGCCAGGCTTCCCTGTCTATCACCAACTCCCAGAGCTTACTCAAACTCATGTCCATTGAGTCAATGATGCCATCCAACCATCTCATCCTCTGTCATTCCCTCCTCCTTCTGTCCTCAATCTTTCCCAGCATCAGGGTCTTTTCCAATGAGTCAGTTCTTCGCATCAAGTGGCCAAAGTATTTGGAGTTTCAGCTTCAGCACCAGTCCTTCCAGTGAATATTTAGGACTGATTTCCTTTAGGATTGACTGGTTGGATCTCCAGCGTGTAGCAGAGTCTTGGGCATATAAGTGTGTTCTAAACTGGTAGCTATTACTAAGTACTGACTCCTGTTGAACATAAACCCCGTCCAACACTGGCCAAGGAAATATACAGTATGATCATCTTCTCAAATGTTTCCACAGAGATATCTTTAACAAAAAAGAACAGTAACTTATGTCCCACCAACTACACTCTAGAGTATTCATGTCCACAGGCCTAACACCCACAGAAAGGAAGACATTTCTTTAGCAAGTGTTTTGATTTCCTCAAACCATGCAGATTTTTATTTGGAGTTAAAAATATATCACTGTTTACTTTAATATTAAAATCATTTACCACAAAAGAAAATTAATGGTTGAGGAAAACATCAGGCAGCAAATAATCAAGTTTGAAAAGCACAAATCTGACAAGCCTGTATTAGATCATAACGATCAGTGTGTAGTTAACTTCCTTTCACTAGGAGTTTAGAATTTTACTGCTTGGGATGTGTTCTGTAATTTATTAACCATAAATATTTATTTAATGGTGCCCTAAACCTGCTCATAAGATTCGAGTAAACCTAGGAAGAGCCCTTCTCAATAAAGGTTTGGTGAGGAAGTAATGGGTTGAAATAGCATGATAAGAAGTAGAATAAAAATTATAGTCAAAGAAGGGGAAATGGACAGGAAGCAAGAGCCTTCAGTAAAGTACAAAGTAATGAGGTCAAGAGAAAAGCTAAGTGCACCAGGAAGCAGATCAAGGCATGCAGACCTCAGGAAGGAGACTGTGAATGACAAATCTTCATATCGGCAACTGGTGAGGGAACAGGTAAATCAGAGAAGTGTTCACCATAAACAAGAGATTACACTAGATATCATAATCTGTGCGAGCTATGCGAGCTAAGAAGACAAGGTCTTTATCCTTCAAAATCTAACAACTGCACATCAGGCAATAATGATGAACATAAATATTTTGAATTTTTTCTTTTTTAGAAAACAATATAAAATAACTAATATCTACTAAACCACTAACATGTTGCAGGTCCTTTTGCAGATGCTTTACGTGCATTAACACAAAAAGTGGGCACGAGTAATTATCTCATTTTACTGACACAAAAATAAGTTCAGAGAGGTTAAATAACCTGCCCAAGATTATATAGCTAATCATTAGAAGAGCTAAGATTCAAGTTCAGGTAGTTGGATTCATCATCCCTATGCTTAACTAGCAAACATCATGCAATTAGAAAGTAGAATAGGGCCCAGGGAAAAGATGAGACCAGGAGAATGGTGGCCAAAACACCCAAGTGATATCTTTGTCAGAACACTTTCAGATGCAAGAAGGAAAAAGAAAACAACTAAAAACAGTTTAACCAAAAAACAAAAAAAGTGATGAATTAATCATGTAACTGGTAAGTTCAGAGGTTGCTAGATTCAGACATAACTGGATCAAGTAATGCAAATTATATTACTAGTGCTCTCTCTCTTGCACCTGCCCCATCTCTCAACTTTGATTTTCTCATTCTAAATCTATAATATTACAAAATTACCTATGGACTTCATCAATGCAGAAAATTAACCAGTGACAACTCAAAAAGCCCACCAAATGTCTATAATGCCCCAACTCAAAAACCAATAGAAAAGAAAAATGTCTCTCTCCAACATGCATACATCAAACCCAAAGAAGGATTAAGAATGGTTCTGCTTGGATCCCCTTAAAAATTATTCTGACAAGGAGAATGAAGCATGAAGTTTGGCCAGGCCTCAGTTATACTCCTGGCCAAAAATAGAGTTTGCTTAAAACAAAAAGAAAAAAGCAACCCATTCACTAGAAATAATATCTACTAGAGTCCATTATAAAAGGCAAAGAGAATTTGCTCATCTTGAGTTATGGGACAATGTGAGAGACCTAACAATCTGGCTGAGCTGAGACAGGCAATTAACTTTCACACTGGCCTTACTAACAATCATAGTGATTTCAAGAGTAAACAGATGTGTAGCATGTCACAGATGAAAAAATATTTTCCACACATTACTTCCTTTATAAAATGATTCACTTTCTTTTCACTCTTGCCAGAAGATGGCCTCTAATTTGCTGTCATCTCTTTAGAGATCTTCTCTAAGAAATAATGGTTAGAATGCCTGATGTTTCACTTCTTCAAAACTAGCATCACAGGATATGGATGATATAAGCACTCCAGAAGCTACAAAGTTTAGCCTTGATCTCAGCAACTGCCCTTTAGCACAGTACTCTGGACTTCCCACATATGAATCTACTCTCACCCAGTCACTGATCAGTGTTTGAGAATCCACTGAGGCAATGCCCTACTGTTAAAGTTTAAGCACAACTTTTTAATGTCATAAATGGGACCCATTAGTCTCAGCATATAAACTCATGCATGCTATAAATGTAAGATTGAGACTACAAAAAAGTGCTGATGTCAAAACTGTTTCAAATTTATGTTTATGTTAAGCATTTCAACACAGAAAATTAAAATAAAATGCAGGCATAGATACCAACAAAATGTTCAGGATGTTTTGAGTAGTTAACACAGATTAACAACACAAGTAAAGTTATATATTTTCTTAGTCTAATAACAAATATTTCTTGAGGGCCATGAACCAGGCACTGTGCTCACTGGGCATAAAAATATAAATGATATAATCTCTGTACTTGGGATGCTTAGTATTTAGAGGAAAAGAAAACCATATGCACATAGTGGGGCTATAACAGGTATTTGCTGAACTAATACTAAGGGAGACTGTGTACTAAGGGAGTACAGAGAAAGGGAAATTGATCCAGTATGAAGGTTAGGCATAGGTTTCCTAGGAATCATAATATCCATGTAAAGGAATGTAGGACAGGCATTCAAGGCAGGAGTGAAACACGAACAAATGTAAAGTGGTGAACAGCATGAGGCGCACTGGCATAAACACACAGCTTCCAATTTCCTAAGTGTAAGTTATAGAGCATGATAAGGCCTGAAGTTGGGGGACATGAAGCTGAAGAGGCAGTGTCATAAACTAAATACATCACCCCAAAATTCATATGTTGAAGCCCTAACCCTTTATATGAAGCTATTAGGAGGTGAAACCTTTTGAAGGTAATTAGGTTTACATGAGGTCACAAAGGTGAAACCCTCCTGATGGGATCAGAGTCCCTGTAGGAAGAAGTGATGTCAGAGTTTCCTCCCTCCTCCATCTAAGACCACAGCAAGAAAGAGCCATCTGAAAGCCAGGAAGAGGGCTTTCATAGGAACACAGTCTGCACCCTGACCTTAGAATCCCCAGTTTCCAAAACTGTAAGAAATACCTGTTTGTTGTTTAAGCCACTCAGTCTATCTTATTTTGTTAACAGTAACTCGAGCAAACTGAAATGCGTAGATAGGAATGAGTTCATGGAAGGCCCCAAATGCCTGTATTGAGGAGCTTCCACTTTACTTTGTAAGCAAAGGGAAGTCACTGAAAGGTTGAGAGCAGAGGCCAAGGTCAGAGTTACATTTAGATGAATAACTCTGACAAATTTGCTGAGAGTGAACACAAGTCATGTAGCAGAGTCACACAACTAGGCTGTTGTAGTTAGTCAAGGAGATTATTTACACCTTGTAGTGATATAAACAAGAAAAAAATTTTTAATTCAAGAAATTTGTAAGAAAAGATCACAACAAGCAGACTGTGGTGATTATTTTATGTGCAATGAAGAAGCTAGAGAGAAGTCAAGAGTGAAACCTGAGTAATAAACCTAAAACAATGGGTAGATGGCAGTTTTAAAAAAGAGTATCGAGAATATAGAAAGAGGAGCAGAATAGGGAGCAAAGAATACATTTGAAGACATGTATAATTTCACCTGCCTGCAAAACATCTATGTATGTCCAGCAAAGATAGCTGCCTTTGAGCATGATTCTCAGTGGAGAATCAGGAATGCAAACCTGTATGAGTTCAACAGAGATTTAATAAGTCTCTAGAAAAGAAAGAAGAAAAATCATATGCAAATAATCAGGAATCATAATGGCTTTACAACTCTGAAAAAGAACACGGAAAGTCTGAAGACAATGAACCTTAAGACTCTGGTACCACAAAAGCCTGACATTAAGTACAGTAGCTGCTAATCTAGAGGAAGAGGCAGGTCTTGAAAATAATAGTGGATGTAGTTTTTGTCACACAGACTAAAATGGAATCAAATACGTGAACACCCAACTAAGTATTTGTGAGACCCGAGTTGACAAGTGAACCACCTGCATGCATGTGCAGTCGCTCGGTCAAGTCCAACTCTTTGCAATCCCCTGGGCTATATAGCTTGCCACACTTTGTCCATGGGGATTCTCCAGGCAAGAATACTGGAGTAGGCTGTCATTTCCTTCTCTAGGGGATCTTTGCAACCCAGGATTCAAACCAAAGTTTCCTGTGTCTCCTGTATTGGCAGATGAGTTCTTTACCACTAAGCCACAAGGGAAGCCCAAGGGAGGCATACGCTAGAGTAAAAAGGAGTGAGACTGTTCAAATGCAAAAACACCTCAGTTTGCAGATAGCAAACTGCTCAGGCACCAAAAATAAATAAATAAATAAATAACACAGGTACTTCCAATTCTTTCTTTAGAAACAGCCAAGGACAGAGATGGGAAAGGAATAATGACTCAGAAGGCAGATAAAATCTTACAGAACTACTTTTTTAAAAAGAGGAAGAAAATTTTAAGAAGTTAGAGCACAGATATAGTATACTAAGAGTTCCAAAAAAAAGAAATTAGAAAACAACAAAAGTAAAGGAGGCAATCACTGACTAAACAGTTCAAGAACATTTCTCAGACCTCAGGGACATGAGTCTCCAGACATAAAGGGCCTACCACATACACAGACTCACACTGAGGCACATCCTCACACAATTTCAGAAGATGAGGTGAAAGAGAAGATTCTATGAGCTTTCTGTGAGGAAAAAAATAGTTTATGTGAAAAAGAAGTCAGAATGCCTTCAAATTTCTCATAGCAAACACTGGAAACTAGAAGATAGTGGGAAAATATCTCCAAGACTATGACAGAAAGTTATTTCCAATCTATAGTTCTATATTTAGGCAAACTATCAATTTTGAGAGTAGAATAAGAGTATTTTTAGATATTCAAGGTATGAAAATTATTCACTTCCCATGCATCATTTCTTAGGAAGCTACTGGAGAGAGAGTGAGTAATCCCCATCAAAATGAGAGAGTAACCCAAGAAATAGAAAGTTATAGGATATAGAAAGCAGAAAACTGAACACATGAGGGAGGCAAAGAGAATCCCAGGATAATGGTGAATGAAGAACCAAGAAGACAGCGGCATACCACTGTACAGAGGGCCACCCACACAGCTTGAGGAATGCACTCCAAAGTTAAACTTGCTGAGTGTTGTGCTGTCATTACCAAGATGTCCTGAATGGGCCATGTGGTGAGAACACTCATTACACCTCAAAGAAGTTCTGATTGTACAAACTTCTGAGAACTGGAAGCTGGCTAAAGTGAACACAGAAATAGAAAACAGAGAGCAGCCCACCATCCTTGACCCCTGACCGTATTCCTGCTAAACGACCAGTACCTGGCTCAATACAACCATGCTGATAGGCCACTGCAGTGAGCCTGACATCTCTGAAGATTAACTCATGGTCTTGTCCATCCACTTACCCTCCCAGGAGTACCTATAATAAATCCCAAGGAAGCAGAAGCCAGACTATGAGCTGGAAACTCACTTCAGCTTTTCATTTTCTCGAAGTCTGCATTAGTCAGTGGCAGTACTGCCCTATCCTGCACAGTTGGGTTTGTACTCGCTACTCTTTTCCTATATTATCACCTATCACATTCTCTTTAAACAGAAATAATCATTGGTCAGAATTATAAAATATGACATTGAAGATAAGAAAAACATCTGTATGGGGTATATATGATTGTGATATGTAACTTTCAGAGAAAAACAGAAAACTAGTCAGCAAAATAGAAAACCAACTTACTATATTGCAAACAGAGAAGTTATTTAACACACAAGTTAAAAGGGCAAGAGAATACAGAGGAAACACTAAAGGAAACCAGAGATACTAACTGCAGGGAAGAGCTGCCATCATCAGTCTGAGGAAACAAAGCAAAGCAAAGCAACCGGGTTATAAGAATCCAGGCACACAAAGGTAGAGCCTGGAGATGGAGGCTCAGCCATTTGTGGGGAGACCCATCCGCCTCAGCTGTGCTTCTGGGGAGTCCCTGAGGCTGGTCTCAGAATTGTCAAAAGAACACAGAGACTGAAGGGGCAAATTCCCACTGCTGGGACTAATACTGAATGGTATTGGAAAAAAACTGAGAAGTCTTTTCTGTCTCCTTCTACCCACTATTGATAAAACCTCCCAGAAAGCCATCTGGTAGAGTAGTCTGGGAAATACCGTTGGCAATGAACAGCCCCAGCAGCAGTGTCACAAATATAAGAAGGTAAGGTGAATTTGTTGCTGAGGAATCTAGATAATAACTAGTTCAGGTGGCTACACCTGGACATGGGACTGAAGTTTGAGGAGGGCTTTGCTTTTTCTTTGTTGTTTGAATCTTTCATAAGACTATATCCACATTTTACTTGAAATTTAAAATAACATTTCTTAAGGAAAGCTCTAGGCTGATTATCAAATGAGGTATATTTGTATTTGTCCAATACATTCATGAAAGGAATAAAATTGATTCTTAAGAAAAATACCATTTTTCTTTCACATTGTTCACAGTCTAGCAGAAGGTCATATAGCATGAAGAAATTTATGAATAATTCTAAAACTTTTATGTTCAAATATGTTTTATGGTGAACAACTAAAAATAGAAAATGTGAAGGCCTCCTATGGAGAAATTTGTCTAAGGAGTGGAAATTTGCTATACATTGGTCATGAGGAGACCAAGACATGAAGCCAAGACACTGAGCCAAAAAGACCTGGCCTTGAATCTCTGCCCCATCACGAATAGTGGTGAAGTTCTTGGACAAGTTTCTTTGGCTTTCAAATACTCAGTTTTCTCATATGTAAAATGAGGAAAAGATTTCCAGATGAAAATGTGGAAGCATCTTAAGAGAGAATAGATTAAATGGTTGCTATTCAAAAGAGCACAAAATAGCAAGATTTTAATATTAAGAAATCATTAATTGGAAAAGATTGAAAATTATTCAAACATAAAATGTTCACTTAGGATGTATACTTCTCTAGATCTGGGTTGATGTTACAGCTTTTCCTAAATTGAACATACAACTAGTGGCAATAGAGGATTTGTTCACTAGAGATTTGGTTCTAGTATTTGAATTTGTCTAATCTATGGAAAGAATAAAATGCCAGATGCTGTGCTGAAGTCTGCCTGAGAAAAGCCCAGCTGGTTGGCTAACAGTCATAAACCCAAAACACCAACCGCACACACATAAGCAAAATGTGTTCTTGACTGTGGGCATGCCATTGATATTTGCAGAGGCCAGTGATTTTGTCTGGTTCCAAGACAATAGGAATTACTTCTGTCTTTGTTGAAATGTCATTTTGGATTGCTGTATATAAAGTATCTTGGTTGCTGACATCGTTTTCCAGCCCTGCATTCTGTTTGAGGCTGGGCTTCCATTTCTCCTTCCATTTTCTCTTCCCTTCTATAGCTACTCACTGCATCCTCCAGTACCTCACTTACCCAGGGTATATAGTCTTAAATATGAGTAGAAATATTGATAAATTATTTTATAGGTGTTGGTCATTCACCTATTCATTCATTAATTTGGACCTTTATTATCTTCTGTACATCAAGTCCCATGCTTGATGCTATAGATACAAAAATACATAAGGCAAGATATTTGCCACCAAAGATGCCTAGAAAAGGAAACAAACAGGAAAACAGAAAGTTAAAATACAATGAAACATATTTTCTTAAAAAGCCATTAAGAGATTAGGATGAGGGCTAGATTCCCAAAGGAATTCAATTTTATATTCAGAACAAATTCAGAAACTTCAGCAGTATAAATGTTACATGCTAGGTACTCCAGAATTCTAAAAACATCCCTAGCCAATTTCACATTCCCTTTAAAAGTGTTATCATGCCCCACTGGCTTTTGTTTGTGTGACTATATGTTTATGCATATAGGTGTCTGACTGCAAGTTGTTGCTGTTGAGTTTATTGATGTCTTATTTATTAATATTGTTACTTGCCACATAAATATGTGAATGTGGTAACTTCTCTTCACCCTACCCTGCTAAAGAAATCCTGGGTTATATGAAAAGTTTCCTTTGAATCAGACTGATAACCTTGGTCACCAACTTAAAAATCAACATTGTTACCAATTCAGTGAACAGCACCATTCACGATACTTTTTCGAGACAACTGGTTTTAAGATAAACTGAATTTGAAACATGAAATGGTTTGAATAAACTAATTCAGGGTTTCTCAACCTCAGCACCACTGAAATTGTGAGCCAGGTAAGTCTTTGCTGTGAGAGGCTGTGCAAGATGCTTAGCAGCATCTCTGTCTCCCACCCACAAAAATTCCAGTAGCACCTCACCCCTCAAAAATGTTTTCAGACATTGCTAATGTCCCTTTAGAGGCAAAATTGCTCTCAACAAAGAACACCGTCCTGGTCAAACTATATATGTCAGTGTGTACATATGTCCATGACTAGCAGATTGTAGAAATATTTGACTAGTTCTGACACTATTTGCTAGGACTATTTCAATTCTTGATATGGTTCCCAATCATGAATGGATCTGAGATGAGGATATATACAAATAACCATAATTATAAAGTGATAAATTATTGAGTATCTGAAATTTGGCAGGAAGTGCAGTAGCTGATTCACATGCTAATAGTGTACACTGAGCAATTACTATGTGTCCAGTAAATAAAAGTTTTATATTCATTATCTCATTTACTCCCCACAACAACCCTACAATGTAGCTGTTATCTTTATTCCAATGTTGCAGATAAACTGAAGTTTAGAAAGGTTAAAGTGGAACTTCTAGTCAAAACGGCAGGCTGAACCGACATAAAAAACGAATACCTCCTACTACTTCCGAAATACAGAAAACTATTCAGAAGAAAATAGTTTTTAATGTAAATAAATAGTAAAGATTCAAAGCAAGGAGTATAATTCTGCAGGTACCACAAATGAAAAGGGAATACACAGTGGTAACAGGATATTGAAATCAGATGAGTGTAATGGAATCCTTGAAGTTTGAGGATTAGTACTCCTATAGGAAACTGAAATTACAATCTCTGAATAATGTGGGAAGTCAGGAAAATTCCATTGGCAAAGCTCCACCTACTAAGGACATGACATGAATATAAGCTATCTATTCTGAGGCTTGAAAGGGAAAAATTTTATCTCAAGAAATAAGATTCGCTAGCCTATATCTATCAATGTGTGAGATTCAAATTCTTCTACTGCTTCCATGGAGACACTGTGCTAAAAGTCTAACATAAAAACATGTCCAGAATGAGTGAATATATTAGACTATATCAGAGATAACCACTAAACTATCAATGGAGTCACTTACATAAATCAAAGATGAAATACCAACAATAAGTAACTTCATCAAAAGTGAGCTAACATTTTGAAGAATTTTGTTAGATAGATATTTAATTTAATGCATCAATTTGAATTTTGTGATTTGAGGTTATCTCAATAATTAGTTACATGTGAAGTAAATGATATAGTTTTTCCCTTTATTAAATTAATGTAAATTATGACCATAAATTTCTTCATGTCAAGCCATTCGCACATTCACAGAATAAACCCTACTTTATTAAAGTACATTCTTAAAAATACATTGGTACATTTGTTTTCCTAATGTTTTATTATGGTTTTAATATATCTATTAATAAATGGGATTGCTTTAGAAAAAAGTGAGCTGACAAAATTATAAAGCATGTAAGAAAATACACGAATACACTGCCAAGAGTGGCCAGCAGAAGCTGAAGAATCATCAATAACAGAACAGTTGAAAAGATACTTTTAAATCATAATTACTTTTTAATATCCAATGCAGGGAAAAAAGTAAAACCACAAAAACAATATTACTAAAGGCAGATAAATAAAACATAAAAAAATTTGATGGAAATTATAGTCATTATCTCAGTTCAGTCACTCCGTCATGCCCCTCTCTTTGCAACTGCATGGAATGCAGTACACCAGGTTTCCTTATCTATCACCAACTCCCAGAGCTTACTCAAACTCATGTCTATTGAGTCAGTGATGCCATCCGACCATCTCATCCTCTGTCATCCCCTTCTCCTCCAACCTTCAGTCTTTCCCAACATCAGGGTCTTTTCTAGTGAGTCAGTTCTTCACATCAGGTGGCCAAAGTATTGGAGTTTCAGCTTCAACATCAGTCCTTCCAATGAATATTCAGGACTGATTTCCTTTAGGATTCACTGGTTGGATCTCCCTGCAGTCCAAGGGACTCTCAAGAGTCTTCTCCAACACCACAGTTCAAAAGCATCAATTCTTCAGTGCTCAGCTTTCTTTATAGTCCAATTCTCATATCCATACATGACTACTGGAAAAACCATAGCTTTGACTAGATGGACCTTTGCTGGCAAAGTAATGTCTCTGTGTTTTAATATGCTGTCTAGGTTGGCCATAGCTTTTCTTCCAAGGGGCAAGCATCTTTTGATTTCATGGCTGCAATCACCTTCTGCCATGATTTTCAGATCAGATCAGTCACTCAGTCATGTCCAACTCTTTGCGACCCCATGAATCGCAGCACACCAGGCCTCCCTGTCCATCACCAAATCCCAGAGTTCACTCAGACTCATGTCCATCAAGTCAGTGATGCCATCCAGCCGTCTCATCCTCTGTTGTCCCCTTCTCCTCTTGCCCCCAATCCCTCCCAGCATCAGAGTCTTTTCCAATGAGTCAACTCTTCGCATGAGGTGGCCAAAGTACTGGAGTTTCAGCTTTAGCATCATTCCCTCCAAAGAAATCCCAGGGCTGATCTCCTTTAGAATGGACTGGTTGGATCTCCTTGCAGACCAAGGGACTCTCGGAGTCTTCTCCAACACCACAGTTCAAAAGCATCAATTCTTTGGTGCTCAGCCTTCTTCACAGTCCAACTCTCACATCCATACATGACCACTGGAAAAACCATAGCCTTGACTAGACGAACCTTTGTTGGCAAAGTAACGTCTCTGCTTTTGAATATGCTATCTAGGTTGGTCATAACTTTCCTTCCAAGGAGTAAGCATCTTAATTTCATGGCTGCAGTCACCATCTGTAGTGATTTTGGAGCCCAGAAAAATAAAGTCTGACACTGTTTCCACTGTTTCCCCATCTATTTCCCATGAAGTGGTGAGACTGGATGCCATGATCTTTGTTTTCTGAATGTTGAGCTTTAAGCCAACTTTTTCACTCTCCACTTTCACCTTCATCAAGAGGCTTTTTAGTTCCTCTTCACTTTCTGCCATAAGGGTGGTGTCATCTGCATATCTGAGGTTATTGATATTTCTCCCAGCAATCTTGATTCCAGCTTGTGTTTCTTCCAGTCCAGCATTTCTCATGATGTACTCTGCATATAAGTTAAATAAACAGGGTGACAATATACAGCCTTGATGTACTCCTTTTCCTATTTGGAACCAGTCTGTTGTTCCATGTCCAGTTGTAACTGTTGCTTCCTGACCTGCATACAAATTTCTCAAGCCATGATTTTGGAGCCCCAGAAAATAAACTTTCTCACTGTTTCCATTGTTTTCCCACCTATTTGCCATGAAGTGATGAAACCTGATGCCATGATCTTAGTTTTCTGAATGTTGAATTTTAAGCCAACTTTTTCACTTTCATCAAGAGGCGCTTTAGTTCTTCTGCTTTCTGCCATAAGGGTGGTGTCATCTGCATATCTGAGGTTATTGATATTTCTCCCAGCAAACTTAATTCCAGCTTGCTTCATCCACCCCAGAATTTCGCATGATGTGCTTTGCATATAAATTAAATAAGCAAGGTGACAATATACAGATTTGACATACTCTTTCCATGTCCAGTTCTAACTATTGCTTCTTAACCTACATACAGATTTCTCAGGAGGCAGGTCAGGTAGTCTGGTATTCCCATCTGTTTGTTGTGATCCACATACTCAAAGGCTTCGGCATAGTCAGTAAATCAGAAGTAGATGCTTTTCTGGAATTCTCTTGCTTTTTCAATGATCCAACAGATGTTGGCAATTTGATCTCTGGTTCCTCTGCCTTTTCTAAATCCATCTTGAGCATCTGGAAGTTCACATTTCACATACTGTTGAAGCCTGTCTTGGAGAATTTTGAACATTATTTTGCTAGCATGTGAGATGAGTGCAACTGTAATTCAGGTTGAACATTCTTTGTCATTGCCTTTCTTAGGGATTGGAATGAAAACTGACCTTTTCCAGTCCTGTGGCCACTGCTGAGTTTTCCAAATTTGCTGGCATATTGAGTACAACACTTTCACAGCATCATCTTTCAAGTGGAATTCCATCACCTCCACTAGCTTTGTTCATAGTGATGCTTCCTAAGGCCCTCCTGGCTTTGGACTCCAGGATGTCTGGCTCTAGGTCAGTGATCACACCATCGTGATTATCTGGGTCATGAAGATCTTTTTTGTATAGTTCTTCTGAGTATTCTTGCCACCTCTTCTTAATATCTCTGCTTCTGTTAGGTCCATACCATTTCTGTCCTTTATTGTGCCCATCTTTGCATGAAATGTTCTTTGGTATCTCTAATTTTCTTGAAAAGATTTCTAGTCTTTCCCATTCTACTGTTTTCCTCTATTTCTTTGCATTGATCACTGAGGAAGGCTTTCTTATCTCTCCTTGCTATTCTTTGGAACTCTGCATTCAAATGGATATATCTTTCCTTTTCTCCTTTGCCTTTCACGTCTCTTCTTTTTGCAGCTATTTGTAAGGCCTCTGCAGACAACCATTTTGCCTTTTTGCATTTCTTTTTCTTGGGGATGGTCTTGATCCCTGTCTCCTGTACAATGTCATGAACCTCTGTCCATAGTTCCTTAGGCACTCTGTCTATCAGATTTAATCCCTTGAATCTATTTCTCACTTCCACTGTATATTTGTACAGGATTTGATTTAAATCATACCTGAATGGTCTGGTGGTTTTCCCTACTTTCTTCAATTTAAGTCTGAATTTGGCAATAAGGAGTTCATGATCTAAGCCACAGTCAGCTCCCAGTCATATTTTTGCTGACTTTCTAGAGCTTCTCCATCTTTGGCTGCAAAGAATATAATCAATCTGATTTCAGTTCATCTTTCATTGACCATCTGGTGATGTCCACGTGTAGAGTCTTCTCTTGTGCTGTTGGAAGATGGTGTTTACTATGACCAGTGCATTCTCTTGGCAAAACTCTGTTAGCTTTTGCCCTGCTTCATTTTGTACTCCAAGGCCAAATTTGCCTGTCACTCCAGGTATCTCTTGACTTCCTACTTTTGCATTCCAGTCCCCTATAATGAAAAGGACATCTTTTGGGGGTTAGTTCCAGAAGGTCTTGTAGGTCTTCATAGAATTGTTTGACTTCAGCTTCTACAGCATTACTGGGCGGGGCATAGACTTGGATAACTGTGATATTGATTGGTTTGCCTTGGAAACAAACAGAGATCATTCTGTTGTTTTTGAGATTGCATGCAAGTACTGCATTTTGGACTATTTTGCTGACTATGATGGCCACTCCATTTCTTCTAAGGGATTCTTGCCCACAGTAGTAGATATAATGATCATCTTAGCTAAATTCACCCATTCCAATCCATTTTAGTTCACTGATTCCTAAATTGTCGATGTTCACTCTTGCCATCTCCTGTTTGACCACTTCCAATTTACCTTGATTCATGGACCTAACATTCCAGGTTCCTGTGCAATATTGCTCTTTACAGCATCGGACTTTTCTTCCATCACCTGTCACATACACAGCTGGGTGTTGTTTTTGCTATGGCTCTATCTCTTCATTCTTTCTGGAGTTATTTCTCCACCCATCCAGTAGCATATTGGGCTCCTACTGACCTGGGGAGTTCATCTTTCAGTTCCTATCTTTTTGCCTTTTCATACTGTTCATGGGGTTCTCAAGGCAAGAATACTGAAGTGGCTTGCCATTCCCTTCTCCAGGGCACCATGTTTGGTCAGAACTCTCCACCATGACCCGTCCGTCTTGGGTGGCCCTACATAGCATGGCTCATAGTTTCACTGAGTTAGACCAGGCTGTGGTTCATGTGATCAGTTTGGTTAGTTTTCTGTGATTGTGGTTTTCATTCTGTCTGCCCTCTGAGGGAGAAGGATAAGAGGTTTATGGAAGTTTCCTGATGGGAGAAACTGACTGATGGGGAAACTAGGTCTTGTTCTGATGGGCAGAGCCATGCTCAGTAAATCTTTAATCCAGTTTTCTGTTGACTGATGGGGAAACTGGGTCTTGTTCTGATGGGCGGAGCCATGCTCAGTAAATCTTTAATCCAGTTTTCTGTTGATGGATTGGGCTGTGTTCCCTCCCTGTTGTTTGACCTGAGGCCAAAGTATGACAGAGGTAGTGAGGATAATGGCAACCTCCTTCAAAAGGTCCAGTGCATGCACTGCCACCCTCAGTGCCTCCAACCCTGCAGCAGGCCACCGCCGACCCACGCCACCGCCAGAGACTCCCGGGCACACACAAGTCTGGGTCACTCTCTTGTGGGGTCACTGCTCCTTTCTCCTGGGTCCTGGTGTGCACAAGGTTTAGTTGTGCCCTCCAAGAGTCTGTTTCCCCAGTCCTGTGTAAGTTCTGGCAGCTCTATTGTGGGGTTAATGGTGACCTCCTCCAAGAGGGCTTATGCCATATACAGGCCTGCTGCACCCAGAGCCCCTGCCCCTGCAGCAGGCCACTGCTGACCGTACATCTGCAGGAAATACTCAAACACAGTTATGGCTCAGTCCCTGTGGGGTCTCTGGGTCCTGGTGCGCACAAGGTTTGTTTGAGCCCTCCAAGCATCTCTGGCAGGTATGAGGTTTGATTCTAAATGTGACTTCACCCCCTCCTACCATCTTGCTGGGGCTTCTTCTTTGCTCTTGGTTGTAGGGTATCTTTTTTTCCTGGGATCCAACATTTTCCTGTTGATGGTTGTTCATCAGTGACTTGTAATTTTGGAGTTCTTGAAGGAGAAGATGAGCACACATCCTTCTACTCTGCCATCTTGAAATGGAAATATAGTCATTATAGCCATTAATTTTTTTAAAAAACTCAGTAGCCAAGATTAAACAAAAGATTCCTCTGAGGAGAGAATCCTCAAATAGATGATAGCTCCATAATAATCATCTAGAACATAGTCTGGGTGAAAACAGAGAAAACTATCAGAGGTTAAGGGACACAGAATATAGAACAAGAAATTTCAACATAATTCAGTAGGCAAACTAGATGGGAAAATGAAAGAACAGAAGTGAGTGAACATTTGAAAAGATGTTGCCTGAGAAAATTTCAGAACTGTACAAAGGCATAGGAAAGTATGGGTCATGAGAGAAATTAAGTGACTAAGTCTACACCTAACCTCTATACTGTATACTACATCCTCACAAAAACTTATAACATTTAACTACCATGTATCATCCATTATTAGCAGGTCACTTGACATCAGTGCTTCTCAACGGGGGGCAGTTGTGACCACCAGAAGACACTGGGCCATGTCAGAGATCATCATTGATTACCACAGCTGAAGAGTAATGGTAGGGGTAGGGAGGAATTGCTGCTGGCATCTAATGAGAAGAAGCAGGGATATTGCTAATCATCCAGCTACACACGGGACAGCCTTCACAGTGAAGATTATATGGCCCAAAATTTCAATAGGGCTAAGGCTTAGAAACCCTGCTTTACATGTATTGACACTAATAATCATAATCCAACAGTAAATATTATTTCTGATGAAGAAAATGAGGTCAAAGAGTTTCAGAAAGTTTCCCAAGAGCACGCAGCTAGTAAGGAAGAGAGCTGTGATCCAAACTCATGTTGGTCTTCACTCTACAACCCATGGTCTTCAAATGATATTTTTTACACAAGTCCAAATCAACAGGGACTGCTGTTGTGAATGTGCAAAGGCGGGCAGGAGCATAGAATGAACTGACCACTGGCCAAATGACTGCCCTTTGACATGGTAGATGTACAGATCAGCCCACAAGTCTTGTTTCTTTTACCCACATCCTTCACCAGCTTTGCATGTAATCACATCCCATGATGGGAGAGAGGTGGTGGTAGTGTTCTGCTCCCCTAAAATACCACTGCCTACTGTAGATGCACACTACCAAAACAATGCACCTGCAAACAAGCTTCTTGCTAGTGGCCTAAAATTTGGAACATACCATGCTTCTAAGGACCCTCTGGGCCATCTAGTCTTAAATCAACTTCTCAGCAAGACTAAATTGGATAGTGAATATTTTTTACACATATCCTTACATCAAAAGGGCCCTCCAGATGGTTTATTTCTTGTTGGCTCAGCCCAAACACACATGCATAAATCAGCAGCAAATTTGGTAATAGGGCACATTTAGAATCAAAATGATCCGCTGACACAGCCATGCTTTGATCTTTCAAGTCACAGTGAAACTCACTTCAAAATAAAAACATGTCTAAATATGCCATTCCAATCATATTCTAAAACTTAGATTCATGAACACTCTTCAATCAAACAAGTATTTTATTATTCTGTGTAGAAAGCCCATGTGTTATTGTCATTATAGTTAGTTCATGATTCTCATAAGAACTCTAAGTTCATCCAAATGTGATTCTTTTAAAATTAGAAATATTCTTCTTAATTGATGGGACGGCTGTACTCTTTTCAAAATCTTTTTCAAATGTAGTTTATCTTATTCCATAATTTTTCTTATTACTGTTTTTAGACATGGGTTTCCTTGGAAACCAGAGTTCTAATGGATTTTACCCACAAATAGCCTAAAAAATTGCCTTTATTCATTTATCATTTCATTGTAATTAAATCTTCTATATGATGTGGCCTGTTCTCATGTATGGTATCTTGTTTCCATGGTAACTGAGATGTTCAGCTATCCATAATTTGAAATGCCTCCACAGTATTTCTTGATTAACTCATGAGCCTGAAATTACATTTTGTAAACTTACATGTAGTTGAACTAAAAAAGTAAAGGCTACAAAAAATTATCTTGTTTTCTATTTCTTTGAGATTTGCTTTTGTTTTTATGATCCTTTTTCCTGATACGCTGTTCTCCCAGAGCAACATAAATTTTTTTGTGGCTAGGAAAAACAAATCCATGACTAAATTTAGCAAACTAGGTCATTTTTGTGGTTGGATTGCCATCTACAGTTCTTAAGATCCAGTGGCTGAGAGAAAAGAAGATCAGCTATGACATTTCTATAAAATATAGAGGCAAAAAGGATTTAAATAGCAATTTTCATTCTTTCTTTGCTAACATTTTTAATAACTTGTTGATATTACTAATCTACCAAGAAAGGAAATATCATGCCTGCAGTTTTTGTTGTCAACACAGACCTTTGTTTATTCCAAGAATTTCAGAACAATTCAGAAGTTCTGTTGTTACTGATCATATCCAGAATATTGGAGTAAAACTGTGAATCTATAAATTCCATTGTTGTGTTAACAGCATTATAAAGTTAACAAAGCTCTTATTCTTGCCATCCAGCAACAAATAACAAGGAACCATATTTAGAACCATTCAATTGTTCAATAAATATTTATTAGTCACTCACCATATTCAACACTATGTTAATCTAGGCTTGGCTAGTCTTCAATCCTAGTAGCATCCAATCTGACAAGTTCATGGCTTTAAAGTCTTTTAGCCTGGGGTGCCGAAAGAGCCAAGTTCAAGCAATATCCACATGGAAACGTTATTTCTGACACCACAGACTGCAGTAATTCAAACTAATGATATAAAAAATGAGTGGACAAAAAACTTGTCCAGGATTGGGCTGTCCTACAAAATCCCATTTTATTGGTACTATATTAGAATTTCAAGTCTTAGAAGGATCCTCAGCACATTTGGCATGACTTCCTTTATTCCCTGAATATATGGCTATAACTAATATGTGCTTCAGAGTCATTAATAAACTTAGAAATCCCCTAGGGTTCTAACCGTGGAGCCAGTTTGTAAGGAACCAAACTACTTAAGGAAAACTCTTAATCTCTTTAAATTCCAGATTCATAACAGTAAAAAAAAAAAAAGGGAGAGAAAGGATAACAGGCTTATAATATTTACTGTACAAAGCTGTCATTAAAAATAATGAGATAAAATGGAAAGATGGATTTTATAAACTATAAAATTACAATACAAACATTTAGCTATTTTCTACCCTATTCTTCACAGGGAAGATCTGAAAGAGGATTTTTAAAGATATAACAATTCTGCAATGACAAAAAAATAGGAGGTAAAAATAGATAATAAAAATTATAAACATTCAAATCACTACTCATTTACTAATACTTGTTTTCCTTCTGCAGAGGTGGAGATCTGGCATACTGAGAGAGGGGATAAGAGATTCTTCCAGGAAGTGAAAAATAGTCTATATTTTGATCAGGGTAAGAGGGAAGTTATAAAAATTCATCAAGCTGTATGTCTGAGATTACATTTTACCCAAGTTGCATCTCAATTTCTCAAAAGTGGGGAAACTTTTTCCTCTTCAGAAATACAGAACCAAAAACTGACCATGATGAGCCCATAGTTGATTTTATGATTTGTTCTGAAAAGCAATTAAATGTCTTACATTTCCAAGAAAAAAAAAAACAGTGCTAGAAATCTGCAACATAACCTTTGACTTATCACAACACAAGTGAGGGAACTATTCAATTCATTTGATTTAATCCATACAGAGATGCTTCATTATTGAAATGATGTGTTTGTCTTTCACTATAACAATCAATAGAAATATTTGGTTCTTTTTCTTCTCAAGAGACAAATTTAAAAATAAATAAATCAGTGTATGCATGTGTGCTCAGTCATATCTGACTCTTTGCAACACCGCAGTCAGTAGCTCATGAGGCTCCTCTGCCCATGGGATTTTTCTGGCAAGAATACTCAAGTGGGTCACCATTCTCATTTCCAGGGGATCTTCCCGACCTAGCAATCAAACCCACATCTTCTGCATCGCCTGCACTGAAGGCAGATTCTTTACCACTGAACCACTGGTATGAGTGTCTATATCTATAACTGAAGCTGGAAAGCTGCTACAGAGCCCAAAAGACCTAGACTTCGCAGCAATGACAGTAAGGGTTGGAGTAGGAGAAATGGACCTGAATAGGGAGATTTGAAAACTGAAGAACATAGGTGGGAAATAAGGCAGGGGGCAGGAAGGGAGGGGTACTGTGGCAGGTGGGGATGAGTTGACTAAATAGGAAGCATGATTCTAAGGAAAGTCACTAAGTTTAAACATTGTTGATTGTAAGACCAATATGGGTTAAAGAAAGTTTATGGTCTTTTGTGAGCAGGGCTTACCCCTAAAATATTTGTATTGGCATAAACTAAATTAATAATGTTAGACTGCTTTTAATAGCAATAATCTCTGCTGCTGCTGCTAAGTCACATCAGTCGTGTCCAACTCTGTTGTAGAGCTTAAAACAAAGAAAGAAAAAACATAGCAATGTGTGCAAGAGGAAATATGTGTAAAGGCAAGCAGATTCCCAGAAAATGTCAACACCTTGTATGATGAGCTCTGGCAGCCATTTGAGTGTTGACAATATGCTAGAGAGGCTCGGAACATAAATCAATCTACATTTGTTCTCACAGGGACTAGGAGCTGGAATTACTGTTTCTGAAACTTGAGCCAATATTGTCACGGCAATATAAATGATGGAAACTTTGCCACTGTAGTTTGCTTCACCCATTGCATGAACCTTCTGGCAAACAGCGCCCTGGAATTTCATTAATTAGTGCTAACTATGATTGGCACTGCCAGAGAGAACAATAAAACCACTACACTGTTTTTATGAACATATGGGTGGCAGAGTTTCTAGCTGGGTAATACAAATTTGGTTTCCAGCTTATTAAAGCTTATTTATACTGCAAATAATTCACCTAATTTGCCTTTTTAAGCTAATTTATTGTATTTTTTTCAGTTTTTAGAAAGTGAATATGAAATACTTGCTCAGTTGTGTCCAACTCTTTGTGACCCCATGGACTACACATTCCATGGAATTCTCTAGGCCAGAATACAGGAGTGGGTAGCCTTTCCCTTCTCCAGGGCATCATCCCAACCCAGGGATCAAACCCAGGTCTCCCACACTGCAGGTGGATTCTTTACCAGCAAAGCCACAAGGGAAGCCCAAGAATACTGCAGTGAGTAGCCTATACCTTCTCCAGCAGATCTTCCCAACCCAGGAGTTGAACCGGGGTCTCCTGCATTGCAGACAGATTCTTTACCAACTGTTTTTACACATCAATTATTGAAGTATAAACTGCTATTGGAAGTATAAACTGCTATTGGAAGTATAAACTTTAAATTATTGATGAATAAAGTGAATTATTGAAGTGTAAATTATAATAACTTGTAGAAGTTATTACAATCTTGATCTCAATGAAAAACATGAAATTCTAGACTGGGAAGAACATTTGAAATTATCTAATTCAACACCTTTATTTTAAAAATGAAGAAATTCAATTCCTTGGAATGTTAAGTGACTGACCTTTCCAACCTCACAAAATCAGTAGTAGAATTAAGGCTAAAACCTAAGTATTCTAAATCCAGGGTATTTCTCTTTAAATTGCCTTGTCTCTTAATTGTTAACTGTTTTTACTTGATTGACATTGAGTTGACATGTAACACTTTCTGGGTGACATTTTGCTGTTTCCTCTATGCCTTTTAACTAAGCAAACTACAAGAACTTTTCCATTTCCATACACCATTATTCCAAATAAGTTTTTAATATAGATTCCTCCATAGGTTCAGGGAAAGCATCCATTAGACTTGCTCCAATCTGCCATGTTGGTCACATTTTGCATTCTGGAATTTTTCTTATTTAATTCATCTTTCAACTGGGGAAATCATTACAGGGAAAAGCTGTATTTTTCTTCTCTTCATGTCAGTAAGTAAATGGAGTTTAGTGAACTTTTCTGGACAGGGTCCATAAGAGTTTCCTCCCATTCTATTTGAGAAAAATAAAATAAATCATAGATTTCCAGACATAAAATCAGAAGTCTAGGAGAAGTCTAGGTGGATATTCAAATAATGCTAGTTCCTTTATATATTTCACTAGAAAGCAAAAAAATATTAAAAATTAGAATCACCAGAGCCTGTTTCTCTGGTAATTTCATGTTTTTCTTGCCTTCAAATATTCCTTTATTAGCTGCCACCTCAACTATTTCTATCCTTCTTATTAATAAGAAAAATAAATCCCTTTACTTATTTAAGACTCTGAAGGTCATAGCAGCAAGTATTATGATGAGTCTCACCCCACTGCAGCAAGTATTATGATAAGTCTTACCCCTCTGCCATCCCATGTCCCTTGTACAGGGAAGTTCACATAAAGATATGTGAGGTTTAGTATTATTTTTGGACATAGAGTAAATCTATGGGTAAATCTATGGGAGGACATTTCAGGTGTTATTTTAATTTTGGAGAATACTTAAAAGAAAAGAAAAGTGCTGTTTCTGAGTCACATTTGTTTAGGACACATCTTGACTCCTTTGCATGGAGGATGCCGCATACCCAAAAGAACCTCCCAAGTGGAACTGTCTAGAAACTGAAACCAAGAACTGAAGGGCCTATGTTGTTGTTTAGTCATTCAGTCATGTCCAAGTCTTTGGGACCCCATGGACTATAGCCCCCCAGGCTCCTTTGTCCATGGGATTTCCAGGCAGGAATACTGGAGTGGGTTGCCATTTTCTTCTCCAGGGGATCTTCCTGACACAGGGATCAAGCCTGCATCTCCTACATTGCCAGGTGCATTCTTTACCAATGAGCCACCCAGGAATCCCTAAGGGCCTGTATTATTCACAGTATTTATATGGTAATACGAAGCAACTGGTAAAATACATGCCCCAGCCATTCAGAGCAATACAGATTCCACAAAGATAACAGAGAACTAGGCATGCAGTTCAAGCAACCAGTAGGAAGTAACAAACTCAGAATACATTGCTTTCATCTTAAAATCATTTCTAATAAGTAATATCTTTATAACCTTGGACCATATTAAGGGATGCTATAGGAATAGTCCTATGACAGTCACCGTGAGCATGTCCTGTAAGCCATGTCTGTCTTACACAGTATCCTTTATGAAGATTGATCACACACATTTCTACAGGTCTCAGCTCAGGATAATTGGTTGCCCAGAGGCAACAGATTTCGTTTTTCTTGCAGGCCCCATGAAACTATAGAAAGGTATATGGTTAAGCTAGTTTGTTTGTTCATCTATTTAAGGTAGGATGGACTTGCTCCAGATCACATGTTGAAGGAAGAAAAACTAGATACAGGGGGAAAAAAGGGAGATGGTACAAATAATCCATGCTGGGGATGGGATTGGGGGAGTGTTAAACACTGAAGTTGTTTATCTACTTTCTCTACCTAGCCCTTCCACTCTTGAGAGGCAATTTAGCCTACAGTTTGGGGCTTAGGCTTTAAAGCAAGACCATCTAAACCAGATCAGAACTATTACTTATTAGATAAATGGCATTAGGCAGGTTAATTAGCCTCATATTCCCCATCTGTAAAATGGAGGAAATAGTAACCTATCTTATAGGACTGTTGCTCAAATAAGTCAGTATGTATACACTTGAAACATTACCTATAGCATAGCAAACACTCAATGGTTTATTATCATCATCTCTGCCTCAGCTCCATCTTCTCAAGGAAGATGAAATTAAATTTAATTCAGCAAAATTACTAAACATCTTTTGGTCCCAAGCACTATTGTAGGTGGTAAAAGACAAAGATAAACTAATGTCTGCTCTCAGGATCTTCTCCATCTAGAAAATAAATAATCGCGCTGTATGGGTTAATATCAAAAACAATCATACACACATCCAGGTCTCCAGGTTAGGCAGGAAAAGCAGCAGAAAGGGGGATGAAGAACATTTGGAAAATGCCTTGTATGTGTTTAGAACCTTGGGGTCTCTCCCCAGAGGCTCAAAGAGTCAGATCTGAAGGCAACTTCCTCTCATCACAGTCTGACCATACAAAATGATTGCTCCTCCCTGATGCTGAGGAGCTGTGGTATGTGAGACTGGGAAGAAAGTTGGTGGGGCAGGAGGAGAGAGGATGTGTTTAATCTGCTTATGTGGAAAATCAGCAGCCAAAAGAATGGTGGTAGCAGAACCAGCATGTGCATTCACCATATCTAGGAACCACGTAAGAGCCTTCACCAATGTAAGAACTCTGAGTTTCTATGGCTGTCTCTTCACTCTCCAAATGCTAATGAAGGTCAAGTCCATAGACAGAGGCTGTGAACCTCACTCTGACTAGAGTCTCTTATGAGATCTACTTCATTGTGATGGCCAAAGCAACCACAAGGTAAGTAATAGACAACTGCAAAACAGCCATTGAGACAGATGGCATCTTACTCTTAAGCTCTCTTAATCCCAAGAAATACATAACTGTATATACATGTACAGTGTGTGCATGAACAGGAAGGTTTGGCTCAGCTAGATTTGATAGTAGAAATCATAAAACTTTTCACTATATTAAGTAGTTATATAGTAAATATAAGTAGTTTAGAAAGGCTACCTCTAATCCATTTTTAACTAGTAAGTCAAAGCCAATAAAATGAAGGCAAGGCAGTTCAGAGTAGGTCTTAGGATGCTTCCTGATCAGTTCAGCTTTGAAAGAGATTGTGTCCATAGAAAGACTTTTGTCCAGCTCTCTCTCCTCAACTCCAGTTGCTGTTCAAAGTTCTGGTTTTCGACCACTCAACTTACTTAGTCAAATGCCAGTATCTCCTGCACCCCAATGAGAAAAGAGTTGTTGTTCAGTCATTCAGTTGTGTCCAACTCTTTGCAATCCCATGGACTGCAGCACGCCAGGCTTCCCTGTCTTTCACGATCTTCTGGAGTTTGGTCAAACTCATGTCCATTGTGTCAGTGATGTCATCCAACCAACTCATCTTCTATCATCCCCTTCTCCTCCTGCCTTCAATTTTGCCCAGCACCAGGGTCTTTCCTAATGATTTGGCTCTTTGTATCAGGTGGCCAAAGCATTGGAGCCTCAGCTTCAGCATCAGTCCTTCCAATGAGTATTCAGGGTGGATTTCCTTTAGGACTGACTGATTTGATCTCCTTCCAGTCCAAGGGGCTCTCAAGAGTCTCTTCCAATACCACAGTTCAAAAGCATCACTTCTTTGTCACTCAACATTCTTTATAGTTCAACACTTACATCCATACATGACTAGTGGAAAAACTGTAGCTTTGATTAGACAGACATTTGTTGGCAAAGTAATGTCTCTGCTTTTTAAAAACACTGTCTAGGTTTGTCATAACTTTTCTTCTAAGGAGTAAGCATCTTTTTATTTCATGGCTGCAGTCACCATCTGCAGTGATTTTGAAGCCCAAGAAAATAAAATTTGTCATTGTTTCCATTATGTCCTCATCTATTTGCCATGAAGTGATGGGACCAGATGATCTTAGTTTTTTGAATGTTGAGTTTGAAGCTAGCTTTTTCACTGTCCTCTTTCACCTTCATCAAGAGGCTCTTTAGTTCCTCTCCACTTTCTGCCATTAGGGTGGTGTTATCTGCACATGTGAGGCTATTGATATTTCTCCCGGCAATCTTGATTCCAGCTTGTGCTTCATCCAGCCCAGCATTTCACATGATGTACTCTACATAAAAGTTAAATAAGCAGGGTGACAATATATAGCCTTAACGTACTTCATTCCCAATTTGGAACCAGTCCCTTGTTCCATGTCTGGTTATAACTGTTGCCTCTTGACCTGTGTACAGGTTTTTCAGGGGGCAGGTAAGGTGGTCTGGTATTCCCATCTCTTTAAGAATGTTCCACACCTTTGCTGTGATCCACACAGTCAAAGGCTTTAGAATAGTCGATGAAGCAAAAGTAGAGGTTTTCCTGGAATTCTTTTGCTTTTTTGATGATCCAATGAATGTTGGCAATTTGATCTCTGGTTCCTCTGCCTTTTATAAACCCAGCTTGAACATCTGGGAGTTCTCAGTTCATGTACTGTTGAAGCCTAGCTTAGAGAATTTTGAGCATTACTTTGCTAGCATGTGAAATGAGTGCAAGAGTGCTGTAGTTTGAAGGGAAGTTTGACACTGCCCTTCTTTGGGATTGGAATGAAAACTGACCTTTTCCAGTCCTGTGGCCACCGCTGAGTTTTCCAAATTTGCTGGCATATTGAGTGCAGCACCTTCACAGCATCATATTTTAGCATTTGAAAGAACTCAACTGGAATTCCATCACCTCCACTAGCTTTCTTCATAGTGATGCTTCCTAAGGCCCACTTGGCTTCACACTCCAAGATGTCCAGCTCTAGGTGAGTGATCACACCATTGTGGTTATCCAGATCATTAAGATCTTTTTTGTATAGTTCTTCTATGTATTCTTGCCACTTCTTCTTTCTTAATATCTCTGCTTCTGGTAGGTCTATACCATTTATGTCCTTTTATTGTGCCCATCTTTCAACAATATGTTCCCTTGGTACCTATAATTTTCTTGAAGAGATCTCTAGTCTTTCACATTCTCTTGTTTTCCTCTATTACTTTGCATTGTTCACTTAGGCTTTCTTATGTCTCCTTGGTATTCTTTGAAACTCTGCATTCAGATTGGCACATCTTTCCTTTTCTCTTTTGCCTTTCACTTCTCTTCTTTTTTCAGGTACTCGCAAGGCCTGAGAAAACCATTTTGCCTTTCTTTTTCTTGGGGATGGTTTGATCACTGCTGTACAGTCAACAAAAAGAAGACCAGGAGCTGACTGTGGCTCAGATCATGAACTCTTTATTGCCAAATTCAGACTTCAATTGAAGAAAGTAGGGAAAATCACTAGGCCATTCAGGTATGACTTAAATCAAAACCCTTATGATTATACAGTGAAAGGGACAAATCGATTCAAAGGATTAGATTTGACAGAGTGCCTGAAGAACTATGAACAGAGGTGCATGACATGGTACAGGAGAAAAGAGCTCTTTATTCTGAACAGAGGTATGCAGTAATGGCGGAGAAGGCGATGGCACCCCACTCCAGTACTCTTGCCTGGAAAATCCCATGGATGGAGGAGCCTGGTAGGCTGCAGTCCATGGGGTCCCTATGAGTCAGACACAACCGAGCAAATTCACTTTCACTTTTCACTTTCATGCATTGGAGAAGGAAATGGCAACCCACTCCAGTGTTCTTGCCTGGAGAATCCCAGGGACGGGGGAGCCTGGTGGGCTGCCATCTATGGGGTTGCACAGAGTCAGACATGACTGAAGCGACTTAGCAGCAGCAGAAGCATACAGTAATGGAGAACCACATCAAGTTTTTAATCAGAATCATTTTTACTAGTTATGCCGCTGAGTATCAGAGAACACAAATAAGGGACTAACTGAGGTCTTTGACACTTTTTCTGTTGTTTTGTCATTGTCCCTTTAACTCTTAAGACCTTAGAAGCAGAGAAGAACAAAATATTTGATTTTAAAAGTATGTTTATATTCTTTCTTTTCTTCTCATATCAACACATTGTTCAAGTGTGTGCCTTCTTGAAAGACAAGGTTAAGCCAAAGGCTTTCAGCTCTCCCAAATAAACTAAAGATCCATATTAAAGATCTTAATCAAGGAGAAATTGAAAACTGTGATCCAAAGTTCTTAAGCACTGAGTCAATGAATGAGATCAAAATATTGATGACATACCAAATTTGCCCAGCAACAAACTTCGGAATTATTCCAGGTTTTCTAACAGTTGGGACATTTGGGTCAAAAAGCCTAGAAGAGCTGAAATATCTTCCCAGGTGAAATGCACAGAATTCTCACTCTAAATTTTGCCACCTAAAGAAATTCTATTAAAAGGTACGTACCTTTGGACTGGTTTTTTTCTATTAGAGCAATAAAAATTGTAATATCTCCAGAAACCACCCACTTTTCTGGTTGAAATTTTTAAACCCATGATTTCTTCTGCTATTGCCTTTCTCATCTATTGCATTTTGCTCATCACAACCAAACAAAACAGCCAGAGCAAGAATTTTTATTTACCCAAAGAGTTGTTAAGTTATAAACTGGACTAGCCTTGTAGGAAAAACTACTTTTGTCCCTTTTCCCACTAGCTGAATTTTAGCCACCAGCTGAATTCCGTGACATCGTTACACTACTCTTTTTCCAACCTCATGATAATTTTCCAACTACCACCCACCCCCCATCATTCCCTCCCATTTCTTAAGGATCACATTTGTCTTTTCTACTTAACTGCCTTCTGTCACCCCAAGTGATTTCAATATATATTCTGATGAAACCACCTAACACCTTTGGCCTCATCATTTCATGACACCCTTCGCTTTCAAACCTTACTTGTCCTCCAGAATCCATTCCCATTGATTTTGTAATAAATTCTTTCACCCCTACCAATCTTTAGAAACTCTGCTCTTAGGTCTCATCAAATCTCTATTGACTTCTTAACTCATTTCCTCAAGCTGGTCAGGCTCTTCTCTCCACATCATTCCCTTGGGCCCAAGGAGTATAGGGACTGTTCAGGCAGGGAAGCAAGAAAAGTGCTGCCTGTCAGGCTAAATGCTACCTTCAACTGGAAGGAGGGTTTCATTTGTCTAGTATGTACATAGGTCACCTTGGCTCCTCAAACCCTTTTTCTGTTTCATAGACATGAATAGTATGAGCTATCCACAGCCCACTGGGTAGCAAAGCACAGTTGAAAAAAAAAATAGAAGATTTTTATCCAACATGATTTCTTTGTAGTATCTGTCATTTCTGACCACTCTCTGTTGTTTCTTTTTTTATTTTAATTCTTTTCTATATTACTCTCCAAATCACTACTTTTTTCTGGTTCTCTTATTGCCTTTCTGTCCTCTTTTAAATCTTCTTCCTTGGCCGCCCTTCCTCAGACTGCCTAGAAAACATCAGATGGCCATCGGGGTGCCTCCCTGATCCACTTTTGTTTCCTCTCTACACCTCTCTGGTGATTTCATTACCTCTCACTGTCTTACCTGTCTATTAGTAACATACAAATCTATATCTCCACTTCTTATTTCCTCTGGCTTCTAAATTCACCTATGAATCACTTACTGAACATTTTCACCTAACCATCCCGTAAGCATCAAAAATTCATTATGTCCAAAACTGAATTCAGTATTCCCCTCAATCCCTGTTTTCCTTCATGTATGTTCCCTATGTTTGCTAATGACATGTCCACCCAGCCAATCCCCCAAATAGAAAACTCAAGGTCATTATGGATTCATCCCTTTAACTTACTTTCCACATCCAGCAAACTACTGAGCCCAACTGATTATCCTAATAAAATATTGTTCAAATCCATCTCTTCTTCCTACTTCATTATGCTTTCATATTCTCTTATCTAGGCTATAGCAATAGCCACTTAAGCCATTCCCTTTTCTCCAGATTTCTACATCATGGATGTATCCTTTACTTTGCAGAGACTAAACAAAGCACTGGCCTGCTTTAAAACTCTTTGAGTGTTTAATGAGATTCAAAACCAAGAGCATGACTGACTTATAAACATCTTTTATAATATAATTCCAACTTGCCTTCCAACTAGATATCCCTAGCCCCTTCTCCTACTCATGAAGTCTATTCTAGCCACACTGACCTACTTGATTTTCCCTGACTGCACCATGAACATTCACAACGTATTGTCCTTATTTATCTCATCTTCTCCTAGAATGTCTACCACTTCTTGTCTAAGAAATAGAATCACATTCATTCTTAATTTTCCAGCTCTAATGTCCTCTTCTCTGTAGAGTTTTCTCTGTTGTCCTTCCTACAGCTAAAAATTAACTACCCTATACTTTTTTCTTCTATAGCAATCTAGGCTTTTTCTAACATTTATTTTCTCGGTTATAAATTGCATGCTCCATAAGATGTGAGACTGAATTATTCAGGGCTTAAGAATCAATTTTACTTTGTCTATAGTGAACAAATTAGCCATTTACACCTCCATTCTATGGTTTTCAGAATTCCTATAAGTTGTGTGTTATTGTGTTTGTTTACTTAATTGCTAATTTAATGAGGGGGAGATTGTTTTGGTGCGAGAAAAGAAATTTTTATCCACCTTAATTGTTAAATTTGATTTTTAGCTTTTGTTTTATGAATAATGCACAGATTGGCCCAGCTCTCTGGACAATAAAAAGAGTCCATAGGGAAAGCACAGTCACACAATACGAGAAAACTCAGTGTAGAATAGAACCCTAGAGTGCCAATATCAATTACCTGAGATGAGAACAGGAGCCCCCATCTCTGCAGGCAGGAAAACAGACTCTTTCAAACTCAGTGTTTTACTTCAAAGGCCCTCTTTCCCACTTGGATCAACCTCTTGGGCCTTTTCAGACATCGCCATTCTAAATCAAACCCTTCTTCCATGCATTGCTGCTGCTAAGTCACTTCAGTAGTGTCCAACTCTGTGTGACCCCATAGACGGCAGCCCACCAGGCTCCCCCGTCCCTGGGATTCTCCAGGCAAGAACACTGGAGTGGGTTGCCATTTCCTTCTCCAATGCATGAAAGTGAAAAGCCAAAGTGAAGTCGCTCAGTCATATCCATGCATTGGGATATACCGTATTTCTTACTTACAATTCATCCCAGTCTCAGTTGATCTAAGTGCAGAGGAGAACACCTCTCTGTACTTTTACTTATGTTGTATCCACTTCCTTTTCCCTCCATCTTTATAATGCAACATTGTAACTGCCATTTCATCTTTTACATTCCACACCCATGGCTCTGCTCTTCCCCCTTGCACCTTTAACAGTTCAGTTCAGTGGCTCAGTCTTGTCCAACTCTTTGCGATCCCATGAATCGCAGCATGCCAGGCCTCCCTGTTCATCACCAACTCCCGGAGTTCACTCAGACTCATGTCCATTGAGTCGGTGATGCCATCCAGCCATCTCATACTCTGTCATCCCCTTCTCCTCCTGCCCCCAATCCCTCCCAGCATCAGAGTCTTTTCCATTGAGTCAACTCTTCGCATGAGGTGGCCAAAATATTGGAGTTTCAGCTTCAGCATCAGTCCTTCCAATGAACACCCAGGACTGATGTCCTTTAGCATGGACTGGTTGGATTTCTTTGCAGTCCAAGGGACTCTCAGGAGTCTTCTCCAACACCACAGTTCAAAAGCATCAATTCTTCAGTGCTCAGCTTTCTTCACAGTCCAACTCTCATATCCATACATGACCACTGGAAAAACCATAGCCTTGACTAGACGGACCTTTGTTGGCAAAGTAATATCCCTGCTTTTTAATATGCTGTCTACGTTGGTCATAACTTTCCTTCCAAGGAGTAAGTGTCTTTTAATTTCATGGCTGCAGTCACCATCTGCAGTGATTTTGGAGCCTTGACTAGACAGACAAATTAGCCATCTAAGAGACACTGGCTTGCGCGTTCTGTGAACACAAGTGATTTTTCCCTCTAGTTAAGACTTCATATATAAAATGATCACATGACCCCAGGAACATGTCAGCAGGTTTCCTAATAAAAGCTTTGATTCCCCTCCAGGTTAAGTTCTCCTTCTTGAGAGCTCAAGGAATCAGAGTCACCTGCAGGTAACCATAGCTAGCTACAAAGACTACAAGGGTTTGTGTTGAGCAAATAATTATACTCTTCCTTCCCAGAGAAATTTTTACTACAGGTAACTGCATATCAGAAGTTACTCATCACTTTTCAGGCAGCATTTCTAAAGTTACCTCTTTTTATTTCAAGTGAGCTTTGAGTTGGGAGTGGCATCTGAACTATACCTATTCCTAGGTCCTTCTACAAAGAGTGAACTCCTACTTTCCCACTTCTTTCTTCCACCAGGGAGCCAGAACTGTGGAGTGCAGTGCAACTCCACTCTTCACTACTGCCAGAGAAATTGCTAGCTTTGTCATGTTATGGCATTCCCCAGACTTATGCAAATGAGGGGGCTCTAATCTTCACAATGTTAATTCAATCTTTTCAGAAATCATATCTCTGAGCTCGTAATTTTATGTTATGACTATGTTGCATACAAATGAGAGCTATGTTTTGCTTCTTGCCATTCCTGCAAATATTCGGCATTTCTTCAACAAATAGAAACATTACAAAATTATACTGCAGCTACCCAGTTTAGCTACACAAGCTGTTTTGTTCACTCAAAAAAGAATGCATAGAAATTTTGTTTTAAATTGTATTCCTTGGTCCTTGGGTGGCTGATTTTGGAAAGAATAACTCAACATGATAAATTCTGTGACTGCACTTGTTCTTTGTTGGGTAGAAAACACTGCTTTGTGCTTATATTTCATTAAACTTTTGCATAACTAGAAGGTAGCTTTTATATTAGCAAAGATTCTGTTATGTGGAAAATTACAGTTGCCACTCAACCATCAACCTCATGCTGGTTCTTCTTCCTCTTCCTGATGTTCTTAAACCATAATAAGCTGAAACTAAAAGATATATTTAAGAACCTAGGTGCAATATAACATTATAACCATGAAGAAAATTGCTGCTGCTACAATTTCCACAATTATATTGGCTCTATCATTGAGGAAATAATGTGGCATTTTTTTTCAAGGGCTTACAAAGATTCTGCTGATAAACGAACTAGATAAACTTCCCTAAATTAACAAACTTGATGAAAACATGTGAATCTCTGCAACCACTGAATATGGCACCTAATATTTCTGGATGACAATAATACGCCAAATGCTTCATATATGCTGCCTCTTTTAATCCTCACAACATCTCTGCCAGGGTGGGGGCATTTTTACAGTCCCTATTTTATGGATAAGTAAACTGAAGCTAAGAGAAGTGAAGTTATTGTCTTGAGATGATGCAACTAGAAAGTGATGGAGCTGGAAAATGAAGTTCTGATTATTTGTACCATCATGCCAAAGAATCCCCTGAGAGTAAGTTTTTGTGGGGGTGTTTCTGCTCCTTCCCACTTTCAGATTACGATAACAAGTGACTAATCTTTCTTGACCAATTTAATATACTGACCTTCCATAAGGCCAGATTCATAATCACCAGCAAGCCAGCCCTGCAATGAATGAAAAGCACTTTCGGAAAGGAAAGGGGACTCTGGGTCAGCTAAAGATCTGTATTTTGTCTTTAACAAAGAGGGAGAAGACATTTGGTGAAATGTCTGTCAAGAATTTCAATTTCAGTCACTAGCAGTTATATTTTTCACTAAAAGCTAGAAAAATGCACCAGCTGAAAATTCCATAAAAGAGGCCAGCTTACCCCATTAAGTCTCTTTTCAGTGCTTACTAGAACCATTAAAAATTCTTATATGAGAAAAAGACCCAGTTCAGTGTTTCTGCACAAGATATTTTTTCTGCCACTTTTATTTTTCCTAATAGAGTTCATTCGTACTACAGAGTATCTCATTTCTGAAAGTCTTAGGTAACCTGTCATATTACAGTAGCACTTTATCAAATTGCCCATTTGCTCAAATCCTCAGGAAGACATGTTTTTACCTAACAAGGCTAATTTCTTACTTCCTGACTGTGGGTAAAACTTGGGGATAATAAGTCATATAAGTTCAATTTCACCACCCTAAAAAGAACTCCTCTACCAATTCCAATTTTTTATTTCTTGATGGTGGGAAGAAATTGGATAAGGTTCTCAGTTTCTCAGAACTTGTATTATAAGTGGCTTCAGTGTGTTTGCTTTAAAAGCAAAGCAATGTACCCTTTGTGGTCTTGAACTGTGGCTGTACAAACAGAATCAGTTAAGTCCTCCCCATATGTGTTTTCACAAATACAGAACAGGAAGCTCACACATGTCAGCACTGACATAATTTAAGGATAAACCTCTAAACTACTCCACAAAAAGGAAGGGAAAAAGAAAGATCTAGGGGAAAAGTAAGAAAACTGTTGTGCTAGAGGCAGATCTTTGCAGAAAATCCCTTGAATGGTGAAACAAATACTGTAAACACTACTTTCTATTACCAACACCAATACTTCAGGGATGTTACAATGTACACACATTTGCAAGTAAAACTGTAATTCAGTTAACCTTAACAGAAAATTATTATCATTAAACCTTCTAATAAGTCATGGGTAAAGCAGGTTCTACTTTAGCTTGATAGGGAACATAAGTTACACATGCCAGAAAGCCAGTTGGAAAAGCCTTGAACTGTAAATTTGACACTGCTGGGCTATATGTTTGTCTACAAAAAATATAAAGGATACCTTCCACCCACAGTATTACATTCTATGCAGGTAGGTCAAACTCTCAGTTTGATGTCAACATCAGAGATCAATACAAATAAGTAAAACTGGCAAACATACATAGATGCATGATTGATGTTTACAATTACAGGAATTTTGAATTTGAAGGAGACATTAAAGATTGTATGGTTCAGAGTTCCTGAAAATAATTTCATAAACCACTAGTTCTCCAGTCCCTTTCCATTCTTCTCCAAAAGGGCATCTTTTAGTCAAAAGTTTAAGAAGAACTCAGTCAAACAAAGTTAAATAGGCATCTTCACTACAAGGCTTTTTGGAACACTGCAACTTTCCCGGAGATGGACTGCAGCATTTCTTAAGCTTATTTAACTACTAAGCCCTTTTTTATAGAACATGTCTAAGAATATACTTTATGGAATATCGATATAACTCAATTCCTCAATTTAGTCATGTAAACCTAGGCAAAAGGCATGTTGATAGAGTTGGCATGAGAACTCAGGTCATTCCACTTTACAAATGTCCTCTTTTCTCAATACCAGGAACCTGTTCCATGTTCTACAGGAGTGAAGGAGAACAGAAAACAATGTTTACAAACATGTACCCCAGAGCCTGGTTTGAATCTCCCAGTTCAGTCACTTGCTAGCTATGGAGCTCAGTAACCTCATCTATGTAATGAAGCTAATGTAAAGTTGCTGTGAGGGTTAACGAGGTCGTACATGTAAAACATTTATAATTTAGGACTATGGGAATATTAGCTATTTATCAGTATTTCTACTATTATTATTAACCACCATCATCCCTGCTTAGGTATAAGTAATCAACAAATTCTGGAAACCCATTCACACTCTGATACAGTCACTAGCCTCCCACTTCTCTAGTGGTCATGATGGGAGGGAGTACAAAGAATGTCCCTCAAATCTGTATATCAAAACCCCCAGAATCTTAGAGTAACCTAATAAAAACTGTGAGTTACAGAATTTTTTTTTTAAAGAAATTCAAGTTTATTACACACAGTACATAAAGCTAACCAGTGTTGCCTAAAAAGACGATACTGTTTTAACTAGTAGTGTCAAAGCAATGATCCAAAGATACTAGCCCATGATTATATCATCTACTTGCCATGTTTTAGCTCTTCAGTTCAGTTCAGTTCAGTTACTCAGTCATGTCCAACTCTTTGCAACCCCATGGACTGCAGCATACCAGGCTTCCCTGTCCGTTACCAACTCCTGGAGTTTTTTCAAATTCATGTCCATTGAGTCGGTCATGCCATCCAACCATCTCATCCTCTGTCATCCCCTTTTCCTCTTGCCTTCAGTCTTTCCCAGCATCAGGGTCTTTTCAGTTCTTCGTATCAGGTGGCCAAAGTATTGGAGCTTCAGTTTCAGCATCAGTCCTTCCAATGAATATTCAGGACTGATTTCCTTTAGGATGGACTGGTTGGACCTCCTTGCTATCCAAGCGACTCTCAAGAGTCTTCTCCAACACCACAGTTCAAAAGCATCAATTCTTCAGCACTCAGCTTTCTTTATAGTCCAATTCTCATATCCATACATGACTACTGGAAAATGCATAGGCTTGACTAAATGGACCTTTGTTGGCAAAGTAATGTCTCTGCTTTTTAATATACTGTCTAGGTTGGTCATAACTTTTCTTCCAAGGAGGAAGTGTCTTTTAATTTCAGGGCTGCAGTCACCATCTGCAGTGATTTTGGAGCCCCCACCCCCAAAATAAAGTCTCTCACTGTTTCCATTGTTTCCCCATCTATTTGCCATGAAGTGATGGGACCAGATGCCATGACCTTAGTTTTCTGAATGTTGAATTTTAAGCCAACTTCACTCTCCTCTTTCACTTTCATCAAGAGGCTCTTTAGTTCTTCTTTGCTTTCTGCCATAAGGGTGGTGTCATCTGCATATCTGAGGTTATTGATATTTCTCCCAGCAATCTTGATTCCAGCTATAGTTCATGGATGCTATTAAACTCTTACCTAGTCATTTAGAAACTTCATTGGCATTTATAGGAAAAAAATGCACTGAGATTCTTATTAACAAAAAAAGTAATTATATAATTACTAATGCATTTTCACTAGGAAAAAAAAATCTATTAGTTCTTGGCATGTGCTTCCATAGTCACCTCCTGTTCTCTTATTTGTCGCCCATTTGAGACTGTAAGCTCCGTGAGGATAAGCAAGGATAAGCACTATGTCTGTAGTGTTCAGAGATATATTCTCAATATCTTGCTTAGAACCTATCACTTAAGTAAGCACTGCATAATGGTTTATGGAAAAAAGGAAGGGAGAGGAAAAGGAAGGAGGGACTGCAAAAAAGAAGGAAGAAGGCAAGCAGTGGGCTAGAAGGAAGGAAGAAAGGAGGAAACAGAGAGAGGGGGAGGAAGGGAGGGAGGGAAGGAGGGAGGGAGAAAGGGAGAGAGTGCAAAGTTAAGAAGAAAAAGCAGATGACTAATAAACTAAACAAGGCCACAGTAAGTCTCTCGGTCCTGATTAGACTGGAGACGAAGTCAATGAGTACACACCATACTCAACAGATTTTCAGTTTTGACCCTTTGATGAATTTACTAATGTACACTACACTTTGTTCTCATTATAAAGTTCTCCCATCATAAATTTCTCCTGCCATGAGGCTCTTGCACCTTTACCCCCTACCTCATTACTTCCCCTTATATTAATTATCCACCTTCTGATGGCAGCATATTTCTAGGCAGACAAGTGCTGAACTCCCAGTGACTGTGTTACAGGAAGGCTCTAATCACGACACTTATAATCAGATGTTGGCGGGATGTCACCCTGCAGTGGAAGACATACGAGAGTTAAACTAATATACTGCATTACTTTGCAGATTGAGTGAGACCCGTAATGAGTAACCTCAATCTAACTGAAGGAATTTCCACATCCTGTACTCACCTCTATAAAATTTTAAGAAAAATGAAGGAGCAAACTGGAGAGGATAGAGATAGCTAAATAAGAAAAAAAAAAAAAAATACACACATACACACACACACATATATATCTCACTATTTCAGCCACATTTTCATGCCCATTTTCAAAAGAATCCAAATGCCATGATGATACAGAACAAGAAAGTAAAAGAATCCATATAGAAAATGATCAGAAGCAAGAAGACAGCAAGGCAGATAATACAACAATGACAGATTGAATTATCCATGGCCCAAAAAGGACTGGGAGCCAAGTACAAAATATAACCTAATCTACAAATGTTATTTTGATGACTGCTAAATCTATTCTACAAGTTCATAAGGACACTGAACTAGGCTGCAGTGGTTAACCCTCCTTGTATGGACATATCATAGCACATAGGGCTATCCTAAAGAGATCTGAAAGCCCATGTAGATAATGAACAGACTGATTGTTTGCTCTGTCAGACACCCTAGTAAGAGACAGGAATCACCCAGAAAACCAAATCTCAGAGGGCAAATCCTATGCATATTTGTCCCAAAAGGATGGAGAGTTTGCATATCTTAATCTCCACTGTATCCCCAATGCTTTAATAGTGGGTTGGCAAACTTTTCCCATTAAGGCCCATATAATAAATATTCTAGACTTCAAGAACATATCACATCAGTGGTAACTACTCAACTCTGCTGCTGTAGCACAAAAGTAGTCCCAGACAATCTGCTAACAAACAGGTGTGACTATGTTTCAATAAATGTTCATTTACAAAAATAGATGGCAGGTCAGATGTATCCCTGGACTATAATACTACTGGTACATGGTGCTTAATAAATATGTGTTAAACAAATTGTTATCCTTACCTAGAACTCCATCCTCCTCGTTAGTCACTGCTCCCTAGGGCAATTTTCCAGGGCCAAACGAATTGAGTCTACTTGTTGGAGATGACACTGATCTTGATGCAGAGGGAGAGTTAACACAGAGCCATTGATAAGCATTTCTCCTGCTCTGTGTCCTGTAGTAGAACAGAATGAAGCCCACTGATAGAGACAAGTGCCATAGACAGAATCTTGACCATGTCCAAGGGTAAGTCCTGTGGTAAAAACGGCAAATTCTTCCTGCTATCCTTTCTCCCATTCTTCCTTTTGGTAATAGAGCCCTCCAATTTGAGTGGGGAACATGGTTTACCAGCTGGGTAATATACTTCTCAGCCTCTCTTGCAGCAACATGACTAAGTTCAGACACAGACATGTGAGCAGAAGTGACATAAGCAACTTCCGTGTCACCTTCTGATAAGGAAACAGCTTGTTCCCCCATTTTCCTCAATCCCATCAGCTGGAGCTTAGACCTAACAGGAAGTGATCCAGAATAAATCACGCAGAAAATATAACATGCTTAGGTATGATGGAACAATCAGGTAGAACAAACCCTGGACTGTGGATCACATAGATCAGATGACCACCTGCTTCTAGACCGTCTGCTCACTCATGCTTTTACACAAAACATAAATAAAGCTGTCTTGTTTAAGCTATACTATTAAAAATAGCTAAACTGATTTCCTAACTAATAAAACCCTTGAGGAGCTTTCCAAAATTCCTGCCTTCCAAACCTTGATCGTTCTTTAATTCCAATGATTCTCAAAATTTTATCAGGATCTTTCCAATAAGTCATCTTTTTGCTTAACTGAGTTCCACTTAGGTTTCTGTCATTCACAACCAAAATATTCCTGAATAATACAAAAGGTAATGCTAGTAATATTCAGTTGTTCCTCCCATGAAGAGATTTTTTTAATGCTTCATTGTCAGTCTTATAAGTTTAGGTTTGTATTAAATCAATAAATGTGGCAATATCTTCATAAATATATTTAGCAAACTAAGAATAACTGTCCCAATTCCAATGGAAGATCATGTCAAAGCCAATAAACTCTTGAAAATAGAGGAGTAAGATAATTCTAGAAGACTTCTAAACAAGTACATTTCCGAAAACAACAATTTTCAGATTATTCACGGAAATTCTTCTAAGCATTTTCAAGGACTTCCTTCAGATAAAAGAAAATCATGATGGACTTATTTAATTTATAAGTGCTGCATGAACTTTAGGAAACATCTATCAGATTATTTTTGTAAACTGAGGCTGCATGCACATACGCACAAAAAAATTGATCACAGATTACATGGACTCTCATTCAGTTCCAAAAACATTTAACCAATATTTTATCACATAACTTTACAGTTAAAAAAAAAAAAACATGTAACTGTTTCCTGACATAATCATTCAGTACTGAATGGAAACTAATATTCTCCACTGAAAACAGAAAAACAAGTAAAATACATAATTTGTGATAGACAGAAAATAAAGTCAAGAACAAGACAATTTGAGCCAAAGATATCAGATTCAAAGAAAATTAAAAAGTGTGTCCAAAATATAAAAGAGGCAAACTAAGACACTAAAGAGCAAAAGGAATCACAAAAAAAAATAATAAAGTTGGTATCCATATTAGCGATGGGATAGAGTATGGACAAGTCACAGAAATCAAGATATTAACTGGATATTGACCCATTATTTAAATTAAGCAACCTCAACTCTCCTCTCACCAATGAAATAAGAAAATGGACTTGAACAATTAGGTGGTGGTTTAGTGGCTAAGTCGTGTCCAATTTTTGTGACCCAGACTGCCAGGCTCCTCTATCCATAGGATTTTCCAGGCAAGAATACTGGAGTGGGTTGCCATTTCCTTCTCCAGGAATTGAACCAGGGTCTCCTGCACTGCAAGCAGATTCTTTAGGAACAATTAGGAAATTATTAAAATTTAGGAGCACTCACAAAATCAGATGAGGATAATTCTTTTTTTTTTTTTTGTTCTTCGAATTTTATTTTATTTTTAAACTTTACATAATTGTATTAGTTTTGCCAAATATCAAAATGAATCCGCCACAGGTATACATGTGTTCCCCATCCCGAACCCTCCTCCCTCCCCATACCATCCCTCTGGGCCGTCCCAGTGCACCAGCCCCAAGCATCCAGCATCATGCATCGAACCTGGACTGGCAACTCGTTTCCTACATGATATTTTACATGTTTCATTGCCATTCTCCCAAATCTTCCCACCCTCTCCCTCTCCCACAGAGTCCATAAGACTGTTCTATACATCAGTGTCTCTTTTGCTGTCTCATACACCGGGTTATTGTTACCATCTTTCTAAATTCCATATATATGCGTTAGTATACTGTATTGATGTTTTTCCTTCTGGCTTACTTCACTCTGTATAATAGGCTCCAGTTTCATCCACCTCATTAGAACTGATTCAAATGTATTCTTTTTAATGGCTGAGTAATACTCCATTGTGTATATGTACCACTGCTTTCTTATCCATTCATCTGCTGATGGACATCTAGGTTGCTTCCATGTCTTGGCTATTATAAACAGTGCTGCGATGAACATTGGGGTACACGTGTCTCTTTCCCTTCTGGTTTCCTCAGTGTGTATGCCCAGCAGTGGGGTTGCTGGATCATAAGGCAGTTCTATTTCCAGTTTTTTAAGGAATCTCCACACTGTTCTCCATAGTGGCTGTACTAGTTTGCATTCCCACCAACAGTGTAAGAGGGTTCCCTTTTCTCCACACCCTCTCCAGCATTTATTATTTGTAGACTTTTGGATCGCAGCCATTCTGACTGGTGTGAAATGGTACCTCATAGTGGTTTTGATTTGCATTTCTCTGATAATGAGTGATGTTGAGCATCTTTTCATGTGTTTGTTAGCCATCTGTATGTCTTTTTTGGAGAAATGTCTATTTAGTTCTTTGGCCCATTTTTTGATTGGGTCGTTTATTTTTCTGGAGTTGAGCTGTAGGAGTTGCTTGTATATTTTTGAGATTAGTTGTTTGTCGGTTGCTTCATTTGCTATTATTTTCTCCCATTCTGAAGGCTGTCTTTTCACCTTGCTAATAGTTTCCTTTGATGTGCAGAAGCTTTTAAGGTTAATTAGGTCCCATTTGTTTATTTTTGCTTTTATTTCCAATATTCTGGGAGGTGGGTCATAGAGGATCCTGCTGTGATGTATGCACATATGGACACCTTATCTTCGACAAAGGAGGCAAGAATATACAATGGATTAAAGACAATCTCTTTAACAAGTGGTGCTGGGAAATCTGGTCAACCACTTGTAAAAGAATGAAACTGGACCACTTTCTAACACCATACACAAAAATAAACTCAAAATGGATTAAAGATCTAAATGTAAGACCAGAAACTATAAAACTCCTAGAGGAGAACATAGGCAAAACACTCTCCGACATACATCACAGCAGGATCCTCTAGGATAATTCTTATAATATTTATAAGTTTATGGTTCAGCAAATCCTAATGAGGTACAGTGAAAGAAAATTGAAAGTCACTCAGTTGTGTCTGACTCTTTGTGATCCCATGGCCTACACAGTCCATGGAATTCTCTAGGCCAGAATACTGGAGTGGGTAGCCTTTCCCTTCTCCAGGGGATCTTCCCAACCCAGGGATCGAACCCAGGTCTCCTGCACTGTAGGTGGATTCTTTACCAACTGAGCTATCAGGGAAGCCCAATGATGTATATGTTGTCTTAAGATAAGAATTTATATTATTTATCATTGTATCCACATGTAGTACAATGCCCAGCACAGTCTAGGTGCTGAATTCACTTGAATGAATAAATAAGAAATAAATAATATAATTCCAGAAAACAATACTGCATGTAAGACTTTATTATTATCTTATTACAACCTTTAAAGTTCTTTCCTTTCTATTCAATACCCCACATTTTACATATGAGTTGTATCAGTTCAGTTCAATTCAGTCACTCAGTCATGTCCAACTCTTTGCGACCCCATGAATTGCAGCACTCCAGGCCTCCCTGTCCATCACCAACTCCCAGAGTTTACTCAAACTCATGTCCATCGACTTGGTGATGTGATCCAGCCATCTCATCCTCTGTCATCCCCTTCTCCTCCTGCCCCCAATCCCTCCCAGCATCAGGGTCTTTCCAGTATTGACATGTGAGATGTACAGATAAAATATTATTATTGTCAATAACTTTGCAAAAAGAGAAAAAGCAAGTAACAGGCAGAGCAAAAAATAAAGATCCAAGTTTTCTGACTCATTAATTAATAAAGTAGTATAAAGAATTCCTTTTGTTTATAGATGCTATCCTCAGTCAGTCAGTTCAGTCGCTCAGTCATGTATGACTCTGCAACCCTATGAACTGCAGCACGCCAGGCTTCCCTCTCCATCACCAGCTCCCAGAGCTTGCTCAAACTCATGTCCATCAAGTCAGTGATGCCATCCAACCATCTTGCCCTCTGTCATCCCCTTCTTCTCCTGCCTTCAATCTTCCCCAGCATCAGGGTCTCTTCTAGTGAGTCAGTTCTTCTCATCAGGTGGTCAAAGTATTATAGCTTCAGCTTCAGCATCAGTCTTCCAATGGATATTCAGGACTGATCTCCTTTAGGATTGACTTGTTTGATTTCCTTGCAGTCCAAAGGATTCTCGAGAGTCTTCTCCAACACCACAGTTCAAAAGCAACAATTCTTCGAGGCTCAGCTTTCTTTGTGGTCCAACTCTCACGTCCATACATGGCTATTGGAAAAACCATAGCCTTGACTAGATGGAGCTTTGCCGGCAAAGTAATGTCTTTGCTTTTGTATCCTACCTGTGTCCTTCTACTCACAAAGTTAAGAAAGAGAACAAATCATAGAGCAAATTGTGTTTGAAATATAAATAGATTTCCTTGCTTAAAAAATTTCCCCACAGGACTAAATTAAAAAAGAAATTAAAATATAAAAGAAAAGTAGTCTAAAAAACAATGTCTATGGAAAATATATACTAAGGGAGTTAGGAACAACTAGAGGAGTTTTTCAATGGCAACCATAAGAATTTGCCAGTAAAGTAAAAAGTATTCCTCCAAGTAGCACATAAAGAGAAAATAGTGTAGAACCTTTCTCTTTCTACGTAACTCTACTGAGACTAGATATGAAATAATGTTTTTACCATTGTTGGTTCTTTTCTTTTAAAATGAAATGAACACTAGTTTTTTTTTTAATTTTATGTGTACAAACTACTGCTTCTCTAATTCTGTACTTTCTCTCTCAACTTTTCTATTGAAATTGCAGTACAAATCTTAAATCAGTGAAGAGCACAGTTTATGAAAGAAACAAAGACTGGAAGGAGGGGGAGAGGAGGAAAAGAAAAAGAGACAGAAAAGGAAAAAGAATTTACTGGTTTTTTTAGACCTCAATATTTATTTTCACAGAAATATAAAGCATACTTAATGTAAATATATTTTTGATGGGAGAATTAAGTGTCAGCCCATCTTCTCCTTGTGAACTTGCTTTTGCCATCATATAAGACAATTAGGATAGGCAATTTAATTATTTGAGTATTCTTGTCACCATCTCTCTAGAGAAAAATTTTAAAGTGCTGAATTGCAGAACCAGTGAGTACTCCCACCAAAAAAGAGACTTTTAACCAGCTGACTGCCAGTAGGATAGAATTGGGTTAGAGAAAGTGCAAAAGATAACAGAATTGATTATAATATTGATTTAAAAGAACAAAGACACAAAACCAACACTTTGTGTATAGATTCCTACAGTAGTTTTCCCTACTACAGCACAAAGAGATTTCAAATAGTAGAATATAAACTTTATTAAGCAATTGCTCCGACAACCATCCAACACTCATAATGTGTTTAGAAAGATCCCCAAGGGAGGGGAAAAAAGAAGGAAGTATACTGCTAGAAGAAAAGGGATTTATTTCCTTTAAGGTTTGGGAGATTTAGCAACAGTGTAAGGGCCATCATTAAGAAGACTATTTACCGATGGCTATGAAACTAAAAGGGGCTTCCCTGGTGGCTCAGACAGTAAAGTGTCTGCCTGCAATGCGGGAGACCCAAGTTCAATTCCTGGGTCAGGAAGATCCCCTAGAGAAGGAAATGGCAACACACTCCAGTATTCTTGCCTGAAAATTCCATGGATGGAGGAGCCTGGTGGGCTACAGCCCATGGAGTCGCAGAGTCGGAAACAACTGAGCAACTTCACTTTAATCTTTAAACTATGAAACTAAATGAGTAAAATATAAGACCAAAAAAGCATGAAGTTTTGACTGAGATGTGTGAAAAGGCTAGTCCATCAGAAATTTTTATCAGTGGTTTTTCTCATGTCAAGACCAAAACAACAGTGCATAAGACTAGCAATACATGGATGCTTAAAATAGCACTGTTGGCAATAACAATGAAAGCAAAAAATATATAAAAGCTAACCAGTAGGAAAGGGAATTCACAAGATTATGAAGCCATTTGTTAAATCATTTGATTCTATTTCTATTGACCTGAGGGGTATCCATGACTCCCATGGAAGTTTTTAGAAGGCAGTAGGTTATTCATCTTGCTTGGAATCTGTCACATTCCCAGTGCCTAGGACATTGCTTGGCACATAGAGATATGCAATGACTAGTTTTGAATGGATATAGTTTTTAAAAAAAATAACTGTGAAGAACACATATTATTTCAGTTTTGTAAAAATAGAACCACAGCAGTATGAAGAGGAACTAAAAAGCCTCTTGATGAAAGTAAAAGAGGAGAGTGAAAAAGTCGGCGTAAAGTTCAACATTCAGAAAACGAAGATCATGGCATCTGGTCCCATCACTTCATGGGAAATAGATGGGGAAACAGTGGAAACGGTGTCAGATTTTATTTTAGGGGGCTCCAAAATCACTGCAGATGGTGACTGCAGCCATGAAATTAAAATACACTTACTCCTTGGAAGGAAAGTTATGACCAACCTAGATAGCATATTCAAAAGCATAGACATTACTTTGCCAACAAAGTTCCGTCTAGTCAAGGCTATGGTTTTTCCTGTGGTCATGTATGGATGTGAGAGTTGGACTGTGAAGAAGGCTGAGCACCAAAGAATTGATGCTTTTGAACTGTGGTGTTGGAGAAGACTCTTGAGAGTCCCTTGGACTGCGAGGAGATCCAACCAGTCCATTCTGAAGGAGATCAGCCCTGGGATTTCTTTGGAAGGAATGATGCTAAAGCTGAAACTCCAGTACTTTGGCCACCTCACGCGAAGAGTTGACTCATTGGAAAAGACTCTGATGCTGGGAGGGATTGGGGGCAGGAGGAGAAGGGGACAACAGAGGATGAGATGGCTGGATGGCATCACTGACTCGATGGACATGAGTCTGGGTGAACTCTGGGAGACGGTGATGGACAGGAAGGCCTGGAGTGCTGCGATTCATGGGGTTGCAGAGAGTCGGACACGACTGAGCGACTGAAGTGAACTGAACTGAGTATTCATACATAGATATATTTGTATCTATATATACATGGATTTTTTGTGTCTGTATATGTACATATATTTGGAGAAGGAAATGACAACCCACTCCAGTGTTCTTGCCTGCAGAATCCCAGGGATGGCGAAGCCTGGTGGGCTGCCGTCTATGGGGTGGCACAGAGTCGGACACGACTGAAGTGACTTAGCAGCAGCAGCATGTACACATATATACATACATACAGGGATACATATGTATCCATGGAAATAGAAATACAAACATACACCCTTGGCTCTTAGCATTGAAATTCTATTTAAAGAGATGAGAAACAGGAAATTACTAGCTTTCTCTTTATAAAGACTATATTTTTACTTGTTATAACAAGAATGCATTTATATTAGTAAGTTTTTAATAATATAATAACAAAAACTTTAAAGGAAAAAGTCTAGAAGGTTTATTAAAGACAATAAATAACAGATAAAATAATAATGTTGTTGTGGTTGCTGTTTAATCCCTAAGTCATGTTCAATTCTGCAGCCCCATTGCCAGGTTCTACTGTCCTCTACTATCTCCAGAGTTTGCTATATATTTATTATATAATTTATTATTATATTTTAATTAATATAGTTGTAGCATAGTTAATTATAATTTATAAAGAGAAATAAAATGGACAATTCCAATTATATTCTTCAAGGATCTTTTTTGCTAGCCCCCATTGGATATTGCAGCCTTGCACAAAATAGTTTAAATGAAGAATGATCTACACTGCAGAGCTGATAAGTAAATGTCTGGTTGCTATTCTACATTTATCAGGACACCTATTAAGGTAAGCAAATGAGCAGGAAAATGAAAATATAGATAATTCATCCTAGATAACACACAGAGAGCCACCAAGGCTGTGCAAATGGATCTTTGTCCTATCAATTCATCTTTGCTGTTAATTACATGGCTGAAAACTGAAAATGAGTTGTTGGTGTCTCATACGCTGGCAGTACCCTAGCCACTGCGGAGAAAGGAAACAACACACCAAGACTGCTTTAGTACAGAGAAAGGGGATAAGGTGGGGGAGACAGTCTTGGCTGGTTACTCGTTGCTCACTGCAGAGATGAAAGACACACGGTTGGAAGAAAGTCAAAGAGAAGGGGAATAAACAGGCAACTCAGACAGTTGGAATCTCTTTAAAAGGAAGGACCTTAGTGATACAGCTGTTGGATAAAATAGCAATTAAATAGGGAAATGTTACTTGTTCCATAGAATATTGGATTGTTTTAAGAAAAACTAAAGGCAATGCAATGTCTCCATCTCAGAAAAAAATGTAAGCAGACTTTCAAACACTTTAAAGACAATATATTTGGGAACCCAATTTTTCATCTTCTTAATGCCAAAGGGATGGAATTAGTCTGTTCTAATTACAAAATCCTCAAACTCCTCAAAAAGATCACTGCTGCTTTACTCCAATTAAAAAAAAAAAGAAAATATGTCATAAAAAAAAAATTAGAAGTAAAAATTGAAGCATATCATTCTTTTATAATGCTTTTTATTTTATCAATAAATTAATATTATTAATGTCATTAATTTTTCCCAGAAGATGACATGAGGATTTATGCTGCACTTTGAAACATTCTGCTTTCATCTTAGGAGGAACCCAGTTTAAGCTTTGAAATATGTATGCTTGATTGTGGGCTTCTAGCCAAAGTGCACCTAATTAATCGGAAGATCAAATGTATGCTCAGTGGGAGACACAACTACAAAACCACAGGTGGTAGCCAACGGCTCCATTTAATAAAGGTTGCACAAACAGAGTGCTGTGTTGGGATTCCTGGCACCTGTGTTTGGCTCTCCTGCCATTTTGTCATTGACATGAGAACAGTTACGGTGTCATAAAGAGATCTCAAGCTTCCTGTTCCACTGCAGTTTAACTCTCTGTGCTTTACAGAGATTTCATAACATGCTGGAGGATGTAAAATCTGTTTGTTTAGCTTTGTGTTGTGGTGGTTGTTGCTGAATTTACTACTGGCTTGTTCCAAGAAGATAAAAACCTATGACTCTGTTAAGTAGACAGGCCCTGTTGGTCATTAAGGGCACACAGATTGTAAAGTGAGATGGAATTGGAGTCAATAACAATAAATTAGCCCCACTAATTATTACTTGTGTGATATTAGAGAAATGAGTCTCTAAACATCTTTTTATTCCTCTATAAAATAGGGTGAGATCTATAGACTGTTGTCCTTTAGGATAGTATAGAGAATAATGTATAGAAAGTAACTGTACAAAGCATTCAACAAATGGTAATGAAAAATTGAAAATGCAGCAGTAGAGAGGAGAAGAGCCAAAATTTTTCTCTAAATGAAGGTTTAAGAAAGCCCAAGTATTGTAAACTCATTTTTACCATGGATTAATTTCCCAAGATGATAATCCCCTAACAGTCTGAAAGGATCTATTTCTCAATCTTAAATCTTAAATTCATGGAAAGGTTTGAGAGGTCTGGAAAAACCAAGCCAATGCTTTTAAGTGATTACTCTTTTAAGTGTTTGACTTGGTGTACAATTATTTTGATATCTATTTTCATTCAATTAGAAAAAAGTATGCATGCATGCGGAATTGCTTCAGTCATGTCCGACTCTGTGTGACTTTATGAACCGCAGCCTGCCAGTACTAAAGCTAAACTTATCCTTAGTTGCCGGACAGAGTGCATGGTACTCTGCTTTGTTGCTCTATGCTTTATGGAATTAGGTTAAGAAATGTCCAGGATTGAATTCTGACACCACTGATGATGACTAGAGCCAAATCATTTAACCTTTTTGTGCCTGGTTTCCACATTGTGAAGGCAAAGCAATAATAATACCTACCTCATTTGAGTGGGCAGTGCAATCTGCATGTTAAGCCATCTCCTTGACATTTGTATGCACAATAAAGTTAAAAAAAACACTGCTGTAAAGAAATGCTTTTAAAAATAGCAATAAAGCAGCAAATACAATATTTCTAATATCCAAAGTAAGTGAGTTAAGGTGGCTTCACTGAATCATTTTCCTGGGTACACTTAGTAGCTAGATCCTTCATCATAAATAGGACAGCTTAGCATATACAATATGCTTTATGGGGTGTGTGTGTGTGTGTGTGTGTGTGTGTGTGTGCATGACCACCAAGATGAAAGAAGGAAATAGGGAAGAAAGAAAGAAAACACCTATGTGGATAGAAAGAAACACCCTCAAAGTAGATTTTTCCATTAAGTGTCTGTTGGCTGTAACTGCATGATAACATTTGTGACTATGATACTAATGATGTAGTTGCCTAATAGGCTCAACACAAATAATGCAGAAAATTACAAATAATGCAGACTCAATTACCACTGAATGCAGCCAAAGGGCAATCAAAGATGTAACATGCTTCATTCTGTGTTATCCCTATTCCTTCTACTCAGTTAACATCAGCCCAGAGCTAGAGAAATTCCCTTTTCCAATTATTTTCTATGTCCTGTCAAAGGCATACTTGCCCAAGTATCAGGGCCAATCATTATTTGTATAATATTTCTATGGCCCAAACCCTATCATGAAGGAGAGGAAGATAGTCATACCAGCTTTAGAGAAGGAAATTTAACCTATCTTGCATGCTTTCTAGAGGTAAGGTTCGGTAAGTATTAGGAGTTTTTCATATATAATATCTTTTATTTTCATGATTATCCTATAAGGTAGGATATATTATTATCCTATATTATTATCTCCATTTAAGGAAAGGAAGCTGGAAACTCAAAGAGCTCGAGAAATCTGAACAAGTTACTTAGGCTTGTAAATGACACAATGGGATTCAAATCAGATTTGCCTCATTTCTATAATTCATGTATTTTTTCCTTCCAGGAATAAAGCAAGGTCTATTAAAATAGAGTTCTTAGTTCTAAGCAACAAAACCAGACTTGGCAGACACAATAGATAAGGAATTTACTAAAAGACTATTGGGCATTTCACAGAAACAGTGAGAGGGCCGGAGAAACACAGTGGAATTTTCCAGATGAGCAGTGTTTCATCACATCAGAGAACTCGCCCAGTGAGGAAACAGTCACTCTAGAGACAACAATGGAATCTAGCTGCTAAGGATGACCTCACTGCCATGGATGTCCTGGGAACGGGGTTTTCTCTTGCCACCAGTACTCTCAAGAGCATTCCCCACAACCCATGCCTCTCTGCATGACTATGCTTCCAATTATTTAGGTCCTGTTTTATACATTGTTGAGTTTAATGTATTTTGTACACATTCTTGCATTTATTCCTCACAAGGGCTCTATGAAGGTATACTTTCATTACTGTCAATTTCCAGACAAAGAACTGAGGTTCAGAGAAGTTAAGTGACTTGCCCAAGATCTTAAGGCCAATAGATGGCAGTACCACTTAACTCCCATTTGTTAGTGACACTCTTTAGTTAAAAGGTCAACATGATTTTGGAATTACAAAAACCTGAGTTCAAATTCAGCTGTTCAAAGTCCTACTCTGAGTGAAAAAAAAAAAAAAAGGTCTGGTACTATGCATTTAATAGGTGGAGATTAGGTCACTGTTGGAACTAAGTCCCAGGTTTGAAAGAGGCCAAGAGAGCTATTACCGGCATTTTCAGCTTCTCTGTGGGAGACTGGCTCTGCCTGTCAACTATGTTCATGGAAATCACAAACATGGGACATGATTTCAAATGTGGACAACTGGAAGAATGGCAAATGTCTGCCACCATCTATCTGGCACTTGCCAAACACCAATAGACACTCTTCTTTCCATACTCATATACCCACTTCCTAAATTTTTTCCCATAAATATACAACTGTCATATAACCCAAAAATACACTCATCAGCTATGCAACTAAAATTATCAATTACTGTATCCACTGTCAGGTCCAGAATCACTGGGTACTATCCACTCCTCATCTTGGTTGATTTGGTCTCATTATCAATTAATATAGCCCACGAGCATGACTGTATAGTTAACTACTATCAACATACTGTTAGAAGATTGGGAGAAAAGAAGTGAGAATAATAGGAAATTTTGTTGAAGAAAAATATGCTACATATGCAAGAATAAACTAGGCTATACTACATTAAGAGACAACCCCCAAACCTCAGAGGTTCCAATAATATTTCTTACTTGTACTACTTATCTATCGTGAGTTAGCTACAACTCTCTCCCCTCAGTCTGTACTTTGAAACCCATGTTTGTGGATCTGACTGTAGGTGTGCTGATCTAATGACAAAAGAAAAAGAGTGTACAGAGAACTATTCACCCACTTAAATTTCTACTAGTAGCTATTCACATCATTTCTGCTCACTTTTTCCTCACTAGAGATATTAAACAGTTAAGTCTGAAGTTAGTGGCATGGGAAAATATATTTTCTCTCCTTAGAGAAAAGTAGCAAGTAATAGGGAACAGTAATACAATCCACCATACCTACAATTTTAAATCCTAGTCACAGGAAGGAAGATAAGATAGATGTTCCTGCATATGGTCTTAAGGCAATAGATGGTTTCTATAGCTTTTTTTTCTCACTCCACATTCTGCCTTTGCCCTACCTACAACTAGCACTTCAGACTGTTGGGATTATTTAAGTAGCAGACTTTAAGTGACAATAATGAGAGAAATCACAAGGAGAAGTACAGGATCTCTCCATTCTTCCCTTATTCCCATTGGGCGACTTCAACCTGGACGATGAGAATCAATCATCATGGTGAACACTTATGCCCCCTTTCTGTCTATTCATCACCAGTGACTAATGTCTTAGCTTCCAAATTACTGAAACCATAGGAGGAACCTCAAGTGGAAAGATATCCTGTGTGGATAAAACATCTCTAAACCAACTGAGTCCAGAGTCACAGGCACAACTAAGATTTTTTTTTTTTAAGTGGACCAATTAGACATGATAAAGTGATATAACCCCTCCCTCTTTTCCTCCTGTGTCTAGATCTGGGTATTCTGGCTACTGAAGAAATAACTCCAGATACTAGTCACAGATTTAGTGGGAAAAATACAATTTAGTCTCTATCAGGGTCCATAAATAAAGCAAGATCTGTTTTTCAAAGAAAGAATTATTACTTACTAAAAAGAGTATAACTTTGCTCCAAAATCTTGTTGGGTATTTTCACTCTGATTTCCCTATCTACCACAGACTCCAGTGAAAATTTTAATTTGTTTCAGACACTTTGACCATTACTGACTGACTGGATCCACCAACTAGTAAAAGTTGAAAGATTGCTTATACGACAGTTTAGATAAGCTAAAGAAGCAACTTTTACTCTAAACACCACAAAAAGCTAGCAGCTTTTGTGAACGAGTCATATGTGGCATATATTGATCTCAAAATGCAAAGAAGCCCTTCAAGCATCGTATCTACTGAATTGATGGAGAAGAAAAATCCAACAACTTGTCTTTTTAATTTGAAGACATTTCCATATATTTCACAGACCACCGGAGCTTCAGAAATTTCACTGAAATTGTAGACCCTGTATTTTGAGAGCTTTATTTCCCACCTTGCAGCAATTACGCCTCATTTCAAGGTACCTGCTCTCCATGTCGTATCATAATCATGCTATCAATATGGTACACCAACATGATTTCCTGTGGAATGCTGGACTACTGAAAGTCCCTGCAAATGAAATTGTGACACAGAGCTGAGAGGTGATATAATTCTAACACAAAGGCGATGTGGGCACAGTTATCCTTACCAAGTAAAAGCAAACATCTTCTGGGTACTGACTCTGTACTGAGATAGAGAAAACAGTTCAGGTCAAAACTTTCAACCCTCACCATCCCCTCATGCAAATCAGATACCTGATGTAAGGTAGCTAAAGTGGAACAGAAATGTCTGCTCTCTTGCTCCTGTAACTCAGCATGCCTCAGAGGACAAAGGGAAGTGACTTCTAAAATTCCTCCTCCCTCTCCTATGTCTAATTGCACACATGGCTGTGGACAAAGAAAGGATGAATGTAAAAGACAAGGGCTCCCTCACTGAATTCCCCCAGTTTGTAGTTTTTTCCCTGCTGTCACAGCTCCCCTTAGACAATACCTCAATGTGGTAGGCATCCAGGCACTGGCCTACTTGTGGACATATATACACCTTCTTTGGGATTCCCTGGTGGCTCAGATGGTAAAGCATCTGCCAGCAATGCGGGAGACCCAGGTTCAATCCCTGGGTCGGGAAGATCCCTTGGAGAAGGAAATGGCAACCTACTCCAGTACTCTTGCCTAGAAAGTTCCATGGATGGAGGAGCCTGGTGGGCTATAGTCCATGGAGTCGCAGAGTTAGACATGACTGAGTGAGCACACACACACCAAATTTCCTCAAAGGGCCTAGGTGAACTCTGCCAAGTTCCTTAATGTAGGTGTCCTCAGACGGCGAGCGGTCACCTTGAAGACTCCCTTCACGTGGCTTTGGGCAGAGGTAAGCACCTTATCCTGTTCCCACACTGCAAACATTGCTCCAAGGCGGGCCATGAAGACTCTTTCTCCCCTTCCAATCTTTTCACCTGGGCAGACAAAGGGATGACTGGATGGTAGCTCATGCTAATTCTATACCCTTTATTAAGTCCTGTAGACATAAGCCTGGCCCCCAATGTATTGTTTTGTTTTGTTTTTTTAACATGGAATATTTAATACCTGTAATTTTCATCCATGAACCCTAATGCAAATTCCTGGGCAACAGGAAATACCCTTCTATAGAGAAAGACAGACAGACAGACAGAAGAAAGAACTGTACAAGTTTTGTTGCAAACTAGTGGATAGTTCCCACAAAACACCTAGAGGAAAGTTAAAATGTACTCATTTAGATTTTTATTGTAATATTTAGCACTACTAATAACCAACATTTAATTTGTTCCAGACAACATTCCAAGCTTTTCAGATACCTCATTTCACTCCATCCAATTAAATGTCATTAATTTTAATATCTCCATTTTACAGATGAGGAAACTGAAACTTAGAGGAATTAATTTGCCAAGGGCAGACAGCTCTTAATACAAAATCACTACACACTGTCCAAATGGCTCCATTATACTGCCTGTCAACTGTCTCTTTGGCTCATAGTTCTCTTATTTGTCTACTAAAGCATATATTTTTAACTTTAAAATGCCACAGAAGCACTAGGGGGCAGGATTCCCAGCAAATATTTTGCATACATACAACAATGTTCTATAGTTTGGATACGTGGTTTTTGTTTTTGTTTTTGTTTTTTTTCTGTATTCCTAAACAGAAACAAAAATGTGTGTAATAAGAAAGAATTGCAAAGTTTTGTTTCACAGGCTTATTGTGGACATATTTTCTTCCTCTTCATCTTCACGTGTTAATAAACCTGACTGCACTGATTCAGCTGCCTCTCTCTACTCAGTGGAGAGAAGGGAGAGAAGAGGTATGAAGAGTCTTTGCATCTCAAACTCCTATTATCTTCTTACCCAATAGCCTGAGACGGAATGCTGAATAAACTTGACTTGATTTCCCTAGAGTCATCATCTTCCCCCGCAGCCTTCCTGGGTGAGAGAAGACGATGGCAGCAGCAAGCCCAATGACATGACACTTGGCACACATTCCGGAACTCTTTGATTGCCCAAGGGCATACAGCACGGCCTTGAATAAATGCAGATTGAACTAAGGACTGTACTTTCTTAGCTTCTTGCCAAAATTTGCTGTCTTTTGAAAAAGATTGTAAGTGTAGGAACCTGCAGTCCCTATTACCATTAAATCTCCCACAAAGAGCACCTTTAACTGGAAGGCTTGCTGAGGATTTCATTTTAATAATCTGGTTGCCAATTTTGAGGAAGGAGAGGGGAAAAGTAGAATTGGAAATTATGAAGGAATTTTGATTGGGGAAAGACGGAGGGGGAGGGAGGAGAGCCTTGAAGAGTAATGACATAATTAATACACTTCGGCTTTTGTTTTCTCTAGTGAAGATTCTACAGTCTCCATTGTTTATCTTTGGGTATAATTTTAATTAAATGAAACATAGTCTTTAACTATTTTAAGGGCTATAATGAGCATAATTCTGTCCCTGAAGTTCACACAGTGCAGGCAGCAGGGTACTACTTTGAAAGTCATCAAAAATGTGAAAAATAAAATACTTAAAGCCATCTATTTTGTTGATTCAAGCTTATTCAACCTTTTGCTAGTGGGAGCTTTTACTGTACACTTGAGTTGCTCGCTTGATAGTATTTGCCTCCAGTGAAATCCTGTTTAGGAACTCATATTCTTTTATATGCTGCGATCCAAACTGTTTTGAACAGGACTAGCTTCATTAAAATGATTTCTTACCATCACACGGTGACCTAAATGACAATTGACTTTTGCCTTCCATTAGCAGAATGCATTCGGATTTCATTTTCATGTATGAATGCAATCCGTGCTTCACATCATGTTATTTTAGACAATACCACGACATGGATTCATGAACAGTGCTTTAAAATCCATTTCCAATGTTGGTATCTTTTAAAGGATAAACTATAAGGAGTTCTATGCCCTTATACATTCTAATCCTCTGAAAACGCATCACAACATTTAAAGATGATTAGCCTCACACTGTACACTCCCAGTGCACCATACCTTCCATGGGAATGTATTGTATAATCAGAAGCAAAGATTTTCTCCCCCTCTCTCCTACTACCAGGCATTATACAACACACACAAGCAAGAATTGAACTGGCATAAAAATGGCATTCAAATACTGATTAAACAGCAGCAAATCCCTGCAATTATTTCCCATGATTGTTACACATTTTGATTTATCCTATCTCATACACGAATTAATACAAAGTGCTCATATCAGCCAGATAGATGACTAGATGACTCTAAGATTAGTCTGAAGTTTCACCTTGATTATAGAAAGAGAAGATGGATTTTGGAAATAAGAAACATTCCTTGATTCTCCAGGTCTTTCATTTCTCCCCTTATTTTTCAGCTCAGATTTTATTTTTTCACAATTTTGAAACAGAACATGTTACTGCTTCTGAACTCTTGATGAATACAAAAAGCCCACAATGGGTGTTTATTTGATCTAACACATGATTAATGTGGTGAGTTGCATGTAGTCCCAACCTTTTAAATCTCTCTGAAGAATTACATTTCTGTCCACAGGCGTGTCACTGCTAAAAAATGAGCCACCTAATAAAAGAACACACAGTATATTAATATGTAATTTCTTTCCCAGTATGAATGCTAATTACTGACAGTGCAGACCTTATGCTTGCTCCTTGATATGGATCGACTTTCTAGCTCTCTTGGTTTGTGTCATCGCTCTTTCTACTCTCATTCCCACACATTTTCATTTTAAAGGCTCCTGAAGATAGGCAGGGGGGCTCTTCAGTGTTTTTGTAGATCTAACACAAATTAGCTTGAAAACTTGTAAAAGGGGGTGGGGTGAGAGTATTCTAATGTACTTTCAGAAATTAATTTGGTTTGGATGAAAAGAAATGTCATTATGTTAAATAATTCCCCTCTTGAAAGTACTTTCTCTGTTGCTTTCTGGCAACCTTACTAACCTGTAAAAATAATTCAGTTGCCTAACATATTTTTTCTTGTTAGCTTCCACTGAGCATCATGCTAGGGTTTCTACAAATTATAGGAGCTTCCAATGTTCATTTCAATAGTTTGCTTTTTGTTTTAAATATCAGAGTCTGATAGGAGGGAATGGTTCTTACAAGAAATATACAGTCTTCATCATTTGACTTATCCTTCCATCTCATTCTTCATCAAGCCCCTGTGTTTATTCTACAGTCCATTTTCCACAAATTCTCATACCTCGCTAGAAAGAGTTTTAATAACATAACAAACCTGGAAAGGCAAATTCCTATCCACGCATGAGTCCTCAAACCTGATATAAAAAAATATATATCCAAAGCTTTTGAGAATTTACTGTTTTAGAATTGTGATGAAATTCATCTTTATTCCTCCAGTGCCTGGCATAGTGTATGAGACATATACAAAGCTCCAGTTATTTTGGCCTCCATCTCTCCCAGCACTGAACTTTGAACTACTCAGAAATACTTATGATCAACTAGATGACCATCAATTTAATGAATACTCAAGTTAAACCAGTTGTCTATTATAAGTGGTTTAAAAATCAAACTTTATACTGCTTTGACTAATATGTACCTTTGAGGGCAGAGAATGAAGCTGACCTCATCTATTTCTAAGATTGAGAAAAGTGGTGACTCTAACACCTTGACCTCTCGTAAGTAAAATTTTAAGTTAATGGGATCACAGTTCAACAAATTATATCAGGTTTTCTTTAAGGTCAGAAAAAGAAGACCCATTAGGAGTTTAGGAGGATGCCCATGATTTAAAGTGATACCAGTGAAGAATAAAAAGATACAACATGGTGCTTGGTAGCAGAGAAGCCTGTGTCAAGATGCTCAACAGCAGTACTTCACAGCAACACTGAAAGTAGAAGGAAGAAAAACAAAGTGTAGAAACCAAAGAAACTTTCCTTTGACTGCTTTCACCTTCCAATTAACAAATTAAGCCCCAGAAAATGGCCAGAGGAAGAGATAATAGAAGTCAAGAACTAAAAGAAGTACATTTTGTAATCTATTTAGCTCTATCCAAAGTCCTCCACCCAAAATACACAGGCTACATGTCCAGAATGCAGGGCAATGTCTGACACATAGTAAATGTATGTAAAGATTTGTTGTGCAATGAATGTGCCTGTCCTTAGGTAACTAAACTTGTACTTGTTAACTGATAGCTTCAATAATATACAAATTGCAGTCCTTAAAAATATTAGAGGCTTAGCCTTATCTTGGGCTTGCCAGGTGGCGCTAGTGGTAAAGAGTGAAGCAGCCTACAAGGCTCATCTGCCCATGGGATTTTCCAGGCAAGAATACTGGAGTGGGTTGCCATTTCCTTCTCCAGGGGATCTTCCCAACCCAGGGATCAAACCCGGGTCTTCCACATTGTAGGCAGATGCTTTACCATCTGAGCCACCAGGGAAAGAACCTGCCTGCCAATAGAGGAAATATAAGACCCAGGTTCAATCCCTGGGTCGGGAAGATCCCCTGGAAAAAGGAACAGCAACTCACTCTAACATTCTTGCCTGGAGAATCCCATGGACAGAGGAGAGGAACCCGGCAGGCTACAATCCATGGGGTCACAAGGAGTCGGACACAACTGAAGCAACTTAGCACACATACCCTTATCTTACCTTGAAAACAAAATGTGACAGGAAAGAATTCAAATGTAAAAATAACCTATAAGAAGTTGATAGGCTGGTTTCAGAGTTAGTTATTTGTTATTTTTTTTAATATTCTCAGGTAGTAGTTTGGGGCTTCCCATGTAGTAATAGTGGTAATGAACCCACCTTCCAATGCAGGAGACTTAAGAGATGCAGGTTCGATCCCTGGCTTGGAAAGATCCCCTGGAGGAGGGCATGGCAACCCACCCCAGTATTCTTGCCTGGAGAATCCCTTGGACAGAGGAGCCTATGGTCCATAGGGTCAGAGAGAGTCAGACACAACCGCAGCAACTTAGCAGGCACACACGCAGCAGTAGTTCGACTTCCAAGGGCTTTCTTCGCCGACAAGCTTTCTGGCTCTGTGTTCCTATTTTTCCAGTGAGGACTGGTTGTGAAGATTTACTGGGACCCTGAAAGTTCTTACTACATGCATGAAACCCCCGCCAGCTTGTTTCCAAAGGTTCTGTAATAATCACTCCTTCCCTCCCATTCCTGGAAGTTTCCTGAGTGACTCTTTTCCTTGAAACTCAAACTTTCCAAAGCTTTTTTTTTTAATTCAAGTATACTTTATTTTTAAAAATGGTGCTTTATATCAATCATTAGTATTCTGCCTTTCCTTATAAAATCTGAACATTGTTTGATAAAGATTGTCATCCAAAAATATTTGATTTCTAAGCTTCAGTAGTTCACCAACAAGCAGTTGCTTGGTTACTTGATCCATTCTACAATATATCACAAGCATAACAAATCCCTCCTCCTAAATTATCTTTGTTTAATGTCCCAGTAGTTAACCTTGTAAACTCCCCTTGAACAGCACATTTTAAAGAGTCAAATCACCTTGCCAGATCCAACTCTGACCTAGTTTGACCTCCCAGTTGGTCCAATTCCCTTAGTCCCCCCATTCATGCTCACAGAACAAAGGAATGTTTTATAAAGCATAATCTATTGATCTCTAACTCTGCTGCATGAAATCAAGAGAAAGTGCGACAAAAGGGGACAATTTTGAAAATGAAAAGGGGAGAGGAATGCATCTGAGCCAGAAATGGACATTTTGTAATAGCTGGTTCCATTTCATCATTTTGCCATTTTATCTGTTTTCCTCAATACCAGGCTTTACACATTCTTTTACAATCTTTCCAAACCATGCAATATTATCTTTGCATCTGGAAAGAAAATATTCTACCTGTAAAGGTGGCCAAGCTGTCCCCAAAGACCTACACAATCTGTTATTCTGTCAGCAGCAAAGGAGATAATGTAGAAGAACATCAATGGGGCATTGGTCTCCTAATATTACTTTTTTTTTTTAATCTTGATTTGTGCCTGAATTATTTGCCTTTACCACAAGGTATAGAGTTAAAAGTATGCGACTTTTATAATAATAGTTTTCTTTTTAATTTAATTTTTGAATATGCTGATTTGTTGCTTAATATCTAGTGGTCCTGACCTAAAAGTGCTTCTCATACTTTATTTTTTGACCTTGCTGAATCTAAATGTTTGTGCAGTTTGCCCACTTTGAGAGGCTGACATTCTAGATACATAAATAGAGATACAGATATAGACATAGATCTGATTTCATCTATCTGACTTGTGCTCCTCTCTCTTAAACTCTGCCCATTTTACAGGTTTCTCCATGTAACATCATTTCAAATAAAGTCAAGATTTTTTTTTTTAAAGACAGTACACTCAAGTCTTAGTTATTTAGCAATCAGTTCAGTTCAGTTCAGTCGCTCAGTTGTATCCGACTCTTTGCAACCCCATGAACCGCAGTACACCAGGCTTCCTTGTCCATCGCCAACTCCCGGAGCTCACCCAAACCCATGTTCATTGTGTCAGTGATGCCATCCAACCATCTCATCCTCTGTCATCCTCTTCTCCTCCTGCCCTCAATCTTTCCCAGAATCAGGGTCTTTTCAAATGAGTCAACTCTTCGCATCAGGTGGCCAAAATATTGGAGTTTCAGCTTCAACATCAGTCCCTCCAATGAACACCCAGGACTGATCTCCTTTAGGATGGACTGGTTGGATCTCCTTGCAGTCCAAGGGATTCTCAAGAGTCTTCTCCAACACCACAGTTCAAAAGCATCAACTCTTCTGCACTCAGCTTTCTTTATAGTCCAACTCTCCCATCCATACATGACTACTGGAAAAATCATAGCCTTGATTAGATGGACCCTTGTTGGCAACGTAATGTCTCTGCTTTTGAATATGCTGTCTAGGTTGGTCATAACTTTCCTTCCAAGGAGTAAGAGTCTTTTAATTTCATGGCTGCAATCACCATCCGCAGTGATTTTGGAGCCTAGAAAAATAAAGGAAGCCACTGTTTCCCTATTTATTTCCCATGAAGTGATAGGACCAGATGCTATGATCTTAGATTTCCGAATGTTGAGCTTTAAGCCAACTTTTTCACTCCCTTCTTTTACTTTCATCAAGAGGCTCTTTAGTTCTTCTTCACTTTCTGCCATAAGGGTGGTGTCATCTGCATATCTGAGGTTATTGATATTTCTCCCAGTAATCTTGACTCCAGCTTAGGCTCTGCTTATTTGTTAGGATGTGGTGATGCTAAACATGGGAGGAAATTCAAACATTTAGCCTAAATGTTTTACATTTGAAAGCATTAAAAGATCACTTCATTCCTCCAGCCAAGAGAACAGGTACAATCTCTAAAGAGCAACAGTCATTGGCAGTGCGTTTGCAGGCTGGGAGGCATTCCCACTGATGGCATGCTCTGTTTGTGGCCAGACTCTAGGTGCAGAGGGATCTACTGCAGTGACTGTTATCAGCCAAACTCCTGTCCATGGACTATGGCCATCCACCATGAAGCACATGCCCTCTGACCCTGGGCTCTGCCTGGTGACTGAATGACCACAGCACAACCTATGGCAATGCTTTGCAAGTCATCTGAACACCTTTTAGAAAGGGATGGACATTCAGGTTGCTTGATTCTCTTTGGGTCTCCTAAGTGTTCTCTCTTAACGTTATTTAATGACTCAGTTGAGCTCCCTGAATCATCTTGACTCTCTGAAAATAAAAATATCCAAATTTTATGTTATCTAATCTCTCTAAAACATTAATAGGAAGCTCTCCTTTTAATGGTTTTTACTTCCCTGTTCAGAGGCCCAAGTACACAGCCGATGACAATTTAACATTTCAAAGAAAGAGATAATACTAGTTTTAAATTTGTTCATTTAATTGTTAACACTAGCTACCAACACCCTTCAGCCCTTTATACATAAGGTAACACATTTTTTTTTAAACACAGAATGCCTATACCTGTGAAAAGAAACCTACCTATTGCAGTAGGAAATAATTATTTAAGATTTCATAGTAGAACAGAGCTTTTTGCTGCCTTTCAGCAGTTTCTTTGTTTCTATTATATAGAACTGAGAATCATATCAAATGTTTTTCTTTTCTTTGGCTGCTAGAAATCTCAGAGCCAAATTTTCAGCCCATCTCGAGTGAATAATTTAGATTTTAGACCATTTATAATATATATTCTTTTCCAGGGCTTTAACTTACTGTTCTACCTTTATTTTTCTTTCATTCTGATTTTATTTTTATTCACTCTTTATCTTGTGACCCTATATACTCATACATTTTAAATTTGGGTTTAATGAAATGTTATGCACACAAAATCAAAATATACATATATATATATGCATATGCCATAATGAAAATATTTACACAGAATATAATGAGACTCTTCTTTTAATGTTCCTCTAAGATAAATGGCACGCAAGTACAGGCATACTCAGAACTAAGACAAGATTGTGTATTCATGTCTGCTGATGCTTTTATAATGTGAGATAACATCAGAGGCTACAACAGACCTTGCTGCAGCACTAGATCCAACCTCCGGGGACATAAATCACTGCCTACTCTTGGGTTATCTCTGTTCATTTGGTCACTATAATCACAAAGAGAGTTCAGATGTTCCCAAACAGTCAGCACTCCTAATAAAAATAAGAACTGAAAAGGAGAGGAAATGGGGAGAGGTGCTGAGACTAATAAATGATAAATTACCAAGTACCAATACTCAATTATTGACTTCCTATTGATGAACATTATGATGAGTGAATTTTTCACTTCTTTGGCATTTCTGTATTAGAGTTCCCCAAGGTGTATGTTTACTGTGCTTTCTCTTTTAAAAGGGCTAAACAAGTATTTTGTTTCTTTAGCTTTAAGCTTCATTTTGATTTCTTCCTACTGCCATAATATGGGGATGCTTCTGAATACACTTTCCTCCTCCCTGTACTGACAGTGACTAATTCCTCTGGCCCTCCAACAATTATTAAAACAAATCACCCAGCATCTCTAGTTCAGAAAGCATATTCCAGCCACCTTCCTAGTGGGGTTAATGCAGCTGGAAGCAGGTCTACTATATCGAGGTGACTGTCCCTGGAAGACACTGAAGGACTGAACAGACCAATGCCATTAGTATCACGTCTCTGACAGTAGTAATTTTTACTTTGATTCCACATGTCAGCTAGTGTGCCCAGCAACCACATGACAATGAAATAATGAGACAGCAACTGCTCCTCTGCCCAACCTGTGGCCCAAGCCCCATCTCTGGGAACCCTGCCAGTTTCCTTTACTTGCCAGCTGCCTGCTTCATGCCAAGGAAGAGTGAGAAGTTTTCATCTTTTCACTACAAGATGCATTATTTTGTCTTTGCAGCACTGGTCAGAAAGGCATTTCTGGGAAGTGTGCAATATCCTATGCCCTGTGACCTGACAGAAACTTCAGATGAGGGGTATGCATTCTTCATGGGAAGAAAATCAAAGTTTTCAAGGGTTTCTACTCTCATGTTTTGAGTATGCGTTCTGGACAAACCAGGAGAAAAGGTGAATTGTTATTGATAAGTCAATAACTTAAAAGCAGTTTACAAACTGGCTAACGTTTCTCCTCCCAGATTTTCATTGACACCAGAATTTGTTGAAATACTGAAAGAAGTACCTCATTTCTTTTCTACTTTAAATTTTGGTCACTATCCCTTCAGTTAAAGTGTATTTAGAATCACATTTCAGCATTTCAGAGAAAGGTATCCATCAAGAACCTTAACCACCCTTCTGAGAAGTAAACAGAGAGAGAATCGAGTCCTGCACATTTTTTAGATGAAGGTAGGAATCAATGGACTAGGAAAAGTTAGGACTGGCTCTGAAATACTCAAAAGAACATCAGCTCCTGACTGTGAATGTAGAGGAAGGTTTAGCTATCCAGAGTATTGTAATTCCTTGGTAATTATGGCTGACCTTGTGGCTTGGCTCACTTGGTACATGTTCCCTCACTTGTCTCTTCTTAGATGCCTGTAGCAGCTAAATACTTGCTTCTCTAGCTGCCTAACAGATAAAAAGGGTCACTTGACGCAGCTCTGGCCAAGGCAGCATAAGCAAGTGGAAAGAACAAAAGCATAAGCAAAAGAAAACCAAACCCTGATAGGAAGGTGGCTGGTGGGAGGAGGGGTGACTTTCAAAGGGAAATTGTTTCTCTTCTGATAAAAGAAAGCAAATGCTACTGGCCTGGTCCATTTTCCCTCTACCCTCTATTTCTTGTATCAAATGATGTTTCCACGTATGAAGTTATGGCAACCATCTTGCAACCACAAAGCAACAAGCACAAGGATGAAAGCCAGTGCTTGATGATGATGGAGTGAAAAAACAGACAAAGGCCTGGGTTTCTTCTGGCATCATTAAGCAGCTGAACCGATGCCAGAAACTGCCCAATTCTAGAGTTTTTGTTATGGTATACAAATAAATATTTATTTGTGTAAGCCACCCTTAGTTGAGAGTGCTAATACCTGCAGCCAAATATATTCCCAGTTGATCCAATAAGCACAGCCAAAGTTTTCCACATTTCAATGATCAATCTCACTATAGATGAATTAGTGTAAGTCAATGCTTATGAAATTCTAGAGTCTGGAACTTTAGGAGTAAGTAAGTTCTCTTCTGTCCAGTTCTCATCAGATCAAACACCTTAAACAAGGAGAGCAGAGAAAAATGTGAATAGCTAGCTCCCTACCTTATTCCCATAATTCATTCAGCCTGAAGCATCACTCGTTCTGGAGATCTCAGATAGAAAGCCAAAATATTCTTGGGGAAATAGCCATCTTAGATTGTAAGTTCTCTATAGCCAGATGTCTTTGAGGCCAAAATGTCTTTAACTTGAGATCCTATTCAAGATGTACCTAAAGTTCCACCACATACCCTCAACACTTACGCATTCTTGGAAGGACTATAGACTGTGAGCTATCATGTTGTACGCTGGAAATAAGTTGCTTGCCTTGGAGCTATATAAAATAACTGAAATTTTCTATTTGGTCAAAGGGAAAGAGTATATAGGAGAAAGAGAATATCTGCTACTTAGACGCAAGATTCATTGGTGACATTTTCCTATGGTTGTTATGGCAAGAAACTTGACAGCCAGTGAATGTCAAAGCTCAACACAGAGGAGTTAACATGCTGCAGCAGTTGACAGATGCACTCATTCTTACCTTCATGAAAGAGAGCAAAACAGGATCAGGGGTATAGAAAGCTTAGTAATGACCAAATCTAATTCCTCTTGACACGCAATAGTTGTAAAATCTGAGGCAAATATTAGACATGAGAAAATTACAGACTTCAGAAAAATGGGGATAAGTCAAAAAGTACTGACAGGGTCCTAGAACTATACACTCACCCTCTTTTCTCTACACTTCAACTTATGCCTTCCACTTTTCTCAAGTCTTATCAGAAGACTGCTATAAGGAGTGTAATTTATGTAAATAGAATCCATTATGCAAATACTTCCAACTTGCTTGCTACTTAGAAATTTTGTTCTTTTATGTTTAAGAAACATAGACTTTATCCCCTAGAATAGACAGATTGGTTATGTTTATGTTCTTAAAGCCTTCTGCTACTGTTCCTGGGCTTTGAGGGAAAGTCATTTTTTATTTTAAAAAATGTTTTGCCTTGCCTCCCATCCCCTTTTGTAAAAAATAGCCTCTTTGTTTAATTTGGTGATTTGCACACCAGCTTAATGATTGCGGTGGTTTAACAGAACCTTAGTGAGAAGGGTATTGCACAGAGATGAATGCACAGATTATACCCTCTACCCCACAGGGGATCTGTTGTTTCCTTGGGTTAGCATGAAACTGAATAATTCAATTAATTCAGAGATCCATGTGAGCTTTATTCCCTGATCTGATTTAGCCACATTTCCAAACAAACTTGATAAAATTCTTGTTTGGAGCCATAAATAGGGAGAGAAAAAAGTATGCGCTCTTTGTGTTCATATTCACTCCACATTTTAACATTACAAGCCCAATTATAATGAAACATAAGAAAGCATGCTCCACTCTACACATACAAATATTCAAAATGCTTTTTCTACTAACATAAACTGTGTTTTATAATTTCTTATTTATATGTATGTTCATACATGCATAAAGTATGATAAAAAGAGAGAGAAAAGGCAAAATGTCCCAAAAGGAAATAATGCAAGAGAATAGGGCTAGCTTTAACAAATGAACTTCACAGCAAATGAATTATGAACTTAAAATTCTCCTCCCACCCTGAAGAAACACATTTTTCAGGCTGACGAGTCACTGCAATAGAAGTGCAAGCTTCAGGTCATTTAAAAAGACTGCTGTTTTAATAAAAGCAAACACAACATACTAAAACCTCAAATTTGACTGATGTTTATTTTGCTACTTGCTGACCAACCCAATCCAACCAGACATGATTTAAGCCCATTCACTCTCAGACTGTTCGAAATAAATCCCCCTTATTTCATTTGGAGTAATCATTTTATCAAAACATCTAGCTTTCAGACACTGCTCTGTGTCTTGCTCACTGTTTATAAATGATATCTGATGACTTAATATTTCGTGGCTGGGCCAATGAAGCTGATTGTGCCTCTGGTACTTTTCTTTGAATTCAACAAACATTTATTGAGCACTGACTAAGTGGCACATAATATTCCAGGCTCTGGGATTGCAACAGTAGCCAAGAAAGCCCAGTTTCCCGCTCTTCTGAAGCACATAGTCCAGTGAGAGAAGACAAAAATAAACACATCAACAGATCAACAAGATGACTCCAGGCAGGACTATGCTCTGAAGAATAAAGTGTATGATGAAATAGACTGAGCAGGAGATGAGGGCAAGTTTGAGTCTGAGGAAATTGGTCTGAGAAGGGGACAGTGAGCTGAAACATAAGTCCTTAGAAGGGGAAGGTCACATGACGATCTGAGAGAAGGTTAATCTAGGCAGGGGCAGACGGTTGGAACAAAGGCCTTGAGCTAGGGACAAATGTTTCCTATTTAAACACAAGAAAGCTAAGCCATCGTTGCCAAAATCCCTTGGATGGGGAGAGGGGACAGAAAAAGGTGTGATCAGCAAGGAAATTTGGGACAGATCCCTTAGAGCTTCCTGGGTCTTAGAAAGGACTTTAGATTCCATCTTAATTGAACTGAGAAGCCGTTGAGGATTTTAAGCAAGGAGTGATGTGATCTGAATTACCCTTTGAGTCGATTGCCCTGGTCGCTGAATGAAGAAACAGAGCTAAGTTCACAAAGGATACAAATGTGGAAGCAGAGGGAATAATTAAGTAGACTTATGTATTAGTCCAGGTGAGAAGTTATGTTGTCTTCAGCTTGTATCTGAAATATGGGTCTGGTAAAGAGTGATGAGATGCAGAATATATTTTAGAAGTAGAGCTTACAGATTTGATGATTGATAAGATATAGGTTACAAGGGAAACATCTTCCATTGAGACATTTCTTTTCTATAATACTTAGTGGCATTTTCTCTCATCCAACCATATTGGTCCTTACAAATTAACCAGGTCAACCTAAAACTATATAGCCTAACCTCAGTTTCTGTTTTGATTAAAATTATATCAACCCATAAGATCATTAATGGGGAAAGCAACTTAATAAGTTTATTTTGATGAAAAAAAATCTTTAAACTATATGGATGACAACTGGGGAAGTCTTTTATAAGAGCAGTGATTTGTGGTGAGTAGTTTTAGAATCATTAAACAAACACCTGTGAAATTTCTGAAATTAAACACTCCCTGCCTGGCTTGTCTTCAAGCCTATTACAAGCATATCAGAAAGGGGGTGGTCACAGTTCAAAACATATTGGCAACCTTAGAGTTACTGAGTTTATCAAATCTTTTTCTGTGGATATAGATATTTAAAAGAGAGAGAAAGGGAGAGAGAGGATGAAGCCAGGGCTCCTAACGGTAAGATACAAAATTCCAACCATGATGAAAAGTGTAAAAACCAGAGGAGAGCCTGGAATTCCACCAGTGAGACTTGCCTCTTCTCGTTGTCACACTAGGCCTAAGGGCAGTACGGGGAAAGGGAAGGGTAGGGTCAATGTCAAGATCAGCCTTTAGTAATAGATGGGATTTTCACTCTCCATTGCTCTTCTACTCACCCAGGAGCCAGGCATGGGGTTTGGAAGGAGCAGCACCACCCAGGATCAAGTTCAGTTTCCAGGGAGAGGTACAAGGGATCTGGTTTTAGCTGCAGATGCTGCTGCAAATGTTCAAAGTCAGCAGCAGAGGCAGCTTGGGAACAGAACTCAGACTGGGTCTCCAGTGCATGGGTCTCCAAAGCAAGCTGTCCACTTCCACTGGCACTGATGATGGCAGAGAAGAAAAATGGTCGCAAGCTCTCTCATTATGCCAAGACATCCTGGTGGCCTCCTGTGTACCTGAGCTTAAAAGATACCTGGAGAGAATAAGCCTCTGAAACTTTATTCCTTTTAATGTCTTGTGGTAGGATCTGGTCTCTTGGTCTAACTCTTCTGATTTTACATTTAGCAATTGTCTCCACATTGCTCTTCAGTGAGCACTTAGTTTCCAATTTATGACATTCCTGTTTGTGTGTCAGGGCATTATGCAGCTTTTTGTTCAGCTAATTTGGCTTCTTCTCGCCCTTCCTATTTTTTATATAAAAAGGTTACATTCTCTTAGACTAATTTTCAACTATAATATTGTTCTTCCTTTGTGTTAAATTATTAAAAACTTTTCTGGAATTTCCATGCTGTTTGAGAAATACGAACATGGAAACAAGAATGCAGAAAACAAATCCATGGCGGTTTCTACAACAAAAAACAGAGGCATGAGGAAAGGCTCTGGGGGTCAATTCAGTCTGCAACTGTTGTTTTGAAAGCAAACAACTGCTGATTGTTTTATTTCTTGATCTTTGTCTCTGAATTTTAAATACAAAAGAGTCTAACCACAGTACAGAAGTTATGGGGAAAAAAGGAGACAGATTCGCCCTCAATCTCATGATCTAAATAATCATTACTATTTTTGAGTATTATGCTCTTTTACCTCTTTATGTTTTGGCCCTTGTTCTTATTATCTTGAAAATAATCTGGTTAGGAGTAAATTCAACCATTTGGGTTTTACTGAAGGTGTTTATGTATAAAGTCTCAGAAAATATTTCCTATATAGCAGCGATAAATTATTTAACCATTATTAGATGCCACAAGGTGGTGGAGATGACTTAAAGAAAATTAAGGAAGGTGAAACCACCTTTATTCAGTCAGCATCTAGCTTAAATTAAACTAACAAATCAGATAGCAAAAATTATGAGGAAAGGAAGCCCTGTGTGTGTGTGTGTATGTGTGTGTGCACGCGTGCGAGCGCGCATATATATACTGGATAGGAGGAAAGCATATGTCATAGTCAGCCATTCCCAGAGGGTGCAAAAGCAATACAAAAATATTTTTCAGGGTAGAAATGGTTTGGAAATAAACACCAAAGCTGACAAGAGAAAGATAACTTGACAAGTTCACCCAAGAGACGTGCACAAAGATATATTATTCATGCACAATGTAAATACTTCATTTTCTCAATACTTGTACAGTTGTCTGCATGTCTTTTTTTTTATTTAAGTGTCTGTGTCACATGTCATCTATCTTAGATGGTTAGTTCTTAAAGCAGTGATCCCCCACCTTTGAGAATTGAAAATCCCTATGACAGCTGCCCTAACCCCACCTCCCTACAACCAAAAAAAAAAGGGGGAGGAGGATTGGAGAACTTGAAATTAAGAGACTTTGATTTTATGTAAATTAAAACTCTTCTGATTTAGAAGAATTTTATAATTCCAGCTGGGATAAGCAAGGATTTCTCCCCATCCTCTTCTCCCGATGTGTTATAAAACCACAGTTGCAAGCCATTGTCTCAGGGGGAAAGTTGTATCTAACAAAATCTTTCTTTCTGAATTTTACATATAAAAGGAATATAACCATATTTTAGTAGTCGTGGAGGAAAAAACTTGTTCATAATCTTGTGACCTAAAATAACAAGTATTGTTTTTGATTTTACTCTTTTACTTCTTTATGTTTTAGCTTTTATTCTTACATTATTTTTAACATTACACAAGAAATACATTATAAGCTCATGTTTCAAAAAATTAATTATTAAAAATTAATACATTATTCCCCTCTGTAATTCTCACTACTCCCCTTCCCTGAGATTAAAACTGTTTAACATCTCAGCATGTGTTACTCTCAAATTTATTCTTCTGATTTGTATATAGCCATGTGTTTGAACTATACATATATAACATGTTTTATTTTAATGAAATTAGTTCCTATTGTATACATTATTCAGCAATGTGATATTTTTAAACTTAACAGTATATAGTGAAATTTTTTTCCATGCTGGTATATCATTCTTTTGATTGATAACATAATATTTCACCACACTAAAATCAAAAATTAATTTAACCATAAACTTATTGTTAGACATTTGGGTCGTTTCCCACTTTTTACTTTAAAATCAGTATTTGTACAAACAACAAATATATTGTGCAGACATCTTTGCATACATGCTCTGTAGAACAGATATCTGGAAGTAAAATAGACCAGAGGATATATAAAATTATACTAAATGCTACCACATTACCTTCCAGTGCTAACATTTTTTAATATTATGTTTCTTAAAATTATGTTTCCCACCCTTTTCATAGGTGCAGAAGATTAGGTACACATATGAAGAATATTTTATTTAACCACTTCTTTGCTGGTAAATTTTAATAGGCTTCTAGTGAAAGAATTCTGTGTTAAAATTTTTGGGGAATATGAGTTTTCAATACCTTAGATGATGATTTCTTAGCATGATTTATATCCATGCATACTTTTGAATTTCTTTCTAATTTTACTATAGTATTATCAGTTACATTTTAATTTTTACTACTTAGTAAATTCAGTCAGTGAATCTAAGGAGGTTGAATATTTTTTCTATATGTATGGCTTAAAACTCAACATTCAGAAAACAAAGATCATGGCATCTGGTCCCATCACTTCATGGGAAATAGATGGGGAAACAGTGGAAACAGTGTCAGACTTTATTTTTCTGGGCTCCAAAATCACTGCAGATGCTGACTGCAGCCATGAAATTAAAAGATGCTTACTCCTTAGAAGGAAAGTTATGACCAACCCAGATAGCATATTCAAAAGCAGAGACATTACTTTGCCAACAAAGGTCCGTCAAGTCAAGGCTATGGTTTTTCCAGTGGTCATGTATGGATGTGAGAGTTGGACTGTGAAGAAGGCTGAGCGCCGAAGAATTGATGCTTTTGAACTGTGGTGTTGGAGAAGACTCTTGAGAGTCCCTTGGACTGCAAGGAGATCCAACCAGTCCATTCTGAAGATCAGCCCTGGCATTTCTTTGGAAGGAATGATGCTAAAGCTGAAACTCCAGTACTTTGGCCACCTCATGCAAAGAGTTGACTCATTGGAAAAGACTGATGCTGGGAGGGATTGGGGGCAGGAGGGAAGGGGACGACAGAGGATGAGATGGCTGGATGGCATCACTGACTCAATGGACATGAGTCTGAGTGAACTCCGGGAGTTGGTAATGGACAGGGAGGCCTGTTGTGCTGCGATTCATGGGGTCACAAAGAGTGGGACACAACTGAGTGACTGAAAAGAACTGATGTTTTCTAGAATTTCTTTTGGATTTATATCTATAGGATCATTTGCCCATTTATTAATAATATGAATTATTTAATAATTAAACTATTAACTTCATACTTTGTTATATTTTCCCCTTAAAAATCATTTCTCTAGGTTGCTCTTTTTATTTTGGCTACATCCTTTTTCATTGCTACAATGCAATAATAAAACAATTATAATTGATATTTTGCAATACTTACTCCATACCAGCCATACTAGATTTGCTGATAAGGAAACTAAGAATGTTATCAAATTAAATCTATAGGTCTGCTTTTTAGTGTTCCTTCTCTCTTCAAATCGGAGAAAGTTAATCTCTTTTTCATAGTTGTAACAAGTATCCAATTCTATTTCCCTTTACCTTTAGATACTTGTCTTTCTAAACTCTGGATTTATCTTGGCCTGTAACATCAAGCATTATGTTGATTTTTTTTTACCCAAAAATCAATAGCTTCTTTTCAAATTACCTATTACAACACTGTGCTAATAGGACCAGGATAAATGCAAAAGCAATGATGATAATAACAAGGAAGAAGAACATATAGCTGTACTCATAATAGAGCCAAAGAAGGGAACATAGCATGATAAAAAAAAATGTAAAACAATAGACTGTATAAATTTGCCTACAGATTTGATGATGTAAATTATGCTATTAATGTCTTCTATTACTGGGTATTAATGTTATTCTATTAATACTTGTGATTTTTGAAGGAATGCATGTGCTTAGAAAATCAATATACCTTTTTTTAAACTTTTTATTGTGTACTGGGGTATAGCTGATTAACTATGTTGTGGTAATTTCAGGTGAATAGCAAGGGAACTCAGCCGTACATATACAAGTATCCAATCTCCCCCAAACGCCCCTCTCATCCAGGCTGCCACATAAGATAGAAAATCAATATACTTTTAAAAATCACAAGACACCTCTCCTAATGGACTAGTTTTCCCAACCAATTATAAGCTCTTTGGGAACTTAATCCATGCTTCTGCTTCTTTTAAATTCTCTTCTTTAAAATTCCCTTTTAAATGGCCCAGAACTCAACACAGAGCTCACTGTTAAACATTCAGTGTGTGCGTGCTAAGTCACTTCAGCCATGTCCAACTCTGTACAACTTTATGGACTATATCCTGCCAGGCTCCTCTGTCCATGGGATTCTCCAGGCAAGAATAGTGGAGTGGGCTGCCATTCCCTTCTCCATAAGCATTAAGTAAATACTCGTTAATAAGTGCAATGCAGCATTTCATTTTCTCCTTCCATAAAAATTTCTGGAGTCTATCCTGTGGCAGACACTGCTGTAGATGCTGAGTTGTTGGTGGCCACGAAACAGGAGCAGTCTCTCTCTGCTCTCATGGAACTCGCATTTTTATGGGGGAGATTGTATTTCTCAAATAAATGGTATATACTAATCATAAGTACTCTGAAGGGAAAATATGAGGTGAAGTGGAAGAGGTGTCAAAGGAGGCTTCCCTAAAGAATTGATATTTGAAATGAGATCCGAAGCACGAGTAAGAGTTAACCAGTGAAGGGGAGAAGGGGTGAGCAGATTAGAGGGAAGAGTTTATACAAAAGCCTTGGTCACTCTAGAAGCACATCTTTCGGATGGTCATCATAGTGCCTCAAAAAAAGAAAAGGTCAGGAAAAAGCAATGGAGAAAGTGTGGGAGAGTTGGGGAATGAGAAGAATACAGCTTATAATATCAAAGAAATTAGCTAAAAAAAAAAAAAAAGCATTTATAACTAGTTGTTCTATGCAAAAGATACCCAGCATGATCTGAATAACGAGTGGTGCCTCGTCTGTGTTCTTACTCTAAAGAGGCTGCCCCAGCCCCTGTTTCTGGTAGCTTAAGCCATTCTGGAATCACAGACTCCCTGCATGGCTTGCCAATGATTGGCATCCTCCTGTCCCCACGGTGCATGCTAGCAACATGGGTGTGGGCAAAGCAGTGTCTTAAGCTCAGCAGCATCAGATGCATTCTGACATACAGACAACAGAGTACATTCTGAGTTGCAGCAAGTTAAAACTCTTTCCCAAATTTTCTCAATCCCTTGCCTATTCGGCACATCTTACATCCGTCACCATGACAACACATACCCAAAACAAACAGGGAAAGTATGTTTGCTTCTTACACAGGAACAGGAGAGAATTTTTAAACAGTTACCTTCACCCCTTATAGAGGATTCTTATCTTTAGAGGTGATACTGATGTCCCTGTCATTGTCTCACAGGCTCTGGGCATGGTTTGACACAGGATACCTGCCAAGGAGTACCAAAAAAAAGTCTCAGTGGATCAGAAGCTCCTGAGAAGCTGATGTCCTTAGATTCCATGTGTTCTTTCCCACATCTGATATCAATCAACAGAAGAATGTAAGTTATTTATTATTTATCACCAGGTGGCTCTCATTATAGATGAGAAAATAGGGGTTTTTAGGGAAAACTCACAGCACTGACCACGGAGGAAAATGGAAAAGGAAATACAGCCCAAGGAAGGCTGAAGCCATATCTCTGCTCCAGTCAGATGTCGTGCTTTTCAGACCTACCCTCAATAATGCTTGGGGCAAAGGATAGATGTTTCCATTGTAATAAAATAGCAGTTGCTTTGGTTTGTTGAAGTCCCCAATGAAACGATCTCTCAAAGTTTCTTTTGTATGTAACACTCAGGTTGCATCTCTTGTGAAAATCAAGGCAACTTCCCTGTGCCCTTTTTTCAGCTGTAATATAAGCCTTTTTTCAGTGGGAAGATGGATGGAAATTCCTTCTCACAGAGGCAGCATACCATCAGGCAGGCGCACTCTCATTGGAGTGGCATCTTTAGTTCCCGGCGGGGTGTTCAGTGTCAGAGGCTCCAGGCTTGATCCACACCCTACACATTTTCTTGACAGATGGATGTCTTTGGCACCTCAGTTAGTAAACAACAGCACCAATACCCATGATCACTTCCTTGTCTCTCCTGCCAAGCTATATGAAAGAGGCTTCTTGTGCCTTAAAAAAAAAAGTAAACACTATTCCCTGTTTTTAATTTTTGTTGTTCTAAAATAGAGTCTAAAGATACCACATTCAAATTTTGATTCTTAATGCATTTGCTTTGATAAACACTGTATAGATAACATCCATAAAAGACTTGAAATCCATTAAGAAGAAAACTGTTGTTTTGGGTTTGCAGGGTGTTCTAAAGATCACTGAGTAGAGTGGGTGCCTACTCCTGGCCAGGCTGGGAAGTGGAGCCAGCAAAGGGCCAGCATCTCTGTGCCCAAGGCAATCAAGGACCCTGCATCAAAGCTCTCATCTAAAGAAAGGCCTGTCATAAGTACTGGGGGCAGTTTTTCAAGCCACACCCATATGCTCCCCAAGATGATCCAGATGTATTCCTCTTCCCAATTAAGAACCACAGAGGCAGACTGGTGGTTTAATAGTAATAGCCAGCATAGTCTGAATAACAATTGAAGCCATTCATTTTCTGTGTAATTTCAGACAAGTTAACAGGCTTTCTTCACCTCAATCCCTCATCTGTAAAATGGGAACACTGCTTATTTTGTGGGAGTTATTGTTAGATTAAATTAGATGTGCATCATTCCAGGTACATCATAAGTACTCCACAAATGCTCTTCTCTCTACTTATCCCGGTGTAGACTATAAGAAAATATCAGACAATAGTGACTAGTCGTTTTTGCTAGGATGCCAAGTTAATGTTATATTTCTTGTAAAATCTTTTGTCATTTGACACAAAAAAAAATCTCCATTTTCATATAATCAAGTCAGGCTTTTTTTTTTTTTTAAGGAAAAAAATGAATAGTGAAAAAAAGTGAGAAAGGAAGAGGTCAGGGGAGGAAGAAAAGCAAGAAGACAGAGAACTAAATTATCTTGGGCTAAGCTCCTCCCAGGTGGCACTCGTGGTAAAGAACTTGCCTGCCAATGCAAGAGACTAAAGACTTGGGTTCTATGCCTGGGTGGGGAAAATCCCCTGGAAAAGGAAATGGCAACCCACTCCAGTGTTTTTGCCTGGAGAATCCCATGGATAGAGGGTCCTGGCGGGCTACAGTCCATAGGGTCTCAAAGAGTCAGCCACGGCTGCAGTGACTTAGCACGCATGCAAGCTGTGCTGGGTGCCTTCCACGAATCTGTATCACTTAATTGTTCCCATTCTCTTAATAGCTAAGTCTTGTTATCCTTGGTTTAGAGATGAAGAAACTGATTCTCAGAGAGATTAAGTGACTGACGAGGTTCAGGACTGGAGAGTATCAGAACTCTTTCACCTTCCCTCTGTATCCTTTTAGGACCTTCAACGCTACCTTTTCCGTCGCCCTCATTTAACTTTTCCCTTCACTGTTGGTTGCTGTTGTTTGTTTCCCACCTGCATTCAACTGCTATCAACATTCTATTTCCAAAAATAATCTGAGAAACATTTGCATTACTTGAGAGAAAAAAATACATCTAAGCCAAAGCAAGGCTTCACCAGTGCCCAATAGATAATGAATATTACAAGTCTGTAATCATAAAATGTTGCTAAGGACTCAAGAGACCTAGGGTACAAAGAGTTAAAGGAAATAAATCAACAAAGAACGTAACAAATGTTGTTTTGCCTGTCAACTATTAATAAGGTATATGGAAATCCATCCTAATAAAGTTGCTTTCCTTGAGCAGATTATTGATGTGATCCAAATATTGAAAATCAATGTTACACATGTCCATACTTTCAAAATATTTGATTCGCTAGCTCATTAGCACATTTAGTACAAGATGTTTGGCAGGATGATTGATCACTTGCAATACACATGAATATATAAAATTATAGTGAAAAAATAAGCCTTGAGACTGAAAAATTTACTCTTTCAGGGAGTTCTTAAAATATTCTTGTCATAGTCTCTAAGAAAAAGCCTATAGCAAAAAACAATCTGATATTTGACTTGTATTAATTTCTTTCTGCTATACAAAGAACTTCAAGAAGTTTCTAGACTAAGGTTACAGGATCAGAGAAGGAGCAAAGAAAATCTCAGGGACAGGGAATATCACAGAGAAAGTCCACATGTCCCCAAGACACCCAGACAATACCTGGGAGCTCAGTCCCCACTCTCTCAACCCTGTTCCTTGGGAATATTATGTTGAAGATGCACCATCCCCAGAGAAAGAGTTCCCCCCACGGCCTCTTTAGCACATCAAATTAACTAGGATACAAACAAAAATGGAGAAATACTTAAAAGAAAAAAGACCAATCCCCAAACGCTGTTGGATTCCCACATTAGGCAGCTCTGAGAATTATTCCCCTGTCAGCACTACAACATATGACATGAGTAATTTACAAGTGTTCCCCTTGCTTATTATTCATTTCTTAATCAAACAAGTGGATGGAGAAAAGACATTACAAAGGGGTATGCCCCACCTCTTCAGCATCATCTCCTTTGAGAAATGCAGGCTTATTCCTAAATGTTCTAATGTATTGGGATAGAATCACCCTGAAAAGCCTGAACACAGTGCGTTGAGCTGCAATATTTGAACCATATCAAACCATATTCAAATAAAGTTATGGTATAAAAATAAATTTTCATATTCCAAACCAGTCTATGTAGTTTCATCACAACCTCATTCAAATTGTTCCCCACCTAAAATGTCCTTCACAGGGCTCTCTACATATCGAAATCCCATTCACCCATCAAAGTCCAGCTAAAAATGTCACCTTCTCCACCCTTTCTTTACCACTTAATGAATGTATTCATTTATTAAACAAGTAAGTATTGAGTTTCTACTGTGTTTTGGGATGATCAATTACTCCTATAGGCTTCCATTTGCTATTGCTTTAGTCAACACATATTTAATTCAGAAGTATCATGTATAACCACTGCCATAAGCATAGGAGATACAATATATATAAATTATGTCATGACCTCAAGGTTTTTAATTTTAAGAGGTTCAAATAGATTCTTAATTCTTTATACCATAATGAGTTGAATGAATTTACAGAGAGATATATGCATTTCTACATCACACTATATAACTCATAGGTGGGGCACTAATTTGGCCTCAAGGTGTAGGGCCTAGAGAATCTCAGTTAATTGACAGGCTGCCTCACTTTGCATTTCCATGGTAATTTAAACTGCTAGTTCTATTTTCATACATGGTTGCATATTTCTCAACCAGCTGTATATTTAATGTGTTCAAAACATGCCATTAATTTTTACAGGTTCTCCTAAGTATCCTGAATAATATTTCATACACACAAACAAATTACCCCCAAAATTATTGCTGGTGCATTGATCAGCTTTTTATATCTTGTAACTAAAAGTAAATACCCAGAATTTTTGAAGCCAGAATTTTCAAACTAGCAGGACTTCTGGCAGTCTGCAAGAGTGTTTTGCTTGTTTAAATATTTACTGCACAAAGTTTCCAATTTTTAAAGCCATCACCATTAGTAAAGAGTTGATGCATTTCACATAAAAATCGAGCTAGCTTTTTGCACTGTCTTGAAGAATCAGACAACCCAGAATTCATAAAATTCTCTCGTGGCAACAAATGACTGGAGTTCAGAAAGAACTACCATGTCAGCTCTTATTCATTCATTGCTTATATCACCAGACTTTACTCATTTGCATTACATTCAAGGCCTGTGTACATATAAAGTTTGCAACTGGTTTTAACCATCAAGATCTTAGTAAAGATTTGTCATCTTCAAATTTCCACGTGCCCCTAGTTGGACAGATAATTTGCTTTCTGCAAGGCCTCCAACATTCACCCTGAATTTGAAGGCACAAGGATGAGCTTGCCAACTTAACAAAAATGCACAAGTTGAAGAAAAAAAAAATGCACAAGTTGAGAGGTGCAATTTAAGTTTTATTTGGAGCAAAATGAGGACTATAGCCTGGGAGACAGCATTTTAGATACCTCTGAGAAATTGCTCCAGAGAGGCAGGAGGGAAGGTCAGTATATGTATGATTTTGGTGAAGAGGGAGTACATGCAATCAAGTACTTATTTTTTGCAGATGGTTTCTGTTTGTCTCATGAGGGTTACTGCTAGTCATGAGGAGCAGACATCACCATGAAGGATTTTAGTGTTTTTCTAGATATGAGGAGATACAAGAACTGGGCTCGTAAAAATCAGCTCCCAAAAATATCTTACTATCTGAAGGTCTGTCCTGTCAGTTTTTCCCAGAGCACAGAGCGCCTCATTTCTGCTGTCCACCCTGAGCTCCTTTCAGGGGGTGTTGAAAGTCAGCAGCTACAGCAGTATATAATTTGATCCTTGTAGAGGAAGAGTGCAAGTGCCCATGACAAGTGCCAATTTGTATTAATAGTTGACAGGCATTACATTTATTTATGCAAGAATAGGAAAAAGAAGGGATGCCATGTAAAGATAGAAGTATGTACTGAGGGTACCCATGACTTTCTTCCTAAAGAAGAAATTGTTTCTTAACTTATTCTCCAACTGAGAACTGGTCAGTTGAACCTAGGCTCTCTTCTCAGGAAAGACAAATACATGCCTAATCTAGTTAGCATCTGCTGTTACATTAAATACATATAGCATATTAAAAAGCAAAGACATCACTTTACTGACAAAGGTCCATATAGTCAAAGCTATGATTTTTCCAGTAGTCATGTATGGATGTGAGATTTGGACCATAAAGAAGGCTGAGCACCAAAGAATTGATGCTTTTAATTGTGTTGCTGGAGAAGACTCTTGAGAGTCCTTTGGACAGAAAAGAGATCAAACCAGTCAATACTAAACGAAGTCATTCTTGAATATTCATTGGAAGGACTGATGCTAAAGCTCCAATCCTTTGGCCACCTGATGTGAAGAGTTGACTCATTGGAAAAGACCCTGATGCTTGGAAGATTGAAGGCAAAGGCAGAAGAGAGTGACAAAAGATGAGATGGTTGGATAGTATCACAGTCTCAATGGACATGAACTTGAGCAAACTCTGGGAGATAGTGTAGAACAGGGAAGCCTGGTGTGCTACAGTCCATGGAGTTGCAAAGAGTCAGACACAACCTAGTGACTGAACAACAACAATTATATTGAATGCATGACCTCATCTTGGGGCTCAAATATTTTAAGGAATTCTGGTATTTCTCATGGACTGGGATTTGGTTATTTGAAAAAAAAAAAAAAGGTGTATTAATAAACACCACTCATCCTTTCATCCTCAAAGAATGGTAGTAGTGGTTTAGTTGCTAAGTCATATCTGACTCTTGCAATGCCATGGACTGTAGCCTGCCAGGCTTCTCTGTCCCTAGGATTTTCCAGGCAAGAATACTGGAGTGGGTTGCCATTTCCTTTTCCTGAGGATCTTCCCAACCAGGGTTTGAACCAGGGTCTCCTGCACTGCAGGCAGATTCTTTACTGATTGAGCTACCAGGGAAGCAGAGAATCATCTCACCCATTAAGCTACAGTAACAGGAAGATGTTTCTCTAATAAAGCCATAACTATCTAATCCATCATCAGCAACCACAAAAATACTCATCATGTTGGATAACTGAAAGGATAATAAACTGGCAGTGAGAGACCTATGAAGGCACCCATCTCCCTGGACCTCAAGTTCTTCATCCACCAAATTAAAAGGATGGGATGGCCCCTGATGTGCCTTCCAGCTCTGAGACCATGATTTTTTCAAGGCACTGTCTTAGATGCTACAGATTTTAAGAAATATGGATATTTCTCTATCCTTTGAGAGTTTTGTAGGGAAAGAAGATTTAAAAGGAAAAGAAATAAATAGAATTATAGGCTGGATGTATTCTATGTCCAATGAGAGAATAGACAGGAAGTGTAGAAATCTAAAGGAAGATGAAATGTCTGGGAATGATGAAGAGAGGATCCACAAAGGAGGTGGGATTTGGGCTGGGCATTAAAACGTGGTTTTACATCAATAGGCACAAATGGGAGGAGGTTCACACACAAGCCTTCCATTGGAGAGAATCAGGTATGGAGCTCTTCCATGCTGTCACTAATGCCACAGAAGACATAATGCTTCTACTGAAAGTCCTGCTCTCTTTTCCATTTCTTCACATCCATTTCCCACATTGCTGATCCTTCTAAAAGATAAGAGCGTTTGATTTACCGTTGTAAATCCTTGATGACTTTTGCCTACAGGATATAGGCCAAACTCTCAGAAATGGCACATGAGAGCTTCAGGGATCAGACCCCTGCCAAGCCCTCTAGCCCATGTCTTGCATCTCCCTGAATTGTTCTCACACTCCAGTGACATATAAACACCAAATTCCCCAAAGGGATCACACATATGTTTGCTGAATAAATTTTCAGCGTAAATTCACTTGCTAAAGCTACCTCCACCCCTTCAAATGCCTCCTCCACCCTCTCTCTGCATGGCTAATTTCCACTTCACCTAGCTAATTTCCATTCATTCATTAAGGCTCAACTCACCCCTTCTCGCTTCCCAACCTCTTCATTTACTGTACTTGTAATTGCTTGCTCAGCGTCTGTTACTCCCACTAGACGGTGAAGATAGGGAATAAATCTACCCTATTTGCCCCCATATCTCCAGCACCTATTAAAATGCCTAGCACACAGCTGCATCTCAAGAAATATTTTGGTGAATGAATAAATGAGCTAGGAAATAGCAAAGGAAATAAAGTTAAGAAAAAACAGTACAAAAAGCACAAATGTACTCAGCCTCGGAGGTCAGGATAAACATGAGATTCTTAAATTATTACCTAACTTTAAAGAGAACACTGGCATAAGGCAACTATACATACCTCCCTTGATGGGCCAAGGCACAGAAGTCAGGCAGAATCAAATGCTGCATAATATCACACAGCATACTCACTCTTCCACCATATTAGAGTTACAGTGTTTGGGCAATGAACATGAATGCCTTTCGGTTCAGATTCCACCGTAAAGCCCAAGCATGTTGCTATGGAAAAGCAAGATTTGCTTTTGCTGCCACCATGTAAAACTTGAGTCTGTTATGATGTTTTTAGCAATAATGTAAAAATCAGGCTTAGACAAAAAACTCATAATTATGGCAGGGGCACTGACAGTGAGCTAACAATTCAGTATTTTAAATGCCAATGCATTCTTTATCCTATCATGAATCATTGTCAGTTCTCCTTTTAAAGGAGAATGAAAGCTCATTCCAGGTGATGGCTACATATAGCGAAGATGCAGATGGCCTTAAATATTTTAAGCTGGTTGGCTGAAAATGTTTTTGACTTTTGTTTGCTCCTCTCCTTGGTGGAATTGGAATATAGGCTTAAAATTCCCTTTAATGCCAAACAGCTGCTACTTTGCTTTGTTTCAATTAAAATTGAATGTAGCTGCCCCAGATGCCCTGCCTGTGTGGATCTGTATAAGATGTCACTGAACATCACCACCAAGCCCTGGAAAAATGTGTTGTGCATGTATATTAATGAGCCAGGGGGTATTTGGGGAAGACGAGGAGAAGAGAGAGGATTCTGACATTTATTATACTGCAGCACCAATGCAAAGCTATCTGCACATTAAATTCTTTCCTGTATGACTTGGAATCAAATATTTAGTTATTTTAGAAATCATCTACTCAGATCTCCTTTTATGACTAGAAAACTGAGGCCCAGAGAATCTTAGTGACTTGCCATACATCACACATCTGATCTGTATCAGGGCCTCATGCCTCTCCCCTGACAATGCGCACAGCCCTCCTTGTCATGAAAGCCCTTTTTTAACACTATAATTTTTATTCGGTTGTCACTACCGTAGCATGTAGTCAATATCCAGCGAACTCCCCCTTGTTCTTTCCCTCTCTCTTTCTCTGCATTGCTTTTTACCCTCAGCCAGAGATTCTACTTTGATCTTGGTAACTGTCCTTTATGTCCTAAAAAAAAAAAAAAAAAACAGGCAGAAGCAATCACAATCATGATTTTCACTCATATGAATAATTTTGTTAGTTTCATGCCAAGCACAAAGGGAACAATCTCCATGAACTTGAAAAGAAATTTTAACATTAATATTCACATTCATCTGAGGAAACGTGGCTATGAAATACATTAAATATACTTTCATTGCCTCTTTCTGCCTTTCCTCCATCTTGAAACCCAGTAGAAATCTTGTTACTGGCAAAGGCATAATATTTGGATGGATAAAACTTAGAGGCATTCCTATGAAAATTCCAGTCCATGGTAACAGAATATGTGTGATAATTAAAGTAGTCTAGCTGTTATAACAAATAGGCCCCAAAATATATAGCCTCTAATACAACAGACAGAAATGCATTTCTTACTCAATAGTACTGAGAAATTAAATAAATTAGTAAGATGGACTTCTAAATAGTTATTCACAGAGCAGACTGTTGGAGGCAACAGAGGCTTTGCCATCTTCAACGTGTAGCTTCCGAGATGCCCCTAGAGTCACCTGTATTCCAGCCAGCTGGAAGGAGAAAAGGAGGCTGCAGGAACATGTGAGAGGTGTCAGTGAGCCTGGCAGGAAGATGGAGCCTGAGACTCTCATTCACAATCCATGGGCTAGAACTCTGTCCCATGGCCTCAGCTACTGCAAAGCAGGCTGGGAAATGAGTTTGGCTGAGTTTCCAAGAAAAAGAGAATGTGTCACTTGCACAATATAGAATCCCCTGTGATATCTCTTAACTGTGTAAACAATGAGTGCATGCACGCTGTCTCTTCAGTCATGTCCCACTCTTTGTGACCCTATGGACCGTAGCCTGCCAGGCTCCTCTGTCCATGGGATTCTCCAGGCAAGAATACTGGAGTGGGTTGCCATGCCGTCCTTCAGGGGATCTTTCCAACCCAGGGATTGAACCTGGGTCTCCTATATCTCCTGCATTGGTAAGTGGCTTCTTTATCACTAGCGCCACCTGGGAAGCACCATATCCCAAGGTTAAATAAATAAATAACAACTCTGACTTAGTCTTATTCAAGCTCAAATTCTTACATGGTTACAAGAGTGGACAATCAGAGAGACAATTAAAGCCAACTCAAAACTTCTACAATTAAAAGTACAACTAATGCCATAAATTAATTAACGAGAAGTCCAGGCAACAAGCCAAGTATTTGTGGTACACCTTATAGCCCATGATGGCAAATTACTGTTTTGAGTGATATTTTTTCACTAAAACTGCATATCCATACCTATCCAATCAGGCTTTTAATCAGACCTTCCTAATTAGTTTCGCTTTAACACAAAACGATTCAATTAGTCATAAAAACAATCCTATTTGGTTGGATTGACCACTTCCTTAGAAGCTTCCATTTACCAAATATCTGTTCATCAGAACTGACCCATGAGACATGATGTGTGTTTGTGTTAGTCTCTCAGTCATGTCCAACTCTTTGCGACCCCATGAACTGTAGCCCGCCAAGCTCGTCTGTCCATGGGATTTTCCAGGCAAGAATACTGGAGTGGGTAGCCATTTTCTTCTCCAGGGGATCTTCCCTACCCAAGGTTCAAACTCAGGTTTCCTGCACTGCAAGCAGATTCTTTACCATCTGAGCTACCAGGGAAGCCCATGGGACAAGATACTTCCTTCCTTATTATATCTCTCATTTTCAGATGGGAAAACAGAGGCTGAAAGAGAAAATTGTTCGAGGTAAGTTACAGGGGTGGGAGCAAACCCAGGTGCACCTGGGTCCGGTTTTCCACTGCGGTGCAGCGCTCCACGGGCAGTCCCTTCAAATGTTTAGATGAGCTGCAAGTATCTTCTGCCTGAATATGGAGAGATTCTAAAAATCAGCTTAAAAGTATTTGTCCAGACTTAGAGTATAAAGCATGTATAAATCTGATGGGACACATGACCTCCTTTCGTACCCACCCATTACTTAGCAACTAAAAGAAGGACTAAGGCACAAAGGGAACTCTTTCTTGATGCCTTACTCCCAGCAGTCCACTTTTTCATCCAGTTTTAGTCCTCTCCAGCCTCTGCTTTGGGGAAATGCAGACGAGGAAGGCAGATCAAACCTACTCAGAAATAGAAGCTGAGATATTATCCTAGCAACTCCCTAAAGCAATTGTAAACATTGTTTGCCTAAGCCTTCAGTGCTGCTGCCTGGCAGTGTACAATGCAAAGTTCAAAGGTTTGCTTATTACCATAATGGGCTATAAGCCTTTGCTGTTGGCTGGGGAATAATGAAGATAGTTCTTGTGGATTGTTCCTTCAATCCGCGTGTATTTAGGTTAAAGAAGTTTATTGTGTAGCTGTTTTCTTTTTCTTTCTTTCTTTTGTAATTTCTCTGGAAAACCTCTTCTTTCTGTGGTCAGTTCTAAGATCATATTCAACAAGATCCTTCGTAAAGGGCAGAAGATTATAAATTCAGTTGTTGTCCCCATGAAACACCTTATCCTTTAACTTTCCATGGTCAATAAATAACACATTACTTGAGTATTTCTGAAGTTGCCAATACTGAGAGACTTGTTAGCCTGACAAAGGCGGATTTAATTAACACACACACAAATAAATGTGTTCACAATATTGCAAGAAAATTGGCAGGAAACAAATGAGAACATATTGAACAAAATAGAACATCTCTTTCTCCTACATAACTTTAGCTACAACCATGATATCAAACACGCAAAGCAAAATAATAATAAATTTCTATCAGCACATTTTAGGGTTAATGTTTGAACATAAATTAGCTTCTTTGGCTTTACATGCCCCTATACATTCAGACTCAAAGCCAGACTCAAAACTTACACGGCATTTAATCTTTTTAATTATTCCTGCCACACACTCATCCCAGAGACACACATTCCAAAGGTGGCAAGATCTCTGCTTTGGGAAAAATCATCTAAAGAGAAATTGAGGAACTACAGTGTTCCTGTGCTTTGGAATAGGTAGCCCACCAGGCTCCTCTGTTCAAGGACTGTTTATCTAAGATATAAGCACGTGCCAAGGTAAGCACGGATTTTTCCCTGAGGACAATCAAGTCAATCATTTGGGAAGAAAAGACATCCTTCCTATCAAAATGACTTGGGATGCTCCCTTTGTGAAGCAAGAACCCTGCTATTTCAGGACTAGATGTTTTTTACTCTTTCGGAGCCAAGCTTCCCTTACAGGAGCCACCACAGTAATTGGGACAAACTCCTTCTTTGCAATCCAGGAGGGGTGGTGTCAACTCCAGGAAGATCTTTTTTATTCCAGATCTTCCTCACCAGTACCATAGACCTGAGAGAGGGTTTATCTTTCTGCCCTGATATAAACAGCTTGCTTGATTATGCAGATGAAATACAAACAGGAAAGAGACTTGGTCTTCAAGAAATGTCCAGTCTAGCAGGACCACATTTGTTATAATGATGTATAATAAATTTCTCCAAAACACAGTAGCATGGAACAACAAATATTGATTGGATCACCATTTCCTTGGGTCGGGATCAGGATGCAGCTACCTGGCTACCTCTGCCTCAAAGTCTTTCATCAGGTTGCAGTCCGGCTGTCAGCTGGGGCTGCAGTCTCAGCTGAAAGCTCAACTGAAAGGGATCCACTTACATACACACTCACGTGGACTTGGATCCCCTGCCACATGGACTTCTCTACATGGCAGCTTGTTCTCTCCAGAGCAAGAGATCCACAAGGGACCAAGAGAGTGTTTAGCACAAAAGCCAAAATCCATTTTATCAGCTAGTATCAGAGTGACATCCCAGCACTTCTGCCATATTCTATTCACTGGAGTGCATTTTAAGCTAAATAAAGGCATGAACAAAGATAGAGAAGAGAGTGTGGGATGCTCAGTGGGACAGCCTGGTTTGACTAACACATACATCTAGGGAGATGAGTAATAGACTTGATTTGTTAATTCTATTTTTATGCGTATAAGAGTAGGTCCTTGCAACCAAAAAGCAGCATGATGTAGAAGATGGACTTTGAACCCATGAAATCTGAGTTCAACCCCAGCTCCTCCATTTAACTTCAGCACATTATACAGACTCTCTGAGTTTTCTCATCTGAGGATTTATGAGACTCTGGCCTTGCAAGGTTTATGTGGAAATTAAAGGCATAGGATCCAACTAGCACAGCCCTGGCACAGAGCTGGCATTCTGTTCTCAGGTTCTCCTTAAAGGAAAGAGTGGTTTTTATTCTCTGTCTCCCTTCTAGCATCTTCTACACCAATAAGGCCTCAAAAACATTTATTAAAATAAGTAATTAATTAATGCAAGCACGCGTTAATTGCTTAGTTGTGTTTGACTCTTTGTGACCCCATGGACTGTAGCCCAGCCCACCAGGCTCCTCTGTCTATAGGATTCTCCAGGCAAGAATACTGGAGTGGGTTGCCATCCCTTCTCTAGTGGATCTTCTGACCTAGGCATCGAACCCAGCTCTCCTGCATTGCAGGCAAGTTCTTTACTGTCTGAGCTACCAGGGAAGCCCATATTGCAAGCATAAGCTTGCCTTAATGAATAAATCCACCTCTGAGGCAAACGGTGATTACCATCACTATAGTGTTATTCTTTGGACACCCATCTCCTACTGAAATAATGACATATTTTATCTACTTGACCAAAAAAAGAGTGGGGGTTCATTAGATAAATGATGATCTTCAAATAGTAATCTGTACATATCTGTATTATTATTTGCTAAGAATAGCTAATACTGATAAATGGCAAGTAGTAATTAACTAGGTTCCTAGGGCAACTTGATTTTGTTTCTATTTCAATATCCTCACTTCAGACTTCAGGTAGATTACAAAAGTAAAAATACTTCAAGACTGCACAAAAGATAAATAAATCAGAACTAAATACAAATGGGTGTCAATGAAGGCAAGGTGAAAGAGAGTGCAGAGCCACAGGACATATGATCCTATCATTAGGATGGTGTTCCATTACATTAAAATGTGTTGCACTTCTTTATCCTTTCTTATCTCTTGTCACCTTTTCTCTCCATCCATTTTCTGACTTTTCTCCCTCTTTTTCTCACCTACCATTAATTTCTTCTTTCTCGAAGCCCCTCCCCTTCCACATGAAAATCTATTGTGTTATTCTGCTTCTCAGCCTAATTGTATGCTTACCATCATCTTCTCAGGTCAATGCAAGACAGTCAGGATACCGGATAACCTGGATTGAAAGCTTACTGCTTGGCCAGTCTGAATCAGACCTGCTATGCCTACTGCCTCTCAATAAGAGAATAGATAGGCTGGAGTCAATACGTCTGGGACACCATCCTAAAATGTCTTCCACTCTTCTGACTCCTGGAACCACTTTGGATGACAAAATGTGTGAGACCTAATCTTATCCCTAGAAAAAAGTCCACTTTGTCAAAGTAGACAGAAACCCTGTAAAAATAAGCAGATGCTAAGAGTCTGAAGCAGAGACACCACTATCCATGATTAGCAAGGTTTTAAAAAGTGTCTCCATTCTCAGGGAAGAGAGTTAGCTCGTCATCATGAGAGCTTCACACCGGCACTACCCCTTGAGGAGCATCACTGCAAGTAGGCTTGGTTATAAACAGAAGACATGTGGCAGGGATTCTATTAATAGCAGCCCACTTAAAGCCTTTTTCTCTTCTACCTGAGTATGACTGGACTACACTTCCAAGCTTCTGTTGGAAACATTATCTTTAAGTTAATGAGCTTAACTGAATGTGAGAGAAGGTAGTATGCACCATTTTTATGTCCAATCCTCAAAAGCCTCTTTCATGCACAGGCACTCTTGCCTCCTGGCTGACTATGACGTCCACCATACAGGTGACACTGAAAGCTTTACAGTGAGGATGGCGGAGACACAGAAGTCCTGGTCCCTCAAAGACTGCCTCTGGCTAGGATTATCATTGCCTTGAATATTTATTTGAATAATAAAGTCTCTATTGTAGATGACATTTATTTGACCCAATATACCTTTTAAAGGTCCATTTGCTACAGCAACTGGTGCTATCCTAACAAAGGAAGTAGTTGTCTGGTGAGGGACCTGAAAATGTTTATGGAGTTTTTATCATAGCAATTGAAAAGCTTTAGCCAATGCTTTGGGGGCCAATTACTCTCTTTGAAACATCTGACAAAAGCAAAAAAAATCCCTCTTCCTTAGAAAATTCACATGAGCCCCTAACCCCACAACTCACTCAAAGACACACACAGACACAACTGGAATGTTTTCCATGGACAGTAAGACCCTTGATTGAAAGTGACTGAAACAGCTTTATCAATCACTTGTTATCCGTATCTGTCTAGTTACTAGGCAGCAGGGTCCCAACAGTGAACTAGGCCAGCAGCGCTTGCCCTCATGGAGCTCACAGTCTACTGGATTTTGACAACGATGCACCTTTGTCTACCGTCTGTCCAAGGCGGTAGGTCTTAATTTATTTAAGAACTATAAGGAATGTAACCACCTCCCCATCAAGCCCTGTACTGTGCTGTGCTTTGTCCCTCAGTCATGTCCAACTCTTTGCAGCCCCATGGACTGTGGCCCACCAGGCTCCTCTGCCAATGGGGATTCTTCAGGCAACAATACTGGAGTGGGTTGCCATGCCCTCCTCCAGGGGATCTTCCCAACCCAGGGATCAAACACAGGTCTCCCACATTGTAGGCGAATTCTTTACCAGCTGAGCCACAAGAGAAGCCCAAGAATACTGGAATAGGTAGCCTATCCCTTCTCCAGTGGATCTTCCCAACCCAGGAACCAAACCAGGTCTCCTACATTGCAGGCAAATTCTTTACCAATTGAACTACCAGGGAAGCCCCATCAAGCCCTACTGCCCTCTAAATTACCATGAGGATCCTACTTCTCCTCCAGGTCTCCTCTTTCTACCTTCAACACTGACATACTCTTCCCACTATGACCACGGCCCTCCCTGTTCCCACTACCATTCCAGGCTTCTTTCCTGAATTACTCTCCCAGGAGGACCTTGAGGAGGAAGACACAGAGGCTAGTCTTCTACTTCCCTCTAGTGGTCATATTTGGTATCAGCCTGAAAAGCACACAGTCCTGGAAGCCCTACAACCTCCATACCTACATCACATGAACATTTCAGAGCCCTGTACTGCCCCAGAAGAAGACTGGGGGCATATGAGCAATGCTGCAGAGTAAATCAGTCCTGAATATTCATTGGAAGGACTGATGTTGAAGCTGAAACTCCAATACTTTGGCCACCTGACAAGAAGAACAGACTCATTTGAAAAGACCCTGATGCTGGGAAAGATTGAAGGCAAGAGGAGAAGGGGACAACAGAGGATGAGGTGGGTGGATGGCATCACCAACTCAATGTACATGAGTTTGAGTAAACTCCGGGAGTTGGTGATGGACAGGGAGGCTTGGCGTGCTGCAGTCCATGGGGTCACAAAGATTTGGACTGAGCGGCTGAACTGAACTGATGGACAGCCCAGGAAACACTGTGACATGTTCCTGCTCTGCACAGCTCTGCATCCTTTTCCCATACCCATTCCCACAAACTTTCCTCCCTCTTAACTCCTTCTTTGTCTTTAATTATTTCTGTTCCCTCTTGCCCCTGTCTGTGTCTTGGACCTATCCCTGAGGGTACCAGTATTATTTACAGACACAAATTCAGCTTAATTTGTAATTTAATCTTAATCTGTGTGGTTTTAGGGGTTCTGGGGAACAACACAGCCCTGTTCTGCTTTCCTCCACCCCCAAAATTTCTTCCAAACTGTCTTTGCTGTCTGGACAGTGCTTTAATATATTCGGTAAAGATATACTGATTATCTACTATGAAACAGGCACAATTCTAGGCACTGGGAATAGAGCAATGAACAAAACATAAAAATATGAGACAAATAGTTTTATTTCACAATTAGAGCTCCCTTTAAATGCAAATAGTACTGAGAAGTAATGCATAGATTTACATAAACACTGAATTATTCATGCATGCCATCAATTTCTCTGTGAAGGGGCGAGAGTAACTATTTAAGGAGCAAAGGCCCCTTTCTGGTTCTCCTATGATCAAGTCACAAAAGCTATCATGAAAACATAATTTTATAGAAAGAATACATGCTTTGATTTTTTATAGACATGGATTTAAAGCTTGGCTCCATTACTTAGAAACTGTGCTCTTTAGACAGATAATTAACCTCTCTGAATCTCTGTGCTTTTATCTACAGAAATAGAGAAGTTGATCTTCATTTACCATGGTCATAGTGTAAGATCATACTGTAATCCCCAGAACAAACTCTGGCACAGAATGGACCTCATAAGCATTAGCTTCCTTGCCATTCCCAAAATAGCTTGCTGTATAGTCAGAGACCAGGGAGCTAGAGTGACTCTAATGACAAGGACATATAATGACTGAAATTGCTTTAATGAGGGATCAAGATTTTGATTTCATGATTAGAGTTATTTCTGTAATTAGTAAAATTGCTACCCCTAGTTTGCAGCCTGACAGAACCTACTCCTTTCTGGGCAGGGCCTGCCCTGACGATTCATGATGCCAAACCCAGGAGCTAAGGCTCTCCAGAAGCCCTACAACCTGTTCAAGGAGTTGGTCTCTTCTTGAATGGGCCAGAATGAAGGCCAACCACGGGGAGTGTGTGACAGGGAAGGGCTGTCAGACCTCGGGGGATGCAGGGATGGGGAGAAGAAAAGTACCCAACAAGAGCCATTCCCCCCTTTAATGTCACTTCATGTCATTTTATTTGCTGTCTCTAGGGAATCAATTAAAACAGTGCTAATTTATGGGTCTTAATGAACAAGGTATTATGCAAACTGTTAGTAAGCATGGAAGGTTTCATGAATGGAGGACATTCAAATGCACAATTGCCTGACATGACATTCCCTTGCAGCCATCCCTTCCAGATTCCAAAATGGCATAGGAATAAACAGAATGTGTGTGTGTGTGGGGTGGGGGGGGGGATGCATATCACATACAGTCTACATCTCCTATGCCCCTGCTTCTCTCCTAAAAACAGCAAGACGAGAATATTTACCCCCAAATATGAGATTATTTTTGTAATCCACGTGGTGATATGCTTTATATAATCACATCATGGACTAACTGATAAACCTACTCCTTAATAGTTAATTCACATAATAAACATTTTGAAGTCCCTAAGTCCATCCTAAAGGAGATCAGCCCTGGGTGTTCTTTGGAAGGACTGATGCTGAAGCTGAAACTCCAGTACTTTGGCCACCTCATGCGAAGAGTTGACTCATTGGAAAAGACTCTGATGCTGGGAGGGATTGGGGGCAGGAGGAGAAGGGGACGACAGAGGATGAGATGGCTGGATGGCATCGCTGACTCGATAGACATGAGTTTGAGTGAACTCCAGGAGTTGGTGATGGACAGGGAGGCCTGGCATGCTGCGATTCATGGGGTCGCAAAGAGTCGGACACGACTGAGTGACTGAACTGGACTGGATGCTATACAGACACCATCCCAGGCTCCAGAAATGTGAAAGTGAGTAAAACAGTTACCTGCTTTAGAATCCACAGGCTAGCCGAGGAGACAGACACCTAGATGAACAACTACAGGGTCGTCTTGGCCCACAGAGGACATACTGACTGCGGGGAGTTGGGAGGATAATGAGTCGGGATGAGCTTCCTGGATCTCTGGGAGAGCCTCTTCTGTGCTATCAGCTCGCGGTTTCCAGTTTCCTTAGAGCCCCGCTGGCATACAGTAGACACAGTCAGTCTCTGTTTACTTAATTAACCCAAAGGTAAGGACTTGGCTCTTAGAAGCCCTTGAATGGCCCCCAGGGACAGCTGAGGATGGGACTTTTGTTTCTGATGATGAATCAATGTGTGCTGTGACCCACAATACACACTGAGTATCCTAGAAAGTCATATCAGGCCAACCTTGCTGAAGAGGCAGCTGATGATGCTGGTGCTTATCGCCATCTATAGGGCTTCCCAGGTGGTGCTAGTAGCAAAGAACCCGCCTGCCAATGCAGGAGATGAACCTGCAGCCTTTACAGGGTGAAGTAAGAAAGAGAAAGACCAATATTGTATATTAACACATATATATGGAATTTAGAAAGACAGTACCGAGAATCCTACATGCAGGGCAGCAAAGGAGACACAGATGTAAAGAACAGACTTTTGGACTCTGCAGGAGAAGGCGAGGGTGGGATGATTCGAGAGAATAGCCTTGAAACATGTATATTACCGTATGTAAAAAAGATGGCCAGTGCAAGTTTGATGCATGAAGTAGGGCACCCAAAGACAGTGCTCTGGGACAAGCCAGAGGGATAGGGTGGGGAGGAGGGTGGGAGGGGGTTCAGGATGGGGGACACATGTATACCTGTGGCTGATTCATGCTGATGTATGGCAAAAGCCATCACAATATTGTCATTATCCTCCAATTAAAATAAATAAACATTTTACAAAATGAAGGAATTAGACCCAGGTTCAATTCCTAGGTTGGGAAGGTCCCCTGGTGACGGGAATGGCTACCCACTCCAGTATTCTTGCCTGGAGAATTCTATGGACAGAGGAGCCTAGGGGGCTATAGTACATGGCTCACAAAGAATCAGACACCACTGAAGCAACTTAGCACACACGCACGGACTCTATAGCAGCCAATCCATTTTGCCTCCCAAGACATATCACCTTGGAGAAACTGAGACAGCACAACATTTTAATACTTTCTTAAAGGTAAACTTTCCTCTCTGCTCAGAGAAAGTGAGCTCGCTGGAAATAGCATAGCAGGGTGTTGAGAGGCAGAGAGGAGAGCCACCCTGCCTGGATGAACGCTCAGCCTGGCACTGCCAAGCACCAGGTCTGTGCCTTGGAGCGAGGTATTTCACCTCTCTTGTGTCACCATTTCCTGATCTGAAAAACAGGTTTGTAATAGTACCTCCATCAAAGGAGTGTTGGGAGATGAGTGAATGAAGTAGTATGGCACGGAGGATGTGTCACATGAGTGTTTGTTTGATAATGGTATTGTCCCGGTGTGGTGCTGGATGGGAAAAACACCAGCTGTGAATACCACTCTTGCTGATGAAGAAAATTCTCTGTGCCTCTGGCCATTGTGGGTGAGGCCTGATGGAGAAGCAACGACTGTAGTTAAAAGCAGAGACTGCCGTGGAGCAGAACCACTTGTCAGTTTGTGTCTTGAGAGAAAGCCGTGCCGTTTTAGGCCATGAGACTGCTCTTCCTAAGTAGTCACATGCCTCCAAAGCCTTCCTGGTCCCGGCCACTGCTGGTCATTTTGGAGCCCTTTCACCAGCACCTCTCGGCGGCTGTACCTGTGCCAAGAACAGCTCAGGGGACTGAGAAAGGGATCTAAGTACCAGAGCATACAACCAGGGCAGAAACGAGGGCAGGGGACAGGGGTGGAGAAGTGGGGGGTGAAGTCAGGGCAGAGCTGAGTGAGATGGAAGAAGGAAAGGCAAATCCGCCCAGGAGTGCACCGATCTTGTTTCAATATCCCTCTGACCCAGGGATAAGAAATAACAGTGGAGAGCTTGTTAATAGCAACAGGACACGAAGCCAGTCCTTTCTTCCCTCTACTTTCTGCAAGACCCAGGCGACACAGAAAGCTGATTTGTGTTCTCTGTGCTCTCTGGTATTTGGCCTACAGGTCTCAGCATTTTCTTTTCAACCTTTTAAAGCATAATAACTGTCCGTGCTCTCCTGCAGCATGTGTTGGAGACAAAGAACACAGGAATATGTCATTTCCTATAAAGGCCAGAAAGGGTGTTGTGACCAGCGAAGTGCTAAAATGACATTTGCACTTAGGTGACAAACAAGCCCATTCCATTCCAGGTAAAGGCCAGGACTTGTTCCAGTAAAGCATGGGAAAGTAAAGGCTGCCCTCTGCAGGCCACTGTGGGCATGACAACCTGTGCTTCAGAAGGCTGCGAGGCACAGTCAGGTTGGAGAAGGGTAAGAGCTGAAAAATCACACCGGCTTTCAGGTAGACACCACCTGAGAGCTTGTCCTTGACCAATATTCTCCCAGGCACCAGCACACTAGGAAATAGGTGGCCAAAGAAGAGGACATCCTTGTGTACCCTGGTCAACTCAGCTGCCTTCTCACATAAATAGGCTTTTTAAAAATAAGATTTGAAACAACTCGAGCTTGATTTGTTTGGCAAGCTTTTTAACACCTAAATGATTTTTTAAATAGATGCAGTAGGCCGATACACAAACTGTGGCTGCTTCCAATGCATTACAGGACTAGGGAGACAAGCAGCTCATCTTTATACTGCTAGAGAAGAAAAATATGAAAGAGATAGTCAAGAAGCATGAACACTCCTGACTCCATCACAGAATCACTGCCTGGAATTCCCCATTCTGGGACTCAGTTTCTTCATCCATAAAATGAGGTGCCTGGGCGAAAGGATGCCTGAGATTCTTCCAGCTGAGACATGTTATGATCCATGACCTTTATTTTGTACTCTCAGCCAGCACTGTAAGTGCTCCAAAAGAAATAAATGGAGCAAAGGAAAAAATAAAATATAATAAGAACGACACGCCAGCCCATCCATTTTCTACAGTCCATGGGCTCACCACACCTGAGGGCCCTGGGAGTTAGGGCAAAAGAGTTTGCAGTCCTGCCTCTCACATCTCCACACCACTGGTTTCAGTTGCTGGCATTATTATCTTTAATCCTTTACCAATATACTTAAGTAATGATACCATTTTGTATTTTCTTAATCAATAGATATCAGAAATGTGGCAGCAGGTAAAGGTTGAAGGGAAGTTTTGGTTTTTAAAAAGTCCTCAACTAAAAAAGTCTGGAATCTCTGTTCTATAGTTCAAGGACTAAACCCAAAATTCCCTACCCATAAAGGTCTCAGATGAAAGCATTACACACACATACCAACTCTTTCTGGAATTCAGTACAAAAGGCAATTAGCAAATAAATGTAGAGCAAAGGACCCCTACAATGGACTACAGTGGCAAGGCAGCTGAATCTTTGGGAGATTTCTAATTGCTGAGGAGGAAAAATCCATAACCATGATAAGCCACTATCCGCGGATAAGCTCCTGAGACAATGAAGTGAGATTTAGAAGCTGTTGTTGTAGAGTCTGCATCTTTGCCTGAACACCACACCACGGCCTTCCCTCCCTCACACACTCCTTTAATGTGGATGAAGTATATACTTTTAAAAAAAGGAACGCTCTCCGACTTTAATCAGCCCATGGTACAGTTCAGTCAACTCCAAAGCTCGTTTCTTGGCTTCTGCTCTGAGAGTGGTGGGGGGAAAGAATCATGGCTTCAGACTAATTCTTGTTTCATGAAAATGTTGGGGCAGCAGGCCTCATTCTGGGCAACTAAAATACCAGGTCAAAAAATCATTAGACGTGAGTTTTGCCAGTTGTGTAAAACTGACTGCAAGCAGGAAAGACCTGCCAAGCAGCTCCTGGGGCCCAGCTCTGCAGCAGTCCCTTGGCTTCCCTGCCCACCTGTGCCATGGAGGGTGGGCAGGCACAACCCGCTACTCTGCTCTGGGAGGTGCAAGCAAAAAGAACCCAGAACTGTAGCCTGAAACCCCTCTGAAACCTCTGAAACTGTTGGTCATACGTCTTTGCCAATTCTTTCCTTCACCTTTCCCATGGAGACATGAAGCTATCTTGTCAGTGAGACAGGAACCCCTGCATGCATGCTAAATTGCTTCAGTCATGTCCGACCCTTATGGACTGTAGTCCGCCACGCTCCTCTGTCCATGGGATTCTCCAGGCAAGAACACTGGAGAGGGTAGCCGTTCCCTTCTCCAGGAGATCTTCCCAACCCAGGGATCAAACCCAAATCTCATATCTCTTGAATTGGCTGGCAGGTTCCTTACGACTAGCGCCACCTGGGAAACCCACAATAACTCCTAAAAGTGTACTAATCTGAAATGTAGGAGTCAGTGTCCCTGTTCTAATCCCATCAGTTCTGGATCTACTCAAATAACTGGGGTGCGTTTGAAGAGTCCTATCTTCTCCCAAAGTCCAGTGTGCTCAGTCCCCAGTACTGAAAGTCATGCCAATATCTCCTTGGCTATACTAAAAAAATTCACAATAGAAGAAAAAGCTCCTGTACATGGATTAACAGAAAGCAATTAGAGCCCAAACCAATGCTCTTTCTGTCAGAATCAGTCAGAAGGGGAAGGGTTGAGAAAGAGAGAGAGGCAGAAAAAGAGAGAGAAGCCGGTGAGTATAAGGAAGAGGTGATGACTCGTACTGTCCACAAAAGTTCCTGTTGGAGGCACAGAGGTATTGTCCATCAAGGACCAGCACTACTGAGATGTGAGAGTTATTTATATATTCTAGATATGTCTTCTATTGGATACATACTTTGCAAATATTTTTTCCCTGTCTGTAGTTTGCCTTTTTATTTTTTGAGCAGAGTTCCTATTTTCTTAATAGTGTCTTTTAAAGAACTTAGAAGCTTTTGTTTGTGGAGTCTGACTTAGGAATTTTTTTTTCTTTTCCAGTCCATGCTTTTTGTGACCTATCTAAGAACATTTCATTTAATTCACAATCACAAACATATTCTCCCATAGTTTCTTCTTTCATAGTTCTTGTATAGCTTTGGCTTCACATTGAACCATCTTAATTTCTGTGTGTGGTGTTAGGTATGAGTCTAAGTTCATTGCTTTGCATGTTGATATCCAATTGTCTCAGCACCACTTGTTGAAAAACCTATTCTTTCTGCATTGAATTACCTTGGCACCTTTGTAGAAAATCAATTGACCATATAATTATGGGCTATTTCTGGATGGGCTCTTTCATTCCACTGATTTATATGCCTATTCCTTCACCAATGCGAGTCACTTCTCCAAAGAAAAAGTATGGATGGAAAATAAGCACATGAAAATATTCTCAACATCATTGCTAACTAAGGAAACCCAAATCTACGATGTGCTACTACTACACGCCTATAAGAATGACTAAAACAAAAAGCATTGATGATAACAGTGCTGGTGAGAACGTGGAGCAGCTGCAACTCTCAAACATAGCAATGCAAAACAGGACTGCCACTTTCAAAAAGAGTTTGGAAGTTTCTTTTAAAGTTTAACATACACTTTTCCATATGACCCAGCACTCCCACTTCATCAAGAGAAAGGGATGCACACATCCAGACAAAAAAAAATCCTGTAGGTGAATTTTTAGAGCAACTTTCTTCATAACCCCCAGATACTGGAAACAACAAAAATATTCGTTAAATAGTAACTGAATAAACAAATTCAAGAACATCCATACAATGTGGAGAACTACTCAGCAATAAAAAGGAACAAAATGATACATTCAATAACATGGAAGAGTCTGGAAAGCAGACTGTGCTCAATGGAAGCTGTTACTCTCCAAAAACATTAAGGAAAAGGAAAAACTGTGGTAATAGGTATGAGTAGTTGCCAGAGGCTGGCGTGAGGGGAGGAGACTGGCTGTAAAAGGGGCACAGGAAATCTGGGGGCAGTGCAAATACTCTCCATCTTTACTGTGGTAATTACAGAACTGTATGCATTACTCAGAGCTCATAGAACAGCACCCCGAAAAGTGGAGATCTTATGCCACGTAAATCATACCTCAACAAACACCACTTAAAAAAAAAAAAAAAGCACCTCACTAGCTGGCAGACATCACAAGATTGGCAATTTGGTAGTAGGAGAAGAGGAAAAGCTCTTCAGCCTCAGGTGCCAGCCGTTGGATTAATGTTGTTTTATGTTAATTAAATTTATGAATATAACTCTATGATAAGAGTACCTATCTTCTAGTTTCAATATTCCCAAGAGTGATGAGAGCAAGGGCAATATGCCAACCTAGCGGTATTCTATGAAACTAATTACCTCAGAAATTTGAGTAAGAATGAACCAACACAGGTGTTACACTCCAATACCAAATTGAAAATACCAGCCTACAGAGAGATTTTACAATATACCCACAAGAGTTTGTTGCTTTGCTTGAGCCTCAGAGGTAAATTAAGGTTTGGGGTTATTCGAGGTTTTGCCACGTCTGTTCATTATCCACTATGGAAACTGGAGCTCCTGTTATTGGCTGCATTTCCTTTTTCACTGCACCTTCCCTTGTTTCTTTTGATCCTCTGGCCAACAACTGCTGCAGCCTGGTAGCCTCTGAGTGGAGACTTGGGTGTCGCCTCAGCAGAACTGACAATGTCCAAGAGAGTCAGTCAGTCTAATCCAGTGGAGCCCATCAAAACAGTCACTCGAGCAGTGCAGACCTCAAGAGCCTAGTTTGACATGGCAGGTGCCAGAGACTCACAAGCTCTGAGTCTTTTAATTCTGCCCCAGTCACAGAGACAACAACATCTACCAGATCTAGACAATGTCAGAGCAGGTAAGCTGTGCTGGCTTTTTTTAAATTTTTTAGTAGAGCTTTCTTTTTTTTTAGTCATATATTTTATTTACTGATTTTGGGGGGCACAGTGTGTGGAATCTTAGCTTCCTGATCAGGAATCGAAACTGTGCCCGCAGCAGGGGAGAACAGAGTCTTAACTACTGGACCAACAGGGAAGTCTGGAGCTGGCCTTATTTTCAAATTTCCTTCACTCCCAGGCTCCAGCCTTATTTTCTAACATTATCTCCTACTGCCCCCATTCCATCTCACTCCCCCGCCCCATGTCCATTCTTCTTCTTCCACTAGACACCACCAGTAGCCTCTCTTTAGACACAGCAGACACCTACAATGGCCATAGACCCACTAGGCACTTCCTCATTTTTGCTCTTTTATCCACATTTCTTCAGCACAAATGTTTTCCCATGAAAAATCACCATTTATGGAAGTCTTTCTTCAAGACCCAGCACAAAGGCTGTCTCCTCTATGAAGCCCTCCTGGCTCCCCCAACCAAAACTATCCTCTGTGTCTATTTTCTCGTAGAATCCCTCCTCCCTTGACATCCCTTCTCATCCTCAATACCTGTCACATGCCCTCCACAGAATAAGGGCACAGTCAATCTTTGCTGAATTGGATGGGGCTTACTGCTATCACAGCCTTTGCTTAAACATGGCCTCAAATATTTCCAGATAGAATAACACCTTAACTCAAGCTCTTTATAAGACAGTCAAAGTATCTGAGAGCAAATTTTCACTCTCATATTGAGATAGTGAACATAGTCCCCCAAAATAAAGGGCAAAAGAAATTCACTCAATCTGAATATTGTCTTATTGAGCAATAAAATACTTGCCTTGCCAAATTCAACTACTTTAAAAAAAAAAAAAAGCTATATTCAGTAGCCATGTGGACCTGTGTGTGTAGGCACAGCCTGTTGCCATTCAGCATTTCGAATGTTTTCCCATCTTAAATCCATCACGTCAATTTTGAGATTATTTCCTACAAAGGATTACTGTGCTTCCTATGAAATCAACACAATATGAAAATATTAAGAGACTTTTTATCAGAGAAAATGTAGTGCCTTTATTTTGTCTATAATCTTGTCTTCCTCCAAACTTCCACCTGCTGGTTAGAGAAAAATAAATTAACTATATGTCCAACCTGGTTTAAATTTAGTTTGATCCAATAATTTAAACAGCAGCTCTAGGGAATACCCAGTTTCTCCTGAATAAAATTGTTCCATCTTTCAAACAGCCTTCCCCTCCTGCTACTTCTCTCCCTATGGTGGTGACAAGTGGGGTGGGAGAGTAAGGCAGCTTAAATGTCCTGTACCTGCCACTTCAGCCCTTTTGTAGATTCAGCATGATCATTAATAGGAAACAAGAGACCCTCAAGAATGCCAACTAGATCCTCCTTGCCCTTAATTATAGCCATCCCATGTTGGTGCTGGCCCCTCCCAGGGTCTGAAAACAAAACCCCAGTATTCTTACAAAGTATCTTATATGACTTCCCATTTCCAGGCCACAGAGGGAGAGAGAGAGGAAACACCTGACTAAGCACCTCACTTTTTTGTCTCCTCTGTTCTACCTCTTCCCACTCTGTCTAGGAACAGAAAGCCTAAGTGAATGGCTATACCAGCGCCCATCTTTAACTTCTCACCCAGACTACTATGCCTTTATCAACTTTGATTCCTCGTCTACTGATATACAAGCCATGTCACAAACCCATGAACATCTGGAGCTTCATGACCCCAGTAAGCCTGTGGCCCACAATTCAGAGCTCTGATTAGCTCTTTCTTGGGAGGGGGGAAGCTTCTGCCAGCCTTGTTTTATTTTGCCGTTGGTTCAGGCTGATGATAGGCAAACACCTCAGCCATGTCTACTGAATATGAATGAATCGTGTGGCGACAGAATTGCAATGCCTAGTGCCAAGCTGTCAGTTTTCCTAAGACAAGCAGCAGGGTTATATGGACACTTTGTAAAAATGCATTTGAATCAAAATGCACGTCTGACCTTTCCACATTTGTCTATCACAAGTTCTATCAGAATTCTCCCCGTGTGGGGCTTTCTCACCACCACCTGGCTTCATCTGAGCATGATCCTCCTTGACCTTCACCTTTACCCTCTGCACTACAGTACTACAGCCCTTACAGTACTAGCTTTTTAAGACATTCCTCTCTTACAGTTCTGTTTTCTCCAAAAATGACAGTTCTCTTATACTACTTTGAGACTGGCTCTGACATTGACACACGTTCCAAACTCAGAAGTTCATGTCAGCCTTCCCTTCTCAAGTCCCCTGTGTCTCTTCCCAAATCAGCTGGAAGACCTGCTCCATGACCGTTTACTCTCCTAGAACCAGGAAGGCCCATTTTGATTGCACCTTGCAACTCCCTGTGACATTAATTCTTGCCTTCCAGAGAGGGAACTCTGAGCTGGCTTCCACTTCCTTAGGTCTCAGTGCAAGTCCTTCCATCTACTGCAACCTCGATTCAAATACAGTTCTTGAAATGGGAATTCATCCCTTTTCTTCCAACTTTTAAAATTTGTACCTCAGTCTTTCATCTCTGACACACTTATGGGACCACTCCCCAGCCAGCCAGGCAGGAATCTTCTGCTTGAGCACAAACCAGCCACATGATCTTGAAGGGGTTTTATGACCTTGAACAGGTCTTTTCACCTTCAGGAGCCCCAGTAGATTCATCTATAAACTAGGAAGAGTTGGAATGAGTGATTGTCAGGGCTCATTTCTACTCTGTGGTGCCATTAGTTTTTATCTATCTTCTTTAAGCATGATTCTTTGCATCCAGTTGCATCAAATAACCATGAAAACTTTCCTCTTTGCATACCTGCTGCATCGTTAAATTAGGATGAATAAAAAGCAAAGCTTCATACAATATAACTTTCTTTCCTTTCCAAATATTAATTGACTCTTTAATAAGTATGTTTTACCCTGCTTTCCACTCCAATATTTTAAAGTATAACATTTTTCATCACATTAGCCCGAGAATGCCAGCATTATTAAAAATGAAACAAAGCTAACAGAGATAAATGAATATAAGAAACTATTTTTATTCAATGTTAAATTATATTAGGACAGTGTATACACATCTGTATACTAGCCAAGAACACATATATGTTTCTTGAATCTCTTTTTTTTTTTCTTCCAGGCCAGTTTACCAAATTCAACACTGACCATTCTAACTCTCAGAACTACTTCCAAATTCCTAATTTGCTCACTAGTTGCACTGTGAAACTTCCTTCCATTTTTGTGAGAGTTTTATTGTTATTTGTTGTTGTCATTTTTCTCTCTTTCTTTGTTGTCGTTCAGTATCCAACTCTTTGCAACCCCATGAACTGCAGCACACCAGGCTTCCCTGTCTCTCACCATCTCCTGGAGCTTGCTCAAACTTGTGTCCATTGAGTTGGTGATACCATCCAGCCATCTTGTCCTCTGTCATCCCTTTCTGTCTTTCCCAGGATCAGGATCTTTTCCAATGAGTCAGTTCTTCGTATCAGGCGGCCAAAGTATTGGAGCTTCAGCATCAGTCATTCCAATGAACACTAGGACTGATCTCCTTTAGGATGGACTGGTTGGATCTCCTTGCTGTCCAAGGGACTCTCAGGAGTCTTCTCCAACACCACAGTGCAAAAGCATCAATTCTTTGGTGCTCAGCCATCTTTATGGTCCAACTCTCACATCCATAAATGACTACTGGACAAGCTATAGCTTTAACTAGATGGACCTTTGTCGGCAAAATAATGTCTCTGCTTTTTAATATGCTGTCTAGGTTTGTCATAGCTTTTCTTCCTAGGAGAAAGAGTCTTTTAATTTCATGGCTGCAGTCACCATCTGCAACGATTCTGGAGCCCAAGAAAATAAAGTCTTCGGCTGTGTCCATTCTTTCCCCATCTATTTGCCATGAACTAATGGGACCAGATGCCATGATCTTCATTTTCTGAATGTTGAGTTTTAAACCAGCTTTTTCACTGGCTTAAAACTCAACATTCAAAAAAACATTCTCTCTTTCTTTATGACATGCATCCTCTATGGTTATCTTATTCTAGTTGACTTCAGATCCCTTTGTGTTTGTGAATTTTTGAAAAAATAAGAAAATTTTCTTTGCTTCTCATTATCTTAAAAGAACTATCTTTTTAACTACCTTAAAGAAAGTATTTCAACACAATTAAATATTTTGTTAAAGATAGTCAAAGTACAGAATAAATCTAATTTTCCTACACAGGCATTGTACATTGAAACCTTGCTTATATGCATTTTTAGGGATGGTAGAAAAGATGGATATGGACATGTTTTACAAACATCACATAAGGAGTTGGTCCACACTCCAGTTGTATCAAATAACTGGTTAATTCAATGAAGTTGCCAAAAAACAGCAATCAATTCAGTGAAAAGAAAATCAATCACAGAGGTTGTTTGGTTGTTTTGTAGACAAAACAGTCAGTGGAGTGATTGAATTTTTCACTTTTCAATGAGTTGTTTTGGCCTTGTGTGGATGCAGCCATTAACTCATTAATCACCCAGAACCCCTGAGTGGCTGAGAGAGGAAATCATTACTTTCCAAGCATAGATCGCATATTAACAATATGCAAAAGGCCTGGCAGGGTGAATGTGCTCAGTGACCCCATTTGAGAAAAATGACTTTCACGAATATTTTATAGCATATGGAGGTAAACTGTACCTGATTTATCATTTCACTTTCCAATTGCAAAACTCTGTGTCCTTTAGCATAAGTTTACTGAGAATTTAATGCATTTGAAATATATTCATTTAATCCTTAAGTTAAAGTGAATTTTAATTCATAGAGCACTGAAAAATAATCCTTAAAACATATTGGGTTTCCTTACATTGGTTTTATGCAATATCAAAATGGAGGAATTCTGCACACATCACAGCTAGCTCTCATCTATGCAATATACATATATATGCCATTCTGATAAATATGTATATTTTCCCATATGGTGTTGAATGTTAGCTTCTAATTTACCTCTTAATTTTTAATTAATTTTAAATTACATTCTGAATGAAGCCGACAGGAGTCTAATTTGCATGCTTATTTGCATATCTGTAAACACACTGCTTGCATTGTTTATCTAGTCCCTGTCCCTGTGACATACAGCAGTTTTTCTCACCCCATGCAGTGAACTGGAGCCACCAAAACATCAAGGTGCCCTCTAAGACTTACACCAAAGATTCTGATTCAGAATGGAGGATATTGGCTCTCTTTTTTCCACAGTGGCAACAGAGGATTCTCAGAGGCCAAGGTCAGTGATCATGGGTAAGCCCTCTGCTTTCTCAGAGGGCTAGCAGTATGGGAAAAACATCTTGAGAAAATAAAACCATATACTTTTTGTACACTTTGGATTTTTAAAACATATACTGCCCAGATCTCCTGACTTATTAACACCAAGTCAGAAGGAAAAAAAGTCACATCCTATCTATTTCACTGGATGAATGGGTCCCTAACCCACCCTGACCAGAAGACGGCAGCATCGAGCACAAGCTGTTTGCTCTTTGACAAGCAATGGATCCTGATTTTCTTTGTCTGGAAAGGCTCTCCTCTGGCAGCATTTAGGGCAGCCATGGTCTGTTGTGTTCACAAAATACCCCATATGCAAGCCCAGTCCAATCAATATACAAGCCACCCTAAAGAGCCTTCAGAGCCTGACAAACAGTTTGGGATTCCAAGAGGTTCGTTGCCCTCCTACATACAAACTGTAACCACCAGACAGGACTGCAGAGGTACTTCTACCTCTTGGAAATACTGTGATTTCCCTCTTCATTAGCGGCTTCAGTAAGCTAATGATCACAGTTAGCAATCTTGTCCTGTGATTAGAAAAGCAAGCACCCTACTGCATGCTGAGTTTGGTGATCACATTTAGGATCAAACCTACCCAGTTCCTACTTCTGGCCTTTTTACAGTCCAGCTATGTGACCTTGGGTAAGGTCCTGAACTTCTCTAACGCTGTATTATCTCCACATGACAGATAAATGTATTAGAAATGATCATCTGTTAGGGTTGCTGTAAAGACTAAAGAAGATAGAAATCTCCTGGAACATTTTTCCTTATTTTCCTTTCCTCCCCAGCAGATTTAGACACCAAGTCCCATCCCTGACAGATGTTAAATGTGGTTCCTCATGGCTCATAAAAGGAACAGACTAGACATGTGGGAATTGTATGCAGTTCTCTTGATCTTTACTCCACTAAGACCACCTGCTTTCTTGTTTCTATAAACTTCCACGGCTGCTCTATCAAGAGATAGACTTTTCCTTTCAGCTACATGTTTATCAAAATCAAGCCAGCCCTCAGTGGACCAAATGTAATATTAAAAGTGTCAAGATGATGGTCTTTACAGCTGGACTGTCATCATACAATCAATCAATCAGCCATAAAATCAGCAACACTTCTCCTGCAAAAGAGCAGAAAGAATATTCTTCCTTCTGAAATAGCCAGGAGTCATTCAAATCAAACATTGACTGGGGCTCAAGCTGTTGTACTTGGTCTTTCTGTGTAGTGAACAGGGACTGCAGATGGGGGCCTGCTCAGTGCCCCTTTAAGGAGGAATAACTCCACATTCACCGACTCTACCTCGTGACCAAGGATTGGAACAAGCCAGTAAGAATGATTGCAATTAAATGTAGAAATGTAAATATTTAAAATAAATAACTGCAATGACAAAAGAAAGGAGGTACATGAGATCAGATAGAAAACTAGCTCACCAGAATACACACCATAAAGTTCACACACAGTTATCAAAACTGGAATCCCAGTCTAGTCCTAAGCTTCTAAATATGCAAAAGAAAAAAGATAACTTTATCTACTAAAGAGATACACTTTGCATAAAATAAAGCAATACTTATTTCCCTGGAAAGTAATGTGTCCAGATACTAAAGTCTTAGAGACATGTCTCCCATTGGTCTGCATGAAAGACAAACTATGATATCTCTATGCCTTTTAAATAGACAAAAGACTCAAAATTAATCTCAGTCCTCTTTGCTCCTTTGGCATTTTTTGCCCTCTGCAATGGCACTTTGGTAGATTGCCTCGTTTCAGGGAAGGTATCACATCCAGGGTCGCAGCGTGCAGCTGTCCAGGCTGTGCACTGCATTCACCTAGACTGCGGTAAATGGCACCCTCTGCAGCTGTACAATGCAGCTTGCAGCACCCAGCACAGTGCCGTGACTATAGAAAGCACTCAGTCAATGTTTTATTTGTTATCTGAACATACTCAGTACAAAGAAGCAATGTTTTAGTTAAGCACATGATCACTGCTCAGATGTGAGTTCTAACTCCCACTTGAGTTACCTCACCTCTTGGCAGTTCTGCTGCTTTTCTATAAAATGAAGATAGTAAACATATATACCTAATAAGATTAAATATGTTTGCACATATGAAGAACTTAGAATAGTCCCTGGTACAAACATTCAGCACTAATAGTTTATTTCAGTGCTCTTAATAGGATATTCAAATAGTTACACTCTGCAATGACACAGTGCCTTTGGTAGTCTAAGACAATACAGTAAGGGCAAGAGAGAAGATTAACCATGCTGATCACCTGCTATGCTCCAGGCATAGAGCAGGTATTTCACACATGTGGTCTCATTCAGTCCTCACAATTGTCCTGTAAGACAGGAGTATTCTTCTTGTCTTAGAACAAGCTAACCCAGGCTGTGAGTGAATTGTGTCACATCCTCAGTGATCATCAGGCCACCATAAGTTAATCAGAATACAGCTCCCAAGAAATTCCTCCATGTATCCCTCTCCATCTCCAAGGGTGTCAGACATAGTTCATGCACAAAACTTATTGGTCCAATACCTCTTGATGACTGTCAGATACCACTGACCCTTCTGCCTGGCATGGGTCAGTAAGGAATGGCTCCCACTGGTAGGTGCCCTTGGCATCTCCCCTGGGCACCAATTGCCCACCTGCTGGCACTGCTGCTTCCCCTGCACTCCTGCACTGTTGCAGCTCCAGCAGGGGGTTGTAGGAGGAATATCCCTCTCTGTTTGGGGTCATTACTGTCCTTCAGAAAAACAGCCAAACAGGAATGCTTGTGCCTTGACATCTCCCATATCTTAAGAAAACCCCCTTTTAGATTCTTTACATTCAGCCTTCTTTGTTCCCACAACCCAGATAAACAGGAGCTAGGTCAGGGATGGATGTAGGCTGTGGGCTGTCCAAAAAACTGCCCTTCCCTCTGGATGCTGCTGTTTACCACTGGTCTAGCCTTCAAAGTACTCTACAATTTAAAAGATCTTTGAGGGCACCATGGTTGCTTTATTGATTTAAAAGAATATCATCTCCCTAAAATATGTCTTTAGGAAGGATAGAAAATATCCAAGTACATGCTACATTTTCCTTTCTGACACTTTATCCCAAGTTGTAAAAAAATAAGACCATCTTCAGGGTCAGGGAAATGTAAAGACTGCATGATAAAGACAAAGCCTGGAATAATAGAATAAGTATCAACTCTGAAACCAAATATAGGTGGGTTTTATTTCAGCTCTGTGTGCCTTTGGGTGCATTACTTCGCCTCACCTTTATCACCTACAAAACTGAAATAATAATATCAACCTTGCAAAATCCAAGATATAGAACTATTGTGCCCAAAATGCCTGAAATACAGTAAGTGCTCAATAAACGGTCATTTTTCCCCCATTATCACCCCTTTGTAATTTTCTTTGGTTGTGGAATTTGAGAACTCTAGATCATGAAAGTGGCAGACAGATAAAGAACAATGTTTACTATATAATTATTTATGGAGTGTCTCCTCTGTGTAACCCTGTGTTGGCTCATGGGGATAAAATGGAGAAGAAAAACAGTAAGATTCCTGGTTCATAGAACCTCCATTCTAGTTGGGAAGATAAAAATAAACATGTAAACAAATGAGTAAGTGGATATTATTACAAATTGTTATTAGTGCTCTGAAGACAACAAATAAAAATGTGAGTAATCGAGAATGGGAAGTCTATGAAGAGTTTTAAACACAGGCGTGAAATTGCCTAATTGATATTTCTAACAGATCATTATGACAGTTTGGGGTGATTGAATTGGAAGGCTGCACGTGTGAAAATGGGCAAATTAAAGTTACTCTGCTCTGCTACAAGAGGGCAACACATGATAGCTTTGACTTCAAAATGGTCTTCAAAATGATGAAATAACAATTTATTTGTGTAATGGCTGTGTTGTTCAGATTCTTTAGGGGTAAAAATAAAAGTTTATTATGGGAACTGGAAAGGAAATAACTGAGCACACACACCCACAAGTTAATGAAACAGTTTCCACCTCCAGCCTGAATCATAGGGTAATACATCAGAAGACTCCAAAGTCGCAGATGAAGGAAGATTGTGCCAAATTTGTAACAGAGATTTAGAAAGCTGCCAGCAGGCTCAGGGCACAGATTTCAGATGGCACAGGAGGGGAAGAGAGAGAGTAATGCCAGCTAGGTCTTTCTGTAAGGAAGGAGCCAAGACCAGCTCTTACCAGAAAGCTGAGCCCGGCCATCCGATTTCCATTAGCACCATATAGTCTCTCCATCTCAGGAGCAATTTGATACCATCTGAGAAGTTCCCTAACTGTCTGTGAGTTGGGCCTTTGTAGGAGAGATGTGGAAGGGATCAAAACTATGTTATACCTGTGACTATGCATACACATTGGAGAAGGCAATGGCACCCCACTCCAGTACTCTTGTCTGGAAAATCCCATGGATAGAGGAGCCTGGTGGGCTGCAGTCCATGGGGTTGCTAAGATTCAGACATGACTAAGCAACTTCACTTTCACTTTTCACTTTCATGCATTGGAGAAGGAAATGGCAACCTGCTCCAGTATTCTTGCCTGGAGAATCCCAGGGATGGGGAGCTTGGTGGGCTGCCGTCTATGGGGTCGCACAGAGTCGGACACGACTGAAGCAACTTAGCAGCAGCAGCATGCATACACATATACACACATGTGATATACATGTGAGATATATATAAGATCAACTTAGTTCATTAGTTTTATTCTTCCTCAGTTTTATTGAGATATAATTATCAACATTGCATAAGTTTCAAGCATACAACATAACGATTCAATATGCATATACTGCAAAACGATCACCACAGTAAACTTACTTAACATCCATCACCTCACATGGTTACAAATTTCTTTTTCTCGTGATGAGAACTTCCAAGATCTACTGTCTTAGCAATTTTCAAATAAGTTCATTAGTTCCATAAACAATTTTTCTAAAATACAAAGTTCTTGCAAAAATATCATACCCCATTAGGAAAAATTAACAGAGTCTGCACAGAAAGCCCCATTTCTCAATTTCTGGGACTATCGGCTTTGAATAAAAATTAAATGTGTTTCTTTATGAGGAAATTATCTCTGCACAATAATCCATTAGCAGACTAGATTTCAGTAAATCAGAAGGGCCAGAGTTAAGCTTTCATGAGGTAACAGTAGAAGCAGGGAAGGGTGGATAAGAACGAGGCACGAACATCAGGAATCCAGGGGAGCCTAAGGTCACAGACAATAGGTCGAGACAGAGTGGAAGGGGGCAGGGGGCAAAATTCACCTCCATAATACTGCGTTCAGAGGCAGTCCCTCCAGCACTCTACCTCCACCAGATAAACAGCCTCTTGTGTTCTGTGCTATTTGTTGTCTATTTTCCATAGTTGATCTAGAGGGGCAGGAGAGAGAGACTCTGAACCACTTCTCACTCTATCACCATCCTTCAGATGTAAGGGGCCATAGACAAAACATGTTCTTGACAGGTCAAATTTAGACTGGAATAAAATACTGGGGGGAAAAAGTTAAAAGCTAAAGTGGCTTTAGCTTTTATGTGGTTCCTATGTAATCAAAAGCAAGAATTAGCAACATGTACTTGACAGAACATGGAGGTCTGAGTTCTGTGCCCTCTGCAGAGAGAGATGAAGTGATTCTTTGGATGCTGATCAAAATCCCCTGCCTGCCTTGGGGGTAGCTGAACATTGGAATGGCAAGAGTGCTGCGCCATCTTGTGGGAAGATACGCAGCATCAGCATTCATTTGAGGCTTTTTTTTTTCTTTATCATAGACCCATACACACATATTTGCTTTTTACAAGGAAGATTTGAGAACAAAGCCTGAAGCTGAGTTGACAACTACAAAAGTACCATCAGTTAAAGGTATTCTCTAGAAAGTTTCTCAATGAATTAATTTATAAATGAAAAGGATTAAAATGTAACACCTCATTAAATCCTTAGTTTTTCAGAAATAAGTATAATAATAATATCTGATAGCTATTGAATGTGTAGTGGGTGCTGGATAAACACAGGTCTAGGCAATTTACATGCATTAATATATATCATCCTCACAACCACCCTATGAGGTATGGCTAATATCCTCCCATTTTACAGGTGAGGAAACGGAAACAGAGAGAGTCAATAACCTGCCCAAAGCCACACAGTTGGCAGATGACAGAGCAGGAATATAACCATGATCTTGAACTCGTAAACACTGTTAGGCTGCTTCCCTGGATGTCATTAAGCCATTAAGCAAGGTCAGAGGACATAAGACTTTGAAAACCATGTGCCTAGAACATAAGACTCTGGTTTTAAATTACTTCCCTAAGTAGAATAATATCTCTCTGAGCCTTCTATGATTTGGAACCTTTACAAAAGACTTCCTTAAAATTGTTTTTTATGACATCCCTTTCCAGAATCATAGAATTTGGAAACTAAGGAACTAAGGCAGAAACATGGAAAATCCCTTTATATTCCTGATCATTACATCAACATCACCCTCACCATCACCATCATTGTTGCCATTGCTGAAATCATCATCCTCACCATCACCAGCATTAACTGAGTGTTTCATCTGTGTTAAGCCCTGTGTTCAGTGCCCTGAGGCTATATGGATACAAACTCTTGTTCAGTTCAGTCAAATGAAGCCCAGTGACCTTGGGAGCCTTGCCTAAGACCCCAGAGTCATACAGCTGATTCTGTAATCATGCACAGCCCAGTGTACTTCCCTTTAAATCAAGTCACATCCCCCACTAGATAGAATAGTCATCAACAACCAACATTGGGAGAATAGAGGCATGTTTTTTCATCTCTAAACATCCTATTAACTAATTTTCTGCAAAAAAAAAAAAGCTTTGTCATTCCTTTGAAAAACCATTATCTTCTTTCTTTTCCAGGATGACACGTTGTCATATCAGTTTGGTTACTTTTGATGCAATTTAATCTGATTTTGCTTAACACCAGCTATTGTTTTTACATCTGTTTGATTATTCAACAACTAATAGGCATTTCCCACAACTGTTGTTATGAAAAAGACAACAAAAAGTACATCTCGCCTTATATACCCTGATTTATTTGAGCTGGGCATGAGTCACATATCTTGAAATCTGGAAAACGTCTCCAGACTTCTCCCCTCTCTTTATGGGGGAGAGGCTGGAAACTTGGGCGCCAATATGATAAGCCTGTGCACAAAGCTCCTTGTAGCCAGACAGAACTGGTGGCATGGGAATAGGGAGGTGGGAACATGTTCCTTCCCCTCAGCTCCCAAGGAGAGAAACCAGACTCTAAAGCTCAGTAAGCCAGCTGTTTTATTAAGATACATGAAACACCTTAAACTATGAAATTTAAGTCATGGTTTTCTTTGAATAGAGGTAAAAATCATTTTATCCAGACAGAAAATGAAAAACTTCCAAGATACATCTAGGTAATCTGTGTCCTTCCCATCCCTGAACCCCAACACGCTAATCAGACTTGCAGTTCCAGCATCAGGACCACTTGGTCTGTAGTGAGGTCACCTTGGACAGACTCCTTTCAAGAGATAAGCTATCTGGAATGAGAAGAGAACTTCCTGGAAATGGTCAAATAAATAAAAGTAGAGTGTAGCCTATTTGCCAGGAACCATGCTTTTTCCGGCCATTTGCAGGAAGGGCTGGAGAAGCAGCGTTACAGGTCATTTCTCTCCTGAGCTGCGCCAACCCAAGATCCTTTTTCATTCCAATTGCTGTGTTTCTAGAGGATCGTATTGCCATTTTTCTCCTCCCTGTCTAACACCAATTGCACTTCTGGGCTGTTGTTCTCACCGTTGATGGTGTTAATCTCCATAGGAACCAATGTGACTCGGAGGGTCAGTGTGTGCTTGGCAAGTCTTGTTACAATCACTGCCAGCATGATACCAGCAATGGCAACATAATCCACTGTGCTCACATTTTTATTTTGTGAATTTGCAGAGGAGTCATGCGGCTTAAAGGTGACAGGCTCAAAGGAAATCTTAGGTTAGCACTTTGGAGTAAAACCTATCATAGCATCCCTCATTTCAGAAGTCGTGGAGTCCACTACTTGCTAAGGGATGAGGCTTTCTTGGGTTTTTCTGTATATTGGCTATCCTGATTTGGGGTCATGTGTTCTCTCTGGAGATAATAAGAGTTATTTAATGGGCATAGCAGTGGTGATGGAAATAACGCCTCTCCTTTTCATCAGAACAATCTCATTTTTCTGTTGTTGCTCCTATTGTTGTTTTCATTGGATAACACAAAATCTGCCCTGTGGTTTTCCTACAAGATCATTCCAATAAAAGAAAGCTGTTTGGTCTCACAACTACGAGGGGTCTCACAAAGTCTGAGTGGCTAAAGGCAAGGTAGAGATTACTAACCCAGCCCCCACCTGGTGCAGATGTCCAGTAGATGTGTCAAGAATCTTTTGTATTAGCACAAAGCAGAGTCTTGCTCTCCTCCCTGGGGTGCACCGTCTGCTGGTAAATTGCTTTAAATATTAGAAAGCCCCTCCTTACATTGAGCTGAATTGGCCCATGGTAACTTTCACCCACCTGTTATTGCTCTGCTCTCTGAGGAAACACTGAAACATACCATTCTCTTTGTACTTTCATTTTATCTCTACCAGGATCCTCTAAGATCCAGCCCTTCCTGCCTCTGCATTAGGACTTGTCACAAGTTTTTCATGTGTCTGTCTCCTCTACCAAGTGAGTTTCTGGAGGGAAAAAATAGGATGTTTTCTTCTTTGTGTAGTGAGTACCAACACTTGATGACACCCATTTAAATACTTCACACTGGCTTTTATTTATCCCAAGGTTCTGCTGGTCCAGGCTAAATACTTCTGATTCCTTCAACTATCCCTCAAGTCAACAAGGAGACACTGGCTTCTTCTTCCTTCCTCCCTCCAACAGGAGCACTAATGGGGTGAAAGAAGGCAAATTGGATCATATAATGTTTCTGTGACAAAAACTATACTTTCAAATAGCATGCTGTGTGGTGAGGGTAATGAAGTAGTTCAAAAATTCTATAAAGGAGGCTCTGGGTCCTTCAAACAGCCTTGAAATTCTACAATAAATGAAAATTTTACAACAGGAGGAGACTGCAGACATCACCTCATCCAATCAGTACCAAGGAGGTTACGGGGACCCAAGAATCAAACTGAATTGCCCAAGGTCACAGAGCTTTTTACTGGCAGAACTGAAACTAGAAACTCTCTTCTTTTTCTCTCAATTATGTTCTTTACAACACAGCATAGTAATTCAAAGGGAATATTATACCAAACACTTTGTATGCTCCTCAATAAGTTAACTGGTAATTCTAAACGTGGAGAGTGCCTTCTTAAATCTTGGGACCTAAAGTTTAGTACTCTCCCCCTGATAACATTTATATAAAGAATGCTACCTCCTGTAGCATTGAAATATTCCAGCAGGGTTTTAAAGCTTACAACTACTGTTCCTGGCAATCTTAGTTTTGATCTCAGAAGACAGAGATCCTGCCAATACAGAATCTCCAGAACGTGATGGAGTCTTTCTTCTTCATACTTACCGTATGTCAGCACTTAGCACAGTATCTGGCAAATGCTAGACATTTAAACAATATTTGCTAACTGATTAATAACTTAGTAATTATTCATTGATGAATTCATGACAAAAGTTCAAACTAAGGCTAAATTCCACTACCATTCGACTTGCTTCCCATTTCTAGGCCGCATGCCCAATAATCAATCAATTTATGTTCAGGGAACTTAAATACTAATGTTTATACTAATACTAATGTTTATCCATACACGACTATTCCAGTAGTCATGTGTGGATGTGAGAGCTGGACTATAAAGAAAGCTGAGCACTGAAGAATTGATGCTTTTGAACTGTTGTGTTGGAGAAGACTCTTGGGAGTCCCTTGGACTGCAAGGAGATCAAATCAGTCAATCCTAAAGGAAATCAGTCCTGAATATTCATTGGAAGGACTGATGATATTCACTGAAAGACTGAAACTCGAATACTTTGGCCACCTGATGCAACGAACTGACTCATTGGAAAAGACCCTGATGCTAGGAAAGATTGAAGGCAGGAGGAGAAGGGAATGACAGAGGATGAGATGGTTGGATGGCATCACCAACTCGATGGACAGGAGTTTGAGCAAGCTCTGGGAGTTGGTGATGGACAGGGAGGCCTGGCATGCTGCAGTTCACAGGGTCACAAAGAGTTGGACATGACTAAGCAACTGAACTGAACTGATCCAAACAAAATATAATTTGAAACTTAAATATGCTAAAAAGTACACATACAAGACTATTCCAACTTGCAAATGTGTGATGTTATGAAAGACCATATGTAAACTAGGGATTAAACTCTGAAACATATATTTTCAAGTAAAAGGAGAAAGAAAAGAAAAAGAAAATGCTGTTTCCACTACGTGACTGGCATATTTCCTTTGTGTTGGTGAGGCCTGTTATAAAGAATATGATATTGAGTAAAAGAAGAACTGTTTCCTTTTTTGGTTCTACCAGTAATGGCTCTGTGACCTTGGGTTAAATAGATTCCCAGAGCTGAGAAATAAAACACCATTTATGATACTGTTTATATAGGGAACATCAGTCCTACTTCAGAATGCAAGGAACTCCTGGGAACCCAAATCCAAGTTCCTAAAACAGTCACTTGCCAGGTGAGAAGGAAATGTGTGCCCCACTCTCTGTGATTGAAAGAAAGCTTTCATTAACCCTGAAACCAGCACCTTCTAACATTCCTACCCAGTCACTTCACCAAGTTACAACAGATACTTTCTCATTCAATGCAATCAGAAAAATTAAATGCAAAAGTTGGTTCAAGCAGAAAACTATAAAAAAATTACACATTTTAATTCAACTTCGAACATGCAAGTATACATTAATGTGTCCAACTCTGGTATATAACCAAGCAGCCACCGCCTGCATTTCCTCAAAGTTCTTTTCATATAAACTACTCTCAAAATGCTTCCTTTCCAATTGGTAGTTTTGGTGTCTTTAATATCAAAACATTAAGACACTTGAAAAGAAATCTGACTACATAGCCTTCTTGATTTTTATAACATTTTAATCATACTCCATTCTTTCTAAAACATATATTTTTCAAAGAGACAATTCTCATAATCTATGCATAACATACATAATAATACTGCATAATTAAAAGCATAATAGACAGTAATGGATTTGGTAAGCATATAGCTCAACTCTTGAGATCAAAAGGACTTGAGCAAACTGTAGATGAATCTACTAATCAGAAGTGTCCAGTCAAGCATCCTGTACAAAGGGCACAGAGAATTTGGGTTCATCTGATAAGCCAGTTTCTAAAGTTCCTACTGTATTTATATCAAGGATGCCTTCATAAGCCTCATAGGAGAGCACTATTGATTGCTAATCCCTTCTTCTCAACTCTCAATCGACTGAACTTTGGTAAGACCATCTGAGTTAGTTTCCTAGGGCTGCCATAACAAATTATCACAAACTGAGCTACTTAAGCCAATGGAAATTTATTCCCTCACAGTTCTGGAGGCCTGAATTCCAAAATCAAGGTGTTCAGGGGGCCATGATCTCTCTGAAGGCTCTAGAAAAGGATCCTTCCTTGCCTCTTCTTACTGCCAGTCTCCCAGTGACCCCTTGAGTTCCTTAGCTTCAGATCAGATCCAATCAGTCGCTCAGTCATGTCCAACTCTTTGCGATCCCATGAATCGCAGCACACCAGGCCTCCCTATCCATCACCAACTCCCGGAGTTCACTCAGACTCACGTCCATCAAGTCAGTGATGCCATCCAGCCATCTCATCCTCTGTCGTCCCCTTCTCTTCCTGCCCCCAATCCCTCCCAGCATCAAAGTCTTTTCCAATGAGTCAACTCTTCACATGAGGTGGCCAAAGTCCTGGAGTTTCAGCTTTAGCATCATTCCTTCCAAAGAAATCCCAGGGCTGATCTCCTTCAGAATGGCCTGGTTGGATCTCCTTGCAGTCCAAGGGACTCTCAAGAGTCTTCTCCAACACCACAGTTCAAAAGCATCAATTCTTCGGCGCTCAGCCTTTTTCACAGTCCAACTCTCACATCCATACATGACCACAGGAAAAACCATAGCCTTGACTAGACGAACCTTTGTTGGCAAAGTAATGTCCCTGCTTTTTGAAGAGTAGAATGTTTTGAGCTTTTCAAGGTAAGGAACATACATTTGATTTTTAATATCCAGAGCCCAGCACACTATCAGATGTACTCAGTAAGCAAATCATCTGTCAAATGAATTAATGATTAAAAATTTCAGAGGGCAAAGCAAATACTAATGGGAAGGTTGGAAGGTTGGAAGTTTGGAAGATGCAAATACTAATGGGATGGAATGGTTGGAAGATACAAATTTTGGCCAGAATAAAAATTTTCAGGTAACTCAAGATACAATAAAGAAATGCACTGCCTCTTTTCTACTTTAAGCATTCAAGCAAAATTCCATTAGGAGGTTGGTCTACACGGTTACTAAGGTACCTTCCAACTCTAAGATTTCTTTCATTTTCTGACAGATTAAATGATGGGAAGATTATTTACTTCTTAATTTTTTCTTTTCTCAAAAACCTAAATGCTTCTAATGTACTAGACATGACATTAAGCACTTTAACTCTATTAAACATTAATTAAATCCTAACAACAATTCATTCAAAGCAAGTAAAATAGCAGAAGAAATGACTAGCTCTTTATCCAAGATCTGCTTCTCTTTTTTCTGGACATGTCGCTAGATTACATTTCTTAGTGTCCCTGTGGTTAGGAGTGACCATGTGACTGAGTTCTAGCCAGTGGAATATAAATGGAAGTGAAGTGTGACATTTCCAGGCCTGATCCATAAACCTCTCCCAGATACGCTCTTGCATTCTCCTTTCCCTTCTAGCACACTAAAATGAGGGTACTTCTAACACACGCATTCTCAGTGGGAGTAATATTGCTCCCAAGAAGTGGAAATATTTGTTTGAGGGCACAAAAACCATCTTAGATATTACAATAGCTGATGGCTCTTCAAAACTCAACTCTGCCTGATAATATCTTATTTCTTAATATTTAATTTCTCTCATTAGAGAGATTTTAAATTTGATTTAGTTACTTAATTTTAGTTAACTGGGTTTAATTGATTTAATTTTTCTCCTTAAGAGGGAAAATGAAAAAAAAAATTGAGAAATATTTGCTCTAAAGTAACCTTGGAAGCTGCATACTGGAGATAGTAGAACTTCTGTCAGCCTGGATCTCTGAATGACTTACTGGAAGAGAGGCTCCTAGGTCACTACAAAATACCATTAGTTAACAGAAATCAGATTTCTATTGTATTTGAGCCATTATCAATTTGGGAGTCTGACATAGCAGTTAGCTTACCCTAAACATTATAACTACTATCTTATCCATTTTACACATGAGGAAAACTGAGCTCAAACAGCACAGGCTTAAGGTCAGGACTACTGGCAAATGTTAGAGCAGAGATTTGAAACAAGTCTGATTCCAAAGTCTGAGTCATTGATCCTTAGGCTCTGTTGTTTCCCCAGCTGTCAAAAGCTACATATTTCTACTGAATAAGATGATCTCCCGTCTGAGCTATTGAAGAACACTGAATGCATTCGAGGATTAAACTTATATTGTTTTTAGTTTATACTTAGTTTGGTTTTTATACACCCAAAGTTGATAAACACTTCAGAAATCATCACTTTCACTCAGGGTGATGAAGTTGTCCTGGGGCAAGTCCCTTGAAATCAAATATGCATAGTAATAAGACAGGAAAAGTAGCATATGGAAATAAATTAATATCTCTTTTGAAAGACACAAAACCAAGTTGCACCCATCTTATGGGTGGAACCCATAAGAAACTCAAGTACAGATGAGCAGCTGTCAAAGGGCTGTAGAATTTGGTTTCACATGCACTATAAAAAACCAGAGTTTTCTCAGCTGAAAATGAAAAGTTCAGGATGAAGATTTCATGACAAATCTCATCAGAAATTATTTCAGATATTTTGCTTTTCTAAGCATCTTTAAGTAGAAGATTATATTTCAGACAGTGACGGGCTTTGCTGTAAATTTGTGACTCTATAGTTTTCCCAGAGAAACTACATATGATGTGTCCATGTGGAAACTATTTAATTTGCATTGTCTGCAAAAAAGTATTATCAGTTCATAGAGAGGGACTAAGGAGAGTTTCATTATCTATGTAAGTTCAGGCATCTTTAATGCAGTGTAAGTCTTAGAATTGCTGATTTTTTTCAAAAAGACAGTAAGAAAAAAAAATGTTGGTTAACAAAGTGTACTGTGGTGATGAATGGGAAGAACATTGCTCAAAACTTCTAAATTCCTTATATGACTTTTATTGTATGCCTGTTTCTGATGGTCTTTAGATACACAATTGAACAGTGCTCTTCAGAGAATTTTCCTCTTTTTTGCTTCATTTTACTCCATTGCTTCTTAAATAAGTTAATTTACTGCTGAGACTTACATGCATTGCATTCCAACCTGAAATGCCATAAATTTTTAAAAAATGGAACTATTGAATAGTAGATGGAGATTACAGGCTCTTTTAGAAGAAGGTTAGAGAAGGAATTGTCTTTTATTCTTATATTTTTAAAAGGGTGCTACAGCTTTGGAACACATTTCCAGCTGCAAAATTAACATCATAGAGAAACACCAGGTTCACACTTTTTATATTTAATGCCAACTCTTCTGTATGCTCTGAGTAGCCCTACCTTTTAGCATTTAAAAGATAAAGCTCTGCTTTAAATTTTCCAATTATTACCTGTCTGGTACAGTTGCAACAGGACCATATCAAGTATTTGAGTTTTACTAGGGAAACGTAATTACAGTTTGAAAAATAGTAGAAAATGCATTCCTATCACATCCTTAGTGGCAGTTTATATGCTAAAAAGAAAAACGCTTAGGGCCTAATTCATAAGAGCTTTATGCTTCATTTACATTTTTCTGTGCAGTTTACTTGGAAAAGAGCATAATGCATGTTTTTCAAGTAAAATATGCCATTTTGGGATTCATTCAACTTGCTTTCCATTGTCCTCACTGAGGGCCAACTGTTCTTTTTTACAATCCTAAAGGGCACCAGTAAATGGAGTGGGTGGAAAGCCCTCAATATTAACTAGAAGAAATGCCTAAAACCGTTGTACAGATTATTTAGAAAATTTATAGCAGTCTCCAGCAGTCAAATCTTGGAAAGCCTATTGTGCTTTTACTATGCAGACTGTTTTCCAAGCCCTTTGTGTAGGATATTGAACAAGTTACATGATAATACAGATATTTTTGAGGGCTTAGAATTCACAAAAAGACTGACCATTTCCTGGCTAATCTAGGTTCTTTTACTTAGTTCGGTGTTCCTCAAAACATGGCCTGTAAGCTAGCAAGTATGCAAATCAACTGAGAGCCCTTTGTTAAAAATATGATTTCTTAGTGATCTTAAATTTTTAAGGTGGATCCCTGGAATTTGAATTTTACAGGTTATTCAGATGATTCAGAGTTTCCTTTTAGGTAGGACCATACACTCTCATTTAGTGATCAACAATTTGCTAAACCAAATTTATTAGCAAGTGTAAGATCACTGAACATGCAGGAGGCTAAAATCACGCATTAAAAGACAGCAATTTGGTACCAAGCAGAAAATTATGACCCATGAGACTCTAACCTATGATCCTCAGTCTTTCCTACATCTACTGATTTCTAAGCTCTCCAAAACTGTACAAAGAAAAGTCCAGGCAAAAAGCACTTCTCACATTGTTCACTGACGCACTGGAAAATGAATATTGCAGACAACCAACCGGTTACTTATTCTATACATTATCAAAACCACCAGGCCAACTTTATTCCCTCACTGAATTCACTGAATTTACTGGGTGGTTTTGGCATCATGTTGCAACCACCATAGCCCGATATCAGAGAAAATTTGAGATCCAACACAGCTGTTCTAAAAATGAGTTGTCTCTGCCATTTTAGAGTAACAGTTTTAACATATTTAGTGGAAGAAAGCCACAGATCTTGACAGATTTAGCTAAGTCTACTCCAAGCTAAAGCTGAACACTTACTTCACACTTCCTCACTGACTGATAAAAGAAAAACCTTACGTAGTAGGAATTCCTAAGTCCCACCACAACTGATTTTCCTCTCCTTCCTGGTACGTAGGAAGATGATACCTCCCTGCCCAAGTAAGTAGAAATGACATGTCACTTCCTGAACAAAATATTTAACTGCCAGTATGAACCTCCCAGCTCAGTCCTTTCCTGCTGCAGCAACCATGCAGGGACATGCTCCCAAGCCTGCAGTCACAGGGTGATGGGTATTCGAAATCCTGGACCATTGAGTTACCCCAGAGAGTCACCTGGATTTGCCATCGTCATTGTAAGAAAGAAGCAAACTTTTCTTCTGGTGAGCCATTGGGATATGTGGTTGTTTGCCACCACAGCATAACTTATCCTACCCTGGTTAAAATAACACAGTGAGATATATTAAGCTACATGTTAATAACAGCTACATGTTAGCATTAGCAAAAAGAACACTCTAGACTGATACCTGGCAGAAAAGTCATGGTGACCAAACAGCTCTTTCTCAAAGAACATTTCACGTTCACTGGAATAGATTCAGTCTCTGGGTGGCAATGAAATGCTCTGAAACATTTTCTAGCTCTGAGAAGGCTTTGGGGATTCAACTCAGAAGAGATTATTTTGAGGACCAAATGAGATAATGTATGCCGAAGTGTTCTGTTTACTGCACGGAGCTATACAAATAGGAATCGGCTTGACAAAGAGCCCATTTAGATTGTACTTAAGTTCACACATTCTAAAGTGAGTACTCCATCATTTTGCTTTCCACTGGAGAGTTTTTTGTTCTGATATTTAAAAGAAAATAAAATTTGTTGGATAAAAGGGGATTCACACGTTATGAATCCAAGTTACATTTTCTGTTTTGCCACTATTATCTACATTATAGTTATACCTTTTTTAAAAGATATGTCTATTAAGCACTTGCTGGGAGAACAATGGAAAATGCTGTGAGAGGTAGAAAAGTGGAGGAAGTATCCTTTAAGAGCCCCTAGTTTCATCATCGGTATAATACAATTAACAGCTTCTAATCTCCCTCATGTTTCCACCCCAAAATACTCTAAGTAAAAGTGCTCTCATTTCTAGCAAGTGCTATCTTTAGAAATCAGTCTCATAACATTGGAGTTTGGTCAGTATCTTTAAAATCCAATTTTTATCCATGCACATTTCTTTTGAATGATGTTTTTTTCTTTTGAAAAGTGGTTAGGATTAATTAAGCATAGATACCTGGATAAGAGCTGAGGGAGTTGGTAATGGACAGGGGAGCCCAGCATGCTGCAGTCCATGGAGTCACAAAGAGTCAGACATGACTGAGTGACTGAACTGAACTGAACGTGGATAAGAAAAGGTTAACAGAAATATGAAAATTCTTAATTCACTACTACAGCTCTCAAAAGAAAAAGAGAGAGAAGACTTTTTTTTTAGGCTATTCTAAGAGAGACAGTCCATTATGCCATTTTCTTCTGTGTCAGTTTGCCCTAAAGGGATGCTGTTTCCTGAGTTTAATAAGGACCCTATTTCTTCTGAGTCCTTATAGTCTGTTAATTACTGTGGTGGGTGCTTTGAGACATCGCAGAAACCATTTGTAAGATGATAAGAGCTCTCCTCATTCTGAGATTTTAGCTATCTAAAATTACCCAGATGAAACAGATGTTGCAAATATGAGTCCTTGTTAGAATGTTTTCTTCTCATTACCCAGCAGAAAGCCGTGTTCTTCACAATCCAGCCACACAGAGAGGGGCTGCCGCAAATGCTTCGACTGGGCCTGCTGTCTGTGACTCCTGCTACAGAACTTCCAGGCACCCAAAGACATCTGGTTTGCATCAGATATTGCATCTGACACAATACAAAAAGCCAAACCAGAAGAAGCCAATGGAGACCCAAGAACAGTGTCACCCAGGTCCACTCCAAACTCAGTCCCCATTCCCACAAGGTTATGCAAAGTAAATCTGCAACCTTTGCAATCAGGAGGCTAGTGACACACAGAGCTGTTTAATGAAGAATTAGGGGAAACTGAAAAGGAGTATGTTAAGGCTATATACTGCCACCCTGCTTATGTAACTTATATGCAGAGTACATCATGATAAATGCTGGGCTGGAAGAAGCACAAGCTGGAATCAAGATTGCTGGGAGAAGTATCAATAACCTCAGATATGCAGATGACACCACCCTTATGGCAGAAAGTGAAGAGGAACTAAAAAGCCTCTTGATGAAAGTAAAAAGAGGAGAGTGAAAAAGTTGGCTTAAAGCTCAACATTCAGAAAATGAAGATCATGGCATCCGGTCCCATCACTTCATGGCAAATAGATGGGGAAGCAGTGGAAACAGTGTCAGACTTTAATTTTTTAGGCTCCAAAATCACTGCAGATGGTGATTGCAGCCATGGAATTAAAAGACGCTTATTCCTTGGAAGGAAAGTTATGACCAACCTAGATAGCATATTCAAAAGCAGAGACATTACTTTGCCAACAAAGGTTCATCTAGTCAAGGCTATGGTTTTTCCAGTGGTCATGTTGGATGTGAGAGTTGGACTGTGAAGAAAGCTGAGCACCGGAGAATTGATGCTTTTGAACTGTGGTGTTGGAGAAGACTCTTGAGAGTCCCTTGGACTGCAAGGAGATCCAACCAGTCCATTCTGAAGATCAGCCCTGGGATTTCTTTGGAAGGAATGATGCTGAAGCTGAAACTCCAGTACTTTGGCCACCTCATGTGAAGAGTTGACTCATTGGAAAAGACTCTGATGCTGGGAGGGATTGGGGGCAGGAGGAGAAGGGGATGACAGGGGATGAGATGACTGGATGGCATCACCGACTTGATGGACATGAGTTTGAGTAAACTCCAGGAGTTGGTGATGGACAGGGAGGCCTGGCGTGCTGTGATACATGGGGTCGCAAAGAGTCGGACATGACTGAGCGACTGAACTGAACTGGACTGACCTGTTAAGCATGCTGTTAGCACTATATGATTGATGTCATACAGTGGAACTTTCTTCTGTCTGCGGTGTCTGTCTGTGGTAATGTTTTCATAATACAAAAAAAAAAAAAAAGAAGAAAATAAAAGGGAAAAAAAGCTATCTCGAGACATATCCCAATAAATAATCCATACTATTTCCCTTCCTCCTTTCTCTATCCCCCTGGCATGTCCATTGTCCACCAAAAGTTCAACAAAGACATCAATTCTTGAGCCAGAACTGACCAACAAAGGAGTCTTGCGTCTACCGAGATGGGATCTGTATTAGTGTCCCTGCCAAACTCTGGTGGGGAGCAGGGTGCAGCAAGCATTGACTCACTGCCAAGGCAGCATAGATTCCAGAGCTCAGCAGTTGGGATCCTCAGTCAAGAACACCCCCTTTTGTAGGACTTCTGCTGACACGTTCTCAAGGCCACCAAAAAAGGTTAATGGAGAAAATGAGAGGGTCAAGGAAGAACTTATTTTTTAGGATGGCAGATGATCCAGTAGAGAGGATCATAACAAAGCAGGAGAGAAGAGCAAATGGGAGAAGCAGATCATGGAAAAGAGGCCAGGGAGGTGGAGTCAGCTGCATGAGTGGGAGTGTGACATGAGTTGGGGCTATGCCTCAAGAAGGGAAACAATACCCAGTAGAGATTCAGCAGTTTGGTAAAGTGCTTGGTGAGAGACTGGGCGTGTCCTTTCCTGATTCCTAACGCTTTCTTGGGAAAGTAGGAAGCAAGGCCATCAGCCAAGGGTGCAGAGTAGAGAGGGAATAGACGGTAAAGCATCTGTCTATCACTGCGGGAGACCTGGGTTCAATCCCTGGGTTGGGAAGATTCCCTGGAGAAGGAAATGGCAACCCACTCCAGTACTCTTGCCTAGAGAATCCCATGGACGGAGGAGCCTGGTGCAGGCTACTGTCCATGGGGTCTCAAAGAGTCAGACACAACTGAGCGACTCCACTTCACTTAATAAAAGCATGAGGATAAAGGAAACATCGTGAAGTCTTCATCAGGAGCTGTGGAGAGTGACTCAACTAGGAGAATGGGGTAGAATTGCATGCTTCATTGCCTGTACATGAATAAGAAATCACAAAAGTGTTTATTGCAGTATAAAAAAAGATGTTACCAAACAGTAAAATGATTGTAGACTTATGAGTTACAATAGTTAGTGAACCACAGAACCACTGTAGCAACAGTTTTTTGACTAATCTGCATAGGTTCTGCAGCAGGACTGTTCAGGCTTGATTTTTCACACACAGGTCATATACAATCACCCATAGTCTCATGTACATCACAGTTCATGACATAAGCATGCTCACCTGGCTGGTGGAGCAGTGGCAGGTAGGGGCAGTTGCATCAAAGACTTCTCTCAATACCTCTATCCCCGCCCCCCCATCACCAGGCCCACAAGCCCTGTACCTGCCCAGCTCCAAGACCAAAGGGAGCCCAGAGTCAGAAACAGAGACTTGGTTTAATGCATGAGGGGGCTTAGAAGTCTGAAGCAAGGTCTTGGATCAACACCACACCTGTGCGGTAGACAGCAGGCAGGGCCTCGCAGCAATCTTCGGTCCCAGGGGCAGGGGAAAGCTACCAGTTATTGGAGGGATTACATTAGGTTGATTCATCAGTTATCAGCAGAGGGGACCACCCCTCACTGTCCCCTGGATAAGAACAATCACTAGCTGGGGCATGGGGCCAGTATGTAGGAAGGTCAGTCCTGTGAGTAGTTTGTAGGCAAAGCAGGCACTGGTCAGCAGAGGATGTACACAAAGCAAGAAAATAGCTGCCTTGAGTGGCCTGAACATACAGTCACTTGACCCAAGGGAGTGAGCTGTGCCCACTCTCTCTTCCAAACTCACCTTGAGAGAATCAGCAGGCACCTTCATGTTGCCCTTGAAAGGCAATATTACCTACATGTATCTGGAAAGGACTGGGTAAAGAGTAAAATGTCACTGGTGATCATTGTTCATATTTAAAGTGAGAATTTGGTGCACAGAACGCATCAGTATTTTTGTATAACTCTCCAGTGATTCTAACGTATAGTCAGGATCAAGAACCAGTGTGCTAAAAGAGTGAGGCAAAGAAACAAGTCATTCCAAGTACAGAAGTGAGTCACATTTTTGTGATACACTTGAGTTGGTTCCTAAAATAGAATTTCAGCCTAGAACATGGAGCAAAAATAAGTTCTAAGTCTGAAGAGAAAACACGAAGATTTAAAAACAAAAAGCAAAAAAAAAGAAGAAAAAAAATCACTCCAAGAGAGGGACAGGAATGGTAAGCTTAGCAAATGCTGAGTGTTCCTTGAGATTATGATGCCAAGCACAAGAAGAAATCTGCAGCAACATGGGTGGGCCTAGAGATTATCATAGGAAGTGGGGTATGTCAAAGACAAATATCGTGATATCACTTATATGTGGAATCTTAAAAAATGATACAAATGAACTTATTTATAAAGCAGACTCAAAACAGACTTCAAAAACAAACTTATGGTTACTAAAGGGGAAATGCTGAGGGGAGAGATAACAGGAGTTTGGAATTAACATATCCATACTACTATATACAAAATAGATATTCAACAGGGAACTCAATATACTATAATAATCTAGAAAAACAATGGATTTATGTATGTGTATAACTGAATCACTTTGCTGTATACCTAAAACTAACACAATACTACAAATCAACTATATTCCAATATAAAATAAAAATTAATTTTTATAAAAGGAGAATAATGCTAGGTAAGTGCAGAGAAATGTCAGATTACCAATTTGACATTGGTAATCAAATGTCAAATCCAACCTATTTCAGGCAACAGGGAGCCGCTCCAAGAATTTGAGGATACGGATGACAAAGTTATAAGGCCATGTGATCTTCTATAAAGTCGTAACACTAAACACCAACTAGAATTCTGATCCTATAAAACCATGGGAAGTCTTCTCTAGATAATTTTTCATCTAATAAAAACACATCTTGTCTCGCTGTCCCATTAATTCAGCATGTGAAGAGATTTCTTAATAGCTCTTCATTTTGAATCATTTTCCTAAATATTCCTAATTGAAGTGAACTGGAGTAACACACTGGGAGTAAATGGGGCCAATAATCCTGTAGGGAAAGTGTCTGTAGGTACAGCAGGCCTAATTATCTACTGTTAAAAGGCATGTATCTGTATTTGGCCTAGCTTCACTGACTGTCTTCAGGTCATCAAGGAAAAAACATGAAACAATCAATTTTAAAATATACACAGTTCTGTGTCCTCGTATGCTTTACAGATCCAACAAAGAGTAAATCATGTTCAGGTAATACCAACCTTGGAAAATCTGTAATTTCTATACATACTTTTAGAATGATTTTCAGTGTTTGCATAGAATATAGCTTCTTGCTTATAATTTTTTCTTCAATTACTATTAAAGGCAGTTTGCACTTTCCTTGAATATACATCATAAGTGGTGTGGAGAATGGAGACTGGCAATACCCCTAGAGCAAATGGAAAGCAGCTTTGCTCTTCTCACTTCCCAGTGAATCTGCAAAGTGAGTATTTCACAGGTGGATAACATAGGAGCTGATCATATGTGATAGACCTGAGGACTGTGTTCTGTCTTCATGATCCACGATGAGAAGAAAAAGAAAGGGTTCAGATTTCTTTGCAAAAGATGTAGATTCAAGAGAATCAACAGAACTTCTTTTAACAGTTTAATATGCAGTACTGACTAGGGAAGGTACTCCACAATAGAGCTCTGGGTAGAATGAAAAAGAGTTTCACTCTGAGTTCAGTTATTTGTGGGTATTTTGAATGTAGGAGCTCAACTAATGAAGCCTACCTACTGTTAATATCCTGCTTTCATGATGTGTCTAAAAGCTTTGTTATTGTTTTTAATATTATTCATTAACCAAGAGCACATGAGGAGTAATGTAAGGACCTGTCTTAGAAATGGACTTGCTGTCTGGGAGGGAATGGAAATGTACTCAGAACAGATGCTGTTAGCCCAGGATTTGGTGGGAAGTAACAATGCCTGAAGAAAGAAAATCAGCTCCAGCTTTCAGGCTTTATTTTTGTCAAACAAGTTTTCAGGTTGATGCTCCTAGACACTGGAGGACCCTTCCTTCCTGCTGCTTCCCACCTCCAGCCCCAGGTACTTTCTGCCTCCTTCCCCTGGGTCTGAATCTGGCCTACCTAGAGGAGACCAGCGCCACTGGACAGGGAATGAACTAATTCTGCCTCGGTGTGCACCCAGGATAGTATTAACAACTCCACATGGGACAAAGCATCAGGATTCCCAGAGAAGGAAGGCCTAGGGAGAGCAGACCTATGCAAGCAACTCTGAGAAAACCATTTCTTTCTCTTTCCAGAAACTTTACACAACAGAAGCCATTTATTCTGCAATACTTGGAGCCATGTCTTATCTTTTCTGTTGCTTGTGTTTCTCAAAAGGTGAATTTAGTCCTTTGTCTCTGGTTCCTTTCTTCTCTCCTCTCCCAGATAAGATGAAGATCAAAGATTTTCCTTTCTCTCTCTCTTTCTTTTTTTCTTTTTTAAACACCAAAGGATGAATCCAACAGGGCTTAGAGGTCCATTATAAACACCAGTAGCCCATTGAGTTAATTAACATACAAAGCAACTTTAATTTATGTATGGCCCAAGATGTTTCATTGAGAAAACAATGTGTGTTTTCAAAATTAGCACATTTACAAAAATATATACTGACTGGTGTACCTTAACCATCTTCATTGAGGTCTGTAATCAACATACATGCCAAAGGAGAGAGACAGTTTGAAAAGGCTGGCCAGTTGGGAAGAGCTGCTTTGCAGCCTAGAATAGATAAAGGATGTAGCAACCAAACATTATAACTTAGGCTTTATCACCATTCCCTAGATTAGAACATTTTCATACTCAGATAAACAAATGCTTTGTCTCATATAAAACTTTTTATTAATTTGAAACCATGTTTCAAAAGCTTTGACTCCTATAAATTTCTCTTATAAATTATCAGCCCTTTCATTAACCCTGATCAAACTGTTTTTGTATATATTAGGCTAGACAAGATGGCTTATTAGTTGTTCCAGGTCTCTTGGAACAAAAGAGGGTAAAAAATGACAGGGACACTGTTGGGGGGACGGGGGGCCATGCATAAAGTGCACTGGAGCATCAGCTCACAGCACCCAGAAGACCTTAAAGAATACACCTGCCTACCAGAGAGCCTACTGAATAACTCCCAATGAGTTGCTCACATGCCCCAGGATTTTTTTGAGAAGAATCCTACAGCCAAATTCCTTTTCTCACAGACACCTATGAATCCATGGATATGTTTTGGGGAAATCTTCATGTACTATGATTATGAAGTACATGTTTTCATTTCAATGATCTTTCAAAAACAGTATAAGCACATTCTGGATTATCTGGGTACCCCCTTACATTGAGTATTTCCAAAGTGAGGATAACCCAAAGTGGCTGCAGTTAACTTTTAATACAGGGCTTCTCAAACCTGAGGTCACGTGTGGATGGAACAAAGTGAGCTCAGGTATGGACGCTACTGCTGTGGTCAAAAGCTAAGGACTGAATGACAGCTTTTATCTTCTTATTCTTCACTTTTGGCATGCTCCATACTAACGGGTTCCTCTTTAAAACATTATTTCAAGGCCTGTGGGAATATTTCTTATTTTCCATAATCAAAAATCAAGGGAAATGTTCCTTAATGAATCTGCTTCCATATTGCAAATTAAGCTCAGAGCAAGATCCCTTGGCATTTCATTTCTGGTTTTTCATTTTATCCCGTTTCAGGTATCTCTATCACCTGTATTGACTAGATCAGAGCTCCCAAACTGATGTAATCATATCCTGTGGTTCAGGAGGTATTGAGAAATCCAGGCTAGCCCCTACAACAAACTCAGAAGAGCCTCAGGCTCTCAAATAACATCCCAGTAACACTCGCCTATTATCAGCATTCAGAGACTGTGGAATGAAATTCCAGGCAGAAAAAATTCATCCTGACTTATGAATTTTCTGGAGTTTATCACGATGAACCAGACTTGGAAGATGTGATTGAAAAAAAGCTCCTAATATCCCCCCACCAGAATAAAATGTGTAAGCCAGCTGAAAACAGAGAGTTGATTTCCCAGACGATTCCTTGGATTGATTTAGATGCAGCCATCTCAAATCTCATACAGTTCTGATTAATACCCACTTTATCCCCCTCTGTTGCTCACTTTCTTACAGATGAATTAAATAATGCCTACCTGTGCCACCCCAAGTCCTGCAGGAGCACAACCTGATTGCTCGGAAGTGGTCTATTACGGTGAGCATGAAAAGCAATCATAATAAATTACTACTTTTAACTCTCTCTCTCTCTCTCTCTCTCTCTCTCACACACACACACACACACACACACACACACACACCACATCCTCCCCCTACTACTGCTGCCTCACAGCAGCCCTCATGCTTCAATAGGCCAATTAAGTAACGTGAAATAAACATGCAGGTTGAAAATGAGCCATCTCTCTTCAGAGTCGCCTGCAAATCGAACAGAGCTTCATTTCATTTGGTGTCAGGGGCAATTAACCCAGGTACTGTTGATATCTGACACTCCTTGTGACCTTCAAACGCTACAGGTAAAGCTGCTCTTTCCTGACCCTTCTTGTTCCCCATCTCCCCTCTACCACCTCTCCCTGTCTTAGCTGTTGCCCATTCCTGCTAAGTATTTCTCTTCAACCAAATCAGCTCTTTGACACGTCTCTCTCTGCTTTCTCTGTTTCTGACTTTCACGAAACATTCAGAGGAAGAAGAACTGAGGCAATGCTGTTTCTAAGAAAGGAAGAAAGAGAGAGAAAAGGAGGTGCTGCATTGTCTTCTAATCACCAGCTCAATCAGAAATTTGGCAGCCTGGAAATGTCATTCATAATATATGGAGCAAGTGCTTTTCAAACTGGATTATGGGGACTTTTTTCCTGATATAAAGCCAGGCAATTTTTTGCTGATGCAGCTAAATAAAATAATCCTTTCTTTGGTCCTTCCCTGAGGGACATTTTCATATCATTTTATGTTATGTGTCTTTTTTATCTTCTTCATGACTTTCTTTTCCCCATATTTATTAAAAGTTACAAAGTCTTCAAAACTCTTCTTGTAATTTTTGGTACATTTCCACCATGTTCATGAATACACTGAATATTCTTTCATTTTCTTCCACTGGCTTCTGTTTTGGTAGACTAATAATGTTGCTATTAAAAAATCACTCTGTACCAAAGAAGATATACTGAGCCTTAGATGTCAAAAGAATAAAGTTTAACTGCAGCTGATAAAATAGTTGAATGCTGTCTCAGGGAGCACGGAGTAAAATCACTGTTCTAGAGAAACAGACCTTAGATACCACTTAGTCCAACCCACGCCTTTGCACACAAATCTGCTAAGTTGTAAGATCTCTGTGTGATAGTCTAATATTCACCACATAGAAAATCTATCAACAAGGCCCCTCAGGCTACCTTCAAAATATAACCCAAATCCAAATAAATTCTGACCACCTCTCTCGCTCCCACCCTACCCAAGCCGTCATTGTGATAGCTTCATAATTAGTTTCTCTGTCTCCACATTTGCTCCCAAGTAAATATTCTATTACTGCAGCCATGTGAGGGCAGTGGGGGAGTGGGGCATGGGGGGCTTTAAAACATGAGTCAGATTGTGTTATTCTCCTACTCGAAACCCTCCAAAGTCTTCCCATCTCAAAATCCAAAGTCTTTCCATGAACCAAAAGACCCTACATGACCTGGCCCTGGGTGCCCCTCAGATTCCATCACCTTCCTCTCTGCACCTTTCTAATTCCCCTCCAATCAGGCTGTTCCTTACACATTCAGCAAATACTCCCGATTTGGCCCTTGATTCAGAGTTTTCACGTAGAATGTTCTTTCCACAGACAGTCTCATGTCTCATTCCCTTATTTCATTCAAATCTCTGCTCAAATGCCACCTGCTCAAGAGAGGCCTTTTCTGATTCTCTTACATTAAGAGCCACCTCACCAACATCTTCTATCTCTCTTCCTTTTCCCAGCTCAGTTGTTGTCACAGAACTTATATCTCTAACCCACATTCAACTAAATATCATCACATTTACTTACTTACGTATTGACTGCAGCCCTCACTCTAAAGTAGATGACCAGAGTCTTTGCCTCTTCCACACAGTGCTGTATTTCCAGAAGAGCCAAATCAGGCAGGAAGTCCCAGTCCTCAGACCTGTGGTCCGGTTACAGGTCTCTCTGTATAAGAATCTAGGAAAGAAAAGCAAAGATTGCCTGTTCTTCCTTCTGTGGTTTATGAAATAACCAATTGGGAATGTTTGAGATTTGGTATGAGGCAACCAAGGATCTAGTTTTGGCCCATCTGAAATATTAAAGGGAAAAACAATATGTGGGAATAAGGCCAAATATTCTTAGTAGCAAACCCTTTCTTTGTAAGATCTCTCTAGCTTGACATGTTGGTTGTAGGAAGAGGGTGGGTATTTGTGATTTTGAAAATTATAAAAGCTCTGTTAAAGTCTGAAAGGGTCATTATTTGACTTTCATGTTGAAAGGAGTTCTAAGACCTTAGAGAGAGGTAAGCTAAGTCACTTCAGTCATGTCCGACTCTGTGCGACCCCATAGACAGCAGCCCACCAGGCTTCCCCGTCCCTGGGATTCTCCAGGAAAGAACACTGGAGTGGGTTGCCATTTCCTTCTCCAATGCATGAAAGTGAAAAGTGAAGTAAAGTCGCTCAGTCATGTCCGACCTCAGCAACCCCATGGACTGCAGCCCACGAGGCTCCACTGTCCCTGGGATTCTCCAGGCAATAACACTGGAGTGGGCTGCCATTTCCTTCTCCAAGAAAGAGGTAAGTAAAGGCTAAAAGTACATGTCTTGGAGCCAAGCTGCCTGGACCCAAATCCTAGCTCAGTCACTTACATGATACGACGGTTAATTTTATGTGTCAACCTAACTGGGTCATGGGATACCCAGATATTTGGTCAAATACTATACTGGGTGTGTCTGTGAAGGGGTATTTGTGTAAAACTGCCATTAGAATTAGTAGACCAAGTAAAGTGGATTGCTGTCCTTACTGTGGTGGGCCTCATTCAATCAGTTAAAGACCTGAATAGAAAAAAAGACTGGCTCTCCCAAGAGTAAGAGAATTTCTCCAGCCTGGCGTTCTTCAAACTGGGATATTGAACTTGATGATACCACTCTAGTGGCAGAAAGTGAAGAGGAACTAAAGAGCCTCTTGATACAGGTGAAAGAAGACAGTGAAAAAGCTGGCTTGAAACTCAACATTCAAAAAACTAAGATCATGGCATCTGGTCCCATCACTTCACGGCAAATAGAAAGGGAAAAGTAGAATCAGTGACAGATTTTATTTTCTTGGGCTCCAAAATCACTGCAGACAATGACTGCAACCATGAAATTAAAAGATGCTTGCTCCTTGGAAGAAAAGCTATAACAAACCTAGACAGCATATTAAAAAGCCGAGACATCACTTTTATCAACAAAGGTCGGTATAATCAAAGCTATGGTTTTTCCTTTGGTCTTGTACAGAATTGTTGTGAGGCATAAATACGTTACTCTATGTCAATTGTTTAAGCAGTCTCTAGCACATAGTAAGCATTAATTATGATGTCAGTGTTAGCCATTACAGGGGCACCTAAGGTTGCACTAGTGGTAAAGAACCTGCCTGCCAATGCAGAAGACGTAAGAGATGTGGGTTCAGTCCCTGGGTCGGGAAAATCTCCTGGAGGAGGGTATGGAAACCCACTCCGGTATTCTTGCCTGAAGAATCCCATGGACAAGAGAAGCCTGGAATTCTACAGTCTATAGGGTCGCACAGAGTCGGACACAACTGAAGCCACTTAGCATGCAAGTATGCACAGCCATTACAATTATTCTGGCAGCTGGGATCTTTTTTTAACAATAGCAATTTTGTATGAGCAGTTTGCTCTAAGTAGAGTTTATGGAAGGGATATAGTAACTTCTGTTTTAATGCAGTTTACTCTAAGATCCCAGAAGTTATGATGAAAATATGGAATACTCATTAACAAAATAATCCCTTTCACTTTTTATTTATTTATTTTTGGCTGTGCTAGGTCTTCATTGCTGCATGGGCTTTTCTCTAGTTGTGGCAAGTGGGGGCTGCCCACTAATTGTAGTGCACAGGTTTCTCATTGCAGTGGCTTCTCTTGTTCTGGAGCACAGGACCTAGGGCATGCAGGCTTCAGTAGTTGAAGTTCATGGGCTTACTAGTTGTGGCTACTGGGCTCTAGAGCACAGGCTCAATAGTTGTGGTACATGGGCTTAGTTTCTCTGTGGCATGTGGGATCTCCCCAGATCAGGGATCAAATCCATGTCTCCTATACTGGCAGGCAGATTCTTTACCACTAAGCCACCAGGGAAGCCCCTCCCATTCACCTTTATCTAATATTCCACAACAATACAAATGTCCCCAGCATAGTTATTTAGACTTTGTAAACCAAAGAGAAAAAAAAATTAGGTACGAACATTTAACAAGTTGTTTTCTAAGCACTAACAATGTTTAAGGTTGGTATTCAAAGTCCACTTTACAGATAAGGAAGCAGGAGAGGAGGACACTGCCATAGGCAAGGTCATACAAAAGGGAAGACTGCTAACTCTCCAGCCCACTGTTTAACTCACTAAATTCATACAACCAGTGACAAGCCAAATCTCCCTTTTAATGCACTTGGTCTCTGACACCCTGAAGCCACTGGAATCCCATGTTCACTCCGAACAAATATTCATCTTGTGCTACTTCAGCCTCCCCAGGCCAGTCTGGGACTTAAGGTTTAATTAAATCCTGTGGAGCTGTATCTTTGAAGGAGCTATTATCTTTAAGTGATTCTGCTTTATGAGTGTCTAAGAAAAGAGGAAAGAGAGAGAAAGAAGAAGACAGAGAGCAAGAGGTGACAGAGATGAGAAAGAAACAGTACAAATCAAGTATCTTTGATCTAAGTTGATTAGTTATGCATTTTTGCCAGCGGTAATTGAAAGACTCAAGGAGAATGCGAATTACCCACGGAAAGCAATCGTGTGTGGTGGATAGCCTGTCTCCATTACCTATGTCAATGGCAGAACTGAAGTGCTGACACTGCATCATGGTTTTCAAAAGGCAATTTTGGACATCACATAAAACAGTTCTTCACTCTTACGATTTACATTTAGATGCTGCAGAAATAAGTTATGGAAGCAAATCTAAGTAGAGTTTACAGTTTCAATCAAAATTTCTCTTTTCTTGTGATGTTTATTATTCATCGTATACAATGCCATTACACAGCGAGGAGATTTTTCAAGAATAGTGTTTCTGCATTGTCCAGTTTGCCCTAGGCACAGCTAAAACAGGGGGACAGGTCCTTCTGCAAAGTAAAAATTAACTATTCTTTAGCTTTCAAAGAGTGATTTTGGATGAACAAATATTTAGGGGGTTCAGAAAATGGTCAGAGCAAGTCTTCTCCTTTCCAGACATTTTTATTTCTGAAGCATGGAAACAAGGAAACAGCGCTTTTCCATGCAAATAGAATGCCCCCAGGCCTTTCTTTGCAAAATTTATGATCAAATTATATTTTTTAATGTCTTTGGAACTCAGGAAACAATTGGAACTACATGATTAGCTGACAGTGCTATGTTTTTAGTACATGCAATAAATCTAGGTGTAAATCTCATTTCAAAATTGTATTCTCCGAGGTTGTTAGCCATTTGATCTTTAAATTTCCACATTTGGTGCAATCTAATTCAACAAATGGTAATTGCTTGCTATAGATTGGGTACTGTGTTGGGCACTGTGGTGCTTAAAAATGAGAGCACAGGTTCCTATGCCTAATGAACTCACAATTTAGTAAAGAGATGGGGCTTCTAAAAGAAAAAAAGGCACAGACTAAAGCAAAATGTAGAATAAGACAGTATCATGAAGGTATATTCAAGGTGCTACGCAAGGTTCAAATGTTTCTCCCTCAACACTACGTATCTCAACTCCTTCAAAGTCATGCTACCAATCTTCTATCATCTTGTTCATCCTACATGTTGTGTTTACCTTGAGACTCACAGGTTAATTTCTTCATCTCTTAAAGACACAGCACCTGACTCACAGTGACTCTCCACCTCTGTTCTTGGTGATTTCAGTGTCTTCTTGGAATTCCTTCCAGTATCTTGGATTTTTAATTTCACTGCCTTCTCAGCTACTATGACCTGATCTTTCAGCCCACTTCAGCTTCCTTCTTTTCTATACGTAGTCATTACAAATGACTACACTGCTTCCATCGGCTCAGTTTCAAGTATTCCATTCTCTGAGCTCCATATAGTATCCCTCTGGTTTAGTCTCTCTGGTACTCCAACTCCAGCAAGCTATTTGAATCCATCTATGTTTTCACTTTCCGCCCCACTCTGACCTCGATTCCACAATCCATCATTATTATTACTATTTTGTGCATGCCCTAACCTCCCTGATCATTGCAAACCCACTCTGAATCTGCACCGGAATCACAGGCATCAAAGCCACCGGGGAGGTGAACACATGCTGATTCATCTTGCTTCAAATTCATGATTACAAACTCTACTACTTCTTTACAGGCATATTATTATATTTTCCCCAATCCATTCTCAGTCTCCCACTCTTCAGAGGAATATTCCATATCTTCCTTTCCCTCTTAAACATCCAACACCCCTTCTGTTATCCTTTCTCTGAGCTATGACCTGACTAGTTATTCACTGAGAAAATGGAGGTAGTCAGAAGATCCGCATCTTCCTACAGCCATAAACCCACCTGCATCTGTACCCATATACTCCTCCTTCCCTCCTGGTATTAATAAAACAGAGGAACCATTGACATCCCTTTCAAAGGCCAGTCCCTTGACGTGTGCTTGGACTTCTGCTCTTGCCTAATTGAGAATTTTGTACCCCCTCTCTCCTATATCATTGAATTTTCCCTCTGGATTAGTCCTATCAGTAAACAAACTTAGAAAATTCCTCCCGTATTTCAAATTCTCCTCCAACCACCATCTCTTTATCCTCCTTTATAGCAAATCTCAATCTTTTTTTAAAGTTATTTATACCTGCAGTGTCACATTCCTCTCTGCCAATGCTCTCTTGACACAGGCTTTTGTCTCCATCATCTCATGGTACCTGCTCTTAATAGCCATCCCAACAATGATCATATCTCAACTCTCATCTAACCTCGCATAGTGGCAGCATAAGACAAAGCCTATTATTCCTTATTCATTGAAATACTTTCTTTACCTAGCCTCCAGGATAAGGATCCAACTATAAACTGACAATTTCACAGTCGATATTTCCAGCCATAACCTCTCCCCAAGTTCTAACTTTGTGTCTTCAACTGCCAAGTAGACACTGCCACTTGGATAGCTAACAGTGTGTGCATGGCTAAGTCATTTCAGTTGTGTCCAATTCTTTAGGACCCTAAGGACTGTACTCCACCAGGCTCCTCTGTCCATGGGATTCTCAAGACAAGAATACTGGAGCGGGTTGTCATGCCCTTCTCCAGGGGATCTTCCTGACCCAGGGATCGAACTTGCGGCTCCTGAGGCTCCTGCATTGCAGGCTGGTTCTTTACCAGCCTAGGTTCTTTACCTAGGTTCTTTACCAGCTGAGCCACCTAGGAAGTAGATAGCTAACAGGCATCTCAAATTTAACATATACAGGAGTTACACTACATTTTCCCCCTCTTAACCGTTTTTTCCTACAGTTAAGTCCCTCTCCAAAAAAAAAAAAACATCCATTCCATAGTCCAATTGCTCACGCCAAAAACTTTGAAATTATCTTTGACCCTATTGTTCTTTCCTCCTACATCCAACTAAGAGCAAATTTATTGGTACCACCTTCAAAATATAGCCAAATCCACCACTTCCTATCACCTCCACTGTTACCCTACTCTAAGCCATCACCTAGATTTTTACAATCATCTTCTAATCAGACTGCCTATTTTTTACTGTTCAGTTCAGTTCAGTCACTCAGTCGTCTCCGACTCTTTGCAACCCCATGAATCGCTGCATGCCAGGCCTCCCTGTCCATCACCAACTCCCAGAGTTCACTCAGACTCATGTCCATCGAGTCAGTGATGCCATCCAGCCATCTCATCCTCTATCATCCCCTTCTCCTCCTGCCCCCAATCCCTCCCAGCATCAGAGTCTTTTCCAATGAGTCAACTCTTCGCATGAGGTGGCCAAAGTACTGGAGTTTCAGCTTTAGCATCATTCCCTCCAAAGAAATCCCAGGGCTGATCTCCTTCAGAATGGACTGGTTGGATCTCCTTGCAGTCCAAGGGACTCTCAAGAGTCTTCTCCAACACCACAGTTCAAAAGCATCAATTCTCTGGTGCTCAGCTTTCTTCACAGTCCAACTCTCACATCCATACATGACCACAGGAAAAACCATAGCCTTGACTAGACAGACCTTTGTTGGCAAAGTAATGTCTCTGCTTTTCAATATGCTATCTAGGTTGGTCATAATAACCCCTACATTTCTCTCCTTACAGATCCACCACAGTGATTTTTTTTAATGTTAGTCATTTGAGGTCATTACTCTACTCAAAATATTCTAAGAGATCCATATTTCATTCAGAATAAAAGCTACAGCTTTTCCAAGACCCACCAGACCTATATGAACTGGTCCTCAGAGTCTCTCTGAGACTACCTCCTACCACCCTTCCCTGACTCGCTTTGTTCCAGCCACTCTGTCTTCCTTGCTCTACCCCATACATCTTGGCAAAGCACAAGATTGCTTCAGGGCCTTTGCCCCTGGGGCTTCCTTGGCTGGGAACAGTCTTTCCCCAGGTTCACTCTCTCCCTCACCTGATGTCTCTGCTCACATAGTTACTGTGTCAGATTTCCTTGAATACCTGTTGTTACCTCTTGTCTTATCCTACTCTGTCACTTGATGGTGTCTCACTTCCCAAGTTAGCATTACCATCACCCAAAATGTTGCATATGTATTTTTTCTGTCTGCAACAATGAGGAGTACCTAGAGAACAAGGATTTTATTTAGCTCCTTGCTCTATGCCCCATGTCTAGAGGAATGCTTGATACATTATAGGTACTGAATAAATATGTATAAAGGGAATCAAACTTCTTCATTCTTCACGGAAAATTTCTGCAGTACTTCCTTCATAGTGTCTCCTGCACTTACCAGCAGCAGCAAGAGAAGTGACAGTGAGAGATAAGTCCTTCCCCATGGTTTTCATCAATTCCCTCAACTTTGATTGACATACAAGGTCAATAAAAACACTATTTTCTCTGCATACACAATCAAGGTAAGACTTCCAGGCTCCCTTCCAACCATATTGTGGCCCCGAAGCCTTGTTTACTAAGGAACTTGCAAACATCCACTACTTGTACTGTCCCTCCCTTTCCTGCTCTCTGAACCCATACCACTGTCTCTAATATTCCTGTTTGTCTTGGGCGACTCATTTTTTATCTTTTTTTGTGGGTTTCTCTTTCTCATCTCTTCCCCTTAAATTTTATTTTTCCTGAGATTTTGTCCTTAGCCTTCATTGCTCACTCATCTGTTTCATCTCATTCATTCCCATTAGCTACTATATATTTGTGAATGGCTTATAATCCATTCCAGCCCTTCACTATACTCCAGCCCTATATATCTTCCTATTGAGCACCTCCACCTGGTGATCCCACAGGCACATTAAACTCAAGATGTTTGTATTAGCCAGAATAAGCTAGTTTATATTGCAGTAAGAAGCCACCCCCAAACCTCAGTGATTTAACATGTAGAATTTTACTTTTTGCTCATACAAGGTCCCCTCAGACCTAGGTGTCTCTCCAGGGTAACTATTTCTATAGCCAGAGACCCAGCCAGGGTGCTTGAATCTCTTAGTCCAGCCATCTTAACACAAAGCCTATGGTTCACACAACAAGGTTAAAGACTGAGGGAAAGACCTCACAACAATAACTATGAGCCTTAGCCAAAAGCTGTGTGTCACTTCCGCTCACAGCCCATTGGCTAGAACTATTTCATAACTCCATGCAACTGCATACAAAATTCAATCTTCCAAGTTACTGTAAAGAGAGGTGAACCATCCATAAGCACTGCCATGCCTTCCAATATGTCCAAGACTAACAAGCCAGCATGGGATCATGCAGTATGTAACCAAGGGCCAGGAGGCAAAGCTTGGTCAGAAGCAGCTGCTGCCAATATCACCATCATCACCTCCTTAACTTTCACTGCTCACATCACTTCCAATCATTCTTCAAGCCTTACAGGTTCTACCTCCTTAAATATTGGTGTACTGGGGAATATTGGGCCTCTTTTCTCCATTACTGCTACCACTACCTTACTCTAGCCTCTCATGGCCTTCATTTGCAAATCTGTAGTCTTCCCACTCTTAGTCTCCTAATATGAAAGTGAAAAGTGAAGTCACTCAGTCGTGTCCGACTCTTGGTGACCCCATGGACTATAGCCTGCCAAACTCCACCCATGGGATTTTCCAGGCAAGAATACTGGAGTGGGTTGCCATTTCCTTCTCCAGGGGATCTTCCCGACCCAGGGATCGAACCCTGGTCTCCTGCACTGCAGGCAGACTCTTTACTGTCTGAGCCACCAGAGAAGCCCTCAGTCTCCTAATATATGTCCCATCTAAAGAGTGCCATCCATCATGTTCATCCAACTTCAAAACTGCCTTTACCCCAGCCACTTTCTACTACCCTGTTCTATGTTTTCTTTTTTCAGATCCCTTGTCACTATCTGAAATTATATCTGTCTACTTTTCCCCACCTCTACTGCTGCCACCATACACATAAACATGCATTGGAATGTAAGTTCCCTGAGATTAGGAAATTGACTAATCAGAGCTTTATCACAGGCCAGATCTTCAGTGTGTATTTGTGGAATGAATAGACTTTCCACCATGAAGCCCAACTGATGTTTATAAAACAAAGCTGACCATGTCATTTCTCAACTTAAATGTTCCAGGGATTCCTTATTGCATCTCCAGATAAAATTTCTGCTCCTTAGCAAATTTATGAGACCCTTCATGAAGTATCTCTGCTTATTTCTCTGGAGTCACAGACCATGATCACCTCCTTCTCAAGGGGTTTTCTCTCCCAATGGAGTCTGAAACTCATTTTCCATCTGAGTATAGTACTTTTCAAAGATAATCCCTCCCTTCACTTGGTTAACTCTGATTAGCTCTTCAGGATTCAAGTTAGACAGTGCCTCCTCTAATGGTCAGAGCCTCCCCTATGTACTGTGATATGCAGGGCACTGATAGTCACTAGGTTAGAACTAGAAACTCTGATAGACAGCAGGTTAAAACCAGGCCCTGGGCTAGATACTAGGTTACCACTGTAAACATGACGTATCTATGTTGTGACTGCACAACTAGTTGTAAAATCTAACTATCAAACCTAGCTTAAAGCATTGTTCATGTAGAATATCATTGTTACCTTTATTGTTACTCCTACTATCAGATCAGATCAGATCAGTCGCTCATTCATGTCCGACTCTTTGTGACCCCATGAATCGCAGCACGCCAGGCCTCCCTGTCCATCACCAACTCCTGGAGTTCACTCAGACTCATGTCCATCAAGTCAGTGATGCCATCCAGCCATCTCATCCTCTGTCGTCCCCTTCTCCTCTTGCCCCCAATCCCTCCCAGCATCAGGGTCTTTTCCAATGAGACAACTCTTCGCATGAGGTGGCCAAAGTACTGGAGTTTCAGCTTTAGCATCATTCCTTCCAAAGAAATCCCAGGGCTGATCTCTTTCAGAATGGACTGGTTGGATATCCTTGCAGTCCAAGGGACTCTCAAGAATCTTCTGCAACACCACAGTTCAAAAGCATCAATTCTTCGGCACTCAGCCTTCTTCACAGTCCAACTCTCACATCCATACATGACCACAGGAAAAACCATAGCCTTGACTAGACGGATCTTTGTTGACAAAGTAATGTCTCTGCTTTTGAATATGCTATCTAGGTTGGTCATAACTTTCCTTCCAAGGAGTAAGCGTCTTTTAATTTCATGGCTGCAGTCACCATCTGCAGTGATTTTGGAGCCCAGAAAAATAAAGTCTGACACTGTTTCCACTGTTTCCCCATCTATTTCCCATGAAGTGACGGGACAGGATGCCATGATCTTCGTTTTCTGAATGTTGAGCTTTAAGCCAACTTTTTCACTCTCCACTTTCACCTTCATCAAGAGGCTTTTGAGTTCCTCTTCACTTTCTGCCATAAGGGTGGTGTCATCTGCATATCTGAGGTTATATTGATATTTCTCCCCGCAATCTTGATTCCAGCTTGTGTTTCTTCCAGTCCAGCGTTTCTCATGATGTACTCTGCATAGAAGTTAAATAAACAGGGTGACAATGTACAGCCTTGACGAACTCCTTTTCCTATTTGGAACCAGTCTGTTGTTCCATGTCCAGTTCTAACTGTTGCTTCCTGACCTGCATATGGGTTTGTCAAGAGGCAGGTCAGGTGGTCTAGTATTCCCATCTCTTTCAGAATTTTCCACAGTTTCTTGTGATCCACACAGTCAAAGGCTTTGGCATAGTCAATAAAGCAGAAATAGATGCTTTTCTGCAACCCTCTTGCTTTTTCCATGATCCAGTGGATGTTGGCAATTTGATCTCTGGTTCCTCTGCCTTTTCTAAAACTAGCCTGAACATCTGGAAGTACACAGTTCACATATTGCTGAAGCCTGGCTTGGAGAATTTTGAGCATTACTTTACTAGTGTGTGAGATGAGTGCAATTGTGCGGTAGTTTGAGCATTCTTCGGCATTGCCTTTCTTTGGGATTGGAATGAAAACTGACCTTTTCAGTCCTGTGGCCACTGCTGAGTTTTCCAAATTTGCTGGCATATTGAGTGCAGCATTTTCACAGCATCATCTTTCAGGATTTGAAATAGCTCAACTGGAATTCCATCACCTCCACTAGCTTTGTTCGTAGTGATGCTTTCTAAGGCCCACTTGACTTCACATTCCAGGGTGTTTGGCTCTAGGTCAGTGATCACACCATCGTGATTATCTGGGTCATGAAGATCTTTTTTGTACAGTTCTTCTGTGTATTCTTGCCATCTCTTCTTAATATCTTCTGCTTCTGTTAGGTCCATACCATTTCTGTCCTTTATTGAGCCCATCTTTGCATGAAATGTTCCCCTGGTATCTCTGATTTTCTTGAAGAGATTCCTAGTCTTCCCATTCTGTTGTTTTCCTCTATTTCTTTGCATTGATCACTGAAGAAGGCTTTCTTATCTCTTCTTGCTCTTCCTTGGAACTCTGCATTCAGATATTATATCTTTCCTTTCCTCCTTTGCTTTTCACTCCTCTTCTTTTCACAGCTATTTGTAAGGCCTCCCCAGGCAGCCATTTTGCTTTTTTGCATTTCTTTTCCATGGGGATGGTCTTGATCCCTGTCTCCTGTACAATGTCACGAACCGCATTCCATAGCTCATCAGGCACTCTATCTATCAGATCTAGGGCCTTAAATCTATTTCTCACTTCTACTGTATAATCATAAGGGATTTGATTTAGGTCATATCTGAATGGTCTTTCTTCAATTTAAGTCTGAATTTGGCAATAAGGAGTTCATGGTCTGAGCCACAGTCAGCTCCTGGTCTTGTTTTTGCTGACTGTATAGAGCTTCTCCATCTTTGGCTGCAAAGAATATAATCAATCTGATTTTGGTGTTGACCATCTGGTGATGTCCATGTATAGAGTCTTCTCTTGTGTTGTTGGAAGAGGGTGTTTGTTATGACCACTGCATTTTCTTGGCAAAACTCTATTAGTCTTTGCCCTGCTTCATTCCGTATTCCAAGGCCAAATTTGCCTGTTACTCCAGGTGTTTCTTGATTTCCTACTTTGCATTCCAGTATAACTCCTACTATAGTTATACTTTTTTTTTATCCAATGGCATTACCCATCCAGAATGACGTGAAACTCAGAAGTAAGCAAGCAAATGTCTTTGAGTAGCCAAATTGATATAAAAAAGCTGATAGACTTTATAATCTGGTCCCTGGGTCCTCCCTCAGAACTTCATTATGGTAGAGTGTACTCATTTAAAATACATTTCAAACAACCTTCACTATTTGGTTCACCAGCCCACAAGATGATAGAATCCACCAAACAACTATTTTATTAATTGCTTACTACACACAAAACACTGTGCTAAGTTGTGGGAATTAGAAGAAAGTATTTAAAAATGTCTTCATTCCAGGCGTTCATTGGCATACTCTATACTTTCTACTCAATCTTCCTGTGAACCTAAAACTGTTTTAAAAAGTAAAGTTTATTGGTTAAAAAATTTAAGTCCCCATTCCCATTCATTATAACCACTCACTTCATTGAAGAGTTAACAGAAATAAGAGGACAGGATAGAGGTAAATACATCATAAAAGCAAGAAATTAAATCTGACTTTTTCAACTAGAGAGGGTACGGGAGTAGCAGGGAAGAGAATGGGAAAATCAGGAACAGCAACTTAATGAGCATAGTAGTTTAGAGCTACTTATTAAAGAGATGAAAAATCCTACATACCTAAAGAACCTCTGATCTAGGACAATGAGAAGGGCACTCAGCTAAGCTTTGGGCTGAATTTTCATCTAGGTCTCTATTTGCCCTCCTGCACAGTCTTCATAAAGTCACACTGGCTCTCTGGACCTTACTCTCTTCTTGTCTTTTGTGAGGAAGCTGAACCAGATGGTCTTCACCAAGGCCCACCGTGCTTTAAAATCCTGATTCTATGTTCAAATTTCTGACCTTGAGCCATCAAAATAAAGGTAAAATATATTCAGTATACTCTGATTTAAAAGGCAGGAAGGAACGGGTATCATATGTTTTAGAAGTCTTTATAGAAATGGCAATTTTCTAAAGTTTGCAATTTAGCAGGAAAAGTTTCCGTTATCTAAAAAATCCATTTAAGTGGAACACTGCTATTCCCCACCTAGAGCTAGATAAGTGAAAACTTTACAGTGTTATTTAAACAGCCCGTGCTGGGCTGACCAAAATAGTTTTAGGCCAAAGAAACAGAGAGAAACCTTCAAAGAATTCTCCTTTCCCTGCAGTTTCTATCAAAACTGGCCAAAGAGGGTAAATTAGTCATTCCCAAAGAGAACCCCTTTAGGAAAGCAAGAGTTGCAAGGGTGGAGAAGTCAACTTCTCTAGAAGATGGACAGGCACCAATGCCCTCTACCTAACCACGTCCCACCACATCTCGTATCACCTGAGCAAGGTATAGATGTGTGCTGCTGAACCCTGGGACTGTGCTTCCTTGCACTAAAAAGCTATCAGCCAGTGCAGGGTGTCCAGATGGGCTCCTGTCCAGATGGCTATGTTTTAATGTTTTAAAACTGAAATACCTCTTTCCTTTAGATGGATACACCACATCTGAGAACAACTTCATCTCCAAAGGTGACAAATAAATGAGTTGCCAACTGTACTGGCTCTGGATAGAGGGAGACTGCCAAACCCAGAGAGGCTGTTCACATCCACACCCAGCTGAGCAGAGGAAAGCTGACCCTGCCGAAAGCTCACATATTCCTTTACTCATTCATTTGAGAGTTTCAGGCCTCTACTATGTGTCTGGGCTTCCCAAGGGGCTCAGTGGGTAAAGAACCTGCCTGCAATACAAAAGATGGCAGAGATATGGGTTCGATCCCTGGGTCAGGAAGATCCCATGGAGGAGGGCACAGCAACTCACTCCAGTATTCTTGCCTGGAGAATCCTATGGACAGAGCAGCCCAGTGGACTACAGTCCATAGGTCGCAAAGAGTCAGACATGACTGAAGCGACCTAGCACAGCACAGCACACTATGTGTCAAGCACTGAATTAAACCCAGGAATTTAATGGTGGAGGAAAAATTAGCATGATCTTTGCCTAATGTAATGTACTTTTTGTAAAATTACAAAAGTCTTATGAGCTAGCAAAGATTAGTAATATTTCAGAAGAAAGTAAAAGTGTTAGTCACTCAGTTGTGTTTGACTCTTTACAGCCCCATTGACTATCACCCACCAGGCTCCTCTGTCCATGGAATTCTCTAGACAAGAATACTGGAGTGGGTTGCCGTTCCCTTCTCCAGGGGATCTTGTTGATTCAGGGATCAAATCAGGTCTCCTGCATCACAGGCACAGTCTTTACCATCTGAACCACAAGGTTGATTCTAACTATGAGATACTAAAGATTAATAATATTTTAGAAGACTTGGTATCTAGGAAGGGGGAATATATAGGACTTCTCTGTAGCTCAGATGGTGAAAAATCTGCCTGCAATGCAGGAGACCCAGGTTTGATCCCTGGGTCATGAAGACCCCCAGGAAAAAGGAATAGCAACCCACTCCAGTGTTCTTGCCTGGAGAATCCATGGACAGAGGAGCCTGGTGGGCTTTAGTCTGTGGGGTCACAAAGAGTCAGACACAACTGAGTGACTAACACTACTACTACTAAGGGGAAATATGGAAGATGGACTGACCTAGTTGTGAGGTTAAGGAGAAGCAAGGAAGGTTTCTCTCTAAAAGGCGGCATTTGATCTAAGAACACAAGGTTGAGTTGGCATTAACTTCAAGCCCTCTATATAAGGCAGCCAATCAATTATTTGCCATCATGGATCAATGTTTGTTAGCCTAGTATGCACAAATTCACACACCCAGGTATATAAGGAAAATGCAGTCACTAGATTACTTTGCACAGATTTCTTTCTGCCAATTTTACTCAAAATCTATTAGGGGAAATTTTTCTTATTATATTAAAACCAACACAGATTTATTATGACAGAAAAAACAATATTTGAAGGTTTTTTTTAAAGAAAACAAAATTTCTAGATAGTGCTAGTCTTCTGTAGGATTGTTTTGGGCAATACTCAACCCCTCTATTCACTTTCACTTGTCATTAGGGCTACTTCAAGAGAAAAGTACTAGAAACTCTTGATATCTCATTACTAAAAGAGTCTCAGATATGATTCAAGATTATTTTTATCATTGACCTTTAAATAACAATGGGTTCATTTCTAGTAGTAGCAAAAGTAGTAGTAGTAATAGTCACAGTATCAACAGTGTGGCTACTGCATCAGTAGTAGCTATTGTTATTGTAGTTAATCAGTTCAGTTCAGTTCAGTCGCTCAGTCGTGTCCGACTCTTTGCGACCCCATGAATCACAGCACGCCAGGCTTCCCTGTGCATCACCAACTCCCGGAGTTCACTCAGACTCACGTCCATCAAGTCAGTGATGCCATCCAGCCATCTCATCCTCTGTCATCCCCTTCTCCTCCTGCCCCCAATCCCTCTCAGCATCAGGGTCTTTTCCAATGAGTCAACTCTTCGCATGAGGTGGCCAAAGTACTGGAGTTTCAGCTTCAGCATCATTCCCTCCAAAGAAATCCCAGGGCTGATCTCCTTCAGAATGGACTGGTTGGATCTCCTTGCAGTCTAAGGGACTCTCAAGAGTCTTCTCCAACACCACAATTCAAAAGCATCAATTCTTCAGCACTCAGCTTTCTTCACAGTCCAACTCTCACATCCATACATGACCACAGGAAAAACCATAGCCTTGACCAGACGGACCTTTGTTGGCAAAGTAATGTCTCTGCTTTTGAATATGCTATCTAGGTTGGTCATAACTTTCCTTCCAAGGAGTAAGCATCTTTTAATTTCATGGCTGCTGTCACCATCTGCAGTGATTTTGGAGCCCAGAAAAATAAAGTCTGACACTCCACTGTTTCCCCATCTATTTCCCATGAAGTGATGGGACCAGGTGCCATGATCTTCGTTTTCTGAATGTTGAGCTTTAAGCCAACTTTTTCACTCTCCACTTTCACCTTCATCAAGAGGCTTTTGAGTTCCTCTTCACTTTCTGCCATAATGGTGGTGTCATCTGCATATCCGAGGTTATTGATATTTATCCCGGAAATCTTGATTCTAGCTTGTGCTTCTTCCAGCCCAGCATTTCTCATGATGTACTCTGCATATAAGTTAAATAAACAGGGTGACAACATACAGCCTTGACATACTCCTTTTCCTATTTGGAACGAGTCTGTTGTTCCATGTCCAGTTCTAACTGTTGCTTCCTGACCTGCATATAGGTTTTTCAAGAGGCAGGTCAGGTGGTCTAGTATTCCCATCTCTTTCAGAATTTTCCACAGTTTATTTATAGTTATTAGCAATAAGTATTAGTAGCAGTGATTGTTGTCACAGTCATAGCAGAAGTAGCAGTGCATGGACGCATGCTAAGTCGTTCAGTCGTGTCCGACTTCTTGCAACCCTATAGACCATTGCCTGCCAGGCTCCTCTGTCCATGAGCTTCTTCAGGCAAGAATACTGGAGTGGGTTGCCATGCCCTCCTCCAGGGGATCTTCCCAACCCAGGGATCAAACCCACATCTCTTATGTCTCCTATATTGGCAGGTGGTCTCTTTACCACTAGCACCACCTGGGAAGCCCAGAAGTAGTATAAATAGTAGTAAAAAGTGGGTTGGATCTGAACACTACCATTTATCAATTGAATGAAACTAGACAAATTATTTAAATTTCCTACACCTTTAGAATGGGATTAATAAAACATCGATCTCCTAAGACTGTTTGTTGAGAGAAACTAACTATGGTAAAGGAAGATATTGGTACAAAACAAGCCTTCTATATGTAAAGGCTAATTTAAAAGTATTATCTTATTATTAGTATTACTGGTATTATACCTCAACATTCAGAGAGGAAGTTGGAGTAAAGGACAAAGCAAGTAAAAGTTAGTTTGGAATTGAGGAACAGTAAGTTATAAAATAACCTAACATCAATCTGAATCAAACCCACAGTCATCAATAATTTCATTTAGGAAAGAAATGCCCTCCATGTGAGGTTGCTGTCATAATCTCCCTTAAAGTTTTAAGATGTTATAATCTCCCTATATGCACTAACTCAAGTTAAACTAATCCATGCCGCATTTCCCTAAAGAAAGGTTTATATCAAGCATCATTCATAATAGTATCAAAAACAGTAAAACAGGAATAAATTCAACCAAGAAGTTGAAGAAGACACAAATGGAAAGATATACTCTATTCATGGACTGGAAGAATTAATATTTTCAAAATGACGATGCCACCCAATTGGGGGCAAGAGGAGAAGGGGACGACAGAGGATGAGATGGCTGGATGGCATCACTGACTCGATGGATGTGAGTCTGAGTAAACTCCGGGAGTTGGTGATGGACAGGGAGGCCTGGCATGCTGCGATTCATGGGGTCGCAAAGAGTCGGACACGACTGAGCGACTGATCTGATCTGATCTGATGTCACCCAAAGCCATCTACAAATTCAAAGCAATCCACATCAAAATACCAAAGATATTCTTCACAGAAATATAAGAAACAATCCCAAAATTTGTCTAAAGCCACAAAAGACCCAAAATAGCCAAAAAAATACTGAAAGAAAAAAAGAAAGCTGGCAGTATCACTACTTCTGAATTTCAAACTATACTATAAAACCATAGTAATAAAGAGTATAGTTCAGGCACAAAAACAGACACATCAACCAGTGGAACAGAAGAGAGCATCAAAAACTAAATCCTGGCATATTTAGTCAACTGATATTCAACAAGGGAGCCAAGAATACCCAACGGGGGGGGAAAATGATCTCTGCAATAAATGGTGTTGGGAAAACTGGAGAAACGCAGCATGCAGAACAATGAAATTAGACCCCTATATCATACTTCTGGCAAAAATAAAGTGGAAATGGATTAAAGACTTAAATATAAAACCTGATAACTTAAAACTCCTATAAGAACAATGATGAGGCAAGAACCTCATCGATATTGATCTTGGAGATTATTTGAACAAGATGCCAAAAGTACAAATAGCAAATGCAAAAATCAACAAACAGAAATATATCAAACTCATCTTTTACACTGCAAAAGAAACAATTAACAAAATAGAAAGATAACCTACCTAATAGAAGAAAATTTTTACAAACTATGTATCAAGTAAAGGTTTAACATCCAAAATATGTAAAGAACTCGGTCATCTTAATAAAAATAATACTAATAATTTGATTAAAAATAGGCAGAAGGCTAAATAAGAGACACTTTGATGAGGACATCAAAATGACTAACAGACATATGAAAAGATAACATCACTCATCACCAGGATTAGTGCAAATCAAAACTACATTGGGATATCACCTCATACCTGTTAGAAGGACTACTATCAAGAAAACAAGAGAGGTCTAGGTGAGGATGTGGTGAAAAGGAAACTTTTATGTATTATCCATGAGAATGTAAACTGCTCCAACCACTATGCAAAACCGTAAGGAAGTTCCTCAAAAAAATTGAAACTAGATCTAACACACGATTCAGCAATTCCATTTCTGGGTACATACCCAAAGGAATGAAAACAGAATTCAGTGAGGTATATATACCTCATATATGTTTATCATAGCATTATTCACAACAGTTAAGATATGGAAACAACCCAAAAGCTCATCAAAGGCTGCTGCGGCTGCTAAGTCACTTTGGTCATGTCCGACTCTGTGCGACCCCATATACGGCAGCCCACCAGGCTCCGCCCTCCCTGGGATTCTCCCTGCAGAACACTGGAGTGGGTTGCCATTTCCTTCTCCAAGAAGACAGTATGCTGCTGCTGCTAAGTCGCTTCAGTCCTATCTGACTCTGTGCGACCCCATAGATGGAAGCCCACCAGGCTCCTCCATCCCTGGGATTCTCCAGGCAAGAACACTGGAGTGGGTTGCCATTTCCTTCTCCAACGCAGGAAAGTGAAAAGTGAAAGTGAAGTTATTCAGTCCTGCGGACTCATAGCGACCCCATGGACTGCAGCCCACCAGGCTCCTCCACCCATGGGATTTTCCAGGCAAGAGTACTGGAATGGGTTGCCATTGCCTTCTCCTAAAGGATAAAAAAAAAAAAAAAAATAGTGGTTCATATCCACAATGGAATACTATTCAGCCATGAGAAACGGGGATATCCTTCCATTTGCAACAACATGGATAGACCTTGAGCAGACTATGCTAATCAAGATAGACGGAGAAAGACAAGTACTATATGAGATCCCTCATATGTCGAAACTAAAAAAGTTAAACCTATAAAAAACAGAGAGTAAAAATTTATTCAATTTTTTCAAAAAGGAAGCAAAAGAAAAAATTATATCAAATGGTGGATGGGGTACTTGGTGTCTTTAAGGAGATTGGACCTGGCATAACTTTTTGTTTATAGTTTCCTACTTCTGGCTTCTTTCTTCTCTCTGGAGTAGGTTGCCAGAGAGGTAATTACCCTCTGGTTTTCGACAAGCCATTCTTTTGAAGAAAAGCAAATCATCTTTAGCGCTTTAATCCTCACTACAGAACCCAATGAGTAAATGCGAGCCTTAGAGCTACTATCCCTTATATGGTTTCCTATATCCTTACTAAGAGCCTTTCCTCTTCAAAGAGTAGTTAGAACCTCCTGTTCTGAAGTCCCGGCTAGCTGGACTCTTAATCATCTTAGCCAGGAGCACAATAGCTTGTTTGCAGACCTGGAAGGAAGTAATAAAAACATTTTGCCCTAAAGACAAACTTAGCATTTAGTCCAACTGCATGCAAATAATTTAATCCTTTCTTTTATTTTTCTTAGCTGCTCAAAAATAAGCACATACTCTTTAGAGATTAGCCAGAATGTGATGACTTAATTCACGATTACTACTTACATGCCTGGCTTAACATTCTTGTGAATGTGCTCTGAATATTCTTCCTAAAAGCACTGCTGTCATTTTTGCTGAGAAAAGTGCCTGCGAGCCCATTCATTATAGCAAGGGCCCAAAGTCCTGAAAAACATGCAGATAAGTGGCTGGGTTTCCTAGTTCCAACCACACTCAGGGAGGCAGCAACAGAGGTCATTATTGTGCTGGCTCTGGTGGTCACCATGAATCATAGTCCAGGGGCTTGTCAGCATTTTTCTGATGGATGGTGATGCACTCTAGTAGAGAGTAGGGAAGCAGAACAGGTTCATCAGCTACAGGGGGTCACTGTTTATAAGTTTGTGCAGGGAAGTTAGTTCTGCTGCTCTTTCTAGTCATCAAGGCCTGCCCTGAAAACAGAATTCAGTATAGCTTGTATTCCTTTATCTTTCCTTAATTTTTTTAACTCTTTTGTTGAGCACTTACTAGGCCCAAGCACTTTGCATATATTAATAATAACATCCAACATTTGTTGAGTGCTACCATGTGCCAGGCATTATTTTAGACGTTTTGTGTAGATTATACTCTTAACAGCCCAGGGCCATAGGGATTGCTATTATCCCCTTTTACAGGTGAAACTTCAGCCCACAGGGATTAAGTAACTTGTGTGTAGTCACACAGCTAGGAAGTACAGTCTGTGCAATTGGGGGAAATTCTATCTTAGAGTGTCTATGGAACTTGTTTGAATATTGGCTGTGAACTGGGGGGACAAGCAAGATCTTCTAGGCCAAAATCTTCCAAAAGGTTCTGAGTGAAAAAGAATATAAGCATCATCCGAAAGTTAATGGTCGATTAAGAGATACTATTACCAAGGGGAGGGGACAATGCTATTTTGGGACACGTGGGCCTACCAGTGATCCTGCCCTTGAAATCTTGTCTGATAGGTGGTCACAAATTTGGAGGTATAGTTCTTTAGTTTTCAGAAGATCTGAAAAGACCTGAATTCTATATCCAATTATTAACCTTGAGTAAGTCACTTAAACTTTTTAAGGTTCCATTTTCTCTCCAGTTAATGGGGCTATCATACTAACAACCATCATACCTATATAACTTGAATTGCTTGTCAGGCAGCTTAGAGATTCTAAAAGAAAATGTTTCATAAACTGGAGTGCTATGCTAATGTGTTATAATTGTGTTGCACTGAAAGTCCTTATTCTACGGGAATATTTTCTATATACCTTCAGGCTTTGCTGCTCTCACTTCCTAAGAGAAGGGAGCTTCAGCTACTTCTGCATGCTGCCCTTGCTATACCCTAAGATGCTGTTTCACCCAGTCCTTGACCAGAAACCTCCAGCAATTTTTATTTCTGATATTCCAAAGGAATCTTCAGTCTGCCTATCTAAGCCAGGACTTGGATAACTCTGTATGGCCAAGATGATTTGAGAGAGCCCACCTATCACAGAAAAGTAAACAAGCTTTCAGTGATTGAAGTGAATAAGGTAATTAAACCTGGGAAGAAAGAAGAATAACATTTCCTCTAAATTTCACATGATTAAAAAATATATAAGGTCCAAATCACAGATAATCAGAAAATAAAATTTGATTTAAAACAAGAGATATTATTGATGGCTTTGTAAATTAAAGACCACCTAACAGGGATTTTGCAGAAAGCAAACCAAATCTGAAGTTTCCCTTGGGAATCACTGGAAAGCATAATAACCTTAGAGGCCCAGCCATGTTTTTTCCTCAGATCAAAATTACTATACATCTATAGACTTAATGCACCAATGTCAAATGTAAAAAGCTCTGACAGTCCATGGAAAATGATAGAAAAGGAATTAAGATACTAGTGCTTGCTCAACTTTTGGATGATGATTTTAAAAAATATCCTCTCTGTCATGTTAAGACTTCAGAGAATTTAAGGAGACAGTAATGGCCCAGAAGGCCTTGCTTATCCTTCCATAGGTCACCTTCAGAGATGAACTATATTCTAGTTTCTCAGAAACCACTTACTAATCTGACTTTCATAAATTTAGCCAACACATTTCAATTCACTTATAATTCCCAGTAGGAATGCCCCTTTGTGAAATGAATGCTATAAATATAGAAATCTCTAGAATAGCAGTAATGACAAATATATTCAACCTACTTGACTACTTTCACTCAATTTTCATGTTGTTCTGGATATAATTATGTAATCCTTGTTTCATACTTAACTCATTTATTTTTGTTGTAATCGTTATTACTTACTTTTATTGCCTGTACTACCATAAAAATGAAAAAAAAAAAAGATTTTAACATACATATGTAGGGACAAATACATAAGAATAGCCAAGAAAAAAATTGGCAAAGAAGGATAATAGGAGGTAACACTAGCAGATGTTATAAAAAAAACCAGAGGCACAGAAATTTAAAAATCTCCCTGTAAACTTACTTAACCTTCTCCTGCTCTCAGAGAAAATGAGAACTCAACAGATATCTTGTTAAAAACCCTCAGACAACTCACTTTGCTTAGAAAGATGTTATTGTTGACCTGCTAAGTCATGTCCCGTTCTTTGGGACCTCCACAGACAGCAGCACGCCAGGCTTCCTTGTGCTTCACAATCTCCCAGAGTTTGCTCAAGCCCATGTCCATTGATTTGGTGATACCATTCAACCATCTCATCCTCATTCAACCATCTCATCCTCTGTCACCCTCTTTTCCTCCTACCCTCAATCTTTCCCAACCCCAGGGTCTTTTTCAATGAATTGGCTCTTCATATCAGGTGGTCAAAGGATTGGAGCTTCAGCTTCAGATTCAGTCCTTCCAATGAATATTCAGGATTGATTTCCTTTAGGATGGACTGGTTTGATCTCCTTGCAGTCCAAGGGACTCTCAAGAGTCTTCTCCAACACCACAGTTCAAAAGCATCAGTTCTTCAGTGCTCAGCCTTCTTTATGGTCCAACTGTCACATCTGTACATGACCAGTGGAAAAACCATAGCTTTGACTATATGGACCTTTGTTGGCAAAGTGATGTCTCTGTTTTTTAATATGCTGTCCAGGTTTGTCATACTTTTTCTTCCAAAAAGCAAGCGCCTTTTAATTTAGTGGCTGCAGTCACCACCCTCAGTGACTTTGGAGTCCAAGAAAATAAAGTCTATCACTGTTTTCACTTTTTCTTCTACTATTTGCTATGAAATGATGGGACTGGATGCCTTGATCTTAGCTTTTTGAATGTTGAGTTTCAAACCAGCTTTTTCACTCTCCATTTTCACCTTCATCAAGAGACTCTTTAGTTCCTCTTAACTTTCTGCTATTAGAGTGGTATTATCTGCATATCTGAGGTTGTTGATATTTCTCCTGCAGTCTTGACTCTAGCTTGTGAGTCATCCAGCCCAGCATTTTGAATGATGTACTCTGCATAGAAGTTAAATAAGCAGAGTGACAAACATGCAGCCTTGATGTACTCCTTTCCCAATTTTAAACCAGTCCATTTTTCCATGTCCAGTTCTAACAGTTGCTTCTTGACCTGCATACAGGTTTCTCAGGAGATAGGTCAGGTGCTCTGATGTTCCCATCTCTTTCAGAATTTTCCACAGTTTCTTGTGATCCACACAGTGAAAAAAAGGCTTCAGCATAGTCAATGAAGCAGATGTAGATATTTTTCTGGAATTCCCTTTTCTGTGATCCAATGTATGTTGGCGATTTGGTCTCTGGTTCCTCTGCCTTTTCTAAATCCAGCTTGTACATGTGGAATTTCTCAGTTCATGAATTGCCAAAGCCAAGTTTGAAGGATTTTGAGCATTACTTTGGTGGCATGTGAAATGAGCACAATTATATGGTAGTTCAAACATTCTTTAGCTTTACCTTCCTTTGGGATTGGAATGAAAACTGACCTTTTTCAGTCCTGTGGCCACTGCTGAGTTTTCCAAATATGCTGGCACATTGAGTGCAGCACTTTAGTAGCATCACCTTTTAGGATTTTAAATAGTTCAGTTGGAATTCTATCAGCTCCATTAGCTTTGTTCGTAGTAATGCTTCTTAAGGCCCACTTGACTTCACGTTCCAGGCTGTCTGGATCTAGTGAGTGACCACACCATCATGGTTATGCAGGTCATTAAGACCTTTTTTGTATAGTTCTGTGTATTCTTGCCACCTCTTATTCTCTTCTGCTTCTGTTATGTCCTTGCTGTTTCTGTCCTTTATTGTGCCCATCCTTGCGTGAAAATTTTGGAGACATCCTTGATGTCTCCAATTTTCTTGAAAAGATCTCTAGTCTTTCCCATTCTGTTGTTTTCTTTTATTTCTTTGCATTTTTCATTTAAGAAGGCCTTCTTATCATCCCTTGCTATTCTCTGGAACTCTGCATCCAGTTGGGTATATCTTCCTCTTCCTCCCTTGCCTTTTACTTCTCTTTTTTTCTCAGCTATTTGTAAGGCCTCCTCAGACAACCCATTTCTTGCATTTCTTTTTCATTGTACCACCTCCTGTACAATGTTATGAACCTCCACCATAGTTCTTCAGGCACACTACCAGATCTAATCCCTTGAGTTCTTTCATCACCGCCACTGTATAATCATAATGTATTTGATTTAGGTCATACTTGAATGGCTTAGTGAATTTCCCTACTTTCTTCAACTTAAGTTTGAATTTTGCAATAAGGTGCTTATGATCTGAGCCACAGTCAGCTCCAGGTCTTGTTTTTGCTCACTGTATAGAACTTCTCCATTTTTGGATGCAAATAAAATAATCAATCTGATTTTGGTATTGACCATCTGGTGATGTCTATCTGTAGTCTTCTCTTGCGCTGTTGGAAGATGGTATTTGCTATGACCAGTGTGTTCTCTTGAAAAAACTTCTTAGCCTTGCCCTGCTTCATTCTGAACTCCAAGGTCATAAGGTGACCTCCATTCACTCCAAGGTAAACTCCAGGCAAGTTTGCCTGTTACTCCAGGTATTTCTTGACTACATACTTTTGCATTCCAATCCCCTGTGATTAAAAAAAAAAAAAATCTATTTTTATGTAAGTTCCAGAAGGACTTGTAGGTCTTCATAGAACCATTCAACTTCAGCTTCTTTGGCATTAGTGGTTTGGGCATAGACTTGAATTACCATGATATTGCATGATTTGCCTTGGAAGCAAACTGAGATCATTCTGTCATCTTTGAGACTGCACCAAATACTGCATTTTGGACTCCTTTGTTGACTATGAGAGCTACTCCAGTTCTTTTTTTTTTTTTTTCCCTAAGGGATTTTTGCCCATAGTAGTAGATATAATGGTCATCTGAATTAAATTCACCCATTCCTGTCCATTTCAGTTCACTGATTCCTAAAATGTTGATTTCTCTTGCCATCTCCTGTTTGACCAATTCTAATTTACTTTGATTCATGGATCTAATGTTCCAGGTTCCTATGCAATATTGTTCTTTATAGCATCTGACTTTATTTGCACCACCAGACACATTCAGAACTGAGTGTTGTTTCCACTTTGGCCCAGCCTCTTCATTCTTTCTAGAGCTACTAATAACTGCCCTCTGCCCTTTCCCAGTAGTTTTTGAACACTCACCAACTTGGGGGGCTAATCTTCTGCTGTGTTATCTTTTTGCCTTTCCCTACTCTCCATGGGATTCTCAAGGCAAGAATCCTAGAGTGGTTTGCCATTCCCCTTGCACGTTTTGTCAGAGGAAGATGATTTGCCTTAAAAGATTAAATATAATTGCTGTCCCTTGTAATACAGAGGGAAAACAAGCAAGAGAAGACACAAAAATCTCTTCTTATAAATTAGTCTCCAAGAAACTCTCTTTATTATTTGATCAAAAATGTCATGCACCTCATGACCAGCACAGATATTTGGATATACGTTGCAATACTGAAATTTAACCCAAATTATTGATCCCTGTCAAATATACTTCCCATTGAATCTCCTCCCTTCCAACAGGAGATATGTAACTCTTGGAATAATCACTACCCTTATGTCTAGTTTCAGATAATAGTTCACATGGTAGATTTGTACTTCCTGAGCAGGTGAGGTCCTGTGACTCTCTTTGGACACTCAGTTATAGTGGAAGTTATAAGTGCAAATTCCAGTCTGAACATTTAGTTGCCAGTGTGGTAAGAAATGCTTGGGCACCCTTTGCTCTTAGCAGCTTCTGAGACCGCAGAGGCTCTATCTCTCTGGCTCTTTGTGGGACTCCATAACTCTGATTAGTATAAATTCTCTGTCAACCCACAGTGATACGTATCATTTTCTTTCTTGAACTCTAATCTCCCCTACTAGTCCCTAAGCTCTTTGAGATTAAGATATAGCTCCTATAGACAGCAGAAGCTCAATACTATCTGTTGAATAACTAAATGTATTTGTAAAAAATCCCAACGCTACAAAGTAATTAGACAAATTTTCATATCCTACAAAATACTAGTATGTTATTATTGAAGTATTACCTTTATGTAAGATAATCATTGAACTTGGCATTCTGTACAAGCAAAATATTTTCATCTTGCACATAAAGTATGTGTGTTTTCCAATTATAACAAGGACAAAGCTAAAAAAAAAAACAAACAAATTTTTATCACGTCGGTAAGGAGATTTCACATGTTAGAGCAGGCACATTGACTCCCTATGATACAAATTATAATATATTCCAATATTAGTGAAAGGCCTAAACTCAAGTCCAGCTTCTTATGATTATGCTAATATATGCTCATTCTGACAAAGAATAAGGTGCCTAGCCAAAATGATACTATCAAATAATGACCTGGATTAAAACAATTATATCCCACATTTATTGGTTCATTTTTCTCTAGTTGCTATTTTTGTTTTGACCAATGATATCTCTTCACATTGTGATAAGAAACTTTTCAGCATGAATGCTGCTTACAAAGAAACACAACAGCTTTATTCGCTAGTCTACTTGTGTTTATTGTTTTATAAGGTATCCAGAAACTTCTCGGGGTTAAATCTCTTCTAAACAGTTGGCTCTTTAAAATGTATTCCTTGCATTCTTAGTTGAGCATTAGACTAAAATATCATCAGTTAAGATACCCCTTCCAAGTAATTTTTTGATGTATTTGATCAACAAGCACATAGAAGTCCTAAGGCAACAACCACAGATGTAGGACTCATTTCATTTACCCAAACATTTTGTAATAATTTCAGTATGATTAGTCAACCACTTAGGGAAAAAAAAAAAAGCTTCTAAAGCATTCTTGTGCTTTTATTTCTGTTAAAGAGATGGAAATACCAGGTTATCCTACCTGCCTCCTGGGAAGCAATAGTTAGAACCAGACATGGAAAAACAGACTGGTTCAAAATTGGAAAAGGAGTATGTCGAGGCTATATACCATCACGCTGCTTATTTAACTTCTATGTAAAGTACATCATGTGAAATGCCAGGCTGAAGGAATCCCAAGCTGGAATCAAAATTGCTAGGAGGAATATTAATAACTTCAGATATGCAGATGATACCACTCTAATAGCAGAAAGTGAAAAGTAACTAAAGAGTCTCTTGAAGAAGATGAAAGTTGGAAGTGGAAAAGCTGGCTTGAAACTCAACATTCAAAAAACTACAGTCGTGGCATCTGGTTCTATCACTTCACACCAAATATGGGGGAAAAGTGGAAACAGTGACAGATTTTCTTTTGGGGGGCTTCAAAATCCCTGCAGACAGTGACTGCAGCCATGAAATTAAAAGACACTTGCTCCTTGGAAGAAAAGCTATGACAAATCTAGACAGCATATTTAGCAGAGACATCACTTTGCGGACAACGGTTCATATATTCAAAGCTATGGTTTTTCCAGTAGTCATATACGGATATAAGAGTTGGACCATAAAGAAGGCTGAGCCCCAAAGAATTAATGCTTTCAAATTGTGATGCTGGAGTAGACTCTTGAGAGTTCCTTGGACTGTAAGATCAAACCAGTCAATCCTACAAGAAATTAGCCCTGAATATTCATTGGAAGGACTGATGCTGAATCTGAAGCTCCAATCATTTGGCACCTGATGCAAAGAGCTGACTCATTGGAAAAGATGCTGATGCTGAAAAGATTGAAGGCAGGAATAGAAGGAGATGATATAGGACAAGATAGTTGGATGGTATCACTGACTCAATGGACATGAGTTTTAGGAAACTCCAAGATAGTGAAGGACAGGGAAGCCTAGCATACTACAGTCCATGGGGTCGCTGAGAGTCAGACATGACTTAGTGACTGAATAACGATCATCTAAATGATTCATGATTAATGATTTTTACTATTATTTTGTTATACTGAGTTGGCCAAAAAGTTTGTAAGCTCTTACAAAAGCACAAGCAAACTTTCTGGACAACCCAATATTTAGTTTATACAAATTTGTATAATAAAATGGAGGAGGAAATGGCTACCCACTCCTGTATTCTTGCCTGGGAAATCCCATGGACTGAGGAGCCTAGAAGGCTACAGTTTATGGGGTCACACATGACTAAAGCAACTTCGCATGCATGCATGCACCTATAATAAAAACCAGGAAAAACTAATTTTAAATCTGAAGGACTCCTCAAAGTTTTCTTAAATATTGCCTACAATGATGGTTAAAACAACTGAATGCAACATATCCTAGGCTCAAGTTCTCCTCTTTGTACTTATATTCATAACAAGCAAATGCTACTTCGTCATCCACCTTCTTTCTCTTCCTGAAAGGAAATAGAAACCTATCTCCCTATTTTATAATAAATTTTGATTTAACTTGGTTACATAAAATAAGAGTGCTAAGAAACTTTTCTTCTCCCTACATTTTAAACTTTAATTAAAATGTCTCAGCTGATCTATCTGCTAATGATTATTTGGACAGTGATGCAGAGAATCCTTTTTCTCAAAGGAATGAACACCTTCTAAGCCATGAACAGCTTTGGGTCCAGATGTTACTGTTGTTCATTCTCACCATTAATCACTAAACATCGCAGTAGGACCCACCATGGATATTATTCAAACAGAGACTCAATTAAATTCAGAGGCAGTCCATTTAATCTTCATCAGCTCAAACAATGGCAACTTCATTTTTCTCAAACAAATGTTGAGTCAGAGAAAAGAAACTTCAGAGATTTTCATTTCATTCAATATTGTTATAAAGTACCTGGATTTACACTTTGACTTTGGACAAAAAAATAAATAATAAAGACAGCCACACCACTTTGCTGGAAGGCAATGCTACAGAGAAGATGGAGCAGCCTGCAGCAGAAGGCACAAGTGGTAAGTTTGTGATTAAAAAGTAAAAGATTCATTTGCTCCCTTAAAAGCTATGATAACTGAAGAAAGAAATAAAATATTCTGTTCGGACTCTGCAGTGTGAAGATGGATGTGGGGCAGGGAACGAGAGTGGGAGGGAGAAAGGGGGACATGTCTGACTCTTACATTATTCACTTCATCTAGACTAAGGAGGAAGACAGCTCCTCAGAGAGGTCCAGTTAGAAAGTGGCCTGTGGGCATGACGAACGAGGCATCTATAATTAAGGGCAGGATATAACTACAAGAGACTTTTCTTCCTATGAGTATGACATTGACTTTTTTTTAAGTAGGGTAAAGGCAAGGGGGAGTGCTAACCGGTATCTTCAGCCATTCGTTTGAATCACAACTGCTTACTCCAAGGGCCTCCATTGGGATAATAAAACCTTCTTTGGGGCCCCTTTCTTCATCTTCTCTGTATTAATCTAGTTTCTAGAAGAAACAAAAAACACGAGCAAGATCACTAAGGCAAGAAAGGTATGGCATATATAAGATATGGTAAATAATGCAAGGCAGTAGGCTAAAACTCAAATGGCTAGACAGCAGGCTAGAAACAGAGATAGGACTAAAAACAGTGCTTGTGGCCAGACCATAAAGGGCTAGGAATTCTAAGGACTACCAGCTTTCAATTCTACAAGCAACAGGGAGCCATTGAAAAATTCCTGAACAAGAGACAAAAGAATTAGATATGATCAGACAAAGATTTCAGACATGGCTACACATTGGATTCACCTGGGGAGTTATGAAAAATGAGGATGCCAGGATCCAGCCTCAAGGGATTCTATCTATAATTTAATTGGTATGGTGTATGCTCTGGACATCAATTTAAAAAGCTCCCAGATGACTCAGATGTGCAGCAAAGTTTGAGAACCACCACTTTAGAAAAATCATTCTGGAATCTCTGTTTTTGTTCCGTTGGAATGGGCCATGGTGATGGCAGAGAAACTAATTACTAAGATCTCCTAAGGCAAGCAACTTGTGATGAGAATCTGATCGAGGGCAGATCTCAATAATGGAAGGGATGGTCTCTTCTGAGAAAAACTGTCATAAGGGTCAAATGTGTGGCTGAGATGACTAATTGGACAAGGGAAATAAGGAAAAAGAACTGGAAAATGATTCCAGGGTTACCAGCTCAGACAACAGCATGGATGGTGCTGGGGCAAATTAACCAATTTAACAGAAAAAGGGGAATACAAGACGAGGAGCCATAATGGGAGAGGAAAAGAGAGGACGCTGAGAACATCCTTCAGTCACTCTAACCTTCACCTCCTCCCCTCACCCAGGAGTCGTCACCACTAAATTAAACCAGCATTAGTGCTCGACAGCTCTGCCAGGGGCCAGTGAAAGTTGACAGATTTAAGCTGCCCCAGGATAACAGGACATCTATCCTGCCTCAGATGGCCCTCTCCTGGGATCTCCCTGCCTGAAGAGTCCCAATATAGAATTCCTCCCAAGAGGACTTCAGCATGTCAGCTGTCACCAGCACCTGCCAAGAGAGAGAGAGGACATAGTGCAGGAGTGAGGATCCAATCACCATGGGCCCATAGATCACAATCTCCACCTCGACTCCTTGAATCGTATCCCCAAGCAGATGGGAAGCCAGCAGCGAACCCGGAGCACAGATGCCGCAAGTTCACACCGAGCATGAGTGAACTGTGCGGTTCTTCTCTTTAATTTCTTATCTGATAACAAGTTTCCAGTCCCCAGATCAATACTGCCAGCACGCTGCTGTGCACCCCACCGGCCACACGTTGTTGTCTCTATTACTCTTTTTAGGGAAATCATTATCTGTACACACTCCCATGTAAAAATTACAGTTTGTTCTTTCTCTCCCCAAATGAAACAATTAAAAAGCATATTTTTAAGAGGTTTGCCTCTGCCTTTCACAGTAGAAGCTTATTGAAAAAAGCTGCAGTTTTGTAAAAGTAAGGTTTGATCCCCTAGGATCTGTAAACAAAGGCTGTGAAAGTAGAAAAGATGTGGCAGAGAGGGTGTAAGTCAGTCATTTTCACCCACAACATAATGACCTAAGGACAAAATACATCATCACACGTCCAAACAACCTTCAGAATGGCTGGCTTTAGCAAAAGCACAGCTTGATCTGCCTCTTGGCTACCAGAAGAGGCAGAATCAACAGGAATGCCAGAGCACTTGACAGTCCTCTAGGAGTGTAAACTGTAAAGTGGCTCCTTGACACGCTTTCCCACGCGGATGGGGGGCTGACTATTCCAGCGCTGGCCACCAGTAAGGACTGTCTCCCCTGCTATGTGTTACTTGTAGTGTCTCTCAGGGGTGCGTGTGAGTGATTCTTGCAGTATCCTTGCCTGCCTCTCTTCTTTCTACAAGGTTTAGAAATGTCCCCCTGGAACCACAGAGTGGAATCTACTCTCCCGTTGCCAATTTTGTCACCCAAACATTCTTCCTCAGCAAGTTAGAGAACTGGGATAATTCTTTTACAAAGAATTGGGCACTGGCTCTGCCACTGAGTAAGCTGGTGGCCTTAGGCAAGTATTTAACCTCTCTGTACTCTGGTTTTATCATTTGTAAAATGGATTAATAATGCTTCCTAGTATAAGGACCGATATGAAGATTAAATATACTAACATAAGTAAGTGTGATGTCTGACACACAGAGATTGTCACAAATATATTAGTTGCTGTCACAATTTTTCTAAGATGCAATATAGCTTAGTGACTAAGAACATGAACTCCACAGCCGGTTTGCTTGGGTTCAAATTTTGACATCACCACTTTTCAGTTGTGTGTTTTAGGACAAGCTATTAGCTTCCCTGTGCCTTTATGTTATTTAACCTATAAAAGAATAATATAGTATCTATCATAAATGGTTGTTGTTAAGATTAGTCCTCACATATATATATATGTATGGATATAGACTGAATATTTGTGTCCCCCAAAAAATTCTTCTGTTAAAACCTGTTCCCATACTGACACTTCCTAGGGGCCACTATAATTACCTCATTAACATAACTCAGCTGGGATCCTTGGGACCCACAGTGAATAACAAAGACACTTTTATCACTTGGGAAATCCCAAGGGTTTAGAAGCTCCCCCTCAAGAACTCAGGACAAAGACCAGATAAACTCTTTATTATACAATGGATGAGAAGCTTATAAAATTAAATTTCATTCTTCTACCCTTCTTGATTAGACAAACTCAAAAAGGAACTACACTGAAACCTTTTTCCCTAGTCGTAATCATATTAAACAAAAATATATACCATTGCAGACATATGTATCTCCACTTTCTAAAGTTAATAATAGTAATAACTATAATTTATTGAACACTTACTATATGCCAAGCACTTCACCTCACTGAAATAAACAACAAATCAACTGACAGGAAAAGGAACCAAGAGTTGGAGAGATGAAGTGTTGACCTAAGATGAGAACTGGCAAACTATGGCTTACAGTCCAAATCTAGCTCATCTGCAAGCTAAGAACGTGGCTGCATGCTAAAAATGATTTCTGTATTTTTAAATGATTGAAAAAAGAGGAAAGAATAATATTTTGCGACATGTTAAAATTACATGCGATTCAAATTTCAAGTCTATAAATAGTCTTATTAGAATACAATCATGCCCATTTGTTTCCACCTAGACTAGAGCTATGTTCACTACAATGACAGAGTCAAATAGTTGCAACAAAGCCTATGTTCTGCAGGGCCTACAATATTGATTATCTGGCCCTTTACGGGAAACCTGCTGACCCCTAACAGAAGGTCATGGCTAGTGAGTGGCAAAAGTGGAACATAAAACTAGGTTTATCTGGTTCCAAAGTACATAATCACAGGGGCAACATCTCCTCATTATTCTGAGCCTACTGTGTGTTTCAACAGTCAGACCATGTTTAGACATCCCAGTTCAGCCTCAGAAATCACTGATGTTCTTTCTACGTAAAAGAACTGAACTCAGAGACCTTAAGTCATTCACCTAAGGCCACCGACAGGCCCTGCACAGCTCTGTGCTCTTGTTCTTATGATGCCCATGCCTGAACTCTCACTCTATTCCAGAACAGAACAAAGAGATTCCTAAATTGCACGTTTCCGCACTGACCACAAAAAAAAAATAAAATAAAAAGACAGTTCCCTTTCCTTAGGTGCCACCACTTTGGAGTGGGGAGAACAGGAAAATTTGAACTGAGGTTCAGACCCAGAGAAGTGACACAGGGTTGGGTTCAGCCAGAAGGACACCATTCAGCCGATGGCTGCAAGCCCCAAGGCCATGTGCCCAAAAACTTTTACTCTCTTATTCCACTCTGGGAGGCAGACTCTAGAAACCTACGGCTGTCATACATTTGGGAAAGAACTCAGAACAGCAAAACCAATGTGATTGAAGGTCTAAAGATAAATACCCTAGGTTCACCACAAAAAAGGCAGGGGGAAAGCATCTATGAATATTTGAAAGATCATACATCAAAGGAGGAATGAAATGAGAAATTGCTTGCTGTTATCCGAGGAAAATTGTAAGCTGATAAAATGGAGCATCAAGAAGTGTAACCTATTCAGAAGCATAGAGAATGTGTGGGCACTGGGCCCAAAGCAAGTTTTGTTTAGGCAGTCCCTTTTGGAAGACGTGGGGTTCAGGAAACAGGGTACCTGTACATTTCCAGTTGGGATTTACTCAGTTGTTCCATTATAATGCAGATTCTTTTGAAAACTTTATGAAAGTGACATTGAGAATAGCTGCCTCTTACAGTAGAGTGAATGAACCCTGGTCTAGGAGTTAACTTAAGCGGGTATAGGCTTAAATAGGTAAGCATTTGGCTATGGATGACACCCCTGCTCACATGCAGGGGTATCTTACAAAGCTCTCATACAGTATCATAAGTCTCCTGTGGGGCCACTTTGGGATGAGATGGTGGTAGGGGACTGCTTATACTTAGGAGAAGAGGGAGAATGTTTTGACGAGGTGAGGAAACTGTAAAGGAAGACATTGATCAGAGCACGGTTATTGTCCACTGGGATCCCTTGGACAAGTTTTGGATTCACTGGTCACAAGTAGATCTATTTTAGGGACCTAGAAGGGTATGGCTGAGAATGAGGAGGCCCTTTGTCCAGCCTCTGCTGGGATCCAGCTCTGTTCTGGTGCCTCAGAGACGGCACTTCCACATGGACACTGGACTCTCATGATGTCAGTGCCAGCAAGCCAGCGCCTCTCCAAAGGGTCTGGAGGTACCAGGTGTGGACAGGTGGAAGCCAGCACCAGAAAGGAAAAAGCTGAAGGATAGATGTTAATGCTAGTGATTTCAGTCAACTGACTACCATTCTGCAAAGAATCTCAGACCTGTGAGAGAAGATGCGCTTTGGATGAGGGAGTCCTAAAAAGTCTTGTTACTTCTCAGGCAGGATAATACTGAGCTAGCCAAGACAGGGGCTACACATATACAGACTAAACAATAAGCATTTTGGTAGACTGTCAATTCTGATTGTTTATCACTACTCAAGTAGAAAAACCTCTCCTGGAAGAGGCTGCCTGTTGCTTGTCTGACATGCTCTTGTACGAGGCTCTTTATTCTGTGCTCCAAGCTCCTCCACAACCACTCGCATTGGCTGCTTCTGGTATCAGATCCTTTCTCTCAGTTTCTCTCTGTCCTCAGTTGCTCAGTGTTCACATGTTAAGTGCAGCAGCTTCATCAAATGCAGTTCTCAAACTATAAAGAGACTCATTCTTGACTTGCCGTTACTGCAGATAGCTATGTAATAGACTGGGTTCTCCTCCTTTATCTATTCCCCATTATCCAGGAAATGGATTTTATCTTTTTGTATGATGCCTCTATTTGTCTCCTGCTTAGTCTGTCTCACTTTGTTCTGCACGAATTTTATGTTTCATGATGCAAAATTCAGTATGGATTTTTGGTGGGGAAAAAAAAAAGATGTTCCAAGATGCCTCTTACCTGACAAAAATATTTCCTGCTATATAGAAACAGGTAATATCCTGAGTCACACTGTCAAACATCTCATAGCACAAAGTACCCTAGGACTTTCTGATGAGGCTGTGCCTGCCCCATATTTATATCTGACACATACTCTAAATTTTGCATTACAAAATACACATTGTGAAATACTGTGTTTAAAATTATATAAAATAGTCTAAAAACAATAGAATAGCCAACACCTATTTAGAAACTACTCTTTTTCTAGAAGCATTACTAGTTTCATTACCTCTTCACAATAACTGTAACTTAGCCATTATCTCCATCTTACAGAAGAGAAATCAGAAGCTCAAAAGGTTTAAGAAACTGGCAGTCTTTTCAAGGCCAAACTGTAGATAGGAATGCTGAGAATCCAACCTGCAGCGTCTGATTCCAAAGATGGGTCTCAAGCTCACTGCTGCACTGCCCAGGAAGAAAACGGTAGCAGGCTATAATGGAACACATTCTAAAATCTCAGGGCCATCCTGAAGGAGCAAGGGCAGCCATTGCATTAAATAAATGATTAAGAACAAAATATCACCTTTTTACATCTCTGCCAATTTGATCAAGAGGAATGATGTTTGATTTTAGCTCATATATCTTTGATTACTAATGAAATTTGACGTTTTTTTTCCATTCTTACTGGCCATTAATTTTCTTCTTTTATGAACTGCCTATTCATTTACTGTGTTCTCTTTTCTACTGTGATTTGAAAGTTTTTCTTATCAATTTTTAAGACCTCCTTATCTTTAAGGCCATTAATCATTTAACCATTGTATTTGTCACAAATATTTTATCCCAATTTATCATTTTCCTTTAAATTTTTATTATGCTGATCATTTAGGTAAGAAAATTCAGAATACTTTGACAATTAAATCTAAACCTTTAGATTTAACTTTACATACAATGTTCCTTTATCTTTGTGCCAAATTTTCCCATGAGTAGTCAGGTCCAAGTAGGATTATGTTGCATTAACCAGTTTCATCAATGCATTGATAAATTAAAATACTGACATATTAATTTACAGTACACACCAGTAACCCAAATCCCATACAGACAATGTACAAATCAAGTCACTTTGCCCCATTCTTCTAGATCCTGGGAGTCCATATTATATCAAGACCTACAGAACTTAGTATTATTACTGCTTTATAACAGAGAAAGAGACTCAGAAATGCCTCATGTCTTTAGTAGCATAAGTAGAACAAGCATCCAAGTCTCTTCTTCACTGTCTAGTTAAAAAAAAAATGTGAAATGTACATTTTGATAAGAACACGGTCCTTAATTGTACCAAGCATGAAAAAACAACACAAGCATTTTACTTTGCTAAACATACAGATCATTTAAAAATGAGGAAAATAGATGTAAAATTGTCTAGGAAAGTGGACAACTTTATGATTTGTTTGTCATCATCTCCCTCCTCACCTTAACATAATATGCAGCACATCCCCTGACAGCTCATAAAATGCTCCACCACCACCACCAAATCACTAGCTTTTATGGAGACAGTAATGAACCTAAGATACCTCAGTAAGAGTTATAAAAATGTAGACACTTCTCACATTAAAAAAACAAGTGGAAGTATTTTGTAAACCAAAAATATTCAAATGTCTTGAGAAACGGGGATGCTGGAACCAAAACTACTGCATAAATATTTGCAGTTTCACCCACACGCTATTTCCCCGGGATTTACAACTGTTCACCATTTTTTAATGCTCCAGCTCTGACCTGCTTAAAAATAGTTTGCAAGTGCTCATAAGTCCCAGTTGATTTTGAAGGGGATAAGTGTCGGGGGGCACTGAAGAAATCTGTACGGGCAAATAAACAAGGTTGCCCCCACCCGGTAAACGGTCTGCCAGCTCAGCTCCTTTTGCTCGAAGACCCTGCCTGCCCTTGGACAGACGAGTTTTTCTTAAGTAAAAATGATCTCTCCTTCTTCCTCTTCCACATATGAAGGATTAAGACATTTCAGTCTCCTCTGAGTTCCACAACTGTGAAAGCTCTCTGGCATCTCAGATATTAATATGGCTTGCACTGATGCGACCTAAAGAGCCTTTTTAAAATCTAATCTACACTACTATGCTTATTTACTGTTCCTTGACAGGTCCCAGATCTGATTGAGAAAGAGTTTCTCCAAACACTAAGTATTGGGAACAGTCAGGTAAAGATAAGAGGAATGTATTAAAGGATTAAGTGCAAACAGAAAATGAAGAGGAGGGCAGGCCTGAGAAAATTAAAATAGCAATGAAGAGTGAGATTTGAAAAATGGCATTTATGAGGTCAAATGAAATTAGCCAAACTTTATCACAGAGCAGCACATTGTTGGCAGTGTTTAAAACATGTTCTCCTGCTTCACAGAAACGAGTTTCGCCCAAGTGTTTCTCATCCCGGGCGCTGCTAATTAGCACTTTTATTTCTATGCTATTTGCCGGTGCTCTTCGTTGCTGTCCAGGACAGCCATGTGAAATCTGTGTACATCCTTCTCCTAAGGAAGGAACAGGGCAAGTAATGTTGGACTATGTTCCACAGCAAAAAATACAGATTCCACATGATAAACAGTACTTACACTTCAATTCCTCATTCCCTGTTCACCACAAATGGAAACATCTTCAAAAGGTACTTATTTCCAAAAGCCTCTTTCCTTCCCTTTCAAAAGAAAATGTATTTTCAAATCCTTGGAAAGGCTTTACAGAGAACCCTGTGACCTCCTCAGTTAAAGGGTCCATTCAGCCCGCATGGCAGCCGTCAGCAGCTCCTGGACTTGAGCCACAAGGCTCTTACTCTGCCACTCTGAGATCCGCAGGGAAATAGCAGGCATATTGTCAGATGGAGTATTACACCATTCTGGCCCCCAAAAGAGATGTTAAGAGCTGTTGAGCTGTAGCATGCTGCTCAAGAAAGAAGTCAGCTTTAGTAACACTACCGAAATGCAAAGAAACTTGTTTTTCTTTTCAACAAAGAAATCCAAAGCAAAGACCATTACCACTACCTATTCAAGGATGTTACCTACTTCCTGAAAATCAAAGCTTCTCCAATAATCTGCCTACTGAATACCTACAGAGCTTACCTATACTTTACACCAATGACTCTCAAAATGGTAACCATAGACCAGCAGCAGGGCTTCCCAGGTGGCACTAGTAAAAGACCCTCCTGCCAATGCAGGAGATGCAAGAAACTCGGGTGGGTTGGGAAGATTCCCTGGAGTAGTAAACAGCAACCCACTCCAGCATTCTTGCCTGGAGAATTCCTTGGACAGAGGAAGGAGCCTGGAGGGCTATAGTCCATAGGGCCACAAAGAGTCCGACATGACTGAGCAGGCACGCACAGACCCGCACCAGCAGCAGCACCTGGGAACTTGTTAGAAATGCAGATCTGCACCTCAGACCTACTGAGTTAAAAATGCTTGGGGTTTGGCCCAGAAATCTAACAAGTCTTCCAGGTGGTTCCGATACACACTAAAGATGGAGAAAGCACTACTCTTTGCAATGCTATTTTTAACCCTCATCTAAGCACAGAAAACATCACTGTAATTTTTAGGGTTAGCACACCTGGCCAGAGTAAATAATTTCAACAGTCTCTGTTATTGGGTTTCCCAGGTGGCACCAGTGGTAAAGAACGCGCCTACCAAAGCAGGAGGCATAAGCAATATAGGTTCAATCCCCGGGTGGGGAGGATCCCCTGGAGGAGGGCATGGCAGCCCACTCCAGTATTCTTGCCTGGAGAATCCCATGGACACAGGAGCCTGGTGGGCTACCATCTATAGGGCCACAAAGAGTCAGACACGACTGAACACACACACACACACACACACACACACACACACACTTCACATACACACACTTCTCTGTTATTATTGCTTTTCAGCAATGTTGTCGCAAAACCCTGTAAGAATCTGAAGACAAACCTCTGAGAATCTAGGGATAAAATGCAAAAAAGCATAAAGGCAAATTTCACGTTCAATTTCAGGAGATTCCTGAATACACATGAAGCCTGTCCATTGTACCCCAGTAAAGTAGCATCTATTTTATCTTTCTCCAACCATTTTCATCTGCTCTTCACAGTAATCTGCAAAATCAACAAGATAGGTATTAGTATAATTTGTAGAAGAGATCTTTGAAGCTCAGAGACAGAAGGGTCTTGCCCCGAATCACAGAGCTGGTGACAAGCAGAGGAAGCTTGTATTTGTGGCTCTGCTCCATCTGCAAACTCTCTACTTTACATTTCAGTCTTCTCCCTGCTCCCTCCCATTGAAGTTGTTGGAAATAATCATAATAGAAATAGCAGTGACTGGCCTGCTTTGCTAGAATAAAATAGAAATGTTCTGTCAGTAATAAAAGTACATTATTTTCACTGAAACAAAGAAGTTGGGGAGACAGCCTCCAAATATCCTTTGGTAAATGGTTGGGAAACCTGGAAGAGGTCATTCAATGCACAGCTATCCATGAAGTCTCATTTTTATCTCTAGATAAACTAGTTAGTATAGTCAAATTTAGTTCATTGAAAAATAGTCATATAGGTTGTTGATGACTAAAAGGCTCAGTTTTCCATTTTTCAATTTGTTGATTTGGCCCAATATAAACCTACTTTCTGGAGAAGGCAATGGCACCCCACTCCAGCACTCTTGCCTAGAGAATCCCTGGCGGGCCACAGTCCATGGGGTCGCTAAGAGTCAGACAAGACTCATCGACTTCATTTTCACTTTTCTCTTTCATGCATTGGAAAAGGAAATGGTAACCCACTCCAGTGTTCTTGCCTGGAGAATCCCAGGGATGGGGGAGCCTCGTGGGCTGCCGTCTATGGGGTCACACAGAGTCGGACAAGACTGAAGTGACTTAGCAGCAGCAGCAGCAGCAAACCTACTTTCAGTACTGAGGTGTGTCTTCAATTTTACACCTATTCAGTAGCCACTGTGTACCAGGCACTGTAGTAGCTAAAGGAGGATATAAAGGAATATAAAGTCTTGGCCCTGCTCTCAGGAAATTTACAATAATGTAATGAATTCTAAGAGTGAACAAAATATGCCATCTGACCACCTGCATTGTTATTATGATAACAAGAATCTAGGAAACACCTAACTTCTTCCCCATGCCTTTCTGATGATAATCAGATATTCCATGTGACTTTGTCTCATTGACCTCCCAATTTGCTGTATTCCACGGGAGCTTCTGCATCAAAGGCAGGAAGCTGCCCCAGCTATTGTAGTCTCTTGATTCTGACTCTGTGGTTGTGTATCTTTACTCACATGACTTTTTTAATGGAAGCCTGATTTCTGCAACCTGATTAGCTCCCTGAGCTGTCTGTGTGTCTATCTCAGGCTGTCCTCTCTCACCTAGTCAAGGACATCATGCAATTGTGTTTCTCTCCCTCTCTCATCAGTTCAGTTCAATTCAGTCGCTCAGTCGTGTCTGACTCTTTGTGACCCCATGAACCGCAGCATGCCAGGCCTCCCGATCCATCACCAACTCCTAGAGTCCACCCAAACCCATGTCCATCGAGCCGGTGATACCATCCAACCATCTCATCCTCTGACATCCCCTTCTCCTCCTGGAATCTTTCCCAGAATCAGGGTCTTTTCCAATGAGTCAGCTCTTCACATCAGGTAGCCAAAGTATTGGAGTTTCAGCTTCAACATCAGTCCTTCCAATGAACACCCAGGACTAATCTCCTTTAGGATGGACTGGTTGGATCTCCTTGCAGTCCAAGGGACTCTCATCAGCACCACTAATTTTTCACTCTATCACCCCATCACCATGCAACAGACTATAACATCTCCCATGTTTAAATATCTTCTTGCGACCTCATATGTCCCCTCCAGCTACCCTGCCCCCAATATATTCCTTATAGGAGCAAAACTACTCAAAAAAAAGTTTTAAATAGTCTGTTTCCTGTCATTCTTTCTTGAATCTGCTCCAATCAGGATTTAAACCCAAATACTCCACTGAAGCTAAAACTATAAACCACTGGGATGTAAAAATACAGTGGTCATTTCCCAATCCTTATGTCACTCAATCCTCATGATAATACATCTTCTCCCTGAAACACTTTCACTGCTGATTTCACCAAATCAGCCTCTCTCAGATCTCTTCACTGCTTTCTTCTTCTCAGTCTCCCTTACTCTGTTCCTTCTCATCTTCCCAAATCCAAGCATCAGCAAATCTCAGGGCTCAGTCTTTGAACTTCTCTGTTGATACTCACTTGCTGAGTGATCTCATTCAGTTCCGTGTTCTCTAAATACCATCTGTGTGCTGATGTCTCCCAAATATTTATCTCTACACCATCCTTCCCTGCTGAGCTCTAGACCATTTATGCAACTTCTCACTGGTGTCTCCCTTTGGATTATCTAGTAAGCTTCTCAAGCTTACCATATTCGAAACTGAATTATTTGTTTTTAACTTACCACCACCACTAAAATTAATACTCCCATTTTGTCCTTCTCAGCTGTTCTCCTTCTCACTTCTCTGGTGGGTCAGTGGCTAAGATTCCATGCTCCCAATGCAGGGAGCTCTCTCAGTAGATCCCACATCATGGAACTAGATCCTACATGGTACAGAATAAAACCCACATGCCACAACTACAAAGACAGATCCCGCATGCTATAACGGAAAGATCCCTCATGATGCAACCAAGACCTGGCGCAGCCAAATAAATATTTAAAATAATTTTTTAATTTTTAAAAACTATTCCCCTTCTCAATAAATATCAGTTTCATCCTTTCAGTTGCTCAGGCCAAAAACTTTAGTGTCATCCTTGCCTCCTCATCCACTCTCGTATATGAATACTAATTTATGAGCAAATCACCTCAGCTGCACCTTGGAAAGTCATCCAAGCTCCAACAACTTATCACTTCCACTGCTACTATCTCATTAAAACCATCTGGATTGTTACAACATTGTTGTAAAATTGTAACATTTATTTCAATAGTCCCCTAACTTGTCTCCCTTCTTCCACTCTTGCCTACTATCTATTTGCAATACCACCACCAAAGTAACCTTTGCAGTTACGTCAGAGGGTGTCACTTCTCTCCGTAAATCTTTCTGATGATTTCTGATCTCACTAGAGGAAAAACCAAGAAACCTTGTAATAGCCTATATGACCCAATATGATGGACTCTCGCTATCGCTCTGGTATCACTTCTTTTCTCGGGCTCACTCTGCTCCAGATACACTGGCTTTCTTGCTCTTCCTTAAGCACTGAAGAACATGCCACCTCAGAGCCTTAGCACATGCTGTTGCCTTTGCCTAGAATGTTCCTCAGATGTCCACACTCCTTGTTCCTTCATTGCCTTTTAAGATATTTTCACTAAAAGTATTCACTCCAACCACTGTATAAACAAAATATTTCCTTAGACAGAAACTCTCCACTTCCTCTGCTCTATATTTCATTATTACCCTCATCTCTGTTGACATAATTTATATTTATTTCTGTCATTCCCACTGAAATGTTATTTTGTGACCATAGGAACTTTGTTTTGTTTCCTGGTAAATCTGTGGTTTAAAATAGCTGTTCAATTAATATTTGTTTCATAAATGAGTAAACATTATTATAGTCAACTATTTACAGTCTATCCACTCAGTTCTAACCCAGTTTTTTGAGTGTGAATCAATTCTCCAATTCAGACCATTTTTTAAGTAGCTATCACAAGGAACCATAGGAAGTTCCCCTTTTTCTGTCCTTAATGGTGTGAGTTCTGATAATGACAGTGATGTGTAATCATACTGTCAATGATAATAATAATGATATTAATGATAATATTTACTTGCATCAATCAAAAATCTAAACCTTAAACTTTATCTCTAGTTTTCATGCAACCCTACAAGGTGTGTATTATCATCCTAGTTTTCCAGATAAGCAGACTGAAATTCAGAAGTGTTATTTGACCCATCTACTGAGTGTCAGACCTAGGACTAGCATCCAGTTACCTCAGGCAAAAAAGGTCTGCCCTTTTTAAAATCCCTATCCTTTTCATTCATTACTGGCCTATCTAGAAACTTTGATTCCTTTTTGCTTCCTATAAAGAAAATGTAGTATAAACCAAGAATAAAATGATGACTTTATCACATAATTCTACTGATTATAACTGGCAATGTCTAAAAGGAAGACCCCTTACAAAATGTCCAAGCTAGAAAGTTTAGAAATAATTGAGCTTAACTTCTTTATCTAGTCCAATTTCTATACTGTATAGAAAACTGATACCCAAAGAGGTTGATTTGCCTAAAATTGGCTTGTTGATGTGGGAGGGGCTGAGTGACATGGTTCGAAGTCAGACAGCCTGGTTCAAAGCCAGGTTTTACCTCTTGTGTGTGCCCAAGGACAAGATTCTTAACCTCTCGAGCCCTTGATTTCCTCACTTTGAAATGGGGAAAATACCTACTTCATTGAGTTGTTTTGCAAATTATGATATACCTATGCATATATACATATATCCATATACATATATGTGACTATGTGTGTGCACACGCTAAGTCACCTCAGTTGTGTCCAACTCTTTGCAACCCTGTGGACTGTAGCCCATCAGGCTCTTCAGTCCATGGGATTCTCCAGGCAAGAATACTGGAGCGGGTTGCCATGCCCTCCTCCAGAGGATCTTCCTAACCCAGGGATCGGACCCATGTCTTTGTCTCTTTGCCTTTTATGTCTTTTATGCCTGCATTGGCAGGCAGGTTCTTTACCACTAGTGCCACCTGGGAAGCCCCCATATATGACTGTATATATATATATAAAACCTAGCACAATAAATTGCAGCTATTATTATGTAGTAAAGCCATTACAAGACTCAAGTCCTCTAACACTCAGTCAAGTATACCTTATAAATCAGTCTTTTCCTCAAACAGAACAAAAAATTAATCTCTGCAGGAAGGTACCTACAACTGAGTCAGTGTTCAATCCCCAAATCCAATTTTTCAATCTTTTTCAAGACTCTAGTTTAAAACAGTGTGAACCCAAATGATAATACTGAGAATAGTTTTGCTGCTTTCTAATCTGGTACAGCACTGACTTTAATTGCAGCTGTCTAAGGAGATGAGAGAACAAAAAGAGGAGAAAACAGAGCCTGCTAAGATGATGGAATGAACACTCTCAAACACATGAATGTAGATGCACTAAATTTCTAAGTAGTTGAAATGTACATTTGAAAATATGAATACATGTTTTTCAAGACTTCTCAACTTCTTCCAGTAATGGTATAAACTGTGCTCAGAAGGAAAGGAAGGAATTGTTTTGGTCATGTCTATTGATATGTTTCAGGGTTGAGTATAAAATTCCCTCCTACATTGTAAATACAGCTAATTTCTGATGAAATTTATATATGACAAGAGGTTTAAAAAGAAAATGACAATTGAAAAATAATCAAAGAAACTGAGTAAATTCGTCCATACCCTGCTTAAAGCCTTTACATGGCTCCCACCATCCAAGAAGAAAGGTCCCACCCATTGGCATGGCATCAGTGTTCCCTGAGATCGGGCCTCACTACATGCTGTTCAGTCTTCATCTTTAGTGACTCTTGGGTACCAGCCTCCAGGCCTTTGTGTATGCTGTTACCTCTGCCAGGGACACGACTTCTTAAAAAAGCTTTCTTGAAAAAAACGAAATGAAGATGCAACTGCTTCAAATTCTGGCAGAAACAAGATGAGTTTTTTGAGGTGAAGGGTTTGTTCTAATAAGTAGAAATTGTACTAACAGTTTGGAACAAGAAATCTGCACTTGACAATTGAACCATTTAACAAATTATGGCATGTAGAGTTAATTTAAAATGCACAAAGGTAGAAAGTGATTAGCACTATGCCAAAAAGAATTGTGGTCTTTTAAAATTCTATTACTCACCAACCAAATTATAGAAAACTGTGGTTTGCATGTAAGTTATGTCAAGAGCCTCATTTTTTAGTCCTCGTCCTCATTAGCAGTGAGGAAATAAAGAACCGCATTGAAGCTGACATCGTACCCTCTAACCATGACATATTAGAGTATTCGGAATAAACTAGACTGCAGGACTAGCATATACCTTGTGACATGAGGGGTTGCTGTTGTTGAGTCGCTAAGTCACGTCTGACTCTTTTGTGATCCCATGGACTGTAGCCTGCCATGTGACATGAGGGGTACACCTTGAATATTTGCAAATTATAGAAATGACCCTCACAGTTCCTTTATAAATTGGTTTTGACCGAATGTTAATGTACAATCTAGTTACTGAGTAATACATTTTTGAAAGAGTTAAATTCTTCTTGAATCAATACACATACACCTCATGTTCTCAGGCAAACACACATATATACACACACAGACTGAAAGGAGGTTATGCAAAAATAATGCTTTTGAAGTAGCAGTATTTGGGGTTTTATTTAAATCCTCTAGTTTACTGTGTAAAGTAAAAGTACCTACGTAATAAATGGCATGAACCTAAGTCTTACCACACACTGGCTGTATAATTTGTGCTAAGTCATCTTAAGCTTTATTAGCTTCATTTAGAAAATTAAGATCATAATTCTGATCTCACAAGATTGATATGTGGACTAAAAGATATATTTTATTTGAAAGTGCCCTGTAAACTCTAAAGTATGATCCAAAAATAAATTATTATTATAATAGCATTAACATGCAAGTATTCTCTTTTCAAATGTCCCCTCCTTAAAGACAGACCTTCCCTGAGGTCCCTATCAGGGAAAAATCCCACGAAAAACAAACAATTCACCCCAACAATATTATCATCTTTTTCTCTTAGCACTTCTCATTCTCTGAAATCATCATTATAACTAGTACAGATGTTTACTGCTTCCCACTAGAATATAAGCTTCATGAAAGCAGAAGCTTTGTCTGTTGCTGCTGAATCACTAGCTCCTAAGAAGTATCCAGCTCAAAATGGTCACTCAGGAAATATCTAGGAATGCATATACAAATGTAATGTCCTCATCTCTTCAAGGAGTTTTCAACAAAGTGGCCAAAGGAAAGCAAACATATAGTGGATAAACTAACAAGAATCAACTCTCTGAGTGACTCCTAGTTTACACCCGATCCTCAGAATTCAGTGCAGTATCCAAGAGAGTATAGTCTATTTAAGAGACATAATTTTTAGTGCTATCTCCTAGAGCACAAATCTATTCTCACATCGAAATAAGGTGAACTGTAAACTCTACTCTTAAGATGCTGCTTTGTACAACCGTCTGTTCCCGATATTCTTTTCTATTGGTCTAAGTGTTTGTGTTTGTTCATTCCTCTCTAGCGGATTTTAAAATCCAAATCACTGCAGTAATTCATTTTTTATTGTTCTCTTGCTCAGCTTCAACACATGTACAGTAGTAGCGTTCACTCTTCAGGGGGATAATGGCATTTTTGGAGATTTTACTGTAGTCATTACTCTTACTTCTTTATTAAGAGACTTGACTTTAATCTCCTGCTTTAGCTATGTGGTTTATCTTATGAATATTAATATACAACCCAAAGGGATCTATCCAGTGAATGTGAATTAGAAAGGGTTTTTTTATACTGAAGAAACAGAAAGCCATTTTCTGGTGTGCACATCTTTCCAGGGTGTATGAGCTCTAATTTAATCAGCATGTAGTCATCATGTATGCCACCAGCACTCCAGGCCACGAAGTAATTGAAATGATTCAAGCTTGTTTAATAAAGTAATTTCAATTATGGCAGGAGTTGAGTCAGAAAATGTCAGCTGTACAAAGTTTATGCTGCCTGGAATCAGCAATAGGACACTCACTGTTCATAGAGCAAGCACCATTGCAGAAATGAGCTGTCCTTCTTAAGGCTATGAAATACCTTTGTTCACAAGAGATCAGCTTCTCATGGGTGATCTGTTACTCACAGAAGCCACATTTAATTTTGTCTTTAAAATAGTGTAAAGAAATTTACTTATAGTCAGGAACTTAGGACTGAAGGGGTCAGGAAGTTCATCCTCTTCTATCTGAACATAACTGATGGCTGATATTTCACCACAGTCTCTGCCACTCTTTAATGGCTCAAGACAAGTTATCATTTACATTTGCAGTCACTGATGACAACCACGCTACATTCTCTCCATCAGTATACTGACAAGGAGATTCCACAACTTTTTATTATAAAATGTGACTGTGTAAAATATACATTTAAAGTCATTTTTCCATCACCAAATAATACAAAGATATTATAGAAGAATCTGCCTGTGATGCAGGAGATCCAGTTTCAGTCCCTGGGTTGGGAAGACCTCCTGGAGAAGGGCATGGCAATCCACCCCAGTATTCTTGCCTGGAAAATCCCCATGGACAGAGAAGCCTGGCAGGCTACAATCTGTGGGGTCACCAAGAGTCAGACATGACTTAGTGATTAACATTTCCATTTACATAAGTTGACAAAATGGTATTCTCAGTAGTTAATAAATGATAAACATTAAAAGATGCTTGCTCCTTGGAAGAAAAGCTATGACCAACCTAGACAACATATCAAAAAGCAGAGACATTACTTTGACAACAAAGGTCCATCTAGTCAAGGCTATGGTTTTTCCAGTAGTCAGGTATGGATGTGAGAGTTGGACTATAAAGAAAGCTGAGCACCAAAAAATTGATGCTTTTGAACTGTGGTATTGGAGAAGACTCTTGAGAGTCCCTTGGATTGCAAGGAAATCCAACCAGTCCATCCTAAAGGAAATCAGTCCTGAATATTCATTGGAAGGACTGATGCTGAAGCTGAAACTCCAACACTTTGGCCACCTGATGTGAAGAACTGACTCATATGAAAAGACCCTGATGCCGGGAAAGATTGAAGGCAGGAGGAGAAGGGAATGACAGAGAATGAGATGGTTGGATGTCATCACCAACTCAATTGACATGAGTTTGAGCAAGCTCTGGGAGCTGGTGATGGACAGGGAAGCCTGGTGTGCTGCAATCCATGGGGTCACAAGAAGTTGGACACGACTGAGCAACTGAACTGAACTGAAACTCCAACAGGTTTTCCATTCTCTTTCTTCCACTTTCTCTTTTCCATAATTTTCTTTATTCTTCTCAGCTAGTACTTCTAGCACATTTTACCCATTTAAAGGGCTGAGTAGTTCTACTACCCTCAAGATCTTTAATTCCTGAATTATGATGTTATTGTTGTTATTCTTTTATTTATACTTTTCTTTGATTAAGGGACATATTGGTATATAGAAATGATTTGCTTTTTACTTACCATCTTGCAGCTTCCAGTGCTGCTCCTTACCCGTAAATGTTAATTAGTTAAACAGTTGGAACATCTGTTTGCAATTCACCATTGTATAAGCAAGAAGACCTTATTCAATTCTTTTTACTTATGTTTATCTGTTCTTCTCCAAAAAACAATTCTTTCCCACCTGGATCACATTTGGTTTAGATTAATTTTGTTAATGCTGCTAATGTAAACAATGATCTATTTTAGATATGAAGTCATTGTTGCCTCCAAAGACCATAGGCCTCTTGCAGGTTTCATCAGCACTGCCACTGTAGACTCCTCTTTTAATCTAGTTCTGGGAATCAAGACCAAGGGACATTAGAGGTTTGTTATTATTCTAAATGAAGACAACATCTATTCTGAAAATACACCTTTCTAAGTTTCCTCCTACTAAACACATCTCCTAAACTTCAGCTGTCTCATAGATCAAACAATCCAACTTCAGTTGAGACGGTGAGGATATACACTGAGATAGTAATTAGAATAATTAGTGTCCAGTATATTTTTAAAGTACTGTATATGCATGATCATACAGAAAGGTCATCTAATATCCCACCCGAATGAGTAGGAGAATTAAATTTAACCAGACTATATTTTTAACAAAGGCTAAACAATCCCTGAAGTTGAGTATCAGGATTCTCAAGTGAAATTTCCTCTTATGAGTTGGAGGTATATGATTTTTGCTCTGGAAACATTCCAAACATATTGGAAGCCAATGGGATTACATAAGTTAATATATAAATATTTGCTCTCTGCACAACTTTTAGGTTAACCTTTCTTTAAAAATCCTACTTCTAGCTCCTCATTGATATGTTCTGAACCTTAAGTAAGTAATACTCTCAGTTGAAAACTATAAAGAATAAAGAGTTCCTGGTTTATATGGTGCCTTCCCTTTATAATCCTCAAAGAAGTATATAAATGCAAGATCATTATGAGTCCAACCTTATACATGGGGAACTTGAGGCTCAGAGAGAAAAAGTAAGATTATCAAGGTCAAATAGTAGTTGAGTTTGAAAGGACCCAGTCCTCCTAATTTTTAATTTGCCTCGCTTACACAGAAGACCAGGGTAAAGAGAATGTGCTTTTATAAGTATTGACACTAAACTTCCCCTGCTTAGCACTTCAGAAAAAGAGAAGTGAGAAATTAAAGGTTAGAATTCTTTGGGAAGATGAATTGCTTATGACAATGGTATTCTTTGCTAAATAATTTTTATATCATTTCAGAAGAAATCCTCCTATACTCAGAGGATTTCTGATGTACTAAGCTAATGATACCCACTCCTTACTGAATAGCAATATCTACTTCTGTTCTTCTTATGGCTTCAAAAAGAAGTGTTGTTTTTTTTTTCCTTAACATGACATGAAAAGCTTCAAAAAGGTAATAGTTGAATTCAGAGTAGAAATGCAGACAAATTGCTAAAATTGTGAACAGATAAGCTATCTACAGAGTTCTTTCAATGCAAATCTTTCCAAGGAAGAAAATACGACAAAATTAAAAAGTTAAAAAAAAAAAAAAAGTTTCATACTCATGCAATCATCCACAAAGTCCTTGAAGTACTTAGAAACAGTGCCCTGCTCAATTCCTTAGAGGGCTTCCCAGGGGGTGCCAGCATAAGGAGCCAACCTGCCAATGTAGGTAGACATAAGAGACACGGGTTCAATCCCTGAGTCAAGAAGATCCCACAGAAGGTGAGCATGGCACCCACTCCAGTATTCTTACCTGGAGAATTCCATAGACAGAGGAGCCTGGTGGGCTGCAGTTCATAGTGTCACACAGAGTCGGACACAACTGAAGCAACTTAGCATGCATGCACCAATTCTTATGGAGCAACTGGACAAAGAAGAATGATGTGTAAACCCTCAGAGGTGCAGTAGGCGGTGTCAGCCTCTCCTGTCTTCCATCTGGCTTCTGAGTTAATGAGAATTTACCACAACTCAGGAGATCTTTGTCCACAACTTTACAACTACAGGCAATATTAGAACCCATGTGTCCTGGTGCTACATTATTGTTGCCTTCGAAATAACATCTCAATTCAGAGAGTACACCATAGTTCTATAAGCATATATGCTGTCTGATGAAGTCACACCTAGAGGATTGATCATGATAATAATGATGGAGAATAAAATTAAATTCTTTAACTTACTGAAATTTACAATTGTGATTTGAAGACACATCTGATAACCTATAGCCTAGTCTGAATAATAACCACACTCTTTAAGCTCCTTTTTTGCCCACTCTCAGTAGTAAACTTTAACTTCTACTTTAGAGTCAATAATGTCAATGTCATTCAGCTAAAGTTATTTTCTACTCACCCTCTCCCACATAGCCATGCATGCAACCTCGACACATGTACCTGCATCCACACCCAGTCATACCTCCGACTCTCACTTGTGGGGGAAAACTTTCCCTTCCTCTGATCAGAGGAATTGATGTCATCAAAACCTGTCTTTCTGAGAGAAGTGCTAAATATCGATGATTGTCAAGCAATCATTTTGATATAGTTCAACACTGAATTTGTACAACCGATGCTGTTCTTGCCTCTCCTTCATGGTAACTATGAAAGTTGCATGAATACTCCCAGTGTCAGAACCTCTATTATTGTAACTATTATTACTATGCAGAATGGGTTGTTGATAGAAGTTTGTGGATAATGATGATAGCAAGTACTCTTTGAGAGTGAAAACTGCGATAGAGCTTTTCTGTTTTGGAGTATTCATTCCTGAAAATTTGGAGAGGGTAGGTCTTTTGGGGCCACTAGGAAAGAAACTATATACTTTTATAGAAATAAAATGAGATTTGAATTAACATCAAGAGAACCTCTGTACAGAAAATTAAGTAACCAGAAGCAAAAATTGGATATGAGAAGAAAAATTCAGTCTTGGTCTTTTCACTGGCTATAGAGAGAAGGGCATGTTTTAGACTAGATGTATAAAACACACTTTAGAGAATATTCAGCACCACCAAGTGGAATAGTTTTCTTCCCCTCCAGCTGTCTCCCAGAGTCACTCCGCATACTTAGTTGCTCAGCCATGTCTGACTGAAACCCCTTGGATTGTAGCCAACCATGCTCCTCCATCCATGGGATTTTTCAGGCAAGATTACTGGAATGGGTTGCCATTTTCTTCTTCCAGAGGATCTTCCTAACCCAGGGATTAAACCCAGGTCTTCTGTGTCTCCTGCATTGCAGGCAGATTCTGTACCCACTGAGCCGTCAGGGACTTCCCAAGTTCTTCCAAATAAAGGTGACAGAGGATAAGATGGTTGGATGGCATCACCAACTCGATGGACATGAGTCTGAGCAAGCTCTGGCAGTTGGTGATGGACAGGGAAGCCTGGTGTGCTACAGTGCATGGAGTCACAAAGAGTTGGACACAACTGAACGACTAAGCTGACTGTCCCAACTCAGGCAGCAACCACCCTGATCACTAAATCCTCCCTCAGCATTGAAGACATGCTCATTTTTTAAAGCCATTCCTGGTATAAATACCAAAAGCTATCAAACTCCACAAAACACAGGAATGAATCCCTTCTCCCAGAGAATGCATGTGACCATAAATGACATGCCCAACATTAGGGACTATAGATCAGCGTGACCTTCAGCAGTTATTCTGCCCCATCCCAGAAAAGACTTCAAGGCAGAAGTGCCCCTCATACTCTCCATCTGGCAGTAAATGGGATCTGCTTGTGTATTAGACTTGTAGTTACCAGGCCCATGTTTGTGCAGCTAAAGGTATTTTTCTAGCATCTATCACTTTAAGAAAAAGGCCTTCATAAAAATTGCTCACTCTTATACAATCCACTACAAAATCCACTAATTTCCTCTATCCATTCATCTTTCAGAAATCCTATATCCAAGACAAATGGGATTTAGTATAGCATGCTTTCAATGAGCAAGACTATTTTAAGAACTCTATTCATCAGTTCTCAATAAATATTATGATACTAGCACTTAGGCATTCTAAAGTGACTTTCCTGAGCAGATCTCAAGCTCTTTAGCAACACAAATGCATTAAACTTCCTAATTCCCTTGCAAAAACAAGCTAAGAAGCCAGAGCTAAAACATGATTTTACAATGCAACTTCATGGCAGGTTACCTGGAAATAGCCCCTCTTTTAAGAGAAAAAAGGGTAGGGAGGGAATTATGGTAACTGCAAAAAGATTAGAGTACTAGCACTCTCTCATCCATTTCCAAGCCAAGTTTACCAGGAAATGTTGGGTAACCGTAAAGGATTCACTTGCTTGTCATTCAGTTATTTCAGAACTGTTTATTAAAGCTATACTGTGCTGGGCATTGGATTAGACCCTGGGGATATAATGGGGGAAAAAGCTATTTCCATCTAAAGTATGCAGTAAGTAGAGCAAAAATAGCTATTAAAAAAAAAAGGCAATAAAAGACCATGTAATAAGTAAAGTATATGTAGAATGTAGAGATAGCACATAGGCAACAGTGGATAACTTCCTTTGTGTAAGGGAATGAGAAGATATTCCAGAAAAAATTGCCCTAAGATGCAATATCCAACATGGAAGATTGAGTAGGAGTTTGACAGTATTGTTAGTATTCTCTTTCCAAAGAAAAGGCATCCCTGTTGATAGGAATGAATGGGTTGCAACAAATCTTTGTGGCTTCCCTGAAGATAGACTGAAAGATCTGTGTCTTTTAGAAGACAATGGCCCTACTTCAACTGTAGTCTTATGAGGACCTAACCAGGAAATCACAAAAAGTACCTATTTTTATAAAGATAGAACATCTTTATAGTCTCCATTTCTTCTCCTCTCACAGCTGCTTACAAAGCAAAGATGGAATTAAAGCAGGAAAAACATGCTGCCCTCTCATTTTACAAATGAGAAAATTACATCCCCAGGAAGTTAAAAGTTTTCCCTCAAACTTGCAAATTATTAAAGTCCAAAACCCAGAGAAACCAGTCATTTTGAACTCTTATTATATTGAGAACCTAAAGTTTATAGGTCACTCGATTTAACAGTCACATGCTCAAAAGTGAATCATACCTGTCCTTACTTTGCATAGACTATGAGATGTTTCAGAGAAGGCAATGGCAACCCACTCCAGTACTCTTGCCTGGAAAATCCCATGGATGGAGGAGCCTGGTAGGCTGCAGTCCACAGGGTTGTGAAGAGTCAGACACGAATGAGCGACTTCACTTTCACTTTTCACTTTCATGCATTGGAGAAGGAAATGGCAACCCACTCTAGTGTTCTTGCCTGGAGAATCCCAGGGACAGGGGAACCTGATGGGCTGCTGTCTATGGGGTCTCACAGAGTCGGACCCAACTGAAGCGACTTAGCAGCAGCAGCAGCAGCATGAGATGTTTAAGGGCAAGATAGAATAAGTTTTGCAGTAGAAAAAAGTAAACCTGAAAATCATAATTGTTAAAGGCAAGAAAAGTTTATTTTTCACTCACACGATGTCTAGTGTACATGGTGGGAAATTTCATCTCACTTCCACTGACTGGGGGATTGAGACTGCATCTTCTGATGGCATCATCTCAGTATTTGACTTCCAAGGTTGCCATAACAGAGTGAGAGAGAGAGAGATGGTGGTAGCACATCAACTTTGTCTCAGCCCAGTTAAACTTTCACAGTCTGTTGGTCAGAACAAGTCATATGGCCCCAACCCAACTGCAAATGAAACTGGAAAATAAACAGAATTATGAATGCACAATGACTCTCCAGAACTAGCACAGTGTATGGTACAGAATGTGTGCCTATTTGTACACTGGATGAATAAACAAATGAAGACCCTACTATAGTCAAGGTACTTTTTCAGCACTATCCAGAGATACAAAGATATGCAAGCAATACTTACTGTGTTCACTGAGCTGAGAACCTAACAGTGAAATTAATAACAAATACACACCCTAACCAAATAAATAATCCATCCATAGCAATGGGGACTAAATAACAAGTGAGTAAACTTCAACATAAAAGAAAAGGAGGGGAAAAGGGGGAAGTCAAAATTTAGGGTGGTCTAGAAATCCAGTCCTCTATTTATTTATATCCTAAACCTAAAACACTTCTCTCAAAAGATACAAAAGCCATTTGCTTCAGAATATTATTTTAACCTGAAGAACAAGAAAAATTATGAAGTAATAAAATATAGCTCTAAAAGTTTCAGAATCCAGTTGTAAACATGGAGACAGTTTTGTTTGGGAATCATTTCCAACATTGTTTTTCTTTAGATAAACAGTACATTTCCAGAACTGAGAATTTTCTATTTTATATTAATTTACAATAAACTCATACCAGGGCAAGTGACCTGACCCCCACTAAGATATATCCAGATTTCTTTATTGTTGTAGCAATAGGAAGGTGACTGCCAAGGGACAACAGAGGACATTCTTCATAGAAATTCCATGGAATTTTGAGAAATATATGAATCACTGGAAATTTTTTTATCATTTCTGGCCAAATGATGGCCCTTTTTTACTAGATGCTATTAACTTTGGGGCTTTCCTGAGCTCTCAGTGGTTACGAATTTGCCTACAATACAGGAGATGGAGGAGACGCGGATTCAATCCTCTGAAGGATGAAACGGCAACCCACTCCAGTATTCCTGCCTGACAAATCCCATAACGTAGGAGCCTAGAGGGCTACGGTCCAAAGTGTCACAAAGAGTCAGACATGACTGTGCATCTGAGCCATACATAATTAACTTTAACTATAGGAAAGTATGACCAGTGCATTTTCTTGGCAAAACTCTATTAGTCTTTGCCCTGCTTCATTCCGTGTTCCAAGGCCAAATTTGCCTGTTACTCCAGGTGTTTCTTGACTTCCTACTTTTGCATTCCAGTCCCCTATAATGAAAAGGACATCTTTTTTGGGTGTTAGTTCTAAAAGGTCTTCTAGGTCTTCATAGAACCACTCAACTTCAGCTTCTTCAGCGTTACTGGTTGGGGCATAGACTTGGATTACTGTGATACTGAATGGTTTGTCTTGGAAACGAACAGAGATCATTCTGTCATTTTTGAGATTGCATCCAAGTACTGCATTTTGGACTCTTTTGTTGACCATGATGGCCACTCCATTTCTTCTGAGGGATTCCTGCCCACAGTAGTAGATATAATGGTCATCTGAGTTAAATTCACCCATTCCAGTCCATTTCAGTTCGCTGATTCCTAGAATGTTGACATTCACTCTTGCCATCTCTTGTTTGACCACTTCCAATTTGCCTTGATTCATGGACCTGACATTCCAGGTTCCTATGCAATATTGCTCTTTACAGCATCGGACCTTGCTTCTATCACCAGTCACATCCACAGCTGGGTATTGTTTTTGCTTTGGCTCCATCCCTTCATTCTTTCTGGAGTTATTTCTCCACTGATCTCAGTAGTATATTGGGTACCTACTGACCTGGGGAGTTTCTCTTTCAGTATCCTATCATTTTGCCTTTTCATACTGTTCATGGGTTTCTCAAGGCAAGAATACTGAAGTGGTTTGCCATTCCCTTCTCCAGTGGACCACATTCACCTTTGACTGTGTGGATAACAATAAACTGTGGAAAATTCTGAAAGATATGGGAATACCAGACCACCTGATCTGCCTCTTGAGAAATTTGTGTGCAGGTCAGTAAGCAACAGTTAGAACTGGACATGGAACAACAGACTGGTTCCAAATAGGAAAAGGAGTTCGTCAAGGCTGTATATTGTCACCCTGTTTATTTAACTTATATGCAGAGTACATCATGAGAAACGCTGAACTGGAAGAAACACAAACTGGAATCAAGATTGCCGGGAGAAATATCAATAACCTCAGATATGCAGATGACACCACCCTTATGGCAGAAAGTGAAGAGGAACTCAAAAGCCTCTTGATGAAGGTGAAAGTAGAGAGTGAAAAAGTTGGCTTAAAGCTCAACATTCAGAAAACGAAGATCATGGCATCTGGTCCCACCACTTCATGGGAAATAGATGGGGAAACAGTGTCAGACTTTATTTTTCTGGGCTCCAAAATCACTGCAGATGGTGACTGCAGCCATGAAATTAAAAGACGCTTGCTCCTTGGAAGGAAAGTTATGACCAACCTAGATAGCATATTCAAAAGCAGAGACATTACTTTGCCAACAAAGGTTCGTCTAGTCAAGGCTATGGTTTTTCCTGTGGTCATGTATGGATGTGAGAGTTGGACTGTGAAGAAGGCTGAGTGCCAAAGAATTGATGCTTTTGAACTGTGGTGTTGGAGAAGACTCTTGAGAGTCCCTTGGACTGCAAGGAGATCCAACCAGTCCATTCTGAAGGAGATCAGCCCTGAGATTTCTTTGGAAGGAATGATGCTAAAGCTGAAACTCCAGCACTTTGGCCACCTCATGCGAAGAGTTGACTCATTGGAAAAGACTCTGATGCTGGGAGGGATTGGGGGCAGGAGGAGAAGGGGATGACAGAGGATGAGATGGCTGGATGGCATCACTGACTCGATGGACATGAGTCTGAGTGAACTCCGGGAGTTGATGATGGACAGGGAGGCCTGGCGTGCTGGGATTCATGGGGTCGCAAAGAGTCGGACACGACTGAGCAACTGATGTGATCTGATCTGATCTGATAGGAAATTATTTTGAACCAACTATAGCAACATTTATAGCAACATTTTATCCCAATCTCAAGTTCAAAGTTTTGCAGATACCTGCAAACTGATGGAACATTTCTGAAAAACCAACTTGGCAATATGAATGATTAGTCTTTAAAATGTTCATATGTTATGACAAGTAATTTCCTTTATAAAAATCAATCCTAAAGTAATGATGACAAAGATTTCATCATGAGGATATTCATGCAGCACTATTTATCAATGGGGAAAACATCAGACAACTTAAATGTCTAATTTTGGAGAAAAGATTAAGCAAATTAAGTTACGTCTATATATGGAGGTATTATACATCTATTAAAACAGATGATTAAAATTCATCATTATCTATCAAAAATTTTAATGATTAGTCCTTTGAGCCAGCATTTTCACTCCTAGATTTCTATACTACAGAAAAGCTTTACAGATGTGCAAAATGTATTTGCAAAGATGTTTGCTGCAGCATTTTTTTTAATATCAAACATTGAAAAACTTGGATTAGAGACTATCTAAATAAAGATAAATCTACAAATTCTAACAGAGAAAGTTCAAATTTTACTAATATTAAGGGAAAAAAAGTAGTAAAACAACAAATGAACTAAAATCTCATTTTGAAAAAAAAAAAAAGGGTTATCTATTTATAGACCAATAACTTAGGTCTGGTTGGGGAAGTGGCTTTCTTTCCTTAATTTTATTCAGCTGTGTGTTAACATTATATCATAAGTATGTGTTGCTTTAATTTACATTTAATTTTTTCATTTTAAAACCTAATAATGATTAGGTTTCCAGGGGCTTCCAAGGTGGCTCAGTAGGTGAAGTCTGACTATAGTGTAGGAGATGCAGGAGATGTGGGTTCAGTCCCTGGGTCAGGAAAATTCCTGGAGGAGGAAGGGGCAAACCACTCTAGTATTCTTGCCTGGAGAATCCCATGGACAGAGGAACCCGGTGGGCAACAGTCCATAGGGTCACAAAGAGTTGGACACAACTAAAGCAACTGAGCATGCACACACAGGCACAATGATATAAAGAGAGACAAAAAGAAAAGATTATTTTAGTTATATGAAAAAAAAGCTACAACAGAATGTTAAAATTAAAACACAGGCAAATATAATATTGTGTGTATACTATTATGTAAAGTATATAAAACTATCATGGTAAAAACACTGGACATGTATATCTGTAGATAGACAGAGATCAGAATATTAATAGTGATTTCCTCTTGGTAGTAGGATGGTTGGTGGGAAGACTGATAGAAACATAATTCTGCTTCCTACATTTTTATGTACATTTTGTAATTGTGTAATCAGGGAATGGGAAAGAGCTAAAAAACAGAAACACGTATTTAAACAAGAAAAAACATCAAGGTCAGCATAAATCAGAAAGGATCAGAGAGGCAGCACTATTTTCCCTACAGATGCTCCTTATTAAAATCCTTTCCTTTCAATTAGGTCATCCATCTTTTCACTCCATGTTTTCATATAAATAAATAAAACCACTTGGTCCTTGAAACCAACAGATGCAACTAGAATGATGTACAACTAATTTTTCTCTAGCCCTTGTAGTCTTAAAACATAGCCACAAAGTTTTTGATACTTCTCTCATTAACATGTGAATTATAACCCCACCCCCCTTGAACTGAGTCAAGTTTGTGACTACTTTAATGAATAGAACTTGTAGAAGTGATCCTATATACATTGGAGGCTAGGTCATAAAAGCTCATACAGATCTTTCTTTCTCCTCTGAAACACTCTTGGAGCCCCAAGTGTGAAGTCTGACTGCTCTGAGGCCACCATGTTGTGAAGAGGTCCAAATCACATGGGAAGGACAACAAGTAGTCCGACCAATCAACCATACCAGGTGAGTCATGCCTTCCATTTATCCCAACCCAATCCATCTATCCAGTGCCAGCATGTAAGTGAGGAGGCCTCCAGATGATTCAAATTCCCAGACATCTGAGTCTTCCCAAGTGAGACCCTCCAGACATCATGGAGCCAAGACAAGACAGTCTATGCTCTGTCCAAGTCCCTGACCCAGAGAAACCATGCACAGGTAAAATAGTATTATTTTACTCCTACACATTTTGGAATGATTGTGAAACATCAGTAGATAAGTGAAACATGTCTTCCCCTGGTACATAGACATACATATGATTTTTTAACACATTATTAACTGGGGTATTTCAACACTGGTGGCATTAGTACATCTCCAGTCAATAATGTGTTAATAAATAGTCAATCTATAGATTCAATGCAATCAATCCATATCAAAAAACTAATGGTATTTTTCACATAATTAGAACAAATAATACAAAAATTTTATGGAACACAAAAGACCCCAAATAGCCAAAACAATCTTATATTAAAGGACAAAACTTATCATGCTCCGTGATTTCAAAATATACTACAAAGCTAAATAATTACAGGAATCAAAACAGTATGGTGCTGGCACACAGACAAACATATAAATCAACAGAACATAATAGAGGGTCCAAATAAACCCACACATATACGGGCAATCCATCTACAACCAAGGATGCAAAAATACAAAAAGACAGCCTCTTTAATAAGTGATTCTGGGAAAACTGTACAGCTACATACAAAAGAATCAAAATGAACTATGTCCTCAAATCATATACAAAAATAAAATGGATTAAAGAGTTAAATGTAAGACCTGAAACCATAAACTTCCAAAAGAAAACATCGACAATATACTCTGACACGGATCTTAGCAATATGTATTTTTTGGATATCTCCTCAGGCAAGGAAAATTAAAGCAAAAGTTAATACTGTTCTATGTTTCATATAAAAGTTCATTGTTAAGAGAGTAAATCCTAAGAGTTCTCATGACAAGAAAAACAAATTTCTGTTTCTTTAATGTTTTATCTATATGAAATAATGGATGTTCACTAATAATTTCATGATATATGTATTAATAAGTTTATGCTGTACACCTTAAACTTACACAGTGTTGTATGTCAATCATACTTCAATAAAACTGGAAGAAAGAAAACAGTCAATAATATTTTTCTTAATATAGAAATAAACTTTTCAAGAGTTTTCTACTTGCTTTGAGTACCATTGAAATTATATAGTTCTGGTAAGAAGAGTGCTCCGGAACGACCCGGGCGCGCGGAGTCGGGGCTCGGTTTCCGAGCCCGAGGCACGTGCCTGGGAGCTCCGGGGCACCCGCGTGGGGCCGTCCCGCCCCCTAGAGCCGCGGCCACGTGCGAGCAGCAGGTCCGGACATGTCTGACCCGCACGGTCCGGAAACCGCGGCTGGGCCAGATGCCTGGAGTTACTGTAAAAGATGTCAACCAGCAGGAGTTCGTCAGAGCTCTGGCAGCCTTCCTCAAAAAGTCCGGGAAGCTGAAAGTCCCTGAATGGGTGGACACCGTCAAGCTGGCCAAGCATAAAGAACTTGCTCCCTACGATGAGAACTGGTTCTACACACAAGCTGCTTCCACGGCACGGCACCTGTACCTCCGGGGTGGCGCTGGGGTTGACTCCATGACCAAGATCTATGGGGGGCGCCAGAGGAATGGCGTCATGCCCAGCCACTTCAGCAGAGGCTCCAAGAGCCGGTCCTCCAAGCCCTGGAGGGGCTGAAAATGGTGGAAAAGGACCAAGATGGGGCCGCAAACTGACGCCTCAGGGACAGAGAGATCTGGACAGAATCGCTGGACAGGTGGCAGCTGCCAACAAGAAGCATTAGAACAAATGATGCTGGGTTAATAAATTGCCTCGTTCGTAAAAAAAAAAAAAAGAAAAAGAAAGAAAGAAATTATATAGTTCTTTATTCATTGTCTGAATGAGTCATTAAATGGATCATTTTTACATTTGTTTCTAAGTTACACATTTTGATAGTCACAAAAGTATTACTCTTCCTCTTCCAGTTATTTGAATATAATTCTCAAATACAACAGTGGATCACAACAAACTATGGAAAATTCTTAAAGATGTGGGAATACTAAACTATCTTACCTGTCTCCTGAGAAACCAGTATGCAGATCAAGAAGCAAGGAGCAGTTAGAACATGGAACAACTGACTGGTTCCAAATTGGGAAAAGAGTACAACAAAGCTATATATCGTCGCCCTGCTTACTTAACTTCTATGCAGAGTACATGCAAAATGCCACGCTGGCTGAATCACAAGCTGGAATCAAGATTACCAAGAGAAATATCAACAACCTCAGATATGCAGATGATTCCATTCTAATGGCAGAAAGTGAAGAGGAACTAAAGAGTCTCTTGATGAGGGTGAAAGAGGAGAGTGAAAAACCTGGCTTAAAACTCAATATTCAAAAAACTAAGATCATGGTATCTGATCCTATCACTTCACAGAAAATAGAACGGGTAAAAGTGGAAACAGTGACAGATTTTCTTTTCTTGGGCTCCAAAATCACTATGGATGATGACTGCAGCCACTAAATTAAAAGTGTCATAGCATTCCTTCAAGCTATGACAAACCTAGACTGTGTATTAAAAAGCAGAGACATCACTTTGCTGACAAAGGTCCATACAGTCAAAGCCATGGTTTTTCCAGTAGTCACATATGGATGTGGCAGTTGGATCACAAAGAAGGCTGAAGGCTGAAGAATTTATGCTTTCAAATTGTGGTGCTGGAAAAGATTCTTGAGAGTCCCTTGAACTGTAAGGGAATCAAGCCAGTCAATCCTAAAGGAAATCAACCCTGAATATTCACTGAAGCTGAAGCTCCAATACTTTTGGCCATTTGATGCAAACAAGCTAACTTTTCAACTTCATGAAAAGACCCTGATGCTGGGAAAGATTGAGGGCAAAAGGGGAAGGGGGCAATGGAGGATGAGATGGTTGAAAGGCATCACCAACTCAGTGGGTGTGAATTTGAGCAAACTCTGGGAGATAATGGAGGACAGAGGAGCCTGGCATGCCACAGTCCATGGAGTCATAGAGTCTGACACAACTTAGTGACTGAACAATAACAAGAATAATAAAAGTTAGCATATATAGAATATTTTCAAGACTTTTTCATAAACTCTAATTGAGTTTAAACCTCCCATTATTTTGATTCATTAGATATCATTAGTATCTTCCCATTTTTAAGTAAGAGGAATTAAGTAATTTACCCAAGGGCACAGACTGGTAAATGGCAAATCCAGGATTCAACCCAGGCAGAGTCCAGCCAGAACCTTTGCTTTTTTTTTTTTTCCTTTTATTCTTTTTTTTTTAATTTTATTTTATTTTTAAACTTTACATAATTGTATTAGTTTTGCCAAATATCAAAATGAATCCACCACAGGTATACATGTGTTCCCCATCCTGAACCCTCCTCCCTCCTCCCTCTCCATACCACCCCTCTGGGTCGTCCCAATGCACTAGCCCCAAGCATCCAGGATCGTGCATCGAACCTGGACTGGCATCTCGTTTCATACATGATATTTTACATGTTTCAATGCCATTCTCCCCAATCTTCCCACCCTCTCTCTCTCCCACAGAGTCCATAAGACTGTTCTATACATCAGTGTCTCTTTTGCTGTCTCATACACAGGGTTATTGTGACCATCTTTCTAAATTCCATATATATGCGTTAGTATACTGTATTGGTGTTTTTCCTTCTGGCTTACTTCACTCTGTATAATAGGCTCCAGTTTCATCCATCTCATTAGAACTGATTCAAATGTATTCTTTTTAATGGCTGAGTAATACTCCATTGTGTATATGTACCACCGCTTTCTTATCCATTCATCTGCTGATGGACATCTAGGTTGCTTCCATGTCCTGGCTATTATAAACAGTGCTGCAATGAACATTGGGGTACAAGTGTCTCTTTCCCTTCTGGTTTCCTCAGTGTGTATGCCCAGCAGTGGGATTGCTGGGTCATAAGGCAGTTCTATTTCCAGTTTTTTAAGGAATCTCCACACTGTTCTCCATAGTGGCTGTACTAGTTTGCATTCCCACCAACAGTGTAAGAGGGTTCCCTTTTCTCCACACCCTCTCCAGCATTTACTATTTGTAGACTTTTGGATCACAGCCATTCTGACTGGTGTGAAATGGTACCTCATAGTGGTTTTGATTTGCATTTCTCTGATAATGAGTGATGTTGAGCATCTTTTCATGTGTTTGTTAGCCATCTGTATGTCTTCTTTGGAGGAATGTCTATTTAGTTCTTTGGCCCATTTTTTGATTGGGTCATTTATTTTTCTGGAGTTGAGCTGTAGGAGTTGCTTGTGTATTTTTGAGATTAGTTGTTTGTCAGTTGCTTCATTTGCTATTATTTCCTCCCATTCTGAAGGCTGTCTTTTCACCTTGCTAATAGTTTCCTTTGATGTACAGAAGCTTTTAAGGTTAATTAGGTCCCATTTGTTTATTTTTGCTTTTATTTCCAATATTCTGGGAGGTCCTGCCTGACTTCAGGCTCTACTACAAAGCCACAGTTATCAAGACAGTATGGTACTGGCACAAAGACAGAAATATAGATCAATGGAACAAAATGGAAAGCCCAGAGATAAATCCACACACATATGGACACCTTATCTTTGACAAAGGAGGCAAGAATATACAATGGATTAAAGACAATCTCTTTAACAAGTGGTGCTGGGAAATCTGGTCAACCACTTGTAAAAGAATGAAACTAGAACACTTTCTAACACCATACACAAAAATAAACTCAAAATGGATTCAAGATCTAAATGTAAGACCAGAAACTATAAAACTCCTAGAGGAGAACGTAGGCAAAACACTCTCTGACATACATCACAGCAGAACCTTTGCTTTAAACTACTGAACTAAATTCCCTCACTTCCTCTCTTTCTGTTTCACATAAAATTTAAAAAAAAAAAAAAACCTAAGCTGCCAGGAAATACACATCTCAGAGCTAGCTGTGGACACATGCCAGAAATCTCACAGTATGCTTCATGAAAGCTAGATAATGTTGCTATTTTACTAAAGCCTTTTGTGGAAAAGACAAAAAATCCAGAGGTCTAAAGCTATATAAAGAAAAACAAAGATAATAATATAAGCAAAAGGTGGAGATGAAGCCCTTGTGCATGGATCCACAAGAGTGACCAAGAATTTCCAGAATGAGGGATTCTATTAGTAAGTCAGTTTCAAAGTATTTATTTAAATAAACTTTAAAATTAGGAAGAAGTAAGGAAAGATATAAACATCTGAATGCAGAGTTCTGAAGAATAGCAAGAAGAGATAAGAAAGCCTTCTTCAGCGATCAATGCAAAGAAATAGAGGAAAACAACAGAATGGGAAAGACTAGAGATCTCTTCAAGAAAATCAGAGATACCAAAGGAACATTTCATGTAAAGATGGGCTCGAAAAAGGACAGAAATGGTATGGACCTAACAGAAGCAGAAGATATTAAGAAGAGATGGCAAGAATACACAGAAGAACTGTACAAAAAGATCTTCACGACCCAGATAATCACGATGGTGTGATCCCTGACCTAGAGTCAGACATCCTGGAATGTGAAGTCAAGTGGGCCTTAGAAAGCATCACTACAAACAAAGCTAGTGGAGGTGATAGAATTCCAGTTGAGCTATTCCAAATCCTGAGATATGATGCTGTGAAAGTGCTGCACTCAATATGCCAGCAAATTTGGAAAACTCAGCAGTGGCCATAGGACTGGAAAAGGTCAGTTTTCATTCCAATCCCAAAGAAAGGCAATGCCAAAGAATGCTCAAACTACCACACAATTGCACTCATCTCACACACTAGTAAAGTAATGCTCAAAATTCTCCAAGCCAGGCTTCAGCAATATGTGAACCATGAACTTCCTGATGTGCAAGCTGGTTTTAGAAAAGGCAGAGGAACCAGAGATCAAATTGCCAACATCCGCTAGATCACAGAAAAAGCAAGAGAGTTACAGAAAAGCATCTATTTCTGACTTATTGACTATGCCAAAGCCTTTGATTGTGTGGATCACAATCAACTGTGGAAAATTCTGAAAGAGGTGGGAATACCAGACCACCTGATCTGCCTCTTGAGAAATTTGTATGCAGGTCAGGAAGCAACAGTTAGAACTGGACATGGAACAACAGACTGGTTCCAAATAGGAAAAGGAGTACATCAAGGCTGTATATTGTCACCCTGTTTATTTAACTTCTATGCAGAGTACATCATGAGAAATGCTGGACTGGAAGAAACACAAGCTGGAATCAGGATTGCCGGGAGAAATATCAATAACCTCAGATATGCAGATGACACCACCCTTATGGCAGAAAGTGAAGAGGAACTAAAAAGCCTCTTGATGAAAGTGAAAGTGGAGAGTGAAAAAGTTGGCTTAAAGCTCAACATTCAGAAAACGAAGATCATGGCATCCGGTCCCACCACTTCATGGGAAATAGATGGGGAAACAGTGTCAGACTTTATTTTTCTGGGCTCCAAAATCACTGCAGATGGTGACTGCAGCCATGAAATTAAAGGACACTTACTCCTTGGAAGGAAAGTTATGACCAACCTAGATAGCATATTCAAAAGCAGAGACATTTACTTTGCCAACAAAGGTTTGTCTAGTCAAGGCTATGGTTTTTCCAGTGGTCATGTACGGATGTGAGAGTTGGACTGTGAAGAAGGCTGAGCGCCGAAAAATTGATGCTTTTGAACTGTGGTGTTGGAGAAGACTCTTGAGAGTCCCTTGGACTGCAGGGAGATCCAACCAGTCCATTCTGAAGGAGATCAGCCCTGGGATTTCTTTGGAAGGAATGATGCTAAAGCTGAAACTCCAGCACTTTGGCCACCTCATGTGAAGAGTTGACTCATTGGAAAAGACTCTGATGCTGGGAGGGATTGGGGGCAGGAGAAGAAGGGGACGACAGAGGATGAGATGGCTGGATGGCATCACTGACTCGATGGACGTGAGTCTGAGTGAACTCCGGGAGTTGGTGATGGACAGGGAGGCCTGGCGTGCTGTGATTCATGGGGTCGCAAAGAGTTGGACACGACTGAGCGACTGATCTGATCTGATCTCTGATCTGAAGGAAAGAAGCACAAGGGCTGGATGAAGCACCAGCTGGAATCAAGATTGCCAAGAGAAATATCAATAACCTCAGATTTTCAGATGACACATACTTATGGCAGAAAGTGAAGAGGAACTAAAGAGCCTCTTGAAGAAAGTGAAAAAGGAGAGTGAAAAGACTGGCTTGAGACTCAACATTCAAAAAACTAAGATCATGTCATCCAGTACCATCACTTCATGGCAAATAGATGGGGAAACAATGGAAACAGTGAAAGATTTTATTTTCTTAGGCTGCAAAATTACTGCAGATAGTAACTGCAGCCATGAAATTAAAAGACGCTTGCTCCTTGGAAGAAAAGCTATGACTAACCCAGACAGCATATTAAAAAGAGAGACATTACTTTGCCAACAAAGGTCTATCTAGTAAAAGCTATGGTTTTTCCAGTAGCCATGTATGGATGTGAGAGCTGGACCATAAAGAAGGCTGAGCACTGAAGAATTGATGCTTTTGAACTGTGGTGTTGAAGAAGACTCTTGAGAGTCTCTTGGACTGCAAGGAGATCCAACCAGTCCATTCTGAAGGAGATCAGCCCTGGGATTTCTTTGGAAGGAATGATGCTAAAGCTGAAACTCCAGTACTTTGGCCACCTCATGCGAAGAGTTGACTCATTGGAAAAGACCCTGATGCTGGGAGGGATTGGGGGCAAGCGGAGAAGGGGACGACAGAGGATGAGATGGCTGGATGGCATCACTGACTCAATGGACATGAGTTTGAGCAAGTTCTGGGAGATGGTGAAGGACAGGGAAGCCTGGCGTGCTGCAGTCCATGGGGTCACAAAGAGTCGGACACAACTGAGCGACGGAACTGAACTGAAGGAAAGAAGAGAAAGAGGGCAGAAGGGGGTAAGGAGGTTAGAAAGGAAGGAACACAGACGGTAACTGAGGTTAGTAATAATGGAAGAGTTAAAGAGATTCAAGGCTACTGTGTGTGAAAGAGAATGAATAATTGAAAAAGTAAGTTGAAAATAGGGCCCAATTATAAATCCAGTTTGGGAGCTTAAAGAAGACTTCAAAGAGGGGACATGAGATATCTGCCATTATATAAATTCAGATCACAAACCAAGTTCCATTCAGTTAGTTTTAGTGGAGAGAAGTGCTCTGCAGTGGTGACCAGAAAAGGAAATGTGTGTGTGCATCTGGAAATTTTACAGGACTAAGTTAAAAAGCTGATTATTTAATAATCTGTGACCTAATTATACCTAAGTGTATTTCCAATTCTTGTTCAGTGAAGGAACTAGCATAGCAAATAAGATGGAATGTGTTAACATTTAAGAAAATATAATTCCAATATACATATTGATTTATCTAGGAATGAGGAAGTTAATCTTTTAAAGAAATGTGAAACGTAAGTCAAAGAAATTTTAGAAAATAAGAGATAAAATGCAGAATTTTAAAATATAAAGTCCTTAAGAAAGAAATGAAAGAAAAAATATAAAGTCCTTAAGGAAGCTATATTTTTAAGTATAATGCAAGAGTCATCATACATAAATGTCTATTTTTTAAATTATTCATGTATGTAAGAAAATATCACTTTTGAATATTATTTAGTAATAACAAAAGGAATAGACTTCTGGAATATCTCCTTTCTCAGGAAGTGTTTTTGAATTGAAATACTTTGTAATTCAAGCAGAAAATAACATCAAAATACTCAACAATTTATGAAATATTTATTAAGTACACATTATGTACCAGACACATTACTAAGGCACTGGGAATCTAATAAATAACTGACTAAATCCTCCTCAAAATTTTTCAAAGAATATAATATGAGAGAAAAATCTCTAATGCACTGATCTTCAGTTTAATGTATGAAAAACGTGGGTCAGTTTTCCAATGCCCCCTCATATCTAATGCTAAATATTTTTCTGCCGTAGGAGAAACATTCATTCATGATCCATAATCAATACCATTTTATCCATGTGACTTTCCAAAGATTGTAGAGAATGTCAAGCCAATAGGATAAAAGGTTACTGGTCTCAGAGAAAAATATCTTGTGAACAGAGCCCTAAAATGAGAACATATGTCTTCTGCCCACTGCAGGACTAAGCCAGTAACTTGCTACAAGTTAAGCAATCTTTAGATTCTCAATGAAATAAGTAACATTTATAAAACTTCAGTTTCATTTTACAGGAGAAGAAGAAGGCCCAGAAATGTTTAGTGATTGAACTGGGATTAATAACCTAAGCCTGCACATTTTCTATTTGCAATTTCATGCTACCTCTATTTTTCATATTGACTGTCAGCACATTTCATAAGGAAGAACATCTTCAATTGTAACAAAAAGTCAACCTGAACTTCTTAAAAGGGATTTATTGTCTAACATAAACTTAAAAAGTCCAGAGGCAGCAGGGATTCAGGTATGGCTAAATCCAGCACTTGATTTATATTGTTTACTTGATTATTACTTTCTTTTCTCTCCTGATTTTGCTTATCTCTGTGGCACCATTCTCAGACCGGTTCTCCCAACAGTCATAAATCAGATCTCCAGTTGTTCTACCAAAATTCCTAGGATTTTCTTTTATTGGATCAATTTGTGTCTGTGACAATTTTCAATATCTAGAAAGTAGAGTTATCCCAACCCAAACCACATAGAAAGGTGGAGGAGGAATAGTTCTACCCAAGGAAGTTCAGAATGCTGATATCAGAAGACTGGAAAATGGATGCTGGGAAGGCAAAAAATTCAACATCCATGCTAGTCTTCTGTAGCCCTAATTACATATGTCTGCCATTCGTATCAAGATTTCTTTAACTTTCACTAGATACCTTCATTCTTGGGTCACAGCTTTGCTTTGATTTACTGGATTCACTCTGGAAAATTTCCAATAAAGACAAGTCTGCATGACATGTATATAGCTGAGCAACTGTTTGCAAGAATAAAGAATAATTAAAATAAGCTTTCCATTTTTAATGCTCTCCAAATAGGAAAGTGGAGTTCATCTTATACTTAGTCAGGCCTGAAAAATGATGTGAGTCAGGGGAGGATTGGGAAAGTGAAGAAAAGGATGACTCTACATTGATGACTCTTCCATCTACATGTCTACACGTCTGGAAAGAAATAACTATTATCACTTTAACAGGACATGATGATTATCCATCCAGGACTCTTTCTCCAAGCATCCTTACACCCAGGTGGCAAGAGCTATGGTGAGATCCCCTTAGCATCCTGTGCACTTACCAGAGTACATGAAGCCCATGTGGTCCAAAAATAAAGACATTTGAACAAACTGGTGGCAGAGTCTGCAACAGGTCTGTTCTGGCTCCCAACTATATGCTACTTCCATGGTTTGAGCCAATTTAGATGACTATGAACACTTTGAGATGCCCTTCCCTGTGGTTACTGTTCAATTCTTTGTCATTTGCTTTCTCAAGTTATTTTTAACATTTGGAGTTCAGCCATTTATGTATACAAAAATAAATCTTTTTATAGGACATGAAACTAACCCAGTAAGATGAGACAAGGATTGAGTTTCAGATAACAACTCTCCACTTTAAGCTTTTCTCTGTCTCACTTAAAAAATAATGTTAGAAAGTTTGAGGCTGCCAATTACATACCTTCATAGTATGGGTTTGGAACCAGCTGAAAAACAGAGTGGGTAACTGGATATCAAAGTATCCCAGAGTCGAGACTACATCTAGCACTACCACTACATGGTTTTCCTAACACTTCCCTTACAGAACAAACCTATCTACCCTTTACAACACTGAGTTCACTAGGAACAAACTTAACACATACAGGTAAAGAAGGAAAAGACAAATGTATGAAGTGCAGGCCAAGAGAAAGAAGAAGGGTAACTCTCATCACCTGAACCTCACCCAGAACAATGTGGATAGTGGGTGTCCAACTCTTGCCACCTCATTGAAAATGTAAACAACTCTTGGAGAAATAAGTAAGAGATGGAGAATGGATATTGAAAAGGGGATCTGGCTTTAGATGGCAGACAAACACACAGAGAGCCATAAAATTTTTCTTTCGTAGGCAAGGAAATGGGAATTTACTCATGAAAAACAAAGTCGGAAATAATGGGTTCTCTCCTAAAAAAATAAAGAAAATGGCATCAAGTGTATCTAGTACTTGGATTCTATTATTCATTAAAAGACTTCTGTTATTTTTATCCCTTTATTAGAGATGAGGAAACTAAGTTTCAGAACATTTAACAAACTTCCTCTTACCACTGTATCACAATGTCCTTTGGAAGATTTTTATTATTGATTTTTGCTGCCCAGAGTCTAAATCCCTGGGCTTCCTTAGTAGCTCAGCTGGTAAAGAATCCACCTGCAATGCAGGAGACCCTGGTTCGATTGTTGGGTTAGGAAGATCCCCTGGAGAAGTGATAGGTTACCCACTCCACTATTCTTCAGCTTCCCAGTGGCTCAGACGGTAAAGAATCCTCCTGCAAAATGGTAGGCCTGGGTTCGATCCGTGGGTTGGGAAGACCCCTTGGAGGAGGGCATGGCAACCCACTCCAGTATTCTTGCCTGGAGAATCCCCATGGACAGAGGAGCCTAGTGGGCTACAGTCCATGGGGTCACAAAGAGTCAGACACGACTGCGACTAAGCACAGCACACATCTAAACCCCTTTCCTGAACTGAGGGAGTCCTACCATTGTGTGAGCTTTGGCAGTAGGCAGGGGCCACCCCATTCCCAATGTGGAAAGTAAGTGGGCTAGAAAATTGCTCTCCCTGAACACACAACCTAGACTTGGCCAATCAAATATTTGTACCTGGGTCAGTGACTCTAGAACATACAATTCTTTAAAAAAAAAAAAAAAATCAGGAAGCAGCTTAGAGTTCATTAGGTGGTAATGGCAGCATCCTGTGCCTAGAGCCCAGCAGAAACACTTGATTTCTGGTAGCTACTACCAGCTGTCCAGCTGTTCCTGTTGTGTATGGATCATCTGTGGTTCAGGCCCACAGATTCACTTGATCCCTGCCTGGGAAGGTCTGCATAATAGTTCAGTGAATATTTACTTCATTCACCTCCCACCTTCCCACTGTAGGTCCAGGACACCTCCCCACCACACAGATGTCTTGCTTGGCCATGTGACTTGCTTTGGTTACAAAGGAACATTAGCCAGTGCGATGCGCTAAGACATACATGTGCTTCTGTAGTTTAGCTTGAAGCGTGTGCTCCAGGGATTTGTCACAAAAAAATTATGCCCTGGGGGCAGTCCTAAGATGGCAGAGGAATAGGATAGGGAGACCACTCTCTCCCACAAATTCATCAAAAGATCATTTGAATGCTGAGCAACTTCCACAAAACAATTTCTGAACACTGGCGGAGGACACCAGGTACCCAGAAAGGCAGCCCATTCTCTTCAAAAGGAGGTAGGACAAAATATAAAAGACAAAAAGAGAGACAAAGAGTTAGGGACAGAGACCTGTCCCAGGGAGTGAGTCGTGAAGAAGGAGAAGTTTCCAAACACCAGGAAACCCTCTCACCAACGGGTCTGTGGGGAGTTTTGGAATCTCAGAGGGCAACATAACCGGGAAGGGGGGAAAAAAAAAAACTCACAGAATATGTGCCTTAACCACAACTCCCAGTGGAGAAATAGCCCAGACACTAGCATCTGCCACCAGCTAGCGGGAGAGGCACAGGTTGCATGCTTAGGGTAAGGACCGGGCCTGAATGCCCTGAAGACAATCTGAAGGAGCTAATGTGAGATAGCAACACAAACTACAGGACAGCCAGAGAGAAAAAAAGAGCGAGAGGGAGAGAGAACTTTCCCACAAAAAGCTCTAACCTAAGGCACAGCCTGGCCGGCTCACAGGACAAAGATTGAGCAAATACCAAAGGAGACCTATGGTCTGAGGACCAGCCCATCCCCCTGCCAGAGGCAGAGAGGCAGGCAAGTGACTGCCAGAGGCCAGGAAGGCGAGCTGCAATCTCAGCCCCGGAGACGGCATCCTCCACCAAACTGTGAGCAGGCCCCCAGTGCTAACCAAGTCTTCCTCGGATCCTGGACGGTTGACATCTGCCAGGAGGGTCACAGCCTGAGATCAGCCCCTCAGAAGAGACACACGGCACACCTGAGACGGCACTCTTGCGGCACACCCAGGAAATCGAGCGGCTGGGACCGGGGAGGTGATAAGATGCATCGTACACCTGGGATACTGCGCTCACCAAGTACCTGTCGCCTGAGTTCCTCAGACCAGGGGAAGGGCACAAAACGCAGGCCCAGCTGAGTCTGTGCCTTTGTGGAGTACCTGAGAACCTGAACCTGGGCAGCTTAGACCTGGGAAGTGCACACAACCCAGGGCCCACTTTGGACAGTTCCCCTGCAGAGCAACCTGGAGCCTGAGCAGTGTAGACTGGGCAAGCACAGGCGCCGTGAGCTGGGGCAAACCCAGTGTGGTCCATACACTGCGAGCACTCCCCACACACGCCAGTGATATTTTTTTGCAGTGTTCCTCCCTCCTCATAGCACAGCGGAGTAAATGAGCCTAAATAAGTGACCACCTTCACCCCCTTGTGTCAGGGCAGAAATTAGACACTGAAGAGACTTGTAAACAGAGGAAGCCAAAATAAACAAAGAAGAGGGAGCCACACTGGAAGTGACAGGTGCAACAGATTAAAACCCTGTAGTTAGCATTGACTAAGCATTGGAATGGAGAAGACAATGGCACCCCACTCCAGTACTCTTGCCTGGAAAATCCCATGGATGGAGAAGCCTTGGAAGGCTGCAGTCCATGGGGTCGCTGAGGGTCAGACACAACTGAGCGACTTCACTTTCACTTTTCACTTTCCTGCATTGGAGAAGGAAATGGCAACCCACTCCAGTGTTCTTGCCTGGAGAATCCCAGGGACGGGGGAGCCTGGTGGGCTGCCGTCTATGGGGTCGCACAGAGTCAGACACAACTGAAGCAACTTAGCAGCAGCAGCAGCAGCAAGCATTGGAAGGGGCCTATAGACCTTGAGAAGAAGTATAAGCTGGAACAAGGAACTATCTGAAACTGAACTGGCCTCACACTGCCCTCAACAGCTCTAGAGAAATTCCTAGATATATTTTTACTATTATCATTTTTTATTTTTTTTTATTGTTAAGTTCTTTATTACTCCTTTAATTTTCATTTTTATAACCTACTATTACCTTGCAAAAAAAAAGACCCTATTTTTAAAGCAAATTTCATATCTATATTTTTTATAATTTTTGTGATTGATTTTGTTTTGTACTTTTAATATTGTGTTTTTGAGAGTCTAACCTCTACTCTAGATTTTTAATCTTTGATTTTTGGTATTTGTTATCAGTTTTGTGCCTTTAAGAATCTAATCTTCAGTACCCATTTTTACTTAGGGGTGTGATTACTGGTTTGATTGCTCTCTGCCCTTTTGACTCTCCTGTTTCTCCCCCAGGTCACCTCTATCTTATCCCTCCTCCTTCTCTTGTCTACTTAACTCTGTGAATCTCTCTGGGAATTCTGGGCTGTGGAGAACACTTAGGGAACTGATTACTGGCTAGATTTGTCTCTCCCCTTTTGACTGCCCCTCTTCTCCTCCTGGTCACCTCTATATCCCTCCTCCCTCTTCTCTTCTCCATGTAACTCGGTGAACCTCTCTGGGTGTCCCTCACTGTGAGAATGTTTTCACCATTAACCTAGATGTTTTATCATTAATGCTGTATAGATGAAGAAGTCTTGAGGCTACTGTAAGAATAAGACTTAAAGCCAGAGGCAGAAGGCTTAAATCCAAAACTTGAGAACACCAAAGAATGCCTGACTCCAGGGAACATTAATTGACAAGAGCTCATCCAAAAGCCTCCATATGTACACTGAAACCAAGCTCCAGCCAAGAGCCAACAAGTTCCAGAGCAAGACATACTACACTAATTCTCCAGCAATGTAGGAACATAGCCCTGAGCATTAAAATACAGGTGGCCAAAAGTCACACCAAACCCATAGACATCCCAAAGCTCACTATTGGACACTTTATTGCACTCCAGAGAGAAGAGATCCAGCTCCACCCACCAGAACACCAACGCAAGCTTCCCTAACCAGGAAACCTTGACAAGCCACTAGTCCAAACACACCCACAGGGAGCAAGCTCCACAATAAAGAGAAACCACAAACTTTCAGCATACAGAAAGGCCACCCTAAACAGAGCAATCTAAACAAAATGAAAAGGCATGAAATACTCAGCAGGTAAAGGAACATGACAAATGCCCACCAAACCAAACAAAAGAGGAGGGGATAGGGAGTCTACCTGAAAAAGAATTCAGAATAATGATAGTAAAGATGATCCAAAATCTTGAAAACAAAATGGAGTTTCAGATAAATAGACTAGAGACAAGGATTGAGAAGATGCAAGAAATGTTTAACAAGGACCTAGAATAAATAAAAAAGAGTCAAGCAATAAAGAATAATGTAATAACTGAGATCAGAAATGCTCTGGAGGGAACCAACAGTAGAATAACTGAGGCAGAAGATAGGATAAGTGAGGTGGAAGATAGAATGGTGGAAATAAATGAAGCAGAGAGGAAAAAAGAATTAAAAGAAATGAGGAAAACCTCAGAGACCTCTGGGACAATGTTAAATGCCCCAACATTTGAATCGTAAGAGTCCCAGAAGAAGAAGACAAAAAGAAAGGCCATGAGAAACTACTTGAGGAGATAATAGTTGAAAACTTCCCTAGAATGGGAAAGGAAATAGCCACCCAAGTCCAAGAAACCCTGAGGGTCCCAAACAGGATAAACCCAAGGTGAAACAACCCAAGACACATATTAATCAAATTCAGTTCAGTTCAGTTCAGTTGCTCAGTCATGTCCAACTCTTTGCGACCCCATGAATTGCAGCACACCATGCCTCCCTGTCCATCACCAACTCCCAGAGTTCACTCAAACTCATGTCCATCAAGTCGGTGATGCCTTCCAACCATCTCATCCTCCGTCATCCCTTCTCCTCCTGCCCCCAATCCCTCCCAGCATCAGAGTCTTTTCCAATGAGTCAACTCTTCACATGAGGTGGCCAGAGTACTGGAGTTTCAGCTTTAGCATCTTTCCTTCCAAAGAACACCCAGGACCGATCTCCTTAGAATGGACTGGTTGGATCTCTTTGCAGTCCAAGGGACTCTCAAGAGTCTTCTCCAACACCACAGTTCAAAAGCATAAATTAACAAAGATCAAACACAAAAAGCAAATATTAAAAGCAGCAAGGGAAAAGCAACAAATAACACACAAGGGGATTCCTATAAGGATAACAGCTGATCTTTCAACAGAAACTTCAGGCCAGAAGGGAATGGCAGGACATACTTAAAGTGGTGAAAGAGTAAAGCCTACAACCCAGATTACTATACCCAGCAAGGCTTTCATTCAAATATGAAGAAGAAATCAAAAACTTTACAGACAAGCAAAAGCTGAGAGAATTCAGCACCACCAAACCAGCTTTTCAACAAATGCTAAAGGATCTTCTCTAGACAGGAAACACAGTAAAGGTTTATAAACTCAAACCCAAAACAACAAAGTAAATGACAACAGGATCATACTTATCAATAATTACCCTAAATGTAAATGGGTTGAATGCCCCAACTAAAAGACAAAGATTAGCTGAATGGATACAAAAACAAGACCCCTATATATGCTGTCTACAAGATACCCACCTCAAAACAAGGTACACATACAGACTGAAAGTAAAGGGCTGGAAAAAGATATTTCATACAAAAGGAGACCAAAAGAAAGCAGGAGTAGCAACACTCATATCAGATAAAATAGACTTTGCAATAAAAGTCATGAAAAGAGACAAAGAAGGACACTACATAATGATCAAAGGATCAACCCAAGAAGAAGATATAACCATTATAAATATATATGCACCCAATATAGGAGCACCGCAATATGTAAGGCACATGCTAACAAGTATGAAAGAGGAAATTAACAGTAACACAATAGTGGGAGACTTTAATACACCACTCACACCTATGGATAGATCAACTAAACAGAAAATTAGCAAGGAAACACAAACTTTAAATGATACAATGGACCAGTTAGACCTAATTGATATCTATAGGACATTTCACCCCAAAACAATGAATTTCACCTTTTTCTCGAGTGCACATGCAACATTCTCCAGGATAGATCACATCCTGGGCCATAAATCTAGCCTTGGTAAATTCAAAAAAATTGAAATCATTCCAAGCATCTTTTCTGACCACAATGTAGTAGGATTAGATCTCAATTACAGGAGAAAAATGATTAAAAATTCTAACATATGGAGGCTGAACAACATGCTGCTGAATAACCAAAAAATCGCAGAAGAAATCAAAAAAGAAATCAAAATATGCATAGAAATGAATGAAAATGAAAACACAACAACCCAAAATCTATGGGACTCAGTAAAAGCAGTGCTAAGGGGAAGGTTCATAGTAATACAAGCTTACCTCAAGAAATAAGAGAAAAATCAAATAAATAACCTAACTTTACACCTAAAGCAAACTAGGAAAAGAAGAAATGAAGAACCCCAGGGTTAGTAGAAGAAAAGAAATCATAAAAATTAGGGCAGAAATAAATGAAAAAGAAACAAAGAAGACTATAGCAAAAATCAACAAAACTAAAAGCTGGTTCTTTGAGAAGATAAATAAAATAGACAAACCATTAGTGAGACTCATCAAGAAAAAAAGGGAGAAAAATCAACAAAATTAGAAATGAAAATGGAGAAATCACAACAGACAACACAGAAATACAAAGGATAATAAGAGACTATTATCAGCAACTATATGCCAATAAAATGACAAATGGAAGAAATGGATGAATTCTTAGAAAAGTATAACTTTCCAAAACTGAACCAGGAAGAAATAGAAAATCTTAACAGACCCATCACAAGCACAGAAATTGAAACTGTAATCAAAAATCTTCCAACAAACAAAAGCCCAGGACCAGATGGCTTCATAGGTGAATTCTACCAAAAATTTAAAGAGCTAACACCTATTCTACTCAAACTCTTCCAGAAAACTGCAGAGGAAGGTAAACTGCCAAACTCTTTCTATGAGGCCACCATCACCCAAATACCAAAACCAGACAAAGATGCCACAAAAAAAGAAAACTACAGGCCAATATCACTGATGAACATAGATGCAAAAATCCTTAACCAAATTCTAGCAAACAGAATCCAACAACATATTAAAAAAGATCATACATCATGACCAAGTGGGCTTTATCCCAGGGATGCAAGGATTCTTCAGTATTCGCAAATCAATGTGATACACCACATTAACAAATTGAAAGATAAAAACCATATGATTATCTCAATAGATGCAGAGAAAGCCTTTCACAAAATTCAGCATCAACATACAACATCCAGAAGCAGGCATCGAAGAAACATACCTCAACATAATAAAAGTCATATATGATAAAACCACAGCAAACATTATCCCAATAGCGAAAAATTGAAAGCATTTCCCCTAAAGTCAGGAGCAAGACAAGGGTGTCCACTCTCACCACTACTATTCAACATAGTTTTGGAAGTTTTAGCCACAACAATCAGAGAAGAAAAAGAAATAAAAGGAATCCAGATTGGAAAAGAAGAAGTAAAACTCTCACTGGTTGCAGATAACATGATCTTCTACATAGAAAACCCTAAAGACTCCACCAGAAAATTACTAGAGCTAATCAATGCATATAGTAAAGTTGCAGGATATAAAATTAACATACAGAAATCCCTTGCATTCCTATACACTAACAATGAGAAAACAGAAAGAGAAATTAAGGAAACAATTCCATTTACCATTGCAATGAAAAAAATAAAATACTTAGGGTAATTCTACCTAAAGAAACAAAAGGCCTATATATAGAAAACTATAAGACACTAATAAAAGAAATCAAAGATGACACAAATAGATGGAGAAATATACCATGTTCATGGATCAGAAGATCAATATAGTGAAAATGAGTATACTACCCAAAGCAATCTATAGATTCAATGCAATCCCTATCAAGCTACCAATGGTATTTTTCAGAGAACTAGAACAAACAATTTCACAATTTGTATGGAAATACAAAAAACCTCAAATAGCCAAAGCAAGCTTAAGAAAGAAGAATGGAACTGGAGGAATCAACCTACCTGACTTCAGACTATATTACAAAGCTACAGTCATTAAGACAGAATGGTACTGGCACAAAGACAGAAATATAGATCAATGGAACAAAATAGAAAGCCCAGAGATAAATCCACGCACCTATGGACACCTTATCTTTGATAAAGGAGGCAAGAGTATACAATGGAGAAAAGACAATCTCTTTAACAAGTGGTGCTGGGAAAACTGGTCAACACATGTAAAAGAATGAAACTAGAACACTTTCCAACACCATACACAAAAATAAACTCAAAATGGATTAAAGATCTAAATGTAAGACCAGAAACTATAAAACTCCTAGAGGAAGTGAGGCAAAACAGTCTCTGACATAAATCACAGCAGGATCCTCTATGATCCACTTCCCAGAGTAATGGAAATAAAAGCAAAAATAAACAAGTGGGACCTAATTAAACTTAAAAGCTTCTGCACAATAAAGGAAACTATAAGCAAGGTGAAAAGACAGCCTTCAGAATGGGAGAAAATAATAGAAAATGAGGCAACTGACAAAGAATTAATCTCAAAAATATACAAGCAGCTCATGCAGCTCAATTCCAGAAAAATAAATGACCCAATCAAAAAATGGGCCAAAGAACTAAACAGATGTTTCTCCAAAGAAGATATACAGATGGCTAACAAGCACATGAAGAGATGCTCAACATCATTCATTACCAGAGAAATGCAAATTAAAACTACAATGAGGTACCATCTCACACCAGTAAGAACGGCTGCTATCAAAAAGTCTACAAATAATATATGCTGGAGAGGGTGTGGAGAAAAGGGAATCCTCTTACACTGTTGGTGGGAATGTAAACTAGTACAGCCACTATGGAGAGAAGTGTGAGAGGGCCATTACTCAGCCTGCCACACCAGCGGAGTCCATCAAGGACCCACCAAACCACAGTCAATCTGTAGATCCATGAGAATGGGAATAAATGTGCATTGTTTAAGCTCTTGAGTTTTAGGGTGGTTTATTATGCAACATAATTGTGGCAATAGCTGATTAACACATGGTTTATTTTCTAAAGCCTCCTCCCTTGATTTTATGAACCACTGGGCATCTCCAATAAATTCCCATTGTACTTAAATGAATTAGAATTGGTTTCTATTAATTGCAATCCAAACAAGCTACCTGATATTTACTAACCATAACAACTTTGAGAAATTCAGAGTAGAATATCAAATGATAATACTGAGAACATAAGACTTAAACTGCATGTTTTTCTTAGTTCTTATACCATAATGATCTGTTTGGAGAAAACTGACAAAATAGAAAAGTCAGTAGAGGAGAGATATTTAGATGACCAAAGCACTTTAAGTGGATAGTACTTCTTTTCTAATCAAAGGAAACTAAATCAAAACCCTAACCTTCAGGTAAAAGGGATAAGTAATTAAGATGGGTGTTTTAACAGAGAGAGAGAGCAGTTGTTAAAATGATTACAATAGTGTATGCTGTCCCAAAGAGACAATGACAAGAACTCTGACAAGACTATTGAATCAAACTGGCATTTTTCTAAACTTTATTTTAACTTCTACTCATTTCTATCCAGAAGAGATTCCACAGGTCAGAGAAGTGGCAATGAATTAATGTCATAAAAAAGGTATAGAGACAGCAGGAAATTGCAGACCATTAGTTAAGCCCAGTGATTCTTTGCCCTCATTTTACATCTTAAACAAAGTAAAAAAGGACACTAGATGGAAGGTAACTTTAAAATGTGCTGCTCTGTAAAGGCCAGCCAACAGAGCTTCGAGACATTTATTTGAAATCAGGACATTAGTGCCAGAGTGAATAAAGGGAATGTAATAGGTTTACATTTTACAAAGGGGCCTGACAGATCTATATCAAAAGAAGAATGTCCAAGAGACAGAGTGATGGGATAATAGGAAGTGGAATTAAAACTTGGCTTCCAAGGAGACAAAAAGCAATAACTTGGAGTGCTTCCAAAGTAACCTGGGAGTAATGTGTGGAGGTGAGGAGCAAGTTAGAGCAAAGCCGGCTCCAATATTGGGTGGATTTAAGCAACAGAGATTCCCCTAGTAGAAGACCTGTGTCTGCCTCCTTGAAAACAAAGATTTGCACAATTTCACTGGAAGAATCATAGCTCTTCTTTCTTGAACAAATTACTTAGAATAGAAAAGTCTTCCAGAAGACTTCTGACAAATGAACTAAATTGATGGGGATGGATGAAAGTGAAAGAGGAGAATGAAAAAGTTGGCTTAAAGCTCAACATTCAGAAAACGAAGATCATGGCATCCAGTCCCATCACTTCATGGCAAATAGATGGGGAAACAGTGGCTGACTTTATTTTTCTGGGCTCCAAAATCACTGCAGATGGTGATTGCAGCCATGAAATTAAAAGACACTTACTCCTTGGAAGGAAAGTTATATACTTAGACAGCATATTAAAAAGCAGAGACATTACTTTGTCAACAAAGGTCCATCTAGTCAAGGCTATGGTTTTTCCAGTAGTCATGTATGGATACGAGAGTTGGACTATAAAGAAAGCTGACTGCTGAAGGATTGATGCTTTTGAACTGTGGTATTGGAGAAGACTCTTGAGAGTCCCTTGGACTGCAAGGAGATCCAACCAGTCCATCCTAAAAGAGATCAGTCCTGGGTGTTCATTGGAAGGACTAATGTTGAAGCTGAAACTCCAATACTTTGGCCACCTGATGTGAAGAGCTGAATCATTTGAAAAGACCCTGATTCTGGGAAAGATTGAGGGTAGGAGGAGAAGAGGACGACAGAAGATGAGATGGTTGGATGGCATCACTGACTCAATGGACATGAGTTTGGGTAAACTGCAGGAGTTGTTGATAGACAGGGAGGCCTGGCATGTTGCAGTTCATGGGGTCGCAAAGAGTTGGACACAACTGAGTGACTAAACTGAACTGATGGGGACAGGACCCCTCCTCTTAAAAAAAGAGATGAATCAAATATGACCCCAAAAATGCATAACTGAATTTGAAATATATAAATAGAAATATCCAGGTGATTAAAAACAAAAGGAGATTTCACAGAGCAGGAAATATACACTAATCTCACAGCCTTTCAGTAGAGCTCTGTTCCTGGATGTAGACCTCAGGTCCGAGGGCAGGATGAGGCAAGGGTTCCAGAAGGCAGAGAAGTGGGAATTGGGCCCTTGTATCAGTCCCTGGGTTGGGAAGATCCCCTGGAGAGGGAAATGGCAACCCACTCCAGTATTCTTGCCTGGGAAATCCCATGGACAGAGAATCATGGCAGGCTACAGTCCCTGGGGTTGCAAAGAGTCAGACACAATTGAGCGACTTTTACTTTCATCAGTCCACATGCCTCAAAGCACATTGATAGGAAATATCAATAATATGTATATTAATAATTATCTCTTGGGACTTCCCTGGCTGCCCGATGGTTAGGACTTCACCTCCAATGCAGGGGGTAAGTTTGATACCTGGTCAGGAAACTAAGATCCTACATGCCTGGGGGTCAAAAAAAACAAAACATAAAAAGAAACAGAAGCAATATTGTAATAAGTTCAATAAAGACTTTAAAAATGGGCCACATCAAAAAATCTTTTTAAAAAATTCTCTTAAATGGCTACCACTTAACCATCTGGCTAGATAAACCAAAACTCTTCATAACCTTTGTAAATCCACTAACTAATGACCCTGTCTTGACTAGTAAATAATTCCTTTCTACAACCATTTACTTCTGCTTTCATTGGTTGCTATGCTTACTAAGGGTAAATAGTACTGTTTCCTAAACCTGTCACTGCCTGAGTACTTGTAACTTTAACTCCATAATTTAATTAAATATTAAGATAACTGATGTAATGTGAGTTTGTAAAGAGAGGGGCCTACTGTTTCTATAGAAACAGCTTGAATTCTTCAGAAAATTCAACAAAGGTGAGTTGCTAAAAATACTGCTATCAAATTAGTTATGAATTATGAAACTTAAAGACCACTGGGGAGTCTTAAAATTTTAGAATAACTCTGCTGTCAGATTGCTAAACAAATATTTTTCTTTCACTCTGCTACAAGTCCTTTAAAGAAAGTAGAATCAAAGATGATACATTATGGATGTCAAAGAAATCAATAACTGGCAAATTAAAGTACATTTGCCACATTTAAGGTAAAATAAATACTTAAGTTTTTTTTTTTAATTCTCTACATTAACATGTGGTGGAAATCCTTATTCAAAAAGTGAGTTTTTTAAAATACTCATGTCACACCTGTCAGAATGGCTACTATCAAAAAGACGACAAAGAAGAAGTATTGGTGAGGACATGGAGAAAAGGAAGCCTTCATGCACTCTTTGTGGGACTGTATATTGGCGCAGGCACTATGGGAAAAGTGTGGCGATTCCTCAAAAAATTAAAAATAGAATTTCTATGTGATACAGCAATTCTACTCCCGGGTATTTATCCAAAGAAAACAAAAACACTAATTCAAAAAGATATATGGGGATTTCCCTGGCATCCCAGTGGTTAAGATTTTGCCTTCCAATGAAGGGTGTTCAGGTTCAATCCCTGGCTGGGAAGAAAAGACCCCACATGCCTCCTGGCTGAAAAACCAAAAACATAAAACAGAAGCAATACTATAACAAATTCAATAAAAGACTTTAAAAATGGTCCACATCAAAAAAAATGTTTTTAAAGATATATGCACCCTTATGTTTACCACTGCATTATGTATAACAGTCAAGATATGGAAGCAGTCCAAGCGCCCATCAATAGTTGAATGGATAAAGAAGATATTATTTATACACACACACACACAATGGAATACACATCAACCATAAAAAAGAATGAACTCTTGCCATCTGCGACAACATAGATGGGAGAATACTAGGATAAATGATTCAGAGAAAGACAGATAATCGTGTATGATTTTACTCACAGAGGAATCTAAAATACAAGTGAACAAACGTAACAGAAAAGGAGTTAGACACAAAGAACAAAAACGGGTAGTTATTAGAAGAGAAAGGCATTGAGGGAGGAAAGAAATAGTTGAGGGAGATTAAGAGGCATGAACTTTCAGTTGCAAAACAAATGAGTCACAGATGTGAAATGGACAGTGTGGGAAATATAGTCATAACTAATACCTTTGTGGAGACATATTGTAACCAGACTTATGGTGATCATTTTGAAATATATAGAAAAAAATCACTGTGTTTTGAATAGAAACTAACATAATGTTGTAGGTCAATTATACTTCAAAACAGATAAACAAATATATAAACAAACTCCTGGAAAGATATCAGACTTGTGGTTACCAGAGGCAGAGGGGCAGAGGGTAGGGGGAATTGGATGAAGGCAGTCAAAAAGTACTACAAACTTCCAGTTGTAAGATAAATAATAGGGATGCACAACATGATAAATATAATTAATATGACTGCACATTATATATGAAAGTTGGCTGTTAAGAGAATAAACCCTAAGAGTTCTTATCACAAATGTTTTTCTTATTTTTTTAAATACGTACCTATATTGAGATGATGGATGTTCACTAAACTTATTGTGATAATCATTTCATGATGTAAGTCAAATCATTATTCTGTACACCTTAAACTTACATAGTTCTTGTTTAGTCCCTAAGTTGTGTCTGACTCTTTGCAACCCCATGGACTGCAGCACACCAGCCTTCCCTGTCCTTCACTATCTCCCGAAGTTTGCTCAAATTCATGTCCACTGAATCGGTGATGCTACCTAACCATTTCATCCTCTGCTGCCCTCTTCTCCTTTTACCTTCAGTCTTTTCCAGTCTCAGGATCTTTTCGAATGAGTCAGCTCTTTGCATCAGGTTTTGTCAATTATGTATCAATAAAGCTAGAAGAAAAAATAATAAAGTAAAAATATCCATGTGTGTGTTAATCACTCAGTCATGTCCAAATCTTTGTGACCCCATGGACTGTAACCCACCAGGCTCCTCTGTCTATGAAATTCTCCAGGCAAGAGTACTGGAGTGGGTTGCCATTTCCTTCTCCAGGGGATCTTCCCGACCCAGGGATCAAACCTGGGTCTCCTGCATTGCAGGCAGATGGTTTGCCATCTGAGCTACTAGGGAAGCCCATAAAAATATCCAGGGCTGAATCTATCTTTAAATGGAAGTCACCAGACTCTATCGCACTAAACTTGATTTCTGACTGGGAAAAGTCAGTCAAATATTTTGGGCAATTTTTAAAATCCACAGAATAAGGGGAATGGACAAGATAATTTCTTAGGATGCCTCCAATTGGCATATTCTACTGTGTTATTATTCCCCTTTATGAGCCAGCCTATTTGGAAAACAATTGGGATTCGGGTTAAATTTAAGAGAAGAACCAGGTCTTCCTGGCAAAGGAATCTCCCTCTGGCTATCAGTAGTTGCTCAGCACTGCAGATAAGAGAGGTCACCTGGGAGTAAAACATATTCAAGTAAATGAAAGGACTAACTTAAACACACTAATCCAGGAAATACAGAGTTAAGATGGAAAACCTGTCCTGGTGCCCAGCATTAAGTAAAGCTTTTTGTCTTCTTTTCCCCCACCACAACAGTGCCAATTAAGAACAGAGTGTCAGCTGAGAGAGGTGTATAATGGAAAATGCTGACAGATTCTTAACTCTAACAGACAGAAGAGAGTAGCTTTAATAAGGTGTCTGGAAGCAAAGGAATTTTTTAAGGAGTGAGGAGAAAGGGGAAATTACTAAACAAAATGAGATGAGCTGGAGGTAGGGATGGGAAACTTGATAAGGGAGTCCTGAGACTGACAGAAAGCCAAATCAAATCGTGCTGTAAGCAACATCTCTCCCATTGCTTTGGACTCTGCCACAACCCACCTGGTTCATTCCTGGCTGAACTCTGTCCTATCCCGAGCTGTGAGGTGATCCCTGGCCCTAAGGTTTTGCCCTGTCTGCACACAGAGGAAATGCCCATGTGACAAAGACATTTAAAAATAAAGTAATATTTAATGTAATACTTTCTAAGATCTCTTCAGCAAGAGTCAGATCAAATTAAGTAAGGAAGACATCTCAAGGGGAAAACCAAACCAAAAGAAGTTCTGAAGGATACTATGCAATATGATCACCCTGAAATACAGTGCGATTCCTCCCTGATCCTACTTTGGGGATTTGTCTTTTACTTTTTAATTATGGAAAATTTTAAGCAAGCTAAAAATACAGAGAATAGGAAAATGAGCCATGTAGCCATCATACTGCTTCCATAATTATCAATACATATCAATCTTGTTTTTATCTGCATACATCCCCATATCCCCCCTTCCTCTACTGGACTATTTTAAAGGAAATCCACACAGCAGATTGCTTCAACCCAGGGTATTTTGGCATGTATCTCTAAAATACTTCTATATTGTTTAATATAACCACAATATCACTATCACTCCTCAAAAAATGGGCTTCCCAGGTGACACTAGTGGTAAAGAATCTGCCTTCCAATGTAGAAGTAAGAGATGTGGGTTTGATCCCTAGGTTGTAGAGATCCCCTGGAGGAGGGCATGGCAACCCACTCCAGTATTCTTGCCTGGAGAATCCCCCTGGACAGAGGAGGCTGGTGGGATCTGGCTCATAGGGTCCCTAGGAGTCAGATATGACTGAAGCAACATAGCATGTGCACATGCCCCTCAAAAAATAATAATAACTCTTAATTATAAAATTCCATCACTATGCAGACTTCTCTGGGGCATTTTTTACAATAATGAGAGTCAGGCAATAGAGGACAAGCTGAGAGCACTACCAATCAATGCTAAAGAATAATAACAGTAATAGCAAAATTACAATCTCAAACAACCTTGAGACTTGGACAAAATCACATCGTAAACACTCCCTAAGCCAACAAACAGCTGACAGTCAGCAGCCAGGCAATACCACCACCTGCCTCCTTCTGCACATGCCCTCAGTTCTCAACTCAGGTTTATTCTACCATGGCTTACCTGCTCCTTTGAGGCTACTTCATATGATACTTATTTTACAACCAATTTGACCTATATAAAAAATTGAAGGAAGACCCCATATTAATTACCACAGCTCTATAGCAAGACTTAAATTTTGTCACCCAGAAAGACTGGTGTTGAACAGATCCAATCACAGAGCACTAAATAGGACTGTTTGAAAGGGTCCATTTGCACAAACCATGATGAACCTGTCAAGCGATGGAGAAAAAAGAATGACCCTTGGTGAACGACTGATGATGAAGAAAAAGGGCTCTTGAGTTGGACTATCTGGGTTCCAATTCCAACTCTGAGCTTACATTCTGAATAATCTTAAGCAAACTGCTTATCATCATATTTGCACCTGGATTTCCTCAAACATTGAGTGAGGTCAGTAACAGGATCTATCTCATAGCCCAGTTCTGAGAATTAAAAAGCATAATGCTAAAACTGGGACAGCAGCAGGCAAACTGCCATGGCTGGTTACCCTGTAAAAAATGGTAAATAGAAAGTGTTCAATAAATATTAACATACCAATAGTAGAAATAACTGCGGTAGAAGTAGTGTTAGTTCCTAATCAAAGGAGATAATAATAGCTAATTCCTCAAACTCCAAAACACAATTTACTTTTTCTGTAAGTGATGATTTCCCCAAATCTGGAAGAATTCAAACACATTGAGAAAGAGTATGTGTCCAGTTTAGTGGACTTATTCCGTGGTTCCCAAACCTAACTGACCATCAGATTTTCTGAGGAGTTCTCTCAAAATACAAATGCTTAGGCCCCTTGAATTCACATATTTCTTTTGGGATGTGGGGATCAATAATCCTGTTAAAGATCCTTGAAAGTGAAAGTCGCTTAGTCCTGTTCAACTCTTTGCAACCCCATGGACTATACAGAATGGACTATACAGTCCATGGAATTCTCCAGGCCAGAATACTGGAGTGCAGAGCCTTTCCCTTCTCCAGGGGATCTTCCCAACCCAGGGATCAAACCCAGTCTCCTGCATTGCAGGTGCATTCTTTACCAGCTGAGCCACAAGAGAAGCCCTAAACACTTTCTTCCAACAACACAGAGATGACTCTACACATGAAATCTCCAGGGGATCTTCCCAAGCCAGGGACCAAACCCAGGTGTCCCGCACTGCAGGTGGATTCTTTACCAGCTAAGCCACAAGGGAAGCCCAAGAATACTGGAGTGGGTAGCCTATCCCTTCTCCAGTGAATCTTCCCAATCAGGAATGGAACTGGGGTCTCCCATATTGCAGGAGGATTTACCAACCGAGCTATCAGAGAAGCCCCAAAAGTTTCTTGGTTGATTCTAATCAACAGTCAGATCTTGACTACTTCCAAAATTTTCTCTATTCCCCAAGTTTTATGATTCCAAGAATCTCCCATATTCTCTTGTTTCAAAGCCCAAACTATACATATATTCCCAGGAGGACCAAACATCTGAGTCTTAAAACTTCCCAAAACTAAAATAAAACTTTACCTGAGTGTTTTGGAGGTTTTGAGGTGTTTTCGTTTTTTTTTTTTTTAATTGGGCAAAGTGAAAAATTATACCATCTGCTTCTGAGTCTCTGGTGGATTTATCCAAGGTAATTCAATCATATCAGAAAAAAATGAGTAACTGACTGGCTGATTCTTCTGACAAGTGACACAACTCTGTCCTGTTCTCAAGCCTGTAGCAAGACACTGGCTCTGACACTGGAGACAGTGGTGAATGCTTCAGCAGCTGTCTTGCCCTCAGGGAAATTGAGACATGCACGTGATTTATACCAGGGCACACAGCAAGCCAGGGGGCAGTGCCAGAAATAGGAGCTCCCACTCCCTCCTGGCAGACCATGCTCCATGTCGTACACCCTGAGGATATGGAAGCGATGTCTCTCATCTGAGCAAAGAAGCGGATAGAGAGATTTCCATTTAGAGGTTCATAAATGCTACTCTGAAAGGAGGAAGAAAATTCCCCTTTCATGCTCAATCAAGCCTAAACCAAGGTGAGAGAATGGGGAAATGTTATTTATTTTTGTAAGATGAAAGAGTGTTGTATTTATTCACTTCTTGTCAGAATCACAGAGGGGCTTCTTTTCCCTATCATTCTTCATGCCTGGTCTCACGCAGTGCTGCTTGGGAGGCACAATGGGGCCAAACAGATAGGGGTGATGCCTATAGCTGGCCTAGAAAAAAAGAGATTTTTTTTGTTTTCTTTATAAGGCCATATCATAGTTGAGTTGATTATATTTCTAAGTGCCTGGCTCAATGCAGAAACTTCAAAAATATAACAAGGGAAGTGCTAAATGTCACTGGAGAAGCTGAAAAAAAAGATAAATTTCTTTTCCCAACAATTTTAACCTATTCCTAAGAAATGAATCAATCTCTTTAGGCTGAAACTATGTGTAGTTATACATTTCTATTTTAAATATTTCCATCTTTTTCACATGTCTTTCTGACATGCAGTTAATTGATCCCTCAAGGGTAAGAATGAAGCTTACTTTTACATACATGCATGCAGGTGTACACACACACACACACACACACAACTTCATAGAACCCACTACAGTGTTTCACACTCAGGGTATTTAATTCATATCTTATAATTATTCAATTATAGAAATAAATGAATATACTAAATAACATATATTTAACTATATTAAAAGAAATATGGGTTGGATGGCAGTAAATAAGTGTTGAGGGCATGGCAGAGGAGGGAAATGTTTAAAACTTACTTTTTACATTTCAAACTTGGATAAAAATAATGGTAGAATTATTGGTGGGGTTTTCTATGTTTTTCTGTATTCTTAACATGTATATAAAGGACATTTGTTTGCTTCATCATGCAAAAAAGAAACAAATGTTTATAAAACTGGCAAGTACTAATCACAGCACACAAGTATACAAGAAATATGTAGTACTATATTTTCTATAACTAACTTACCTTCTGACGCCATAGTCCCTTTTTACTGGACAGATGGAAACTTTATCCTCAACCATTTCCTGCTACCAGGGAAATGGGGGAAGTGAGGGGACATCAGTCCACACCAGTTGGACATTGATTCTTGCAGTACAGTAGTGATCTCTCTCTACCAAGTCAGGGCTGAGACTTAAAGATAGGGTTGAGATTCTAGGGGTGAGATGGGCATGAAATAAACAAGGCAGGGACATGGGTGTGGTGGAGGCAGGGGAACAAAGAGTAAAGGACAACAGAGAGACTCCCAGATTCCCATTTAAAGCATAGTCCACTAAGACAATCCTTTATCCTACCATCCTGAAGATGGTACAAAGGATCTATTTGATCTTTCATCTCAGTGATCTTCCCCTCCATGTGGGGATCTCATCAGAAAGAATTCCAGGAATTTCTGCTTTTCCTGGATCTCTTCCATTTCCCTCAGCTCCCCAAGGTCCACTTCCATCTCATTTTCGTCTTGGAGTTATTTTGCAATGTCACTGAAACCAGAAACATCAATCTCTGTCCTTGTTGAGTAGAGGAAGAACCCTACAGTTCACCAAAGGAAAAAGCTTAGATCTTTTCTATTTTTTTTACAGTTGAAGAAGATAAACACTTATGCTAATACTGACTGCCTCTCATAGGCATGTTGTGCACAGTCACTGTTTCTTTACTGTAATTGACAAAAACCTACTTTCCACCAAGAAGAAGGGGAAGAAAATTCCATCCTGCCTCAGAAAGACAGAAAAGAAATGGAAGATAAGGAACTTAGGTGCCTACTTTTTAACCCAGTGCTTCATGAAACAGTTGATGAACACATCCATGTGTTCTCAAAGAGCTCATTGTCTTTGTAGATAACTCAAAGTAGCACAGTCGTGTCCAACTCTTTGCAACCCCAGGGACTGTACAGTCCATGGAATTCTCCAGGTCAGAATATGGGAGTGGGTAGCCTTTCTCTTCTCCAGGGGATCTTCCCAACCCAGGGATCAAACTCAGGTCTCCCACATTGCAGGCAGATTCTTTACCTGCTGAGCCACTAGGGAAGCCCAAGAATACTGAAGTAGGTAGCCTATCCCTTCTCCAGTGGATTTTCCTGATCCAGGAATTGAACCAAGGTCTCCTGCATTGCAGGCAGATTCTTTACCAACTGAATTATCAAGGAAGCCTCTTTGTAGAAAAGATAGATACAAATATCTAGCTACAATATAAAAAGAATTTATAAATTGAAAAAGAATTTTTAAACTGCAATGGAATCACAGATTGGATAGTTATATCTGCCTTAAGGCATCTGAAAAGACTTCATAGAAGAGAGACATTTCAACCAAACTTCCAAGCATGGAGATGGGCAAGTAAGCACAAAAAAATCATATGTGCAAAGCATAAAAGGCTGAAACCATATGACTTTTATAGACTCTCAGGTAGAACAGTGTATCTAAATACAGGGGTGATCAGAGAGAGAAATACAGATTTTTTCACCACATGTATTCTACGTGAGACTTTCCTGGTGGCTCAGTGGTAAAGAATTCACCTGCAACGCAGGAGACAAGGGTTTGATGCTTGAGTCAGGAAGATCCCCTAGAGAAGGAAATGGCAACCCACTCCAGTATTCTTGCCTGGGAAATCCTATGGACAGAGGAGCCTGGTATGCTACAGTCTGTGGGGTCACAAAAGAGTCAGACACTACTTAGCAACTAAACAAAAATGTACGTGATCCCTGAACAATTCGGCAGTTCTGCAGTCTCATAAAATAGTGATCATAAAGGCCTCACCTAATCCCAAAGTAGGGACATCTAGAGCTAAGGTATGAACTGGAATTATGTTGCAAAGACAAAGAGCGAAAAAATAATGATGAATATGTCCATAAATGGCTGACCTGCCTCCTAGTCTGTTCAGGAATGTACTATCTCTTATTCACTCCTCATTCTTTATTTTTCCTTCTCACTGAACTGAAGAATTTCTTTCCACCTCACTCCCCATACCCTCTCAAGCCAACTATCCCTCCTCCAAAGCATGAATTTAAGTTCAATATCCACATCCTGATTAGAAAAGGTAAGAAATAGTCTTTGGTTTTTATTTTTCCCCTCAATTTGCTAATGATAAGATTAGAAGAAACTGCAATAGGTATTGATGCCTCCTCTTCCTTTATATGCAGTTTCTAACAATTGCAGTCAAAGCCCAATAGCCAGAGAATGAGGACTAGAATAGCCAAGCATCTAGCCCAATAAATGTTTATGCCAGTTCAATAGCTGATATACTTCTTATCTGAAATAATGGAACGCTGGCGAAAAAAAAAAACAAAAAAAACCAAAAATCAATCAGCTTTTGTGACAGGAAAAAGCTAAAAACATTCCAGAATTAAGTCCTAATTGGAGGGGTAACTGATGTTGATGGAAAGGTTCGCTCAAGAAACAAAGTATTCCTCATGTAAGATGCAACCATTGCTAATTTCTCATGTGCATTTGTGTTTGTGTGTCATAAGCATGGATGCTTTAATTTTAGATTTACAGAAACTGCTTATTTTTTCAATATTTTGTATATTTGTTTTTTTTATGAATTTATTACTTTATTGCTATGTCCTAATCTGTACTTTGGAGAAGGCAATGGCACCCCACTCCAGTACTCTTGCCTGGAAAATCCCATGGATGGAGGAGCCTGGTGGGCTGCCGTCCATGGGGTCGCTAAGAGTCGGATACGACTGAGCAACTTTACTTTCACTTTTCACTTTCATGCATTGGAGAAGGAAATGGCAACCCACTCCAGTGTTCTTGCTTGGAGAATCCCAGGGACTGGGGAGCCTGGCAGACACAACTGAAGTGACTTAGTAGTAGTAGTAGTAATCTCTACTTGAACCTCTCTTGGAGAAACTAGGGAGAACACCCTGGGAGAATATGGAGAAAGTTACATGGTGCTTGGTAAGTCAGCCTTCCTGATATTTCCACAATTGATTTATCCTTGGACCAACAGCATTTTTAGCCTATTCCTATTGTAAGCAGAATTAACCTACCCAGGTTTGAGAGCATTCCCATTTTCTTTACACAAGAAATTATCCTGTAATAACCAAAATAATTTCTATCAAGGAAACTAAGACTTTAGAAAGGATAAAAAGAACATTATTTAAAACTAAGAAAAGATTTTAAAGGCTGTTGATTAAAGGTTTGTAAATCACTGCTAACCATTTCTTATTAAGCAAAGTGTTAGAAAAAAAATTTTTGGAGAGTAGCAGCAAAAATCTTCAAAACAGGAAAGACTTCACTCACCACAAAAATTGTTGAACACAGAAATATCCTCCCAAATGTAGCCAGTTGAGTACATTTCCATTTTATCTATGAATGTGCCTCAAACGGGTAAACAAAATCATGAACATAAAGAATTTCTGATTTCCTCTCTCCTCTTGGTAATTTGTTTTTATAGGAAACACCTTTATGATTGTCTAAATACAAAATAATAATTGCAACAATAGAAGAAAATGGTCATCTCAACATGCCATTTCTCTGATATAGTACAGGCACGACAAACTGTCCGGCCAGCTCTGGAGAGCAGCCGCCAGCTGCCAACAACCCTAAAATAGGACAGACACTGCCCTCATTACAGAACACAGCGATAATTCAGAAAGCATTCAAGTGATGGAAAATAAAATCTTTGAAATGCAGAAAGCGGTAGATTTAATCATGAGTGATTCCTGCACAATTGGGCAGTTCTGACATCTCATAAAATAGTCCACCATAAAAGGCTTGCCTGATCCTAAAGTAGAGGTAAGAATTGGCCACGAATTATAAAATCAAAATGGCTGCTGCCTTTGCTGCCTCACAGTCAGAACCTTGTATAATCAAATCATCACAAAATATTTCAGCTTCTGGAAAATGCCATAGAGAAAAAAGTCCAAGCCCTCGATTTACAAGTAAGGAAACTGAGTCCCAGAGAGTCTCGGAAGCTTGTCCAAAACCACCAAGAGCTAAAATCCCCCATTCACTCAACTCTCTTTAATTGACGTAGCAAATGCAGTGGTAAAGAATATTCGTTCTTCCTGTCCTAATTCATTCTTCCATTGTATCATAGAAAAAGCAAGAGAATTCCAGAAAAACATCCATTTCTGCTTCACTGACTAAAGTCAGTGAAGCTAAAGTCTTTGACTGTGTGGATCACAACAAACTGGAAAATTCTTAAAGAGATGGGAATACCAGACCACCTTATCTGCCTCCTGAGAAAACCTGTATGTATGTCAAAATGCAACAGTTAGAACCTGACATGGAGTAATAGACTGGTTCCAAATTGGGAAAGGAGTACATCAAGGCTATATAGTGTACCCTGCTTATTTAACTTGTATGCAGAGTACATCATGTGAAATGTGGGGCTGGATGAAGCACAAGCTGGAATCAAGATTGCTAGGAGAAATATCAATAACCTCAGATATGCAGATGACACCACACTTATGGTGAAAGCGAAGAGGAACTAAAGAGCCTCTTGATGAAGGTGAAAGAGGAGAGTGAAAAGGCTGGCTTAAAGCTCAACATTCAAAAAATGAAGATCATGGCAGCCAGTCCCATCACTTTATCACAAATAGACAGAGAAACAATGCAAACAGTGACAGATTTTATTTTCTTGGGCTCCAAAATTACTGCAGATGGTGACTACAGCCATAAAATTAAAAGATGCTTGTTCCTTTGAAGAAAAGCTATGACAAACCTATTAAAAAGAGTATTAAAAAGCAGAGACATCACTTTGCCAACAAAGGTCCATCTAGTCAAAGCTATGGTTTTTCCAGTAGTCATGTATGGATGTGAGAGTTGGACCATAAAGAAAGTTGAGCACCAAAGAATTGACACTTTTGAACTGGGGTGTTGGAGAAAACTCTTGAGAGTCCCATGGACTGCAAGGAGATCAAACCAGTCAATTCTAAAGGAAATCAATCCTGAATGTTCATTGGAAGGACTGATGATGAAGCTAAAGCTCCAATACTTTGTCTACCTGATGCAAAGAGTCAACTCATTAGAAAAGACCCTGATGCTGGGAAAGATTGAAGGCAGGAGGAGAAGGGGATAACAGAGGACAAGAAGGTTGGATGGCATCACCGATTCAATGGACATGAGTTTGAGCAAGCTCTGGGAGATGGTGAAGGACAGGGAAGCCTGGCATGTTGCTGTCCATGGTGTCACAAAGAGTCGGACACGACTAAATGACTGAACAACAAATGCCAAATATAATGCTAAAAGTTTATATCTGTTGAGAAAACATGTGTTACGCTAAATAATTAACATTAGTATCTAGGTTGCTTCTTTTCAAATAAAATACTGATAGTTTTCACTATAAAAGTAATATATATCATTGATATAAATTTTGGAAGTGATAGAAAAGTTGAAAGGAGGAAAAAGATCACCTGCCACCCACTGAAAACACTTTCAACATCTAGTATATTTCTTGCCAATCTTTTTGCTGAAACAAGTTTCATCCTGTTTTTCTTTTCTTTCTTTCAAAAAACTACGATCATCTTGTATACACAATCATGTGTCCTACCTTGTAGCATTTCCTCATGTTACTAAAGATTCTCTGTAATTATTACTTTTAACAACTGCAAAATATTCCATGAAGGTGGATATAGTCATCTATCCAATGTTATTTCCACTTTGGAGAGTGTTTGCATTTAAATTATGAGCATCTTTTTTAAAAAAATGTTTCCATATTTGGGAATACTTCCTTGAGAAAATGAATCTATGATTAACTGACTTCTCAAGGGTATTTAGCTATTTCCTAAAATTCCGAGAATTCTTACACAAGTCAGAATGTGTGGCCCTCCCAGAAACATATCACTTCATTGTTTTTTGAAAGGAAACTTTTACTGCCACTGAGGATTTCTTTATCACTTTGACACCACTGGCCTGCCCACTGCTTTCTTATGTTCAATATTCTCAAGACCACTGATTTAACTAGGGTAGTATATCCTGACTGTGAAATTACATGTCTTTAGTGTAACAGAGTGCCCTGCCTTTTAGAGTCAATGAAATACTGGACACCCAGTTAAATTTGACTTTCAGATAAGCAATGAATAATTGGGACACATAAACACTAAAAAAAAAATTTACTCATTTTTTATTGGAAGTTCAAATTTAACTGGACATTCTGCATTTTTACTTCCTAAATCTGGCAGTCCTACCAACTCTGCTTCTGCTAATTATTGTTGTTGCTTAGTCACTAAGTTGTGTCTGACTCTTCTGCAACCCCATGGACTGGAGCCCACCAGGCTCCATTGTTCATGGGACCTCCCAGGCAAGAATACTGGAGTGGGTTGCTTTTCCTTCTCCAGGTGATCTCCCCATCCCAGGGACCAGACCCACATCTCCTGCACTAGCAGGTGGATTCTTTACCCCTGAGCCACCAAGTACACACCCTGCTAATTGTTAGACTTGGGTAATTTTCTTACATAACTCAATCTTCAGGGAAATGAAGAGAATCACCTCCATTTCACAGAGACACACACAAAAGCACCTAGCACATAAAGTGCACCTTCCTCCATTCCTCCACACTGTCTCACAGCCTTTTCTTCTCCTTTACCTACCCCTTCCCACAACTCTGGGATCCATCTGATTTTATCCCTGCTTCCCTATAGTAGGTCTGGGACTCCCAACCCAGCCCCACTCCCCTACCCATCACCCTTGCAATTGTGAGTTTAAGGCTTGGTTCCAGGAAATGGCTCACATCCAAGCTTGGCACCAGAGCATCTGGGATATCACAGTCCAGCGTGACAGTGAATACTAAGTATACATATTACGGGGATACATATAGTAAAGAGGCCTAACCCAGATTATAGAATCAGAAAAAGCCTTCTGAAGGAAGCAATATCTAAATTGAGAATTGAAGGATGAGGAGGAGCTGGCAAGGAAGGAGAGAAGGCCAAGAGTACATAGTCTTCAAGGCAAAGAGAACAGCATATGCAAAACCTCAAAGGTACCACAACTGGCATGGAACTGACAAAACACAAAGAATGAGAGGAATGTGTTAAGAGAGGGGGACTTGATCATCCAAGGGCCTGTGAACCGTGCATTTTATCAGTAATATTCCATGTGCTATAGAGGCATAGATTAAGCAGAGGAGTAATATGATCCACGTTATAAATAAGAACAATCTCTCTGGCTGCATGGTGGAGGAAAGATTAGGAGACAAGACTAAGGGAAGGACAAGACTAAAGACAGAGAGACCAATTTTGAGGGATATTGCAATTCAGTCAAAAGACAACAGTAATAGTGGAGAAATTACATTCTGTATGATGCACGTAGATACATGATACATGTAGGTGATAGATACATGTCATTATACATTTGTCAAAACCTATAGAATGTATGGTACAAAGAATGAACCCTAATGAAAACTGTGGATTTGGGATGATAAAGGTGTCTCAATGTAGGCTTATCCATTATAACACATGTACCACTCTGGGTATGTGGTGGTGAGAGAGTCTGTACATGTGTAGGGAAAGGGGATATATGGAACTCTGTATAAAGTGGAGAGTGAAAAAGTTGGCTTAAAGCTCAACATTCAGAAAACGAAGATCATGGCATCTGGTCCCACCACTTCATGGGAAATAGATGGGGAAACAGTGGAAACAGTGTCAGACTTTATTTTTCTGGGCTCCAAAATCACTACAGATGGTGACTGCAGCCATGAAATTAAAAGACGCTTGCTCCTTGGAAGGAAAGTTATGACCAATCTAGATAGCATATTGAAAAGCAGAGACATTACTTTGCCAACAAAGGTTCATCTAGTCAAGGCTATGGTTTTTCCAGTGGTCATGTATGGATGTGAGAGTTGGACTGGGAAGAAGGCTGAGCACCGAAGAATTGATGCTTTTGAACTGTGGTGGTGGAGAAGACTCTTGAGAGTCCCTTGGACTGCAAGGAGATCCAACCAGTCCATTCTGAAGGAGATCAGCCCTGAGATTTCTTTGGAAGGAATGATGCTAAAGCTGAAACTCTAGTACTTTGGCCATCTCATGTGAAGAGTTGATTCATTGGAAAAGGCCCTGATGCTGGGAGGGATTGGGGGCAGGAGGAGAAGGGGACGACAGAGGATGAGATGGCTGGATGGCATCACTGACTCGATGGACATGAGTCTCAGTGAACTCAGGGAGTTGGTGATGGACAGGGAGGCTGGCGTGCTGCAATTCATGGGGTCACAAAGAGTCGGACACGACTGAGCGACTGATCTGATACTTTCTGCTCAAATTTGTTGTGAAACTCACACTACTCTAAAATACTATTAACGTTTTAATTAAGAAAATGTTAAAACCTCAAAGTTTCAACCGAAGTCCTAAGACCAGATTTCCCTTAGTCTCCATGTCCTCATTCTACTGCCTCTGTGCTAACTCCATTCTCAGACTCCACTTGTTACCATGATGGCTGCCCCCAGACTCTCCATCCCTACCAGTAGAAATGAAGATATGCTTCTAGGCTAGTAGTCCTAGGAAATAATTCAGGACATTTAAGAAGTATGATGAGATGACATCATCCTTCCCAATCAATGTGGCCAGATCTGGAACATATGTTTGGAATGGAGGCAGTTCTACTGGAACCTCTTGGATTGATATGGAGAGGGATGAGCCCCCAAAAATATCTGGGGGCTGTTAAAACAGGGCCAACACATGCTGGGAAGGTAAAAATAATAAAAGCCCATTACATATTGTTCATCTTCAACTTTGAAAACCCCAGGTAGGACTGAAGAGAAAGGTACAGCAAGAACACTGTAATAGTTGAGAACCCAAATATGCAGCCAGTCCATATCATGCATGGCAAGGGATGGGTGATAGTCAAATCTTTAACAACCAGTACGGTACAGGGACTGACAACTCAGAATGGATGCCAGCTGTTATGTCTATCAGTGGGAACTGGCGCATATCAGTCCTGTCTGCAGAGGCTATCCAATTTGTCAGGCTGGGGTTGATGGATTTGATGCTTAGGAGTCTGCAAACCAAACAAAAAGGAACACTTTAAAAATTTAAAGAAGGAAAAGAGAAAGAAAAGGAGGGGAGGACACAAATCATCTTATATAACTAATTCTTTTTAAAATACTCAAAATAGTTCAAATTAAAGATTAGCATTTTTCACAATCATTTATTCCCATCATCCATGGTAAGCAGTTCAATGCTCTTATCCTTTCCTTCATTTTCCTTTCAAACCTGGAAATCATAAAGGCCAGACACAGCTAATTAAATAAGAACTTTAATATTAGAGTTGACAAGGGATGATGGTGCCTTACATAGTTCCAGTTTCCCAAGCAAATATTCACAGGGAGCACAGAGCACATTTTCTATAATTTTTTACATGAGCAAATGGTTCTCTAAGGTGACTACTCCATATATCACTCTGCTGAATGTGTTCACATGAAATTACGTCAAAATTGAATTTTGTTAAATCTAGCTATGTTTCAAAAGTAGTCCAAACACAGATCCTTTTTGGTAAAAAGAAAAATGTAATTTTATAAAGCAAATTGGAATCCTGTGTTTTGGTCACCTAATTTACCAACGGTCATCGTAAGGGATCAGAGAGCAATAGCTATTTGTTGAGGGTTGGCCTACATGCCTGGCATTTTGCTGATAAAGAAAGAGGGTATCAAAAGAAACAGAAAAACGCATTTCCTGCTGTTAAGGGGCTCATAACTTTATTAGGGACTCAAATCCTTTACACAAATGGAACATTTAAAGAAGAAAATAGAAACATATAAGAGCAGTATAGGTGCTAAGTGGTGTTGTACAGACTGTAAGGGCCAGAGAGACCAGAAGGAAAGAGATTTCTGCTCAAGAACTGCTTCAGAAACCTCTGATAAAAGCGTGTGATGAACGCGCAGCCGTTATCTGCTCACGGAGGCACTAGAATCCAAATCACCCCCCTGGGACCGCGGACTTTAATCTCTGGCCTGTCACCATCTCACTCTTCTACTTTTGGCAAATTACCTCACCTCTCACTGCCTTCCCTTCAAAATGGGAGTAGCAATTATCAGCCCTATTCTTCAGGGCTGATAAAGAATGAATAATAAAGAAATGGTAACTCAGTAAAAGATGAGGGCCTAATAAATCCTGACTAGTTAGCGTCCAGCCCCACATGGTACACTTCATGGAGCATATGGTATCTCTGTTTGTAGACGGTTATGTATCACCCGTGTGGTTGCCTTTGCCAAGGAGGTGAAAGGGTCCACTTACACAGTCTGTTATTAATTACTGTGAAAGATATTTTCAACATTAAAATGCAGATAATTTCTTGGATTAAGTGCAGACATCTGCCCCCATTGTAATACGAGAGCATAACTGTCATCAGCAAAACCATGTTTTCCTACGTTGAAATGGAAGAATGAAGTACCGCAATTAAATATTTTGAACAACACAGTGATTAAAGGCATATTTATGCTGCAGGGGTGGTTTCTAAATCAATTGTGTGTGCTTTCATCTTATTATACGAGTCATATGGGGGAAGTCTAGTTGTTTTACATACACAAACTTACTCTTGAAAAAACTTGTTAAAGAAAAAAAGCTCTTTTTGGAAACTATGCTCATAATAGCTTTGATGTGAAGTCTTTATCTTTGATGTTGTTGTTGTTAATATTAAATATACACAAAGGAATATTTATAATGTTCAAGAAATGAAGGATAACAAGGAAGTGATCCACCATGTATCAACCACCTAGCTTAAAGAAATAACATCAGCTTCACAACCGCTATGTACTCCTCCCTAAACTCAACGCATGAACCACTATTCTACATTATGTATTTATCAATCTCTTGTCTTTATATAGCTTCATGCATATCTGTGTATCCCTAAGAAATACGATATATAATTTTCCCATGTTTTTGAACCTTATACAAAATTATTATACTGCATATATTCCTTCACAATCTGTTGGGTTTTTTTTTTTTTTCATTTGACATTAAGTCCATGAGATGCATCCTTGTTGCTGCAAATAGCAGTGGTTCATTCGTTTTCATTGCTACATAGCATATCTAAGTGTGAATATTTGGTATTATGGACTCTGGTGCTTCAAACATTCTTTTCTGTGTCTTCCAGACACGTGTGAGAGTTTCCATAGAACAGAGCTCTCTAGACAAGATTCACCCATTAGTGAGTCAGTTTAGTGAATCTCAACCAGGAGTTTACACTAAAATAAAAAATACCGTGAACTCAAAATGGCTTAAAGACTTAAACATAAGACAAGACACTATAAAACTCCTAGAAGAGAACATAGGCAAAACATTCTCTGATATAACTGCACCAATATTTTCTTAGGTCAGTCTCCCAAGACAACAGAAATGAAAAATATCAGAGTGCAAGGCAAGTCATCTGGTAAAAATTGCTTTAGGAAATTTCATATCACTCTATGTGTGTGTGTGTGATGTTGGAAAATGTACTTCTTCCTCTAGACTTTAAGTGTCTGTGAAAAATGTCTAAGAAAGTGCCCTAGTAGAGCTTCTCAACTTGTAATGTGAACACAAATCACCTGTAAATTCTGATTCCACGGTAAGAACTGGGGCCTGAGATGCATTTTTTAACAAACACCCAGGTACCCAATACCAGATGCTATTAGGTAAGGAACCACCCTTTGAGCCACAAGGCATAAGGCTAAAATATGTATGCTTGTTTGTAGGATGTAAAATCCAAGTCATTTCCTAAAGCTTCTGGGTCAATTTTCAAGTTCCCATTTATCCATATTTTCAACAAAAATTGGTATCAATAAACTTCAACTTGTCAATCTGACAAATATAAAATTCCTCTACAGTTCTTATTTGCATTTTCCTAATTACTTGAGGGATGGAACATATTTTCATAAGACGTTGGCTACTGACCATCACCCTGTGATAGTTATGTATCGAAAATATATTTTTTCTCACTCTTTGTCATATTCTTAAAGCCAAAAAGGCCACTGAATTCTAATTGTTTCCTTTTGTCTGTAGTCTTAACGATGCACCAAGATGCCAGAAGCAGAAAGACAGGATCTGACATACGGGCAGCCTGCCTCAGTGAGAAGGAGCAGGGTCCTCTCAGGGTCATTCATAACCTCTATACCCCTGGACAATGAGGGAAGCTGAGAAAGCCCTAAAGATGAAACTCCTAGTGAGCAAATTAAGCATTTTGAAGACACAAACACCATATACTTAGGGATCAACAGAGAGACATACACCAGACAATGCCTCTAAGCTAAGTGTTGGGCAGGGCCACCACCAGGGTCAACTTTGCAGCTGTATGATCTAAGCAATCACAGGGTCCCACGCTCAGTAGAGCCCTAAGCTTGGCTTAATTCTCTGTTGTCACAGTCTTGAAATCCTTCCTTATTTTTGAACAGGGAGCCCCCATTTTCGTATTGCTCTGGGCCCCAAAGATTATGTATTCAGCATTGTTTATGGTGGCGCTGGGTTGGAGGATGCACAGGATAATAAAAAATAAAAGCAGGGAAGTCCCACGAGAGCTCTAAGAAAATGAGGACAATTTTATACCACCAGATTTGACATAAACATATATTTTTAATGCCTTATGATATCTGTAGGGAGTAATTCATTAGCAAACCATAAAAAATGGCTCCCATTCTTACCAAGAATAAGTATACTCTACAGCTACTCCTGATTTATTAGTAGTAGAAAGTGTTTACTGATAACTGTAAAAATAGATTTGAGAGATGCTAAAGTTTATACTGATCCAAGACCTCCTCATACTTCAGGAAAGCACTTTTCACTCTAAATAACTGGTTGGATGTGGCACAATAAAGGTAACTATGCATGATGATATAGACTCCAGAAGATTGCCAGGAGAAATATCAGTAATCTCAGATATGCAGATGACACAACCCTTACGGCAAAAAGGGAAGGAGAACTAAGAGTCTCTTGATGAAAGTGAAAGAGAGTGAAAAAGTTGGCTTAAAGCTCAACATTCAGAAAACTAAGATCATGGCATCCAGTCCCGTCACTTCATAGCTTCCCTGGTGGCTCAGACTGTAAAGCGTCTGCTGCAATGCAGGAGACCTGGGTTTGATTCCTGGGTCGGGAAGATCCCCTGGAGAAGGAAATGGAAATCCACTCCAGCACTCTTGCCTGGAAAATCCCATGGACGGAGGAGCCTGATAGGCTACAGTCCATGGGGTTGCAAAGAGTTGGACACGACTGAGCCACTTCACTTCTTCACACATGATGATATAGACTCCAGAAATAATTACCTGTATTCATGTCCCCTCTTATTTAATTTGTATGCAGAGTACTTCATGAGAAACGCTGGTCTAGAAGAAGCACAAGCTGGAATCAAGATTGCCAGGAGAAATATCAATAATCTCATTGGATGACACCACGCTTATGGCAGAAAGGGAAGGAGAACTAAGAGTCTCTTGATGAAAGTGAAAGAGTAGAGTGAAAAAGTTGGCTTAAAGCTCAACATTCAGAAAACGAAGATCATGGCATCTTGTCCCATCACTTCATAGCAAATAGATGGGGAAACAGTGGAAACAGTGGCTGACTTTATTTTTCTGGGCTCCAAAATCACTGCAGATGGTGATTGCAGCCATGAAATTAAAAGACGCTTGCTTCTTGGAAGGAAAGTTATGACCAACCTTTGTCAACAAAGGTCCATCTAGTCAAGGCTATGATTTTTCCAGTAGTCATGTATGGATGTGAGAGTTGGACTATAAAGAAAGCTGAGCGCTGAAGAATTGATGCTTTTGAACTGTGGTGTTACAGAAGTCCCTTGGACTTGAGAGTCCCTTGGAATGCAAGGAGATCTAACCAGTCCATCCTAAGGGAGATCAGTCCTGGGTGTTCATTGGAAGGACTAATGTTGAAGCTGAAACTCCAATACTTTGGCCACCTGATGGGAAGAGCTGACTCATTTGAAAAGATCCTGATGCTGGGAAAGATTGAGGGCAGGAGGAGAAGGGGATGACAGAGGATGAGATGGTTGGATGGCATCACCAACTCAATGGGCATGAGTTTGGGTAAACTCCAGGAGTTGGTGATGGACAGGTAGGCCTGGCATGCTGCAGTTCATGGGGTTTCAAAGAGTCAGACATGGCTGAGTGACTGAACTGAATTGATATCCCCTCTGTGACTTACCAGTTATAAGATCTTGAATGAATGACAATTTTTCCAGGCCTCAGATTTTCCTTCTGTAAAATAAGGCACACCTGACCATCTTACCTGCCTCCAAGACTCCCCACTTCCTTGACCTTCAGGAGGAGGGCCCTGTACCCCCTGATTGGTTCACCTTTTACTGATCCTGCTGCCCAATCCCTCCTCATCCCCCTCACCCACATAACCCATCCACTTTTTGCATCTTCGATAAAATGTAATACTCCTCACATGGAAAGACCGTATACACTAGGGGTTAACTGTACACCCTCTGGAAACAGACTGCAGAGGCTGGGTCTTAGTGACAATGATTACTAGCCATTGACACACCCAGGGACTCAGTTTCCTCATCTGTAAAATGGGGTTAACAGTACCTCTTACACATGGTTGTGAAGACAAATGAGTGCTATGATAAGTAATAATCATTTGCTACCATTTTATATTCTCTGTGTAATAAGAAATAAAACAAGATATTTTAACATTTGGCCATCCTGGACTACTTTGAAAGCCTCTTAACTAATCTTTCAGTCAGTGTTCTTGGTCCACTCCAATCCATCCTTCAGATAACCACCAGCAGAATTTAGGTAAAACGTAAAGTTGACTTTTTAAATCCCCTAATTGAAGCTTTTCAAAGGCTTCCATTACTTAGGATAAGTTCTGAGTTCCACAGCAACGCATAAAATGCCTTCCATGACCTGGCCTTATCTACCTCTATAGCTAGTCTCTCCTATTTCTAGCCTGGAACCTGACTCATGGCATCAGATTGCACACAGATCCTGGAATATGCCAAGATAACTGTCACTTCTTTACCCTTATCCATCCTCATTTCCATTGTTGGAATTTTCCCTGCCACCAAACTGGACTAATTTCAGCTCAGTCATTATACCTAAATTCAGAGATGGCCTGCTGCAGAATCCCACAACCAGCTGGGTCCCTGCACAGTCCACTAACACCCTGAGCATCTCTTCATCATTGTAGAACAATATAATTAAGTGTGCAACCTTTGCCAACAGACTACGTAGGTCTGAATCCTAGCTCAGCCACTCATTTGCAAAGTGACCATGGGCAAATTTCTTAAATACTGTGACTCAGTTTCCTTATCTATGAAATGAGGATAACAAAAGTACTTACTTTTGGGGACTGTTGAAAGGAATATATTAATTAAAGGCCACTATATTAAGGGCTTAAAGTAGTGCATGGAGGAAGATATCACTCAGTAACTGCTAATAACATATTATATTAATTTCCCATTTGTGTGTGTCTGGTTCCTGGACTGTGAGCTCCCAACAATTAGCACTATTCCTTATGCATTTTTTTAAACTTCCCAATACTAATCAAAATGTCTGGCATTGTGTTGATTATCCTCTCCTTCCTGTATACACAATTAAAATACATTTCCCATATCCATCTTGAATCTACCCACTGCCAGCCTGCCACAGATAACCATGTGACTGAGTTCTATCCAATGGAGCATGAGTGCATGTAATATACAGCACTACCAAACTTAGCCATAATACATCCTAAGCAATTTTTCGAAGAGTCTTTATTCGTGTGGTTGGAGGCAAAGAATTCTTATATCCCTTAATATGGCAGGACCACAGCATAGAAGCGATCAAATGTCTGGATGATAGTTATGAGATGAGCAGTCTCAGGAGGAACATTCACACTGGACTTTGCGTGAGCATGAAAGTCCACAGTAAACCACTGTGCTAAGCTATGGAGATGTTTGTTTCAATAGTTAGCATGACTTATCCTGACTAATATGATAGGTGTTCAATTAAATCTTGTTGAAATAAATGGCTGGATGAAAGAATGACTCAAAAATTAACTGAAGTATTTAAATGAGTATGATGAAACCCAAGAGCAAGAAAGGCTAAACTAAGATTAAGAATGAAACAAGGGGTCTCTGAAAGAAGCCTAGAGACAAGACAGAGGCTAGGAAAACACAAAATGTGTGGAGCATCCCTACTTCTACCCCCACCCATGTCAGAAGCAGAATTCACTTTGCCTGCTGTTCTCTGGCCTCCTTTTATGAAACAGGTGCAAAACAAAAATCATAAACAGAGAAGAGTCTGAGATGAAGTTTTTGCTTCTTGCTGGACAACTTTCTGACCCCCTGGGGTGAGAGACTATAGCAGCAGAGATTTCAGGGTGAAGTAATTGGGGTACTTTAATAAGTATACACAGGCAGCTTCTCAAGGGGGAAGAAAACAAATCCCAAGAGTTTACTTTCTTCTATTTTCAGATGCTATTGAAGATCAGATAACTGGTAATATACCATGACTATCTACTGTTCTAAAGAGATCACATTAATTTACAAAAGGCATCAGAACTCTAGAAGGAAGGGGGTGGGGGTGTTAGACTTCTCCAAAGGGGAAAAGGGAAGGACTCTCCATATGACTGGCGAGAACTATTGAGAAATTTTGTGTCTGTCCAGAACACTAGGGAGAAAGAGAGGAGAGACAGTGAGGAGAATGACACAGCAGGAGTCCTTGAATGGCATCCATCCAACCCTAATATCAGAACAGCAGACCAGATGTGCCCTTTTTATGTTTTCATCAGAGTACATCATGAGAAACGCTGGGCTGGAAGAAGGACAAGCTGGAATCAAGATTGCCGGGAAAAATAGCAATAACCTCAGATAGGCAGATGACATCACCCTTATGGCAGAAAGTGAAGAGGAATTAAAGAGCCTCTTGATGAAAGTGAAAGAGGAGAGTAAAAAAGTTGGCTTAAAGCTCAACATTCAGAAAACGAAGATCATGGCATCTGGTCCCATCACTACATGGGAAATATATGGGGAAACAGTGGAAACAGTGTCAGACTTTATTTTTGGGGGGCTCCAAAATCACTGAAGATGGTGACTGCAGCCATGAAATTAAAAGACTCTTACTCCTTGGAAGAAAAGTTATGACCAACCTAGATAGCATATTCAAAAGCAGGGACATTACTTTGGCAACAAAGGTCTGTCTAGTCAAGGCTATGGTTTTTCCAGTGGTCATGTATGGATGTGAGAGTTGGACTGTGAAGAAAGCTGAGCACCGAAGAATTGATCCTTTTGAACTGTGGTGTTGGAGAAGACTCTTGAGAGTCCCTTGGACTGCAAGGAGATCCAACCAGTCCATTCTAAAGGAGATCCGTCCCAGGTGTTCTTTGAAAGGAATGATGCTAAAGCTGAAACTCCAGTACTTTGGCCACCTCATGCGAAGAGTTGACTCATTGGAAAAGACTCTGATTCTGGGAGGGATTGGGGGCAGGAGGAAAAGGGGACAACAGAGGATGAGATGGCTGGATGCCATCACCAACTCAATGGACGTGAGTTTGAGTGAACTCCGAGAGATAGTGATGGATAGGGAGGCCTGGCGTGCTGCAGTTCATGGGGTCTCAAAGAGTCGGACACCACTGAGCGACTGAACTGAACTGAACTGAAAGGTTGAAGGTAGGAGGAGAAGGGGACAACAGAGAATGAGATGGTTGGATGACATCACCGACTCAAAGGACATGAGTCTGAGCAAGCTGCAAGAGATGGTGAAGGACAGGGAAGCCTGGCATTCTGCAGTACATGGGGTCGCAAAGAGTCAGCATGACTGAGTGAGTGAACAACAACCTTTGTGTTCATCTCCCCTATTCTTGCATTTGTTCAAGTTGTGTACAAATTGTGGAGATTGTCCTGAAGGAAGGCCAACTGTGATGGATTCTCTGTGTGCTGATAAAAGCTACAAGAGCAATGTTGGGACTAGACTGGTAAGTAGGGCTAGGTCTAAAAAGGAAAAAAAAGAAGACAATGAGAAAAGTTTTTGTTTCTTCACCATTTTGTCTTGGGCTGTTTCAAAGAGTGAAGGCTACAGGATTAGTTTTAGTGATAATTCATCTCAATAAATACCAAGATTTTGTCATGTAACAAGAATTATGCTAAATGCTAGAAACACACAGGTAAATGTGGCAGGTCCCTGGCCTTCAAAGAGCTTATAATACAGCAGAAAAAAATAAGAAATATCCTGTTAGTTAAAAGAAAATTTAATATGGACATAATAGCAATATGGCTGGCAGTTTCAACCCTGACTATTCATTGAAAGGACTGATGCTAAAGCTGAAACTCCAACACTTTGGCCACATGATGCGAAGAGCCTACTCACTGGAAAAGCCCTTGATGCTGGGAAAGATTGAAGCAAAAGGAGAAGGAGGAGGCAGAGGATGAGATGGTTAGATAGCATCACCAATTAAATGGACATTAATTTGAGCAAACTCCAGAAGATAGTGGAGAACAGAGAAGCCTGCCATGCTACTATACATGGGGTCCCAAAGAGTCAGACACAACTTAGCAACTGAACAACAACAATAGCAGAAATGAGTATAGAAAAGGTGAAAAAGTTAAGCTACGCCAGTTTTTAGAGAGCCTTGAATTCTTGTCAAAAATTTATATTTTATTCTGAAGGTGCTGGAGATTAAGAACATTTTTTTCAGGTAGGAAGATCACTCATGCATCAACTAGACATGAAAGTGTAAAAAAAGTGTTCGTTGCTCAGCCGTGTCCAACTTTTTGTGACCCCGTAGACTGTAGCCCTCTAGTATCCTCTGTCCATGGAATTTTCCAGGTAAGAAAACTGGAGTGGGTTGCCATTCCCTTCTCCGGGAGAATCTTCCTGACCCAGGGATAGAACCTGGGTCTCCTGCACTGCAGGCAGATTCTTTAATATCTGGGCCACCACATTCAAAAGGTACCAGATGAGAGGCAGGGAGCTGGGTTAATGGATGATTGCCTAAATTAGGAAGGTGGTAAAGAAAATGAGGAGGATCAAAGAAATATAAAAACTATTTCTTCAACAGAATTTGATGTTTTTGTATCAGATAGGAGTGGGGTGATTCCTAAGCTTGGGCAACTGGGTGGATTCTAGTATTGCACAGTTTTATCACTTTGCTACCATAGTACATGCAACCTTCAGACACCAGTTATGGGATCCATATGCCAGTTTTTCCTTCTCTCACTGATGGAAAGATAACCACACCTGTGTTCTTTTCTATAAGAAAGGTGAATGGATACTGCATTTATACAAAGTCTGGTTGTAAGTATTTTCTCACAGGTTTTTTAAACCAAGGGGTTAAAAAAAAAAGCAAAGAAATTCAACAACAAAATCTTCAAAATCTTGGTTTTTAAAGCCCTGGGATTCATTTGAATTAACTGTTGCCATGGTTTCAAGAGTCTGAAATCAACATTTCAAGGTAATCCAAAGATCTAGATGTGTCACAGTGTTCAGGTATCAAGGAACAATCAAAGCATTATACCCCATTAGTGACCAAACTCAGTTAATGCTGTGCAAATGCCTCAAATTGGTATTCAGCTTAATCACTGATGCTGTATTACTAATTATAGCATGACACTGTGCAAAAGTGGGACTTTTCAAAGGCTGCAAAATGGCATTATTTTAATAAGTCATTAGGAAATTGCTCTTTGAGGATGCAATGAAAGTATAAGTATCTTTATTAGTGGAATTTTGTGAAATTGATGAGAGATTTGAGCATGCATGATGTGCAGCGAACAATCCATTTGAAACAGACCAAGCCATTGGGAGGGCTGGCTAATGACAAAGAGGATGATCTGATTCACTGTATGAGAAAAATGATAATGGAGGCTATAAACGAAGGGCGTTGAAAGACTAAGCAGTGTCTCCCAACGACACCCACCCAAGTCCTACTGGCCCTTCATCTTGTATTTAGAGCTGAAATAAAGATATCAAGATGGACTCTAATCTTTGAGAGAATTAACCAGCCTCCTCTAACTTGTCTACCAATACTTGTGGGCAAGAAATATATATGATTATTAGTTAATTGGACAACACAAAAATATTGATGTTCTGTTTGAGGCTTATTTGTAAATTGGGAAAGAATTATTTGAGACAGGAAGCCAGATGAGAGAAGATGACAAGTACAAGAATATTAATAAAAGATCTTTGAGTTCTTTCAATGCCAGATAAAATATTTTTATTCTGAAACTCTCATCCAGGGAAATTCATACCTAAACTTTAAAGAGCATTATGCGGACTCTACATGTGTGTGGGTAGGTGGGGAAGGAGGGAGGAGGAGGGAGAGAAAGTGGTGAGAGAGAAACTATATTTTCTTATTTATTTTCAGTTCAACAAAGTATTCATGTTACAGCTCAAATTACAGGTTTCAGCATTTGGAAAGGCTCAGGAATGTTTTCCTTAACCATTCTTGAAACATCCTCTGAGAAACTGCCTGCTTTCTAAGGCTCAGTTATTGACCATTCTCAGAAATGGGTTTCTATATTCAATAACCTAACACATTCCTCTAATATTAAATTTTTCACATGGAAATTGGTAGCCCTACTTGAATTCGTCTAGGCTCAATGAGCCCATTGTTTGCAATGATTATCACTCTCAGCAGATTCGGAAATGCTTGCACAATTCATGTCCAAAGAATTCTTCAAAATATTTTTTTATGATCTTTACTTTTGGCTTTGTAAAAGAACTTGGGTTTGACAAATGTGTTCCAAATTCCCCCAATTTGTCATCTGTAGGAAAGATTATTTGAAGCTAAGTAGGAACAAGACTGATTAACAAACTGGGATCTGATAACAACTTTTAGAGTGGAGGGAGTTTCATATAAATGTATATATGCACAAAATAGCATAATTATGAAAATTTCTTAGAAGGAAAATATCTGGTGACATTAACAGGAAAACATAAATGGCTCAGGGCCTGTAGACCAAACTTTTACTCTCTAAAATTTGTTTTTAGGAAAAATTTTGATTACCAAAGACCCAGAGTTCAACTCTGCTTTATTAGGAATTAAGCTATGAAATAAGATTCTTAAAAATAAAAAAGACCTTAAAGCTGCTAGCCATTCTGTTAGATTTTTGACATAATTTGTAGTCTGAAGATACTGCACCTTTGGTCCTGTATCAGAGCAAAATTCATAGAATGACTTGGCTGTTCTCAGCATGAAGCAGAACAGACACATTTTTCAAAAGAAGCAATTGACTTGTTAAAGGTTTGACATATCACAAACATTTTGATTTTGTGATCAGACTGGATGGTGATTTACTTATCCTCTGACTTTACTGTTGGGTAATTTATAATTTTAGTTCTCAGCCAAAAACTGTGGAAAATCTTAGGAGGAATTGGTAGGGCAAACAGGAGAAAAACATAAAGCTATAATAAAGCTATAGTGGTGGCTAAACATGACTAGAAAAACAAATGAAAATATTTGATTTGTGCTGCACCTGTGAGAGAAAAAAATGATGGCCTCTTTTTGCATCTGAATCTCACGGTCTATTTTGAGAGTTGAGATGTGTATGAGGTACCTGACTCACTCTTCTCAAACAGCCTTTACTTTAAGAGAACTCAGCTGTGAAATTTATCAAAATTCTTTCTGAAGCTAAAATAAAGTTCAAATTCTTTAGCTTTTGACAATTTTTGCATTACTTCTCTAGAATTTAGAGATGCAATGTGGTGTGGCATGAATAAGATTTCTCAATACATAGGCTGCCATAATAATTAGAACCTTGGTTATACAGCACTTCCATCCAAGGAAAAGGATCTCTCTATCAGTCTCGTTTCATTTACCTTCCTTTGTTTGCTAGAAGATTCTAAGATTTGAGGCAGTAAAAGGCAAAGTGCTTGGCTAAGGGAGCCAGTTAGAACAAAGGCAGAGGGACCAGTACTAATGGCTCTTGGTAATACCTGTTGAGGTCTTACCAAAAGCCATGTGCTTCAGTTAGGGTAGGGCATTACTAGTTCACACTTGCAATGGCACCCCACCCCAGTACTCTTGCCTGGAGAATACCATGGATGGAGGAGCCTGGTGGGCTGCCGTCCATGGGGTCGCTAAGAGTCAGACACGACTGAGCGACATCACTTTCACTTTTCACTTTCATACATTGGAGGAGGAAATGGCAACCCACTCCAGTGTTCTTGCCTGGAGAATCCCAGGGATGGGGGAGCCTGGTGGGCTGCCATCTATAGGGTTGCACAGAGTCGGACACGACTGAAGCTACTTAGCAGCAGCAAAGTACTTAAACTTAAAGAGACTATTAGATTGAGGTGGCTCTAATGTCTTGATAGACTATGTAAACACACCAAAACCTAAGCTGGAGTCAATGCAGTTAAACCCAAGAAAGTGAAACTTAAAGGCAGCCAATCACAAACAGCCAACTAGACCTTCCCAAATAAGGAAATCAAATAAAATATACCCCATTACTGCAGCATCTTTTCTATATAAAACCTCTCCACTAGCTCCTCTGAATGAAGAGTGCCTAACCACTTTAGATTTGGCACAGCCTAATTCAAATCAACCTATACTCAAATAAACTCCTGAAAATGTTAATATGCCTCAGTTCATCTTTTTACATAACGTAGCATCAAATTGGTTATTCCAATTTTAGCCTAGTAATCATTCATCTGATATTTAATGTTATGCTCCTCAATAATAGTAATACATTAATTTCATTCACTTAAACAAGCAAAATATCTTCTGAATATCAACTTGTGCCAATCACCATATTAAGCACAAAGAACCCAAAAATGAGAAAGATATGGATGGTGTTTACTACAGAGCTCAACCTCATGAGGGTGCTGCTGCTGCTAAGTCATTTCAGTCGTGTCCGACTCTGTGTGACCCCAGAGATGGCAGCCCACCAGGCTCCTCTGCCCCTGGGAGTCTCCAGGCAAGAATACTAGAGTGGGTTGCCCATTCCTTTTCCAAAGCATGCATGCATGCTAAGTCGCATCAGTCACGTCCAACTCTGTGCGACCCTATGGACAGCAGCCCACCAGGCTCCTCTGTCCACAGGGTTCTCTAGGCAAGAATACTGGAGTGGGTTGCCATTTCCTTCTCCATCATGAGGATAACAAAACATGAACATTAAACACACCTTGAAAAGGCAGAGAGAGAAACACAGTAGTATAGGAGTCCAGTGAAAGACACAATTAATGTCAATTAGCTATGATTTTGTTTTTATGGCTTGCTACACCTCATTTTCAAGCATGGCACTGGGCACATACAGACGTTTGATAAATGGTATTGGATGGGTAGATGGGAAGAGTGAGTGAGTGAGCAAGTGAAACAGGTGAATGAATGACTGAATAAATGAAAAATAAATTGAAAATTTGGGGGAAAATATCTGTTGATAGATCACGTATTCTCATTTTCTCATGTGACAAGGGAAAGCTGGTAAAGGTAGTTAGAAAGTATGAAAGAAAATCATTGCCATAACTAAATGCTCAGAAAGGCTGGATAGAATACCACAGATAGTGAAATATAAAGTTAGACAGTCAGTTAGCTGTTTTTCTATGAATATATAGACTCAGTTAACTTCACTTAATTATTTATTTATTTGCTCTTATCTTTACTTCAAGTATCATTTCTTCAGAGGTAACCTTTACAGATCCCCAATCCCACAAACAGTCAAGATCAGGGTATCTGTTAAACACTTTCACAGAATTGTGGACTATTACTTCAGCTTGATTTTCAATGTATAACAATTTGTACAGATGGTGACTGCAGCCATGAAATTAAAAGATGCTTACTCCTTGGAAGGAAAGTTATGACCAACCTAAATAGCATATTCAAAAGCAGAGACATTACTTTGCCAACAAAGGTTCGTTTAGTCAAGGCTATGGTTTTTCCAGTGGTCATGTATGGATGTGAGAGTTGGACTGTGAAGAAGGCTGAGCACCGAAGAATTGATGCTTTTGAACTGTGGTGTTGGAGAAGACTCTTGAGAGTCCCTTGGACTGCAAGGAGATCCAACCAGTCCATTCTGAAGATCAGCCCTGGGATTTCTTTGGAAGGAATGATGCTAAAGCTGAAACTCCAGTACTTTGGCCACCTCATGCGAAGAGTTGACTCACTGGAAAAGACTCTGATGCTGGGAGGGATTGGGGGCAGGAGGAGAAGGGGATGACAGAGGATGAGATGGCTGGATAGCATCACTGACTCGATGGACGTGAGTCTGAGTGAACTCCGGGAGTTGGTGATGGACAGGGAGGCCTGGCGTGCTGCGATTCATGGGGTTGCAAAGAGTCAGACACGACTGAGCGACTGATCTGATCTGATCTGATCTGATTTTTAGATTGACGCCTATTTCCCCAAGTAGAATATAAGATCAACAAGAAGAGTAGGGGGCATATCTATTTTTGTTTTCCAGCAATAGCTCCAACACCTAAGACAGAGCTTGGCATGTAGAAGGTGCTAAACAAACATTTGTTGAATAAAGAGAAACACAGAGGTCTCACCAACAGCCATACTGTGAGTATACAAGAAAAGAATTCTTTTTCAGAGTTCTGTAACTAATTTTAAAAAGAAAAGTTTTTTACTGCTCTTATATAGATACTGAAGAAATATGTATGTCTTTCAAGAAAAATGGGATATGATTTCAATTTAATCAGATCGGTCTCAATCATCCAGACAACCCCAGCTCATTGGGGGTTAGAGAATGTCACTGTTGTGGTTTTAGGGAGTCAATAAATAACATCCATTTCTTCCTTCTCCTAGTTGAAGGCCAATGGATAAATAAAGGTGACACAGTGATAATTACATGTAATGCAAAATGTATGAGCCTGCTTTGTCCCTCACCAATACTAGTTCTTGGGAAAGCTTATCTAACGGGAGGATTGGCTTTGTGTGACACATACACCTGTCTCCTCACTGTATTGAGGGTAATACAAAAAGTAAAAGAACATATCCCCAGAATCTGAATCCTTGAGAATCACAGACCAGAGGATATTATTCAGGAAATTCACAAGAAATAATGAGTGGGACAAGAAGCCAAAATGGTTGGAAGGAAAGTTATGACCAACATAGATAGTATATTTAAAAGCAGAGACATTACTTTGCCAACAAAGTTCTGTCTAGTCAAGGCTATGGTTTTTCCAGTGGTCATGTATGGATGTGAGAGTTGGACTGTGAAGAAAGCCGAGCACCAAAGACTTGATGCTTTTGAACTGTGGTGTTGGAGAAGACTCTTGAGAGTCCCTTGGACTGCAAGGAGATCCAACCAGTTCATTCTAAAGGAGATCAGTCCTGGGTGTTCTTTGGAAGGAATGATGCTAAAGCTGAAACTCCAGTACTTTGGCCACCTCATGTGAAGAGGTGACTCATTGGAAAAGACTCTGATGCTGGAGGGGTTGGGGGCAGGAGGAAAAGGGGACAACAGAGGATGAGATGGCTGGATGGCATCACCAACTCAATGGACATGAGTTTGAGTGAACTCCGGGAATTGGTGATGGACAGGGAAGCCTGATGTGCTGCAGTTCATGGGGTCACAAAGAGTCGGACATGGCTGAGCGACTGAACTGAACTGAACTGAAGTCCCTACACATGGAAACAATGAGGTTGGAGAAAAGGAGAAACCTCCCTGCCACCCCGTGACAAACTTATGGTAAGTATCTCTTTCCCAAACCATGAGGTCACAGCATATAAGTCACAAATGAATGTGGGAGACGGGGGAAAATGAAATAAACATTTGCTCTTCCAAGTGGTGTAACTCATGCAAATTACTACCCTTCATTTTTTTATAAGTATGTGATAGTTATACTTTGCCTTTGCAAGAGATTGTGTATGTGTTAGTCGCTCTTGTGTCTGATTCTTTGCAACCCCATGGACTGTAGCCTGCCAGGCCCCACTATCCATGAAATTCTCCAGGGAAGAATACTGGAGTAGGTTGCCATTTCCTTCTCCAGGGGATCTTCCTGGCCCAGGGATCAAACCTACATCTCCTGCATTGCAGGCAGATGCTTTACCATCTGAGCTACTAGGGAAGCCCTGCAAGAGGTGCAGAATAATTTAAAAGAATACAAAGACCACAGGCTCACACAATTCAAGAGGTTCTAATAATGTCTAGGTGGAGACCATGGAACTGGACATTTGTGTTTCTGGCCTGCTTCCACTAACTGCTTTCCAGTTCCCTCCCAGTTCCTTTCAACACCAGAACAACTCTCATCACATGTATCTGTGGTAGACTGATGCCATAAAATGTGGTATAAGAGGAAGAAATAGGAGATCCATTTGGTACAATGACATTTGCTCTTGACTCAAAGATATATGGCTTAGGAGACCTCCTCCCATCTTGTTGTAACCTCTCAGCTTCCAGTGACTTTATGCTTAATTCCTTGGTACTTACATTCTCCTATACACCTACCATTACATAATAACAGTACCTACAACTTCCTGAATACTGACACTCTGGTATACGCTTCATGTAGGTTCTTAATTTTCACAATCTATGCAGTAGAATGAATACCCCATTATAAAGATGAGAAAACTGAGACCTGCAAAAACCAATCTATTGCCCAGTTTCACACAGCTAGGCCACAATAACTGAAGGAGCTAGGCTGAAAAAAGCTGGACTCCTAAACCTGCACTCCACCATCACAGCCACAGAAGCTAGGAGAAAGGAGAAATATCTGGAAAAACCTTCTCAGAAAAGAGTGCAGGTTTTCACTGTTGACTCTGTTTAATAAATTAGAAAATTTAGGAGAGTGGTAGTATTACACCATTTTGGAACAGCTTTTACCTCCAACTCATTCCTCTTACCAAGAGAAAGACCTAAATACCTACTCCTGACTCCAACCAAAGTCACACTCAGTAATAACCAATGAAGACGGTCATTGAGAAAGGGCAAGACAGAACTTTTTAAACAACAGTTCAGTGAAATGTTGCCTTTGTTTCTGCTCTAGATGTTTGTGATAGTCTCCAAAGATGGTCCCACTGCTACTGCTAAGTCACTTCAGTCGTGTCCGGCTCTGTGCGACCCCATAGACGGCAGCCCACCAGGCTCCCCTGTCCCTGGGATTCTCCAGGCAAGAGCACTGGAGTGGGGTGCCATCGCCTTTTCCGAAGATGGTTCTAAGGACCACATTTTATTTAGTATAACCACAGTGAACCTAGACTGTGGTCCTATAAACCACTCTATTAATAGAATGTGGCAGATGTGATACTGTGTGACTTTCAAGGCTGGGCCCTCCTCTTTCCTCTCTTGCAACATTTGCTCTTGCAGCTCATCCACCATGCTTTAAGAAGCCCACATGGAGAAGTCTGAGGTGTTTCTGTGAACTGCAGAACTCCCAACAGATGGCCAGCACCTCCTGCCAGCCATGCAAGTGCACCAACTTGGATGTTCCAGCCTAGGTGAGTTCCCAGATGACTGAAGCCCTGATGACATCATGTGAAACAGAAGAACAGCCCTAACTGAGCCCTGCCAACCTACAAAGCTGTTACTATTGATAAAATGCTTGCTATTTTCTGCCATTAGGTTTTGGAGTGGTCTGTTGCACAGTGGTGACTGGAACACAGCCCCTCTGGTCCTTGGGTGTCTGGAACAGAATTGTCATTATTCTCATCACCTGCTAGTGAAGGCTACACTTGCAACATCATTTGTTTAAATGAGAAATGTTTCCTTTGTTCTGTTTTCCTTGCTGAAAACTTACAGCTAAAAAAATTCCAAAGCAAATTATAAGTACTCTGTTACCTGACCATTCCACAAAAAAGCTTATGTGTGAATAGTATGTTTCAGATGAGAGCTATTTGGAATTAGCCTCAATCCTTTAATGAACGAAACCTCCAAAGACTAGCCGGTGGTGAGACTGGAAAGCTAGTAGGTAATTTCAAGGAGGAAAATGTTTATCTTATGATCCTGCTGCATCTTAAAACCCAATTTTGGCTAATGTCTGCAAATGGAGAATAGCTATTAGCAAATCAATTAATTAGGGTTTGTTGGCTTTAATAGTGTCAACTCTAATTATCTGTTTGTCTGATCTGAAGTATCCTTAGATTATTTACAATCAGTCCTGCCAACCCACAAAAGATAATAAGGTGGAATCTCACCAAGTATGTGGGGAATTTGAGGATAGCCTTTTTCCCAGATGCTCAATCTGAGGCAATATTTTTAGAGCCTGAGCCTTTTCTTCAAGACAAAGTCTCCTTCTGGAGTTAACAAATGACTAACTTTCACAATAAATTTTCAAAGAAGGCAATAACTAATTAATTTGCCTGGAGGAAAAAACTCCCTAGAGCAAGGGACATTTGTTCAAAATCAAGAGATAGGAGTATTTCTTTACATCCCTTTTTTTCTTTTTCAGCACTTATTTTCTTGCACAGTGTCTAAAAAAGAAATCTCCACTTCTGAGGGAAACTGAGGGAGGGAACAAATAATCACTCTGTTCAAAAGTCGTGAGTACCCACTGGCAGTATTCACAACCTGAGAAACTCTAATTCTGTCTCCATTTCTCAAGAGCACACTTGTTTCTTATCAGTACATAAGTCAAGGTTATTTTTCTTCATTCTAAGGCTCAATCTCAGCCTAATTCTATATCTGATCATTTTTATTCCACTTTGTTCTAAAAGAATAAAATCCAGGTTCCATTTTTAGCTTAAGAAAAGTGGAAAATTCATTCTCTCTAGCAAGCTGAAAAGCAGTTCTTATATCAGAATAATTACCTAATTAAAGTGCTCAATTGAATCAGTTACCACAAGTCCAATTAAATCAAGCTGCCAACAGGAATATATTATACCTGATAAGAGGAGAGTTAGTGAATAGATCGACACAAAGCATGAAGATCATGCTCTCCATTAAACTTAGGGAAGAAGTTATTCTTTCTTCCCTTTCAAAGGTGGTATATCTTCCCAATGAAACATTGTTTCCTTAATATTTTAATGATGCTACATATCCGGCAGTAAGAATGCGAAGTATCTACACGCTAATTCAGGAGCTCAAATTTAGATATCTACTTTTTCAATGAACCTCTAGCCATATGCTCCTGAAAATGAAAGCCATTAGTGATTAGCTTATCATGAGACCACCTTGGTCCTTTTCCCTCACAGAGGGTGGTGGTATCAGTGATCATTCAGTGTGAATGATCATATGAACAATAAAAAGAATATCAAACTTGGATCAGGATAGAAACAATAGACTGCTATAAGCAAAGAAAGATATCTTTTTTCTTCCTAATCAGAGAATCCTGTTTCTTTCTTTGAGTTCTGTTATATCTCTTTCTCATGTTCACATCATTCTTTCTACAGGCTGGAATCTTGGAATTTTCTCTTTATTTCTACTTTCAATCTCATCTATTCTGCTTGTCTCTGCATTGAGAGGAGTATCCAGGACACTCACCATTTCTAACCTGTTCTGCCACAGGTGCTGCTCCAGTGGAGCAAACAGAAAATGTTGGAAAACACGGGGGAAAGAGTATTGAACCAGACATGTAAGTGACGGTGTCTACTATTGGCCAGTTGGAAGGAAAAGTACTTTGGAGAAAAAACACAAAAAAACATGACTGCAGAGAGTCAGTCTCCAGAGCCTCACTGACCCTATTTCTGGTTCCTGTCTGCAGAAACCATTATGTATTACATTTTTCTTTTTTCCAAAGGTGCCTGAATGAGTCTCACATAGATCTCCAATCTGTAAAACAATATTATGAATACAACTAGTCACTATCAAGATCTTACATTAAATTTAAAACAACTGTTTCTGAGAAATTTGGAGAGTTTAGAGAAATTACGAAAGTATCTTCTTTAAATTGTATATACCATATATCTTTTTCAAAATAGCTTGCAACTTTTACATTCATATTATGAAAATACTATGGTAGATATTTGGCATCTATAAAGCAGAAATCTGATTTAAAGGATTCCATTTTTATGTTTTTTATACCACAACAGAACTCAAAATTTCTCCCCAGAAGGATGAGTGCATTTACCAAGTATTATGAATTTACAAGAGCTTTTTTCCTACTATCAAAGGAGAATTTTGTGACATTGTCTGGCAAGTACTCATAACATCCATTCGTTTTCTAGGACTAATATCCATATTTTAAAATATTACCATGCTTTTTTATAAATCCAAAATATCTCTGAGAAACTTCTGTAAGAATATTTATCACTTTACCTCAGAGCACTTTTAAGTCAGTGGAAGCTCTGTGCTTGAATCAGCCCCATAGAGTGAGAAGCCAGAGAAAAAAATGGGGCTAACACAAAAATATACAAACATACAGAATGAGACTTTCCTGTCCATGACGTGTCCCAAAGGGATGAGCTAAGAAACTGTTCTAATGAGAGAATTATTCAAGGAAAAGAAAAATAGTTTCAAAAAATAACCAAGAGCTAGGGAAATAGGAAAAAGAAAATCAGCAACTTAAAATGAATTTTAATGAACACTGATTCCAGTTTCCAGGAATTGAAAGAGGAAGACTTAGACTTGATTATAGTTAAAATATAAGGTTGCCCAGAAAGCATGATTTTGAACTTAATAGATCTTCTCACTTCACCTCCAAAATCCCTATTTCCAATCTCATCCCCAAAATCTCTTCCCTACTGATAGCTAAAACATCACCATTGGTAATTAATTCCCTTAAATAATTCCTTCTGTGGTGGTCTTTTATAAAGCAAATTCCCTAGGAACAAGGTTCCTTGGGTTCTTGGGGGTTTTGGTGGTATTAAAACTAGGGAATGTTACAGACTGAATGGTGTGCTGCCATAAAATTCACATGTTGAAGCCCTAACTCCTAATGTGACTATTTGGAGATAGTGCCTATAAGGACATGATTAAGTTTAAATGAAGTTATAAGGGCTGGGTCCCTGATCCCATAGGATTACTGTCCTTATAAGAAAAGATGGCAGGGGGAGCACCCCTGCTTTCCTCTCTCCCTTCATCCTCTCTCTCTCCCTACCTCCCTTCTCTTTCTCATAAACACAAAGAAAAGATTATGTGAGCAGACAGCAAGATGGTGGAGGTCTAAAAGTGAGGAAAAGAGGTCTCACAATCTATCCTGCTGGCACCTTGACTTTGCATTGCCCCATCTCCAGGACTATGAGGAATAAATTTCTGTTGTTTAAGCCACACAATCGGTTGTATTTTGTTATGATAGCCTGAGGTAGTTAAGACAGGAGATAATAAGGCAAGGAGAGGCATCCTGTAGAGCTGTTTGAGGGGAGCATGTCCTCAGCAACACACAAACAGATAAAGCAAATATTTTTGAAGACAGTTATCCTTCCAGAAAGTAAATTCCTTCGTTCTCCTCTGCTGTCTTCCTGAGGCCTTTCAGGAATGACTATTGGGAATGTCTTTTCAGACCATATCTCACCCACTCTTTGAGAACTTCTTATGTCCACTCACATTATGGGACTGTGGTATAATAAGAAATAAATATTTCATCTTTTTCCCCAGTTCCTGGCACAGAGTTCATAAGGAACTTGGAATCTTCTGAGTGTCTTTTATATGCTTGTAAGATGGTACTTGGTAGAAGAGCCCCCAAGAAAGCTTCAAGATAGGGACTTGACACCAAAAAAAAGCCAGTCAGATGACTACAGAGTTAGAACATTCAGCTCCACTCCCTACACTACTGAACAACCAATGAGTCATAGAAGAAATCAAAAGGGAGATCAAAAGCTATCTTGAACAATATCACACCTGTTAGAATGGCTAAAAAGACAGAAGGTAACAAACATTGGGGAAGAGGTGGAAAAACAAGAGCCTTTCTGCAATGTTGGTGGGAAGGTCACTTGCTGTAGCCAGTATAGAAAATAGTATGGAGGGTCCTTAAAACTACCGTATGATCCAGAAACTCCACTTCTGGCTATATGCAAGGGAAATTAAAACAGGATAGTGAATATGTATCTGCAATCCCATGTTCACTGAAACATTATTCACAATAGCCCAGATATGGAAACAACCTAAGTGTTCAGTAACAGATGAATGGATGAAAAGCCTATGGGGTGAGTATATCTATATACACAGACACATATATTTGTATGTGTGTGTGTAGAGAGAGAGACATACATATACACACACAATAGAATATTACTCAGCTCTGAGAAAGAAGGAAACCTTGCCATTTGCAACAACATAGATGGAGCTTGATGGTATCATGCTAAAAGAAATAATCCAGACAGAGAAAGATAAACACTGTATGGTATAACTTATATATGAAGTCTAAAATAAGTCAAACTCATAGAAGCAGAACATAGAATAGTGGTTGCCAGCTGGTGGGGAGATGGGGAAATAGGAAAATATTGGTAAACGGGTACAAACTCTCAGCTAACAAGATGAATAAGGTCCGATAATCTAATTAATTGATATAACATGGTAACTAGAGTTGATAACATTGCATCATATAATTAAAACTTGCTAAGACAGCAAAACTTGAATGTTCTCACAAAACAAGATAAATATGTGATGATGGATGGATAGACAATGATTACATAAATCATGATACTATGCACTTTATTAAATTTTATGCATTATTTATCCCTTGAAAAAGCTGGAAAAAAGTCTTTGAGACAAGCAAAGATAGAAATACAAAATATCAAAACTTATGGGATTCAACAAAAGCAATTCTAAGAATGAAGTTTATAACAATAAATACTTATATCAAGAAAAAAGATCTGAAATAAACCTAACTTTATATCTTAAGAAACTAGAAAAAGAACAAACTAAGCCCAAAGTTAGTGGAAGGAATGAAGGAAATAACAAAGATCAGAGTGAAAATAGACACCACAAAGATGACAGAAAAAAATCAGTGAAACTAAGACTTACTTTTTTGAAAAGACAAAATTGACAAATTTTTGGCTTAACTACAAAAAAGAGAGAGAGAAGACTTGAACAAATGAAATCAGAAATGAAAGAGGAAATAATACAACTTCTAATTCAGAAATACTAAAAACAATAAGAGACCACTATGAATAATCATATGCCAACAAGTTAATCCAAAAGAAATGGATAAATTCCTAGAAACATACAGCCTACTAAGACTGAATAATAAAGAGAAATAGAAAATCTGAACAGATTTATTACTAGCAAGGGGATTGAACCAGAAATCAAAAACTCCCCAGCAAAAAAAAGTCCATGAGCAGATGGCTTCACTGATGAATTTTATCAAGCATTTAAAGAATTAATGCAAATCCTTTTCAAATTCTTCCCAGAAATTGAAAAGAAGGGAATAGTTCCAGATACATTTTACAAGATTGAGTATTACCCTGATACCAAAGCCAGAAAAAAACACTACAAGAAAATTACAGATTAATATGTCTGATGAACACTTTTGTTACTGCCAAAATCCTCAATAAAATATTAGCAAACTGAATTCGACAGCATGTTAAAAAAGATTACTTTCTTGTGATCAAGTGGGATTTATTCCTGGGATGCCAAAAAAAAAAGTTTCAATATACACAAATCAATAAATGTGATATACCACATTAACAAACTAAATGATAAAAATTATATGACCATCTCAGTAGACACAGAAAAAGCATTTGACTAGGCATAACATCTTTTTATGATAAAAACCTCAATAAATTCAGTGTAGAAGGAACACAATTTAAAATAAAAGTCATGTATGCAAAATCCACAGTCAACTTCATATTCAACGTTAAAAAACTGAGAGCTTTCCTTCTAAGACAGAAACACAGATGCCCACTCTTGCCACTGCTATTTGACATAATACTGCAAGTGTTAGCCATTCGTAATCACCAAGAAAAGAAATAAAAGGCATACAAATTGGAAAGGGAGACTTTCCTGGTGGTCCAGTGGCTAAGACTCGGGGCTCCCAGTGTAGGGGGCCCAGGTTCAATCCCAGGTCAGGAAACTAGATCCCACATGCCACAACTAAGAATTTACAAGTCACAACTAAAACACCCTGCATACCACAACGAAGATCAAAGATCCTGTGCGATACAACGAAGACTAGCACAACCAAATAAGTAAGTAAATATTTTTTTTTAAAAATTGGGAAGAAGAGAAACTGTCACTATTTGCAGATGATATGACATTATATACAGAAAAACCAAAAGATACCATCAAAAAAACTGTTAGAATAAACTCAGTAAAGTTGCAGGATACAAAATCAATATACAAAAAATACTTGCATTTCTATATACTAACAATAAATTATCAGAAAGAGAAATTAAGAAAATGATCCCATATACAACAGCATCAAAAAGAATAAAATTCTTAGGTATAAATTTAAAGAGGTGAAATTTCTGTAAACTATTAATAAAAGCTATAAAACACTCATGTAAAAACTGAAGAGACACAACTAAATGAAGATATTTTGTGTTTATGGATTAGAAGAATTAATCTTGTTAAAATGTACACACTACTACCCAAAGCAATCATCAAATAAATGCAATTCCTATAAAATTCCAAAGGCATTCACAGAAATAGAGAAAACAATCCTCAAACTTGTATGGAACACAAAAAAACCCTGAATCATCAAAGCAATCTTGAGAAAGAAGAACAAAATTGGAAGCATCACACTTCTTGATTTTAAACTGTAATACAAAGATATAGCAATCAAAAAATGATGGTATTTGCATAAAAACCGATACCAATAGAACAGAATAGATCAATGTCAATGGAGTAAACAGCTCAGGATTAACCCATTAAAATATATTGTCAATTAGTTTTCAACACAGGAGCTAGGAATATACAATGGGGAAAGGATAATCTCTACAACAACTGTGTTGAGAAAACTGCACAGACACATGTAAAAGAATGAAACTGGACCACTGCCTTACATGATACACAAAAAGCAACTCAAATAGAGACTTAAACATAAGATCTGAAACTATAAAACTCCCAGAAGAAAATATAGGGATAAGCTTCTTCACATTGATAGTGGTAATGATTTTTTATGTTAATACCAAAGCAAAAGCAACAAAAACAAAAATAAACACTTAGGATTACCTCACACTGAAAAGCTTCTGAACAGCAAAGGAAACTATTAATGAAATGAACACACAACCTACTTACTAGGAAAAAATTTTGGAAACCACGTGTTTGATGTCTGATCAGAGATTAATATTCAAAATACATAAGGAACTTACACTACTCAAGAGCCAAAATCAAATATCCCAGTTTAAAAATGAACAACGGACCTGACTAAACATTTTTCTGAAGGAGATATACAGATGATCAACAGGTATATGAAAAGGTGTTCAACATCACTAAATATCAGGGAAAGGCAAATCAAAACAAAAATGAGATATCGTCTCACACCTGGTAGGATGTCTGTTACCGAAAAGACTGCTGCTGCTGCTGCTGCTGCTGCTAATTCACGTCAGTCGTGTCCGACTCTGTGTGACTCCATAGACAGCAGCCCTCCGTCCATGGGACTCTCCAGTCAGGAGTACTGGAGTGGGTTGCCATTGCCTTCTCAGACCGAAAAGACAACAGATAACAAATCCTGGCAAGGATGTGGAGAAAGGTGAACCCTTATACACTGTTGGTGGAAATGTAGATAATACAGCCACCACAGAAAACAGTATGGAGGTCCTTATGAGATTAAAAATAGAACTAATCTATGATCCAGCAATCCCACTTCTGAGTACATGCTCAAAAGAAAATAAATTACTATCTCAAAAAGATATCTGTATTCCTATATTCATAGCAGCATTTTTCACAATAGTCAGCATATGGAAAAAACCTAAGTGTCTGCAATGGATGAATGGATAAAGAAAATATGGTGTGTGTGCATGTGTGTGCATGTATATCTATTTATGTATCTATATATACATACATGTATGTGTATATATATATATAATAAAATATTATCCAGACTTAAAAGGAAATTCTACCACTGTGATAACAGATGAAATCAGAGGTTATTTGTTGTTCAGTTGCTCAGTTGTGTCTGACTCTTTGAGACCCCATGGACTGCAAAAAGCCAGGCTTCTCTGTTCTTCAGCATCTCCCAGAGCTTGCTCAAACTCATGTCCGTTGATTCACTGATGCCGTCCAACTATTTTGTCCTCTGTTATCCCCTTCTCCTACTGCCCTCAATCTTCCCCAGCATCAAGGTCTTTTCTAAAGAGTCTGCTTTTTAGATCAGGCAGCCAGAGTAGTGGAGTTTCAGCTTTAGCATCAGTCCTTCCAATGAATATTCAGGATTGATTTCCTTTAGGATAGACTGGTTTGATCTCCTTGCAGTCCAAGGGACTCTCAAAAGTCTTCTCCAACACCACAGTCCAAAAGCATCAATTCTTCAGTGCTCAGCTTTCTTCACAGCCCAACTCTCACATCCATACATGCCTACTGGAAAAACCATAGCTTTGACTAGATGTACATTTGTTGACAAAGTAACGTCTACACTTTTTAATATGCTATCTAGATTGGTCATAGCTTTTCTTCAAATGAGCAAGTGTCTTTTAATTTCATGGCTGCAGTCACTATCTGCAGTGAATTTGGAGCCCAAGAAAATAGTTTGTCACTGTTTCCATTGTTTCCCCATCTATTTGCCACGAGGTGATGGGACCGGATGCTACGATCTTCATTTTTTCAAAGTTGAGTTTTAAGCCAGCTTTTTCACTCTCCTTTCTAACTTTCATCAAGAGGTTCTTTAGCTCCTCTTCACTTTCTTCCATAAGGGTGATGTCATCTGCATATCTGAGGTTACTGATATTTCTCCCAGCAATTTTGATTCCAGCTTGTGAGTCATCCAGCCTGGCATTTCACATGATGTACTCTGCATATAAGTTAAATAAGCAGGGTGACAATATACAGCCTTGAGGTACTCCTTTCCCAATTTGGAACCAGTCCATTGTTCCATGTCTGGTTCTAACTGTTGTTTCTTGACCTGCATACAGGTTTCTCAAGAGGCAGGTCGGTGGTCTGGTATTTCCATCTCTTGAAGAATTTTCCATCACTTGTTGTGATCCACACCATCAAAGGCTTTAGCGTAACCAATGAAGCAAAAGTCGATGTTTTGCTGGAATTCTCTTGCTTTTTCTATGATCCATGGATGTTGGCAATTTGCTCTCTGGTTCCTCTATTATGTTAAATGAATGAAATAAGTCAAATGAAGTCAAATAATGCATGGTATCCTTATATATCAAATCTTTAAAAAAATTAAATACAAAGAAGAGAGAGTAGAATGATGATATTCAGGGACCTGGAAGAGTGGGGGGAATAGGGAGACACTGATCAAAGGGTCGGAGAAGGCAATGGCACCCCACTCCAGTATTCTTGCCTGGAAAATCCCATGGATGGAAGAGCCTCGTAGGCTGCAGTCCATGGGGTCGCTAAGAGTCAGACATGACTGAGCAACTTCACTTTCACTTTTCACTTTCATGCATTGGAGAAGGAAATGGCAACCCACTCCAGTGTTCTTGTCTGGAGAATCCCAGGGACGGGGGAGCCTGGTGGGCTGCCGTCTACGGGGTCACACAGAGTTGGACATGACTGAAGTGACTTAGCAGCAGCAGATCAAAGGGTACAAACCTTCTGTTATAAGATGAATAAGGTTCTGACAATCTAATACTTAACATGGTAACTATGATTGATAATAATATTATACAGTTGAAATCTGCTAAGTAGAACTTTAAGTGTTCTCACCATGAATAAAAAAAAAAGTTTGTGAGGGGATGGATATGTTAACTAAATCCACAGTGGATATGTTAACTATGGATATGTTAACTAAATCCACTAAATCTACATATACTTTTGCAAAGTATATGTATATCAAATCATCAAGTCATCACATCATATACCCTGCTGCATGCCAAGTCACTTTGATTATGTTCAACTCTTTGAGACCCTATGGATTGTAGCCTGCCAGGCCCCTCTGTCCATGGGGATTCTCTAGGCAAGACTGCTGGAGCGGGTTGCCATGTACTCCTCCAGGGGATCTTCTTGACCCCAGGATCAAATCCACATCTCTTACCCCTCCTGCATCAGCAGGCAGGTCCTTTACCACTAGTGCCACCTGGGAAGCCCCACTGTATATTTTAAATATGTTTTAATTTTGTTTGTTAATTATACCTCAAGCAAGTTGAAGAAGCAATTTCAAAAAAGTAGTAAAAGTTTTATTGCTCTTTGCTTTTGTCTTCAATCTAAGATCTCATCAAGAAATTACACAATACATTTGATTGTCATTTCTCTTCATTCTCCTTTTATCCAGACTAGTCCCTCCTGCCTTTTTTAATCATTCAAGAAATACCTTAATTTTTAAAATTACTAAGAAAAAAACTACTGTCATTTATAATTGCAAAATGTCATCAACTGTAAAATGCATCCTGCTAAATGTTGAAATCTGATCTGTTAAAACATGAGGAATAAAAGTGCCTCTTAGAATCAATGAAATATGACATTTCTGTGTAGATTTGATATAAAAAGAAAGCTGCAGATAACAATCAGAACTTTGAAAAACATGCCCATAAAAGAGGGGAGAAAAAACTGAGAGTACTTAGCTGGAAGAATAAGATAAAAGGCAATTTAACAAGCTTAAATTTATGAAGAATTCTTAAATGAAAAAAGGTAACTAGTTTTTATCATATCCTAAGAAAACAAAAGAAAAAAAGCACGTGGACTTAAACCATAATGTAAGGGCTTTGATTTAGACAAATCAAAGGAATTGCTTCTGCCCAGAGATACCTTTAAAAAATTATTATGAATAGTTGGTCAGTCTCTTGCTCCAGAGATGTGATCAGAATATACTAGGCTGGGAAATAGGCTTTTGGACAAAGATATGTGGTGGAAGAGGGGACGAAAAAACACTTTGAAGGTGAAATGTCAAGGGCTGGGGCCCAGAAGTAATTTTTTAGCAAGTCTGAGCCATGACAACAATTTGTTCAGTTGAAGAAGAAAACTCCAGAGGATCCTGAAAATGTGTTTGTTAGGGTTAACAATGAAAGAACCGGGATTTTATTAACAGAGGGAAGGAGAGTTCAATGGTCAGTAAAAGATCATGGAAGCCAGACAGATGTGTCTGTTATGGTGACAGTATAATAGGCAGTCACTCTTGATTTAAGACTTGTGACAAAAACCAGATTTAATGAAGCTTTTTATTTTCTAGGACTTATGTGTAGGTTGGCTTGGAATAAGAAAACAGGGTTAAGGGGACCAGCTAGAGTCATCGCGATGAGCCAGCTTTGCTGTTGACTCAATATATAACCATCTGCCTTCCAGTCCCTCCTGTATAGATAGCAGGAGCCCGAAAGTCCACCGTGTAGAACATTTTTCTCTGGCTGCATGCAAACCCACTAAGCTACTGTCTATTTTTTTAAACTGAGTATGCTTCTGTTTCCTCCCTGAAGAATGATTAAGATAGAGTAGGTGGGTAAGATCTTTCAGACCCAGAGAGTCCAAGGCTACATATTCCAAAGCCAGGCTTGACCCATCTAATAATTTTGTCTACTTCTGGGTACCATGATGGAAGTAGAAACAAAGGAGGTTTTCCTTGCTTTTCTCATTCTTATGGAAATATGGTACTATAAACTGGGATTCTGTGCCTACTGGACACATTTATTAGTTGTAAGGTCAGGTCAATCTTAACAATATGAAGCATGTTCCAAAATCTATTATCTAAAATATAATTCAAATTTCAGCTCCACGCTTCTTTAATTTTTTATAATGAGCATTTGGTGTTCAAGGGTATGTAGCGTTGTAAAGTGAGGCAGCTAATAACCCTAAGAATTAGCTCCTTTGAAATCAGTGACAAGAGTGCCCTCTCAGGTTTTTATTTTTTTCTCCTGACCTTGACGTTCCACAACTGCAAATATTGCTGATGCCTTTAATTTTCTAGATTATAGTTCTCCTTTAAGTGATTCCAAAGAAGATTGTGTCTCTGGGAACAGTCTCTGATTAAATATATCACATCCATCAATTCATCAAAATCTTTGACTCATTCTGCCCTTGACCCCAGAGCCTAGATTTGCCCACAGGTAGATAATGCAAGGGGGAGAGGAAGAGAGGATTCAACACTAAAGTTAAAGGTGCCCTAATGGTATGGCCACCATCAGAAGCTAATTAGTTTGTCAACTCTTTACAAATGGGGCTGGTATTTCTAGGATATAAGCCCCCTCTCCCACTGGAGGCACTCAGAAAATGTGGACTGGCCTAAAGAAAATCCTCTAATGAGCATGAGAAGGCATCAAGGGGTTTTAAGGTGTATTCCAAGAGTTCCTTTTTACTGATGAGAACTCCTAAGAAATTGCCACCAGCCACCTCAGAGGTATTCGACTCAGGCGCAAATAGAACCTGCTGCCACCACATGCTATGCAACTGTTGCCTTGAACACAATCTGCTCAGGACTTCTCCAGGACAGGGCACATCGTCTGCTGACAAAAAACATACTTTCTTCATTACAAATCTGAAAATGAAATGCTCCTTCCTTGTTCACTCTTCAGGGCCTTCTTATGCCCCCAAAGTAATTTTGAGGCATTCTATTTCATTTCCATGATAGCAGATTTATGAATATTTACCAGCAGCAAGCAATGGCTATCAGAAAGCCCCAGAAGAGGGCTCAACTTTGCTGCATTAGTTTTAACAATAATGGAAGTTTCAAAGGAGTCAAGGTGCCTTCCTTAGCTCATTACAAATAATATGCCACAGCTTAAAGATCTCACAGTAAATGGCTGAAACAATAAAAGATAATAAAGTAAAGAAAGAGGGAAAAGTCATCTCTCCCTAAAAAATTTTTATAGTTCCAGAGGTTAGGAAAACTGCCATAGGTCAAAAGTGACTTAGGATGGAAACCCGGATGCAAACCAGTTGCTTTCTCTTCCTGGACTCCCTTTAGTCCTGTGATCTGAGTCTTTAATGTGCTTTTCATTTATATGTAGATTTCTTTTAGCATGTAGATTTCTACTTCCAGTGGGTTTTACAACAACCCCATATTTTGAGATATTTGGAATCCCAGACAGACTTTTGCTGCTTTCTGGATATTTTTGAATCCAGGCTTTTCAATAACCAAGATTGAAAAGTGTTTGAGAACCTCAAAGTTTCTATACAACAGTAACATATTGTTATTATTCTATATAAACACCAAGAGTGAAATTTAACAAACTAAATAATTCATCCACAATTTTAACAGGGAAGAACAAAATCTGACTCCATGTTGGATCTATTTCTTTTACTTTAACCTTTGCTTTCCATTGCTTTTGTTACTATAATTACTAAAAGGGTGATGTTTATAGCTATTGCTGTTCAGTCTCTAAGTCATCTCCAACTCTTTATGACACCATGAACTGCAGCAAACCAGGCTTCCCTGTCCTTCACTATCTCCCAGAGTTTGATCAAACTCATGTCCACTGAGTCAGTGATGCCATCCAACCATCTCATCCTCTGTCGCCCCATTCTCTTCCTGCCCTCAATCTTCCCCAGCATCAGGGGCTTTTCCAGTAAGTCACATCAGTGGCCACTTCACATCAGTGGCCAAATTATTGGAGCTTCAGCATTAGTTCTTCCAATGAATATTCAGGGCTGATTTCCTTTAGGACTAACTGATTTGATCTCCTTGCTGTCTAGGGGACTCTGAAGAGTCTTCTCCAGCACTACACTTTGAAAGCATCTTCAGTACTCAGCCATCTTTATGGTCCAACTCTCACATCCATACATGACTCCTGGAAAAACCATAGCTTTGACTATAAAGACTTTTGTCAGCAATGTGATGTCTGTATCTATAAGTATACAAGCTTGGACTCTGTAACATAGTCATACTTGAATTCAACATGTTTTTTCTGAGTGATTATTACATGCCAAGCACCTTTCCAAGCCCTGGGGATTCAACAATAAAGAAGACAGAAGAATTCTTGCTCAAGGAGCTTACATTGTGCTGAAGGAAGACATAGTAAACAATTTTTTAAAAGTAAGTAGTGGGCTTCCCTCAGAGAAGGCAATGGCACCCCACTCCAGTACTCTTGCCTGGAAAATCCCATGGATGGAGGAGCCTGGTAGGCTGCAGTCCATGGGGTCGCTAAGAGTCAGACACGACTGAGCGACTTCGCTTTCACTTTTCACTTTCATGCATTGGAGAGGGAAATGGCAACCCACTCCAGTGTTCTTGCCTGGAGAATCCCAGGGACAGGGGAGCCTGGTGGCTGCCATCTATGGGGTCACACAGAGTCGGACACGACTGAAGCGACTTAGCATAGCATAGCATAGCATAGTGGGCTTCCCTGGTGGCTCGGTGGTAAAGAGTCTGCCTGCCAATGTAAGAGATGTGGTTTTGATACTCAGTCCAGGAGGATCCCATGTGCTGTGAAGCAACTAGGCCCATGCGCCACAACTATTGAACCTATGGCTTAGAGCCTGTGAACCGCAACTACTGAGCCCAAACACTGTAACTTCTAAAGCTCTACACCCTAGAGTCTGTGCTCTGCAACAAGAGAAGCCATCGCAGTGACAAGTCCACACACTGTAACTAGAGAAAAGTGTACACAGCAACAAAGATCCAGCACTGCTGCTGCTGCTAAGTCACCTCAATCGTGTCCAACTCTGTGCGACCCCATAGATGGCAGCCACCAGGCTCCCCTGTCCCTGGGATTCTCCAGGCAAGAACACTAGAGTGGGTTGCCATTTCCCTTTCCAATGCATGAAAGTGAAAAGTGAAAGGGGAGTCGCTCAGTCGTGTCCGACTCCTGGCGACCCCATGGACAGCAGCCTACCAGGCTCCTCTGCCCATGGGATTTTCTAGGCAAGAGTACTAAAGTAGGGTGCCATTGCCTTTTCCAAGACCCAGCACAGCCACAAATAAATAATTTTTTTTAATTTTTAAATAAAAATGTAGTATGCGAGAAAGGTATAAGGGCTAAGAATTAAAATAAAGTCAGGAAAGGAGTTAAGGAATGCCAGTAAAGGCCAGAAAGAGCAAGAAACAAGAAACAGCATCACTGGTAAACTTACCTGCAAGCAGAGGTGACCTTATGCAGGAAGCATCTTCAACACGACTGAGCCTAACAATCACGGAAAAGCTAATGGGGCTGGACTCAAGTGGGCGAGGAGAGCCTAGGAGGAAACAGAGTCAGAGAAAACACGAGGCCAGATAGGATTGGGCTTTGCAGCCAAAACCTGGCTCTGTCTGGCTGAAACTTGGGATGGAAGTCCACGGAGGCTACTGAACCAGAGAGAGGGGGAATACTCTTACTTCCTGCTAACTGAAATCATCTTTAAGTAGTTATTGCTACTAACTCTTAGGCTTTATTTTAAAATAATAATTTTTAAAAGCCTTATTCTAAAAACAGGATTGTTTCACAACTCATTCTTTACTCTTTTATGAACTCATTGGAAAGAGAGAAATTAGCTTCCAGTCTGTCTCAGAAAATATACTATGGAAGTACAAATTCTACATATTGATTTTCAAACAGAATTAACTGCTTTGGGAAAGAAAATAGCTCAGACCTACTGTATATACACACTTGTCTTAGGCAGAAAGGTAGATGGATGAGATGGTCCATAAACACTGGTAGAAAACCTATTAGCTGAATCACCTTAGATTAGCCAAGTAGTGTTATTGAGGGCATCTGAAAAACCTCAAATGCTAACGTCAGTGTACTATGCATTAAATAGAGGTGAGATACAATGCCTAGAAGGACAAATGGAAATTCTCTCATTATTTAAAATAAATGTATCCATACTTGTAAGCAACTACCGATTCATTTGATCATACAGGAGGAACACTTCTTATCTGTCAGAAGACAGTTACTAAAGCAAAAATGCAGGCAGATATTTGATGGTTTGATATACAAGTTCCTGGCTGAAATGACCTCCATTTGAGTCTGCCATTGTGCCCAGAATTAGGTATTCCTTTGGGCTGTCATTATCTTGCTAAAAGGCCTTTGCAAAGGCTAATAGCTTAGTTTGGCACATTAACTTCCCAGGCCTTGGGATGCACACTAGCTAGCTGAAACCTTGGCAAGCAGAGGCCTAAAGGGAGAGTAATATAAGTGGGCACTGGCCCCAAAACAGTACTTTTTCATTTTTTTATTAATACTATTTACTGAGCTCTTACTATGTGCCAGATTCTAATCTTAGAACAGCCCAGAGATAACTATTATTACTATTATTAAAGAGGTTGAATAAATTTCCCAAGGTTCATAGTTAGAAGTGACTCTAGAATTCAAATCTAGCATTTAACACAGCACTTGGCACATAGTAGGGGTTTAGAAAACAATCCCCAAATGAATGAATGAATGAAATGCAGATCTGTCTGATTCCAAAACTCAGATTATTTATTCAGTGCTTTACCATTTTTAGTACTTTAAAGTATTCTGTAGTGACCCTGGGCTAGAAACAGTTCTACAGCACTGTTCTCCTCAATAAAGCACTTCTTGCAGGATACTCCCACTTCTCCCAGCTTATTCTATATGACCCCAAGACAACCTAGAGAAAATCTGGAACATGAGGAATACACAAGGCAGGGTGTTGCTTGTGGAGAGCAGAAAGGGGAAGAGGGATCACTAGAATATCACAATAAGTTGTACAAGGGCTTTGCAGACAGAGGGGCGCTGTTCCAGTTAAAGACCAGGCTCCCTAATCATTCAGGCTTGGGTTGAGGGCCAGCCCCATGTCTTAATAGCTGTATGACTTAACCCTTCTGCACCTCCATTTCTGCATCTGGACAACGGAGAAAATTGTAGCTACCTTACTAGGTAAAGTAATACCTACTATTAGGTATTACTCATTACAATGAGATTATGTGAGAAACTGTGTAAAGCACAGTGCCTGGCATGTAGTTAGTGTTCAGTAAAAGTTAGCTATCTTCATTATTAAAGAGTAAGATGGTGGTTCCCATCAACAAAGGTCACAGTTGAACCTATGGTCCTAATTGGAGCCATAAACCACCATAGCTGCCACCCTTGTTGTTGTTCACTCAATAAGTTGTGCCCATCACTTTGTGACCCTGTGGACTGCAGCATGCCAGGCTCCTTTGTCCTTCACTATCTCCCAGAGTTTGAGTTCACTGAGTTTCATGTTCATTGAGTCCTTGATGCTATCTAACCATCTCCTCTGTTGCCCTTTTCTCATTTTGCTTTCAATCTTTGCCAGCATCAGGGTCTTTTTCAATGAGTTAGAACTTTGCATCAAGTGGCCAAAACACTGGAGCTTCAGCTTCAGTATCAGTCCTTTCAAGGAATATTCAGGGTTAATTTTCTTTAGGATTGACTGGTTTGATCTCCTTGCAGTCCAAGGAACTCTCAAGAGTCTTCTTCAGCACTATAATTTAAAAGGATAAATTCTTTGGCATTTGGCCTTCTTTATGGTCCAACTCTCACATCCATATATGACTAGTGAAAAACCATATCTTTGACTACCTGGACATTGGCGACAAAGTGATATCTCTGTTTTTTAATACAGTCATGGCCTGCCATAGCTTTTCTTCAAGGAGCAAGTATCTTTTAATTTCATGGCTGTAGTCACTGTGCAGTCATTTGCTAGTCCAAGAAAAAAAAAAAATCTGTCATTGGTTTCACTTTTCCCCCATCTATTTGGCATGAAGTGATGGGACCAGATGCCACGATCTTAGTTTTTTGAATATTGACTTTCAAGCCAGCTTTGACACTCTTCTCCTTCACCCTCATCAAGAGGCTTTTTAGTTCCTCTCTACCTTCTGCCATTAGAGTGCTATCATCTGCATATCTGAGGTGGTTGATATTTCTCCCAGCAATCTTGATTCCAGCCCGTGATTCATCCAGCCCAGCATATCACATGATATACTCTGTATAGGAATTTAAAAAGAAGAATGATAATATATAGCCTTGACATACTCCTTTCCCAATTTGGAACTAGTCAGTTGTTCCATGTTCAGTTCTAACTGTTGCTTCTTGACCTAAAGACAGGTTTCTCAGGACACAGGTAAGGTGGTCTGGTATTCCAATCTCTTGAAGAATTTTCCAGTTTGTTGTGATCCACACAGTCAAAGGCTTCAGTGTACTCAATGAAGCAGAAGTAGATGTTTTTCTTGAATTCCCTTGCTTTCTCTACGATCCAACAAATGTTGGCAATTTGATCTCTGGTTCCTCCACTGTTTATAAACCCAGCTTATACATCTAGAAGTTCTTGGTTCACATACTGCTGAAGCCTAGCTTGAAGAATTTTGAGCATAACCTTGTAGCATGTGAAATGAGCACATTGTATGGTAATTTGAACAGTCATTGGCATTGTCCTTTGGGATTGGAATGAAAACTGAACCTTTTCAGTCCTGTGGCCACTGCTGAGTTTTCCAACTTTGCTAACATACTGAGTGCAGCAGTTTCACAGCATCATCTTTTAGGATTTGAAAAAGCTCAACTGGAATTCCATCACCTCCACTAGCTTTGTTCATAATCATGCTTCCTAAGGCACTTGACTTTACACTCCAGAATGTCTGGCTCTAGGTGAGTGAACATACTCTCGTAGTTATCCAGGTCATTAAGACCTTTTTTGTACAGTTCTTCTGTGTATTCTTGCCACCTCTTCTTAGTCTCTTCTGCTTCTGTTAGGTCCTTACCATTTCTGTCATTTATTGTGCCCACCCTTGCATGAAATGTTCCCTTGATGTCTCCAATTTTCCTGGAGGAATCTCTAGTCTTTCCCATTCTATTGTTTTCCTCTATTTCGTTGCATTGATCACTTAAGAAGGCCTTATCTCTCCTTGCTATTCTCTAGAATTCAGCATTCATTTGGGTATATCTTTCCCTTTCTCCCTTGTCTTTTGTTTCTCTTTTTTCCTCAGTTATTTATAAATAATGGTTGTCCTAAGACAACCACTTTGCCTTCATGCATTTCATTTTATTTGGGATGGTTTTGTGACCACCTCCTGTACAGTATTATGCCCCTCCACTCACAGCTGTTCTTCAGCCACACTGTCTTCCAGATCTAATATCTTGAATCATTCATCACCTCCATTCCAGAATCATAAGGAATTTGATAGGTCATACCTGAATGGCCGAGTGGTTTTCCCTACATTCTTCAATTTAAGCCTGAATTTCACAATAAGGAGCTAATGATCTGAGCCACAGTCAGGTTCCAGTCTTGTTTTTGCTGACTGTATAGAGCTTCTCTATCTTCAGCTGCAAAAAATATAAACAATATAATCAATCTGATATCGGTATCGACCATCTGTAGCTATCTCTTGTTTCATTGGAAAAGGGTGTTTGCTATGACCAGCATGTTCTCTCAGCAAAACTCTGTTAGCCTTTGCCCTGCTTCATTTTGTACTCCAAGGCCAAACCTGACTGTTACTCTAGATATCTCTTGACTTCCTACTTTTGCATTCTAGTCTCCTATGATGAAAAGGACATCTTATTTTGGTATTAGTTCTAGAAGGCCTTGTAGGTCTTCATAGAACCATTTGACTTCAGCTTCTTCAGCATTAGTGGTTGGAGCATAGACTTGGATTATTGTGAAACTGAATGGTTTGCCTAGAAACGAACAGAGATCATCCTGTCATTTTTGAGATTGCACCCAAGTACTGCATTTTTGACTCTTTTGTTGACTATAAGGGCTACTCCATTTCTTCTAAGGGATTATTGACCACAGTAGTAGATATTAATGGCCATATGACAAAATGTGGTCCACTGGAGAAGGGAATGGCAAACCACTTCAGTATTCTTTCCTTGAGAACCCCATGAACAGTATGAAAATGCAAAAAGTATGACACTGAAAGATGAACTCCCCATGTCAATAGGTGCCCACTACGCTACTGGAAAAGAGTGGAGAAAATAACTCCAGAAAGAATGAAGAGACAGAGCCAAAGCAAAAACAACACCCAGTTGTGTATGTGACTGATGATAGAAGCAAGGTCTGAAGCTGTAAAGAGCAATATTGTATAGGAAGCTGGAATGTTAGATCCATGAATGAAGGCAAATTGGAAGTGGTCAAAGAGGAGATGGCAAGAGTGAACATCGACATTTTAGGAATCAGTGACTTAAATGGACTGGAATGGGTGAATTTAACTTAGATGACCATTATATCTACTACTGTGGGCAAGAATCCCTTAGAAGAAATGGAGTAGCCACCATAGTTAACAAAAGAGTCCAAAATGCAGTACTTGGATGCAATCTCAAAAACGACAGAATGATCTCTGTTCGTTTCCAAGGCAAACCATTCAATATAACAGTAATCCAAGTCTATGCCCTGACCAGTAACTCTGAAGAAGCTGAACAGTTCTGTGAAGACCTACAAGACCTTCTAGAACTAACACCCAAAAAAACATCCTGTTCATTACATGGACTGGAATGCAAAAGTAGGAAGTCAGGAGATACCTGGGGTAACAGGCTAATTTGGCCTTGGAGCACAAAACGAAGCAGGGCAAAGGCTAACACAGTTTTGCCAAGAGAACACACTGCTCATAGCAAACACCCTCTTCAAACAACACAAGAGAAGACTGTACACATGGACATCACTGGATGGTCAATACCAAAATTTTAGTTCACTGATTCATAAAATGTTGATATGCACTCTTGCCATCTCTTGTTTGACCACATCCAGTTTATCTTGATTCATAGACTTAACAGTCCAGGTTCCTATGCCATATTGTTCTTTATAGCATCAGACTTTACTTTCACCACCAGAACTGAGCCTCATTTACAACTGACCCTTGCTTCCACTTTGGCCCAGCTGCTTCATTCTTCCTGGAGCTACTAGTAACTGCCCTCTGCTCTTTCCCAGTAGCTTTTTGGACACCTTCCAACCCGGGGGCTCATCTTTCAGTGTCATATCTTTTTGCCTTTTAATACTGTCTAATGGGTTCTCAAGGCAAGAATACTGGACTGGTTTGCCATTCCCTTCTTCAGTGGACCACATTTTGTCAGAACTCTCCACTATGACACAACCGTCTTGGGTGGCCCTACAGGGCATGGCTCATAGCTTCATTGAGTTACACAAGATCTTCGTAAATTAAGAAATATCTACCTGACCTAAAGGATTTTACAGGATGCTACTGGAGATCAGTGGAGAAATAATTCCAGAAAGAATGAAGAGACAGAGCCAAAACAAAAACAACACCCAGTTGTGGATGTGACTGGTGATAGAAGCAAGGTCTGAAGCTGTAAAGAGCAATATCGCATAGGAACCTGGAATGTTAGGTCCATGAATCAAGGCAAATTGGAAGTGATCAAACAGGAGATGGTAAGAGTGAATGTCGACATTTTAGGAATCAGTGAACTAAAATGGACTGGAATGGGTGAATTTAACTTAGATAACCATTATATCTACTACTGTGGGCAAGAATCCCTTAGAAGAAATGGAGTAGCCATCATAGTCAACAAGAGGGTCTGAAATGCAGAACTTGGATGCAATCTCAAAAATTACAGGATGATCTCTGTTCATTTCCAAGGCAAACCATTCAATATCACGGTACTCCAAGTCTATGCCCCGACCAGTAATGCTGAAGAAGCCGAAGTTGAACAGTTCTATGAAGACCTACAAGACTTTCTAGAATTAATACAAAAAAAGAAGCAGGGCAAAGGCTAATAGAGTTTTGCCAAGAGAATGCACTGGTCATAGCAAACACCCTCTTCCAACAACACAAGAGAAGACTCTACACATGGACATCACCAGATGGTCAACACCAAAATCAGACTGATTATGTTCTTTGCAGCCAACGTTGGAGAAGCTCTCTATAGTCAACAAAAACAAGACCGGGAGCTGACTGTGGCTCAGATCATGAACTCCTTATTGCCAAATTCAGACTTAAATTGAAGAAAATAGGAAAAATCACTAGACCATTCAGGTATGACCTAAATCAAAACCTTAACGATTATACAGTAGAAGTGAGAAATAGATTTAAAGGACTAGATCTGATAGACAGAGTGCCTGATGAACTATGGATGGAGGTTCATGACATTGTACAGGAGACAGGGATCAAGACCATCCCCAAGAAAAAGAAATCCAAAAAAGCAAAATGGCTGTCTGAGAGGCCTTACAAATAGCTGTGAAAAGAAGAGAAGTGAAAAGCAAAGGAGAAAAGGAAAGATATACCCATTTGAATGCAGAGTCCCAAAGAATAGCAAGGAGAGATAAGAAAGCCTTCCTCCGTGATCAGTGCAAAGAAATACAGGAAAACAATAGGATGGGAAAGACTAGAGATCTCAAGAAAATTAGAGATACCAAGGGAACATTTCATGCAAAGATGGGCTCAATAAAGGACAGAAATGGTATGGTCCTAACAGAAGCAGAAGATATTAAGAAGAAGTAGCAAGAATACACAAAACTGTGCAAAAAAGATCTTCATGATCCAGATAATCACAATGGTGTGATCATTCATCTAGAGCCAGACATCCTGGAATGTGAAGTCAAGTGGGCCTTAGAAAGCATCACTATGAATAACGCTAGTAGAGGTGATGGAATTACAGTTGAGCTATTTCAAACCCTAAAAGATGATGCTATTAAAGTGCTGCACTCAATATGCCAGCAAATTTGGAAAACTCAGCAGTGGCCACAGGACTGGAAAAGGTCAGTTTTCATTCCAATCCCAAAGAAAGGCAATGCCAAAGAATGCTCAAACTACTGCACAATTGCACTCATCTCACTTGCTAGCAAAGTAATGCTCAAAATTCTCTAAGCCAGCCTTTAGCAATACATGAACCATGAACTCCCAGATGTTCAGGCTGGTTTTAGAAAGGTAGAAGAACCAGAGATCAAAATGCCAACATCCACTGGATCATCAAAAAGCAAGAGAGTTCCAGAAAAACATCTATTTCTGCTTTATTGTCTATGCCAAAGACTTTGACTGTGTGGATCACAATAAACTGTGGAAAATTCTGAAAGAGGTGGGAATACCAGACCACCTGACCTGCCTCTTGAGAAACCTGTATTCAGGTCAGGAAGCAACAGTTAGAACTGAACATGGAACAACAGACTGGTTCCAAATAGGAAAAGGAGTACATCAAGGCTGTATATTGTCACCCTGCTTATTTAACTTATATGCAGAGTACATCATGAGAAATGCTGGGCTGGAAGAAGCACAAGCTGGAATCAAGATTGCCGGGAGGAATATCAATAACTTCAGATATGCAGATGACACCACCCTTATGGCAGAAAGTGAAGGAGAACTAAAGAGCCTCTTGATAAAAGTGAAAGAGGAGAGTGAAAAAGTTGGTGTAAAGCTCGACATTCAGAAAACTAAGATCATGGCATCCGGCCTCATCACTTCATGGGAAATAGATGGGGAAACAGTGGAAACAGTGTCAGACTTTATTTTGGGGGGCTCCAAAATCACTGCAGATGGTGACTGCAGCTATGAAATAAAAAGATGCTTACTCCTTGGAGGAAAAGTCATGACCATCCTAGACAGAATATTAGAAAGCAGAGACATTACTTTGCCAACAAAGGTCCATCTAGTCAAGGCTATTGTTTTCCCAGTAGTCATGTATGGCTGTGAGAGTTGGACTATAAAGAAAGCTGAGCACTGAAGAATTGATGCTTTTGCACTGTGGTCTTGGAGAAGACTCTTGAGAGTCCCTTGGACTGCAAGGAGATCCAACCAGTCCATCCTAAAGGAGATCAGTCCTGGATGTTCATTGGAAGGACTGATGTTGAAACTGAAACTCCAATACTTTGGCCACCTGATGCGAAGAGCTGACTCATTTTAAAAGACCGTGATGCTGGGAAAGAATGAGGGTAGGAGGAGAAGGGCCAACAGAGAATGAGATAGGTGGATGGCATCACCGACTCAATAGACATGAGTTTGAGTAAACTCCATGACGTACAGGGAGGCCTGGCATGCTGCAGTCCATGGGATCGCAAGGAGTCAGACACAACTGAGCAACTGAACTGAACTGAACTGAAAGGATTTGAAAACTGTCACCTTCCTGAAAGCAGGAGCCAAATTGGACTTCTTATTTCACCCTCCAGTACTAAGACGTCCCAGTTTCCAAACCCCTGTCTGAAGGGGGTTGAAGTGTGTCTTCCTCCAATAAAGCTTCCCCTTTTAGAAATTCTGTTTCATGACAGTGTTAATTTCACAGTCCTTAGTGTTCTTTCTATTATTCATGAGTTCGCTGCAATTCAATTTTACAAAGCAAAGGAGGGCAAACACAGATATGTTTTCCCCTTTGAAAACAAAACAGTTTTAGCCTCTGTGGAACTGAAGCCCTGCTGATCAGATGAGTCCCATGTAGCCATAGCAATTGGATTTAAGTCCGTTTCTTGAAGACAGCCCAAAGACAAATTCTGCACTTTGCATTTACATTTGGGGGACATTTTATATAGCATTTCTTTTCATAAGAGTGTATCAATTCCCTGAAATTTACTGCTTTTCTTTGTAATCAGCTTCCCTACCTTTACTAGACAACCATGAGAGCAGCATACAAAAGAAAGGGGAGAAGTAAAGCAAAATCCCCATCCTACCTCTATTTTCCCTGCTTCCCATAAGCTTCCCAAAAAGCAATCATGATCCTTCATGATCCAGGAGTGTCAGACTTTAATGCTAATGGAATAACTTGACCAAATGGATTGCCATTAGATTTTCATTCAGCCCCTGTGCTGGCTGTGCAATGTGCAATAGGACACATAGCATCTGGATGTATAAGGATTACAGCATATATGGGATCTTTGTGCAGAAAATAAAGTCATTCCTCTGAAGGTGAAGAGTTTGGCAAACAGTGCCTTCTTGCAATTTCTTTTTAAAAGCATCCCTTCCTCAAGACTGACTGTCTTGAAGCACAGGCTGTATTTCAGCCCAAATTCTTCCCCGTGACTCTGTCCTCAAACACGGAAGACAACAGCCCTCTGCCGTCCTTCATCCAGTGTCTTCCCACCTATATCCGGTAAAGAGCTTTGTTGGGGGGATTTAGGAAACTTAGGGACCGGTTTGTAAATCTGTCATTTCATTCTGAAAATGAAAACAACTACCCAGCCTACTTTGCTGGAAGAGGGGTTGATTTGCTCAGAGTAAAGCATAATAGACTTGCTGTGATTTAACCCTGGGCATCCCTCCACTCTGGCTTTCCAGGTATCTCAGTGCTAAAGAATCTACCTATCAATGCAGGAGACATAGATCGAGATGTGAGTTTGATCTCTGGGTCAGGAAGATTCCCTGGTATAGGAAATGGCAACCCACTTCAGTATTCTTGCCTGGAGAATCCCATGGAAGGAGGAACCTGACAAGCTATAGTCCATGGGATCACAAAGAGTTGGACACAACTGAACAGACACTTGCACATCCCTCCACTCTGGAATGTGTTTGGTGCCACAGACTAATGTATAAACATCTAGTACTTTAGCTCCTGTTTCTGGAGACACAGGACACAAGGATATGCTGAGATTTTAACTGCTATAACCAAATACTTATATGGGCCAGAGCGTGTGACTGGGGGATTCAGAAGTTATCATATCCAGCTATCACGTCTCACCCCAGACAAGCCACTGTAGCTGCAGCTTCACAGAGATACTGGTAGCGACAGAGCCACAGACTGTTACAGAGAAGGAAGCATTTGCTATTTGTCCCTCCACCACAGTGAAGAGCATTGAAATTAAAGGAAGGTATTATCAGAAGGTGGCACCAGGGATAAAGAACCCACCCGCCAATACAGGAGAAGTAAGAGACGCAGGTTTGATCCCTAGGTCAGAAAGATCCTCTGGAGGAGGTCATGGCAACCCACTCCAGTATTCTTGCCTGGAGAATCCCATGGACAGAGGAGCCTGGTGGGCTACAGTCCATAGGGTCATGCAGAGTCGGACACGACTGAGCAACTAAGAACAGCACAGTACAACATTATCAGGAATGGAAAGGGAAGAGCACGATACACAGATATGACCAACTCTAGTTAGAAGTAACAGGCTCAGAAAAGAATTATCAAGAAAATAAGACTCAGAGAAATCACCTTAAGTACTATCTTGATAGGAATCAGAGATCTCCTCACATGCCAATAACTGGACGTCCTCTTACCAGTTTCATGTCTAAGGCTACCTAGCCCAGGCTTCCTGGGTCACACTTCTCAAGAAAGGCGGGGTTGGGCCTCAGATGCAGCCATGTGTAAGCAGGTAATGTTTTGCTATGGGGGCAAGTAATGAGGGGAACACTCTTTTTCAGAGGCCTCCACTGTTCCAATGGGACACATGCCCCCAAGTGCCAAGTTCTTCCTAATGAGGAATAGCTTTTATGCTGCTGCTAAAACTCATGAACTATTTGTCCATTCTATGCTGATGACAAATGGTGATCCTCATACTTCTCATCAAACACACCCCTCAGTTTAGAGGTCACTGTCATACTGCCCAGGGCCTTCTAGCCCCAAGATAAAACAGGCCCACTCTCTTCCCCTTGCCTGCCTGGGTCTAGACTCTCTCTTAGATTTGTGACTGCCCTCTTAATTCTGTTTAAGCCATTGAGTTAATAAATAACTCAACAGAGCTCTCAGCAAAGACTGAAAGCAGTGCTGAGCGTAATCTTGATTAGATCAAATGTTCAGCGTTCAGCTAAGTCCTCTAAGACAGAAATTAAAATGAAGTTGAATTTTTTTTTTAAGTACTGAAATTTAGCATTCAGAGTCAAGTGTTAGGCCCCTGGTGATAAAGACAAAGAGCAGACAGCTCCCTTGTCGTCCTCCGTCTTTTTCATCTTTCTTCCACCATGAGCCCATTTCTCTCTCCTAACACCTACTGCTTAGATTTGGCACCAAGGAAAAGATACAGAAAGAAAAGCCATGGGACTGGGAGCACGTGTGTGTCCCCACCTGTTTCTTACAGTGCTCCTGCATCACCCTCTCCCACCCATCCCTGCCCTGACAGCACGTGTGAGTGTGTGTGTGCGCATATACATACACACACACACACACACACATACACACACAATTAGCCAGTGAGCACAAAAGTAGTATTCAAGTCCCTCATCCCTCAGTCGGGGGGATGCTAACCCAACATGCATTTTTAAACCGAGTCCTGTTCTATAGAAACAAACACTCCTGCCAGAAAAGCACCCTGTAATTCACTCGGCATTATTACTAGTGGATAAATGAGAGGTTGTGATTTCAGCTTCTCTTTTTGATTGCCCTATAAAGCGGCATCCCCACTGATGTTCTGGCTACCCTGCTATTCTTGGAATGTGCAAACCACCCCTCTTCGCCTCTATTTTGAAAATGGCCATTGAGATGCAAACAAAATGACTTTAAAACTTGACACTCCAAAATATGGTTGCTGCGCTTTGTGAAAATTAATTGCCTCCTCATGTAGGAAACAAACAAAACACGAAAAGCGCATATGTAATTAAGACACTCATTTCCAATTGGCTCTGAAAGGCTTCTGCAGAAAGGAGACTCAGCCTCCCTTGCTGTCTTTGCTCCCCTCCAGAGCTCTCTCAGCAGCACCCTTCAAGGTCTGCTGTGTCAAGACACTGGCACTCATACGCATCACCTCCAAAGGAGGAAGAAAATAAGCCACTGAAACCTGACTTCCTCCACCTTCTGCAAGACTCTTCTGATCAGCAGCAGTAAATACAGACTGCTAAAGGGATTTTCCAGGCAAGAATACTGGAGTGGGGTGCCACTGCCTTCTCTGAATAAAGTTAAAATCATTAAATTGTAGTTATTAATTGGTCTAGAGCCAGTAGACAGTTATGAAAGGAAAAAATAAAAAGCTATTTTTCGCAGGACTAACTTAAGAATTAAAACACAGCTTTAATATGTAATGATTAACATCAAACTAAAAAGCTTCTGACAGCAAAGGAAAAAAAAAAACAAAATGTAAAGGCAAACACAGAATGGAATAAAATATACAGTCTATACATTTGACAAGGGATTACTATCCAAAATATATATAGAACTTATACAATTTAAGTGCAAAAATACCCACAAATAATGCAGTTTTAAAGCGGGCAAATGACCTGAATAGAATTTTCCCAAACACATCCAAATTGCCAACAAGTACATGAAAAGGTACAATGGAAACAGTGACAGGCTTCATTTTCTTGGGTTCCAAAGTCACTACAGATGGTGACTGCACTCATGAAATTAAAAGACGCTTGCTTCTTGGAAGAAAAGCTATGACAAACCTAGACAGCTTATTAAGAAGCAGAGACATCACTTTGCCAACAAAGGTCCATATAGTCAAAGCTACGGTTTTTCTAGTCATGTACAGATGTGAGAGTTGGACCATAAAGAAGGCTGAGCACCAAAGAATTGACGCTTTTGAACTGTGGTGTTGGAGAAGACTCTTGAGAGTCCCTTGGACTGCAAGGAGATCAAACCAATCAATCCTAAAGGAAATCAGTCCTGAATATTCATTGGAAGGACTGATGTTGAAGCTGAAGCTCCAATACTTTGGCCACCTGATGCTAAGAGCTGACTCTTTAGAAAAGACCCTAGTGCTGGGAAAGATTGAAGGCAAGAAGAGAAGGGGATGACAGAGGATGGGCTGGTTGGATGGCATCACTGACTCAATGGACATGAGTTTGAGCAAGCTCTGGGACAGGGAAGCCTGGCATGCTGCAGTCCATGGGGTCACAGAGTTGAACACTACTGAATCACTGAATTACAACAAGAAAAGGAACTTAACATCACTAATCACCATGGAAATGCAAATCAAAACCACAATGAGACATCAACTCTTACCAGGTAGAAAGACTTTTATCACAACTACTTGAGATAATGAGTGCTGGTGAGGCTGTAGAGCAAAGGAAATCCTTATGTTCTGCTGATGCAAATACAAGTCGTTACAGTCATTGTGGAAAACTGTGTGGAGGTTTCTCATAAATTTTTAAAAGAACAACCACAGGAACAGCATGAGAGTTTTGACCTGCTCCATTTCTGATCTGGGCTGGCTCATCCCTCCTTAGGCAACTTGGTGGTCCCCAGCCTCTCGGAGGTCACCATGTTCTTACCAAACTTAGTACAGACACTAGGTCATCAGCAGACTGGTAAGAGTTTAAGACCCAAAAGCTATGGCCTTGGAAAAAAATTACGCTCCAATCTATTCAGGAGATGTTTTTTGTCACTTCCATTTGCAGGGAATATTTAAAGCTGGAAAAATGTATTGAGTCAGGATTCTCTTTGCTCCCCACTCCTCCTAGGCCACAACCAGAGTGGTTAGCTGAAGCAGGCATCAGTCATCCTATCTGGAGTCCTGGTGCCTGCTCCCGTCAGCCAAGCCCCTGGGTTCAGAGGATGGTGAATCCAACTCCGACTCACCTCTCTCCTCCACCAACTGCTCGTTGAATGGTAGCAAAACATCATCTGACCATCCTCAGGAGGCATGTATGAGGCAAACAGATGACAAGTTACACTCTCCTCATGTTCTGACAGGAAGAGAAAAAGATTCTGGAGCCTTTGCCCATGTTCCAAAGCACACCACCCCATACTCTTCCTGGTTCATAAAGCCTTGGGCTAAGAGGAGTTTCAGTGACAATGTATTCTTCAAATAGCTTATGAATCCCAGGAAAAAACTAAAGCACATAGAAGGATGTTAAGCCCAGATTCCCCAGCATTGTCCCCTATACAATCAAAAAGTAAAAACTACATATAAAAAAACAGAGAGTGAGAGAGAGAACACTAAGGAGAAGGGAAAGAATGTAGAAAATGGAGCTGTTCTTCTGCCAAAATAAGTAATGGTTCTAAGTTGCCCCTAGCTTAGTTTAAATTGTACCGTTTTCTTGAATATGTGCTCAAACCCCATCACCTTCATTCAAGCCCTCGCTAAAACTTTAAATGAGTTATTATACACATTAAATTGTCATTTAATCGTACCGAAGCACTGTCATAAAAGCAAATGAAGCAAGCCAAGCAGCACTGGAATAAAAAATACCACACTAGTTACATTCTGAAAGCACAAGCTGAAAAATGCTTACTGTCACCTCACACAAGGGGATGGGGAGGCCTGCCATCACAGGTAATAAATGGCTCAGGAGACTCTGGCTCTTCATTTTTTCTCTTGTAGCTTGAGAGCTGATGGCTGCCAACCAGCAGCAAGACTCAGTCTCACCTAACTGTCCTGGGGTACACTGCCTTGACTTGAGGTTGTCTGCTCCAAAGACCCAGTTCAGAAAGAGGCTATCAGGTACCAACACCATAGTATGTTCTCCTGTGTTCTTTTTTAATTAGGGTGTGGAGGTGAAAGCCTTTAAGACATTTTTTAAGAGGATGATGGAAAAAGATGATTCTAAGAAGTTATGCTGTACATTGTAAAGGTAAAACTCTTTTTAGTTTTCTGCTTGCTCTTTGTCTTGTTCTTTGTATTTTTGAGAGATTGCTTGTTTAAAGATTAAAATTGCTTCTTTCAAGTATTTTTGAAATTGCAGACAAGGGTCTTTTATTTTTAAAGCCTGTGTTGAAACTGGTCCACACAGTGACTTCATCTTACACAGTCATGTTTAGATATTTATATTTGTTTGGCCTTTTCCTTAGAGTAATTTATTCAATGTATTTAGTATTTGTTAAGTGCAAAACACTCAACCTGGCCTGTAGAAAATTTAAAGATATCAGACAAGGGCCCTGTTTCCAAGGAGTTTAAGCTGGTATAATTACCATTTAATGACTATGACAATTATATTCTATTTCAAAGCTGATACTCAGAGAAAGAGAAACAGAGATCAGGCTCTGTAGAAGCTCAGAATAGGGACAGAGGACTTAGAGCTGGGAAGGAAATCATAAGAAACAGAAAACTATTATGAATTACAGAATGCTTCATAGATGGGCTTTAAATGATGGGTAGGCTTTAGGTATGCAGAGAAAGGAGGGAAGGAAAGATATTTTAAGTAAAGGCAAAGGATTCCAAACTGAGAGAAAAGCCTAAGCAAAGAATAGGAGGAAGAAAATATGGCGATGATTAAGTAAATAGTGAAAGGTTCTGTTTAACCAAAGCAAAGACTATAGAGCAACTTATAAGAGATGAAGGTAGAAAGGTACTTATGAGCAAACCATGGAGAGTCAGGATGCCAGGCTAAAGAGTTTAGATTTGATTGAACAACCAGTTGTGGAGGATGCAAGTGGCGGCTGAAGACTTTGAACAGTGTGTTCCTGAAACTGGACATGTTTCATGACTCTGTGTTCAGGCCCCGCCTGCCCCTCAGCCATATTGTTCCCTATCCACAATCATTTCAGATTTTCCTTAATAGTGACTCCAAAAAGATACTACCAAGTTTTCAACCAGGTATTCCCTGAGACTTTGGAGAAAGGGTTGAATGGCCTCTGTCAAGAGAGAAAACTCTCCAGGAAGCTGAGCTATAAGGCAGTGTTCCCCAATATGACTGCCATTACTGTTTTTTTCTGCCCAACCAGGAAAGGTATTAGCAGACTAGAATATATTCTCCTATTCCTACCCCCAGGACCAAGTATAAGTCCGGTTGTTCTGAAGGTGAATGTGGCCATTGGCATAGGTAAGTTTCCACATGCTGGTGGTTTGGGAGATGTTAAATGGTAGCTGAAACTGAGTTCAAGGTAAAGGCTGGTGACAGATGGAATAAGTGCACACAACCTCAGGAACACTGGAGGTCCTAGAACAATGTGCTGGGACACATAGGGAAAGTCCCAGGGGGATCTGATGCTGGTATCATCAGAGAAGGAGTTTCATTTCCAGAAGAAGTTTGTTAGAACTGAGAGTTGGTCATTGGAGGAGTGGAGAGCTTTCACATATAGTGTATGCTTCTGCTGCTGCTACTAAGTCGCTTCAGTCATGTTTGACTCTGTGCGACCCCATAGACCTACTAGGCTCTCCCGTCCCTGGGATTCTCCAGGCAAGAACACTGGAGTGTGTTGCCATTTCCTTCTTCAATGCATGAAAGTGAAAAGTGAAAGTGAAGTCGCTCAGTCGTGTCTGACTCTTAGCAACCCCATGGACTGCAGCCTACCAGGCTCCTCCATCCATGGGATTTTCCAGGCAAGAGTACTGGAGTGGGGTGCCATTGCCTTCTCCGCACATAGTGTATACCCATCACTAATCATGCTCCAGTTGAAATGGCAGGCTTCCCAGTACAGGGCCTGTACCTCTTTGAGTCACTACTGTATTCTAGAATCATTCCTATACATAGAGACACTCAATACATTGTTTTCAGTCACTAAGTTGTATCTGACTCTTTGCAAGTCCACAGACAGGAGAACACCAGGGTTCCCTGTCCTTCACTATCTCCTGGGGTTTGCTCAAACTCATGTCCATTGAGTCGGTGATGCCATCCAACGATCTCATCCTCTGTCCTCCTGCCCTCAATCTTTCCCAGCACTAGGGTCTTTTCCAATGAGCCTGCTCATCACATCTGGTGGCCAAAGTACTGGAGCTTCAGCTTCAGCATTAATCCTTCCAATGAATATTCAGGACTGATTTCCTTTAGGATTGATTGGTTTGATCTCCTTGCAGTCCAAGGGACTCTCAAGAATCTTCTCCAACACCACAGTTCAAAAGCATTAATTCTTTGGTGCTCAGCCTTCTTTATGGTCCAACTCTCACATCTGTACATGACTACTAGAAAAACCATAGCTTTGACTACACAAAACTTTGTCGACAAAGTAATGTCTCTGCTTTTTAGTATGCTATCTAGGTTTGTCATCTCTTTTCTTCCAAGAAACAAGCATCTTTTAATTTTGTTGCTATAATCACCATCCACAGTGATTTTGGAGCCAAGAAAATAAAACCTGCCCCTGTTTACACTTTTTATTCATCTATTTGCCAAGAAGTGATGGGACTAGATGCAATGATCTGAGTTTTTTGAATGTTGAGTTTAAGCCAGGTTTTTCACTCTCCTTCATCAAGAGGCTCTTTAGTTCCTCTTCACTGTCTGCCATTAGAGTGGTATCATTTGCATATCTGAGGTTGTTGATATTTCTCCTGGCAATCTTGATTCCAGCTTGTGATTCATCTAGCCTGGCATTTCACATGATGTACTCTGCACAGAAGTTAAATAATCAGGGTGACAATATATAGCCTGGACATACTCCTTTCCCAATTTTAAACCAGTCTGTTGTTCCATGTCCAGTTCTAACTGTTGCTTCTTGACCTTCATACAGATTTCTCAGGAGACAGGTAAGGTATTCTGATATTCCCATCTGTTGAAGAATTTTCCACAGCTTGTTGTGATCCAAACAACACATTCATGGAATGAATGACTGGGTGAGCTAGTGCAGCCTACTGAGCAACCTCCTAGGATATCATAGAGAAGATTTCTGCATTGGCAAGAGAGGCTGGACTCAATTTCTAAGATTCCTCCCAACACAAGGACTCTGCAGTCCTCCCCTGAATACTGAAATTTAGTCTATATCTGTTTAACACTTACTGTGTATCAGACAACATACTAAGCACACAGAAAACAAAGACAAAAGAAAGAGAGCCCTTGTCCTCAAGGAGCTCATAGTCTAGCTGACATGACAGTCAGTGGCTTGGCAACACCCTTCTCAAAGCAATTAGAGACTTTCAGGATCTCTAAATTATCTATTTAGTTTTGTCTAGAGATCTTTTACGTGTTTATGGGTTTACTTACTAATAACTACCTCCTTAGACAGCTCGGATGGTAAAGAATCTGCCTGCAATTCAGGAGACCCAGGTTCGATCCCTGGGTTAGGCAGATCCGCTGGAGAAAGGAATGGCAACCCACTCCTTTATTCTTGCCTGGAGAATTCCACTGACAGAGGAGCCTAGCAGGCTACTGTCCATGGGTCACAAAGAGTTGGACACAACTGAGCAATTTTCACTTACCTCCCTAGATGCTATATTTCTAAATTTCCTCTCCAACTAAAAAGATGGATGAGGATGTCAAACTTTAATTTCAAAATGCTTCCAGAAGACAACCAATTGCCTAGAACAATAGAATTTTACTCTAATGGCTTATCTTTCTACTACTGTATATTCTTTTATTGTAGTTCATAAAAGAATTGTAGGATCCTAGGGCTAACAGGGAATTTAGAGCTTATCTAACACAATACTCTGAGGAAATAAAAGCCCATGGAGTCAAATAGTCTCTAGTTACCGACATAGCTGAGACTGGAACTGCAACTTTTTGCTCATAGCTAATATTTCTATGCCATACCAAAATAACACACTTTCTAAGTGTTAGAAAACTTATTATGTCCTCCATGGATCTATATTATAGCTTTAAGTCTTTATTTCCATAATCCAAAAAGATAATGAAATACTTTTCTTGCTTCCCAACCTAGGGATCAAACCTGAGTCTCCCACATTGTAGGAGAGTTCTTTACTATCTGAGCAACCAAGGAAGCCCCAGAGGATCAGGACAGGAACTTAAATGTGTAAAGCAGGCCAAATACAAGACTACAAGGCAGAAGTAGGAAACTGGAGAGTTCATATTCCTTTTAAAGGCATTCCAATATAAATTTAAAAAGCACAAAATAGTTTAGGTCCAAAAGACAGACCTGTGAGTCAGATATAGCCCATAGTCAGACAATTTAAAACCTCTGAACTTGAAGCTTAGATCCCTACCCTCTATAGTCTCTAAGAGGTATGAAAATAAACAGTTATAAGAAGTCAATGTTTTGATCCAAGTCTAATTACTATTATTACTAATTATTACTATTTTTACTAGCTATTACTATCTTCAAATAAATCATTTATTTCAACGCCTCCATGATCCAGAAATACCTAATCATTTTCCTCACACTTATTGTGCAGCTTTCAATAGTTTATATAGTTTCTCTGTGCCACAGTTTGTCATTAACTAAACAAAAAATTAAATTGCTGACCATTCTTATGGGGTGTAGTATAAATTAATTAGCTAATGTTTTGGCATAAATGCAATGGATATTCATTAATAAAATATATCTTGTATACACATATTCTTCATAATCATTTGCCTTGATAGTTCTTTTGTTGGCATCAACTTTTATTGACTGTTCTGCATAATTAAAACTGCAAGAAATTGATTGAAAAAGACCAGGAAGGGTGTGTAATAGAGGATTGCCAACACTAATGAAATAATTTAAGTTGGAATTAGACAAAAGGACAAATTAAACTCAGCAAATTACTCAAGGACTAAAGAAAGGCTGATTGTTCAAGTGTAATTAAAATATACAGCTGGAATAGTAACTGCTAACAGAGTGATCTGATCAATGAACACAGTAGCTATAAAAATTTAATGCAGTGTGAGCAGCCTATTTTTTAAAATGAAAATAATCAACCCAAAATGCAGCTGCCTGTTATGAGGCCAACATGCAAAAACTAACAAGCTCAGGGAAACTGTACTGATGACTCAGAAGAAACAAGCTGCTATAAGACTTCAAGAACATTGCTCTTGATATCAACACCACCACTTAATCATAAAGGTTAATTTTTCTAAAAAGGTGGTTGGAGTTCGCAGTCAGAGCTGTAGGAGTATTTGTTCCCTCAGGCCAATTCTTTACCTGATGCCCGAGCTGAGCAGTGATATATGCCCCACCTCCTCGCCCACACTGTCCAGGTTACACCTCTTTCATTACCACCTAAACCATTTTTCCCACATAGTGTTTAGACTTTTAGATCTAAGTCTTCAAATTAGCATAAAAACAAGATAAAACTGAACTCTATAAAATTTACAGACATATTTGAGAAAGACCAGAAGGAACAGGTGACTAGAGAGAGTGGTGGAATTTTAGATCATTTTTTCATTATTTCAATTATTTTTATTATAAAAGTGTACAGTCAACATATGTAACTTGAATGTCCCAGATCTCACCAGGTCATGGGTATGAACAAGGTCATATTAATATTAACTGGACATATTGCATCAGCTTTAAAGCCCTACTTGCTAATATAGGAGAGCAGCAGTCCCTGGCAGAGCTCCCACTCCTCCTCCAATATCTCTGAGAATCCCCTTCTCCACCACCTGTATGAATTCTGGTGGACATGGAGAGTGTCCCTTTCAGGGGAGGGTTTGTCCCTGCCATCAGGGTTTGGCCTCAGCTACAAAGAGCCATGTCACTCAAGGGCACACCCCTCCCAAGGCAGCCTACACCCAGCAGCAGGTGGAGTTAGTGTTAGTCACTCAGTCATGTCTGACTCTTTGCAACCCCATGGAGTATAGCCCACCAGGCTCCTCTGTCCATGTGATTTTCCAGGCAAGAATACTAGAGTGGGTTGCCATTTCCTTCTCCAGGGCATCTTTCCTACCCAGGAATCAAACCCAGGTCTCCCGCCTTGCATGCAGATTCTTTACTGTCTAAGCCACCAGAGAAGCCTGGTGGCAGATTAAGGAGGGATGTAAAGGCTCGACCACTTCAGCCCACTCAAGACAACTCTGATGAACCACGTGCAATGCAGAACTCCCAATGGGGCTGAACGAGGCTTTGTCTGGCCTCCATCAGTTTATCTTCTCTATCTGCCCAATCCTATTTCCTGCTGCTTCCCTCCTCAGGCGCTGATTCCTAATAAATATCCTGCATAGCAAACTCCACCCCAGCATCTACTTCCAGAGAACCCAGCCAGTGACAGGAAGTCATTCTGGCTGTCTATAGCACCTGAGCTGCCCCAAAGGGCCTGAATTGCTCAGCACAATCTTCTTCCTCTAACCGCACTGAGACCCACATCTCTTGTGGTCATCCCAGAAACCAATCCCTCGGTCATCAACGCCCTGTGAGTGTTCCACAGTCCTCTGAAATAAAGGAAGGCTCTCCCTTGCTCTGCTTTTTGCTCCATTAATGGGTGATGTGTCTGGTTTCAGTTTGTTTCTTCCCAAGGCAAGGATACACTGCCGCAATAGTCAGGCAGAATACGTTTGGTTCCCAGCCAGCATCTTGTACCTGGAATCTACTCCTCGCTACACCTCAGAAATCTGTCTTCCTAGATAAGCTAGACTCTTTCTTTGTGGTAAATTCTCTCTCAAATTTCTACCCCATCCCCACAACACCTTTCTTGAGATATGGCTTCAGTTTATACGCACATAAGTACATTTAACATACCAAATGGGTCTGAACCAAACTGCGGTAAATGCTAAAGGGTTTGGAGGCTCCTCACCTACCATGGGGGCTTCCCAGGTGATGGTGACACAGTGGTAAAGAACCCGCCTGCCAATGCAGGAAACACAGCAGACGTGAGTTCAATCCCTGGGTCAGCAAGATGCCCTGGAGGAGGAAATGGCAACCCATTCCAGTATTCTTGCCTGAGAAATCCCATGAACAGAGAAGCCTGGCGGGCTACAGTCCATGGGGTCACAGAGTCAGACACAACTGAGCATGCGTGCACACACCTGCCGTGAGTATAATAAATACACTGTGGAGCCTGGTGAGGAAGGAAAGAAAGTGGTTTTTCAGCTCTATACATATATGAATATTCATTTAACAAACTTACATGGAAACTACCTTTGGCCCTGTTCTAAGGCTCTTATATATATATATTAACTCATGCAATCCTAGGAGAGCCTTATGAGGTAATTAGGCCCATCCAACACATGAGAAAACTGGGGCACATGGAGATTTGGTGCCTCAAAATCACATGAGAAGTGAGTTTTGAGGATGCTCTGGCTCTGAGGCCTTGACCTTAATCATTATTCACATGGCCCCTCAGACCAGGCTGGTTCCCCACTCCAGTGTGACAGTGATAATATTCCACTGGGGGAGAAGTCAAGATGCAAGAATAATAATAAGTGAAAAGTCTACATTCCTTGGTTTCCTTTTCTCCATTTCACACAGGTAAATGGCCATGGCTAGAAAATCTTACTTCCCCAAGAACCTGAAAAGCTGTAGGTATCTGAATAAACCCATACTGATGGCACCACATATTACATACTTTAGGCCATTCTCCTGATACTGGATTTCCCCTTAGCCCCTCTATTCTCACTCCAGTACCCCAGCAGTCCTTGGGGGAGGCTTATGTGGGTCAGGTAGGGACACAGCACTGGCCTAAGCTCTGCCTGCTGCCTCTGGCCTTATCTGTGACAAAGCAGCCATTGCATGGTGTGACACAATTCTCAGAGGTTGCCGGAGGCAGCTGCAAGCTTGGCTAGAGTTAAACACATTTCGTTAAGCAGGCGATGAGTCCTCCAGAGCCTGGGGACTGCCTGCACAGCCAACATACTGACACTATTCAAGTGGTTTCCTTCTGTCCTGGTCTCTGTAGCCCATGCTACGTATACCAGGAGTTCACGCTGTTAACTTGAAGTTCTATTACCATAATGCTATGAAGGCTTACAGTTCAATTCAGCAACTTTTTTTATATTGACTAAGAAGAGGATAGTGGAAGAGACAAAAGGCAGCAGCATTAACATTTATTGAGTATCTACTGTATAGAAGGTCCTGACAGGAAATTTCAAATATGTTATCTCAGTTAACCTTACAATATTATGCAGTATTACAACCATTTTTAGATAAGGAAATGAAGAGAAGACAGGAAAGTGATGTAATTAAGATCTCATAAAGAAAAAGATAGATGACTATGGGTATGGAGAGGCCTTTTAGATACAGCACCAAAGGCCCAATCCATGAAGGAAATAATTGATGGGCTGGGCTTCATTAAAATTAAAATTTCTACTTTGCAAAAGATGGTATGAAGAGAATGAGATCAAGAAGAGTCCTAGGGGAAGTATAAGTGTAGAGGCCCTAGAAATGAGTTAGCCCAGTGTTCTAACAGACATCCAGAAGACCAGGAATTGCAATAGAGTGGGAGAGAGGGAGAGCAGTGCATATGAGACAGAGAAACTGTCAGGACCGACTCATGTAAGGTCTTATGGAGCACAGCCATGTCCAGGTGTACTGTGTAAAGGAAGAATTTCATTATCATGTTTAGGATAGGGTTTATATTTATTTTTCCACCCCAGTTTGTCCATTTTTATATCTAAACTTAGGTAAAAAGTACAAATGATCAAAAGAGAGAGAGAAATGAGAGGACAAGTCACAGAGCAAGAAAAAATGTTTACAAAATATTTATTTGTTACATCTAATAAAGGACTGCTCTCCAAAATATACAAAGGACTCTTAAAACTCAACAGTAAGAAAACAAACATCTTGGTTGTAAAAAATGGGAGAAAGATCTGAACAAACACCTCATCAAAGAAGATACACAGATTATATGAAAAGATGTTCCACATCATTTCTCATGCGGGAATGGCAAACTGAAACAACGAGGAGATACCACTATGCTCCATCGCTCAGTCATGCCTGACTCCTTGCGACCCCATAGACTGTAGCCCTCCAGGCTCCTCTGTCCATGGAATCTTCTAGACAAGAATACTGGAGTGGGTTACAATTTCCTACTCCAGGGGATCTTCCCAACCCAGGGATCAAACCCACATCTCCTGAATCTTCTGCATTGGCAGGCAGGTTCTTCACCACAGCATCACCTGGGAAGCCCAAGATACCACTACACACCTGTTAGTTAATGGCCAACATCCAGAACACTGGCAACACCAAATGCTGGTACAGATGGGGAGAAACAGGAATTCTCACTCATTGCAGGTGGGAATGTAAAATGGTGTAGTCACTTTGGAAGACAGTTCAGCAGTTTCTTACAAAATTAAGCATAGTTACAAAAAAAAAAACTCATAGAAGGAAACTAGGTAAAGAATATGCTGGAACACTACATATCTTTGCAAATTTTCTGTAAATCTAAAAATATTCTAAAATTAAAAGTTTGTTAAACTAAAAAATATAAATATGCTCAGACTAGCCTGTCAGGCTCCTCTGTTCATGGAATGCTCTAGGCCAGAATATTGGAGTGGGTAGCCATTCCTTTCTCCAGGGATCTCTCCAACTCAGGGATCAAACTCAGGTCTCCCACATTGAAGGAAGATTCTTTTTTTTTTACCATCAGATCAGATCAGATCAGATCGTTCAGTCATTTGCGACCCCATGAATATGCCAGGCCTCCCTGTCCATCACCAACTCCCGGAGTTCACTCAGACTCACGTCCATCAAGTCAGTGATGCCATCCAGCCATCTCATGGCATCAGAGTCTTTTCCAATGAGTCAACTCTTCGCATGAGGTGGTCAAAGTACTGGAGTTTAATTTAATATATTCCTTACAAATAAGAACCCAGGGCTGATCTCCTGAACCATGGAGGATGGATGTCCTTGCAGTCCAAGGGACTCTCAAGAGTCTTCTCACGGTTCAAAAGCATCACTTGGCAAGGAGTAAGAGTCTTTTAATTTCATGGCTGCAGTCACCATCTGTAGTGATTTTGGAGAATAAAGTCTGACACTGTTTCCACTGTTTCCCCATCTATTTCCCTGGGACCGGATGCCATGATCTTTTTTTTTAATTTAATATATTCCTTACAAATTTAAGAACCCATCCTGAACCATGGAGGTTCAGGATGGGTTATTGAATTTCTTCTGGCAATCTTGATTCCAGTTTGTGTTTCTTCCAGTCCAGCGTCATGATGTACTCTGCATATAAATTAAATAAACAGGGTGACAATATACAGCCTTGCCTTTGGAACCAGTCTGTTGTTCCATGTCCAGTTCTAACTGTTGCTTCCTGAACCATGGTTTCTCAGGATGCAGATCAGGTGGTCTGGTATTCCCATCTCTTTCAGAATTTTCCACAGTTTATTGTGATCCACACAGTCAAAGGCTTTGGCATAGTCAATAAAGCAGAAATAGATGTTTTTCTGAATTCGATGATCCAGCGGATGTTGGCAATTTGATCTCTGGTTCCTCTGCCTTTTCTAAAACCATGGAGATCAGGAAGTTCACGGTTCACATATTGCTGAAGCCTGGCTTGGAGAATTTTGAGCATTACTTTACTAGCGTGTGAGATGAGTACAACTGTGCGGTAGTTTGAGCATTCTTTGGCATTGCCTTTCTTTGGGATTGGAGTGAAAACTGACCTTTTCCAGTCCTGTGGCCACTGCTGAGTTTTCCAAATTTGCTGGCATATTGAGTGCAGCACTTTCACAGCATCATCTTTCAGGATTTGGAATAGCTCAACTGGAATTCCATCACCTACACTAGCTTTGTTCGTAGTGATGCTTTCTAAGGCCCACTTGACTTCACATTCCAGGATGTCTGGCTCTAGGTCAGTGATCACACCATCGTGTTTATCTGGGTTGTGAAGATGTTTTTTGTACAGTTCTTCTGTGTATTCTTGTCATCTCTTCTTAATATCTTCTGCTTCTGTTAGGGCCATACCATTTCTGTCCTTTATCGAGCTCATCTTTGCATGAAATGTTCCTTTGGTATCTCTGATTTTCTTGAAGAGATCCCTAGTCTTTCCCATTCTGTTGTTTTCCTCTATTTCTTTGCTTTGATTGCTGAAGGCGGCTTCTTATCTCTTCTTGCTCTTCTTTGGAACTCTGCATTCAGATGTTTATAGCTTTCCTTTTCTCCCTTGCTTTTTGCTTCTCTTCTTTTCACAGCTATTTGTAAGGCCTCCCCAGACAGCCATTTTGCTTTTTTGCATTTCTTTTCTATGGGAATGGTCTTGATCCCTGTCTCCTGTACAATGTCACGAACCTCGTTCCATAGTTCATCAGGCACTCTATCTATCAGATCTAGGCCCTTAAATCTATTTCTCACTTCCACTGTATAATCATAAGGGATTTGATTTAGGTCATACCTGAATGGTCTAGTGGTTTTCCCTACTTTCTTCAATTTAAGTCTGAATTTGGCAATAAGGAGTTCATGGTCTGAGCCACAGTCAGCTCCTGGTCTTGTTTTTGCTGACTGTATGATCCAGCAATTGTGATTCTTGGTATTTATCCATAGGAGTTGAAAACTTATGTCCACATAAAAACTATACACAGGCATTTATAGCAACCTTATTCATAATTCCCCAAACTTAGATGGGCAAGATGGTAGGTGAGTGGATAAAGAAACTGTGGTCTATCCAGATAATGGAATATTATTCAGCATTATTATTATGTTATTCAGCATAACATATTATTAAAAATAAATGTTATCAAACCATGAAAAGACAGAGGAAACTTAAACGCATATTACTAAGTGAAAGAAGCCAATCTAAAAAGACTACATACTGCTTAATTTCAATGATATGACATTCTGGAAAAGGTAACGCTTTGGTGACAAAGATTAGTGGTTCCTAAGGATGGGACGGTGAGAGAGGGATGCATACGTCCACCAAAAAGAATTTTCAACGCAATGAAATTATTCTGTATGATATGTTAAAATAATATGTATCTGTTATTACACAGCTCAAAACTATGAATGGCCTCATGGAGGAGATCCCTATTGCCCAGCATGAACACCCACCTTGAACAGTTCAATGAATGAGAAACATACAAACCTCTATTGTGTTTGAGCTCATTGTGTATTTTGTGTCTACTTGTCACAGGAGCTTGTGTTACCTGAATACAGATAGCATATTCAGGCAAAGATGAATAGAGATGTATTCAGGGAAATATACTGGGAGTTAACTGGAATCCTAAACAGTGGCTTGGAGAAGGAAATGGCAACCCACTCCAGTACTCTTGCCTGGAGAATTCCGTGGACAGAGGAACCCGGTGGGCTGCTGTCCATGGGGTCGCACAGAGTCAAACATGACTGAGGCGATTTAGCAAATGGTGGCTAGGTTGAGGTAGGTCACATTAAAGAGCTGAGTTTCCTTCTGTTAGCAGCAAATCAAAGCAAATCCATACTCTGACAAAATTAAACAGTATGCAGGTACAATATATTTTGAAGACTACCCATAAGAGCATGTGACATTCAAAACTGAACTTTGGACATTCACATGAGTATCTTCTTATACCATCAGTCTTTTATTTTGCAAAGAAGTAAGCCTCTTGAAATGATGTCCATGCTTCAAGTTTTGCACTTGCCATTCCATTAGAGAGCACTCACTGGTTCATTAATGTGTGTTAGTTTCAGTTCCACTGACAAATGCTGTAATTAGCCCCTGACAATGGAAAAGGACACCCAAGTCAGGAATACAGAAGTGCTCCTACTCTAAGAAAAACTGAAGAACAAACAAAAACAAAGATTGCAGCTGGCATTATGCTATCAGAGAAAACGGAATGTTATCAAAGATATTACTAGGCTCTTTCAGGCATACTTTTCCCCAGGCCAGAAATGTGGAACACAGCCCAAGAAAGATTGGAGATAACAAGTATATAAAAGCAATACTGAAGGAAGGAACAAAACAGAAATTAACTTGAAGCAGAAAGCAAGCACTTAGTGCAACCTCGCTTTTCTGAATCAACAGTTTCTCTCTAAAGGCAACCTGCAAGATAAATGTTGGACATGGTCAGAAATTGTAATAGGGTTAGAAGAAGCAAAGGAAAAAAACTGTCTTTCAATTGAGAAGAAGCATGAGATAGATTTTGAGAACCCAGATTTTACTAGACTCCAAGGGAAGTTGGAGTCTAGGACTTCCCTGTAGCTCAAACGGTAAAGAATCTGCCTGCAATGCAGGAGACCAGGGTTCAGTCCCTGGGTCGGGAAGATCCTCTGGAGAAGGGTATGACAATCCACTCCAGTATTCTTGCCTGGAGAATCCCATGAACAGAGGAGCCTGGGGGGCTACAGTCCATGGGGTCGCAAAGAGTCAGACACAACTGAGCAACTAACACACACAAGGGAAGTTAGCATGAGAAGAGAAAAAAACAGGAATAGAAGTTAGAGTGAAGGCAAATAAGGAGATTCAAAGACAGAATGAGCTAACAGAAGAATGGAACATTCAGTCTGTGGCTACACCTAACTCCTGGGAAACCTAAGAGATGTAAGCCAACGGTGTGCCCCAGAAGAAAACATGAGTTTTCACAACCAAGTGTGATCCTCAGTCATTATGTTCCTCTGTGATTCTATCACTTTGCAAATGCAAAATTCAGTTGTCTCTGAATGAAACTGTCTATCCTCTTTTTTCTATTTTAGAGTGTAGACAGATTGGCATTCTTCAACATATAGCTATTGAGTAAACAGGTGTAGCTAGCAATACCAGACTTTCAGAATTAGAAAGAATGCATAAGACTTGATCCCAGCTCAGAAGGACCTCATTGTGGAAAGACTGTGCTGTGGTGTGGATAATAAGCAAACAAAATGACATCCAGGGAAACTAGTATTATAATTTTTATTTTTATTACATGTAATTTAGATTGTTATCAGCCTTGTTGAGCTGAGTTTCTGTAACAAAGGACAGAAATATATGGGCTTAAACAAGATAGAGCTTTATTTCTCTGTCACATGACAGTTTGTATCAGTCAGCATGGTGGCACTCCAGCAGGAAAGGGAAAAAGAAAGGGTGGGACAAGCTTCTTTCCTTGTAAAGGAATGATCTTAATTTATATGTATTACTTCCTCTCACATCCCATTGGCCAGACCAATTCATGTGACTAAACCTAGCTACAAAAAAGGCTGGGAATTGTGGTCTTCTGCTGAACAGCTGCGTAAAGCAGCAGAAAAATTCTATTTGTGATGAAAAAGAGGGGGAAAATGAAATAGATACTGGAGATCAACACTTGTTAACTTCCAAAAAAAGAAAATCAATATAAGTTCCCATTCATAAATTGAAATTTTAATACTAATAACTTACTAGGCTGGTAGAAAATCATAGCCACGTTTATGGCTTCATAAAGAATGAGAGCCTCAAATTCAGCTCTGTGAGAAATGGACTGTAGAAATACTGTCACAGAAGAAAAGTACACCATCCAGAGCAATTGTTCCCAGTATCCCTGAATGTCAGGATCACCTGTAGAAATTATTGCTAAATATCAGTGTCCAAGTTCTAGACATTTTGAATCTGGATGGGGTTTGGGGTCTGAATTTTTTTTACATCCACAGGAGTGAGTAGCATGCACTCTCAGGATCAAAGCCAAAAATAAAGAGAAATTCAAAGATAAATGCTCAAAGTCTTCAAAAATCTTAAACTGAAAAATGGATTTTTTTAAGTATAGATGATTTACAATATCTCAGGTATACAGTAAAATGATTGTTATACATATTATTTTTCCCAGTAGGTCCTTATTGCTTATCTATTTTATGTACCTGTAAATACTAAATTTCAAACTTATCCCCCCTGCTCAACTTGGTAACCATGGGCTTCTCTGGTAGCTCAGCTAATAAAGAATCCACCTGCAATTCGGGAGACCTAGGTTTGACCCCTGGGTTGAGAAGATCCCCTGGAGAAGGAAATGGCTACCCACTCCAGTATTCTGGCCTGGAGAAATCCATGGACTGTATCTATGGGGTCGCAAAGAGTTGGACGTGATTAAGTGACTTTCACTTTCTCTTGGTAGCCATAAGTTTGTTTTCTATGTCTCTGAGTCTATTTCTGATTCATAAGTTCATTAGTATCAATTTTTAGATTCCACATATAAATTATATCATAGAGTATTTGTCTTTCTCTTTTTTACTTACTTCACTTAGGATGATAATCTCCAGGTCCATTCATGTTACTGAAAATGGCATTATTTCATTCTTTTTTATGGCTGAGTAACATTCCATTGTGTGTGTTACACACATACACACACACACATATCATCTTTATCCACTCATCCATTGATGGACACTTAGGCTGCTTTCTTTTTTAATTTAATCAGATGTGATTTTACTTTATTTTTAAATTTAATTTCATATTGGAGTATAGTTGATTAACAATGTTCTACTAGTTTCAGTACTTTCAGGTGTATAGCAAAGTGATTCAGTTATACATACATATGCATTTATTCTCTCTTCCAATTTTTTTCCCATTTAGGTTATTACAGAACATTGAGCAGAATTCACTGTGCTATTCAGTTGATCTTTGTTGGTTACCCATTAATATTTTAAATATAGAAATGTCTACATGTCAATCCCAAACTCCCAATCTAACCCTCCCCCTATACCCTTCCCTCCTAGTAACAAAATATTAATTCTCTAATCTGTGAGTCTGTTTCTATTTTTTAAGTTCATTTTTATCATTTTTTTTTAGATTCTGCATTTTTTTTAGATTTAAGTGATAACAAATGATATCTGTCTTTCTCTATCTGACTTACTACTTCACTTAGTATGATAATTGGAGAAGGCAACGGCAACCCACTCTGGTACTTTTGCCTGGAAAATCCCATGGACAGAGGAGCCTGGTAGGCTGCAGTCCATGGGATCGTGAAGAGTTGGACACGACTGAGTGACTTCACTTTCACTTTTCACTTTCATGCACTGGAGAAGGAAATGGCAACCCACTCCAGTGTTCTTGCCTGGAGAATCCGAGGGACGGCGGAGCCTGGTGGGCTGCCGTCTGTGGGGTCGCACAGAGTTAGACACGACTGAAGCAACTTAGTAGTAGTATGATAATATCCAAGTTCATTCAAGTTGCTGCAAATGGTATTATTTCATTTTTATGGCTAACATTCCAGTGTGTGTGTGTGTGTGTGTGTGTGTAAATACACACACATCATATCTTTATCCATTCATCTTTTGATGAACATTTAGGTTGCTTCCACATCTTGGCTATTGTAAGTGCTGCAGTGAACATTGGGGTGCATATATTTTTTCAAGTGAGTTTCCTCCAGATATATGCCCAGGAGTAGGTTTTGCTGGATCATACAGTAACTTTATTTTTAGTTTTGTAAGGGACTACAAGGAGATCCAACCAGTCCATCCTAAGGGAGATCAGTCCTGTTCATTGGAAGGACTAATGCTGAAGCTGAAACTCCAATACTTTGGCCACCACATGCAAAGAGTTGACTCATTGGAAAAGACCCTGATGCTGCGAGGGATTGGGGACAGGAGAAGAAGGGACGACAGAGGATGAGATGGCTGGATGGCATCACCGACTCAATGGACATGAGTTTGAGTGAACTCCGAGAGTTGGTGATGGACAGAGAGGCCTGGCATGCTGTGATTCATGGGGTCGCAAAAAATCAGACATGACTGAGCAACTGAACTGAACTGAACTGAACTGAAGGGACCTCCATACTGTTTGCCACAGTGGCTACACCAATTTGCATTCCCACCAACAGTTTAGGAGAGGGATTTCCTTTTCTTCACACCCGCCCCAGCATTTATTATTTGTAGACTTTCTGATGATCACCAATTTTGAGGTGTGAGGTGAGACCTCACTATGGTTTTAATTTGCATTTCTCTAATTATGACACCACCCTTATGGCAGAAAGTGAAGAGGAACTAAAAAGCCTCTTGATGAAGGTGAAAGAGGAGAGTGAAAAAGTTGACTTAAAACTCAACATTCAGAAAACGAAGATCATGGCATCTGGTCCCATCACTTCATGGGATATAGATGGGGAAACAGTGGAAACAGTGTCAGACTTTATTTTTGGGGGCTCCAAATGCAGCCATGAAATTAAAAGATGCTTACTCCTTGGAAGAAAAGTTATGACCAACCTCGATAGCATATTCAAAAGCAGAGACATTACTTTGCCAACAAAGGTCCGTCTAGTCAAGGCTATGGTTTTTCCAGTGGTCATGTATGGATGTGAGAATTGGACTGTGAAGAAAGCTGAGCGCTGAGGAATTGATGTTTTTGAACTGTGGTGTTGGAGAAGACTCTTGAGAGTCCCTTGGACTGCAAGGAAATCCAACCAGTCCATTCTGAAGATCAGCCCTGGGATTTATTTAGAAGGAATGATACTAAAGCTGAAACTCCAGTACTTTGGCCATCTCATGCGAAGAGTTGACTCATTGGAAAAGACTCTGATGCTGGGAGGGATTAGGGACATGAGGAGAAGGGGACAACAGAGGATGAGATGGCTGGATGGCATCACTGACTCAATGGATGTGAGTCTGAGTGAACTCCAGGAGTTGGTGATGGCCAGGGAGGACTGGTGTGCTGTGATTCATTGGGTCGCAAAGAGTCGGACACAACTGAGCGACTGAAGTGAACGGAACTGAACTGAACTGAATAATGAGTGGAGTGAAAAAGTTGGCTTAAAGCTCAACATTCAGAAAACGAAGATCATGGCATCTGGTCCCATCACTTCATGGCAAATAGATGGGGAAACAGTGGAAACAGTGTCAGACTTTATTTTTGGGGGGCTCCAAAATCAGTGCAGATGGTGACTGCAGCCATGAAATTAAAAGATGCTTACTCCTTGGAAGGAAATTTATGACCAACCTAGACAGCATATTCAAAAGCAAGAGACATTACTTTGCCAAGAAAGGTCCATCTACACAAGGCTATGGTTTTTCCAGTAGTCATGTATGGATGTGAGAGTTGGACTGTGAAGAAAGCTGAGCGCTGAAGAATTGATGCTTTTGAACTGTGGTGTTGGAGAAGACTCTTGAGATTCCCTTGGACTGCAAGGAGACCCAACCAGTCCATTCTAATGGAGATCAATCCTGGGTGTTCTTTGGAAGGACTGATGCTGAAGCTGAAACTCCAATAATTTGGCCACCTCATGCAAAGAGTTGACTCATTGGAAAAGACTCAGATGCTGGGAAGGATTGGGGGCAGGAGGAGAAGGGGATGACAGAGGATGAGATGGCTGGATGGCATCACGGACTCGATGGACGTGAGTTTGAGTGAACTCCAGGAGTTGGTGATGGACAGGGAGGCCTGGCGTGCTGCAATTCATGGGGTCGCAAAAAGTCGGACACAACCGAGCAACTGAACTGAACTGAACTGAATAATGAGTAATGTTGAGTATCTTTTCATGCACCTGTTAGCCATCTGTATATCTTCTTTTGAGAAATGTCTATTTAGGTCTTCTGCTCATTTTCTGATTGGGTTGTTTGTTTTTTTGATACCGAGCTGTATGAGCTATCTGTATATTTTGGAAATTAATCCCTTGCTGGTTGCATCATTTGCAAATATTTTCTCCCATTCAGTAGGTTGTTTTTTCACTTTGTTCATGGTGAAAAGATTGACTTTTAAATAAATAAATATTGTGGGACTTTTCTGAGCAAGCTCAATCAAAAGGATTTTAGATTATGAAAGATTAATTATCAAAGTATACAACAGGGTTGTCTCCTGTTTCTGCCACTGACAGGCCTTGGGCAAGTTCCTAAAGCATTCTGAGCTTTATGTCCCTCATCTGTAACATGAGAACTTCAGCCAGAATGATTGCTTGCAGCTTCTATGATCCCACAGATTTTCACTTCCTGCTGGCCAGTTCTCTTCATTCACCAACATATTTTGAGTAACACCAAAATAAAGTTAAAATCATTAACATTCAACACATATTTACTGTGCTAGCTCTGCTAGGAATAAAAAGAGAACAAAGATAAATGCAGCCTGGCCTTCTTTCTCATTTGTGGACCTTACAAGGTAACAACTGCAAAAGATTGTACAGGGCTTTATACAGCATTGTTCAGAAGACTACTGATGGCCACCTTTGGGTGGTAGGAATATACACAGGTATCTGTCTCTCTCTGTCTTTCTCTCTCTGTCTTCTCTTTCATACATCTCACCCTCTTCTCCCCTCTCCCCATGTCTAAAAGTCTATTCCCTATGTTTGTTTCTCCACTGTTGCCTTGTACATAAATTCTTCAGTACCATTTTTCTTGATTCCGTATATATGCATTAGAATACGATATTTATCTTTCTCTTTCTGACCTACTTCACTCTGCATGACAGGTTCTAGGTTCATCCACTTCATTAGAACTGACTCACAGGCATTCCTTTTTATGGCTGAGTAATATTCCATCATGTATATGTACCACAACTTTTTTACCCATTCATCTGTCAGTGGACATCTAGATTGCTTCTATGTTCTAGCTATTGTAAATAGTGCCACAATGAACAATGGGATACTTGTATCTTTTTCAATTTTGCTTTCCTCAGGGTATGTGCCTAGGAGTCGGATTGCTGGGTCATAGAGTGGTTTTATTCCTAGTTTTTTAAGGAATCTCCATACTGTCTTCCATAGTGGCTGTATCAATTTACATTCCCACCAACAGTGCAAGAGCATTCTCTTTTCTCAACACCCTCTCCAGCATTTGTTTGTAGAATTTTTGATGACAGCCATTCTGACCAGTATGAGGGGATAGCTCATTTCTCTAATAATGAGCGATGCTGAGCATCTCTCTATGTGTTTGTTACCCATCTGTATGTCTTCCTTGGAGAAATGTCTGTTTAAGTCTTTGCCCACTTTTTGATTGGGTTGTTTGTTTTTCTGGTGTTGAGTTGTATGAGCTGCTTGTATATTTTGGAAATTAATCCTTTGTCAGTTGTTTCATTTGCTATTATTTTCTCCCATTCTGAGAGTTGTCTTTTCACCTTGCTTATAGTTTCCTTTGCTGTGCAAAAACTTTTAAGTTTAATCAGCTCCCATTTGTTTACTTTTGTTTTTATTTCCATTACTGTAGTAGGTGAGTCATAGAGGATTTTGCTTTGATTTATGTCATCAAGTGTTCTGCCTGTTTTCCTCTAAGAGTTTTATAGTTTCTGGTCTTACATTTAGGTCTTTCATCCATTTTGAGTTTATCTTTGTGTATGGTGTTAGGAAGTGTTCTAATTTCATTCTTTTACATGTCTTTGTCCAGTTTTCCCAGCACCATTTATTAAAGAGACTGTCTTTGCCCCATTGTATATGCTTGCCTCCTTTGTCAAAAATAAGGTACCCATAGGTGCATGGGTTTATTTCTGGGCTTTCTGTCTTGTTCCATTGGTCTGTATTTCTGTTTTTGTGCCAGTACCATACTGTCTTGTTTACTGTAGCTTTGTAGCATAATCTGAAGTCAGGAAGATTGATTCCTCCAGCTCCATTCTTCTTTCTCAACATACTTTGGCTATTCAGGGTCTTTTGTGTTTCCATATGAATTGTGAAATTTTTTGTTCTAGTTCTGTGAGAAATGCTGTTGGTAATTTGATAGGAATCACATTGAAGCTGTAGATTGCATTTGGCAGTATGGTCATTTTCACAATATTAATTCTCCCTACCCAGGAACATGGAATATCTCTCCATCTGTTTATGTCATCTTTGATTTCTTTCATTAGTGTCTTATAATTTTCTGTGTACAGTTCTTTTATCTCCTTATGTAAGTTTATTCCTAGATATTTAATTGTTTTTGTTGCAATGGTGAATGGGATTGATTCCTTAATTTCCCTTTCTAATTTATCATTGTTAGTATATAGAAATGCAAGTGATTTCTGTGTATTGATTTTGTATCCTGCAACTTTGCTAAATTCACTGATTAGCTCTAGTAATCAGTAGATAGCTAATGATAGCTAGTAGATAGTAGATAGCTCTGATACTATCTTTAGGGTTTTCTATGTCCAGTATCATGTCATCTGCAAACAGTGAGAGCTTTACTTCTTTTCCGATCTGGATTCCTTTTATTTCTTTTCTTCTCTGACTGCTGTAGCTAGGACTTCCAGAACTATGTTGAATAATATTGGTGAAAGTGGACACCCTTGTCTTGTTCCTGACCTTAGGGGGAATGCTTTCAGTTTTTTATCATTGAGAATAATGTTTGCTGTAGGTGTATCATATATGGCCTTTACTATGTTGAGGTAGGTTCCTTCTATGCCCATTTTTTGAAGAGTTTTGATCATGATCATGGGTGCTGAATTTTGTCAAAGGCTTTTCGTTGAAAGCCCTTTAGAAATTATCTTGAAATATATTTTCAACTTCCCGCTCTCTTTTGCAACAGAGATATCAAAAGTAAGCAAAATGTAGGCAAAGAGATACTTAAAGCTAAGAGAACTTGTGCAAAGGCTGAGTCTCCCTTCCATTTCCGTAGCTTTAAGGAAAGGAAATGTAGGTCCAATAGAAATGCCGTTGTGTGTGTGTGCTTGTGTGTGTGTGAACACACACGCATGTACATCTTTCATAGAACAAAGGGGCAACAAAAAGAATGAGTGCAAATAAAAGACAATGAAGAAGGAACAATGAAAAAAGAAAAATAACTCTGCTCAAAAACAATTAGCTCCTTTTTCTATAAGCCAAACAGCCTTGGTAATTGAGGTTTCACAAGCAAGTCCTACAGTATTTTCTCAGTTTTCTCTGGTAACCTCCACCTTGCTGTGGATATTAAATGCTGCGAGGCTAACTACTGTTTGTTTCTTGGATACAAAGGACATTGCATTCTCTCTGAGTGATTCTGGCCTTCTCCTAAGCCTGGCAAACACCCTCCCCCGATCAGCAGGCAATTGTTCTGCTAGAGGAGAAGGACTATAGGAGGGATTTTTCAAAAGACCAGAGAAGCCAAAAGCTCTGGAATGTGTGGTGTGATTATTATTTTCCCAGCTGCTTCCCTTTCCTTCCTATGTTTTGTTTAGGTTCAGGTATTTTTCATTTCCTAGAACACACAGAGAGGAAGAAAGAGAAAGATAGCCAAGAACAGGACAGGCAGTGGGGCCAGCTGACACTAGATTGCCAATGTGGCTAGCATGACACCATGTAAACGTTTTTGTATTTCATTTCTGAAAAGGGCTCACTGTGAACTCTATTGTAAACATTAACCTCAGAAACTCCTATGACTTATTAATACACTTTATCGATGCTTATTTATTATTAAGTTGTAGCATTAACCATGGGACTTACTGTTAAGGCATTGCTCTTCAATCAATATCTAGTAGAACCTCCATTTTTCATTACCTAGTAAGTTCTTCTAACAGTATTCTCCCTGGTGACCCTATAGATCAAAGAAAGGGAGGGGGGAGTAGTTATATTTACTGCTATACTGAGTAGTAGTCTACAGCATTTTAATGGCTGCTGTAAAAATATGTTGAACATCTATATATGAAAATGTAATATCCACATATATCAAAGCTAAGCAGGAACACTATTAAATGTTTAACATTATTGTGTTCAGAGTAGAAGTGTTTTGACCCTTTCACAAAAAATTTAGTATGACATGTATACAGGAAAGCATTAATGTTTACATTTCATCTAAAGCAGTGATTCTGAACTGAGGATGATTTTGGTCCCTGGGGAACATCTGGCAATGTCTGGAGACAGTTTTAATTGTCACGACTCAGAGGCAGGAGTGTGGGCAACTGGTATCTATGCATAGAGGCCAGGGGTGTTATTAAACATCCTACAATACACAGGACAGGCCTCCCCCAACAAGCACTATCTGGCCCACATGTCAGTAGTGCAGGGTTGACATACATATTTTCAAGGTACCTTCCTGAAGCACTTAAAGTGGGAGAGAAAATGGGGAACTTTTTTCCAAAACCCCAGTTTGTTTAAGAACATTGATGCCCACCCCTATACCTGGGCACCAGTTTTCCCACTCCACATCATTTGTATATTCCCAGGCCAGAACAACCTGGCTGCAGAGTGGAAGAGTAGTGTTCTTCCATATATAAAACAGTGTTCTACAGCTCTACAACAAGGCTTCTCATCACTGGGTGTGGGGAGGCAAGAGCCAGAGATACCTGCTAAGCTTTTTCAAAATACCGCCTCCCACCAGTTCAAATGTTTCTCTTAGTTTGGGGGGAGTGAGGGATATGTGGTCATCAACACACATCCCCAGCACCATGCAAAGTAAATATAAAATAGGATTTGTAGGAAGATGACTGATAAGTAGAGAAAAAGCAGCATGCATAAGATCACCAAGCACTCATTACCTTACTGACTTGATGAGACTGGATGCACACAGTAAGCAAATCAGTCCAGAGGGATCCACATATTTACACTGAAAGTGAAAGTGTAAGTCGCTCAGTCTACCCGACTCTTTGCGACCCCATGGACCATACAGTCCATAGCGACCCCATGGACCATACAGTCCATAGAATTCTCCAGGTCAGAATACTGGAGTAGGTAGCCTTTCCCTACTCCAGGGGATCATCCCAACCCAAGGATCAAACCCAGGTCTCCCACATTGCAGGCAGATTCTTTACCAGCTGAGCCACCAGGGAAGCCCAAAAATACTGGAATGGGTAGCCTGTCCCTTCTCTAGCAGATCTTCCCGACCTAGAATCAAACTGGGGTCTCCTGCATTGCAGGCGGATTCTTTACCAACTGAGCTATCAAGGAAGCCCTTACTTACACAGAGGGAATAGCTAACTGCAGGGAGTTCTTGCTTCCAGAAATGATAGGGAGACTCCAGAGCACAGCCCTGTTCTTCCAATGAGTGACTCAGGGCTACAGAGCCAGCTCTCTACTAAGCTAAAAAGAAAGACAACAAGCCTCCAGAGATATTTAGATTGGTATCTCCTTGGGAAGGGAATGGAATGGAATGAAGTGGGCAGGAGAAATCACAATGCATTGCACACAGTAAAAGCACACATTAGTTTCTGAAACTTACATTTTGATCATGTAGGCGCGTGTGCCTGGAAAATGGTTTTTGCTGCTAAAGTTGCTGCTGTTGTTACTTTGGTTCTGCTCCCTCGCTGATCAGTCTCTTTCATTTACACAAGTACTTTAATGTTAGACACCAACGGACATAGATCACGGAAATGCCCAAATTTCTGTTCAGGACTTTGGCCCAGTGTTTATTTCAGCCTTACAACTGCTGCTGCCGCTTCACTTCACTCACTACTATTGAGACTGTGATTCCTTCAGGGAAGCTTCGAGAGACTTCTTTATGAATACTTGAGGCACTACTGGGCTCACTCCAGGACAGAAGTTTACATGATTCATGAGAGCTGTGCCTGCAGTTGACAAAGACAAGGCAAACTGCACAAGAGCAACTCATCTCTTACCTAACTTTACGTGACCATTTGACAATGCAGGCAGCTATCATGGAATTCAGCATCATGAAAAAATAAATAAATAGAATTTTTTAAATGTAGATGCACCAGAGAAGTCAAGACAAATATTTAAAGAACAGTTATACCCAAAAGTAATGTCAATGTGATAGCGACCAGGTGATAAAAATAAAATAGGTACAACATTCTTTAGCCAAGTTTAGAAATAGTCCCTTCAAGCACCAGACCATTTTCATGTTCAAGAGGATACACTAAAGAGTGGTTTTCTCCAATAGAAACCTGGAAGAGTTTGTTATGCTCCTGAAAAAGTGATTGTTGTATGGTGCTTGATGTTGCTGAATAATGAAGATGCTAGCTATTTCTCTAGTGCTATTAGAAAGCATCACATTACTCAGATAAAAGTTGTATAACTACACTAGGTCAGTGCAAAAGATATGATATTGTTTGGAATGATAGTTGTATCCTTAGAATGCATTCTACTGGCATGATAAAAATGTCTCAGAAGGCCGGTATGCTGCCTGAGCCAGAATGCCCAATCACATAACCCATCTAGGCTTTCATACTTTTGCTGTTGATAAAGTCATGAGCCCATTGCCTGCTCGTTCAACACAACTGCCCATTCTCCAACCAAATGTATGGTTTAATTTTAATTTAATTTTATCCCCAAAGCCCATGTCTTCTCTCCTGCAAGCTGTAGATTTTTGCATCTCCCTCCACCCCAAGCTTCTGTCCCTTCATTTTTTATCAGACAACGTCCTCTCCATCGTTTAAAGTCCATTTCAAATGTCATCTTTCAGTGAAAATTTTTATGGTCCCACTCCATCCATACTAGACAGGATCATTTCATGTAAACCTTGGTAATGCCTGGTCTGAACAGTTTCTGTGACATTATTCCCTGACTTGCCTTCACTTATTTTATTTACTTATCAATATTTATTTTTCCTCTATCTTAGAGAATTTTAAGGCATTTTATGTCTTAATCCTCTGTGTACTCCCTGCAATATCTGGCATTATGCTTTGCACTTGAAAATGCTCAATACCTGTGGCTCCACTGATCAATAACACTTGCCCTTTGACAGTCTGGGACTTGATAGTCATCCTTTTATCATCTCTGTACTTCCTTTCTCACATCTGCTCATAGGAATCAGCGCACAGTGACCTCAGCTATGCCTTGAAAATACTAAAAGATCAGAAGTTAGAAATTTGACCTTCTTTGTAAAAAGTTGCTGTGCCTCTGTCTCCCTAGGTCTTATGAGATTCTAGATCTCAAAGTCCTCAATATTGATATAATGTCCAAGTCTGGGGTTAGGTGAACTCCCCAGTGTCATATATAAGGCAGAACTTAGACTAAAATCTAACATGAGGATGAGATCTATTTTTGTTCAGTGATGTTGTCATAGATATGGTTAGTTTTTCTCTCTAGGGATCTTGAGCTGATTCATTCCAGGAATGTGATTTTTAAGTATGAGCCTAAGAATATTAATTTGCCAAAATAATAATATTTAAAAGAAATTTTTCATTTACTTGTACAGCCAGCATGCTTGACCTTGACCCAAAGTTTCAATGATGAATATATCAGAGTTTACTACGTACAATCCTATGCTTGCCTGTGACAAAATCCCTCCAGGTTCTATTGGTTCTATCAAAAACATCCAAAGAAAAATGAAGTTCAGCTAGAAACCTTTTGCTGATTTTATTCTCAGTAGAACTCAACCACAAACCGAAGTCACTGATAAATAATGTTTCGAATGAAGAGAAAATAATGAATCAATAACATGACTGGAAAATTCTGGAAATGGATCAGAGTTTTGAAAAATCTTCACAGCAGATTTTCTTCCAGGGCACAATCGCAGCATCCAAATGCATTTATTATTGGCTCACTGCGATTTCTGTGGAGCAGAAATTGAGCAAGGTCCTTCCTGTCCACTTTCATTTGTCATGTGGTTGGCTGTTATCTCACATTCTCTTATTTAAGCACAACCTAAAATCTCTCTTCTTCACACTAAATTAAGAGACTTTCATATCCTATGATTTGCTGACTTTGTAGCTTCCTTATACCTGAAAGTTAGGATGACCTTTTGCCCTAAGATTATTTTCACTAAAGGTGTTTACCAAGTCTCAGTTTCTTTATGATACCTGTGTGTGTCATTCTCCATTAAGGTGATTACCATGTAGGTGAGCATTACATAGATCTACACAACGTTTCTCCAATGTCATAGGTTCAATAACAAAATCTTGGTGATTGTAATTAATTATAATAAAGACCATTGGAGCTATTGAACACAAACTCCTACAGGCCTATACAGCCAAACAAAAGCAACTACTTTTTCTGAATTTAGTGGTAAATTCAGAGCCTTGAATGCACAAAAATCAAGAAAATTTCAATAAAGGGAGATTCATCTTTTCAGATCTCTGTAGGTAATAAGAAGTCATATCTAAGATTTGCTGCATAACAAAAGCACCTTTAGTCAACCTATGTACTAGTCTAGGCAGATCTTTAGGGGAAAGTCCATGCAAAGCAGAATGCCAAAGGGTTATTTAAAGTGTATGAAAAAAATGCAGATTATAAGGAAAATCTTTTTAGTTTTGGAAATGATAAAGTCTGAGTACGAAATAACATGAGCAGCTTCTAACAGCATGACGAAATGTAAATTCTGGTTGAAATAGTTATTGTCCTTTCAAAGGGATCATCTTGGGAGACTAAACATATTCCAACCAAACTGCTTTTGTTCCCAAAATGTCATTTTTTAAAAGGGTTTCAGGGATACTTTCTGTAATCCTCATCCTTTTAAGTTGGGCTTGATTTTTGGAAACAATCTGCAACAACAGGCAAATTCTAGGGTGCCCCATGACCTCATCCCCTCTGTGTTCGTAGAGTGATCCCCTCCCCTCAAGTGTGGGCAGGGTTTGTGACTCACTCCTAGCAATAGAATATGGTAAAGGTAGCAGTGTATACAAAACTGCATGCCCATGATTATATTACCTGAGGCCGTAACCCATCTGGTTAGTAGACACTGTCTCCTTTGCTGGCTTTGAGGAGCAAGTCATCATGTTGAAAAAGTCTGTACTGTAAGAAGCTGAAGGTGGCTTACAACTGACAGCCGGGCAGAAATTGAAGCCCCGAGTCAACATTCTGGAAGGAACTGAATGCTGCCAACCACCATGTGAACTTGGACATAAACCCTTCCCAGCCAAGCTTTCAGATGAGATCACAGCCCTGGCTAATAGTCTGCAACCTTGCAGAGGCGCCAACTATGCCATGCCCACACTCCTGACCCATGCTGCTGCTGCTGCTGCTGCTGCTGCTAAGTCGCTTCAGTCGTGTCCAACTCTGTACAACCCCATAGACGGCAGCCCACCAGGCTCCTCTGTCCCTAGGATTCTCCAGGCAAGAACACTGGAGTGGGTTGCCATTTCCTTCTCCAATGCATGAAAGTGAAAAGTCAAAGTGAAGTCGCTCAGTCGTGTCTGACTCTTCACGACCCTGTGGACTGCAGCCCACCAGGCTCCTCCGTCCATGGGATTTTCCAGGCAAGAGTACTGGAGTGGGTTGCCATTGCCCTCTCCGTCATGACCCATATAAACTGTGAAATAATAAGTGTGTGTTGTTTTAAGATGCTAAGCTTGTGACACTATTATTATACCACAGAAAATAACTAATACACAAACTTCGATTGTTCTGACCCAGGATTAGCCAATATGCTTTTTATCCCAGCTATCATTCTCAAATCTTGTCCTCTTAATTATCTTTTGTTTACCTTGCTTTCCCACCTATTCACTCCTAACAAAATCAAAAGCTCCCCTGAAAGGGAAGTACTTTCAAATCCACCTAATTCTTTACAGGTTAGATTAATAGCATATAGTATTTATAGGACATTTATTATGTTTCAGGCACTGGCCTAAGCACTATACATAAACTATTAGTCCACACAATCCTATTAGGTAGAAATTCTTATGATTCTTATGATTCTAAAAGATAGAAATGGAGTGAAATAATTTTCCTAAGGCCAGAAAGCTAGAAAACAGTAGAGTTGTGAAGCTAACTCAAGCAGTCAACTTCCAGAGCCTACACAATTAATACATATCTTATAAAAGATCTCTGCAAGCATTATCTCATTTAATCCAAACAAGGGCCCCACAGAGGAGCTATTCTAGTGACCAGATTTACAGATGAAGAAACTAGGCTCTGAGAGTTTAAGAGATAAAGTCTCTTAACTTGTTAGCGGTCAAGTGGAGGCTAAAAGAACCAAAGTTTTGTTGATGCCCTAATCCAGTGCTCTTTCTTACCACAAGAACACCAGTCAGTTGTTGCTCTGAAGTCCTGAGGCTGATTTCTTGTGAGCAGGTCTGGTAATGTGAGTACAGCAATAACCAAAATAAAAGCTCTGAAGCTGTTTTGAATGAAGGCACCATCATCAAGACACTTAAGAATAAACACACCCAAGGGTTCTATTGTGAAGATAACACTCATCTCCAGGCAATATTTTTATGATCACAAAATTAAAATTGTATTATTTTAGAGTCATACCTCATAAACAGACACAAAACTAAGACATTAAATATAAGGCACATAACTGTGAAACTATGAAAGGAGGAGTGTTAGCCATGGACAGAGGAGCCTGGCAGGCTACAGTCCATAGGGTCTCAAAGAGTCAGACACGACTGAAGCGACTTAGCACACACACAGAGAAGATCAATATTTCTCAAAGTATGTTCCTGGGGACACCAACCCCACAAGATGTTAAAAAGTGTTCTGTGGGAAAAAATATATAGGGGGATGCAGGGATAGTCAAATAAGTTTATGCTATTTGCAGCCCTCTAAGAGGCTTCCCTCGGAGAAGGCAATGGCAACCCACTCCAATACTCTTGCCTGGAAAATCCCATGGACGGAGGGGCCTGGTAGGCTGCAGTCCATGGGGTCGCTAGGAGTCGGACATGACTGAGGGACTTCACTTTCACTTTTCACTTTCATGCATTGGAGAAGGAAATGGCAACCCACTCCAGTGTTCTTGCCTGGAGAATCCCAGGGACAGGGGAGCCTGGTGGGCCACCATCTATGGGGTCGCACAGAGTCGGATACGACTGAAGCGACTTAGCAGCAGCAGCAGTAAGAGGCTTCCCTGGTGGCTCAGAGGTTAAAGCATCTGCCTGCAATGCAGGAGACCCAGGTTCAATCCCTGGGTCGGGAAGGTCCCCTGGAGAAGGAAATGGTAACCCACTCCAGTATTCTTGCCTGGAGAATCCCATGGATGGAGAAGCCTTGTAGGCTACAGTCCACCAGGTCGCAAAGAGTCAGACACGACTAAGCGACTTCACTCTTCACTCACTCAAGAGGCTTATGGTCCACATTAGAACTTAGAGGCTCTGAGAAGTCCTGCACTAAAGAAATCTATGAAACTCTGCTGAACCCAGTAGCTTCAAAACTTTTTAACTACATAATCTTTTTTCCTGAGAACACTTATTAATGTCTGCTAGGACTCTCATTTCTACCTGGGAAATTCTGTGAATTTACTTCAAGGTTAATTTTCATTTCACAGGAGGTTAAAAATGAAGTTTGACCTATAAAGTGAGTTAGAGGTAGTTTGTTTAAATTATAAAGAACTTAGGAGGCAATTGCAAATGTCCCCAAGAGCACACATTTTCTTCGGGCTCCCAATCCATTAATTTTAGTTGCCCATTATCTGTTCATTCTTCTCAAGGTACCTTGAGTTGATGATTTTTGATGAATCTGAGAATATAAAATAACATTTACAGATAATCAACCCATTTCCAGAACACAGCTTCTGGGTATAACCATTTATTCTACCAGTTTGCTTCAAGTAATCCCACATTTGCCACACAGCAAGACAAAAAGGTAAATACATTACATTTCTATTACAGGAGGAGTCTGTGAAGTTTCCCCCATGCCATTTCCTTATTTCAGCTAAAATAACTATGTTCAAAGGGCATATTAATCCTATTGACCTTTTCAAAACTCCTGAGCGAGATCTCACCTTTTTTATTTTTCTTTTTCTCCATATTAAAGTGCTTGATAGAATTCCCTCACCCAAGTCATTTTCATAGTCTGTAAAGTGGAGACAATAACTTGGAGGCTTAATGATTCACATCAGTTTTCTTTCTCAAGTCACTGCCCACACAGCCAAGTGATTAGTATCAGATAAAACAAGGATGCCTTCAGGAAAATTGTGGGTGCTGCTGTAGAACCGTTCTTTAGCTCTATGAGTCATTCTAGCTTTGGTCTCAACTTTAGGTAAATTGTTTAACTTTCTTAGGCTTTGTGTTTTAACCCTCTGTTTTCTCGTCTATAAAATGGACTTATAATAGCTCCCAGAGTTGTTGAGACGAGTAAATGCGATAGAGTATAGGAAATACCAATCAGTTCATCTATTCAAAGAAGTATTCTTATGCCTGACACTCTGCTTTTAGGGATGCTCTACTGCCAGGGTCCAGCCCCAGTGGATCCAGGGAATTCGAAGCGGGGACGGCATCGGCGAGGATCAGGAAACAATTGTCTAATTAAACGTTAATTAAGGATATAAAGAGTGGTTAAATAAGGATAGCTCAGTGAGAAAATTTAGTGGAGAAAAGAGGCTGAATAACTTGGCTTACGTGGAAAGCTAATAAAATTCCAAAATAAGGAATTTGCATCACCTATGTGGGCCTCAGGCGTCCTCCCGTTCTCCTGAAGGAGAGGAGACACTAAGGCCTCCCCAGTCAGATCTTAGAAGCCCAGGCAAAATTAGTAGGATTGACGAGCCTCCGCGCCCCAGATAGAAATTCAGCCAGAAGGTGAGAGAAAGAACAACATGGGGAGACCAAGTTTCAGTGAACAAAAGCCCGCACTTTATTTTCCAAAGTAGTTTTTATACCTTAAGTTGTGCATAGGGGATAATGGGGGAAGGGGTAGAGTCAGAAGTAAGCCAGGCTTTCTCCCTGCAAACTTATCATAAGCAAAAGCTTAGGTGATTTACATCATCTTCTGGCCCGGAGGCCTGTTAACATTTTAAGACCCTTTCTTCAGAAAACTTATTTTTCTCTAAAGGTGATTAGTCAGGCGCCACCCTCCAAAAGCATTAGATACAGTTGCATTCCTATAGGGCAAAGATGTGGTGGGCTATAACAAGAAAAAGAATTAACTCAAGGGTCCAAGGTTACAACATTAAAGCTACTACTTACACCAATTATATTAATCAACACACTGCCAGGGACACAGTAGGTAAGGGATATGGAAACTTAACAGCAAACATTGGCCCAACAAGTGAAAAACCCTTCACCAATACAATTTCTAATCAATCTTTTAACTGCTCAAAGGAATCTGTATTTAGACAGTTTAGAACATCTTGTGCCTCTCACGGTTGTGAACTAAAACACGCTTGTCACGCCCAGGAACTTTATTAACTGGAGCTGTAATTTAACTCTTTTTCAGAGAGAGGTGGTGGGGGACAGCCCCCCATAAAGTCAGAGGTGTAGGTGAGAGCACAAAGCAGTAAAGTAGGCAGACTCTGGTTTGGGGGTAGATGCTCGAGAATTTCCAGGGGAACTCCTGAGGCTCGATCCCACCTTTGCGTACACCGAGCCTCCTTCCTCATGACCTTTGCCACGGGCGGAGTTCCTCACGCTGGCTCCCAGCACTCTACGTTTAATGCTTATAATAAAACTCCTACGGTAGCTCCCCTTTATAACAGGGGAAACAGCAAAAGTTAAGAATTTTGTTCACAATCACCAAGCTGATATATGGAGAACCGTGGATTTGAGCTCTTTTCTATTTGATTGTTCTTTCCATTGTACCACACTGATGCCCAAAAAACTAAAGGTGCTGTGTCCCCTTAGCATGTATTTGCCAAGATGCTGAAGGGGAAAAAAACAAAACAAAACAAAACAACTTAGTCAAACCCGACCCTAGGCAAAGCTGTGATGTAATAAGCAAAACTGATCTCCTCTATCCTTGATGCCCACATCTAGGGAACAGAGTCTTCACATTGCCCCTGTAAGCCCTGGGATTTTCCCACAGTGCTTCACTAGGACTACCTACCCAGACAGTAGCCAAGCTTCCAGAGCAGTGCTCCTGTATAGCTGGTCCATCAGCTGTTTGTTAGCAGACAATGACGAAATGAGAGGTTTGTACTTGAACGAATGTGAATTATGTTGCTTTCTTCAATTAGAAAAGTCGCAATATCAAAAACCAAATCATTTTAATTAAAAAGAGTGTTTAGTGGCCCTGCAAGCTACTAATCACATTATAAACCAGGGGCAGTCCCCAGACTACTCTTTGAGTAGCAGTGTTCTAGAACATGCCCAGCTTCCTCTTCTCTCTCTTCCCTCAATAGAACGTAACGATATATGCTCATTTCCCATAAGTTCTACTCTTCTCAATGACTAACCTAAAAAAATAATTCATGTAAAGGTTCTGGTGTTGCTTATGGTTAATGCTTGCTGTCTCTAGAGAAAATTTTTATTATTTAAAATGGATCTACTATAGACATTCCTTAACACAGAGAATCATTCAGCAGTGGGGATCTTAGGTTCCAAGCAAGGGTGTGAGAAACAAATATTAGGGAGATATATGGTAATTCAGGTGCTACTTAAGCCACATCAAACTGGCCCACAAGTGTGTGTACAAGCAGACACGTGTGTGACCTGTGGTACTGTGGTAAGGCATGGAGCGACTACAGTGATGTGAGGGTCAGGGAAAGAAGCTGCTTGTTCTTAAGTCAAAATATCTCCTCTGAGTTTGCCAAGGACAGGCAGGATGAATTTAAACCTCACTTCTCTATCAGAGTCAGATGTGCTTTCTCCCTCCTCTTCCCTACTCTCGGTACTGAGGGAGCCTATGCATCCAGGGTGTCAAGAAGAGTGCCTGGCACATAGTAGGCACTCAATAAACATACTAGTCCCTCAGCAAACATCCACTTGACACTTATTTTGTGCCAAGCACTATTCATACAACTGAGAACGAAACACATAAAGACCCTGGTCCTCATGATGCTCACATTGAAGTGGGAGAGACATCAAATACAGGAGGAAAGAAAGTAAGGAAGGGCCTTTGAGATGCCTGAGTCAGGGCAAAAGGAGGACAGAGTATACTAAATGTGCCTAGCCTAAAATGTGTTTTTTCTCTTGCTGCTGCTGCTGCTAAGTCACTTCAGTCGTGTCCAACTCTGTGTGACCCCATAGATGGCAGCCCACCAGGCTCCCCCATCCCTGGGATTCTCCAGGCAAGAATACTGGAGTGGGTTGCCATTTCCTTCTCCAATGCATGAAAGTGAAAGTGAAGTCGCTCAGTCGTGTCCAACTCTTCCCGACCCCATGAACTGCAGCCTACCAGGCTCCTCCGTCTATGGGATTTTCCAGGCAAGAGTACTGGAGTGGGGTGCCATTGCCTTCTCCGGTTTTTTCTCTTGACCATATTCAAATGTTATGGTACCATGATACTTTCACAGCAGGCCTGAGTTTGGATATTTAAATTACTCCAAGAGACAGTTGGACTGTGTTTAAGGAAAAATTTTCTTTCTGGGATAGATTACCAAGGAAAGGTACAAATTCCATTCCCTGAGTTCTCAAGACAAAAATAACCTTCAAAATGAGTGTTCTGAATCCAACCCTTACTAGGAACCATTTGTAGAAGAAAGAATACTGGACAATAAAACTGAGTCCCTGCTGTGCCATTTAGAAGCTGGGTGAGTTTGACCAAGTCACCCCACCTCTATAATCCTCACTGTCTTCATCTGTGGAAAGAGAAGGGAACATTCGATGACCTCTGGGTTGTCTTTCAACCTTGCGATATCAGTGACACTAAATTCTTTCAGTCTCTTCAAGTTCGCTTCTTCCATATTTTCATTATCATAGGTTTTCACTGGAAAAAAATAGGCTACCTCACTTCTGAAAATGCAGTGTTATACTCAAGATCTTTTAAAAAGTATACCCCATTGCTAGGACTACAATTGTACAGAATGTAAGAGAGACAGAGAAAGAAAGAAAGAGAGAACCCTCAATAACATCATCATGTCTGTATTTGCCAGGAAGCTTTCAGTGTGGCTCTTACTATCATACACGGCATTTCCCACACTGTCATCATACAAGTAAACCAATCTTTATACAGTCCATACTGCTGAAAAGCCATGTATAACCCAATTTGGGTCACTGAAAGCACATCGCAGGGCTTCCTAGGTGGTGCTTGTGGTAAAGAACCCGCCTTCCAAGGCAGGAGACACAAGAGACACAGGTTCGATCCCTGGGTTGGAAAGATCTCCTAGAGAAGGAAATGGCAACCCACTCCAGTATTCTTGCCTGGAGAGTCCCATAGACAGAGGAGCCTGGCAGTGTGTTTGTGGTGGCGGTGGGGAGGAGTGTATGTTTCAGTCCATGGGGTCGCACAGAGTCAGACACGGCTGAAGCGACGGAGAGCAGACACACAAAGCACATTGCAAGTATGCTAGAAAGACTGCTATCAAAAGAAAACTATTTTATCATCTTTTGCAGTGTAAATAATCACACATGGTTCATTTTTTGTGACAATCTGGGTTTGTATGAATTTAAGCTTAAAATTATAGCCAATATTTACCAAAGACCCACTCTGTGCCAGGCTTTATGCCAAAAGGTAATAGAGTATTGCATCTAATACTAAAAATATAATTTTGAAATTAGTGTTATGATTATCACCATTTTATAATGGGGGAAAATGCAGCTCAGAATAGCTAAGTAATTGATACAAACTCACTTAACCAGCAGGAAGGAGAACTAGAAGGCAAAACTACATATATCAGATCCAAGAGCCTAAGTTCTTAACCATTACTCTACTGTGCCCATGAAAACTGAGGCAAGGGTTTACCTTGGGCACATGTGGAATCTTGGGTCTCACTTTATCTTGTGGCTTCTATTTTCTTAGCGCCGAAGTCCTTACACCCATTTCACAGCTACAAAACATCGTTTCCACATCTGGCAAATGGGAAGGAGTCTCCAGGCATAGATGCTGCTCTCAGAAACCCAGGTCGGTGAGCAGAGATAAGTCATAGCAGGCTCAGAGAAGAGTGGCTAGACCACAAGAAGGCTCAAAGCCATATTATTTGGGGATAGTTGGAAGAGGTGGGCAGGATTGGAACGGAGAGGAAAAACCTCAGGGAACCATGCTATTAATTTAACATAGTCTTTTCACAGTTCAGTGGTCTCATTTGAGGAAGTCGGTTCAGCCAGAAGCAGCAGAATCTTGGAACATTCAGCCACACAGATACATCTTTAAAATATAGGAAGAAACAAAATGTGATCTGTACCACAATGCCACTTATTTAAATTAAAAATCTATTACAAAAGAACAATGCCTGATTTATAAGAAGTCACACAAACAGAAGGATACATATCCCACATATTAGAAAGCTTGCCTATGGGGAGCAAAGTGGAAGTGTGAAAGTGAAAGTCGCTCAGTCATGTCCTACTCTTTGCAACCCCAAGGAATAGTCCATGAAATTCCCCAGGCCAAAATACTGGAGTGAGTGGCCTTTCCCTTCTCCAGGGGATCTTCCCAACCCAGGGATCAAACCCAGGTCTCCCACATTGCAGGCAGATTCTTTACCAGCTGAGCCACAAGGGAAGCATGGGGAGCAAAGTGGCGTGTCAAAGGATAGATTTGTCCTATTTTATTTTAGTCTGAATATATGACAAAGATGACGTGTGTTAAAAAAAAAAAAAACTCCAGGGATAGAGTTAATCAGCAAGTCAAACTTCAAAAGCACTATTCAAAATATGTCCAGGACCCAAACACTTCCATATCTCCCATCATCCAAAACACTATCATCTCCGGTCTGAACTATGGCCAACAACCTCCAAATTGCTCTAAGTCCACCCCTTTCACTGTATAGTCTCTTTGCAGAGCAAATCTTCTAAAACATAAGTCAGATCATATTAGTCTCTAGCTCAACCCCCTCCAGTGACTCCCCATCTTATCTGGAGTAAAATCCAGTATCCTTACAATGACCCACAAGGCCCCACATGACCTGGCTCCCATTCCCTTTCTAACCTCACATTCCACCACTGTCCCCTTTGTATTCCCCACTCCAACCACACTGGTCTTGTTGCTACTCCATGAACACATCAAGCACACCTCTACCTCAGGACCCTGGCACTTACTCTTTCTATTGCCTGAAATGTTCTTTCCCCAGAGATACTCACATGGATTATTCAGTACTTCACTTGAAAGTCACTTGTCAGTGATGCCCTTCTTGACCATCCTAGTTAAAACTCCAAGTGCCCACCCTTGTACTATCTTCCTTTCTTACTTATCTCCTGTCATGCTTTTCATTTTATGTGCTTTTATTCACTCTCACCCTTCCACAGAAAGCAAGCTTTAAGAGTACAGGATCTCTGTCTCTTCTGTTTATTGCTATATCTTCAGAATATAAACAATATCTAGCACCTGGAGCATGGTATGCACTCCATAAATATGTTTGAAAGGATTTTTGTTCAACATAAAAAACTTCCCACATGGGAATTCTCTGATAGTTCAGTGGTTAGAACCTTGTGCTTTTACTGCCAAGGGCCCAGGTTCAATCCCTGGTCGGGGAACTTACTCTCCAAGCATGCACCTGGAACAGGGGGAAAAAAAAAAAAAAAACTGCCTATATATCCATTCATAGATAAAGTGAAATACCTCAGGAGATAATGAGCTCCTCATCCCTGGAGTTATTCCAGTGAGGCTTAGTGACCTTTTGGTAGAGATACAAAAGAAAGGCCTGGAAAGGGGAACAGCAACCCACTCCAGTATTCTTGCTTAGAGAATTCCACAGACAAAGGAGCCTGGTGGGCTACAGTCCTCAGGCCTGCAAAGAGTTGGACACGACTGAGCAACTAACACATACACATACACACACACACACACACACACCCCCCAAAGAAAGGACTCAAGCTCTAGGTATTTGGGCTAGATACTAATCCAAGCTCCTGCCAACCCTGAATGAAATACCATTGTTCTGTGAATTCTCACAAAGATGCTTAAGAAAGCAGGGTCATATTTCCAGTTCCCTATCCCTAGTGAATTAAACACCACTAGTTTGGGGTTTTGTTTTCTTTCCTTTTGTTTCATTTTTAATGTAAATCTTTTAAACCCCATGAGTCCATTTGGTAACATTTTCTCCTGAATACAAAAAAAAGCTGCATACATCTAATTGCAAATGAGAAATTTCAGGACAAGCCAGTGTTATCAACTAACTGTATTATCCGAAAAAACTCATCATCTCACGTAATTTAAATTCTTGCCCTTTGCTCCTTTGTGTATATTTTTGCATTTAAGAAATCTGCTTAAAATTAGTTCAATTCTTCCCTTTGGGGTAGATTTTTAAACAAAAACATGGAAGGATTAAAAACAGGAAGAAAATGACTGATAGCTGAGATTTTTTTCTATAGTCTCTTGATTCCTGTATGATAAGAAGGTAGGAAGCATGTGTGAAAAGACTAAAAAGAGAGAGCGAGAGAAGGCATGTTCTAGGGTCCACACAAATTAGTGATGTCTTCCCTCCAGGGAAGAAAACACTTTGATTGTATTTTTTATAGAGATGAGAAAACTATAGGATCCAAGTCTCTTCTAAATGTGGGCTAAAGTAAAATCAAGGTATTTCCTGTACTACCTCTGTCCTCAGGTAGAAGATGTGATTCTTTAGTTGCATGAATAGTCCAGGGGTCCTACGGGTAACTGGGTGAAGACAACGAGCACAATCCTCTGCTCTACAAAGAGAAAACTCTGAAGCTGACCTGGAGACTTAGAGCAAAGAAGGTGTGTTGCCCCCGTGTGCACTTGCCTCAGCACAGAGATTGGGGACCCACGGGAATATCCAACTACAACATGCTATTCTGAGATGGAGGGGCAGACCTATCCCACTCCTCTATAAACAAAGTTTTGAGTTTGTGAGTTTTCAGGTAACACACACTCTCTTCCCTGTTGCCAATATGTAGTCTGTTTTGGAAAGGAGTCCCCAAATGGACCACAACAAAGAACAGGCACCAATAATTACCACTATTCACCACTCCCTGCCAGTACAGGGATAGCTTAAGTGATCTTTTAAGGAAATTCCCCAACATTGGGCTGAAAAGTATCTATAAGGTCACCATTCCTTTTCCTGACATTTTATCTTTCATGCTACCCACACCGACTTGAACCCTGATAATGGAGCAGTTCTTCATTCTACAGAACATATGCTTTATTATAGAAATTGACACTCTAAGAAAAAATGTTTAGTAGTCATTCAGTAGTACATTCTGAGCACTTTCTACATGCCTAGCACTATGATCAGTACAGAGATGGAAGACTGACGGCCAGGGGAATGAGGGAAGGCAGATACAATAAAGGCAGATTTCTTCACACTTACATGAAGTTCACAATCCATCAGGCAGACAAGACTATCATCATAAAATAATTAAAGAGTAACATAATATGGTGCTGCTACTGCTGCTGCTGCTAAGTCGCTTCAGTCGTGTCCGACTCTGTGCGACCCCATAGACGGCAGCCCACCAGGATCCCCCGTCCCTGGGATTCTCCAGGCAAGAACACTGGAGTGGATTGCCACTTCCTTCTCCAATGCATGAAAGTGAAAAGTGAAAGTGAAGTCGCTCAGTCGTGCCCGACTCCTAGCGACCCCATGAACTGCAGCCTACCAGGCTCCTCCCTCCATGGGATTTTCCAGGCAAGAGTACTGGAGTGGGGTGCCATTGACTTCTCCAAATATGGTGCTTCATGCCATTAAAAACAACAAGCAGAGTTAGCACTGGATTCTGAGACAAGATTCTGTGTGGTTTAACTGGACTGGGCTCTGAATGATAGAAGAAACAGAGAAGCTAGTGGGGTCAGGTTCTAGATAAGCCTGGCCAAAATCAACTAAACAACAGTCTGTCCCTCCACTGGTCCCCCTTCCACAGTGCAGCCACAGGGTGTAGTAGGGGCCCCAAATAACCTCAGGAGGGACCAGGCCACAGGTTTCTGTCCCACTTTAATGTTCCCTCTTTGGATTGTTCAGCATGTGGAATCCAATTCTCAGAAAACACACAATTAAAATAATGCGGTTAAGTCAATAAATTTTTCCTTTTCTATTGACCCAGATGATTCTATGCACATATTTGTGATTGGCTTCCCTCCAAAGGGAGAATTTTAAATGGGAACCAATTGGCAAGAAATTTTGAAAGCAGGTACAAGATCAGGGCCAAAAGGCTGGGTCCCAGAGAAGCAGAAAGGAGTTACCGCTTACATTCAGACAGAAGGAATCAGTTCTCCAAGCAGGGTGCAGCCCCGGCCTGGGAGTGACAATCTCCTACTAAAGGTCTTAGGATTCTCCCTCAGTGTGACCGTCAGGCCCCAGGAGACAGGCCCCAGCTGTTTGACGTCAGGCACGTGAATTACTCTCTACGGAGAATGGGGTAATCCTACCTACCTCCAGGAATGTGGTTGTTAGAGACAATACAGACAAAGGCACATTACAGGGCCAAGGACAGAACTTACTCGAATGGCGCTTATTATTACCATTGCTAATAACTATTTTATTATCACCCTTCCTCTCCATCAAAGCTTTTTCTTTTTTTTTTTTCCTGCACTCAAATAACTAAAAAGTAAATGCTCAGATCCCCACAGGGTTTTCTTCTCCTGTTAGTGCTGTGGGTCATCCTGGTTTAATCAGTCCTTTTAAAGAATCACCAGCCATTCTTCTGGCTGACATTTTAATCAGGTTTTCCCAAGAATCCCAAAGGAGGGAGGAAATGGAATTGCAGTGAAAAAAAATCCACTTTTCTGTATTTGCCAGTAAATTATAACTTCACAGCCACTTCAGAAAAAAGAACAAAAGACACATGGCAGAACATTTTTCTGGTTGAAAAAAAAAAACTGACAGCAGAAGAACCAAATTCCTTGCAGTATTAACAGTGAAGCGGGAAAGGGGCCAGGCAGGGACAGGGAACAAATACGGCTCAGCAGAACCACTTCCTCAGTTACTCTAATGCCATGCCCAAAGTGTTCACAGGACACCTCTATAGGGTCAAAATGCCTCCTTCCCTCTACAGATCCTCACAAAGAGTAAAAAGAAGAACACCTTTAAGGACCCAAAATAGAAGGTAATATTGAAACAATCCATTTAGGACTTTGTGCTCTGGTGCTGACTCATCTTCTGTGGTTTAGTGTTTCTCTTTGAGAGACTTTTCCCATCCCTGTACATCAGGACTCCCCTGCAACAACTCTGTTCCCTAAGTTGGTCCTAAGATAGATATCTGTTCTTTGGACGTGAGCCAGTCTGGCTGCAAGGGCAGAGGTGGCAGAACAGAAGTCAGACAACCTGAGTTTGCATACTGGCTCGACACTGCCATACTCTGTGTCCTTAGGAGAGCTACTTAACCCTCTGAATCCACGGTCACCTTGTCTGTAAAACAGAGATATCAATATTACCTCCCATTCAGGCTACATGGAGATTAAATGGAGTGATGCATGTAAAGAGCTCAGCACACTTAATAAATGTTTGGTGGTAAGAAGGAGGAGAGGCGAAAAGAGATAAGCAAGGGCTCTAACATTCTGATGGTACCTGCTGGCTCCCATCCTCCTCCTCCCTCTCCTACACCGTGTCCTTTGCACTCACTGACTGGGGCTGGAAATCACAATCTGTAAGTAACAACTGCCACTTATATTAGTTTGCCAGGGCTGCCCCATCAAAGTACCACAAACTGGGTGGTTTAAACAACAGAAATTTATTGTCTCATAGTTCCAGAAGTGGAAGGTCTGAGCAAGGTGAGGGCAAAGTTGGATCGTGCTGAGGGCTGTGAGAGAGATCTGTGCCATGCTTCTCACTGGCTTCTGGTGTTTTGCTGGCCATCTCTGGCATTCCCTGGCTTATAGAAGCATTGCCCTGATCTCTGCTTTCACCTTCACTTGGCACTCTCCCTGTATGTACATGTCTGTGTCCAAATTTCCCCTTTTCATAAGGACAACAGTCATATTGAATTAAGATCCATTCTAATGACCTCATCTTAACTGATTACACGTGCAGTGACTCTATTTTCAAATAAGGTCACATTCTGCAGTCCTGGGGGTTAGTTCTTCATCCTAAGAATTGAAGTGGCAGAAGTAGGGACACAATTCAACCCATAAGATCACTAAGTCATGTGACCCAGGACAAGTCACTTGTACCTCTAGTTCCCCGGACCTCTGGTTCCTCAGGGTCGGTGCACTCCCACATGCTCTTGGGCCTTGCCAATGTGGGGCAAGAAGCCAGAACTTCAGCTGTTTGAAGGCTTTCTCCGGCAGCCAAAGTCATTCTGCCTCTGCCGCACAAAGCGGAAGTTCCTGAGAATGAATCTTCCCCAGGAGAGGTCCTTAGCCAGTCCAAGACGCACATGAGCTGGTGTTTGCATACCCACCTTTTATTGATTGCCTGCCCTTTCCCATCTCACTCTCCCATTTCCTTACTGAGGTTTCTTCACCTCCCAAATAAACTATTGATACCAAATACTAGTCTTGGGTAGGCTTCTGAGAAAACCAGCTGAGACCAGCATTAGTTACTGTGATTATTAAATAAATAATTTAGAAGAGAACCTAGTTAGTGCCTCATAGTTATGGGCTATTATTATTCTTACCATCAACATTGTTTTAAATAGCATAGCTAGGCCACGCTGCACCAGTCCCAAGCAGCAAAGCCATCAGACAGGGCTGTTTTACTCCCAAGCCTACCTTGGCACGTGGGTAAATGGGGAGGCAGCAGGAGCTTGCTCTTCTGCATCTGATGTGACTGTCCTCTCACTAGAGAGACACAGGAACCAGCAAGACCTCTCAGCAGTTCATTTTCCCTTACGGATGAGAACAGAGATCACCGAGGCTTCGGCCGCATAGCTGATCAGCGGAGAGGCAATGAAGGGTAGCATTCAAGATCACGCGCTCTGACCTAAACATGCCTGAATTTCAGTGATGGTTCTGCCACTTTCTAGCAGCGTGATCTTGAGGAAGTTCTTGATCTCTCAAGCCTCAGCTTCCACCTCTGGAAAAATGGGCATAATGATAGTTGGTCTCAAGGACTGACTAAGGTAAAGCATGCACAGATAATAGTAGGAGCTCAATAAAGGTTAATTATTACTCTTACTCATCTGTTCATTCTTTTTTATACTGTAGATACGGGTCTGGGCATTTCTATGACATCTTCCTCTTCCACTAGGCCATCTCATGTCAACTTTACTCCTCTCCTACATGCCTGACATATAGTAGCCACTCAGTGAATGCTCCAAATTGTGAATGAATAAATGAATGATGCAAGGAAGACTTAAGCTATTATTCATTTCTAACATTCTGTCAGTTCCAGAAAGGATTTGAGGAAGTTGACGATTTAATTATATGAGTTAGAGTTTATCTGTTCTGACAACCACCACAGAAGGTAAAACATACAAAACTTCCAAAGAGCCCAAGACTGGAAGCATTAATTAACTAATGCTAACCCTTCCTGACTGAGCAAAGGCCTCAGGCTAATAACATTCTGAAATCGCTTAAAAGCAGTTAGTCACAAAACTGGGGTACACCAGGAATCCACTGGGAGCTTTAATAACATTACACCTGAGTCCTTTATGTCAGGAAGAAACTCAAGAGACCATTCACAGACTGAAGCAAGATGGGGAAAAAAGCCTCACTCAGCAAATGACATGCCATTAAATTAGCGTGTGTGGATGGTACTCAGGAAAGCAGTAATTGAGTCAACAAAGAATCAGAGTGGATAAACAGGCCAAAATGTGGGAGGTGGTGAAAACTGCCAGTTCCCAAGGAAATACAGGATGAGACAAGTTGGGATATGTGAGTCACTATATCACTGTATCTTAAGTACACTGCACACTGAAAAAATGGCAGTAGTAATATTATCATGATGTGATGGGAGTGCTAGTCAGGTAATAAAAACAGTGGCGAGAGTAGTGTGTGTTTACTATTTCCAAAGCATCGTTTTAACACCTTATTTGTACCTAATCTTCATTCAGTCATCAAACAGTCCCACAAGCTATTCCGTAATAATCCCCATTCTGCATTTAAGGGACCTGAGGCACAGAGAGGTTCTGAAACTTATTTTTCATGAATTATCTCATTTAAACTTCACCACACTGCTTTGAGGGGATCAGCATTATTTGTCCCCATTTTACAGATGAGAAAACTGAAACACAAAAAGGTTAATAATTTGACCAAGATCCCACATCTAGGAAACACTAAACCAGGGTTCACAGCCATCAACTGACCCCAGAGCCAGTTACTAATAGGTTAGTTACTACATGAAATATATTTAAATTCACCACAAGGAATATCATGGAGTTTGGTTGTATATTTATAGTAATATTAACAGCAAACCCTTATATAGAATCCACTGTGTGAGCCAGGAACTGCTTTCAATAGTTATCCTTATGACAGCCCTCTGGAGCAGCCCATTTTATGGATAAGAAAACTGAAGCTGAGCAGAAAAGGGCCTGGCACAGAGTCACACAGTAAAGAGTGGAGCCAGAACATTTGAAGTGTTTGTTTGTAAACCACTCTGTTCCCCTGCCTAAGGATGATGTGTGGAGGCTGTGGTGAACTGAATGGTGATGGAACATGATAAAAAAGAAATCAGCGACAGCAGTGAATTTCTTTCCAAAGCTTCATCTTATCACAGAGGGGTCTTCACCTCATCATTATGTTTCAATGCCAGTAATTCCTTTTAAAACTGTTATTCTAACCTGAGAAAATATCTTGCTCCCAAAAAAGAGAAAACATACAAACAGAAGCTCAATGCTATACTGCAGACCATGAAAAGCCGCAGAGAACTTGCTGCAGCCCGGACACCTGTCCCCTCTGCCCTAAGCAGCAAAGGCCTCCACTGTCCAGCAGGTGGGCAGTGGCATCACGACTGTTGATGCTGCCCACGAGGGACTGGGACTGCTGTTCCACTGTGTCCTGCCTGCCTCTGGAGAACAAGCCGTGACTTTCATTTTTTCTATACCTTGCCGTTTCTTTTCTGTAAACACTATTGTGAGAAGAGACCCATACAGCGATAAAGCTGGAAGACACAGGCCTGTTTAAAATGCCTTTTGTACCCACAGAATGTGAATATGCCTGCCACTGCTGACTGTGCTGAGAGGAGGCCTTTCTGAGCAGGGAGCACTGATTGTTCTCCCTGCTGCTAAAACATATCCATCTGCAGAGCATGTTGCAGAGAGGCAGTCACAAAAGAGGAAACAAAATGGCTGGAAAGGGTTGGTCTCCCTTTTCATTCATGTTCTAAGCTCCAGGAAGGCCCAGATGCCCCAGCAGTGGTGTCTGTCCCACAAGGTCTCTGTCTGTTTTACCCATAGAGTGACCCATGCTTCCCCTTCCCATCAGCGATTCCTACCTACTAAATCTGCTGGGAAGGTCTTGCATAGAGTATGCCTGGGGTCCTCAGTTGAAAGGAGCAGTACAAGGTCCAGATTTGGATGCCTTTACACGCCTCATTCGGGATCCCACACCAACCTGTGTTTACCTCATCTCAATACACATCAGTCACACTGTATTGAAATGGCAATGGAACATGGTGGTGTTTCTCACCCAATAGGCAGTAATAGCTCTGTGATCAGAAAATAGGTTTCTGTGGAACTCGGCACCATATCTAGCTGATAGAAGCACTCAATAAATACAATGACTCAGGAGGCAGCTTGTAAGGTTAGCACCAGCCCCAGCTAATGTTAAAGGCAAAAAAGTCAGAAAGATAAATATAAATATCATATACTGACACATATATATGGAAGCTGAAGAGATGGCACTGATGAATTTACTTTCAGGACAACAATGGAGAAACAGACATAAAGAACAGACCTATGGACGGTGGGAGGAGAGGAGGGAGAAGGGGAGTTATACGGAGAGAATAAGATAGAAATTCACAAGACCATATGTAAAATAGACAACCAATGGGAATTTGCTGTATGACTCAGGGAACTCAAACAGGGGCTCTGCGACAGGCAGATGGGTGGGATGGGGCCGGAGATGGGAGGGAGGTCCGAGAGGGGACATGGGTGAACTTATGACTGATTCTTGTTGATGAATGACAGAAAACCACAAAATTCTGTAAAGCAATTATCCTTCAATTAAAAATTTTAAAACACACACACACACACACAAAAGGGGGGCTTCTTTTCATCATCATGAGTGATGGCTTCACTACACTAGACATTTTGAGGATGGACTGTCTCATTTATACTCAAAAGCAATCTTATGTAATTATGTTATATATGTAATATATGTATGTATGTTATGTAATAACATAAATATCCTTATTTTACATATGAGCAAATGGAGGCTGAGAAGGGTTAAGTAACTTGCCCAAGATCACACAGTGAGTTAGTGGTACAAGCTGGGATTTGAAACCAAGAAATTTGAAACCAGCTTGCATGAAATTAAACACACCCTTCCACATATCCCCTTAAGATACAAGTTCCATTTTCACTCTCTCCCTTCTTCACCTCACCCCACCAGAGCCCACACAGCCCACCCACCCAACTTATCATTAACTTTACTTAGGTAAAAGGCTGGAGTCAGCTCCCTTAGAGTCAGCATTCTAAACCTGGATCCAGATCTTATATTCTAGAGCAGACCAGACAGGCCTAGGTTAGAACATCTCCATCCTGAGACTCCATCTCTGAGATGGAGGAAGAAGCCCCTGTTTTAGAAGCATATGCTCCAGCCACCTTGGGAAAGTATGCTCACACTCTCTATTCTTTAATCAAAGAATAAAATTTGCCTTTGCTTCTGAACCAAACTCAGGCTTGTTCTACTGGTGCAACAGACACTGGGCAGAAGGACCCTCGTTGGGGCTCCACTCGAAAGGCTTGATTACTCTCTCTGCCAACATGAGAGGAAGGTGGTGTCAGGATCCAACAACTCTCATTTAGATAATGGAGATAAATTGCTTTTGTTCACTTGTTTTTTGTATCCAATAAAAAAGAGTGAAAAAGGAAACTTCCTTTCTCTCCAACAAAGAGAGACACAGAGACGGAGACTGAAGGACAGAAAAAGAGAAAGATAGCAGAGAGATGGCACATAGGCAGTGAGACAGGAACCAGGAAACAGACTGAGAGAGAATCAGAGACAAGGAGACAGAGGGCTAAAGATAGAGACAAAATCAGAGAGGGGAGCCAGGGAGAAAACTCAAAGCCAAGACATGTTTCACGTCTGTTCCATGGAGGCAACAGGTAAACTGCCTCCCAAATTGAGCACCAACCTGATTTTAATAACTTAAATTCTCTCTTCCCCCAACTGGCTGACCTTGAACCCCCTCCTTGGTAGCAGGCCCTCTCCTGCACCAGTCCTCAATGCACATCAATTACATAATCACTCAGATGTGTATGGGGTGGGAGGGAGTCTTGTTTAGAAGAACCATGCTGCCAAGTGAAGAAGCCGTTCTGGTTGCACAACAGCACCTGCTTGTGCACCTGGTTTGTGATTTGGCATTTTTCCATCTGGGTCTCCTGGAGTATTCACAGCTCAGCATCTTACCTTCGCTGCTGTTAACAGCCCCTGAGCCCAAAAAAAAGTGCTGGTCATCTTGGAGTTCACTGATGGGCTTGAGGTTAGACTGCTCCAAGGTAAATTAGAGACAAGTGCCCAAACATTCCAGCCAATGCTCAGGTGAAGTGAGGACTACCAACCTCCCACAGGCCTAAGAATGACAAGCCCAGTTCTGAGTAGTAACAGTGATGTTTTCTTCTGCCTGAAGGACAAAGGATAGGGCTCACATCTGTGGTGGGAACATTTAGTCCTCAGCCCAGATTCTAACAACCTGATGACTGACTCTTCCAGCAACCTAGCTCCTGGCTGCTGCTGATCACCTCAAAGACTGCTCATTCAGGCACCCTCTTCATATCCATTGTTGTTGCTGTTGTTTAGATGCTAAATCACATCTAGCCCCTTGGACTGTAGTCCCCCTTGGACTGTAGCCCACCAGGCTCCTCTGTCCATGGGATTTCCCAGGCAGGAAAATAGGAGTGGGTTGCCATTTCCTTCCCCAGAGGATATTCCCAACCCAGGGATCAAATCCACGTCTCCTGCATTGGCAGGTGGGTTCTTTACCACTGAGTCACCAGGGAAGCTCCTTTATATCCATTGCTGATACGTTTCTCACTTCCTAGATGGAAGTAAATAGCCACTTGCCTTATACTTGTCCCTTGCATTGCAGTTTCCCTGTCACAGACATCTCATCCTCACAACCTCCTGATAGAGTGATAAAGATAAGGTTCAGAGGAGCATTTAGACTGCTACTTACTACTCAGAAAGCACCTACTGCATCAGGTATGTCTGAGGCCACTACAAAGCCACCTCATATAAGCCTCTGATTCTAGCTGCAAGGAAGTTACTACTTACTCCCAGTTGAGAAACACCGAAACTGAGACTCAACAAGTCTTTAACAGAGAGTCATGGCTGGGATGGAAACCGTTGAGCCCACACTAGGGCATATCCACAGATCTCTCTACATTCACCTTGACAAGACTTCAGAAGTAGATTTATAAAGAAAAAAATCTCATAGAGGATAGACCAGCCTTGTGCTGCCAATTAGAGCTTGGAAAACAAAGTTCTAGAGCCAGGAACAATCACTTTGACTTGCCACTTCCCCTCTCTGTGCACTCAATAAAACAAAAGTGCAGGCTCATTATAGAAGAGGCTTCTAAGAAATCCAAACCTTACTTGTAGTAGTATCCTTGCTACAAATTACTTTCCTAAGTGAAACTAGACTCGAGTGGTTTGTTCTGCCCCATTATAGTCATCCAGTCAGTGTAAGTGTTTGTGTGATTTTTTTGTTCAAAGTTCCAAAAACAACCCGAGGAGATAATAAAATACCATCCTCTTTATTAAAGTGTGAGAGTCCCTAAAGCTGAATACTGCAAATTGTGGTGTTTGATTGCCCTAAATGAAAATGTTTAAAGATAGAGAATTCCCTTGGTCCTAACCTTCAAGGAGCAAACCATGCCCACAGGCAACCAGTCTAACACATTCTCCCTCTGCTAAATTCCACATTCTGCAAAAATTCTCTCTTCTCCCTACTTCAGTGCAGAAAGCAATCAATACGAAAATACCAGGTTCATCCTAAGGGATCCCAATTGCAAAACAAAAAGTCAAAACAGTTCAGTACCAAAACTTAAATGGTTGACCTCTTATTCTCTGTGTGGCACCCTCTTTGAGATATTCATATATGTTGGTTTTCAAAGTGAAAGCTTGTTCTAATGAACCATGGATTGTGTTATGAGAGCCTGGTATAAGGTAAGGCCTTGGTAACCAAATGTGGAATCTTTGCTACAGGAACCTTTAGGAAGGACAGGTTAGGTGTATAGCACCCTCGGACAAGACCATCACCTCCTTACAACACCTAAAATACAATGATGACCCTACATATACTCTCCCCCCTCCTCAGTGATTCAATGTTTATCCTTCAGGTTGAAGTTAAGAAAGTGCTCCATACTATCTCCAGAATTCACCGGAAGAAAGCCACTGTAAAACAACCATAATAAATCAAATTGCTCATCAGTCCCACTTCCCTTCCTATCACTGTTACAGGATGTCCCAAGAAAACAGGGAAATGAAAAAAGACCAATTAATGTGACACCACTTAACATGGAGGGCAAATTTGAAGAGAAAACCAAGGTGGGCAGGGAGAGCTTGATTAGATTAAAAAAATGGAAGTGTGTATTAAGAGAATATGTGCACATCATATTTAACACAATGAAGCTTCTAAACATCTTTATATGTCTTTTTTTAATTTTTTTTACATATTAAGTCTTAATGTGGAAGAGTTTCCATTTTTTTCCCCCAAATAATTGAATGACTACTCAATTTCAGATCCATCACTTCCCTTCTGTCCTATAAAGAATGATCATAAAGAGGTCTGTTTTTGCAAAAATATTAAAGGTTTCTTCAGGTATCTCTTGGGTCTCTATTTTCTTTTGATATTCATATCATTCTCTTTTAAGGCATTGTTTTAGTTGTTATGTCTGCATAACAAATTACCCCCAAAACTTAGTACCTTAAAATAACAACACCTAGCTTCTTCACCGGAGAAGTCAATGGCACCCCACTCCAGTACTTTGCCTGGAAAATCCCATGGATGGAGGAGCCTGATAGGCTGCAGTCCATGGGGTCGCTAAGAGTCAGACACGACTGAGCGACTTCACTTTCACTTTTCACTTTCATGCATTGGAGAAGGAAATGGCAACCCATTCCAGTGCTCTTGCCTGGAGAATCCCAGGGACGGGGGAGCCTGGTGGACTGCCGTCTATGGGGTCAGGTCACAGAGTCGGACACGACTGAAGCAACTTAGCAGCAGCAGCAGCAGCTTGTTCACAAATGGGCGATTTATGTAGAGTTCAGTGGGAAGAGCTTGTCACTCTTCACCTGTCATCAGCTGGAGCCGTCTAGGGGACGAGATCATCTGCCAGCGTGCTCATTCATATGTGTGGCACGTGGGCTGGAAACACTCGGCTGGAGGCCAAAACAGCAAGGGCTCCTCAGGTTTTTTTCTCACTCACCCTGATCTCACCACATGTCTTTGTAGCACAGTGGCTTCAGACAGCTGAATTATATACATGAAACCTCAAGGTCCCTAAAAGAAGGCAGAAGCCATATCATTTTTCATAACCTAGCCTGGGAAGTGACACAGCCTCTCTTCTGCCTCACTATATTCCTTAGGCAAACCTCTAAAGCAGACCATTTTCAAGGGGAGAAGATTTAGGCTCTACCTTTTTAAGAAGCATGTCAAAGAATTTGTGAACATGCTTTTAAATTACCGAAACCATCTCTCATGTCTTCCTTGTTGATTTTCTATTCTGATTGCAGCCTGGTTCAATTCTGTCCGGTCTATATGTCATTGGTTCTGTGTAAATTTGATATGTTGGATCCATGAAGGCTGGGATTTTTATCTGATTTATTCAGGGCTAGTCTACAATACCTAGTACCTGCTACGTGGGAGGTGCCCAATAAATATTTGCTGACTTGACAGTTCTGCAATATCAGTTTTGTTACCTTCATAAAATCCTGCATTCTTTATGAGATTTGCAACTTTACCCTGCAACTGTTTTTTTATATATATAATATCGTCTGAAGTTAACAACTTAAGGCAATCAACAAGAGACTAGTTTAAAATGATGTTAATAAGATGAGCAGAGATAGAAGCTAGTATTACCCAAGGAAGGTCATGAACACACTGCTATATTTTAAATGGATAACCAACAAAAATCTACTGTAGAGCACTTGGAACTCTGCTCAGTGCTATATGGCAGCTGGATGGGAGGAGGGTTTGGGAGAGAATGCATACATTCATACGTATGGTTGAGTCCCTTCACTGTTCACCTGAAACTATCACAATGTTGTTAATCAGCTATACCCCAATACAAAATGTTTTTGGTGTTAAAAAATAAAAATAAAATTTTAAAAAAGAAGCTAATATTACCTAAGGATATTGAAATGGGATTAATATTATAAGCAGTCACTTCATTTGTAGGGGAACAAAAGCAGCTCTGTCTCATGCAGGAAAGCTGGTAACTGCAAAGGCCCAGATAATGAAGACTTAAATAACAAGGACTCCCAGATTACCTTTGAGCAAATCAAAATCTCTCCCAGCTTCAGGTTTTTCAGTTTTTCAGTTTTTAGCTTATCTTTATGATTTTAGAACTTGGACTATTAGGCCTGGGCCATAGATATAGATATTTAGCATCATGGTGACAAATTTATAATTAATAACACTGGATAGCACATTCTCTGATTTCAAACTATATAACAAAGCTATAACAATCAAAACAACATGATACTAGCAGACTCATAGATCAGGGAAACCACATAGAGAACCCAGAAATAAACCCATATAAACATGGTCAATTAATTTATAACAAAGGAGCCAAGAACATACAATATTCTTTTCAATAAATGATGTTGGGGAACCTAGACAACCACAAGTAAAAGAACAAAATTAGACCACTATCTTACACCATGTTTTTCCAGTAATCATGTACATATGTGAGAGTTGGACCATAAAGAAGGCTGAGCACCAAAGAATTGATGCTTTCCAACTGTGCTGCTGGAGAAGACTCTTGAGAGTCCCTTGGACTGGAAGGAGATCAAACCTGTCAATCCTAAAGGAAATCAACCCTGAATATTCATTGGAAGGACTGATGCTGAAGCTGAAGCTCCAATCTTTTGGCCACCTGATGCAAAAAGCCAACTCATTGGAAAAGACCCTGATGCTGGGAAAGATTGAGGGCAAAAGGAGAAGAAGGCAGCAGAGGATGAAATGGTAGGATAGCATCACTGACTCAGTGGATGAGAGTCTGAGCAAACTCCGAGAGATAGTGAAGGACAGGAAACTGTGGCATGCTGCAGTTCATGGGATCACAAAGAGTTGGACACAACTGAACAACAACAAATTTTACATCATGCAGAAAAATTAACTCAAAATGGATTAAAGATTTGAACGTAAGATCTGAAACCATAAACTTTTAGAAGAAAACAGAGGCAATAAGTTCCTTGACATTGGTCTTGGCATTGACTTTTTGGATCTGACACCAAATGCAAAAATAAACAAGTGGGACTATATAAAATTAAAAGCTTCTGCATAGCAAAGAAAACCATCAACAAAATAAAAAGGCAATTTACTGAATGGGAGAAAATATCTGCAAATAATATAACTGATAAGGAATTATACCCAAAATATATAAAGAATTCATTCAACTCAATAGCAAAAAAAAATTAAAGATATGCAGAGATTCTGAATAGATAGTTTTCCAGAGAAGACATACAGATGGCAAACTGGTACATGGAAAGATGCTCAACATCACCAATCATCAGGGAAATGCAAATAAAAACCATAATGAGCAAAACTATAATGAGGTATCACCTCACATCAGTCAGAATGCCCGTCACCAAAAGTCTATAAACAATAAATGCTGAAGAGGGTGTAAATAAAAGGGAACATTTCTACACTGTTAGTAGGAGTGCTAATTGGTTACTATGTGCTAATTACTATGGAGAACATAATGGAGTTTCCTTTAAAAAGTAGAAATAGGCTACCATATGACCCAGCAATCCCACTCTTGAACATATATCTGGAGAAAGCCATAATCCAAAAAGAAACATGCACCCTATTGCATCACTGCAGCACTATTTACAATAGCCAAGATATGGAAGCAACCTAAATGTCCATCAACAGAGGAATGGATAGAGAAGGTGTGGTACATATAAACAATGGAATATTACTCAGCCATAAAAAGAAGAAATAATGCCATTTGCAGCCACATGGATGGACCTAAAGATCATACTAAGTGAAGTAAGTCACACAGAGAAAGACAAATATCATAAGCTATCACTTATATGTGAAATCTAAAAGATGATACAAATGAACTTATTTACAAAACAGAAACAGATTCACAGATGTCAAAAACTTCTGGTTACAAAAGGGAAAATGGGGGCAGGAGGAATAAATTAGGACTTTGAGGTTAATAGATATATACTACTATAATAAAAGAGATATAGCACAGAGAACTCTACCCAATATTCTGTAATAACCTATATGGGAAAAGAGTCTGAAAAAGAATAGATATATGTATAACTAAACCACTTTGCTGAAACTAACACAACATTGTAAACCAACTATATTCCAATATAAAATAAAAATTTTTTAATAAAAATTAAAAAAATAAAGTTAGTATATTAATCACCCACATACACACAATAAATCCACAATGCAGTATCACCTCATGTGTGTGTGTGTGTATGTGTGTGTGTTAGTTGCTCAGTTGTGTCCAGCTCTTTGCGACCCCACAGACTGTAGCCCGCCAGGCTCCTCTGTCCATGGGATTCTCCAGGTAAGAATACTGGAGTGGATTTCCATTCCTTTCTCCAGAGGATCTTCCCTACCCAGGGATCAAACTCTGCTCTTCTGCATTGCAGGCAGATTCTTTACCATTTGAGCTACAACTTGTTAGAATGGTTATTACCAAAAAAGCAAATAGTGGCTCAGACAGTAATACCCACTCCAGTATTTTTGCCTGGAGAATCCCCATGGGCAGAGGAGCCTGGTTGGCTACAGCTGCTGCTGCTGCTGCTGCTGCTGCGTCGCTTCAGTCTTGCCCGACTCTGTGTGACCCCAGAGACGGCAGCCCACCAGGCTCCCGCATCCCTGGGATTCTCCAGGCAAGAACACTGGAATGGGTTGCCATTGCCTTCTCCAATGCATGAAAGTGAAAAGTCAAAGTGAAGTTGCTCAGTCGTGTCCGACTCTTAGCAACCCCATGGACTGCAGCCTACCAGGCTCCTCCATCCATGGGATTCCCCAGGCAAGAGTACTGGAGTGGGGTGCCATTGCCTTCTCCGGGTGGGCTACAGCATGAGGTCACAGAGAGTCAGTCACGACTGAGTGACTAAGCAAGACAAGTAATAACAAACACTGGTGAGGATGTGGTGAAAAGGGAACCCTTGTGTACCTCTGGTGAGAATGTAAATTGATGCAACCAATATCAAAAGCAGTATGGAGGTTCCTCAAAATATTTTAAATTGAACTATCTTATGACCAGCAACTCCACTTCTGTATTTATTCAAGGAAAATTAAAACACCAATTTGAAAAGATATATGCACTTCCATGTTCACTGTAGCATTATTTATAATAGCCAAGACATAGAAAACTAAACGTCCATTGATGATGAATGGATAAAGAAAATGTGGTATTAGTATGTATGTGTGTATACATATATATGGGTACACGTGTATAGATGCGGGGGGTGTGTGTGTGTGTGTGTGTGTGTGTGTGAGATGGAATATTATCCAGTCATTAAAAAAACTGAAATTGTGCCATTTCTGACAACATGAAAAAACCTGGAGAGCACTATGCTGAGTGAAATAAGTCAGATAGAAAAAGATAAATACAATACAATCTCATTTACATATGGACCCAAACCAACAACAACATATGGAATATGGAATCAAAACCAACAACAACAACAACAACAAATCTCATTGATATGGAGAACAGATTGGTGGTTGCCTGACGTGAGACGGGGGTGGGGGGTTGTCAATGAAATGGATGAAAGGGATCAAAAAGTACACATTTTCAGTTATAAAATGTTTAAGTCATGAGACTGTGGTATACAGCATGGTGACTGTAGTTAATAATACTATTAATATATTGAATATTTGAAAGTTACCTAGCTAGAGGATCCTGCAAGTTTTCACCACATGGGGAAAATTTTTGTAATGAAGTATGGCAATAGATGTTAACTGGACTTGTTGGGGTAATCATTTTGCAATGTATATATGCAAAATGAAATATAAACATGGAAACATTACACTAAATCCCTAAAAATAATGTCAATTATAACTTGGTTTTTAGAAATTTTTTTTATTTTTAGAAATTTTAATAAATATGGATGTTTAAAATAGTTATCTACTACTTACTATGCTATCACACATTATGCTTTTTATGTATTATCTCATATAATCTTTGTAGCAAGTCTTTTGATATCGGTGTTATTATTTCTATTCTTCCAATGCTCAAATAAGCTACAGACTTCCTCTGATGTTATGGAAACAGGACCAAACTCAAGACTAACAACAGAATGTATTCTGATAACACAATTGCCTTCTCACTTCCCATTTCTGCACTGCAGAATGATTATTTCAGGCCTGGCTGTGAAACTAGTCAGACTGGAATAGGGAGCCGATAGAAAGGGTCTGTCTCAGGCCTCAGCAAAGGAAATTAAATTACAAGAAATGCAGCATATTATAATGTTATAAGGCTACATTACAGATTACATTGCAGCTTCATAGACAGCTTTCTGTAGATCTTCTCTTTCCTGGTTTCTCAACAGATTTTCTGAATAACTCTAATTCAAAATCTCTTCTCAATTAACTAGAGTCCTTTTTTTCCTGGATGGTTGAGTCACTTCTTCCATTCTATCCTGAGATTACACAGAAATAAGTGTTTGACTCATTTTTAAGTAGTGTGTTTAGAATGCCATATTTAAAAAACAAGCTAGAAATTAGAGATAACAAGGGTCTTTGTCCCCTAAAGCTGATCCCCAAAAGCTCAAAATAGTTCAGACATTATCTAATTCCCTGTCACAACAAAGCTGCCATTATCTTTTCCATTTTGTACATGGAGAAACTGAAATAAGAAAATTATAGCCTGACTTTGACACTGTTAAGAGGTGCTTCTATTAACCCTCTTGCAGGAGGTAGCTAGGGGAAGCCTGGAAAGGAGCCTGACTCTCAGTGCTGTAGACTGGTTTTCACGCCAACTTTATCAAACACGACTCAAAACTGGGAAGGTAAAAGGATGGCTAGGTGAGCCAGACCCTCTTCAAGCAGAGGAGCTCAGCTTTACATAGATTTTTATCAGCTTTATAGATCAGGGTTTTGAGAAGGATTTTCTTAAGGGATCAACTTTTTAAAATCTGATAAACATTGCCATTGATCTGGCAATATTTAGGTTGTGCCACCTTAAAAAAAAAGTTTAATTATATTCAGTGGTTATTCAAAAGCCCAATTGATTTTATGTGCGTGCTCAGTCCTGTCCAACTCTTTGCAACCCCATGGACTGTAGTCCACCAGGCTCCTCTGTCCACATGATTTCCTAAGAACACTAGAGCGGGTTGCCATTTTCTTCTCCAGGGGAGCTTCCCAACCAGGTATCAAACCCTCATATCCTGCTTGACAGACAGATTCTTTACCACTGAGCTTCCAGAGAGGCCCTCAAAATCCCAAAAGTAATCATTAATGGCAAACCTGAGCTTTTCCTATGTGCCCACCCCTACGGTAAGCACATGACAAGCATTAACTTATTGCATTGTGGTAAATTACCATTTTACAGATAAGGAAATTGAAGCTTAGAAAAGATAAGCAACTTGCCCAAGATCATCAAGCTGGTGAATGGTGGAACCAAGATAAAACCAATCAGCCTACACTCCCTTTTTTCCTTAGAGGCTGTAGGCAGGCTGCTGGGGTGCCAATCCCACATCTGCCAAGGTCCAAAGCCACAGCGACTCAAAACACGCCATTTCTTTGTTGCAGGGTCACCTGTCCCAGCAGGGCCTGGCAGCAGCCAGAGCCCACAAGTCATCCCAGGAGACCATCACTACCAATACCTGGCCCCTCTCCACTGCTGAACAGCCACAGAGCATTGCTCTCTCTTTCTGATCCAGCCCAAGTGCCAGCACACTATGATGGGGCAGGGTTCTTCGCCAAGCCCCTCAATTAGGAATGCTTTCTTCTGGGGGCCTGGTCTAAGTAGGTAAAAATGTGGGGTTTCCCACAAAGAGAAGCAGAGCATGATGGAGCCTCCAGGGTACACTTTGTGGCTATAGGAGATGATATGGAAAGCATGCTGAGTCCAGACATGGAAGCAGGAAGAAGATGGTAGTGGATAAAGTAAAGGTGGGAAAACAAGGGCCGAGGTACTGCCACCTACTCTTGCCAGACACAGCCTGATCTCGCAGGATCTTGTGGGAGTTGAGCAGGGGTGAGCCGGAGAGAGCTGGAATGAGAAATACTGTTATCAGAGGTCCCTTGTCCTGGACTTGTCAGTAAGGATTATGGCTCATGCTACCTCAGGCACACCCCAAGCCTCACAGACAATTTCCCACTCTGCCAGCCACCCATAATCCAGTCAGTTCACAGTGCTTGCAGCTCACCCCAAGGGCTAATTTGGGTATGGGACACCAAGCATACTCCTTTTGCCCTGGGGAGGTACAGGGGCAGGACTGCCTGTGCTCTGGTTTGGGTAGTGACCTATGCAAATGCAGCCACGAGTTCATAGGCCTGTGGGCAGCCCAGGGCAGGGGCTATGGGTGGGGACTATGAAGGAGCCATCAGATCAGATCAGTCGCTCAGTCGTGTCCGACTCTTTGCGACCCCATGAATCGCAGCATTCCAGGCCTCCCTGTCCCTCACCAACTCCCGGAGTTCACTCAGACTCACATTCATCAAGTCAGTGGTGCCATCCAGCCATCTCATCCTCTGTCGTCCCCTTCTCCTCCTGCCCCCAATCCCTCCCAGCATCAGTCTTTTCCAATGAGTCAACTCTTCGCATGAGGTGGCCAAAGTACTGGAGTTTCAGCTTTAGCATCATTCCTTCCAAAGAAATCCCAGGGCTGATCTCCTTCAGAATGGACTGGCTGGATCTCCTTGCAGTCCAAGGGACTCTCAAGAGTCTTCTCCAACACCACAGTTCAAAAGCATCAATTCTTCGGGGCTCAGCCTTCTTCACAGTCCAACTCTCACATCCATACATGACTAATGGAAAAACCATAGCCTTGACTAGATGAACCTTTGTTGGCAAAGTAATGTCTCTGCTATCTAGGTTGGTCATAACTTTCCTTCCAAGGAGTAAGCATCTTTTAATTTCATGGCTGCAGTCACCATCTGCAGTGATTTTGGAGCCCAGAAATATAAAGTCTGACACTGTTTCCACTGTTTCCCCATCTATTTCCCATGAAGTGATGGGACCGGATGCCATGATCTTTGTTTTCTGAATGTTGAGCTTTAAGCCAACTTTTTCACTCTTCTCTTTCACTTTCATCAAGAGGCTCTTTAGTTCTCCTTCACTTTCTGCCATAAGGGTGGTGTCATCTGCATATCTGAGGTTATTGATATTTCTCCCAACAATCTTGATTCCAGCCTGTGTTTCTTCCAGTCCAGCGTTTCTCATGATGTACTCTGCATATAAGTTAAATAAACAGGGTGACAATATACAGCCTTGACTAACTCCTTTTCCTACTTGGAACCAGTCTGTTGTTCCATGTCCAGTTCTAACTGTTGCTTCCTGACCTGCATACAAATTTCTCAAGAGGCAGATCAGGTGGTCTGGTATTCCCATCTCTTTCAGAATTTTCCACTGTTTATTGTGATCCACGCAGTCCAAGGCTTTGGCATAGTCAATAAAGCAGAAATAGATGTTTTTCTGGAACTCCCTTGTTTTTTCCATGATCCAACGGATGTTGGCAATTTGATCTCTGGTTCCTCTGCCTTTTCTAAAACCAGCTTGAACATCAGGAAGTTCACGGTTCACATATTGCTGAAGCCTGGCTTGGAGAATTTTGAGCATTACTTTACTAGCGTGCGAGATGAGTGCAATTGTGTGGTAGTTTGAGCATTCTTTGGCATTGCCTTTCTTTGGGATTGGAATGAAAACTGACCTTTTCCAGTCCTGTGGCCACTGCTGAGTTTTCCAAACTTGCTGGCATATTGAGTGCAGCACTTTCACAGCATCATCTTTCAGGATTTGGAATAGCCAATGTAAGGCCAAAAGGCAGCAATGGGGCCAAGGTCTAAAGGGGCAGCAACCCAAAACAGACCTTGCTGTTAACCATTCTGATACCCGGTCTGTAACTCAGTTAGAGACCTCAATCCAGTCCTGAAGTCCCTGTTAAAGATGGATAGAACTAGCTACTTGTACTCCTTACAAAGACTGCAGAACCAACAAAAGCAAAAGCAAGGTGTTATATAACAAAGAGGGATTCCCAGGTGGCGCTAGTGGTAAAGAACCCACCTGCCAATGCAGGAGAGAGACCTGAGCTTGATCTCTGGGCCGGGAAGATCTCCTGGAATAAGAAATAGCAACCCACTCCAGGATTCTTGCCAGGAGAATGCCATAGATAGTGGAGCCTGGTGAGCTACAGCCTATAAGGTTGCAAAAGAGTCGGACACGACTGAAGCGACTTAGCACACCATATAATAAAGAATTTGTCCTGAGTTCCTGGAGGGATGCCTCTAAATACTCGGAATTTCCAGAGTAATAGGATTGTCTTCATTATTCTTAGTGGATCCTGATAGTTTATGCTAACAAGATCACTGAAGGGGAACCCTATATAGTTTAAGCTAATGGCAGGACTCAGGAGAGGGGCCAGCTACACCTAAAATACCAACCATTTGATTAGAGGATTGGGGCTTTGAACCATAGTGCTATCTGGCTCTCTGGGAAAGAGAGCCAGAGACTGAATTCTTCATTTTGACCAATAATTCAGTGAATCATGTCTACATGAGGAAGCCCCAATAAAAACTCCAGACACAGAAGCTCCAGTGAGTTTCTCTGGTTAGCAGTACCCTGTGTGTGTTGTTACACACTGATGACTCTGGGAGAAAGATGCATCCTGACTCGGGGGAAGCAGAAACCTCATGCTGTGCATCTTTTCTGGCTGGTTCTGATTTTATCCTTTTTCTTATAATAAATTGGTAATTTTAAATATAGCACTTTCCTGAGTTCTATGGGTCATTACAGCAAATCATCCAAACTAGTGAGCACTGCAAATTTGTAACTAATTGGTCATAAGTAAGTATGGACTGGGAACCCCTCAGCCTGTGACTGGTGTCTGAAATAGGGAAGTCTTGTGAAGAACTGTGCCCTTAACCTGTGAAGTGTGGCCTAAGTCTGAGCAATTAGTATCAGAAGTCATTGCTCAAGGCTATGTGGAAACTCCTATATTCATCTCTCCAATTGGCTAAAAAAATATTTTCAGGATTCAGAATCAACTATCACATACACGGCTTTCATGAGCAACAGTATTTTCGGGCTGTTGCTTCCATGTCCATGTTTTGTTATTCCACTTGTCCATGCAATCTCACTATAACCTAAGACTCAGAGTTCATTCAGGATAATGTTGAACCACAGCAGCTGCTTTAAGACCCTCACCAGATGGGAATCTCTGCTCATTGTCTCTGTGAGTTTTCTTCCCTTACATTTTTATTCTTTTTGCACTGCCACTGTGAAACAATTTAAGATTTTCTAAGATTTTATTCCTCTATGGAATAAAAAAGGAATCTAATATTCTTTTGCACTGTTCTACAGACTTGTAGCTGGCTACAAGTCTGGACTCAGGCTTTAAAAATACTAAGTGAGTAACTTCACAGGTGGCTCAGTGGTTTAAAAAAAAAAAAAAAATCCACCAGGCAATGCACGAGACACAGGAGACACAGATTCAATCCCTGGGTCAGGAAGATCCCCTGGAAAAGGGCACAGCAACCCACTGCAGTATTCTTGCCTGGAGAATCCCATGGACAGAGGAGCCTAGTGCGCTGCAGTTCATGAGGTCACAAACAGTTGGACATGACTGAGCAACTGAGCACGTGCACACAAGTATATTTATTAGAGGAGAAGATACAGCATAGAATAGTTCAATGAGTGATTTACTGTAAGATTTGAATTATTCAAAGGAAAGGGGATAGAATCTCAAAATTATAGGGTTAATGACACTCATAAAGAACTAAGTAACAAATTTGGGAGCTATAAAAGTCCTCAGAGATTATCTAGTGCAAGACCTTCCTTTTGGATGTTAGTGAGACTCATTGTGGTGACCAGGTCACAATATATACAAACATCGAATCATGATGATGTGCACCTAAAGCTAGTGTGATACTATGTGTCAGTTATACCTCAATGTTTAAAAAAAATATTTTGCAGGTAAAGAAAGTAGGACCCAGAAAGGTTACCATGAAACGTCTTCCCCTAAAATACAAACTAAGGATTCTGAAGACAGTATTTTCTTGAAATGTATCTCATTTTTAGAAGTCAAACTTGCTGAAATTCTTTTCTCCAAAGCAGAAAATTCAAACCATCAAGATGCTATCTTATTCACAACACAATTTTTTAAATTACTGTTAATAGTAGAATGATCTCATAATTATGTTACTATTTAATGCAGGAATCTTCTGGGTTTTTGGAAAGAAGAGTCTCAGTTTTTACTTCTGTGAGAGCTATTCTCTTTTTAGGAGAGTAAGGGAGTGAAAATCAGGTATCTTACATCCTCTTTCTAGAGCTACAGAGAGTTTCTATACCTTCTTTCTGAATTATTCTTAGTTCTTCAGTTATAAAATTAGATGATATAAAACATGGCTTCTTTTCATAGTAGATGTATTTCTGAGAGTGTTTCAGTAATGTCCTTAATCCAGCAAGGGACTTTGCAATTTAAAGAAATCCTAATGTGAATTCTTTTATAAAACTAAAAAGAGAAAGTTCCCTAATGTAAATAACCTCCCCACACTTTTTCTATTTTGTAAATACTGATTTCTGTATGTAGAAGGTTTTATTAATGAGGTTCCCCTGAATCTTCTTTTTATCTTTCACTTATTCTGGGATGACATGCGAAGAAGGCAAAGGAATGAGGCAAAGTGTTTGGATATCCTCACAAAAAGTCACCTGATTCAGGCAGAGCAGGCAAAAATGCAAAGGTTTCATCTCCTTTATCCTGAACTAGCAAAGCTGTTTTTCAAGATTCAGTCAGAACAAATAGAAGCAAATAGCTTGCAAATGTTTAATACATGATCGAGTGCACCCCACAATTTCACCCAAACACTTAATGTGTAATTCCAGTAGACTATGAGAGACAAGCATCAATCAACATTCAGGCTACCTCATCCTTTCCAAGGTGAAAGAACTAAAACAACTGTATTATCTGTATGACTATCACTCCAGTTTTATCTGGAGCTGCGTTCCACTCTGACCATCAGAGAAGCAATGACATAGTTTTACTGCTGCTCTTATTAAATATTATTACTGTGCTGCAAGCTTGATAGTCGAGAGAGGAGAAAAAGGAGGCAGCTTCATTGCCCAAAGGAGATCTAGTAATCAGATGGTCTGCAGCCTGAAGAGGACATCAATCTTGTGAATCCAATTCTAACAACACACTTTAGCAGCTTACTGTATGGTCTCAGTATAAAACGTTGAGAGTATTAAGGCAATTGCTAACCTAAAAACTATGTGTTTGAGAAAGAGAACAAAAGGGAAGGCTGTAGAAATTGAGGACAGTGTTAAGAATACTAATTGAGATTTTTTAAAAAAACAGCACTGAGAAAATATACTGGACTCACCATCAGATTTTTTTTTTTCTCCCATTATAGTCCTTTTTCTTTTTCTTTTTCTTTTTTTTTGATGGCAGTATAGCATCCAACCTGCCCCCTTCCTGTCCTGATTTTGAGGAATACCTACCTCTCACCTCCTTGAGCATTCTCTTAAAGGGTTCCCAGAAGCTCTTACAGAGGAAGCTATGGAGGCTCCATCCTTCCTCTCCCCACCCACTTAGTGGGCAGTGCCAGCTAATAGTCAAGGCTCAGCATGTCAGATGTTGTCACCCATCTGAACTCTAAGTGAAGGAAAACTAAAGGGTTGGTTAAATGTACTCATGGCAGCAACATGTCACAATGATGATACGGCCAGATTCCCATGCTTCTCAACTCTCTAGCTCACGTTCATTTTCCAAATATGGTCTCCCAACCTTCACTATGCTTTCCATATGTCCCTTCTTTGCTTTAGAGTCAGAGCTGATCTCTGTTAAATGCAACCCAAACATCATAACTGATAGCTATCATTGTGGGTTTTACATGAATGTGAAAATGAGGCCCAGAATGGGAAGACAGCCTAAGGGAAAAAAACTATGCCTTCCAAAAAGTTCATTATTATTCTAGGTTCCTATTTTATGTCTTGTAATAATATGAGAAAGACATACAGAAAATGAATAATACCCTTTCTCTCATATGTTTATCATTGCCACTCTATGTGAGGCATTTTTCTATTGTTACCTGTCCCTCTGATGGGGTGAATTCCCAGTAGTAACTGGGAAAGTGAAATGATTGGTAACATGGTACAGACCTTTCAGTAATCCCATCCCTGCAAATGAGCCCAATAGATATCCCATAGGACTGAAGTAGAAACAAAGTAAGAAATCCAACAAGGGATTCAAAGTTTTGAGACCAGAAGAAGAGTAGGCTTTTTACCCTAACAGGAAGCTGAACTAGAGTGATGACCTTCCTAAGAAGGATCCTTCAGCTATAGAGGCTCCAGAACTTTAAGGGAAAGCAAGCCCAGACGTTGCCCTAACCCCAAAGAGTAAAGAAGCTTAAATGTCACTGAAAGCCACAAATGAAGGGTATATGAACAAGGAAAGGGGAGAGAGCACTAGATAGCCTATATTCCAGGAAGAGACTGTGAAACCACAGAAAGAAGAGCCTCCTGCATTCAGGAAAGACTTGCCTGAGTGACTACACAGATGAAGGAGAGCCTAACCACAAAGGGAATAGTGATAGGGCTCACGTGCAGAATTAAATGCTCAGAAGTAAGTCTCAGCAATGCCAACAAGAAACTATCCGCTTAGTCTGCTTTAGATCATCTGTACTCTGAAAAACACATCTCCATGTTGCATATATTTTAGGGTGCATGTATGTAGTTATTTGGGGGTTGGTGTTGATTGTTTTCCATTTATGTCCTGCTAAAATATCCCATCCCACTTGTCCTTGCTGAATTAAGAGGGAAGGATCTCTGGAAGAAATACCATACTCAACTTGACCTTGGAATAAAGGAATACTAAGAACTGTGACTGGGCTTCCCTGGTGGTCAGCAGTAAAGAAACTGCCTGCCAGTGCAAGAAACACAGATTCAATCCCTGGATCGGGAAGATCCCTTGGGGAAGGAAATGGCAACCCACTCCAGTACTCTTGCCTGGGAAATCTCTTGGAAAAGGAGCCTGGCAACTACAGTCCATGGGGTCACAAGAGTCGAACACGAACACTTAAAGACTAATCACCAACAGCAAGAACTCTAATCATCAGTACTTGCTGACTCTTCAAGCCAAAGAAAACACACACACATACACATACACATACACATACACACACACACACACACACACACACACAGACACATGCAAACCAGAAGGGCTGTAGCCAGATCAGTTCTCACTGAAGCCAAACTGGCAAATGAAATTTGAGCTCACAGAAAGCTTGAGTCATTACAACCAGTCCATAGGAAATATACAGAAAATGAGTGCCAGTGGCTCTGTAAGAACACGTCTTCAAGGCGGTGCATCTACAAGGACATCTGAAGGGACTCAACTCTGCAAAACAATGAAGTCCCCAGCTGGGGGCATAGAGCACTCTAATTAAGAACATAGGCCAATGAGTCAACCGGACCTGAGTATGCCACCCACCTGGGTGACCTCAACATGTTACTTAATAAATAAACTAAGGGTAATAATGTCCTGGTAGAGTAAGGGTAATAACTTCCACTTTGAAGGGCTACTTTGAGATTAACAAGATATATGTTTTATAGACTGCACATTTGTGTCTCAAAAAAATTCATGTCAAAACCCTAATTCTCAATGTGATGGTATTAGGAGGTGGGGCCTTTGGGAGGTAATTAGGTTTAGAGAAGGTCATGAAAATAGAGCTCCCATGATGAGATAAATGTCTTTATAAGAAAAGACAGAGGTTAAGGCTCACTCTCTCCACCACATAAGAATATAATGAGAAGGCAGCTATTTGAAAACCAGGAGGAGAGTCTTCACCAGACACTGAATCTGCTGGGACCCTGATCTTGAACCTCCCACCTTTCATAACTGGGAGAAATACATTTCCACTGTTTAAGCCACCCAATCTATGGTATGTGATTACAGTAGACTGAACTAAGTATATAAAGCTTTTTGTACAGTTTCTGGTATATAGTAAATGTTCATAAAAATAAGAAAAGTATACAAATAAGAACACAGATAATAAAAATAAATGAAGCCACTGACTAGCCAAGTCTGGATTTCAATGAGGTTCAGAAAAGATTTCACTTACACCACTAATCTAATTCCAGAAAATAGCTGGAAACAAGAACGAGGATGAACCCACTTTTTGAATATACTTATCTGCAGTCTTTATCTTGAAGAAGCGGAAGCAGCAGCTGCTAGCATCGCCACAACAAGCCAGGCAGTTGACGAGCACTGAGGAGGCTCTGTCAGGGGAACAGCAACTCTCCAGCCAGCCTCATGTGGGAAATCAGGAGGACAGATTTTCTTAGGCGGTTTTCTCATTCATTCTGATTTCTGCTTGGCTAGAAAGACTACATAAGCTGTTTGTCTCAAATGAATGCTCCAGTAGATAAAACACCAAAAGGGGTTTGGGGAAACATAACAAAATAAGCACTGCCACACTGGCTTAGACAAGGTGTCTGACAATAGCACCAAGAGACATTTTGTAGGAAAGAGTGGTAACTTCCTCCATAATCACAGCCTCACAAGCTTAGAAGCAACTCCTAAATGTCCTTAAATTCCTCTTAAGGCTCTGTCACCCACAACTTTACTTAAACCCTCCTTGACTTTCACACTGGCATTTCCAGCTATGTGCATGGGGCAATGAGTTTCTTTATTTAACTGACTTTTATTCCTATGTTTTGTTCTTCTTGATTGCAACCTTGACTCACTCTATAACCTGAAGCAAGTCCCCAATCTGATTCTGTCTTAATATCTCCATCTATAAAATGGAAAAATAAGGGTGGCTCCTTGCAAGGTCACAAATAAAAGGAGGAAAGATTCCTAGAGCCACATTTGTCTTTGCTATGAGCTCCGCAAAGGAAGAAAGGGGCTCAGACCAAACGCTTAAATTTCATTTTCTATGCTAATTCATATTAACCCCACAAGACTCAAAAAATGGAATAATGGAAGAGAGAAGTGAAAGAAATAAGGGAACTAGAGAATATCTTGGGTTCAGATTGAAGTGTAAGCCATTGAACCAACAAAATTGTGTGTCTATAACTGAAAGCTCTTAGGACTAGATTACTCACCTGGAGTATAATACTTCAGAATATACTACTACTGAATGGTCATCTATACACAAAAATGTGTGGTGAAAATAAGAAGAAAAATGGCAATTTTTTTCCCTTTTGAGCTAGAGAAAATCCAAAGACAAGTAATGTTGAATTATCAAAGTAGGGAGAATCAATAATAGGCTACATGTATACACCTAAATCACCCAGATCACATTGAAATTTGACAAGAAATTTGTATTATCATATATCAAATTGGTTCTAGACATGAGTTACTTTAATCACCCTTTTATGTCAGGTAGGAGTAATTATTAGGAGATTTAATATGTTCTATTCAGGAGGAAGAACTATGAGAAAGCACAGTTATAGAGAAGTTAACATGCTAGGCAGAACAGAGTGAGCAATTAAATAACACAGTGGTCTCTCCCATGCTTCCTTATTAAAGACAAAAGAAATCTTTAATAAAGCAATGTGGTCGCTTCCAGAAAGCCAAAATGCATCCAGTGTGAAACATTTGTATGTAACCAAGTTATCTTAGTTTCTTTGGAATTGAATTCTAGAATTTATTGAGAAAATAATAATTAAAAGTAAATATCTTCTAAATAATATATTATAGTCTTATGATGCTCATATTTGTTAACTAGGTAAAGAGGCAAAATTTTGCTGCTAGAAGAACATATATTATAGCTAAGGTAGTTATTCTATTTGTTATAATGCTGAAAAATGTTTTTAATTAAGTGATATCAATATAAGTGCAAATAGAATTCTTTGGGGCCATTTCCCCTTATAAAGAGGTTCTAAATATTAAATGAAGGAAAATGCAAACTACCTTAGTTTGTCCATCTTAAAGATGAAAATTGTATGACCTTGTGTCAAGGGAATGGAGTGTAGATTAATTAGCTAATTAGGTCTTTGTTGTATCCAGTGCTTCTTGGAAGGCAAAGTGTGCCTGAGGCCCTGGCTCAAGCCAACCATTTTATCTGAAACACCAAGACATTTAAGTCAGCACAAGGGACTGTCACCAGATCAGGGCAAACAAACAAATAAACCATAATTAAAGATGTGGTTTAGTGCCTGGAGAAGCAGAGGAACTTGCTCCTTGCTGGTGTTGTGGCCTCATCAAGTCACTTGATGCCTATGGGACTCCATTTCCTAATGAGGAAAATGAGAGGGGTTGACCTTCAAGGAGTTTTTCAACACTAAAATTTTATGGCACACAATTTCTAATACCTAAGCATGCATGCTAAGTCACTTCAGTCGTGTCTGACTCTATGCGACCCTATGGACTGTAGCCTGCCAGGCTCCTCTGTGGGATTCTCCAAACGAGAGTACTGGAGTAGGTTGCCATTTCCTTCTCCAGGGGATCTTTCTGACTCGGGGATTGAACCCACATCTCTTACATCTCTGCATTGGCAGGCAGGTTCTTTACCACTAGCACCACCTCAGAAGCCCCTTATTACCTAAGAGAAGCAAACAAATCACTCTCCACATGAAAGAAAGGTGCTAGCTTATAGAGAATGGTACCATATTGTATGCCATGCTATGTGAGGTGAAGGTGAAGTGTCCAGAAGTCCTCCCACCATTGAGCTGCCGTCCACTTGCAGACAGTAACAGACCTGGGGAGCCCAGGAAAATCCATAGAGGCTGAGAACCTAGTGGCAAATTGCCTAGATCTCCAGCAAGGTAGATCTCAAAGTAGAACCTCCTCATCAATTTCTTCTTGACCTCTGTGACTCTGTTTCCAATCTTTCTGCAGATAACTGAGTTGCCTCTTTGGTTTATAACACTCATAATGTCTCCTGTTCTTCACTCACAAATGACATGTTATGATACTTTCATTCTTCCTCTTGTTCATTCATTCATTCACTGGTCTAGGACTTTTTGAGCACCCATGATGGGCACCTGTCTTCACCAGGTCTTGATCTCCTTTGACTAGAATGCTGCGTATGTAAAAGCAGCATGTGGGTCTGCTGGGGCCAGCAGCGTCTTTTCTGGAGTTAGACTGAGTTCAAAACCCAGCTCTCCCACTTACTGTGTTACCCTGAACAAGTGCTTCAACTTCCTTGTGCCTCAGTGCTCTCATTTGTTCTTGTTTGTGATTAATAGTAGGAACCACCTCACAAAATTTTGTGGAGGGCGAAAGAAGTCAATCTGTGTTTAGTGCCTCAAAAAGCACTTGAAAAGATCCGATAGGTACTCAATACAGATTAGTTCTTATTATCTCCACACTATCTGCATTCGTCTGAGATCACCAGCCCTCTGGCTGAGGTGCTGATGACATTTGAAACAGTGCCTTTTATTTAAAACATGATATTTCATGGCTGTGGAGTTGTTTGTCCACTTCAAAGGGCCATTGGGATGGATCTGAGGAGCATTTGTCACTGACAAGGATTAGTGAAGCAAGCAGAATTGCTACCTCAGAGAGCTCAGGGCAGTGATAGCCACTTTGTCCATGCCTGAGCAGCAGCAAAAAGATGGCAACAGCCCCAAAAATGAACCAGACAAGAAAGTATTGCCAGGCAAAAAGCCAGGAGGACCTGAGAATTTGCTCTAGTCACCCTTTTTTGAAGGCACAGAAGTTGGTGTTGCATATTTATTATGATGGAAGCATTTGCCATGCCTGGACGTTGACAATAGTGGTAGTGATAGTAATAATTATTGTAGTAGCAGTAGTAGAATCTGAAATAATAGTGATAATAGCAAGGGCATTCAATGGTAATAGAAATAAAAGTAACTGTGATAGTGGTAGTAATAGTAGCAGTGGTATAGTAATCGTAGTGGTGGTAGCAGCAGGGGGGTATTGTTATCATAACAGTGGTGATAACCATGGTGGGATTAATAGCAGCCAGAATACCAGCTGTAGAGTACCAGCTACACTTTTACAGCTCTATTCAAAGCACTTTACATTTATTAATTCAGTTCACAACTACCCTATGAAGTAGGAATTATTACAAGTGTCCATTTTACAATGGTCCCTACAACATTTTGAATTATTTCAGTCTAACTGATACCAAACTTGATTATGCTAGTTCCAACAATATCTCAGTAAGACTACGATCCTTTTATCTCAATGCCTCCAGATCTCACTCACTGAAACCTCCTCCCCACTTGAGTAAACTGAAGCCCCGGGACCTCTGCACCCTTGTAGCTGCTTCTGCTTGGAAAGACATTCATTATGCAATGTGAAATTACTTCCTTGCTTTCAATAGAGGCATCTCTTGCCCAAAAAAAAAAAAAATAGTGTGGGGAAGGTGGTACCCTCTGATGATGGGTACTTTATAAAGCAGTTGGTTAGAGTGCCAGAAGGACAAGAAGGAGAGGGGACGTTGCCCCTCACCTCCCTCCTGGGGAAGCAGTCATCACACCTTCTCAGTGTCAGAGAGCCCTGTCCTCGACTTTCTGTCACACATACCTTCACATCTGACTTGTTCTTTCCCTTCAATGAATTAAGAAGTCTCTAGAAAAGTTATTGCAAGCAGTGCTTAAGAGTCTGATATACTGGTGTGCAAATACCAGCTCCCTTACCACCTGAATGGCTCTCCCAGACTCAGTTTCCTCCTCTGTAAAATGAAAGTAATTATTACCCCATAGAGCTGTTGTAAGAAATGAGACAGAAGGCACATTAGGAGGCTGACCCAGCACTCGGCCCATATTAAGCCTCAGTAACCATCAATGGCAACCCACTCCAGTGTTTTTGTCTGGAGAATCCCGGGGACAGCGGAGCCTGGTGGGGTCTCACAGAGACGGACACGACTGAAGCAACTTAGCAGAAACAGCAATCATCATCCATTACTGTTACTGTGGTTACTGCCATCATTCTTTTCCTTCAAACCACTAAATGCATTATTGTTATGAATAAATATCCAAGTAATTCTCCCTCTGCCAAATCTTATTTAACTGCGCCACCCAAATAATTCAGAAAATAAAATTTCAGGTTTGTGGTATCAGGGAATCATCCAGATCTCCACTTCTCAACTCCTCAGGAGAGCTTCCGTGGTGGCTCAAACAGTAAAGAATCTGCTTACAATGCAGGAGACCAGGGTTCAATCCCTGGGTCCAAAGATCCCCTGGAGAAGGAAATGGCAACCCACCCCAGTATTCTTGCCTGGAGAATCACATGGACAGAGGAGGCTAGTGGGCCGCAGTCCATGGGGTCACAAAGAGTCGGACATGACTGAGCAACTAACAGTTTCAGTTTCCACTCCTCAAACTTGCTGTTCAGTTCAGTTCAGTTCAGTCGCTCAGTCGTGTCCGACTCTTTGAGACCCCACGAATCGCAGCACGCCAGGCCTCCCTGTCCACCACCAACTCCCGGAGTTCACTCGGACTCACGTCCATCGAGTCAGTGATGCCATTCAGCCATCTCATCTTCTGTCGTCCCCTTCTCCTCCTGCCCCCAATCCCTCCCAGCATCAGTCTTTTCTAATGAGTCAACTCTTCACATGAGGTGGCCAAAGTACTGGAGTTTCAGCTTCAGCATCATTCCTTCCAAAGAAATCCCAGAGCTGATCTCCTTCAGAATGGACTGGCTGGATCTCCTTGCAGTCCAAGGGACTCTCAAGAGTCTTCTCCAACACCACAGTTCAAAAGCATCAATTCTTCGGCACTCAGCCTTCTTCACAGTCCAACTCTCACATCCATACATGACCACTGGAAAAACCATAGCCTTGACTAGACGGACCTTTGTTGGCAAAGTAATGTCTCTGCTTTTGAATATGCTATCTAGGTTGGTCATAACTTTCCTTCCAAGGAGTAAGCATCTTTTAATTTCATGGCTGCAATCACCATCTGCAGTGATTTTGGAGCCCAAAAAAATAAAGTCTGACACTGTTTCCACTGTTTCCCCATCTATTTCCCATGAAGTGGTGGGACCAGATGCCATGATCTTCGTTTTCTGAATGTTGAGCTTTAAGCCAGCTTTTCACTCTCCTCTTTCATTAGTCCCCTATTGCTGCTATAACAAATGACCAAAAATGTAATGACTTAGAACAATTCAAAGTTATTACCTTACAGGTCTGGAAATCAGAAGATTAAAATGGGTGGTCAGGAGGCTCTAGAAGAAAATATGTTTCTTAATCTAGAAAAATGGTATAGATGACCTAAATTGCAAATCAGAAATAAAGACACAGACATAGAAAACAAATATATAGGTAACAAGGAGGGAAAGGTGGGGTGGGAGAAATTGGGAGATTGGGATTGGCACATATATACTTTAGATATCATATATAAAATAGATAACTAATGAGAACATACTGCATAGCTCAGGGAGCTATGCTAAATGCACTGTGGTGACTTGAATGGGAAGGAAATCCAAAAGGGAGAAAATATATGTATATATATGGCTGATTCATTTTGCTATACAGTAGGAAGTAACACAATGTTGTAAAACTATACTCCAAAAAAATTAACTTAAAAAGAAAATATGTTTCTTGCCCTTTTCAGCATCTAGAGGCTGCCCACCATCCTTGGCTCACAGCCTCACATCACTCCAATCTCTGCTACCATAGTCACACGCAGCTTTTTTGAATCCCCTACCTTCCTCTTTCCCTTACAAAGACCTGTGTGATTCCACTGGGCCCACCCCAGATAAATCAAGAGAATTTCCCCAACTTAAGATCCTTGCCTTAATCACCTCTGCAAGACCCACTCTGCCTTATAAAGTTAGCATTTTCACAGGTTCCAGGAGTTAGGATGGGGCTACCTTGGAGGGACCATTATTCTACATACCACGGAGGACTAAGCATGGAAGACACCGAGTTGTCTCTGCAGAGTTCCCCACTCCTTAGTCAGTGTTTACACATTCGGGTCTGATCCTCAATGTTACCTAACTTCTCTGAGGGTCAGTTTCCATGTATGTCAAAGAGGAATGCCCACTCTGTATGTTACCAGGTTATCTGGGGAATAACACATGTAGTTGGCTTGTAAAATGTTTAGCAAGTTTTAGATAAAAAATGCTACATAAAATGAACAAATCATAATTTAACTGCCTCACAAGTCAATTAATAGACTCAAACTGCTTTGAGATCCTTGGATAAAAGGCATTCTTCTGATGCCAAGTATATGTTGGTGTTGTGCCTTTGTCCTCACTTGCAGCCATATATCAAAAGCACACTTTAGTTCATTTCTTCTCTTTGAGATAAACGATCTAATTTTCTACCCCTGTGGTTTTCCTGAATGTCTCCCTCCCCCAAAGCCTTCCAGTGAGAGCAGAGTAGCTCATTTTCTTTGCCGGGTGTTCTGTGGGTGGATGGATATGGCCTCTTTGACTAGTCTCTTTCTCTCCCTTTGTTCTTTCGCCTCCTCTGACTTGGTTTTCTGCTGGGTAGTTGTGACTTTGCCACCTCTCTTTTGAGCCTCATCAAGGGCTGCTCTGTCCTGATACATAAGTTTCTTTCTAGTTTCACAGTCTCCTGGGGAAATGGAGTCCATGTGGGTTGTTCACCTGCTGAGTCTTAACTCATACACATGCCATATTTTTTTATTCTAGTTACAGGGATCATGCAGCGATTGTACTTCCATGGACTCCCATATGAAAATGGAAAAGAAGCCACTGTGTGTCCTTCAGCATCCCTTATGCATTGCCTTTGCTGTCTGCAGGTGGGCAGAGATATATACCTCATATACCCGGGAAAGAAGGTACAGGTGACTCCACCTTTGATGTCGACCTGCCCCAGAAACCAAGACCTGCAGAGAAGCAAACCTCCATTTACTTTAAAAAAAAAAAAAAGTTGCATCACATTTTTTAATGTCTAAAAAGACACAATTGCATTTAGAATAGTGTGATGTTCCCCTTTATCTCCTTCCCAGGAAAAATAGTTATGTGGATGTATCAGTCACCATTTAGATAGTTCAGACAGAGGAAATTTAACACAAAAAATTGACAACAGTAATAAAAAAACAGTGACTAAGGGGAAAGTGGCATTACCTAGAGATTGGCAATTGCAGAAAGTAGCCATTACTCCCGTAGTTGAAGAAGTGAGAGTGAATGTGATGTCACCCAGAGTCCATCAGCACACATTCCCTGCTGAGGCTGCACCCAATGGCTGTGCCATTACATTAGTTATGTATTGCTATTGTGTAAAAACTTACCTCAAAATGTAATGGCTTGAAACAATACACATTTACTATCTCACAGTTTCTGTGGGTCAGGAATCTAACATGGGTTAGCTGAGTCCTTTCTCTACTCCAGGGTTTCTTTAGAAAATGTCAAGGTGTCAGGTTATACTCATCTGAAGTTTCAAATGAAGAAGGATACACTTTCAGGCGAGCTTCCCAAGCGGCTCAGTGGTAAAGAATCCACCTGCCAAGCAGGAGACACACGTTCGATCCCTGGGTCAGGGAGATACCCCTGGAGAAGGAAATGGCAACCCACTCCAATGTTCTTGCCTGGAAAATCCCATGGACAGAGGAGCCTGGCAGGCTACAGTCCATAGGGTCCCAAAAGAGTCAGACCCTACTTAGTGACTAAACAACAACTCATGTGGATATCAGCAGGATTCAGTTCCTTACAGGCTGATGGACCTCAGTTCCTTGCTGGCCATTGGTCAGAGCTCACCTCAGTTCCTCGCTATGTGGGTCTCATAAACAAGGTGGCTTGCTTCATAAAAGTATGAAAGCTGAGGGACTTCCCTGCTGGTCCAGTGGTTAAGAATCAGTGTTTCCACTGCGAAGGGCATGGGCTCTATTCCTGGTCATCAGGAAACTAAAATCCTATATGCCATGCAATGTGGCCAAAAAAAAAATCATTCAAGCTGAGAAGACAACAGAGCAACAGAGAGAGTCTTCTAGGAAGACAGCAGTAGTCAAAATCTTTTGCAACAAATCACAGAAATGGTATCCCTCAACACTTCAATACTGGTCAGCAGCAAGTGACTTTAGGGGAGAAGATTACACAAGGCCATGAATACTGAAGCAAGAGGCCACTTTGGAGGATCTTGATCCCGGCTGCTTAGCAAGGAATCCAGGAGCCCAGGCTCCTAATGATGATGCTAAAATCACCCCAATGCTATGGGAGCTCCAGCATGGCACCACCCACTGCTACCACCATCACAGCCAAATGGTCTTTCCTTCCTACGACTTTCCAATCTCCCACACATGCTTAGATTGACAAACCCTACCTAGAGTCCAGCTACCAACAGAGTCTAGAAGAGTTTTCAGCAGCTTGCAATTCAAAGGAGAGGAAATAAGGACAGGAATAGGACAAACAACAGACAATAACCAGCATAATAGGAAAAAGTTGTTTCCAGTCATGTCCTGACTCTCTACCTTCTCCTGGTCGTCAAAGCTTAGCTCTGTTCCCTGTCCTTCTCTGCTCAGAACTCTCACTTTTGCCAAGTAGCATTGGATAATAGCAGTAAGTTTTTAAGGTGATTCAGTTCAACAAAGTCTATTACCAGGATGCTATGTTTCAAGCATGCTAGGGGCTAAAAGATGCAAAGACGAAAAATAAATAGTTCCTGCCCTTGAAGAGTATGCAGTTATGCCAGGGACACAGATGTCTATAAAACAAAGTGATAAGTGCTATACTACCGGGACATTCTGACAGATTGATTGACAAACCATTCAGATCTGTCCGATTGGCTGCAGGTTATCTGCACTCTTGGTTCTTGCCGGAGGAAAAAATGCAACCTTGAACTCTCAGTCATAAAATCCTTATCAAGTACACTTACAATAAATAATTTATGGAAGTTTACCTAAAAGACAAACAGCTTATCTATTACTTTAGATAGACTAAAATTTACTATTTATGTACATAGAAGCATAATTCAGTTTGAAGAAAAATCTATGAAGAACTAAACCATGAGCCACAGTCTTGTTTTCATACCTCAGTGAAGCAGCTTTTACTTGATTGTGCTTTGATGTCTCATCGTCTGTCAAGATTGAGCAACATTTTTTGCTGACTGGAGTTAAATTCACAACCAGTGTAGGCATGTTGAAACTGTCCTCCTCTACATCACACTGCACTCATTTCCTTAGGACCTCATGGAGAAGTTCTCAAATCTCAGATTCAGGAAGTGCTTTTACAGAACAGCTCATTTGTTTTTGTCTTACAGACACAGAAAAATTCTATAATTCATTGTGTTTCCATTTTTGCTTTAGCTGCCAGGAGCTTAGGTCCAATTCTGCAGTCCTCTTGAACAACTGTACCAGAGTGGGTGGCAGGCATTTATTTTGCTGTTCTTGTTTCCCCTTGACCCCAAGTTCTCCTTTATCCTTTTGTAGGTATGTTGCCAATCTATCTCAAATTCTCTACAGACTGAGTTTCGTGTTAATTACAAATAAATTGTACAGGTATATGTAAGGTGCTGTTTCTACTTAGGAAGAATGATCAAGAAAATCATAGGAAGAAGTGATACTTGATCTAAGCCTTGGAAAATTATCCCAGGCCAAGAGAATAATATGAGCAAAGGACTTAGAGGCATAAAGATGCACATGGGTCTATAAGACCAGATATAGAAGAAGGGAGGGAATAATACTTACATGTTTCTTTTTCCTAGGAATGTATTATCCCTCCCAGTGAGGAGCGCACTTAGCCTATTGAAATGCATCTTTAAACTCATGGGTCCTTTAGGAGTGACTCTACTGAGAGTGGTTTCTATCAAGAGAAAAAAAATGTATTTTTTTAATCAAGTAAGCATTTTTTACTTATTTATTCAAATTACAAGGACTTTCCAAACTGTCCAGAGATTGGCTAACCTAGACACTGCCACAGCCTGTCCCTGAGTGGGCATAGTCATGCTAAAACCTGAAAACCCATCCTCCGAAGTCCAGGTCACAGCCTTCAACTCCTGCAAAGTCATCTCTCACCCCACCTTAGCCTGTAGTAAGGGCAAAAAGAGCTCCAGAGGATCTCTTTAGAGGACAGAAGATTTTAGACATGCAGGGTAAGGGGCTGCTATGTTGTTCGCTATCCAGAAAACTTTAAGGAACTTATTTTCCCCTTGCTAGTCCTCATTTCCTCCTTTCAATTCAGATGTCTGAGACCCTATGTTTTTAGCTGATCTCATTATTCTATAATAACACTGCCTATCATGACAACCTGTGATATTCATTGATTTTTCCAATCTATAAACTATCTACATACATCACTATAGACTCCCAGTAGCTAGAGATGACTTTAAAAATGAGTCATTCACCATGCTTCAGGCAGGAAATTAAGGCTTGTAATGTTGAGATATGAATAATTTTAGTACCTTTCATTACTTTGATTTCTTTTTTTCTGGTAAACACGACAATTATTTAGGCAGCTAAAAATGTCATGTTAAAATGTCAGTAAATACAGTAACAAATCTAACTGTTAAGTGAGTCCCCCACTAAGGCATCAGGCAAACAGCAATTTGCAGGAATCACATGTGAAAAACAGGGGGCTATTTGAGGATTTGGGGTGATTTCCAGTCTGAAAAGTAGCCTATTTAAGAAGAAAGAACCATCTCCAGGAAGGCATTAATAGGGCAATGGTTTTTTGTTAGTTAAGTAAATTTCAAGGTTTTAAGTATTGCCTTTTAGAAGTACCAAAGAAGGAAAATGGGGTTAGGTCTAATTGTGGTTTTACCATTAGCTTTAATGGAGAGCTTTACACCAGCCTGGGAACCAAAATGAGGGAATGTGTCATGTGGGGACCACATAGGGTATTCAGAAGGAAATATGTCTATTATGCCCAAGAGAGTCTGGTGCTGGCTAAACGAGCATCCCTCTGAATGCAAGCAAAGCCCTGGCCTGGAAAAGCATTGGCAGCAAAAAAGGAAACTAATGCCTTCCATGCACAAGCAAGAAATAACAAAAGAGCTCTGCCATGAGACTTCTAGCTCTGAGGTGCTCACATACACATCATTATTACTCCCACCTCACCTAGCCCAGACTGCCCCTCCCACCACACCTTTATCCCACCACCTCCAACCATCATCTGTGCCCATGACATTGAACTAAGTACTCAGTAACTATCTCCAGATGGTCTTAAGACTTTGTCTTCCCTTATAGGTTTATGTGTTCAGATTAGGTCTTTCTAGGTTATATGCTCTGAAATTAGTGCAATTTTCACTGGGCAACTAGCTATGTATAACCATTGTCTTGACTTTCCCCAGGTAACTTAGACTGAGAATGTAAATACTGAGAACATTTATTTTTTTCAAACCTACCTAAAAGGCTAAATTTCTCAACATATGAAAAACTTTCATAGTTCATAAAAAAATTCCCAACAGTTTTTGGAAAAGCAAATATATGAAGAGATACTCAACTGAAAAAGAAATACAAGAATCTTTAAAACATGAGAGGGTGTTCAACTCTCTCAAAATGAAAGAAAAACAAGTTAGAACAATGAAACACTGTTTTTTTTTGCCTGGTAGAAAACACTGGGGGTTTTTTTGCCTGTTTTTTAACCTGGTAGAAAAAGATTAGAAATTTTATTATATACATATACACATATATATATGAACACAGTGAAGTTGCTCAGTCATGTCCGACTCTTTGCGATCCCATGGACTGTAGCCTATCAGGCTCCTCCATCCATGGAATTTTCCAGGCAAGAGTACTGGAGTGGGTTGCCATTCCCTTCTCCAGGGGATCTTCCTAATCCAGGGATCAAACCCGGGTCCCCTTCATTGCAGGCAGACGCTTTACCATCTGAGCTACCAGGGAAGCCCCTATATATATATATATATATGTATATATATGTGTATATAGATATAGAGAGAGAGAGAGAGAGAGTAAGGCAGAGAGGAAACCAGAAGTTTCATGAATTATTGATAGAAATATACTTGTTATAATCCCACTGTAGGGCAATTAGGTATAATAACTATTGAATTTCAAATCCATATATACTTTGACCCTTTACTTTCACATTTAAGAATTTATCCTTCAAAACCGCTATATTACATGAAAGTAAAAATAAGTTGCTAGGATACTTAGTGGAATATCATCATAATAACAAAATCAGAAGCTGCCAGGCTCCTCTGTCCACGGAATTCTTCTGGCAAGAACGTGGAGTGGGTAGGCATTCCCTCCTCCAGGTGATCTTCCCATCTAGGAATCAAACCTGCATTGCAGGCAGATTCTTTACCATCTGAGCCACCAGGGAAGCCCTAGCAAAAACAGCATACACCACAAATGACAACCAACATTTGGAAACCTCCAAATGTCCAAGATTCTACCCAGTTATTAAAAGGAATGAGGTAGATCTCTTCCAAAAGACATCCAATGTAGGTTGTTATGTGAAAAAAAAAGGCTTGACAATGTCACAAACAACACCCTGTTATTTGTCCCCAGTACAAAGACCACCTCTAACTTTGTCATGTATGGATGTGAGAGTTGGATTATAAAGAAAGCTGAGAGCAGAAGAATTGATGCTTTTGAACTGTGGTGTTGGGAGAAGACTCGTGAGAGTCCCTTGGACTGCAAGGAGATCCAACCAGTCCATCTTAAAGGATATCAGTCCTGGGTGTTCATTCATAGGACTGATGTTGAAGCTGAAACTCCAATACTTTGGCCACATGATGCGAAGAGCTGACTCATTTGAAAAGACCCTGATGGTGGGAAAGATTGAGGGCAGGAGGAGAAGGGGATGACAGAAGATGAGATGGTTGGATGACATCACCGACTCAATGGACATGGGTTTGGGTGAACTCCGGGAGTTGGTGATGGACAGGGAGGCCTGGCGTGCTGCAGTTCATGGGGTTGCAAAGAGTTGGACATGACTGAGCAAATGAACTGAACTGAACTTTGGGCTCAGGACTCTTTGATGCAGGTGAAGAATCCCACCTCCAGGCAGCATGTCAAGGCAGTACAGGTAATATCTGGATATTTGCTAAAGATTAAAGAGCAAGTAAAACTCCTCAGGAAAGTATCTATCTCTTGGTGTCCTCAAATTTCCATCTTACTGTGCTGAAAATATACCAAAGTCTAATTTTTCCCAGAGAGATAAGACTGCCTAAATTTGGCAGGCCCTACAACAGTGTCTTATTTCCATAATAAAAAATTAAGATAAGCTTCAATGAAATTAAATTAAACATAGAAATATCTCTAACTAATGTGTTAGTATAGATAAACAACAAAACACTAATTATGAATAGTTTTCCAATACATTTAAGTAAAGATAGTTTAAAGCAACTGTCTTTCACAAAACTTCAACTCTTTCCTCTCATTGCATAGTAAAAAATTTTCCCTTGCTTTAAGAAAAAGCTTGAACTTTCCTTCACTAAAATTCAGATAGCTCGTCCATAGTCCCCTGGGTACTAGCTTAGGGCAGCAGCTCTCAGAGCTCATTGATTTGTTGCTAGCAAATTGGAAGGTTAAAGGTGTGACTTCCCTGTGTTGCTAGTTGGTGATCAGGTCTCACTGGGGTCTCTCAAATGGGAGAATTGCTTCCCGCTAATCTCAGGCAGCTGCACTGCATCCACATCCATTTCCTCACTCATCTTAAACAGAATAAATACAGAGAAAGATTGTTTCATTCTTCCACTGCATCTACATAAAACCCAACTGTGGTCCCTTTCTGATCAGCAAGATGTAACCTTGGCAACTACTTTGTACAGCTCTTACTCCTCCCTCCTTTGAAGCTCATCATTTGTGTAAAAGTTGTTTTGCCTCCTAATGACTAAGACAAAACATTAGGCAGCCTCACTGGTTCCCTGGTTCTTCCAGATAAATGTTATAAAATTGGCAGCCCAGGGGCCAAATTCAATATGTGGGCATGTTTGACCAAACAAAAATTTTGGTTTTGTTTGTAGTTTTTCTTTTAATGTAAGCCAAGATGTACAAACCAGAAGATTTGACATGAAAATCCAAATTTCCAGTTCTCTTTAAAATATTTAGACTTGAAAACCCTGGGCCCACGTTCTCAATGATCAGCGGTAGCTGAGTATTTTGCTTCACTCTTCTCAGCTCACTTCCCTTGATTAGACCACCTAGTAGGCATTTGGGTTGTGACCCCTGTTCTAGGATACACTCTCTTTAAACAATGAAAATATATAGAACTGAACAAAAGTTATTTCAAAGCAAAGATGTTTCTCCTCAAAATTCAGTGGAATTTCAAACTCACCTAATGTCTTCCCAACTGCACAAATTTTTCTAAATTTATTCTTAACTTTCAGTCACCATTCCTAACTAAAGCCAGCTCCTAATTAAAAACTGAGGTAATAACTCACATCTAATGATCAGCTAGGGTGGCAGTGAAGTCAGTAAAGAAGGCAGTGGTCCTCAAACTGCAGCATGTATTAGAATCGCCTGGAAAGTTTGTTAAAGCACAGATTTCTAGATCTGAGTTTCTGGTTCAGTAGATCTAGAATGGTGTGTGAGAATATGCATTTCTAACAAGTCCCAGTGATGCAGATATTCCTGATCTGGTGACCATACTTTGAGCATCACCAAGTTCTCATGAATCAAATATATCTGTAAACGTATAGTGGCCAAACACAATAAAAGTTTATTTCTCTTTCACTAAACAATCCAAAGCAAAATTTCTTTCATTCAGTGTTCAGGGACTCAAGTTACCTTAACCTTTTACATCTCTACTGCCCACTAGGACCATCTATACAGATAGAAAGGGGAAAGATATCCAGAAACCAAAACACTTTCTAAAAGCTTTGGCATAGAAGTGTTACATATCCCTTCCACTCACATCTCATTGGTGAAAACTAATCACATGGTCATATCTAGATGCGTAAGATGCTGAGAAATATGGTCCCTGGCAGGACAGTCACTTCCTAATTCCACAAACTAGAAAGGAGACCACATTTTGTTGTGGACATCTCCACTGCAGCAGCCATAAATATGGCTTGCTCTTCCTCTGCTAACTTCCTTCCCCATTACCAGAAGGCTCTTCTCCCTTCCTGTTGTCCAGCCAAACCTCAACATCCTTCTGGTTATATTTCACTTCCACCAGAATTCCAAATAAAAAAAGTTCCAGTCTTTTATCTTGGTAAGTAGATAAAGTAACTTTCTTCCGAAGAGCTTATTGTTTCCTTGAGGATATTTATTATCATCATTATAACTTTAAAGAACAATGTTCATTCTTCTCCAGTTAATCAAAGGGAAATATAAGCTGTTTGCATTTTGAATGTTTTTGATTAAAGACTTGAGTCAAGTATCACATCAAATTATCTTTCCAAATAAACAGACAAAGGAAAAATGCCATGAAAAGTGCCCAAAATAATTAATAATGCAACATTATAACCTACCTACACTCCTTGTGGTGAATTAATTTTTCTGAAGTCATCACTAACTCCTGGGAGCTGGAGTGAGTTATAGAGGTGATCTGTGAGCTTCTAAAATCAATTAAAACCAAATAAAAATAAAACTATGAAAATAAAATGAGGAGAGGCTCCTTTACTGTTGCAAGTAGCACAAAACTGAGCACAGACTTAAGCAAAAACAGAATTTATTGTTTCACTTAAGATGAAAAGTCCAGAGGCATACTAAGCTTCAGTCACGGTTGAAAGCTGAGCTCAAGCTATATCATCAGGACTGTTTCTCTCCATCTCTCAGCTTCATGACTCTCCATCTCTCAACTTCATGACAAAGTGGAATGGAAGCAATGGTTGTAACTCTTATACTCTCTTAGGTGTCCAGCAGAGAAGATCAAGAGTTCCTCAATGAGGAAAACATCACTGCATTGCATTGGATCTGATTGGGCCATATGTTCACCTTGAAACTTATTATAGCCAGGGGGAACTAACTGTGGGTCTCATGTATGAAATCAGTTTCACGTAATCCAAATTATGAGATGGAGAAGGTGGTTCTAAATAGGGGAATTAGGGTATAGATGCTGTTGGGCTTGGAGAAGTCTCAATACCCCACACTTGGAACTAATTGAAGGATCCAGGAGCTAGGTAGAGAGCTACAAAAATATCACCTTTATGATACGTCTTCATATCTGTTAACCAAGTTGGCTTGCTAACTCCTGAATTAGATGGACCTGCCGCATCATAGACATTCATTCTCCCACTGCGGACTGCTCTTTTCAGATTTATGGCATGGAGCAGCAGAGAATGCTCTCTGCAAATTGTAGGTGATGAAGAAAAATACAGAGAAGAGGGCTGAGTTTAATGTGCCTGGTCACTGTACCAAAACTCATCCATTGGGTAAGTCACTCTTTCTTCCTTGGAGCAAAGGGAGAAAGTGGGCACAGGGGGTAAAGAAGCTTGGATTATTACTCTGAAGAAGTTCCTACACACACAACAATGGGGGAATGAGGAGTAAATGTCTCCTCCCAATATTTAACAAGAGTGAATGAATGGTGATAGCAAAAAGAGATGTCCACTACCAAAAAAAAAAAGGACTTATTCTTAAAAACACAGAGCGAAATATATACATCCAGATGGTTAGATTCCTAAACCTTTTTAGTTATAAAAGGATATTAATCCCACCTGCTATGGAAGCACCATAATACCCTTTAGATACTGTTCTTCACAATTGTTGTTATCTCTTATCTGATTTGGTGTTTATCTATAGATGAAAGTTAGTCAAGTATAAAAAGTGGACCTAATGTTGATGCCCTGGGACAAAGCAGGAATAAGCAACCAGAAAAATATGGTTGAAAACTTGAGAAAGTGATTCAAATAAGATCAAGATGAGATTCATATTAACCTGGATGTGATCCTAGAATATAAGATCCATGAAAACAGGCTCCTTGCCTGACCTGCTCACCACTGTATGTTTTCCCAGTATCTAGAATGGGGTTTCTGGCATTCAGCAGGTGCTCAATACACACTTGTGGAATGCGTGAACTGGCAAAGAGAATGATCTCAGGGGTGACTGTGTTTTGAATAGGAGGAAAACAGAATCTTGTTAGGGGTTATAGTGGCCATGAAAAAAGCAGTATCAGTTTGGATCTAAGACTGTATTTAACTAAAAGGATCCTACTACAATGCAAGCTAAGAATTACTGAGTTGAACTAGAACAGTGCAAGAATCATAGGAGCCAAAAAAATATCTGAAATTAAATGACAGAGGTCTTAGAAATAATCCTAATATATTACTTCTGACAATGGCTGCACATCTGAATCACCTGGGGAACTCTAAAAATTCCAATACCCTGGCCTCACTTGCAAAGATTCTGATCTATGCATCCATAATTTTCAATATTTCTCAGATGAATCTGACATGGGGTCAGAGCTGAGGACTACTGGTCTACCACTACCCTATCATCTTACAGAAGAGGGTGAGCTTGAAAGGTAAAAGATTCAGAATGTACCTCGATAGCCAAAGTTTAGATATACCTTAAAATCATAAATAGGAAATAAAATGTTCTTAATGTCAATCCTCATCCATTCTGAAATCTCTGAATCTCCCAAAATATTACCAGAACCAACTATTTTTGTATGTAGAAAAGGACCATCATTCCAGCCCAGTTCTTGTCCTAGAAGCCATGGGAGGCATTGACAAGTTTTTCAAGAGTGCATGTCATGATGAAAAGGTGGTTTCCAGAGACAGACCTGGCTAGGGTGGAAGGATGAATTCAAAGGAACAGATATAAAGACCAGGAAGTCATGCACGAGCCCTTGGTCATCTAACATGAGATGGAGATTGTGAACATGAGCAACACCATGGAAAGCTATCAACAGGGCTACAGGACTGATGGCCTAGGAAAATACAGGGTGAAAGTGAAGTGAAAGTGTTAGTTGCTCATTAGTGTCTGACTCTTTGCAACAACCCCATGAACTATATAGCCCACTAGGCTCCTCTGTCCATGGAATTCTCCAGGGAAGAATACTGGAGTGGGTGACCATTCCCTCCTCTAGAAGATCTTCCCCACCCAGGGATCACATCCATGTCTCCTGCATTGCAGGCAGATCCTTTACCCTCTGAGCCACCAGGGAAGCCCAAATACAGGGTGAGCCGGAGCCCAAAGCAACTGCAGGTCCAAGACGTTGACTTCGTCCAGGTTTGCATCCTAAATGCTTGCCTGACCAGTAACTACCAAAAGCCCCTTTGAAGGAGGGGAAAGAAGGGAATAAGGGAAGAGAGTACAAGGCCCTGGTGGGGCCCAAATCTACTTCATTTTGTCTGCCCAGGGTGCCATGCAGTTTTGTGAACAGAAAGTAGAGAGAAGGGACAATGATGGTTATCTCAAGAGAAGCCACTTCCTGGTCACTTGTGTCCAAAACACTGGGGCCCTCAGGGAGAGGGGTTTGGTGGACCTTGACCTGATTTATCACCATGTTTTAAAAATTAAGCACGCTAGCTGAGTTAACCTATCCACCTCAGACAAGACTCCCTCAAAAGTATTTTGCAAACCATCACCCAACCGGTGAAAATTTTGTTTTCAAAATTTCTCTTACGGGATCTGACTGTCCCTCCCACCCCTGAGGGGCTGTGGAGTGTGCTGCCTGTATTTACAGACGTGCCTACCTAGCAGCCTCATTTTACAGAGGCAGAAATCACTCCAAAAGGAAATGATGCCTTTGTGGAGGAACTTGTGTTAAGTGTTCGTTCCTAAAGCACAGGAAGGGTGGGGGTCTAAGTAACTAGCCCCAAGCCGACGCTGGTAGGGCTGGGTCCTGAAAGGAAGCGATGCAATTCCCAGCAGCCCCTCCCCCGCCCACCCCCGCCCCAGAGGTTACCAGGGCCCCCCTAAATCCTCCGGTAATGGGGCTTTCGGAACTTTCCCCGAGGAGAGCCTGCCAACGGCTAATAGATACCACTGTCGGGAAGGCTTTTATGCTGCGCAGCTTACTTTTTCCTTTCCGCAGTTTCAGCTCGTTGCTCCTAATTACCTCCCTTTGGACCGCCCGGCTGGCGTAGGGGATCAGAGCCTGGCCTGCCTCAGCACCTCTCCGCCCGGAAAGGTTCTTCCTTCAGAATGGCCCACTTAAAATGCAGCCCCTCGCAACCGCGCTCCAACTCAGTGACAGGTCTCGGGAGTTGGCCGGCTTTCCCGTGACCCTCTGACTTGCTTGGAGCGTCCTAGTGGTTAAACCCCGGAGCCCCCGCAGGTGAGAATACACCATCATCTCCTCCCTCCTTCTCTGCCCACCTGGGCTTCCTCACCTTGTCGGTTCCTACAACAGCTGAGGCACGGCTGACGGGGGCAGAGCTCTCCTACCTCCACCCAGGAGCCCCAGCATGATGTATTCTCTCTTCTACAAGAAAGGTGTGAGGGCTGTGCCCTGCAATGAACACGGACTTGATGTATACAGTCAGCATTACAACCCCAGGCTGCAAACCAGGGGGGGTTCTCATTCAATTCCCTCAACCCTCCTGTGCCTTTTAACTAACTTTGAAATTCCTCACCCCGCTGCAGGTGCCTCCACGCTGTTTCCAAGAAGTAGAGCTCGACATAGATTTATTTGGTAACCATTGCAGGAATTTCAAAAACTGAGAACCAGAGGAAGAAGCCAGACCTGAGGTAATTAAGATGATTTGTTTCACACGATTCAGGTGAGCACAAAGGGGCTCCTGAACACAGAGAATAGAAGATCAAAGAGATGACGATCAGAAGGTGGGAGCCCAGCCCCCACTGCCAAACAAAAACCCCTCTCCGTGTTTTTAGCTTCTGCCAGAGATAAGACAGGAAGATCATTTTTTAAAAAACTCGTGCTTTCAGTAGTTGGCTTCCAGAAGAAAAAATTCAAATGTACGTGCCATATTTACAAGGTCACAGATCTCCTGACTCGAGATCATTTATCTGTGGAAAGCAGCCCACTATTCAAGCCCCAGGAATCCCACCGCAAGAATGAATGTTCCTTAGAAAGCACCAGGCCTTCGCAGGCTTGTTGACGGCTCTGGAAAATCCTCTCCAGTGCTGGGATCTCCTCCTTCCCACGGCACCCAGCCAGCCATGGGAAATGAAGAGGAAGGGCAAGCAGGAGAGGAGCAGAGCCCACAGGGGTGCGTGTGAGCTCTTAAAAAAAAATTAATTGAGGCATGTGGAATATTCAATCTTCTTTGAGGCATGAGGGATCTAGTTCCCAAACCAAGGATCGAACCTGGGCCCCTCTATACTGGGAGTGCAGAGTCCATAGCCACTGGACCAGGGAAGTCCCTGAGGGAGCACCTTTTAGACCCACAGCATAGTATTTGGCCATGTCTTTCTCCTTTGCTACAATATTGATCATCAAGAATAAAACATCATGTTCTTTTCCAATACTTGGATATACCTCAGACCTTCTGATCTTTTTCCATAACAAATAGATTCCTCTATCTTCCCAGTTAACTAGCCTGATGGCCTCCAGCTGACCTGAAGCAGCCCCACCTCTCCTCCTAGGTCATATTTTGCCCAGAGTCCCTCACAGGCCCTGGGAAGTTAGGCTTGTTTGGATCTTCTTAACACAAAGACAGATCTAGAATTGAAACCCTGGGCTCTGGCAAAATGAAAACAGAAGCCTTTTTCATCTTTGTGGTTATTGTTTCTCATCCCTTTTCCATCAAGTGACTTCAAGATCCCTTCCACTCCTGAAATAAAATTCTTACCTCCTGTAGAGATGACTTTAAATGCGTGATACAGAGTGTTAGGGTGAATACTAAGCTTAGTATTTAGTACCCCATGAGTACCATTCTGATAATTGATTTTAAAATGGAGAAACTAAAGACAGGGAGGTTTAACACTTGCACCCAATCACAGAATTAGCAAGTGGGGGATAAGGGTTTTCCACTGCCTCTGTGAATAAGTACCTGAATTCCTTCAGTACCTTAAGACTACATTTATCAGGAGCTTCCTAGCTATAATGGAGACTCAACTGACTGAGCAGTGGGACGCCCAGGAGGTAGTGTTTTCCAATGAGGTTTTGACAGAATTGATTGAAATTGAATGAGTGTTCCTTTGCCTGGGAGGCTTCCTGGTGCTTTGAATAGGGCTTTTTCACAGGAGGCTGCTGCCTGCTTACTCCAGGCCCCAGAGGGCCTGCACACCATTGGTCAAACACTGTTGGAGGTATTGACCAGGCTTGCGGAAATAAACAAATTCACTTGTTCAGCAGTATCCCACCCGTAATGCACTGTCTTATCCCCTCGTTCTATGCGGAAGGTCCTTAACATTCCTTCTCCGTTCAACCATCTCAGAAATTTAAGAGTCCCCAGTCATTCTGCCCTAATCCAGAAAAGCCCTACAGAGCCCACATTGATATCTCAGCTCCAAAGGGCAGGGTTATCTTGGATCTTTCTTCCCTGAGCTAGACTTAAACAGAGTTGTTCCCTGTGATAGAAGGAGATGGCACAGACAATACAGCCGTTTCTGTGCTGTACCAGTGCTTCTCAGGCTTCTACAAACACACAAATCACCAGGGAGCTTGTTAAAATGCGGATCCTCTTGCAGCAAGTCTGGGGGCCTGTTGTTGAGTCACTAAGTCGTGTATGACTCTTTGCAACCTCATGGACTGTAGCCCTCCAGGCTCCTCTGTCCATGGGATTCTCCAGGCAATAATACTGGAGTGAGTTGCCATTTCCTTCTCCGGAGGATCTTCCCAACCCAGGGATCGAACCTGGGTCTCCTGAATTAGCAGGCAGATTCTTTACCACTGAGCCACCACCAGGGAAGCCCCTGAGGGCCTGAGGTGCTACATTTCTGACAAGCCTGCAGGGGGTGCCCTGCCTCGGTCCTGAACCTATGAGTGACCAAAATTATTTATGCTTATCTCTCCTCCAGTGTGAAGCCCTCAGTGTTGCATTTTGACAAAGAAGTTCAGTGGAGACAAGAGGCCACAGCTTCACCTTACCTCTCTGAGTAGGAGGAGGGATTTCCTCAGAAGCAAAGACGTCAGTCTCCTTGAATGAGCCCTTCAGACCATCCGAAGAGGAAATTCCTCACCCTCTGCTGGACTGGAGCAGAGTTTCAAAAGAATAGCAAGGAGAGATAAGAAAGCCTTCCTCAGCGATCAATGCAAAGAAATAGAGGAAAACAGTAAGATGGGAAAGACTAGAGATCTCTTCAAGAAAATTAGAGATACCAAGGGAACATTGCATGCAAAGATGGGCTCAGTAAAGGACAGAAATGGTAGGGACCTAACAGAAGCAGAAGATATTAAGAAGAGGAGGCAGGAATACACAGTAGGACTGTACAAAAAAGATCTTCACGACCAAGATAATCACGATGGTGTGATCACTCACCTAGAGCCAGACATCCTAGAATGTGAAGCCAAGTGAGCCTTAGGAAGCATCACTATGAACAAAGCTAGTAGAGGTGATGGAATTCCAGTTGAGCTATTTCAAATCCTGAAAGATGATGCTGTGAAAGTGCTGCACTCAATATGTCAGCAAATTTGGAAAACTCAGCAGTTGTCACAGGACTGGAAAAGGTCAGTTTTCATTTCAATCCCTAAGAAAGGCAATGCCAAAGAATGCTCAAACTACCACACAATTGCACTTATCTCACACACTAGTAAAGTAATGCTCAAAATTTTCCAAGCCAGGTTTCAGCAATACGTGAACCGTGAACTTCCAGATGTTCAAGCTGGTTTTAGAAAAGGTAGAGGAACCAGAGATCAAATTGCCAACACCCACTGGATCATTGAAAAAGCAAGAGAGTTCCAGAAAAACATCTATTTCTGCTGTATTGACTATGCCAAAGCCTTTGACTGTGTGGATCACAATAAACTGTGGAAATTTGCCTCAAGACAGTGAAATTCCTCACCATCTGCAAACCAAGGCCTGAGTGATGATCAGGGTCCAGCCCACTCCGCACAGCAGGCCCGCATATGAGGCCACAACAGGAAGGAAAATGAACTCTGCCTTGTAACCACACCTGCATGCAGTCCCTTTGGTGGCCAGGCTGATTCAATTGTGTATCCTAGGTATTAAAAGGAGAGTCAGATGTTTCCTTCAGAACTGGAACAGTAATAATGGGGCTTCCCAGGTGGTGCTAGTGGTAAAGAACTCACCTGCCAATGCAAGAGATGTAAGAGACTTGGGCTCGATCCCTGGGTTGGGAGTATCCTCTGGAGGAGGGCATGGCTACCCATTCCAGTACTCTTGCCTGGAGAATCCCATGGAAGAGGAGTCTGGCAGGTTATGGTCCATGTGGTTGTGAAGAGTCAGATACGACTGAAGCAACTTAGCACACATGCAGTAATAATGAATCAACACCCTGAAACCAGCTTGGTGGGACCTCAGAAACTGGCTACACAGGGACTTCCTGGTGGTTCAGTGTCTAAGACTGCATGCTCCCAATGCATGGGGCCCGGGTTTGATCCCTGGTCCAGGAACTAGATCCCACGTGCTACAACAAAGTTGTAGAGTTCACATTGTCACAACTAAAAACCTCACATGCTGCAATTACATAAGACCCAACACAGCCAAATAAATATTATTTTAGAAAGAAAAGGAATTAGCTTAGAGACATCCAAGAGAAAGATAAAGCTTGAGGAGTAAGAGCTGCATCTTTAAGTCTCAGCTGCAATTCTTACATGCAGATTTCCCCTTCCATTGCCAAATACAGAAAATCTAGGTTTGCTCATTAAGGAAGAGAGAATATTAAAGACAGAGACATTACTTTTCCAACAAAGGTCCACCTAGTCAAATTATGGTTTTTCTAATAGTCATGTATGGATGTGAGAGTTGGACTATAAAGAAAGCTGAGCACCAAAGAAATTTATGCTTTTGAACTGTGGTGTTGGAGAAGACTCTTGAGAGTCTTCTCTCAAGAAGGAGATCAAACTGCAAGGAGATCAAACCAGTCAGTCCTAAAGGAAATCAGTCCTGAATATTCACTGGAAGTACTGATGCTGAAACTCCAATACTTTGGCCACCTGATGGGAAGAACTGACTCCTTGGGAAAGACCCTGATGCTGGGAAAGATTGAAGGCAGGAGGAAAGGGGGACGACAGAGAATGAGATGGTTGGACGGCATCACCAACTCGATGGACGTGAGTTTGAGCAAGCTCTGGGAGTTGGTGATGGACAGGGAAGCCTGGCGTGCTGCAGTCCATGAGATCGCATAGAGTCAGACACAACTTAGCCACTGAAATGAACTGAAGAGAGAATAAGGATCATGCAGCTTTAAAAAATAATATAAGTCTCAAAAACTCTGTTCTTCAATGCTGCTGGTAGACATAAGATATGCTGGTATTGTGCCTAAAGACAGGATGACACAATTCAAGAACGGGTGACGGGGAGTCAGCTCAAGAAGCCTGATGTAGCACCCCTAGTGGAGAAGAGTCGCATTCATGGTCCCTGCTTCTGATTAGCTAAGGGACTTGACCATTGGGATTCCTTGGAAGGTCATTTCTCTAAAAAGGAATCAACCCAAGCTCTGATCTTCCCTAATAACATAACTACTTGATGCACATTTTGAAACTAAATAATGCTATTGTTTATTAAATAATTCTGGTTCCAAAGGGAAAGAGGCCATGGCCAGATCAGCCTTGAGCAAGCATCCCAGGGCCCGGGCAGACTTTGAAGGAACAAGCATATTGAGACATTACTTGAAGCTCAGAAACAGTAGGTGCCTGCGCCCTCTAAGTGGCTCATGTGTTACCAATCTGACAAGTCTCATTGATTTAAATGGCTGGAGCACTGCTTGGATTTTAATCTCCTTCACCTTTATACAAAGGAGGTCGCTGTTTAAATGCTTTTACTTAATAATGTAAACACCTGTCACATGCCAGGGCAAAGCCATTAAGGAAAAGGATTATTTAAAGCAACGCTCCTGAATACCACATTGCTATTATTGTCTTATCCTCCATTGCCAGGGTCTGAGCAGGGCTTCTTTCTTAAGCTAGGAGGCAATAGCCGAGTCACCTAGTGCTCTGTCCCCCAGAGAGGTCTGCAGAGTTTCCTCTAAAATGCAGATGGAAGAGGCATCTGCTCACATATTGTCATGTAAAGGACCCCCAATATCCGACCTGCCAAGACTCAGCAAAGTAGTGTCTATTGAAGTCTCCTGTTAAAATGGAAAACTCTTTCCATAAGGAGTACTTGGCCACTATCCTGGAGCCATCAATACAAGGCACACAAACTAAACTCTTCACAGGTATCATCTCTTTTATACCTGCGACAACCCTAAGATTTAGCGCTAGCATTATCTCCACAATCTGATGTACAGAATGGTTAAGTAACTTTCTCAAGGACACACAGAATTTAGCAGGAATACGATCAAAATCTAAGGCTGACTTCACAATGTGCTCTATTAGTTTACTACATAAACTGGTAAGAGGAAAGCCTAGAGGAATGGTGCAGAAGAGAGTCAGTGAGAAAGAGCTAGAACCTGGAGGACTACTGGGGAAGAAGGCCTGAGGATGTACTCTAAGGCCTGGACTGCGGACTTCTGAACAGAACACTGTATTGGCATCAGAGGCCAAGAGTTAAAAGCAGAAGAGCGAAGGACCCTTAAGACATTCAAGAAGATGCCAGAAGATGTGAGAGCACTACCTAGAGCCTAGCTTAGAGGGAGGCCTCCCCCTGCTCCCTACTCCCACTGTTCCTTTACCCACACTGCCTCATCCAGGTAGCACACCTGAGGCCTCAGCATAAGCCCCTCCTCTCCATACCTGTCTACATCTTCTGCAAGCTCATCAAGCTGCTGGTCTTAGCAAAAGCCAGGTCAGCCTGTGCCCTGCTTTGTGGTCAGTCTACTCAAGGCAGCTGTTCTCTTGCTCTCTATTCAGATCCTGCTTGGCTAGTGCCTTCTTCATCTACACTCTACTCGCATGCCTGACCTTGCTATGAACTTGCACCAGGTCCCAGCTATTGATGGCTCTTATCAAAGGGGTGGGGAGGGGTGTTCCCTTCTGCTGGTTTTCCTGGTAATCAATGAGCCAACCAGATGTCAGTTCCTCCTATAACTGGCAATCTCCTGGTCCCCCTGAGAGTGAAGACTGCTGCCCTTTCCTGCCCACGGTCTGCCTCACATGGTGGGGTGTCGCTCCAGGACCTTGCTTCAAACACATAAGCTTCCCCATACATTAGATCAGTGATGTTTCTGTCACTGACTCTGGGCTCCTTCTTCAGTCTCGAAACTGAGCGAGTACAGGACTTGTAGGCTTGCAGGTTGCAGCCCACCCCCTGACAACAGTACCCAAAGCCCTGATATCATCTAACTAACTGTAGACTAGACACACTGGCCCTGGGGAGGAGGGCACACTCCTGGGACAGCACAGGCCCCAACAATCACAGGACTTCATCCAAGCTACTGATCAGATATTGGTCTCCTTCACAAACTCATTTTGGCAAAAAAAGCCAATCTGGCTTAGTCTCAGCAATTGAATTCAGCAGTGCTTTGCAGGGAGAAAAAAAAAAAAAAACACCTTGAATCAATACAGAACAAGAAGAGAGAAAATGATTCATTCATTCATTCAATAAATATTTATGGAGCATCTTTCTGGTAGAACCTGCCTGGTAAAGAATCCGCCTGCAATGCAGGAGACCCTGGTTCGATTACTGGGTCAGGAAGATCCCCTGGAGAAGGGAATGGCTACCCACTCCAGAATTGTGGCCTGGACAATTCCATGGACTGTATAGTCCATGGGGTCGCAAAGAGTCAGACACGACTGAGTGACTTTCACCATAAAGCAGGCACTGCCCTTGGTACTGTGGGCAAAACAGAGAATAGAGGCATCATTGACCCTCCCCACCTAGAATGTTCAGTCATATAGGGGACAGGAAGGAAATCCGTAAAGAGGGAAAATATAATGTTATGTTTGGAGAGGACGTAATCTTGTTTCTCCAAGAGTGGTGCCCAAACCAGCAGCAGCAGCATCACCCAAGAATTTGTTAAAACACAGCTCCTCACATCCCTCCCCAGACCTACTGAATCAAACACTTTGGCATGAGCTCCAGCAATCTGTGTTTTAACAAGCTTGCCAGGGAACTCTGATTTGTGCTTAAAGGTTTAAGAACCACCTGGTTGGAAAGTAAGGTGGGGAGGAGAGCATCTTTAGAGAAGATGATCAGGAGAGACCTTTCTGACATTCAAACAGAGACTGAAGAGATGAAGAGAAACATGCCATGCAAAAGCCAAGAGACAAGAAAATTCCAGGTACAGGGTACAGCAGATGCAAAGTCCCTGAAGTAGGGGAGAATTTACTATAGTCAAAGAACAGAAAGGAGAAAAGTATGACCAGAGCATAATTATTGAGGGGAAGCTAGGGGGAACAGGGGCTTGATTGATCAAGGAATCAGAGACCTCAGTAAGGAGCAGGAATTATAAACTGACTTGAATGTTCTAAAGAAAGAAATATGCTCCTTTGAGAGCATGTAACACATGAATCTGACTTCAATTAAGATCAAGGAGGGATTCCCAGAGGTAATGATGTTTGAGACAAGATATCAACAGTAAGTAAGACCCTGATGCTGGGAAAGATTGAAGGCAAAAGGAGAAGAGGGTAGCAGAAAATGAAATGGTTAGATAGCATCACTGACTATGCTATGTCAGTGATTCATGTCAATGGACATGAATTTGAGCAAACTCCAGGAGATAGTGGAGGACAGGGAAACCTGGCGTGCTGCAGCCCATGGGGCTGCAAAGAGTAATACATGACTTAGCAACTCAACAAGGACCTCAACAATAAGTACAATAACAAAGGAGGCAGAGGAACCATCATTCGCAAAGGCTCTGAGACAGGAGCAAGCATGACACTGTCAGGAAAAATGATGATGAAAGACTTGAAGATAGGCAAAAAATGATTACTGGATATTCTGTCTAGCATACCCTTCCTGGTTATCTGTGCCTTTTATTATTGTTGGCCTGTCTTACAACCATTGCAAGTTGTATAAAACTGATAGTAATGTCCATAGAAATGCAAACTAATTTAGTCCAATGGAATGCAATTAATTGTTGCTCTATGAATATGGCTAGTTTTACATTTATTAAAAATTTCATTTCAGTATTTTGTGATGTGTGTGTGTTTGTACTGAGATCTTTTTTGAGCCAGTAGTGACATCTTACTGGTTCTCTCATTAATCGATGAGAGAAAAAGTCTTTGACATATGTTTATTATATGTTTGTATGAGTTATGATTTTACCTTTTTAAGAAATTACTTTTAACAATTATATTGTTGTTGTTGTTTTCAGCCACTAAGTTGTGTCCAACTCTTTGCGACTCCATGAATTGCAGCGCACCAGGCTTCCCTGCCTTTCACTATGTGTCAGAGCTTGCTCAAACTCATATCCATTGAGTCGGTGATGCCATCCAACCATCTCATTCTCTGTCGTCCCCTTTTCCTCCTGTCCTCAATCTTCTCCAGCCTCAGGGTCTTTTCCAGTGAGCCAGCTCTTAGCATCAGGTGGCCAAAGTAGTGGAGCTTCAACTTCATCATTAGTTCTTCCAATGAATAAATATTTGAAGTTGATTTCTTTTAGGACTGACAGGTTTGATCTCCTTGCTGTCCAAGGGACTCTCAAGAGTCTTCTCCAGCACTAGTTCAAAAGTACCATTTCTTTGGTGCTCAGACTTATTTACGGTCCAACTCTCACATCCATACATGACTAGTGGAAAAAACATAGCTTTGACTATACAGACCTTTGTCAGCAAGAAAGTGCAAAAAGCTAGTGTGGTAGTGGGTTACCAGCTAACAAGATATGCAGTTAAGATTGAATTCAGATAAACAAGAATGTTTTTATTTAAATATGTCCCAAATATCACATGGAACATATTCCCAGTTTTTAAAAAAATCAATGTTTATTAAAAATTCAAACTTAACTGGCCATCTGTATTTTCATTTGCTAAATCCTACAGTCCATGGGTGGGAAGTTGGGAAGCTGACCATGCTGCCCCCTCAGCCCCCATCTGCTCCCAGGGTCAGGAATAGAAAGAAGCACCTTTCTCTGTCTTTGACTTCTGCTCAGTTGCATCAGTGCACCTCCTCACCAAATTTCAGAGCAAAATTTTACTTAGTGCTTTCCAAAAACAGCTTAAATCGTCCCCCTCATATAGGAGCAGGTGCAGAGGGCTTTCCCCACTAACACTGCTTCCAGGCTCGGACTTGTTGAGTTCCAGTACTCTCGGAAAAGTTGCTGTCTTACTTTCCACCAACCTCTAAAAGCCTTCCTTTCTGCCCTACGAGAGTGTGTAAGATGCTGTATACTCTGGGGACAAAAGAGAAAAAAAGGGCTAGTTCCATGGAATACACACTGTAGGATTTGATAATGTCTCAGATCTCACACACCCTCGTCCCCATCCAAAATTGCCCACCTCTTCCCCAGTGAGGCCTCCCAGCTTCAGGCTGAAACTCTTCCATATTCAAGCCATCTATTAAAATGCAAATATCCCTGCTTGAAAACATCCTAACATCCGCTAACATTTTAGCAGAAATGGACTGACAGGACATGTTACACAAGCCAAGCACTTGATGAAAGGCAGAATAGCAGCTTGGAAAGGGGTGCTGGGGGCCAGGAAGGAGGGAGACCCCAAGGGAGGAGAAAGCTATTCCAAATATGCAGGAAACCCAGAGTCACATTTTAGACCTCAGGCCAATCTTGCAGGCAAAGCCAGTAATATAAAATCCAGGAAAAGTCATTTTCAATTTGAGGCCAAATGCTCTTGTTATTTTATCTGCCTTTCCCTACAATGTGATATAGGATACCCCCAAAAGGAATATTTTCATGGTAATATATTTTTGACTCAGTGGGCATCCCCACAGGCTTGCAATAGAAAGACACCTGCAAAATGTATAAACCCCCTGCCACAGGCAGTTCCCATCACCAGCAGGACTCTGATCACATCCTCCTGAGCCTCGAGCCCTGTTAGGTCTCAGAGGAATTATTATCACTTTCCAAACACAGGGGACAATGAACCGGCCTGGCTCTTCCTGGAATGTAGGAGTGGGAGCCTGGCAGACAGATTCTCTCCAGATTGAATAAATGCTGGGGGGCCTGCGGGCGGGGGGGAGGTTCACAGTCCCCGGGAAGCATCCGTCCCTTTTTAAGCAATGGCTGTGCACACCGACTTTGGCTCCCAACCTCTGTGATATTTCTCCCTTATAAATTGGACAGCACAGCATGCGGTCAAGGAGCCATTACAAGCCCTCTCAGACTAGATTTTTTTTTCCCGGGGACTTAATTTCTTAAAATGTTGGAGCCATCGTTCTCTTGGAAAGTAGGACAGTCTCTCTTTGAGCCTGCCAGACAAAAACAAAACTAAACAAAACAAAAAAAGCAAAGTCTCCGAAAGGATCACTGGCAGGCAGGCTTCCTTCGCAGCACCTGGAGGCCCCTCCCTCCCAAGCTGAGGCTGCGAGATCTCTCTAATGAGAACAGATGGCTCTCGTCGGGAGATGGGCTCCATGTTCTGTGTCTCCCGTGTCCTCTTTCTGAAACGAGATTTTGGCAGATCTTTTTTTTTTTTTTTTTTTTTAGCAGAGAATTGGAGCCCGTTGTTTAAGTGGTAACCTAGATGAGTGCCAGGGAAGTGGGATGTTAATACACACTAATACGTTTGCAGCTAACTTTGGAAAGTTCAAAACACTTCCTAATGGAAAAGGTGAAGTCTTCAAAAGGCCTCGCTTCTGGGATGGAGGCAAAGGGCGCCATGAGCACCCGGAAGGAGGTGACGATTGTAGGTATTGGCAGAGAGGAAACGGCACCCTTGTCAGCCCCGACCCTGTGACTTCAGCTACCTATTGCCACCCCAGGACTGGGGCGTGGGACAGTCCCAGGGCAGAGATTCCACACAGGGGTCAGGAAGGTCATTCCAGGTTGAAGAGGCCAGGCCGAACCTGGTGACTTCCATTGACTCCACGCCCACCCCACCCCTCCAGGTGGGTAGGAATCACCTGCCTGAGTGTGGTCGCTGTTTCTCATCCTCTAGGGCTGGGCAACTGAGTCTGGGGTGACCTCAGAGACACCCCCTTCCCAGAGGTATCCACAGAAGGAAGGCAAAGAGAGGGTTACGTTTCAACAGCAGGAAACTCCTGAATTTTAAACTCTGATTTTCACAAAAGTTGTTTCATTGCTATCACACTCGCCAAATTTAAATTACCTCTATTTTCAGGTCTCAGGAACCCATTAAGAGAGAAAGGAGAGATCTTCAAGGTGAGAAACGAGAAATGATGAGGGGAAGAGGGTACCCTGTGGAGCAGACTGAAAAAAGAAAATTGTTTCTGGAGTTAGCTGCCGTGGAGGTGTGTGAAAAGGAAAGAGTAACAGCACCAGGTGAGTGGACGGAGAAGGGGAAAGGCGGTGAGTTTGAGCCGTGAGCTTTGATCAGGTCACAGGTCCAAATCAAGTTCTAGGAAGAAATTTTCAGTAATGGTCTTTATTTTCTTTAACGATTTTTTCAAAAGATACGCCTTTGGCTGTGCCAGATCTTAGTTGCGGCACAGGGGATCTTTTTAGTCTGGCATGCAAACTCTTGGCAGGGTCATGTGGAATCTAATTCCCTCAGGATCGAACCCAGGCGCCCTGCATTTGGAGTGCAGAATCTTCCCTCAATGGTGTCTTAAAATACTAACATGAATGTAGATGCTGATATGATGCTGTTTTCTGTGCCTGTGAGCCATGTTTGCAAAAGATGGGGATTCAACACTCAGAATTCTAGGTTTTTTATCTTTTAAAAAATAATAATAAAAGCAAAAAACAAGAGTCATCAGAGAAATGATAGTCAATCAGTGAGGCCCTGCCACCTCCCCAGAGTACATCATCAACAAAGGCTGAAATCCTTGTGCCCTTTACTGTTCTTGTATCAGCTGAGGTGTAAGCGTGTGCATTTCTCAATAATTTTTAAAGGCTGTGTTTGTGCGTGTGGACATATACTTACATATAAACATGGTCAAACATAAATACACTTACTGTTAACAATGGCTGTCTCCGGATGAAAGTTATGGGTGATCTTTAATTTCCTTTACATTTTTCTAAGTGACTATACAACTGTATCTTTTCTAATCAAAGGAAAAGAAGATCGAATGTAATTTTTATTTTATAATATTTGTACAGGAAGTCCTCTCCACTAATCATTTCTTTGTAAAGGGACCCCAAAATGTCCACTCATACCTACCCCCAAGCCTCAGATCTGTGTTATTGATAGAACTCGGGCCCCACCTGCATTATTATTATCATCAATCCCATTGTCCTTCAAAATTTTTCTTTCCAAGGACTCTTAGAATATCTATGGTATATTCATAGGGTGGAATCTTGTCTTAGTCATTTCTATACAGCCAGTGAATCACAAGCATAGTGCCCAACATAAAGTAACCGCTCAATCAGTGTTCATAAATTAGATAAATCACCAACCTTTTATTCTCCAAGTCAGATTATCACATTTATTCCTTAGTCCATGTTACATTGTTGTTCTTATTGTTTAGTCACCAAATCATGTCTGACTCTGTACAACCCCATGGATTGTAGCCCTCCAGACTCCTTTGTCCATGGGATTTTCCAGGCAAGAATACTGGAATGGGTTGCCATCTCCTTCTCCAGGGAACCTTCCTGACCCAGGGATTGACCCCACATCTCCCGCTTTGCTGGCAAATTCTTTCCCACTGAGCTACCTGGGGAAGCCCATTGTATTAATTATATCAAGAGAAATGCACAGCAGCAATGCACAGCACTGTCTTGTTCCTCTTCTGATGTTTCCAGGAGTGCACTTGGCACCTACATCCTATGAATCATCACATCCACACTGCCATATTCACTCCCCCTCATGTCACTCAGCAAAGACATGAAGGCCCAAAAAAAAGTCCCAGGTCATCAAGCCCTTGGTGAAGCTGGACAGATTCAAGAGGAAAACCGCATGTCTGGTCTCTTGACCACCTGGGCCATCTCAGTCTCAGCTTAACAATGGGCATGGGGGATCTGATCAGGGTTCTTGGCTAGGGTCACCTGCCCCCCTGGGCATCCACTTAACATAAAGTGACAATTCAGAATCCCCATCAGGATTGCCAGGAAGCCATCCAGTCCACTGTATATTCACAAAGTGCCGGGACATGGGAAGATAAAGAGGACCAATTGCTGCCATGTAGCTCTTCCAGCCGTTGGCCATGTGAAGGACAAGATGATGGCATGATGCCAAATAGCTGCTACTGAGTGAGCTGATGTGAAAGAACCAAGAAAAACATGATCAGGCAAAGCCCACCAGCTTATATCACTGTTGGAAACACCCATACCTTTTGACTCATTAATACTATTCCAAGAAATTTATTCTACAGAAATACTTCATACGTACGAAAGTATTTGTAAAAAATATTGATCACAACAACATTTGCTTTGAAAGAAATCACAATTTTAATGTCAAGTAATGGGAAACTGGACATAATATGAAATATTATCAAGGAATAACTGCTACTGCTAACTCACTTCAGTCGTGTCCGACTCTGTGCAACCCCATAGATGGAGGCCCACCAGGCTCCCCCGTCCCTGGGATTCTCCAGGCAAGAACACTGGAGTGGGTTGCCATTTCCTTCTCCAATGCATGAAAGTGAAAAGTGAAAGGGAAGTCGCTCAGTCGTGTCCAACTCTTCGCAACCCCATGGACTTCAGCCCACCAGGCTCCTCCATCCATGGGATTCTCCAGGCAAGAGTACTGGAGTGGGGTGCCATTGAGACCAGCTAACCCTCATATAGCACTCATACAACATATATGCCAGGATCTAAGTATGTTACATTGTTAGCTCATTTAGTCCTCCAAGTATTCTATGAGGAAGGTTACTGTTACTAACCTCACTTTACAGGCAAAGAAACAGTAGCACGGAGCAGTTAAGTCTCCCCGGATCCAGCAGTTAAGTTCCCATCATGACTCAGCTAAAATGGGAAGAATCCAGGATTGATTCAGGAGGGAAATGGTATGAATCTAAAGTCCACACTATTAACAACACGTCATACTATACCAAAATGTGAACAGGATCCAAAGTCAGCTCCAAGGCCAGTCTAATAGACAACCACCAGCAAGAATGAGTCCAATTGTAATGTCCCAGGATAGAAAGATAAATGCAACATATCTTTCATTTAAGTGAAAAAAGAAAATTACAGAACAATCTACACATTCCCACTGTCACTTTTTAGAAATCTAGACAAAAATAAATGCATAGACAAAACACATGAAGATTCTCACCAGATTTCCAACAGTTTGTTACCTCTGGGAAAAAGGACTAGAAGGGAACGTGAGGAGGCCAGGGAAACTGTCACAATCTATCTTAGACCCTCGCATGTATTTGAATTTTGTGAGCATGTATTCCTTTGATAATTTTGAAAGGAGAAGAAAATCAATAAAGAAAAAAGAGTTGCCCAGGGAGAGCCTGTCCAATAAACCGCCTGTGTGAGGAAGGTGGGTTTAGGGGATCTGCCCTCCAGTATAGGGGCTTCTTCCACAACATGGCAGAGTCACAGGGGCACAACCTAAGTCTGTGGGTCCCAAGCAGAAGTGCTGTTGGTCGGGCATGCCATGGGTCATGGATCTGATTTCAGATCCGGTTTGCCTAGCAACTGCTTGGTGTATAGGATGGTATGCTTTAGCAGGAGGAGCGCTGGGTTCAGGGTCACAGGGCCTGGGCTGGAATCCAGCTCAGCTCTGTGGGCCTTGGTGCAGCTTGTGTAAACTGTGTATAATAATATCCAGTTCACAGTGTTGCTCTGAGGTTACATGGGAAGCCGTGCTGGTGTCAGCCTCGGGGTCCATGATTTCCTAGGCAGGCCATTGATGTCATGAAAGATAACTAAATGGGTCACAGAACTGGACCCCGACCTCCTGACCCCTCATTCAATGTTCTTTCCATTAAGCCCCAATGTCCTGTTTGCCCAGGTCCTTGCTTGGATAGGAGGCACAATGTGACATGGTCAGCCCAAACTTGGAGCCGCGTTCAAGATGCCCTTGAATTTGTGTTTATTGAGCCTCTAACTTGTGTTTACATTGAAGATTTTCTTGAAAGGAGTTATATCACAGAAACACAATTCCCAGGCTGAGGACTACATTTTAGAAACCTTAAAGATTACTAGTGAACCCTACAGGGCACCTCATGGCCAAGCCTCTTTGGTTGTCCCACTACGCCATGAGGCACATACGGACCGATCTGTCTCAGTCTCCTTGTCTACAAACAGGAGGATAAATAATCTCTGCCTCCTTTCTAACATAAAGAAGGAAACGGCAACCCACTCCAGTGTTCTTGCCTGGAGGATTCCATGGACAGGGGAGCCTGGTGGACTGTGGTCCATGGGGTTGCAGAGAGTCAGACACAACTGAGCAACTGAGCACCTTTCTAACAAGGTTGTTGAGAGGCTCAAATGACATGATGGAGATTAACATCTATGGCAGAGACTGCCAGCTGCCCACCACTATCCATTCCCATCTGTTTCCTTGGCAATAATACCCCAAATTCCAGCTAAACACACACTGCCCACTCAGAGACTACAGTTTCCAGGCTTCTCTGCAGCTAGGCGTGGCCAAGCAACCAACTACTGGCCAAGGCAACTTAAAGAGAATAGATATTTTCAGAGCACACCTTTAAAAAGGAGTCATTTGCCCTACTTTCTCCTCTTCTTTCTGCACATTGGAAGTTGGATATGATGGTGGTGGGTCATCTTTTACCCTAGAGGATAATGGATGAACAAAACAGAAGATGTACAATCTCATGAGGCAGAACTGCCTACCACCCCTGGCCCACCTACCAGCTCACATTTCCATGGGAGAAAGAAATAATCCTCTTATACTATTAAACCCACTGTTATTCTCTGATATAGTAACTGAGCCAGTATCTTAATTATTGCAACATCCTTTGAATACATAAGCCGTTATGCCAAGACGTGATATTGTTCTTATTGTTAATTACATCTGCTATCTTGATTTGACAACCGGAGTTGTCACAAAGCAGTCACCTTCTTACTCACAGGACTACAATTTCTGCCTCTGCAGGTCTCGAAGGCTGCACAACGAGACATTCAGATGTCTTGCATTCACATGTGAGAGTTGCTCCTAGCTCCCCTCTGGCGCAGTTCCTTCTGTTTCTATAGCAAGCCCCCAGTAACTTTTTCTTAAAAAATGAAACTTTCAGCTGAGCACTTGCAAGGCTGGCAAATACAAGGTCACAGCTCCTGTAATAACTGGCCTCACATGTGTTGTTTTCCCCAACCTGACTTGGAGCAAGCAGAGATCATCACTTTACTTCTAAATAGCCATCAACCAAGCAGTTGGAAAGGTTACTCATGGGTTGGGTTTGGGTTTTTGTTGTTTTTTTATTTTTTGGTTTTGTTTTGTTTAATGCACAGAGAGATACACCCTGCCATGTCTGCCTCAGAGAAAGAATGCAGGGGAAATACCTAAAAGGCAATTTAATCCAGGATGTTTACTTCTCCTATCTCATTTCTCATCATACCATCTTGCATTCTATGACCAGCCATCTGGAAATACATGTAATTTCCAAACTGACATGCTATTCTGCACCTTGAGACTTGTACTCTTTACCATCCCCTCAAGTTCAGTTCAATTCAGTTCAGTTGCTCAGTCGCATCTGACTCTGCGACCCCATGGACTGCTGCACACCAAGCTTCCCCATCCATCACCAACTCCTGGAGCTTACTCAAACTCAAGTCCATCGAGTCAGTGATGCCATCCAACCATCTCATTCTCTGTCATCCCTTTCTCCTCCCCCCTTTAATCTTTCCCAGCATCAGGGTCTTTTCCAATGAGTCAGATCTTCACATCAGGTGGCCAAAGTATTGGAGTTTCAGCTTCCACATCAGTCCTTCCAATGAATATTCAGGGCTGATTTCCTTTAGGATGGACTGGTTGGATCTCCTTGCAGTCCAAAGGACTCTCAAGAGTGTTCTCCAACACCACAGTTCAAAAGCATCAATTCTAATGCACTCAGCTTTCTTTAGAGTCCAACTCTCACATCTATACATGACTACTGGAAAAACCATAGCTAGACGGACCTTTGTTGGCAAAGTAATGTCTCAGCTTTTTAATATGCTGTCTAGGTTGGTCATAACTCTTCTTCCAAGGAACAAGTGTCTTTTAATTTCATGGCTGCAGTCACCATCTGCAGTGATTTTGGAGCCCCCAAAAATAAAGTCTGTCAGTGTTTCTCCATCTATTTGCCATGAAGTGATGGGACCAGATGTCATGATCTTAGTTTTCTGAACGTTGAATTTTAAGCCAACTTTTTCACTCTCCTCTTTCACTTTCATCAAGAGGCTCTTTAGTTCTTCTTTGCTTTCTGCCGTAAGTGTGGTGCCATCTGCATATCTGAGGTTACTGATATTTCTCCTGGCAATCTCGATTCCATCTTGTGCTTCATCCAGTCCAGCATTTTTCATGATGTACTCTGCATATAAGTTAAATAAGTTGGGTGGCAATATATAGCCTTGACGTACTCCTTTCCCTATTTGGAACCAGTCTGTTGGTCCATGTCCAGTTCTAACTGTTGCTTCTTGACCTGCACACCTCCTGATTTCTCAGGAGGCAGTTCAGGTGGTCTGGTATTCCCATCCCCTCAAACTGACCTGCTTCATCCTATACATCCTCTGGCCTCAGTGTGAACTTCCAACAAGCCTTTTCCAAACCTCCAAGACTAGGTCAAGGCAGCCAATTTCACTGATTGCTCTGTATTAGAATCGCCTCCTTACTTGGTGTCTCCACCTGGACTATAAGCATCTGTAAGGTAGGGATTGTGTCCTATCCACCTCTGTATCCAGTGCCGGCTCTGGCACAAAGTGGACACTCAACAGACACTGGCAGAATGAATGAAGGCATCGTGCCCCCAACAAAGTTCTTAGTAGTTCTTGCTCCACACCCAGAGACAGCAGGCCCTGGTAAGTAATAACGTGGCACACGGATAGGACTATATTGTGTCTCCTACAATGTCCACACAGGTTGAATTGCAGGTACCCAGGGAAGTCTGGCTCAAGGCCGGAAGCTTTGGAAACAAACCTTGCCCTACTGGATACAGTGTTAAGGATCCGGAAAACTTTCCCAGCCAGACTGAAAGATTCTGGGTCCACCTCTGCCTGTCAGCATAGTTTAAAAGGGATTTCTCCCTTAACACAAAGGGTTTCCCACCTATACTCCAGCAGTAGTGGAATACCAAGGCAGCGGCCCTGTTAGAGATTTACTCTGGCGTGTGTAAGCATCACGCTGTAGTTCTTGCTGACTGTGCTGCAACCAGTTGCCGGATGGTTAAGCATTGTTAACAAGAGATGTTTCAGTGGGTGGTGGGTTTGCAAATGTGCTACTTTAATGGCTATTCATATTAGCTCTGTGTTAAAAGGTCCCAGGTTATGTCTCCATCTAGTCTGGTGTTTATTTAGTGCTCAGCGTTAGAATGAGTAATAAGCCCCTTAGCTTTGTGACAGATTGTTCTTTAAACACCAGACTCATTGGTCACTCTGCCCTTGAGTTCCTGCTAAGCAGAGAAGATTCCCAGGGAGTAACTCCTCAGCCCCACGGGAGTTTGTGAAATGTGAAATTGGAGGTCGATGGCAGCGTAAACAAATCTGAAAATAGCTCTTGTGAAAAATCTTTTGCTCTGCAGTGTAGAACCCATCTCTGCTAAAACTGGTTGAGACCCTCCATGGGCCCCGGATCCCTGCCCCTGAGACTAGCAGGAGGTGGAAAAGATGTGGAGTTAGCACCTGCAGCTGACTTAGAAACACCAAATTTGGATACAAGTAATTTGTCACAGGATTTTTTTTTTTAATCTTGGGGTTTGTTTTCCTACACCTCTGAGATGACAGAAATAGATAAGATACTGTGACCTTTATTAATGGAGAAAACAAAGCATAGAAAAATCAACAACCTGGTCCCATGTGGGAGGTGCTGCCTCCCACATGTAAGTCAGTAACAACACTTAGGGTTGGGCCTAGGTCGGAGCCTAGAACATGAATGACCACTTGCTCATGGGCCTGACACAGTGCCCAGCACATGACGTTTGAAGGTGAAGGTCAAAGTTTTAGTCACTCGGCCAACTTAGCGACCCCATGGAGCATAGCACACCAGGCTCCTCTTTCCATGGAATTCTCCAGGCAAGAATACTGGAGTAGATAACCATTCTCTTCTCCAGGGAACCTTCCCAACCCAGGGATCGAACTTGGGTCTCTTGCATTGCAGGCAGATTCTTTGCCATCTGAGCCACCAGGGAAGAGCCTTGTGATGTGTAGACATATAATAAATGTTTATGGAGTCAATGAATGAATGAAATCAACTAAACTAACATCTCTCAAATTTGAGCAATATGAGGGACTTCTTTTGCAGAAATAATAGTCTCTTGACCCCAGAGATTGTTTACAAAACCCTAATTTAAATAACATAGCTCATTCTTATTTGAACATGTCTCTCAGTAGCAAATTATCATTGTAAAAAAATATAATTTCAATCCTTATAACTGATAAAAATATTTTTATTATTGAAAGAGAAACAATGCTTTAAAGTTCTCATAGAATTCATGTACCTTAGATAATGCCAGTAAATCTTATTTGGAGAAAGACTGGACTAGACTCTGAGCCCTTGCAGGGCAAGTCTGAGTGCTATCCGGCAAGAATCCTCAGTGCCTTGACCTGGCAACCTTTCTCCCACTATTTGAGAGGGATGATGAGGAAATGACTGTGGCCACCCTCCCACCCTAACCAGGAAAGACAGCTCGAGAGACCAGCCAGGGAGTGGTGAGCACCACCGGAGAGTTCTGGAGAATGATGGTTGGATGCACTGCAGCTCAGCAGAGCTCCAGTCCAGCGAGGGCTCAGAGAAGGTGTCCCAGGGGAGGTGGAATGCTAACTGGGCCTGGGGACATGAAGACAACTTGGTGTCATACAGAGGAAGGAGGAGGGCTCTAGACATGAAGAAAGAGGTGTCTTTTCCTTTCCTGCTTCCTCTTAAATTGGAGTTGCCACCAAAGACAGGCCCTGAGGACGTGTATCAGAGGTCTGTCCAAATTTCAAGAACTGGATGGGTTTTAGTGATGCTCAGCCAGGCAGGACACACTAGAAAGATCATTAAAAATTTAAAGAAATTCTCTTCCTCAATGAAAATAGCATCCCAGAGAGCTGGAAGAAAATTATTCTTTTCTACCACTCTTTGTCTCCTTTCTCCCCACTTCTTAGTATGAAAACTAGTTTAGGCCACCCAGATCTTGTTCTCAAAATACGAAGTGTGTCTTCTAAGAGGCTCTGAAATTTGCCTGTCTATCTTTTCATACATGTCTTAACCCACCGTCCCACCACACGCCTGCCCGGTGGGTCCTTGAGGTCAACTACTGTGTCTATTTCATGTTTATTTCCATATCCTACTACTGAATCATAACATGTTGGCTTAAAGAATATCGTTTGCCCAAATAAATGCCCAGACTTCTCCTATTACCCTAGCATTTATCCAGCATCAAATTCTACTTCTAGCAAAGGAGCTGATCAATCCAGCCACATTTCAGTTCTAACTAACACCACTTAGTATGCTGTCCTTCCCAGTGGCATTTGAAATACCATGTAGGTAGAATTTTTTTGTATGTTCACAAACAGATCTGGGAGAGAGTTCAAAGCTAAAGACATGATTTTTTTTTTTGGTTTCTAAGCAAAGAGGTATATCTTTTTTAAGGCTGGCTTTGAAGCCACCTCTTATCAAAAAGATAAAGTGAGATTCTGGCATACCTAGAGGAGGATAGTAAAGTTTGTCCCGTGATAACAGATATGAGCTACAAAGAGCTGCCTCAAAAAAATGAAAGAAATAAACTACAGTCCACATCCTAGCTACACTTATTAAGATGAGATTTAACCAAAGACTAAAAATCTTAAATGGTAGATAATAAGGTCAAGTCAAGTTACTATTTTCAGCTCAGAACAGATGACAAGACAGGAGGACATAAATGGAAATTAAAAGAAAAGGGATTCAGAACGGATCAGAAGGTTACCAAAAATAATCAATGGCTGAAATGACTTTCTGGATTCATTCACTTGTGCTGAAAATATTGGGTCATTGAAAAAGTAATGAGATGATATTCTTGGGAAATGGAATAGTTAAAATGAATGAGTCCAGATGGGCCCAATGACTTTAATCATTCTGAAGAGAAACACTTGCTGGGACACTCTCTCGCAAACCAAGCTGAAATTTCATTCTAGAAAGACAACTGCGTAGAAGAGAACAGGACTTCACTTTCTACATTCCGTAGGTATCTACAGCTTCTTCAGAGTTATAACAGTATTCAGTATCAAGGGATCTTTATGAGTAGTGCCTTCTACCAAATCTTAACAAGAGAAACAGACAAGACAGACACTAAGATATGGAGCCTTGGAGTTTGATCTCAGCCAGGCTTCCATCCTAAGTTGAAATCTCCAAGTTCATACCTGTTACAAATCTTCCAATGCATGATTCCAGAACCAGGACAAATCAGGGGGAGTCTAATGTGCTACTGTATCGTTCTCTCTTTTTTTTTTTTTTTTTTTTTCAGCTTTTCTACTATGGGAAGTTCTGTTAGACAGCTGGAATTGTTTCTGATGAGTCTGGCCTCCCTAGTTTCCCCTTGGGATCTAGTAAGTCATTTGGAGCTACACCACATATGTCTACATGGTTACCCAGAAAACATTTAAAGGCAGAGCAAACCAAGCTTTCTCTTTTCCAAGTTAAATATCCCCATTTCCTTCATATGACATGTTTTCTAGTCTCTGCCTTCCTGGCCACCATCCTTGGAAAAACTCCAAATGTTCAGTCATGTACATACACACACACACATGCACACTCATATCCTAGAGCAGAGTGTCTCAGATTGAACATGTGTCCCCAGATGAAGCTGAGAATGTGACAACTACCTCCTTTGATCTAGAAAGACCTATTACATTAATACAGCCAAACAACATTAGTAGTAACTACCATTCATTGTAGCCCATCACATGTCATATACTGAGCTAGCCTCTATGTATATAATTTTTTTCTAATCAGAACTACAGCCAGTTTTACTATTCCCATTTTAAGGAGGAAAAAAAATTGAAACTCAGACAGCAAATAACTTACTCAGGTTCACAGAACTAGAAAATAATTAAGCAATGACTCAAATCCAGCTCTGTTTGACTCCGATGCTGTCAGTCTCTGTGTCGCTGCCTAATATTTTCTTAATGACTACCTCCCTGTTTTTTCATTAGAACTTCTGGTCAACTACAATCTCCAGACGTCTTTGACCTTCACCTATTTTAAGGATTTGCACCCAGCAGGAAGTCAGTTACTTTGTAAGCTACTGGCATTCATTGCAAGACATGCTAGGAGAAGGAAGCTGGGCCCAGCCTGGGAGGGCTGCAGGCCTGTATGGCCTCAGAACAGGCCATCAACCATCCAAACTCTAATCCATACATCACCAACACAGCCTATTTCCACGGGTCTCAGAAAGACCTGGGGAGAGACCAGAGCAGAGACACAGCTTCAAAGGTATAGAATATTAACTATGAGAATGTCAAGCCAACTCAAGGTCCCACACAGAAATCTACCTCCAGCAGAGCCTTAGTGAAAGTCACTCAGTCGTGTCCAACTCTTTGTGATCCTCTGGGCTATACTGTAGCCCGCCAGGTACAGGATACTGTACAGGCTCCTCTGATAGGCTCCATGTCCCTCCTCCATGGGATCCTCCAGACAAGGATACTGGAGTGGGTTGCCATGCCCTCCTCCAGGGGATCTTCCCAACCCATGGATTGATCCTAGGTCTCCCACATTGCAGGTGGATTCTTTACTATCTGAGCCACCAGGGGTGCCCAAGAACACTGGAGTGGGTAACCAATCACTTCTCCAGGGGAACTTCCCAACCCAGGGATGGAACTGGGGTCTCCTGCATTGCAGGCAGATTCTTTACCAACTGAGATACCAGGAAGCCAACAGAGACTTGGAGAACAGTGTAAAAGCCACAAGGAGGATAAAGCAGGGCTTTGTCCATCTGGCTCAGGCCCCATGATCTAAAAAGGGATGAACAACAAGAAATCTCTAAGATCTAAACAGAAAGAGGTTAGGCCCAAGTTTATAAAGCCTGACCTCTTGGGCAGTAAAGGGTTAACCCAGAAGGCTTGGGAGCCCAAACTCTGCACTTTGCAAAGGAAGGCAGGGCCTTGAGCAGCTCTGGGCGATAACCGGTAATCTATTGGAACATCCTGCCTGAGAAGACTGTCTTGTATACCAGAGGCAGGGGGCCAAAACAGATAATTTATGCTACTGTGATATCTGGGAAATGCTTATTTTGGTTCATCTGGGCCAAACTCTATCATTTTGACCTCTGCGGAGGCCAGAGACTGAGTAGCTAAGGCCAATCACTACATGCCTACAAGACTGACCCCTCATGCAAACCCTACATGCTGTGCACTCTTCTTAGCTGCTCAGTCATGTCCAACTCTTTGCAACCTATGGACTGTCACCTACCAGGTTCCTCTGTCCATGGGGATTCTCCAGAATACTGGAATGGGTCACCATGCCCTCCTCCAGGGGATCTTTCCAACCCAGGGATTGAATCCAGGTCTCCCACGTTGCAGGCAGATTCTTTACTGCCTGAGCCACCAGGGAAGCCCCAAACCCTACATACCGAGATTCAATTTGGCAACCTTCATGTGTGCCAGCAGGCATCATTGCTGGGGGAATTGTGTAACTCCACTTCCAGGGTAGGGCCACCTGGAAGCTCATGCTTGGTTCCTCCTGGACTCCACTCGATATCCCCTTTGCCAGTTTTAATCTGCATCCTTTCACTATAGTGAACCACAACTGTGAAAGCAGAAAGCAGCTTTTCTGAGGTCTGTGAGTGCTTCTAGGAAATTGTGAAGCCAGCGGCTAACCTTATGGACCTCACACAGACATCCCAATGGCAGACTTTGTGAGGGGGTGGCTGTGATCAGCAGCCTTGTTGAAAGGCTTAGAACTCAGACATAGACCCCAACACAAAGACTAATTCTAAACCTCCCTCTTGGTGACCATATGGAACCTTATGTAACAGTCCCAGTGGCCTCTCACTGGCAGCTGGGGAGAGGCATATCTGCCTACAGAAAACAGGGTTGTGACTTGTCATAAATGGGGTGGATCCAGGACAGGGGCAAACATTCACACAGATATCCCCATCTGGTCTTCTTCTGTGTGACTGCTTTTTTAAATAAGTTTGTTAGCAGGATCTATGGTTCTAATTGTGCAAGCAATACATATTCATTGTTGAAAATCTGGAAAACATAACAAAATATACTAAAAAAAAAAAAAAAAAAATAGCCCACTGGAATCCCACATCCCAGAGGTAAGCATGGCTAATACTGTGGTACAGTTTTTTCCAGTCAATTTCTTTTTCATGAATATGCAGCAGTGTCCCTGATGAGACAGAATCTTTAAAAAATTTTTCGTTTGCAAGAAAATCTGCAAGTTAAAAGTTGCCAGCCACTTCCATGTCTAACAAGTCATCTGGGGACACATTTTTGTTCTGGAAACCATCACACGGGCAGTTTCTTTCAGTTTTGCGGATGTAAGGCAGAGACCTACCAACCAGAAGCAAGAATGCCAGTCACAGGCAATGCTTTCCTTAACAAAGGCTGTCCATCAAGTGCCCCGTTACTAAGGCCAGCACTGGGGATTCAGTGAGCCAATTTGAGAGAGCCCAGAAGCTTCCTAGGAGGAAAGGAATCAAGACTCCCAACAACTTCTCCTGAGGTTCACTTGTTTTCAAATGTCTCTGATGAGTTCAACAGGTCTCATGCAAGAGCCTGGACTAGTGAATTCTCAGCGTGGAGGGGAGGTGATTTCACGCAGCACGAGGCCAACCCGGAAGGCCTCCACTGCAGTAGTCCCTGAGGCACCAAGGGCAAGTCTGGGGAAAACGTGTACAAGGGTAAACTAGGAAACTGAAGCACTGGGAGCCCAGGCCATTGTGCACACAGAACATGAGGAGACACACCCTCCTCCTAGAACCATGAGAACCACGCCCTGACCAGTGGTGACAGCAGGGCCCAAGGAGGTGGTGGCCGGCTGCTTCCACCAGACCCCAGTGCTGGGAGCAGCAGACGCAGGCCGTGGTGGGCCAGTCTTATTCTCCCAGGTTGTCTGCACAAGGCAAGTGGGAGCATCACTGATTCTTAATAAACGGAACAGAGGAGCCTTCAGCATCTCACAGGATGGGCATCACTGGGAAAGGGAAAGGAATTTTCATGTGCAGTGAGACGGGGCCTCTCCTTAGCTCACTGGCGACATGTGACCACGTGTATATCCCAAGCTGACCAAGCAGAAGATCCAAACTACAGACAAACACAAATGCACATAATGTGTAGCAAAATAAGATTAAACTGCGTAATGTAGACTTTTTTCCCCACTTAGCATTATATACTGAAAATTTGCGGATGACATTAAGCATATTTTAAAATGTAATATTAATAGGCAATAATATAACGTAGCGGAGAAGGCAATGGCACCCTACTCCAGTACTCTTGCCTGGAAAATCCCATGGATGGAGGAGCATAGCATTTACCATGTGAGGCAGTATTAGTAAGCCTATATTTCACCATGAGGTAGTATTAGTAACCCTATATTCTAAACAGAAGGCTTCCCTGGTGGCTCAGATAGTAAAGAATTTGCCTGCAATCGAGACCTGGATTCGATTGCTGGGTTGGGAAGATACCCTGTAGAAGGGAATGGCAACCCGCTCTAGTATTCTTGCCTGGAGAATTCTATGGACAGAGGAGCCTGGCAAGCTACAATCCAATGGGTCACAAAGAGTTGGACGCAACTGAGCGACTCACACACATACACACACACACACACACACACATATACACATTCTAGAAAGAGGCATACAGAGACAATGTAATTTGTTAATAATGGCTAGTAAATGGAGAAGTGGGGATTTGGACCCAATTTTGAATACACAGGATATTTGATCATTTTCCAATAGTTGGATACTTCATTTTCCCTATTTTTTCACTTAATATTTTTACAAATATGGAGACATAAATATCCTTGACCATAAACATCCCTGAACATAATCTTTGAAAATCAACTTAAATGTTGGTCAATCAACTTAAATGTTGAAAATCAACTTAAAATGTTACCCTAAATATACAACTTCACATTTATTGAATTCTTTCACTTTTTCGGAGGGGCCATGCTATGTGGCATGCAGGATCTTAGTTCCCCCTGCCCTGCTTATACTCCCGGAGCATTTCGTACATAATTCTACTTCAGACTGTTCACCCTGTGTTATATTTAGGTGTATGTGTGATCTCTGAAGGAATCTGAGCTCCTTAGGTTGATGACCATGTCTTAATCACCTCTGTGTCCCCAGAAACACCTCAGTTCCTGACATAAAACAAGTATTTAACAAATGCTTCATATCACTGTGTCCTTGGGTATTATTCTATTCTGCAAATCTTGTGACCCTTTCAAACACATTACTTTTGGAGCCATAGCTGACCAACTCCAAACTAAGATCCAGTGATATGTGAGATGCAGAGAGTCTCAGTAACCGAGGTGGTAACTTCTGGTGGGGGGCGGGGGACGGGGTGGGGGAAAGGGGCTTGAGTCTCTCTGCTTCCTCTCGGCTTCTGTCAGTCCCCCAGGGATGCCCACTCAGTGCTGCTGGTCCTCTCTGCAGCCTATCTTTTCTTTCTTTGCTTTTCCCACCTCCACTTATTGAAATAGCCGTAATTCTGGACTGGCTCAAAGTGAAGAGGCCACTGAAAGGATACAGGAAAACCTTCAGGAACCAAGGGCAGAGAGCACTGCTGGGTTTCTTGAGAAACTGGAAATGAAGATATTCTGGGACATTCCCCTCTTTCTTCCTCCCTTGATTCAGCTGGCTGCCTCTCTTCACTCATCTTTCACATACCCCTGCCCCAATTTAGGTGACTTTTCAGCTCAGCTCTCCATCTTCTGACTGCTGCTGCTAAGTCGCTTCAGTCATGTCCGACTCTGTGCGACCCCATAGACGGCAGCCCACCAGGCTCCCCGTCCCTGGGATTCTCCAGGCAAGAACACTGGAGTGGGTTGCCATTTCCTTCTCCAATGCTTGAAAGTGAAAAGTGAAAGTGAAGTTGTGCAGTCGTATCCGACTCCTAGTGACACCATGGACTGCAGCCCACCAGGCTCTTCCGTCCATGGGATTTTTCAGGCAAGAGTACTGGAGTGGGTTGTCATTGCCTTCTCCATCTTCTGACTAGACCAGCCTTTTCAGTATTCCAGTTCCAAAATCACAAGAGAAGACTCGGATCATCCCACTGCCACCCCAGTTCTGTAGCTTCGGGTCAGGCATCCTGCCCAGCTCCAGTCATCCAGGGCTGGGATGGAGACTAGGATCACGTGGCTGGATGTGCTTCCCACATCGCAGGGGTGAAGGATGCGGCACAGCAAGAAGGAGCGGTTATTCAGTCACTCCATCTCCAGTTCAGCACTGGGTAAGGACATTTTCCAATCTTGGACAAGCCTTGAAAGAGAAACCCCAGCTGTTTGGGTGAAGCGTTGTCAGCTCAAAGCATTGCTAAACAAGATACAAAGGCTGCCCACCACCCTCAGTGTAACAGCCCAAAGACTACGTGTTAAACGTATTTTCCAAGCAGCCCCTGTTGGCCTGGCAAAATGAAGAAATGGGTCCATAGCTCAGAAGGGGAATTTGAGCAGGACATAAAAACATGACTGTCATCAGGATTCAGTTCAGTTCAGTCACTCAGCGTGTCTGACCCTTTGTGACCCCATGAATTGCAGCACACCAGGCCTCCCTGTCCATCACCAACTCCCGGAGTTCACTCAAACTCATGTCCATCAAGTCGGTGATGCCATCCAGCCATCTCATCCTCTGTCGTCCCCTTCTCCTGCCCCCAATCCCTCCCAGCATCAGAGTCTTTTCTAATGAGTCAACTCTTCGCATGAGATGGCCAAAGTACTGGAGTTTCAGCTTTAGCATCATTCCTTCCAAAGAACACCCAGGGCTGATCTCCTTTAGAATGGACTGGCTGGATCTCCTTGCAGTCCAAGGGACTCTCAAGAGTCTTCTCCAACACCACAGTTCAAAAGCATCAATTCTTCGGCGCTCAGCCTTCTTCGAAGTCCAACTGTCACATCCATACATGACCACTGGAAAAACCATAGCCTTGACTAGACGGACCTTTGTTGGCAAAGTAATGTCTCTGCTTTTGAATATGCTAAGTTGGTCATAACTTTCCTTCCAAGGAGTAAGCGTCTTTTAATTTCATGGCTGCAATCACCATCTGCAGTGATTTTGGAGCCCCCAAAAATCAAGTCTGACACTGTTTCCATAGTGATCAACAAATGCTTGTGGTTGTTGAGAAGGTGGTGGAGGGTTTTGGCTCCAGGCACATAATACGTAATCAGGTTCTCAGGGAAGGTGGGGAGAGTGAGAGTGAAAGTGAAAGTCGCTCAGTCTTGTCTGACTCTTTGTGACCCCATGGACTATACTACGGTCCATGGAATTCTCCAGGCCAGAATACTAGAGTGGGTAGCCTTTCCCTTCTCCAGGGGATCTTCCCAACCCAGGGATCGAACCCAGGTCTCCCACATTGCAGGTGGATTCTTTACCAGTTGAGCCACCAGGGAAGTTGAGAAGGTGCCAAAGATAGAATTCCGAGACCAGGGACATTTAAAGGGTTGGCAAAGGAAAGCAAATTTCTGAGAATAGAGAAAGGAACCGCCAGAGTGCTGGAAGTGAGATAGATCTTGGAGGCAGGGAGAAGGTGCCAATTCTAGGGAGATGCAAAAATTAAGGATGAGCTTCTGAGAAGTGGAGGGGAGTAGGTGGAAGAGTGGTGAGGGGCACTGAGGAAGTTGGCCAACCTAAAGCTTGGTGGTGGGGGGAGGGTGTCTTGAGAGACACAGGTAGACACCAGCGAGGAGCTTAGTGTCACAAAGATTCTCTCCCTCCCTTCTGCCTGAGGTTTACTCGAAGATATTTAGATGTATAGAACAGTCTTTTGGACTCTGTGGGAGAGGGAGAGGGTGGGGTGATTTGGGAGAATGGCATTGAAATATGTATAATATCGTATATGAAACGAGTCGCCAGTCCAGGTTTGATGCACGATACTGGATGCTTGGGGCTGGTACACTGGGACGACCCAGAGGGATGGTATGAGGAGGCAGGAGGGAGGAGGGTTCAGGATGGGGAACACATGTATATCTGTGGCGGATTCATTTTGATATATGCAAAACCAATACAATATTGTAAAGTTAAATAAAATTAAAAAATAAAAATAAAAGGTGATAGGATTCAGCACGATTGAGAAGCAAGTTGGGCGGGGCGGGGGTGGGGGGATGGGCGGAAGGAGATTTCTGAGGATAAGGAATCCAGAGCACCCCTGAAGGAGCCCACAGAGCCGGGAATAGGAACTGGCAGCCTTCACCGGCAGCTGCGGGACCCAAGGTCAAGCCGAGGACGCGGGCGGCGCGGGACCAGCCGGCCTCTGTCCCGGCCGGGCTCCTGCGCAGCACGTGACGTCGGTGCCCTCTAGCGGCGATAGTCGGAATCGTAGGGCACGCGGAGTCCCTGCCGGCGAGAGAAACCGGACCCCAGCGGCTTGGGGACACGAGGGTCGCCGAGGATAAAGTTCACGGCACAAAAGGAGTTGGGGAGGAAAGCATTTCGATAGGGTACGTTTATCCGCCTTTCCTGCACTTCTTTGTGTGTGTTAGGGGGCGGAGGGAGGGGTAGCGATCTGGGCCAATTAGTCATCCAAAGCAACGGTTGTGCCTGAAGCCACAAAAACACCTGAGTGAAACCCATGCTGTGGATTCAGATCCATTGTGGCCCGCCAGGAACCGACCAACTGTAGATGGTGCGGCACAGCGAGCCTCCGGGAGTCTGGAGGAGTTGTTACTTGCGTCGCGCGGCCAAACACTGAGAAGACGGGGACGGGGAAAGTGGGGCCGGTGCATAGGAGAGGGGCCATCGGCTGCACAATGCTGCCATCTACCGGGAAAGTCTGGGAATGCTCGGCCAGCCCGGGGCCAGAGGGCAGGAAGGGCCACCGGGGCGGTGAGGGGGCGCGGCGGGGGGGGCCGCAGTTAAATGCCAAGGGAGCCGCGTCTGGCTCTACAGTCGCACCGGGGTCTGTTTTTAGGGAGCGGTTTTCAGGCTCAGCAACACTAAAACAACCGCTCACAAAGCAACTCGGGAAAATATGCAGGTGTTTTGTGTTTGAGGGTCATAGGTTTTGGATTTCTCATCTTTCAGTTCAATCGCTAAGTCGTGTCCGACTCTTTGTGACCCCATGAACCGCAGCACGCCAGGACTCCCTGTCCATCACCCACTCCCGAAGTCCACCCAAATCCATGTCCATTGAGTCAGTGATGCCATCCAACCATCTCATCCTCTGTCGTCTCCTTCTCCTGCCCTCAATCTTTCCCAGCATCAGGGTCTTTTCCAATGAGTCAGATCTTCACATCAGGTGGCCAAAGTATTGGAGTTTCAGCTTCAACATCAGTCCTTCCAAATGAACACCCAGGACTGATCTCCTTTAGGATGGACTGGTTGGGTCTCCTTGCAGCCCAAGTGTCTCTCAAGAGTCTTCTCCAACACCACAGTTCAAAAGCATCAATTCTTCCATGCTCAGCTTTCTTTAGAGTCCAACTCTCACATCCATACATGACCACTGGAAAAACCATAGCCAAAACCATAGACGGGCCTTTGTTGACAAAGTAATGTCTCTGCTTTTTAATATGCTGACTAGTTTGGTCATAACTTTCCTTCCAAGGAGTAAGCGTCTTTTAATTTCATGACTAAAATCACCATTGCAGTGATTTTGGAGCCCAGAAAAATAAAGTCAGCCACTGTTTCTACTGTTTCCCCATCTATTTCCCATGAAGTGATGGGACCAGATGTCATGATCTTAGTATTCTGAATGTTGAGCTTTAAGCCAAATTTTTCACTCTCCACTTTCACTTTCATCAAGAGACTCTTTAGTTCTTCTTCACTTCCTGCCATAAGGGGGGTGTCATCTGCATATCTGAGGTTAGTGATATTTCTCCTGGCAATCTTGATTCCAGCTTGTGCTTCCTCCAGCCCAGCGTTTCTCATGATGTACTCTGCATATAAGATAAATAAGCAGGGTGACAGTATACAACCTTGATGTACTCCTTTTCCTACTTGGAACCAGTCTGTTGTTCCATGTCCAGTTCTAACTGTTGCTTCCTGACCTGCATACAGATTTCTCAAGAGGCAGGTCAGGTGGTCTAGTATTCCCATCTCTTGAAGAATTTTCCACAGTTGATTGTGATCCACACAGTCAAAGGCTTTGGCATAGTCAATAAAGCAGAAATAGATGTTTTTCTGGAACTCTCTTGCTTTTTCCATGATCCAGCGGATGTTGGCAATTTGATCTCTGGTTCCTCTGCCTTTTCTAAAACCAGCTTGAACATCTGGAAATTCACAGTTCATGTGTTGTTGAAGCCTGGTTTGGAGAATTTTGTGCATCACTTTACTAGCGTGTGAGATGAGTGCAACTGTGCGGCAGTTTGAGCATTCTTTGGCATTGCCTTTCTTTGGGATTGGAATGAAAACTGACCTTTTCCAGTCCTGTGGCCGCTGCTGAGTTTTCCAAATTTGCTGGCATATTGAGTGCAGCACATTCACAGCATCATCTTCCAGGATTTGAAATAGCTCAACTGGAATTCCATCACCTCCACTAGCTTTGTTCATAGTGATGCTTCCTAAGGCCCACTTGACTTCACATTCCAGGATGTCTGGCTCTAGATGAGTGATCACACCATCGTGATTATCTTGGTTGTGAAGATCTTTTTGTACAGTTCTTCTGTGTATTCTTGCCACCTCTTCTTAATATCTTCTGCTTCTGTTAGGTCCATACCATTTCTGTCCTTCATCGAGCCCATCTTTCATGAAATGTTCCCTTGGTATCTCTAATCTTCTTGAAGAGATCTCTAGTCTTTCCCATTCTGTTGTTTTCCTCTCTTTCTTTGCACTGAATACTGAGGAAGGCTTTCTTATCTCTTCTTGCTATTCTTTGGAACTCTGCTTTAAACATCAACAAAGAGGCTTCTAGGAACAGAAGCGCTCCCATTGGCCAAATGAGATAAAATCTCCAAAAAGTGTAGAAAACAAAAGACAGATGGGTCTCTGGGTCTGGAATGGCATAGGCGACGGTTTTACGGGCCAAGATCATTCTCACTCAGCCTTACAAATCTGCGAAGTGCACGGAAAGAGGGTTGGGGGATTAAGTCTGTTAGTTCTCTGGGTTCAGTTTTTTCATCTGTAACATGGCAGTAAAGTTGGTCTCGCAGGAATGCCTGGAGGATCAGATATGCTGATCCTTGAGAAGAGCGTGGAAAGTATAAAACAGGTCCTCACTAGGTGCGAAAAACAAAAATTCTTATTCCAAATCAAATATGACTGAGCAAGGTGTCCCACATCCAGCAGTTGCTAGGAAGGAGGAAAGAGATTGAGTATCTCTATTCCATTTTCCCAGATATTGTTTTCAATAAAACCCGACTTTCCTAAATGGTTCTCAGATACCATCCCTAGGGATTTTGAAAGGAAAAATTAAATCACTTAAATAGAAAGCTTGTCTGTTCCTGGAGAGATTGCAATGAGGTCATTCGGTTTTTGGAGTTGTACTTGTTAAGTCCAAATGTGTGTGTCTTATTTTTCATAGCTAAACAGAACAAATGCCTAGCACTTTTTGCAGTGAGAATGATTTTCTCCATACTGCATAAGAGAAAACTGAGCTTCATAGAGGTTAATTTGCCCAAGGTCATGAAGCAAGTAAGCAATGGGTGTAAAACTCACAGTAGGGGAAGAAAGAATCAATAAACTTTGAACAAAGTTGGCCGTGGGCATAGGCAGGATAAGGGCCCATCCATAACATCTTTTTGAATGCAATATGATGACTTCCCTGACTTAAAAAAGCACTTTCTATGCCTGCTTACAGAGAAAATGTTACCATTAGACAGTAATTCCTCAGGTTTAAGACATTTTTGTTCCCTTTTTTAAAAAGCAAATTCTCCTGAGAATGGTAATGACTATAAGCTTCTTTAGTCATTTTACCTAAGTAAGAAAAAGTTTATTATATTCATCCCCAGAGAGCAGCTTTTGATAAAGACTTGGATGGAAAGCATGTAGAGTCTAAACGCTTGCAGGGAATAAAAAAGAAAAGGGGTATAGAAAGGGAGGCAGGTTGCCCAAAATTGTCTATTTCACTGTTTTACCTAGAGTTTTGGCTTTGTTGATAGGATATGTTTTTGACGCCAAAACATCACATACTGAAAAAGATCAGAGTTGAAGGGCTCACATTTCCTGACTTCAAAACTTATTTTCAAGCTACAGTAATCATGGCATAAGTTTATTATGGGAAAAGGGATTGACATATAGATTAATGGAATAAAACTGGAGTCAGAAATAAACCTTAACACTATGGTCAACTGATTTTTGACCAAGATAAAAACAGATAAATTGGACTTAAAATTTGAAACTGGTACTTCAAAGGACACTGTCAAGAAAGTGAAAAGATGCCTTATAAAATGGGATAAAGTATTTGCAAATCAAATATCTGATAAGGAAATTGTATCTAGAATATATAAGGAGCTCATATACGTCAATAATTTGGAAGACTACCCAATGTTAAAATGGGCAAAGAATTGGACTAGATGTTTCTCCAAAGAAGATATAAAAATGGCCAATAATCATATGGAAAAGTCATCAGTGTCATTAGCCATCAGAGAACCCACCTCACCCCCGGCCAGATGTGTGTGAAGAAGCCTGTGGATGATTCCAGCCCCAGCCATCCAAGTCTTCCCACTCAGATATGGTGGAGCAGACAAGCTGCTCCTGCGTGTGTCGTCCAAATCCCTAACCCACAGGACCCGTGCATGTACAGCACAGCCGCTCTTCAGGGTGGTGCGCAGAACAGTTCTAACAAAGCGCTCAGGCTCTGACCCTCTGTCACCTGATTTACTGGGACAAAGGAACAAGAGAACATAGGAACCTCCCCATGAAAAGTATTCACCATGGCAGCAGAAACCACTAATTGGACACCTGTTGTATGCTAGACTGGTGTTGGTGCTTTCTGTACTTTATCATTCATCCTCCTGGGAACCCACCTAGTACACAGTATGAGCCCCATCGTACAGACAAGAAAGCTGGGGTCTGGCAACTCTGAATGACTTGCCCAGGGTCGCACAGACAGTAGACAGCCAGGACTGACATCCACGCTAATCTGACCACACGGCAGCCAAACCCCACGTGCTTATATCCACAGTGTGGTACCCACCCCCGACCCACTCCCAGGCTCTCCACCAGGAATGCAAGGCATTTCTAAAACTGCAAACATGGTATTGAGTTATATAAAGAAGGATGACATTTTTTGTTTCACTGTCAAAACTTCATAAAACATGCATGATGCCAAGTGGCAGAAGTGTTCAAGGTGTTCATTTTCGCTCATTCATCTTATCAAAAGACATTTAAATAATAAAAAGGAAATGAGGGGAACAGAAAAACAGAGCAGACCTCCCCTGCCTGGGGTAGAGAGTGGTAAAGGCACAGGAAGAACCTATCCACTCTGGCCCAGACTTAAGGTAGAGACTTGGCTGCTCCTGTCCTGCCCTATGGACACACAGAGGTGGCCAGACTAGGGGAGATGACCCAGTGGGCCAGGATGCTCTGGGGAAAAGCCAGAGCCCAGGGTAACCCTGAAGATGGTGGAATAGACTATGCCCCTAGATATTCCGTATCAGCTCACCACATGCCACATCCCTAAGCAGTTATATAATTATCCAGTATGTACATTGTTTAGTGTCTGGATTCGTCAGGATTTTCCAGAGAGAGAGAAAGAGATTTATTACAGAGAGTTGGCACATATGACTATGGAAGCTAAAAAAAGTCTCAATATTCGCAGCCAGCAAGCTGAAAACCCAAGAGAGCAAAAGGTATAAATTCCAGTACAAGTCCAAAGACAGGAACAGACTGCTGTCCATCTCGAGGGGTCGCTGCTGAAATTCCTTCTCACTCAGCCCTTTTGTTCTGTTCAGACCTTCCAATGATTGGATGAGGCCCACCCACAATGGGGGTGGCAATCTGCTTTACCCAGTCTACAGATTCGAATGTTAATCACATGCCAAAACACCCAGAATAATGTTAGACTAAATATCTGGGCAGCCCATGGACCAGGTCTTTTGACACATAACACTAACCATCATAACGTCCATTGCCCCACCACTATAAGCTCCCTGAGCCCAGAGACAATTTTTTCTTGTTCTCAACATAGTTCCAGAACCTGGCATAATAGTTCATCAATAAGAAGATGTTACGTACATTATCTGTTGAGTGAATAATCCCAGGAGACTTCTTCATTGACATTAACATTGACATTGACATTGCCAAGATCCCTGTGAACACCTGATTATAACCATGTGTGTGTGTGTGCGTGTGTGTGCGTGTGTGTGCGTATGTTCAGTTATGTCCAGCTTTTTGCGATCCCATGGACTGTAGCCCACAAGGCTCCTCTGTCCACAGGATTCCCCAGGCAACAATACTGGAACGGGTTGCCATGCCCTCCTCCAGGGGATCTTCCCGACCCACAGATCAAACCCGTGTCTCCTGCATTGGCAGGTGGATTCTTTTCCACTGAGCCACCTGGGAAGCCCCAACCATGCATACCTGAGTATAAAGTAACACCATGCTGTGGACTACTTCATAAATTTCAAGGTCCAAAGCAGATGATGAACTCAGTAACAACCACTAACTGTGATATCAAATGAAGAAGTAGGAGCTAAAGATAGAGTAAAGGCATTCAGGGATGGGGGTGAATCTGGAGTAATCCAATAAAAATGTAATGTGGATGTATGGTTAGGTCCCTTCACTGTTCACCTCAAACTGCCACAACATTGTTTGTTAATTGGCTATACCCAATACAAAAAAAAAGTTTCAAAAAATTTAAAAAAGAAATGTAATGTGAACCACTTGGGTATTCTAAATTTTCAAGTAGCCACAATTCTAAAAATAAGAAGAACCAAGTGAAATTAATTGTAATATTTCATATTGTTATAAATACAAAGTATAGTTTTTAAATATAATTATTGCACTCAGTTTACCTAAAATATCATTTTGGCATAGAATCCATCTAGAAATCGTGAAGGAGCTAGTTTTCCTTCTTCTTTGATACTGAGCCTTTAAAATCACGCAGCATGTCTCAATTTGGATGAGCCACATTTCAAGGGCTTAGTGTCCACATGTGCTGGTGGCCAGCAAGTGCAGAGCACAGCAGATGTCTGACCACTCACATGTGAGGATGACAACATCCTCTGAAGCCCTGGGTATTTAGTCAGCCTGACTTGAGTCTCCATGGGGTTAGATGTCCATGTCCCCACGTATTCTCTGATTGGAGGAAAATCAGAAGCAGAGTCACCACAGACCTAAAGGCTGTGGAGCCAGATGGGGCCAAAACTCGGGACCTGCCCCATGGCTCATGATCAGTGAGACCTGGGGTGAGTCACTCAACCTCTCCAAGTGCCCGTGTCCTCGCAAATGACGTGGAGCATTGCTGCAAGAATCAAGTTTCAACAACCCAAACCTCATACTCCTCTTCCTGCACAAGGCATGGCAGGATTCCAGGCTAACCTCCCCAAACATGGAACTAAATGGGGGTTCCTGCTGTTGGCTTCTTGCACGGAATCTCTAAGGACTGACTTATAAAAGAAGAAAACTATAATAAGCAGCAATGTGGATGCACCTTGAGGACATTATGCAAAGTGACATAAGCCCAGACACAGAAAGACAAGCGCTGCATGTTTCCACTTACATGAGATATCCAAAACAGGTTCATAAACTCGAAGCCTGGAATGATAGTGACAGATGTAGAGTTATTAACCAACTGGCATAAAGTTTCAGTTAAATAAGATGAGTAAGCTCTAGAGGGGCTTCCCAAGTGGCGCTAATGGTAAAGACCCTGCCTGCCAATGCAGGAGACATAAGAGAAAGGGGTTCGATCCCTGGGTTGGGAAGATCCCCTGGAGGAGGGCATTACAACCCACTCCAGTATTCTTGCCTGGAGAATCCCATGGACAGAGGAGCCTGGCAGGCTACGGTCCATAAGGTCACAAAGAGTTGGACACGACTGTGTGACTTAGCACGCATGCACACAAGCTCTAGAGACCTGCTGCACAACATTGCACCTCTAACCAACAATAATGTACGCATTTCTGATTTGTTAAGGAGATGGATCTCATGTTAAGTGTTTTTACCAAAGCAAAAATGTTTTTAAAAAGAATGGCCAAGGCTTGAAATGGTGTTTGAAAGGGACTTCCCACTTCCCTAGGACTCCCCTAGTCCCCTTCGTGGGACTCCTGAAGGAAGCTAGTGGGGGCACGAGAGGCCCCCACTGGGTGGATTTCATGGTTGCCCTCCATGGAGGGAGCTGGTGGTCTCTTCCAGCCCCTTACATGGGCTTCTAGTCCAGATGCAGGAGATTCCATGTAGAGCACGTCAATCGCCAGAAGACAGAGTCAGTGGCCCTCTCTGTCAAGTGGCCAAGTGGTGCACACGTGCTCCCTCTCTGCCATCTTTAGAGTGATCCAGGGGTTCAGAGAGAAGCAGACCAGAACACCCATAAACGTGGGTGTCTCCACAGAGTGATGCCCAAATCAGAAGAAGACAGGCACCAATCCAGCTAGGGGCCCTCCCAGCTGTTTCCCACCCTCTGCCCATAATCAGGCTTCCTGTTGCCCACACATTTTCAAATTTCCAACAAGAGCAACTTCTGCATGCCAAAGGCATTAGAAATCTACCATCTTCTCCTAGCCTCTATATTGTACATTGGCTTCCCAGCACCCTTGACATTCACCTCCTCCCAAATGTTATCACAACCATGTTCCCATTCTTGATCCATCAGCCTCTTTATCTCTTGGAGAGGTAACAGAGGGAAAAGAAACCAGCCCAAATGGCTTTTTTGGCGGCCCACGGTGTTCTTGGAAATCTGTTAGCAAGGCATGCAAGCCTCCTCCCTGTTGTTAGTACCAGCTGGCGGGCCATGGGCCCACAGTGCATTCACCAGCATCTGTGCTGTTCTATTCAGCAGAATAGAGCTGGCTGGTTTTCCTCTCTACCAAAGTAAAAGAGGAGTCATGAGTAACTGGCAAATTATCTGAATGAGACTTTTTAAAAATATTTTAAACTTCCTGCTTACATAGAACTGTACAGACAACAGCTGAAGCACACACATTTCAGGGGATCTGTGGGCTCTCAGGACTATGGGGGGGAATGGGAGTTCCAGAAGGAGCAGGTGGAAGAGAAGCAGACGAATGGAGGATGGAAAGAAGATGGGAAAAAGCGAAAAAAAAGAGGGATGGTTCCAGTGGTCAGAGAAGGCATTTTGTTGGGTGCCTACCTGGTAGGTGTGAAGATAAGCACCCCCAACCCAGCCTTAAGGGAGGGCCTGGCTGCTCTGCTCCAGGATTGTGGCCAGGAAACAACTCCAGATGTTAGCTCAGGGCTTGCCTCTGATGAAGGAGCGGCCTTGCCCCAGGGTGCGCCTTTCTCAAGGCAGCCTCGTCGGGTGGCTGAGTGAGGCAGGGATGCAGAGAGCTAGCCAACTCAGCCCCTCATGGGGCCACTCTGATGGGCAGGAGTCACTCTGGGTCTCTGGGGGCCTGCCCTGCAGCCCAGCTCTCCCTGTGCCCAGGCCTGCCTCCTCCCCTTGCCACTCACAGGAGAGGAGCCCTAGAGAGGTCATGTACCCCAGACTCCATCTCAGCATCTGCTTCTGAAAAACCCAGTCTGCAGTTGCTAGATTTGATAATGCCTCCTCTTGATCTGTACTATTGTGTGAAAGAGGATGATAGAGTAGATAGATAGAGATAGATAGAGAAAATAGATAATTTCCCTGTTACAAGTGAGGACAGCCAGGCTCTAGGAGGTTTGGTAACTTGCCCATGGGTCACAAGCTGGCAGAACTGGGGTTGAACTCACCTGATCCAGCACCAGTATATGCTACCGCCAGGGGCTTGCAGATGAGAAGACCCTCCAGATTAATTCTGATGACCTACAGCACACCAGAGGGCTTCTCAGGTGGCTTAACACACAATTAAGCCCATCAGGAACCTGCCTGCCAATGCAGGAGGACTTAAGAGACGCAGTTTCAATCCCTGGGTGGGGAAGATCTCCTGGAGGTGGGCATGACAACCCACTCCAGTATTCTTGCCTGGAGAATCCCATGGACAGAGGAGCCTAGTGGGCCACAGTCCACAGGGTCACAAGGAGTCAGACAGGGCTGAAGCAACTTAGCACGCACACACGCACGGTGCACCAGAAAGTCTGGGAAGGAGTGAGCCCCTTTAAAGGAAGAGCAGAGGTGGGAGAAAAACTTCAGACTCACCATTGGGAGAGATTTCAGGGTTTCTTAGATGGTCCCCTGTACCCAAAATACTCCCACCTGGCCAAGTGCTAACTACAGTCCCTAAATTGGAGAGGAAAAATTCATACATAATCCTGAGAAGAGTACTGAATTTACATAAATATATTTGTATGGCTAGGTCTGCAGGCCCCCAGGCACCCCTTTCTGTGCCCCTTACTGTCATTTTCTGCTTTGCCTCCTATTCCTATCCTGTCCTTAAGAGAAGTGAGCTGATAAATGAACTCCTTCAGAATGACATGCAAACGTGTGTACATTTTGCAGGATAACTCAGGGAGCAGTGAGTGCCTAATCCAAGCACAGGGACTCTAGGTTGGGAAGATATTTTAAAGCAAGAGGATCATGAGATTTGCTTTCACTTAATAGGTTTGCGTTTGCAAGTCCAACACTCCTACAGCTGTTTATTTCTCCCTTCTTATGTTGCCCATAATTGAGATAAGGTAGATAATGGTCCTTTAGTAATTGTCTGGTGGTAAAAATCGCTCTTCTTTACCTGGGCCTGGTTAACATAGGTATTTTCTAAAAGCCAAAATAGAATTTTTCATTAAGCTGCATCATTAAGTACTAGTCTCTAAAACATAACACACAATTAAGGGAAGATTTTTTCATAAAAATAAATAAAATCATTTGAAATCTAATTTTGTTAGTCTTTTCAGTAATTCTTAATCTAAGCATATCTCCCCGTGGGCTGGATGACTGTCACCCCGACTCTCTCACCCTAAACCCTGTGACAATGCACTAATAGACATCTGAGTTTCATCACCCTTGATGCTGGCAAGTCTCTGAATCCAGTGAAGGCATCCAGAATATGCCACCCCCCAAATATGCCAACATAAAGATTGTTTTGAGCTAAAGGCAATTGAGAGTCATTGGATGCAGAAAGTTTTATGCCTTCCTCCTACCCATTTACAAGCAGAGCACACATTTCCCTTCGTGAAGATATTCCCCTTCCCATCCCATACCAGGAAGGGACGAGCATTCTTATCACACTGAGAAGAGTTTGCAGAAACAGACCTTACTAAATAACCTGGGTCTTCCATTAGTTCCCCCGGTATGTTTCCTGGTCGCTTCCCCATGATTTGCATCCCTTGAAGCCCAAACCCACTTTCCTTTATTAAAATGGCATATAAGCTCCCTAGTCTCACTATGTCTTTGAGTTTCACTTCTTTTCTCTGAACTTGTGTGCAAATAAAATATTTGTAAGATTGTACTATTCTCTCCTGCCAGTTGGTCTTTTGTTAGTTTAATTTGCATACTCCAGATACTGAACTTAAGAGGCTAGGGGAAAGTCTTTCCTCCCCAACACCAGCTACAACCTTTTATTCCAAGCCAGAGAGGCTTTTGATTACTATTGAGTTTCTCTATCATGAGGCTCAAGATTCATTTTACTGAACAGTGCAAACTCCTTGTTCTCTGCTCTGAAGGCAAACATTTTCTGGATAACCTGGCTACTGAAAGGGCAAATTTGCAAACCCCTGGGACTTCTCTAGGAGTGGAAACCTTGGAGACACATGAAGAAAGGGTAAGCCTAGAAGTCAAAAGATTTGGGTTCTTTGCTAACTCTGCTCTATGACCTTGGCACTAACCAACCTGGGGCTCAATTTCCTTGCAGAGGGGATGCAGGAAAGGGAGAAGATGGGAGTTGATTCTAACCCCAATTCTTCTGCTTACTCTCAGAGTCACCTTGAGCCAGCCCCTCACCTCTCCAAGTTTTAAACTAAGAGAAAGGGAAGGTACCTAGAGCGGTGATTCCCAAAGTGTCAGAACTACTAAATGGCCAGAACCACTAAATCAGAGTCTCTAGGATGCATCCCAAAAATCTATTCTAACAGAATTTCCAGATGATTCTCCCGCAAATATGAGAACCACTGGCCTAAATAATCTGGTCTCTTCCAGATTAAAAACCTTAAACTCGAGTCAGACAGAGAAAGACAAATATTATATGATATCACTTACATGTGAAATCTAGAAAATACAACAAGTGAGAGAATATAACAAAAAAGAAAGCATACTCACAGAAATAAGGAACAAACTAGGGACAGCCAGTGTGTGAGGGGGAAAGGAGCAATATATCCTTGAAGATGTATTGTACAACATGGGGAATATAACCAATATTTTATAATAATTGTAAATGGAAAGTAACCTTTAAAAACTGTATAAAAAATTTTAAATTTTTTAAGTGTTTAAATAATCTGGGGGAGGATAAATACCTCAAATTCTTTTTGCTCCAACCTTAGGGTATCTCTTTCTCTCAAAACAAAACAAATGAAAAAATGAACACCTGCTCCAAACTTCTCTCCTCTATGCAGATGACTAACTTCAAGGGACTTAAAATAAAATTTGCATTCAGTCATTTCCATAGCAACCTTAACAAAACCATTATGATGCTTTTGTTCTTTAATACATCTGCTCCTTTCTTTTACAGCAACTTGTGTTCCTTTCCCAGTTATAAAGCCAATCTTATCTAAGGATAGCTCTTAAAAACATTTCAGTAGTACATAATTACAGTCCCAGCCAGCAGTGCAAAGAATGTCATTTAAATCATACCACGGCATTGATCCTCTATGCCAGCTCTTCTGAAAGCCAGCTCTCAGGATGGAACACACTCTATAAACTTCTAAATCCAGATGAGAGAGTCTGTCTCCATAAGTAGGACTCCATACACCTTTATTGATTTCACAGTCCACCTATTGGCCCTACTTCCAGAAATAGCTGCCAACTCTAATTGGTCAGCCATCTTGTCCCACCCTCAGGTCACGATGTTCTGGTGAGCTGAGTACACTTCCAGCTCCAGGTTTGGCCAGTAAAAGCCTTCATGACCCTGGACACTCTCACTGATTCACAGATGGGCACGTGACCCATTAAAGCCAAAGAGACATTGACTAAAACTTCAGGGATAGAAATGTGTGATATTCCTCACTACACCAGAAGCTGAAATGATGAAGCTGTTTTAATTCCATGAAGGGAAACTTGCCTGAGGAAGTAGAGCTGTGAGGCCAGGAGAGAGAAACTGATGCCAGATGACATCATTTTCGAGCCTATATCGAACCATGCCCGAAACCAGATTTCCTCTCAACCTTTGGTACAAGGTCCATTAAATTTTCTTTCTCCACTTTGGATTGATTTTTCTATCACATGACACCAAAACTATCTTAATGGGTAACAGAGCATATATCATTACAGCTTTCGTTAGGTAACTTGTCAATATCTATTTAAAAAAATTCTGTGCAATAACTCTTATTCTAGCAAGTCTAATTCCAAAAATATCAGAAATGCTCTCACAAGTATGAACATGTGTGTATGTATAATCCTGAAGTCCACTGAAGCATTGTCACAGCAAAGAGTTGGAAACAGCCTGCTGTCATTCAATAGAAACCTGCTTTATTTTAGGCATTTATGATGTTAATGAAGACTAAAACAACCCTGATGATAGGGTCAAGGACTCTTGGAGTTCAGAGGCATCTTAAATCAAGTATTCCACATCCATCTCCTGAGAGACGCAAATTCTGAAGCCCACAGAGGTAAAGTGACTTGACTAGTGTCACTCAAGCTGAAGCACTGATGCTTCATTGAGCACCGAAGAAGTGATTTTTCAAACTGTGGTGCTGGAGAAGACTCTTGAGAGTCCCTTGGACAGCAAGGAGACCAAACCAGTCAATCATAAAGGAAATCAACCCTGAATATTCATTGGAAGGACTGATGCTGAAGCTGAAGCACCAATATTTTGGCCACTGATGCAAAGAGCCGATTCATTGAAAAAGACCCTGAGGCTGGGAAAGACTGAAGGCAGGAGGAGGAGGGGGCGACAGAGGATGAGATGGTTGGATGGCATCATTGACTCAATGGATGTGAGTCTGAGCAAACTCCAGGAGATAGAGAAGGACAGGGAGGCCTGGCATGCTGCAGTCCATGGGGTTACAAAGAGTCAGACACAACTGAGTGACTGAACAACAAACTGTCACTTGAGCTAATTCTTCAAAGAGCCAGGACAAGACCCTTTTTCTTCTGGCAGCCATTCATCCTCTATGTCACACTGGGTCTGAAATTCTAACCATGTTGGTCATTGTTAGACAATGGCTCGTGTCTGGCTTTTCACTGTAAAATCAATACCCTCAAATGCAAAAGTTAAATCAACATTACACTCAGTATCAGCGATAACAAATTAAGCTGCTTCAAGCTAGCAAAAATAGCTTGTTCCCTAAGGGCAACTTTTCTTTCCTTCTCTTCCCCTTCACTTCTCCCAAAACTCATACTGATGCTGGACACCACAATAGAAATAGCAGTTCAGAAAACTGCAGCAACTCAATGCCAATCCAAGCAAAGCCCTATTCTCAGTCACAGTAATAAAAGCGGTTCAGAATGCTGAGCGTTCGAGTCACAAAAGATATGATTTCTGCCTGAGATTGTCCGATAACAGAAATGAATGATGGTTCTTTGCCTGAAAATACATATTGATTGTTGGCTGTGATTTTCACCATGGATAATGCGCAAGTCACCATCCTTCAAATGTGTGTGAGTTGAAGTTGCTGTTGCCTATTGCTCGCAGGATGATTTGCAGCAAGAGACAAGACAAGGCAGGAGAAATTTCTACATCCAGGTCAGGCTGGATGCTCTGCAGCCAATTTTCCATCCTGGATTGTTTGACCTTCCCTTTAAAGGTCCCAATTTATCACAGGCAAAGGGCAGATTGATTGTCTGCATTTGACCAAGATAAAGGCATCCTCATATTCTTTAAACTTTTGTAGAACTGAGTTCCTCAGAAGTCACCCCATATTCCAGGCCCAGCCACCATTTACCAACTTAAATCTCTGATGTCCTGACCTACCGCAGGTTGTACACAGTTTCTGCTTGACTGAGAATGGGACCAAATGGAAGACAGCATATATATCAGGTGTCATCACCTCCCCCCTCCCCGGGCCAGACCAAACTTCATCCTTGCTGCTCAAATGCACCAATCGTTTTTATCACTTTCTGATGAATTAAGAATTACTGGCTAATTTGGCTACCAGAATAATTGTAAATGCTTCAGAAGATAGTTAGGCCAAAAGCAGATGAGAATGGTCTGTCTGTCTGAGCATCAGCCCCATTCTGTTCACAATCCTAGGACATCGGAGTCCAATGAGCTCAGGGATTTTAAGAATGAAGTTTCTCACAGGATGGAGTTCAAGGGCTCCTAATGTTTACCCTTAAAACCCTTCCCCAGGAGCCTATTGGACCTAAAACTTTACCATTAAAAATGTGCTTCATTACAGTTCAGTCAAACTGGGTTTCCTCGATGGCCCCTATGAAATTCTAGTACCACGGGGAGGGCTAAATATCACCTTAGCAGAGATGTCCTCCAAATAGGCACTGGGCACAAGGCTTTATGAGAATATGAAACATCCCAATTGGGGACAGACCCCAGAACAGGAAGAGAGTCTCAGAAAAGAAATGCAGGAAGACCCTGCAGATACCTACTCTCCAGGGTCAGTGCAGTAAAACACCAATGGTTCATAAAGAAAATCCGTCCCAGTGAAAGGTTCTGTGGACAGAAGTAAAACGCCACAGGACATTGCTGGAGCCTCACTAAGTCTGCGAAGAGGTTTTTCATGCCTTCCCAGTCTTGTAGCTCATTTCATAGAGTGTTTCCAGGTACCTAATGAAGGAGACAGGACCGGGGGCAGACAGACTTGAAGTATGGAGGACAGAAAGAGGAGAAAAATACCATACCAGTCAATATCTTCCAGTGTCGGTGAAAACATTTTTAGTGCTTTATATAGTCAGCAAGACAAATCAGTTGACATCACTTTCTTTTTTTAAAAGTGTAAAATACTGCTGTTAGAGCAGCACACACACACCAAAAAGATCCCTTTAGATATATCAATGCTTAATCATTGTTGTCAGCTCTTACTTTGTCTAACTAATGACTTAATCATCTTTCTCTTTCCCCCAAGTAAGAGCAGAGTCGGTTCCCCCGATTCAATGGAAACTTAGATGAAGCGAGTATTCAAGGCCTCTTTATTATCTCTTTTCAGCAAGGTCTCTATGACTGAAACCACTCTACACTAAATGGATCCAATAATTGCCCCAAGCTTCCAAATTCACTTTTCTTTTATAGATAGAGGTGGTGCCGAATGTGTAGGCACTTCCATCGCACCTACTTCATATGTATCTATTTTACTCCTCCAGTTTCTATTACTAATCAGTTCTGCAGCCTCACATATTCTCAGTTAGCACAGCAAAACTCTAGAGCCCAGCCTTCTCAGAAAAAGAGGGAGGAAGAGGGGAAACCTGTTATTACCGACACATTAATATTTTTGGTGTCACCAATTCTATCATATCTGGTTTTTTTCTAAATTTTTTAATAAACATATTTCTTTTTTTCCAATAAAGCTCAGAGTGTCTTTAAAATGTACCTTAAGACAGTGGTGCCCAGATTTTAGAATTTTACAGACACGTACAATTTTACTGAAAATCCTGAGAACTAACACAGGGTTAATAATTTTATATTTAGCCTCCCAAAAGATTTATTTAATCTGCTATCCTCACTATTTCATAAAAGGAAGAATTTTTTAACAACTATACAAGTAGGGTAGATATCCCATGATGAAAAAAAAATGGTTTGTATTATTAATTAATTTGGCTTTGCAAAAACTCACTGCAGGGTGATTCATGTTTTCTCTTACCACTTGCCATGTAGTATGGACTCTTTTGGGGTCCAGGGCTGCTCTGAGCACTGGGATTTGGGGACCACCAGCTGAGAAGTGGTGGAAAGTACAAGAATGAAGTTGGTGCAGATTAGAAGCAATTTAACAGCAGCAGCAGTAGCAGAGAGTATAGAGAAAGAGATGAAGATTAGGAACCATCAGACAATGACCAAACAGAGCAGCTTCAGGGCAGGAGGAGAAAGTTGGTTGTGGGTCTTCTGGCTCCCACTTCAACCAGAGAGACCTTACTCTCATTCTACACATATGAGGATTCCACCTGGTCAGGCTACTCGAGGACAGATGGGCTCTCTGGTCTGGTGAATGGTTCATGCCAATTCTTTAAATATTGAGTGAAAGTATATAGTCAGAGTAAAAAGAAATGAACTGACTTCTGTTGATAAAAATTATATATATTTTTTATGTTCGGAACAACAGATGATCCCATATACTTATCATTAACATAATACTTCAACTTATTTGCAGTTGTCTTTCTTTGCACTGATTTTCCATTATTCCTAATTGCTAAAGTATTATGCCCTCAGACCCAGCCCTCAGACTCACTGGGATAAAAGCAGCTTATGTGGCTCTTTCAGTGAGCTTTTATCCTGTTTTGTTTTGTCATTCTGTTAACAAAACGTTCTATTTTTCTGAAATGTTTGTTTCTTATTTAGGATGCAAATCTGGATGTAGCCAAGTCAGTCACATTTTAGGAGACATTCAAGGGCTTAAAATTCATGTGATAAAATAAAGCATTTGTCCTCAGTAAGCAGGACTCAGCGACATGTCGTTGGGTTTCAGAATTTTGGCCAGTTGCTGGCTGGCCAGCCAGGCTTGGTGGGGGCCGAGTGAACTTCATGTGCGCTGAGGTCACAAAAACAAAATTGGCCATCACCATCCAAAAGTATTTTTTGTGCTTTTGTTTTTGTTTCCACGTGAAGGCCTCTACTTCACTAGGATTAGGAACAATGAACATTTTGAAGCTTCTGAAGATAACAGCAAGTGGAAACCTGAGTTTAAAAGTACCCTATTTCTGATTTATTCCAGAATCCATTATAGTTGCCTCCCTAGGAAGTAGCTCAGCTGACCTGCTCCCTAATCCAGCTCTATAAAATTCACATGAATAAAGGGTTTGACTTTTAAGTTTAACAACCACGAAAGCATAGGCGTGCACATCAGAGCCCACCAGAGGGTGACAGAACGCGGTTGTAAAATGAAGAGTATTTTAAAGTCTCACAGGGTTATTGACTACCAACCTCTGTGTCTCTGATGAGAACCTCATCCAGCCCAAGCTGATAGCAATTGCTTTCCCTCTGAGGTCAGCTTTGATTACTGCCAGGTGTGGAAGGGAAAGAAGCAATGAAGGGAAGAAGACACCAGGCGATGGCTGACAGTGTTTCCTCTCTCTTCCCCAGGGAAGTGAAGAGAAACAAGACTCTTCTCTGCCTACCCCCACCTTCCCCACCTTGTTGCCGGCCAAAGTAGCCCCTGTGGAAAATACATGCAGAAGCAGCAGTTTCTTCCCTTCCCTCGAAAATCCGCACCCATTGTTTGTGCTGATGCAGACATTTCATTTGATGTGCAGAGACAATCCCACCCAGAAGTAAGAATCAAGCCCAAATTCCTCTCCCACATCTTGAGGAGCAGCCTGGCTCCGTCTCCCCCACCTCCCCACTGGCAGCATAGCCCCGTGAACGAAAGATCTAGGTGGGTAGGACCTGGCACTCACTGGAGCTGCCCTCTGAAGCTCATCCAATAATCCACTCCACTGGATGCAGGAGGTATGGAGATAATGACTATTTCCTGAACATCGTGCTGTTTAAACAGCCCCACTGCAGTGTTTCGAGAAATTCAGGATGTTTTTGCATCCCAGGTGCTGCTGGAGCTGCCCAGCTAAGCTAAACACAGTGCACAGGCATTGAGAACAGGTGGTGGCTGGCCAGATTGCTGGCAGTCAGGATGGCGGCAATTGTTTTTCTTGTTCCAGCAGTTGGCAGAGGAAGGCATGCTTCAGTACAATCAGTAGCTTTCCACTTTCAAAAAGGAATGTTTTCCTGGACACTAGAGCATGAAGACACGCTCTACACTGCTCAAAAGCCCTTTCAGAGACAGAGCAAAGTCCAAAACTGCAGACTGCCATCCAGAATCTTCCTCCATTTATCCCTGTTCTTAGTTGAAGCATTTTGGCTTGCAGAATGGGAGGCCCAGTATAGCTAGCTCAAAAGAGGGTGTGTGTATGTGTGTGTGTGTGTGAACTACTTTCCTGCTTGTGGCCATGGGTCCTCTGCCCACTTGATTCTGTCACCTTCTTGGAAAGGCCTTCCTTGACCCCAGCATATGGTGATATCTATCTCACCCAATTATACTCCATCAGATGACCCTGTTTTATCATTCCATTTCCTTTATCACTGCAATGTATCAAATATTTGTGTCTGCTCTCCCCAACACAACTCGTACGTTGAAACTGAATCCCCACTGTGATGTTATTTAGGGTAGGGCCTTTGGTAATTGGACCATGAGGGTGGATCCCTCATGAATGGGATTAGTGCCCTTAGAAGACAAGGCCAAAGAGATACATAGCCCTCTTTTCACCATATGAGGGGATAGCTAAAAGAGAGCTGTCTGCAAATCAAGAAGCAGGTCCTCACCAGAACCTGACCACTACTCTGGCACTCTAATCTTAGACTCCAGCCTCTGGAACTGAGAAAAACAAGGTTCTGTAGTTTATAAACCGCTCAGTCTATGGTACTTAGTTATAGCAGCCCAAACTGACTAGGACAATGACCACTGACATTTTCTTATTTGTTTGGCTGTTTCCCCACTTAACATAAGCTTGATGAGGACAGGACTTTCTCATGTGCATTGCTGTAGCTTAGGCCCTAAAACAGCATGAGGGGGTAGCACTCTGTAAACTCATGGTCTTTCATACCCAGCGCCCTCTGCTGTGAAATCTCTGTGATCATTGGTTCAAATTCCCAAGGGAGATCATCCGCTTGGTGCTCTAGCCAACCAATGGATTTGTGCCTTTAATTCTGATATCTGCCCTTGGTCCAATCAGCCAGGTCATAGAGGAGGGGTCAGAAATCGCCCTTCCCAAAAGAATGGGAGGTGCTGGGTCTCTAGAGGGATCTCTGGATGGAGAAGATACTGAAACCTGTCTCAGAGGGGGCTGGACACTTTGCAGTTACCTCCTACTACACACGTATGTACACAAGTGTGTGTGCAACCCATTCTCCATCCCATTCACACGGGCCAAGTACCGTGCAGACACCTGGCTCAAACTACACACTCAAAAATTTTTGTTAAAAAACATTTTTTGTTTGGTCACTCTGTATCCCTTACTTCCAGATCTTGCCTCAAGCTGTTCCCTCTCTACCAGAAAGGCCTGCCCCAACTAGCCCCACCCCACTATCGGTCTGTAGATGCTATAGCCTCACTTCAGAATTCACTAAGATTTCACTTCTTTTCTGGATTCTGCAATTCTAAGTTAGTCACTTCTTCCCCCTCTCCCCGCCCCCCAAAGGACCACCTTGTTTTAACTTCTATTTGGGACTTACTCCAGGCTTCCTTCTAAAAGAAAGACAAGAATCAGGTAATAAAATGCCACACAAAGCCCCCTAAGTTGGTAACCCAAAGACTCACAGTAAGCTAGAGATGAAATGTGACATCCAAGCCAGGTGCAAGAAGATGCACCATGAGTGTGTTCTTGGAGAGGGCATGGATTCCTAAGAGGCTACAGGAGATTGCTGCAGCAGCTCGTAGGACATGGACAGAGGCAGCGAGCTGCTGCTGCTGTTTAGTCACTCAGTTGTGGCCAGCTCTTTACAAACCCAAACTGTAGCCCACCAGGCTCCTCTGTCCATGAGATTTCCCAGGCAAGAATACTGGAGTGGGTTGTCGTGCCCTCCTCCAAGGGGTCTTCAAGGGTGACATAGATTAATTGTGCATTTAACAACCAGGATAAGCCCAGCCTTTACCCAATGCAGGTGTCACTAAGCCACTCCCCTGAGACCAATGATGAATGTCACCTTGAGTACTTTTGAAAGCTACCCAAGTCCAGACTCCAATCTAGATACTGACTTAACTGCTCTGAGATAGGGCGTGGTCATGGAGAAGCACTGGCCTGAATCCGTGTCAAAACACCTATCATAAGAGAAAGACAAGGGCTTTGCTTCCGAATCATGAATTCCAACTCCACCATTTACCAGCTTTGCCATCTTTGGCAAGTCACTTAAAATCTCTAAGCCTCCATATAGGTGAGATGGTGCTAATAGTTCCTGTCTCGTTTGATTATTGTAAGGATTAAAGAAAACACATTCAAAATTCCTAGAGCATAATGGGCCCTTCATGAAATGGTGAGTACAAGTATTATTACTGCCTCCCCCAATCTGTTGCAGATTGATACTTAACACTGTATGGTTTAAACACGTAAGGCAATGTTCCCTACATGATGAAATATTAGTGCTTTAAAGGCAGTTTTGTTTCTGTGTAGCCCACCTCAGCCCAGGCATATAAGAAAACTGTTTGTCAGGCTAGATGCACACTTTTCTGAAAATTAACATCGTCCAGAATCTGCCTTTTCATTGAGGTGATATGCCCTTAATACATAACATTTGTGTCAGCAACTCCAGACCAGGCCACAGCTATTCTGCCACAAAGCAACTGACGTGGATGTCAGTGACTGCTCTTGAATAAGAGTGCTGTGCCCACAGAAAGCGACAGGCAGCACTATGGGAACGGACCGTGAGCGTGGGCCAGGCGCCTATTGCATTTAACAGGCACATTTGTATATGAGGGGAAACCCATTGCCATGAATCAAAGGTAAGGAGAAATATCCTTCTTGTTTTTTCACCAGCAGAATAACAATATTCAGTTCCCAGGTTCCATTCAAGAAATGCTTCCTGGCTTCTTCACTGTACTTGATCCTCTTGCCACCTCAGACTGGCACTAAACCTAGAACTCAATCACACGAACTGAGACTTGCAAATTCCAGCCTGACTCTGGACCACTTTGTGTGTAACATATGTTGTCATAGTCTGAACCATCAAAGAGAATGTTTTAATCAGGATAATTATTTGTGGACTTCATTTAGACTTATGGAAATTATGAGCCTGAACTCCCAATTAATTTTTTTTCCACTTGTTTATTTATTGTTTACACAGTGAGGCTTGTTTGTAGAATCTTAGTTCCCCAACCAGGGATTGAACTTTGGCAGTGAAAGCACAGAGTCCTAATCACTGGACCACAAGGAAATCCCCTAGACTCCCACTTTCTCTTTTTTTAATTATGAAAATATGATAACACATTTACAAGAGACTTGGAAAATATAGAACAAGGTTACATATAGTTCCATTATATAGGACAATTATTTTTTAAGTACATTAAGATTTTTAGTTGGAGTTTTACTATCAAACTCTCAAAAGTTAGTAGAATACACAGAGAAGTAGGATATAGTGGGCTTCTCAGGTGGCACTAATGGTAAAGAACCCACCTGCCAGTGCAGGAGACATAAGAGATGCAGTTTCAGTCTTTGGGTCGGAAAGATCCCCTGGAAGAGGGCATGGCAACCCACTCCAGTATTCTTGCCTGGAGAATCCCATAGACAGAGGACCTGGCAAGGTACAGTCCATAGAGTCACAAAGAGTCGGACATGGCTGAAGAGCCTGAGCATGCACACACACAGAAGGATATAGTAGATTTGAAAAGCACTATGAACCAATTCAACATAGTTAAGATTTATACAGTTTTCACACAACAGTAGTATACAAATTCTATTCAAGTTCTAGACTATAAACTAGGAGACACTTATATCCAGGGATATAAGACCAGGTGCAAAAATGTGATGGTCTAAAAGTATCATAGATGCCCATTTTAAAATGCAAGATGTGGGAGGAAATTCCAATGTGAGACTCAATCAATTAAGTTACAACAAACTATTGTAAAAGGCAAGCAAAAAAAAATCTATGATAACAAAAATTAGGACCCCAATCAGCCCCTAACCGATCAATTGACCAATTGATTTTTCTCAACTGTGAACTTAGCCAGCGCTTGGTTATAATCATCAATAGTAGGCTCAGCAAACTACAGCCCATGGGTCAAAGCCCGGACTCACTGCCTGTTTCTGTGAATAAGGGTTTATTGGAACACAGCCACATTCATTTGTTTACCTATCATCTCTGGCTGTGTTCATGCTACAACAACAGATCTGTATAGTTTCAAGATCATACTGCCCACAAAGCTGAAAATATTTCCTAGGGCGTGCGTGCTAAGTTGCTTCAGTCATGTCTGACTCCTTGCTACCCTATGGGCTGTAGCCTGCCACGATCCTCTGTCCATCGGGATGCTCTAGGCAAGAATACTGAAGTGGGTTACCATGTCCTCCTCCAAGGAATCTTCCTGCCTCCAGGGTCAAACCTGCATCTCTTACCTCTCCTGTTCTAGCTGGTGGGTTCTTTACCACTAATGCCACCTGGGAAGCCCTACTTCCTATGCAGCCCTTAACCAAAAAGTTTACCAAGTCTGCTCTTCACAAGCATGGCATAATGTCATTTCCCCACCCAAAATTCTTAGGTTAGACATGATATCTTAAGTAAAAATATATTAAAATATGTGCTTGAAGATTTATGCTTTATATGGAGTACATCAAATAGCAATAACGTATTTATATGTTACATATTAGCTGAGAAAAATTACTAAGTAAAACTACCTTATACCACTAAGTATTTTTATATAGGTAGGAGTTATGATAACAGTAAAGATTTCACTTCAGTCTTTATTAGTAATTACTAAGTGGTTAATTATTTTCACCTATCAAGGCAACTTGGAAAAGAAATATAGTTCGTATTATTTCTGTCTTAGTTTTTCCACAGATTAAATGTAAGGAAATGGAACTGGTATGTTTAATTCAACTCAGCACTTTCTAACAAGGATGAAATAGTGTCAATTATATGCACTGCAGTTGTTTTAAAGCAAACTGAAACATAAAATATACTCAATTTAATTAAAGCATAAAAATAAAATGAGGTATCAATAGTAAAAGAGTAAGAACAGCAGTATTGGTATGGTAATCTTATTTATGCATCTGGATTTACTGCATCCAAAACTGTGTGGGTTTTAAACAGTCATTAATGGGAATCTGGCTAAAATAGAGCAACGAAGAAGGGGGGAAAACAATTTAAATAAGCGACATTTTTCTTTTTTGCATTTAACCATCTTCTAAAGAAGGGGCTATTAAAATTTTAAATCAGTTTTTAATCAAAGTTTAGTGGTACAATATTTAATTGAAAACAACACCAGATGTTCTTGATCAAAACATCTTTCATAATGGCTAAATCAAGGTCTGAGAAGTTATTTAATGAGATAATTATCAGTCTGTGAATACAGCAGCAATTTCTGTTTTCCCTCTAACACTAAAAACACACAGGTTTGAAGGTTAGCCCTGGTTCTGTTGACTGCTGTCTGCTTCTCATGGCTCTTCCTGTGTGGTCCAAACCAAGATGGGCACTTGGAACATCAAACCTCAAAGTCCAAAACCAACAGATGAGTCCCGGGAATCAGTGCCCTGGGAGACTGGCACCCTCTTTGAACCAATGGAAAAATTCCATTGATAAGACAAAGCACAAGCAACAAACTGCAAAGTTCACAAGTACATAAAAGTAATAAAGGGAAACCACAGAAGCTTGGCTTCAATGAAGAGTTAATTTGAGAAAACAACACTTGATTACTGTTATAGGCAGAGTTCTAAACTGACCATCGAAGATTTCCCACCTAAATCTCCAGGACTATAAATATAATAAGATATCATGTCCCTGATTATATTATCTGGCAAGAGATTTTACAGATATAATTTAATTATTTCCAAACAGTTGGCTTTGAGTTAATCAAAAGGAGACTGTTCGGATGAGCCTAGTGCAACCACATGAGCCCTTTAAAGGCAGAGAGTATTCTGTGATTGATGGCAGAAGAGCAAGTCAGAGAGATTTGAAGCACTAGAGGGATTTGACAAGTACTGGCTTTGAAGATGGAAAAAGCCACAGGCAAGGACCAGAAAGCTGACCACCCAACAACCAGCAAGAAAGTGGGGACTTTAGTCCTACAACCACAGGAACTAGATTCTGCCGCAACCTGAATGATTTTGGATTCTTGCCCCGAATTCTCCAGATAAGAACCCAAACCAACCCATACTCATTTCAGCCTAGGCAGAGAACCCAATCAATCATGCAAGCTGCTAAACTTGTGTTAATTTGTTAGGCAACAATAGAAAGCTAATACAACCACCACCCCCTCCATTATTCAGGACAGAATGACAGGACCTGTCCAAAGTATCTACTGGCTTTTCTCATCAAGGTTCTGCTTCATCAAATTCCTAAGACACCATCCCCCCAACACCCACTATAAAATTAACAATGTTTCCTCTCTCTGGAAGAGAAGATGGAACTGAGTCTCTACGAATATTAAGCAAGTTGATCTCAGATATGCAATCACCTTTTCCAAAAAGGCAAATAGTGCAACAGGTGGAACATGTACTGCTTCTCTGATTCCTGGGAGACATCTGTCCACAGAGTTGTGTCCATTTACTCTTCAATGCTGCTACTACAGAGCAGAGGTGGACTTATCTATGAAAGGGCTTCCAATGAAGTAATTAAGTTCAAATTGGATGTTGGCACTAATCATCACTTCTGCCACACAGGAGATAATAAAAAGGGATAAAAACAGCCCCACCCCAACCCCTTTGAATCAGCCTCTGTTTGTGAGCAGAACTCTCTGTGTCCACGCTGCCCTTAAAAGTGAAAGACTAGAGCTATTTAGCCTTGTGGGGAAAAAAGGGATCTCACCAGTAGGGGGCTGAAATCAATGTGGGGAATATTCAAATGCCATTTCCTACTCTTTGAGAATTAAAGAGCAATAGGAAAGCCCTTTGGAGAAGGCGATGGCACCCCACTCCAGTACTCTTGCCTGGAAAATCCCATGGGCGGAGGAGCCTGGTGGGCTGCAATCCATGAGGTCGCTAAGAGTCAGACACGACTGAGCAACTTCACTTTGACTTTTCACTTTCATGCCTTGGAGAAGGAAATGGCAACCCACTCCAGTGTTCTTGCCTGGAGAATCCCAGGGACGGGGGAGCCTGGTGGGCTGCCGTCTATGGGGTCGCACAGAGTCGGACACGACTGAAGTGACTTAGCAGCAGCAGCAGGAAAGCCCTTTGATGCCTTGGAACCTTGGCCTTTTTGTTTCTTTTAAAAGAATGAGGAAGGAGGATCCACAAACTTCAGTAGGTCCTAAAGCAGCAACCCTGAAGAACTCCTTGGGCATGGAGGAAGCAGTGCTTTTCAAGAAATGCAGACTATTCTTTGGAGGACTTTCCATTAGCAGTGGATCAGCCTATAAGTCTTGCAAGTCAGGCTAAGAAGACCAGCCCTACACCAATGAGTTTTCATCTTGTCCCAGGCACCATTTTATTAGCGTTCATGTAAGGTTGTGTTTTTCTGTTGGCTTGTTGTTTTTTGTTTGTTTGTTTGTTTGTTTTAATGGGGAGGTCCTTGTAAAACTGTTAAAACATCTTCAAACTTAAGTCTCAAACCTCAGGTATCACTAATATCCTAAATGTGGCTTACAAAGCCATTTAGCCCTAAGGGCTACCAACAGAGCTATCCACCCACCCTCCTCAGTACCCCGAGTCCCTCCATAAAGCACCGGAGGAGTCAAATGCAGAAGCAAAGAAACAGGAAAACGAAGCTGTGTTCACATAACTTCCCCCAACCTAGTGAGAGGAAAAGGTCCGACAATATTTTATTCCATCAGTTTTGAAAAAATCATTGATTTAGTAACCTTTTGAAAACAGCAAGGAATGTACAGGAAATGACTGAAAAATAACATTTATTGGTGGTTAGTTAGATCCCAAGGACTGTTCTAAGTGTTCCATGTGTATTAGTTCACTTGATGTCCCTACAACCTCGTGTAAGTGCTACTCTTATCCTCACGTTATAGATGAAAAATCTGAAGCACAGAGAGGTTAAGTTACTTACTCAAGATCATACAGTTAGATATGACTGGAATAAGAGAAGAAAGGAGCCCCCTCAGACACACACACACATACACACACAGTCTAAAGAATGTATGGTGACTGAGATGTCTTTGACAACAGAGAGCTCACCGGTGGAAGGTATATAGAGCAGCCATTCATTCCTGCATTCACTCACACATGCATGCATGCTCCTATTAGGCTGACTGCTAGAGCATTCGTAGTAAATCAGTTTTTAAAGCCAGTCAACATCCTTGAGATTGCACAGTTTGTTGGTTGGATACAGGGCAATGAAGCTAAGGGGTAGAATACGGCCAGGAGAGGCCACTCCACCAGACCTGAGGGTTAGAGGATGTTCTTCCCATGGAGACCAATGTCTGAGCTGAGACCCAAGGGAGAGGCAAGGAGGCTCTAGGGGATCAGAGCAGAATGCCTTAACCTTTTGAGAATGGTTTTCACACACCCACCCATCCCCCCTGACCCAAGCCCTGAATGTCTTAAAAATAAACTCCAAAAGAAAAGAAGATTCTAACAAGCAAATTCCAGTCAGAGTTTATTTTTCTTCCTACCCTCAAAGCCCCCATGGAAAGAGAAAATCCTTGGTAAAGGCAGGATGGGTGGATTGGGAAAGCCTGGAAGCTGGGATGTGATGTGCTTACTGAAAGGAAGGAAGCCCTTGGGGGCAAACCAACTCAGAGGATGTGGGGGGACACAGCCTGAGGTGTAGACATGTACGTGGAGAATATGATACATATAGATGACAAGAAGTTCAAGTGAGCTCTCAGAAGAAAGGGACTGAACTTGTGGAGTGGACAACACAGACAGCATGTGGGCAGGCGGGCATCAGACAGGCCTGCCAACAAACCGTGGGAGTTCAGACATGGCTGGGGTTCAGAAAGACCACTCCCTGAAGGGAAACAGGCAAAGGAGGCAGACAGAGAAAGCAGGGTCATGGGAAGGAGATGAACATTCAGTTTCTCCAGGGAACTACACAAAGCAGAAATAGCACATGAGAAGTCTAGAGAAGATGGTATGTCCAAGAAACCGGAAGCCTTTCGGTTTGGCGAATCAGGGGGGTCAAAGGAGAAGGGTGGAGGGATGCAACTGTAGGACAGGTTTTAAGTACCTTATAAAGAAAACTGTCAGGAAATTCCCTGGTGGTTCAGTGGTCAGGACTCCACACTTCCACACTACAGGAGGTAAGGGTTCAATCCTTGTTGGGGAAAGAAAGAAAGAAAATTGTAAGAAGTATTGCATTTTTTCTATCAACTGGGGTTGGTAAATCAACAGTATTTATTTGAGAATAAAACCTCGACTAACCAGAGCTGCCTCAAGAGAACCCAGGTAAAGAATTTTTTTATGTTCTAAATGGTTGATGCAGCTATACCTGCTGCTGCTGCTGCTAAGTCACTTCAGTCGTGCCCGACTCTGTGTGACCCCATAGACGGCAGCCCACCAGGCTCCCCCATCCCTGGGATTCTCCAGGAAAGAACACTGGAGTGGGTTGCCATTTCCTTCTCCAATGCATGAAGTGAAAAGTGAAAGCGAAGGTACTCTGTCGTGTCCGACTCTTAGCGACCCCACAGACTTCAGCCCACCAGGCTCCAAGTACGCCAAGAGTACTGGAGTGGGGCGCCATTGCCTTCTCTGGAGAAGAGCTCTAATTCAGTCCCCAAAGAGCTCTTCTTGCAAATGCAAGTGCGATAGAATCACATTAAGGATGTGACCCAGTGGGGCTTTCCTGGTGGTTCACTGGTAAAGAATCCACCTACCAATGAAGGAGAAACAAGTTCCATCCCTGATCCAGGAAGATTCCACATGTCGAAGAGCAACTAAGCCTGTGCGCCTCTCCACAACTACTAAGCTTGTGCTCTAGAGACTGGTAGCTGCAACTACATGCCACATGTAGTTCACTGGTAGCTGAACCCACATGCCACAACCACTGAAGCCCAAGAGCCCCAGACCCTGTGCTCTGCATCAAGAGAAGCCATCACAATGAGAAGCCCACACTGCAACGAAGACTCAGCAAAGCCATAAATAATTTTTAAAAAAGAATGTGACCCAAAAAGATTTAGCAAGATGGTTTCTGAGAGGCACATGAAGGTGTCACTTTCCCACAGTAAGTCAATTTCCTGGGTTCTGGAATGGCCATCACCTCACTGCCATGGCTAAAGAGGTGGAAGGTTTTCCCACACCTATGTCATTGCCACTACAAAGCCCCTCCTGCCACTCACTGCACACCTATCAGGACAACTCAGCAGCTCTACTTCCCACCCCTGAGCCGGGTCAGCCCTCCACTAGAGCTCCCTGCTATGTGCTAACCTGCCAGGTGGATTCCTGAGACCTGGGACCACACACAGTGACTTCACTGAAGGCCGAGGAGTTCCTTTCTCTTGAAGTCATATCCTCTCTCCCCTCTCTTGACTATCTCATCCCCAAATTACATTTTTCGCAGTAGGATCACTGGGAAACCCCTGAAAGCTTTGACTTTCATGCCAATTCCCCCACCCCTGAAAGCTTTGACTTTCAAGCCAACCCACCATGGGCTTTCAGGATAGTTTCGAGCACAAAATTTTCACCCTTGAACCTTGGAGAAAACTTTAAAATGTTACTTCTCAAGAAGGCATCAGGAATATACTCAAATGACCTGAGATAATTCCACTCAACAAGAATCAAAAAGAAGAAGGTCTTACACTTTTCCAGGATTCCCTCTGTTCTGGCCCATCACGATGTCTCTTGAAAAGCAAGCATTTATATTAAACTATGAGGAAGTACTAATGCGGGAAATGGCTAGGCATGAAGGGATTTGAATTTGAAATTTGATAGTTATGGAGTTTGAAGATACTGGAATTAGCTTGTTATTCCCCTAAGAGGAAGACATCCCAGCGAGGTAGCTCCATGGCAGGAATATAATAAAGCAACAATCATGTCCTTTGGGTAATCAGCTTTTCAAAAAGTCAATCTTTAGCATCACTGAAAGGAATGTTGCTATTCTAATCCCTTAACAAGCTTAGGAAAAAACCAGCATCAGTGAAAGAAAATGTGTTACTTAACTTCTTAACATTGTAGCTGATGATCTGTTCAGAAGGGAAAGGATCCAGGCACTCAGGATAAACATCATCACAAATTTTCAAAGACACCCGTGTAACCCCTTCAATTGTACTCACAGTGAAGTTTGTGAATGAACCCTTATCCCCTGAAAATGATTTTTCCCTCCTGGTTCCACATTCTGCCACACCACTTACCTTGAGGAGCCATTTTTTACTTGTCATTCTTCTACTTTGCCAAGGTGAATTATGGAATCAGGCAACTGGAAGATTAATGTGAGGGCACTGCATCATTTACCACCAAATGATCATATCATTTCCCCCACAACAAAAAAGGATGGAGCCTAATTACGGAATAACCCAAAGAGATTTCTTCCTACTTGTTGTCACAAAAAGCAATGCTCTCTAACTTATTTTATACAGGAATTAAAATGTAAAAGTATACATCAATTCAAAGTTAAGGTGTAAAATAATGAATTTTAAGCCAGGAAATGAAACTCCTGGAGGTTTCAGATCCTCACGTGATATATCTACTACAGTAAGCCGGTAAGTGAGGCTCCAGAACTTAAACCTACATTTTCTTTGCAACTCTGTATATTTGGAAGTTGGCTTATTATTCAGTGACTTTCTTAAATCTTGAAAGACTGTCAAATAACAGAGCTGAATACAAACAAGAGCATCTTCCTCGATGATCTTTTAGAGTTCTCGGTTATCTCTGTGCCCCTGATGACCTACGATCAGGGCTAACAGCACACTCACGTCAGCTAGCTTTCAATGACCTCTAGAGAAGTCCTCCGAGTTCTGTCTCTAATATTGAATTTTATAGGCTATTATCGCCTTTTCAATTATATCATTAGCTACTTCCCTGCATAGCGACAGGTCTTTTAAGAGGTCAGATATAGAAAGCTGATAAGAAATTAGTTTCTGTCCTTTATTAAACAATAAGATTTTATCATTGAGAGACTTCACATACAGAGAAAACAAACTTCAAGGGCTGACTCTTAGTCGGGGCCCTGAAGCACCCCTAGAGTAATGTGATATAATTATTAGAGAACTTCTCTTGCTTCCCTTTCTAGAACTGTCCAAAAAGGACAAACCTGCTTTTGTAAAGAATTAGCATGGCCAGGAACTTCCCTGAGAATCTGCTTTGCAATGCAGGGGATGCAGGTTCAATCCCTGGTTGGGGAACTAAGATCCCACATGCATTGGTGCAAATAAGCCAGTGCACTACAACTGCTGAGCACATACACCGCAACTAGAGAGTCCGTGCACTTCACAGAAAGATCCCACAGGCCGCAACTAAGACTCGATATGACCAAATTAACTAATTAATTTAAAAAGAATCAACATGTCCAAAATCAGTGACCTCTAGAGAGTCCTCCAAGTTCTGTCTCTAATACTGAATTTTATAGGCTATTCAGTACAGTTCAGCCACTCAGCCGTGTCTGGCTTTTTGTGACCCCATGGATTGCAGCATGCCAGGCTTCTGATCCATCATCAGCTCCCAGAGTTTGCTCAAACTCATGTCCATTGAGTTGGTGATGCCATCCAACCATCTCATTCTCTGTCGTCCCCTTCTCCTCCGGCCTTCAATCTTTCCCAGCATCAGGGTCCTTTCCAATAAGTCAGTTCTTTGCATCAGATGGCCAAATTATTGGAGTTTCAGCTTCATATAGGCTATTAACACCTATAAATGGCTATCTCCTTCCCCCAACACAAACCTGCTTCCACAGCAGCTATTGTCTCATCTTCGATGCAAGAAATGTCGAGGTTTCTCTTGAGTTGCTTCCCAGTCAGAAGCTTCCTGAGGCCTGATAGACTCTACCTCTTAAAGATCCCTCAACCATCCCTTCCTCTCTACTTAGGAGGACCATATGTTCCTGGTGTCCAGGACGATCTTGATTTATGCCTGTTGTCCAGTGTAATTATGAACAGTGCCCGCCTTGTGCTCACAAATGTGTCCAGGAAGGATTAGAAATGGTATGGTCCATTCCCTGCAGTCCCATGGCCCGGACTTGCTCCAAGCTCTCATTGATTTCTGCCTGGATGGCAGTAGTAGTTGGCAGTAGTGGGTGGTTGAGGCTGTCCAACTGATCTTCCTTTTCATCCATTTACTTTCCAAGCTTTTTAGTTGAGTGCCAATTCTGAACCAGACAGTGTTGGCACCAGAGCAAACTTCCCTGTAAGGCTTTGCACACTGCACAAGGGTGCCCAGCCCAGGGAACAAGTGAGGATAAAGTTCAGCCTTCCCTCCACCTGCCAGGCCATGCACCTTGGTGGAGCTAAGTCCACTTCTCAGGAGCAGGATGTTCCTTGTTCTTGGTGCCAGATGCTTACCAATCTTGTACCCTCAGTCCTGCAGCTGCTCATTTGGGGTGCTGTTTTGTAATTCACAGGAAGCCACAGCATAGGCTTCAGGGAGCCTCTGCACTGTGGACATTACATTCTTTCTTCAAGTCCATCTCCATGTGAATCCATTTCCCTCCTACACTGCAAACCTGATCTTGCCTCTTCCCTGTATCCTTCAGCAACTCACTGTCAGCTAGAAGTCACAATTCAAAGTCCTGGGCATGATCTGCAAAGTCCTAGGTCATCCAACATCTCCCCTCTTTCCAGACTCCTTTCCCCCCATTTTTCCCAATACACACCTTCCTTCAGCTGTGCTGGACATTTTCTGGTTGCTGAAATGTACTAAAATGGTTTCCACTGCCTTCATTCCTTTTTATGTGCTGTTTATCTGGGCTAGGATGGTCACCCATATCCCACCCCACCACCTGAAAATCTTACTGATGATGATGAAGAAGGAGGAAGGAGAGGGGGAAAAGTGAGATGATGATGAAGATGATAGATAATTACTATAACAGACTGTTGAATAGAACAACTTTTCTCTTGCCTGAAAATGACACTAAGATCCATAACCCAAAATAATGTGTCCTCACATTCTGAAAAAGGGCCACCAAGAACTGGAGCAGACTATTCCTCGAATTTTTCCTAAATAGCCCTACCTCAATCAACTCCAGCAGCACACTAACCCCTACTCTATGCAAGGATGTTGTGGGATAAAAGCCTATTGGAGGATGCAAGGGGCTTCTCCTCTCCCATTCTTCTCCCCGCCCCCACCCAAAGAAGCCAAGAAAGGAGAGTGGGAAGCCAATGTATTTGTGATTATTGCAATACAGGGAGACAAACATTCCATTTTCCAATTAGACATTTGGTGAGAAGGATGGGCACAGAGAAACACAGCAGGGTAGGCTGCATGGCACCATGGGTTTTCTACAAATGCCACTGAAGTTTTCCAGCCAGAGAAGTCTCAAAGATGCCCAACCAAGAAGGATGCTTGCCAGGTATGAGGACCCATCAGTGAAGGGTATTAGATTGTACTATGGATTGGGGCTAAAGCTCAGCTGGTAAAGAATCTGCCTGCAATGCAGGAAACCCTGGTTCAATTCCTGGGTCAGGAAGTTCCCCTGGAGAAGGGGTAGGCTACCCACTTCAGTATTCTTGGGCTTCTCTGGTGGCTCAGATGGTAAAGAATCTGCCTGCAATGCGGAAGACCTGGGTTCGATCCCTGAGTTGGGAAGATGCTTCGAGGGAGAGCATGGCAACCCACTCCAGTATCCTTGCCTAGAGAAACTCCATTGACAGGGGAGCCTGGTGGGCTACTGTTTATGGGGTCACAAAGAATCAGACACAACCGAGCCACTACACATACATGGATTGGGATGGAGAAATTTTTGCTGAAGTTGGATAGAAGAGAAGGGGCTAAAAGGAGATAGCTCATGTGTCACTGCCTTTCATCTAAAAACCACCAGGAAAATACCTGTAGTCAAGTAAGGTGGGTTTATTACTCATCATAGCAAAACAGAATAGACTCCATACAGAACTGCTGGGAGTTCCAGTAAGAGGGAGTTAGAAAGAAACTATTATGGGATTTGGGGTTGGTTGGGAAAGGTTCAAAGAAGCTGGAGCTTGCCCTAGATAGAAATAATTCAGTGACTGAGTATCTCAATATATCATATCTATAAGGAAGGAAGACGAGCAATATAAAGCTATAATTGGTAAAGTAGCAGTCTTGTTCAGTGAAGAGATGAAGGTTCTTAGTATTTTATGGGTGGCAACTTGTCTGAAGTGGGGAAGATCTTACCCTTATGACTCTCACAGGAAACCGACCCTGCTGGCACCCTGATCTTGGACTGCCAGCCTCCAAAACTGTGAAAATAATCAGCCTCTGTGGTACAAACCACACAGTCTGTGGTACTGTGTTATGATAGCCATAGCAAACTAACACAGGCCTATAACAAGGAAACAGGCTGAAATAATAACCAAAGACTTCCAATGAAGAAAAAGCCCAGGTCCAGATGGCTTCACTGAATTTTCAGTTCAGTTGCTCAGTCGTGTCCGACTCTGTGACCCCATGGACTGCAGCACGCCAGGCCTCTCTGTCCATCACCAACTCCCAGAGTTTACTCAAACTCATGTCCATTGAGTTGGTGATCCCATCCAACCATCTCATCCTCTGTCATCCCCCTCTCCTCCATTTGCAGTATTTCCCAGCATCAGTGTCTTTTCAAATGGAGTCAGCTGTGGCCAAAGTATTGGAGTTTCAGCTTGAACATCAGTCCTTGCAGTGAACACCCAGGACTGATTTTCTTTAGGACAGAATGGTTGGATCTCCTTGCAGTCCAAGGGACTCTCGAGAGTCTTCTCCAACACAACAGTTCAAAAGCATCAATTCTTTGGCGCTCAGCCTTCTTCACAGTCCAACTCTCACATCCATACATGACCACTGGAAAAACCATAGCCTTGACTAGATAGACCTTTATTGACAAAGTAATGTCTCTGCTTTTTAATATGCTATCTAGGTTGGTCATAACTTTCCTTCCAAGGAGTAAGCATCTTTCTATTTCATGGCTGCAGTCACCATCTGTAGTGATTTTGGAGCCCAGAAAAATAAAGTCAGCCACTGTTTCCACTGTTTCTCCATCTATTTGCCATGAAGTGATGGGACGGATGCCATGATCTTCGTTTTCTGAATGTTGAGCTTTAAGCCAACTTTTTCACTCTTCTCTTTCACTTTCATCAAGAGGCTCTTTAGTTCTCCTTCACTTTCTGCCATAAGGGTGGTGTCATCTGCATATCTGAGGTTATTGATATTTCTCCCGGCAATCTTGATTCCAGCTTGTGCTTCCTCCAGCCCAGCGTTTCTCATGATGTATTCTGCATATAAGTTAAATAAGCAGGGTGACAGTATACAGCCTTGACGTACTCCTTTTCCTATTTGGAACCAGTCTGTTGTTCCATGTCCAGTTCTAACTGTTGCTTCCTGACCTGTATATAGGTTTCTCAAGAGGCAGGTCAGGTGGTCTGGTATTCCCATCTCTTTCAGAATTTTTCACAGTTTATTGTGATCCACACAGTCAAAGGCTTTGGCATAGTCAATAAAGCAGAAATAGATGTATTTCTGGAACTCTCTTGCTTTTTCCATGATCCAGTGGATGTTGGCAATTTGATCTCTGATTCCTCTGCCTTTTCTAAAACCAGCTTGAACATCTGGAAGTTCACAGTTCACGTATTGTTGAAGTCTGGCTTGGAGAATTTTGAGCATTACTTTACTAGCATGTGAGATGAGTGCAACTGTGCAGTAGTTTGAGCATTCTTTGGCATTGCCTTTCTTTGAGAAGTCTTTCAGTGAATTTTACTTACCATTTAAAGAATTGTACCAATTCTTCACAAACTTCCAAAAAAAGCAGAAGATGAAGAAATACTTTCTGATTCATCCTACAAAAACCACTATTATCCAGATATCAAAACCAAAGACATCACACAAAAAGAAAATTATAATCCAATATCTCCTATGAAAACAGATGCAAAAATCCTCAGCAAAATATTAGCAAATCTCATCTAGAAACATAAAAAAAAGGGCTATATATCATGGCCAAGTGAAATTTATTCCAGGAAGGCAATTTTGGTTCAACATTCAAAAATCAATTAAGGTAATACATTATATCATAGAATAAAATACATCTTTATTGATCATTTCAATAGATGCAAAAAAAGCATTTGACAAAATGCAATACCTCTTCATGATAAAAGCACTCCACATATTGGAAATAGAAGGCAATTTCCTCAATGTAACAAGAACATCTATGAAAACATAGATGTTTAACATCTTACTTAATGGCAAAAGACTGAAAGCTTTCCCTCTGAGATCAGGAACTAGGAAAGGATGCCTACTCTCAACACTTCTATTATATAATATTATATATAATATATATACATATATTATTTATATATATATATAATGTAATGCTAGAGGTTCTAACCAGGGCATTTAGGCAGGAAAAAGAGATACAGGGCATCCAGATGAAACAGGAAGAAGGAAAATTCTTCTATTTGCAGAGAACATATCTCGTCTACATATCTAGGCTTTTCGTCTCACCAGAACTGAAGCTGAATGGGAAACAGTATCTTCCTTCTTGAAAGGCAGGAGTTGTCAAGTTTCTTTGTAAGACTCCCCTTTCCTGCCTTTTCTCCTTCTTCTGAATAACCACATCGCTCTATTTTCAAGTCCTCCAGATTGGTGTCATCACACAGAGCCAAGGCACTCCCTTCAGTGATAAAAACCGTGCTTGCCCTTCCACTTGCTGGGCAATGAGTTCCCCCCATCGAAGAGACACTACTGTGCCATGCGTTTGTGTTCTTACTGCTGACTCCACTCAGCTTGTGAAAAACCCTGTGAGGTACAGCCCTGAGTGGTGCAGCTGCTGTCAGTGCCTGCCCCTACTCCCCAGACCCTCCCTACACAAAACTTTATACAGTCTGAGGGCAGATGAATCTGATCACAGAGCCCACCCTGCCCAGAGCCAACTTGATAATCAATACATTTATTGGCTGTCTTCCCTCCTGCTCACCTCCTCCTGCCTCTGCCCCCTCCCCTCAGCTGATGCATCCCGACCTCAGGTAAACGACTTGCACAGGAATCTTTGTCTCAGGTTCTGGAGACCTGAAAACTACAATAGTCACAGCGGGTCATGAAGTCAACTTAGTAGACCTTGACCAGGGAATTCATAAAATTGAAATAGAATAGGCAGTATCAGAGTGCCCTGTCTGCATTTGGTTCAATTTGGGACAGTAGACTGGGTCGTGTAAACTCTATAACTGGGGGACAAACATAAGAACACTTATGAAAAATCTGCTCTAAAGACTTTTCATTGTTTTATAAACAATTTTCTTGTCAACATAGACCTTTAAAAGAAAAAAAAAATGCTTTTTTTAGAAATATGCTAGAAAAATAGCACTTTTCTAGAATATGCTAAGGAGAAGCCAGAAAATAAGAGCTAAGTTTTCCCGATAGGAGGGCCCTTGATATTTTATTCTCTGAATTTTGTGACTAATTTTCAAAAAAAAAAAAGTACAATAATTATCCAAGGAAGCCTCTGGTGAGAGTGACATCTAGAGACTGCTGGTGGTATGGTGACCCGCACACTGAGTTAGCAATCCTAACCCTTGGATTTATGCTAAGAAAAAAGAATTCAAAGAATTCAAATGCAGTGTGTAGAAGGACACACACGGCAGTGCTTAAGTTTCATAAACATGGAAACAAAAGTCTGCTTAATAAGAGGGATTCATGGAGCCCTTTCTCTCAGAAAAAAGCTTTGAAGTTGAGTTTCCAGAGTACTTTTCAGGAAGACGGAGGGGGGAGTTGTCAGTCGTTTATATAAAAATAAAAACCTCAACAGAATGACTGGTGAAAATTGGGGCGCTCTAGCGGCTTCAGTGGCCGCACCCCGCCCCCCCCCCACGCCCTCAAGTCGTGCTCAGGCCTCCAGAGGGGTTTGGTGGCAGTCCAGCACCACATATTATAAACTGAGGACACAACCAGCTCTCGCATGGGTTCCACTACTCACACATAAAACTTGACATGAGAAAGCACAGGGGGAGCAGGAAGTTATGAGGTTCCAGAAAGAGGAGCGGTTGGCAACAATTTGTCCTTTAAGCTCGGCACCCAAGACCACACCGGGCTTGTGGCCAACCGGGACACAAAATCTCCAAGTGGGGTTTGGAAAACGAATTGTTCTTAAAAGAGCTTCGCAAACTGCAGAACGATCACTACTCAGGTCTCCCAGACCCACAAGAAAATAATGGATTACACAGGAGACCATCTCAAAGTTGTTATGAAGAAGTATAAATATTCGGACTACGAGAGCCGAGGAACAAGGCTGTGAGGGAGCTGTTTTCACTAAGGGCGATTCCCCAAGGATGGGGTGCACGCAGCCCTGGGGAGCAGGGGGCCGAGCAGGACCCGGCGGGGCGCGCTCGGAGCTAAAACCCAAAGCCAAGGGGCGTGAGACCGAGCATCCCCGGGCCCGCGACGTCCCGCCCGGCCCCGCCAGCAGGGGCGCGCCCGAGCCCCGCGGTTCCGGGCGGGGCGGCGCGGGCCACGCGGCCCCGCTCTCGCCGCCCCGGGGTGTGGTTCCCGCGGCCGGGTTTAAAACGCTGGCCTGCGGGGTCCGGCTCACTCGCGCTCCCGCTGCCGCCACCGCGCCCCGCCATGGAGCGGCCGCCGCTGCCCGCCCTGCTCCTCGGCGCCGCCGGGCTGCTGCTCCTGCTCCTGCCCCTCTCCTCTTCCTCCTCTTCGGACGCCTGCGGCCCCTGCGAGCCGGCCGCCTGCCCGCCCCTGCCCCCGCGGGGCTGCCAGCTGGGCGAGACCCGCGACGCGTGCGGCTGCTGCCCGGTGTGCGCCCGCGGCGAGGGCGAGCCGTGCGGGGGCGGCGGCGCCGGCAGGGGGCACTGCGCGCCGGGCATGGAGTGCGTGAAGAGCCGCAAGAGGCGGAAGGGTAAAGCCGGGGCAGCAGCAGGCGGCCCGGTTGTGAGCGGCGTGTGTGTGTGCAAGAGCCGCTACCCCGTGTGCGGCAGCGACGGTGTCACCTACTCCAGCGGCTGCCAGCTGCGCGCCGCCAGCCTCAGGGCCGAGAGCCGCGGGGAGAAGGCCATCACCCAGGTCAGCAAGGGCACCTGCGAGCAAGGTGGGCACCTGCGCTTTCCCCTTGGATCCCGCCCCGCCCCGCTGAGAGAGCCGGGCGCCCCCTCGCGGCGCAGAGCCGGCAGGGCGTCTGCGGCCTGCGCGCCCGGCTGATTCCCGCGGCTCCTCCCGTGGGCATCCCAGGAGACAAGAGCTGGGGGAGTTGGCGGTCGTGGGATGCCGGGAGGGAGTGATGGGCGACGCCTCCTCTTCTTTTTTTTTTTTTCGTGTGTGTGTGTGTGATTTTATTTTGAGAGTTCGGTGCGTGCGCCAAGAAAGTGAGGACTCGTGGAGCGAACGAATATATAGAAAAGATTTCCCGATACCATAGACTCTCCCGTCTCCAAAGCCCACCCAGCTCATACTAACAACTGGCAAATCGATTCACGAAAGCTGCCCCCACTCTTTGCGGAACCCAGAAATACATTTTCGCCTCTTTCTTTCTTGGCTTGAGTGTCTAGATAGAGATGAAGGCAAGAGATAGGGAAAAGGAGTTTGACAATGAAATACAGAATAAGGACTTTCAGAGAGAAGTTGTCTCGTGTTTGATGGACTAGATTGTAAGAATTTTAAAAATTAGATTTCATGATTTCTTAATGTCAAGGGAAATAATTCACTTACTGGACTTTACAGATTCTCAAACAGTAATTTAAACTAGCTAGTTATTTGTGGGGAGAAAAAAAATACCTCTTTAAAGATGTCGTATATATTATGAACCTTATAACCATTTTGTTTTTCTTTCTTATTCCTTCTTTTCTTTCTTTCTTCTTCTTCTTTTTTTTTTTTTTTTTTTTTTAATAATTTGTCCCCAGGATGCACTTTTCAGCAGGAATGCCTTTGAGGTTATGTTTGGTCGTTTATTTTATTCCAGACAAGTCCAAGCTTGCCGTAAATGAAAGGGGAAAATAAAGAGAGTCTGGACTTGCAAAATAAAAGGAGGGGGCTTTTAATTCTCAAGTCTGAAATAACATTTTCCATAGAAAACAGTTTCAGGGGAAAGTTAGAAATCCAACTTTGGCAGCCCCATTCCTGGTCCCAGCCAAGGCAGAGAAAGGCAGAGAGGAGGCCGTTCTCCTGAAATGACAGAAGCAGTTGGTCCTTTAACACAGCTCAGACTTTCTCCAAGCTCCCAACCAGTTATTTTGTTAGAGTTTTTCCCAGAAGTCCAAATGGCAAATAGGTCATATGTCACTGATTGAAAGCTTTAAATAGTGTAACCAACTTGCTGTTAACTATTTATATTATCATCACCTTAAACTTAGAAAAACCACAATGCAAAGTAATCCACATGCTCTTCCAACAGAAGCAGTCATTTGTTCCTTTGGATCTAACTTATCAGTCATACCATGAAAAGAGAAATGTGCATAGTTGAAGAATTCATTCCAAATATTGACATTTTTCTTACACATTCCAAGGGGAATTTTTCCCCACAGTCTCCAAATCAGTGGAATTTGCCTTATCAGAGCAGAAGGTTAGCTTGGAGATTATTTGAGTATTATGGTCACTTCTAGCCTGTAGCTAGTTTTATTCATCTTCCCTCGTTGCTATTTACATCTCTAAACACTCACACAGTGCAATTATAAAACATTGAGACTGATAGTCATGTAGAAGTAGTCATGTAACCTCATTACCATGTAAACCGAGATCCTCAGCATCTCTCCAATGTCATGAGGTTACAGACCTAGTTTTCCTTTATGTTTGGGAAAATGTTAGGAGAAATAGCTTCTGAAACTGGAAACTTTGTCATAAATTAGTTTTTTTCCCCCAATCTAAATTTAGAGTTAAGGAGTCTAGTGCCTGAGACCATTTTATAGAAAAAAGCCAGGGAGAGCAGAAAAGAATGTGAGGTCCACCGGAGTACGTTTCCACAGCAGAGATAAATGGGACTAAAGCCAGATCTAATTTATTTCTCCTGATTCCTGAATGTGTTTTGACACATCACAGAAGCAAACCCATCAGAGTGCCTTTAACCTCTGTGCCATTTAGTACTGGGACTTTGCAAAGAATAGAAATGCATTTTCTAGGTTCTTCCAGTCTAGAAAGGGTTCTTCTTCTACCCTCAGAAGAAACTCAAGTTATGCATCCTCAAGTACTGAGATGGAGAGGGCATCACTGTTTGTCTCACTTAACCTGCATTTACTGAGACCATGTGGCAGGTGTCGGCACTCTTGCTAGATGCTGTACAGTTGAAGATGAACAAAAGAAGTCTGGTCTTGCTGATTAACAAAGTATCCATATGAGTTACAAACCTGTCACCCAGAGCACTTTCCCTGGAGCCCAGGAGAACCCCAATCTAAAAGGTAGTGACCTAGTAATCTCACCTAAGACTGTCATCATGAATTTAGTGCCATTAGATCTTATTGAGGTCCCTGAAGTCATGAGTAACTAGAAGAGATTTGAAAATTCAGTTTAATTAAAAGTTAATAGAGGGACTTCCCTAGTGGTCCAGTGGCTAAGACTCTGTGCTCCCAATGCAGAGGGCCTGGGTTCGATCCCTGGTCAGGGAACTAGATCCCAGTTCAGTTCAGTTCAGTAGTGTCCGACTCTTTGCGACCCCATGAACTGCAGCACACCAGGCCTCCCTGTCCATCACCAACTCCCGGAGTTTACCCAACCCCATGTCCATTGAGTCGGTGATGCCACCCAACCATCTCATCCTCTGTCATCCCCTTCTCTTCCTGCCCTCAATCTTTCCCAGCATCAGGGTCTTTTCAAATGAGTCAGCTCTTCACATCAGGTGGCCAAAGTATTGGAGTTTCAGCTTCAACATCAGTCCTATGAATGAACACCCAGGACTGATCTCCTTTAGGATGGACTGGTTGCTGCAAATAAAAGTCCACATGCCACAACCAAGACTTGGCACAGCCGAACAAATAAAAATAAATTTTTTAAAAAGTTGATAGGGATGCCAAGATATGTAATAAAATCTCACAGGGAAGAACACCATGCCTCTTTATTCTGGGTCTTGGTTACTCCTTTTGTGTATAATCCTTTATATCTGAGTTACTTTGCAATCCCTTGGTCCTTGTGTCTCATTCCCTCTTCCCCCTCAGAATTAATTTTTTACTTGTAGAATCAGAATTCATTCTTAAAAGACTCTTTCTTGCTAGTACCTTTGTTGTTTGCTATTATTCCGTTGTTAAGTCACGTTTCCGACTCTTTGTGACCCCATGGACTTCAGCACACTAGACTGCACTGTCCTCCACCATCTCCTGGAGTTTGCTCAAATTCATGTCCCTTGAGTCAGTGATGCCATCCAACCATCTCATTCTCTGCTGCCTCCTTTTCCTTTTGCCTTCAATATTTTCCAGCATCAGGGTCTTTTTCCCATGAGTCAGCTCTTCAAATCAGATGACCAAAGTACTGGCACTTCAGCTTCAGCATCAATCCTTCCAATGAATATTCAGGGTTGATTTCCTTTAGGATTGACTGATTTGAGGAGTCTTCTCCAGCACTACAATTTGAAAGCATCAATTCTTTGGCACTCAGCCTTCTTTATGGTCCACCTCTCACATCTGTACATGACTACTGGAAAAATCATAGTTTTGACTATACAGACCTTTGTTGACAAAGTGATGTCTCTGCTTTTATATACACTCTCTACGTTTGTCATAGCTTTCCTTCCAAGGAGTAAGTGTCTTTTAGTTTCATGGCTGGCAGTCACCATCTGCAGTGATTTTGGAGCCCTGGAAAATAAAATCTGTCACTGATTCCACTTTTTCCCCATCTATTTGCCATGAAGTGATAGGATCGAATGCCATGATGTTATGCCATGAATTTTATGAATGTTGAGTTTCAAGCCACCTTTTTACTCTCATCTTTCAACCTCATCAAGAGGCTATTTGGTTCCTCTTCACTTTATGCCATCAGGGTAGTATCATCTACATAACTGAGGTTGTTGATATTTCTCCCGGCAATCTTGATTGCAGTTTGTGATTCATCCAGCCCAGCCCTTCACATGATGGATTTTGCATATAGGCTTCCCTGGTGGCTCAGACGGTAAAGAATCTGCCTGCAATGCAGGAGAACCAGGTTTGATTCCTGGGTTGGGAAGATCCCCTGGAGAAGGGAATGGCAACCCACTCCAGTATTCTTGGCTGAAAATTCCATAGATAGAGAAACCTGGTGGGCTACAGATCACAGGATCGCAAAGAGTTGGACATAACTGAGCGACTCCAAATAAATAAGTAATACTTTGCATATAAGTTAAATAAGCAGGGTGACAATATACAGCCTTGTCATACTCCTTTCCCAATTTTGAAATTGTTCCATTGTTCCATGTCCAGTTCTAATTCTGTTACTTTTTGACCTGCATAGAGGTTTCTCAGGGGCCAGGTAAGGTGGTCTGGTACACCCATCTCCAAGAATTTTCCAGTTTGTTGAGATCCACACAGTCAAAGACTTTAGCATAATCAATGAAGCAGAAGTAGATGTTCTTCCCTTGCTTTCTCCATGATCCAACAAATGTTGGCAATTTGGTCTATGGTTCTTCTGCTTTTTCTAAACCCAGCTTGTACATCTGGAATTTCTCAGTTCACGTACTGCTGAAACCTAGCTTGAAGGATTTTGAGCACAACTTTGCTAGCAGGTGAAATAAGCAAATGGCTCAGACAGTAAAGAATCTGCATGCAATGTAGGAGACTACTGTTCGATCCCTTGGTCAAGAAGATCCCCTGGAGAAGGGAATGGCTTCCCACTCCAATATTCTTGCCTAGAGAATTCCATGGACAGAGGAGCCCTGGCAGACTACAGTCCATGTGGTCACAGAGTCAGACTATACTGAGTGACTAGCACTTTCACTTGAACATTCTTTGGCATTGCCCTTCTTTGGGATTGGAATGAAAACTGACCTTTATAGTCCTGTGGCCATTGCTGAGTTTTCTCAATTTGCTGACATATTGAGTGCAGCACTTTAACAGCATCATCTTGAAGGATTTTGAATAGCTCAGCTAGTACCTCTAGGACCAAGTTAAAACTACCTAGCACTTCACAATAACTCTCTTATTTTGATTTTGGCCTCTTCTCTCCAACCACCTTTATGGTCCAGCCACAGTAATTGTTTGCTCTTAGCTGTTGTTCACAGTCACACCTTCACTTACCTTTCCACTCTTGGAACTCTTAGCCTTCAAGGATCAGCTGGTATCATTGTCTTTATGAAACCCCTTGTCTCTCCCCTCCCCTCCTTACCCCTCATAATTATGTTCTTGTCCTTCTTCAGCTCTGTGTAGGCTTCCAGGCATCTTTTTTATTTTTTAATGTTCTGAGTCTGTCTGTATACTCTGTGGGAGGTGGAGGATGTTACTTTATTTTTTACTGGGGTAACATTGGCTTATAACATTAGATACATTTCAAGTATACAACATTATATTGCTACTTCTATATACCCAGCAGGGTGCTCACCGCCAAAACTTTTGTTTCCATCTGTCTCCATACAGTTGACCCCCTTTACTCATTTTGCTGTCTACCCCACCCCACCCACACTGGTCATCACTGCTCTGTTCTCTATAGCTACCTGTTTGTTTTTGTTTGGCTTGGTTTGTTCATTTATTTTGGGTCTTGGGTTGTTTTTTTTTTTTTTTTAATTACACATAGAAGTGAAATCATACAGTATTTGTCTTTTTCCTTCTGACTTATTTCACTTAGCACTGTACCCTCAAGATCCATTCCATGTTGTCACCAATGATAAGATTTAATCTTTTTTATGGCTGAGTAATATTCCATTGTATATATATATGTGTGTGTGTGTGTGTACCACATCTTTATCCATTCATGTGTCTCTGGGCACTTAACACTGTTTCCCTATCTTGGCTATTGTACCTTTGTAAATAATTCTATGATAAACTTAAGGTGCGTATATCTTTTCAGACTTTGTTGTTCAGTTGCCAAGTTGTATCTGACTCTTTGCAGTTCCATGGACTGCAGTATTCCCGGCTCCTCTGTTCTCTGCTATCCCCCAGAATTTGCTCAAATTCATGTCCGTTGAGTTGGTGATGCTATCTAACCATCTCCTCTATCTTTTCAAATTAGTGTTTTTGTATTCTTGGGGTAAGTAGCCAGAAGTGGGATAACTGTATCATATGGTAGTTCTATTATTAATTTTTTGAGGAATATCCATATGGTTTTCCATAGTTTCTGCACCAATTTACATTCCCACCAACAGTGTACAAAGGTTCCCTTTTCTGCACATCCTCACCAACACTTGTTATTTCTTGCCTTTTTGGTAACAGCCATTCTGACAGGCAAAAAGGGATACTTCATTGTGGTTATGGTGTGCATTTCCCTAACAATTAGTGATGCTGAACATCTTTTCATGTGCCTATTGGCCCTCTGCATGTCTTCTTGGGGAAAATACCTATTCAGCTCCTCTGCTTTCTAGCTAGTATTTATTGCACATGTACTGTGTGTATGTGAGCACAAGGCATTCTAGCAGAATAGTTAAGAGTCAGACATGACTGAAGCGACTTAGCAGCAGCAGCAGCAGCAGGTAGCTCAGTGGTAAAGAATCCACCTGCCAACACAGGAGAAACTGGTTCGATCGCTGGATTGGGAAGATCCCTTGGAGGAGGAAATGGCAACCCACTCTAGTATTCTTGCCTAGGAAATCCCACGAACTGAGGAGCCCAGCGGGCTGCAGTCCATGGAGTAACAAAGAGTCAGACATGACTGACTGACTGAGCATGGACCATATCTCCTTTATCCTTCCATATGTCAATGGACTCTTAGGTTTCTTCATGTTTTGGCTATTGTAAATAGTGCAGCAATGAATATTGAGGTGCATATATCTATTGAATTATGATTTTCTCTAGATGTTTGCCCAAGAGTGGGATTCCTAGATCATATGGTAGCTCTATTTTTCATTTTTTAAGAAATTTTCATACTGTTTTCCATGGTGTCTCTAACAGTTTATATTCCACTAACAGTGTAAGAGGGTTCCCTTTTCTCCACATACTCTCCATCATGTATTGTCTGTAGACTTTTTGATGATGACCATTCTGACTGGTGTGAGGTAGTACCTCACTGTCATTTTGATTTACGTTTCTCTAATAGCATTGTCGAGCATCATGTGCCTATTGGCCGTCTGTATGTATTCTTTGGAAAAATGTTTAGGTCTTCTGTTCATTTTTCGATTGAGTCCTTTTTTTGTTGTTGTTAAGTTGTATGAGCTGTGTGTATATTTTGGAAATTGAACTCTTGTTAGTTGCAACACTTGCAAATATTTTCTCCCATTCCATATGTTGCTTTAAGATTCTTTTAGAGGAAAGTAATCCAAAGAACAAGTTACTGTTTCTTCATGGTTTAGGAATTAGTTATTAAATGGAAGGTGCCTGACCTACTGTTCTGCAATTCTTCAGGAGACAAATTAACAGGCTTGGAATTAAATAGCCACGAGGCACTTTTCAATTACACACAAGTAAGAACTTGCAGTAAAAGCTGTTGAATCCTGTAATGTGCTCTGGTGGGAGTCAGGAGAATTCTGTTTCAAAGATTCTTTTTTATGAAACTGAGAGATAACCTAAGGGAGGAGGGGAAGTGTCTGGGAGATGATGTTATAAGGTTATGAAAGGTCTTTTAAGACGTTTTACATTCTAGACGTATGAGATGGAGTGACTGAGCTGAGAAGACATTTATTTAATGCCCTTAAATACGCTCTCCCATCTTTCTCTAGAGCTTGCCCTCTGGGTTTGTCATAGATTTGCCTTCTAGAAGAAACTGCCTTATAAGGCTCTCTTTTGTGTAGTTTAGTGACAGAACTCCCTTGAATAGAATCCAAGGCCAGCCAGCCTTCCCTCATTCTAAATTCCTCCCCCAGTGGATAAGATTATGGTGCTTCCTTTACTTTAAGCTGCTTCACAAATGATCTCACCTCGTCTGTGTTTTTAACTGTAAGACAGATAACATTTTGTTTTTAGCCAACTGTTTGGGGGAAAAAAAAAAAGAACCTTGAAATATTATCAAAAGAACTTTTACGCCAGGGAGCATATGAGTGTAACCTTTTTTTGTAATTTAGATCCAGGAGTAGCACTGTTAAAAAGCTTTGAGATGGAAGAAGACTTTGGAAGAAGATTTAGGAATATGTAAATGAATGAGCCTGGTTATGTTAGGAAATTTTAAAGTTTTCCCAGTGAGTCCTTTACTCTTTATGAGTGGCATAGGAGAATGGGAAGGACTATAGAAATACCCAAGGGAAACTTGGCCAAGCCTGATCTGTGTGGCTCTTTCAGGCTGATTTAAGACCACCACCCCACCAGTATCCCATCGCCTCCATGAAACCTCTGAGACAAAGTGAGGAGGTCAGGAAAAAGAAAAAAGGTTGATTGCGGGGCGGGGGGGGAATGTTTATTTATGACTTAAAATTAATGTGTAAAATAGTTGAATTTCGTTTTGTCCCAAGTTAGATTAATGGCAAATGATCTGATGCCTTTGAAAACACTAACTTGGGCTCCCCTGGTGGGCTAGTGGTTGGGAATCCACCTGCCAATGCAGGGGACACAGTTTCAATCCCTGGTCCGGATGCCCAAATCCCACATGCCATGGACAACTTAGCCTGTGTGCCACAACTACTGAAGCCCGCACACCTAGAGCCTGTGCTCTGCAACAAGAGAAGTCACCGCAATGAGAAGTCCTTGCGTTGCAACAAAGAGTAGCCGCCACTCACTGCAACTCAAGAAAGCACGCAGACAGCAGCAAAGACCCAGGGCAGCCAAAAATAACTTATTAAATAAAGGAACTCAGAGGAAATGGACATGGATTCCCAAGGCTCGAGAAATTTCTTCTTATTCTAAATAGTACTTTTAAAATATTTAACTTGTTGAGTTTGACTTAACCATCCTGCAAAGGAAAGCAGGGCGAGGTTAATCAGAAATAGCTGAAACCTAGCAAGAACCCTGCCCTCTCAGTGCCTCCACCAAGCCATGGGTTACAGAGAGAGGAGTCATGCATGAAATTGCCTGGGTCTAAAAGCAGGTCCAGGTTGCAAAGTCTGAAAGGTAAGAAAGGTTCAGACCAGGTAAAACAGACCTAGTAACCCAGGGTTGACAAAGCCCCATTCAGATGCTATGAAGTTACTGAAGTTACTTACAGAAGAGTATTGGCAAGGCAAGGAGAGCTGACATGTTCAGAGTAGAGTTTACCACTATGAAAAAGCAACCCCCTCAAAAACCTCAGAATAACATTATATGTATATAAATTAAGATATAAATTATATATACTTAAATTAGTATATATAAATTAAGATATATTATTATATATAAATTGCATAAATGAAGGCACAGTGTATTCTCCCTACTTCACAGAATTATCACAAAGGTCAGATTATAGAATGGACATGAAATCATTCTGTAATACTGTGCAGCACCAAAAAATGTAAGGAATCATTATTGACTACTCTGTAAACTCCCTTGGGCCAAAACTCTACAGAGTGCCTTGTAGGGTGTGATAATGATAACTGGTGTTTGTGTAATGCTTTACTGAGGGTTTCCGTGGATGTTTCCTCGGAAACCACACAATAGCCTTGGAAGGTAAGGGGAGCTATTATCCCAGCTTCCAAATAAGGGAACTGAAGGTCAGCTGTCACACAGCCAGTAACTAGCAGTTCTAGGACATAAATCTAGGTATTCTTCTGCAGCTGAAACACTTCTGAAAAAGTGTTGCTGCTGCTGCTAAGTCGCTTCAGTCGTGTCCAACTCTGCGCGACCCCATAGACGGCAGCCCACCAGGCTCCCCCATCCCTGGGATTCTCCAGGCAAGAACATTGGAGTGGGTTGCCATTGCCTTCTCTGAAGGCAGGAGTTTGATTCACAAAAGTCAAACTCCTGGGTGTGAAAAAGTGTTAGGAAGACCTTAATGAATTTATCTTACTTCTCTTTTCCTTTTGATGAGTTAACAAAAGAGATATAAGATACATTCCTGTCTAAACTGCTCTGAAAGAGCTTTTTCAATAGCATAAAAGAAATTCTGTATGATAACAGAATTGATGTCATGGTTCAACTGGCTTTTTGTGGTAGTGTGGTGCAACTTGTAATAAATATGTTACATTCAGCGAAAGATGGTATGCCTTCTATGAATGGATGTTTCCAAGGGGACTTTGTACAGGTCCCTGAGTGCCCAGTCTAGAGTTGGCCCTTCGAGGGTCAGATTGCAAATCTAAGAGCAAGCCTCTTCAGTTGCAACCAGGAGGCTCTTTCTTAACCACTGGACTACCAGGGAGATTCCTCAACCAAGAGGCTCTTAAAGGTCCAGTATGCTAGAGGCAGCTGGCATGAAGATTCTCCCAAGCAGGACCTCTAGGAAGATACCGTTTGTGTGTGGTGTTTGGTCATTGGCCAGGCCTTTCTGGTAACTCTGAGTAGGGTATAGGAGAAGATCCCCAAGAAGACTGCCCACACACTCAAGTGTGGACTTTCATCTGAGGTTTCAGCCCTGAGTGCTGACTGAGGCCTGCCCCTTCAGCACAGAACCATCAATATTCCTGGCTGGGATAATAATATTTACTCCACATCTGAGCAGTAGTTCATCATACATAGGTCCGTATACTCTTTTTAGGGAATTTGCATTTTTAGGGACTGGAGTGTATTTTTTGTCAGTCAAGTGACAACTTGCCAAAGAAGAAAAATCCATGTAGGAGTTTGAGGATTCAATTAAGTCTAATCCATTGTGACTTCCTGACAAAGAAAAAAAAAGAGAGCACTCTAATAGTCTTAACAGGCATAAACGCAGCTGACTCCAATCACTCTGTTCTTTCATGTTGTTTTTCTTGAGGAGGGGATGACTCCAGCTTTTTGGGAATCTTGTCTTTTTCCCTGAGTGAGAGAAGCTCAAAGACATCTCATTTACATCTGGGCAGATTAGCAGGCCGGCGGTCAAGTGGCTGAATTGAGAAAGCTTCAGATCTAACATCTGTTCAGCAATTTTTTGGCCTGACCCCAAGCATGGGAGAAAAATTTTTATCAAGAAGTAGATCTCCTGGCACCTTCAGAAGGTTTTGAAAGAGACCACACAGAAATGAGGCTTTAGGAATCTGTCGGAACAGACCAAGCCTGAAGGATGCAAAGCCTGCTTCTTCTCCGTGGGAGCTTTCAGAACTTCCTGTTCAGGGAACAGAAATCCAAGAGTGAATTTCAATAGCAGCTGTAGCAATTACACTGCAGCCCTGGCTTCCAAAGAACCCCCCTCAGGAAGCCGTGGAGCCTGTGATCCTGAATGAAGGGCTTGGGTGGCAGCGCAGCCCTGAGTGAGAGGAGTCGGAGCGAGGGACCCTTGCAGTGAGGCCGCTTATTAGAGATGCTCAGCCCAGCTGGAGAGGCCAGGCCAGGGCAGAGATCAGGATGCTGCCTGAGTTTTGACAGGTCAGGACTGTGGAGCCGAAGGCCCCTCTCTGCTCAGGTGTGTCTCAGATCAGAGCTGCAGAGCAGAAGGCAGAAGGTGATCCAGCTTGGCTCTTGCTGTACCACTAAGCCTGTGGTTCATGAGAAGATAACTATCAGGGCCGGGGCAGGCCTGTTCAGGACCCAGCCGTGATGTGGGCAAGTTAGCAGCCCCCTCCTGCAGTCCTGCCCCATCTGAGGCTTCTTTCCTTTCACCTGCTCTGCCTGGCCTGTCGTTACAGACTGCTCTTTTTTCCTGTTTGATGGAGTGCAAAGAAAGGGGGTTTTCTTTCTCCACCTCTCAACCCTTTCTTAGCTACAGAGCCTGGCCAGCAACTTTATAAATGGTGAGCTCTGCTCCGTCTTCTCCCTCAACTCCATCCCCAGACTCATGAGCCATCTCCTGGCTTCTCGCAGAAGACGGTGAATAAGCAAACACTTGACATCCACCCCTAGAGGCAGCCAGCTCAGCCCATGTCATGCGAGAGATGGCTGTCCCCTCTTGTCTTAACACTCCTTTGGGAGGAAGCTTTCTCAATGTTTTAGGAGCCTAATCCATTCCATGCATCAGCCCCAAACCCTGTGACCCATCTCAGGTCCAGTCCAGGGTATAGGACAGACAAGCACACCCCCTGGTGACCATGGGTTTAACAGATCCCCAAGGAAGGCGACGGCACCCCACTCCAGTACTCTTGCCTGGAAAATCCCACGGACGGAGGAGCCTGGTGGGCTACAGTCCACGGGGTCGCTAAGAGTCGGACACGACTGAGCGACTTCACTTTCACTTTTCACTTTCATGCATTGGAGAAGGAAATGGCGACCCACTCCAGTGTTCTTGCCTGGAGAATACCAGGGACGGAGGAGCCTGGGGGGCTGCCATCTGTGGGGTCGCACAGAGTCGGACACGACTGAAGCGACTTAGCAGCAGCAGCAGCAGCAAGGTTGACCCCAGATCTGACCCTTGTCTTCAACTCTTGTGACTATGCTGGTCGCACAGAAGCCAAAACGTGACTGGTTATTTGTAAGGAAATATAGCAGAGTGGTCAAGAGTGTGAACTTGGGACTCAGACCACCTGAGGCAAAGTCCTCTCTGCCACTTAACTGTGTGACTCTAACCTCCTCAATTCAGAGTTTTCTTACTTTCAAAACAAACATAATAATAACGTCTGCCACTTGGGGTTCTTGGGAGCTTAAGTGAGATTCATGGAAAGCCCTGGTACCTGGCATGTAGTAAAATCTCATTAAATACAGTTTCATTTTAATTTTTACTGGTATTAGCATCATAAACCCTGGTATGAGTTAGTTTATAAGTGCCTTGACTGTAGCATGTGATGTCTCATTTTAACCAATCCAGACTATCTTCAAGTGAGATCTGAAACCAGTGTTTAGATCTCTGCAAACAAAAAGGCAGGATAATGTTCTTATAAACAAATCCCTGGAAACATCCATCGGGCTTTTGTCCTTGTTCTTCAAGGATTCCAGGGCAGGGAGTCCAAATGCAGACAATCACATGGGAACCCCCCGGATGCTGGCCCGAGGATTCACTTTGTTTTCACAGCATGGAATATTTCCATGTTCCAGCTCAGGTCACACACAGTATTTTCTAATAACATCTTGTATGCATAGAGGACTTTTTGGATTCAGGAGACACTCAAATTCAGTAATTACTGGTCTGTTTTTTCCCTGCACATATAGGAAATGTTGCGCGGTTTTGTTGGTTGGTTCATTGTTTAGAAATGGAGGTACTGTCTCCAAAGAGGAGGGTGAACCAGAATCACAGAGATTGGCAGAGGAAAAGTACGATCAGTATCCATTATGTACATATTGGGTGTTATCCTTGACGTTTAGAGACTCATTGATAGAAATAATAAAATCTTTTGCTTGTGATTCATGTATCTCTGCTTTGGCTTTCACATGTAGCCTTGGCAGGAGCTCATTTTAAAAAAATGAACTGTTTAACTATCAATGGGCACATTTAGCCTCAGGAAGGTACCCACTTAGGTTGGTTCTTTGTATCCATCTGAAAAGTGATAACATCCACCTCCCAGTATAGAGGGGAGAGCACAAGAAATGAGGGTGTGGAGAAAAGATTTAAGAAGCTGCATAACTTTTCGGATTCCCCAAGCATTAGTCATTTTGAATAACAAGCTGACAGAACACTGGGACTAATGCCTCTCCATGCAGTAGGTACACCGTCACCTTCTACAGTGGTAGTTCTGGACCTTGGCTGGACACCAGATCACCTAGGGAATTTTATAAAATGCTGATGCCTGAGTTCCAGTGCCAAGATTCTGGTTTCACTGGTTTTCTTGTTATCTGGGCAGCGAGCCTTTTAAAAGCTTCCCAGATGATTTTAAGGTCCAGGCTAGGTTCAGAACCAAGGTCCTAAAAAGACTTACTGTGTCTTTGAGGGAGCATCATTTCCTTGGGATAATTATAATAACAAGAGGCCAATTATGCTCAATTTATCCAGCTTCTAGTGTTTTACAGCAGAGATGACTTTTCAGGCTATCTGATACATGGTAGGAAGCGAAAGCCCTAGAAAAAATGGTCACTGGATACAGCACAAGCAGGCTGATGCTTTGGCGGCTTTTTATCTCCTTGACTATTTCAGTGCCATAATCTGAATCTACAGAATGAAAATATTTCTACATCCATCAGTATTGTTGGTAGTAATGAAAGTTTGAGTACCACGGTGCTTTAGGTATTCACCTAAATCTGTACAATGCAGTCTTTCAGTCATGTCACTAGAACCTAAGTTCCATGAGCTCAGTGCTTTTTGTAATCTGTTTTGTTGAATTCTCAGTGGTATTAGACTGCAAAGTCACAGTGGGAGACCAGGATCAAGAAGGTGGAATGTTGTCTTGTTTGACCTCAGCTGGGGCCTCACAGTTTTTGCCACTCTGTGCAGGTCCAAGGATGATCTTATTTGCGGGGAGGGGGAGTTATAAATAGATTTTAGCAAGTAGGTGGATTTGCACATACAGCACTCACAAATAATGATGACCAACACTGTTGGGAAGGGTCAGATCAGTGATAAGCATTAGGGAACTGCCAGGGTTTTTGAAATCAGAGCACACGTAGGGGTTATGCCTCCTTTGCTTAGTTCTGGTGCCTAGAGGTGCTTGTTTAACAGGCGCTTAGAAGATTCTTCTTGGACTCTTGACCCAGGTTAACAAACACATGTGCTATCCCTGCGCCCCCGCGGCCAGTCTCTAGTTTTGCCCTGCACCCCCCTGCAAGCAGGACTCCCATTCCACAGGCACTGATGCGAAGTGCAGATTTTACTAAATCTTCACAGGGTGCACGAAGGCCCTCCCAATTCTCCCTCCAGCCTTCCCACCAGCTGACCTCCCTCATACCCTTCCTCCCCTCACACAGAGCCAAGCTCAGGGTATCATCCCTCACCTCGCCTGCAGCCAGGCCTCTCCCCGCTCTCCAGGTTTATGCTTAGCAGTTAAACTCTACCCTGGCCTAACTGAGCTCACCCATCACTTAGCTCAGGAAACAAAGGTTGCCTGACCTTCACTGTCATCAGAAGTGGAAAATTATAATGATTTCCCTGTCAGTCATGTCAAGTGCCTGCTTTTTGTAAATGCTGTGCAAAGAGCCATCACAAGGAAATTTGCAGTGAGGAAAAAGATAATGCCCTTTCTGTAAGGAGCTCACAAACCTGTGGTCCAGTTGGTGGTTTGTGAAGTGTGGCAAGGCAGAAGTGGAGTTAGGCTAAAACAAAAAAGCTCCTTGTAAATCTGGTCAGTAAGAATGCATGGGAGCAAAGGATACACACACATATATGTACTCATCTCAACTCTTTATCATTGGAAGTATATATTTTCTGTGCAATTCATACTGGAGGGAAAAGATGAGCAAAGCTACATTCATGTTTGTGGCCTAAGAATATATCCTAACTACAGACCTAAAGGCTTGTAAATAATATACTAGGCCTAAAGATATAGTATAAACTTAGTTATTACTTTGCCTAAAGTGACATTCTGGAGAGATGAGTGAATTTTGTTTTCATCGGCTCAGAATGGAAGAATAGAATATTGATCCAAAAGAATCTTTAAGATGGTGTTTAAATACTTCTGTAATGCTAAGAAAAAATATGCAGTAAATTCACCTTGCCCTGGCAATGTGTAAAAGCTAAGTTTTAAAAAGGTGCAATGACCTATTGAGACCAGGAGGATATATTTTGCAGTTGTTTAGCTTTTTGGACAAACCACAGTGGGTTATAAATTCTAGACTTACATAGCCTTGTTAATTAAATTAATTTAAGCTGTGTGTTCCGGGAATGTTAATTCCCAGAATTAAATTTAATTTTCAATAAAGATCTTTTTTGTTATTTAAGAAAAACATTAAATAAAATTGTAGAATTCGTTGAAATCATTAATGTTTTTATTCTACCAAGTTCATATTTTATTTTATTCTAGTGTTTTTCTAGGCATATGTTATATAACCATTTTGACAGTATTTTTTACATCTTGTTTTTATTTATAATTATTTTCCATATGTTTAAAATGTTTTATAAATATATATGATGTTGCATAAGCATTTGAATGAGCCATAATATATTCCAGTTTTCCTCTATCAAAAATAAACTTTAAACTCACATCTTTGGATTTATAGATCTTATTTCTTCTGCATTGTTTCTTTAGAATAGATCCCAAATTAGACTTACTTATTCAAAGGTGTGAAGATTCTTTTAAAATGTTGATATATGTTGATATTGATGGATTTGTTTAAAAATTAGTCTCTCCAAAATAATTTAAACACATTTTCTGAAAACAAAAAGCCAAAAGCAAAACATTTTAATATGCCGTTGAAATTACTTTTTAATTATCTTCAGATTTGGATTATACTTGTGACTGTCCCTCTCTGATGGCCTAGAGACCATTGAGAGTTGTTCCTTAAGCCCAGTTCCTATTTATGAGATTTGTAATGACTGGCCAAAAACCCAAGGGCCCTAGTTTGCATCCAAGACTTCCAGGCATTGAGAGTAGATCAGATCAGTTAGAACTCTTCTTCCATCACTGAACTGGGGTTTATAAAAAGTCCGTGCAGCCCTGCCAGGGTAGCTTAAAAATGTTGCAGTGGCAGCCATCTATGTGAGATGTAAACAGTAAAAAACTGTGAAATTTGGAAGGTTTGTCTTTAGTATTTTTTCACAGAAGAAAAAAAATAGCCTTCACAACTCTGACTACATACAGTCAAATACACATATAGTTGATTCTTAGCATCTCTTTAAATACAAGTTCTGTGCATAATACTGAGACCATGGTTTGACCCCTGTTTTGTTTCAGGGTGAGATACACTGTTACTCTCCACCTCTCCAGGAGAGCCTATGGCCTGCTCCACTTCATAAAACTGGAAAAGGACCTACTTACAACATTTTACTACACGTGTCCTTGGAGCTCTCCTTGGGTTCTTAGAGATTGGCAAAGCCTCCTTTCTTTTTTCCTTAAATCCTTTAATCTCCAGTACATTCAGCAACAATAGTCCTCTGTTAGGCAATTATTCCAGCTAAGAGAGTAACTAAACATGTGTAGAAAATATATTTATAAAATGGAGAGGCTGTGTGTAATTGTTCTGGTGGAATTTCTCCCATATTTGGGAGAGAGGAATACTAACAAGACCTTAACATAGTGCAGTACAGTTTATAAGAATTTTCACATACGTGCACACATATAACACCTTTTTAATCCCCACCAGAACCCTGTGGTGTGTTGTCCTCACATTATATATTAGGCAACCATGATTCAGTTTGAGTGCCCAAGCAGAGCCTAATTAAGTGGGAAGGGTTTCAGGTGAGCTGTTGTGTCAATGGACACACACGTGTACCCACATTTAAAGCCACAGGAAGCTAAAACTGAGTTTCAGAGACAGCTAAACATAAGAAATACTTCATTCCAGTTCTTAATCTGTGAATTTCAGTTTCCATTCTTAAACTTGTGTCTCCTTTAAACTGCCTGTATTGCTAATATGCTACGGTTCCACAATTTTCAGTTACTCTGATTATTACTAAAGTATAGAAATGCATATACTTGTGCTTGTTCTGTTAAACCATATATGTGTTTTTGAAGAACACTCTCCAGAGATCCTAAAGCTGTTGCTTTAGTAAATAACTGAAATTCAAGGTTTGGCAGTAGCATCTGTCTAATATAGCATGATATAATTGTTCCCCAAGTGCTTGTGATTAACTTGGTTAATTACAGGTGATCCAGTTCCCAAAGCAAGCACACTGCCTGGATCCGTAAGCTTTGCTCAGTGAAGTAACCAACCAATGTGCCATTCAGTGTTCTGAAGAAAATCCAAAATAAGTTAGAAAAGGTAACGAGGTAAATCTCTGCTTTCACATGTTTTCTAAAAAAATAAAACCAATATCACTGAAGAGCATAAGAACAAATTAAATTTCTAATGAGTTGAATAAAATTGAGTCTCAGAGAGTTTTCATATTTTTTTCTTGTGTTGCATGCATTCATGTGCATCTGCTTCATATCTCTGTGGAATGTGACCCACTGAGAGATCCCTAAAACCAACGGAGTGCATCGTAAGAACTAGAAGATCTTGACCTCTGACACTGCCCAAAAAAAGTGGGAAATGGTAGATGCTTCATGGAAGCGTGACATTTATCTCAGACTGAAGAAATTCTTAAGCAGAGGTGAACACTTGTCAGCGATTTTCAGAATCAGTCATGTAATTGAGTGTGCATTATATTTCAGTTTGTAAATACTTTTAGGTTATGTGTAACCTGATGTGAAAGTGCCATTCTATGCCAATTCCTACAATGTTTAAGGAGATGCTTGGAGTTGGGGAAGAGGGGAAGAAGAAGGATAACACAAAAGGGCAACAGTTGGTCCATCAGTAAGGAATGTGTTCAGCTGGGAGTAACAGAGAACCTGGCTACAGCGGCTCCCTTAGAAGGGGTGGAGTTGCCTGCGGAACAGAGAGTCCAGATGTAGACAGCTCTTGGTGTGAGTTTAACAACTCAACAACAACAGCATGGAGGACCCAGGTTCAGCCTTTGTGCTCTGCCATCCTTTGTGTGTGGTTTTTGACTTCATGCTTGATGGTCACAAGGAGGCTACAGCACCTCCGATCACTGAGTCCTCATCCAAGGCAGTGCCTGTCATCTCATTTTACCAAATGAGCAAAGGGTTCCCATACCCTCTCCTCTGAGCAAACGTCTATTTCATTGGCTGAAAATGGGTCACTTGACTACCTCTAGCAGCAAGAAAGACTGAGGAGGGTGGCGATTAGGGCCTACCTGAAGTGTCTGCCATAGCTGGGCAGCAGTTTTTAGTCTTAGACTTCAGAAACAGTTGCTGGAGTCACACTTAAGGGATGACTTCAGTGTTTGAGAGTCCATAGACCCCATCAGATTTCACTGAACAGTTATCAATCACCAGTCACTATTGAGAATCAGGTGATAAAACATATCATGACTGGAAAAAAAAAAAAAAGAGCTTTCTAGAAAAATGTCATTCCCAAAATTCAGTGGGAAGAGGGAAGAAGTCGTATATGAAAGGTGCCAAAGAGCTTCATAGAGACCATTTTGAAAGAGAGCATTTTGAAAGAAACGATATTTTACTCCTTAAGTCTCTAACAGAAATGATGGCTAACACATTTGTGAGTTAGTGCTTTATTTGCTTTAATATGTGGAACTAACATAACGTTAGTAGGTCAATTAAACTTTAATTAAAAATAATAATAAATTTAAAAAGAGGATATGACTATATGGTATTAAGAATAAAAAAGACAGGGTAAAACTTATGATAAATTTTTATAAAATTATTTTAAAAATTTTAAATAAGAAACTAACCTGAGAAGAAAACAGTGCTGATTATACATTGACTAAATGTGTGATTATATTACTTAACCTCCCAGGCCTGTCCGTTTCCTCACTGTGAAGTGACACTATCAAGGCCTGTATTCAAGAGTTGGAGTCAAGGGAAAGAAGTGAGGTAATGGATTTGAAGGCTTTTTGTAAAGCCCTATATGAATGCAAGATTGTATTCCCTTTGATCTCACCAATTACTATAACAACAACTCTCAAATATGCCCAATTAACTACCTTGTGTACATCTGTGTCAAATGTCTACTTTTTAATAGGCCACCCTGTGTATACCTTCCCTTCAAATCACTACCAGCAAATAGGGCCTGGGAGCTGCTTATTTTATAATGTCAGCCTGAACCAAAGGTAATTAGTAAGGAAATCTGCCACAACAAACTCATACACAGCAAAATATCAGGTACTTCAAAATCGGCATCCATTTGAGCTAGTCTCTCCTTTCCCCACCCTCCATTAGTTGGGTAATCAAGAGTTGGCAGCGCTCTCCCCCCTAGGAGCTTGTGTTGCATATTGGCCTGGAAAGGCATCAGTCCAGATAAAGATGGCAACTTTTATGTTAACCATCAATCACTTTAATGAGTACAAGAAAGCATCCTATCACCCTTCCAAAAGGAACAGGAATTAAGAATGACTCCTTCATTGGTTAAGTATAGGAGTGTTTTCTTTCTATCAGGTGCTACCCTGGCACTGTGGGTATGGAACACAGGCTCCAGTCTCCAAGAGTTAGGATTTAATAGCAGGGCGGTGGCAGCAACAGAGTTTGTTGATCTCTCTGAATTCAATCCCCTCAGAAAAACAGCCAGGAGAAGGATGGTTGCCAGGAGCTGGGGGAAAGGAGGAATAGGGAGCTGTTGAGTGGCTGTAGATACAGTTTCAGTTTTGCAAGATGAAAAGAGTTCTGAGGATCTATTGTGCAACAATATGAATGTGCCTAACCCTATGAACTATATGCTCAAACATTGCTAAGATGGTAAATTTTATGATGTGTATTTTACCAGGGCTTCCCTGGTGGCTCAGACGGTAAAGCGTCTGCAATGCGGGAGATCCGGATTTGATCCCTGGGTCAGGAAGATCCCCTGGAGAAGGAAATGGCAACCCACGCCAGTACTCTTGCCTGGAAAATTCCATGGACAGAGGAGCCTTGTAAGCTACAGTCCATGGGATCCCAAAGAGTCGGACATGACTGAGCGACTTCACTTTACTGTTTTTCAAAAGTAAAAATAAAGCCACTAGATAACCAAAATCAAAACCCCCTGGACAACACTTAACCACACAAAAGGTAGCAAGCTAGCCCTGTAAAGTAAGTGGGTTAAAGCAAGCCAGCTCTGCTGGAAGACCTGCATGATGTCAGCAGCTTTGTAGATGGAAGCAGAGGAAAATAATGAGGTGATGACAGACCTGATAACAAGAAAATTTCAGAATAGCCAACAAGCACTTGCTCCTGGAAAGTGTGATGCACCCAGTCCATTAGTCGGTGAGTGCAAGGGAACCGTGGAAGGCCCTGTGGAGCTGAGCGGTCTGAGCCCCATGAATTCTCACAACTGACCGGCTAGGGCTCCCTTCCAGGACAAGGTCCTTCACCCAGGAGAAATTTCTGGAAGTAGAATCAAAAGTGAGCAGGAAAGTAGAACAGTAGAGAGGAAGGAAAGACAGAGCCAGTTGGGGAGTGATTTAGGTCCTTGTGATTGCAAGACAACTCAACAACAACTGGAGAAAAGGAAGAGGTTTAAATATGGTTTCTTGACCAATATATCAAAATGATCTTTGAATTATGGCAGGATATAGAAGGAATAAGGTATGATTTCTATCTTTAAGGTTCCTGGACTATAATAAAGTATAGTCAACCACATTCAATCCTGTGACATAATTTTATTGTCTAAGTAGAATTATTCTCAAGAAGCACCTGGGTTGCTTGTGAAGTTATTCTCCTGGGGCTCAACTCAGCACCAATTACATAAAAATTTTAAAAATTTTCCAGTGGAGAGGTAAAAAAGAGCTGAAGAGAGAAATATAACAGGAAATCACAAAAAGCAAATTATCTTTATTTTTTGGTTAATTATTTATGAATTCATTTGGTTATTTCTATGTGCTATTAAAGATAGAATTAACCAAATTAATTAACAATTAATTGCTTGCATGCTCAGTCACTCAGTTGTGTCCAATTCTTTGCAACCCCATGGACTCTAGCCAACCAGGCTCCTCTGTCCATGGAATTCTCCAGGCAAGAATACTGGAGTGGGTTGCTATGCCCTTCTACCGGGGATCTTTCCAACCAAGGGATTGAACCCAGGTCTCCTGCACTGGCAGGCAGATTCCTACCACTGAACAGCCTGGGAAGCCCTCCTTTAGGTTACTTGCTTTCAGTGCTGCTACCTCAAAAACATGCATCTCCTTGCTTTTGACATTGTTGCCTGTGGTTGAATACTTTTAAAAACAACATCTACTAATTGAGAAGGGTTCATTTCAAATAATCTCATTTCCATAATTTTGTAATCTCTGGGGTGCTTTGCCTGATGAAGGTCTTATTTATCATCCTTACATTCTCCCGGGTCTCAGGGTCTCTATCTGTGTAGCATGTATAAGCTTGATGAAGCCTTTCTAGAAACTCTGATGGATCCTCAGTTGGTTTCTGTTTTATCTTCGGAATTTTGTCTAGGCTCTTTTGTCTAGATAACCTGTTGGGTTTTCTCTCAGACCTCCACACCGTAAGGTGGTAAGTCCTCTGACTCCTTTTTCTCCTGATGCCATAGTGTAAATGCTTCTATATATAGTATCTCATCTCTTTTTGCTATTCTTTTGCCAAACATTTCTAACTGCGAGATCACATAATAGTTGAGTGAGCCATTCAAGGGCCACTGCTCTTAAGCAAAGATACTTTAATAGCACATAAAGTGATAGGGTGTATTCCTGTATTAATGTAGAATTTGTATGTGGTAGGAAGTAGGGTAAACCATTTGACCCTGAACTCCAAATAGGAAAAAAAAAATTTTTGAACAAAAAATTCCAGCTGGATTAAAGGATTAATTGCAAAAAATTAAAAGTAATAAAACTATTCTGATAACCCAGAAATCATAAAGGAGAGGATTGACAGATCTGGCTACATAAAAGTTTTAAGCTTATGTATTCTTCAGTCATTTTTATTGAGAACCGACTATGTGCTGGGCACTATTTAAGATGCTGAAGGTATAGCGGTGTACTAAAAAACCAGCTCAGTGCTCTCAATGAGCTTACAGGCTACATGATAACCAGTACCACAAATAAATGGGGCTTCTCTGCTGGCTCAGCAGTAACAAATTTGTCTTCAATGCCTGAGATGTGGGTTTGATCCCTGGGTCAGAAAGATCGCTTGAAGAAGGCAATGGCAACACACCCCAGTATTCTTGCCTGGGAAATTGCACAGACAGAGGAGGCTGGCAGGCTGCTGTCCTTGGAGTCACAAGAGTCGAACACAACTTAGCCACTAAACCACCACGACCACCACCGCAAATAAATGGTGGTGAAAAAAACAAAAACAAAGCTGAAAGATGTTTGTAGCATGGAGGAATTATTTGCAAAATAGATGACAAAGAGTAAATATCTGTAATAAACAAGAGTTCACATACAATGATTTTTTTTAAAAACCCAAAGATGAATAAGCAAAAGTTATAGTGAATTAAAATGAACAACTGCCAGTGGCCAATAAACCTGTGAAGAGTTGCCCTGATAAGCTGCTGTACTTCACAAGTGGTCCTGAAAATGCAGTTAGAACTACAGTGACGTACAGTGTTTCCCCCTTCAACTGGGCCTAATGTTTAAAAATTCCTACCTCCCACTGCTGGGAAATATGTGAGGAAATGAGCACTCTGGATTAGTATCACCAAAGACAAGAATCCCTAACAACTTTTTTGAATGTAATCTAAGAAAGTCTATGAAAACTAAGCATTCTCACACCCTTTGACCCAGAAAGCACTTTTCTTGGTGCCTATCCCACAGAAACAAAAGGACTAATACATAAGGACATATGTGTAAGAATATTTATTGTATCATAGTTTGTATACAGAAAAAAAAATGGAAACATCCTGAATGCTCTTAAAGAACTACACCCATGTTATGGATCATTTTGTAGTTATTGAAAAGAATGAAGTTGTTTTATGTATATTGACCTAATAAATCATCATATGATACACTGATTGTTCACTGACAACAGACAATGTGTCAGCTAAATATGAAAATTTTAATTAAAAAAATAAACTGAAAAAATATGTGGATGTATGAACTGTTAACATAGGTTACTGTGTTAGTCGCTCAGTCATGTCCGACTCTTTGTAACACCATGGACTGTAGCCCAGGAGGCTCCTCTGTCCATGGGATTTCCCAGGCGAGAATACTGGAGTGGATTGCCATTTCCTCCTCCAACAGGTTACTGTGGTGTTAGGATTATCATGAGATTAAAGTAGACAATTTACTGTCTCTTTATGTACTGTGTATTGTTTTAATTGTTACAATGAGCATGGACTTCTTTTTTTATCATCTTGAAAAACAATTTATTCCATGATGTTTTGGAGAATGGAATTTTAATTAGTGGTGGAGGTTGCAGGAAGGCTGATTTTAGTTCACTTAAGGGAAAACTTTCTAATAACAATGGTGATGTAGCAATGGATTTGAAAGCCTTGGGGGAGGGTCTCTGGAAGTTTTCCTGCAGAGAACCATAAACTGGTAGAGAGCAGACTTTTGTATCCAGTTTGAGGGTTGGATTAAATGACTCAAGATTACTTCCAACCCCAACAGTTTAGTTTTTTTTTTTTAATTTTTTTGGTCCGTGCTGCACAACATATGGGATATTAGTTCCTCATCAAGGGATTGAACCCATACCCCCAGGAGTGGAAGCTCAGAGTCCCCACCACTGGACCACCAGAGAAGTTCCCCCAACCTCAAAAGTTTTATAATAGCTTAGTATTATATAGTGAGATTTATAATCATTTTTGTTAAAGGTCTTTTTATTGAGATATAATTGACATACGATATTATATTAGTTTCAGGTGTACAACATAATGCTTCAGTATTTGTATATATTGTGAAATGGCTACCACAAAAAGTCTAGTTAACATCCACCATCACACATAGTCATACTTTTTTCTTGTGATGAGAACTTTTAAGATCTACTCTTTTAGCAACTTTCAAATATAGTATTATCAATGTAGTCACCATGCTGTACATTATTACATCCTTGTGACTTATTTATTTTGTAACTAGAAATTTTTGTACCTTTTGTGCCCTTCACCACACCCCTACCTCTAGTAACCACACTTTGTTCTCTGTATCTATGAGTTCCGTTTTTGTTTGTCTTAAATTCTACATACAGGTGAGATCATAGTGGTATTTGTCTTTCTCTGTCTGACTTATTTCACCTAGCATAATGCCTTCAAGATCCATCCCTGTTGTTGCAAGGCAAAACTTCCTTTTTACAGCTGAGTATTATTCCTTTGTGGGCTTCTCAGGTGGCACAGTGGTAAACAGCCCACCTGCCAATGCAGGAGACACAAGAAACAAGGGTTCGATCCCTGGGTCAGGAAGATCCCCTGGGTCAGGAATAGGAAATGGCAACCCACTCCAGTATTCTTGCCTGGAGAATTCCATGGACAGAGGACCCTGGAAGCTACACTTCATGGGTTCACAAACAGTTGGACACGTCTGAGCATGCACATGTACAGGATTATTCCATTGTGTATGTACACCACATCTTTATCCATTCATCCATCAGTGGACTTTAGGTTACTTCCATGTCGTGGCTAGTGTAAATAATGCTGCAGTGAACATAGGAGTGCATATATTTTCAAGTTAGTGTTTTTGCTTCCTTCAGACAAATACCCAGATGTGGAATTGCTGAATCATATGGTAGTTCTATTTTTAATTTTTTGAGGAACTTTCATACCTTTTTCCATAGTGGCTGCGCCAATTTACATTGCCACCAGCAGTGCACAAGGGTTCCCTTTTCTCCATGTCCTCACCAACACTTGTTATTTCTTGTGTTTTGATAGTAGCCATTCTAACAGGTGTGAGGTGTTATCTCATTGTGGTTTTGGTTTGCATTTCCCTGATGATTAGTGATACTGAGCACCTTTTCGTGTATCTGTTGGCCATCTGTATGTCTTCTTTGGAAAAAAATGTCTATTCAGATCATCTGCCTATTTTTCAATCAGATTTTGTGGGGTTTTTTTTTTTTTTTTTGCTATTGAATATGAATTCTTTATATATTTTGGCTATTAACCCCTTATGAGATAATATGGTTTGCAAATATTTTCTCTCATTTGGTAGGTTACCTTTTCATTTTGTTGATCATTTCCTTTGCTGTGCAAAAGCTTTTTAATTTGAGGTGGTCTCACTTGTTTTTGTTGTCAGATTTGAAAAATCACTGCCAAAATCAATGTCAAGGATTTTACTCACTATGTTTTTTCTCCGAGCTTTATGGTACCAGGTCTTACTTTCAAGTCTTTTATTCGTTTTGAGATAATTTGTGTGTGTTTGGTATAATATGGTGGTCCAGATTCATTCTTTTGATGTGGCTCTCCAGTTTTCCCAACATAGCTATTAAAGAGACTATTCTTTTCCATTGTAAATTCTTGGCTCTTTTGTCATAAGTTAATTAACCATAAGTGTTTGGGCTATTTCTGGGCTCTCTATTCTGTTCCATTGATCTGTGTGTCTGTTTTTATGCCAATACCATACTCTTTTGATTACTATAGCTTTGTAATATAGTTTGAAGTCAGGACACATGATGCCTCCAGCTTCCTTCTTCTTTCTCAAGATTTCTTTGGATATTCAGGGTCTTTTGTGCTTCTATACAAGTTTTAGGAATTTTTTCTATTTCTATGAAAAATACCATTTTGATGAGATTACATTGACTCTTAGGATTGCTTTGGATAGTATAGACATTTTAACAATAGTAATGCTTCCAACCCATGAGCAATAGATGCCTTTCTTTTATTTGTATTTTCTTCAGTTCCTTTCATTAATGTCTAATAGTTTTCAGTGTGTGGATCTTTCCCCTCGGCTAAATATATTCCTAAGAATTTTATTCTTTTCGATGTTGTTGTAAATGTGACTGCTTTTCTTAATTTCTCTTTCTGATAGTTTATTGTTGGCATATAGAAATGCAACTGATATTTTATATTTACTTTGCACTCTATAATTTTACTGAATATTTTTATTAGTTCAAACAGTTTTTTGGTAGAGTTTTTAGGTTTTCTCTATGTAACATTATGTCATCTGCAAAAATGGCAGTGTTACTGCTTCCTTTTTAATTTGGATGCTTTTATTTTTCTTGCCTAATTGCTCTGGATAGGACTACCAATGCCATGTTGAATACAAATGGCAAGAGAGGGTATCTTTGTCTGGTTCATAATCTTTGAGGAAAAGCATTTATCTTTTCACCATTGAGTATTGTTAGCTATGGGCTGATCATATGTGGCCTTCATTATGTTAAGGTATATTCCATGTATAGCCACTTTGTTGAGAGTCTTTATCGTAAATAATGTTGATGAGCATGTACTTTGTGTTTTGTTAAATACCAACAAAATTTTAAAAAATACTATACCGTTACAGCATTGGTGTTCCCTTTGTAACATGATAAAAGCTGCTAAAGTTGTGAAGGTATTTTCTTTCCCTTCTTTTAATTACTGAAAAAACCTAATTAAAGTGTAGAGTCATAGATCTAGAATGGTTCTCAAGTGATATTTTAGTTCACCATTAACTATCCACTACCCACTTCTCTGTATCATCCCCGTCTATGAGATTGCAAACATGACAGCTCCAAACCATGTATCCTGGAAGAGTCCTCTTGGACAACAGTTTAAGATCCATACTGGTCTAGGGGGAGAAATTCCAGAGTGTCCTTTGCAAACTCATATTGTTCTCAGGAAAGTCTTTCTTATTGCGACTGATGTCCTTTGGACTGAAGCTTATTCCTATTTTCTCAACTTTAGATATTAGAGGCAAAAATCAGAAATTATTCTTGGCCCCCAAAGGACCTCCAAGATAATTGCTTCAAACCTCTCATTTTAAAGATGCAAAAACTGAGGACAAGTGGAATGTGTAACCTGCCTCTGGTGAGAACTGGTACCAAAACTCACTTATCATACCTGCCAGACCAGTGCACTTTCTACTGCTCTAGCCATAACCGTCTCTCACACACACCAGCATCACCTAGTTTATTCTACATACAATGCCCGTCAGCTACAGGGTCTGATAGATACATACTACTTAAAAAACTTCTGAGGCAGAAACTAATTTATCAATATTGAAGAACAAAAAAGTCAAAGCGGTTTGCCTTCCTACTCCAAAGTAGGAGTGTTTTGGAGCAAGAATAAAACTCTGAGTTTTTCATTTTGTGCTGAGGACCTAGAACCTCCACTGGTTCCAGGCTCTATGCTAGAGCTTTGTTTTAAAATCAAGGTCCCCCAGGATTTTTTTTTTCATACCTATTCAAAACTGAAGCCCTGACACCATCAGGAAACTCAGGTTCTTTGCTCAGATTCTGCTTGTGTTTGGGCTAAGTGAAAAGCCCTGGTTGAGAATGGATGCTTCCAACACCAAATGGTTTCTGCAGAAAGTCCAAGTATTTCTCCTGGCCTGATAGGAGGTTTACACCACACACCAAGAAGGATGTGACTAATACTAAATGTGACTTCAGAGACTCCGCAAGTCGAGACAACTTCTGATAAACATTTAAACAGAGGTCAAGAATGTTTTCCTTTCTGAGGGGAAACTATGCAGTCTATGGTGTGAGTGGGAGGGAGCAGAGGGGAATAAATCCAAACAGCAGCTTCCTCCCTCCATAATTCTTAAGCATTTTAACAGCAGCCATTTTTAACAGCCTACCAGGCTTTTATACTTAGAACCCATACCTGGGTGCTTGCCAAAAAAAGGAGAGGAATGGGATCTGTGAAGATCAGACAACTCCAGAGTGATTACCAGGGAAGTTTAGAGCTAAGTGAGGCAATTAGGTCAAGTTTCGCTGGTTCCCACCCAGAGGCCAGGAGTGCTCCAAGACATCCTCTTAAGGCACAATGTAAGTACCCCAGTTGGGATGCTCACTTCCTATGCTGACAAAAGGGGGAAGCTCTGTAGAGGAAATTGGCCTTGCCTCTCATAGGAGGAAAGGTGAGATGGACCAGATGGCACCTCTTAGCATCCTCAGCCCACCCAAGGAATTCTGGGAATGCTGGCCCAGGACAGGGAGGAGACATTGAAAGAGCATGGAGCCAGCATAGATGTCCCCTTCATGGGGGAAAGAAAGCAGCACGGTTTCTGTGACCCAGAACACTTTCATTGGTAGTGCTGATCTAACGGCTTGAACACTTTCATGCCCATGGGTCATTTGGGTGTGTGTTGGCAGGAGGAGTGTGGGTAAAGATTGATATTCTCTCTCCCTAATACTAGATAAAAAGTAAGAAGAGTAAACATTACTCAGCAAGCTCCCTCTAAAGTGGGAGGAAGGGAGTTCAGTATTGGAAGAAAAGACATTGATGTTAACTTTGGTGAAAGCCTTCATGTCTCTGAAATCAAGGTTCTTTTGAATATGTCAGCTTCGGTTATTTCAGCCATTATGCCTGTGGCCAGGAGCACCAAGAACCAACGGAGGTAGAGTGCAATCGTGTCAGTTCCTCTCTGCTGAATTTTAAAGATGTGAAGGAAAGATCTCATTTTGAGAATTCCCATACTCAATTTTAGACATTTCTTGGTGTTCTGGCAGAGAGAGAACTTTACTTGAAAAAGTCTTCATAAAGCACATTCACTTGTTTATTGGCTTGTTCCTTCACGTAGTCATTCATTCATTCAAGTGCCCTGCAAGCCCTGTGGTGGGAGGTTCATGTCAAAGGGCCATTACTCAGAAAACTGGGAATCATGATCAGGACGCAAGTTCTGGAGTTAAACCTACTGTAGACTCCTGGCCCTGGTACTGACTGGTAGGCTCTATGCGAGTTATTTACCTCTCAGAGCCTCTGATTTCTCACCTGAAAATGGGGCTAATGAACGTTCGATTCTTGTAAGAGTTTCCTGAAATAATATGGGAAGGCTTGCACAATGCCTGGTGTGTATTAAGCTCAGTAAATGGTGGTAGAGGCAGTATTAGTAGCGATGGTAAGAATAATAGTAGTTTTTATTATTACTGATTATCATCATTATTAATGAGCCCTCTAGCACAGGAGTGCGAGAGCAAAGCAGAAGTGATAGGTTTCAGCAGGGGAGAGACTGTCGGACCGGAGACCTTGGGAAAATTTCATAGAAAACTTGACTTGTGGGCTTTCTTTCCCTTGAGCCCTATTATAATTTTCAATCACATCTTAGTGGAGAAATTGGGAAATTCCTTTCCCTTTGCATTCCATTTTCTATTACATTCCTGAAGACTGACGCTTTGGTGCAGAATTCAACTGAAGACTGCATCCCAGCATTCGCATTGATGTTAGAGTGCTGTGGTAATTATTCTGTCAGTTATTTGACTTTTAAAGTGTGCTTACCTTGAAGAACCTCTGCAAAGGAGAACCATGTTAATGTGTAACATGGAGATAAGCAGGGTGCTGCTCCTTTTTTTCTACTTTTTTCCCTGGCTGTTCAACTGGAAAACTGAAATGGTTCTATTTGCATCTCATAGAGCCTTGTGGAAAGGTGGGGGGGAAAGAGCTTTTACTAATGAAGTACAGCAGAATGTGAATTTTAGCAACACAAAATGCAAGGGATCACCTGCAATTTGTTTTCATTTTAAGAGAAAAAAAGGAAATCACAAGACAGTGTAATACCTTGATTGAAAAAGTGACTGGAAGTCCGCAGAGAGGATACTCTTGTGCTGAATCAAGTAGCTGTGTACTTCTGTTGTAGATGGAATGGGTGGCCCCTACTTGTATGGAGAGCAAGGTCATTTTTCTAAAAGAGAGGGCATTAGCCATCAGTGCTGGAGGAAACACGTGGAACAAGAGGAAACGAACAGCTGCAGCCAGAGGAATGGAGTCAGTTGATCCAGGAGGATTGGGTTCCCTGTGGGTGGGGAGCCAGCAATGCCCCAGTGGCAGCTCCCAGGCCGGCAGGGGTGGGGTGGTGGAACTGGTCCTCTCAAGTCCTGACAGCTTTATTGGGAACTTTTCATTGTTAGAGCAACCCCCTCGTCATCATCTAAGTGCATTTCTGAGATGCCTGACTGTGCTCAGGGCTCTGTTAAGCTCAGGGTTAGCCAGCCCTCCAGGGACCTGGTATGTATCACTAGCAGAGGAACTTGGTAGAGCCAAGTTTTTTTTAACCCTAAACCCAGAAGTGAATGGGAATGCATATTTATATCACTGGTCCATCAAGGGTAAGAGTGTTCTGTGGGAAGGGAGGGAGAGAAATTGATAATTAGGAATGAAGCTCTGAGGTGTAAAGCTGGAAGATCTACGATGGAGACTGAAAGCACGCACTGGATCTTGTATCACTGTTTCATCAGCTGCAGCACACAGTTGACCAGTTGACTGTATTTGGTTGGTCCATATGTTGGGGCAGAGTTTTAGGTTATTTATAAGATAATATGGGATGCTGGCTAGGAACCTACGTTCTAGAACCAAATTGCCTGGTTGCTCTTCCATTTTAAGCCTCGTGACTTTAGGCAAATCACTCAACTTTCCTGTGCCTCGGTTGTCTGCTCTGTAAGACGGGAGACAGCCCCAACCTCACGGAGTGGTTGAGAAGGTTAAGTTAGTCACACATCTGAATGCCCATGGTGCAGTCAATGAATGGGCCTACATATTGTTGTTAATGCCACGGATGGGGATGTGAGGGGCATGACTGAGTTGAGAGGGGAAACAGTTAACATGAAATGGGTTAATAATAGAATATGGTGGTTAGACACTATGAAAGTCATTTGGTCCAGCTTCCTCCTTAACCAGGAAAACAAATCCTATCCCACTTTAAGATAACTATTTTGAAATCATAAATAACAGTGGCCATTTATTGAGTGCTTATTGTGTGCCAGAAAGCAAGGAAGCCCTGTGCTTGTAACACAGAAATCCCATGAGACCTGGGTACTTATTATTACCCCATTTTGTAGGTGACAAAACTGAGGCTCAATATGTTAGATAACTTACCCAACATCACCTAGATCTGCCTGAATCCAGAGATTATGTTCATAACACAGCAGTTCTGTTCCCTTTGCTTTCAATTTTCTATCACTTTCCCAAGACTAATGCTTTGGGACAGAATTCAACTGAAGGGATTCATCCCAGCATTTGCGTTGGACTTGGAGGGTCAGGGTCATTGTTCTGTCGACTCTTTGACTTTTTAAAGTAGTCTTTCCTTGGAGAATCTCTGCAAAGGCAGGACTGATTATTGTGTTCTAAGTTCTCTTTGCGGAGAAGGCAATGGCAACCCACTCCAGTACTCCTGCCTGGAAAATCCCATGGATGGAGGAGCCTGGTGGGCTGCAGTCCATGGGGTCGCTGAGGGTCAGACACGACTGAGCAACTTCACTTTCACTTTTCACTTTCATGCATTGGAGAAGGAAATGGCAACCCACTCCAGTGTTCTTGCCTGGAGAATCCCAGGGACAGGGGAGCCTGGTGGGCTGCCGTCTGTGGGGTCGCACAGAGTCGGACACAACTGAAGTGACTTAGCAGCAGCAAGTTCTCTTTGAAGCAGATATTTAATATCCATGAATACGTGTGTCCTTTGGTTTTTGCTCCATATAAATCAGGGCACCATATTTTGAAAAATACTTTCATTGTATTAAACTTGAATAAATTATTTCCCAGTGCTATGTTAACTGTTTCAAAGAAATGATAATATCAGATAATAAGAAAGTTTCCTTTGGAATCAGTTCATCGTTTGACTGGATTTGATTGCAATTGTGAATAAAATAAAGAATTCATCTCTGGCAACTCAGCCATTGTTCATCCATGCATGAATGCACTTTAAGCAAGTCTGTTTATTCTTAGAGATCTTTAACTGCTGATGAACGCTTTGTTACCTTGACCTTAAATATGTGATGTGTCTTTGATCTTAGTGCTTCCTTCAGGAATAACTGAAATCAGGATTTCTCATGGCATCCCTTCAGATGTTAGAAGATATTTGACAGGTAGTCCCCCACCCCAGGCATCTCTTCTTTAAGCTAAATACCCACATCATCTTCTGTGTTGGTTTTCAGACCCCACACCAGTCTTTGATGGGTGGCTTCCACTCTTAACCTCTTGAACAAGACCCAGGGCTGCAGGACTGGCCAGAACAGAACACACTGCAGTACTGAACACACTGGAGCCATAGGGTCGGTCATGCAATTGCAGACCCAGACACTGACCTCCAGCCTCCCAGACTCACTGATGTCATTCTGGGCTCCATGGTTAAATTATAAAGGCAAGGTGATATGGGCTCAGTGGCAAAGAATCCACCTGCCAACGCAGGAGACACTGTTTTATTCCTGGGTCAGGAAGATCCCCTGGAGGAGGAAATGGCAACCCACTCCAGTATTCTTGCCTGGAGAATCCCATGGACAGAGAAGCCTGGCGGGCCACAGTCCATGGGGTTGCAAAGAGTCAAACATGACTGAGCACACATGCAAGTGATAAGCAGCAGCCAACAGAATGATTTCCCCCAAACACTTTCTGAGTGGTCCATGGCAGAGGCTGAGTGTCATTGCTATTGTTTGTATTTCAAATGAGAGTTCCTACTATGCTGGTCTAACAGAGAGATGCTTGGTACTCAAGATTTGTTCCTAAATTCTCAGGCACAAGTTCTAAAAATGAAGAGCTATTCCTTCTTTTCATACAAGGGGACATTTGTTGACATGTTTATCACAGGTCCATGTTACAAATAGACAGGGATGCGTGGAAAGGAGATGTTGAAAGGCGGGTCCAGAGATCACCAGGCAGCTCCTTTTGACCTCACCCCTATGCTGCTCTGCTTGGTGTCCACCCTTTTTCTCAGATGTGAAATTGTTGAGCTTTATTTTTTCCACTTGTCAAATTCTCTTCAGCTTTTTAACTGCTGTGTTGAATTCTTTTCCTTAAAGGCATTTGATTATTTTTTTAATGTTTTTGCTTCACTGAAGCTTAGTGTGCTTTTTATGGTTTTATAGTTACCTTGCAGAAATCTCATTAGAAAAGCACTTTAATATATTACTTGGCAACGAGACGTCTGACAGTGTTCTAGTTCATTAGTTAGGAAACCTCCCCAAGCTTGGAGGGATGGACATTCCTCTGTGAACTGGGAGGCTCTGATCTCTCCTGCAGGGGCCAGGATTTATTTTAATGCCTTTGAGGGGGAAGGGGAAGAAGTACGCTAAATCTGGCAAAATAAAAATAACACTGATTAAGAAAACAATGAAACATCCTTGAAAACGAACTGCACTTCAGTTAATATTATTCTATGGTACCTCCTGAGTCCTTTGAAGACAGTGCTTCGTTTTTTTTAGAAAATGGATCTCTTTCTGTGGCAAGAGCCTAGTTAAACAGACTCACACCAGATCACAGATTACATCGAAATGATCCTAATGAGGATAGACTTTTCAAAGCGATATTCATTTTACCATGAATAAATGGATTCAAGTCTTATTCGTGGGTTTTTAATTTTCAACTTCGAATTTGCAAACTATCAAATTCCTTCAAAGCTATGGTGTGCAGAGAAGGCTCTAAGTAATAGAATTGCTTTATTTTTTAAAGAAAGATGCCCTTTAGCAAAGCACTAGGCTTTGAAATGTGATCAGTCAAGGGTTCAACGGGCACGGATTTCCCCCACATGACACTGTTTCTTGTCAAGTTCCAACCAAATTTAATACCTTTCATACAAAAACACTACCCCGAGGGCGTCTGGTGCATTCAAAGTAGATAATGCTATATTGTTTTAACACAGATTATACCAAATGAAGTACAAGTTCCTAAAGCATGGCAATACTTAGGTGCTGGTGACTTTTTTTTTAGGAACTGTATATTTTTTCTTTTAATTGAAAGACTTGATGCAAGCAGTCTGAAAAAAAAAATGTTAAAAAAGAAAAAGAGTGCTCAGTTATTAGAATGGTATATAGAGAGCAGAAGGCAAGTGGTTATATGAAAGGAGGGCCTCCTTCAATTTCAAGAGATAAAGGGAAAGGAATGGAGCGTTTGGGCAATAGTGATGTTAAGCCCCTGAAGTCAGGCTGGAGAGGAAACTGGAGCATCCTGAACATTGACAGACATAAATGAGAGAAGCCAGTGGCGCTTTTAGACATGTCTGATTGACAGGCAGAACCCAGATACCAGTAATGGCTCACTTTCACCTTTTAATACCTTCCAAGGTAGATAGAAGAGAGGAATGGAAAGGCAGAGACAATAAAAATGGTTTAGTTTTGGGTGTGAGGTATGTTTTTCAAAGAGGAAAGCAGGGAAGGCCATTCGGACATCTGCACGCTCAGACCAGGACCTGCTGTGTGAGCCGCTGGCCTGGGCAGGTTACTTAGTCCCGATCACCCCCCACTCCCATCCCCGAGGCCCACCCCCGCTCTCCTGTGTTGCCTCATCTCCATGCATTAGGGTCACAGAGGCTCCCAACCACCTTCAAAGCACTGTGCTGTGGGGCAGGTAAGATAACACACTTTAGAAAGCTCTCCACAAGTGGACAGCGACGTGGGGGACATTGGAGGCAATGGTTATGACTGTGGTGGCGTATCCAGCCTGACGCAAAGCCTTGCCAGTTCCCTTGCCGCTGTGCAAGCTTATAGGGCTGCCCAGGAGGCCCATCCCACTGCCCCTGCAGATCCAGAGACCTGGTAATCCCAGACAGTCTGAGGCTTTCTTTATAGCCACCTCTCTTCCTGAAGGAAGGGTTCACAATCCTCAGAGAAAAGCTCTTCAAGACAGGTTCTCCTCAGTTGAGTCCAACTCTTTGCAACCCCATGTACGTAGCCCACCAGGCTCCTCTGTCCGTGTGATTTCCCAGGCAAGAATACTAGAGTGGGTTGCCATTTCCTTCTCCAGGGGATCGTCCCAGCCCAGGGATTGAACCTGCATCTCTTGAGTCTCCTCCTGTATTACAGGCAGATTCTTGACCACTGAGCCAACAGGGAAGCACCACATGTTCTATAATTCCATTTTTCAAACTGAAGTATAGTTGATTTACAGTATTGTGTTAGTTTTAGGTGTGCATCACAGTGATTCCCGTATAGGTTATTATAAAACATGTAGTTCCCTGCGCTATTCAGTAGGTTCTTATTGTTTATCTATTTTATATATGGCAGTGTATAAACATATGATTCCATTTGTATGGAATATCTAGAATAGGTAAGTCTGCAGAGACTGAAAGTAGATTTGTGGTTACCAAGAAATGATGGGGATAAGGAATAAACTTGGTGTGGGGTTTCTTTTGGGGATGATGAAAATATTCTAAAATTCTATTGTAATGATGGCTGCATAACTCTAAATACACTGAAAATCACTGAATGATACACTTAAAACAGGTGAATTGAATGGTGTGTAAATTACATCTCAATAAAGCTGTTAACAAAGAATATATAGGCACACCTCAGAGATACTGCAAGTTTGGTTCCAGACCAGCACAGTAAGCAAATATTTCAATATATTAAAAAAAAAAAGGACAAGTCCTCCTAAGCAGACTCAAAGTTTTGAAACCCAGTGTGGACCTGCCTTCCTGAGTACCTAGATATCCTCCATGCCAAGCACAGTCGGCCCTCCGTATCCACAGATTTTTGCATTCTCAGATTCCAAGAGCTGCCTGTATTCATTGTATTGTATCATTCCATGTAAGGGACTTGAACATCTGTGGATTTTGATATCCACAGGACTCCTGGTACCAACCCCCAATGGATACTGAGGGAGGGCCATGTGCATTACAGCAGCTCCCTTAGACCTGCCATGGTATTGACTGAGGCCAGCCCTTTCTGCTGGGCTGGGCACCAGGATTATGGGCTGGGAGGATACCCCTGTGCCTGCTATTGGGGGACTCTGCCCAATGAGTGACCACCCAGTAAAAACCAAGGGAGGCTGTCTTACCTTGTGTGTGTTGGAACCCACCAGTGTTGGAATCTGCGGATGCTTAATCTAAGCCTGAATGATCAAGAACCAGGGACAGCGCCAGATGGAAAGCGAACATCCGCTGGTCAGCACAGATGGCGGAGGGAAATAGACCTGCTGATGTGAGAGGCACAGCAGGCCTCCTGTTGGCCAGTTCTTCTCTCCTTGCCCACGCAGAACTCGCCTGATTTAATGAGACCTTTGTGTACTCAGTGGCAGCTTGGGATGTAGTGTTTGACTAGAAGAGGCTTTCCAAAGGCTGTAGCAGGAGGAACATTCTTTTTTTTTTTTTTAATTTTACAATATTGTATTCGTTTTGCCAAATATCGAATTGAATCCACCACAGGTATACATGTGTTCCTCATCCTGAACCCTCCTCCCTCCTCCCTCCCCATACCATCCCTCTGGGTCATCCCAGTGCACCAGCCCCAAGCATCCAGTATCGTGCATCGAACCTGGACTGGCAACTCGTTTCATACATGATATTATACATGTTTCCATGCCATTCTCCCAAATCTTCCCACCCTCTCCCTCTCCCACAGAGTCCATAAGACTGTTCTATACATCAGTGTCTCTTTTGCTGTCTCGTACACAGGGTTATTGTTACCATCTTTCTAATTCCATATATATGCGTTACTATACTGTATTGGTGTTTTTCTTTCTGGCTTACTTCACTCTGTATAATAGGCTCCAGTTTCATCCACCTCATTAGAACTGATTCAAATGTATTCTTTTTAATGGCTGAGTAATACTCCATTGTGTATATGTACCACTGCTTTCTTATCCATTCATCTGCTGATGGACATCTAGGTTGCTTCCATGTCCTGGCTATTATAAACAGTGCTGCGATGAACATTGGGGTACACGTGTCTCTTTCCCTTCTGGTTTCCTCAGTGTGTATGCCCAGCAGTGGGATTGCTGGATCATAAGGCAGTTCTATTTCCAGTTTCTTAAGGAATCTCCACACTGTTCTCCATAGTGGCTGTACTAGTTTGCATTCCCACCAACAGTGTAAGAGGGTTCCCTTTTCTCCACACCCTCTCCAGCATTTATTGCTTGGGGGGAACATTCTTTGTAAACCTCAAGCTAGTGTTTCAGACCCCAGATGTATAGATGGCACCGTCAGCAGGACCTAGAGTTCTGTACTGATCGGCATCACTTTTGGGTCAAATATATTTGTGCTGCATCTTGTACCCATTCATACACTTCGTCCAGCCAGGTTTCACTGCCACCATATGCAAATAGACTGAGGGGCTTCATTAACCAGGCAAGCCTGGTGTGTTCAAAGCAGAAGAAATAGAATGTAGTGTAAAATGAAGACATGTAAGGAGAGCCCATATGCAGAAAAATTGGCCTTTTCAGTTAGCAGTTTTATTTCAATAAAATTGTTTTTTTCTGGCCACATAGCATGGTTTGAGGGTTTGTACCCCAACTAGGGTTTGAATCCACACCCTTGGGAGTGAAAGCCCAGAGTTCTAAACACTGGGCTGCCAAGGAAGTCCCCTCAATAAATTATTTAATACATTCTGTTGTACCATTTAACACTGATCTTCAAGATCAATTGCATTTATTTTTCAGGAGGAAATGATCTTAATCTAATAGAAAAATGCACTGAGCCCCTCTCCCCATCCCATGTTCATTGCTTATTACTCCTCCCTGCAGTTTGTGAGCTGGCTCAAGTGTTCTTAGGCATTCAGAAGAGAAGCATTCTTATGTAAGCTTTTGGTGGTTCATTTTGCATAGTGTTGAGAATGATTGTGGTCTCATAGAGGTTCAGTACTGCAGTCAGAGATTGAGTGGCTTCCATCATTATAAATGTGGCCTGGGGCACCCACCTCATTTTAACTAGAGCTTAATGCAGAGGAGTGACTGGGGCCTGACTTCTTCCTCCCTTAAACTAATCGTTTTAAATGATGTGCACGTCTTTCTGTGCCCAAAGGGATCCATTAAATGTGATTTTCAGTAGGAAATGTGCTTTTTTCAATTTGTTAGCCATAATGGAAATGCATAGATAAACAGAATTTGTGTGAATATAATAAGCTCATCAGACTTGGGAGGAGGGGACAGAATAGAGGAAACAAAGATAGAAAAAACTCTGTCAAACATGAAATGAGTGTCCCCTTGCTTTTCATTTTTATTTAAGCCAGCCTCCTCTTTATAAAATTAATTTCTTAATAAGACATTATACAGTGTTCTGAGTATTTTGAAGAGACAATGTCTTGCTCTGGGAGGACTTTTAGAAGAAAGAAAACTCACCTAAGATTCCCGCAGGAGATCTAAAGAGAACTCCTGGTGCTGAAGCCTTCTGATGGCCGGCTTCCTGTCTGGGTTTTGTTGTGAGGAACATAAACAACCTGAAGAGAGAGAGCCCAGTAACTGGAGGTTCCCCTGTGGCCCAGCCTCGGGTTCCTCCCCGGCTTCTGCTCACTAACCATCTTTTTCCTCTCTTCTAATGAATATTCATGAAATAACTGAATATTCATTAGAAGGACTGATGCTGCAGCTGAAGCTCCAATACTTCGGATATCTGATGCAAAGAGGTGACTCATTGGAAAAGACCCTGATGTTGGGAAAGATTGAAGGCCAAAGGATAAGGGTCCAGCAGAGGATGAGATGGTTAGCTGGTATCACCCAATGGACTTGAACTTGAGAAAACTCTAGGAGATAGTAGAGGACAGGGAAGCCTGGTGTGCTGCAGTCCATGGAGTCACAAAGAGTCAGACACGACTGGGCAACTGAACAACAAGAATTCTCTTCTACTCTGTCCAGCCTCACAGATGGCCCAAGAGACTCAGAGAAGCCTTAATGCTTGTACATTAATATGAGTTTTCCTCCTGGACAAGTCAATGTGTCTCATGGTAACATTCTGTCCTGAAATAATACAGTAAGTCATCTACATATGAACAAGTTTCACAGTTCCAGAGAGCACTTGTAAATCCAGTTTGTTCATAAGTCCAAAAAGTTAGCCTAGGTACCCAACTAACACAATGGGCTATATAGTGCTGTACTGTAATAGGTTTATAATACTTTTCACACAAATAATACATTAAGAAACACAAAAAATAAAACATTTTTAATCTTAAGGTACAATGCATTGAAAAGTATAGATGACAGCCGCCACACAGGGACTTGTTGGCATCTTTGAAAGCTCACAACTTGAGGGTTCGTATGTAGGGAACTTACTGTACAAGGAGAGGATATAACAGTCTTCTTCACCCTGACCCCTGGGAGCATCCCTCACAGAAGCCACCCACCCTGAACCCTCTGATATGTCTGAGTAAGAGGCTCAGAACACGTCTCTAGTCTTGGCCAGAAAGGCCTCCTTAGAGCTTTGGCTTTTCTCTCATGTCCTTCAGACTGATCTTGCACCCCAATTGAAAAGCTTCACAGAATCAGCTTTTGATGTTTAAAAAGAAAAGTAGCAAGCTAAGGAATGACTAAAGAGAAAGCACACTCCAGACATTAGTCAACTTTGAGAGCATTCGTATATATTCTAAAATTAATGTGTCCCTTTCTCCTTGTCTGTTTAACACCCAGTTTCCTTTCACTTCCTCCCTACCTTCCGCTAACCCCATTCCTGGTTCATCTGGCAACGATAATCAGCCCTTTGTGTACTGTTTCCTCTCTTTTGATATTTTCTTTCCTTTTTATGGAAAATGATATAACAGAATCTTGCTATCTATATGTTCCTCCTTTTTGACACCTCAATCATGTCTTAATGAATAGAAAGTATTTCAGTCTTCTTATTTTTCTCTCCCATCACTGATGTATTAATAGGCTCCTCTCATCTGGGCATTAGCTCATTGCTTATCTGAGTCTTCACTGGCTTCTGTTTTGCCTTGATCTCTTGGGCATTGTGTCTACAGGTCTTGGCTCTTGTGGAGAATTAGATAGTGAACTGGTGATAGCAATCCTTTAGAATTTCGCATTTCAAACACTCAGATGTTTTTAAAGACCACTTCTGAAACCTCAACATATCTTCAGATCCATGATTTCCAAACTTCTGGGAATTGCAGGATCCTATCCTTATGTCTGGTTTGAATGAGATACCCCTCCTTATCCACCCTGTGAATCCTGCAGGAAGAAGAGAGAAACATTTCTGTTTTTAATATAAAAACAAGTAAAACTTTTTTAGGCTTGAGGAGTTTTGGGGAGCATATGACACTCAATGGTGTGTTGAAAGAGGCATGGAGTGTTGCAAAAAAGGAATCACTAATAAATAGGTCTTTTTAACCTCACTGTTTCCTTTTTTAAAAAATTAAGGGCAAAAACACATAACATAAAATCTACCATCTTAACAAATGAAGTGTACGTACAGTATTGTTACATATGTGCACACTAGTGTACACATTTCTACAACTTTTTCATCTTGCAGGAACATTGAACAGCAACTCCTCACTTCCCCTCCCCCTAACCCATGGCAACCACCTTTCTACTTTCTGCTTCTGTGAACTTGACTACTGTAGATCCTTCATGTCAGTGAAATCATGCAGCATTTGTCCTTCTGTGACTTATTTCATTTAGCGTAGTGTCCTCAAGGTTCATCCATGTTGTAGTATATGGCAGTTTAATCTCCCTCACTATTTCCTAAAACAGAAATACAAGACTCTTAAGGAAAAGAAGTCGCTTATATTTCCTATGGGCTGTTTAAGGTTACAAATGCTCAGTTAAGGCTTATGTTTGGAGGATCCTAGGGAGATGTAAGGTGCAATATTTTTAATATAATGACAAAGGAACATAAAAGATTCTAGGATAGCATGTACAAAGAACAGTTCTTGAAAATACATAGTGTCATTATTACAATCATCTCCTTAGGACTGAGCCATAATGACCCCAAAGCAGTAAAATTTCTTCCATGCTGCTGCTGCTGCTGCTGCTAAGTCACTTCAGTCGTATCTGACTCTGTGCAACCCCATAGACGGCAGCCCACCCAGCTCCGCCATCCCTGGGATTCTCCAGGCAAGAACACTGGAGTGGGTTGCCATTTCCTTCTCCAATGCATGAAAGTGAAAAGTGAAAGGGGAGTCGCTCAGTTGTGTCCGACTCTAGCGACCCCATGGACTGCAGCCCACCAGGCTCCTCCATCCATGAGGTCTGGTCTGTATAAATATGAGTGGTTTTGCCCCAACCTTTGAGGAAAGGACTTTATGACAAAAACAAAACTAACAAAAAAAAATCTCTTTCTCTAAAAAGAGATGATGAACAAGGGACAATTCTAGTTGATGGTTCAACTAAAAAGTTCAAAGATGTTGCATTCTAGTTATTTACTGCTACTCAATAAATTAGTCCAAAACTTGCAGCCTAAATAAAGCAACTATGAATATCTGTTATCTCATACAGTTTGTGTGGGTCAGAAATTTGGGACTGGCTTATCTAGGTGGTCTTTGGCTTGGTGGTCTCTCATGCAGTTGCAGTCAAGATGTCAGTGGGTACTACTCATCTGAAGGTTTGAGGTTGGAGGGTCTATTTCCAGCTTGCCTCACTCACTTGACTGTTGTCATGAGGACTTAGTTCCTCATCACATGGACATCTCTATTGCACTTCTTGAGCATCCTAACAACATGGAGGCTGACTTCCCCCAGAGCAAATGATCTAAAAAGAAGCAAGAAGGAAGCTGCAGTGCCCTTAATGACCTAGTCTCAGAATTCACACATTGTCTCTTCCATCACATTCTGTTTGTTAGAAGGGAGTCACTAAGTCTAGCTCACATTCAAGGGCAGCAGGATTTGGCTGCACCTAAAAAGGGAGTATTTGATAAGGAAATGGGAAAGTCATGTTGCAGAAGGGATGAACAGACCCAGACCAGATACTCTAGTGATGCCTGGGAGGCAAAGAGAAAGAGCATGTGGACATAACTCTCATCTGTGACTGGCATGGGGGCCAAGAGGGAGGGAGGGGAGACAGGGGAACAACTGGCCAGGCAACCAGAAAAGCGATAGAGGTAAAAGCACAAGGATGGATGCTCCAGGCTAGCCCAGGAGCCTGGCACTCCTGGAAGGGGAGCACTTTTCACCAATCTCACTTTGCTGTTGCTGAACTCGAGCAGTGCTATTAGGCCTTCTTCACTAGAGATGCTGCTTCTGCTCAGCAAGGCACTGGCTCAGAAACCAGACTCCATGTGGGAGGAGGGCTGACATCTTGATGCCATTTGCCTCTGGAGCTGCCCCTTTGAATGCGACCATCTGTTGGCATTTTCAGAATTCGCTGCCGTAGCAGCCCTCTTCTGTTTTCATTATGGAGTTGGATTCCAGGGATAGTCTTTGTTTTCTCCAAAGCTTCTTTCTGAAACCCAACTTTTGTTTACTTCCTAAATTGCCTTCCTAACCTCCTTAGACTGAGTTGATTTGTCTTGATGGATGAATCAGAGTCTTGAACTCCTCTCTTTGGCTCCAGCTCTCTTGGCAGAGAACATGGGAAGATAGTTTTTGCTTATGTGCATGTGTGGGGAAGACTTTTTTTCTTTGTTTTTCTGTCTCAACCACAAGCTGCGGGTGAGCCGGCACCTGGGACCTTGACCAGCCTCCATGCATGCGTGGGCTGAGGTCATCTGGGGAGGTCTACCCAGGACCATTTGCCACGTCCCAGAATCCCTGAGCAGACTGCACTTTGCCAAATCCAAGGCTCATGGGAATTGGGGGAATTACTTTTCTGGAGCCGGTTTTATCTTGTCCATGTTCCATTCATGCAAATTGGACATCCTCCCACAACTAAACTGTGTGCTGCCCTTCTGCTTGGGAAATGCAGCTGTTCATGCTTAATGCTTTTGCTCAGCACCTTTCTAATCACTCAGCTTCACACTGTTTAAACGGCGGCCAGCTGATTGAGAGCAGATAATGTTTTTTCTGATTATTAATAAAGTACAAGGAGATGAATTCAAACAGTTCTAGTTCCATTTCTGCCAGCATCCTGGCAATGATGAGTGAGTAGGCAAATGTTTAACCATCCCCTCCCCATCCCCAAGCCTCATCTATAAAGTGAGAATTTGTACAACATGGATCTTGGGGTCCTCCTACATCTAAGGTCACTGGCTATATGATAATTTAAGAATAAGGAAGTATTCATCAGGCAGGAGTTATTTATCACAAGAGAAGAATCTCAGTACTGTCTCCTGAGACTATTCTCCTGGAAGGGGCCTGTCTGTCAGCTGGAGCTTTTCCTCTACATGTGGAATCAACAATTCTTCTTTCACGTTTGGAAACAGACTATTAAGTTGACCTTTTGTACTTAAAACCTCATATAAATGTTTTTAACATCTTTAGGGGACTGGGGTTTATGCTTTGCTGGTTGTTTCTTTTAAATCCATCTTTTCCAATATAATATTATTGCTTGTCAACACAGACTTGCACTTTTGTAGTTTTAAATAGTTGCCCCCAACTTCACTCTGGTTTCTCCTACTAAAAGTCTGACCAATGACCCTCAATTTTAAAATCTTGTAAATTGACTAATAAGGCAGCATTTTCCTAGAGGGTCAGCCTTTATCTTTGGTCTCCTGGGTTTTATCTAAATTTTAAATGAGATTACTACTTTAGTAGATATTTTTAACATATGATCCATGTAATGTAAGTGTAAAAATACGGCATCAGCAAGTCTGGCCATCTTATTGCTCTAGTTGAGTAGCTGGGTCAGGAACATAATAAGCAGGGCTCCTAAACATTGGCCTGTTTGTTCCTTTGAACAGCTGAGGACCAATGTTTGAATAGCCATAGTAATCAAAATCGCTGCCCACTGACACGCCTTTGTACAAATTCTGTGATAAAAGTAGTTATAGCCTCACAAAATCCACAACAAAGGAAGCCAATCTCTTGGAGTGCTTCCTAAAATCTTCCTAAAACTTTGAATTGGAAGTACAAAATCTGGTGTATATTTAGGTATTGGCATCAGTTCATTCAGCTACTCAGGTTTGTTAATCTACTTAGCTCCAGGCACTGGGATACAAAAAAGAACTAGAGAGAAGTTGGCCTGTCCTTACCAGCATTGATCCTACAGTATAGTGGGGTTCACAAACACAGTTACAGCCCTGAGAAGATGCTGTGATGAAGGTAAATAGGAGAACCAGAAGATGCTGCATGACTGGCACATAATGCTCAGTCGCGTCTGACTCTGCAACCCCATGGACTGTAGCCCACCAGGCTTCTCTGTCCATGGAATTCTCCAGGCAAGAATACTGGAGTGGATTGCCATTCCCTTCTCCAGAGGGAATCTTCCTGACTCAGGGATTGAACCTGTGTCTCCTGCATTGCAGGCAGATTCTTTACCATTTGAGCTACAGGGAAGTCCTTTACAGAAGATGTTGGGATGATGGTAAATAGGAGAACCCAGAAGGAGGCCCGCATTCTAAGTGGGTCTGGGGAGGAGGATAGGAAAAGAAGGGTTAAGGGAGGTTTGTTATGCAAAAAGATAACTACACTGAGATCCAAAGGCAAAGATGGAGAAGAATGGGAAAGGGGGAGAATTTTCCAGGAAAAGGAATGAAATGCACAAAGGCTTGGGGCCAGGGAGAGCAGGACATATTTGAGGAAAACAGAAGTTCATTAGGGGTCGAGCTCAGAGTTCAGGAGGGATGAGGCAAGAAATTAGGCTGAGAATGTACTCAGGGCCAGATCTTATTTATTCTGGATTTTATACTTTAGATAAATGTATCCTCTTTCTGGCCGTTAAAGTTTTTCTCAAGATAAGGATGTAAATCTGAAACATATCCAATCCCAAAGAGGAAATATTTTCACTAATATGGGAATCGCTTGGTTCTGCCCAGGAATGTTTACTAACTGTTAACATTGACTTTTAAATTTTTCATAGGATTGCTGTCTATGTAAGGTGCTTTCTAAGAAGATGGCATCTTCTTAATGATTTGAGAAACAAAACATGAGGTGTATTTTCAAATACTGATGTTCATAATAAACATTCATTGAAACCATTCAAATCTAATGAAAAGTTCTGGAGTTCCCAGATTGCTTTGTTCTAATAAGACATGGGTGGGACTCTAAGCATGTGATCACAGTAGGGTTAACATCTACTCAGGATTCAGTATGTGTGGTGCTAAGTCGCTTCAGCCATGTCTGACTCTTGGAACTGTAGTCCACCAGGCTCCTCTGTCTGTGGGATTCTCCAGGCAAGAAGACTGGAGTGGGTTGCCATGCCCGGCTCCAGGGGGTCATCCCTGACCCAGGGAAGGAGCCCAAGTCTCCTGCATCTCTTGCGTTGACTGGCAGGTTCTTTACCACTAGTACCACCTAGGAAGCCCCAGCATTCAGTATAAGGAGGATAATTCTCACCTATCTGGGGTTGCCAGTCCAAACTGCTTACCCAGAACAACTCGGAAAATACCTGTGAAATAGTTTAGGCCAGAATGTGAATGGTGAGCCGTGACCTCTGTTTGTGACCCTCATAATTATGTAATCTTTTCTCCAAAATACATGAATGTTTTTATTCTCTTATTTTTCTTCATGATTTCCTTGGCTTGATACTAAAAACCTCTGCAATTATGTCTGGTCTCCAGTTCTCAAGATTTCTTTTCCTTCTCCCCAAACCCCTCATGTTGCACACTCAGTTGTGTCCAACTCTTTGTGACCCTGGACTACAGCCCACCAGGCTCCTCTGTCCATGAGATTTCCCAGGCAAGAAGACTGGAGTGGGTTGCCATTTCCTTCTCCAGGGTATCTTCCTATCCCAGGGATCAAACCTGTGACTCCTGAGTCTTCTGCATGGGCAGGTAGGTTCTTTACCACTGCACCACCTGGAAAGCCCCCATACCCCCATCTCTAACAGAACAAAGCAAGATAGAACATTTCACTCATCCTGGGTTATGTAGAGCAGCACCGCAGGAGCCGAGGAAAGCTCTGGGTTTGGACTTAGAAAACACAGATTCGTGTTCCAGGCATACCACTTCCAGGCTGTGGACTTAGCACAAAACAGTTAACCTTACTGAACCTTAGTGTCTTTATCTGTAAAGTGACTGGCTCAGCTCACAAGACTATGGGGAAAATCAAAATGAAGTAATGGATATAAAAACTCTGTGGGCTGAAAACCCTAATACCGATATAAAGCCACATTCCACCTCTTTGAGCAGGCTGATCCTTTCCTTGGAATTTCCTCACCAACTCCACCCACTAGCTTTAACTTTGAAAGCCCTTTTCCTCTTCCATGAATTCAGTTCTGACCTACTTGGTCAGAATGCTATGTATTTGGCTGTGTCAGGTCTTAGGTGCGTCATACGAGATCTTTCCTTGCAGCGCAAGGATTCTCTAGTTGTGGCACGCAGGCTCCTAGTTGCAGCAGGCGGGCTTAGTTGCTCCGAGGCACATGGGATCTTGGTTTGCCAACTAGGGATCGAACCTGCATCCCCTTCTTTGCAAGGTGGATTCTTAACCCCTGGACTACCAGGGAAGTCCCCAGATGCTTTTTATATTTATATCATAGGACTAGTCACACTCCTCCCATATTATAATTGCTTCTGTACTTGTATACTTGTCTATACTTCGTGTTTTGTACATCGGCATCAGGTAGGAGTCCAACCCCATCATCTTTTTTTTTTCTGACAACCCCATCATCTCTCCATCCCTCGTGTCACCCAGCACAGCACTTAGCTCATAGATCCACGCCATGCTTTTACCTGCTTAGTGCCATGCAATGCTGAAATTCGATTTAGTTTGTGTCATTGTGAATCTTTCTCAACTTTTATACCTTTTTCCACAGAGATTTTCCTTCAGTGAGTAAATTCTTCTAGGCAATAGTAGAAATAGTGTTCTCATTACAGAAAATGAATATTAATGATGAATAGATGACATTTGTCTTTCTTATTAGGGATTAAACCTCTGGGCAGTCCAGTTTTATAGCTGATGACTGATATGTTACAGAAAGATCCGTTCTTTAATCATCTGCGTATGTTATGACCTTGAGAAAGCTGTCCAGTGCTGACACTGTGGAGTATTTGTGGATTTGTTATTCCTCATTATTGTTGTATAGGTTAAAATGCTGCTTACTTATTTTTCAAAAAATTATTCAGAACTGTCTGTGAGTGGGATTAAGCTCTCTCAGCTCCAGAGATCATGCCCCTCAATTTCCACAGAGGCCAAGCTCCCATGGGTGTGTGAGTGGAGGCAGGTTACATGACATCATACTTGTCAACTTATCAAGCTGTCATACTTACAACATCATATTTGTCCCAGGGGTCTTGTCATGTTATCTATTTGAGTCTACTTTGACTTTTCTTCTCTTCAAGTGTCAGTTTAACTGATTTTCAAGCTCAGAGACCATCATCATTTCCCATGGACCAGACAAGTCTGGACTGATTCCCAGCTCTTCCCCTTGTTCACAAGCAAAGCAGGCTCCTTTACAAACCAGCTTCATCTTTGAAGCCCTCACCTTCCTAAAGGGGCCACACATTTGCTAAAGATTTCCTGAGAATATACCCAAAGGCAAGGACTGAGGAGGCAAAAAGCACAACTTCTACATCAGTTTCAGGAACCTCAAGAACATTTTCTCCCCCAAGTTTGTCAAGAATGAGTTTCCTACTTTTATGTATGGCTGCTCTGAAGAGGTGCCAAGTCTGAAATCCCAGCTGCTGCTCTGAGGAAATTATTTTTCTTCACTTAAACAAAAGAATAAAATTTCCAAGGCTGGAGCTGATGGCTGCTCTAGAAGGAACACCTGCAGAGGGAAAGGATGTTTCAACCACCGGCCCCATGGGTTTCCTTGCATGCAGTTGCTCCCAGTCCTCATAAAGATGCCATGTCTTCACCTTTAAAGCCCAGTTTACTACTGAATCCGTGAAAGCTTCTTCACCACCACCCCCCCTGCATTATAAAAGGAATTTATAACTCAAGGAAAACAAAACTCAAAAAAAGAGAAAATACCACTAATTATAGAAAAATAACCACTGTCTGAAAATAAATCAAAATGCCAAAGTAAAGCTGTCTGGTCCTATAAATACCAGTAAGAGGGCTTCCAGGTGGTGCTAGTGGTAAAGAACCCAACTGCCAATGCAGAAGACATAGAATCACAAGTTCAATCCTTGGGTCAGGAAGATCCCTTGAAGGAGGCATGGCAACCCACTCCAGTATTCCTGCCTGGAGAATCCCATGGACAGAGGAGCCTGGCGGGCTACAGTCCATGGAGTCACAAGGAGTCGGATACCACTGAAGTACAAGAGCAGCAAAGAGCCTTTTCATACCCCCAGGGACCCTCCTTCTAGGATAACTACTCACCCATGCGGTGACATAGCTTTCCTTTAACTGGTTTCCATTTTTCATAGCTCACACCCAGCAGGGTGGGCCCCAGGTCAGCCTCCACCAGATAAGAGCAAGCAAGACTTGCCTCACTAATGAAAATACAAAACCTTTATTCAAATCCCCCAGTTCCTATGGGAGAGGTTCTCATCCCCCGTGATCAGAGGGACATGCCCATTTCGCTGGTTTCCAGAGCTGTTTCCTGACACTCCTGAGGTTCCTTGAGCAATCCAGCCCTTCCCAGCTCAGGTAGTGTACGGCACCCACATGTAGCACCTTCTGTAACATGAATTTCCCCTCAGCACTCAGAAAGAAGGTCTTGCTATACTGGGAGCACACAGCATGTCCACAAAGCGAGTGCACAGTAGCAGATACCGTCCAAGTACTCGAGACACACCTGAGAAGAACTAGCCCACAGAGTGAGAGAAATGTTCTGCTCCAGTCTAAGCCTGCAGGGCAGTGCTAGAAAAATGCAGAACGTGGGAGGAGTAACGCTCAATCCTCCGAGAAAGCTGGGAGGAAATCTGAGAACACTCAGCAAAGCAGAGATAAACAAAGAGTGAGACTTGGGGTAAATAACTGCGAGCTTTCAAGTGTGTGGAGCTCACAGAGGAGTGCAGACAATAACCAGAGGGCACCGGAGAAAGAGAGAAAAAACCCTGAGAAAGAGAAGGGAGGAGCTGTTAGGCACGGCTGATGAGTGTCTGGGGTTGTCAGCCCAGGAGGCAACTGTAACCACGAGCGCTCTAGGGGCCAGGGCCTGATGGGCACAGACTTCACCAAGTCAAAACCTGCCAGGCTCGGCTGGCACTGCACACCCCACGCCGTGTTCTGTGGCTGGGGGTGGGTATGGGACGGGGGGGTCCCTCCCTTGTGTTTTTTCTCGCCCTGGGCCCTGGCAAAGCCAAGCTGAACGTGTCTTAGCAGAGAGGTGACCTGACTCTAAATGGCCAAAGAGTCCAGATTCAGTGAGCTCTTTAGTGAGAATCACAAACTCGCGCAGAGCCCCATCTCTGGTGTTGCCATTAAATGCAGGAGAGCGGCGGGGGCAGGGCTGGGGCTATGAGCCAAATGCTTTATTTTTAGGAAAATGGAAAACAGCACAGAAGGAGAACTGCTAAGATTCTGAGAGCAGGCAACTCCAAGCTCCTGACAAAGGAGGGGAAGTCAGACATGGCCCACCGTCCCCCCAGAGAACTAACGCAGGAATAGTAACACCAAGGAGCATGGTTATGGGATCTCTACATGATTCACCCCTCCCAGTTCCGGGGACTGTCCTCTCTTCTCCTTGAATCTTGGCATCTTCCACTGTCCTCGGCCTCTCCCTAAGGAGACTTGGGAGCGATGTTTCTCCAAATCTCTCCTCCTCTCCTCCTCTCTTATTCTCCACTTCTGTGTCTTCAGCATCTGAGCATCTCCTGCTCTGCAGCCATGTTTTAGTTGAGTGGTTTTACCTGGGGAGTGGAAAAAAAATAATTCCAGGGCCAGGCTCCACGCCCAGACTGAGAAACTCTGGGAGTGCAGCCCAGGCCTGGGCTTGTCCAGTTAAACATTCCCCGAGGAGCCCAGTGAGAGGCCAGGCTTGGCAGGCACGGCAGCATAGGATCCTTCTTATAGGCCAGTTCCCGGGTGGCGGGGGCTTGCCCCTTTGGCTGTGTCTGACACCTGTTATTCCTGCAGACGCCCCTCTGTGAGATCTCTTCCAGCCTGCAGGACCTCCAGCGGCTGAACACATCTCCTCTTTTTGATAACTCCTAATCTAAAGGGGGACCCTGCACTGTCAGTTCCCACAGGCTGCGTCCAGAGCCATCAGCCTGGACTGAGGGATTTCCTACCACATAAGTCTCCTCCTTAAACAAAGTGGAGTTGAGGGCTTACCTAGTTCTCCAGGAGCTAATGACTTTAGTCTTCTATGAAATACCCCAGCAGGAAACTCCCTGGAAGCCAGGCTATCCGGTGGACAAGAAACAGCAGGAGTGGCCCCATGGTGGTATCCTCCTAGGGCACCCTGGGAGCTCAGGTCTTAGCCTTCTTCAGCTTTCTAAAGTGTTCCAGGCAGTAGGCTTAGCCAGTCCAACACTCTTTGAAGTCGAAAGCCACCTGACAGTCCTTCATATCCTTCCCTCCAGGGGCAGAGGTTCAGGAACATCTCTTTTTTTGGATCTGCCCAGACTGCAGCGCTTGTCAGTCAGCTTAGGGCCTGTGGACAGAGACTCAGTTCTGGGGGGCAGGTAGCCTCCAGTTTCTGGAAGACTTCCTCTTGTAGCTCGCATCTCAGTTCAGGAAACACTTCTGATGCTTGACAATGCCAGGCACTGGGAGACAGGGAGGCAAAGATGAAGTATCCTGGGGGAACTCGCTCTCTGGGTTTCTAGAAAGCCCAGATTCAGGTGGCAATAAGTGCCCTCCTGTGGAAACTTCCCCACCCAGTTCTGTGCTGGTAGAATAGGAAAAACTGACCCAAAATTGTAATATGTTGGGTTGAAGGTGAGTCATAGTCCAAATAGGACAGGCCCATGAAATGCAGGGGAAAAATTTCCAAGGCTCCATTAGCATGAACAAGGTACACTTACATAACTTGAGAGTTTCCGTTCATAAAGGTACTCCGTATGAAGTCAGTTCTTCCTTGTGCTCAAACCAAATAAAAATTTAGCCTGCTCATTTAACTTGTGCAGACATCAGTCAGTCCATGGTCATACAGGCAGTCTAGCTATTTCAGCTTCTGTGGGAACTCTCCCGAGTACATGAGCTCACCCATGGGCAATGTTGCTGACACAGCCCCAGGTTAGCTCAGCCACCACATGGTTGCCTGAGCGATCTCTTCACCTTACATGTCTGAACTTGGCTTTGAATCTTTCATGGATTTATTTTACCTAATGCAGGACTCGTCCAAGGATAATCTCAGACTTCATGTGCCAGAATCACCCGTGCATGGGAATCTCAGCCTGGAGTCAGACCCTTAATCATTATTCTGTTCATTTTGTGTTGAGCTCTTCCGTGTTAGGGGAAAAGAATAAGAAGACATCATCAAATAAGAGACTGGTTTGCAAGCAACAGATTGTAAGAAGCAACTTTCTGTTTATGTTCCGTGGTCAGTTCAAACCTGTGATAATTTTGAGACCTTGCAAGATTCAGTCATAGAGAGGCATCTGATACTATGATGTCTACTACAGAAAACATAGACTAAGAAGATTTTCAGCATCAAAGATTGGAACCAAAATGGGGTGTCTCACTAACCCAGAGGTAACTAGTTGTCAGACAGGAAATGCAATTCTCAGGATCTGTGTTTGCCATCTCTAGGGTGGTATCATACCAGACAGTCTGCACTCAGATGAACTGCCCCTTCGGGTAAGTGGCAGGTTGCTAAGCAGTGTCTTAGCTGTCTGCTGCTGCTGCTGCTACTGCTAAGTCGCTTCAGTCATGTCCAACACAGGCTCCCCCATCCCTGGGATTCTCCAGGCAAGACCACTGGAGTGGGTTGCCATTTCCTTAGCTGTCCTGGGATGGTATGCAGTGAGAATGGGCCAGGTATCAGCAGTGAGCAGATGGAATGCCCTCCAGAGAAGCTGTCCAAGAAAGAGCCAGGAAAGCAGTTTTCCTTCTATACCAGGGAACCCACGGAGCCTTCCAGGGCTAAAGTGTAAAGTAGACCGTGTTTACCGTAGTACCACTGGTTCCCGTCTGTTTCCTTTCTCTCTGTGGCATTCATACCTCCTCATTGCCCAGGGTGATGCCTCAGATTCAGCTTCTCTTCATGGTGTCACAGCCCCCTCTTACAACTTTTAACTCATTCCCTCTTCCCGTATCCAGTCAGTTCCTGGCTAGTGTTGGTTCTTCCTGAATAATCTCTCAAGTCTGCCCCTTTCCTCTCTGTTCCCATTAGTTCAATTCAGTCGCTCAGACGTGTCCGACTTTTTGCGACCCTGTGGACTTCAGCATGCCAGGCCTCCCTATCCATCACCAACTCCCAGAGTCCACCCAAACCCATGTCCATTGAGTCAGTGATGCCATCCAACTATCTTATCCTCTGTCGACCACTTCTCCTCCTGCCCTCAATCTTTCCCAGTATCAGGGTCTTTTTAAATGAGTCAGCTCTTCGAATCAGGTGGCCAAAGTATTGGAGTTGCAGCTTCAACAGCAGTCCCTCCAATGACCATTCAGGACTGATTTCCTTTAGGATGGAGTGATTGGATCTCCTTGCAGTCCAAGGGACTCTCAAGAGTCTCCTCCAACACCACAATTCAAAAGCATCAATGCTTCTGTGCTCAGCTTTCTTTATAGTCCAACTCTCACATCCATACATGACCACTGGAAAAACCATAGCCTTGACTAGACAGACCTTTGTTGGCAAAGTAATGTCTCTACTTTTGAATATGCTGTCTAGTTTGGTCATAACTTTCCCTCCAAGGAGTAAACATCTTTTTATTTCATGGCTGCAGTCACCATCTGCAGTGATTTTGGAGCCCACAAAAATAAAGTCTGCCACTGTTTCCACTGTTTCTCCATCTATTTGCCATGAAATGATGGGTCCAGATGCCATGATCTTCATTTTCTCAATGTTGAGCTTTAAGCCAACTTTTTCACTCTCCTCTTTCACTTTCATCAAGAGGCTTTTTAGTTCCTCTTCACTTTCTGCCATAAGGGTGGTGTCATCTGCATATCTGAGGTTATTGATATTTCTCCTGGCAATCTTGATTCCAGCATGTGCTTCATCCAGCCCAGTGTTTCTCATAATGTGCTCTGCAAATAAGTTAAATAAGCAGGGTGACAATATTCAGCCTTGATGTACCCCTTTTCCTTTTTGGAACCAGTCTGTTGTTCCATGTCCAGTTCTAACATTGCTTCCTGACCTGCATACAGATTTCTCAAGAGGCAGGTCAGGTGGTCTGATATTCCCACCTCTTTCAGAATTTTCCACAGTTTATTGTGATCCACACAGTCAAAGGCTTTGGCTAGTCAATAAAGCAGAAATAGATGTTTTTCTGGAACTCTCTTGCTTTTCAATGATCCAGCAGATGTTGGCAATTTGATCTCTGGTTCCTCTGCCTTTTCTAAAACCAGCTTGAACATCTGAAAGTTCACAGTTCACATATTGTTGAAGCCTGGCTTGGAGAATTTTGAGCATTACTTTGCTAGCATGTGAGATGAGTACAATTGTGTGGTAGTTTGAGCATTCTTTGGCATTGCCTTTCTTTGGGATTGGAATGAAAACTGACCTTTTCCAGTCCTGTGGCCACTGCTGAGTTTTCCAAATTTGCTGGCATATTGAGTACAGCAGATTCACAGCATCATCTTTCAGGATTTGAAATAGCTCAACTGGAATTCCATCACCTCCACTAGCTTTGTTCGTAGTGATGCTTTCTAAGGTCCATTTGACTTCACATTCTAGGATGTCTGGCTCTAGGTGAATAATCACACCATCATGATTATCTGGGTCATGAAGATCTTTTTGTACAGTTCTTCTGTGTATTCTTGCCACCTTTTCTTAATATCTTCTGCTTCTGTTAGGTCCATACCATTTCTGTCCTTTATTGAGCCCATCTTTGTATGAAATGTTCCCTTGGTATCTCTAATTTTCTTGAAGACATCTCTAGTCTTTCCCATTCTATTATTTTCCTCTATTTCTTTGCACTGATCATTGAGGAAGGCTTTCTTATCTCCCCTTGCTATTCTTTGGAACTCTGCATTCAGATGTTTATATCTTTCCTTTCCTCCTTTGCTTTTGGCTTCTCTTCTTTTCACAGCTGTTTGTAAAGACTCCTCAGACAGTCGTTTTGCTTTTTCGCATTTCTTTTTCTTGGGGATGATCTTGCTCCCTGTCTGCTGTACAGTGTCACAAACTGTAGTTCATAGCTCATCAGGCACTCTGTCTATCAGATCTAATCCCTTAAATCTATTTCTCACTTCCACTGTATAATCATTAGGGATTTGCTTTAGGTCATGCCTGAGTGATCTAGTGGTTTTCCCTGCTTTGCTCAATTTAAGTCTGAATTTGGCAATGAGTTCATGATCTGAGCCACAGTCAGCTCCTGGTCTTGTTTTCGCTGACTATATAGAGCTTCTCCATCTTTGGCTGCAAAGAATATAATCAATCTGATTTTGGTGTTGACCATCTGGTGGTGTCCATGTGTAGAGTCTTCTCTTGTGTTGTTGGAAGAGGCTGTCTGCTATGACCAGGGCATTCTCTTGGCAGAGCTCTATTAGCCTGTTCCCATTACTTCCACCTTGATTTACGCTCCTAATCCCTAACCCGTCCCAGTCCTGCTGTCAAGGCCTCTAAAGTCAACTCCCAAAACGCCACTTGAATCTCATCTCTCTGACATTCAAAGACACACTGGACCCCAAACCCCGCCCCCTCTGCCTCCACTGTGCCCAGCACCCGATGCTCAGCTCTTCTACCTCACTCTTCCCCAGCCGGACTGGGCTGCTCACTATTCCATCAGCCAGTTTGTGTTTTCCTGCCTGCACACCTCTGCTCAGGCAGGTCTCTGAAAGTGAAAACCTTTCCTTGAGAGGAGGCTGACTCCTGAACTTTAGGGCCTGCTCAAATGCCAGCTCCTTTCCCAGCCACCCCCTGCCCCAGTCATGTGTCCTTTCGATTCTTTGAAGAAGCAATTTATATCAGCCTCAGTCATAAGAATTTGCTTTGAAATTAAAGCAGTAACTAATACTGGGGCTTCCCTGGTGGCTCAGCTGGTAAAGAATCTGCCTGCAATGCGGGAGACCTGGGTTCAGTCCGTGGGTTGGGAAGATCACCTAAAGGAGGGCATGGTGACCCACTCTAGTATTCTTGCCTGGAGAACCCCCAGGGACAGAGGAGGCTGACAGGCTACCATCCGTGAGGTCACAAAGAATCTGATGCTACTGAGCGACCAAACACAGCACAGCAATGCTTACTGACCTAGCACATGCCAGGTCCTATGCTAATTGCTGTATCTTGTTTGATCTTTCTGATAATCTAATGACTTGGGTATTATCCCATTTCACAGATGAATAAACTGAGAAATGTCGAATAACTTCTTCAGTGTCATGTAACTCAGAAGTGGTAGAGCAGAATTCCTGATTCCAAAGTCCATGCTGCAAGCTCATCACAGTCTATTGCCTCCCTAGCATTTTGATCTGTCTGTATGTGTTAAACATCTCCCATCTCATCTCAATACATTGTTATCTGAGGAAGAGGAATCATTTCTTATATACTCTTTCCCCAGCAGTGTTTGAGAGAGCCCCATCATGATAAGGGCTTCCCCAGTGGCTCAGCAGTAAAGAATCCACCTGCAGTGCAAGAGACACAGGAGACATGAGTTCCATCCCTGGGTCGGGTAGACCCCTGGAGAAGGAAATGGCTACTTACTCCAGTATTCTTGCTGGGAAATCCCATGGACAGAGGAGCCTGGCAGGCTGCAGTCCATGGGGTTGCAAAGAGTTGGACACGACTGAGCAACTGAACACAAGCATGAGCATCTTCACTCACACTAAAATGTAAACGACCAACTGGAGCATCCATAACCAGATGATTTTGCCTTAAACCGAAACCCTGAAATTACATCTGGGCTGTGCTGCTTGCAATATAGTACTTTGTTCCCCTGCTCTTGCACCCGTGAGACTGTGTGCCTGATTCCCCTACCTAGGGTCAGCTGCTGCATCACCCCACCTCCGAAAGTTCCCGAAATGACTTGCCTTGGCAGATGGCTCTGCCCTTTAATTAGCCATTCAGTTCCTGCTTCCCCTTATTTAATATCAGGAAGTGTCCATGTGTTTCATCCCCTTCCCCCTCTTGGACATAGTGCCTTCCTACTATTCTTTTCCCATTTTGTACTTTTGTTTGGTGCTTTTCCCTTCAGTGTGTTATCGGAATCCAATCTGGGGATTTTGCCAAGTTGTCTGAATATTTTATCTCCATATGTGGTATCTCACTTCGTTTTTAAACCCTCCTTTTTTGGTATGAATGCACATACTCTCTATGAGCTATTTTAGGACCCAGCATCATTAAGAGACAAGATTAGTGTGGTCTGCAAATCTACCATAACTTGGAGAAGTCTTCATACTTCACTCTCTTAGCCACATTAATCAATACTCAGTGAGAGTTATAATGTCAATGATATAACCCTGCATATTGTAGAAGTCCTGTTTTTGATGTGAGGATGACTGATGATCTTTCCCCACAGTAGATCTACCCTTCTCATTGGGACTTGCTTGACTAACATAGATTTAAATTATTTTGCATCCCTCATCATAGGCAAATTCATTGGTGAATGGACAATAGCCAGGAAGGAAGAGGAAGTCAAGTGGAAGATTAAAGAAAATCACAATGAATAATCTTCAAGCTGATAAATAAGAAGTGACTATAGCACCACTTTGGTTAGGTACTTTGGCAATGTGTACACTGGTGTATTTTCAAGATAATGGCTATCTTCTTAGTTCCATGTAACTAGTCATGTTATGTTCTGAGTTTTCTGCTGCCCTTTTCCCACTATATACAATCTTATCTGTCCCTCCTACCAATGAACAGGAAGTATATCTGATTCCAGAGTTTCTGGCTCAGTTATGATTCTATAAGGAGATTGGCATCTCTCAATTAGCCCTGCAGGGGAAAGCATTAGAGAACAACGATGCACTAAGCTGCATGGCACTAATTCTGAGTCCAGCAAGATTTCAGAGAATTAAGAGGGAACTGGAGCTGTAAAAAAAATTTCAATAGGGAGATGAACTTTCAGCCTTAGAGCTCCAAATAAAGAATAAGATATAGATAATAGATGAGAGGAAGGAGGACATTCCAAGTAAGCAAGTGCATCAGTATAAGCAAAGGTTCTAGAAGTAGCAATAAGCATGTAATGAGACAGTGGGCATGAATGCTAGGAGCAGAGAATGAGTTTTGGTGAGAATAAGAAAGAAGGGTGAATTCGTAGGATAAACATCGGAGAGGTAATGGAAGAAATGAAGAAGGTAGTGAAGAGGAAAATGTGGTTGAATAGTATATCAACAAAATCGGACAAAAATTGACTATTAGGAAGAATTTGACTTTTGGCCATTTCCCAGGTTCAATGGAGTACATATATTTCGCTCCAAAACATGACCTTTCCTAACATCTTCTGTGCAGCTTTTTCAGATTAATAAATTAGTTATCTTGGTAACCATGGATACCTTTATAATTAAAGCTCTCTTTTTCTTGATCACTGGGAGAATGAACTTTGTTATGAATCATGTACATTGCATTTAGGTAGATGAGGTGGTGCACTAGACTGGTTTGTGAGATACGAGAGCTCCCAGAACCAGGCAGTGGAACCTCAAAACTTCATGTATGTTAAAGATGCCATATGAATGTACTGTAGGGCACATTCATGATGGGTACATTCACTTCCAACCCAAAAGAAAATTCTCAGACCTGCCCCAGTTTCTTCTCTACAAATGGGTTAAGTGGCTTGTCTAAGGTCTCCTAGCTATAAGCGGTAGACGAGCATCCAGGGCCAAGCATTCTCTCCCCAAAAGAGTGCTGGGGGTTTTGTTTGTTATTTTAATGATAACATGGTGAGGGCATCTCAGGTCATGTCTAGGGAGTGTTTTGTGTTCTGTAAGAGACTAGGAAATTGTTCACATATTTCTCTTATACTATTCCCATGCTTTTTATAGGACAACAAATTTTAACTCTCTCCTCTCTACTACAGCTTTGTATAAGATTGGCTTAAATGAATTGCTTGTCAAGTTAAAAGTTAATCCTATTTCAGGATCTTTTCCTCATGACATTTGTGTGTTTTGTGGGAACTGCCCTTCTTTAACTCTTCAGAATCAAACTGAAATATTCCAAATTTAAATCTGTCAACATTTCTTCCTTTTCTGTATCTTTAGTGATTTCTCAGAACATTGCTATTTATAGCAGCAAGTAAACTGTAGTCTGTCGCTCATTTGTCTAGAACTTAATTAAAAGTGGATATTTCCCTGGCAGTCCAGTGGTTAAGACTCCAAGCTTCCAGTGTACAGGCTGTGGGTTCAATCCCTAGCCGGGGAACGAAGATCACACATGTCACGTGGCACAGCCAGAAAAAAAAGTGTCTGAGGGAGAGAACACAGACTTAGGTGGACATTCCCTAGGAGGATCTGACTCTTTCCAGGTACTTTTAAGGTGACACTGACTCATTAAATTGAATTTTACTTTTCTTCCAAACTTAGAAATTTCTTCTTCCTTACAGCTTTAAGATCTGGGTCTTTCTGTATTTCATTTTCTCTTTCTTCTCCTTCTCCTCTGCCTCCTCCCTTCCTTCCTCCCTTCATTTTCTTCCTCTTTCCCTTCAAGGAATGATTAAAAGGAAGAGACCACCTAAGCTTACCAGGCAAGAATTATAAAAAATAAGGGAGCAATATAATAAATTTAGAGAGTTGAGAAAGATCAAATGAAATGGAAAAAGAACTAATTGAGTTGAGAAAGGTAAGAAAGAAACATGGTGTACCCTGGCTGGAGGCACTCATCTGGAACAGAAAAGTAGGGAGCGTTGGAAGTTAGGAAAGTCTTGGGATGGCTTTTTCCCTACTCCAGCCACCAGGCATCACTGCTACAGCTTGGTTGCTGCCTGGAGTTGTCCACAGTGGGGAAGGGGAGGAGAGACGCAGTGGGCAGTTATTCTGTACAGGATGTCTGCTAGACGTATGTTTGAGTGGCTTGAAGTCTTTACTGGAACAAAGACAAAGATAAATAAATAACTGAACCTGAACCTATCTGGGTGTTTGTCCCTATATGTTTAAATAGTCTGTGACTCGTTTTAAATGGAATCCAAACACAGAGCAAGATTTAGATGGCAATTTTATTGCCCTTGGCTTGGGCTTGAGGACTGATTTTGAGCTTTCTGCCCGAAAATAAGCTCAGAATGAACTAGAAGTTCCTTTATCCTTAAAAACAGAAATAATTGTGGATCTGCTTTGGCCTTCCTGGGGAAAAAAGGCAACATGGAAAGAGTTAGAAGTTGTTTGGTAAAGAGTCATTGTGTCAGCTGCTCTGATGAGGTAGGACAGAACCTTCAGGAAATGAATTGCATGGTACACATGCAATTCGAGGTAATTCTGGCAGTGAAACTGCTTGTCAATGGAGTATGTGGGATGGTGGTTCTTTAGAGTGGGGGAGGGGTGCAGTGTTAGATCTGCCACCACATCAGCCCCAAATGTCTTCACCATCCTACACTTCCATACAAGTCACATCCACCTGGTATCTCTGTGGGTCAACATTTGTTCAAGGATGTTTGAAATAGCAAGGGTTTTCATAAATGTTGTGCAGGGAACTGTTCCTAATGGTTCCTCCTTTGCCTCTCCACCCCATCAACTCAACAGGAGTCAGTGAGTAATACAGATTTTCATGGTATAGAATTCTTGTAGAATTCTAGGCATGGCCTGGTAGCAGAATTGACAAATTCTGGTCTGAATATTCACTCAGCCCATTCACCTGAGGTTGGATATATATTCAGAGTTGGGAGAGAGAGGGGGTGGGAACTCACAGCATGATTTGTCTTCATCTGAATGCGCTGGGGATGGCTCTTATTCAAAGTATTTCTGCGTAGGGCTTCCCTTGTGGCTCAACTGGTAAAGAATCTGCCAGCAATGTGGGAGACCTGGGTTCGATCCCTGGATTGGGAAGATATGCTGGAGAAGGAAAAGCTACCCTCTCCAGTATTCTGGCCTAGAGAATTCCATGGACTATATAGTCCATGGGGTCACAAAGAGTTGAACATAACTGAGCAACTTTCACTTTAAGATGTTTTTAAAGAATTTTTGCTCCTCCTGAAATGTTCTACCTCTTGGAATAAGGACAGAATTGAAGGGAGATGGATATAATGGATCTAGCCTCCATTCAGTGCTTTATTTTAATACAGTTATTTCTAAATCATACCATGGTTGTTGGTACAAGGATAAATGCAATGGAACTGAGTAGAGAGTCCAGAAATAGACTCATATATATATGAGCAATGATTTACTTCAAAGGCACCATTTACCGTAGGAAAAATGGCAGTCTTTTCAACAAATGATGCCAAAGCAATTGGTTGTCTTTTGGGGAGGGGTGATGAACTTTTACCTCTACTTCCTACCATTAGTTCAGTTCAGTTCAGTCGCTCAGTCGTGTCCGACTCTTTGCGACCCCATGAACCGCAGCACGCCAGGCCTCCCTGTCCATCACCAACTCCTGGAGTCCACTGAAACCCATGTCCATTGAGTCGGTGATGCCATCCAACCATCTCGTCCTCTGTTGTCCCCTTCTCCTCTTGCCCTCAATCTTTCCCAGCATCAGGGTCTTTTCAAATGAGTCAGCTCTTCACATCAGGTGGCCAAAGTATTGGAGTTTCAGCTTCAACATCAGTCCTAGCAGTGAACACCCAGGACTGATCTCCTTTAGAATGGACTGGTTGGATCTCCTTGCAGTCCAAGGGATTCTCAAGAGTCTTCTCCAACACCACAGTTCAAAAGCATTAACTCTTTGGCACTCAGCTTTCTTTATAGTCCAACTCTCACATCCTGACCACTGGAAAAACCATAGCCTTGACTAGACGAACCTTTGTTGGCAAAGTAATGTCTCTGCTTTTTAATATGCTGTCTAGGTTGGTCATAACTTTCCTTCCAAGGAGTAAGCATCTTTTAATTTCATGGCCGCAATCATCATCTGCAGTGATTTTGGAGCCCCCAAAATAAAGTCTGACACTGTTTCCATTGTTTCCCCATCTATTTGCCAGGAAGTGATGTGACTGGATGCTATGATCTTAGTTTTCTGAAAGTTTTCTTAAAGTTGAGCTTTAAGCCAACTTTTTCACTTTCCTCTTTCACTTTCATCAAGAGGCTCTTTAGTTCTTCTTCACTTTCTGCCATAAGGGTGGTGTCATCTGCATATCTGAGGTTATTGCTATTTCTCCCAGCAATCTTGACCAGCTTGTGCTTCCTCCAGCCCAGCATTTCTCATGATGTACTCTGCATACAAGTTAAATAAGCAGGGTGACAATATACAGCCTTGACCAGTCTGTTGTTCCATGTCCAGTTCTAACTGTTGCTCCCTGACCTGCATACAGGTTTCTCAAGAGGCAGGTCAGGTGGTCTGGTACACAACAATTAATTCAAGATGGACCAAAACCTAAATATGAAAGGTAAACCTATGGAGCTTGTAGAAGAAAACAGGAGATCTTCATGGGCTTGGTCTGGGCCAAAAACAAAAAATCTAACAGAACACAAAAAGCATCAATCATAAAAGAAATATTTGATACACTGGACTATATTAAAACTAAGGACATCTTAGTTTTAAAATTAGGCTGTTAGAGAATCCATAGCATGTCTTCAAGACATGTGACAGAAAATCAGGCTAGAGTTCTTCCATGTGGGCTCCAGAAACTGCCTTGGCTAAGACCAATGACCCTGCTCCTTGCTCCATCTATAGAGAAGTGGCTGCAAGTTGAAATAAGTGGCTTGTTGCAAGGCTGAGGCACTCGAATCTCACAGGAATCTTGCATTCCTCATGTGGTTTTGCTACGTGAGAGGCAGCTTTGTTCCAGGTCCCCTCCAATCTCTGAACACTGGAGCATTCTTCTCAGAACACTCCCTTGAGATCCCCTGAGCTTTGAGGTTGTCCCGCCAAGTCTGTGTGGGAAGGACAGAGCCTCACGGGGCCCTCAGGCTTGAGCCAGATCCACTGTATGGTGTCCAAGTTCTTTGGGTCCCAGGGCCCTAGAGGGAGCCCAAGATGCGGTGAGGGGCCTTGTGTTGGTGAGGACAGACAAGGAAGCATCGGAAACAGAGCCAGCAGTACACACAAACACAGCCCCACTGTACTCACCGTGTCCACATTAGCCACAGAAGAGACTAAGACCCCTGGCCAAGAGACATGCTTCCTTTCAGACCTAGGCTTTAGAGGGAAGGAAGCAAGAAATATATTTAGAGCTTTCAAAACTATGTTTTGCCTATTCTTACAAAGGGAAAAAATAAAACTACCCTGAGGGATTTTTTAAAAATCAGCTTTCAGTACTTGAGATGAGTGGGAAAACTCTTACATGCTGTTGTCATTTCCTTTCTGTTTCAAGAAATTAATTGTGGGCTGGAAATAGCCTGTTGCAAGAGGGGAGACTTCGTGCCCTTTGAATGCGGATTATGCCAGAAAACTTTCCAGGCCCCAAGGGAAGGTTGTCCCTTTCCCAGGACTCTGATGCAAGATGTCCCTGCAGTTAGATTCTTTATTCAGCTCCAAGACCCAAAGCAGTGGACAGCTGAAATTCAGAGGGAATAATTAACTCATTCTTTGAAGAAATGGCCTCGAGCTTTGACTTTGGGCCAGGTTTGGTTCTGGAAGTACTGTACTATCACCCCGGGATTCCAGGCTCCTTCCCTCTAACGTGGACTCTCTCAGGCGCCTGGGGCTGTGCCCTGTGAATTAACAGTGGAGCGCATTTGCAAAAATCTTCTGAGACTTTTTTTTTCTTCCATTATCCAAAGAGTAAAGATTGGCTGTTGTCCCCGCCTCTCCAAACAGAAATACTAGTATATAAAAAGGAAAAACATTAAATATTTTGGGAGTTCACTATATTAATTGGAAAGTTGCAGATAAGCAAAACAGCTGGTAAGTTAAAACTCATTTAAGCATGAATCACAGGAGAAAATTTTGTAAGCAATAAATTTTTCTTCCTAATTGTTTTCTGACTGTCCAGATGTATGCATCACCGAAGTATAGCTTAAAATCCTGCTGGTGGCTGGAGGAAGCTAGTCTGGTCTTTGAAAGTAACTTCAGATAACCAACGGAGGGGACAGTCTCCCAAACAGAATCAAGTATTTACTTCTAGTAATGCTTGCAGATTTCTAGCGTGCTGATGGATGTTAAAGACTGTTTAAAAACGTGGTTTGGCTTTGTGCCCCCTCCCATAGGTCCTTCCATCGTGACGCCCCCCAAGGACATCTGGAATGTCACTGGTGCCCAGGTGTATTTGAGCTGCGAGGTCATCGGAATCCCCACCCCTGTCCTCATCTGGAACAAGGTCAGTGGCAGAGACTTCAGGAAGACACCCTAGACTGACCAGTGAGTAGTTACACTGCATAGGAGAGTAATGGCCTGAAACCCTCAGCCTGTGAAGGCTTTCCCACAGTCTTCCAGACACCAGTCCTGTGTCTTATCAAATGACTTCTCTGACATCTGGAATAGTCCCTGTTGTGCTCTTGTTAGCAGTCCCCAAGCACCAAGCCTCAGGGGCTGGAGGAACTGTGATGCTGGGCACACACCCCACCCTCTGAGTGCGTGTGTGTGTGGCCCAGTATAACATAGTGGTTAAGGTTGTGAGTTCCTTAGGCGGGCTGGCTGAGTTCTAAGTCAGGGTTTCTCGGCATCAGCACTACTGGCATTTTAAGCCAGATGGTTCTTTGTTGCCAGGGCTGCCCTGTGCACTGTAAGTAGTTTTGCAGCGTCCCTGGCTTCTACCCGCTAGATGCCAGGAGCATGTGTGCATTCTCGCCTGTGTGCACACACACGCACACACACACACACACACTCCACTGTGACAGTTAAAAATGCCTCCAGACATTATCAAATGTTCCCTGGGGAGGAGGTCACCCTAGACCTCAATTTTTCCACTGTGTGATGAACATAGCTTGGAATTCTTGTAAAGATTACATAGGAAGTCACCCAGCTAAATCACTGGTGCTCAGGAGCGATGTTAGCTACTCTTCCTGAAAATGTTTCCCTTTGAAGAGCGTTATCTTGTATATGAGTGTTACCTTCGCATATGAAAGACAACAAATTTCTTGCCCACCTGTAGAAGGGAAGAGAAAAGATTGGCCAAATCAGTTGATACTTTAACACTTCACAGTCATAACGTACATTACTTTACATTAGTGCTCTTATACTTTTGACTTGTTTAAACCTCACAGCAGTCTGTGGAGTATATATCATCAAGCTCATGCTAACAAAAGGGAAATATTGTTTCAGGTGAGAGGCGTAGCCAGAAGCCCCTTTGCAGCTGGTTTGCTTCTCCAGCAAGCTTTGAAATGGATGACGTCTGCCCTGATTATTTGATTTGCTTGGTGTCTGAACAGAGGAGCAACTTCTGGAACTCCAGGAGTGATTGTGGCTCCCATAGTCAGAACTCTTTCTGTTGCAAGTTGTAGAAACTCGCTTCACACTAGTTTAAGGAACAACAACAACAAAAACTGGGGTGGGGGAGAGGGCATCTGAGTCCAGGTGCCCAGTGGGGTCAGAACTCCAACTCTTGGCTCTTTGTTCTCAGTGTAGGGCATCTCATTTTCTCCTTGTGCTTCAGAAAGATTCCTCCTTGCTGTAGGCGACAATTGTCGCCAGCAACTCCAAAGACCTCAGAGGAAAGAGGGTATCCCCGTGCTACTTTGTAAAATTCCCACTGAAGGACTCTGACCCAGGTTGGGTCACCTGCTAACCGCTGGCTCCCCCGTGTGGCCAGATGGGTGTGGCGCCCTCATGGAGCCTTGTTGGAGCAGAACAAGGGTGACCCCAGAACCTGCCTGGGGTAGGGGTAGGCAGAGGTGTCAGAAGCTGTGCTACAAGCTGCCCTTTACAGCTGAAATTTCTCTAAACGGAGGGATGAAATTTTACCTCAGCAAACTACTTTTTTAAAGGGAAGGCAGGAGCAGTGAAGAGCATAAACTCAGCTGATGGATGTATTCCTCTTGGCCTTCAGTGAAAGCTGCTGGTGCTCCTTCATTGCTTATTTGGAGGTTTCTGGTTTGTTCCAGGGGGTGAAGAGGTAAAGAACAACTTTTTAAAAGAATTCCCGTAAAAAGCTCTGTGCAGCTCTCTAAGGATCACACATTGAGAAGCCAGGGTGACCCAGGTGTCATGAAAGATCTTGACAAGACCCAACATCATGACAGATCTTGGCGGAGAGGAGTTCAGTCCTTTGTCTACCCGTCCTTGCAGCTAACATACCCACACACAGGGAGCAAATTAGCCTCAGGAATCTTTTCCTTTAAACTTTGAGATCCTCTGGGATTGATCCCTTGGATCCCTTGAGGGCTTGTCAACTGGAGGAGTTCTGGGGGAGGGTGGGAATGGATGGAGTGGGAGCAAGGAGAAAGAAACAGAAAAAAATTTTTTTTCTATAGACCTTCCAAAACAAACAAAAACCCTACTTCTAGGTTCTGCTGATTTTTTTCTATCTTCATAATGTAATTTGCACATGCATGACCTAAAGCAGTGTTGTTCAAACTATAGACCATGACCCATCAGTGAGTCTTGAATTTAATGTAGAGATCACAACCAGTCTTTTCTTAAAGACTAAAAAGTAGAACAGAAAATACCTTAGGTAAAGGCACATTTAGTAAAGGTATTTCTTATTTATTTATGTGTGGTTACAGTCTTTGTTGCTGCACACAGGCTTTCTCTAGTTGCAGTGAGTCAGGGGTTACTCTTCGTTGAGATGCACAGGCTTCTTGGGGTAGCTTCTCTTGTTGGGGAGCACAGGTTCTAGGCGCACAGGCTCCAGTAGTTGCAGCACGCAGGCTCAGCACTTGTGGCACATGGATTGTAGTTGCTCTGAGGCATATGGGATCTTCCTGGATCACGGATCCAACCCATGTCCCCTGCATCGGCAGGTGGATTCTTATCCACTGTACCACCAGGGAAGTAAAGGTATTTCATAAAACTTTTCTTCTGTATATTCCAGATAGCAATGCAAAACATGTTCCTTACTATGGGCCATGTCAGAGCACTTTGAGAGTCACTGGCCTAAAGAATTAAACAGGCCATTTGTTTTCTCCTCCACTCCCCTTGTAACCAGCCTGTTATAGATTTATATTTAAGCCTATACAGATTTATATTTAAGATCACCTGTCAAATCCAATTTAAGCATGGAACTGCTTTTTGGACATAAATGAATCTTAGAATCCTCTCTTGTTAAACTGAGGTTCCAAGAAGGTAGTGTGTCTTTCTTGCTCAAAGATTCTTAGCAGCAGCAGAACTGACAGGATGACTGTTCTCTCTGAGACCCTCTGGCTACAGTGACAGTTCTGTGGCAGGCCCAGCCTGGTGAGTGGCCTGTGCTATTCTGACCAGTACCTATCGTGTGACCTTAACAAGTCCCATACATATATATTAAAAAAAAAAAAAAAAAACTCCTGGGATTGGCATATATACTACTATGTATAAAATGGGCTTCCCTGGTGGTTCAGACTGTGAAGAATCCACCTGCAGCGCAGGAGACCTGGATTCAATCCCTAGGTTGGGAAGATCCCCTGGAGGAGGGCATGGCAACCCACTCCAGTATTCTTTCCTGGAGAATCCCCATGGACAGAGGAGCCTGGCAGGCTACAGTCCATGGGGTCGCAAAGAGTTGGACACGGCTGACGGACTAAGCACAGAACAGTATGTGTGAAATAGATAACTAACAAGACCCCACTGTATAGCACAGGGAATTCTACTCAGTGCTCAGTGGTGACCTAAATGGGAAGGCGATATTAAAAAGAGGGAATATATGTATACATATAGCTAATTCACTTTGCTGTACAGTGAAAAATAACAACATTGTAAAGCAAATGTTGTCATTGTGTTCGGCTCTGTGACCCCATGGACTACCGCCCACCAGGCTTCCCTGTCCTCCACTGTCTCCTGGAGTTTGCTCTATAATGAGCAGCTATACTCCAATAAAAACTTTTTTATTAAAAAAAAAACAAAAGCCCCAGCCTACAAAGATTACAAGAGCCATATTTTGAAATGGGGACATGAACTGAAAAAGCTGTATTTACCTTAACTCTGGTAAGTCAGAGGGATGCTTACAGGGAAGGTGAGAGACCAGAATTCTTTCCAAACATTTAGATGTTTCCAAGATTAAGAGGCTTTCTATTCCATTCTTTTCCTGCCCGAACATTTTTTCAGATTAGGGCTCATGACCTCTAAGAATATTCTTTTTTCAGTTAAAAAAAAAAAAGTGATTGTTAAAGGAGAAACGATCCAAAGATGTTCATAATGTCCTCCACCTCCATCCACTCCTTGAAATAACCAATATGAACTTTTTATCTTAAAGTGAAGAGGAACTAAAAAGCCTCTTGATGAAAGTGAAAGTGGAGAGTGAAAAAGTTGGCTTAAAGCTCAACATTCAGAAAACAAAGATCATGGCATCCGGTCCCACCACTTCATGGGAAATAGATGGGGAAACAGTGGAAACAGTGTCAGACTTTATTTTTCTGGGCTCCAAAATCACTACAGATGGTGACTGCAGCCATGAAATTAAAATACGCTTACTCCTTGGAAGGAAAGTTATGAGCAACCTAGATAGCATATTCAAAAGCAGAGACATCACTTTGCCAACAAAGGTTCATCTAGTCAAGGCTATGGTTTTTCCTGTGGTCATGTATGGATGTGAGAGTTGGACTGTGAAGAAGGCTGAGCGCCGAAGAATTGATGCTTTTGAACTGTGGTGTTGGAGAAGACTCTTGAGAGTCCCTTGGACTGCAAGGAGATCCAACCAGTCCATTCTGAAGGAGATCAGCCCTGGGATTTCTTTGGAAGGAATGATGATAAAGCTGAAACTCCAGTACTTTGGCCACCTCATGCGAAGAGCTGACTCATTGGAAAAGACTCTGATGCTGGGAGGGATTGGGGGCAGGAGGAGAAGGGGACAACAGAGGATGAGATGGCTGGATGGCATCACTGACTCGATGGACGTGAGTCTGAGTGAACTCCGGGAGTTGGTGATGGACAGGGAGGCCTGGCGTGCTGCAATTCATGGGGTTGCAAAGAGTCGGACACAACTGAGTGACTGATCTGATCTGATATTCCTATTCATGTCCATATGTATACAAACATATATTCCTAGGGTATGGGTTGAAATGAGAATAAAGTTTGCAATTACTCTGAAATTGTTTTTTTCAAAAAATATTTCATAGGCATCCCTCCAGGCCTGCTTCTCAAGGACTATATAATATTCCAACTGTGGGTGTTCCATAGTTATTAAACACAATTTCTGTGTTTCCAACTTTTTATCACCTTAAATAAATATCACCTTAAATATTTGAGTATACATATCCTACATGCAACTGACTTTTTTTCCCTATAGGATAGATTCCCCCAAAGATACATGATTAGGTCAAAAGATTTATTTTAGTCTTAATAGACATTGTCAGAATATTTTCTTTTAAAAAACATTTTACCACCTGATTTTAATAATTATGAAAATGTTAAACCTGTTGGAGGCACTGTACCTTTTGAGAGAACTCCTTAGTACCCTCAATACAATAAACATTTCTTATCTGCAGTGTCTTATGCATTCTGCTAGTGTCATCGGTTCCTGCCTTCAAGGAATTCCGTCTGGTTTCTTTCCAAGTGAAGTATAGTTGATTTACAACGTTGTGTTAATTTCTGCTATACAGCAAAGTGATTCAGTTATAGATACATATTCTTTTTTTTTACATTCTTTTCCATTATGGTTTATCATAGGGTACTGAATATTATTATCTGTGCTATACAGTAGGACCTTGCTGTTTATCCATTCAGTATGCATTAATAGCTTAACATCTGCTCATCCCAACTTCCCACTCCATACCTCCACAAACCCCTTCCCCTCTTTACATCCGCAAGTCTGTTCTGTCAGCCTCTTTCTGTTTTGTATTAATAGATGGGTTCATTTGTGCCATGTTGGATTCCACATGTGAATGGTACCATATGGTGTTTCTCTTTCTGCTTTACTTCACTTGGTATGACAATCTCTAGATCCATCCATGTTACTGCAGATGGCATTATTTTGTTCTTTTTATGGCTGAGTAGTATTCCACTGTATACAAGTCCACATCTTCTTTATCCATTCATCTGTCAATGGATATTTCGTTGTTTCCATCTCTTGGATATTGTGAATAATGCTATGAACATAGGGGTGCATGTATCTCTTTGGATTATAGTTTTGTTTGGATATATATCCAGGAGTGGGATTGCTGAATCACAAATTAAAATTCTAGTTTTCTGAGGAAACTGCATACTGTGTTCCATAGTGGCTGCACCAGCTAACATTCTCACCAACCGTGTAGGAGGGTTCCCTTTTCTCCACAACCTCTCCAGCATTTGTTATTTGTAGAGTTTTTAATGATGGCCACTCTGACTGGTGTGAGGTGATACCTACCATTGTAGTTCTGATTTGCATTTCTCTAATAATTAGTAATGTTGAGTATCTTTTCATGTGCCTATTACCATTTGTATTTCTTTGGAGAAATGTCTATTTAGGTCTTACCACTTTTCGATTGAATTGGGGTTTTTTTTTGTTGTTGTTAAGTTGTACGAGCTGTTTGTATATATTTTAGTGTATGGGGAGAGGGTATATTCTAAATTCATTGATTTACGTGAGGCTATCCAACTTTCCCAGTACCACTTGTTGAGGAGACTGCTTTTCACATTGTGTATTTTTGCCTTCTTTGTCAAATAGTAACTAACCACGGGCGTGTGGGTTTATTTCTGTGCTGTTCCATTGATCCATGGCTGTTTTTGTGTCAGTATCATGCTGTTTTGATTACTGTAGCTTTGTAGTGTTGTCTGAAGCCTTGGAGGGTTATGCCTCCTGCTTTTTTCTTCAAGACTGCTTTGACAATTCTGGGTCTTTTATGGTTCCATATAAATTTGAGGATTACTTGTTCCAGTTCTGTGAAAAATAGGTAATTTTTCTGTCATGGGTAATATGATAGGGATTGCATTCAATCTGTAGATTGCTTTGAGTAGTATGGCCATTTTAACATTAAATTCTCCAGTCCAAGAACATGAGTTGAGTGAGTTAAAGTTGTTCAATCGTGTCTGACTCTTTTCCACCTCATGGACTATACAGCCCGCCAGGGGCTCCTCTGTCCATGGAGTTCTCCAGGCACGAATACTGGAGTAGGTAACCATTCCCTTCTCCAGGGGATCTTTCCATGTCCTTGAACCATCTTCAGTTTTCTTTATTGTTTTACAGTTCTCAGAATATGTCTTTCACATCCTTGCCCAGGTTAATTTCTAACGGTTTTATTTTGGGGGATGCAATTTTGAAAGGCTTTTTTTTTTTTTTTGCATTCTCTTTCAGTATTTCATTGTTAATGTCAAGAAATGTAACTGATTTCTGTATGTTATTCTTGTATCCCGCTGAATTCATTTATCAGTGCTAGTAGTTTTCTGGAATTGTTAGGGTTTTCTATATACAGAATCATGCCATCTGAATATAATGACAATTTTACCGCTTCCACTTGGATTATCTTTTTTCTTGTCTGATTGCTGTGGTGTCAGATTACTTTCTAAATTCATTGTAGCAGTTCACCCTTCCCCTCCGCAATGTATGGGTATCATTTCCCTGCATACTCACCAGCACTGAATATTACCCCTTTTTAGTTTTTGTTAATGAGGAGTAGAAGTATCATTTCATTATTGCTTTTATTTCCTTGACTATATTGAAAATATTTTCATATTTAGATTTTCTTTTTATATGAGTTATCTGTTTGTAGCTTTTACTCTTTTTTCCACGGGGTTGATTCTTATTATCATTTTGTGGTTTTTTTGCACATTCGGGATAATGACCCTTTGTCATGTATTACAGATTCTTTTCCTAGACAACCATTTTGTCTTTTGTTTACAGTAGCTGTGGAGCTGAAAATTATTATAGTTATAGATTCTATTTCATCATAAAGTTCTGAAACTTCACCAGAAAGGCACAGCAAATATGTTCTAAGCTGCATAAAAGATCCCTGAAAGTCAGTGAATGCTTGAACATCAACCTGTAGGAATCAGACTAATGCATAATTCTGCAGTCATTGGCACTTTTTTCTTAGTTATTGCTTGTTACAGCTAAAATACAACTGGAGAGGGCTGAGATGACTTCCTGGGTCTCCCTCTCCTCTGGTTCTCCTCCTAGTTGAGTCTGTGGTGAGCAGTGACTTCTAGGCAGTTTTTTCTGCTGTACAAACCTCCAGTCCATACACATATGTAGAACTTTTGTCAGCCCAGCCTGCATCTTTTTCTCAAACTGAAAATGTATTTATCAACAAGTTCCCCTTACATAAGTAATGTGGTAAAGGAGTTTGCTGTATAAAAATTTTCCATGTAAAAATTCTTTGTACTTCTTTCTGTATGTTTTCTACATGGTATAAAACATTTACAATATGTTAAATATGAGTTCTGTTGAATATAGGTATTCATTTTCCAATCAAGTACTTAAAAGTTTCTTGGTACAGAGTGAGTCATTAATTGGCAGAGAACGCTATTTACTGAGAGCTACATGAGCTGAGGAGAATCAGCTCAGTTGCCAAGATTCACTATTTGATGCAGTAGTATTTTTCTGCTTTGGTCACATACAAAATCCTTAAAGAATTCTGAATATCAAGACTAGAGACGTATTACTTTAACCACTGAATCAAATTAATACTTAAAACCATTATTTAAAACCATTTTTAAGTAACTGCTTCAAAATCTGCACTAGTATAAACCATTTATGCCAGCTACTTGGGGAAGAGAAGGGGAAAAGAAGCCTATTGAATTCATCTGCCTTTATAAAATTCATTTGAGAAAAATACAAAGATACCTAATTTTCTCTAGTAGTGGCAAAATGGGGACTCTCAGGGGGAAAAAAGCAAACAGGTGAAAACCAGCCACTCCAGATCAGTAACGCCTAGGGTTTGTTTTTGTTTTTTTTAATAGAGTAGGAGTTAGCCTAGATTCCACATGGTGTAGAGTGCCAAGTCCAGTGTCATGAAGCAGAAAAAATAAAAGGGTGGTTCTGATGCTGAGACAACAGCTTAGTAACTGTGTGGTGGCAATGGGCTCACAAGTAAGAGAAGCAACTCTGATGTAAAGTGTCCAAAAAAATTAGATACTATGGTCTAACTCAAGATTTGCTTAATTATAAGAGGAAAGGAAAACTACCTATTTGAGAATGTAAATCCATCTTTCTAATTACAAAGGTTAATAGCACTAAACATCAACCTAACTCTTATAGATGGCCTGGGATGGAAATAAACATTGCCTCGTGTATTCTTAGATATATATTTTTAAACCTACCGTTATCACAAGCCTTAAAATATTTATACTCTGTGTCTCAACAATTCTGCTTCTAGAAATTTATGCTAAATGCATATATATGGAGAGGTTATGGGTAAATTTTATTGTTTTGTGAATCTTTATATAATATTTTCAAAAGTTTATATAATGAACACATATTAAAAGTTTGCCTTTTTAAATGAGGGGAGGAAAGTAGAAGTATTCACTAGTGGCCTCAAGCCAAGGAAACTGAGTTTTTTCTTCATCTTTCTGAACCTCATCATGACATGCACAGGTATACGCACCAAGTTTTGCTGTAAGAGAACAATGACAGCTTGTACTTGACAGGCATTTTTGCTCTCAGGCCTTTTAGTAAATCACTTGATGAACAAACCCTTAGCCCTCTGAACAAAGTGACGGTATTGGCTTTGGACTTATTTTCTATTGATGAGGCTGTTAGAGGAAGAGCTCCAGGAGTCGGGCTCTTACACAAGGTCCCAAGTATCAAACCTAAGGCGGTGACAGTTTGTCAAAATGGCATAGGGCACACAAGGCCCAACACTGACAAGCAGGATTTACAAGGGTGTGAGTGAATGATGGTAGCCAGTGGCAGGGAAGTATGAGTTTATATTCCCCAAGCATGCAAAAAAATACATTAATTTTAAATATACAAGCTTAGAGGAAGGAGTAAAAGAGAATGTATATTCTACGTAAGTATTTAGGAGAGAGTAACATGGAAACTGCTAGGCTTAATCCAGCTGGAAATTCTCATGTATACCCTGTGCAATTCTTGAAATACTGACCACTTCCAAGATGATGATTCAGTGCAGAGAACTCAGACTATTCCCCTGCCTCCCCGCTTTTTTTGCAGGTAAAAAGGGGTCACTATGGAGTTCAAAGAACAGAACTCTTGCCTGGTGACCGAGACAACCTGGCCATTCAGACCCGAGGTGGTCCAGAAAAGCATGAAGTTACTGGCTGGGTGCTGGTGAGTACCAAGAGCTGACAAATATTTCACTCTTAGAATTAAGACACAGCAAACCTGGTGAAGGTGCCTAATGTACTGCCAGGCTCAAAGTATTTGCCTGCTCTTCCACATCTCTATCGGAGAAGGCAATGGCACCCCACTCCAGTACTCTTGCCTGGAAAACCCCATGGACAGAGGAGCCTGGTAGGCTGCAGTCCATGGGGTCGCTAAGAGTTGGACACGACTGAGCAACTTCACTTTCATTCACTTTCATGCACTGGAGAAGGAAATGGCAACCCACTCCAGTGTTTTTGCCTGGAGAATCCCAGGGACAAGGCAGCCTGATGGGCTGCCGTCTATGGGGTCACACAGAGTCAGACACGACTGAAGTGACTTAGCAGCCACATCTCTTTAGAACAGTCTTACCACAGAGCAGCTGTTTCTCTTTCAGAGGAAACGTAAAAAAAAAAAAAAAAACAACAGCTGGAATTTATTAGGATGTGTTGGAAATAACCAAATAAATGAGAACCAATTTTTGCCCCCTAGGTGTTCAAAGCAAAAGGGAACTAAATGACCCAAGCATTATTTTTATCAGTTATTACTTTATTTTACTTGACCTTTGATAACCATGGACATGCAAGGCTAGTGTCCCTAGTTCTTAGATCACATACCTACACCAAGGTCTCCCTCAAACAAGGATATGTGCACCTAGCCTGTTTTTAACCTATGCAGTGATCTAAAGTTGTCCATGGCTTTTTCTCAGAGAAAGAATCCTCCTGGCAGAGCATTTGATAGCTACATAATTACTCCTAGCACAGGACTAGTACTATTTCTAGCAGTATCTTTGCCATGAACCCTCTTGGTCATGTTAGGAAACTTATGAAATGACTTAATTAAGGCCACTGGAAAAAGATGACCACCACAGAGAAACTGACGATCTTTTTTTCTTTCACAGGTATCTCCTCTTAGTAAGGAAGATGCCGGAGAATATGAGTGCCATGCATCCAATTCCCAAGGACAGGCTTCAGCATCAGCAAAAATTACAGTGGTTGATGCCTTACATGAAATACCAGTGAAAAAAGGTAGGTAATATATCTCATAAGCATTTAAAAATGACTAGTGCTTTTGTTTGGGCTTTCCTATGGCTCAGGCAGTAAAAAATCTGCCTGCAATGTGGGAGACCTGGGTTTGATCCCTGGGTTTGATCCCTGGGTTGGGAAGATCCCCTGGAGAAGGGAATAGCAACCCATTCCAGTATTCTTGCCTGGAGAATCTCATGGACAGAGGAGCCTGGTGGGCTACAGTCCATGCGGTCGCAAAAGAGTCAGACACAACTGAGCGGCTAACATTTGTTTACTTAGTGCTTCTGTTTAATAAAGCACAGAACCAAGTATAAAAGTATCAGACAGCTCTTAATGAAATTCTGTTGATGTTAGGAATCCACAAGGGAACGGCATTAAGTATGTAATCAAAATTTAGAGTGCATGGCTCCAAAAGAACATTCAGTGGTTGATGGAATGCTATTACTATGACTTAGATGCTTTTACTTTATCGTACATGTAAGAGTCAAAACTCAAACCTGATTAGAATGGTTTATATTTCCCATAACTTTCTATCTTCACTGCATTTTCCTTGATGATGTGACTATTATATTAAATTCCAATTTAAAAGGAAATGATTTGTAGACAATTCTGGTCCTTCACTTTGAGCTTTTATAAGAAAAAACCTGAAAGAGTATATTGGCAGGTATTCAATTCTGTTCTGCCTCCATCCACTTCACTGTCAAAATCTTCCTCTTAAGCACCCATCCTGGCGGTATGAGAGTCATGCTACTTTCCATTTATATAGTTCTGTTAGACTGATGTCTGAACTGGTTTTTTTCTTAAGCTAAAAATAAAAACAAAATTTATTGTGAGGATTTGTAAAAACCATTCTATTGTGTGGACCACTCAGCTGTGGTATGAAAGGAAGAAATATGAAGTAAAGATGTGTTTGGTCAGATTCTTTTCAGCCAAGATGTGTAAAGCCAAGTGACGGAACGAACAGCAGTAGCTCAGAGGCATGTGTTTGAGCCTCAGCTCTGCCACTGATTATTCCACTTTCAATTCTGAATAAGAACTGGAAGACAAAGGAAAGTTCCTTAGTCTCTCTCTAGCTTATCTTGCTCATCTAAGAAATGTGCTTCTCCCAGTTCTATAATAAGGTCCCTCTCTTACAGATGGACCAGTACAAAAAAATCACCTTCCACATCTAAAAATCATATACAGGTAGTTCAAATTCAAAGAGCACTCCCACTGCCCACCATATCAAGTTATCCTCACACATTCTTTATCCCACATTTTAACATCTTCATTTATTGGGAAACACTACACTACCTCAAAATTAGAAAATAAAACCATATCCATATGTGTAACTAGTTTTTATCTTTTTTTTTAAACAGGTGAAGGTGCTGAGCTGTAAACCTGCAGAATGTATTAGTCTGCATAGCTAAAAGTAGTCATGGGTAACTACAGCCTCCTGTTCTTGCCTAGTAACCAGTTTCTTTTCATCCAGTCCACTAACACTTTAGCTATATTCACTGATTTTACACAGTGAAATACGAAATTAAGATAACACACCAAGACTATCTACAAAAATTTATTGTCTATTTACAGAAGAAAAGCATGTGTATCATTAAAACAAATAAAATGTGTTTTCTCACAGCGCAGTACATTTTTGTTTAAAAAAAATTTTTGAAGCTGTATCACAGAAACAAGACACAAGGATTTTTTAAAAGAGCTAAACACTCATCATTCGAGGTGCAATACTCATGGACATGAGTTCCTGAAACAACAGTTTGCACGCATAAGGCATTCGAACCAAAGAGATCTGGGGAAGGAGAAAAAAGAGGTAATTAGCAAAGCTGTATTGAAGCAACCCCACTTCCCTACCCCAGGAAAAGTCAAAGACCTGGCACTAGAGGCGATGAACAAACGAGTGGGCTGCTAACACTCATCCTATCACCTTGGCCTATGGTGGCTCTTTCTCCTAACAGGCCTTGGTATTTTACCCTTTTTGTCAGACTTAATTTATATTCACCCTTCTCCATGAAAAGTTTTTTTAAAAAAAAACACACTCATTGTTTAAAATTCCTTGTACAAGACCTTATTATTTCCAAAAGATGAACAGCTTACAGAAATTACCACGCTAAAACTTAAATTAGTTTTTAGAAAAACAGAATTGATATCTTTTTCTTCATTTAAAACCAGGAATCTTACAGAAAAATGCTACCAAAATTGTGAAAACACCCATCTGTTCACCACACTAAATCTGCCTGGATGATGAGGCAAACATGGTTATATCCTGAATAGATAATAACTGCCAGGAATGTCTGTACATACCTGGGTTTTATTTCGGCAGCCCCTGCATTCGTATGTATGGGTCCTGGTGTTCGCAATTGCCATTATTCCACAAAGATTGCAAACGTGAACCTGATACGGATCTGACGCCTCAAACAACCTCTCCCTTAGAAACTGGGCTGCTCCATGCGCGATCTGACAGTCTCGTTCCATCTCTCCAAAACGCAAGCCACCATCACTATTACGGGAAGAAACAACAGGCTATTTCGTACTGGTTTTCTATTATCAATACCACTTTGACTAATGGCAAATATAAAAAGTAACATTAGTAAAGAATGGCGATGGCACCCCACTCCAGTACTCTTGCCTGGAGAACCCCATGGACGGAGGAGCCTGGTGGGCTGCAGTAAGAGTCAGACACGACTGAGCGACTTCACTTTCACTTTTCACTTTCTTGCATTGGAGAAGGAAATGGCAACCCACTCCAGTGTTCTTGCCTGGAGAATCCCAGGGACGGGGGAGCCTGGGGGGCTGCCGTCTATGGGGTCACACAGAGTCGGACATGACTGAAGCGACTTAGCAGTAAAGAATGAGAACTAGACTCCAATTTTTCTACTCTTGTCTTCTGTCAACATGGTTAGGAGGCTAAGAAGTCTACCAACTATTTGATGTGCACTAGAAGGTCCCCAAACAGAGTAAACACATTAATTTCTTAAGTATAGCATATACTTTTTCAAATAAAATACAATGACATACAGAATAAAATCTTGTAACATTATCATTTAACTTATTTGAATTCATCTGTATGCTAAAAATGTAATAATAAAAGTTAATCTAAATAAAGTAGCTTCTCCACGAGTGAGACTCCCAAGCAATCAAACCTGAAACAATAAATGCACATTGGCACAAGTAATGGAAAGAACAGGTGAATCAGTCACAGGTTTCCCCAGCTTAGTAAGTGAAATGAAATGCATTGTTCTGATAGGCAGGCAAGTAGATGGTAATGGCTTCCTTAATATTCTTCTATATAAAAGATAAAGAATGGTTTCATGGGAATATACACACACACACACACACACATATATATATTAATAAAATACATATGATTAAAGAGCTTCTAATGATATTACCAAAAACAAAACACTTGGTCAGCTTTAGAGGATTCTAAGTAACTGACCCATCATTTTGAAAACTGGTAAATAAAAGCAAAGAATCAAGCATTTATCATGTCTTTTACTATATGAACTATGTCACCAGGTAACCAGATGATGAAACAAAATTTCTCTCTATGAAAGTATTCCAGCTAATAAATGAAGGAATGATAAAATTAGAATCTCATCAGTCTGCAATCACTATTTAATTAAAGGTTTTAGGTAATGAACATTAATGATCATTAATAGCTACTGAAGTCACAAAAGAAAAACAACCAGATATGGAAAGTATACAACTTTGAATACTGCCTTTTAAGTATTACTACTGAAGAACACAAACCCTTTACCTCATCAAGGCTCTAAATCCAATTAGCTATTTACAAGAAATAGGCACACACAGCCCAGGAATGCAATCAACAAAAATCCAGACTGTGAGAGGGAATTCCCTGGCAGTCCAGTGGTTAGGACTCAGCGCTTTCATTGCTGGCGCCTAGGTTCAACCTCTGGTTGGAGAACTAAGATCCCACAATTCAAAAAATCCAGTCTGTGAGAAACCCTCCATGACAAACAATCCAACAAATAAAGTGCAAGGAAAAAAAGTTACAGGGTAACCCATAGATTAAGGAAAAAATACTTGAGACATATCAATCAACTACAAACCATGGGCCTTATTTGTATCCTAATTGAAACCAACAAACGTTTTTTAAAAACTATGCAACTGTCAAGAAAATCTAAACACTAGATATTTAATAATATTAAGGAGGTATGGTGATTGCTTTTATTACTTTCCTATCTTCTAAAGCAGGCGTTCTGAGAGTGTGGTCTGTGGACTCTTAAGGGTGAAAACTGTTTTTATAATAATACTAATGACACATTTGCTTCTTTCACTGTGTTGACATTTGCACTGACAGTTGCAAAAGTAACTGAATAAACTGCTGGAACCTGAACACATCAGGTGGGTAGAACCATACTTTACTAGCAATCATATTCTCCAGTGTATCTGAAGGGTGAGAAAATCAGTTTTATATAAAGAATGTCATTAATGAAGCAGTAAAAAAAATGATTAGTTTTATTCAACTTTGACGCCTGAGTACATAGTTTTTAACAGTCTGATAAAATGAGTTCTCATAAGGCACTTTAGTTGTATACTAAAGATGGTGGCCTTGAAGTGCCTGCACAATTCTGAACTAGTCACTTTTATCATGAAATATCTTTTATACCTGAAAAAACAGCTGACACCAATCATGTTAATTTGCCAACATTAGCACCAACTATGTTAATTCAGCCTTAAGATATTTGGCAGACATTTTTTTCACTCAAGGAAAACAATTTTAAATATTTGTTGTAAATGATTAAAAATCAGAGTTTCAATGAAAGAGGAGAATTTTAGAAAAAGAAAACCTCTATCCAACACTCTGAGCTTGATAACTTCCCAATACTTAAAAACTTTCTGATGACATGGTGGTGATATTCACAAATGTGAAATTTTTTTTTTTTTTGATATAATGAAATGTGTCAACATGTAAAAATCTACACAACTCAATGAAAATATTTTCCAAATAACCAATTATGAGACTACGAAACTACATAAGTATAAAAGATACACTCAAAGTATAAGACAGGCCAATGGATTTCAATATAAAAGATTCATTTAAGTGGTTCCAGATTCTACATCACAACTAACCTTTCAGAAAGGACAACTTGTCACTCTAGTGCAGCATCAAAAAAAAAAAAAAAAAAAATTCAGTCACCTGAAAATTACTAAAATATTTTTCCCCTTCAGCCATAAATCTGTGTGAGGTCACATAGTTAATTATAAAAAATGAAATCCTGCAATGGATTAAATGCAGAAGCAAACACAAGAATCAAGAATCCAGCTATCTTCTCACGAACCAGTTCATTAAGATTTGCAAAAAGAAAAAAAAAAAGATTTGCAAAAAGATAAACCAATGTCACTTATCACTAAATTTATCCAGAAAATATTTTTCACTTAAAATGTTATTTATGTTAATATATAATGAATTTGTTACTGTTATTTTTTAAACCAAGTAATAAATATTTTAAACCTTTCTCAGTTTTAACTTCTAACATGATAAATATCAAAAGATACCAACTCCCACACAAAAGCCTTTTAGGATCCTGGACTCAAGAAATATGAGAACAATTCTTTTATATAAGATCAATGATGCAGCTCTCTTACCGAGATCTACCCTCCATCGGCTGTCTATTTAGAATCTGAATAGGTCCCCGAGCGCGAGAATGAATCTTATCATCCACCATATGCTTCAAACGCTGGTAGTAAGTAGGGCCAATAAAAATCTGTGATGTGATTTTTCGACCAGTGAATCCATTGTATAAGACCTGAAACAAGCAGATTTTTAAGTACAGACTTAAAAATTACTAAACAAGTTCAAAGAATATATGTACATATACTATACAATTCCATTTCTATACAAATCAAAACAGACTAAAATAATCTATGCTGTAAAAGGAGTAATTGCCTTGGGGTGGGGGTATGAAGGTAGTGACTGGAAGGAGACACGAGACAGCATCAGGCATAAAAGGATTCTGATCATTTTCTTTAAGGTCTGGGTGCCAGTCACACCTGTGTTCACTTGGTGAAAATTTATCAACCTGAGCATTTATGACTTATGTATATATCTGAAGTATGTGGTATACTTCAATGAAAGATTTATTTTTTTAAGAATGAAATAACACACATGCAAAAAAAGAATATACTTAACAAATAACCAGTGTAAAAGCAAACATACCTCATTTCCTCTGAGATGGTAGCCATAATCAGATAAAAGATTAGAAATCTTCTGCACATTAACAGCATCATTGAATGGAGTGGCATCACCAATTTCACCCTTGTTAGCTGATACCTTTAAAAAGAAAAGTAATGTTTAAAAGGTTGCTTCCTTCTGTCTCTCTTTAGAAGTCTATGTTAATACAAATACAGTCAGTTTAAAAAAAAAAACACCTTTTTAAGAAAGGGAAGATTGGGGTCATGGAATTGGGGTCACCATGGTAAGGAGCATTCCAGCTCACTTCTACTCCTGGCTTCTGGATATCTTTGAATATGTCCCATTAACACTGTCACTGACTCACCTACTTGGTTGTTGCAAGAATTGAATTAAAATTGTACAAGAATGCAAAAAAAAAAAAGGGGGGGAAGATTTTGAACTTAAGGTTACAAATTAACTTATCTATCTATGTTATGGAAAGCTGTAACATAGGGTTCATTTTATTAGCATCTTACATAAAATAGAACAAACTACCTTTTAAGTCTTCAAATAGGAAGCTCTCTGTGAGACCACATACAAAAAGAATGAGACTCTCAAATATTTCCTATGATTCAAGGAAGATGACATTTTAATCCTTAAAACCAAGCCATCCATGTGTTAAGCTGTAGCTACTCTACCTTAATAAGATCCTTAAAAATAGAAAACCTCCACTGAAAGACACATGCATAGCTAATATTACAGCTATAAAACCATTAGGTTCACAATGAACTAACCACCACTTACAGAAAAAAACCAATCAAAAGAATAACCATATATTCAAAGACTGGATATAGTAAATTTTGCAAGAATTTTTAGTCATAACTTTGCAAATTTTTGCAAAAAGACAGACAGACATAATCAAACCAATTAAAAGCAGGAAAGTAAGTGTCACACTGGCTTTTTCCACAGTACCCTGGCTCAGAATGAGAGAAATCACCTAACACTTTGGAAGAAACATCAATTTGAGACCTATATCTGTAAAGAAAATCTCTTACCTTCCCTTGAAGACATTCAATCAAGTGACCAATGGTCATACGAGAGGGGATGGCATGGGGATTTATGATGATATCAGGGGTGATACCTTCACAGGTGAAAGGCATATCCTATAAAGGAATTTTTTAAAAGACACTTGAAAAACTTAAATCTCTTAGCTACAGAACTAGAACTGATTCCCCTTCATCTGAACTTTTCTATGTCCTAAACTCTGTTCAACATAGTACGCATGCTAAGTTGCTTCAGTCGTGTCTGACTCTTTACGACTCTATGGACTGTAGCCTGCCAGGGTCCTCTGCCCATGGGACTCTCCAAGCAGGAATACTGAAGTGGGTTGCCATGCCCTCCTCCGGGGGATCTTCCCAACCCAGGGATCGAACCTGCAGCTCTTATGTCTCCTGCAGTGGCAGGCAGGTTCTTTACCACTAGCACCTGGGAAGCCCTCAATATAGATGTTCACCTACTTGTTCAGCACTACAACTGAAAGTCAAGCCGTTACTGCCTCTGGGCTCTTAAGTTAAAGCACATTTTAATAAAATGATCAATAAAACTGTGAGTCAGAGGTGATGAAAGATACCTACCTCCTGTCTATACTGAATACCACAAGTACCCTTTTGACCATGTCGACTAGCAAATTTGTCTCCAATCTGTGGAATTCTAACAGAGCGTACCTAAATTCACATAAAAATAACTTAGTTAGGTCATTCTGGTTTACTTTCTATAAACAACAATATGACAAAGCTATACTTACCCTTATTTTACAAAATTTATATCCTTCTTGGTTGAGAGTTACCATAACCTGATCCACAATGCCCGTCTCACTAGTCCTGAGAAAAGTGCTACAGTCTCTCTTTGTATAGCGTCTATTAGTGCCCTCCAATTCATCTTCATTTTCAGGCAAGGTGACTGTTTTGCCTATAATAACATCATCTCCTGATACACGAACTCCAGGAGCTATCAAACCATCATCATCCAGCTTGTCATAAATAGCATGTCTCATACCTGAGAACAAAGAGAATTTTCTGAAATGGTAATACCATAAAGAAAAGTATTTAAAATGTCACATAATCCCTCTCTCAAAAAGATTAAAAAGCAAATATATACATCCCTTTTAACCAGAGAGAAGTTCAAAGGAATATCTAACACATGTTACAGTAACATGCCCTTATTCCAAACATTACAAACAATTCTGAACTTTAAAAAAAGGCACTGGACTGAGTACTGGAAAATCAAGATTCTCCATTTGCTAAGTGACTTTGGATAAATGTGTTGCCATCTTTTGCTCCCTATATTACATGAGAAAGAGTTATCTATGTCCTCTATACAAAATCTCCCACAGAAAACTTGAAATCTAAACTGTAACCTTAACTCCACTGAAAATCAGTTCACTACTACACAGAAGCACCCACAGGAAATGTGAGTACAAAAACGTGTTACTTCATGCAATACTGTTAGAAGCCAAAACTGTAGCAGATATTCCCCCAGGACATCCCATCCATCCCAAAAGCTGTATATAGCTTTTAAATGTCTGTAAAAACAGTAACTAGAAAATAAATCTGAGTTTTTCAGAAGAAACAAAGTTGTAGACATTCTCTCACTATTTATCTGCTAAATATATACATATACTGTGGCCAGACAAACACTATGGTCACATCAGAATGTGAAGAGGGGAGGAAATTCCCATGAAAATACGTAAACTAAGGGACAGGACACGGTACAAGTGAGAATGAGGCTGGGTGTGTCCCATGCAATTATATGGCCTCTCTTCTTTCCTAAATCCTTTCCTCAATGCAGAATAGAAGAATAGACCTAACAGAATAAAAGGACAGAAGAATAGACCTAACAGAATAAAAGGATAGAAGAACAGACCTAGCAGAATAGAAGGACTATAGTAAGCCCACTCCAGCTGTAAAGACTTCAGGCAAATATATCTATTTCCTTAAATATAAGCTCTAAGAATGACTAGCAAACATACTCCCACACTGCATAAAGGAGGGTGGGAAGACAAAACCCAGAAAAACTAATCAGGAGTTAACTTTGAATTCCATAATTTCACTGTCAGTATCACTTACCCTGGCAAGTTTCACGTGTAGGCTTCTCAAAAACTTCTTCTTGATCAAACCCTTTTTTAGATTCCTGTTCCTTGTATGATCGATAGAAAACAGACCTAAAAATACAGGGTTCTAAAGTGAACTTTATTTTCCTTTAATAATACAACTTAGAACATACCAATAATTTTTACTTAGTTGATATCTGGTAATTTTAACCACGGCAATTAAACTATGAATCTAGGACAGGAGTTAACTGTATGAAGGGTCAAACTTAAGTCCTAAGAGCTATTACACAGGTCACCCATGTAACATTTGATACTTAACACAGCTTGAACTATGAGAACAGGAATACTAAGTCCAACCCTCGACCAAAATAAGAATCCCTCCCATAATAGCCCTCAGAGATGGTCACCCAGGATCTGCCCCAGTGCTTCTACTGAGAAATTTATGATATTAAGCTATAATGTCCAACTCTGGTCTGATATCCTCTGACAACTATACAGAAAAAATCTATCCTCTCTTCTAAATTCTCAGTTTTTTAACCAATTTTCACATGCCATGGATTTGTGATTAATGTTCGACAATCAAACTGAATAACAGAAAATAAGACTGAAAAAGAAAAATACTATAATTTTAACAGTAGTTATTTAAGGGTCCTAAAACTTTTAGGTTTATCTTTACTTTTTAGAGCTGATTTCACCATTTTAACCCCTATACAGGCAACCATACAACAACCTATGTCTGACAGGTATCCACAAAGTTTTATGAATGGAGACAGATTACCTATCTTAACAGAAAAATTTATCTGCTGTCAGATCAACATTTCTTCTTGCCTAACATTCAAAAAATTTGGACACACACGTCACACCTTTTTTTTTCTTTCTGGCTGTACCATGTGATACGTGGGATGTTAGTTCCCCAACCAGGGGAACCATGCCCTCTGCATTGGAGGTAGAGAGTCTTAACCACTGGACGACCAGGGAAGTTCCCACATCTATTTTTAAAAAACTTTTTTAAAAAATTAAAATATTAATATTTCCACTATATCTGTATTTTGGAAACTGTTATAAATAGCTGACCTGAAAAAGCCGCGGTCTACAGCTGAACGATTCATAATAACAGAGTCTTCTTGATTATATCCAGTGTATGATGCAATGGCTACAATTGAGTTGATACCTGTAGTATATTCAAATAGCAAACATTAAAGCATCACATGAGAAACAAAGAAAAATCACCTCTTTCTTTTAAATCTATCCTATTTAACTATATTTACCGCAAATGTTTTCACCATGGTAACTGTCAAAGTCTACTCCTCCTGGAAGAGCAATCTGTGAGAAAACTACTCTGATGGTTAAATGTTTAATATAAGCAAATCCTAATAGTAGTCACTCCCACTGTATCCACTTTCTAGTCAGTGATTATATACATGTAACCGTATATTTATAAAGTCCCTCCCCCAACCAGGTTTCATGGTTCTCACCAGAACCCTGTGCCATAAACAAGGCAAGTATTATTATTTGCCTTATTAGAAAGATCTAACAAAATAAGACTTATCCATGATCTCAAAGTTAATAAGCAATAGAATCAGGTTCCAGCTCTTGTCTCCTGACTTTAAGTTTGACCTGGTACTACCCTGTTCCTCTCTTCGCAGCCCTGCTCTGCTCCTAGATCCTCTCCCTATACTACAAAGAAAAGTGGTATTATCTTTTCTACCTCAATTTTATTTAGTTGCTACTGCCAAAACTATTTTTAATGAGACCTTAAGACTTAAAATATCAAGTATTGACAAACAAAACTGATAAACCTTTAGCCACACTCATCAAGAAAAAAAGGGTGAGGGCACAAATCAAAAATTAGATATGAAAACAGACAAGCTACAACTGACACTACACAAATATAAGGAGTCAGAAGAGATGACAACAAGTGACTATATGCCAATAACATGAACAACCTAGAAGAAACGGACAACTTCTTAGAAAAAGACGGAACCAGGGAGAACTAGAAAATACGAACAGACAAATCACAAGTACTAAAACTGAAACTGTGATTTAAAGTTTCCAACAGACAAAAGAGTAGGACCAGATGGCTACAGAGGCAAACATTTAGAGAAGAATTAAGACGTATCCTCCTGAAACTATTCCAAAAAGTTGCAGAGAACAGAACACTCCTAAACTCATTCATTCTATGAGATCACCATGACCCTGATATCAAAACCAGAGAAAGATACCACAAAAAGAGAAAATTACAGGCCAGTATGCCTGATGAACACAGACACAAAAATCCTCAACAAAATATTAGCAAACTAAAGAAAAAACAAAACAAAACAAGAGTTACCACATAATCCAGCAATTTCACTCCTGGGCGTATATCCAGAAAAGACGAAAACGCGAATTCAGATGATACACGCACCCCAGTGTTCATAACTGCACTATTTATAATAGCTAAGGTACAGAAGCAACGTAAGTATCCATCAACACGGTCAAGCTGTATAATGCAGAGAAAGTACATAAAGATGCAGGATCCTCAAGGTAGGGGGGACCTGAAGATAGATGACATTTGCAGAAATCCCAGGGTCTTGGGAGATGTGATGTGCTCCTACTGCTATGGAAGCCAGCAAGAGGACTTAACGTGACGTTTGTGATACATGGAATGGGCAAGACTTCCCTTGCACATCCTCACGACATACAGTGCTACCCTATGGCCCTCCCTCTCGTCCAGGTGACAGAGCCTGTAGATGCTAAATGGTCTTGGCCCTTGTAGGGCTTTCCTCCTCTGCTGTGACAACCCCTGATAGCCCACACACGCTATATCTACTGCATCCCAGGAAGCAACCTCCTCCATCCTACAACCTTTATCCAAGGTACGCAGGCAAGTCTGAAAGATCAGATAAATTTAGCTAAAAGCAGTAAACTTCTGAATTTTATTTCTAATACTTTCTTCTTAGCTTAAAAGCCCCAAATCAAAAAACAGTGTAGTGAAGAGGAAAGAGAACAAAAAAGGAAAATGGAGGAAAGACCTATTTCTGGTCTTAAAAAAAAAAAAGCCAGAGTTTGCATTCTGGGTTTACAAAATAAGTTGTACAACTTTGGGCAAATAACCTTTCTGATCCTGTCTCCACATCTGTAAAACAGAGAAGATACAACCACCACTATTACTAATCAATTAACATTTATTTCTCCCTTATGAACTGGTAGGCACAAAGCCATGAGTTTTAAGTGGATATAACCATTTAATCATCACAAAAGCTTTGAGGCAGTTTGTAGGTGAAAAAACATCACAAAACTTTTATGATGCTTAGAAATAATATGTGTGAAGTACTTTGGATGGTATTTCACAAACTGCTCAAAATATACCAATAATTTTTAAAACATTATCTGTTATTCCAAAGACTATCAACATGTGAAATCTAGGATTACAATTCATCTGTCAGTCAGGCTGTCCCCACCCACTTCAAACCTCAGTTCAGCACTAAGGAAGCTCTAAGTACCCTGAGCCACTTTAAATCAAGGTGAACTTCTGTCACAAGGATCTCTGCTCCCAGAAGATACTATCCAAGGTAATAGTACCCTATAAAATAGGAATGATACTAATCAAAAGATCACTTAAGATAACCCAGTCTGCCCCTTCGCCTTAGAGATCAGAATCTGGTCAATGCAGCTGGCATATCAAGCAGGGACAGAGCTAATTATTTAGCCAGGAGGGTCAGGAGATTGGTTACATCGATGTGTGTGAAGTTGCTCAGTCGTGTCCAACTCTTTGTGACCCCATGGACTGTTGCCTACCAGGCTCCTCTGTCCATGGAATTTTCCAGGCAATAGTACTGGAGTGGACTGCCATTACATCAACAGATGTAGCAAATAACTCAACATACTGGGGACAATGGGAGCCAGGTTTCTCACTGTCAGAGAATGGAGTTCTAAAACAAACACTACAGTGTTGTACTGGGAGATATGGTATAAACTCATAGTTCTTTAGTATATATAGATATAAAAATAGTTAAAAGTGAGAGGAGTATATGCATGCATATATTTTCCTAGCTCCAGCAGCTGAGAGGACCTAGAAATGATGACACTCTAATACCAAGGACCAAGCCTAGCACCCAGATTTTGGTTTCCACACACTATCCTTCACTAAAAGAAGAAATGGCCAAGTCCAAGTTTAGGGGAAGAAAGGCACAAGATGAAACAAAAGGTAAGGAAGTGCTTAAAGAATGATGAGGAGCTAATGGAGTCATCTTGAAGATGCTCTCACTGGAAAATCTGGGATTTCAGCATCAAAAAGGAAAGAATGATAAAATTAGAAGATCACCATTTGGCAACACTTACACAGTAAACTAATGTGAGATAAAAAATGGGATATTTACATCCTCTCAAAGTATCTTCTAACAAAGACTTATTACTCACTTAATAAGACTGCTAGAAGACATATCAATAACCTCAGATATGCAGATGACACTGCCCTTATGGCAGAAAGTGAAGAGGAACTAAAGAGCCTCTTGATGAAAGTGAAAGAGAAGAGTGAAAAAGCTGGCTTAAAACTCAACATTCAGAAAACTAAGATCATGGCATCCGGTCCCATCACTTCATGGCAAATAGATGGGGAAACAATGGAAACAGTGACAGACTTTGTTGGGGTTTTTTTGGACTCCAAAATCACTGCAGATGGTGACTGCAGCCATGAAATTAAAAGACGCTAAGAAAAGCTATGACCAACTTAGTGTATTAAAAAGCAGAGACATTACTTTGCCAACAAAGGTCCGTCTAGTCAAAGCTATGGTTTTTCCAATAGTCATGTATGGATGTGAGAGTTGGACCATAAGGAAAGTTGAGCACTAAAGAATTGATGCTTTTGAACTGTGGTGTCGGAGAAGACTCTTGAGCGTTCCATGGACTGCGAGGAGATCCAATCAGTCCATCCTAAAGGAAATCAGTCCTGAATATTCATTGGAAGGACTGATGTTGAAGCTGAAACTCCAATACTTGGGCCACCTGATGCAAATAACTGACTCACTGGAAAAGACCCTAATGCTGGGAAAGATTGAAGGCAGGAGGAGAAGGGAACAACAGAGGATCAGATGGTTGGGTAGCATCACCAACTTGATGGACATGAGTTTGAGCAAGCTCCAGGAGTTCATGATAGGGAAGCCTGGCATGCTGCAGTCCATGGGGTCGCAGAGTAGGACATGACTGAGTGACTGAATCAAACTGAGCAAGTACAATACTTATATTTAATAAAATGTGGAGAAGCTTGACAGTCACTATCTTAATTACATGATAAAAGTTAGAATCACTAACAATGGGACATAGAGACAGCATATGCCTCCTGACATGATGCCCTAAGAATGAAGCACCAGTTCTGTTAGCCCTGCCAAGAATTCATAACCTGAATATAAACCACAGGAAAAAACAGTCAAATTGAAATTGAGAGACAATGTATAAATTAACTTGACTGGACTCTTCAAAAATGTGAAGGTCATAAGAGACAAGGAAAGACCAAAGAACTGTTTCAGACTAAAGAGACATGCAGAATCCTGGATTAGACCCTAGACCCATAAAGGACATTATGAGGACAACTGGCAAAATCTGAATTTGGGGACTACTGATTAGATGGGGATCAGTGCTGACCCCCTGATGGTGACAGATGTGCTGTGCAGAATATCTTTGTTTTTAGAAAATATACACTGAAAAATTAAAGAGTGATGGGGCTTCCAGGCCTGCAACTTACTTTCAAAAGGTTTAGGAAGAAAAAGAAAGGGAAAGAACACTGCAAGTGTGGTAAAATGTGAACCCAGAAATCTGGATGGATAGTATACAGGAGTTCTTTTTAATAGTCTTGCAACTTTTCTGCAAGCTTTAAATTATCTCAAAATAAAGTTTTAAAATAGCTGACAAGATTAAGGCATGAAGCAGTAACAAAACTGAAAGGCACGTGGTCCCTACCAGCCATGCCCTTACCACTTCATATCAGTGCCAAAGGAACATTCTATTTCAAATTCAATTCTTCACAATATTTCTTTTCTTCTCTAGCCATTAAGAAACTATCATCTAAATGTCAAGAAAACACCGGCAATGCAAACACAGACCAAAGATCCCGGCACACTGCAGACAGAGTAACAGATTCTGCTTTTCTAGTTTCTTTTTCTAGACAAGAGTAACCCCTTGTGGAGGACTCTTAAATCATTCTAAGCTGTGAGAATCTGCTATCAAAATGCTAGATCCCATATTACAGTAAATGGTTTAAAGCCACTATTTACAAGGTACACTTTACTAAATAATGTTACCCACAGTCAAAGCCAAAATTGTGCTAATATGGTAAGACAACAACTGTGTGGAAGAACCGTGCTGTCTCCTTTATATTCAACTCTCTTATACCCTTCAGACTTCTCTGCACTATTTCAAGAAACTGTTGTTCTGAAATCTCTTCCTGGAAATTCCAGGGTTTTCTCCTTATCAGATTCATTTCAAATCTCTTCTCCTCCTGATTTCTTTTCCCCAAGTTCTGGCTGTCTCTGACTTTATTCTCACTCTGAATTTTCCCTGAGCAATTTCAGTCATCTATAATTATCATTAACATAGCAAAAACTTCACAGCTCTTGATTTGACATTTCTTCTAACTGTATTTGCAACTCACTGTTGGAAGATCATTCCTGAGATGATGTGGCAGCAACTCAAAATCAACATGTCAAAAACTGAACTTGTTATCTTACCTCTAAAACCTCTTCTTTCAATCTAAAGAGAGTGGATGTACGTATAACTGACTCCCTGTGCGGTGCAGCAGAATATAACACAATACTGTACATCAACTATAATCCAATAAAACTTAATTTTAAAAGTAGAACCTCTTCTTTCTTCTAACATGCTCCCAATATTATTAATAGTCTCTCTCTCTGCTAGATCACCCAAGCCGAGAAGACCAACAATATTTCCAATTCCTTTCTTCCCTCTCTTCATAATTTCACATCCAAACAGTAATCAAGTCCTATCAAATGTATTTCAACAGGTGTTTCAACCCCTTATACTTTTTCACTTCTTAGTAAGAACGGTACCAATTCTCACTTAGACCACTGCAAGAACCTCTAAGTTATCTCCCTACTTAATACCATATCTGACTCTATTTTTTAGGTGGCAGCCAGCATGACATCCAAAATAAACTTCCAACTGTAGTACTTCCGTGTTCAAAAAGGCTAGACATTTTCATTCTCAAAATAAAATTCAACGCGCTGTTTCCATCTCATGAGATCAAGTACCATTCCCATGCATTTATACTCCATCCACACTAAATTAAGTACTGACAGTTGCCTTCATGCATCTAGGCCCTAGTTCAAACCATCTCTCAAATTCAATTACCCTTTCATCAACTTTACTCTGGGTCAAAATGCTACCTCCCCCATGAAATTGGCACTAGACTCCAATAGGAATCAATCATTTCTTTCACTCTGTGCTTCCAAAGGAATCTATATCTCCATCATAATACTTTCCACACATTTACCTTTTTATTTAATTGTGCTCATATTTTCCTGCCACAGTGTAAATTCTATGAGAACAGAGACTGTATCATATGCATTTTATTAATCCTTCAAAGCACCCACAAAAATGCCTTAACCATGGCAGGATCTTACAAAATGTAGAACAAAACTGAACATACCTGCTGGCAGCTCTCTAAATCGTAGATACTCCATAGACCGTGTAGTCACAAGTGGTTTTTGAGGATAATACAGAACATGGGCCAACGTATCCATACGAACATGAAAGTTGGTGATATAAACCCCCATAGCCTGCTTACCCATAGCAGACTGGTATGTGTTTCTAGGGGACTAAAAGTAGAAATGAAAAGCACAATCAATGAAAATGTATTTACTTCTAAATAAACAGACTCTACAGGGTACTTCATAAACCAGAAATATGGTTGGTAAAGTTTCTACTTTTTCTGGAATAAGCAATTATGGCTATTAAGAGTCAAAAACAAGAATTACGCATATTAAATGCTGTAATCCATAGCCTTTACACTACAAGGCTTTTCTTTCAGAAGAAACTATAGACTAATTTCTAATTTTTATTTTACTTCCCCCCAATTCCTTACAAAGCATAGTTAAAAACTGGTACCAACCTGGTTATGATCAGGAAAAGGAATAATAGAGGCACAGACACCAAGAATCATTGATGGATGAATTTCACAGTGTGTATATGTGGAACAATAAGCTACTTCTTTCTCCTGTAAATCATCTGGGGTCATTGCAAGCATCACTGTTTCTTCTTCAAGAGTATCAATATATTCTACCACCCCACTGGCCACAAGATCCTGCCAACTAAAGAAGAATTCATTTAATTTCCTTACTTCCTCAACTATCTTAGTTAACTAGGCTTCCTACTTAATAAAGAGTATTCCTGTATCTGTATGTACTCTTATAGGAAAAGTCTTAAAATACATGTATTATTGTTAACAGTGGGGGAAAAAAAAGTTACTGAACAATACACATAAAGTATGGCTCTGTAACTACTATTAGTTTGTTTTTATCTGCTCTGATCTAAAGAACCTACTTGTGAGGCTAGGGGGTGAGTATATAAAAACAAAGAATAAGGTCTGGAGGAATATATACCCCAGTTGGTAACAGTACTTACTTTCGAAAAGGAAGGTGTGAACTGGAGGCTTTTATATATTTTATTACATCTATTTTTTGAATTTTTTTTACAACAAAACTATATACATTCATATATCACTAGTAATAAATTGTAAAAGATTTTTTAAATTAAATTTAGTATATTTTCATATTATGTTATATATTACTTCATCACATAGGTTATTTCTTTTTCTTTGGCCATACCACATGGCATGTGGGATTCCAGTTCCCTGACCAGGGATCAAACCTGAGTCCCCTCCAAGCAGTGGAAGCTCAGAGTCCTATGTAGGTCATTTTTTATTAGTAGAGATAGTCTTTACCATGTCACAAAGACTTTTATTCTTAAATAAGACGATACAAGTCTCTTGAAAGAAAGTGTTAAGTCATTCAGTTGTATACAACTGATAACGACCCCCTGGACTGTAGCCTGCCAGGCTCCTCTGTCCATGGAATTCTCCAGGCAAGAATACTGGAGTGGATAGCCATTCCCTTCTCCAGGGTATCTTCCCAACCCAGGACTGAACCTAGTCTCCTGAATTACAGGCAGATTCTTTACCGTCTGAGCCACTAGGGAAGCCCCAAGTCTCTTACTTAAAAAAAATTAAGAACAACAAATGTAAAAAAAAGAACAACAAATGTAACTGCTTATGAGTTCAGAGTTTCTTTGTTTTTTGGGTCAAAGAAAATATTCTGGAATTAGATAGTGGCAATGGTTGTACTATCTTGTGACTATACTAAAAACCATTCAATGACATACTTTAAAATGTTTTATGTCATGTTAATTATATCTCATTTTAATTATATCTCATTTTTTTCCTAACTGCATGTTCTCACCTGTAATTGTTATATTCTCTCTCTTTCAATTGATCAATGTGTCTCTTCTTCAAAAGCAGCTTTTGTTTTTCCACAATTAGAAGTGGTCTACAAATACGGCCTGCATCTGTATAGATCCGAATCTCCCGCTCTCGAATATCTCTGATCATAGAAACCTACACATAAGAAGACAAAATAGTCTCATGAATTTATATCTTCTCTGTATCATTAAGGCTGAGACAAAATAACATTAATAAATTATCAGATAAAACTAACAGATCTTAGTTGATCATTGTTCAATATGCTAAAAACCTAGGTATAATTTAAAATTTTATAGAAGATAAATATTTAACCTTGATAATTATAGAGCTGAACAACATCTGGTAGTAATGTCATGCAAAATAAAATATGAATAAAATGTATTTTGGATATCAAAACACTAGTATGTGACAATTTCTTATTTTTGTCTCTGATAATTACATATACTTCACTGTGTAACCTTTCAATATCCAGCCCTGTGTCACTGCTTCAATCAAGCTTTCCCAATCGTAAGCCTGACTTCTCATGATAGTCTATCAGCAAATGGTTTAAAATCTATATGTCTAATACAGCAGTCACTAGCCACAGGTCACTACTAAGCACTTGAAATGTGACCATTCTAAAAGGAGATATGCTTTAAGTATAAACTACTTACTGAATTTCAATGATAAAATTTATCACTAATAATTTTCCATGGATTATATGTTGAAATTGTACTATTTTTGATGTATTAAGCTAAATAAAACACATTTATTTTCATCTATTTCTTTTTATCTTTTCTTTTTTCTGCCACACAACGTGTCTCATGGGATCTTAGTTCCCCGAGCAGGGGCTGAACTCATACCCTCGGCAGAAAAAGCACGTAGTCCTACCACTGCACCACCAGGAAATACCTTTTTTTTTTCCCCTTAATTTTTTTAACATGACTACTACAAAAATTTAATTGTCTATGTAACTTACATTGCATTTCTACTGGATAGTGCTAGAAAATATATTCCTGGAAAATATCAAAAATATTTTGGAAAAATTTACAATAAAGAACATAATATTAAAAGCACTATAGAATTTGAAGTGCCAGTATCAAGAAGTAAACAAATAAAAATTTCCAGTGAATTTTCTAGATCTAATATATAATCTTAAAAGTCAACTAAGAAATGAATTGCTAATGAGTTGGGAAATGGAAAAACAGACTGGTATTTCTACATAAAAGTACTTTCAAAAAGTGAAATAACAACTGGATACTTTTATTAAAGAAAAGATTGGGTAGAGAAGTCCCTGTTGGTCTGCGCTTTCACTGCTGGGGCCCAGGTTCAATACCTGGTGGGGGAACTAAGACCCACAAGCCACATAACGACGTAGCCATAGGAAAAAAAAAAAAAAGATTGGGTTTATTTAAAAAAAAAAGTTTGGATTATTCAGTTTTAAAACAACAGCAAATCATTAAAGCTTAATCAAAAAACACTAAGTTCTCCCAAAGTATAAAGAGTCAAAAGCCAAGAAAAAGAAAATGTCCCACATTCTTAGCCCACTTCCCATCCTTAGAAAAAATCTGAGATTAAACTGTGTGTGTGAGCAAAAACACCAAGAACAGCATTCTCAAATGCTTTCCTTGAATCCTTAGAGAATTCCTAATAGAATATAAAATATTATATTACAATAACAGAATATAGCTCTTTTGTCTTAACAGAGAGACATAAACTGAGCTGTGTCTCCTCAAAGGCCAAACAGAATCTTGTATTCCAAAGGAAATAGGTGTTCTCGAGAAGACTACTGACAGGAAAGCCTAACAGGTTCAACACAAAGCTAAAGTTATAAATGGATAAGATGAGAACCTCTGGTTATCAGAAAACATAAAGGAAAAGAAAAACTACTAGACTCCTAAAAAATATATACAATTCTCCTACTAAGAGGCTCCTAACAACATTCCACAATAGGAGATTAAACAGCCCAGTTCAAGGACACAGGGCCGATTTACAGTTCACTCACTCACTCACTGTCAGACACTACATATCAGGCACCACACGCAGAACTGAAAATACAAAGTCATATTAAGACACATTCCTTGCCTCTGAGACGTTAACAGTATAGTGAGAGAAGCAGGCACATAAATCAATAGTTACTATCTGGTATATGCATTTTGTCATAACTTATTCAAGGAAAATATGCTATATATAGTCACAGAGATAGGTCTAAATCAGGGGCTCAGTGAAGAGCCCAACAGATCAAATCTGCCCTTACCTGCCATCTATTTTTTTGAAAAAATAGTTATATTGATTTGTGTACTGTCTACGGCTACTTTTCACTACAACAGCACAGCTGAATACACAACAGACACTGTAAGGTGAACAAAGACTAAAATATTTAATATCTGCTCCTTTAAAGAAAACGTTTGCCAACCTCTGATCTAAATCAAACTGGGGGGTCAGGTAAAGTATCCTGAAGAAGACAAGAGTTAATACTAGAGTTTTTCAGAATTAGTGAGATTTATCTTAGAAAAAAAAGTAAAAAACACCTTCTCCCTATTACCCGTTTTTGAGGAGGCATGGGACAGGGAGCACAATCATTTCAGATTGAGGGAAAAGGCCCATGGAAAGGTAAAGAGGCCTAAACAGCATGAAGAACTTAAATTTTATCCTAGAGACCACAGCAAACCTCAACAGAAACAAATGGCATTAACAAAATTCTCAATCATAAAAAACACAATGCTGGTTCTTGGGCTTTCTCTCTCTCTGCCCGCTGCCCTCAAGTAAAGCAAGCTGCTCCTGACTTCAAGCCCTGAATACCCCTGGCTCAAAACCCAGAGTCTGCCTGCTAGAGGAAGACTTGGAGCAGCCAAACCTTGATTCTCTGCTTTGCTAGGTAGACAGGTGGCCAGCTTAAGTGTGTTAGTTTCTCTCCAAATCCACTTTCACCCAGAAAGACCCAAAGGTGCAGATTTGGGAAAATAAAAAAAAAAGCCTGAGCCCAGCCCTCAATGTATTACACTGAAAGCAAAAGCCGTATTTTGGGGAGGAATAAAGTTCATTTGGTATTTTGATGATTAAAAAACAAAATCCTATACCCAGAGCACTTCAACATCCACCTAAACATGAAAGAATCTAATAGAAGTGTATCGCATTTCAAGAATCAATCTCTGGATTCCAACAAAGGAAGTTATCAGAGATGATCATTCCTTCTTTAAAAGCACTGTCAGCTTCACAAAAAGATTCTCAAAAGAATACACTTTAAAATGTAATCTGAATTCCAAAATATAATTTAGTAATAAATTACATGTCAAAACTTTAGATGCATATATCTAAGGCATTAAAGTAAACAATACCTTATTATTAAATCTAACTCAAAACATTATCTAGACTTTTGACAACGCACTTTAAAATTCAAAGGACACCAGTTCAAGAAAGATATCAATGTAAAGACAACTTTCATTTAGCCTTATGCCTCGTTCAGAAATCCCAGAGATCATGTCCTCTTAAATAGTTAAAGATTCTTACTTCAGACACAATGATGTCCATCTGACGCCGCAACTTCCGGAGTGTGTTCATAAGTTGTTCAGGATCTTTATGTATTCCAACCCAACAGCCATTAACAAAAATCTTGGTTGCACTAAAATAGAAAACCAAAAGTATTTTGTACTTAGTAACTTTGTAATAAGCTATAACCAAAAATTAACAAGTTTCTTTTTTTAATTGCATCTATACACACTCAGCAATAGCTGCAGGAGAAATTTCTTCTAAATTTTCCATACTCCATTCTTCTAAAAATTCCAAAATTGGAGAAGGTTGAGATCCAACTGAAATATAAGCCATCAGGGCTAAATTCTTCACAAGTCCTACAGCATGGCCCTTGGAATAAATAAAGTACATATTACTCATACTGATTTAACATGCCTTGCAAAATTCTTTCCCACACTTCCCCTCCAATTTGATTTCAGAATATATTCTTACTTCCTAAAAACAAAATTATAATATTAGTTCTATACTATACTTAAATAATTAAATAAAATTAAAAGTTACTTATAAAAGTAATTATACTCTACATGATAATTCTTGTACTTTTTGTCTTAAACGTAAATTCTAATGTATTACCTCTGGGGTCTCAGCAGGACACACCATTCCCCATAATGTATTATGCAATTGTCTAGGTTTTGCTAGTTTGCCATCTCTACCAATGGGAGAATTTAAACGACGCAGGTGAGAAAGAGTAGATGCAAAAGTCAGGCGATTTAATACCTAGAAAACAATAACAAATCTTTATAGAGCTTGGGCATTTCTGTTACACTATCGTATTTTTGGCAAATACTAAAATGAGGCAAAATCATATTTTTCACATATAATCCACTCAGTGTCCAACAGTTTCCATCCTTCCTTTCTCCAATCTGCCCTGGATAATTCTGTTCACTCTTGTAACTTAACTGACCCTTACAGCAAGGATGGCAAATGTATGACATATAGTTCTAACATGCCACATAAATGTTTTATGGCCTATCTCCAAACATTTGGATGGTAGTGGGGTTTTTTTAACTTGATTTGTTCTTCGTTGTATCCCAGTACCTAGAACAGTACTTAGCAAACATCAGCCACTAAGTGTTATATGCTACCAACTCTCATTCCTTAGACCATAGCAAACATCACTAACCCATCCCAGAACTTTTTCCAGGTTGAGGCCTCTGAACCCAACACAGAGATTCAATATTTACAGAACACTAAGCAAGGTAATACTTGTGTAAGTACGGTAATATTTAGAGAGATATAAAGTAATCAACACAATCTCAATGTACCTAATAACACATCACCTCTTTCCCCACACCTACAACAATCCATCCTCCTTCCTCTTCCTAAATCTCCTATCATGGTTAATGGTGTCACCCCTCCCTTTATCTCCCAACCTAGAAATCTCATATCATCTTTGTCTCTGACTTCCTCCTTTCACGCATCAATAAACATATCCTGTCAACTCTATTTCCCAACTTCCCGAAAAAACTAAACCGTCCATTCCCAATGTCACAGCAAAAAACCAGCTCCTCACCTCTTAACCTGTACTACTATCATTAGCTCCTAAGTCCCTGCAATGTCCTCTCCAATCTACTCTGCTCAGTTACCAGAATTATTAAAACACAGATATAGGTAAGTTCACATCACTCACTGAATTAAAAAATATTAGACAGTTCCCCACCAGCTAAAGGAGCATGACACTGAAGCTCTTTTCAATGAAGTCCCAGACAACCTTCCCCTACTATAGTCCTCAGAACTGCTGTACTCCATCCACACTGCCGAACACTTCTCACCTCCACAACTGCCACAGGATGGAATGCACTCCCCATTCTGCTCTGCTTGGTGAAATTCTACCACTTCTATAGAAGACATCTGATCACCTCCAAGAAGAACTGTTTTCTTTTCTCTGTTCTATAGTTTTCCATCATTCATCTAATCACAAACTTCCTAATATTTCTCAAATCTGACTCCACTCTCTACCTCCATAGAACTGTTCTACTGAAGGCTCTAACCATTTCTCACTGAGCCTGTTGCAACAATCTTTCTGCCACCAACTATGCCCTTCTCAAATCTTTTCTCCACAATGACATTTACTGTGAAGCTACCTAAAAAGCAAAAATGAATGCCCCTCTACAAGCTGTTCCCACGCTCCCCTCTCCAACCCCACATTTCTAACTCTCCCACTTTGATTTGAAAACACTAGAATGATCTAGCGGAGAAGGCAATGGCACCCCACTCTAGTACTCTTGCCTGGAAAATCCATGGACGGAGGAGCCTGGTGGGCTGCAGTCCATGGAGTCACTAGGAGTTGGGCACGACTGAGCAGCTTCACTTTCACTTTTCACTTTCATGCATTGGAGAAGGAAATGGCAACCCACTCCAGTGTTCTTGCCTGGAGAATCCCAGGGACGGGGGAGCCTGGTGGGCTGCCGTCTATTGGATACAACTGAAGTGACTTAGCAGCAGTAGCAGAATGATCTAGCTCCTCCCACATACATGAGCCCTTTTCTCCCTCTGTCCCTTTGTTCAGGATATTAAGAAATTTTCTCCAGTTTTCCTATGAGCTATCGGTTCTGCCCTCCTCCAAGGCTTGGGCTATTTCTCAACTACCCTTCAAGACCCAGCTCACATGCCACCTCCTAAAGAAAACATTTCTGTTCACACTCTCAGGCAGTGCTATATACCTTTCTCCAGCATCCCCACAGAGCAAGCATGCATAGCTCTCATTTAATACTCCCTGTACCATGCTGTAATATCTGTTTCCATCTATGAGTACATACTGTAAGCTACTAAAGATCAGGGATCATGTTTTATTCATTCTTTGCAGATCCAATGTGTGACAGAGCTATTGGCACATCTTAAAACCCAGGAACTGAACTCAACTGGCAGGATGGCATTTATCGTAATTCAGCTCAAGGCATAGTGAGATATATAAGGACAAATGTTTCCTCTAATAGATGGTGAGCTCCTTGAGGGCTGGAATCAACCTGTGAACCCAGCATCACAAACACCAACTAGAGTCAACAAATCCTTACTAAACTAAAAGAAACTAGAAATTTAACTGGGTTATGAGCATCCTTCCATAATTCTTAAGATACTTAGACTTCCAGGAATTAAGAGGTTAAAGTTCATGTCTGAATGCCAAATTAATCAGGTGATACTGGTATAGGCTTGTTTTAAAAAAAAAAAAAAAGCAAATGAGGGGGAGATCCCTTCCATAAAGCTAAACATGTACATGGTAAGTTTTAAATCTCATATGAAAAGTAATTACAAAAAACAAATAAAAACACCTGGTGAGACATTTTTGTAAAATGTTTCCCCCATTAATCATTCTGAGAGTACTTACTGCAATCACTGTACATAAAACAGGGCAACATACAGAAATCAGTTTAGAAGTATTACATTACACAAAATAATTTATCCCCTGAGTATCAGTTTCTAATATGGAACTTTTAAGACAAAAATTTCATGAACATAGACTGTTTCACCTCCTAAGAACCTATGTGAATTTATTAAATATCTTGATGAGAGTCAAAACTTTAAAATCTCTTAGTAATGCTAACAGCTAACTTAAGAAAATTTTCACTTTCATAATTCAAAAGCCTCCAAGTGCTTTTATATCTAACCAAGAAAAAAAAAAAAAAGGGAAAACAATTTATATTCAATAAATGAAGATTCTATTAGTTTCATAATGTTTTCTTACCAAACCTGTAGTCACAGTTGACATCCTTACCTGAGATACTCCAGCTCTGGCTTGATGAGCTTTCTTTTGGTCACCCCAGTTTCCAGTAGCTAAAGAGTATTTTAGGCCATCAGATATAATCCTTGTTTTAATTGCCAATTCCAAGTTAAAATCCTTTCCACGATCAATGAACTTCTGGGCATAGATCCGTACTTCTTTAAGCAAATTCTTAAACATTCTGCCCAATAAAACGTTTTAAACTTGTCAAGGTCTGTAATATGAATTCTTTAACAAGGACACTGTTGCCCACAAGGAGGCGAAAAGTGGTTGAGACGGGGGGGGGGGGTTATTCTTTTTTATATAAAAAGCACAGATGTACATACAGTACAAAAACATACAAAAGCAAAGCAGTAAGGGAAAAAATAGTCGAAAGAGGGTGCTTAGTGGGGTGGTAAAAAACAAGATTGAAAAACTCTAATCTACAACACAATAAATACAAGAACATGCACAAAACACTGCTAATATCATTTTTGTGCTAAATTGTCTACATAATTTTTACAAGTAAGTTTTTCCAATTATAGAAATAGTATATGTTCATTATAGTAAATATAAAAACATATTAAGAATAAAATAAAAATCATGTATAACCTTAATTCTGACACAACCACTGCTTCCTCTCTAGCTTTTGTGTTTTTATAAACTGCAAAGCAGAACTAACAAAATTCCAATATCAGCACTCAGAAAGTCAATCAATAACTGAGCTTTCTCAAATGCTTTGCAATGGTGGAGAGGAATAAAGAAAATGTTAACAAGTGATAAACGTTCCCACAATCTTGAAATTCTCAGATATGAAGCAGAACTAAACTGCACAACTGGCAAAGAATGTAGCTAACTTCACATGTACCCATTATGCATGCCAAGACAGTTTTTTAGCACCTCCATGTGCCGTAACCAATCTAAAGTGAAATTTATCTACTTGTAACAGTATCGTTCTATAATCTCTTACCCTCTAAATAAGAATGCAAGTAGTGGTCCAGCAAGGTCCAATCTTTTGTTTCCATAGTGATCTCTGTCATCTAATTCTCTTCTACCCAAAGCTGCTAGCAGCAACCTATGAACCATGTACCTTTAAAAAAGAAAAAGAGAAAGCACATGGTTTAGGCTTTCCTTTTTCAACATATATTAAAAACATCAATTTTGACATTTTCAGCTTTAAGGAAAACTTCATCTCAACCACATCTTGGCAAAGAACTTAAAACAATGAAATACGACATACCCCAAGAAATAAGCTTTCTTGGTCTCACAAAAATCACTGACGCCAACATGAGGGAGCATTTCTTTCTGTAATACTTCCTTGGCATATTTAATTCTTTTCTCTTTGGTAACACCAGGCTTTGCCCCTCTTGAACCAATGAAATTTAGTGCAACATTCTGTTCTTGGATGACAAAAGCTTCATCGAGTGATGGTTTAACCTATCCGTTAATTAAAATAAAATAATTTTTAAATTATCTTTAAGATAAGGCAACTGTCAACTTATAATATGTTAAATATCCCTATGAACCCCTAACTAAATATGCAAATATTGTTAGAAATTCAAGGAACCACAAAATCCTAGAACTTAAAAACATTATTGATATAGGGACCTCTGAAAAAAATGATCAGCATGGACAATCATACTTTCCAGAAAAATACAAATAATTCCATTGTAACAGAGCACAGTGGGTTTGCGTTTGTTTTTTTTTTTTTTACATTTTAATAAACAATAGCTTAAAAAAGTTCCTTTCAAATATCTAAAATCAATTTAGAGAAGTTTAACACTCAAACTAAGCTCAAATGAATAAATGTGTCATAATGCTGTCAGTCTTGGTTTAAGAGGTTTATCCTTTCTTTTAACTATCTAAATACTTATCTTTAAGTATTAAGAGGAAAAAAGTAACTACTGACAAAAGCTTAAAGTAAAATCTAAACAGAATCCATTTTGTCATGTAATCATATCAATAAATACTCTAATAACTAAAATGTACTTCACTTTCTAACTTTGTAACCAATGTTTAGCCTATATTTTACTTTATTTCTCTGCAGTCTTAAAGACTTTGGATAATTCAGGACAATTTTAAGAATATCAAGTACTCCTTAGACAAGGATGGTTGATGAGGAAATGCATATTTATCTAGACTCAACAAACCTTCCCATAAAAGTAGTAACTTTACAGTGGAAGAACTTAACAGCTGCTGCTGTGAAGTTGACATTACCAATGATGGGACAAAATGACATCATGTGACTCCTGACTTGATGCCCTGGGAAGCACACACTATGATCTCTAGATTTGTCCTGCCAAGAAATGGCGTAAATTGAATCTAATCATGAGGAAATATCAGAAAAATCCAACTTGAAGGATATTCTATAAAATAAATGGCCTACCCGCTCCAAAAAACTTCAGTGGTATGAAACAACAGAAAGAGACAGGGGAAGATTAAAAGAGACTAAGCAAACATTAAAAACAGCATGTAATGGATGAGTGACTGGATTTTGAACCAGGAAAAAAAATGCCATTAAGGACACTATCAATATCTCTGGCAAAAACTTGAATAAGATCTCCAGGTTAACAGTATATACTACAACAAAATACCAATTTTAAGAACTGCACTATGATTATGTGAGTAAATATCCTGATTCTTATGAAATATACACTCAAGTATTTAGGAATAAAGGGGCACGATGCCTAAACTCACTTTCAAATGATCCAGAAAAAAACAATGTATATACACAGATAAAAAGAATCCTAAAACAAATGTGGCAAAAGTAACAGCTGCTAAATACAGGCACAGACTATATAGGAGTTATTTGTAACTTTTCTGTAAGTTTGAAATGGTTTAAAAATACTTGTTTTTTTTTTTTTTTTTAAGATATCAACTCTTCTTTTCCCCTTACTAAACTGCATCAGACTAGTGTGCCTTTATGATTTTCCTTATTACTATTTCTTCCTTATGCTGTCAATGAACTCTGGCTTCCTCTAGTTTTCAGGTCAATTTTACATAGAATTGTCAGGCAAAGAAGTCAAGGCAGGGCTGAAGGCTTTTGCTATACAGTAAATAGAATGGGGTTTACAACAGCTAAATTGATCTTCAGAGCAGCTTTCTTTTGTGTTTTAGGATTAACAACAGTCGGTAACTTTAAATCTCTTGAAAAACACTATGAATACATTTTGCATGCACATTACCATTTCCATCATCTCTGGATCTTCAAAATCATAAATAATATGCTCTAAAATATCTCTGTCAGACACAAAACCTAACGCTCTAAACACAATAATGATGGGAACTTCTTGCTTGATATACGGTAGCGTTGCCACAATACGTTGACCAATAGCACTCTTTTTTGCACCCTAGGAAAAAAAATCATTAGAATATGAGAATACAGAGATTACAGCCATATATAAACATCATTAGAACCATTTCAAATAAATGTCCATTGTATGTATTTCAAAAAAAGCATGCCTCTCATACTCTAAGGAATGTCCTATGGCTGTTTTCAAAAACCACTGCAACAGGTTTACTTATTTGACAGACAGGCTGGTCATTCAGACCTGAGAGAATTTCCATTCTCTACTCTGTTTGCCAAGATTCTCTAGAATACCTCAAGACTGTATCTGGAAACTCTGGCCACAAAACAATATAAACACAGACTACCCTTTGTCCTTTCCCCCAACCAAAAAAATTGGGAAGTTTGGAAGAAATAGATAAAGGGAAGCTAAGAGAGACAATAGACAGGCAAATGTGGGGAAAAGCTACGAACAGAACGAAAAATAAACTGAGAGTTGGTTGGTGAGCTATCTCCAAATATGAATGATTATTCAATATTAAAAAAGTCTCTTTCATATAGACTTCTCTTTTACAATTTCTCTCTTTAATTACATACAGAAATGAAATAAGTCACCACCCTTCACTGGCATACAAACACCTGGTTTCTCAATTTTAATCAAATTTCTTTCCTTTACTATCAAACTCTACCTTCTCATGGCCTCATAATCCTATATTATCATGGTCCATTTAATAACTATTGTCTTCTTCCTCCTACTTCAGGCCTCCTTCCTTAGAAACCTTATTTCATCTCATGAGTGTTCAGTAACAACTTTTCACAACTGATATCTAAATCTTCATCCTGGTCTTTTTCCTGTACCCACAACCCTCACAACTCCAACTGCCATTTGGTTGTTTCAACACTTATTCCACCTGTTTCATCATAGACGTTTTTCAAAATATGCAACACATTTAAAAAGAAGGCCTACACCATGTACTTCTCACATCACTACATTCTCTCTAAAAATCAATTCTTTGAAGTTCTCTATTTTATCTTGAACCTCAGGATAGAACAAGACAATCTTTTTTTTTTTTTCATGGCTGCCTATAGGCTATTGACACTCATAACCACAGTGTTTCCACTTCAGGCAGACTGACTAGTCTTCTTTTGGGGCACACACACTTGAGGAGCTTAATAAGGTACAGGAAATTCAATGGCTGAGAATACTAATTTCAGTCTGTCAGCAACCCTCAAGGCCCAAGGCAAGTAACTAAACTCCATTTCCTAATTTGTAAAGTTAGAGAGGTGAGGGAAGGTTTCAGATTGTTATCAAATAGCTACTGTGGGACCTAACAGGCAAAACAGTGAAGCCCTGGGCAATGATTATACAAAGCTTGGTTGATGCAAAGAGTTTTGAGATACCAAGTGTCCGACACTTGGCCAGATTTGACTACAGAGCACGGCAAAAGCATACAGAGTATGGGAATGGGCAGGTGGCTACACCTTTTAGCCACAACTTCCAAGTTGACAGAATCACTATGAACAATTATCTGTGAATTTTAAAAAGTTAAAAACACTACATAGAGGGAGTTGCCCGCTAGTCCAGTGGTTAGGACTTAGCCCTTTCACTGCTGGGGCCTGGGTTCAATCCCTGGTTAGGGAACTAAGATCTTATAAGCCACAAGCCACAGTCAGAAAAAGCAGGAGCAAAATTCCCTAAAAATAACTATACAGAAATATACATGTATATTGAAATGTCAACAAAATAAAGACCATACACCTAAACTGTTCATTTCATTCCCTTTAAAATGTTATCCTTTTAATTTTATTTCATGATTATAAGACAGAGACCTTATGTTTTTGCTTAGTGATTTTCAACTCTGGCTTCACATGAGAATATTCCAGGGAATTAAATAAAACAACATGGGTCCCCAAGTCCCATTCCTCAACTGAGTAAATGAAAATTCTGGAAAGAACCATAGAATCTTGAGTCATCCTCATGTTATATCAAACTTTATCACTAAATCTAGATGATTTTCCTTTCTCTGTCTCTGATTAAGTGATTTTGCCCATAGCTTCCATGATAATCTCCCTAATATACTGTGTTCCTTATACTTCTGGCCTCCATAATCCAGGCCAAACACTTATCAATTAAGAATCCACATCACAATCACCTGGGGATCTTTCTCAAACACTTGTAGCTGGGCTCCATTCTACCCCCAGTCACAAGAGAAAACCATCTTAATTCTTTAAAACACTTATTCTACATGGGATTTTTAACTTGAGGCCCTTAAACCTCTTTGTTCAAGTTCTTCTTTATAAAACATCAAAGTGACATTACACTCTGCAGAAGCGTTTATAAGAGCACAAGACTGGAAACCTAAACATCCATCACAAGTTCAGTTCAGTCGCTCAGTCGTGTCCGACTCTTTGAGACCCCGTGAACCGCAGCACGCCAGGCCTCCCTGTCCATCACAAGGGAATGGCTCAATAAATTATATTACATCCATACATGCAGTATCACATCTCAGAAATAATGAAAAACTGCTGATCTAAACTTGTTTTTAAAAGATACCAGCAAGGTGCAAACACTGTTTTTGAATTAAGACTATTTCTGAATGGTCTCATGAGAAATTATCAAAAGTAGCTGCTTCTGAGGAAAGAGATTTGGAGGTCAAAGGAAGACTACTTTTTGTACTTTTCTGAACCACTTTAATGTGCATATATGACTTACATTAAAAATTTTAACAAATAAAAATATACACGAAATTAGTTACAACAAATTTCCAGGAGAACCGTGAAAATTAAATCAAGTAACCTAAGTAACATAGTTGGCACACAGCTATAGTCAAGAAATGCTATTGTTAGATTACATTATCGTAAGTAACATGCCTATGCTGGGTGGCTTCTTGATGGCGCTCAATGATCTCTGCCTCTGTTACTGCCTTGTGTGGTCCCCCTGGAGAATAGACTGGATGTGCTGAATTGCACCTAACAAAAAGAACATGGCAAAAACGAAAGGATGTTGCTTTTGAGATTAAGGCATAAAAGATGGCAATTTCCATGTTGTTCATATGCTCTATGGCTCTGCTCAATTACTGTGACAAGCAAGTTGCCATGTTGTCAGGGGCTATATGGAGGGGCACCACGTGGCAAGGAACTGAATCTTGCCAACAACCACAAAAATGAGCCTTATAATGACTGTGGCCCAAAAACCTTGATTGCAGCCTTGTGACCAGAGGACCCAGCTAATCCACATCCAGAAACTGTGACATGATAAATGTTGCTACTGGAGTAATCTGTTACACAGCAATAAGTATTAATAAATAACAAAGTTGGATCATGGAAAAAGGAAGAGAGTTCCAGAAAAACATCTATTTCTGCTTTACTGACTATGCCAAAGCCTTTGACTGTGTGGATCACAACAAACTGTGGAAAATTCTGAAAGAGATGGGAATATCAGACCACCTGACCTGCCTCTTGAGAAACCTGTATACAGGTCAGGAAGCAACAGTTAGAACTGGACATGGAACAGACTGGTTCCAAATTTGTCACTCTGCTTATTTACCTTATATGCAGATTACATCATGAGAAATGCTGGGCCAGAGGAAGCACAAGCTGGAATCAAGATTGCCAGGAGAAATATCAATAACCTCAGATATGCAGATGACACCACCCTTATGGCAGAAAGTGAAGAGGAACTAAAAAGCCTCTTGATGAAAGTGAAAGAGGAGAGTGAAAAAGTTGGCTTAAAGCTCAACATTCAGAAAACAAAGATCATGGCATCTGGTCCCATCATTTCATGGGAAATAGATGGGGAAACAGTGGAAACAGTGTCAGACTTTATTTTTGGGGGCTCCAAAATCACTGCAGATGGTGACTGCAGCCACGAAATTAAAAGACATTTACTCCTTGGAAGGAAAGTTATGACCAACCTAGACAGTATATTCAAAAGCAGAGACATTACTTTGCCAACAAAGGTCCGTCTAGTCAAGGCTATGGTTTTTCCAATGGTCATGTATGGCTGTGAGAGCTGGACTGTGAAGAAAGCTGAGCACCAAACAATTGATGCTTTTGAACTGTGGTGTTGGAGAAGACTCTTGAGAGTCCCTTGGACTGCAGGAGATCCAATCAGTCCATTCTAAAGGAGATCAGTCCTGGGTGTTCTTTAGAAGGAATGATGCTGAAGCTGAAACTCCAATACTTTGGCCACCTCATGCAAAGAGTTGATTCATTGGAAAAGACTCTGGTGCTGGGAGGGATTGGGGGCAGGAGGAGAAGGGGACGACAGAGGATGAGGTGGCTGGATGGCATCACTGATTCAAAGGACATGAGTTTGAGTGAACTCTGGGAGTTGGTGATGGACATGGAGGCCTGGCGTGCTGCAATTCATGGGGTCGCAAAGAGTCGGACACAACTGAGCGACTGAACTGAACTGAAAGTGCCTTTCATACAACACTGATAATATGTTCCAGAAAAACTTTTTGACAAAGCATGCAGCCTGGTAACTTACAGAACTAGATTAGAAGGAATAAACCCAAACAATATCATGTAATATTCCATACCTGTCCTCCTCTCGCCAGCATGCTAACCCAGATAGTGCTGGTGGGTCGAGAAGAATTCTCCAGACATGATCTACACTCTCCTGTGTAGGCATATTTGGAATCCTTTTTGGCAAACACATAGACTGTGTTTGTTGCCATTTTCTCTTGAGCAATCAGAACCTACATGGACAATAAAAGTTATAGCCATAAAACACACAAGGTCTTTGAATTACAAAGAACAGTGAAAGCTGCATCTTAATTTAATCTGACTGTACAAGCTCATTGAAATAACAGTTCTTAAACTTTACATATTCCATTTTGCATAAACACTTAACTGCAACATATTAAGCTCAAACTGTCGAAATTTCTAGTGTATATTATACATAGCTAAACAAAGTTTTGGTTTAATATAAATTCAGCTGTCACCTGCCTAATAATTCAACTGCTACTTCCAGATTATTACACAAAATTTACTTTTTAATTTCAACTTTCATGAGCTTAATGATCATTTGTTATTTTTTATACATAATGCTATTATACCTTTTCTGATCCATTAATAATGAAGTAGCCACCAGGATCCAAGGGGCATTCATTTAACTCACAAAGATCACGATCAGTTAAGCCATTCAATAGGCAGTAAGTTGAACGCAACATAATTGGAATTTTTCCTATAAAAGTTTTCTGATGCTGCGTCTGAAGTTGTTCTTCACCTTCTTTAATGACTGTTTTTGTTATGTCAACATAAAGTGGAGCAGAGTACCTTTGAAAATAAAAGTAGATCACAAGTTAATAGTAAGGTATTTGCTAAAACTCTCAACTGGCCAAAATTTTATTTTCTGAATTTTATTTCAAAATTAGCTGCTGGAAAAGAAACATGGGTTCTTACGTGAGATTTCTTAATCTGGCCTCATTTGGCATCATTGGTGATGGAGCACCATCTCTTTCCCAATGGGTGGGCTTGGACAGGTAAATCTGTTCAAACTTCAGCAAATATCTTGGCTAAAATGAAACAAAAACCATGGAAAAAAGTAAATAATTTTTTCCATAAAAAATTTAATGATTCAGTTTTAATCAACATTAATATTTTGAGTAGAAACAGCTCGACTGTAGAAAATGCCAAAGTTAATCCACCTTACTAAAATAGTGACTCTCCATAGTCACTATCCATATTCCATAGACATCAAGTTTTATACTTCATCACTCTCTTAAGATGGAAGACAAAAAGAGACTGTAAAGACTAAGCATATATCATATGCTCTGAATTCATGTCAAACAACTAAAATGGATTTGCATTAATGATCTGTACAGCTGCTTCATGTGCCCTCTCCTTAGCTGAGGTTAGGTTAACAAAGTTACCGGAAAACAAAGAAAAGATAAATTCATACAATTAGAAACGTGTTTTAAACTAATCAACAGGACATGGGAAAAAGTAAACCTAACTCTTCAATTACACATAACAGAAGATGTCAGCACCAGTCGCAGGGCAAAATGGAGGTGCTGATTTTGGAACCCTTCCTGTATACTGGTCAAAGACATCTTTATTCTGGACAATGAAGATCAACTTTTTGCCACGTACAATGACACCTATACCAGCATCAAGAAGCAAAAGGCCTTTGAGAAGAATATTTTCAACAAGACCCATAGGATTGACAGTGAAGCTGCCCTTTTAGAAAGCCTGAAAGTGGTATACAAAAGCTGTATCAATCTCTATTTCTGTATGATTGGCAGCTCCTATAAAAATGAGCTGAAGTTCATGGCTGTTTTGAACTGCTTCTTCAACTAATTGAGATCAGATGCTGAGGGAAAATGTAGAAAGCAAGCTCTGCTGGTGAACATTCTTCTCGGTTGTGGAAGAAATCATAGATGCAGGGGTGATCCGAGACAGTAATTCCCATAAAGTGGTACACCCGGTGGCATTAAGGAGCAGATCAAATATCAGGTGCTGCAGTCAGCCAAGAGAAGATCCAGCAGTCACTCCAGTGAAGACCACCATTCCTGGCTTTTCAGTTCAGTTATGTCCGACTCTGCAACCCCATGAAGTGCAGCACGCCAGGCCTCCCTGTCCATCATCAACTCCCGGAGTCCACCCAAACCCATGTCCATTGAGTTGGTGATGCCATCCAACCATCTCATCCTCTGTCGTCCCCCTCTCCTCCTGCCCTCAATCTTTCCCAGCATCAGGGTCTTTTCCAATGAGTCAGCTCTTCGCATCAGGTGGCCAAAGTATTGGAGTTTCAGCTTCAACATCAGTCCTTCCAATGAACACCCAGGACTGATCTCCTTTAGGATGGACTGGTTGGATCTCCTTGCAGTCCAAGGGATTCTCAAGAGTCTTCTCCAACACCACAGTTCAAAAGCATCAATTGTTTGGCGCTCAGCTTTCTTTATAATCCAACTCTCACATCCATACATGACCACTGGAAAAACCACAGCCTTGACTAGATGGACCTTCGTTGGCAAAGTAATGTCTCTGCTTTTTAATATACTGTCTACGATGGTCATAACTTTTCTTCCAAGGAGTAAGCATCTTTTAATTTCATGGCTGCAATCACCATCTGTGGTGATTTTAGAGCCCAGAAAAATAAAGTCTGACACTGTTTCCACTGTTTCCCCATCTATTTCCCATGAAATGATGGGACCAGATGCCGTGATCTTAGTTTTCTGAATGCTGAGCTGGCTCTTCACTTTCTCAAAAAATCCAAGAAGAGCTCCTGGGTGACTTCTCATCCAGTCCCTCAAGTGATGCTTGCAGGATCATCTTGGGGTCACAGGGATTAAGACTCCATCATGTCTGTAGGTGCCCCACCCTCACCCCAACCTGTACACGCTTCCCCTTCCTTCTCACTCCTCTCTGTCAGTACTGGAAGGAAAGCTCTGAGCACATCTGACACAAGGCAGGGGAAGCACCCTCTTTCTTCTTTGACTGGATTATGCTCCCACGCTCTCCTAGAGCCTGTATTTTCTCCTCCACTTCTGTGCCTTGTGATGCAACTAAACTTCAAAGCAGGAGAAGGAACGTGCTGAGGGCTTTCCTCCTTTTGCCTCTACACAGCCTTCATCCCAACAGCAAGGGGAGGGAGAGAGAATTCTTTTGTACAGAATAAGTGGGGATGGGGAGTGGCATTTCAAGTCTAGGTATTTTCCCCTATTTCTTCTTACTGCCCAGACCTCTAGTCTTGAAAAAAATACTGGGAACATAGGAAAGGACAGCATGGAAGCAGTGATTTAAATTTTATCGAAGACGGTCTACAAAATTCTATATTTCAAACACAGCTGAATTTTTTTTTTACCCTGATCCTGGCTTTTCAATTCTCTGCCTTGGGTCTGTGAACTCTGCTGCTTAATGCTGTCCTCTTCTGCCTCAACCTAATCCAGGCAGTAGGTCTGAGCACCACCCATCCCGAGGTCACCGAGAGAGGTGCCCTTCTTCAGAAAACCTTTGGGATTAGAATTTCCCCAGGAAGATGAAGGATGGAACGCTCATTTTTGAGTTTCATCTCTCCCTTTGACCCAAAACTTCCCACAAAAATGTCTCAAGAAAACTTCCTGAGACTTAGCATTCTGCCCCATTCACTAACTGCCAATTCCCATGGGCAGATAACTGGGAATCCTTGAGGGGGCATTTCTGTGTAAGAGATGTATGGAATCAGTATGACAGCCACCTTCTTACAATACTGTGTGCAAAGAGGAATAAAAAGAAAACAACAACATAAAATCCTAATTACTATTCTACATAAAGAAATGAGAATTTCCAACCACGGGTGACTATAGCTTATTTCACAGTTAAAAAAAGAAAAGAAAAGAGAAAGAAAAATTTTCAATTAAATATCTGCTACCCAATAAAACAAGATCCATGAGAACTTTTCAGAGTTAAATGGATACAGAATTTCTCTCTAAATCAAACCTCAGAAAAGGAAAAGATGGAACTAAGCAGATCACTAAAGGAAAATCATTAATACCCAAGTTCCCCAAGCTGGAGTAGGCAAAGAGCAAAAAGAACTACTGGTGATAATGAAACAAAAGGAATTAAGTCATCCAACTACTCATTTCCACTATCACCTTAGTTTAGGGCATTATTATCTGAAACTTAAGCTATTTCAAAATTTGTATCTGACTCTAGTCTCTTGCCATTCCCAGTAAACACCATTTCCAAAGCAACCTTTTAAAAATAATGCTTTATATACATTCTTTGACAGTCTTTCCACAATTTCCTATGATAGCCAATGACATCCAAGCATATGAAAACCTAGTTCCATCTTATCTTCCACTATCGAAAAGAGATCAAGTCAAAAACAATATACTGACTACAGTGGTCCCTCCATTCCAACCACAAGCCAAATTCATGAAGGATCTTTTGCTGAAATGATTAAATATCTTTTCTCTACTATGACAAATGCCCTTCATGGTCCGCTTAACTCCCTCCCGTCTTTTTCACTAAGCTCTGATACCAAAGCTTGAGATCTCTTCCTTCCATAGTACTTATTTTGGAACTCTGAATATGCTATATTGTTATCTCTCATTTTGAAAAGACCATATATAAAAAAATGCCATACATTAAAAAAAAAAAGACATTTTATACCTGTTTTTCCAACACAGTGCCAGAAGAGTCAATTATTTTTGTTCTTAAGAGCAAAGTCTATGGAGTATCTCCACCTAAACTTTTACCAGCCCTCATGAGACAAGCTACAGAGAAGAGGGACTGATCTGGCAGGAAATAATAATCTCTCCCTCTGTCTACTTCTACTTCTTTTCTACCTAGTTTTGGTTTTTAGTTTTCCCTGTCCCTCAAAACCGATCAAGCTGTCTCTCTACTCAAAAACTAGGAACATGCAATTCCCTGGTGGCTTAGTGGCTAGGATTCTGGGCTTTCCCTGCCATGGCCTGGGTTTGATCCCTGGTGGGGGAAATTGAGATCCCCCAACCCACGCAGCCAATAAACAAATAGTGCTTAAAAAAAAAAAAAAAAACTGGGGTGGGAAGAAAGTTCATGCGGGAGGGAAATATGTATACCTATGGCTGATTTATGTTGCTGTATGGCAGAAACCAACAACACTGTAAAGCAATTATCCTCCAATTAAAAATAAATTAAGAAAAAAACTAGGGACAGTCATTGTTTTCGACTACATACACACTTCTTTACAATCACTCACTTAAAACTAGATTCTAAAATGATAGCCCTGCTATGATTTTAACAATGCTGAAAACATGCATGTGTTAAAAAAAAAAAAAAAAGACTACAAATGAATTTAGAAAAATTAAAAGAGCTGATATATTTGGGTGATTTTCCCTTATCTCTTATATTGATATAATAATGTATTTCATGCAACAAATAATCAAGGCGGAAGTTCTTCACCTACTTTTTCTTTCAATTCCTTACACTTGGAAAGACAAAAGGAGGATTTTCTGAAGTAATATGACTATTTCTGGCTTGCTTCTCTTAGGAGCTCATCATATCTCTTGAGATTCCTCTTCCTATTAAATACCTACTATCTGTATAAGAATTAACAGTTCTGCATTACTTGCAAAAATGCATCTCTCCATTAGTAAGAATAAATCAGGAGCTGATAGAAACTGTTTTAAGTACACTACAGAAAACACCTATTTTCTTTTTTAACCTTTAAGCCAGGTGAGAAAAGGATTGAAATTTTGAATCAATACATTTATGTTACTTTATTAAAGTAACCATCTTACCGGTTCTTCAACTTCTCCACTAGCATGCTGAGCTTCAGCTTGTAGGTCTATAGGTGGAGCATCTTCCACAATTCTTTGAACAGACATCTGAATAAACTCATCAAAAGAATCCAGCTGTTGTCTCACCAAACCTTTCTCATCAAAATAGGAACTGCGAAAACATGAGTTTACAATCAGTTACAACTCACTGATGTTTTCTAGCATACTTCCCCATTTTCATTATCATTAAATTCAACAAATATTAATCATGAAATAGAAATTACTCTTATCCATCACTATATAAAATACTATCATGTATCTAAAAAGGGGATGAGAGTAGGAACACTTTCTTTGTAGAACTTATTGTTAAGTCTGGGGAAATGAGACTTATACTTGTGGGTAAAAGTACTAAAACACAACGTAAGAACTATAAGGAAGCCCTAACTTATAAATATCCCTTATAAACTTTATCCAATCTCTTTGAAACATTTCTTGAAACTAAAGAAAATGTATAGTCAAAGAGAAAAATGTTAACATGGATGGGCCATGAGAATATTACGCTAAGAGAAATAAATAAGAGAAAAACAGATAGCACATGATTTCACTCATATGTGGAATCTTAAAAAAAAAAAGGAAAAAACCCAAACCCAAAACAACAGACAGACAAAAGAAAAAAACCTCACAGACATAGAGAACAGATAAGAGGTTACCAGAGAGAGAAGGCGGTTAGTGTTATAGGTGAAATGGGTGAAGGGAGTAAAACGTATGGTGATACAAATGATGGATGATAACTAGACTGTGGCAGTGATCCCTCTGTGGTATATTTAGATGTTGAACTATAACGCTGTACACCTGAAACTTATATAACAAAAAAAAAGCATGGAAAAAAAAAGATAAAAATAAGAACTTTAATTTTAATAAGAAAGATGATGATGTCAATGACTAAAATATAGCATGTTAAGAATTTCAATTTTAGGTTAAAGATTATCTTATTCTGTATATGTTAAAGGTAAAATGAGGCAAAGTCATTTAAGTGAAAATACTTAGCAAATGACTGATCATTAAAAATGGAGCAAGGTTGAGAGATCAGAGTTAGTGGTATAGACACAGAAATCAAACAGTGAAAGCCCTAATGAAGGACAGAGGCTCAAAAAGAAACAACTTACTATTTGTAAGAAGACTCTTTCCCCTCACCACCACACAGGAAGAGCTGCATAGCTGGACCTAGCTTCTGGCCCCTTTTGCTTATTAACTAGCTCCCTCATCTCACACCAATTTTCTGAGCACCATGCATAGCCCAACAGACCATCAGCTTCCCGTTACCACATCAGGAAATCATCTCACAGATGGCTGGACAGCCTATAGATTCGTTGGCTTTGGGTCCCACCCTGATTCAGTCACCCATGGCTACCAATATCAGAAGTTCTCTATGGCAGAGAACACAGTAACAATCACCCATATATAAGGTACAGCTTTAAGAATGATGGAGGCAGAGACTTCCTTGGTGGTCCAGTGGCTAAGACTCCATGCTCCCAATGCAGGGGCTAGTTTTGATCCACCATCAGGGAACTAGGTCCCACATGCCACAACTAACAGTTCGTGGGCCAAAATTAAAAATTCCCGCATGCCACAACTAAGACCTGGTACAGCCAAATAAATAAATAAAAGTAAGTACATATTTATAGAATTGTGAAGGTAATTTCCTTCAGTAGAGACTGTGAGCTAACAGGAAAGAAATTTCTCACAACCATTTGGGTCAGCCATTGTATATAAGAGACACATAGAAGGCACTAGCTGTAAAAGTAAACAACAATGGTTTTATGGACAATTTACAATTAAAAATCTTTTTAAAAACTAAGGACAAGTTTCATCCTCCCAGGAAGCTGAACCATAGCTACTTTTCCCCAAATCATCAGAACAGTACCTCATTAGAATGCCACCCTTTAAACACCTATAGTTCTTATTTATGAGTAGTTCTTATTTATGGTATCTACTACTATGATGGGCTTCCCTGAATTCCCAGATTCAGTTGTGAAGAATCCACCTGCCAATGCAGGAGATGTCGGTTCATTCCCTTGATCAAAAAGATCCTCTGGAGAAGAAATGGCAAACCACTCCAGTATTCTTACCTGGGAAATCTCATGTATAGAAGGAACCTGGCAGGCTATAGTCCATGGGGTCACAAAAGAGTCAGACACAGTGACTAAATAACAACTACCATGACTGATGTACAAGAAGTCATCTTACTAAAGTCACTATGACATTAAGTATTATCACATTCACAAGCCTGGGAAGATCACTTGATATCAAATAGTGGAAAAACAAAACATCGTCTCACCATAGTTAAAGTACCTATAAGCAATTAAAATGTAAAAATCAAACAACACTTTATTCTGTAAGAAACATTAAATGCATGGACTTGTTAAATAGTGTATTTAATCCTTCAGCAATCTGCCACATAAGTTGACAACTATTTTTTTGGCTAAGGTCAAAACATTCTTTCTCCCTGGCGATCACCAAATACAGGCATCCTCCAAACATCTAGCTGGTTACTGTTTCCTAGTAAAATGTCTCTTGGTGTTTAATACTAAAAATCACAGAAGATGTAAATGTCTCAGTATGAAGTTTATAGTCCACGTTTAATAGGAAAAACAAATACATACTTACATCCCATAAACTCAACACATTTTTAACAAAACAATCTTCAGCAAAGCTTCAGTTTTACTCCAAACACAACTAGCAGAATCTAGAAGCATGTATTCTTCAAAAGGGAAGAGGCTGAGGCATCATCATATTACCATATATAAAGCAACGGTCACTTTGGTAAGAGAGGAGAATTGTAGCATTTTACATCCTAACATAGCAAGAGGTGACTTAACTACTTAAAAGTTATTTGTCTTATCTATATGTAAGGCTTCCTGCTCAGTTTTACTAACAGTTTAATTACACTTAGACTTGGATGGGAATGTGGGTTGAAATACAACCTGTTATAACTTTATCGATTTAAAACAGTGAGAAAACCAAGGAATCAAATTAACAGCACCAGTAATGTAACAAACAGGCATCATATGCCATCTGATATAATGCACTGAGAGCAGAACATCATTGTTACCAAAAGTAAGCACCTAACTATGAGCATCAGACAAACCCAAACTGAGGGGCAGTCTACAAAGTAATCAGCCTGTATTCTTCAAAAATGTCAAGGTCAAAAAAAAAAAAAAAAGTGAGGCCATGGGACGCTTTGAAGAGATAGTGGGTTTCAGAACCGCCCCCCCAAAAAAAGAGGAAGACTAAGGAACTGTCCTAGGTTATAGGAGACAAAAGAATAAGTCATGAAAAAATGTAATATATGATCTTATGTTGGATCCAGGATCAGAAAATTTTTGTTTTGTTCCAAACAACTTTAGTGGGACACCAGCAAAATCTGGGTAAGGTCTCTAAGTTAAATAAGATTACTGTAAAAAAAAAAAAAATAAGATTACTGTATTAATTAATTTCCTTATTTTAACAACTTAGATTATGATTATATGAAAGAATATTCCTAGGTAAGTCACTAAGTCTCAAACATTTCAGAAAAAAATGCAGACAGATAAAGAATAAGGCAAACATAGCAATAAAGTTAACCTTTACGGAATCTAGGTGAAGTATATACATGAATTCTTGCATAATTTTCCTATAAATCAAAATACCTTGCAAATTAAAGTTAGATACTTAAATAAATAACAAGCCAGCACTCTTGAAGCCTATTCACAAAAAACATCTAATTTTCAAGCAAAGAATAAGCAGGAAATCACTGTATGGTTTACAGTGCCTTTTAAAACTTTTTCAGTTTGATCTAAAACATTACCTAATTACAATCCAGCAAGCCTCTTGCCATAAATCTGGGGTGATTTCATCATCATCTTCATCATATTGCATATCTGCAAAAAAAAAAAAAAAAATCATTCTTACTTGCAATAAATACTACTAGCTCACATCTCACTCCTATCATAGCTCACATCTCACTCCTATCATGGGAGGTAGCAGAAACACATTTATCGGTACTAAATAAAAAGCAATTGCTTTACCCCATTTCTGTAAAATCTCAATCATTACTTGAATTGTAATGAAATAATGTATGAATGTATGTATATATACACGAGTCTATGTCACATAGGTATTCTCCCAATTCACAAAGAGGTCTCATGAGAAAGGTTCAGTACAAGTCATAGTCATAGGAATTTATAACTGTTCCATCCTCTTCAGAAAGCTCATGTAACTCTTATTAACAGCTAAATATATTATAATAACTAATAGCAAGCTGACAGTCCTCTGATCCAAAGTCAGAGATAAGGCTAAGACGTAGGAGTCAGCAAAGGATTCCAATAGCTGGGCAATATGTTAAGGTGCAGTGTCTATTACAGCAACACTTCATACATGGACAGGGATGACAGCCTCTATTTTCCAAAGGTGGCCACACTGTATCTTCCATTTTACATATTCTTTTATAAAGTGATTTTAACACTCCTATCATCAAGATATAAGGGCGGGGGAGGTTGGTCAATGCTTCTTCCCCTTGATTCTAGATAGGTTTTTGAATCTCCCATAACTAAAGAGAATACAGTTGAACCAATGTTACACAATTTTAGAAGCTTTAGATCAGGAAAAGCAATGCAATTCCACCTTGTTTGCTGAAATACTTACATTTGGAGCTGTGATTAAGAAGACCTACTACTCTAAGGCTGGTATACTTAAGTGAGAAAGCCTAAACAGAGAAGCCACTCAGAGATGTTCCAGTCAGCAATCCTAGTCCTTGAATTTTTCTAGGTTAGATGCCAGATGCACTGAAAGCAGAGTGTGAGTAAACACTCCAGATCACAATCCCCAGCTGTCAATATCCAGCCTTTGTGTCTGCCAACCACCAGCATCAGGCAACAGTCAAGCCATTCCTACTATGCTCTGCCCAAATTCCTAGCCCATTCAATTCAAAATAATTTCTAAGTAGCCAAATTTTGGGGTAGTCATGCAGCAACAGTCATGTGTGCAATGGGGCATTTGAAAAATCAGTGTGCACCGGTCCTAATATTAGTCTCATCTTTTTTTTTTTTTTTTTAATTTTTTTCCAAGTGTGGGTTTATTTTGAAATTATGAAGATTTCTACATTATTTTTTATTACATACAATAAAGCAATGCTTAGCTTAAAGTAAAACTTTCACATTTAAAGTTTTTATTTTAAAAATATTTTTATTTTTATTTATTTATTTTAAATAAAACATCTTTTTATTTTAAAAAGATATTTTTAAAATGTAAACACGTAAAAGCCACCAAAAAAGTTGATCATATCTTGCAGTATAGGTTTATCCTTAAATATTTACATATCAAATGCTGTTTAGAAAAGATTTAAAAACTGGCTAAAAATCATTTACAATTGGCAATGATTAAAATATCCTTGTCTCTGAAAAGGCGTATTAATGGCACATAATGAATTTACTGTCACAAGCACTTAACAGTTTAATAGGTATGTAGTTTTATCAGTATACAAAATGCTCTTAGATGATCAGTGCAGTTGTTCTGGAGTGATCGCTGTAACAGGAAAAGGCCAAAAACAGAACATCGACTTTCAAAAGGTCTTTTCAAACAGTCTCCTTCTTATCAAAGAGTTTTCAGCTCAGGAGAGAAGAACAGCATTTAATTACTGCACCCCTTGCATATGGGATGTATGACAAACTATTCCAGGTCATCGACAGGAGCTGCAATCTGCAGAATAATACAGCCAGTCCCTTCTCATGCCACCAAAGAGCAGCACACAGGTTGAGCACGAAACACAAAAGCATAACTGTTGCAAGCAATCTCATTGTTTCAAACATTTTCTTCAGTTGTTTCACAGGTCCCATTGAAAAGCATGTACTGGCTAAGGCAGCAGTATTTCCAAAGGTATAAAACACTGCAAAAATCTTTATGCCTCCAGGGAGACACAGCAATCCAGTTCCAAGGATGCAGAAGAAGATGCCACTGATGAAGGATATGGCAAACCACTTCAGCCTGGTGTTGAAACTAAGGGATGAGGCATCATGGACCTGCAGGGTCAGGCCCTGTTCCTCCTTGTCCTGGCGGGGTAAAAAAACTAAGGTATCTAAAACAGCTTAGAGATTTCTAGCTTTGATGACACACTAGATGTTATTATCACAAGCACACAGGAGAAGCTAATAAGGCTGGAAAAGGAGCCGTAATAATCAAGTTAGTTTTATATTTATTGATCATTTATCCCTTTTAACATTTTTCATGTCTTCTAGCTTGTGAGAAATGAGAATATATCACCTACTAAAAAATTAAGCTAAGATTTTTTTTGAATTTTTTTCGCAGATAGAACAAGAATACAATGATACTAATAAATTTCTAGATCCAAGATAAAAATGAGACACAAGTTTCAACAGCAGACCTTAAGTTTCTGCTTCTATTTTCTCCATGAAGTAAGCAAAGGAACAGAAGAGTGAGGGGCAACCAGAAGGTTGGGAGCTAGAAGAAAATGAACTCTGAAAAAGGAGTTGTGGAGAATGGAAGAGGGAGCATTAAAAATATACAAAGAAAATACACTATTCATGACTAAGATTTCTACATGTAAAAAGAAAAAAAGACATAGCGTTCCTGTTCAGTAAAATGCATACCATTGAAAACTGTGTCATATCGTGGTAAGAGGAAATGTAAATATCACCTTTTAAGGTAATTTACTTAGGCATATAGCAACATGAAGAAATGCCAAACTGGATCAAACCCTGCCTCCCCCCCAACACACACACATATACAGAAACTATATTCTTTGTCCCCGGGGTATTACCAGAACCTAGCACAATGTTTGGCACAGGCCGTCGCTCAAAAACTATTCAACAAATCCACTACCTCTGGCCTTAACGTAAATTTGAAAAGGAGCTGTGCTTCAGACGAAATCAAAACAACTGTACCTGTCGTATGGTTCTGCAGGCTACTTTCAATACGGGAAGGGAGCGTCAGATTCAATCAAGAGAACAAAAGTCCCCCTGACCGAGATCATACAGGCTACGTTCCCTGCACCCTCCGCCTCTCAAAATCTCGGATCCGGCCTGGGGCTGTGGGGAAACGACTGGGGATGTGGTGGGGCAGGCCGGGGAGGGGGCCGCATTCCTTCATTCGTCCAACTCCCCACGTTTCCCCCCCGTAAATGTGTCGCCGAGGAGTGCCCTGACTGGTCACCTACCCTCGTCCGCGTCGTACATCTTGGCAAACGGTTCCCGAGCCCCTCAATCCAGAAATCACACACAGGAAGGCGCGTAGCTGCCACCGACCACCGCAAAGCGAGGCGAAGTAGTTTCCGTCTCCGGCGTACCCAGAATACTCTGCGTCCCACACGAAGCCCCGCCCATAAAGGCTCCAATTAAGGTCTGCGCCTGCGCGAAGGCCGGGGGAAAAAACGTGATTAAGGGTTAGTATTGCACATGCGCGGTTTGTGGGTTGAGGTTCCTTTTCTTTGAGTGGGAGGACCGCTGCTTACAGTCTCCGAGTTGGCTCCTGCCAATGAAGCTTTGTTTTCTAGTGTTGTTGCACAAATAATGGCACCAAAAAAAGAAAGAAGATTTAATAATAAAAGGTTTAATTTTCGCCGTTCTCTATTTTTTCAGTTCTAAAGATTTAAAAACACGAAGCTTTTAAGAAGGATTTGTGTACAACTATGCATCATATTTTTTAAATGTTTAAGAAATGTGATTTTAATGCTGTTGCACGAATAATGATACCCGAAAAAAGCCAAGAAGATGTATTAATAAAAGGTTTTAATTGTGGCTGTAAGTCTGCGACATTCTATTTTTAATTTTCCAGTTCAAAAGACAAACACGTAGCTTCTAACAATGTGACTTCTTAACAGCAGGTGGTGCCACGGACAGCGCGTTTGTTTAGCCTGAAAGTTGATAAACCCTCACTCACTAGCCTATTCGACCGATCTACGCTAATCTATGGCCCGGGTATCGCTTTAAGTAGGTTTCTGGGCCACAGAGCCTTCATCGCGAGAACTCACGAGATTAGACGTGGAAGGAGGAGCTTCGGTGCAACGCTGACGAATGACGGCTCTCTGGAACTCCTGGCCTGTCCCTGCTGTTTTACGCTCATCTGGGGCCACAGTGCGTGTGCGAAAAGGTGGCTCCGCCCTTTTGCCCACTCCTGCATTTCTCATGCTGCCCGCGCGCCTAGCTCGCAGGCTTCTCTGCGGCTTCTTGCGGGGACCCACTCCCATTGTAACGCGTAACGGCGTCCGGGAGACGCTCCTCGAGAGGAGATGCGCTACCGATTACTCCTCCCGACACTCAGCGGGCCTGGGACGTGGTCTTCCTCGTGGCGCGACAGCGACTGGGGGTAACCCAGGAGGGGCTGACCTGGAAGAGAGTTTTCTGTTCCCTGAGTATGTCCTGGATTCGGAGTCGGAAGCAACCCTCCAGGACCAGCTGCGGGAGCTGCAGCAGCGGCAGGAGGAGGAGGAGAGACGGATAGAGCAGCAGCGAGAGGAGAGGCGGCAGCAGAAGTTAGGCGCCGGCCGGCGGGTACACCAAGTGGTGGGGCACCCAGACCCAACGGTGCCGCCCAGCGGCCAGAACTGTTCTGGCTGCGGTGCGGAGCTGCACTGCCAGGACCCCGGCGTTCCCGGCTACCTGCCCAGCGAGAAGTTTAACAGCGCGGTGGCGGAGGAAGGGGGGCTGGAGCGGACTGTATGCCAGCGCTGCTGGCTGCTAGTGCATCACCGGCGCGCCCTGCGCCTTCAGGTGAGCCAGGGACAGTTCCTGGAGCTGGTGAGCGCCGCGCTGCGGCGGCCCGAGCCAGCTCTTGTACTGTACATGGTGGACCTACTGGATCTGCCCGACACCTTGCTGCCCCACCTGCCCGCCCTGGTGGGCCCCAAGCAACTGATCGTGCTGGGAAACAAGGTGGACCTGCTGCCCCAAGACACTCCCAACTACCGGCAGCGGCTCCGGGAGCGACTGTGGGACGAATGCATCGGCGCCGGGCTCCTGCCGCCCCGCGGCTACCGAAGAGCTCAACGTTCCAGTGGGGACCGGCCACGGGGCGGGGAGGACAACGCGAATCTTCCGTCGAAGTCCAGCACGGTGCTCAGAGACGTGCGGCTCATCAGCGCCAAGACAGGCTATGGAGTTGAGGAGTTGATCTCCGCGCTCCAGCGCTCCTGGCGCTACCGGGGCGACGTCTACCTGGTTGGCTCAACCAACGCTGGCAAGTCCACTCTTTTCAATACGCTTCTGGAGTCCGATTATTGCATCGCCAAGGGCGCTGAAGCTATCGACAGGGCCACCATCTCTCCTTGGCCTGGTGAGCGTCCTCTTCGTTTTCTGAAAAGCTGGTAGTCTGATCGTGATTCACTCTCCTAGTCATGTATTCTTCCTTAATGTCCATCAGGGGCTGATGGGAGGCTTCCCTTTAAAAATTCTCTACCTACTTTGTTCACATTTCTCTTCCGTGGCAGCTTAGTGCTTGCAAATTCAGTATATGTTGTAGTAACTTTTCAATAGAAATAGAAATACTCAATGGAGTATTCCTATGTTCAAGCCACCGTTCTAAGCACTTCAGGTGAACCAGAGGACAATGTTTGCTCTCTTGAAGGTTTCCCTTGTAGCTTTAGTCATTTGTAAGTTTCTCCAGAAAGTCCTTTGATTTTTGTGGAGAAAAGCCTCCTTCCATCCCTCAGTCTTACTCTTCATATCTTGAGTTTACTCATGAGATTCTATAGGTTTAACATATGAATAATTCACTGATGCAATATGTTGTGTGGCTTCGCTGAAAATGAGTCAACTTTTATTTTCAGTCAAGAAACATCTGAAGTAATTACAGAATGATTCCTTCTGTGACCTGTTTTTATGTAACAGTTGGCAAAATGAACTACTTCATTTGTTCCTTTGAAACCAGTGTTTAACTTGGCTTGGTAAATTGTATTCTCTGTCTTGGACTTTGGGAGACTTATATACAGAAATGCTTTTATACCTGTTAGTAGTATGCAGAAGATGGAAAGAGATCAGGCCTATAGATTTGGCGTTCAGATCCTAGTTGAGCCTGTGAGCCAGTCCTTGAGCCTATTGCCTTATCTGTAAAGTAAGAATAATTTTGTAGAGGGTTGTCATGAAAGTTAAGAGAAATAATCACAGTACTCAAGATGGTACAGGTCCTCTTAAATGTTTTATTCCATTTTCCTGTACAATGTTTATAACAGTGTATGTATTTGGTATTTCAGGTACTACATTAAACCTTCTGAAGTTTCCTATTTGTAACCCAACTCCTTACAGAATGTTTCAAAGGCAAAAAAGGCTTAAAAGAGATGCAACTGAAGCAGAAGAAGATCTTAGTCAACAAGAACAAAATAAACTGAATCTCTTAAAAAAGCATGGTTATTTAGTAGGTAAGTGTCTTCTATAGGAAAACTAGTGTAACTGTATGCTAAAATTTTTTGTTGAGCATCTTGAAATACAGCTCTCTAGGGCTAGCCAGTTTTTTATGGGAAGAGACACTCCCTCTTTTTAGAACATAGAGACCTTTTAGAGGCAAGGCTGCTGTTTGGAAGTCCAGAATTCATTGCACTGGGAAAATTGAGATGGTAGATACTTGAAGAAATCCAGGAAAGGAAATGTGAATAACTGCCTATCTGGCTATTGTTAGAAGTAGAACCATGTGCACTAAGATGCCAGCCCCCTCCTTGCAGACCATACAAGTTGTTGAACTGTAACAGCTTTAAATTGGATTGTCCCCCTTTCCTTAGTATCTCTTTCCAACCTTAATTTACGAAAAACTGATTTCCAACACTCTTCCCCTCCACCGAATGTGCACAGCCAGCCACACTCATTTCCTCATTACAAGAGTCTGACTCTGGCTGCATTTAGAAACAGAGAAAAAGTATCACTGTAGTCTCACTTCCTTCCAAACACCACAGTTAGTCTTAGTAACTTGTTTGAAGCAAACAGAAAAATTACAAGTCAAAAGCTTTAAAGGAGTGACTACTAACTTCAATATAACTTGTTCTAGGAAGGGTTGGAAGAACATTCTCATATTCAGAAGCACAGAAGGATAAAGCTGCCTTTGAATTTGATGCCGATTCATTTGCCTTTGATATGGGAAATGAACCTGTTCTGGCTGCAGATAAATCCACCAAACGAGTAGAACTGACCCCAGAAGATGTGAAAGATGCCCACTGGTTTTATGACACCCCTGGAATTACAAAGGAAAATTGTGTATGTATTTCATATCTTTTAGAAACATTAACTTTCAAGTGCAGGAGTACTATTTTAATCAGCAGATGAAAAAAAGACATCCTTTCATTTTAGACTCAGTTCTGATTCATTCATCAGATTGTTTCCTTGGTGAATCTATATGCCATTTGGTAGGCGTCACTTCTGACAACCTGTTTCTATCTTTGTGATTTTTACCTTAGAGAAATATTTACAGAATCCTAGATTTTAAGGTTGGAAGAAATCATAAATGTCACTGCAGTTCAGCCACCTGTCCCATACTTGAATTCCCTCCATAACATATTCACCAAGAGGTGCACTCACTTTGAACTGAAGTAAGGAGGGACTCACCCTCAGCTAAAGCAGTGTCACCTCATGTCCCAAGGTCACCCATTTGATCTTTGACCTGCTCTTTATATTGAGCTGGGCAGTCTCCCTATACATACTTTGTACTTATTGTTCCCCAAAGGTGTATGGAATAAATGTAATGCCTCGGTCCCTCTGCCAGACATTGAAATGTTTTAAAGTATAATGTTCTTTCTTTCTTACTCTACGCTTTTCTTCTCTGTCATTAATTCATCTTACGAACATGGGGACTGTGCTGACATAATCCAGATGATTTGTCTTCATTTCCTGGAGCTATTCTGAGAATAGGCTATAAACACATGACACTTTCCAGCATGAGTTCTAATTTGTTTTTGTTCTTGAAAAAGTGATACAAAGTACTAAATTTCTTAAGTAGGTGCGGCCTCAGATGAACCTAATTTAGAATAGGATCAACTCATTGTTTATGTCCAGCCTTTACTCCCTTAGCAATTCAGAACTTCACAGAGTAAAGAAAAAGCCAAGGAGTACAAGAATTTGGTAAGATTTAAATCAAAATCTGACTTTAAAAATTTGAGAAAGTAAAAAAAATTGGCTAAAAATCTTTTGCAAGCTTGTTTCTTAAAAATAAAAAGAAAATTTTTTTAAATGTAGTATCTAGGAAGATTTGAAAGAAAATAATGTAAGGGGTGGCAAGTAGTTTTCTTTAGTATTTGTGTTTGAAAAAGCACATGTAGGAAAGAAATATTTTAACACTTTTAGCAGAGACCCTAATACTTCCATTTCACAATAGAGTTCCTTGCTTCAGCTTAGGAAACTGGCTCCCACTACTATTGAACATTACTACTGCTATCACTTTAACTTTACCCACTCATCTTTAACTTTTAGGCTCAGTTAGGGCAATGACATGGAGAAGGCAATGGCACCCCACTCCAGTACTCTCGCCTGGAAACTCCCATGGACGGAGGAGCCTGGTAGGCTGCAGTCCATGGGGTTGCTAAGAGTCGGACACGACTGAGCGACTTCACTTTCATGCATTGGAGAAGGAAATGGCAGCCCACTTCAGTGTTCTTGTCTGGAGAATCCCAGAGACAGGGGAGCCTGGTGCGCTGCCATCTATGGGGTCGCACAGAGTCGGACGCAACTGAAGCGACTTAGCAGCAACAGCAGGGCAATGACATGACTGAAGCAACTTAGCAGCAGCAGCAGGTCAGGGATAGCAATTCCTTTAGTCAGGTATACCCTCTTGTCAATTGGTCAAAAAGGCAAGAATTTGCTAACTACTATAGCCAGCACTGAGACCCTCAAGTTTTTAGATACAAAAGTTCTCTCAGGCAGTTTGATTCTCTGTCAGTTTATTGATATATTTATTTAATGCCTTGAACCAGTGTTTCCCAAACTAAAGCTAGGAACTCTGTTGTAAAATGGAAGTATGAGGGTCTTTGCTAAAAGGGTTAGAGTAATTCTCTCCTGCCAGGAGCTTTAAATGTGCTTTTCAAACACAAGTACTGAAGAAAACTACTTGCCACCCCCTTACATATTTTCGTTCAAGTCTCCCTAGATATTACTTTTTTTTTTAATTTTCTTCTTACTTTTCTTTAAGAAACAAGTCCACAAAAAGCCATTTTTTTACTTTCTCAAATTTTTTTAGTCAGATTTTGATTTTAGTCTCACCAGAATCTTGTACTTCCTGGCTTTTCTTTTCCATTTTCTCTAGTCTACTTAGGAATCTTCATCCTCAGAAGTCACAGGATCCATACCTTTGTGTTGTTGTTGTTGTTGTTGTTTTTGCTGAGTATTTGTAGGAAATAAGGAAAGTGAATACTGGAATTTAGCAAAGATTCTTCAAGCTTTTTACTTGAGCCTAGAATGGGGTGATCACTCTCACTTAATGCATGCATAGCTGCCACGAGGACAAAACACAGCACATTACCTTACCATTACCTGAGAATTGCTGCTCCCTAGAAGCCTTGACAAGAGAACATATTTTTCTATCCTGGAATTGAATCATCAGTGTGTTCAGATCACACAAAATTTGATAGAATTCAGAGGATGCTGTTGTTTCATATACCTGTATACTGCCATTACTTAAGATTAAGTTGTGAAACAAGAGTAGAGCCAACTATAAATTGATTCCATGAGACAGAAAGAAGCTATGAATTTTATGTGCAGCAAATTCTGGAATACATACTTTGATGTATTGTGAAGCCTAGAATATATAATCATAACTTTTTATCTTACAGGTAAAGCACGATACAGCATATGTTCATTGAAAGTAATTCTCAAAAAAAATCTGCACTTTGCTTTACAGATTTTAAGTCTTCTAACAGAAAAAGAAGTAAATATTGTATTGCCAACACATTCCATTATTCCAAGAACTTTTATGCTAAAACCAGGAATGGTTCTATTTTTGGGTGCCTTAGGCCGCATAGATTTTCTGAAGGTAAGAAAAGTCTGTACCATTGAAAAATGACTTTATTTTTGGGATTTACTTTAAGCAAGCAGATATTATCAAGACTAGCAAAATGTTGATAACTAGGTCATGACTGTTGGGGTTGATATCCTTTTATGTCTGTGTTTTAAAATGTCTGTAATACAAACCTGGGATAATGAAATAGTGGGAAAAAGTCATAGGTCTTAAAAAAATTGTCTTCAAAAAACAGCTCAATGTCCCATACAGCTTGACATTAAAAAGATAGTTTCCCTCTCCTGTGGTATTATTTTCTGTGGAAATCAGAGGGCATACGTTTAGGGGCAGGGTTAATATGGCATTAAATTAATTCCACACTCTATATCCGATGACACGTACACTTTTATACATGTATTTTTTTGGTTTGGTATTCATTTACATAGCATCATTTAGAGATTTTAAAGCATCTATAGAACTGCTCCCCATTTTTGCCAAAGTGAGCAGAAAAATGGAAAATGAAAGATGGATATGCACACTCAGTGCAACCTGTGGCCATTGCCTTAGCACACATCTTGGGTTTCTGTTTGTTCATAATTTGTTGAAAATTTGGCCTTACATACTTGAAACATTACATACATTTTTAGAGACCATACAATATTAACATTTTAAACCAAATTTTATACAGGGACAATTAAAGCAGATGGTATATTCATTTGTTTTTCATAAAAATAGACATTTAAGTATCCACAAAGTGTATATAAGGTATCATAGGTTTATTTACATGGGTGTAAGTGCATTGCTTCTGCCATGTTTTTCCTACCTTCCTCTTTTTTTTTTTTTGGCCACACCACATAGCATGCAGGACCTTGGTTCCCCGAACAGGGCTTGAACCCAGGCCACTGCAGTGGAAGCACAGAGCGCTCAGGACTGGACTGCCAGGGAATTCCCCAGATTTTTTAAATTGTACCTTGTAATGTGCTGGTTTTCTAAGTTTTCATTGTACAGATAAGTTCTTTCTTCCTTTCTTAAGGGAAATCAGTCAGCTTGGTTTACAGTTGTGGCTTCCAACTTCCTTCCTGTTCACATTACTTCATTGGACAAGGCAGATACTATGTATCAGAAGCACGCAGGTCATACGCTACTGAAGGTGAGCCAACATGATTTGATGGTTGAATAGTTAGGTTAATACACCCTGGTAGTCCCACAGCCCTGATAAAAAGCCTTTGTTGGACAGAAGCATCTTTGTTACATCATCAGCTAGCTCTCCCTGACCTTGTTCACCTTGAGGATTTTGGCTATAAAGTGAGACAGGCTCTGATAACAAAAGGGATGTTGGATTGGACTGACCCCGGGATACTGACAGAGCTGGGTTTTCTCTGGGTGACACTGTCCAGTATGGTAGCCACATGTGGCTATTTCAATAAGTTAATTAAAATTAAATAAACTTTAAAATTTAGTTCTTTACTTGCACTAGCCACTTTTTAACTGCCCAGTGGTCACATCATTTCAAAAAGTTGCGCTGGTAATGTGAGTGAGGAGACATTGGATTTTCTCACAACTGGGTGATGCTCCTGGCATGTAGTGGGTGGAGGCCAGAGATGATGCTAAACATAATGCGTGCACAGGACAGCCCCTCACAACAGGGAATTATCTGGTCCACATGTGAGTAGTGCTGAGTTTAGAAGCCCTTGTCTGGGTAGAAAAGCTCTTCTCCCAGATTCTTAACCACAGATACTTAGAGACTATCGTATGTCTTCTCTCCTGCTTACTTGATCCTTCCTTTGACCTGTTAAGCAGTGTGTGAAAATTTCTCTGATCTTTCAGAAACAAAACTAAAGTGTCCCACTCCTTCCTCTTCTTTACAATCAAGCTGACTCCTGCTCCTCACCTCCCATCCTCTGCAGTCCCTGCTGTGCCCTTTTTGTGCCGCTGAAATTGTTCCAAGTTCTCTAGAAACCGAATGGGGCCTATTTATAGTTCTTTAACCAGACCTGAATACACACTGTTGGCTAGCCTGTAGTGTATGATGGTTAAGATCACTGGAGCTAGGCTGGGTTCAAATCCTACTCTGCTCCACCACTTAGTGAAGCTGTGTGACTTGAGGCGAGTTTCCTTTACCTCTGTCTGTTGTGACCACACCGTGAGGTTGTGGAGAAGATCCAGTGCCAGGGCACCGCTGTCACTGCTGTGTAAGTGTCTGTGGCGATGAGGAGGGGGTTGGGACATAGCTCCTGCAAAAATACCAGGTGCATCCAATGCAGATGCGATTTACATTAATGAACGCTCATACAACTAAAAATAGGTCAAAACGCACACCTGCCCTTCAACCAGGATAAAACCAACCTGACTTCAGAAGCAAATGCTTCTTTCTCTCTGGACTGAAAAAGCCAGAGTGAAATTAAGACTCCATTGAAATAACTGGCCTAAAGTTGATGCTCCAGACACATGTAGGATTTGAGGGGAAGGCTCCACCTTCATGCATCTGTGTAGTCTTCAGGGTGGACTCACTGATACTTCTCAAAGCGACACCAGGCTTCTCTCCCCTCGTAATACAGTTTCTTGGGCTGCTCTGTGCCTCTGCCTTGCCTTCTGGTTTTCATTCATCTCCCAAGTCAAAGTCAATCCTACCTCCTAATCATCACTGAGACCAGCCTCACAGTCCAAACTGTAGCCTGCTTTCTGAGATTATGAGGTATAATCTAGACTCCAGTTTTATTGTCTTCCTCCCACCCCCACCCCACTACAGCTGTAGTTCTCAACCAGGTTGACTCTTACCACAAGGCAACATTTGGCAAAGCCTGGAGACAGTTTTGGTTTTCACAACTTACTGGATGCCGAGTAGAGGCTGCTAAAAATTGTGCAATGCACAAGACAGCCTCCTCCAACAAAAAATTATTTGGCTCAAAAGGTCAATAGTGCTGAGGTTGATAAATCCTGCACTGTACAGGTTTTTCCAAAATATAAAGCAGGTCCCAGTATTCTTTTTCATTCTTTTTTCTTTCCTGCTTATGATTCCTTGTTAGTTCCACATTACTGAGAAGTCGAAACTGAAAGCCTCATCACTAATACACACACATAACACACTCAGCACAGTTAAACTACAATTCTCTGAACTCATCATCTTTTTTCCAATTTTTGTGTCTGTACGTTACTCAGAATACCTTTCAACACTGAGTAACTTTAATCTATTTTTCAAAATTCTGCTCATTAATGGTTTTATTTGACCAAGCCACATTCATTATTCCTTTCACAACCATAGTACTTAATAAATTGCCTCTCATTGCATATCTTACCTTTTATTTACTTGCTATTTCCACCTTCTGATCTCCTCAGGAGCAGGGACCATACTGTAACGTCTGTGTTTGTGTTCTTAGTGATAAACACAGAGAAATCCATTAATAAATAGGTAAATTATCATTTCCAATAATGGAAACACCTGTAAACATAAAGCTGATGTTAACCATTATCCATGTACCCTTGGTTTCTAATGAGGCAGGGATTAACCTGCGTGTCCAGACAGGCCTGTTAGTTTAATGGTTTTATTTTTGATACCTGTACAATATTATCTTATCAGTGCCTTACTTAATATTAGAGTTATCAGGGGTTTCATTTGAATTTCCAAATAACTTTATCTCCTCCCAATGGAAGGTACCAGTGGGTGGAGAAGAAAGAATGGCAGGATTTCCTCCTCTTGTTGCTGAAGACATCACGTTAGATGAAGGACTTGGGGAATCTGAAGCAGTGGCTGACATCAAGTTCTCCTCTGCAGGTAATTTTACACCAAGCACAAGAGTTTATCATATTTTTATACAGATTTGCCTTAACTGACATAAGCCAAATATTTTAAGAAATACATGCTAGATTATCCATAAGATGCAACCTGCTCTGAAAATGAATCTGTACATTTTCACAAATGTATTGATGCTTTTTAAAAAAAATAGTGAGGCAGCAGTAGCCTCCCTGGGGTCTCCATCTGGAGCTGTGTTTGGTGTTTTTAATAGGATGGTTGCTAACACCGTCTGTGTTTTTTCATGTGCCTCCATAGGTTGGGTAGCAGTGACACCGCAGTTTAAGGACACACTGACCCTCCGAGGCTATACACCTCAAGGGACAGTCCTGACAGTCCGGCGCCCTCTCTTGCCACATATAGTTAACATCAAAGGAAAGCGCATCAAGGGAAGTGTGGCGTATAAAACCAAAAGGCCTCCTGCTCTTATGTACAATCTGCAGAAGAAAAGATAGATACGTGAAGCTGACCTGTTCACATTGAAGATGAACTATATAGAACATTCTGTGTGCATCGCACCGCATTTTATTAAATACTGCTGTAATAAAGCCCCCTAACCCTTTTTAAACTACCAAGGACCATGCCTCTTTTTAATGAACTGAGTTTGTAAACACGTTATTTTTTTTAGTAAGGTACATACATGTATGTATCTGTGATTCAAACATACCTAAAAGAGAGTTCTGCTACATTGTTTTCTCCCACTAGTATTTGAGACCAGATGGCACTTCTCATTTAGAAAAAAGCAGCTTAGCAGTTGGCTTAAGAGAAAATGGCAGAAAGTTAATTTCTCCAAAATATGCTATCTTAAATCAGAGAGGTGAGTAAGCGGCTGCACTTCACGTAGTCAGCCAAGTACCCAACTGGGGAACACACCATGGCTTCCATCTCTGGGTCTAAGGTGGTTGCTCAAGTTGTCATCCTTTCACAGCAATGGGAAGAAGAGAAGAGTGTGAAGAGCATGCAGCTACCGTACTGAAATGAAGGGAAGAGCTGGAAGTTGCCCACATCACAGTGTCCAGTGGTCAATGTTTCCATGGCCACACCCTGCCATGAGGAAGCTGGAGGATGTAAACGGAAATGCAGAGTCAGATTTTTATTACTTAGGGGAAGCAGCAGTGAAAGAAATCTTGAAAACAAGTAGAAATTTCCCTTACCTAATCTAAAAGTGCCTGAAAATCTTAGAAAAGGATTTATGTTATATCCTTTTGGAATCTGAGATCTATTCTGCAAGGATCAGAGCACTTCAACTATTTTATCAACATTTGTCTGTAAACACTGTACATAAAACATTACACCAGTCAGAAGTGTTTACCTTTAAGTATTTCTAGTCGATTGAGTGGCCCTATAGCTGTGGACAATGAATTGGCAAGTCAAGTCCCAGGTCCCATGATGAGATGAATGCTGTGAAGTTAATTGGCCTGAAACAGATCCCTGAACTTCCTGTAGACTTAGGGTTAGCATTAACTTTTTAATAGTCCTGTATTCTCTGACAACATATACACTCGAGCCCCCTCTCCCCTCTCACTAAGTAGGTCATTATAGGATAAATGGTCAGTATTTTAAAATGGAACTTGTAGGGCTTTTTGGTAGCTCAGTGATAAAGAATCTGCCTGCCAATGCAGGAAACACGGGTTCAATCCCTGATCCGGGGAAATCCCATGTGCTGTGGAGCAACTAAGTCTGTGTGCCTCAACTACTGAGCCTGTGCTCTAGATACACTGTGCAGCAACTACTGAAGCCCACGCACCCTAGAGCCCGTGTTCCATAAGAGATGCCACCACAGTGAGACACCCATGCACTGCAACTAGAGTAGGCCCTGCTACCCCCAACTAGAGAAAAGCCAGCTTCACCAACAAAGACCCAGCACAGCCAAAAATAAAAAGTTTAAAAAACTACTTGTAAAAACCATAGGTCTCACTTTCATTATGTTTCAAAGTGAATACTATTGGCATCTTGGGGAAAGTGGTTCTATATGTGTATCCTTCATCCCCAAATACCAAACGCCACTAGCAGCACCCCTGCCCCATTCCTCACTGTGACAGGGGAGAACCCTGACATTTCTAGACCCACCCTCTAGAGGGCGGTAGCTCCCCAAGTTAAGAAAATGGTAGCTGGTTTCTAGTTTATTTTGGAGAAAATGAAATACTGTTTCATAAATTAAAACTGTGACCATTATATTTGTGTACTGTTTGCAGTTTGGAGCTTAGGCCTGAAATCTTTAGATTAAAAAGAATATGGTAAACGTGCACTTATGGAAAAATATAGAACCCAAAAACTGATGCTGTATTTACCCTGAAAACTTAAGTATTTTAGAAAGCAGAACATTTCTCCCTCATCTTTTCTTTAGGCTTTCAGACGTCTCAACTAGCAGAGACTTCATTTTTAAATATTCAGAGTTAATATTCTCAGGATTCTCTTACCTCTAAAATTAAATGGTTATGTTTTCACTAAGGCATATCTAAAAATGTTCCAAGGTACTTTGCTAGCAGTTTTAAACAGTGCAATTTACTAAGTTTCAGTTTCCCTGGTTTTAATCTCTTTGGGTCTTCATTTTCTCATCTATAAAATGAGGGAATTACACTATATATTTCTCAGTCCTAACTTTATAGGATTCTCAGCAAAAACAGGCAGGGAAGCCAAGAAAGCGTGGTTACAAGACCTCAGATGAAAAAAGCCCTCTGAGCATAGACAGTAGAGACTGGTGCTAGGTTTTGTTATTAATTTACATCACATTCTGCCATCTTTGCTACTTTCTACTTCTGCATTCCAGTCCCCTATAATGAAAAGGATATATTTTTTGGGTGTTAGTTCTAAAAGGTCTTGTAGGTCTTCATACAGCTCAACTTCAGCTTCTTCAGCGTTACTGGTTGGGGCATAGACTTGGATTACTGTGATACTGAATGGAAAAGTAGGAAGTCAAAAAAAGTAGGAAGTCAAGAAACACCTGGAGTTAACAGGCAATTTGGCCTTGGAATACACAATGAAGCAGGGCAAAGCCTAATAGAGTTTTGCCAATAAAATGCACTATTCATAGCAAACACCCTCTTCCAACAACACAAGAGAAGACTCTACACATGGACATCACCAGATGGTCAATACTGAAATCAGATTATATTCTTTGCAACCAAAGATGGAGAAGCTCTATACAGTCAACAAGAAGACCAGGAGCTGACTGTGGCTCAGATCATGAACTCCTTACCAAATTCAGACTTAAATTGAAGAAAGTAGGGAAAACCACTAGACCATTCAGGTATGACCTAAATCAAATCCCTTATGATTCTACAGTGGAAGTGAGAAATAGATTTAAGGGACTAGATCTGATAGATAGGGTGCCTGATGAACTATGGAATGAGGTTCATGACATTGTACAGGAGACAGGGATCAAGACCATCCCCATGGAAAAGAAATGCAAAACAGCAAACTGGCTGTCTGGGGAGGCCTTACAAATAACTGTGAAAAGAAGAAAAGCGAAAAGCAAAGGAGAAAAGGAAAGATAGAAGCATCTGAATGCAGAGTTCCAAAGAATAGCAAGAAGAGATAAGAAAGCCTTCCTCAGCGATCAATGCAAAGAAATAGAGGAAAACAACAGAATGGGAAAGACTAGAGATCTCTTCAAGAGAATTAGAGATACCAAGGGAACATTTCATGCAAAGATGGGCTCGATAAAGGATAGAAATGGTATGGACCTAACAGAAGCAGAAGATATTAAGAAGAGGTGGCAAGAATACACAGAAGAACTGTACAAAAAGATCTTTACGACCCAGATAATCACGATGGTGTGATCACTCATCTAGAGCCAGACATCCTGGAATGTGAAGTCAAGTGGGCCTTAGAAAGCATCACTACGAACAAAGCTAGTGGAGGTGATGGAATTCCAGTTGAGCTATTTCAAATCCTAAAAGATGATGCTGTGAAAGTGCTGCACTCAATATGCCAGCAAATTTAGAAAACTCAGCAGTGGCCACAGGACTGGAAAAGGTCAGTTTTCATTCCAATCCCAAAGAAAGGCAATGCCAAAGAATGCTCAAACTACTGCACAATTGCACTCATCTCACATGCTAGTAAAGTAATGCTCAAAATTCTCCAAGCCAGGCTTCAGCAATACGTGAACTGTGAACTTCCTGATGTTCAAGCTGGTTTTAGAAAAGGCAGAGGAACCAGAGATCAAATTGCCAACATCCACTGGATCATGGAAAAAGCAAGAGAGTTCCAGAAAAACATCTATTTCTGCTTTATTGACTATGCCAAAGCCTTTGACTGTATGGATCACAGTCAACTGTGGACAATTCTGAAAGAGATGGGAATACCAGACCACCTGACCTGCCTCTTGAGAAATCTGTATGCGGGTCAGGAAGCAACAGTTAGAACTGGACATGGAACAACAGACTGGTTCCAAATAGGAAAAGGAGTACGTCAAGGCTGTATACTGTCACCCTGTTTATTTAACTTATATGCAGAGTACATCATGAGAAACGCTGGGCTGGAAGAAGCACAAGCTAGAATCAAGATTGCCGGGAGAAATATCAATCACCTCAGATATGCAGATGACACCACCCTTATGGCAGAAAGTGAAGAGGAACTCAAAAGCCTCTTGATGAAAGTGAAAGAGAAGAGTGAAAAAGTTGGCTTAAAGCTCAACATTGAGAAAACGAAGATCATGGCATCCAGTCCCATCACTTCATGGGAAATAGATGGGGAAACAGTGTCAGACTTTATTTTTGGGGGCTCCAAAATCACTGCAGATGGTGACTGCAGCCATGAAATTAAAAGACGCTTACTCCTTGGAAGGAAAGTTATGACCAACTTAGATAGCATATTCAAAAGCAGAGACATTACTTTGCCAACAAAAGTTCGTCTAGTCAAGGCTATGGTTTTTCCTGTGGTCACGTATGGATGTGAGAGTCGGACTGTGAAGAAGGCTGAGTGCCGAAGAATTGATGCTTTTTAACTGTGGTGTTGGAGAAGACTCTGAGAGTCCCTTGGACTGCAAGGAGATCCAACCAGTCCATTCTGAAGGAGATCAGCCCTGGGATTTCTTTGGAAGGAATGATGCTAAAGCTGAAACTCCAGTACTTTGGCCACCTCATGCAGAGTTGACTCATTGGAAAAGACTCTGATGCTGGGAGGGATTGGGGGCAGGAGGAGAAGGGGACGACAGAGGATGAGATGGCCGGATGGCATCACTGACTCGATGGACGTGAGTCTGAGTGAACTCCGGGAGTTGGTGATGGACAGGCGGGCCTGGCGTGCTGCGATTCATGGGGTGGCAAAGAGTCCGACACGACTGAGCGACTGAACTGAACTGAACTGCCATCCTAGTGCAGCCCAGATCACTGCTGGTCTATCCAAGTGATCCACAGTGGATTTGCTATAAGAAAGTTCTCTTACTGTGTTGGTTTCTGAGTATAAGTCAACTTACTAATACTTCCTAATCCACTGGTCTCAGTATGAAGAGTACCCTTCCAGCATTAATCATTTATACCATGGCAGCATGCATGCAGGTGGAAAGAGAAGTTAACGGCAAGGTGTCAGGACAGCCCCTCATGTCCACAGAATAGGGGTTGACGTTCCATCTTCTTTTTCTCCCCTTTTAAAATAGCATTTTCTTCAAAGTTTCAGTGAAGTTTAATGTATTTTGTATTTCTAATCACCATAAACAGCAAGTTCTACCAATCATTGGGGCTTTACTGTGTAGTTCCCCAGTGTCTAATTTGTCTGTTACCTGCAATACTTGCCATGACAACCGAGAAGTAGAGAACAGACACAGTCCTGTGTGCTTGTGCTTCTTGCTCACTCACTCTCTGCAAAATGGAAATCAAGGCTGGTTTCCTACAGATGACTAACTTGGAGCTCCAGTGGTGCCAGACATGGCAGACTGCTTATTGCTTCACAGAATAGGCACCCCTGTGCTCCAGCTGAGGCGAGCTGTTTTGTAGACAGCCTCTGATCATTTACCCTGGCTTCCCTCCCACCTGGCTGTGTCTTGTGGAGCAACAGAATCATTTCCATTCTTTCTCAGACTGCTCCATTTTCTCTTGGCTCCTCTCCTCCCCGAGGGATTGTTTTCTCTCAAATGTCAGAGTAATGCTTAAACAATAAAAACAAGACTTCAGACTCATGTGAATCCAACAGATAGCACCTCTGCCTGCTCTTAATCTTTGTCCTGTTGTCTGTCTCTCTGATGCCCTGTAGTGGGTGGAAACGGCTTAAGATTAATAACTTAATGTATGAACAATGCATCACTTTTCCCCGTCATGTCAAAGACCACAGATATTCTCTCATTTAGTACAAAGAGTTTCATGATCTGAAAATTCTGAAGTCTAGAGTTTTAGAGCAAATACCTATGGCTTGGAGCTTCAGAGGTTCCTGTTTTTCAGAAGCTTCCTTTTGTTTCTCATGTAATTCTCAGAATTTGCCTTCTGAGTAATAAACCTAGTGGAAAGATTTCTTTGGTCTCAATATTCTCACTGGTAGATACAATAGGTATGATGCTTAATCACAGACACTGTGAGTACCTCTGGCCAGGAGCATTGGTAGATCTGAGAAAACTGAGGCCACATACACACAGAAAGACACATTATCTGTTTCTTAATGTGGGGTAGAGACCACATTATCAGGTGATTTTGGACATGTGAGACAGCCGAAGTTCCTTTCTAACTTTTCACTAAGTCCCCAGAAAATAGCCATATGCATTCAATGTATGAATGAATTAGGAGAACAAAGGGACTTTTCTTAGGGGTTGATTTTTCCCTTCTCTGAAAAATGGAAAGCTGACTTAGCATTGACACTTTTCTAGGGTTTCTTCCCGTCCTGCCTAAAGACAGTACCTCAGGACAATTGTATATGAGAATATTCATTGCTGCTATGATCATATGATGCCTTCCCAAGTGCTGCTAGTGGTAAAGAACCCACCTGCCAAAGGAGGAGACATATGAGACTCGGGTTCAATCCCTTTGTTGGGAACATTCCCTGGAGGAAGGAATGGCAACCCACTCCGGTATTCTTGCCTGGAGAATCCCATGGACAGAGGAGCCTGGAGGGCTATGGTGCATTAGGTCGCAGAGTCGGACACTACTGTAGCAACTGAGCACGCACGCAGCCCTTATTTAGGACAGTGAGCCAGGCACTGTTTCAGGCATTTTGTATATAGAACAACCCCATGCAGGAGGTATATATTACTATTATCTGCATTTACAGATGGAACTGAAGCAAAAGTAACTAGCCAGGGTCATGTAACTAATGAATGACAGAGATGTGATTCAAAATTCAAACACAAGCTTCTAGCACTTTTATACAGTGAAACTTTTTCCCTTTTAACGTAGTTCTATGGATTTTAAATATATACATGCATGTGTGCTAAGTCACTTCAGTCGTGTCTGAATCTTTGTGACCCTATGGACTGTAGCCCACCAGGCTCCTCTGTCCATGGGATTCTCCAGGCAAGAATACTGGAGTGGTTTGCCATGCCCTTCACCAGGGGATCTTCCCAACCAGGGATCAAATCAGTCTCTCATATCTCCAGCACTGGCAGACAGGTTCTTTACCACTAGCACCATCTAAGAAAATCAACCCACTTGAAGACCTCAAAGGTAATGACACAATTTCCTTGGAAACCCTGTGTTACAGACACTTCCTAGCTTCATTTTAATCCTCTCATATAAAATTCCAGTCTGAGGAGAATATTCCTCCAAAATACATACATACATACAAACACGTAGATTTTAATTTTTTTAAAAAAGAATATTCTTCATAGGTAGGGGATGTATGTGTGTTGAGCTGTATCCTTACCCAAATCTATACAAGTGTTCTTCTGTGATTTCTATGCTGTCTTACCATATCAGTAGTTTTAAATGAAAAGTGCTTTCAGGGAACTAAGATAAACCGTATTGGGGAAGAATATGAAAAATGTGTATGTATGTATAATATACACATTATATGTGTGTATTTAGAAATAGCCCAAGCCTGGGAGGAGGGTAGAATCAAGTTTTCAAGAAAACCTCTTAATAACCTGAACAAAGGGAGAAAAGGGCACAAGTATGTGGGAGGAGCTAAAGCATTCTAGGGTTTTCAAATCAAAGTGGGAGTGTTAGGAAGGAGGGGTTGGAAAGGGGAACAGGGAACACCTCATACAGGGGTGTTATCTATATATATAGATATAGATGTAACTGAATCACTTATACAGTAGAAGTTAACATACTGTAAATCAACTATACTTCAATAAATTTTTAAAAAACAAAAAAATTTAAAGTACTTTCATGGCTGGCTAAAAATCTTTACACTGCTAGTGATCTTTGCCAAGTACCACAGACAGATCACAGCATAAAAGGAGATCCTAACCCACAATTCTGATTAATAGGAAATAACATAAACAGGAAATTTGGAATGCAAACATCCAAAGAATTATACCATAGGAAAGAAACTATCCTAAAAGAAAAGCTGATCTAAAACCCTGATCTTTTAGTGACATAGGAGAACTGGTGGTCCCTATGTAATCATAAATCAAATAGCTCCAAAAACCAGATTTGGCCCTGAACTTGTTCAAATGGCCCTGTCTTTTCTACTTGTGTAGCACCCGTCCTGTTTCCTGTTTCTGTTCACATTTACTTTAAATAAAAAGGGATCCTGGTTGCCCAATTTTCCTCAGCATTTAACATTGGGCCTAAAAATATTTATTTTTCCTATCTTTGACTTTAAATTATGGTTATATATTCAACAGGAAGGAAAATTAGTATTCAACAGAAGGAAAATGGGGACTACTGTCCCTAAAATATGAGATAAAGGATGTATTTTATTCAAGTATTAGTTTAAGAAAATGTCTTTTTCACTGGACAACTAAGGCTATCATGTAAAGTTAGTTCTGAGAAATGTGTTGAAGATTTGCAACAAGGGAACTTGGGTAAGATTGTTCAACAAAACGGTGCTTAAGTGTCCCACTTACCCATTAACTCCTCCATTCAGTGTGGCTTCAGTCACTTCTAGGTATTACTACTCACTTGTCAATTGGAAATGCTTCTTTTTTAACTAAATTGAGGGCATAATTAGGTTTGTATCCACATCTAATGGCTTAGTAACTAACCACCTCAAAACTTAGTGAATTGAAAGAAGCTTTGCTCTGATTCTTTCATTTGGCAGTTTAATCTGGGCTCAGCTCAGTGGTTCTTCTGCCCACTTCTTCTGGGTACATGCATTTGCAGACCTCAATCCATGTCAAGAACTTCAGCTGGGATGGCTGTAACAGCTGAGAAACCTGGGTCTTTTCCCAGGGGTCACTCTCTCTATCTAGGATTTCATCCTCAAGTAGGCCAGTTCTGGCTCAGTCACAGGTGATGGTGTTCAAAAAGAGCATGAGTAGAAGCTGCTAGGCCTCTGGAGGCTGAAGCTCCCAAATCACACAATGTCACTCTGCTATATTCTATTGGTCAAAGCAAGTTGCAGTGGCAGCAGAAACTCAAGCTGACTGGAAAGGCTGCCAAGAACCTGTGGCTACTTTCATCCACCACACAGTTTCAGCATGTTCATCACCCTGAGGCAAATGCAGTATAACATGCTGTATGTTCTGACCTATATGAAGAGAACCCACTGTAAATTTATCAAACAAGAAATTTGATGATGGGACTTCCCTGGTGGTCCAGTGGTTAAGAATCCACCTGGCAATGCAGGGGGAAGTGGGTTCGATTCTTGGTGGGGAACTAAGATCCCACATGCCACAGGGCAACTGACTCTATGCGCCACAGTGAAGATCCTGTGTGCCACAACTCTGACCAGATGCAGCCAAATAAATAAATGAATAGGAAAGAAAATTGATGCTGACTTAGATTTACCTCAGGAGTCAGATACATAGAATAGCTACATGATTGAAAAAAGGAGGGAACACGGGTTGTACGATTTTGATTTCATCATCAATCTTTTAGGAAGTTTTTAAAGAAAAGTGTGCACTGTTACTTCTGTAAATTTAAAATGCAAAAAATCCATTCAGATGAAAATGTAGGTTATCTCCTCTCCCTTACCATATCAATGCTGAATGCTACATGAACATATTATCCATCATTATTTTAAGCCACAGTAAATTAAACATCCCAAATATATACATATTCTGTTAAAAAAAAAAAAAATCAAGAGGACAGACTTGATCACTATCAGCAAGACTGAAATAAGTTCTATTTTAAGGACACAAATATAACCATAACTTGTAAGGCTGTAAGGTATTATGGGTTCCTTGAACCACTGCCCATCCACTCTCAAAGTATTTCCAGACTACCAACCAGTTTTGGCAATAATTAATTTGATAAAAACCAGATATATCCATACAATAAAACACTGTACAACAGAATGAAAATAGTCCTAAAAACTAGTGCTCTCCAAATTCTACTCACTGCAGAATAATCCCAGTTATGTAAACAGCCCAGAAATCAAACATTTTAATATGCATACACATATGGAGGTAGAGTTAATATTAACAGTAATTAAGTCTGCAAAAGAAACAAATGAGACTAAGAGGATTAGTAGGAAGACAGCTAGTCAAGATAGATTTTAACTTGTTATGAGTTTGCTGTTGTACCTGCATTATGTGATCTTTAAAAAGTTATTAGAGTGCACAGAAAAAGAAATCAAAGGTGCAGTATTTCAAAATCAATGTAATTAGGATGCTGGTCTCTAAAATTGCCCCTTCTAGTGGTAGAAGCCTGACCACTGGTAAAGTTTCCACAATTTAATCCTTAAGACACTCTTTCAAGCTTTCATAAATTTTATAGTATATATATATAAGCAAGGAGAAATGTGATATATGAGTTTTAACTGTTCAGTGTAATAGTCTCACTCTTAAGAATCTCATTTAGAGAGCCTGAAAGGGTATCCCCCTCCCCCTTCCACTGTATGAATGGGGGTAAAGTACCAGTTACCACAGGAAACAAGACCCTACATCTATGGGTAAAACGGAAAGGAAGCTCTTATTGATAAAGAATATCAGTTACCATAAAAGATATAATTGACTCAAGCAAGAACCAATAGATGAGAAAATCACTAGGTTTGTTGAAGGATTAAGATAATTTCACTATATCATCCCATGGAATATTAATTACAAAGGGAAATAAATAATAACGTCAGTGGAGAAATCTGGTAGACGACACATTAACCAAACAATAAAAGTTAACACAACCAATAACAGAATCGTGTGCCTTCTGATGTAATGTACTGATGTAATGTACTGGTACTGACTATTCCTGCCAAGACACATAACCTGAACTGAAGCATGAGAAAATAATTATGATACTATAATTCAAATTAAGAAACATTCTTTAAACAGTTTCAAACTCTTCATGTTGTGAAGCACAAATGCTAAGGAGTTGTTCCAAACTAAAAGAAATGAAGATATGTGACAACCAAATACAACAAGGAATTAGGAGCAGGGAGATATGTAAAGTTATTAAGATATTTGGCACAATCTGAACTTAGAACTATACAGACTACACCAATCTTTAAAGTCATGAATTTAATTATTACAGGATGGTTGTATAAGACAATGGTCTTATCCTTAGGAAGTACAAACAAATATTCAGAGATGAAGAGGTATGCTTTCAACTTATTTTCTGGGCTTCCACCACATAATATACATAATGTGCAGAAAACAAACACTGAGTGGTGGATCCCAAGTAAGGGGTACACAAGATTTCAGGGTACCATTCCCACAACTTCTCTGCAAACTTAAGCATTTCTCAGTTTCTTAACAAAGTCACTTTCTCAAGACTTGCTATTTTCTGCTGAGTGAACTCTCTCCTTGCCTTGTTAATGTGTTCAGACAATACTCAGTCTATAAAACAGTATTTATCTATCACCACAATTTTTAAATTACAGTAAAATGACCACTCTATATCAATTGGTTGAAATCAAGGAGAACACATCCACAGAAAAATATCACACATACAACACACCTGTAGCCCTGGGTAATCAACAACTATCTGCCCTTCCAAGGGCCAGATATTGTTTTAGGTACTTGGGTTAAGCAGTGAGAACAAAATCATTCTGACTCTAGTAGCAATTCTATCATTTGACACAAAAGCCCACATACTATTTTAACATTAAAAGCTACTATAAAAGACATGCAAGAGAGGCAGGTGGATTATACACCTTAATTATGCCAAATAGAGGAAGCACTTTTATATATTTAAGGATACTTACTTGCTTTGTTATTAGTGTAAAAGGTCTTAATACAAAAATTACATGTCAAGCACTTAATACTAAAATTATATGTCAAATTACATGTTGTCCCCTTCTCCTGCCTTCAGTCTTTCCCAGCATCAGGGTCTTTTCAAATGGGTCAGTTCTTCCCATCATGTGGCCAAAGGATTGGAGTTTCAGCTTCAACATCAGTCCTTCCAATGAATATTCAGGACTGATTTCCTTTAGGATGGACTGGTTTGGTCTTGCAGTTCAAGGGACTCTCAAGAGTCTTCTCCAACACCACAGTTCAAAAGCATCAATTCTTCAGTGCTCAGCCTTTTCCCAACTCTCACATCCACACATTACTGGAAAAATCATAGCTTTGACTATATGGATCTTTGTCAGCAAAGTAATGTCTCTGCTTTTTTAATATGCTGTCTAGGTTGGTCACAGGTTTTCTTCCAAGGAGCAAGCATCATTTATTTATTTATTTTTTAATTTTCTCTGGAAGCTTTATTCATCAAATGACCAGTCAAAACCCCAAGTTTTATCTTACTCACACACTAGATTTACATTTTTACTTATATTTTGCCACACTCAGAAATGTAATTTTTCATCAGCCCTTCCAAATCCCATCAAGAGATATTGTGGCAGACACTTGGTTCACATTTCAGAGGTTTCATTCCATTCCATTAAGAATTTATCATAAAACTGAATATTATATAACTGTGTATTACATAAGTGAGTATTATATGGTCCTTTCTTAAATTCACAAAAATTTGAGCCTAGGACAAATGTTTTTAGATAAAAGCTAATGTTTAATTACTTATGTCATTATTTCCATTTGGGGATACAAAGATAAAACATTCTAACTATTTGCATTCAGTCATCCTGCCGATGCCAGAGCATGCCTTTTGAATATTCTCTTAAAGGTCCTTTAAAAAATATGTCCATCAAAATTTGATCTCACTTCAGAGTCTAAAATTTTTATAGCTATTTTTTTTTAGCCATCTACAACAGTCCTTGCTGCAATTATTATTTTCCATGACAACTTTCAGAGTTTCCTCACATAACCATTTTTCTGTGCCCTGAGTGCATTCTGTTTCACTCTGGATGGTGCTTCTGCAAATGACATGGTTCTACATCCTCTTTTCTACTTCTCTGGGATCCAAGGTTATAAAATGTTTTGAAACAATTATTTCAAAGCTATATTTCAAAACCTTCTTCAAGGGTCCCTGCTACCATGACAACCTAATTACCCAGTGGCTGCCTTAGGGAGCATTTCGTTTGGTGACTAGGAAGTTTATTTGGGGCTTCTGCAGCTTAGACTGATGACTGCTAAGTTGCTTCAGTCATTTCCAACTCTGTGCGACCCCATAGACGGCAGCCCACCAGGCTTCCCCGTCCCTGGGATTCTCCAGGCAAGAACACCGGAGTGGGTTGCCATTTCCTTCTCCAAGCATAATTTAATTTCATGGCTGTAGTCACAGTCTACAGTGACTTTGGCGCCCAAGAAAATAAAATCTGTCGTGTTTCCATTGTTTCCCCATCTATTTGCCATGAAGTGATGGGACCAGATGCCATGATCTTAAAGTTTTTTGAATGCTGAGTTTTAAGCCAGCTTTTTCACTCTCCTCTTTCACCTTCATCAAGAGGCTCTTTAGTTCCTCTTCACTTGCTGCCATTAGGGTGGTGTCATCTGCATATCTGAGGCTGTTGATATTTCTCCCCGCAATCTTAATTCCAGCTTGTGCTTCATCCAGCCCAGCCTTCTGCATATTAAGTTAATAAGCAGGGTGACAATATACAGCCTTGAAGTACTCCTTTCCCAAATTGGAATCCATCTATTGTTTCATGTCCAGTTCTAACTGTTGCTTCTTGACCTGCATACAGGTTTCACAGGATGCAGGTAAGGTGGTCTAGTATTTCCATCTCTTGAAGAATTTTCCACTGTTTGTTGTGACCCACAGAGTCAAAGGCTTTAGCATAATCAATGAAGCAGATGTTTTCCTATGATCCAACAGATGTTGGCAATTTCATATCTGGTTCCTCTGACTTTTCTAAATCCAGCCTGAACATCTGGGAGTTCTTCATTCATATACTGTTGAAGCCTGGCTTGGAGAATTCTGAGCATTATTTTGCTAGCCTGTGAAATGAGTGCAATTGTGTGATAGTCTGAACATTCTTTGGCATTGCCCTTCTTTGGGATTGAAATGAAAACTGACCTTTTCCACTTCTGTGGCCACTGCTGAGTTTTCCAAATTTGCTGGCATATTGAGTGCAGCACTTTAACAGCATCATCTTTTAGGATTTGAAATAGTTCAGCTGGAATTATATTTAACACTCAGGAATTCCCTGGCGGTCCAGTAATTAGGACTCAGCCCTTCCAATGCTGTGGCCCACGTTCAGTCCCTGATCAGGAAACTAAGATTCCCCCAAGCTTGGTGTAGCACAGTCAAAAAAATATTTTAAAAACCCAACAAAAGCATTTAACACTTAAGAGTCACCCTATGGATACAAGTACCATATGACCTCATTTTCAGGATGAAGAAACAGATTTAACAAAGTTAAAAGTATTTGCAAAATTATAGTTGTTAAGGAAGAGAGGCCCACAGTGAACCCAACTCTAACTGCAAGGGCCACAGAGCACTTGATACAGCAAACATCAATAATAATCCTTTAAATAAGCAATTTTGTTTACACTGAAACTTCCCCTGATTACCAAAGATCAGTACATTGTTGTTAGCCTCTTCACCAACCTACCTGTATGGAGCTGAGGCTGAGTACCCTTGGAGGGGGGCCCTCTGCTGTACCGTTAACTCCCCCTGGGCAGAATACAAGGACGGCCAAAGATTAAGTGAAAAACGGATACTTGTAAAAATCATAACAGGGTGAGCCTCTGAGTAGGGAATAGCAAGGGACTGGAAAAACGCACTTACGGTAACACACTTAAAGGTAACAAACAAGTCGCACATCAATAACATTTAAATATCCTTTCCGAATCATGAACTTTTAGGTCACTTACTCCATCAGGACAGAATGCAATCCAGTTGTTCTGATGTTTCTCCAACTTGTTCTCCCTTTTCTCTCAAGTCCACAGAAATATCTAAGAAATACCTAGGTCTTTAACACTGTTTTTCAACGTACAGCACAGTCATTTCCAGTAACATAGGAAGCAGAACCTTATAATATGGCTTATCACTTTCCCTTGGACTTCATTTCCTTCTCAGACTTCCATTAGAGTAAAATTAGAGTCAAAATAGTGCCCTAGCACTCAGTGAACACTCAGTGTAACTCATCTTATTTTCTGTTCAATGCATCTTTTTCCAATGAGTGAATATTTACTGATAGCAGGCTTACTACTGAGAACAGACATGTAGATGATGACTGTTAAGGGACCTGTGACTGGGAAGTATATAATTTCCTATAAATTGTCTTCAGGTTGTTTCTCCCCTTCCTACTACATACCCACTTCCCAGAAAGCAGATTATAGGAAGAGAGGCTTTGGACTTCTACCCACAGACTGGTTATCCCCAGAGATTTTCAGTACCTTTCTATTTACCCTGGGTTATCAGAGTGAAAATGTTTTGAGAATTATTAATTTACTTCTAGTTCCAGCCAAACAAATTTGGGCTCCTTAACATTTGATGTACCACAAATAAACAAAGGCATAACATGCTTTTTAAAACTTTATTTCAACATTACTATGCTTACAGAAATACACTCATATGGATTAATAGAATGCAATTTAACTTATCCTACACAATTGGGACCAAAAACCTGGTACATGGTTTGCTTCAAAAAACAAAAACAATAAAAAGGATTTGCAATCTGGTTTTTCATCTATTAAAAATGTATATAAAAGATTCTCCATCAAATGCTGCTAAAGCAAACAGCAGGAACCTTGAGAAATAAACCTTTGGTTTGTCTCTGAAAAATACCACGTATTGCACTGTAAAAGTTTATACAACTGGTACAACAAAACATTGCTGTAATGTTTCAATGCCAGTTCACAAAGTTCAATAACTAATGATGTTGACAAGGGTAGGGAGAGCCTATGTATACATGTGAAAATATAAAAAAGCTATCTGATCTAGTTAATATTACATGCAGATCCCAAATCTATTCAAACCAAGATTCAGATAATCTCTTAAATCTGAATTAACTCTATCAATCCAGTTCATCAGCTGAAGTCAAAAAGAAAACTCTGCACAGTAGCTGTTTTTCTGATTTGTGCAAAAAAGAAAATGAAGTTTCTTCCCCAGCTTTTCAGTCCAGAACTACAGCAAAGTATTTCTTCCATTGTCAACATTCTTGGGGTGAGAGGCAATGAGGTTACTTAGGCTTAAATCTGAATTAGCACTCAGATGCAAGAGTCCCCAAAGTTAAAGACCATGTGACTTTAGAAGTGACTAAAAAATAAAATGGCCTTTCTTGGAAGACTAGAGCAAAACATCCGGCAATAGTTAAAAAGAAGTCTAATTAAAAAAAAAAAAAAGAAAGTAGCTCTTTATGAATTACACTTCAATTTAAAAAAAAAAAAAGCCTTAATGAAGCAGCTCTGAAAAGAGGAAAAAAACTTAAAATATCCTGAAAAGCAATGTGAATATAGGTTCAGAAGACAAGTAAGAGATATATTTTACAAAGCTACCTAGGATTAGGCTTATAAAGGTATTCTAAGTATTTCAACCTTTAATACTAAACATCAGTTTACAAACAACATGTTTACTTTTTATTCCTTTATCAAAAGGGAAAAGTCTAGCTTCAATCCTATCCAGTGGAAGGGAAACTGAGAAAAAAAAAAGATTCAAATAGTCCCATGCAAACAGCACATTTTTCAAATGGAAGAACTAGACCAGAAGTTCATATTACTAATACACTTTTCAATGAAACAAATTTTTTAATCAAATGATTTTTAATAAGAACAAATACATGGCACTAAGGTTCAGAACCTAATATAGGCCTGACAAACAAGTCCTTGTTTTCTGGAGGAAAGGCCTCAAGTCCATTCAATTTCCAGTAACAATGTTTTCACAAATCACTTTAATGAGGGGTTTTAATTTCTTTTATATTTTTGGTTTTGGCATTCTAGTCTTAAAATCTAGATAAGAAAATACGTTCAATTCCCCAGGAGTCAATTTTTTTTCTTTTGAGGTATCAAAGAATCCAAACTGATTCCCAATCTCCAATTTGTACTTAATATGAATATTTCTGTATGTACTGGAAAAGGTAACGTTTTAATATAAAATGCACTAGTGAACATTAAACCTAGTTGTTAGAAAGGTTTAACTAGCTTTATAATTTAAGTTTTAAAACATAAATATCTGCAGCTTGATCTGTTTGACAATGATTGTCGGAGCTGAGAATTCACCTAGAATTCAACATCATTTACAAATCCCTATTATGTACAGAAAACACACAACAGTAATACACAACTTACTCATATCTTGAGAAAATTTTCTGCTTCTTTAAATCTTTGGCCTCCCAGTCAATTCCAAGTTCAAATGTCCTTTGCCTTAAACACCCACTCTCAGAATAACTAGTTTTCCACACACAGTTTAATACTTTTTCCTAATTTTTCATGTTGCATTGCCAAACCCTGAAACCTGCCTCAGAGATCCACCAAACAAAAGAAAACAAACAATATATAAAGTGATTACTTCAGAAAAGAACCTGGGAGGATAAGAAGAATCAAGGTTCCTTACTGGAATCATACTTTATTTTACAAGGAAAAACAAAAAACCTATGTTAGATTCTTTCATATTCTTTGGTGACTGGCCAAAGAACCTACCAGCAAGTTTGGGGCACATACTCTTTTCCATACAAAGTGGTCCTGTAGGAACACCAAAATAGCTATTCATTTGGGGCCTCAGCTGTAGCAAAAGGCTGTCCCGATAATAGCCAGGACACCCACTAGTTGGAGGAGATCCCTGAGAAAGTGTGATTTTTTAATCTGGACCGAACTTCAGTTTTTCACCAGCCTTTTTCACTATATTCACAGGAAGGAGCAGCTGGTCTACCAGCAGTCATACTACCTTTCTCATCCTAGGATTTCTGTGTAATTGCTATGGCTTTGGAATCTCACAAACTGATACTCTGTGTAACTTGAAGGAGTAATTATGCCTCCTAGTTCCAGATTTGCAGCTTCCAAATTAAAATTATAGTTCTTTATTCAGTGGAGCAGACATATAAATAAACACCAACCATCTAGGAAAAGAGGTTTCCTATAAGATACAACTTAACACCACACATTGAGGAAGTAGATGTACTAAGACAGGCCAAAAAGTTTACTTATGGTTGGTATTTGAGATAAAAATCCATTCAACATAGATCTAGTGGTTTATTTACTGCAAAGTTCAAACTGAAAGGTGTGAACTCACTACATCAATTTAAAATAAATAACTTATATGAAATACAGATTCTGGCATAGATGTTAAAATCAAAATCAATGGACTAAACTCCATCTTTCATTTGCTCACAAATTTGCACAGACTACTATTCTGCAAAAAAGACAACTGCGGCAAGGAAAAAGAAAACTGCCCCTTTTGCAAACAAGACTAAAAAGCATCCCTCCAGAGAGATCAAAATAAACATGCATATATAAAGTATTACAATGCAAATGCTATTTCTAGAAAAAATTTAACTGCATAGGTTAAAAAAAAAACAATGTGCAACATCTTAAGGCATTAAAGCACCAAAACAAAAACAAAAAAACCCACCAAAATCATTGTTTTTATGACAATTAACACATACACAAATAAACATACATTTTTGATCAAAATTCAGGAAGGTAAATACCTGGATTGATAGAACATCCATTGTTGGGAGAATTTCTCTTCAAATTCAATGTCTCTCTTCTTATCGCTAGAACAATTTTAAAGTGCTAACTTTATATAAAGCAGGCAAATTCTTCAAGTCATTTGCTATTTAAGTAAGCCAATTTTTATAGGGCTATAAACGAAGAATAAACTAAAGTGAAATAGGAACACAGACATGAGGAAAAAACTGATTAAGTTATATAGCTGAACAAATTGACAGATTGCTCTAATACCACCTTGGCCACCTTAGTTCAATTAAAAGCAAAAACAGATAAAAAAAAAAAAAGCTCACAGATTTAGATGTCTGCTACAATAACTCCCTTGGATTTGCTAAAATGTGTACATCAGTAGGTACACGGAGTCCAAGAAAAAGAGTGGGACTTAAAAATCAAGATTGGACAGTAATTAATTTTAAAAACAAAAGGCTGTCTACTACTCCAAATGAATATAAAATGTCAGAGACCTTATACACTACGAACTGAAGCCTTGACCAGAGTTTCATTACTCCTGCCCTTGAGCTGCCTTTTCAAGGAAGTATACATTAACCAAATGGCGATTGAGGTGTTTGCTGTAATCCTTTTCCTTTCGAAAAGAACGATCACAGAAGATACAAACGAAATCTCCCGCGGCCACTTTGACAGCCAAGGCATCCTTTCCATCTTTCCCACTGGTCTCTTGTGGAACTGGCCGAGCACCGTTCAATCCAGAATCGTCACTGTCCTCTGACGTGTTGTCACTTAGGTCACTTCCATCATGACTGTGGATGCCTTCGTCTTCATCCATTTCCTGAGACTCATTTACTGCCACGGTGACAGGAGGTGAGGCCACAGCAGTTGTGGACACGGCTTCATGTTTTTCTAGCGGTAGAGCAGGAAGTGGAGGTGAAACTGGTTCTTCAACTGCCGAGTCTCTGCTGGGGAAATTCTCTGCTTTCTTCTCATCAGTGTCCATCTCCATTTCACAGAGCATAGCTTCAGCTTGATGTTTATCCTCTGAAGTTTCACCCTCTGGCATATTCAAGTTTTCTTCAGAGGATGAAGTGTTGGCAGATTCCTTGATAACAGCAGCAACACCAGCCAGACTCTTACCTGCCTCTTCTGCTTCCACTTTCTGAAGAGGGGCTTCTTCATTTCCTTCGCCTGCAGGGAACAAATTTTGGTCTTTCGATTCTTCCCCCTTTAAGCTTTCCTTTGGCAGGGGTGGTGATGGTGGGAAGAGATCCTGTGCACTGGCACTTTCTTTTAGAAGCTGCTTGTCTTTAACAGGCACTAAGCCAACCTCAATAAGGACTTGCTCCTTCCGTGCCATTTCACTCAGCATGCTGGACTTTTCCTTTCTATTATCTTTGCGAGGAGACCTTCTGGGGATCGGCTCCATGGGAGGAGGAGGCTCTGTCTCAACAGGCCCCTTCTGAACAACCTCGATCTCAGCATCCCCCACAGGGGGAGGCGGGGGAGGAGGCTCTACCTGAACAGATCCCACCTGAGCAGGCTCTGGGGGAGGAGGAGGAAGAGGAGGAGAAGGCTCCATCTCAACAGGGGTCACCTCAACAGGCTCCATGGGAGGAGATGGCTCCATGGGAGGAGATGGCTCCATGGGAACAGGCCCCTTCTGGACAACCTCGACCTCACCACACCCCACGGGAGGGGGAGGGGGAGGAGAAGGAGGCGGCAGCGGCTCCGTCTGAACACACCCCACCTGAGCAGACTCCATCTGAGTGGGCCGCCTCTGAGCAGGCTGGCTGCTTTTCTTACATGATTTACTTCTCACAGTTTTCTTCTTTGTACTGTTTTTCACGCAAATGTTTTGCTTTTTATTCTCCTCTACTTTGCTGTCACCCTTTGGCACTTCCTGGCTATTTTTGGATTTGCTTTCTGCCTTCCTTTTCTTTTTTGTCACAGGTTCCTCATCATTAACAGGCTCTTGTAAGGGACGGGCTTCAGCTTCCACCTTCCTTTTGCTTTTCTTGCTTTTGCAGCTTTTTTCTGAACAGTTTCCCGGGGACACATCCACTTCTTTACCTTCCATGGCCGATTTGCGCGTTCTGGTGGTCACTTGGCTTGAGGCATTACTACAAGGCTTTTTCTCTTTTGAAACATTATCTTTCTTCTCCGCTTTTACAGACCTCTCATTTTTCTTCCCAGTCACATCCCCTTTTCCTTTTGTCTGCTCTGTTTCTGGTTTCTCACTGGTGAGTTTGTTATCAGGCAAGTCAGCCTCTCGCTTCTTGGTTTTCTTTAGTTTCACCTTTGAGACATCCATGGTTTTATTAGGACAAGTAGGATGCTTCGATTTGAAATGATACTGCAGATTACACTTCTTGGAAGCTGCGTAGTCACATACAGGGCAGTTGAACTGCCGTGGATTAACATGTAGCTCCACGTGTTTTTTGAAGTTACTTCTGTCTGCTGTTTTGTAGTCACAGTGTGGGCAGTTAAGAGGTTTAGGCCCATTGTGAACCTGTCTTGCATGGCGGGTTACTTCATGTTGATTAGAGGCCACATAACTGCACTGGTCACACTTAAATGGCTTCTCACCTGAAGGTAGACAAGAGATGTTACAGAAGGCACACATTAAGAAATGAATTCAAGGTTTATTCAAATATGCTCACCAAGAAGTAGGGATATAGATATAGATATAGATAAATAAAATAAAACCACCAAAACTATTTCATAAAGACTTTATCATGCAATTTATATTTACCATATTTATTTGTATATCTTTCGTATTTATTTGTATATCTTTCCTCTATCCCTTGACTTCTGATTCTCATCCTAAGCAAAGGAATAATTATCTTAATCATCTTCTAAAAAGTTCATCAGGTTAGCTCAAACACTCTTAAAGAACACAGGTACATCAAGAAATATACAATTACTAAAAAAGTGACTTAGGCTCTTGATGCTAATTCTTGGGCAAAGGCACTCAAAAAGGTAACATATTAATGTTTTTATGTAGTTCAAACAAATGTATAAAGGAGCAGAACATAAAATTCCCGTACATTTAAGATAAACCTTGAGACTTCAAAAGTAATACTTCATACTCTAGGCCACACTCCCAGACCTTTATGTGAAAGCTTTACAACAATGCTTTGACCCTTTGTCCATCATAGCAGAGTTGAATCAGATTTCACTCAGCAAATTTTTCCACTGCCAGAGCTGCTATTCTACAGCAAAGTATAAAAAGTCAGAAATCCTTTCTAGATTTTCTCCCACTTTCTTCTAACGAATAAGCAAAGAAACCAGGGGTATACAAATAGATATGGCATATAAAATAAGCACAAGTTATAATCACAGGCACATACAAGACCAGAAGCCCTCCCACTCCCAAATTAAAGGCATAAGATTTAACTCATTCTACCTGAATACATACCCATCTAGATCACACTCTAGCAAATATTACCAAACGGTATCCATACCCCACTGGTCCAATGGAATGCATAGCAGAAAAATGGAAATTGACATTTATGAAAATTCATCTCTCAACATTCTCAAATTCACGTAAAATCTTATTAAATTTTTTCGTAAAGCAAAACTACTCAGACATTAAGTAAAACCATAGATAGTAAGCTTTACAGATTAGAAGATATCTGATTACAGAATACTTGACCACAAAAACAAAAACTTATCCAAGTATGTCAAACTATAAGCTCTTTTCCACATTAGTCCAGTAACAGATTCATAAAGGGAGGTTTCTAACAACAGGCTACATTACTCTCCACTTGGCCCTTTCTTGTCCTTTCCATTGAATGACTTCAATGGAGACAAACATCTACTTAATATATAAAGAAACAGAATAGCAGAAACAAGATATGTGACATAACGGTTAAGAACTTGTTCTACAGTAAGAATACCTACAGGGATCAAGTATGGGCTCTGCAACTTACTGTGAGGTCTTAAGCAAGGTACTGAAAACTCTCTAAGGCTCTATTTCCTCATCTTAACTAAACTATTCTTATGTTTTAAGCTATAAATAATCTAATCCATATAAAGCACTTAGTGTAGAACATATGGCCAAACAGTCAATACATATTACCTGTAATTTATGACTTTTGGAATGAACTGGTATATTATAAAACACAAAGGAAGATTTCAGGTGCTTATCCTGCCTTACTATATAAACCTTACCTTTGAGTAAACAAAGAGCTGATGAATGAAGTTGATCTCGTTAGTAAAATATTTGTGCTCTTAAAAGAATTATAAAGAAAATGTCACCACTTTTAAGCCCTAATGAATGAGAGCATTTTCATAGCCAGCATCAAGCAAGATGCAAGCATCCACCTGTGAAATGATGAAGAAATGGAGCTCCTAGTACTCTGTTCCAATGGCATCATTTATTTGCTTCATTCACCCCACCCCTATTTTTGCTTTATTGCCATTAAATCTGTTGCACTGGAAGATCAATTCATCAAGTTGACTAGTTTACTAATACCTAGCTGAATGAAAATTATTTTGCCCTGTACCAACAGTTTTAACTTAATTTCCTTTTCCAGTTCTAGTAAAAATTTCTACCTGTTTTTCATCTTTATAAATGTGCCAGGTGTCTGTTTTATTCTTCCCAAATTAATTTATAAATGTAAGGCAAATTCAAGAGAGTTTTACAAGCTTATACACATTCTTATCAAGTAGAGCCCAGATAGAATAACAAGGGACCTTTTAACTCAAGAGTAATAGGGGTGTACTACTCAGCAATAAACACAACATTCTGATAACGCAGCATGGAATGACTCTCAAAAACATTTTACAGAAGGATGTTAAATCTTTAATAGAAATCAGAGTATCACTTGATGGAAGAATATGGGAGTACTGACTAGAAAGGGTAAGGAGGGAACTTTTCTAAGGGTAGTAGAAACATTTCATGTCTACACCAAAATGGCGGTCAAACAAGAGAAAGCATACATAAAATCACTGACCTATATGCCTAACACGTGTGCATTTTTGTGTGGGTAAATTAAACCTTAATAAAATATGTTTAAAAAGTTATTCTAGGGCTTCCCTGGTGGTCCAGTGGTTAAGAATCTGTCTTGCAACACACAAAGGACACCAGTTTGATCCCCAGTCTGGGATGATCCCACATGCCGCAGAGCTACTCAGCTCATGTGCCACAATTACTGAAGACCATGCGCCACAACAAAGAGTAGCCCCTGCTCGCTGCAACTAGAGAAAGCCCAAGTGCAGCAACAAAGACCCACTGCAGCCAAAAAACATAAATAAATAAAAATAACAAAGAATAAAAAAAAATTATTCTAAACTTCACAAAAAGACTCTCAAACCATAATATGTTTCAAATGACCCAGCTATTAAAAATAGTGCCTTCAGGGAATTCACTGGTGGCCCAGTGGTTAGGACCTCAGGCATCCACTGCAGTGGGCACAGGTTTGATCCCTGGTTGGAGAACTAAGATCCTGAAAGCCACTTGGCCAAGAGAGAAAAAAAAAAAAAACAGTGCCTCCATAATAATCACCAAGTACTCAGTGGAAGGAAAATAGTTTTTGCTGAAAAAATTATTTTTCCATCTTAAAAATAAGTAGTCCATGATAGAATTCAGTAAGATGTTAATTCCCTTTAACAAACATTCACTGTGCTCATAATTGGAAAATATTCAAAATGAATCCCTATGCTAGCAGGATGGAAGCACTATCCAGTATGATACCTACAAAAATATTACAAAGGGACATGCAAATCGGATGCATTCCCTCCAGTTCTAAATATTTCATCCAAGATGAAATGGTAACATATCTACTGAGAATTAGAAAAGGAAGAGTTGTGGATCATATCAGGACCTCCCAAGGGTCAGTGTGGCAAAAATGAAATAATTATCCATTCAAGACCACCTACGCAAATACTTTTTAACTTTGCCATTTCCATACCTTCACAATAGGGGCCAGTTCTGGACAGTGATCATGGTCATTTCAGTTCTAGAGTGGACAATTCTCCCAGGTGTTACAGTTCTATATTTTATTTATTATAAGTTGAATAAATTGGAATCATGGATTATCAATCACTCTTTAAAGTTTGGCTTTTGTAAATCAATCTTTGGAAGCCTTAACAATTCTCAAGAGAATAAAACCAAATGTCAGGAACTAAACAACTAACAAGGAATCCCTGGAACCCAGCAACCACACACTGAATTTATATTAAAAAATATATAAATACCAAATTACATTAAAAATAAATCATAAGAAATGACCCAGTTCCAGGTATAGAACAACTTCTTAATAATGGTAGTTTACTAAAAATGATAGAAAAGTTCCCATTTTTTACCAACCTGAATGAGTACGCATATGCCTGGTTAAATGAGTCTTCTGAGAACTTGAGTAAGGACAAAGTTCACATTTATATGGACGTTCACCTACAAAAATACAGTGATTAATGTTCAAATGATAAAATAAGGCAATTACAATTCTCACTAACAATACGTACATTATTTAATACTGAGTTTTGGGGGGGGTTTTTGGCTGCTCAGTTCCACATGTGAGACCTTAGTTCCCAGATCAAGGATCGAACCCATGCCCTTTGCCCTAGGAGCATGGAGTTAACCACTGGACCACCAGGGAAGTCCCAGTTATACTCATAAAGCCACAGGGACTGACAGCAACTGAAGATAAGAGAACAATGATTCTTAAGTAATTTAAGACTTAAGGAATTTAAGTCTCAAAGGCAGAAAATTTGTGTTTTTTGCACATGGGTTGTTGACCACAAAATATACTAAAAAAAATCTTGACATCTATTTTTTTGGCCACAAGATAACAATTAGGACCTCAGGCAAGCTTGCTTATCTATAAAAGTAACAGTACCTCCACTTTCTAGAATTGTGAGAATTTAAATTAAGATAATACATGGATAGCCTTCAGCCCTGTGCCTGACACATAGAGCCTTCAATAAATATGTTATTCTTCTGTCTATATTATGCATTACAGCAACAGATGTACCTAATATCAAGGGACAAGGAGGGACTTTCCTGGCAGTCAACTGATTAAGACTCCATATTTCCCCTGCAGGGGGCACAGGTTCAATCCCTGGTAGGGGAACTAAAGATCCCACATGTCACGTGGCTTGGCCAAAAACAAAAAACAAACAAAAAAACCCATGGAACAAGGAAAGGAAAAGACAAAGTGAAACAAAGAAAGAAAGAATGTGGTGATAAGTGTGAAATGTGTTCCTAGTAACTATCCAGCTATTATTAGCTGGTACCTGTAGATTAGACAAAAATAGCTCATGGCAACAGGATGCCTACTTTAGCCTGGAAGAATTCTGAGATAACTTAAAAAATGTTGAAATGTATTTCTGTAAAAAGATACATAATTGCCAACAAGCACATGAAAAGATGCACAATATCATTAGTCAACAGAAATGTAAATCAAAACCACAGTGAGATGATTTCACACCCACCAGGATGGCTATAATCAAAATAACAGATGTTAACATTTATTTGTTAGGTTCTGGAGAATTTAGAACCCTAATACACTGCTGGTGGGACTGTAAAATAGTGCAGCCATTTTGGAAAACAGCTTGTCAGTCCCTCAAATGATTAAACATAATTACTATATGGCTAAGCAATTCCACTCCTAGGTGTATATTTACCTAAGAAAAATAAAAACATATGTCTACACAAAACCTTGCATAAGAATGGCAATAGCGGCATTACTCACAATAGCCAAAAAGTGGAAATAATCCAAAAATCCATTAACTAATAGAAAAACAAAGTGTTGCTTACCCATTTTAGAGTAATATTTGGCAACAAAAGGAAAACAAGTACGGTAAGCTTGATGTGGCTGAACCTTGAAAACATAAATGAAAGAAGGTAGCCACTGGGGGCCACGTATCACCTGATTCCATTGATATGAAGTGTTCTGAACAGTTCAATTCACAGTGAATTGTATGGTATATCAATTGTGTATCAGTCAAGTTGTTACGAAAAAAAGCTAAGAAAAATTTAATACCCTGAAGATTAACATATAGGATCAACTACAGATACTTTACTTTTAAATTGTTCGTAACAAAATAGATTGCATCTATCTGTGCCACTCACCAAAACAAGCATAAATACTCTAGAAGCACTAGTAATTTTTCACTCACACGTATAGGCAAAAATGTCATCTTTCAAAGTAGAATTTGTGAACTGGTTAAGATAGCAAAACCACAAAATGAAAAATCTACTGAAGACTCAAATGAAAATCCTCAGCCCCCTACCATAATAATTATCTATAAAAAAGATATAGAACTTTGAATCTTAGCTGTATGTGACCCTGGGTACAATACTTTAGGCTTTCAATGAACACTTACCTGTTTTCCTTAGCATATTTTTCTGACGATTACCCCACTCCAGTACTCTTGCCTGGAAAATCCCATGGGCGGAGGAGCCTGATAGGCTGCAGTCCATGGGGTCGCTAAGAGTCAGACATGACTGAGCGACTTCACTTTCCCTTTTCACTTTCATGCACTGGAGAAGGAAATGGCAGCTCACTCCAGTATTCTTGCCTGGAGAATCCCAGGGACGGGGGAGCCTGGTGGGCTGCCGTCTATGGAGTCGCACAGAGTCGGACACAACTGAAGCGACTTAGCAGCAGCAGCAGCAGAGTAGAAGAAAGCACCTAACCCTGAGCACTCAATAAAGAAACATACCAGACTTGGTAAGTGAACCTGAAAAGTTGGCTACCTAAGTGAGAGATAAGAAATAATGGATTCCTGCTGATGATCATTTATCTCTGCTCTTCAGCACTCGATGAATTAATTTTTCCATAAATACAATTTTTAGAACCATGCCTTTTATACCACTGATACTCTCAAATTTTAAATAATCAAAATAATAACCTTCTATTTATGCACCAACAAACTGCTTACAAAAAAAATTTTTTTTAAACCACAAATAAGGTAATACAAGCAATGAGGGAGCTTTTAAAAAGTATTATCAAATAAGTTTAACACTAAATGTGAAATGAGATACATACAACCAGAGTTAGCTGTGTAAGTCATAACCTTAATTGTGGAAATATCAACTTTAAATTAATGTAGAAAAAATATTAAGTAATGATGAAATATATAAAAACAGCCATTAAAATTAGTTGCCTAGATTGTAATTAAATGAAAATAAACCACCATAAGAAAAAAAGAAGAAATGGCAAAAAGTAGAGATCCTATGTTTTATTTTTTGTTAAAGTATACATAAGAAATTGGAAATATATACCAAACTGAAATTTTTCCAGTTCTTTACATTTTCCTTAACTCTGAAAATCTCTTAAATCAACTAATTTAAATTTTTTGTTCAAACATTTTAAGAGTTTGGGGAAAATCTTTAAATTGTTCAGTGACTCATCAATTTTGAAAGTATCAAAAATATAACTGACACCCCAAAAAAATTTAATAAGATAAAGACACTGGTATTATTTTTTATGATGACTTGCATGGTGGTTTTAAGTATATACATTTGTAAAAATTCATCATTGTCAATAATACCTCAATTTTTAAAAATTCATAAACATGTACATGTAAAAGTCATGTACTTCATCGTATATCACACTGATTACCTAAAAGCTCTACAGATTATGGCCCATTCTATGATAAATTAGGCCCCAGTTTTCACAGGACTGTTAAAGGAACATGAAGTACTTATGGCTAAAGTGTATATGGTATCTGGGATTTGTTTTATGATACTGCAAGTGAGGTTAGTCTAGTCTAACCTTAGTCTAACAGTTTGTTTAATTAAAACTCTTAAGTGATTAATGGTGTAGGATTCTCCAGTTACTCTCATTTCCTATGCCATGTAATTTTGAAACTTTTTTACTTTTGAGATAAAATGGTTGCAAAGCCTAGAGACAATCACAGATTATAACAAATTCCAAAGAGATTTCAAATTCTTTTATATAACTAGATTTTAAGCTTTAAATTACACAGAAGCCATCTGTTGGAGTTTAGAAATCTTGCTACACGTGTGTTTCTTGTAATGGAATTTCATCTGCAAGTCTTCTTGTTTACGTCTACCACTTCAACATCAATTCCTCTCCTCACTAGGACTCACTTTAGGGTTCAGTGCTGCAGAGTGACAACCACTGCAAATGGGATCTGATGCAAACAGCATTCCACAGCCCTTCTCACTACTGATGTGAGAAGCAGAGTACTAGGTTACCCTATCCTTATTATTCAGACCAGCAATCGGTCCTCAAAGGTACCAATTCTTACCAGGAAAATGTACTGCAACTATCAATATTATAAACATTGCTTTCAAAAAATAAGACCCGTTAATTACAAAGATTTGAAAGTCAATTTACAAGTGAATAAATAAGGGGTATTGGTCGGAGAAGGCAATGGCACCCCACTCCAGTACTCTTGCCTGGAAAATCCCATGGACGGAGGAGCCTGGTAGGCTGCAGTCCATGGGGTCGTGAAGAGTCGGACACGACTGAGCGACTTCACTTTCACTTTTCACTTTCCTGCATTGGAGAAGGAAATGGCAACCCACTCCAGTGTTCTTGCCTGGAGAATCCCAGGGATGGGGAGCCTGGTGGCTGCCATCTATGGGGTCACACAGAGTCAGACACGACTGAAGTGACTTAGCAGCAGCAAGGGGTATTGGGGAAAATGGGGAGCAACCACTGAGAGGTGCTTCCTTTTGGGGTGAAGATGTTCTAAAATTGACTGTGGTACGGGCTGCACAATTCTGCAAACATACTAAAGCCAACACATTCTAACATTAAATGGATGAACTGTGTGGAAGTGGAGTATATCTCAATAAAGCTGTTATTTTAAAACATGAATTGTCAAATGTGATAAAATATTAACGACCAATAACTATAGGTGATTCGTACCTGTGGGTACCCATCTTTACTTTTTACTTTTGAGATGTAATTTACTTCCGAGATGAGATTTACCCATCTTTAATTCTCTTTACTTTTGAGATGTTTGAAATTCTTCACATCTTTAAGACTGTTTCATTTTGGGGGGTACAGTACACTTAATAAGTGAGAAAGGTACTCTTACCTGTATGAGTTCGAACATGCTGAACATAATTGTTTTTTCTGTCTGAAAAATAGTTGCATTTTCCACATGTGTAAACTTTCCTTGGAAAATGGTTTCTCAGGTGTTTCCTCCAGTGATATTCACTCACTGTGGTGTACGTGCATATGATACACTTGTAGACTCGCTCATTGTCCCCGGCTCGGGTGTGATGTTTCAGGTGAGCAGTATAGTGATCATAGCGATTGGTATTGTAGCCACAGCGGTCACAGCGGATGGGGCCCTTGGAGAAATCGCCCTCTTCCCCAGTAGAAGAGCCGGATTCCCTGGCTTTTGCTTGCTTCTCGGCACTTTCCTCCACAAAAAATTTCTTGGCGCTGTGAACTCGGATGTGATGCACAAACTGCTCTTCAGATTCTGCTTCATACTGGCATGGTTTACAGCGGAAGGGTTTGGTCTTCAAGTTCTTGCACTTGTCCTCTGCTACGGGTGTTTCCTGAGGAACGTCTTTATTTGAGCTGTACGTTTCTGAGGCAGCTGCTACCTCAAACACAGGCCGTGGCTGCACAACATTGAGTTCCAAACTTTCCAGTTCCATGTTCTCCAGCCCACTGGGTTCGCCTTTCACCTCAGGAGACTCCTCAAGTCCTTCTCCATCACTATCTGAGAAGTTGCTATCCCCAACAGGCATCAATTCTGCCATCTGCCTTTCTTCGCCAACCAGGTAATCACAGCAGCCGCCATTTACTTCCCCAGTTAAGGCCACGTTTGCCAACATGATGAGCTGAGGCGCAGCCAGTTCAGCTCGAGAGAGATCAGGCAAGTCATACATGTCGTTTGGCAAGGCCATGCCCATGGTGCCACTGCCGGTGAACAGCCCTCCTCCTCCGGAAGACTGCCCCATTACCTGGGTGGCCATATCTGTGCTCTGCATTCAAAACAAAACAAAACAAAACACACAAAAGCACCAGTTTAAGCACAACGTTTACCAGTCTAAAACAAAATATCACTGTAGTTCTTTGTAACTTAAAACTTTTCCCACATCATCTTTAAACTCAATCAGCTTCATTAACTACTGAAAGTCAGTCTTTAAAATCATTTTGTAAGTCTAAACCCTCTTTACTGCAGTCATCAAAAAATTTTCTGTAACCCCTACAAGAAATTCTATCAAGTGTTTGACACAACTCATCCATCAACCAAATCTACCAACAGTGTGCCTTCCCTTAAGCACTTTTACTGTTTCTGGTGGAAAAATGTAAGTAACCTTCATTTTCAGTGCTAATTAAAATTAAATTGACCTTTGTACAAATGGGTTAGAGGCACCAACCCCCAGTGAGGTTAAAAATCTCATCTTTTTGGCTCCACAAAAACCAAGAGTACCAATAATCTACTGTTAACCAGAAGCCTTAAGGATAAGTCAGTAAACATGTATTTTGCATGTCACATGCATTTTTATAATAGATACATGAAAAAGTTAAGAAAATCATAAGGACTACATTTCCAGTACTGTATTTATAAATACAGTCAGTTTACATTCCCTGTATACAAGATGAATTACACCTGTAATACTTTTACCAATACTGTATGATACAAAATACTGCAGATATTATACATATTACTAACACTAGTCATCAAAATAGAAAAGATATTGTGAAAAAGAAATTCATACTCATTTACAGTTATAACAAAGCACTGATAACATTGAAGCAATGATATGACTGCTTTACTGAAATCTACTGCGATCGATAGGACTGCTTCACAGTCGCCAAGCCGATATGCAAATAAATGAGTCATAAAAATTTTTATGGCATATAGTGTAAGGCATTTTCATAACATAGTATTTGAAATAGTTTTTTTTTTAACTGCATATATGTATGATGGGCTGATATGCTGTTTCTCAAAAAGCATATAGTAATGTACTTTTTTTTTTTTTTAATTTATTTTTCTATGAAGACCTACAACACCTTCTAGAACTAACACACAAAAAAGATGTCCTTTTCATTATAGGGGACTGGAATACAAAAGTTACAAGTCAAGAGATACCAGGAGTAACAGGTAAATTTGGCCTTGGTGTATAAAACGAAGCAGGTCAAAGGCTAACAGAGTTTTGCCAAGAGAACACACTGGTCATAGCAAACACCCTCTTCCAACAACACAAGAGAAGAGTCTACACATGGACATCATTAGATGGCCAACACCAAAATCAGACTGATTATATTCTTTGCAACCAAAGATGGAGAAGCTTTATACAGTCAGCAAAATCAAGACTGGGAGCTGACTATGGCTTAGATCATGAACTCCTTATTGCCAAATTCAGACTTAAATTGAAGAAAGTAGGGAAAACCACTAGACCATTCAGGTATGACCTAAATCAAATCCCTTATGATTATACAGCGGAAGTGAAAAATAGACTCAAGGGATTAGATCTGATACACAGAGTGCCTGAAGAACTATGGACAGAGGTTCCTAACATTGTACAGGAAGCAGTGATCAAGACTATCCCTAAGAAAAGGAAATGCAAAAAGGCAAAAATGGTTGTCTGAGGAGGCCTTACAAATAGCTGAGGAAAGAAAAGATGCCAAAGGCAAAGGAGAAAAGGAAACATATCCATTTGAATGCAGAGTTCCAAAGACAGCAAGGAGAGATAAGAAAGCCTTCTTCAGTGATCAGTGCAAAGAAATAGAGGAAAACAATACAATGGGAGGATCTAGAGATCTCTTCAAGAAAATTAGATACCAAGGGAACATTTCAAGCAAAGATGGGCACAATAAAGGACAGAAATGGTATGGACCTAACAGAAGCAGAAGATATTAAGAGGTAGCAAGAATACACAGAAGAACTATACAAAAAAGATCTTCATGACCCAGATAATAACGATGATGTGATCACTCACCTTGAATGAATCCTGGAGTGCGAAGTCAAGCAGGCCTTATTAGGAAGCATCACTACCAACAAAGCTAGTGGTGATGGAATTCCAGTTGAGCTATTTCAAATCCTAAAAGATGATGCTCTGGAAGTGCTGCACTCAATATGCCAGCAAATTTAGAAAACTCAGCAGTGGCCACAGGACTGGAAAAGGTCAGTTTTCATTCCAATCCAAAAGAAAGGCAATACCAAAGAATGCTCAAACTACTGCACAATTGCACTCATCTCACACACTAGCAAAGTAATGTTCAAAAGTCTCCAAGCCAGGCTTCAACAGTACATGAACCGTGAACTTCCAGATGTTCAAGCTGGATTTCGAAAAGGCAGAGGAACCAGAGATCAAATTGCCAACATCCGCTGGATCATCGAAAAAGCAAAGTTCCAGAAAAACATCTACTTCTGCTTTATTGACTATGCCAAAGCCTTTGATTGTGTGGATCACAACAAATTGTGGAAAATTCTGAAAGAGATGGGAATACCAGACCACCTGAGAAATCTGTATGCAGGTCAGGAAGCAACAGTCGGAACTGGACATGGAACAACAGACTGGTTCCAAATAGGGAAAGGAACACATCAAGGCTGTATAATGTCACCCTGCTTATTTAACTTACATGCAGAGTACATCATGAGAAATGCCAGGCTGGATGAACCACAAGCTGGAATCAAGATTGCCGGGAGAAATATCAATAACCTCAGATATGCAGATGACACCACCCTTATGGCACAAAGTGAAGAACTGAAGAGCCTCTTGATGAAAGTGAGACAGGAGAGTGAAAAAATTGGCTTAAAGCTCAACATTCAGAAAACTAAGATTATGGCATCTGGCCCCATCACTTCATGGCAAATAGATGGGGAAACAATGACAGACTTTATTTTTGGGGGCTCCAAAATCACTGCAGATGGTGACTGCAGTCATGAAATTAAAAGACGCTTACTCCTTGGAAGAAAAGCTATAACCAACCTAGATAGCGTATTAAAAAGCAGAGACATTACTTTGCCAACAAAGGTCCCTCTAGTCAAGGCTATGGTTTTTCCAGTGATCATGTATGGATGTGAGAGCTGGACTATAAAGAAAGCTAAGTGTCGAAGAATTGATGCTTTTGAACTGTGGTGTTGGAGAAGACTCTTGAGAGTCCCTTGGATTGCAAGGAGATCTAACCAGTCAATCCTAAAGGAAATCAGTCCTGAATATTCATTGGAAAGACTGACACTGAAGCTGAAACTCCAATCCTTTGGCCACCTGATGTGAAGAACTGACTCACTGGAAAAGACCCTGAGGCTGGGAAGGATTGAAAGCAGTAGGAGAAGGGGACGATACAGGATGAGACGGTCGGATGGCATCACCGATTCTATGGATATGGGTTTGAGTAAGCTCCGGGAGTTGGTGATGGACAGGGAAGCCTGGCATGCTGCAGTCCATGGGGTCACAAAGAGTTGGACATGACTGAGCGACTGAACTGGACTGAAAATTTATTTTCGGCTGTACTGAGTCTTCGTTGCAGTGTGTTGGCTTTCTCTAGTTTCGACAAGCAGAGGCTGCTCTGTAGTTGCAGTGGCTTCTCTTGTTGCAGTGCTGGGGCTCTAGAGCCCAGGCTTTAGTAGTTCCAGCCCACAGGCTTAATTGCTGCTCAACATGTGGGTAGGATCCTCCCAGACCAGGGACTGAACTTATATCCCCTGCGCTGGCACCCCACTCCAGTACTCTTGCCTGGAAAATCCCATGGACTGAGGAGCCTGGTGGGCTGCAGTCCATGGGGTCGCAAAGAGGCGGACACGACTGAGCGACTTCACTTTCACTTTTCACTTTCATGCACTGGAGAAGGAAATGGCAACCCACTCGTGTTCTTGCCTGGAGAATCCCAGGGACGAGGGAGCCTGGTGGGTTGCCATCTATGGGGTCGCACAGAGTCGGACACGACTGAAGCGACTTAGCAGCAACAGCAGAACATGAATTCTTAACAACTAGACCACCAAGGAAGTTCCAGGTAATGTAATTATTCAAAAGCAAAATTATACAACAATAGAAAAACTAATACCTTTCTCAAGTCTTGCACACAATGAATTCTTAGGTAACAATGGTGATGACACAATGTCTTCCAGCTCTTGGTGTACAATTACTAGATTTTTTACAAGACACTTATACACATACATGACAGATAAGTTTATTAACTGAACGGTGTGATTAACATTTATTAAGCAGAGAAGTGGATCATCATCAAGGTCTTCATCCTCCTGTCTTCTGTTGAGTAGAGGGGTTGGGGGAGGAAGGGTTGCTGTTGCTGAGTCAGGAGTGGCAGTCAGAAGAGGCAGAGGAAGTGTAAGAGAAGGCAGAAGGAGGTGCAGAGAGAGAAGAGGTGGAGGAAGTGGAAAGAGGCGAAACTTGAGAGAAAGATATCTTAAATTTCTGTCCAAATTTTCCTTTTCTACTTCTCTAAAAATGTTTCAATTTGGTACTAATCCTTCTACCAAGGGCTTTAGTTTTAGTGTCTGTATCATACAAGGGGCCAAGCTGTAAAAGAAGTCAAAAGCAATTTTCAACAAAAGGAACCTTGCTGCCAGACTGTCTAACGTCAATTTGTTTTCTGGCGCTGCTTCTTCCATGTCTTTTTCCTTATAGTCTTGCACTGGTTCTAAAGGACTCACCTCCAAATTAACTTCCATTAATTACTCTGGTATGCTATCTATTAACTCTTGAATATTCCCAAAATATGTATCATGAAGCCTTTCATCCACCTTTTTCCAGTATCCACTATCTCTTTCATGACTTCCTTGATTGGCTGTGGTAAATCCTGTGAATTCATGCACAAGACATGGACAGTCTCTTCTAGCAGAAATTTGTATTAGGCTTGATGGCCTTCATAGTTTTTGCTATCACAATGATAACATCTTCAACAGTATGGTCCTTCTAGACTTTCACGATGTTCTATCAGGGTTGTCTTCCACAGCACTGACAATCCTTTCTATGGAGTACCATGTGTAATGACACTTCAAGGTCCTTAAGATACCTTAATATAGGCTTTATTAAAAGACACTGTGTTTGGGAACCACTTTGACAGACTTCCCAGGTGGTGCTAGTGGTAAAGAACCTGCCTGCCAATGTAGATGTAAGAGACCTTGGTTCAATCCCTGGGTCGGAAAGATCCCCTGGAGGAGGAAATGGCAAACCAGTCCAGTATTCTACCTGGAGAATCCCATGGACAGAAGAGCCTGACAGACTGCAGTCCATAGGGTCGCAAAGAGTGGGTCGCAAAGAGTGGGACACAACTGAAGCAACTTAGCACACACGCATGAATACCATTTGACACCTTCAATGTTGAACTCATGGGGTTAAGGTGGCCAGGGTCACTGTCCAATACCAAAGAATCTTAAAATGCAGTCCCCTTACTGCGAAGTACTTCATAATCAGGGATAAAGCATCAATGGAACCAATTTAGTTAAGTATTCTCATTGCCCTGGCCTTCTTATTATACAACCAAAAGAATAGTAACTGGTGTTTATCTTTAAGGATAGTGAGCTTATGAAGTTCCCTGGTGGCTTAATGGTTAGGGTTCTGGGCTTTCACTGCAGTGGCCAAGGTTCAGTCCCAGGTCGGGGAACTGAGATCGTGCAAGCCAAAAAAAGAAAGGAAGACAAAGAATGAAAGAAAAACAATTCCATTAAAAAAAAAAGTGGGCTTGGCAGCTTTATAGATAAGAACAGTCCTGATCAAAAACTCAATTTGTACAAAACAAGTTAGTCTTCAACCAGCCTTAAATCCAAATTAATGCTCACTTCTTTTCTTTAGTAATGAATGAGCTTTTTGCCAACTTTTTCCAGACTAGGGCACATTACTCTGTATTAAAAACCTGTTTAGGCAGACAGCCTTTCTCTTCAATAATTTTGTTAACAGCATCTGGGAACCCAAAGCTGGTTCTGCTATCTTGACATTTTTTCAGTCAAAACTCTTTCTAAAATTACCAAACCATTCTCTGCCAGCATTAAAGTCTCCAGATTTAGAAACTTCATTTTCCTTTTGCTTTAAATTGTCATACAATAACTTCACTTTTTCTCGAATCAATTTACTCTATAGGTATGCCTTTCATAACTATACCCACATGAAAAATTCTTTTTTTTTTTTTTTTAAGGTTACATCACACAGCTTGGTGGCTTGTGGTATCTTAGTTTCCCAACCAGGTATTAAACCTGAACCCTCAAGCAGTGAAAGCACGGTGTCCCAACCATTGGACAACTAGGGAATTCCCAAAAAGGCATTTTTAATATCAGACAGAAGGCATATTACAAAAAGTGTAAGGCTTTCATGTCTGCTGGCAAAAATGCAGAGACAGTCTCCAAATTTCCTTTTTTTTTTTTTTTGGCAATAACCCTTACACTAGATTCACTGATCTTGAAGTGGTGGGTAATGGAAACTGCAGAACTTGATATGGTCAATATCAAGCAATTTAACTTTTTCTTCCAATGCCATGACTTTACTGCTTGGGAGCATTTCCAGCATCACCAGTGGCACTCTATATGGGTCCCATGGAGTCATTCAAGGTTTCTGGTATCCCACTAAACACAATGAAAAACACTCAGGAAATGGGAGAGGTGGCTTTTTTTCTGCAAGCACAATTTACTGGAGAGAACTGCTCACCCAGATATGATTAGACTTACAAGACGTTTTAAGTGGATACCTCCAAACACTTGAGGCTCACCAAAATAGCAACAAGAGGTAGCTATGAAATGATTACAGAGCCACAGTATGGACCACTGTTAATATGCAGTTATGGGTGAATGATTGATCTTTACATTTGTTTACATCTCTCTGGACAGGAATGGTGCCATGGTGGTCTGTAATTTTTGGTAACTTTTATTAGATTTGTATACATTTTACAGTAGTCAATGATAAAATACATTATCTATGTATACTTGATACATTCATGATGTACCTTTTTCTAAATTTTCCATATTTCTAGGCTATGTGTATCATCTGTAGACTTCTGCAAAATGTTGCAGATCTATGAGAAATTTTCCAATATATTTCTTGAAAAAAATCCATATAAGTGAACCCATGCAGTTCAAATTCCTGTTGTTTAAGGGTCCAATGTACTTTGAAAAAGTACATAATACCATTAAAGTATTACTTAAGTTTCTTTTCTTGATGATCTGTTTAAAAGTAAACAAAAATTAAATATCTTTTTTCCTGTGAAAAGGGAAGTTTAGTGTATTTAAATATACATAAATGAAAACACAAGAGCTTTCAAATACCCATTAACTGAATAACTCATCTTCAAATCAGCAACTTTCTTGCCTTGTGTTTGATCTGACTCAACGGCCTAGAGGAGCCATAATAAAATCTCTTTGAAAAAACGTTGGGCTTTTCAATAAAGTGTCTTAACCTCATTACTTTCCAACCTAAAAGGTGTTAATTCTCAAATTAGATGTTCTCTTTCGAATTTAAAAAAGCAAAGTGGCAAGGGCTCAAAAAATTTTACACCCAAAATACCAAAAGTAATCAGTTTAACCCAAGCGGATAAACACAAACTCGTTGAGTCATAGGTACCAACGAAAGTCGGAATCAAATGCCATCACACAGCAAAGGCTGTCCAAGGCCTTAACGAAACAGCCCAGGTGACTCGTAATTCCTAATTCTCCCCAAACCCTAACTACCATTCCTACAGGCATTTCCACGTTGCTCAGGAAGGCCGTCCGCGCACAGCCCGAAAGCCCAACGTGCCACTCGGATCCTACGTGCTGCCTTCACCAGCGCCGGCCTCGGCCGCGGCATTCCTGACTGAAATAGGCATTCGGCCATTTTCTCAAAATACGTACCAAACACAAAGCAGCTCTTCGCAAATTCCGGCGCCCTCGCTTCCCCTCGCCTCGGCCCGCTCACTGCACCATCGACACACCAAGTCGTCCTGAAGCGTCTCCTGGGCTCCCCACCACTGAAGACGGCGAGACGAGCAAACTCGGGGCGCCGTTGGGCCAGACCGAGTCTTCCCAGTCCAGGCTGCCCCCTCCCGGCCCGCGCGCCCCAGTCCGGGAAGAGTGAGGAAAGTTGCCGCGTCGTCGTCGTCCCCGCTCCTCGCCCGCCCAGGGCTCGCCCTCCGCAGGGGGCCGGGAGCCTCCGCGGGCGCCCTCCCGAGGCGCCGGGCCCCGAGGGCCAGAGGGGGCCCCCTGCGCCCCGGAAGTCTGAGGCTCACTCCCCCACGGCGCCCCGCGGGACTCGCGCCCCGGCCCCGCCGACTCCGGCGGCCAGACGACCCCGCACGCAGGGCCTCGGCGGCCTGGCCGCCCGAGCGCAGAAATCGCTGTCCAGCCCCATTGGCGGAACCGCCCGGGTCCCGGGCTGACTCAACCCGCCCGGCCGCACTCAACGGCGCCTTCCGGCGAAAGGGAGAGGCCGGGGAGGGAGGAAGACGCGAGGGCCGCCGGCAGGCGAGGGGCTGCGGCGGGACTCGGAGCAGAAGGAGCACGAGAGGAAGTTAGTTTCAGGACTAGGGCCCCAAGCAGCTCCGCTCCCGGCCTCAGGACAAGACATCCCCGCTCCTGCGCCCGCTCGGACGCGGCGGCCCGGCCTCGACTGGGGAAGGGGTCCTGGCGCCGCGCCGCTGTCCACCGACGCCCCCGGCCCAGCCCCCCGGCGGCGACGATGTAACCCGATCCCGCCCGGCCGCCCGCCCCCGCCCGACGCGGCGGTCGTCGCCGCCGCCCGAGCCACAGTATCTGCAAATCAGCCCTGGACAGCGCCTCGCTCCGCGTCCTTCCGCGCCCTCCCCTTCTCGCGGCCACGGCCGCCCGGCCGGCCCGCCGCCCCCACCCAACCGTGTCTCAGATCGCGCCGCGCTTACCGGCCTTTCTGGGCGAGGAGGGGCGACGGCCCGCGTCGCCGCTCCTTCACGGACTACTTTTCTTTGTTGCAGGAGTTTCGGGGGAGGGGAGGGTGACGGTGGAAAAGTTGGACGCTGGGCTCGTCGAGGCCCGCGAAGACCCAGTGGGGCTGCAGAGTGTTCAGGCCGCTGGCTCTCGCCCTGCGGTCCGGGCCGCCGCCGCCGCCACCCACAGCGGGCTCTGGGACCCCAGGCCTCGGCGGCGCTTACTCTGCTTCTGCGCCCTGAGCTCTCGGGAGCCGCACATTCCAACACAGGAGGCTGCGCCGCGCACCCGACCCGCGCCGCCGCCGCCACTCCCGGGACACGCCCCCTCACCGCCCGCGCGCGCCCGCCGGACACGCCCCCTCCGCTGCCCTCGCTCGTAGTCGCCTAGCGCGCCCCGCCCCTGGGCGGAGGAGTCTGTTGGGGGCCCGGTCTTTGGATGGGGGAGCGCCCAGACGTAGCAGCACCTAGTTTCCCCAGTGTCTCGAACTCGGGCTCTGAGGTCAGAAAAGAAGCCAACCCCGCTACCTTTGTTGATTTCCTTCATAAACTAACAACAGAAAAGTTATCCCCCAGCCCTGGAATGCACGCAAGAGACTAGCACTCTTAAAAGGAGCGCTCTTACAGGCTTTGTCACCTCCCTTTCAAGTCTAAAATGCTTGAAAAATACCTTTCAGAATCTCTTCTGATCTCCACCCATAGCCACCCTTAACTAATTAAGCTTCGTTTTGAGTCTACATTAAAAAAAAAAAAGCTTTCCAAATTTTAAGCTATAAGCCAGGAAAACAACAAAAAACAAAAAGAACAATAACAAAAACGCAGTAAGTTGTGAAAACAAAGTATTTCAGGAACGAAGTGGATTCAAAATTGTGAGAATGAGGACAGACGGGACAAGTCCCTAGACGTGGAAGGTATCAAGTCATTCAGTCTTCAAAGCACCATTTCAGTGTAGCAGTTACCCTCAGATTACAGAGGGTAACGAGGGTGGTGAGGACTTCAAGGCTGTTTCCTGAGCCAGTTTTGGAGAGTAACCTGCGTCCATGTTTATAAAGTGGAGTAACCAAGCCTGCTACTTGGCACACAGTAATAGGCTAGAAAGAGGGAGGGAGGGAGAAAGAGAAAAAAAATTTCTTTTTGCCCCAGAAATGCCTAAGTATTGTAATTCACAGCTATCCTCTGAAATGTAATGACTCTCTTAAACTCCTTAGTATGGCATTCAAGGCCCTGACTACCCAGATAAAGATAAGTTGGACTATCACTAATAGTATAAAAGAGGTAGCAACAAGTGCTTTGGGGGTTTAGAGGAGGAAGCGAAGTGAAGTCGCTCAGTCGTATCCGACTCTTTGCGACCCCATGGACTGTAGCCTACTATGCTCCTCTGTCCGTGGGATTTTCCAGGCAAGAGTACTGGAGTGGGTTGCCATTTCCTTCTCCAGAGGATCTTCCTGACCCAGGGATTGAACCCAAGTCTCCCACTCTGTAGGCAGACGCTTTAGCTAGTTTCTAATAGGATCTAGAAACAGTCACAGTAGATGGATTATCTGATCTGGTCTTGAGAAGTGGGAAAATTTCAACAGGTGGGAAATAGGGGAAGGAACATTATACACAGTAAAAACAGCAAGCTCAAAAAACACCTGAGACCTACCTCCTACTCAGTTTACCCAGTTCCTTCTCTTTCAAGTTCCTTTACTTTTTTATGAGAGAGCTGCCACACTCTATGTTCCTGGTCTACTCCTTAGGAGCCCTGTCTAATTGTTGACAGTACATTATTAAATAACGTACAGGGTCAAATGAAAAATGGAATAAAGGTCCTCCATGCTTAACTACCAAAGGTTTTGATTTGTTGTTCAGTCGCTCAGTGGTGTCCAAATCTTTGTGACCCCATGGACTGCAGAATGCCAGGCTTCCCTCCCTGTCCTCCACTATCTCCTGAGTTTGCTCAAACTCAAGTCCATTGAGTAGATGATGCTCCAGCCATTTCATTCTCTGTCACCCCCTTCTGTTGCCTTCAATTTTTCCCAGCATAAGGGTCTTTTCTAATGAGTCAACTCTTTGAATCAGATGGATACAGTATTGGCACTTCAGCTACAGCATCAGTCCTTCCAATGAATATGCAGGGTTGATTTCCTTTAGGATTGACTGGTTTGATCTCCTTGCTGTTCAAATGCAAAATCCCCCCATGAATCAAACTTAAGACGCATTCATTTTCATTGATCCCAAAAGAGAAAGAAAGAAATGCAGGAGGGAATGGTGAAAAAAAAAAAGAGCTGGGGTAGGGAGAAAAAAATTAAAGGAAGGAAAGGAAGAAAAAAAACCTTTGTAGGCCTGGTGCAAACTTTTTCTTTCTTTCCTTTTTTCTTTGGCCGCTCTATGCGGCTTCCCGGGTAGCTCTAACGGTAAAGAATCTGCGATTCGGGAGACCTGGATTCGATCCCTGGGTTGGGAAGATCCCGTAGAGGAGGGCATGGCAACCCACTCCAGTATTCTTGCCTGGAGAATTCCATGGACAGAGGAGCCTGGGGTCGCAAAGAGCCGGACACAAGTGACGACTACCACTTTCACTTTCATGCGGCCTGTAGACCCAGGGATTGAACCTGGCCCCTGGCAGTGAAAGTGCCAGGTTTGAACCACTGGACGGTCAGGGAATTCCCTAAACCTTTCTACCTTTATTCACTTTAAAAAAAAAAATTTTTTTTTAAATCCATGTAATGCTTGCAGGATTTTTTAGATGCTGTAACCCTGGGAACAAATCTGGCCTCTGTCACAGCCTGCAAAAATATAAACTTTTTCCCCTTTTTCATGTCCAAAAAAGACAAAAATGAAACATTTCTTTTTAAAACTTACTAGATAAATAGCCTTCATTTCCTCAGTCTGACTGCTTACTGGAAATGTTTTATTAATTGGGCATTTATTCCAACATATTGTGATGCAAATAAATGAATGACAAATAGGCAGCTGCATTCATTTAAAATTAGCAGAGGTCCTTGTTTCAGAGATGTCATATTCAGAGTGACCCAAATCATCATGACGTGAAGGCCATAGGTCAAATTTAAGGCCAAATTTATAAATTAATAGGAACTCTCCTTGGGGGAAGCTGGTTCTATAAACTAATTACTAATTGCTTTTCAAGAGGCTGTATTTTACTTTGCTGTATCCAAAATTTAAGATCTTTTGAGGAAAAAAAAATAAAAGACTTTGAACTGTGACTGAGTTCTGTTGTTTTTTTGTTTGTTTTAATTTTTTTGGCTGACTCACAGTATATAGGATCTTAACTCCCTGATCAGAAATTGAACCATCACAGAGTTCTAACCACTGGACCACCAGGCAAATCCCTCAAATGCTTTTTATTCTGTTAAATTTTGAATCTAATGCAGGTATTTCCTAAAACAATCATATATGTATTTTTTTCAGTTCAATATACCTGGCAGCCCTTGTTTCTTCTCTGCAGCTTCTTTTGCACTCTGTGGGGAAACCCACCAGTGTAGGCCTTGAGCCACACTGGCTTTAGGACTGTTGGTGTCTGGGGACTTCCCTGGCAGTCCAGTGGTTAAGATTCCACAGGTTCAACACCTGGTCAGGGAACTAAGACGTCACTTGCCATGTGGCACAGCCAGACCAACAACAACAAAAAGATTAATGGTGTCTGAAGACAGATTTAAGGCCACGTCTAGCACTGTTGACAACAACTTCATCTACCCTTGCTCCCAGTTGAGCCCCAAACTTTTGTTCTGGTTCTGGTAATCAGAATACAGTCTTATCCATGACAGTATCTAAAAATGCTGAGAGAAGGGAAGGAGGGGAGCCAGGGAGCTCTGGAAGGAGCTGGGCTCCTCCTGCTTCTCCTCCTGCTGTCTCAGGCAGCCCACATGACATTTTGCACTACTCTCCCCTTGCTCCTCTTCCCCTCAACTCCCTGGCCTCCTTGAACCCTGGCTACTAGAACTTGCTGTTCTTTATCTAAAAGACTATCCAGTACCTCTCTGTCCGTACAAGCTCATTCCCTCCCCTCCTGGGTCAGATGGCAGCTTTTTCTCAGCGGCCACAATCTTTAGAATTACAGCTCCTCCCCTTTGCACCCAATCCTACTGTCCTTCCCTGCTATTAGCATTTATTGCTAACAAACATGCCATGTATTTTATTTATTTACCATTTATTGTTTATCTTTCCTTACTAAAACTATCACCGCAAAAACAAAAAAGAGTAGACAGCATTTGGCACATACCAGCCAAACATGTCTGCAAGAGTTAAATAATCTTGGTTATTCTTTAGGTGTTACTACTGACAAACACTTGTAGCTGGATTTGTCCTTCACAAAGCTAATTATTATCTGATTCCACATAAATTATACTCTGCACCTGACATTTTTCTCCCCCTACACTCTCTAGTAGGATTCTGTATCTCAAAAGGAAGAAGTTCTTGGCCTATAACTTCAGGGATTACCAGATCAGGTTGCTGAGCCGCCTGACTCCAGCTTTTGGCTGTAAACTTGCAGGAAAGAAAAAAAAATTTATATATATATACATACACACAAGACCTTCATGAGGGTATAAAACCTTTCCCTACTTCCCAGGGGAGAGGGGCTTAGTTCTTGAGGTGCTAGCCTGCTGTGTATTCCTCTGTGCCAGGCAAAGATAGAGTCATTTTCCTATTTCCTCTGAATTCTGTCTCCATATTCTTTATTCAACACTGGTGGACAGGGAGCCAAGATTTTGGGAACAGAACTTAATGTCCAAAAGAACAAAGAAATTAGTCCTTATCTCCAATGCCTATAATGTGGTAGTTGCTCAACATGTGTTTGTTAAATTTACAGGATCCCAGCTTGGTGTCACAATCTCTCACAGTGGGGCCCCTTGTACCCCCAGTTCAACACCCATCACAGACTTCCCTCATGCTGAATGCTGGCCTACCTCTTTGCCCCCTAAAATATTTCCTTTCAATAGCTATTTGTTGAATGGGTTAAAAAATGCTCTTAGGTCACTGGTTCCTCTGTACTGCCTTCCTGTTGAAAATCTCCATTCCTGCTCTTCTGCATATGGTACTCCTAGTACACTCCTAGTTCCACATACCAGTCTTTCCTTGGATTTTCCTAGGTAGAATTTAAGAGTCTGTTTGGGCCTCAAGTGTCCCTCTATTTGCCCCTGTTTCTGTTGTTGTTTGTTTTATTAGCTTTGTCACCATGCAGCTTGCAGGATCATAATTCCCGGACCAGGGACTGAACCCAGGCTCTCAGCAGTGAAAGCATGGAGTCCTAACCACTGGACAGCCAGGGAATTCCCTGCCCCTTTTTACATATAAGCCACACCTCTCTCTCTGCACAGCCCTGCCCCTCCCCTGCATTCTATCTCTTTGCTCTGGCCTTCCCTATTGTCCTTCTTCCCAGAATTCTCCATGTCATATGCAGCCCACAAAATGTCACAACTGAAAGAAATCTTAGGGATCCAAGCTCTGTTTTATAGAAGAAAACACAGGCCTGAAAGCATTTGACTTGTCCAGGTTTGCTCACCTAGTTAGGTCACAGCCAGAACTTGGGCCCAGGGACACAGATTTCCAACTGGCCCAGTGCTCTTCCAGTGTGCCTTAAACTCTAATCGCTGGCAGTAGCTCACCCTTACCTAAAACATCTTTTACTGTTTTTGGACCTGATGAGCTACTATGTTCAATGGACATACAGACAGTATATATCTGAGGTTAAAATACTCTTCAGATCCACATTTCCTTAACTCTTGACCCTATTTTAAGGTTAAGATTAGTAATCTCCTGGCAAAGGAAACCCTTATTTTCCTCGATTGCTTTTAAAATACTCCAGCCACAGCTTTGACATTTTAACCTATAGAGCTAATTGTCAATTTAGGGGAAATGGGACTTGATTCAAAATACAACTTGTGGCAGTCTTCTCCTTCCTTCCAGAAAGAGGCAAAAGCGTCCAGAGTACCATGAGAGGTATACTGTTGTACATACTTTTATTCCTGTTTCTGACCTGACTAACAAGGACCTGAAGAGATAAGGAATTGTGTTCTTATTTTTGACACAGTCAATAAAATTAAACTTGCAACAAAGTGTATCAACCCAGTCAAAGCTAACACACAGTGCTGGTTTTATAAATAAACGTTTCTTCAATGGACATTTCCTTATTTGTCTTCAAATAATCACTTTATCCACTAGAATGACTGAAAATAAGGGTGCTGATGAGGACACTGAGCAACTAGAACTCTCATCTACTGATAATGAAAATGAAAACTGGTACAACTGATAGGATCGGGGATCCTCAGAGAAAGAGAACCAGGCGTGGTTTTCTTGACATAAGAAAAACCAATTTGGCCTAAGCTTTTTGTATCTAAGCTGGCCCCATGCTCGCCTCAATAATCAGTGATCTTAAGGGAAGTTAGGGGAAGCAGGAACAAAGGAAAAGCAGTCAAGAAACAACAGTTCAAAGATAAAACAGAGTTTTAGCTCCTGCCCCTTGGGGTTCCCTGTTTGCTGAGTGGTAAAGAATCCACCTGTCAATGCAGGAGCTGTGGGTTCAATCCCAGGATCAGGAAGATCCCCGGGAGAAGGAAATGGCAACCCATTCCAGTATTCTTGCCTGGAAAATTCCATGGATAGAGGAGTCTGGTGTGCTACAGTCCATGGGGTCACAAAGAGTCAAACATGACTTAGAAACTAAGCAATGAGGAATATACATAACACTCTGTTACGTATCTTTGAGTTCTTCGGGAACTAATCCCCCTACCCAGGTGGAGGATGAAATGATGATTTTTACCTCTTCTGAATTCTATCAGCTAAAGCTTGGACTCTATTTACCTTTGCCCCAATTCTATGTGGAATTTTCTGCTCTAACCCCTTCAAGAATATGCATGTACCCTTAGCTTAAAAGTTTCCCATTTTGCTGTTTGTGGAGACACGAGACACTGCATTGGAAAAAACCCCAGGTGTTCTCCTTACTTACTGCAAGTAATAAATCCTTCTCCCAAGCTTTGGTTTGTATCTTTTGGCCCAACATCTCCCAAAACAACCATTTTGGAAAACAGTCTTGAAGTTTCTTATAGAGACACATAGAATATAATATAGGTATCCCATTCTAGGTACTAACTGAGGAGAATTGAAAACTTATGCCATGCAAAAAAAAAAAAAAACCCTGGAGATTAGTGTTCAAAAAATGAAACAACCCTAAAACCCAACTGATGAAGGAATAAACAAATTTTAATACACTCATACAATAAAGTGTCCAGGAGTTAAAACTTTTCCTGTATAACTGCCCTCCACTATTGGTGGGAATGTTAGTTACTGCAGCCACTATGGAAAACAGTATGGAAACTCCTCAGAAAACTAAGAATAGAATTACCGTATGATCCAGCAACCCCACTCTTGGACATATATCCAGACAAAACTCTAGTTCAAAAAGATGCATGTATCCCTATGTTCATAGCAGCACTATTCACAATAGCCAAGACATGGAAGCAACCTATATGGTCCATGGACAGATGAATGGATGAAGAAGATGTGGTACATATATACAATGGAATACTGCTCAGCCCTAAAAAAGAATAAAATAATGCCATTTACAGCAACATGAATGGATCTAGAGATTATCATACTAAATGAAGTCAGAAAGAGAAAGTAAAAAATGCCATATGATATCTTTCATGTATGACATGAATGAACCTACAAAACAGGAACAGACTCAGAGGCATAGAGAACAGACTTGCAGCTGCCAAGGGGGAGGAGGGTGGGGAAAGGATGGAGTGGGAGATTGGGTTTAGCCGATGTAAGCTATTATATATAGAATTGATAAACAGCAAGTTCCTTCCTACTCTATAGCACACGGAACTTTATTTAATATCCTATGATAAACCATAATGGGAAAAATATTTAAATATATATATACTTATATCCATAACTGAATCACTTTGCTATACAGCAAAAATTAACACAACATTGTAAATCAACTATACTTCAATTTTAAAAACCACCACAACAAAAACTTTTCCTCTACTTTCTTGATTGGGGTCTTTTGAATTCAACTGACAAAAGACAGAGTAACAAAAGATAACATTTAATCATCATATTTTCATTAAGGTATATAGAGAGTGCACAGAAAAAAATGTGACACAAGGGCAGTTAGAATTTATCCATGGAGGGCTTATATAACATCTTTATAGGGGAAGAAGAGGAAGAGAATGACACTAATGGGAAAATAAATGAGTTCTCAATTAGGGAAGGGGAATAAGAAGGGAGCTTATTCAAAAACAAATGGCATTTTGGAAAGATAAATGTGCATCAGGAGAATAGATGGGAGATAGGATCAATTTGTGACAATGTCTGTTTACATTGTGAAAACTTACCTTTGCTCATGATAAGAGTCAGTCATCCTGGTAGACTCCAGGGATGGCCTCTAGTGGAGGGAATTTATGACAATTGGTTCTTAGTTCTGCTTTTAGGACTATAAGAGATTTTACAAACTCAAATGTATTTTAATAAAGATAACTTTTTATGTCACAGTGAGTGGGTATTACTGACCCTTTCAATAATGAAACCAGGCAGGACCTACTGGTACTCCTGGTACTAGAAACCGTTCTGTGCCCCCTGTTTCTTGTTTATAGGGAATAGGCTTCAGTTTCCTGAACTTCCCTGAAAGGGCAGGTACAAACAGTTGCTAATCAGGGAAGGGAGTGGATGCAGAGACAAAGGAGGAGCAGTCAAGAAACAGTAGTGCAGCCTTGGGGCAGGGTCCTGGTTCCACTTCAAGGAATACAAGGTATAACAATGTATTTAAGCTCTTTATAGAATGAAACCCAACAAATGGATTATGTCAGAGAAGATAACTTGAGGCCAGATTAAAGAAAGCAGAAAGGCTCATCAAGAAGATTACCTGAGACCAGATTAGAGAAGTGCAGAGCCTGGACACACCTTGATCTTGTCAACAACTCCACCCTTGAACTACTGCTATGAAGTGAAAGTGAAGCGTTCAGTGTCCAACTCTTTGTGATCCCATGGACTGTAGTCTACCAGGCTTCTCTGTCCATGGGATTTTCCAGGCAAGAGTACTGGAGTGGGTTGCCATTGCCTTCTCCAGGGGATCTTCCTGACCCAGGGATCAAACCCAGGTCTCCTGCATTGCAGGCAGCTTTACCCTCTGAGCCAAAACTCCTCATTAAATCCTCCTAAGTTGGAACACAGAGTTTTCAGAAGCAGAAGCCTGCTATGTTCCCCTTTGCCTGGAAATTCAAGAAAACTATTCTTTTCTACTTCATCCAAAACTCTGCCTCTGAGATTCAATTCAGTACTGGGTGCATAGAGAACACATTTTCTGCATCAACACCATGAAAACTTAACTAAATCAAGTGTATTGATCTGGACAAAAATGAAATCTAAATTCCCATATCGTGCTCAGAAGACAGAATGTTTCCAGAAGAAGCTAGTTAGCAAGTAATCTAGAAAAGAGAAAAATGAAGGGGGGAAATTTGGCTGTTTACCTAACACTGTCCACAGAGCATTGAGACACGATCTGACAGATGTGCATAATCTAGGCTTAGAACAAGCATAGGATTTTTTTTGACTCAGAATAAGTGCAAAGATTATGCTGCTCAGCATGTGGGATCTTAGTTCCCCAACCAGGGATTGTACCCATGCCCTCTGTGTTGGAAGGATGGAGTCTTAACCATTGGGTCATCAGGGAAGTCCCTAGATATAAAAATTATTTCTTCTGACATTAACCCCGTGCTCACAAAATGACTTAGTAGCTAATAACATACCACACTTTTTATACCACACTTTCTGTTTGTTTGTTTGTTTGTTTGGCTACATCAGGTCTTAGTTTGGCATGCAGGATCTTTAGTTGCAGCATGGGAACTCCTACTTGCAGCATGTGGGATCAAATCTGACCAGGGATCGAATCTGGTCCCTTGCATTCAGAGTGCAGATTCCTAGCCACTGGACCACCAGGGAAGTCCCAAATATTATGTATTTCTAAAAACTTATAGACTACATTTTCTCACTTCCCAAGAAATCCTGCTGAGTATGCAGAATGATTACTGGCAAATCATGGCTGATAGGTTAAATAGGTTACTTAAAATCCAAATATTTTACAGAGAAAAATATTAAATTAGTTCCATTTTTTTGTGTATATATATATATGTGTGTGTGTGTGTGTGTGTATATATATATATATATATATATATATATATATATAGTATTTGATGTGGGGGCATTCGAAGTTGATTGGTAGGCTATAAGGAAGAGCCTTGAAAAACAAAAGTGCCTGAGGCTCCAGAAGCCTAGACAGTTCTCTCTCAGAATTTCTTAGTAGTGACACAGGGTGTTTCCATATGCTAGAGGAAAAAGAAGAAACAAATAAACTAAAATTGATTTTGAAAGGTTTCTATATTGAAAGTATATTATCATCTCATTCTAAAATAACCCTAAAAATTGGATGGAGGGTGGAAAATACCAGAATTTCTTACTTTGTATGCTCCCAAGTTGTTCTAATTTGTCTCAAAAGGATGTGTACTTTTATAATACAGAAAACAAGAAGTTTTTTTAACAGATAATTTCGTTGGCCTCTCTCTCTTTCTGTTTTTTGCTGCTCTGGGTCGTCACTGCTGTGTGCAGGCTTTCTCTCGTTGCAGCGAGCAGGGGCTACTCTTCACTGTGGTGCCCGGGCTTCTCGTTGTGGTGGCTTCTCCGGTGGAGCCCAGGCTCGAGGCACACAAGCCTCAGTAATTGCAGCATGCCGGCTCAGTAGCTGTGGCTCGTGGGCTCTAGACTAGTTGTGGTTCATGGGCTTAGTTGCTCCCCAGCATGTGGAATCTTCCCACACCAGGGATCAAATTCGTGTCCTCTGCACGGGCAGACAGCTCCTTACCCACTGCACCACCAGGGAAGGTGGGAAAATAAGCATTTTAAAAGTAAAATAAAACAATCTTGGAATTTCTTACAACAGAATGTTTGAGGGAGTGAAAATCTTTCAGCTTTTTTGGAGAATAAGTTGGCACTGCCAAAATAAACACACATATACACATAAACTCACAAGGCTTCTGACCCAACAAAACCTCCTACAGTGTACATTGATATACAAGAATATTCAGTCCAGTTTTTTTAGTAAAACTAGTGGTCAAAATATTAACCAAGATTACTTTGTGGAATAGGCTTATGGCAGGGTACTTTCACTTTCTATAATATACATTTCTTTATTATGCAGCTTATAATGTTATATTTAAATGAAAGGACTCAAATTTGCTTATGAATTATTTCATTCATTTGACAATTATTCATTACTTATGATGTGTCTTTTGAATCTTCCCTCACCAATGCAAATAAGATGACTAACTGAATGCTTTCTTGTACCAGGGAATCTACATGATGCAGAAAATCTAGGTAGAAGATTAAATGTTGTTGTTTAGTTGCTATACCATGTCTGACTCTTTTCTGACCCCACAGAATGCAGCCCACCAGGCTCCTCTGTCCATGAGATTCCCAGGCAAGAATACTGCCATTTCCTTCAGGGGATCAGGGGATCTTCCTGACCCAGGGATGAAACCTGCATCTTCTGAACTGGCAGGTAGATTCTTTACCATTGAGCCACCAGGGAAGCCCAGAAGATAAACTAGAGGATGCTATTTGAAGAGTTCCTTGATCACAATCATAAGAAACGCCTGCCACAGCAGTCGCTTCAGAAAAGAAACTAATAGCTAGAGCTAATGCCTTTAACTGTCAACCGTCACCCTCTAAGATCTAGAGACCTCAGACTGAAAATCAATAGAATTACCTCACCACTCACCCACCTTCCACAATGCAGAGTACTAACCAGTATATGATCACAGCCTACCTTCCATATAATTGTTTTAGTGAATATAAACTGTCATCTTTGCTTTCTATATTTAGAATCTATTAAATGAGTAACAGTCCCCAGCTTAAATAAACCAACCCAGGACTTCTTCAAGCTTATTTTCACATGTAATATAAATCATAAATAGGTCACTATATGGCCACTTGGTAGTTTATGTAGACAGCTTTGGTGACATTGATGACTCAATGTCAAGTAAGAGTTAAGGGAAAAAAGAAACAATCAGTGATTACGAATGTGGGACCAATATAGGCTCACTTTGTTCTCACAACATCCCCTGTATAAAAAGCATTGATAAATATAATTCATATATGGGGACCCAGAAAATGGAAGCCACTGCAGCAGCCGGCCCCAGGTCACAAATCTAAAGCTAAGCCAGGCTGCACTTCCAGAAAATGCCCCACTGTCGAGGAAACCTAACCTACACCCATCACAACCCCCTAGCTCAGCTTTAGCTAGCTCACCTCACACTGGAAAATAGGACCTGCTAAGCTTATAAGCTGAAGCTCCAATACTGTGGCCACCTGATGCCAAGAGCCGACTCATTAGAAAAGACCCTGATGCTGGGAAAGACTGAGGGCAGGAGGAGTAGGGGACGGCAGAGGCCGAGATGGTTGGATGGCATCACTGACTCAATGGACATGAGTTTGAGCAAACTCTGGGAGATGGTGAAGGACAGGGAAACCTGGCATGCTGCAGTCCACAGGGTCACAAAAAGTCGGACACGACTTAACAACTGATCAACAAAAACAAGCTTATAAGGAAATAGCTGACCTCCTAGGTCATCTTGCCCTCTTTTCTGTTTCCTCTTTAAAGGTCTATAAACTTGCTCTTGCCCAGACTCCCTCAGGAAGAGTGCTCTATTGTCTATGAGGCAGTGTACTCCTCAATCCATGGATGGTTTTCCCATGGATAAGGGACGTCAAGCTCATAACTAAATTGTATTATTTTTGTCATTTGACAGTATGGACTCGCAATTTACAAAAGATTCAAAGGGAGGTTCCATGTCTTGCCCCTGGTAAATGCCATGGAGTCCAGAAATCTGACATTATCTATGACTATGGCAATCAGTCCAGATATGACCCTGCTGAGTCTACCAGGCTGGGACGCAGAGGGTGTTATGTGAGTATGAGAGCCCCAGGAAGCTCTGGACAGGTTTCCATAGCTAAACTGATTTCAAAGGCCTTGAATTTGTACCTGTGTGCCAACAGTTCTAAAGCACTGTTTATATAAAACTGTTTATTATAACATTCTCAAACACCTCAAAATAGAGAGACTATATCCGTAATTTAGTATGGCACAGCTTTTTTAAAATTTGAAAACTCGCTGAGTCATATGAGGAGGTCCATGATAAAAGGTAGCAAGAGAAAAATACACAATTGGTTTGTAGTCCTAGCTCTGCTATAAATAAGCTCAGTTCAGTTCAGTTCAGTCACTCAGTCAGGTCCGACTCTCTGTGACCTCGTGGACTGCAGCATGCCAGGCCTCCCTGTCCATCACCAACTCCCAGAGCTTACTCAAACTCATGTCCATTGAGTCTGTGATGCCATCCAACCATCTCATCCTCTGTTGTCCCCATCTCCTCCCGCCTTCAATCTTTCAAGGTCTTCATCATCAGGGTCTTCTCCAATGAGTCAGTTCTTCACATCAGGTGGTCAAAGGATTGGAGTTTCAGCTTCAGCGTCAGTCTTTCCAATGAATATTCAGGACTGATTTCCTTTAGGATGGACTGGTTGGATCTCCTTGCAGTCCAGGGGACTCTCAAGTCTTCAACACCACAGTTGAAAAGCATCAATTCTTCAGCACTCAGCTTTCTTTATAGTCCAACTCTCACATCTATACATGACTACTGGAAAAACTACAGCTTTGACTACACAGACCCTTGTTGGCAAAGTAATGTCTCTGCTTTTTAATATGCTATCTAAGTTGGTCATAGCTTTTCTTCCAAGGATCAGTGTCTTTTAATTTCATGGCTGCAGTCACCATCTGTAGTGATTTTGGAGCCCCCCAAAATAAAGTCTCTCACTGTTTCCATTGTTTCCCCTTCTATTTGCCATGAAGTGATGGGACCAGATGCCATGATCTTAGTTTTCTGAATGTTGAGCTTTAAGCCAACTTTTTCACTCTCCTCTTTCACTTTCATCAAGAGGCTCTTTAGTTCTTCTTCGTTTTCTGCCATAAGGGTAGTGTCATCTGCATATCTGAGGTTACTGATATTTCTCCCGGCAATCTTGATTCCAGTTTATGCTTCATCCAGCCCGGCATTTCTCATGATGTACTCTGCATATAAGTTAAATAAGCAGGGTGACAATATACAGCCTTAACATACTCCTTTCCCAATTTGGAACCATTCTGTTGTTCCATGTCCAGTTCTAACTGCTTCTTGACCTGCATACAGATTTCTCAGGAGGCAGGTAATGTGGTCTGGTATTCCCATCCTTTAAAAATTTTCCTTGGTTTATTGTGATCCACACAGTCAAAGGCTTTGGCATAGTCAATAAGGCAGAAGTAGATGTTTTTCTGGAACTCTCTTGCTTTTTCAATGATCCAGTGAATGTTGGCAATTTGAACTCTGATTCCTCTGCCTTTTCTAAATCCAGTTTGAACATCTGGAAGTTCATGGTTCACATACTGTTCAAGTCTGGCTTGGAGGATTTTGAGCAAGCTAGTATTGAATGAGCAAGCTAGGATGAATAAGCTAGTACTGAAAAAATCATGATGACTTGTTCACTGAGACATAAAACCTGGAACCTGAAAGGTATGTGTGGGGACTTTCCAGACCTTGTATCCTATACTTTGATTAGAAAGTTCTGTCATTCACTGTATATACAAGCATTGGTGTGGTGTTAGTTGCTCAGTCGTGTCCAACTCTGCAACTCCATGGACTCTAGCCCACCAGGCTCCTCTGTCCATGGAATTCTCCAGGCACAAATACTGGAGTGGGTTGCCTTCTTTTCTTCTCTAGGGGATCTCCCTGACCCAGGGGTCGAACCTAGGTCTCCCGCATTGCAGGCGGATTCTTTTTCCATCTGAGCCACCAGGGAAGCCCATATTCAAACATTAAGCCACTATTATCTCTTGCCTTAATTAACGTCCCTTGCCCATTCCTGCTCCTCTACATTCCGTTCTTCACCTAGAAGACTTATAAGGTAAACTTTAAAAAATGCAAATCATTTCATCTGATCACATCATTCCTGTGCTAAAATCCCCTCCAAGCCTTCTCAAAACTTTTAGGGCAATGTTTGAGCTACTTAACAAGTTCAGTAAGGAGCTGCCTGGCCCAGGCTGCTACCTCTCCTGCCACCAGCTCCTCCACATTGATCATTTCCAGTCTCAAACCATCTCCACATGCTGTTCCAACTACCTGGATGGTACTTCTGGGAACCTATCCCCACTCCAACAGGGACCCACTTGACTTGGGTGAGTTGATCTCATTTCAGGAATTTGCTTAGATGTTATGTCTTCCAGAAAAACTTCACCTGAACTATATCAAGTCTTATTATGCCTCTATGAGCTCTGTTAGCACATGGTACTTGGATGTCATGGTCATAAGCACCATTTATTTAATTATGCATGCCAGCCAATGACATCCATTAATGATATGCCTAACCTAGTCTGGACCAGGACAGACTAACTGAAGGAGACAGTGACTCTAAACAGATAAGGGAGGGGATCCCCAAAGAGAACCAGGCATGGTTTTCTTGACATAAGAGAAGTCATCTTTGGTATAAGCCATTTTGTGATCTAAGCCTGGCCACAATAACTGCCCTTGAATGGGTCTCAATAATTAATGGTCTTAAGGGAAGTGAGTGAAGGAAGGAACAAAGGAAAAGCAGTCAGGAAACAACAGTTCTGCAATAAAACAGAACTCTAGCTCCTCCTCAGGGAGTATACATAGCAATCTGGTACATACCTTTGAGTTCTGCAGGAACTAAGGCCCCCACCGAGGTGGAGGATCAAATGATGATGTCAACGTTTTCCAACTTCGTTCCACTATAGTTTGGACTCTGTCAATTTTGCACCAATTCTAGGCTGAAATCTCTCTTACTCAATTCTCCCTTCATGAATATACACATACCGCCCAAGCCCTTTAATGAGTATGCATGTACCCTTCGTTTAAAACTTCCACATTTTGCTGTTTGGGGAGACACTGCTTTGGGAAAGCTCTCTGGTGTTCTCCTTACTTGCTACAAGTAATAAATCTGTTGATGGGAAATTAATCAGTTGATCTAAGAAAGAAATGGAAAATGTTATCTGAGCCAAATTGGAGGATTACAACCTGGGAAGAGCGTCTCAGCTCCAAGAACTATTACATCCTTTAAAAGTAAAGGCATAGTTATATAAGCTTTTTTGAGACAGAGGGCTAGATATCGAATGAGTCACTGTGGTAGGTCGTATGACCCCTTACAACATCAAGAAAGAATGTTATCTTTTAAGGAGTCTTCTTTGTGATGCTAGAAGAAGTTTCTCTTTAAGGTTGAGCAGGTACTCCTCCCCCCTTTTCAGGGGCAGGGAGGAGAGGAGGTTTGGTAATGCATAATGCAGATACACAATGCACAGTGCAGAGAGGAGTCCAAAGGGCTGAAAAGTTTTCTTGTTTAAATTTCTCCTGTTTAACCACAAAAATATGACTTTTATTTCACAAATCCTTACTTCTTCCAATCTTTGGCTTGGTTGCATCTTTTGGCTTGACACCCACCAAAAGGCAAACCCAGTTTCTGGGTAACAACTTTGTGGAGGAAATCCATCCAACAAGCCTCACATAGTTTTATATGTGGGAAGGGGTTCACTGAGGGAGGGGAACTGTCTCAATGACCTTTCAAGAATATTCAGATACTGACATTGATAGCCTGCCAGACTAACTTACCCTGTGGTCAGGTACCATCCATTTTTCTCACTCATAGAATGAGTGGTAAGCAGAGCAACTATTGGCCAGTACCAAGTTAGGCTGAGTTAGCAAATGAGTAGGAACTGGGTAAGCCTTTTTTTCTGTTTTGACCGAATCATGCAGCATGTGGAGTCTTAGTTCCTTGACCAGGAATCAAACCTGTACCCCCTGCATTGGAATCATGGAGTCTTAACCACTAGACCAACAGGGAAATCCTAGTATGACCACAGAAAGATCTCTGGGCAAAGACTGCCCCAAATTGGCCTTGGATACCAGGTTAAGAATTTTTAAATTTATCCTGAAACCAAAGAACCATGTACTCAATAACCAGTATGATCATCACGCCTATGTGAAGCTCTGCTAAACACTGAGTTTTGAATGCAAGTTTAAATGGCCATAAAACAAGCCAGTGGAGAAGTCTAAGTAAAAGTTCTATGTTTAGAGTTAAGGGAAGAGGCCTGCGCTGACAATGTAAATTTGGGAGTCATTTGCATCATTAAGAAGATATTTAAAGTCATGAGGATAAACAGGGAGGGATGAAGGAAGGGAAAAGATGAGAGAAGAAATAAAGACCAACAGAGATTAACTGACCTGTTGTTGTTCATTCCCTAAGCCATGTCCGACTCTTTGTGACCCCATTGGACTGCAGCATGCCAGGCTTCCCTGTCCTTCACTGTATCCCAGAGTTCAAATTCATGTCCATTGAATCAGTGATGCCATCCAACCATCTCATCTTCTGTTGCCTCCTTCTCCTGCTCGCAATCTTTCCCAGCATCAGGGTCTTTTCCAATGAGCTGGCTCTTTGCATCAGGTGGCCAAAGTATTGGAGCTTCAGCATCAGTCCTTCCAACGAATATTTAGGGTTGATTTCCTTTAGGATTGACTGGTTTGATATCCTTGCAGTCCAAGGGACTCTAAAGAGTCTTCTCTAGTACCTCAGTTCGAAAATATCAATTCTTCAGCTCTCAGCCTTCTTTATGGTCCAACTCTCACATCCGGACATGCTGCTGCCGCCGCTGCTGCTAAGTCCCTTCAGTTATGTCTGACTCTGTGCAATCCCATAGATGGCAGCCTACCAGGCTCCTCCGTCCCTGGGATTCTCCAGGCAAGAACACTAGAGTGGGTCGCCATTTCCTTCTCCAATGCATGAAAGTGAAAAGTGAAAGTGAAGTCACTCAGTTGTGTCCGACTGTTCGTGACCCCGTGGACTGCAACCTACTAGGCTCCTCCAACCATGGGATTTTCCAGGCAAGAGTACTGGAGTGGGTTGCCATTGCCTTCTCCACATCCGGACATGACTACAGGCAAAACCATTACTTTGACATATGGACCTTTGTCCACAAAGCAATGTCTCTGCTTTTTTATTACTGTCTGGGTTTGTCATAGCTTTTCTTTCAAGGAGCAAGCATCTTTTAATTTCATGGCTGCAGTCCCTGTCCACAGTGATTTTGGAGCCCAGGAAAATAAAGTCTGTCACTGTTTCAGCTTTTTCCCCATCTATTTGCCATGAAATGATGGGACTGGGTGCCCTGATCTTAGTTTCTTGAATGTTGAGTTTTAAGCCAGCTTTTTCACTCTCCTCTTTGATCCTCATCAAGAGGCTCTTTGGTTCCTCTTCACTTTCTGCTATTAGAGTGGTATCATTTGCATATCTGAGGTTATTGACATTTCTCCCAGCAATTTTGATTCCAGCTTGTGATTCATTCAGCCTGGCGTTTCACATGATGTACTCTGCACAGAAGTTAAATAAGCAGGGTGACAATATACAGCCTTGATGTACTCCTTTCCCAATTTTGAACCAGTTCATTGTTTCATGTCTGATTCTGTGGCTTCTTGACCTGCATACAGGTTTCTTTGCAGACAGGTAAGGTAGTTTGGTATTACTAGCTCTTTAAGAATTTTCCACAGTTTGTTGTGATACAATAACAAGCTTGAATGGAGAATGAAGAGGTAGCAAAAGGAGACTGGAGACGGAACAGAGATATCAGAGAACAAAATGGTACAGTGTCAGAGAAACCAGAGGGCTGGGCCAAATGCTATTGAGAGGCAGTGTCAGATTAGGAGTAGAAGGCATATATTAGATTTGGCAACATAGGAGACAGCCAGGGCTTTAAAAAGGTCACTTAGGGGACTTACTTGGTGATCCAATGGTTAGGAATCAGTGCTTCCACTGCAGGGAACATGGGTTGGATCCCTGGCCCAGCAAGTAAAATTCTTCATGCCGCATGTTGCAGCCAAAAAAAAAAAGTCACTTCATGTGAGTGATCAAGTCAGATGCCTGGTTGAATCTGAATGGGTTGAAGGGTAAATGAAAGATAAAGATGTGGAGATAGTAAAAGTAGAAAACTTATAATGCAGATGTACCTGAGACTTCTGGAAGAGATTTAGATTCTACAAACATTAATTACATTCCTAGAGGAATCCTGATGATTTCACCTACAAGTTTGGATGCCTAGTACACACCCTACCGCGCTATGATATTCAAATACTGAGAGCAATACTTGAGGAAGTTTCGAATGTGGATTCTAGACCCTGACCACCTGGGCTTCAATTCCAGCTATTTCACTAACTAGCTCAATGACGTTCCGCAATTACCACAACTCTGAGTCTTGGTTTCCTCATCTGTAAAAACGTAGTTAGTAGACTCTGGTTCATGACTCTGTTGTAGAGATAATATCTTGAATAAAGGCCATGTCTGTCATCCTATGCTTGAAATCTCTCAACTTGCATATAACTGCCATGAGGGTCAGAGGGAGGTCGAGATAAGATAAAGACTTGGCTAGGGCTTTGTTGGAATTATCTAGCTATTTTCCTCAGTCGTGGCTTGTGTGTTGTCTATCTCTTGCTAATAGATCCCTACGTAGGAAGAAAGGAGTGATATTTAATAAGTCAATCTGATCCAGTTCCTTCTTGTTTTAAATCTACCAGTATCTCTCCATAGTAAAGCATGTCTGGTTTAAGATAGTTTCTATTCATCTTCTTTTTTCAAATTTAATTTTATTTTATTTTTGCCTATGGGTCTTCATTGCTGCTTGTGGGCTTTCTCCAGCGGCAGTGAACTTGGGGCTACTCTCATTGTGACGTCTTCTCTTGTTGCGGAGTGCAGGCTCTAGGCATGCAGGCTTAGCAGTTGTGGCACATGGGTTTAGTTGCCCTGTGGCATGTGCAATCTTCCTGGACCAGGGATTGAACCCGTGTCCACACTGGCAGGTGGATTCTTAACCACTGGGCCCCCAGGGAAGTCCTATTCATATTCTTTTCACTCTTAAATGTCCCCTTAGAAAAAGTCTTCCTCTGTTAATCCATTTGGGCTTCCCTGGTGGCTCTGTGATAAAGAACCCACTGGCCAATGCAGGAGACTTGGGTTTGATCCCTGGGTCCAGAAGATCCAAAGCAGCAACCCACTCCAGTATTCTTACCTGTGAAATCCCATGGACAGAGAAGCCTGGTGGGCTATGGTCCACACCGTCACAAAAGAGTCAGACATGACTTGGTGACTAAACAACAACAATTAATCCATTTAGTTCCTGCTTTTGAGATATCATTCCACTGAGTTTTAAGAATTCTCTGATCTAAAGTCTTGGTTCACAGAGTGTAGCCCATCAGTCAGAAACACTGTCATCACCTGAGAGTTTAGTAAATATGCAGAATCTGAAGCCCAACCCAGATCTAGTGAATCAGAATTGCATTTTGACAAGCTGTCTGTGCACATTAAAGTTTAAGAGGCACTGTTACAAAGGAGGTAAAAGGAACTTAGGAAGACTTCCAGGATCCAAGAAATTTTGCACTGAAGTAGGACAAATTAAAACTAAACCTACCATGTAAATGTTTTCCAAAATCAGGTGTACAAGTTCAGAATAAAACTTGTGAAATTTTGTCTACTCATTCCAGTGACTTGCCACAGCTGAATGTTTAAACTCCTTTTTAAGTTAAGTATTCAACTTTTTTTGAGAGTTGGCCTTTCTTCTTGATAAGTAGAACTTAAATAATGACAACAGAAAGGACACATTATTTTAGACTTGGCCCTGGGACAAAGTCATCTCTAAGAACGTAAGTCAAATAGAAGAGGTCAAATGGCTTTCTTTGCCATAGCTTCTTTTTTATTTTCCCCTTCCGGAGTCAATGGTAGCCACTTTAAAAAATCTTCTTTTTTCTATTCCTAAAGGACTCAACTTTTACTGCTTGTAGACAACCCAGCGTTCTCTATGACAATTTGTTTCTTGTATTATTTCACATAAGAATTTGACAATTATAAAATGTCCTTTCTGTGAACTTCTTAGTTTCGAAGACTTTCTGTAAACACATCTACTTGCAACTCTAGTCACCATGTTTGCAAGTATAGATTGCCAATTTTAAATAATGTTAGGAGTGAGCTCAAAAAGACATTAAGAATTTTATGATGAGTATAGCTTATATTATATTTTGGGCATATTTGAAATGTAATGAATTGTGGAAGGCAGTGGGAACCCAAAGTACAACTTTATCCAGTATGACAGGCATCTAGTGTTTATTTTACTGAGAAATGGCCAACAGCGGAAACCTGGAGAGTTAGGATCTGAAAAAGGAGCCTCTGGTCTTTGATTAGTTGTTGCGGTATGATGGGGCTGGGGATCAGGACCTATTAAACTTAGAAAAATTTATAATCAGGTACTTAAAATAGTCTTAAATTTTCAGTTATTTCCCCCAAATCAGGATGAATTAAAGGTGAGCATTTTGTTCCAATATAACTAAAGTAATATATTGGATGAGACTATTTTATGCCCATTCCTGTGAATGCCACTGTCCTGGTGTATTTACTGAGATATTGTCCCAAACAAGCCAGTAATCTTGACTCCCACTCCCATTCCCCTCTTTTCCTATATGAGAAAGAACATGATTTTAGAGTCTAGGGATCTGAGTTTAGATCCCAAGGTAGCTTCATTTGTCCTCATCTGTAAATTGGGTCTGATAATATTCTAGAACTAAGACGGATCTGTACAACTTTTCACTTATAATCATGAACCAATAAATGTTAGTTCCTTTCTCTGGCACTGCCTAAAATGTCTTAATCCTTCAAGAATGCTGGGTATAGAAGGTAGAAATAGTTTATGGAAGCCCTTAGGGCACTAAGGTACTGTTATTGGCCTAGAAAGCATCTCTTCTTTTCTCTACCTGTCCTTGGAATTCCCCAGCTACAGTCTTGCAATGTTAAGAATCACTTTGCCCACAGCAGAGGCAGTAAATCCAGTGAAGATCTGAGATGAAACTGCTGCCACAAATGGCGTGTTTTGCCCATGTGATGATGGGCATATATTTTAGAAAGGAAAATAATATATATCAGTAAAAACAAACCCTTAGAAGTTCCCTTTGCTCTCAGAATAGCTTTCAGCAGAGCCTGTAACCTCTGGCACTATGGACACTACCTTTACTGAAGCAATAGTCTCCATTGTTGTGGGCAGCCTCCCAGAGTAATTGACAGTGGCAGGGGTTAGGAGAGGAAGGAAGACTGCAACACAGACATCAAAGGCAATTATCGCAAAACCCAGCTTGTACTGAATGGAAGCAGTCACTCAGAATGTCATTTGGAAATAAATTCCCTGGGCAGATTAAATGTTTTGATAGTCACTAGAGTAAAAATATGACCCTGGAGTTTTGACCACATCTGCTTCCTGGGGTTGAATAGTTCCTGATTTGCAAAGGCATGCCTCCCTATACCTCAAAAGCTGTTTGATTAGATTTCCAAGGTAGTGACATCTGTTTTCCATCCCACAGTAAGTTCTTATACTCCTCTCTTGCTTGCAGCAAATAGTTATGCAGTACCTACTACGTGCAAGGCATTGCTTCAGGTCAATGACAGTTTGACCATAGAGGTGGGCAGATGGGCACATTAATTCAAACCAGAGATCTTACACAAATTATCACCCTGTCAATTATTTTTGCCAATAATGGCTCCAGGCCACCAGGAAAACTTCTTCTCCAGGTGGCTATAAAATCTGATAGAGCTAATGTTTTGAAGACCCCCAGAAAATTCAGCTCCCCTTATTTTCCTTATCTTAATATTGGGGAATAGATCCCAATTTTTTTTAGTATTTTATATGCTTATATTTTCTTGTATATACTTTTCAACTTTCTTTTTTTGGTAGTACTGCTACATATGCCTAAAACTGAGATCCCTATACCTTATTATAGGGCTTCCCTGGCAGCTCAGTGGTAAAGAATCTGCCTGCCAATGCAGGAGATGTGGGTTCTTTGAAAACTAGACAAAATTGATAAAGCTTTTAGCAATGTTCATTAAGCAAAAAAGAGTGGGCCCAAATAAATAAAATCCCAAATGAAAGAAGTTATAATCAACATTACAGATACATAAATGGTTACTATGAACAATTAGAATCAATCAAATGGATAACCTAGAAGAAATGAATAAATTCCTAGAAAAGTACAATTGTCTAAGATTGAGTTAGAAATTCAAAATGTGAACAGACTCATTACCTGTAATGAAACTGAATCAGTAATTTTAAAAACTCCCAACAAGTAAAAGTCCAGTGCCAGACAGCTTCATAGGTGTATTCTACCAAACATCTAGAGAACAGTTAACATCTATCCTTCTCAAACTATTCCAAAAAATGAAGGCAGAAAAAGAGACCCAAAAAACCTCTTGAAATCATCCTACAAGGCCAGCATGACTCTGATACCAAAACCAGACAAGAACAACTCAAAAAAAGAAAATAACAAGCTAATATCACTGATGAATATAAGTGCAAAAATCCTCAACAAAATATTAGCTAACCAAATTCAACAATACATGAAAAGAATTGTACACCTTTAAAAACATTAAAGTTATAGTTGATTTACAATGTTGTGTAGTTTCTGGTGTACAGCAAAGTGATTCAGTGGTATATATATATATGTGTGTATATATTCTTTTTCATATTTTTCCATCACTGATTTTTACAGGACATCGAATATAGTTCCCTGTGCTATACAGTAGGACCCTGTTGCTTATCTATTTTATATATAGCAGTTTGCATCTGCTAATCCCAAATTCTAATTTATCCTTCCCCCATCCCCTTTCCCTTTTGGTAACCAAAGTTTGTTTTCTTCATCTCTGAGTCTGTTTCTGTTTCGTAAATAAGTTCATTTGTGTCTTATTTTAGATTTCACACATAAGTGATATCATATGGTACTTGTATCTTTCTTTCTGACCTACTTCACTTAGTATTGATAATCTCTAAATCTATCCATGTTGCTGCAAAATGGCATTATTTCATTCTTTTTAGGGCTAAGTAGTAGTCCATTATATACAAACCTTTTTTTTCTTGCTGCACCAGCAAGTTCTGGAGAACAGCATGGTGATTATAATGCTGTATTATATGTTTTTAAATTGCTGAGAGAGTAGATTTTAAATGTTTTCATCATACACATACACAATTTATGATTACGTGAGGTGATGAATATGTTCAGTTCAGTTCAGTTCAGTTCAGTCGCTCAGTCGTGTCCGACTCTTTGCAACCCCATGAATCGCAGCACGCCAGGCCTCCCTGTCCATCACCAACTCCCGGAGTTCACTCAGACTCACGTCCATTGAGTCAGTGATGCCATCCAGCCATCTCATCCTCTGTCGTCCCCTTCTCCTCCTGCCCCTAATCCCTCCCAGCATCAGAGTCTTTTCCAATGAGTCAACTCTTCGCATGAGGTGGCCAAAGTACTGGAGTTTCACTAACCTTATTGTGGTAATCACTTTACATACATTTTATGTATTAAATCATCATATAGTATACTTTAACAATGTTGTATGTCAGCAATATCTCAATAAATCTGGAGAACAAAATAAGAAATGAGAAAAAAAATTCACTTCATGGACTTCAAAGACACAAATTTTATTTAAATTTTTAAAAATATTAAAACAAAACCCCAAATTCTCCAAGTCCCAATCCTGGCTATGCTTTCCCTAGTTAATGACCTTGGATAACTTGCTTAACTGCTCTGGGCCTTGATTTCTTCATCTATGAAACAGGAATAATAATTATACTTAACTCACAGCAGTTGTGAGAATTAAATTATATAATACCTGCAAAGGGTTTAGGAAAATGCCTGGCACATAATCATAATGGTTTGTGATAATAAGGATGATGGTGAGGGAGGAGGAAGGGGAGGGTGAGACGAAGGAGGAGAAATATTGTGTCAATGATGACTGCCTCTCCTGGGTTTGAATTCTTCTCTTTTTTAAAAAATATTTATTCATTTGGCTGTGCTGGGTCTTTAGCTGTGGCATGTGGGATCTAGTTTCCTCACCTGGGATCAAACCCAGGCCCTGGGGCTTCATTTGCCAGACCCACCATTAGAAAGTGAGGATGAAGATGAGGAGGGAGCTACAGCACTGAACAACCACAGCTCTATTCTCATGGACCCAGAACATGTAGAGCTGGTGAAAAGGACGATGACTGGCTTACGCCTGCCTGCACCAGGGGGTTCAGGCCTGGGCTCGCGAGATATCAGATGCCCAGCGGGAAGATGTGGTACAGAAGGCCCTCCAAACCCAGCAGACTGCCCCTGCCTAGAAGTGACTACCCTGAGAGCTGCCTTACTTCCCTGCATTCCAGGCAGGGACTGAACAGCACAGGACTGAATACATTCTGGTGGTCACATCCATCTTCACCCTCCCTGGCTCCCCTCCACATCAAGGCAAATCAGACTTCTCAGAGACTCACTTTATTCAATTCTGTACATATGGGAACATCAGCCCAAACCCAACCCACCTTACCATGTATCACTCTGAGGAGAATAAAGCACCTTATATACACAGCAAAAAAAAAAAAAAAATGTCTGGCTTCCCTGGTGGCTCAGTCAGTAAAGAATCCACCTGCAATGTGGGAGACCTGGGTTCAATCCCTGGGTTGGGAAGATCCCCTAGAGAAGGGAACAGCTATCCACTCCAGTATTCTTGCCTGGAAAATCCCTATGGACAGAGGAGCCTGGTGGGCTACAGTCCATGGGGTGGCAAAGAGTGGGACATGACTAAGTACAGCACAGCATAGTTAAAATGTCAACTCATTTCCACTAGATGGCAGTTGCTTATTGAAAGTCACTCAGTTGTGTCTGACTCTTTACAACCCGGAGGCCAGAATAATGGAGTGCGTAGCCCTTCCCTTCCAGAGGGGATCTTCCCAACCCAGGAATCAAACCAGGGTTTCCTGCATTGCAGGCGGATTCTTTACCAGCTGAGCTACGAGGGAATCCCTAAATGGTAGTAGACATCATCAAATACAGCTGAGCTCAACTAAACAACGAGCTCAGGGAGTTGTGAATTCCTTGTGATCCAATAGTTGGGCTTCCCTTGTGTCTCAGCTAGTAAAGGATCCACCTGCAATGAAGGAGACCAGGGTTTGATCCTAGACCATGGGGTCGCAAAGAGTTGGACACGACTGAACAACTGAATGATTTTCACTTCACTTCACTGCCACAGGCTGGGCTCAACTCTTGATCAGGAGTAGGATAAGAGCCCACAAGTTGAGTGGCCAAAACAAAAAGCAAAACACAAAAAAACAGGACAGTTTTCATGCAGTTACTCACTAGGCCTAGTCCCACTTCTGTAATTATACTGAAATGGGGCTGGAGCACATATATTATTTCAAATGAGTGAACTTCCTACTTGGCCTTAGGAATCTTTTGTTTGATGTAGATTGTAAAAAAAAAAAAAAAGATTATTTTTTATTAGAGCACCTATTCTAGATCCACATTCATCTTCAGTTTCCATCTTCAGCTCTGGAGATTCTCACATACTCCTATGCTCTGGTCTAGTCCCTTGTTATTAAAAGTGTGGTTAGTGCATCAGCAGCAAGGGCTTCAACTGGAAGCCTGTAGAAAAGCAGACTCTTAAGGCCTTAGCTTGACTTATTGTATCTAAGTGATTTGCATGCATATCAAAGTCTGAGAAGCAGAGTTCTAGCCACATTGAACTTCTTAAAATTCTCTAAAGGAGTCATGAAGCCTTTGTACATGCTGGTCTTCCCAAATGGGAAAGACCCTCTTCCCCATATGCTAGGAAAATTGGCTTCTTATTTAGTCTCCTTATTTAATTAGTTAGTGAGGGAACCAGCAAGATGGTAAGTCGAGTTCAAGAAGGATACAGGAGACTGGTAAACACATAGTCTATGGAAAAAAGATTGCTGGAATAAGATTGAAAATTAAATACAACACTGCTTTTTATTGACACATTGTGCTTAGTCACTCAGTCATGTCCAGCTCTTTGTGACCCCATGGACTGTAGCCCACCAGGCTCCTCTGGTAATGGGGATTCTCCAGACAAGAATACTGGAATGAGTTGTCATGCCCTCCTCCAGGGGATTTTCCCAATCCAGGGATCAAACACAGGTCTTCTGCATTGCAGACAGATTCTTTACCATCTGAGTCACCAAGGAAGCCCAAGAATACTGGAGTGGATAGCCTATCCCTTCTCCAGGTGATCTTCCTGACCCAGGAGTTGAACAAGGGTCTCCCGCATTGCAGGCAGATTCTTTACCAGCTGAGCTACCAGGGAAGCCCTATTGACACTACTATTACTACTAACTGTTGACACATTAGCATAAAACAGTAACATTTAGCATAATCTTTTCTACCTGACAAAGTCATTTATAGCTGATCTTCTACAAGATCTAATTTTACAGACTCTAGGCTCTACTGGGTAAATAATAAGCCATATAAGATGACAGCCCCTAGAATTTGATGATCCCCTTCAGGTTTCTTAGAGAATGCTCTAGTATGACTTTACAAAAGCAGATAGTAATATTTTGCTTTATTTCCAAATTTGGGATAATTTTTCTTAAAAGTTTAAATTTGATGGTGCTGGAGAAAACTCTTAAGTTCCTTGGATGCAAGGAGATCAAACTTGTCGATCCTAAAGGAAATCAACAGTGAATATTCATTGGAAGGACTGATGCCGAAGCTGAAGCTCCAGTACTTTGGCCACTTGACGCAAAGAGCTGACTTATTAAACAAGAGCCTGATGCTGGGAAAGATTGAGGGCAGGAGAAGGGGGCGACCGAAGATGAAATGGTTGGATGGCATCACCAACTCAATGGACATGAGTTTGAGCAAACTCTAGGAGATAGTGGAGGACAGGGAAGCCTGGCGTGCTGCAGTCCACGGGGTCCCAGAGAGTCAGACATGACTTAGTGACTGAACAACAACAGAGGCAATAGGAATACACACACTAGGTTGCCAAAGTTCACTTAATACAGTAGAATTCTACTTATGTTAGTTTCAGAGTATAAAATGAATATCTATTACATTCTAGAGCTGAATAGAAAGGAAAACAAGATCAAATTAGCCTTGTCCTTTACATCTTCCTGACCATTTTGGCCCTACTTACATTAAATATAAATTGGGAATAGCATTTATTTCATTTGGCAATTGATCTTCAAAATTTGGTCTTAGAGTCCAAATAGATTTTTAACATTTTAAAAAATTATTGACTATCCTAAAGAGTGTTTCCTGTTATGGCTATCAATATTTAATGTTATTAGAATTAAACAAAGCAATTTAGAAAATATTTATTAACTCATTTAAAATAATAATATTCATTACTTAATATAAACAACAAAATTTTTGTGAAAAGGAACTACATATTCCAAAACCCCACAAAGGTTTGGATTTGATTCAGGGGTAGCCAGTTAAAGTTTTCCACAGTGCCTTTGGTGCTTCTGCAACTTCTGTTTAGATGAGATTTGATAACATGGTGGTCTAAGATGGGCCTAGGAGTGATCATATACATTTTGGTATTTATATAGCCTGATTTACTACACTGATTAAATTTTTATTTTTACTTTATTAAAAAAAATATTTGTGTATTTATTTGGCTGTGCTGGCTCTTATCGGTAGCCTACATGATTTCCAGTTGCAGCAAGTGGGATCTAGTTACCTGACAAGGGCTTTAACCTGGGCCCCCTGAATTGGTAGTGCAGAATCTTAGACACTAGATTACCAGAGAAGTCCCTCGTTAAATTAAAAAAAATTTTTTTAATTCTCTAGGGGACTTCCCCTGTAGTCCCGTGATTAAGGCTCCACCTTCCAATTCAGAGGGTTGCAGGTTCAATCCCTGGTCAGGGAACTAGGATCCCACATGCTACAGGAAATGTCCAAAAAGTTAAAAGAAAAAAAGAGTTCTCTGATCCATAGGTCTTGTGTAATCAATTAAGAGTAGGTATACATTGATTGTGAACATTATTTGAACAGTTTGTTGCTGTTTTAACTGGGCTTTTTATCACAGTAAAATCATTATAATGTAAGCTCCTCGAGGGTAGGGGTTTTGATTCTGATGTATGTTTTATTCACTGCTAAATCTGGTTCCTAGGACAGTACACATGTAAATATTTTGTAAATATTTGTGGAATGAATGAATGAATGAAATTAATGTGATATTTCTAGGACTGTACTTCCTTCTGGATAGTAGGGATGGTTTCACTCAAAAGTAATTATTTATCTTAAATTTTTCTTTTTTGTAATTTCCAAATGTGATTATGCAGAGTATCTACTTTTAAAAAGGTGGGTGGAGGGACTCTAAAAACACCTTTGTGGTAAGAGTCAAAAGTGCTTGAGAATTCTTTTCAAAGATGTACAATTTACATTTACTGATAGTTTTTAAAAATTCTGAGAACCAAGCATGTAATAAGCTAGCAAAAATGTTTTCAACAAATTCTCAGTTTTGACCCCTATATCTCTCTGTTTTCCAGCTAACTAGAAGCATCTGTAATTTTTGAGATCTCTTTACATATTCTAGATACAAGTCCTTTGTTGGGTACGTGGTTTGCAAATATTTTTGGCCAATCTATAGTTTGTCTTTTCATTCTCTTTACAAGGTTTCGTGCAGAGCAAAATTCTTTACCTTTGATGAAGTCCAATTTATGTTTGTCTTTTCATGAACTATACCTTTGTGTCAAGTCTATGAACTCCTTGCTTAGGTTCTGAAGATTTTCTACGTAACTCTAAAATTTTAAAGTTTCACTTTTACATTTAAATTCACATTCCATTTTGAGTTAATTTTAGTGTAACAAGACTTTTTCTAAGCTTATAGATGCCTTTTAAAAGCCTCATATCAATAATTAAATATGGACTGGATAATTTCCTATGATAGAGTTTGTATATAAGATCTCTTGTTTGGTTGTAGCATGAGAAACAGTAAAAGTACCTTCATATTGCATAATTTCAGAAGATTCACCAGTACCTGTAATCAAGGCAGACTAGCAGTAAGTAACAGACACTAAAGTTAAAAGTCAGACTTCCTAGAGGCATAATTAACCAGGTGATTCGGGATAAAATAAAAATGTATTTAAATGAAGTGACCATATAATAGGACTAGAAAAAAATTTTATTTTGCCAAAATTTCCTAGACACTTCATCAAATGTTCATTCATTTGGAGCTGTAGAGATCTAAGTAGTAGTGAGTAACTAAAGGAGGACTAAAAACAAAGCCACAAGGATTAACTTCAGAACACATCTCCTAGCTTGCTCTTGGTGTTACTAACACGCCGATGGCTGCATTGACCATTTTTATTTGGCATGTTTGTCCAGGGGTCAGTAAATTATAGCACACAGTCTAAGCATGGCTTGCTGCCTGTTTTTATAAAGTTTTGCTGGAACACAGCCACGTCCATTTGCTGACTCACTCATAATCTGCCTGCTTTTGCACTACAATGGTAGAGGTGATCAGTTGTGACAGACTGCATGACCCACAAAGTCTGAAGTACTTATTCTCAGGCCCTTTACAGAAAAATTTTTGTTATTCTTATTCTTGGCTGACAAATGCTGATACAGTTATGTGAAAAGCACCCTGGTATGAAATGTTTCTAAGGTGTGATATCAACTGTTTGGAACAAAATAACAAAAAGGCAGCAGTATCAATTTATAAGAAATCTACCTTGAGGGGTAAATGGTTTTCTTTTTGAAGTTGAAATTCCTAACACAACTCTAAGCATTGTTCCCGAGTCTGTGCTCAGGTATCAGTTTGTGTTGCTGAATGTCAAAGATGAAGATGTTTATAAGCAAGTGTCTATGTTATTAACATCTGGTAACAGAAATCCCACACAGTTGAGAAAATATTTTGGTATGAAAGCAAAAAAACAATGACCAAAATAAGTCATTTTAAGACTATTGTCCAAAGAATTTACATTATATATCTCAGAAAAGTATAAACATGTTTCAAATTTACGCTCTGGCCTCAACTAGCCAGAACTTTAGACAGGGTGCACACTGTCTTATTGTCCCTGTACCTGAGGTTGCTGACATCAAGGGGTGGGCATGTGATGGCACCAATCATTAGGTTGTGGTATGTCATCTCTAGAAGGACTGACGCTGAAGCTGAAGCTCCAGTGCTCTGGCCACCTGATTTGAAGAACTGACTCATTAGAAAGACCCTGATGCTGGGAAAGATTGAAGGAGGAGAATGGGACGACAGAGGATGGCATCACTGACTCAATGGACATGAGTTTGAGCAAGCTCCAGGAGATGGTGAAGGACAGAAAAGCCTGGCATGCTGCGGTCCATGGGGTAACAAAGAGATAGACATGACTGAGTGAGTGAACAACCACCACAAGCTCTACACCCAGCCTTTTAGACTCTGTGATGGCAGAATTCTGCAGACCTCCCATCTGCTTTGCTAGCTGGCTTTTTGTGCCAATAGGATGTGTTTGGGGGACACTGCAAGTCAGGGTGACAGAGGAGGGACTCACTGTTTCTTTTAGTGGTGCCCCAGCTTTGGCCCTTCACTGGCAGTGGCAGCTGGTTCCAGTCTCCAGCTTAATTTTAGAAATTACTGTATTCACTTGTTGTGGAGTTCCCTGTGTAACCCCATTGCCAACACCTACACTAGAAAAGCTTCTAGAGAGCCCTGACCTCCTTCGTTAAGTTCAGCCCCCAAACAGTTTCTGGGACATAGAAGATGCTGAAGAACCTGGGGTTGACTGACACTCACAAGGTTATCCAGGGCTCTTACAACGTTCTTGTTTGCTGCAGGGACGGGGTCGCCTTAGTCGCTTTCTCCCTACAGAAGGGTTGGGGGCGGGGGCGGGTAGGGAAGTGGGAAGCTAGTAACCACCCTCCTCTACCTTACTTTCCCCACTTCCTCCATATCCTCTCCTCGCGTCCATCCTTGCCTGGCCCTCCTCCCGCCTCCAACCTGCTCTGTTCCTCCTCTTCCCCCTGCCCGCCCTCCCTCCTCCTGCTTGCCTTTCCTTCACATCCCTCTGTCACGTGTCCAACCCGAGGGCGCAGTCAGTGTCGCGCGCGCAGGCGCTGGAGCGCACAGGGACCCGACCGCCGGCCAGGCGGGAGGATGGCGCTCGTTGGGCTGCGCTTGGTGCTGTTATTCTTGGTTGGGGACTCGGCAGGTAATGGTCACCAGTGGGCTTGGCAGCCAAGGAAAGCGGAAAAGTTACCTGGGGGAGGGGGGGTATCATCGCTTCTCGGCCTTTTGACTGAGATCAAGTGTAGAGGGGGGTCTCGCTAACGACTGCCCCTCCACGCACCCGTTACTGGCGGTTCCAGGCCCGCCCCGCGGTTGTCTAAGGACACGAACTTGGGGGTGTGCGCGAGTCACATTTTGGAGCCACAGTGTTGTTGCTTGGGCTTTTCTAGTGACCCTGCTGCCTGCGCTCTCTCCCTTAAAGCAGATTTTCTGGAGTCCAGGATCAGGAATCGGGTTTTTATGTACCCGGGGCCCTACCGAACCTTGGCAGAAGATGTACAGGAATCAGGAGTTGTGAATGCCAAGTGTGCCAGGCACTCTGGGGCTCATGAGAAAAGGGCCTCAGGCCAGCCAGACTTGACACCCACTTTCAAATGAAGTTAAAATGGTAACATCTAGTGGTAAGCTTTGTATTTATTATCCTGAGCAACAAAGGAAAAGAATATCGTGAATTTTTGAGTTATTTCTCTGACTTTTGGGTTCTTTTAGCCAGGAAAATTGATTTTTTTATTTCTTAAATACTGTGAAGGAAGAGAGGGGAAATGGTCCCCAGATGATGGAGGGCTGTGGAGCAAAGAGCTAGGGATCCTGAGGCATTAGGGAAGCCCTGGGGGCAGTAGTCAGGGTCTTCCTGCAGTCACTTTTGTGAATTAGCTGGTCCTCACATCTCTTGGCTGGCATACCTCTGAGGTAGGTGTCAGTCAGTACGGGCTGTGGGTTCATCTTCCGCTGGCTCTGAATGTCCTGCTGGATACAGGGACCCATTCTGTGGGGACTAAAGCTGCACTAAGTTCTGTCGCAGCTGAAGCTCCATCCTGTTCCTCTTGGAAGCCCCCCTCAAGGAACAGTAGGTGGACCATGGGACATGGCCTCTTCTGCTGTTGTTCCAAGGGTTGGGTAAGCATTCTCCCACTGAGGCTCAGGGGAGGTTCCCTCTGATCTCTAAACTTCCACTGGCTCCTCAGGAAGCAGCTGCTGGGGTGAGGGGAGAGGATCACCAACCTTATGCATGTATGTATCTGAGGAAGGCATGAGAGCCTCTTCTCTGACTTTTGTTATGTAGCTCCAAAGTCCTCTCTCAAGCAGACCTATTAGAGTGGTCAATTATAGAACTGGTACCAAACGTTTTCTGTGTGCCTGCTAAGAGAGGTGCCAGCATACAACTGAATATACTTTCTAGAAGTTCTTCAAAAGCTGGACATGGGAGAGAAAGGGAGAAGGTGCAGCTTGTATAAATTACAAGCTGGATTTAAAAAACCCCTTATGAAGAAGAATTGACCTTAATCATATCCTTTTAAATGTCTGTTTTCTTCTTGCAGCCTCTTTGAATGCTCAATTTAGTCAACATTTAGAACAAAAAACAGTAAGTAAGAAACCACTTTTACTGTTTCTACTAATACAATGAAGCCCACAAAGGTTGGGGTTGGAGACTGGTTTCAGGTCTGACATGCCACTTTGGAAACAGTTGACTGAATCTTTAGAAATCAGATTATCAGGCAGGCTTTTTGATACAATGTAAATTTTGGTTGAAAAAGGCTCAGTCCTTGGGACTTCCCTGGTGGTCCAGTAGCTAAGACTTAGAGCTACCAATGCAGGGGGCCAGGGTTTGATTCCTGGTCAGGGAAACACATGCTGTAACTAAGAGGTTGCATGCCACAAACTAAAGATCCTACATGCCGCAACCTGGCACAACCAAATAAATAAATAATTTTTAAAAAGAAAGGAAACAGCTCAGACCTTGGGAGCCTCAGGGCTTTGTTTCCTTTGATGATTCAGAAGGTCCTGGGCCTAATAATTATACGTTGTACTAAACATTTTATGTATATTAATAAATTAGATTGTGTGAAAGTAAGGAAGACCAACCAAATGAGAACAAGAAAAAGGAGTTATTCAACATGTACCCCAGTGTTCACTGCAGCACTATTTACAATAGCAATGGCACCCCACTCCAGTACTCTTGCCTGGAAAATCCCATGGACAGAGGAGCCTGGTAGGCTGCAGTCCACGGGGTCACTAAGAGTCGGGCACGACTGAGCGACTTCACTTTTCACTTTCATGCATTGGAGAAGGAAATGGCAACCCACTCCAGTGTTCTTGCCTGGAGAATCCCAGGGACTCGGGAGCCTGGTGGCCTGCTGTCTCTGGGGTCGCACAGAGTCAGACACAACTGAAGCGACTTAGCAGCAGCAAGACATGGAAGCAATCTAAATGTCCATTGACAGATGAATGAAAAAATAAGATTACATACACACACACAAACACAGAGGAATATTGCTCAGCCATAATAAAGAATAAAATAATGCCTTTTGCAGCAATATGGATAGACATAGAGATTATCATATTAAGTGAAGTAAGTCAGAGAAAGACAAATATCATGTGATATCATTTAAATGTGAATCTAAACTATGACACAAGTTAACCTATCAATGAAACAGAAACAGACTCAGATGTGGAGAACAGACTTGTGGTTGCCAAGTGGGAGGCAGAGGGAAGGATAAATTAGGAATTTGGGATTAACATATACACACTACTATATATATAACAGATAAACAAGAAGGACCTGCTGTATAGCATGGGGAACTATATTCAATGTCTACTAGTGATCTATAATGGAAAAGAATCTAGAAAAGAATCACTTTGCTGTACACTGAAACTAATATAACATTGTAAATACCTATATGTCAATTATCTTAAAAAGTTAATTAAAAAAAAGAGCTAGTTATTCAGAGCTTGATGTAGCAAGTGAGTCAGTCATGCCACTTGTGTTTTAGCTGAGACTCAAAGGCAGAGGAGTGGGAAAGCTTTATAATGGGAAAAAGGGAAGGAAGGCATCAGGTGTGCCCTGATTGAGGCTGTTGGCATGGGGAGGCTGGAGGTGGGAAACTAAAGGCAGGCATAGTATGTGAATGATTCAGAAGGCATATTTGGCTTTCTCTAATTGGGCCTAAGTTGGAAGCAGGGGTAAAATTTAGGGAAAATATCAGTTGTTAATCAAGCCTTGGCAGTTGTGGGCCAACTGTTATATAGCTTATTGTTTGACTACCTGGATATCACTAGAGATAGCTGTCTGATTTCTTATAAGTCTGATTCACAGCATGTTGGCTTCCTGGACTGGTTATTCTAAATAATGGGTTGGTTTCCTGGCTAGCTTGCTAAGGTTTTGGGTGATAGTTCTATTTTAATATTTGGTCTGACACTGTCCATTTTTACATGCAATCTCTGTTCTCACAATAAATAGAGATGATTATTTTACATACGTGAATATTGATCTCAGTGGGTAAGGTAACTTTGAGTATTCATGTCAGTGCAGACCATTTCCAGGAAACCTTACCACCCTGTTTTCTTCCTCCAAAGTAGACATAAATGCACTTTCTCTTTGTTTCCATTCACACTATACTGCATCATCATCATTACCATACTAGTGTAGGGGAGGAAAAAAATCTTCCCTCTACCCTTCTAAGTTTTCAGCTGGGGCCTATACAACAAAGGAGAGATTAACCAGAGAAAAATAAACAAATGTTTATTAACAAATGTATTGTGCATACACATGGGAGTACTAAGAAATGTGTAACTCAAAGAGGTGGCTTAGAAATCTGCCTTATCTTGCATATTTAACAGAAAGCAATACATTTGTGAAAGATACACCCAACTTTATGCAGAGTTCCAGAGAATAGCAAGGAGAGATAAGAAGGCCTTCTTAAAATGAGCAATCCAAAGAAATAAAGGGAAACAAAAGAATAGGTAAGACTAGAGATTTCTTTAAGAAAATCAGAGCTATCAAGGAAATATTTCATGCAAGGATGGGGATGATAAAGGACAGAAATGGTAAGGACCTAACAAGCAGAGGAGATTAAGAAAAGGTAGCAAGAATACACAGAAGAACTATACCAAAAAATTTTAATGAGCCAGATAACCACAATGGTGTGATCACTCACCTAGAGCCAGACTGGAGTGTGAGTGAGGTCAAGTGTGCCTTAGGAAGCACTACTATGAACAAAGCTAGTGGAGGTGATGGAATTCCAGCTGTCCTAAACTATGATGCTGTTAAAGTGCTGCACTCAGTAGGTCAGCAAATTTAGAATACCCAGTCTTGGACATAGTGTTTCCAAGCTAGGACTGGAAAAGGTCAGTTTTCATTCCAATCCCAAAGAAGGGCAATACCAAAGAATATTCCAACTACTGTACAATAGCACTTATTTCAGATGCTAACAAGGTAATGCTCAAAATCCTTCAAGATTGGCTTCAGCAGTACATGAACCAAGAACTTCCAGATGTACAAGTTGGGTTTAGAAAAGGTAGAGGAACCAGAGTTCAAATTGCCAACATTCGTTGGTTCATGAAGAAAGCAAGGGAGTTTCAAAAAACTTCTGCCTCATTGACTACACTAAAGCCTTTGACTGTGTGGATCACAACAAACCAAGGAAAATTCTTAGAGATGGGAGTTCCAGACCACCTTACCTGTCTCCTGAGAAACCTGCATATGGGTCAAGAAGCAACAGTTAGAACTGGAAATGGAACAACTGACTGGTTCCAAATTGGGAAAGGAGTATGTAAAGGCTGTATATTGTTACCCTGCTTATTTAACTTATATGCAGAGTATATCATGTGGAATGCCAGGCTGGATGACTCACAAACTGTAATCAAGATTGCTGGGAAAATATCAGCAACCTCAGATATGAGATGCTACCACTCCAATGTGAAGAGAAACTAAAGATCCTTTTGATGAGGGTGAAAGAGGAAAGTAAAAAAGCCAGCTTAGAACTCAACATTCAAAAAACTAAGATCATGGCATCTGGTCTCATCTCTTCATGACGAATAGAAGGGGAAAAAGTGGAAGCAGTGACAGGTTTTATTTTCTTGGGCTCCAAAATCACTGTGGCCGGGGACTGCAGCCATGAAATCAAAAGATGCTTGTTCCTTGGAAGGAAAGCTGACAAATCTAGCCAGCGTGTTAAAAGCAGAGACATCACTTTGCCAACAAAGGTCCATATAGTCAAACCTATGGTTATTCCAGTACAGATGTGAGAGTCGGATCATAAAGAAAGTGCCAAAAGAATTGATGCTTTCAAATTGTGGTGCTGGAGAAGACTGTTAAGAGTCCCTTGGACAGCAAGGAGATCAAACCAGTAAATCCTAAAGGAAATCAATGCTGAATATTCATTGGAAGGACTGTTGCTGAACCTGAAGTTCCAATATTTTGGCCATCTGATGCAAAAAGCTGACTCTTTGCAAAAGACCTTGATGCTGGGAAAGATTGAAGACAAAAGGAGAAGGAAGCGGCAGAGGATGAGATGGTTAGGTAGCATCTTCGACTCAGTGGACATGAATTTAAGCAAGCTCTGGGAGACAGTGAAGGACAGCAGAGACTGGCATGCTATAGTTCACGAGGTTGCAAAGAGTTAGACATAACTTAGGGACTGAATAACAACATTTGTAGATAAATGACAGGACAAAGGAAAATTGTTTTAGGCTTCCAAGAGTGGCAAACAGTAGGAAGATAAATAATGGGAGGAAACTAATGGAATAAAGTTTGTTTGCAGGTTCCTTAGGTGCCATTTCTGGGCTGATAAGAAACCAGAATCATTTCCAGTAAATGAGAATTTATATTCTGCCTTTAGGCAGAAAAGGGGAAGTCAAAACTGCATGTTGACTGCCTTTAGCTCCAAGTAATGTTTATGTCAAGGAGTCATATTTTGAGATGACATAGCCTGGGTTTCTTTCAATAGTAAAGGATACCAATCAGTGTTCTAAATTCTTTATATGGAGTCACTCACTTAATCTTTTACAGCACAGACTGTGGGTACCATTCTTATCTCTCTGGCCAAGGTCACATGGAAATGGTGGAACTGTAGTTCCAACCTAGGCATCTGACTCCAGATCCAGTGCTTTTAATTACCCAATCATAGCAATGAATTGTAATTGTCTGTCTCCCCCTAGTAAGCTGTATATTTTGTGATGTCTTATTGTTTGGTGCCAAATTTTCAGCATTTAATGGGTACCTGTCAGGAAGCATTTAACAGGAGGCTTCCTGTGTGCTGTTTTGGATCTGTCATGAATCCTCTGTTCCTTATCAATTCCTGAATATTCAGGAATTAAGAGGAGTGGCAAACCACTCCCAGGGTTGAGGAATGCATGCATTTCCTTCGTTAGTTTTTCCATAAGGTGATAAGTAACTATTTATGACCCTCTTCCTTTTTATGAACCATAGGGTAAAAGTGATTATTTACAACCCTCTCTCTTTGATATGGATTGCCTTATGTTTCCTTGATAATTTGTAAGTCTGGACTTTTGATCTTTATCTTTGCTGAACAAAGCTACCTTGTAAGACAGTATATATACCCACACTATGTTGAATAAACAGAGAAGGCAATGGCACCCCACTCCAGTACTCTTGCCTGGAAAATCCCATGGACAGAGGAGCCTGGTAGGCTGCAGTCCATGGGGTCGCTAAGAGTCGGATACCACTGAGCAACTTCACTTTCCCTTTTCACTTTCATGCACTGGAGAAGGAAATGGCAACCCACTCCAGTGTTCTTGCCTGGAGAATCCCAGGGACAGGGGAGTCTGGTGGGCTGCCGTCTATGGGGTTGCACAGAGTCGGACATGACTGAAGTGACTTAGCAGTAGCATGTTGAATAAAACACTCTTGTTCCATCAGAGCTTGGGTCCCCGTGTCTTTCTTTTTCTCTCTCTCAGGCTAATTCTTTGGAGTGCAGAAGCCCACTGAGCTCACTTTCTTGCCTGGGCTTGCAAGACGCTTGCGAGAGGGTGCCCTGTGCCTACGTGAAGCAGTGCAAGCCCCGTGTCAAGGGCTTTATTGGTTTTCTGCATAAACCAAGGAATATCGGCCTCTTTCTCTCTTTTATTTCTTATCATCGACTCTGGACCACCAGGTTCCGGTCCATTAAAGGACCTCAACAAGTGGCGCCCAGAACAGGGGCCTGGTATACATGGCATATTCAGACAGAGTGACTCAAGGACCTATTGAGGTCAGTAAGTACTAAGACATGGGTCAAATGGCTGGAAAGCCCCATCACTTTTCTATTTTACTTCATCACTTAAAGTTCAAGGACTTTCAGTTTCACACCAGCAAATAGAGGCTTGCCTTCAGACAGTGGTTGAATGTAACCCTTGGTTCCCTAATGAAGGTAGTTTTGATTTAGAAATTTGGCCACCGGGTCAAAGAGAATGTTGAACGAGCTGCCAGACAGGGAAAAAATATTCCGATAGATTTCTGGCCCCTATGGGCTCTTGTTAAAGCTGTGATTCTGCCATTTCAAGGTAATTCTAGCCCTCCTGATATTCGACATCAGGCAGAACACTTATTACATAAATATGAATTAGATGATGAAACCTTACAAAAGGCCCAATTAGAACAATATAAAATATTTTAGAATTTTCCTACAAGCCCTGCCCCAGTTGCTCCAAGCACTCCTCCCCTACCAGCGGGCACAAATCCCAAAGTCTCTCCCTTGCTAGAACCTAATGATTCTGGCAACGACTCCCCTAAGACACCTTTTGACATTAAAACTGACAACACCTTTCTGAATAACAATAATAAGTTTTTACCACATTCCCTTAATTGTAAGAATTTGCTACCTACTCACTCTCCTTCAAGACAGAGGCTCTCTGAATTGCTGGCTTTGCAATCACAAGTCTCTGAAGCTGATGGTTTCTCCGCCTTTCCAGTTTTTAGAAATCCTGATGCTCAAGGGCACATAATACCTCAATATGAGGGTATTAACTTTTATCACATGCAACAAATTAAAAAATCTATAACTGTATGGCCCACATTCACCTTTTACTAAAGTACTTCTAAATTCTATAACATCCTCTATTGGAAATTTTATTCCCCATCATTGGCGAACTTTAATAAAAGGTCTCGTTAAACCAGGAGAATATCTTCAATGGATAATGTGGTTTCATGATATAGCCAGAGATCATGCTAACAAATACTCGAGCTGGTGCGCCCCAAAATCAAATTACTTTTGAGATGCTAACTGGTACAGGACAATTTGACTCTGTAGAAGCTCAAATACAGTGCCCTCCTTTGTTACATGGACAATTAAAAACAGTGACCCTTGAAGCTTGGGATTGAATTACTCCTCAAGGGGAGCCTACAGGTAGCTACACTAAAATATTGCAAGGACCTAATGAAACGTGTGCTAATTTTTTAGCTAGATTAGAAACTGTTATTTCTCATACTGTAATTGGAGAAAAAGCCAAAAGGCAACTAGAGAAATTGCTTGCTTATGAAAATGCAAATCAGGAATGTCAAAAGGCTAATAGCTCCAATTCGTGAGACAGGGATTATTATTGATTATTTGAAGGCTTGTCGAAGTCTAGGATCAGAAACTCAAAAGATGCAAATGCTAGCTGAAACAATGGTTGCTGCCTTAAGGAAGGGAAATGAAGGAACTTTACATGTGGAGATAAGAACCATTTAAAAAGGGACTGCCCTTTCTAAGAAAGCTAATAAAAAACCTCCAAAAATCTGCCCTTGCTGCTGTAGAGGAATGCATTGGGCCAATGCATTAGATTTAGATGTAAATCTAAATTTGACATTGAAGGGAAACCTATTCTGGGAAACTCCAAGCAGGGGACCCCCCAGGTCCCCTTCAACAAAAACCAGGGGCAAATTCCATCTTCTCCCTCAAACTCTCAACATCCGGCAGTGCTGCCGTCAATATACCAGCCCTAAATGACTTTCTCCTTTACCCTCAAGCAGTCCCCTCTAGAATACCTACCGGACTTTTTGGACCCCAGCCCCCACAAACCTTTGGTCTTTTACTTGGCCGATCTAGTTTGACTTCTAAAGGAATTACTGTCCACCCTGGAGTAATTGATTCAGATTATAAAGGAGAAATTCAAATTATGATGCTATCTCAGATTTTATTGCAATTCAAAAAAGGGGATAAAATTGCTCAATTACTTCTTTTACCTTACATTTCTATTAACTCCTCTAATGATGTACGGACAGGTGGATTCAGCAGTACAGATCAAAAACAGTCCTTCTGGACATCATTAGTATCTGAATTTGCCCGACTGACTATAAATATCAAAATTAATGGTAAAAGATTTTCTGGTCTCCTTGACACTGGCTCTGATATTACTATTATTTCCAAACATTTATGGCCCAAATCCTGGCCTGTACAAAAAATTTCTTGCCAAATTGCAGGGATTTCTCAAACCAAAGTACAAGAGGTTTATCAGAGTACTCAAATTTATCCATGTGAGGGACCAGAAGGCCAACCTGCAACATTCAGACCTTATGTGATAGATGCACCCCTTAATCTAATAGGAAGGGACTTACTTATGCAATGGCAAACTCAGATATACATTCCACATTTTTCCTAGGGGCCACTGCTCATTTAACAAATGATACAATTATTAAAATAACTTGAAAGAATGATGAGCCTATTTAGACAGAGCAGTGGCCCCTCATGAAAGAGAAATTACAGGTGGCTAAGGAACTTATAGATACACAACTAGAATTAAAGCATATTGAAGAATCTTGTTCTCCTTGGAACTCTCCTATTTTTGTTATAAAAAAGAAATCTAACAAATGACATCTCCTAACAGACCTTAGAAAAGTTAATGCATCTATGAAACCTATGGGTGCATTACAACCAGGAATCCCATCACCTACCATTATTCCTCAAAATTGGGACATTATCATCATTGATTTACAAGATTGCTTTTTTAATATACCTTTATACCCTTTAGACTTAGAGAGATTCGCTTTCTCTCTCCCTTATCCTAGTCATATCGGACCTCATAAATGGTGCCAATGGACTGTACTGCCACAAGGGATGATGAATTCTCCCACCATAGCTCAACTATGCTTAAAAACTCTGGATTAATCATTGCCCCTGAAAAAATTCAAACCTCTACACCTTACCATTACTTGGGGTTTGTTGTTGATAGACAACATATTACTCCCCAACTAACTCAGATCCGTACTGAAAAATTATCAACCTTAAATGATTTCCAAAAGCTCTTAGGTGATATAAACTGGATTAGACCTTCTTTAGGCATTGCTAGTGGAGAAGGAAATGGCAACCCACTCCAGTGTTCTTGCCTGGAGAATCCCAGGGATGGCAGAGCCTGGTGGAGCTGCCGTCTATGGGGTCGCACAGAGTCAGACATGACTGAAGTGACTTAGCAGCAGGCATTGCTAATTATCAACTGAATACCCTATTTAATACTTTAAAAGGAAATCTTTGAAAACTTTTCTAAATGTCTGCCCTCTTCCACTAATTTGGAAACTTTAGCTGAACAACTAGCTGATCAATTATCTGGGCTAGACCCACGAGGATGGTTTCAAAATATTACCCACAGCATCAGGTCTGGAACTGTAACTTTGGTGATTGTCTTGGTAATTATATTTGTTGTTTATCATTGCCTTTCTAGAAGGTTGGTTACTACTAAACAAACTCAATTGGTCAGGACCTTTTTTACAAATATAATAAAATAGGGGGAATTGTCAGGAAGCATTTAACAGGAGGCTTCCTGTGTGCTGTTTTGGATCTGTCATGAATCCTCTGTTCCTTATCAATTCCTGAATATTCAGGAATTAAGAGGAGTGGCAAACCGCTCCTGGGGCTGAGGAATGCATGCATTACCTTCGTTAGTTTTTTCATACGGTGATAAGTAACTATTTATGACCCTCTTCCTTTTTATGAACCATATGGTTAAAGTGATTATTTACAACTCTCTCTCTTTGATGTGGATTGCCTTGATAATTTGTAAGTCTGGACTTTTGATCTTTATCTTTGCTGACCAAAGCTACCCTGTAAGACAGTATATACCCATACTATGTTGAATATAACACCCTTGTTCCATCAGAGCTTGGGTCCCCGTGTCTTTCTCTCTTTCTCTCTCTCTCAGGCTAATTCTTTGGAGCGCAGAAGCCCACTGAGCTCACTTTCTTGCCTGGGCTTGCAAGACCCTCGCAAGAGGGTGCCCTGTGCCTACGTGAAGCAGCGCAAGCCCCATGTCAAGGGCTTTATTGGTTTTCTGCATAAACCAAGGAATATTGGCCTCTTTCTCTCTCTCTTTTACTTTCTTATCTTCAACTCCAGACCACCAGGTTCCAGTCCATTAAAGACCTCAATAGGTACCCAATAATATTTTTGCTCAGATGACTCAGTTTTTCCTGGGTTTGAATTTCTTTCAGAAAATGGGGATAATAACAGTGAAAATTCACTCTGCCATCCTCCATTTAAGCAACTCACAAATGACCCTGTCCTTTCTCTCTGAATAATTTCCACAGGAGACCGATCACTGACTGGTTGTAGATTAGTATCTTGTATGACTCCTCTCTTATAAAGTGGACTATTTCCCATCAGTGGAGTTATATTTTTCACCAAGACTCAAGTGGCTGTGTTCAAAAGCCCCTTATGAGAGTTTCCAGTCTTATTTTAATTAAAAATGTAAAGACAGTATAAACATGATTATAAAGAAATAAAGCCATTTATATGAGAACTGTGTCAAATACTTTTGAGACTTGCTAAAAGACAAATTCTAAAACAAAATAATTGCTCTTGAATTAGGTGTAGGTAAAACAATAGTAAATAATTGGGGAATTGTTTTTTAATTGTACATTGCCTTGTTGTAACAATGTCTCTAAATTCTTGCCATATTTAAAAGTGGGTAGTTTTACCCCCAGGAGATACGTAGACTGTCATTTTGATTGTCATGACCAGGGAGTTGTTGCTGGCATCTAGTAGATAAAGAACAAAGACAATACTAAACATCCTACAATGTACAGGACAACCTCACACAGCAAAGAATTATCTGGTCCAAAATATGAGTGCAGTTGAGAAATCCCTTCTAAACAAAACAAAACAAGAAATCGTAGGTGATTTATTATGGCTATGATTTTTGCAGTGATAGCACATAGAACTCAATTAGTTGAAACATTAATAGGAAAAGTCTTACTTAGGTCTGGTGTCAGGTAGGATTAGATTCAGTTGCAAGTAGCATGGATTCAAAATAACAGCTCACAGAGCTGCCATCATAGGATGTGGCTTTTATCATCCTGGTCTGTATAGGGGAGGGTTTCATGCACCCAGGAACAGGATAGAGGAATGGACAAAGGAGACTAAAAATTAGGAGAAGCAGAGGACAGGCTCAATTTTCCTTTAAAGGAGATCCTTGGAAGCTACTACACAATAATCCCATTTGTATCCAGTCAGCCTAATCTTGATCATGTGGTCATACCTAGCTGCAAGGGAGGTTCTCTTAGTGTAAGTAGTATTACCCCTGGCCATGTGCCTTGTGTCATACATCAAAAAGATTGGCAATCCTATTTTCTGTTTTAAGAGAAAATGCTTAGGGTATGTGTTTTTTGTTATTGTTTCCCTGCTTTAATTGACTTTTTCAATAAAATGACCAATTACCAGTTGTCCCAATCTCACTGGGAAAAGGGTTTCTAGTCTCCTGTGGAAGCTGTCCTGGAAGCCATCATCTTAGTGAGCCTAGAGCAGGAAGAACACATCAGGCTCCTAGAAGGAGATAGAATCCTGAACAGAGGATGGAAAGGGTTAAAAGTTTTTCTTTAGTTCAGAGTTTGGCCAATGCCCTATCCTACTTAGGTCTCTATGAATCCATATAATATGAAGAAAAAGGTATATTTCATTTATTCAGAATACTAAACACTTGTTCTGAAGTGAGGAAAGAGGATCACTATTACTAAAACAAAACAAATACAGCAGGTCATATATTCAACCTGTTTTTAAAGTGAGCCTCTGCATGGTGGTCACATGACCACTGTGACCAGTTCTAGTCTTGGTCCTGCTGGAGACTAGAGGTTATGAGCAAGACATATTACCTCTCTGGCCTCCAGTCCATTGAATCTGAGGGTTGAGTTCCATGATCCAATATCAGTTTGTAAGGGCTGCTGTAATAAAGTCACAAACTGAGTAACTTGAACAACAGAATGGGTTGTCTCACAGTTCTCAAGGCTGAATGTCCAAACTCAAGGTGTCAGCAGGGTTTGTTCCTTCTAAGGGCTGGGAAGGAGAATCTTCCTTCCATTCCCCTCTCCCAGTATCTGGTAGTCTCAGGCATTCCTTGTCTTGTAAATGGCATTCTCTTGGTGTCTTCACATGATTTTCCCTGAGTGTGTGACTCTGTTTCCAAACTTTCCCTTTTATAAGAACACCAGTCATATAGATTAGGACCCACTCTCCTAAACTTATTTTAACATAATTTCCTATATAAAGACCCTAATTCCACATAAGGTCACGTTCTGAGGTGCTAGGGGTTAGGACTTTAACACATCTCTCTGGGTGGACACAGTTAAACCCATAACAACCCCAAAGGTCTAATTCTGAACATACACTTTCTTTAATGATGTTTTTCAAATGCCAGTATATTAAAAGTCCAGAGAAAAAGATTCCTGAGCAAGTCTTGGTGTTATGCCAAGGGATTAGGTGGAATGGAACAGGTCATTCTCATGTAGGTGGTAGTGAAGAGCAAATTATGAAGCTGGAGGATAGATAATTAAGTAGATTTGATGGCAAGTCTTGGACTTTCCTTTTAAAAATCAGCCATATTGAACCTTCCTTTGAGGTCCTTTTCTTACATAGCAGATATTGATCCATTGCTTCAACACTGCATCTGATTTTTGTATTAGAAAAAACATATTTTTGTTTGGGAAAAAAATCTTTTTGTAAGATATTTCCAGGAAATCTAGGGAAACTTAGGGCTTTGTCCTCCTCTAAACTGCTGTATGATGAGAATATCTCAAGTTATTCTCCAATTTCTGTCTTCCTTTCTCTTTTCTAGCCAAACTGCGATCAGTATAAATTACCAGGATGTCCCAGGGACTTTAGCCCTGTGTGTGGAAGTGACATGTCCACTTATCCCAATGAGTGTATTCTGTGCATGAAAATCAGGTAACAATTTATAATATAAACTAGGTGCATTTTCTTTAGTTCTTCTCTTGCATTTTGATTACTTAGCAAGTTGTGACTCTTCTTGGACATAAGAATCAAATGTGACATAAGTAGCTCTGTTTTAAGACTGACATTTAAAAAGACCCAGAATCTTTCAGTGTATTTTCTAGGTCAAGGTTAGAAAAAGAAGTGTGTGATCAATCAATTATAAATGAGATAATTAAGTAATGTACTATCCAGGGATGGGTAGTTTCCCAAAATTTATTGAGGATTGTAGCAGTGGTGCTGCTTGCAGCCCCATCATTCAAGTCTGTGCTGAGCACCAAGAAAGAAGACCTGGGTCTGTCATCCAGGGTTATGATTCAGTGTGTTTGCAGAGGAATGAAAGAAGACAAGGGAAGGAATTATAGCTATTTCTGGGTTTTGAGGCAGATTATGGAACTGAGGTGCTGCTATGTAAAAAACCCTAGCCCATTATCAATTCCACCCATCCTGGCATAGCAGGAAGGGGAGCAGGGATATCCCAGGCCATCAAGAATGCTTTGTCCCTCAGGAGACAGGATGGCAAAGTGGTAGGACTTAAGCACATGTCCTCTCATGAAAACACCAAAATCACAACTAACTGCTGAACAACCACTGACAGAAAAAACTGGAGCCTACCAAAAAGATATTCTACATTTAAAGATAAAGAAGAAGCCACAACAAGATAGTAGCAGGCATGCTTTCATGATATAATCAGATCTCATACCCTCCAAATGGGTGACCTGCAAACTGAAAAATAGTTATATTGCAGAGGTTCTCCCACAGGAGTGAGAGTTTGAGCCTCATGTCAAGATCTGCAGCCTGGGGAGTCCAGCATTGAGACGAGGAGATTCAAGAGCATCTGGCCTTGAAGGTCAGCAAGACTTGCGTGGAGGAGCTCCACAGGACTGGAGGAACAGACTCCACTCTTGGAGAGAACACACAAGGTTTCACATATATTGAGTCTTAGGGCAAAGCAATGACTCCATAGGAGCCTGAGCTGACATACCTGTGGGTCTGGGATGGTCTCCTGGGGAGGCAGGGATCAGCTGTGGCTCACTGGGGAACAAGGACACTGGTGGCAGAGACTTCATGGACCATTCATTGGCATGAGCTCTCCTAGAAATCACCATTTTGGCAAAAATTCCTGGCTCCACCCAATAGCTGGCAGCCCCACCCATCAGCAGACAAGGTGCTTAAAGTTGTCCTGTGCCAACATCTGCCTATAAATAGACCCCTTGACACAGCCTGTCTACCAGAGGGACAAGACCCAACTCCACCCACCAGTGGGTAGGTACCAGTTCCTCCCACTAGAAAGCCTGCACAAGCCCCTGGATCAACCTCATTTACCAGGAAACAGACATTAGAAGCAAGAACTCCAGTTCTGCAACCTGAGGAATAGAGACCACAAATACGGGTAGTTAGACAAAATAAAATAGGAGAGAAATAGGTTTCAGATGCAGAAACGAGATGAAACCCCAGAGAAACAACTAAGTGAAAGGCAGAGAGAGGCAATCTGCCTGAAAAGGGATTCAGAATAATGATAGTAAAGATGATCCAAGATCTCAGAAAAAGAATGGAAGCATAGATGAGAAGACATAAGAAATGTTTAATGGAGAGCTAGAAGATTTAAAGAACAAACAAACAGAGATGAATGATACAATAAGTGAAATGAAAAATTCACTAGAAGGAATCAATAGCAGAATAAATAAAGCAGAAGAACAAATAAATGAGCTGGAAGACATACTGGTAGAAAATACTGCTGCAGAACAGAATAAAGAAGAATGAAAAGAAATGAGACTGTCTAAGAGACCTCTGTGACAATATTAAATGCACAAATATTTTGCATTATAGGGGTCCTAGAAGGAGAAGAGAGAGAGAAAGGGCCTGAGAAAATACTTGAAGAGATAATAACCAGAAATTTCCCTAACATGGGAAAGGAAACACTCATTTAAGTCCAGGAAGTGCAGAGAGCCCCATACTAGACAAACACAAGGGAGGATATGCCAAGACACATATAAATCAAACTGATAAAAATTAAAGACAGAGGAAATAAAGGAATAAAGAGCATAAACAAAACGAGAAAAGCAACAAATGACATACAAGGGTATCCCCATAAGATTATCAGTTGATTTTTTTCAGCAAAAACTATCCAGGCCAGAAGGGAGTATGTATTTAAAGTGATGAAAGGGGAAAACCTAGGACCAAGAATATTCTACCCAGCAAGGCTCTTATTCAGATCTGACAGAGAGACCAAAAGCTTTATAGGTAAGCAAAAGCTAAGATAATTCAGTGCCACCAAACCAGTTTTACCACAAATACTAAAGGAACTTCTCTAGATGAGAAAGAAAAGGCCACAACTAGAAACAAGAAAATTACCAATGACAAAGCTCACCAGTAAAGGCAAACACACAGTAAAGGTAGAAAATCATCTACACACAAACATAAAGTCAAAACAGCAACTGTGAGAAGAGGAGAGTACAAATGCAGGATACTGGAAATGTATTTGAAATTAAGAGACCAGCACCTTAAAACAATCTTGTATATATCTCTATCTATCTATCTATATAGACTGATATATAAAACCTCATATAAACACAAACCAAAAATCTACACACACAGAAAAAAGCAATCCAAATACAACTCAAAAGAGAACAAAAGGGAAGGGAAGAAAAACGACCAAAAAAAAAAAAAACCAAACCCAAAACAATTAACAAAATGGCAATAAGACCATACATATAGATAACTGGCCACCTGATGCAAAGAACTGACTCACTGGAAAAGACCCTGACACTGGGAAAGATTGAAGGTGGGAGGAGAAGGGAACAACAGAGGATGAGATGGTTGGATGGCATCACTGACTCGATGGACATGAGTTTGAGAAAGCTCTGGGAGTTGATGATGGACAGGGCCTAGCATGCTGCAGTCCAAGGGGTTGCAAAGAGTCAGACATGACTGAGTGACTGAACTGAACTGATAGATAATTAGCTTAAATGTAAATAGATTAAATGCTCCAACCATAAGACATAGACTGGTGGAATGGATTTAAAAAAAAGTGCCATATACATGCTACTAGAGACTCACTTCAGATACAAGAACACATACAGACTGTAAGGGAGGGTATGGAAAAAGGTATTTCATACAAATGGAAAGCAAAGGAAAGCTCGAGTAGCAGTACTTATGTAAGACAAAATAGATTGTAAAATAAAGACTGTTCAAAGAGACAAAGAAGGACACTACATAATGATCAAGGGATCAATCCAAGAAGACATAACAACTGTAAATATATATGTATCCAACATAGGAGCACCTCAATATATAAAGCAAATGCTTACAGCCATAAAAAGAGAAAAGGGAGTTGGGGAAAAGTTCCACCTACACTGTTGGTGGAAATGTAAATTGATACAGCCACTATGGAGTGTCCTCAAAAAACTAGAATAGAACTACTATATGATCCAGTAATCCCATTCCTGGGCATATATTTGGAGAAAACCATAATTTGAAAAGATACATGTACCCCTACGTTCACAGCAGCAATAGTCAAGACATGGAAGCAGCCTAAATAGCCTATCAACAGAGGAATGGATAAAGAAGATGTGGTATATATTCAGTACTACTCAGCCATAAAAAAAAAATGAAATAATGCCATTTGCAGCAACAGGGATGGACTGAGAGACACAGAAAAACAAATACCATGATATCACTTATATGTATAATCTTAAAAATGATACAAATGAACTTATCTATGAAACAGAAACAGACTCACGGACTTCAAAAACAAACTTATGGTTACCAAAAGGGAAAGGTGGGGGGCGGGATAAATTAGGAGTTTGGGATTAACATATGCACACCACTGTATATAAAATGGCACCCCACTCCAGTACTCTTGCCTGGAAAATCCCATGGACAGAGGAGCCTGGTAGGCTGCAGTCCATGAGGTCGCTAAGAGTCGGACCCGACTGAACGACTTCACTTTCCTTTTCACTCTGAACGACTTCACTTTCCTTTTCACTTTCATGCATTAGAGAAGGAAATGGCAACCCACTCCAGTGTTCTTGCTTGGAGAATCCCAGGGACAGAGGAGCCTGGTAGGAGGCTGTCTATGGGGTCACACAGAGTCAGACACAACTGAAGTGACTTAGCAGTAGCAGCAGCATATATAAAATAGATAATTAACAAGACCTACTGTACAGCACAGGGAACTTCACTCAATATTCTATAATAACCTATATGGGAGAAATAATCTTAAAAAGAATGGATATATGTATAGGTATTATTTTGTAATAACCTAAAAGGAAAAAGAATCACTTTGCTGTACACCTGAGACTAAAACAACATTGTAAATCAATTATACTCCAACATAAAATAAAAATTAAATAAAACAAGAATATATTTAAGTAGTTAAACTCTGTGGCAGAATATTGTGTTTTTTTAAAGTCAGAAGGTATGGTACAGGCAACCTACACACCCTGCACTATTAGCTGGAAAATAGGTCTTAATAACTCTATCTGGTAGAATGCTTAGTAATAAATATATTACATCTGATTCCCTTATTGTAAAACACTTGACCAGCTCATGTGACCTTGACTTCTTCTCCAGGTATGCTGGTTTGTATTTCAGGGGTCCATTCTCTGACCTCAGTCTTAAGTGAGTTACCTAGGTCTTCTCAAGAATGATTTCTTGGAAATGTTAACAGTTCCCTGTACCCTAGGGTTAGGAGAAAAATAGCAGAGTTGGGCTTTCACCCTCATTGTTTCCTAGATTTAGCTTTAAAAATGACTGTCACCCTGGAGAGAATATAATGTATAATGACATGGGTCTTTTTAATACAAACAGTGGGGCAGTTTCAATATGACAGATAATGTTTCAATATGGTGACCCCGGGAAGGCTACCCAAAAATGTGCCACAATAGCATATTAAGTATTGTGTATTAAAGTTGCTTAAGAAAGAGCCAGTGCATGAGGGATGCTTTGACCCTTCTGTCTCTCTCCCTGAAAGCAGGAAATTAATGTCAGGTGAAAGATGTTCTTCCTGCCTCTGAAGGTAGAAAAGAAAGTGAAGTCGCTCAGTCGTGTCCGACTCTTTGCAACCCCATAGACTGTAGCCTACCAGGCTCCTCCGTCCATGGGATTTTCCAGGCAAGAGTATTGGAGTGGGTTGCCATTTCCCACTCTTATATCAGAGATTGGGAATTTAAAGTTAAAAAGCCTGTATAAACAAAGTTTGTTACTTTTTAAATTTACCACCCCAAGCCAAAACTCTGTACAGATTCTTCACTTATTAAGTACCCAAAGCCTAAGTTTCTTTCTCTTATCAATTCCTCACAAATGTATTGCTTCTTTGTCTAAAAAGAATATAAGCTGCCTGTTTTGGTCACTTATTAGGTCCCATTTCCATGAGACCTCTGTGCACGCTGAATAAAAATTTTTCTTTTTCTCCTGTTAATCTGTCTTGTGTCCATTTTATTATTAGTCTAGCCACAAGAACTCAAGAGGGTAGATGGAGAAATTTCTTCTACCCTGACAGTTGGTGAGCCAGGAGGAGCCTGGTTGGAACCCGCTTCCCACCCTGAGGCTACTGCAGCTGAGAGATCTTGGGCCCTCTGATAAAGATCAGCAGAAGGTAAGATTTCTTACCAACTCAGCTTCCTGGATCTCTCCCTGCAAGGTCTGGTGGAAAGGGAAGTTGGCAAGAGTTCCTTATTTCCTCTCTAAATTTAGATTAGCAGGAGAAAATATTTGTCGAGTTAGCTCCTTGTATTTATTAACTCTTGGAAATTCTTTTCTTCTCAGAGATGGTCACTGCTTTTTGTCTCTGTCTGTTGTGTTGTTTGCCATAAGAAGGAAGAACCATAGGGCAGCATGCAGGCACATGCCCTATAAGCCTGTTGTTTGAGCTGGCCTCACAGACTGGTGAGTTAATGGTTCTCACCAGACCTGCATCTACTTAAACAGACCTTCCTGTGGGTCTTCCATATAAAACCAGATGTGTTCTTCCATCTTGTTTTGTGTTCCGAGAGCTCTGCCATTTGAAAGGTGTATCTGGTGGTCAGTTGACTAGACAAGTTCTGAGACACAAAGTCAGTACTCTCTTTGTCCGGCCATACCAGCTCTCAGGGGCGTTTGTCATGGGGTCCCTATCCATAATGGGCTGTTGTTGTGTCAACTTTCATTGCCTTATTTTCTTAGACTAACAAGGGGAGTGAACTTTCTAATCATGTGAGAGCTATATCCTTGGAAACACCTTTTTATCTTTTGTTAAGCCATAAAAAAGGCTTACTGGTTTGAGTCTATATTTGAAATTAATATAAAATCCTATTCATCAATGGACAAAGGATCCTTTTTTTAAAAAAAATAATTTATTTTTAATTGGAGGATAATTGCTTTACAGTATTGTGTTGGTCTCTGCCATACACCAACATTAATCAGCCATAGGTCAAAAGATCCTTTAAGTAGGTTGTATTTAAGAGGAAAAAAATTTGAAAGCTCTCATCGTAAATAACTGTTACTTGGTACTTATGAGAGGAACACATTGAAAGGAAAAATAAACTATAATGGTGAGCCTTAGAGAATCCCTTATTAAGATGAAAAAACAGAAATTACACTTAAAAGTAAGATCCAACATAAATTCCCTTTTAAAAAAAATCGCCCACCTCCTCTACAATTCCTCAGGCCCTCCTAGGAATAACCAGGAAGTAGATTAGCTGGAAGCTTAATACAAACAATTATCAAGGGCTAATAGAAACAATTTTTTTTTTGTCTTGCAAAACTACAAAATTAGAAATGCAACTGTAGAAACAAATCAAGACCCACTTGTTTTACCATTTCCAAAAGCTTACCCATTCCTCTTAAAATGCCTTCTAGATATTATAGAAATCACAATATTGGAGCAAAACTGTCCTGTACTTTAAAAATTATTTTAAAATAGTAATTACCCTAAGGCTTATAATAATAGATAAATATAATCCAAAACTCCTAAGAGAAAACTGAACTTAAAAGGCCTTTTTTTGGCCTTAAAGGTTATAAATATTGTCATATCTTTGAAATGTAAACACAGCCCACCTTGCCTGAGATTAAGCCTCGATTGGCTGAATTGGTAGAACCTGAAACCGAAAAAGAAAAAGAAGGAAAGATGCCTTTTAAAACACAAACTGCTGAAAGGATCTCTTGCCCAAATTCGAGTAAATCACACCCCTCTACAACTGTTTGTCAAGGACAAATACAGAACTTAAGTCCTTCCCACAAATAACAAAAGATGTTAGCCATCTCCGTGAGTAAACTTGATTTTCTAAATTCTTCGGTAACTTAATTTACACCCTTAGAGTTTGGTAAGTTAAATGATGGGAGGTCATTGGATATCTGTATCATTTCCAAAAAAGAAATGTTGGAGCATGTGGGATCTTCGTTGCACCATGCGATCTTTCGTTGCAGTGCACAAACTCTCCAATTGCGGCACACGGGCTCTCTAGTTGTGGTGTTTGGACTCCAGAGCATGCAGGCTCAGTAGCTGTGGGCTTAGTCACTCTGTGGCCCGTGGGATCTTAGTTCCCCAACCAGGGATTGAACCCATGTCCCCTGCATTGCAAGGAGGATTCTTAACCACTGGACCACCAGGGAGGTCCCTCTTGTGCTTTATTGAAAAATTGTGCCATGAAGTGGCATTTATTTCTAGAAATTATGAAATGTACTTATGTTTGCCAAGTCACAAAATATGGTTCACAGTTGTTTCATTATTCCCCCCAAAAATTTAGATTTCAAAGGATTAATAATTCTAATTAATATATGCAGTTAAAGGTTCCAGAAATGAAAAAAAAGTATTAAGTATTTTGGGCTAAGAAAAGGTAAAGAGGTGCCTTTGTTAAGGAAAAGGAAAGAGATTTTGTCCTAAAGCAGGCTATTTCTAAATGTGAAAGAAAACAAGGGACAAATAAAATGAACATAGAAAATTGCAAAAGGTTTATGAAAAAATAATCTTAAGGAATTTTATGTGTGATCAGGACTAAGACTGGAATGAGTTTACTTAAGGAATATCAAAAGTAAACTGGTACAAAATTAAAATCTGGTGTTTATCTCTGTTAAAAAGTTTTCTTGTTCAAAAGTACAAAGTTCTCTTAGATTGTTGGTCTAGTCTTAATAAGAAATTGTAAAAGAAAAAAAGTTTTCTTTACCTTTAATATATCTGTCTAGAAAACCAGATTCTATATTTTGTCTTTATCAGGTTTTTGATCATTTAGAAGACACCCACAAAAAAACTCCTAAGTCTTTTCAATATTAAAAGAACTAAAGCTTTTTACAACTATTTAGCTTTCTGTATTTGCCAGGGACATGTTTGTCACTGATTATATGGATAGCTAAATATTGTTTCACAGTGACCAATAATCCTATTTGACTAAGTGTTTCAAAAATGTTTGATATTTTTGACAAACTCTGCAAAATTCCAAATGAACTCTTATTGAACTGGAAATGACTTTGGGGTTTTCCACAGGGCCCCTGGATACCTCGATCAAAAATTTATTTTCTGTACTTATAAAAGAGCTATTAAACTAATTAGGCTTCTTTTCTATGTTAAATTACATAGAAAGCATTTATCAAGTAAATGATAAATCTTCCTAGGTTGTATTGTATGGATAAATGTTATTAACCTAAATGTTCTAGAAAATAAATGAAATCCCTAAACTTTGGATATGTCATTATATGTTAGCCATAATTCTAGTTATTGTCTTAAAATGATAAGTCTTAGAGATAACTGAATTTTCTTATCAATTCCATTATAATGAATCAGATCTTCAATAGTGGACATTTTAAAGTCATTTATCAGTTACACACAGTTTACTGAACTGAACTGAACTCTCTTACTCAGATGCTTCTACAAAGGCTTTCTGCAAATATGTTTTATTTTCAGGGAAATTCATGGAAAGAAATCTAACAAATATCCTAGAATATAGGTGTCTGATGACTTTCAAATCATACCTGGATAAGAATTTACCGAACCCTAATGGAGAAACTGATGGCTTCAAAAATTTTTTAACAGATCAAGTGGAACAAGAATTCACTATGAGACTAAATAAACTGAGGAAGATAATTATAATTTTTATTAAAATGAAACATTGCTGAGTTTTAAAAATGTTTTCTCCAGATTTAAGGAAATCTTTTTGTCTTTTGTAAGCAGCACTGAAACATTTCTTTTTCTCTCTGCTGGATTCCTTCAGAAGTTAGAAACTCTCAGTGAGTATTCTTTTTTCTTGGCAATATAGTTATTTGCATAAGTTCACTAAGAATCTGCTTTTCTTACAACACAATTGGAAACATTAATTATAATATCAGAGCTTTGACTGGAATGTCATATTGGTGAGAGACACGCATAGACTCAGATATGACCAGATAGCTTTGAGGAACTAAGGTTGACTTTATGGAGCCAATAAAGCCCTTTGGAAAAACAGCCTAGAATCTTACTTTCAGGTTTCCCAGCAGCCTTACCAGGTAAGTAAGGAAGGTCATTTCCTGGGACCTTTAGGAAACAGTGTACTTTGGAGTCTTGTGTGAAGAGAGGAATTCACCCAAATCTATATCTATTGCAAAGTCTGTTGGTGAATGCTTGGCTTGGCTTCTTATCCTTGAAAAGCTATTAAAAATTCAATCTGAAGTTCCTCATAAAACGTTCCAGCAAAGCAGATTTAAGAGAGTCTATGTGGTCAATCACTATTCTTGCTGTACTTATGTAAACAACCAGGCCAAGTTTATTGAATCTAGACTTATTTTATGAAAAAATTAGTCTCATTTGGCCATCTTTGGTAATAATTGTAGAAAGAAAATTATCTTTCAGCAGAAACTATAATACACACTATGAAACAGATTTTAGTTCTGTTCATGGTCTTTGAGGTTTTTGTTATTTACTACCATAAGCAGAAACTGTTCCAGATTCTTTACTAGTTTTAAGCAGCCAAAGCTTAAGTTTCTTTGTCCTCTTTAATTCCTCACAAATGTACTGTTTGTCTAAAAAGTAAAAAGTATAAAAGCTCTCTGCTTTGGTCACTTATTAAATCTCATTTCTATGAGACCTCCATGCACAATAATTAAAATTGCTTTTCTTCCTGGGAATCTGTCTTGGGTTCATTTTATTTTTATTCCAGCCACAAGAACTCAGGACAGTTGCAGGGAGGGATTTAATAATAAATATGTTTTTATGGTTGTTCAATTTGCAGGGATGATGGTCATGATATTAAAATAATCCGAAGTGGACCATGCTGATGGAGCATTTCACAGAAGAGGAATTGGATAAACCACCTTGCACTGCACACTAAATGAACTTCATTTCCCGCTTTTCTCTTTTCCTGTATTTCTTTGCATGAGATTTTCTGAGATGAGTTGTGTAAGAGGGCAGTGACTGATAAAACAACTACAAAATCCTCGTTTTTGGCTTTTGTCATTTTAGTTAAGCTTATTGCCCAGATGACCTATGCATTGCTTTATTTAGTTGGAATAAAATCAGTACTGTATTTAATCACCACTGTTCACTATCGACTATCCATTCTCACTCAGCAGCCTCAGGTGGATCTTTTCCTCTCAAGCAAGGGTGAATTTCACTAAGGGAGAAGTGGAGTCATTTTCGAGAGGGCAAGATTTATTCTTCCTCATTCCTCTAAATCTTGAAAGTACAATGTATGTGTAGCTGGTACAGCATTCTGCACAGATCAAATAATATGATAGACTGGAGCTGACTTTAGCCAGAGTTGGTAAAGTCAAAGAATCATCACAAGATACAAAATACAAAAAGTAAATCTCCTTTAAGCACAATTTTCCTTAAGGGTTAATGCAAGAAATTGCTTTTTCCTTTCTTTGAGAGCAATGATTCTCAACCCTGGGTGAATTTTCCCCAGAGGACCTTTGGAACTATACAGGCATTTTGGGTGTCACAGCTTGAATGGTAGATGATCCTGACATCTAGTGGGCAGAAGCCAGGGATGCTACCAAACACATCCAGCTCCCACAACAAAGAAATTTTCCCTCCAAAATGTCAGTTGTTCAGTTGCTAACTTATGGCCGACTCTTTGCAACCCCATGGACTGCAGCACACCAGGCTTCCCTGTCCTTATCTCCCAGAGTTTGCTCAAACTCATGCCCATTGAGTCGGTGATGCCATCCAACCATCTCATCCTTTGTCGTCCCCTTCACTGGCCTTCAATCTTTCCCAGCATCAGGGCCTTTCCAATGAGTTGGCTCTTCACGTCAGGTGACCAAAGTATTGGAACTTCAGCTTTAGCATTAGTCCTTCCAATGAGTATTCACGGTTGATTTCCTTTAGGATTGACTGGTTTGATCTCCTTGTGGTCCAAGGGACTCTCAAGAGCCTTCTCCAGTACCACAATTCGAAAGCATCAATTCTTTGGCACTCAGCCTTCTTTATGGTCCAATTCTCACATCCATACATGACTACTGGAAAAACCATAGCTTTGGCTAGAGGGATCTTTGTCAGTAAAATAATATCTCTGCTTTTCAATATGTTGTCTAGGTTTGTCATAGCTTTTCTTCCAAGGAGCAAGTGTCTTTTAATTTCATGGCTGCAGTCACCATCTGCAGTGATTTTGGAGCCCAAGAAGATAAAGTCTGTCTGTTTCCATTGTTTCTCCATCTATTTGCCATGAAGTGATGGGACCAGATGCCATGATCTTCGTTTTCTGAATGTTGAGATTTAAGCCAGCTTTTTCGCTCTCCTCTTTCACCTTCATCAAGAGGCTCTTTAGTTCCTCTTCGCTTTCTGCCATAAGGGTGGTGTCATCTGCATATCTGAGGTTATTGGTATTTCTCCCTGCAATGTTGAGTCCATCTTGTACTTCATCTAGTCCATTATTTTGCATGATGTACTTTGCATATAAGTTAAATAAGCAGGGTGACAGTATACAGCCTTGACATACTCCTTTCCTAATTTGGAACCACTCAGTTGTTCTATGTCCAGTTCTAACTGTTGCTTCTTGACCTGCATACAGATTTCTCAGGAGGCAGGTAAGGTGGTCCCATATTCCCATCTCTTGAAGAATTTTACACAGTTTGTTGTGATCCACACAGTCAAAGGCTTTAGTGTAGTCAATGAGCAGAAGTAGATGTTTTTCTGAAATTCTCTTGATTCTTCCATGATCCAGGGAGTGTTGGCAATTTGATCTCTGGTTCCTCTGCCTTTTCTTAATCCAGCTTGAACATCTGGAAGTTCTCGGTTCACATACTGACATACTGTTGAAGCCTAGCTTGAAGGATTTTGAGCATGATCTTACTAGCATGTGAAATAAGTGCAATTGTGTGGTAGTTTGAACATTCTTTGGCATTGCCCTTTTTTGGGATTGACCTTTTCCAGTCCTGTGGTGACTGCTGACTTTTCCAAATTTGCTGGCATATTGAGTGCAGCACTTTCACAGCATCATCTTTTAGGATTTGAAATAGCTCAACTTGAATTACATCACCTCCACTAGCTTTGTTCATATTGATGCTTCCTAAGGCCCACTTGATTTCAACACTCCAGGATGTCTGGCTGTAGGTGAGTGATCACACCATCATGGTTATCCAGGTCATTAAGACCTTTTTTTGTACAGGTCTTCTGTATATTCTTGCCACCTCTTCTTAATCTCTTCTGCTTCTGGTAGGTCCTTGTCATTTCTGTCCTTTATTGTGCCCATCTTTGCATAACATGTTCCCTTGGTAGCTCCAATTTTCTTGAAGAAATCTCTAGTCTTTCCCATTCTACTGTTTTCCTCGATTTCTTTGCACTTTTCACTTAAGGAGGCTTTCTTATCTCTCTTGCTGTTCTCTGGAACTCTGCATTGAGTTGGGTATATCTTTCCCTTTCTTCTTTGTCTTTCGCGCCTCTTCTTTTCTCAGCTGTTTGTAAGGCCTCCTCAGACAACCACTTTGCCCTCTTGCATTTCTTTTTGTTTGGGATGGTTCTAGTCACTGGCTCCTGTACAATAATGCTGAGGTAGAGACATCCTGTCTTCAAGTGTGACACAACATACATACAGATGTAGCAATAATAAAAGTGACCAAAAGTTACTTTAGAAAGATAGTGTTGTCCAGGTAGAGGATTTTGAGTCGAGTCTTGGGTTTAATTGAATTCTGGGGCCAGGGAATTGAGACGTGAGGCAGGAGGTGGCTGGGAGAATATGTAGTAAAAAGAACATTGCTTTGGGGAGTGGGCTTAACATGAATTTGAATTCTGATTCCAGTACTTACTTGGGCTTCTGTTTCTTATCTGGAAAAGAGGGATCATGCTCAACTCATGGAGCTGCTGTGAGGAAACTGCTTAGCCCTGCACTTGGTCCATGGAAACTACTGCAACAGTAGCTACTGTTACTTCAAGTACCCCTCTTAGGAAGGAAGAAACTGAGGCCACAGAGGCAAGCCAACTTGCCAAAGGTTATAGAATACATGCAAAACAGTGTGGCCTAGAAGCCTGGTCTCCAAATATCCAGACCTCTGTTCTTAAATGAATAGAGGCAATAAAGTAGGAAGTTGTATAACATAAATGTGCCACAACTACATTATGTCTGTAGTTATTTTTGGCTTAAAAGTTTTATAAAAGTATAATAGAAAACAAAGTATAAAATTTTAGGAAAGCTAAAAATACATAGAAGTATATTTAAAGATGAAAGTGTTGCCCATACCAGCCTCCAGAGGTGACCCAATAACCTTTTGGAACATAGTCTCCCTACATATGTGGGTATATATAAAATCACACACATACAGAAATACACCCTGTCTGTAAACTTACTTTTCTCCTTATATTTGGGTTTTTAACATCAATATATGTAGTTTGTTCTTTTAAAAGTTACCTAAGCTAAGTTGCTTCAGTTGTGTCCAATTCTGTGTGACCCCAAAGACGGCAGCCCACCAGGCTCCGCCATCCCTGGGATTCTCCAGGCAAGAATACTGGAGTGGGTTGCCATTTCCTTCTCCAATGCATGAAAGAGAAAAGTGAAAGTGAAGTCGCTCAGTTGTGTCTGACTCTTATCGAGCCCATGGAATGCAGCCTACCAGGCTCCTCTGTCCATGGATTTTCCAGGCAAGAGTAATGGAATGGGGTGCCATTGCCTTCTCCGTAAAAGTTACCTAGAATTTTATTATTGTGCCATAAGTTACCCAGCTCTATTGATCTGTATCTAAATTATTAGGAGTCTTGTGGCTGAAATTGGAAGACTCCGAACTCAAGCTAGCCTTAGGTAAAGAAGAAATTGTCCAATTTAGTCATATTTGCAGAAGAGCTGGAGGGTAGAGATGGCATTAGCCTCAGAGGGTGCCTAGGACCAGGGACTCTAATGCATTAAGACTCCTAGTCTCTTCATGTTCATCTTTGCTTATTTCAGCATAAACAACTTCATTCATAGACTAGCTTTACCCCCCTGAGTTGGCGGCAAAATTGGCAGCTCTAGATCCTATCCTAGCAACTTCCTACCTGACAGAAAATGAGTCTTTTGTAACAACTCCAGGTGAAAAAGGCTGCTGGAGTCACAGCCCCACAGCCTTATTACTTAAAAAAAAAAAAAAAAAAGCCTTTTCTGGGCCAAGACCCTGATTGGTTCATGTTGATCACACACCCACCATTTAGGCCCAATTGTGGTCATAGGAAATAAGGTGATATATGATTGGTTCAGCTGAGATGAGATACTGAGTGCAATGTTCCCAGAGGGAAAATAGGGGAAAATCCAAGAAGAAAAAAATAAGTAGATTTTAACTATAATTGCTTACCTGTGCATTACAATTTTTAATGATAATAAAACTTTCAGAAAATATCCTTCTTAACACATTCTTGGCACTTGAATACACATCAGATCAGATCAGTCTCTCAGTCGTGTCCGACTCTTTGCGACCCCATGAATCGCAGCACGCCAGGCTTCCCTGTCCATCACCAACTCCCGGAGTTCACCCAGACTCACGTCCATCAAGTCAGTGATGCCATCCAGCCATCTCATCCTCTGTCGTCCCCTTCTCCTCTTGCCCCCTGTCCCTCCCAGCATCAGAGTCTTTTCCAATGAGTCAACTCTTCGCATGAGATGGCCAAAGTACTGGAGTTTCAGCTTTTAGCATCATTCCTTCCAGAGAAATCCCAGGGCTGATCTCCTTCAGAATGGACTGGTTGGATCTCCTTGCAGTCCAAGGGACTCTCAAGAGTCTTCTCCAACACCACAGTTCAAAAGCATCAATTCTTCGGCGCTCAGCCTTCTTCACAGTCCAACTCTCACATCCATACATGACCACAGGAAAAACCATAGCCTTGACTAGATGAACTTTTCTTGGCAAAGTAATGTCTCTGCTTTTCAATATGCTGTCTAGGTTGGTCATAACTTTCCTTCCAAGGAGTAAGCGTCTTTTAATTTCATGGCTACAGTCACCATCTGCAGTGATTTTGGAGCCCAAAAATACAAAGTCCGACACTGTTTCCACTGTTTCCCCATCTATTTCCCATGAAGTGATGGGACCAGATGCCATGATCTTAGTTTTCTGAATGTTGAGCTTTAAGCCAACTTTTTCACTCTTCTCTTTCACTTTTATCAAGAGGCTTTTTAGTTCCTCTTCACTTTCTGCCATAAGGGTGGTGTCATCTGCATATCTGAGGTTATTGATATTTCTCCACAATCAAGCACAATCTTGATTCCAGCTTGTGCTTCTTCCAGCCCAGTGTTTCTCATGATGTACTCTGCATATAAGTTAAATAAACAGGGTGACAATATACAGCCTTGACGTACTCCTTTTCCTATTTGGAACCAGTCTGTTGTTCCATGTCCAGTTGTAACTGTTGCTTCCTGACCTGCATACAAATTTCTCAAGAGGCAGATCAGGTGGTCTGGTATTCCCATCTCTTGAAGAATTTTCTGCAGTTGATTGTGATCCACACAGTCAAAGGCTTTGGCATAGTCAATAAAGCAGAAATAGATGTTTTTCTGGAACTCTCTTGCTTTTTCCATGATCCAGTGGATGTTGGCAATTTGATCTCTGGTTCCTCTGCCTTTTCTAAAACCAGCTCGAACATCAGGAAGTTCACGGTTCACATATTGCTGAAGCCTGGCTTGGAGAATTTTGAGCATTACTTTACTAGTATGTGAGATGAGTGCAATTGTGTGGTAGTTTGAGCATTCTTTGGCATTGCCTTTCTTTGGGATTGGAATGAAAACTGACCTTTTCCAGTCCTGTGGCCACTGCTGAGTTTTCTAAATTTGCTGGCATATTGAGTGCAGCACTTTCACAGCATCATCTTTCAGGATTTGGAATAGCTCAACTGGAATTCCATCACCTCCACTAGCTTTGTTCATAGTGATGCCTTCTAAGGCCCACTTGACTTCACATTCACGACGAAAATAGCTTTAAAAAATGTTTAGTGGACATTTATGCTCATGTAGCATAATCATTTGGTTTGCCCAGCGATTCTCCCTTCTTCTGCTCCAAAAAAGCATTTTTTTCTAGCTTCAACTGTCCTTCTCCAGTCCACTCCTAACTTCTGGAATGGAACCACTGCCTTCTTAGTCAATCCCATACCCTATCCCTGGTGATAGGTTGAAGGGTGAGCACCTAGTTCAAATCAAACCAATCAGGACCAGTAGTAATTCCCACTACCCTGGTCACAGAAGTTGGTCTGCAGTATGTTTTTGACCATTCAGAGTCCTTCCTCAGAAAACAACCTTTTCCTTTTTTGGTGGGGTCAACAGTTTGTGTCACTGGAAGCTGCTGAAGCCGAGATCCCTCACTACAAAAATAGACTGTGGTAGGAGAGCACGAGGCCAACATGCCATGGGGAACAGAGACCAAAGGCCCACTGAGTCTTAGTGGAGCTCAGCATTCTGGTTTGAGGCCTTAGGGCCCCTGGGGCACCTCGGTTTTCTACTTTGCCATGGCTTATACTTAGTTGGTCAGCTTTTCCTTTGATTCTATGAGTTGGCCTGCTGTCCATTCAATATTGCCTCCAACATTTTTTCTTTTTGCTTGCAGCAGTTGGAGTTGGGCTGTCATCATATAAACTCAGCTAATAAATTCAAACAATTCAGAAGTGTGTGAAGTGAGAGTTTTCCTGTTTTAGTCCCATTCTCCTCTCCTGAGTAAACTAAACAATTATTTCCCACAACAATGACCATGGAAGGCTTATATTCAGGAAAAAAACTGATAATAATAGTATTTCAAAAAGAAACTCAAATGTATAAATATGTATTATAAGGGTTTTGTGAAAGTATTGTTTTTATGACACTGAACTATCACCACTTCCGTGCTTTTCTGTACAAACGTCTATTGTTATAAAACACACGTATTCTATAAAGTTGCTTTTCTCCTTTATGTTTGTTTTCATGTCAATATATGTTCAGTTCAGTTCAGTTCAGTCACTCAGTCATGTCCGACTCTTCGCGACCCCATGAATTGCAGCACACCAGGCCTCCCTGTCCATCACCAACTCCCGGAGTTCACCCAGACTCACGTCCATCGAGTCAGTGATGCCATCCAGCCATCTCATCCTCTGTCGTCCCCTTCTCCTCCTGCCCCCAATCCCTCCCAGCATCAGAGTCTTTTCCAATGAGTCAACTCTTTGCATGAGGTGGCCAAAGTACTGGGGTTCAGCTTTAGCATCATTCCTTCCAAAGAAATCCCAGGGCTGATCTCCTTCAGAATGGACTGGTTGGATCTCCTTGCAGTCCAAGGGACTCTCAAGAGTCTTCTCCAACACCACAGTTCAAAGGCATCAATTCTTCGGCGCTCAGCCTTCTTCACAGTCCAACTCTCACATCCATACATGACCACAGGAAAAACCATAGCCTTGACTAGATGAACTTTTCTTGGCAAATAATGTCTCTGCTTTCAATATGCTATCTAAGTTGGTCATAACTTTCCTTCCAAGGAGTAAGCGTCTTTTAATTTCATGGCTGCAGTCACCATCTGCAGTGATTTTGGAGCCCAAAAAACAAAGTCCGACACTGTTTCCACTGTTTCCCCATCTATTTCCCATGAAGTGATGGGACCGGATGCCATGATCTTCGTTTTCTGAATGTTGAGCTTTAAGCCAATGTACGTAGTTCCTTCTTTTTAAGAGCTGCATAGTATTCCATTATATTGTTGTCTCATAATTTATCCAGTCTATGTTGATTTCTATTTGGATTTTTTCTGAGAATTCTCTTGACTGAAAGTTGAAAATTCCAACTTAAACTAGTCTAAGCTAGATAGAATTATGTAATTGGTTCCTGGATATAGCAGAGGGACTTAGCACATGAGTGCAAAGTCAGGTATCTGTGTTCATTAAGCAAGTTACAAATTTAAGTCAGTTTCCTCATCTGTAAAGTGAGAATAGTAATGGTACTTACGTCACAGGGCTACTGTGAAGAGTAAATAAGATCAAACACATAAGGAGCTCTGAACACTTGAAAATGTTGGCTATTATACAAAACTATACCTTTAAAGAAAGAGTAAAACCAGTAACCTGATTTTTGGCCCTATCCCTGATCCTGTAACAATATATCATGGATGTTTTCCCACGTTAGTACATTTAGATCTACTCCATTTTAAAGAGAATGGTATTATATTCTATTATATGAACATACAATGACCTATTTATGCAATTCTCAAGTGATGAACATTTCAATTACTTTTCATTTTCTACCATCACAGATAATGGTGCACACATATATATGTCCTTTTTTATTTATGCAAGCACTCTGTAGGATAAATTTAAAAAACTGGAATCATTTGGTTAGAAAATAAACAAATTTAAAATGTTGAAAGGGACTGAAAAGGTGTGCTTATTTACATATTCTCTGTGGTAAATTAGTGCCTGCTCTTCTTTTCATTTTGTGCAATGGAAGTAGTGCTGCCCAAATATGCTCAGTGTTATACTGGAAACTCAGATTTGTATCTATCCTATTGAAGAAGTCTCTTTTTATACCTTCTTAAAAATGTTCTCATTATAAAAGTGATATGTAGTGATTATAATCACCCAAAGTAAGTATAGAAAAAAATAGCCCACCAATCCATGGAAAGTTCTGAAATAGAAGCTGCTGGGGTACAGAGATCTTGCCAGCCGTACTAATCGTGTTATCTTCAGTGCTTGGGACAGTGCCTAGCACAGTGTGTATATTTATTTATTTTATTTCATATTTTTGGCTGTGCTGGGTCTTCACTGCTGTGCAGGCTTTTCTCTGTGGGGAGCAGGGGCTAGTATCTAGTTGCGGTGCTTGGGCTTCTCGTTGCAGTGGCTCCTCTTGTTGCAGACACAGGCTCTAGAGTGTGCAGGCTTCAGTAGTTGTGGCACGTGGACTCAGTAGTTGCGGCTCCTGGGCTCTAGAGCACAGGCTCAATAGGTGTGGCTCATGGTCCCAACTGCTTCACGGTATGTGACATCTTCCTAGACCAGGGATTGAATCTGTGTCTCCTGCATTGGCAGGCAGATTCTTTACCAGCTGAGCCACCAGGGAAGCCCACAGTCCATATTTATTGATTACAGGAAGAAAAAAAACAGCCCAGAAGGCCTCACAAAATAAAGACAACAAAATCAGTAACCTCCCTGAATTCCTTCCTTCCCCAAAACAGACAAATACACAACCCACATGCCACAGAGGAAGCAAAGTTTCAATTCCTGACTAACAATAAATTTCAATGTTTTCCTTCATTACTCTGAAAAGGGGAATGAGACAATGTCCAGATGATCTTGAGCAATTCTTAGAGCATACCTCAAACTTGATTTAGGTTTTTTGTTAAGTATCCAGTTTACATCTGACCATTCTCTCAATTACGCCATCCATATTTGCAGATATCTATTACATGTGCTGAGCACTGAGTATACAGTGATGAATGAAGCACTGCCCTGTTCATGCAGAGCCTACAGGATTATACTGTTAATTTTCTCTGAAAAGTAAACAACTCTCACTTCTGGAAACTGAAAACCTGGTATCTGCTATAGACTGTAAATTCCATGAGCCTAGTACCCTTACTTGTCATGTTCTTTACTATATTCCTAACTTGGTACACAGTAAGTGTTTGGTACATACTTGTGGGCTGGCTACTTTATATCAGTTCCATTCTTTTGGCTTCTCTATTCTATGGCCAGATTTAGGAAGGTAAGAGTATTTTGAACAGCAGCAGAATCTGAAATTCAGGCATTAAAGTAGGTCAGACACAAATCACCCCATTCAACCTTCAAGGACAGCCACTTCCTCACCAGGAGCTGGAGGTAACTCACCTGGCCATGAGCCTTGATGTAGGCATCCTAGTTTATCAGAATAGTTGATCAACAGTAGTTACTTTTAATTTATTAATTGGCTTCTAGTGATCTTAGGTGTGGCATACGTTGCACAGATTCTCTCTAGTTGGGGCATGCAGGTTCTCTAGCTGTGGGGTGAAGGCTCTGGAGCGTGAGGCTTCAGTAATTGCAGCAAGCATGCTTAGTAGCTCCGCAGCATGTGGGATCTTAGTTCCCAGACCAGGGATCAAACTTACATACCCTGAGTTGCAAGGCAGATTCTTAACTACTGGACCACCATGGAAATCCAAACAATATTAAGGAAGTACTTTGTTTTATTCATCATTTTTTTTAAGGGATACAGTTATTTTGACATACTTTTCTTCTTCTTCTTCTTCTTCTTGACTAAACCAAACACTTTGTCTGTGAAGCCCAAATATAAAATGCATGCCCCTGGGATTTCCTGGTAGTCCCAGTGGTTAAGACTCTGTGCTTCCATTGCCAGGGGCACAGATTTGATCCCTGGTTAGGTAACTAAGATCTCGCATGCTGAGTGTGACATTAAAAAAAAAAAAAAAAACTTGAAAAAAAATGCTATCCTTTACATTTTAAATTTTGTAAGAAAAAATGGAGGCAACTCTTAATACTCTGGCATATCCAAAAGTTGATTTTCTTATTGTGGATAAGAGATCATATTTATATAACACTTATGATAAAATTAGATTCAGTGGTTCTGTGGCTTTTTTTTTTTTTTCTGTCTCCAAGTAAAATTAGGTTTTTTTACATGTAGGAAAAAAAATACAGAGGAAATACATCAAAATTTAGCAAAAAATGTTTACACAAATTTTTCTTCGAGGAGAATATTTTTAATTATAATGTGCTATGCTAAGTCACTTCAGTCGTGTCAAACTCTTTGTGACCATGGACTAAAACACCAAATTCCTCTGTCCATGGGATTTTCCAGGCAAGAATACTAGAGTGGGTTGCTATTTCCTTCTCCAAGGGATCTTTCTGACCCAAGGATTGAACCCGTATCTCTTATGTCTCCTGCATTTGGCAGGCAGGTTCTTTACCACTAGCGCCACCTGGGCAGTCCTTAATTATAATAAATATGCCTTTTAAAATTTTGCTGTTTTAAAAGAAGGACAATTACAATTTAAAAAGCCATAAGATGACAGGAAATCTTAATTGAAGCAACAAATTAAGAACCAGAAATAGCCCACCAATAATCTTTTATAGACTTTTGCCAAGTGTTCCCCCTGTCATGGAACAATTCCTGGCCAGCGCTGAGACACGAGGGGGCAATGGCTCCCTAGGAACTGCCACTTCCAGCAGATCCTGTCGCTCAGCCTGAAACCAGCTGAGTGATGTCTCTCTAGAGCATTGCCACTGGTCTGGGAGAGTCACACTTGACTTGCAAACTGCTCTTAAAGACTCAAGCTTTGATTTTTTTTTTTTTAATTTATTTTTAATTGGAGGATAATTGCTTTACAATAATGCTTTGATTCTTTGAAGACACTATTTCTGTGACTAACACTGAATGAATGGTCCAGCTGGAGCTAATTGGGGTCAAGGATCTAGGTGAATTAAAAACAATGACAAATAAAAACAAGTTTACCATCTGGAGCAGGAGTTAAGCACATGCTTTCAGATCGTGGCTCAAAAAGCTGGAATTTGCAAAGCTGCCAGAGGAGGAGGCTACAAGCTTGTCTGACTTGAGCAGAAAGCTGTGACCTGACAGGCCTAAGAGGAGACTGCTTTTCTGTGGTGGGCAGGGTTATAAAAAAGCCACCAACTTTTCTTTTCTAGGTTTTCTGCCTCCCTGTCCCCTTCTGGTTCAGTGATTTTCATCATAACTAAAATTCTGCCTGGGTGAACATATTCATTAATTCAGAAAATCCATAATATCAAATATTAGCTTGGCCATTTACAATTTCCAAACTCACACTTCATGCTTTCTTAAAATATTTATCTGTTGGTTGCAAGGCACGTTAGGATCTCAGTTTTCCGACCAGGGATTGAACCTGTGTTCCCTTCACTGGAAGGCAAAGTCTTAATTACTGGACCACCAGGGAAATCTCTGTACAGCACTTTCATGTGTGTTTTTCTCTCGCCATTTGAAACACTTTGACTTTTGACTCTTTTTTTTGTGTTTTTTTTTTTACTGGAAATAGATTCCATCATACTGACCAAAGCTAATATAAAAAATTAGTGAAGGACTTTTCTGGTAGTCCAGTGGCTAAGACTGTGCTCTCAAGGCAGAGGGCCCAGGCTGGTCAGGGAATTGGAATCCACATGCCATAACCAAGATTGAAGATTCCTTGGCTGCAACTATGATCCATCACAGTCAAATAAATAAATTAATAATAATAATAAAAACCAGTGAGAGGTTGGGGACCCAGTGCCAAGAACATTGCATTGGTTTGGCAACACAGACCAAGCTGCAGGGTAAAGGGTGTGATGTGGGCAGAATGGAAGTGTCAGGATCTGGATTATGGTGTTCAGGGACAAATTTCTTTCTGAAGAGAAAGGGAAGGGTAGGGCAGCTATGTATAAGCATTTGCCACGCAAAGACTTTCAGAGGCACCCATGCATATGAAATTGGCAATAAATATATGTGAGACAGATGACCCTAACTTGCAATGTGGTATGTTAGTCTTTGGAGGAGTGAAGAAATCCTTTGTTTGCCATAGGGTTGAGTTATTAGGAAAACTTGTCTCCTAAACTATGTATTTTGATAAACAGCAACAAGTCTAAGCCTAAGTGAGTAGACACAGGGTCTGCTTCTACCAATACTCAAGGCCAGCCCAGCCATCCCTCAACTCTTCTCTCCTTTCAATCACTGATGGGCCAGAGTCTGTTCTCCTTCCTGCTTCCTTTTTATAGACACACACAGTGCTCACTACCCCAGCAGCAATCCAGCTCAGCACTAGGCAGTGAAAACAAGTGCCTTCTATCTTGCTCCCTGCAGGCTTCTTCCTGGACACATTCTGTCTTGCTGGATGTGTCAGATTGGCTTTTGGTCTGATGTTTCTTAGTCCTAACCAGACAGACCAAAAAGAGCTGATCCATGTGTTTCAGTTCAGATCACTCCAGTTCTTCTCATTGAGTTCCCGGCCCAAGCTCAGCCAGCATTGAAGGCATACCAGCTACTCCTGGGAGTAAAGCATCAATGTATCTTACAGACCCTACTTGCTAAATGGGGAGGGACTTGCTTAGATGTGTCTAAATGGTCAAGAGCAGTTGCTCTGTAGCTGAGGGGACTGAGGAACATAGAAGTGGACTTGAACTTGAGAGGATGCTTGGCCCAGTGCAAGAGCACAGTAGGGGCTCAATACATGTGGACTGAAGTGATGATTGAGGTTGGAAAGACAAAAGAAACACACAGTGAATACTGTTTCTCACCATGTAAGAACATGTTATCAAATACCACACTATGAGACACAGTCACATTTATTAGGAGATTGTACTAGTTAGGATAAAGACTCTGCCACTGCAACCAGGACTTCCACAAATCTGGCTGAAAGAGGACAGAAGTTTATTTCTCTCTGATATAACAACCATTTAGTCTACACTACCAAGACAGCACTAGTCTGACAGGTCATTCACAATCAATCCTTCTTCCACCACTGCTTAGGACTATGGTTCCCAAGTTGTCCCAAAGAGCCTCAGTGAGCTCACAGGATGAGGAAAACACAGAGACCCTCAGCATCTAATATACACCATATAAACTACTAGCTCAAGGTTCACAACTGCAACATCAGAGAGCATGGCCTCCTCTTGATAACATGAGATATCTCTGAATCTAGATTTTCAGTGGGTGCCACGATAAAAAGCTGGTACTCTGAGAAAATCAATATGCAAGAGGGAATGGGGTAGTGCTGTCCAATCTGATTTGAAGGTTTGAGGAGCTGTGCAGTGCCCTTTAGGTAAACATATTCTATCACCAAGTGACTGCAGTTGTTAAAGTAAAACATTGGTCTTTCAGTGTATGCATATTACTTGTTACAAATAACAACTGAATGTTGGGAGACAATTCTCCATGAATCTCATGGTTTTGCATATATTGTAAACAAAGGCAGTGACTGGCTTTGATCCAGACTATCTTTTCAAAGATGCTTGTATAGGCAACCCTTGAAAACATGGGGGTTAGGGGTGCCAACACCAATGGAGTCAAAAATTCACATGTAATTTTTGACTCCTCCAAAACTTAACAACCAATAAGCTACTGTAGACCAGAGCCATACAGACAATATATACAGTCAAGTAAGACATATTTTATGTTATATGTATTATATACTACATATATACTATTAATATTATATAACAGTATAATACTATCATATGATAATAATAGTATTATTACACAAAATACATGTAAACTATATATACACTATATTATTGTACTCCTGAAATTAGATCGATATATTCTTTGCAGCCAAAGATGGAGAAGCTCTATACCATCAGTAAAAACAAGACCAGGAGCTGACTGTAGCTCAGACCATGAATTCTTTTTTTTTTCCATTTATTTATTTATTTTAATTGGAGGCTAATTACTTTAAAATATTGTAGTGGTTTTTGCCAAACATCGACATGAATCAGCCACCGGTGCACATGTGTTCCCCATCCAGAACCCCTCTCCCACTTCCCTCCTCATCCCATCCCCCAGGGTCACCCCAGTGCACCAGCCCTGAGCACCCTGTCTCATGCATCAAAACTGGACTGGCAATCTGCTTCACACATCATAATATACACATTTCAATGCTACCCTCTCAAATCATCCCACCCTCGCCTTCTCCCAAGAGTCCAAAAGACTGTTCTTTACATCTGTCTCTCTTTTGCTGTCTTGCTTATAGGGTCATCATTACCATCTTTCTAAATTTCATATATATGCATTAGTACATTGTACGGGTGTTTTTCTTTCTGACTTACTTTACTCTGTACAATAGGCTCCAGTTTCATCCACCTCATTAGAACTGATTCAAATGTATTCTTTTTAATGGTCGAGTAATAGTCCATTGTGTATATGTACCACTGCTTTCTTATCCATTCGTCTGCTGATGGACATCTAGGTTGCTTCCATGTCCTGGCTATTATGTGTCTCTTTTAATTCTGGTTTCCTCAGTGTATATGCCTCGCAGTGGGATTGCTGGGTCATATGGCAGTTCTATTTCCAGTTTTTTAAGGAATCTCCACACTACTACCCCACACCCGAGGTCAGGGGTGGCAGCCGAGAGGAGCAACCCCACGTCCAAGGAGCGGTGGCTGCGTGGGTGCAGGAGGGCTGAGAGGAGCTACTCCATGTTCAAGGTCAGGAGGGGCAGCAGTGAGGAGATACCCCTTGTCCAAGGTAAGAGAAACCCTAGTAAGATGGTAGGTGTTGTGAAAGGGCATCAGAGGGCAGACACACTGAAACCATAATCACAGAAAACTAGTCAGTCTAACCACACAGACCACAGCCTTGTCTAACTCAATGAAACTAAGCCTTGCCCTGTGGGGCCACACAAGACGGGCGGGTCATGGTGGCGAGGTCTGACAGAATGTGGTCCACTGGAGAAGGGAATGGCAAACCACTTCAGTATTCTTGCCTTGAGAACCCCATGAACAGTATGAAAAGGCAAAATGATAGGATACTGAAAGAGGAACTCCCCAGGTCGGTAGGTGCCCAATATGCTACTGGAGATCAGTGGAGAAATAACTCCAGAAAGAATGAAGAGATGGAGCCAAAGCAAAAACAATACCCAGTTGTGGATCTGACTGGTGACAGAAACAAGGTCCAATGCTGTAAAGAGCAATATTGCATAGGAACCAAGAATGTTAGGTCCATGAATCAAGGCAAATTGGAAGAAGTCAAACAGGAGATGGCAAGAGTGAATGTCGACATTCTAGGAATCAGCAAACTAAAATGGACTGGAATGGGTGAATTTAACTCAGATGACCATTGTATCTACTACTGCGGGCAGGAATCCCTTAGAAGAAATGGAGTGGCCATCATGGTCAACAAAAAAGTCCGAAATGCAGTACTTGGATGCAATCTCAAAAACGACAGAATGATCTCTGTTCGTTTCCAAGGTAAACCATTCAATATCACAGTAATCCAAGTCTATGCCCCAACCAGTAACGCTGGAGAAGCTGAAGTTGAACGGTTCTATGAACTACAAGACCTTTTAGATCTGACACCCAAAAAAGATGTCCTTTTCACTATAGGGGACTGGAATGCAAAAGTAGGAAGTCAAGAAACACCCAGAGTAACAGGCAAATTTGGCTTTGGAATACGGAATGAAGCGGGCAAGAGGCTAATAGAGTTTTGCCAAGAAAATGCACTGGTCATAGCAAACACCCTCTTCCAACAACACAAGAGAAGACTCTGCACATGGACATCACCAGATGGTCAACACTGAAATCAGATTGATTATATTCTTTGCAGCCAAAGATGGAGAAGCTCTATACAGTCAGCAAAAACAAGACTGGGAGCTGACTGTGGCTCAGATCATGAACTCCTTATTGCCAAATTCAGACTTAAATTGAAGAAAGTAGGGAAAACCACTAGACCATTCAGGTATGACCTAAATCATATCCCTTATGATTATACAGTGGAAGTAAGAAATAGATTTAAGGGACTAGATCTGATGGATAGAATGCCTGATGAACTATGGATGGAGGTTCGTGACATTGTACAGGAGACAGGGATCAAGACAATTCCCATGGAAAAGAAATGCAAAAAAGCAAAATGGCTGTTTGGGGAGGCCTTACAAATAGCTGTGAAAAGAAGAGAAGTGAAAAGCAAAGGAGAAAAGGAAAGATATAAACATCTGAATGCAGAGTTTCAAAGAATAGCAAGAAGAGATAAGAAAGCCTTCCTCAGTGATCAATGCAAAGAAATAGAGGAAAACAACAGAATGGGAAAGACTAGAGATCTCTTCAAGAAAATTAGAGATACCAATGGAACATTTCACGCAAAGATGGGCTTGATAAAGGACAGAAATGGTATGGACCTAACAAAAGCAGAAGATATTAAGAAGAGGTGCAAGAATACACAGAAGAGCTGTACAAAAAAGATCTCCATGACCAAGATAATCACGATGGTGTGATCACTCACCTAGAGCCAGACATCCTGGAATGTGAAGTCAAGTGGGCCTTAGAAAGCATCACTATGAACAAAGCTAGTGGAGGTGATGGAATTGCAGTTGAGCTATTTCAAATCCTGAAAAATGATGCTGTGAAAGTGCTGCACTCAATATGCCAGCAAATTTAGAAAACTCAGCAGTGGCCACAGGACTGGAAAAGGTCAGTTTTCATTCCAATCCCAAAGAAAGGCAATGCCAAAGAATGCTCAAACTACCACACAATTGCACTCATCTCACATACTAGTAAAGTAATGCTCAAAATTCTCCAAGCCAGGCTTCAGCAATACATGAACCATGAACTTCCTGATGTTCAAGCTGGTTTTAGAAAAGGCAGAGGAACCGGAGATCAAATTGCCAACATCCACTGGATCATGGAAAAAGCAAGAGAGTTCCAGAAAAACATCTATTTCTGCTTTATTGACTATGCCAAAGCCTTTGACTGTGTGGATCACAATCAACTGTGGACAATTCTGAAAGAGATGGGAATACCAGACCACCTGACCCCTTCCTGAGAAACCTATATGCAGGTCAGGAAGCAACAGTTACAACTGGACATGGAATAACCGACTGGTTTCAAATAGGAAAAGGAGTACATCAAGGCTGTATATTGTCACCCTGCTTATTTCACTTATATGCAGAGTACATCATGAGAAACACTGGGCTGGAAGAAGCACAAGCTGGAATCAAGATTGTGCTTGATTGTGGAGAAATATCAATAACCTCAGATATGCAGATGACACCACCCTTATGGCAGAAAGTGAAGAGGAACTAAAAAGCCTCTTGATGAAAGTCAAAGAGAAGAGTGAAAAAGTTGGCTTAAAGCTCAACATTCAGAAAACTAAGATCATGGCATCTGGTCCCATCACTTCATGGCAAATAGATGGGGAAACAGTGTCAGACTTTATTTTGGGGGGCTCCAAAATCACTGCAGATGGTGACTGCAGCCATGAAATTAAAGATGCTTGCTCCTTGGAAGAAAAGCTATGACTAATCTCGACAGCATATTAAAAGGCAGAGACATTTCTTTACAGAAAGGTCCATATAGTCAAAGCTGTGGTTTTTCCAGTAGTCATGTGTGAATGTGAGAGTTGGACCATAAATAAAGCTGAGCGCCAAAGAATTGATGCTTTTGAACTGTGGTACTGGAGAAGACTCTTGAGAGTCCCATGGACTGCAAGGAGATCTAACTAGTCAATCCTAAAGGAAATTGGTACTGAATATTCATTGGAAGGACTAATGCTGAAGCTGAAGTTCCAATACTTTGGCTACCTGATGCAAAGAACTGACTCATTGGAAAAGACTGATGCTGGGAAAGATTTAAGGTAGGAGGAGAAGGGGACAACAGAAGATGAGATGGTTGCATGGCATCACCAACTCGATGGACATGAGTTTGAGCAAACTCTGGAAGTTGGTGATGGACAGAGAAGCCTGGCATGCTGCAGTCCATGGGGTCGCAGAGTCGGACATGACTGAGAGACTGAACTGACTGACTGTACTCTTTTAATAAACTAGAGACTATCAATACTGATACCACAAGTTAATGTCATCTGTTTACAAGATTAATTATCTATCAGCACCTATATCCATACTATGCATATGAGATAAAACACTGTAGATACAATATGAATTATTAATTCTAGACATTACAAATGAAAGACAACATGAAAAACAAATTCACATTTATATATTATATATTCACAGATATAAAGACTCATGCATTGATAATGAAGCAGCAGCAATATGATTACTTTATGGTAAGCTTAGTGTAATTGATATAATTGTTTCACAGTGGCCTAGCTTAGACACAGTGAATGAATCCTTATAAAGCTTTTATGGCATACAGTATTACAGTCATACTCATAATACAATGTTGGAAACACTGTTAAACATTAAAAAAAATCCACCTACCTATGACAGTAGGCTGATACACAGGTTCTCCAATTGCAAAGGAGAGAAACGCATACTGTATGATAATGTAATTCTTTGAAAGCAAATTTATAAAGCAGTAGGAAAACTAAGGAGAAGGCAATGGCAACCCACTCCAGTACTCTTGCCTGGAAAATCCCATGGGCGGAGGAGCCTGGTAGGCTGCAGTCCATGGGGTCGCTAAGAGTAGAAAACCACTGACTGACTTCACTTTCACTTTTCCTTTCATGCATTGGAGAAGGAAATGGCAACCCACTCCAGTGTTCTTGCCTGGAGAATCCCAGGGATGGGGGAGCCTGGTGGGCTGCCGTCTATGGGGTCCCACAGAGTCAGACATGACTGAAGCGACTTAGCAGTAGTAGTAGCAGGAAAAACTAACACATCATTAATATTAAATGCCACTTACCTTATTCCTATATAAGGTAGGCTATCCACTTCAACACAAGTCTTGCACATGATGTTCTATATGGTGAATCCTTAAGTGATGATGATGGTGACGACACAACATCTCATACAGTTCTTGTAGTAGTTATTAGACTTTCATACAAGAACTCACAGACATACATAACAGATAGGTTGATTAACTGTAGGACATGATGATTATCTACTATTCATTAGGTGGAAGTGGATCATCACAAAGGTCTTTATCCTAGGTGTCTTTGATTCATATCAACTAGGCTGAGGAGGAGGAAGAGGAGGGATTGGTTTTGCTGTCCCAGGTATGAGAGGGGAGGCAGGAGAGGCAGGCACACTGGGTGTAACTTGATGGAAATACATCCTAATTTCTGACTTTTTTGCTTTTTAATTTTTCTATAAATGTTTCTATAAAGTACAAATCCTTCCACTGTGTGCTTTAGTTTCAGCACCAGTAGCATAGAAAGGTCCATGCTGTAAAAGAAGTCTTAGCAGTTTTTAATGATCAGAACTCTCTTCCTAGTTAGTCTAATGTCAGTTTATTTCCTGGCTCTGCTTCTTCCTTCTTCCATGTCTTTCTCCTCATCATGTGGCACTGGTTCAGAAGCACTCTGTCCAAGTCATCTCTTGCTAATTCCTCTTGTATCGTGCCTATTAGCTCTTGAATTTCTCTAAGATCCCTATCTTGAAACCCTTCACCCCCAGCTTTTTTGCCATTATCCAAAATGTCCTTCATGATTTCCTTGACTGGTTCTGTTGTATATCCTGTGAAGTCATACACAACATCTGGACACAGTTTTCTCCAGCAAGAATTTATTGCTTTGGGCTTGACGGTCTTCACAGCTTTTCCTATGATGATGGCATCTTCAATCGTGTAGTCCTTCCAGATTTCCATGATCTTTCCATGGAGTTCTCTCCCATAGCACTGATAATCCTTTACATAGAGTACTACGTGTAATGAGCCATAATGGTCCCTATGACTCCCTGATCTAGAGGATGAATTATAGATGTTGTATTTGGAGGTAGCTATCACTTCAATACCTTCAGTGTTGAATTCATGGGGTTCTGGGTGGCCAGGGGTACTGTCCAGTAAAAAGAAACCTTTAAAAGGCAGTTCTTTACTTGCAATGTAATTACTGACTTCCAGGACAAAGCATCAGTGGAACCAATCTAAGAAAAGGGTTCTCATTATCCAGGCTTCCTTGTTGCAGTACAACCAAAACACTGGCAGCTGGTGTTTTATCTTTCCCCTTCAAGGCTTGTGGGTCAGCAGCTTTATAGGTAAAGTGAAGTCGCTCAGTCCTGTCTAACTCTTTTCGACCCCAAGGACTGTAGCCTACCACGCTCCTCCATCCATGGGGTATTCCAGGCAAGAGTACTGGAGTGGGTTGCCGTTTCCTTCTCCAGAGGATCTTCCCAACCCAGGGATCTTATAGATAAGGGCAGTCCTTATCCTAAAACCCACTGCATTTGTGCATAACAGGAGAGTTAGCCTATCCCTTCCTGAATTAAAACTAGTACTCGCTTCCCTTCCTTACTGGTAAATGTCCTTTGTGGCATTCCCCCCAGCCCCCCTCCACCGAGAACAGTGCTCTTTTTGTCTACATTAAAAACCTGTTTAGCCTGTTATTGTTCCTTCTCGATGATTTTCTTAATGGTGCCTGGGAACTTATCTGCTGCTTCTTGGTCAGCAGAAGCTGCTGCTCCTGTTATCTTGACATGTTTTAAGTCAAACCCCTTTCTAAAATGATCAAATCAACCCTTGGTGGCATTAAGATCCTTCACTTTCCATTTAAGTCATCATATAATACTGACTGCTTTTTCTCAAATCATATTAGTAGGTATGTTTTTCTTATAGTAATTCTACACCCACATAAAAGCTGCATTTTTGATATAAGATAAAAAGTTATTTCAAAAAAGGTACATTTTCATGCATGCTGGCATAGGTATAATGATGTTTTCACATATTTCCTTTCATTTTTTTTTTTTTTACAATGGTGTTTATGCTGGATTCATTTATCTTGAAATGGCTGGCAACTGCAGCTGCAGACCTCAATCTACAGTATACATCAAGCAATTCAGCTCTTCCTTGAAATGTCATGACTTTTCTCTGCTTCATGTGTGCATTTCTAGAATCACTAGTGGCACTTCATATTGGTCTCATGGTGTTATTCAAGGTTTACAGTGTTGCATTAAACACAAAGAAAAATATATAAGAACTGCAAGAGCTCACTTTTTACTGTGATATGCAATTTACTGGAAAGATGAAGTGCTCACATGGAAATGATTAGTGTCTCATGGCATTTTAAGCGGATATCCCCAGAGGAAGAAATGGCACCCCAGGAGGCTGCTCTGTCCATGGGATTCTTCAGGCAAGAATACTGGAGTGGGTTGTTATGCCCACTGAATGCTCTGAAGAGCTTGAGTTCATGTGAGTTATACCCATACCTATTGGCTGGGCTTCCCAGGTGGTGCTGGTGGTAAAGCATCTGCCTGCCAGGGGACTCTTAAGAGACATGGGTTCTATCCCTGGGTTGGGAAGATCCCCTGGAGGAGGGCATGGAACCCACTCCAGTATTCTTGCCTGAAGAATCCCATAGACAGAGCAGCCTCCTGGGGTGCAGTCCATGGGTTGCAAAAGAGTTGAACGTGATTTAGCAACTAAACAGCAACAAACAACAAAACACACTTGAGCTTACCACAATACTAAAAGATTAATTATAAGAGTACATGACATTTAATTTTATGCAGTTATGATTCAATATTGCATCATTACATGTTTACATTTTGCTTGATGGCAAATGGATCATGAACTATCTATAAGTCATTGCACCCATTTTGGTAAATTTTAACTTCTTAAAATAGATTACTGTATATTTTATGGTAGAAAATGATCAAATAAACTAGTATCTAAATATATTTTATATATTCATGACATATCTTTCTTATTTTTTTCAATATTTCTAGGTTACATGGCTATTCTGTTATGTTTTTCAAATGGTTCCAAATCTCCAAATAATTTTCTAATGTGTTTATTGAGAATAATCCATATATGGGACTTCCCTGGCAGTCCAGTGATTAAGACTCCACGCTGCCACTGCAGGAGGCACAGGATCAATCCCTGGTCAGATCTCGTATGCCACGTGGTGTGGCAAAAAAAAAAAAAAATCCACATATAAGTGAAACCATGTAATATAAACCTGTGTCGCTTAAGGGTTAACTGTATATGACAATTTCTTATTTTGCCTCTTTGATAATTATACATACTTCACTCTGTAATTTTTCAATATCCAGCCCTATATCACTCTGCCTTGATCAGGCTTTCCCAGTTATAAGCCTATAATTTAACTCCCAGTCACAATCGCCTATCAGACAAATGGTCTACAGTTAAGCTGTCTAACAGAGCAGTCACTAGCCAGGTCATCACTGGGTACCTGAAATATGGCCATTCTGAAATGAATTATGTTGTTGGTATAAACTACACACTGGGCTTCAAAGATATATCACATACACACAAATTATATAAAATCTCATTAATAATTTTACATTGATTATATGTTGAAATTAAAATATTTTGGATTATCATGTCAAATAAAAATATTATTTAAATTATTTTCCTCTATCTCTTTTTTAGTTTAATATGGCTAACTAGAAAAATTTTAATTGCTTATGTAACTTAAATTTTATTTCTACTGAGAAGCACTTAAAAATACATTCCATGAAAATTTGCAATAGAGGACATAATAATTATTAAAAGCACTTCAGATTTTGAAGTATCTGTATATAAAGATGGGCTTCCAAGGCAGCACTAGTGGTAAAGAATCTGCCTGCCAATGCAAGAGACTTAAGAGATACCAGTTCGATCCCTGGATCGGGAAGATCCCCTGGAGGAGAGCATGGCAATCCACTCCAGTATTCTTGCCAGAAGAATTCCATGGATAGAGGAGGCTGGAGGGCTAAAAGTCCATAGGGTTGCAAAGAGTCAGAAACGACTGAAGCAACTTAGCACAAATGCATGCATACATAAAGATATAAGTCAAAAAGTAAACAAATAAGAATTTCCAGTGAATTATTTATATCTAATATATAATCTTGGAAGTCAACTAAGAAATGAACTGCCAGTTAGTTGGAAAATGGAAAAATAGCATTTTCCCACAATAGTACTTTAAAAAAGTAAAGTCACATCTGGATACTTTTATTTTAAAAAGATCAGGTTTATTAGGAAAAGACTTGGATTAGTAAGTTTAAAAACAGCAGTAAATCATAAAAGCTTGATCAAAAACATCAAGTTCTCCCACAGAGTCCAAAGTCAAGAAACAGAAAATGTGCTACATTCTTAGCCCCCTTGCTGTCCATAGAAAACAACCTAAGGTGAAACACTGGGAGCCAAAACAGCATGAGTGGCATTCTCAAATGCCTGCTTTGAATCCTTAGAGAACTCAGAATAGAACATAGAATATTATGTTCAGTTCAGTCCAGTTCAGTCGCTCAGTCGTGTCTGACTCTGCGATCCCATGAATCGCAGCACGCCAGGCCTCCCTGTCCATCACCAACTCCCAGAGTTCACTCAAACTCACGTCCATCGAGTCAGTGATGCCATCCAGCCATCTCATCCTCTGTTGTCCCCTTCTCCTCCCGCCCCCAATCCCTCCCAGCATCAGAGTCTTTTCCAATGAGTCAGCTCTTCGCATGAGGTAGCCAAAGTACTGGAGCTTCAGCTTCAGCATCATTCCCTCCAAAGAACACCCAGGGCTGAGCTCCTTCAGAATGGATTGGTTGGATCTCCTTGCAGTCCAAGGGACTCTCAGGAGTCTTCTCCAACACCACAGTTCAAAAGCATCATAGAATATAACTGTTGTCTTAACAGGAAGAAATAAAGTGAGCTGTGTTCTCCTTGAAGACTAAACAGTATCATGTGCTCCAAAGGAAATACATGAGTTTCAGTAGGTCTAGAAAGGACTATTGACAGGAAAGTCTATTAGAAACGAGCAAAATGAGGACCTCTGGTTATCAGAAAATATGAAGGAGGAGAAAAGTACTAGACTTATGAAAAATAAACACAATATTCCTACTTAAGAGTCTCCTAACGCTCTTCAACAGGAGATTAAAGAGCCCAGTCCAAGGACACAGGGTCCATTTATAGGTTCAACACACACTCACTGTCAGACACTACGTGTCAGGCACCATGCTCAGAGCTGAAATACAAAGTCCTTTTAGGACACATTCCCTGCCTCCGAGAAGTGAATAGTATAGTGAGTGAAGTAGGCATATATACCAATAATTACCATCTGGTTTACACATTCTGTCAGAATTTATTTAAGGAAAATATGCCATATACAGTCACAGAGATAGGTCCAAATCAGGGGCTCAGAGAATAGCCTGCAAGCCAAATCTGCCTTCATCTGCCACCTACTTTTGTAAATAAAGTTTAATTGATTTCTGTATTGTCTGTGGCTGCTTTTCGCTACAATGGCAGGGCTGAATACACAACAGACACTGTAAGGTAAACAAAGACTAAAATATTTAATATCTGATCCTTCACAGAAAACGTTTGCCAATCTCTGATCTAAATCAAACTGGGGGGTCAGGTAAAGTATACTGAAGAAGACAAGAATCAATACTAAAGTTTTGCAGAATAAGTGAGATTTATCTGAAAAAAGTAATAAAGCATCCCTCTTCCTATTACCCATTTTTGAGGAGGCATGGGAAATAGGTTGCACAAGCATTCCAGGTTGAGGGAATTTGCCCATGGAAAGGTAAAGAGGCCTAAAACAATATGAAGAACATAATTTTACCCTAGAGAACACAGAAAAGCTGAAGGCAGTTCTCTTCAGAAATACACACATTAACAGTAAGTTCTCAGTCATAAAAACACAGCCTGTTGGTTGTCAGGCTTTCTCTTATCCCTGCAAGTGAAGCATGCTGCTCCTGAACTTCAAGCTATGAAAACACTCAGGTCAAAACTCAGGGTCTATCATCCACTGGAGCAAGACCTGGAGCAGCCAAATCTCAATTCTCTTCTTTGCTACATAGACAGAAGACCAGCTCTGGCTAAAGTGTGTTACAGTTTCTCTCTAAACCCATTTTCACCAAAACAGACTCCAAGATGCGTATTTGAGAGAATCAAAAGCCTGAGCCCTACCCCTTAATACAGTATGCTAAAAGCAAAAGCCCTATTTTGGGGAGGAATAGAACTCATATTCTATTTTAATGATTAAAAAAAATTCACCGTAATCCCAGGGTACTTTAACAGCTATCTAAACATGAGAAAATCTAGAAGTGTATGACATTTCATGAATGAATCTCTGGAATAAGACAAAGGGGAAATCATAGAATGCTCATCCATTCTTCTCTGTTTCTCTCTCTTTTTTAAAAAAGTTTTTGGCTAAGCTGTGCTGCATGCAGGATCTTAGTTCCTCAACCAGGGATCGAACCTGCGCCCTCTGCAGATTCTTAACCACTGGATTACGAGGGAAGTTCCTCATTCCTTTTTTTAAAATATTGTTGTCAGCTTTACAAAAAGATTCTCAAAAGAATTTTTTACTTTAAAATATAATTTGACTTCTAAAATATAATTTAATAACATAAATTACATGTCAAAATTTCAGATGCATATATCTCAAGCAATAAAGCAAGCAATATCTTATAATTAAATTTAGCTCAAAATATCACTTAAACTTTTGACTATATTTTACAATTCAAAGGAAACCAGTTTAAGAAAGATACAAATAAAAGGATAACTTTCACCAGTCTTATGCCGTGTTTGGAAATCCCACAGATCTTAATTAATTAAAGACTCTTACTTGAGACACAGTGATGTCCATCCGATACCACAATTTCCAAGGAGTGTTCATATGCTGTTCAAGATGTTTATGTATTCCAATTCAGCAGCCATTAACAAAAATCTTGATTCAACTAAAATGTAAAACCAAAAGCATTTTTTACTTAGTAGCTTTATCATAAGCTATAACTAAAGGTTAACAATAAATTTTTTTTGCATCTATACATACTCAGCCACAGGGAGAGGAGAAATTTCTTCACAGTGGCAGCTGTTCGGTTCCTCCACTGTAAAATAAAGTTACTACTTTTGTGCAAAGTTTTATTCAGTTCAGTTCAGTTCAGTTGCTCAATTGTGTCCGACTCATTGTGACCCCATGGACCACAATACGCCAGGCCTCCCTGTCCATCACCAACTCCTGAAGTTTATCCAAACTCATGTCCATTGAGTTGGTGATGGCATCCAACCATCTCATTCTCTGTTGTCCCCTTCTCCTCTTGCTCTCAATCTTTCCCAGCATCAAGGATTTCTCAAATGAGTCAGCTCTTCACATCAGGTGGCCAAAATATTGAGTTTCAACTTCAACATCAGTCCTTCCAATGAACACCCAGGACTGATCTCCTTTAGGATGGACTGGTTGGATCTTGCAGTTCAAGGGACTCTCAAGAGTCTTCTCCAACACCACAGTTCAAAAACATCAATTCTTTGGTTCTCAGCTTTCTTTATGGTCCAACTCTCACATCCATACATGACTACTGGAAAAACCACAGCTTTGACCATATGGACCTTTCTGCAAAGTAATGTCTCTGCTTTTTAATATGCTATCTAGGTTGGTCATAGCTTTTCTTCCAAGGAGCAAGCATCTTTTAATTTCATGGCTGCAGTCACCATCTGCAGTGATTTTGGAGTCCAAGAAAATAAAGTCTGTCACTGTTTCCATTGTTTCCCCATCTAGTTGCATGAAGTGATGGGAGTGGATGTCATGATCTTAGTTTTCTGAATGTTGAGCTTTAAGCCAACTTTTCACTCTCCTCTTCCACTTTTATCAAGAGGCTTTTTAGTTCCTCTTCACTTTCTGCCATAAGGGTGGTGTCATCTGAATATCTGAGGTTACTGATATTCCTCCCAGCAATCTTGATTTCAGCTTGTGCTTCATCCAGCCCAGCTTTGAGTCTAGATAAATATGCATTTTCTCATCAATCTTTTCCATTGATGAATATCAATTACGCCTCAGACAAAGATCATCAATGGAAAAGACTGATAAGGAAATGCATACTTATCTAGACTCAATAAAACTTTGCCCAAAAATAGTAACTTTACAGTGGAGGAACCTAATAGCTGCCACTGTGAAGTTAACATTACCAATGATGGGACATAACGACATCATGTGACTCCTGATATGATGTCCTGGGAAGCACACAATTCGACCTCTAGATTTGTTCTGCTAAGAACTGGCATAAATTGAATATAATCATGAAGAAATTTTAGAAAAATCCAAATTGAAGGATAGTCTACCAAAAAAAAAAAGTCTATCCTTTTCAAAAATTTCAGTGTTTCAAAACATTCAAGATAAAAACAAGGGAAGATTTTTTTTTTGCATTTGTGTGTGTTGATCAGTCGTCTGAGGACTGTTTGGAACCCCATGTTGCCCACCAGGCTCCTCTGTCCATGGCATTTCCAAGGCAAGAATACTGCAGTAGGTTGCCATTTTCTACTCCAGGGGATCTTCCTGACCCAGAGATCTAATCCCGTCTCCTGCATTGGCAGGCAGATTCTACTGTGCCACCTGGGAAGTCCTTTTGCATTTATATTCTCTTAAGAGTTTATTATAAACTAGTGTCACAGGCCACAAGGAAGTAAGAGGACCATGCCTTACAGAAAAAAGGCAAGGAGTTGAGGAGGACCAAGATGAGTGTAGGGCCTTGGTGGGAGCATTCATGGGTAGGCGGGCCTCTAAGGGAAACCAGACAATCCAGTAAGACTCCTCGAACAGCTTAACAAACAAACAGGTGCGGTAATGTAGCCCTAGGGAATCAGGCCCACTCCTCTGCAGAGATACTTCCACATCTCCAGACATGATCCACACTATCCTGTGTAGATATATTTAGAATCCTTTTTGGCAAACACACAGACTGTGTTGCCATTTTCTCTTGAGCAATCACAACCTACATAGACAAATTAAGAGTTACAGCCATAAAATCCAGAAGATATTTGAAGTAGAAAGAACAGTGAAAGCTGCATCTTAATTTAATGTCATCACATAGGCTCACTGAAACATCAACTCTTGAACTTTATAAACTTCATTTTGCAAAACTGCTCCACAGAAACATACAACTAACCAAATTTCTAGTGCATAGTATATGCAGTTGAATAAAACCTTGTTATGTAAATTCAGCCGTCACCCTCCTAAATAATTCAAATGCCACTTTCAGGTTAATCTGTATAAAGGCTTACATTTTAATTTCAACTTTCATAATATAAATCTAATGCTAATTGTGTAATTTTTTTTTAACATAAGGCTACTATACTTTTCTGATCTATTAAGAATGAAAGAGCCATCAGGATCCAAGGGGCATCCATTTAATTCACAAAGATCATGATCTGTTAAGCCATTGAATAGGCAGTATATTGAATGCAACATAACTGGAGTTTTACCATGAAAGCTTGCTGATGCTGCACCTGAAGTTGTTCGTTACCTTCCTTAATGACTATTTCTATAATATCAACATAAAGAGGACCAGAAAATAAAAGTAGATCACAAACTAATAGTAAGGTAATTGCTAAAACTCTCAACTGATTAAAATTACATTTTCTATTTTGTTTCGGTATCAGCTGCTGAAATAACTTTTTCTTACATGAGATTTCTTAACCTGGCTTCATGAGGCATCACTGGTGAAGTAGCACCATCTCTTTCCCAATGGGTAGGTTTGGAGAGGTAAATTTATTCAAACTTCAGCAAACATCTTGGCTAAAATGAAACCAAAGAATATAAAAAAGGCAAATAATATTTTTCCATAAAAGTTTTGATGATTCCATTTATACCAAAATTGACATTTTAAGTAGAAGATGGTATATAAATTGGCTAAATTAATCCACCTTGCTGATATGGATACTCTTCAGAGTTAAAAGCCATATTCCATAGACATTAAGTTTTATACTTCATCACTTTCTTAATACAGAGGCAAAAATAGAATTAATATACCACAAGTAAATAAAAACTATACGTATGCCAGGACTTTGCTGGTGGTCTAGTGTTTAAGAATCCATCTGCAATCCAGGGGATGTGGGTTCAGACCCTGGTTGGGGAACTAGGACCCTACATGCTACAGAGCAACTAAGCCCACACACTGCAACTACTGCCCGTACGGGGCAACTCGAGAGTCCATGCACCACAGCAAGAGATACTGCATGATGGAACGAACATCCCAAGTGCTGCAACTAGGACCTGATGCAGTCAAATAAACAAAAAACAATTTTTAAAATAAATAAAATAAAGACTGTTTTAAGAGACAATGATGGATACTACATAATAATCAAGGGATCAATCCAAGGAGACATTACAATTGTAAATATGGACCCCATGGACTGTAGCCTACCAGGCTCCTTTGTCCATGGGATTTCCCAGGCAAGAATATTGAAGTGTGTTGCCATTTCCTTCTCCAGGGGATCTTCCCAATCCAGGGATTGACCCAGGTATCCTGCATTGCAGGAGGATTCTTTACTGACTAAGCCACCAGGTCTCAGCTTTCTAAATATATATGCACCCAACATAAAAGCACCTCAACAGAGAAAGCAAATCCTAACAGTCATAAAAGCTGAAATCAACAGTAATACAATAATAGTGGGGGACTTTTAACAATCCCTTTACATCAATGGACAGAAAATCAATAAGGAAACAAAGGTCTTAATAGACAGATTAGACCATTGGGCTTAGTTGATATTTATAGTACATTACATCTGAAAGCAGAAGAATACACATTCTTCTCAAGTGCACATGGAACATTCTCCAGGATAGATCACAAGCTGGGCCACTAGGCCAGCCTAAGTAAATTTAAGAAAACTGAAATAATATCAAGCATCTTCTCTGACCACAGTGCTATGAGATTAAAAGTCAACTACAAGAAAAAAACTGTAAAAAACACAAACTTATGGAGACCAAACCATATGTTACTAAACAATCAATGTATCACTGAATAAATCAAAGAAGAAATAAAATGAAAATGAATGAAAATGAAAACACAGGATCCAAAACCCATGGGATACAGCAAAGACAGTTCTAAAAGGGAAGTTTATAGTAACACAGTCTTGTTGTTGTCATTCAGTCACTCAGTTGTGTCCGACTCTTTGCAACCCCATGGACTGCAGTGTGCCAGGCTTCGCTGTCCATCATCATCTCCCAGGGCTTGCTCAAACCCATATTCATTGAGTCAGTGATGCCATCCAACTATCTCAACCTCTGTCATCCCCTTCCCCTCCTACCTTCAATCTTTCCCAGCATCAGGGTCTTTTCGTGAGTCAGTTCTTCACATCAGGTGGCCAAAGTATTGGAGCTTCAGCTCCAGCATCAGTCCTTCCAATGAATATTCAGGGTTGGTTTCCTTTAAGATTGACTGGTTTGATCTCCTTGCAGTCCAAGGGACTCTCAAGAGTCTTCAACACCACAGCTCAAAAGCATCAATTCTTTGGTGTTCAGCCTTCTTTATGGTCCAATTCTCACATCCCATTAATGACTACTGGAAAAACCACAGCTTCGACTATATGGACCTTTGTCAGCAAAGTAACGTCTCTGCTTTTAATACAATCTTAACTTCAGGATATAAGGAAAATTTCAAATAAGGAACCTAACCTTACACCTAAAGTCACTAGAGAAAGAAGAACAAACAAAATCCAAACTTAGTAGAAGGAAAGAAATCACAAAGATCAGAGCAGAAACTCAATGTTATGTCACAGCCTGGATGGGAATGGAGTCTGGGGAAAATGGATAAATGTATATGTATGGCTGAGTCCCTTCACTATTCGCCTGAATCTATCACAACATTGTTAATATGCTATAGTCTAATACAAAATAAAAAGTTTCTTTTAAAAGATCTGAGCAGAAATAAATGAAATAGAGACAAAAAATAGCAAAAACTAAACTAAACTAAAATCTAAAAACAAACAAAACTAAAATCCAGTTTTTTTAAAAGATAAAGGAAACTGATAAACTTACTGCCAGATTCATCAAGAAAAAAGGAAGAGGACTCAAATCAATAAAATTAGAAATGAAAAAGGAGAAGTTACAAGGGATACCACATAAATATAAAGGATCATAAGAGATTACTACAAGCAACTATAAGCCAATAACATGGGCAACTTTGAATACATGAGCAATTTCTTAGAAAGGTACAATCTTCTGAGACTGAACCAGGAAGAAATAAAAAATATGAATACACCAATCACAAGTACTGAAATTGAAACTGTAATTTTAAAACTTCCAACAAACAAAAGTCCAGGAACATACGGCTTCATAGGTGAATTCTACCAAACATTTAGAGAATAGTTAACACCTATCCTTCTGAAACTATTCCAAAATATTTCAGAGGAAGGAACACTCCAAACTGATTCTATGAGGCCACCATCTACTTGATACCAAAATCAGAGGAAGATACCACAAAAAAAAAAAAAAAGAAAGAAAGAAAATTACAAGCCAATATAACTGATGAACATAGAAAATCCTAAACAAAATACTAGTAAACCAAATTAACAATATATTAAAAGGATCATACACTACAATTAAGTGGGATTTATCCCAGGGATGTAAGGATTTTTCAATATCCACAAATCAATCAATGTGATTCATCACATTATAAGTTGAAGAAAATTAACAACAACCAAATGATCATTTCAACAGATGCAGAAAAAGCTTTTGACAAAATTCAGCACCCATTTATGGTAATAAACTCCCAGAAGTGGGCTTAGAGGGAACCTACCTCAACATAACAAAGGTTGTAAATGACAAACCTATAGCTAACATCGTACTGAACAGTGAAAAACTGAAAGCATTTCTTCTATGATCAGAAACAAGACAAGGATGTCCACTCTTGCCACTTTTATTGAACACAGTTTTACAAGTCCTAGCCACAGCAATCAGAGTAGAGAAAGAAATAAAAGGAATCCAAATTGGAAAAGAAAAACTGTCACTGTTTGCAGATGATTCTATACATAGAAAATCCTACAGATACTACCAGAAAACTACTAGAGCTCATCAATGAATCTGGTAACGTTGTAGGATACAAAATTCATACAGAGAAATCTCTTGCTTTTCTATACACTAACAACAAAAGATCAGAAAGAGAAATTCAAGAAACAATCCCATTTACCATCACACCAAAAAGAGTAAGACACAAAGGAATAAACGTATCTAAGAAGGCAAAAGATTTATATCCCCAAAACTATAAAACATGACAAAAGAAATGGAAGATGACACAAACATTTCCAATCCAAGAAAATCCTTGTTCTTGGATTGGAAGAATCGATTTGTCAAAATGACTATACTTCCCAAGGATATTTACAGATTCAATGAAATCTCTGTCACATTACCAATGGCATTTTTCAGAAAATTAGAAAAAAATTTTAAATTTGTATGGAAACACACACACACACACAAATAAATCAGATGAGTCAAAGCAATCATGAGAAAGAAAAAATGGAGCTGGAGGAGTCCGGCTCCATGACTTCAGACTATACTACTAAGCTACAATAATCAAAACAGTATGGTACTGGCACAAAAATAGAAACACAGAACAGGAGAGAAAGCCTGCTGGGCATATAAAAGCTATGTTTACACTACACCATAGTCTACTAAGCATTATGTCTAAAAAAAATGTAGGGGCTTCCCTGGTGGCTCAGAGGTAAAAATCTGCCTGCCAATGCAGGAGATATGGGTTTAATTCCTGATCTGGGGAGATCCCACATGACATGAAGCAACTAAACCTGTGCACCACAGCTACAGAGCCTGTGGTTCTAGAGCCCAGGAGCTGCAACTACTGAGCCCACATGCTGCAACTCACACACCCTAGAGCCCATGCTCTGTAACAACAGAAGCCACCTCAATGAGACTACAAAGCCACTACATACCACTAGAGAGTAGTCCTTGCTCTATGCAACTAGAGAAAAGCCTGTACAGCAATGAAGACCCAGCACAGCCAAAAATAAATAAAATAAATAAAATTTTAAAAATAAAAATCAATGCACTCACCTTAATTTAAAAATACATTTTTTGTGAAGAAATGCTAACCATTATCTGAGCCTTCAGCCACTCATAGTAGTAAAATCAAAGATCACTGATCAGAAATAATCATAAAAAACATAATAATGAAAAAGTCTGAAATATTGCAAAAATTGCCAAAATGTGACACAGAGACATGAAGTGAACACATGCAGTTTAAAAAATGGCATCAATAGACTTGCTCAATGCAGGGTTGTCAAAAAGCTAAATCTGTAAAGAATGTAATATTGTGAAGCACATAAAGAGGAGCAAAATTTTTAAAAGCATGCCTATAAATACTTGTCAGCCCAAGGTAAATTCAAATTTTCCTTCCTGGAACTTTCCTTTCTGGAACCTTCTTCCCAAATATTCTCCATCCGAAGTTAGTTAAATCCCCAGATGCTGAACCCACCCATATGGAGGGCTGACTGTACTTAGAAGTCATCCACTAATATATGGTAACTGAAGCTACAGAGAATGAATGAAATCATCCAGGAATAATGTGAACAGCAGAAGAGAATGAGAAAAAAAGTCACACAGGTAAGAATTATAAGTGAGAAGGATGTAGCAAATGGAAGGAAGGAGTTTTCATGGAAAAGTAATCAATAGTGTTGACTACCAAAGGGTTTACATAAGGTTTTAAAAACGTCCATTTGATTTGCGTCAATTGAGATGTCACTCATTTTCTTAAAATACTGAAAGAAAAAGGAAATATTAAACGTGTTTTCTCAAGGACAACAGAGAGCTAGTATTTCATATAAAAAGAAGCCAGCTCAAAAACAAGTGTCTAAAACCTGATGAAAGTCAAAGTGAAGTTATTCAGTTGTGTCCAACTCTTTGTGACCCCATGGACTGCAGCCTACCAGGCTCCTCAGTCCGTGGAATTTTCCAGGCAAGAGTACTGGCTGCTGCTGCTGCTGCTAAGTCGCTTCAGTCATCCGACTCTGTGCAACCCCATAGACGGCAGCTCACCAGGCTCCGCCGTCCCTGGGATTCTCCAGGCAAGAACACTGGAATGGGTTGCCATTTCCTTCTCCATGGGACTTTCCCAACCCAGGGATTGAACCCGAGTTTCCCGCATTGCAGGCAGACGCTTTACCGTCTGAGCCACCACGGAAAACCTGATAAGAGCATATCTAATAATGATATCAAAGGACACAAGCAGGAATTTAAAGACTCAATGCTAGAGCAAATGTGATCACCAATCTAACATTAACTCTTTTTCCACAGGATTATTATACATTGCTAATGAGAATATTAAATAACACAATCAACTTCAGTGGTCGCTTGGAATCGTCTAGCAAAATGTTAATAATTTGTGTAACAAGTGTCCATTTTCTAACCCGAAATTCTATACCTAAAAATTTATCCTGCAGAATGATATGTAGAAGATTACTCATTACAGCACTGTCTGAAGCGGAAAAAGACTGGAAATAACCCAACTATACATCAAGACACAACTTTATAGTATATCCATACAAACTACGTATCTGTGAAAAAAAAAAATTAGGATGTTCTGTATGTACTGATATGAAACTCTTTTGGATATAGATATATAAAGCAAAAAATAAAAGTACAGAAAAGTGTGAAGTTACTTTTGGTCTGTAAAAGCAGGAAAAATAGAACACTATTCATATTTCTTTGAATATAAATGAAGCATCTGGAGAGCTAAGAATCTAGAACAGTGGTTACCTACAGAGGAGATGGTGGACAGGACAGGATGGCGGAAAAGAATAAGACCTCACAGTTAACATTTTCATGGTTTATGAACCACGAGAATATATGACCAGCTCGAAAATTGAGCTAAAAAACGGTTTCAATTTTGAATGTAATGATTTCTAGACTCAAGATTAAAAGGTGACAGAAATAAATAGTAGAGTTTAAGCTTCTTCTATTTTCTCCGTGAAGCATCTGAGAGAATAAGGAGAAATGAAAAGGTTGAAAACGGTATAAGGAGCTAGAAGAAAACGACATATGAAACAGAAGCTGTAGAGAATGAAACTGGGAGCTTTGGAAAATACACTAGACATGACTAAGAATTCTACATATTAAAAAAAAAAAAGATATGTTGACCATGTTCAGTAAAATACGTGCCACCTAGAACTGTGTCATCTTGTGGAAAGAGGATATGTAAAAGTCATCTTTTAGGATAATTTACATAGGCACATGACATCATGAAGAAATGCCAAACCAGATCAATCCCTGATCCCTACCGCCCACCCCATTCTTTGTCACTGGTGTATTTCCAGAGCCTAGCACAGTGCCTGGCACAGGCTGACCCTCAAAAATTCAACAATTCAATAAATCCGTTAACTTTGGCCTTAAGGGAAATCAAGAAAGCAGCCCTTTGCATCAAAGTCAGAACAACGGAATTTGTCCTGTTTCTGTACGCTATTTTCAATATGCGAAGGGAGTGTCAGATTTACCGAGAAGACAAGGGAAAGAAGAGTCCCTCCGACCGAGATCATAAAGACTGCGTTTCCCGAACCCTCCACCTCTCAAAATCCCGGACTCCTTCCCAGCCTGGAGAATGTGGGTAAACGACTGGGGACGTGGTCCGACCGGCCCGGTAAAGTGAAAGAATGTTGGTCTCTCAGTCGCCTCCGACAGCAAGGACTGTAGCCTGCCAGGCTCCTCTGTCCATGGAACTCTCCAGGCAAATCTCTGGAATACTGGAGTGGGTAGCCATGCCCTCCCTCCAGAGGATCTTCCTCACCCAGGAATCCAACCCGAGTCTCCTGCATTGAAAGCAGATTCTTTATCGCCTGAGCCACCAGGGAAGCCCAAGAGGTACCCTGGATCGGGAAAGTGAAAGTGAAAGTGAAGTCGCTCAGTTGTGTCCGACTCTTTGCGACCCCATGGACTGTAGCCTGCACCAGGCTCCCCTATCCATGGCATTTTCCAGGCAAGAGTACTGGAGTGGGTTACCATTTCCTCCTCCAGGGGATCTTCCTGACCCAGGGATCGAACCCATGTACCCTGGATTGGGAAGGAGGCCACAAATCCTCCATTCGTTCAGCCCCCCATGTTTCCCCCCTTAGATGGCTCGCCGCGGAGTATTCTGAATGTTCACGTACCCTTGTGTGTGTCACACATACTGATTAACGGTTCACGACACTCTTAAAATCACAGACAGAATGGCCGAGCAGCCACACACACACACACACACACACACACACACACACACACACACACACGCGCGCGCGCGCGCGCGCGCGGCGTCAGGCGAAAGCACCTCTCCCAGAATACTCTGCGTCTTACACTGGAGGCGGGAGGGGCAGGGGAGGGAATATAAATTATGCGCCTGCGCAAAGCGTAGGTTAAGGTTTCCTAACGGCTAGAAATTCTGCACACTCGCAAATTGTAGGCGGACGCTTCAAGCTGTTTATATACGGGGAGGATCGCTCCTACACGCTTGGCCTCGGATATAGCCAATGAAAAGTTTTTGCTTTTTAGTGCTGTTACATAATGACACAAGGGTTCCTTGGTGGCTCAGCCATACAGAATCCGCCTGCCATGCAGGAGACGCTGGTTTGATCCCTGGGTCGGGAAGATCCCGTGGAGAAGGAAATGACTACCCACTCCAGTATTCTTGCCTGGAGAATCCCATGGACGGTGAAGCCTGGGGTCGCAAAGAGTCGGACACGACTGAAGCGACTGAGCACGCACGCATAATGACACATGGGGAAAAAGCCAAGAAGATGTACTAATAAAAGGTTTCTATTGTGGCTATAAGTCTGCGGCATTCGATTTTCAACTTTTTTTTTCCTCCTACTTCCAAAGACAAAACCCCGAAGATTTTAAAAATAAGATTTTTTTATTAGCGGGCAGTGCCAGCGGCGGGGCGCTGAAAAGCCTGAAAATGAACAGACCCTCACTCGCAAGCCTATTCCACCAACCCACTCTAGTCTTAAGTCCCCGATATCTTTATCTCAGCTTCAAATGGGTTCTTGGGCCATAGAGCCTTCATCGAGAGAACTCAGGCGATTAGACGCGGAAGAAATAGCTTCAGTGCGACGCTGACGAATGACAATTCTCAGATACTCCCGGCCTGTCCCTGTTGTTTCACCAGCCACTGTGCTCCTGCCCCAGGTGGCTCCGCCCCTTTGCCCTCTCCAGCATTAATTATGCTGCCCGCGCGCCTTGCTTGCAGACTGCTCTGCGGCTTCCTGCGGGGACCCACTCCCACGTAATACTCCCATGTAGTGCGCCACGACGTCCGGGAGACGCTCCTCGAGAGGAGATGCGCGGCCGACTCCTCCTCCCGGCACCCAGCGCCTGGGACGTGGCCTTCCCCGTGGCGCGATGGCGACTGGGGGTAACCCAAGAGGGGCTGACCTGGAGGAGAGTTTTCTGTTCCCCGAATGCGTCCAGGATTCGGAGCCAGAACTGACCCTCCAAGACTAGCTGTGGGAGCTGCAGCAGCGGCGGGAGGGGAAGGAGCGACAGCGGCAGCGGCGACGGCAGGAGAGGCGGCAGCAGAAGTTACAGGCCAGCCAGCAGGTGCTCCCGGCCCGTATGCCAAATACTGCTTAGTGTTGGTGCATCACCAGCGCGCCCTGCGCCTTCAGGTGAGCCAGGAACAGTTCCTGGAGGTGGTGAGCGCCGCTCTGCGGTGGCCGGAACCCGCCCTGGTGTTGTACAAGGTGGAGTTGCTGGATCTGCCCGACGTCCTGCTGCTGCACCTGCCCGGCCGGGTGGGCCCCAAGCAGCTGATCGTGCTGAGAAGCAAGGTGGACCTTATGCCCCAGGACACTCCCGACTACCAGCAGCGACTCCAGGAGCGACTGTGGGATGGCTATCGGCGCCGGGCTCTTGCCGCCCCGTGGCTACCGAAGGCCACAACATCTCAGCGGGCACAGGCCACCGGATGGGGAGGAGAATGAGAATGTTCCGTCCAAGATCCGCACGGTACTCAGAGCCGTGCGGCTTATCAGCGCCAAGACTGGCTATGGAGTTGAGGAGTTGATCTCCGCGCTCCAGCGCTCCTGGCGCTACCGCGGCGACGTCTACCTGGTTGGTGCCACCTACGCTGGCAAGTCAACTCTTTTCAGTACGCTTCTGGAGTCCGATTACTGGATCGCCAAGGGCGCTGAAGCTATCGACAGGGCCACCATCTCCCCTTGGGCTGGGTAGCCTTGGGGCACCCATCTCCTTCGTTTTCATAAAAGTTATAAGTCTGATCATGTTTCAGGCACCTAATTCTGTATCCTTCAATGTCCAGCAGGGGCTCGTGGGATGCTTCCGTCTAAAAAAATTCTCTCCCTACTTTGGTCACATTTCTCTTCCATATCAGCTTAGTGCTTGTAAATTCAGTATAGGTTGTAGTAACTTTTCAGTAGAAATAATTATAATACTCTGATGTTCAAGCCACTGTTCTAAACACTGAACCAGGGGACATGGTTCAGTGAACCAGGGGACAAAGCAGTGTCTGCTCTCTTGGAGGTTTCCCTTGTAGCTTTAGTCCTTTGTTTCTCCAGAAAATCCTTTACTCTCTACACCTCCTCCACTCCTGTCTTCCTCTTTATATCTTGAGTTTACTCATGAGAATACTATACAGATTTATTATTATTTACTTATTTCGGGTTGTGCTGGGTCTTTGTTGCTGTGTGTGGGCTTTCTCTAGTTGCAGCCAATGGGGACTGCTCTTCACGGCAGTGCAGGGGGCTTCTCTTGTTGATCACAGGCTCTAGGGTACATGGGCTTCAGTAGTTACCCCTCCCAGGCTCTAGAGCACTGGCTCAGTAGTTGTGGCGCACAGGCTTAGTTGCTCCACAGCATGTGAAATCTTCCCCGGATGGGGGATGGAATCCGTGTCCCCTGAATTGGTAGGTGGATTTTATCCATTGTACCACCAGGGAAGTCCCTACTATACAGATTTAACATTTGAATTCTTCACTAATGCGATATGATTTGTGGCTTTGTTGAGAAGAAACGTCAAATATGTGGCTTTAAGAAACATCTGTAATAATTGCAAAATAGGTGCTTCTAAGACCTTGTTTTTATTTCAGTTTTATATGGGTTGGTAGACTTGCATTGTATAAAATAAGTTCCTTCTTTCTTCCTTAAGGGAAACCAGTCAGCTTGGTTTACAGTTGTGGCTTCCAACTTTCTTCCTGTTTTGTTGGAAAAGGTGGATACTATATATCAGAAGAAGCACATGGGTTATACGCTACTGAAGGTGAGCCAACATGATTTGATGGTTGAATAGTTAGGTTAATACACCCTGGTAGTCCCACAGCCCTGATAAAAAGCCTTTGTTGGACAGAACCATCTTTGTTACACCATCAGCTAGCTCTCCCTGACCTTGTTCACCTTGAGGATTTTGGGTATAAAGTGAGATGGGCTCTGATAAGAAAGGGGATGTTGGATTGGACTGATCCCAGGATACTGACAGAGCTTTTCTCTAGGTGACACTGTCCAATATGGCAGCCTTATGTGGCTAAATAGCCAACATGTGGCTATTTCAATAAGTTAATTAAAATTAAATAAACTTTAAAATTTAGTTCTTTACTTGCACTAGCCACTTTTCAACTGCCCAGTGGTCACATCATTTCAAAAAGTTGCGCTGGATAGAGTGAGATGTTGGTTTTTCTCACAACTGGGTGATGCTCCTGACATGTAGTGGGTGGAAGCCAGAGATGATGCTAAACATAATGCATGCACAGGACAGCCCCTCACAACAGGGAATTATCTGGTTCACATGTGAGTAGTGCTGAGCTTAGAAGCCCTTGTCTGGGTAGAAAAGCTCTCCTCCCAGATTCTTAACCACAGACACTTAGAGACTATCGTACGTCTTCTCTCCTGCTTACTTGATCCTTCCTTTGACCTGTTAAGCAGTGTGAAAATTTCTCTGATCTTTCAAAAACAAAACAAAACTCAGTGTCCCACTCCTTCCTCTTCTTTACAATCAAGCTGACTTCTGCTCCTCACCTCCCATCCTCTGCAGTCCCTGCTGTGCCCTTTTTGTGCCACTGAAATTGTTCCAAGTTCACCAGAAACTGAATGGGGCCTATTTATAGTTCTTTAACCAGACCTGAATACACACTGTTGGCTAGCCTGTAGTGTATGATGGTTAAGATCACTGGAGCTAGGCTGGGTTCAAATCCTACTCTGCTCCACCACTTAGTGAAGCTGTGTGACTTTAGGCGAGTTTCCTTTACCTCTGTCTGTTGTGACCACACCATGAGGTTGTGGAGAAAATCCAGTGCCAGGGCACCGCTGTCACTGCTGTGTAAGTGTTTGTGGTGATGAGGAGGGGGTTGGGACATAGCTCCTGCAAAAATACCAGGTGCATCCAATGCAGATGTGATTTACATTAATGAATGCTCATACAACTAAAAATAGGTCAAAATGCACACCCGCCTTTCAACCAGGATAAAACCAACCTGACTTCAGAAGCAAATGCTTCTTTCTCTCTGGACTAAAAAAGCCAGACTGAAATTAAGACTCCATTGAAATAAGTGGCCTAAAGTTGATGCTCCAGACACATGTAGGATTTGAGGGGAAGGCTCCACCTTCATGCATCTGTGTAGTCTTCAGGGTGGACTCACTGATGCTTCTCAAAGCGACACCCAGGCTTCTCTCCCCTTGTAATACAGTTTCTTGGGCCACTCTGCCTCCTCCTTGCCTTCTGGTTTCCATTCATCTCCCAAGTCAAAGTCAGTCCTGTCTCCTAATCATCACTGAGACCAGCCTCACAGTCCAAACTGTAGCCTGCTTTCTGAGATTATGAGGTATAATGTAGACTCGTTTTATTGTCTTCCTCCCACCCCTACCCCACTACAGCTGTAGTTCTCAACCAGGCTTGACTCTTACCACAAGGCAACATTTGGCAAAGCCTGGAGACAGTTTTGGTTTTCACAACCTGATGGACACTGAGTAGAGGCTGCTAAAGGTCATGCAGTACACAGGACAGCCTCCTCCGACAAAAAATTATTCAGCCTAAAAGGTCAATAGTGCTGAGGTTGACAAACCCTGCACTACACAAATTTTTCCAAAATACAAAGCAGGTCAAGTATTATGTTTTATTCTTTTCTCTTTCCTGCATATAATTCCTTGTTAGTTCCACATTACTGAGAGAAATCTCAACTGATAGCCTCATCACTATTACACACACACACACATACACCTAACATACTCTACACACTTAAACTACAGTTCTCTGAACTCATCATCCTTTTTCCAGTTTTTTGTCTGTACATGATTCTAACCCACAATACCTTTTCACTGAGTACTCTATTTTTCAAAATTCTGCTCATGTTTTCCTTGACCAAATCACATTAATTACTCTCTTCACAACCATAGTACTTAATAGAGGACTCTCATCACTTTTCTTACCCTACAAATTATTTACTTGCTACTTCCACCTTCTGATTTCCTGTGGGATCAGGGACCATATTGTAACATCTTTGTGTCCTTAGTGCTAAACACAGAGAGATCTATTAATACTTCCAATACATGGAAACACTTGTAAACACAGAGCTGAATCTTACCCATTTGCCATGTACCCTTCAATTCTAGTGAGGTAGGGAGCAACTTCTGTCTAGCTAGGCCTGTAAGAAAGGTGTTTGGAAGGTTGTTGCCTTAATTGCCCAGTTACTATGTCTAAAGCTTTATGGAGGGCTGTCAAAACAGTGTAAGCTAATAAAACAAGATTCTGCTGTCTGGAGGTGACCACCAGATGGATGCCATGGGGCCCTTGTCACTGGGATCTGTAGGTTTCATCCTGTCACAGAGCTCCTGGCCTTTTCATTTGATCTAGAAATGATTGAGGGTCTTTATCAATATTTTAATGTTTAAAAGGGTTTTATTATTGATACCTATACAGTACTATTGTATCAGTGCCTTACTTAATATTAGAGTTATCAGGGGTTTCATTTGAATTTCCAAATAACTTCATCTCTCCCAGTGGAAGGTTCCAATGGGTGGAGAAGAAAGAATGGCGGGATTTCCTCCTCTTATTGCTTAAGACATCACATTAGATGAAGGATTTGAGGAATCTGAAGCAGTGGCTGACATCAAGTTCTCCTCTGCAGGTAATTTTACACCAAGCACTTTTCAAAAGGGGAATAATGTAGCCTTCCTGATGTTTTGGGCTTCCCTGGTGGCTCAGACGGTAAAGAAACTGCCTTCAGTGTGGGAGACCTGGGTCCATCCCTGGTTCAGGAAGATCCCCTGGAGAAGGAACTACCAACCCACTCCAGTATTCTTGCCTGGAGAATCCCATGGACAGAGAAGCCTGGTGGGTTACAGTCTACATGGTCCCAAAGAGTTGGACACGACTGAGCGACTAACACATACACACTGATGTTTAGCATATTTTTATAGTTGTGTATAAAAATATCTATTTTATGCATTAAAATATGCATGTATATGTTGCCTTAACCGACATTAACTGAAAATTTTAATAAATACATGCTAGATTATTCATAAGATGCAACCTACTCTGAAAATGAATCTGTACATTTTCACAAATGCATTGTATGCTTTAAAAAAAAAAATGGAGTGAGACAGCAGTAGCTTCCCTTGGGTCTCCACCTGGAGCTGTGTTTGGTGTTTTTAATAGGATGGTTGCTAACACCATCTGTATTCTGTTGTGTGCCTACATAGGTTGGGTAGCAGTGAGCCCAAAGTTTAAGGACTGCACCTCTGATGCTATATACCTCAAGGGACAGTTCTGACATTGTACAATCTGCAGAAAAAGAAAAAAAGATAGCTGTATGAAGCTGACCTGTTCACACTGAAGATCAACTATATAGAATATACTGTGTACATCACATTGCATTTTATTAAATATTGCTATAATAAAGCCCCTTCACCCTTTTTAAACTACCAAGGACCATGCCTCTTTTTAATGAATTGAGTTTGTAAACACATTTTTTTTAGTAGGGCATGTACATGTGCGTATCTGTGATTCAAAAATACCTAAAAAGGAGTTCTGTTACATTCAGGTTTCTCCCACTAGTATTTGTTATTGAGACCAGATGGCATTTCTTATTTAGAATCTAAAGAGCAGCTTAGCAGTTGGTGTAAGAGAAAATGGCAGAAAGTCAATGTCTCCAAAATACACTGGCTTAAATGAAAGAGAAATGAGTAAGTGGCTGTGCTTCAAGTAGTCAGCCAAACACCCAACAGTGGAACACTCCATGGCTTCCCTCTCTGGGTCTAAGGTGGTTGCTCAGGTTGTCATCCTTACACAGCAATGAGAAAAAGAGAGTAAAGAGCACGCAGTTACCTTACTGAAAAAAAGGGAAAAGCTGGAAGTTGCCCACATCACAGTGTCCAGTGGGCAACAGTTCCATGGCCACACCCCTCCATGGGGAAGCTGGGGGATGTAGACAGAAATGCGGAGTCAGATTTTTATTACTAAGGGAAGAAACAGTGAAAGAAATCTGGAAAACAAGTAGAAGTTTCCCTTACGTTATCTAAACGTACCCAAACATCTTAGAAAATGATTTATATCTTTTTGGTATCTGAGATCTATTCTGCAAGGATAAAGCACTTCCACTATTTTCTCAGCATTTGCCTGTAAACACTGTACATAAAACACTACACCAGTCAGAAGTCTGTACCTTTATGTATTCTTAGTTGAGTAAGTGGCATTATAGCTGTGGACAATGAATTGGTGAGTCAAGTCCCAGGTCCCAGTGTTGAGATAAACGCTCATGGAGTAGGCTGGCCTGAAATGCAGATCCATGAACTTCCTGTAGACTCAGGTTTACCATGAACTTAATACTCCAGGTTCTCTGTCAACAGGTACACTCTAGCCCCCTTCTCACTAAGTTAAGTCATTGTTGGATAAATGGTATTTTAAAATGAAACTGGTTAAAAAAACAACAACAACAACAAAAAACTTCATAGATCTCACTTTCATCATGTTTCAAAGTGAATACTATTGGCATATTGGGGAAGGTGGTACTATATGTGCATCCTTCGTCCCTAGATACTAAACACTAGCATGTAACATAAATGCCCTGACCCATTACTCACTGTGACATTGGAGAGCCCCCCTGGCATTTCCAGACCCACCCTCTAGAGGGTGGTGGCTTCCCACGTTGAGAAAATGATAGTTGATTTCTATTTTGGAGAGAATGAAATACTGTTAACTTTACAAGTTAAAATTGTGACCATTATATTTCTATGTACTGTTCATAGTTTGTAGCTTAGTCCTGAATCTAGACAAGAAGATAATATGGTAAATGTGCATTTTAGAAAAATACAGAACCCAAAAACTGATGCTGTTATTTACCTGAAAACTTACAGGCTTTTAGACATCTTGACAAAGATTCCATTTTTAAATGTTCAAAGTTTATATCCTCAGGTTTCTCTTACTTCTAATATTCAATGGTTATGGTTAGATTGAGGCATATCCAAGTGTTCCAAGGTATCTTGCTAAGTTTCAAACAGTAAAATTTACTAGGTAAATTTCAGTTTCACTGGTTGTGTTAGTTAATCTCTTTGGGTCTTCATTTTCTCATCTATAAAATGAAGGAATGACACTAAATATTTCTCAGTCCTTTCTATGATTCTCAGCAAAAGCAGACAGGAAAGCCAAGAAAGGTTGGTTACAAGACCTCAGATGAAAAAGGCTGTCTGAGCATAGACAGTGGAGACGGTGCTAGGATTCGTTATTAATTTATAACACATTCAGTCAACCTAGTGCAGCCCAGAATGATAGCCCAGTTGCTCTATCCAATTGATCCAGTGTGGATTTGCTTTAAGAAAGTTCTCTTACTGTGTTGGCTTCCGAGCATTAGCCAGCTAACTGATACTTCCTAATCCACTGATCTCAGGATGAAGACTGACTTTCTGTCTCTAATCATTTATACTGTGGCAGCACCCAGCAATCAGGAGAGTAGATATTAATGGCAAGGTGTCAGGACAGCCCCTCATGTCCACAGAACAGGGGTTGTTTTGAGGGACTAGAAAATGATTAAGCAAATTTTATACTAGTTCGTTTACTTGGTTCTGCAGACTTGTGTTCAGCATGTCACCTCTTTTGTATTCATGACACTGTAGAAGTAAAAATGTGCAAAGAGCTTTTTGACTTCTGTGATATTAAATGCAGTTTTATCTTTTTAAAGTTCCATTATCTTTTCTCCCTTCTAAAACACAGCATTTTCTTCAAAGTTTCTGAGACAAAGTGATGTTTAACACATTTTGTTTTTCATCACCATAACCAGCAAGCCCTACCCATCACTGGGGCTTTACTGTGTAGTTCCCCAGTGTCCTATTTGTCTCTGTTACTTGCAACACGTCCCATGACAACGGAAAAGTGCAGCACAGACACAATCCTGTGTGCTTGTGCTTCTTGCTCACTCACTCTCTGCTAAATGGAAATCAAGGCTGGTTTCCTGCAGATGACTAACTTGGAGCTCCAGTGGCGCCAGACATGGCAGACCTCTTATTGCTTCACAGAGTAGGCACCCTGTGCTCCAGCTGAGGTGAGCTGTTTTGTAGACGACCTCTGATCATTTACCCTGGCTTCCCTCCCACCTGGCTGTGTCTTATGAACCAATAATCATTTCCATTCTTTCTCAGACTGCTCCATTTTCTCCTGCCTGCTCTCCTCCCTGAGGGATTGTTTTCTCTCAAATGTCAAAGAGTGACTCTTAAACAATAAGAACAGACTTCGGGCTCGTGTGAACCCAACAGCACCTCTGCCTGCTCTTAATGTCTCTGTCCTGTTGTCTGTCCCACTGATGCCTGGTAGTGGATGGGAATGGCTCAAGATTAGTATTTTAACATCATATAGGAACGATGCTTCACTTCATACCTTCATGTCAAAGACCATCAATATTTTCTCATTTAGAACAGAAGTTTCATGATCTGAATATTTTTAGGTCTGCTGCTGCTGCTGCTAAGTCGCTTCAGTCGTGTCGGACTCTGTGCAACCCCATAGACAGCAGCCCAACATGCTCCCCCGTCCCTGGGATTCTCCAGGCAAGAATACTGGAGTGGGTTGCCATTTCCTTCTCCAATGCTTGAAAGTGAAAAGTGAAAGTGAAGTCGCTCAGTCGTGTCTGACTCCTAGCGACCCCATGGAGTGCAGCCCACCAGACTCCTCCATCCATGGGATTTTCCAGGCAAGAGTACTGGAGTGGGGTGCCATTGACCATCCTTAAAAAACCCACATCTTCGAGCCGCAGGTTCCTGTTTTTCAGAAGCTTCCTTTTGCTTCTCAAACAATTCTCAGAATTTAACCTGGTGGAAGCACTTGGCTGTAGTATTCTCACTGGTAGGTATAAGATGATGCTTAATCACAGATACTATCAGTACCTCTGGCCAGGAACATTGGTAGAGCTGAGAAAACTGAGGCCAGACACACACACACACACACACACACACACACACATGTGCTAGAGACCACATCATCAGGTGATTTTGAACATGAGAGATTACCAAAATTCTTCCTAAGTCTTCAGTAAGTCCCTGGAAAACAGCCAGCATGAATGAATTAGGAAAAAGAGAGAACTTTTTTGTTTTGGCAGTTGGTTTTGCCTTCCCTAAAAAATAGCAAGACAGGAGAATTAAATTTGCTTAGTAGCACTGATACTTTTCTAGTGTTTCTTCCTATCCTGCCTAAAGACAGAACCTCAGGACAGTTGTATTTGAGGCTATTCACAGAAATGGGAATACCAGACCACCTGACCTGCCTCTTGAGAAACCTATATGCAGGTCAGGAAGCAACAGTTAGAACTGGACATGGAACAACAGACTGGTTCCAAACAGGAAAAGGAGTATGTCAAGGCTGTATACTGTCACCCTGTTTGTTTAACTTCTATGCAGAGTACACCATGAGAAACGCTGGGCTGGAAGAAGCACAAGCTAGAATCAAGATTGCTGGGAGAAATATCAACAGCCTCAGATATGCAGATGACACCACCCTTATGGCAGAAAGTGAAGAGGAACTAAAAAGCCTCTTGATGAAGGTTAAAGAGGAGAGTGAAAAAGTTGGCTTAAAGCTCAACATTCAGAAAACGAAGATCATGGCATCTGGTCCCATCACTTCATGGGAAATAGATGGGGAAACAGTGCCAGACTTTATTTTTCTGGGCTCCAAAATCACTGCAGATGATGACTGCAGCCATGAAACTAAAAGACGCTTACTCCTTGGAAGGAAAGTTATGTCCAACCTAGATAGCATATTGAAAAGCAGAGATATTACTTTGCCAACAAAAGTCCATCTAGTCAAGGCTATGGTTTTTCCAGTAGTCATGTATGGATGTAAGAGTTGGACTGTGAAGAAAGCTGAGTGCCGAAGAATTGATGCTTTTGAACTGTAGTCTTGGAGAAGACTCTTGAAAGTCCCTTGGACTGCAAGGAGATCCAACCAGTCCATTCTAAAGGAGATCAGTCCTGGGTGTTCTTTGGAAGGATGATGCTAAAGCTGAAACTCCAGTACTTTGGCCACCTCATGCGAAGAGTTGATTCATTGGAAAAGACTCTGATGCTGGGAGGGATTGGGGGCAGGAGGAAAAGGGGACGACAAAGGATAAGATGGCTGGATGGCATCACCAACTCGATGGACGTGAGTCTGAGTGAACTCCGGGAGTTGGTGATGGACAGGGAGGCCTGGCGTGCTGCAATTCATGGGGTCGCAGAGTCGGACATGACTGAACTGAACTGAACAATTACTATGATCATATGATAACCCATAGAGCGCCTATTTCTTTATAGTCTTTTAATACTATGAATAGATCTTATTTAAACATGTACAATGAGCCTGGCACTTTTAAGCACTTTACATTAACTGAATCCTTACAACAACACCATGCTGGAGGTATTGTTATTACCTGCATTTAGAGATTGCAAGCTAAGGTTCATGTAATTAGCCCAGAATTAAGGCGTGATGGATCTGTGATGCCAAACAAACCCAAGCAGTTGTGCTCCAGCACCTTGTGGGTTTAATTATACAGTAAAACTTCATTTTTTCCCCTTCTGATGTACAGTTCTCTGTATTTTAATATATGTATAAGCTCATTAACCACCATAATAAAAATACGTAACAGTTCTAACAGCACCCAGTTTTATAATCACCACACAACAGTCCCTGTATATACTAGAATCCATCTCAAATCTAAAGGTGAGAACTTTTCAACCTTAGGAGGGACACATCTCAGAAAAGCAACCCATTTTGAAGATCTCAAAGGTAGTGCCACTTAATTCTCTCTTTAGCTTCCTTTGAATCCTCCCATATACAATTCCAGCCTAAGAATATTCCTCAGAGCTAGCATGTGAGTGTGAGATGGGCTGCACCCTTGCTAACTTCAGCAGTGGTGTCCAAACTGTGTCCCACTGTGAATTCTGTGCTGTCTTACCATCTCAGACAGTTTTAAATCGAAAGTGCTTCCATGACTGGCTGGGAATCTTTACACATTGCTAGTGAGCTTTGCCAAGTACCACGGACAGATCACAGCATGAGTGGAGATCCTGACTCACAATTCTGATTAACAGGAAATTACACACACAGGAAATTTGGAATGCAAATACACAAAGAAATACACCAGTAAACTATCCTAAAAAAGAAACTGATTTAAAAAAACTAGTGGTCTCTATTTCTTCACATATCAAATAGCTTCAAAACATTAAAAAAATTAATTTGGCCTTAAAATTGTTTAAAAATGGCCTTGCCTTTCTCTTTGACCACTCATCCTGTTTCCTATCCCTTTTCATATCTTACTTTCACTAAAAGGGGATCTTAGTGGCACAACTAGAAGCCTTTTATTATCTCCAGTTTTCTCAACGTTTAACATCTAGCTGGAAGAGATTTGTCACTTTCTATCATTCACTTTAAGGTTAAATATTCAACAGGAAGAAAAAATTGGAGAAATGGTGACTACTTTCCTTTAAATACCAGATAGTATATTTTATTGAAATACTTAAGGAAAATGTCTTTTTCACTGGATGAAAAAACTATTATGTAAATTAATTCCAAGAAATAAGCACAACATTTATAGCATGGGAAATTGGATGAGGTTGCTCAACAAAGGAAAACAATGCTTAACAGTCCCATTTACTAACTCACTAATTCAGCATGGGTTCAGAAAGTTCTAGGTACAGTTGCTCATTTGTCAATTGGAAATGCTTCTTTTAAAACTACATTGAGGGCATAAATTAGGTTTGTATCTACACTTGTTGCTGAGTAACTAACCACCCCAAAGCAATGACTTTAAACAAGCTTTGCTCTGATTCTTCGTTGTTGTTCCATCACTAAGTTGTGTGTCTTTGCAACTCCATGAACTGCAGCCTGCCAGGCTTCCCTATTCACTATCTCCTGGAGTTTGCTCAAATGACTGTCGACTGAGTCGGTGATGCCATCCAACCATCTCATTCATATCCGTTGCCGAGTGACTAACCACCCCAAAATTTAGTGACTTGAAACAAGCTTTGTTCCAATTCTTTGGTCTGGCAGTTTAATCTGGGCTCAGATCAGTGGTTCTTACGCTCTACGGGTCATGCATTTGCAGACCTCACTCCCATGTCAGCAACTTCAGCTGGGATGGCTGTTAGCAGCTGGGAAGCCTGGGTCTTTTCCCATGGCTCACTCTACCTAGGATCTCATCCTGAAGTAGGCCAGTTCAGGCTCGTTCACAGGTGATGATGTTCAAAAACAGATGAGTTTTTGAACAGTTACAAGGCTGAAGCTCACAATTGCACAATGTCACACTGCTGTATTCTATTGGTCAAAGAAAGCTGCAGTGGCAGCAGAGACTCAAGGTGATGGGAAAGGCTGCCAAGAATCTGTAGCCATTTTCATCCACCACAAGGTTTCAGCATGTTCATCACCTTGAGGAAAACACAGTATAACATGCTGAGAGTCAATTACTAGGTAGGTTGATAAGAAGTCCAGGGTCCCTGAGGAGGAGAAAGGGGTCTAGGGCTCTCAAGGAGAGGACAAACGTTTTTTTCCACATTACTTTGTCTTAGTGAATACAACAATGTCTTGCATATTTTAATTTCATGGCTGCAGTCACCATCTGCAGTGATTTTGGAGCCCCCAAAATAAAGTCTGCCACTGTTTCCATTGTTTCCCCATCTATTTGCCATGAAGTGATGGGACTGGATGCCATGATCTTTGTTTTCTGAATGTTGAGTATTAAGCCAACTTTTTCGCTCCCCTCTTTCATCAAGAGCGTCTTTAGTTCTTCGCTTTCTGCCATAAGGGTGGTGTCATCTGAATATCTGAGGTTACTGATATTTCTCCCAGCAATCTTGATTCCAGCTTGTGCTTCATCCAGTCCAGCATTTCTCATGACGTACTCTGCATATAAGTTAAATAAGCAGGGTGACAATATACAACCCTGACGTACTCCTTTTCCTATTTGGAACCAGTCTGTTGTTCCATGTCCATGCTACAGTAATCAAAACAATATGGTACTGGCACAAAAACAGAAACATAGAACAGGAGAGAAAGCCTGCTGCGCATATAAAAGCTATGTTTAGCTTCTGGTTAGATATTATGAACTGGTTAGACATTATGATAGAGTGAAGGCTGCTTAAAGAGTACCCTCTTTATCATGTTAATATAAATAACAATTATAAATTGAGAACCTTCAGATTAGGCTGAAATCCTTTTCACCACCACTCCTAGTTGCTCCATTTACCACAGCATCCATCTGCCCACGTAATATTCTTCACTTAATCAGAAAAGCAGTGTGGCACAGATCTGCCACACTGTGTGACACTAGGCAGTTTGCTTGTCTGCAGGAAGCAAAGTGGGAATACCAACCTACTTCTTGGGGATGTTGAGAGGATTAAGAGGTAATGCAATGTGCTCAGAAGAGTGCTTGATATTTAGGACTCCTCCTGCATGTTCATGTGAGATCTCCAGTTCCCTGCAAAATGCTTCCCAATTATTTCCAGGTATCCCTAAGGGTGGATCACATGGATCATGAATAAGGCTAGCCTACTCATATGTGAAGTCAGCCAGTCCATTCCTCTCCAACAACAGCTCTCTTTAATTTCACACTCCTGCACACAGGCCACAGAGCAGAAACATGCAAGTCTCACCACTGCACTGCTGCCACGACTAACCTGCAGAAAATTCGTGTTCATTACTACCTCTACCAAAGAGGCTAGCTCAGTACTAACACAGCAGTGCAGATTCCTGCCCTTGGCTCCCTCCAGTCCCTGGGTAATGCAATCACTATAGCTGCCTCTGCTCCTGTTAACTGCAAGGCCCCATGCTTGCTACTAGGTAAACTTCTCTGCCTTACTCTCCATATATGTAAGATGTGCTGTATCACATCAGAAAATCCTTTCTTCTTCCATGCAGATAAAAATCCTGCTGGCATCCCCACACTAGTTCACCAGAAATGGCAAAATTCCAGCTACTATTGTAGCTCATGCTCAAGCAGGGACCTCTATCTTAATTTGCAGCTGATAGCTCAGTTGGTCAAGAATCGGCCTGCAATGCAAGAAACCCTGGTTTGATTCCTGGGTTGGGAAGATCAGCTGGAGAAGGGACAGGCTACCCACTCCAGTATTCCTAGGCTTTCCTTGTGGCTCAGCTGATAAAGAATGCGCCTGCAATATGGGAGTTTTGGGTTCCATTCCTGGGTTGGGAAGATCCCCTGGAGAAGGGAAAGGCTACCCAGTTTTCTGGCCTGGAGAATTTACTTAGCTTAGAAGGGTATCCCCCACTACCAAATAGGGTAAAGTGAGTAACTCAGCACATGAAACAAGAACTTAGGTCTATGGGGGGAAAAAAGCTGCTCTTGATAGAGAATACCAGTTACCATACAAGTTATGTAACTGATTTAAGCAAAAATCAGTAGATGCTAAAATCAATGGGAGTGTTGAAGAATAAGATAGTTTCATTGTATCATCCCACAGAATTATAAAGGGAAAAAATAACTTTGCAATGGAGAAATATGATGGACAACACCTTAATCAAATAATAGAAGTTAAAACACCGATAACAGCATCATGTCTCTTCTGATGTAATGTACCAGTACTTACTATTCCTGCCAAGATGCATGACCTGATGTGAAGCAGGAGGAAACAATTACAATACTCCAAATAAGGAACATTCTTTAAACAGCTGGCATGCACTCCTCAAACTCTTAATGTTGTAAAGGACAAAAGCTATGGAGTTGTTTCCAATTAAAGAAAACTGACAACCAAAGGTGATGAGGGATTAGGAGCAGGGAGGCTGTTAAAGGTTAGTATTTCATGTGGCACACTTTGAACACAGACTGTGGGTTAAAGACTACACTAATCTTCAAAGAAGGAATTACCTGGTAGTTCAAATGGTAGTCTGCCTGCAATGTGGGAGACCGGGTTTGATCCCTAGAGAAGGAAATGACAACCCACTCCAGTATTCTTACATGGAAATTCCCATGGATGGGAGAGTCTGGCAGGCTACAGGCCATGGGTCACAAAATGTCAGACATGACTGAGTGACTTCACAATGCTTAAAGTCCTGAATTTCATCATTATAATATAATTGTATAAGAGAATGCCCTAATACAAATTGAAGTATTCAGAGATGAAGAGGTATGCTTGCAACTTAATTTCTGGGGTTCCACTACATACTGCGTACATACTAGAAAGGAAGTATGAATGGTGGATCCCAAAGGGGTATACAAGATTTCACGGTATACTATTCTTGCAATTTCTTTGTAAGTCTTAACTTTTCTCAAGCTAGTTTCTTAACAAAATCTCTTTCTCAAGACTTGCTATTTCCTGCTACATTGACTTTCTAATGCATTCAGAAAAATATCCTACTCTATGAACAAAGAGATTTCTGCATTATCAAAACCTTAAAATTACAACTACTACTGAATATTAATTAGATGAAATCAAGGAAACGTACACATACGCACCACAAAACACCACCCACACAATTATTCTTGTCCTGGGCAATTAACAACTATTTGCCCTTCTAAGGGCCAGATACTATTTTAGGTGCTTGAGCAAAGCAATGAACACAAAAGCATTCTTATGGACACTACAATATAATTGAGTAAAGTTGTGGATATGGTTGTTCAGTCACTAAGTCACTGAGTAAAGTAGTGGACACAAAAGCCCACATACCATTTTAACATTAAACTCTACTATTTTACAAGACACATTAAGACAAGTAGGTGGATTATACAACTTACTCATGTCAAATAAAGGAAGGACTTTATATATGTAAGGATATTTACTCTCTTATCTAGTGGAAAAAGTCTTAACACTAAAACTATATCCCAAGCACTAGACTAAGTGCTCAGTAAGTATTGAACATTCAAACCCACTCTACAGATACAAGGACCACATTACCCCATTTTCAGGATGAAGAAACAGGTTTAATAAAGTCAAAAATTATTTGCCCAATTACAATCATAAGGAAGAGAGGCCTATTGTGAACACAACTCTAACAAGGGCCACAGAGCACTTAATACAGTGAACATCAAAATCCTTTTAAAAGGCAATTTTGGGTAACTAGTGGGAAGGTGCTGTATAGCATAGGGAGCTCAGCTAGAGGGGTGGGATGGGGCGCATGGGAGGGAGGGTCAAGGAGGGGATGAATGTATACATATAGCTGATTCACATGGTTGTACAGCAGAAACTAACATTAAAAAGCAATTATCCTCTGATTAAAAAAAAAAAGGGCAATTTCATAACACTGAAACTTCCCCTTAGTACTGATTACTAAAGATCAGTACATTGTTCTTACTATTATTATTAATAGCATCTTTGCCAACCTGCTTTTATGGAGCTGAAGATAAAAGCTGTGAGGTAACACTGGAGGGGAGCTCATAATACTGTACCATTAACTCTGCCTACAAACTAGGGTCAAGCCCTTAGTGAGACCATGGGCAGAATCCAAGAATGGCAAGAGGTTAAACAAATGATACAAGTAAAAAATTATAACAGAGTGAACCTCTGAGAAAGGAATAGCAAAGGACAGGAGAAACACACTTGTAACCAAATACACTGATAACTTAAAGGTAACAAACTAAGTCACACATCAATAACATTTATATATTCATGATAAATTCCCCATATATCCTTGCATCATGCAGAAAACTTTGTATTCCTGTTATTAATTCAACCATGCCAATATAATAAATGCTTGAAAATTCATTTTTCTTTTTGCTGATAAAGTCTTACAGGAGAAAGGTGAACTGCTCATCAATTCAACAAGGAAAATCCATTCTTTTCTGATTCATGATCTTATAGGTCATCTGATGAATCAAGACAAAATGCAATCCAGTTGTTCTGATGTTTCTCCAACTTGTTCTCCCTCTTCTCTAAAGGCCACAGAAATATCTAAGCCTTCAACATACAGCACAACTGTATATTTCTACTAACAAAGGAAACAGAATCTTACTAGAATATGGCTTATCTGTTTTTCATGGGTTTCATATTCTCAGATTTCCACTGAATACAGTAAAATCCTTAAACTAGTGAACATTCAATGTAACTTCTAATTTTCTCTTCAGTACATCTTTTCCCAATCATGAGTCAAAATTAGTATCAGGCTTGCAACTGTGATGGGGCATGTACATTAAAACTATAAAAGGGACCTATAGTTGGAAAGAAATTACTATGGAAAATCTATACATCGTCTGCAGGTTTTTTTCTCCCTGACCTTCAGCTCCACCTCCCAGAAAACAAATTATAGAAAGAAAGGCTTGAAAGTACTACCCACTGGGACTGTTAGCCCAAAGGACAATGTCTGCCACAATCTTTCTACTTACCATGAGTTATTGTTACCTTGGGTAAAAGATTTTGAAAATTATTAATACACTTATAATTTCAGCCAAATAAATTTGACTTGATATACCAATAATAAACAAAGCCATAAAATGTTTTAAAACTTTATTTCAATGTAACTATACTTACAGAAATACGCATATTGGTTAATAGAATGCAATTTAACTTATCCTACACAATTTGAACCAAAAAACTTGGTACATGGTTTGCTTTAAAAAAGAAAGAAAAAGGATTTGCAGTCTGGTTTATTTTTTATCTATTACAAATGTATATAAAAGATCTTCCATCAAATGCTGCTGAAGTAAACAGCATGAACCTTGAGAAATTAAACTTTGGTTTGTCTCTGAAAAATAACATGTATTGCACTGTAAAAATTAATAAAGTTGGTGCAACAAACATTGTTGTAACGTCTCAATGCCAGTTCATAAAGTTCAATAACTAATGGATGTTGATGAAAATGGGGAGAGTCTATGTATACATGTGAAAATATAAAAGCCATTCAATCTAGTCTGATTTAAAACTAGAAGTCCAGTTCACCTGCTGAGGTCAACAAGGAAACTCTGCACAGTAGCTATTTTTCTGATTTGTGCAAAAAAGAAAATGAAGTTTCTTCCCAAGCTTTTCAGTCTAGAACTGAAACTACAGGAAAGGTATTCTGTCCATTGTCAATATTCATGGGATGATATGCGATGACTCAAGCTTAAATCTGAATTAGCACTTACATGCAAAACAGTCCCCAAAGTTAAAGACCAATTGACTTCAGAAGTGACTTCACAAGTCACTTCGAAAGTCACAATAAAGTTACAATGGCCCTTCTTGGAAGACTAGAGTAAAATACCCAGCCATAGTTGTAAGAAATCTTTCAAAAAATGCAGCCCTTTGTGAATGACACCTCAATTAAAAAAAAAAAAAAAAGAGGGGGGTAGCCCCACAGAAGCAGCTCTGGAAAGAGAAAAAATATATAACTTAATATATCTTAAAAACCAATGTGAATATAGGTTCAGAAGATAGTTAAAAGAGATATTTTTATAAGGCTACCTAGGATTAGGCTTATAACATATTCTAGTCTTTCAACTTTTGCTCTAGGACTAAATATCAACTTACAAATAACATGTTCACCTTTCATTCCTTTATTAAAAGGGAAAATTCTAGCTTCAATCCTATCCAGTGGAGGGGAAACTGAGAAAACAAAAAGACTCAAAACAGTTCCACGTAAATATCACATTTTTTAAATGGAAGAACTTCCAACTAGACCAGAAGTTCTTATTACTAATACACTTTTCATTGAAACAATTTTTAATAAGTACAAATACATGGCATTAAGTTTCAGAACCTAATATAGGCCTGACAATCAAGTCCTTGTTTTCTGGAAGAAAGGCCTCAAGTCCACTCAATTTCCAGTAACAATGTTTTCACAGATCACTTTAATAAAGGGTTTTAATTTCCTTCATATGTTCACTTTTGGCATTCTAGCCTTAAAATCTAGATAAGAAAATTAACCAAATTCCCCAGAAGTCAAATTTTTTTTTGAAGTATCAAAGAATCCACAATACCTCTTTCCCAAACTGATTCCCAGTTGGCAATTTGTACTTAACATGAATTTTTTCACATATACTGTTAAAGGTAACATACAAAATGTACCCATGAACATTAAAAATAGTTGTCAGAAAGGTTTAACTAGCCTTATAATTTAAGTTTTAAAACATAAATATTTGCAGCTTGATCTTTCGTTGACAATGATTGTCGGAGCTTAGAATTCAACATCATTTACAAATCCCTATCATGCATACAAAACACACACCAGTAACACACAACTTACTCATGTCTTGAGAGAGTCTTCTGCTTCTTTATATCTTTGGCCTCCCAGTCAATTCCAAGTTCAAATGTCTTTTATCAAACTTTAATCTATGATTTTTTATCAAGTTTCCCACCAATACTTCAATATTTTCCTTATCTTTCACGTTGCATTGTCAAACTCTGAAACCTTTCTCAGACATCAGACAAAAGAAAACAAATGAAATATAAAATGGTAATTTTAGAAAAGAATATGGGAGGGTTGAAATTATTCAAGGCTCCCTATTGGGATCATACTTTACTGGACTACAATGAGTAACTGCTATCAATAAGAAAAATCCTTTGCTGGATTCTTTCATACTCTTCGGTGACTGGCCAAAGAATCTACCAACAAAGTTTGGGAGTATATACTCTTCCATACAAAGTACCCTCATAGGAACACCAGAATAGCTACAACTCATTTGAGGCCTCACCTATAGAAAAAGGCAGTCACAGGAACAGCCAGGACACCCACTAGTTGGTGGAGATCCCTGAGAAAGTGTGATTTTTAAAAATCTGGACTGAACTTCAGTTTCACCAGCCTTTTCTACTGTATTCACAGGAAGTAGCAGCTGGTCTACCATACTACTTTTCTCATCCTAGATTTTCTGTATAACTGCTATGGCTTTGGAATCTCACAAACTCATATTGTGTGTAACTTGAAGGAGTAATTATCCCTCCTAGTTCCAGATTTGCAGTTTCCAAATAAAAATTACAGCCCTTTATTCAGCGGAGTAGACATAAACAACAACCATCTACCAATGAGGTTTTCCTCTAAGATACGATTTAACACTGCACTTTTAGGAAGCAGATGTACTAAGACACGTCAAAGGTTTACTTATGGTTGATACTTGAGATAAATATCCATTCAATATAGACCTAGTGGTTTATTTATTGTAAAGTTCAAACTGAGAGCTATGATTTCACTACATCCACTTAAAATAAATAACATTTGAAATGCAGACTCTGGCATATATATGAATTGAACCTACATATTTCATTTGCTCAGAAATTTGTACACAATAATATTCTGCAAGACAATTGCAGCAAAGGGGAAAAAAAGCCTGCCCTTTGCAAACAAGAATAAAAGCATCCCTCCAAAGAGGAAAAAATAAAATGCCATATATGTATAAAGTGTTACTGTTCAACACAAATGCTAGTTCTAGGGAAAAAAATGTAACTGCATAGATTTAAAAAGTGCAATCTTAAGCCATTAAAGCACCAAAACAAAAAAACACACCAAAATCAGTGTTTTTTTTTTTTTAGGACAATTAACATATACACAAATAAGAAATACCTATTGATCAAAAATCAGGAAGTAAATACCTGAACCGATAGAACATCTACTGTTGGCAGAATTTCTCTTCAAATTCAATGTATTTTCTCATCTTTAACACAATTTTAAAGTGCTAACTTCAAATAAAGCAGGCAAATTCTTCAAGTAATTTGCCATTTAAGTAAGCCAATTTTTATAGGGCTAAACAAGGAATGAAGAATAAACTAAAGTGAACAGGAAGACAGACATGAGAAAAAACTGACAAGTTATTGCTGAACAAATTGATAGAATGCTCTAATACCACCTTGGCATCCTTGGTTCAGTTAAAGGCAAAAGATAAAAATATTTTTAAAAAGCTAACAGGTTTAGATGACCGCTGGTTTAGTATACTAATTCCCTTGGATTTGCTAAAATGTGTACATCAGTAGGTACACAGAGTCCAAGAAAAAGAGTGGGACTTAAAAATCAAGATTGGACAGTAATTAATTTTAAAAACAAAAGGCTGTCTACTACTCCAAATGAATATAAAATGTCAGAGACCTTATACACTAAGAACTGAAGCCTTGACCAGAGTTTCATTACTCCTGCCCTTGAGCTGCCTTTTCAAGGAAGTATACATTAACCAAATGGCGATTGAGGTGTTTGCTGTAATCCTTTTCCTTTCGAAAAGAACGATCACAGAAGATACAAACGAAATCTCCCGCGGCCACTTTGACAGCCAAGGCATCCTTTCCATCTTTCCCACTGGTCTCTTGTGGAACTGGCCGAGCACCGTTCAATCCAGAATCGTCACTGTCCTCTGATGTGTTGTCACTTAGGTCACTTCCATCATGACTGTGGATGCCTTCGTCTTCATCCATTTCCTGAGACTCATTTACTGCCACGGTGACAGGAGGTGAGGCCACAGCAGTTGTGGACACGGCTTCATGTTTTTCTAGCGGTAGAGCAGGAAGTGGAGGTGAAACTGGTTCTTCAACTGCCGAGTCTCTGCTGGGGAAATTCTCTGCTTTCTTCTCATCAGTGTCCATCTCCATTTCACAGAGCATAGCTTCAGCTTGATGTTTATCCTCTGAAGTTTCACCCTCTGGCATATTCAAGTTTTCTTCAGAGGATGAAGTGTTGGCAGATTCCTTGATAACAGCAGCAACACCAGCCAGACTCTTACCTGCCTCTTCTGCTTCCACTTTCTGAAGAGGGGCTTCTTCATTTCCTTCGCCTGCAGGGAACAAATTTTGGTCTTTCGATTCTTCCCCCTTTAAGCTTTCCTTTGGCAGGGGTGGTGATGGTGGGAAGAGATCCTGTGCACTGGCACTTTCTTTTAGAAGCTGCTTGTCTTTAACAGGCACTAAGCCAACCTCAATAAGGACTTGCTCCTTCCGTGCCATTTCACTCAGCATGCTGGACTTTTCCTTTCTATTATCTTTGCGAGGAGACCTTCTGGGGATCGGCTCCATGGGAGGAGGAGGCTCTGTCTCAACAGGCCCCTTCTGAACAACCTCGATCTCAGCATCCCCCACAGGGGGAGGCGGGGGAGGAGGCTCTACCTGAACAGATCCCACCTGAGCAGGCTCTGGGGGAGGAGGAGGAAGAGGAGGAGAAGGCTCCATCTCAACAGGGGTCACCTCAACAGGCTCCATGGGAGGAGATGGCTCCATGGGAGGAGATGGCTCCATGGGAACAGGCCCCTTCTGGACAACCTCGACCTCACCACACCCCACGGGAGGGGGAGGGGGAGGAGGAGGAGGCGGCAGCGGCTCCGTCTGAACACACCCCACCTGAGCAGACTCCATCTGAGTGGGCCACCTCTGAGCAGGCTGGCTGCTTTTCTTACATGATTTACTTCTCACAGTTTTCTTCTTTGTACTGTTTTTCACGCAAATGTTTTGCTTTTTATTCTCCTCTACTTTGCTGTCACCCTTTGGCACTTCCTGGCTATTTCTGGATTTGCTTTCTGCCTTCCTTTTCTTTTTTGTCACAGGTTCCTCATCATTAACAGGCTCTTGTAAGGGACGGGCTTCAGCTTCCACCTTCCTTTTGCTTTTCTTGCTTTTGCAGCTTTTTTCTGAACAGTTTCCCGGGGACACACCCACTTCTTTACCTTCCATGGCTGATTTGCGCGTTCTGGTGGTCACTTGGCTTGAGGCATTACTACAAGGCTTTTTCTCTTTTGAAACATTATCTTTCTTCTCCGCTTTTACAGACCTCTCATTTTTCTTCCCAGTCACATCCCCTTTTCCTTTTGTCTGCTCTGTTTCTGGTTTCTCACTGGTGAGTTTGTTATCAGGCAAGTCAGCCTCTCGCTTCTTGGTTTTCTTTAGTTTCACCTTTGAGACATCCATGGTTTTATTAGGACAAGTAGGATGCTTCGATTTGAAATGATACTGCAGATTACACTTCTTGGAAGCTGCGTAGTCACATACAGGGCAGTTGAACTGCCGTGGATTAACATGTAGCTCCACGTGTTTTTTGAAGTTACTTCTGTCTGCTGTTTTGTAGTCACAGTGTGGGCAGTTAAGAGGTTTAGGCCCATTGTGAACCTGTCTTGCGTGGCGGGTTACTTCATGTTGATTAGAGGCCACATAACTGCACTGGTCACACTTAAATGGCTTCTCACCTGAAGGTAGACGAGATGTTACAGAAGGCACACATTAAGAAATGAATTCAAGATTTTTTCAAATATGTTCATCAAGAAGTGGAAATAGATATAGAGATATACATATATAAATAAACAAAACCACCAAAACTATTTCATGAAGACTTTATCATGCAATTTATATTTACCATATTTATTTGTATATCTTTGCTCTATCCTTTGATTCTCATACCAAATGGAAGAATAATTATCTCAATCATCTTTCAAAAATTCATTAACTAACGCTCTCAGTCACTAGTAAAGAACACAGATTCATCAAGAAGTACACAACAATTACTGGCAAACTAATCTGGGCTTTTTTTTTTTTTTTTTGGCTACCCCTTGGGGCTTAGGTTCTTAATGTTAATTCTAGGACAAGGGCACTCAAAGAGATAAGGTAATTTTAAAGTTTTTATCTTTAGTTAAACATATAATGGAATAGTACACAAAATTCCCATACATTCATTTAAGATAAACCTTGGAATTTCAAGTATTTTACACTCTCTGCCACACTCCCAGACCTTCCACGTGAAACTTTTAAAACAATGCCTTGGCCTCAGGGAGCAAAACATGTTTTCTTTCGATTTAACCCTTTGTCCTTTATGGCAAGAGCTGAGTCAAACTTTTCCAGTGCCAGAGCTGCTATTCTACAGAAAAAGTTTAACAAGCAACATCTTTTCTTAATTCTCTCCCACCTTCTTCTAGACTGGGCAAAGGAACTAGGTAAATGAAAAGGGGCATACAAATAGATATGGCATATTAAATAAGAACAAGAAGTCATAACCACAGGCACATACAAGACCAGAAGCCTCCCACCCACCCCCAAATTAAAGGCGTAAGATTTAACTCATTCTACCTGAATACATACCCATCTAGATCACAGTCTAGCAAATATTACCAAACGGTATCCAAACCCCACTGGTCCAATGGAATGCATAGCAGAAAAATGGAAATTGACATTTATGAAAATTCATCTCTCAAACATTCTCAAATTCACACCAAATCTTTTTTCATAAAGCAAAACTATTCAGATATTAATAAAACCACATAGATGCTAAGCTTTACCTGATTAAAAAGATGTGTGACGACAGATCACAAAAACTTGTTCAGTTTACAACTACGTTCCCATTGTCAGTGACCACATATTAGTCTACCAACAGATTTCTAAAACACGATGCATTACTCTCTACTTGGTCCTATCTTGTCCTTTCCATTAAATGACTTAAATGGAGACAAACATCTACTTAACATATATAGACACAGAATGGGGAAAAGAAATGTGACATAACTGTTAAGAACTTGTTCTACAATAAGAATACCTGGGGGGATCAAATATGGGGCTCTGCAACTTATCATGAGGTCTTTAGCAAGGTACTGAAAACTCTCTAAGGCTCAATTTCCTCATTTGTAAAGTACTCTTTAAGTGTTGTAAGCTATAAATAATCCAATCCAGTTCGAGCACTTAGTATAGGACAGATGGCCAAATAGTCAAAACACACTGCCTGTAATTCATGACTTTTGGAATAAACTGGTCTAAGTTATAGAATGGCTAAACAAAAGGGAAGATTTCATGTGCTTACCTTGCCTTACTGTATAAATTCTGCCTTTGAGTATACAAAGAGTTGATGAATGGAGTTGATCCCTTTAGGAAAATATTTGAGCTCATAAAAGAATTATAATGAAAATGTCATTTTATGGATTTCCATGGTGGCTCAGTGGTAAAGAATCTGCCTGCCAATGCAGGAGACACAGGTTTGATCCCTGATCCAGGAAGATTCCACATGTTGAGAAGCAACTAAGCCTGTGTGCCACAAATACTGAGCCCGTGCCCTAGGGCCCAAGAGGCTCAACTACTGAGCCTATGTGCCACAACTACTGAAGCTTGTGCACGTGAGAACCTGTGCTCCCCAACAAGAGACACCACGACAGTGAGCCCCCCAAGAGAAGCCCCAGCTCACCGCAACTTGAGAAAAGCCTGCACAGCAATGAAGACCCAGCAGAGCCATAAATAAACAAATGTCATTTTATAAACCCTAATGAATGAGGGTATTTACACAGCCTGCATCAAGTAAGGTGTAAGCCTCCATGTGTGAAACAGTCAGGGAATGGGAGTTCCTAGGATTCTGTTTAAAACTATGATGACATCATTTAACCACTTCCTTCATTCCACCCCCATTTTTGCTTTATTGTCATTAAATATTTATTGTATTGAAAAATCAATTCATCAAGTTCAGTTTATTAATACCTAGCTGAATGAACATTCTTTTGCCCTGTACCAACAGTTTTAACTTAATTCCCTTTTCCAGTTCTAGGAATATTTACTCATTTTTAATTTTACGAATGTGTCATATGTCTATTTTCTTCTTCCTAAAGTACAGATATAAGGCACATTCTTATCAAAAAGAGCCCAGGAAGAGTATAAAGGGAATTTCTAATTAAACAGTAATAGGGGCATACTGGAGAAGGCAATGGCACCTCACTTCAGTACTCTTGCCTGGAAAATCCCATGGACGGAGGAGCCTGGAAGGCTGCAGTCCAGGGGGTTGCTGCGGGTCAGACACAACTGAGCGACTTGACTTTCACTTTTCACTTTCATGCATTGGAGAGGGAAATGGCAACCCACTCCAGTGTTCTTGCCTGGAGAATCCCAGGGATGGGGGAGCCTGGTGGGCTGCCGTCTATGGGGTCACACAGAGTCGGACACGACTGAAGCGACTTAGCAGCAGCAGCAGCAGCAGGGGCATACTACTTAGCAATAAACAAAAAGTTCTGGTAATGCAGCATGGAATGAATCTCAAAAACATTTTACAGAAGTAAAAAAAAATTAACAGAAATCAGAGTTATCAGTTGAGGGGAAATAGGGGAGTACTGATTGGAAAGAATAAAGAGGGAACTTTTCTAAGGGTAGTAGAAACATTTGGTGTCTTCACCTAGATGGCAGTCAAATAAGAGAAAACATATATAAAGTCACTGACCTGTAAACCTAAGATGTGTGCATTTTCAAGTGTGTAAATTAGACTTAATAAAATACTGTTTAAAAATTTTCAAAATGAACTCCTATGCTAGGAGAATGGGGGAACTATCCAGGGTGATACATACAAAAATATAGTGGCAAACATAAGTTCAATGTATCAGGATCTCTAAACTATTTAAGTGAGGATGCTTCAAAACCATCACTTGTAAACACAAATAAAACACAGAATAACAGCTGATTAGGTTAGTGTGTCTATATATTTCACCACACCATTACTCTGATCCCTTCTGACTTTGGCCTCAGAAGACCTACCTGAATGGAAGTGCTCCAAGGAAATAATCAATGTGGTTTTGTTTCATTAACTAATTTGTCATTTTAGCTAAAATGTACCAACTCAACGGAGCCTAATCTCTTCCAGAAATTAATCTAAGCACACACTTCTGTTCCCTAAAAGATGAACAGGGAAGTGAATGCCCAAGCTGACCTGTAAAGATCAGACTCCAGACCACAAAGAAAGCACCCAAGATGTTTACTCCATGCAACCCAGTTAGGAAGGCTACCTTCCCAATTTGAGCACATTTAGCCTCAATGATTTGCAATATAGGATCCACTGGAAATAATTCAGCACACTCATACACAAAACAAACTAGCCATGTTTGTTTCCTGTTAGTGACTCACAAATTATTGGCATCCAATAAAAGACAGTGGCTTTGCTATCTCCATACTTTGTGTTTCTAATTTCATTATTCTGTAGCTTCTTGAGCCATTTGCTGAGCCATAATATTCTGTAAACACTGCTGATGACTAAAACTGAGAGTGTGAAAATATGAAGCCAAACCCTGGCTCTTCTAAATTGGAGGAATGACAAATTAACCTTAGATAAAACATTTATCTTCTCAAAACCAGTGTCCTAATCTATAAACTGGGATTTAAGTATTCTAGAGGTACTAAGATTTGAGATAACAGGTTTCAATTTTTCAGCACCCAGCATGCATACAATAAATAGTTAACCGCTACTCATTATTAACACTTTAAAAATATTTGCTATATTACAATGGCAACTAGTAAAAATCAACTTTAAAATATAGCAAAAGATAACAGTAATCAATGCAAAATCATTCAGGCAATCATTATTGTTTGGTGTAAAACAGAGATACAGATTTATACAGTGACAACAGTATCACTGATTCAATGAAAAACATACAAGTGTGTTGTCATTCTGATCCAGTGACACTAATATAAGGTCAACCAGATATTTCAAGTGAGACACAATTCAAGCATTTAGACTTAATTACCAGTGTACATGTTATACAAGGCACAGGGAAAAAGGAAAAACTAAAGATACCATGAGAAAGCTAAGTTAAGACAAATCCAGGAGAGAGGACATTCCACAGAAAAAATGGTTGTATTGCTTCAAGGCTTTAATGGGGACAATAACAGAACTTATTATCACAAGTGGAGAAGGAAATGGCAACCCACTCCAGTTTTCTTGCCTGGAGAATTCCATGGATGGAGGGGCCTGGTGAGCTGCGGTCTATAGGGTTGCATAGACAAGACAGTTATGAAAATGGAAATGATCTAAGTCATGAAAAACTCTTTTTTTAAAGGCTACAGCACAAATATTAGTAGGATATGATGGCCTATCCTCAACAAAGCATCCATGTTATCCGCAGAAAGTGAAACCACGAAGCACCTAAAAGTAATACTAAAAACAGGTTTCTGGTTAAGTGACTCAACTCAATAGTTAAGAAGATTGAGAAGGAGCATTCAAAGTATAAAACTTGACAAGCATGTACGGTCAAGAAGGGCCAGTAAACATGCTGTGATCCCTCACAGCTGCTCAAATTAGAATTCATACTGTAATCGAGTCTTAATCACTGACCTAAAACAGAAATACCCAACAGAAATAAAATGCAAGCAACAGAGGTAACTTTAAGTTGTCTAGCAGTCACATTACAAAGGCTAAAAACAAGACAAAACAAAAAAACAAGTAACAATAATTTTACTTACTTAACCCACTATATTCAGCATCATGCCAAAATGTAATCAATATTTTAAAAAGATTATTTTATATTATTTTCTTCATACTGTTTAAACTCAGGTATGCACCTCAATTCAAACCAGCCACATTTCACTAGCTCAGTAACCACATATGGACAGTGGCTATCCAATTAGACACCACAAACTATTATCCTAAGGTAAGGGGAGTTGGGTCTATATACACTTCGGTACACAGCAAAATTTTAGCAGAATTCCCCCATAGGGCTATATAATCTAAATTTAGGAGAATATGCTGATCAGACGTGCTTGTTCACCAAGGGTCAGTGTGACTAAAACAAATTATCCACTCAAGACCACTATGCTAATATTGACCTAACTTTGCTGTCTATCTACGTTTTAAATAATGGGGACCAATTCTGGTTGGTGTTCTTGATAATTTCAGTCACTGGAAGGGATATAAATCTTCAACTTGCTATAGACCTATATTTTATCTATTATAAGTTAATAAATTGGAATCATGGTTATCTACCATTCTTTAAAGTTTGGCTCTTTATAAACCAGCCCTCAGAAGCCCTGTCAACTCCCAGAGAACAAATCCAAATTTCAGAAACTGAGCAGCTATAAGAAGGAATCCCTGGAACCTGGTAACCACACAGTATGAAACTTGGTGTTATGCTCTGTTGGAGGCTAAGGGAGGCAAGGGCAGCTGGGTGGGAGTAATAGAAAGCAGAGGCAGTTCAAAAAGGATTAACCAGCCTTGGCCTATGTTCAACTTTTATTACATCATGGAACTAAAGTTTTGACCTCATGCGAAGAGTTGACTCATTGGAAAAGACTCTGATGCTGGGAGGGATTGGGGGCAGGAGAAGGGGATGACAGAGGATGAGATGGCTGGATGGCATCACTGACTTGATGGACTTGAGTCTGAGTGAACTCCGGGAGTTGGTGATGGACAGGGAGGCCTGGTGTGCTGCGATTCATGGGGTCGCAAAGAGTCGGACACGACTGAGCGACTGAACTGAACTGAACTGAACTGAACTGAAGGACCCTCCGCCTGGACAAAGTACACACATACATCTACATTCAGTTTTAGACATTCCACCTATGGACTCCCTGGTTAGAAATCTCCATTTAATACAGCTCTACCCTAGCAGACCACTAATTTTTAATTCTGATTTCAGAATTATGCTATAAATAAACATTTAGGATCCAGTTCCTAGTCTAGAAGAACTTTCTTACAATGGCAGTTTACTAAAAACAATAGATGGAAGATTGGGACTGACATATATATATGAATTACTATGAGAAAACAGATAACTAATGAGGACCTACTGTTTATAGCACAGGGAACTCTATTCAATGATCTGTGGTGACCTAGATGGGAAAGAAGTCTAAAAAGAATGGATATGTATACTGTATAACTGATTCACTTTGCCGTACAGTGGAAACTAACACAACATTGTAAAGCACTACAATAAAAAAAACTTTTTTTTAAGTTCCCATTTCTTACCAACCTGAATGAGTACGCATATGTCTGGTTAAATGAGTCTTCTGAGAACTTGAGTAAGGACAAAGTTCACATTTATACGGACGTTCACCTACAAAAATATAATGATTAGTGTTCAAATATGATAAAATAATGCAAATACCGTTCTCAACCATATACATATCATGCAGTACTGAGGATTTTTTTCTCCTGTTCCTGGCAAAATGATCAATTTTTATCATGTATTAGAAAGATCATTTAAAATACACATAACTACATTATATCAGCTTTGCTAATAAAAAGTATCATTGGCTTTCTGAATTCTCACAGCCCTTTTAATTTTCACAGTAATGCTACATGTTATTACATTAAATATTAAGAACTGAAAAACTATCTTGGAGCAGGTTATCAGCAACATCTTAAAAATAGAATTATCCTTAAAAAAATTCACTACATTGTAAATCAACTATATTTCAATGATATTCTTTTAAAAATCTACCCAAATTTTCTGATGCTATGACTTGGGTAATTTTTTTGGTCTTTATAAATGATAAAACTACTATTTGAAATTGTTAGCTTTAAGCAATAACATTTTTGAGTGAGGAAGCTATTGTTTCAAGCTAAAATTTTCAAGTGGTAGCCAGAACTTTTATAAAATAAGTCAGTGTTAAAGCAAATTATAATCATTAAGCGACAGGGACTGAGAGTAACTGAAGATGACAGGCCAGTAATTTACTAAAGAATTAAAAGACTCAAAGGCAGGAAATATGTATTTTTTGTACACACATTATCAACCACAAAACATGTATCTTTTAAAAAGCTTGATAGGGACTTTCCTGTTTAGGACTCTACACCTCCAATGCAGAGGGCACGGTTTGGATTCCTGGATGGGGAACAAAGATCCTACATGCCATGGGGTGCAGCCGGAAAAATTAAAAAATAAATAAAAATAAAAGCAGCTGTCTCTCAGGACACAATGGAACATTACATTAAAAAAAAAAAAAAAAAGGCTTGATAATTTGTTTTCACCTGTTCTTTGGCCACAAGATAATAATTATGACTCTGGAGAAGCTTCTTTTTCTGTAAAAGTATCTTTGAAAGTGAAAGTGAAGTCGCTCAGTCGTGTCTGACTCTTTGCGACCCTGTGGACTCTGGCCTACCAGGCTTCCTCCGTCCACGGGATTCTCCAGGCAAGAATACTGGAGTGGGTTGCCATTTCCTTCTCCAGGGGATCTTCCCAACCCAGGGATCGAACCCGGGTCTTCAGCATTGGAGGCCGACGCTTTAACCTCTGAGCCACAATTTAAATCAAGAAAATATATGCAGAGCATTTAATGCAGTGCCTAACACACAAAGCCCTCAATAAACGTCAGTTATTATTTTGTAAGTTACAGTAATAGATGTGTCTAAAAAAATGGGATAAGGAAAAGACAAGTACAAAAAAATAGAAAGCACTGATGAGTGTTAAATGTATTTTTAATAACTATTCAGTTGTTATTAGCCAGTAGCTATAGATTAGTTGTAAATACATCATAGCAACAAAATGCATACTTTGACATGGAAGAATTTTAAGACAGCTTATAAAATGTTGGATATATTTCTGTAAAGAAAACATATAAATGGCCAATAAAGACATGAAAAGATGCACAATATCATCAGCCATTAGAAAAATTCAGATCAAAACCACAGACATGAAGACATCACACCCAAAGGATGGCTACAATCAAAATGACAGATGTTAAAATATATTTGTTAGGAGAATTATTTGTGGAGAATTCAGAACTTCAGTACAGTATGGGTGGGACTGTAAAACAGTGCAGCCACTTTGGAAAACAATTTGTCAGTTACTCAAATGATTACACATAATTACCATATAGTCTAGTGATTTCATTCCTAGATGTATACTTAACCAAGAGGAATAAAAATATTACATCTACACAAAAACATATACATATTCATAACAGCATTATTCATAACAGCCCAAACTTGGAAATAACCCAAATATTCATTAACTGATGAATGGATGAATAAAATATTACTTATCCATACAACAGAGTATTATTTGGCAATAAAAGGAAAACAAGTACTGTACATATGACATGAATAAACCTTGAAAATATACTAAGTAAAAGAAGGTAGCTACCAAAGATCACACATGATTCCATTTATATTAAATACTCAGAATAGTTCAATCCACAGTGATTTGTATGATTTATCAATTGTATATTAGTAAAGCTGTTATCAAAAAAAGTGAACGGAAGAAAAATTTAATACCCTTTCAGATTTACATGAAGGATCAACTAAGGATAATTTACTTTTAAAATTCTTCATAACAAATAGATTGCTTCAATCTGTGTAACTCATCAAACCAGACACAAATACTCTAGAAATGCTAGTAATTTTTCAGGCATACATAAGGCAAAAATATAATCTTTTAAAGTAGAATTTGTGTAATTCAATAAAAATTAATTTTTAAAAAAGTAGAAACTGTGAACTAGCTAAATATCAAACCCACAAAGTGAAAAATCTTTTGAGTTAAGATTCAAATAAAAACCCTCAGCCGCTTACCATGATAATTACCTATAAAAAAGAGATTCAGAACTTTGAATCTTAGCTGCATGTGACCCTGGGAACATCACTTCAGGCCTTTGGTAAATAAACACCCTGCTTCCTCAGCAAATTTTTCTGAAGGTTAGCAGAGTAAAAGCACCTAACCCTTAGCACTCAGTAAAGGAACTTAAGAGACCCACTAAGTGAACCTGAAAAGGTTCCCTAAGTGAGAAGTAAGAAACAAGTGATTCCTGTGGATCATTTCTATATTTCTGCTCATTAGCACTAGATAAATTAATTTTTCCATAAATACAATTTTCATGCATGCATTTAAAACCAGAGGTACTCTCAGAATTTACATAATCAAAACAGTATCCTTCTATTTATACACCAACAAATTATTTTGAAATTTTTTTTTTAAACACCACAAATAAACATAATGGGGTGTGGTGGGGAAGGAAGCTTTTTAAAAGTATTAAGACACACTAAGTTTAACACTAAAAATGCAAAATGAGATATGTGTACCTATGGAAGTCATGATATTATTGTGGAAATATCAACCTTACCTTAAGGTGAGGGAAAGTTATTCAATAGATGATGAAGTATATAAAATACAGCCATTAAAATTAGTCACCATTTCATGATATGCAACAATGTTAAATCACTATGTTGTATACCTCAAACTAATACGGTATGCTAATTATAACTCAATAAAAATAAAATTTCGAAACATTAAAAAAATTAGGCACCTAGACTATAATTAAATGACAAAAAACCACTGTAACAAAAAATGTTTGAACTCCTCTGGTGGTCCAGTGGTTAAGAAGCCACCTGTCAATGCAGGGGACACAGGTCTGATCCCTGGTCTGGAAGATCCCACATATCACGAGGCAATTAAGCCCCCGTACCACAACTACTGAAGCCCATGAGCCAAGAGCCCATGCTCTGCCAGCAGAGAAGCCACTACAATGAGAAATCTGCAACTAGAGAGTAGCCCCTAAAGTTCTAGCACAGCAAGGAGAACCCAATGCAGCCAGAAATAAATAATTTTTTTTTAAGTTTCAAAAAATTCACATAAAAAATTGGAAATTTATACTGAAAGTAAAATTTTTCCAGATCTCTGCATCTTTCTGGTTTTTTATGTTCTTAAATCAGCTAACTTAGATTTATCATTGGAAACATTTTTAGATTTGGGGGAAATTTTTAAAATTTTTAAGTGACTCAACAATTTTGAAAGTGTTAAAATATAACTGACACTAATAAAATCAAAATTCAGTACAACAAAGACACTGGTAATATTCTTTATGATGACTTGTATGGTGGTTAGGTTAAGTGCTAAATCACTTCAGTCGAGTCTGACTCTAGTCTACCAGGCTCCCTCTGTCCATAGGATTCTCCAGGCAAGAATGTTGGAGCTGGTTACCATGCCCTCCTCCAGGGGATCTTCCCAACCCAGGGATCGAACCTGGGTCTCTTATGTCTCCTGTGCCGGCAGGTGGGTTCTTTACCACTAGCACCACCTGGGAAGCCTGGTTATGAGTACAGATTTGTAAATATTCAGCATTGACAATAATACCTTTTTAAAAAAATTCATAAATGTGTACATGTAAAACTCATGCATTTTACCATGTCAGTTACTACCTGAAAGCTCTACAGATTAAGGCCAATCCTAAATTAGGCCCCAAGGTTTCACAAAATTATTAAAAGAACATGAAGTATTTATGGCAGAAGTATATTTGGTATTTGTTGGTGAGGTTAGTTTAGTCTAATAGTTAGTTTAATTAAAACAGTTAAGTGATTAATGGTGTAGGATTCCCAAGAAACTCTCCTTTCCTATGCCATGTAATTTTGAAATGTTTGTACTTTTTTTTTAATTTTTGAAACAAGATGGTTTTAAAGCCTGGAGACAATTAATTATAGGTTAAAACAAATTCCAAGGAGACTGCAAAGTATTTTACTTGACCAGATTTTAAATTACACAGAAGCCATCTGTTGGAGCTTAGAAATCTTGCTGCAAATGTGTTTCTTGTAATGGAATTTTATCTGCAAGCTGTCTTGTTTATGCCTACCACTTCAACATCAATTCCTCTCCTCACTAGGACTCACTTTTAGCACGGGGTTCAGTCCTACAGAGTGACAACTACTGCAAATGCGATCTGATGCGAACAGCATTCCACAGCCCTTTTCTCTGCTGATGGGAGGAGCAGAGTGCTAGATTACCTTATCTATGTTGTTCAGACCAGTAATCAGTCCTCAAAGGTACCAATTCACACCAAGAAAATGTAATGCAATTATCAATAGTTACAAACAATGCTTTTAAAAAATAAGACCCCTTAATTACACAGATTTGAAAGTCAATTTAAAAGTGATTAAGGGGTGTAGGGGAGAAATGCCAGCAACCACTGAGAAGGGCTTCCTTTTGAGGTGAAGATGTGCTGAAATTGATTGTGGTGCTGGCTGCATAATTCTGTGAACATACTAAAGCCAATGCATTTTAACAGTAAATGGATGAACTGTGTTGAAGTGGAGTATATCTCAATAAAGCTGTTATTTGATGTACAAGTTGATATATGAGGTATGATTGCCAAATGTGATAAAATGATGATTTTAACTGTTGCGTATAGGTGATGGGTACCTGTGGGTACAGTGAGGCATTCTCTTTACTTCTGAGATGTTTAAAATTTTTCACATTTTCCATTTTGGGGGGTACAGTACACTTAATAAATGAGAAAGGTACTCTTACCTGTATGAGTTCGAACATGCTGAACATAATTGTTTTTTCTGTCTGAAAAATAGTTGCATTTTCCACATGTGTAAACTTTCCTTGGAAAATGGTTTCTCAGGTGTTTCCTCCAGTGATATTCACTCACTGTGGTGTACGTGCATATGATACACTTGTAGACTCGCTCATTGTCCCCGGCTCGGGTGTGATGTTTCAGGTGAGCAGTATAGTGATCATAGCGATTGGTATTGTAGCCACAGCGGTCACAGCGGATGGGGCCCTTGGAGAAATCGCCCTCTTCCCCAGTAGAAGAGCCGGATTCCCTGGCTTTTGCTTGCTTCTCGGCACTTTCCTCCACAAAAAATTTCTTGGCGCTGTGAACTCGGATGTGATGCACAAACTGCTCTTCAGATTCTGCTTCATACTGGCATGGTTTACAGCGGAAGGGTTTGGTCTTCAAGTTCTTGCACTTGTCCTCTGCTACGGGTGTTTCCTGAGGAACGTCTTTATTTGAGCTGTACGTTTCTGAGGCAGCTGCTACCTCAAACACAGGCCGTGGCTGCACAACATTGAGTTCCAAACTTTCCAGTTCCATGTTCTCCAGCCCACTGGGTTCGCCTTTCACCTCAGGAGACTCCTCAAGTCCTTCTCCATCACTATCTGAGAAGTTGCTATCCCCAACAGGCATCAATTCTGCCATCTGCCTTTCTTCGCCAACCAGGTAATCACAGCAGCCGCCATTTACTTCCCCAGTTAAGGCCACGTTTGCCAACATGATGAGCTGAGGCGCAGCCAGTTCAGCTCGAGAGAGATCAGGCAAGTCATACATGTCGTTTGGCAAGGCCATGCCCATGGTGCCACTGCCAGTGAACAGCCCTCCTCCTCCGGAAGACTGCCCCATTACCTGGGTGGCCATATCTGTGCTCTGCATTCAAAATAAAACACACAAAAGCACCAGTTTAAGCACAACTTTTACTGGTCTAAAACAAAACATCACTGTAATTCTTTGTAACTTAAAAAAATACATTTCCCCATATAATCTTTAAACCCAATCAGCTTCATTAACTATTGAAAATAAGTCTTTAAAATAGCTTTGTAATTCCAAATTCTCTTTATTGCAGTCATCAAAAAAATTTCTATGACCCCTATAGGAAATTCTATCAAGTGTTTGACACATGGCATGTCTTCCCTCAAGCACTTTTACTTTCTGGTAGAAAAATTAAGTAACCTTCATTTTTAGAGCTACTTAAAATTATATTTTAAATTCTATACATGAATAGTAAACTGCTGTCCTCTTAACTCCCGCTTCAACAGTTTACTGGTCTAAATCAGAAAGGGGAAAAAGATCCAAAAGCCAACTGTGCACAGATTAAAGTATGGTCTGCAAAGTAGAAGCCTGTAATAATTGCTCCGAGAATTAAATCTCATATGAACTCAACTATCTTCAAAAGAATAAATTACCATTGGCCCTTGAACAACAAGGGGCTAGGAGCACTAACTCCCTGGTGTAATCTAAAATCGGAGTGAAACTTCTGACTTCACAAAAACTTAACTACCAATGGCCTAATGTTGACCAGAAGCCTACTGATGACGGTTAACACTTACTTGGTATGTTATATATATTACATACTGTATTATTACAATATAGTAAGCTAGAGAAAAGAAGACGTTAATAAAATCAGGAGGGCCAGGCCAGGCGGGGCTGAGCAAGAACAGGAGACCCAACCCCGACACCCATGATCGTGATCTTCCAGGTGATACTTGAGACTCTCTGCACCTTCATTTATGGAGCACCTTCCAAGGCCAGGCCTTGGGATGCAGCCCCACAATGATCAGCTCAGTCTCTGCCTTTGTAGGCTAACAGTCTAGTGGCTATACATCATCCTGGTAAGCCCGAACTCACCAAAATTGTGACAAAGGAGCTGGCAAGAACAGGGAGCTAGTCTTGAGGTTCTGGGAGTACTGAATCCTGCTTATCTATGAAATGCAGTTAACACCTCAGCAGGACCTATTTCCCCAAATACAGGATGACCCTTCTGTTATTTACATATGTAAAAAATTGAGACTTGAGAAAAAAAGGCTCTCGAAGGTGCCACTGATGGCTAGTTAATAAACCCTACAGCGACTGCCAACCAGTCCATTCTAAAGGAGATCAGTCCTGGGTGTTCATTGGAAGGACTGATGCTGAAGCTGAAACTCCAATACTTTGGCCACCTCATGCGAAGAGTTGACTCATTTGCTGGGAGGGATTGGGGGGCAGGAGGAAAAGGGGACAACAGAGGATGAGATGGCTGGATGGCATCACCGACTCAATGGACATGAGTTTGGATAAACTCTGAGAGTTGGTGATGGACAGGGAGGCCTGGCGTGCTGTGATTCATGGGGTCGCAAAGAGTAGGACACAACTGAGCGACTGAATTGAACAGTGACTGTCAATCCATTTCAGATACTTGTGGCAGCAAACAAAGCCGTTCACCTCTCCAAAATGGGAAAAATGAAAACAAGAACTTTACCTACTGAAATTATTTTCAATCTTTCCCCAAATAACAGTATTTCATAGGCCTTGAAAAATTTTGGTATCACAGCAAATGACACTTCAATTCTAACTGCTTTTATTGAAGAGGGAGAAAAACATATAAACCAGGAAGATGTAATATCCCAGATAGAAAGTCATCAAGTTTCTCTAAAAAATCTCCTTGAAATAACAAATATTACAGAAATAAAAGATACTTTCTTGGGATATTATTGAATGTTATCACTTGCAGAATGTCAACAAAAGATGTTTTGTGAGATGACAAGAAACAGTAAAAATTTTCCAGCATCAAAAAAAGGGAAATTGTAAGAAAAAATATATTTATAGTAATGTATTCACTGATATCATAAGTTTATGCACACGTATGTAAGGTACCCATATTGTCTTATACAATTAAAAATGTTGTTGTTAAACATTACTAATGCTAGACATCAAAAATAAAAACAGTATGAAATTCATATTTATTTATGGATATAACATTTATACACTGATAACAAAGAAGCAACAATATGACTGCTTTATGATAACTTAATGTGATCAATATGATTGCATCCTGATAGTCTAACACGTGCAAATGAATGAATCTTTATAAAAATGTTATAGCATACATTACTACAGTCATATTCGTTCCACAGTATTGGAAATGTCACATTAAAAAAAAACTACTTACCTGTAACAACAGGCTGATACAGTTTTGCCAACTAGGAGAAAGGCATACTATGCGGTAGTGTAATTTTTTGAAAGCACAGTTAAAAAAACAGCAGGAAAACAGATAGTTAATTTTATATTGAATATCAATCATGTTATATTAATGTAAGGGTAGGCTATCCACTTCAATACGAGTCTTGCACACTGTCCTACGGAATGAACACTTAGGTGATAAAGATGATGACATAGTAACATCTCAGGACTCTTGCCATAAAGTTACTAGATTTTTCATAAGACACACACAACTGATAAGTTTATTAACTGTACAACATGATGTTTATTTTCTGTTCATTAAGTGGAAGTGGAGCATCACAAAGGTTTTCAACCTATTAGTCTTCATTCACATTGAGCAGTCTGAGAGGAGGAAGGGTTGGTTTCGCTAAGGAGTGAAAGAGGTGAAGGAGGAAGTGGAGAAGGCAGGACAGTCAGACTCATGCAGCTTGATGGAAATGCATCCCAAATTTTGTTTGACTTTTTTCCTTTTTCATTTCTCCCAAAATGTTCCTATATGGTATCAATCTTTACATGGTATGCTTTAGTTTCACTGTATCATAGAATGCTCCATGTTGTAAAAATGCACTCATCTCCATCAAATTATCTTAATTCCTCTGATTTGAATTTCTCCAAGACCCCTGTCTTAAAACTCTTCATCCTACTTTTTTTTTTTTTTTTTTTTTTTGCTGTGAGATCCAGAATCTCATTCATATTTCCTTGATTGGCTCTGTTGTAAATCCTGTGAAGTCTTGCACAACATCTGGACAGTTTTCTCTAACAGGAATTTACTATCTGGTGCTTGATGGTTTCACAGCTTTTCCTATAAAAACAGCATCTTCAATGGTGTAATCCTTTCAGACTTTCATGATGTTCTATCAGGGTTCTCCTCCCACAGGATTGACAACCTTTCCCATCTTTTTCATAGAGTATCATGTCTAATGAGCTTAAAGACTCCCTGATCCAGAGGCAGAATTAGAGACAATTCTTTCTTAGGGAAAGTAGACCACTTTCCCTAAGGGTGTTAGCCAAAGTCCAATTCTTCTGCATGAATTCATCCTGTGTGGAATATTTTAGAAATTTAAATACAAGTTGAAGAAATGGGGAGATGCGATCAGAGACATATTTTCTGTATTTCACTGACTCAGTTCTTTGAGCAAAAGCAGCTAAACGTGCCCAAGCAAAATTTGAACCTGAAAACGGCAGTTCCTATGATGGGAAGTAGACTCGTAGGCAGCTTGAGGGTGGAGTAAAAAGAACAGACTCACTTTGCTGATTGTTCATTATGTATTTTCACTGGATGAGTAAAATCCTAGTTTTAACAGAGGTGGCTCTCTATTTTGTGTGGAGGGGATACAACTCTGATCTAGGCGTAAGTAAGGACCACAAAAGCCATTTCTTTGGAATTAAAACTTCAGAGAAGAAGAAACGTTGCCAGTGGACAATGAAAACAAAAGGTGGGTCATTATTTAAAAACCTAAAAGAAAGTTAAGAGGGAAGACATGAGAAATTTAAAGGTCACTGGGCTACAAGACAATGTTTCTGCTCCTTGTCTAAATGGATAGAATTCATAGACATCCAGCTTCCTGGAGTAGTTGGCACCTTTATTCAATGTATCCAGAGAACCAAGAGGAGACGGAGAGATGGCAACAATTCCATGACTTAGATTCAGGACTTAGAGAATCCATAGTAGTGTTATTCAAAATAAGTTGATTTCCTGTGTTCCCTGATAAGTAAGTCACAAGTTTTCTAGGGCCTGCTAACACTGGTGGGAAATGTTGCATACATTCAAGTCTTGTTTCAGAAATCTACACTTTTCTGAATCAGTTCCCATAATCATTGGTGGCAGCTTAGCCCTGTTCAGTCAAGTGGGGTTGGGTGTAGTTGAACACGTCTCTTTAGGACTGGTCTCAAGCCATAGAAATTGATGGAAAACATTCAATTTCTTCTTTGTGGGTTGTTCTCTCATCTTTCTGACCTCTGCTTTCCCAGATATTAGAGTATTATAGTGGCTGCCACATAGCTAAATTGTTGTGTAATCATTGGAGGCAGCTCCTCATCCCATGTTCATTCCTTATGTGCTTTTTTTTTAAATCTCTAAGAAAGGGTATGGACATAAGCTCACTGTTTGCAAATAACCTATAAAATTATGTGTCTGTTGAGTTATATATACAATGAAAATGCAACTGAATAAATTTAAAAGACGAGTATAAAATAAATGTGATCAATGCAATTATGAAAAAAAAAAAGAAAGTAGACCACTTCAGAATAATTAATGTTGAATTTGTGCGGTTCTGGGTGGCCAGGAGCACTGTTCAAAGCAACGCTACTTTAAAGAGCACTCCAGTATTCTTGCCTGGGAAATCTCATGTAGCTGGCAGGCTACAGTCCACAGGGTCACAAAAGAGTAGGACACAACTTAGTGACAACTACAGCCCCTGCTCTCTACAACTAGAGAAAAGCCCGCACAGCAACAAAGACCCAGCACAGCCAAAAATATATAAGTAAACAATTTTTAAGTGAATTTTCAATTTGATATAAAAAGGTATTTCCCAAAACATGCAAGGTTTTCAGGCCTGCTGGTGTAGCTGCAGTAATGATGTCACAAATACCCTTTTTCTTTAATTTAAAAAAATTAGTATGGATTCATTTATTTTGAGATGGTGGGCAACCTCAAGTGCAGACATCAATCTACACCAGTACACATCAAGCAATTCAACTTTTTCTTGTAACAACTTTGCTTCTGGGGAGCACTTCCAGTATCACAAGTGGTACTATGTATGGGTCCATGATGTTATGGTATTGCACTAAACAGGATGAAAAATACGCTAGAACTGCAAGTGGTGACTTTTTACTGAAAACACAATTTACTGGACAGAGGGCTGATTAGCCTCACCTAGCATTTTCAGCAGACACTTGCAACACTCGAGCTCAACAAAATTAAAAAGAGGTGGCCACAAAATTATTACATTAGTACTGTATGTACTAGTTACTTTTACACAATTATGATTTAATAATGAATCTCAATTTACATTTCGATGAATGGCACTAGTGCAGTGGCTTATGCGGTTGAGTGTAAGTCTTGATAAATTTCAACCTTCTATTAGATTTATCAGTAGTAAATAATAGACTAGTATTTACATATATTTTACATATTCATAACATGTTTCCCCTAATTTTTTGATATTACTAGGCTGCATGGTTGGTTTGTTAATTTTTTCAAAATACTGCAAAGCTCAAAAACTTTACAATTTATTCCTTGGGAAAAAAAAAATCCAAGTGGACCCCCACAATTCAAACATGTATTGTTCAAGGATCAACTATATTGTGAAAAAGTACTACTTTTTTGATTATTTGACCTGTTACAAAGTAAAAACAAACAAACAAAAAGTAAGTAATCACCTTTTCTCCTGTGAGAAGAGATGTTTGGTGTATTTAAGACTTCACAAATCAAAAAAGAAAAAAGACTTCACAAATCAAAGTAAAGAAACTTTCAAATTCCCATATAAAACAAGACAACTCATTTTCACTATCAGCAACTTTCTTGCACTGTGCTTGACTTGGCCCACTTGCACAGCGGAGCCATTACAAGATCACCTTGAAACCTTGGGGTTTTCATACACCATCTTCACACTTTAGTTTCCAATCTAAAAGGTGTTATTCACGAATCAGGTGTTCTCTTACAAATCAGAAAAAGCAAAACAGATGGCAAAGACTGAAAAAAAAAAAAAAAAAGAATGCTAAACCCAAAATACAAACAGTAATCCGTTTCACCCAAGTGCATAAACAAACTCGTTGAGTCATAGGTACCAAAGAAAGTCGGAATCAAATGCCATCACACAAAGCAAAGGCTGTCCAAAGCCTTAACGAAACGCCCAGGCGACTCATAATTCCTAATTCTCCCCAAACCCTAACTACCATTCCTACAGGCATTTCCACGTTGCTCAGGAAGGCCGTCCGCGCACAGCCCGAAAGCCCAACGTGCCACTCGGATCCTACGTGCTGCCTTCACCAGCGCCGGCCTCGGCCGCGGCATTCCTGACTGAAATAGGCATTCGGCCATTTTCTCAAAATACGTACCAAACACAAAGCAGCTCTTCGCAAATTCCGGCGCCCTCGCTTCCCCTCGCCTCGGCCCGCTCACTGCACCATCGACACACCAAGTCGTCCTGAAGCGTCTCCTGGGCTCCCCACCACTGAAGACGGCGAGACGAGCAAACTCGGGGCGCCGTTGGGCCAGACCGAGTCTTCCCAGTCCAGGCTGCCCCCTCCCGGCCCGCGCGCCCCAGTCCGGGAAGAGTGAGGAAAGTTGCCGCGTCGTCGTCGTCCCCGCTCCTCGCCCGCCCAGGGCTCGCCCTCCGCAGGGGGCCGGGAGCCTCCGCGGGCGCCCTCCCGAGGCGCCGGGCCCCGAGGGCCAGAGGGGGCCCCCTGCGCCCCGGAAGTCTGAGGCTCACTCCCCCACGGCGCCCCGCGGGACTCGCGCCCCGGCCCCGCCGACTCCGGCGGCCAGACGACCCCGCACGCAGGGCCTCGGCGGCCTGGCCGCCCGAGCGCAGAAATCGCTGTCCAGCCCCATTGGCGGAACCGCCCGGGTCCCAGGCTGACTCAACTCGCCCGGCCGCACTCAACGGCGCCTTCCGGCGAAAGGGAGAGGCCGGGGAGGGAGGAAGACGCGAGGGCCGCCGGCAGGCGAGGGGCTGCGACGGGACTCGGAGCAGGAGGAGCACTAGAGGAAGTTAGTTTCAGGACTAGGGCCCCAAGCAGCTCCGCTCCTGGCCTCTAGACAAGACATCCCCGCTCCTGCGCCCGCGCGGACGCGGCGACCCAGCCTCGACTGGGGAGGGGGTCCTGGCGCCGCGCCGCACCTCACCGACGCCCCCGGCCCAGCCCCCCGGCGGCGACGATGTAACCCGATCCCGCCCGGCCGCCCGCCCCCGCCGCCGCCCGAGCCACAGTATCTGCAAATCAGCCCTGGACAGCGCCTCGCTCCGCGTCCTTCCGCGCCCTCCCCTTTCCGCGGCCACGGCCGCCCGGCCGGCCCGCCGCCCCCACCCAACCGTGTCTCAGATCGCGCCGCGCTTACCGGCCTTTCTGGGCGAGGAGGGGCGACGGCCCGCGTCGCCGCTCCTTCACGGACTACTTTTCTTTGTTGCAGGAGTTTCGGGGGAGGGGAGGGTGACGGTGGAAAAGTTGGACGCTGGGCTCGTCGAGGCCCGCGAAGACCCAGTGGGGCTGCACAGAGTGTTCAGGCCGCTGGCTCTCGCCCTGCAGTCCGGGCCGCCGCCGCCACCCACAGCAGGCTCTGGGGCCCCAGGCCTCGGCGGCGCTTACTCCGCTCCTGCGCCCTGAGCTCTCGGGAGCCGCACATTCCAACACAGGAGGCTGCGCCGCGCACCCGACCCGGCCGCCGCCGCCACTCCCGGGACACGCCCCCTCACCGCCCGCGCGCGCCCGCCGGACACGCCCCCTCTGCTGCTCAGAAGCTTAGCCGCCTGGCGCGCCCCGCCCCTGGGCGAAGCAAGCTGTGAGCCCCGGCTGCGCTGAGGGCGCGCCCAGGGTTAACCGCGCCTGGTTCTCCCAGTCTCTCACTTGAGCTCCTAGGTAAAAAAAAGACCCGAGCTCCTCTTCATTTGTTGATTTCCTTCATAAACTAACAACAGAAAGTTATCTCCCAGCTCTGGAGCGCTGTTAAAAACAAGTCTACAGACTTTGACCCTTCACTTTAGGAGCATTGTCAACCGCCCTTTCAAGTCTAAAACGCTCTAAATTACCTTTCAGAATTTCTTGAAGACTCCACCCATAGCCACCCTTAACCAAGTAAGCTTCGTATTAAGCTTCTTTGGGGGGGGCGGGGGGGATTACATAAAAAACAAAATCCTCGATCTGTGAGTGAGTTGTAAGAAGAAAATGTTTCTGAAAGATCATGGACTTAAATTGTGAGAATGAGGACAGTGGGGACAAATCCCTAGACGTGGAAAGTAAGCACGTCATTGCTGAACCTTCAAAGTAGTATTTCAGTATAGCATTAGAGAGGGTAGAGAAGGTGCTAAGGATGGGGAGGCTGCTTAGTAAGCAAGTTTTGGAGAGTAACTTGCTTCCACTTTTTTAAACTAGGGTAGCCATGCATGGTGGGCTGCCGTCTATGGGGTCGCACAGAATCGGACACGACTGAAGCGACTTAGCAGCAGCAGCAGCAGCCATGCATGATACCTGACACAGCAATATGCTAGAGAGAGAGAATAGTTTCTACACCCGCTTCTTTTTTGTTTTCACCAGAAATACCTTATTAGTTTGCCTTGAAACCTAGTGGCCCTCTTTAAGCCCCTTAGTATGGAATTCAAGGCCCTGGTTAACCGATCTAAATAAGTTGGACAATCACTAGTATTACAATAAAGAGAGCAGCAAGTGCTACGAAGCTTCAGAGTTGTTATTCTGTCGCTAAGTCCTATATGATTCTTTGCAACCCCATGGACTGTAGCACACCAGGCTCCTCTGTCCTCCACTATCTCCCAGAGTTTGCTCAAATTCCTGTTCACTGAGTAAGTAATGCCATCTAACCATCTTATCCTCTGCCAACCCTTCTCTTTTTGCCTTCAGTCTTTCCCAGGATCAGGTTTTTTTCCAATGAGTTGGCTCTTCACATCAGGTGGCCAAAGTATTGGAGCTTCAACTTCAGCAACAGTCCATTCTGAATATTCAGGGTTGAGCTCCTTTAGGCTTGACTGGTTTGATCCCCTTGCAGTCTAAGGGACTCTCAAGAGTCTTCTCTAGGACTGCAATTCAAAAGCATCAGTTCTTCAGTGCTCGGCCTTCTTCATGGTCCAACTCTCACATCCATACATGACTACTGGAAAAATCATAGTCTGGACTATATGGACTTTTGTTGGCAAAGTGATGTCTCTGCTTTTTAATATGCTGTCTGTGTGTGTGCTTAGTCACTCAGTCGTGTCCAGTTCTTTGCAAACCCATGAACTGTAGCCCACCAGGCTCCTCTGTCTATCAGATTCTCCAGGCAAGAATACTGAAGTTGGGTTGTCATTCACGTCTCCAGAGAATCTTTCTGACCCAGGGATCGAACCTGGGTCTCCTGAATTGCAAAAGCAGATTCTTTACTGTATAAGCTACAGGGAAGTTCATGTCTAGGTTTGTCATAGCTTTCCTTCTAAGAAGCAAGCATCTTTTAATTTCATGGCTGCAAAATCACCATCCACAGTGATTTTGGAGCCCAAGAAAACAAAGTCGGTGACTACTTCCACTTTTCCCCCCTCTATTTACCATGAAGTGTGGGACCAGATGCCATGATCTTAGTTTTTTGAATGTTGAGTTTCGAGTCAGCTTTTTCACTCTCCTCTTTTATCCTCATGAAGAGATTTTTTTAGTTCCTCTCCACTTTCTGCCGTCAGAGTGGCATCGTCTGCATATCTGAAGTTATTGATATTTCTCCCGACAATCTTGATTCCAGCTTGCGAGTCATTCAGGCCAGCATTTCACATGATGTACTCTGTATATAAGTTAAATAAGCAAGGTGACAATATACAGCCTTGTTGTACTCCTTTCCCAATTTGGAACCAGTCAGTTGTTCTAGTCCAATTCTAACTGTTGGTTCTTGACTCACATTCAGGTTTCTCAGGAGATAGGTAAGGTGGTCTGGTACTCCCATGTCTTTAAGAGTTTTCCACAGTTTGTTGTTATCCACACAGTCAAGAATATCTAGAACTTCTCATGGTAGGTGATTATACAGTTGGGTTTTGGAGAATTAAAATTTCAACAAGTGGAAGATAATGGAAGGAACATTATACGTGGTGAAAACAGCACACCTCAAAACCTATGTATTGAGGCCTCCTAAGTCTTTCTAGAGCTCCCTCAATTCCTTCTCTTTCAAGTCCCTTCACTGGTCTAGTTTATGAGAAAGCCTCCAGACTCTTTTCTCTCCTGGTCTACTCCTCATAGACCTGTTTCCCTAAATCTGGATGGTATGTTATTATTTTTGCAGTGTCAGATGTAAGATGGCATGAAAGCTCTAATGTGATTATCAAAAGTTTTGATTTTTAATATTAAATGCAAGCCCTCTCTATAAATCAAATTTAAGAAGTATTCATTTTCATCAACTCAAACAGAAAAAAGAAAGAAATGTGGAAAGAATAGAAAAAGAGAAAGAAAAATTAAAGAGAAGAAGAAAAGAAGCAAGGAAGCAAAGAAGGAGGAAAAAGGGAAGAAAAAACTTTTGTAGGTGTGGTATGAAATTTTCAACATTTATTCTTTTTTTAAATTTAAACTAAAATCTAACTTGGATTGCATGGCTTTTTTTTGATGCTGTAGCCCAGGGAATAAATCTGGCCTCAATCAACACTTCAAAGACATAAACTTTGTTTCCTTTTTTCATGTCCAAAAGGGCAAAAATGAAACATCTCTTTTTAAACTTACTAGATAAATGTCCTTCATTTCCTCAATCTGACTGCTTACTGGAAATGTTTTTTAATTGCAAATTTATTCCCATATATTGTGATGCAAATAAATGAATGGCAATCGACAGCTGCATTCATTTAAAATTAGCAGAGGCCCTTGTTCCAGAGATGTCATAATCAGAGTGACCCAAATCATCATGACATGAAGGCCACAGGTCAAATTCAAGGCCAAGTTACAAATCAATAGGAACTCTCCTTAGGAGAAACTGTGCTGTGAACTGGAATTCTTTTTCAAGAGGCTGTATTTTACTTTGCTGCATCCAAAATTTAAGATCTTTCACAAAATAAAGACTTTGAAAGGTGAATGAGTTCTGGTTTTCTCATTTTGAGACCATGGATTCTTTACCATATATTTAATTCATCATTTAAAATTTTTAATTATCATTGTCTTTTAAAAATTAATTTTGATTAGAGTATAGTTGCTTTACAATGATTCTATGTTCTGAGTAATATTTTTCTCTAGAGATTTATTTCACAAGCTTGATTTAATATTGTTTTTGAGTTTCCATATGCTTTTTATTCCTAACCATGTTTCATTTTTTTCTTTAGAAAAGAGCTTAATTTGACTGAACTTACATTTAATGCTACACTGAATTACAATAATCTGTTTTAAATGTTGCATTTTACTTAAAGTTGTCATTGTTTAAAAATTTGGGTGTAACATCTCCATCCTGATATTACTGGGTTTCAAGTCTATTCTTGATGTCACCAGCCAAAGAGAGAGCCAAAGAGATGGCTTTGGTCTGTCAGGGACTTATGTTTGGGGGTTTTTCTCCCATTTTCCCTACATTTCCAATAGTACCTGTCACTGCTTGCACCTCTAGGAATCTCCTCCTGATATAACTGATCCTGTAGGTATCAAAACTCTGACACTGACATTTTTGCTCTCTGAGTCAGCACAATTTCTATTTCTCATTTAGTTCACAGTGAACTTACAACATAACTTAAAATATTGCTCTAGGGCTTCCCTGCAGTTCAGTGGTAAATAACATGCCAACCAATGCCGGAGACACGGGTTAGATCCCTGGTTCGGGAAGATTCCACGTGCTGGTTGTATGTGGAAGATTCCACAAATAATCCCATGAACCACAACTACTGAAGCCTGTGTGCCTAGAGCCTATGCTCTGCAACAAGACAAGCCAGTGCAATGAGAAGGCTGCACACCACAACTGCAGAGTAGCCCCTGCTCACTGCAATTAGAGAACAGCCTGCACAGCAACAAAGACCCAGCACAGCCAAAAATAAATAAAATTATTTTTAAAATATTGTGTTTTGCTCTCTACAACCTTATTCTGAAACTTTGGTAAAGGTTAAAAAAAAAGTTGTGATAAATTAATCACTGCACTGGCCAAATAGGCTAGAGAACCATTTGTCCTTCCCTCTGTTACTTTGAGAAATCACTTCTCTTAAGAGGGATAATCAGTAAAGTTCTACTGTATAGCACAGGCAGCTATATTCAATATCTGAGATAATATAATGTAAAAGAACATGAAAAAGAATACATATATATGTATAAATGAGTCATTATTGTTCAGTAGAAATTGTAAATCAACTATACTTCAATAACATTTTTTTAAAAAGAAATCATTTCTCTTGAGTTTCATCTATGAAAGGAAGAAGTTGCACTGGTGATATCTAAAATTCTTGCAGTTTAGAAATCTAAGGTGCTTTTTATTTTTGTTAAATTTTGAATCTCCTGCAGGTATTTTCTAGAAAAACTATATGCTTTTTTTTTTTTAGTTCAATATACCCTAGTTTCTTCTCTGTAGCTTCATTTGTCCTCTGTAAGGAGACCCACCATTAGGCCTTCAGAACTAAAGACAGAGATTTAAGTCCTGCTCAAGTATTGTTGACAGTATCTTCATGTACCCTTGCTGCCAGTTGGGCCCCGAAACGTCTTATTCTGGTTCTGGTAACCAAACACAGGGTCTTATCCATGATAGTATCTGCAGCTTGAGTCACAGAGGTATTCCCTAAATGCTGAGAGAGGGAAGGAGGTGAGCCAGGGAGCTCCAGAAGAACCTGAGCTCCTCCTGCTCCTGAGGGAGCCCACACCACATTTTGCATTACTCTCCCCTGTTCCTCTTCCACTCAAATCCCTGGCTTCCTTGAATCCTGGCTACTTGAAATTGCTGTTCTTTTTCTGAAAGACTGTCCAGTACCTCTCTGTCCATGCAAGCTCATTCCTTCCACTCCTGAGTCAGATGACATCTTCTCAGCCGCACTCTTTAGAATTACAGCCCCTCCCCCTCTGCACCCAATCCTATTGTCCTTCTCTGCTATTAGCGTTTATCACTAACAAACACATCTTGTGTGTTATTTTTAAATTTTATTTACCATTTTATTTTTTATCTTTCCTTACTAGAACCAAAGTCCAGAAGAGCAGAGAAAAAAAATTTTTTTAACTCCCTCCCATCTACCTCCCCATCCCACCCCTCTAGGTTGATAACAGAGCCCCTGTTTGAGTTTCCTGAGCCATACAGCAAATTCCCGTTGGCTATATTTTACATATGTTAATGTAAGTTTCCATGTTACTCTTTCCATACATCTCACCCTCTCCTCCCCTCTCCCCATGTCCATAAGACTATTCTCCATGTCTGTTTCTCCATTGTTGCCCTGTAAATAAATTGTTCAGTACCATTTTTCTAGATTCCATATATATGTGTTAGAATACGGTATTTATCTTTCTCTTTCTGACTCACTTCACTCTGTATAATAGATTCTAGGTTCATCCTCCTCATTAGAACTGACTCAAATGCTTTCCTCTTTATAGCTGAGTAATATTCCATTGTGTATATGTACCACAACTTCTTTATCCATTCATCTGTCGATGGGCATCTAGGTTGCTTCTATGTTCTAGCTATTGTAAATAATGCTGCAATGAACAATGGGATACATGTGTCTCTTTCAGTTTTGGTTTCCTCAGGGTATATGTCTAGGAGTGGGATTGCTGGGTCTTATGGTGGTTTTATTCCTAGTTTTCTAAGGAATCTCCATACTGTCTTCCATAGTGGCTGTATCAGTTTACATTCCCACCAACAGTGAAAGAGCGTTCCCTTTTCTCCACATCCTCTCCAGCATTTACTGTTTGTAGACTTTTTGATGAGGGCCATTCTGATCAGTGTGAGGGGATATCTCACTGTCGTTTTGATTTACATTTCCCTAATAATGAGCAATGTTGAGCATCTTTTCATGTGTTTGTTAGCCATCTGTATGTATCCTTTGGAGAAATGTCTGTTTAGGTATTTTTCCCACTTTTTGACTGGGTTATTTGTTTTTCTGGCATTGAGTTGTATAAGCTGCTTGTATATTTTGGAAATTAATCCTTTATCAGTTGTTTCATTTGCTATTATTTCTCCCATTCTGAGGGTTGTCTTTTCACCTTGCTTAACATTTCCTTTGCTGTGCAAAATTTTAAGATTAATCAAGTCCCACTTGTTTACTTTTGTTTTTATTTCCATTATTCTAGGAGGTGGGTCATGGAGGATCTTGCTTTGATTTATGTCATCTAGTGTTCTGCCTGTTTTCCTCTAAGAGTTTTATAGTTTCTGGTCTTACATTTAGGTCTTTAATGCATTTTGAGTTTACCTTTGTGTATGGTGTTAGGAAGTGTTCTCATTCTTTTACATATACCTGTCCAGTTCTCCCAGCACCATTTATCGAAGAGGCTGTCTTTGCCCCATTGTATATTCTTGCTTCCTTTGTCAAAAAATAAGGTACTCATAGGTGCATGGGTTTATTTTTGGGCTTTCTATGGTCTATATTTCTGTTTTTGTGCCAGTACCATACTGTCTTGATGACTGTAGCTTTGTAGTATGATCTGAAGTCAGGAAGGTTGATTCTTCCAGCTCCATTCTTCTTTCTCAAAACTGCTTTGGCTATTCAGGGTCTTTTGTGTTTCCATATGAATTGTGAAATTTTTTGTTCCAGTTCTGTGAAAAATGCCAATTAGATGGTAATTTGATAGGGATCACATTAAATCTGTAGATTGCATTTGGTACTATAGTCATTTTCACAGTATTGATTCTTCCTACCCAGGAACATGGAATATCTCTGCATCTGTTTATGTCATCTTTGATTTCTTTCATTAGTGTCTTATAATTTTCTGTGTACAGTTCTTTTGTCTCCTTAAGTAGGTTTATTCCTAGGTATTTAATTGTTTTTGTTGCAATGGTGAATGGGATTGATTCCTTAATTTCTCTTTCTGATTTTTCATTGTTAGTATATAGAAATGCAAGTGATTTCTGTGTATTGATTTTGTATCCTGAAACTGCTAAATTCACTGATCAGCTCTAGTAATTTTCTGATACTGTCTTTAGGGTTTTCTATGTACAGTATCATGTCATCTGCAAACAATGAGAGCTTTACTTCTTCTTTTCTGATCTGGATTCCTTTTATTTCTTTTTCTTCTCTGATTGCCGTAGCTAGGACTTCCAGAACTATGTTGACTGATAGTGGTGAAAATGGACACCCTTTTTTTGTTCCTGATCTTAGGGGGAATGCTTTCAGTTTTTCACCATTGAGAATAATGTTTGCTGTTCAGTTCAGTTCAGTACTGTAGGCTTATCATATATGGCCTTTACTATGTTGAGGTAGGTTCTTTCTATGCCCATTTTTTGAAGAGTTTTAATCATAAATGGGTGCTGAATTTTGTCAAAGGTTTTTTTCTGCATCTATTGAAATTATCATGTGATTTTTATCTTTCAGTTTGTTAATATTGGTGTATCACATTGATTGATTTGTGTATATTGAAGAGTCCTTGCATCCCTGAAATAAACCCAACTTGATCATAGTGTATGAGCTTTTTGATGTGTTGCTGAATTCTGTTAGTTAAAATTTTGTGTTTCTTTTATGCCGGGTTTGAGAGAGAGAAGCTTCATGAAGGGGAAAGGATCAAGACTGGGCCTCTTTAAAAGAGCCTTGCTGGCACTGAGGGCCTGAGGATGTTCTTTGACCTCTGTGAGGAGTCATGTGAAAAATTAATGCAAAACTTCATGATGGAGTATGTCAGTGTTGTAAAGAAGTTCTTGAATGGCGTGTAAAATACATCAAGTACAAACCATTATCAAAGCCTAAACAATGAGATCAAGCCCTGGGCCTTTGCAGTAGGAGCATTGACTCCAAGACCCTAGACTACCAGAGAACTAACCCTAAGGAGTATCAAATAATGAGAACTCACACAAAGGAGATCACTTGACTACAAGACCCTGCATCAACCAACCACCAGTAGCACCCCGTGCAGGACACCTCATCTAAACAACAAAGCAAGAATACAAATCCAATCATCAGCAGAAAGGATCACCATCTCATTCAGCCTTGCCCATCAGAGGAAAAATAAACAAGCAAAAACTAAGCACAAATCTCACCCTAGAGGAAGCTCACACAAACCACTGTGCCAATCCTGAAGTGAAGTGAAGTCACTCAATAGTGTCCGACTCTTTGTGACCCCATGGACAGTAGCCTACCAGGCTCTGCTGTCCATGGGATTTTCCAGGCAAGAATACTGGAGTGGGCTGCCATTTCTTTCTCCAGGAGATCTTCCCAACCCAGGGATTGAACCCAGGTCTCCTGCATTGCAGAAAGACACTTTACCATCTGAGCCACGAGGGAAGCCCAAAGTGTTACCATGGAGGGCAGAAATCAAAAGGAAGAAAGAATTCAACCTTCTTCAAGGAAAGAATTCAACTTTCCTTGAAGCCTGGGAAAGGAGACCTCAAACACAATAACTTAAAAAAGAAAAAAAACAATGAAAAGGCAGAGAAATACTGCACAAATGAAGGAACAAAGTAGAAACACAGAAGTCCAAATAAATGAAGAGGAAATAGGCAAACTACTTGAAAAAGAATTCAGAATAATGATAGTGAAGATGATCAAAAACCTTGAAAAAAAAATAAAATGGAGAAAATGCAAGAATCAATTAACAAAGACCTAGAAGAATTAAAGGACAAGCATACAGAGACAAACAACACAATTACTGAAATTAAAAATACTCTAGAAGGAATCAATAGCAGAATATCTGAAGCAGAAGAATGAATCAGTGAGCTGGAAGACAAAATGGTGGAAATAACTTCTGAAGAGCAGAATAAAGTAAAAAGAATGAAAAGAGCTGAGGACAGTCTCAGAGATCTCTGGGACCATATCAAATGCACCAACATTCAAATTATAGGGGTCTCAGAAGAAGAGAAAAGGAAAAGGTATGAGAAAACTTTTGAAGAGATTATAGTTGAAAATTTCCACAACGTGGAAAAGGAAATAGTCAACGAAGTCCAAGAGGCACAGAGAGTCCTATACAGGATAAACCCAAGGAGAAACACACCAAGACACATACTAATCAAGCTAACAGAGACTAAACACAAAGAAAGAATATTAAAAGCTGCAAGGGAGACGCAACAAGTAACATACAAGGGAAACTCCATGTGCTTAACAGCTGATCTTTCATCAGAAACCCTGCAGGCCACAAGGGAATGGCAGGATATATTTAAAGTACTGAAAGGGAAAAATCTACAGCCAAGATTGCTGTACCCAGCAAGGACCTCATTCACAATTGATGGAGGAATAAAAAGCTTTTCAGACAAACAAAAGTTAAGAGAATTTAGTACCACCAAACCCACTTTACAGCAAATGTTAAAGGGACTCATATAGCCAAGAAATACAACAGAAGAAAAAAGATCTACAAGATCAACCCCAAACAATTAAGAAATGGCAATAGTAATATATATATCAATAATTACTTTAAATGTAAATGGATTAAATGCTCCAACCAAAAGACACAGACTGGCTGAATGGATACAAAAACAAGACCCATATATATGCTGTCTACGAGAAACCCACTTCAGACCTCAAGACACATATAGACTGAAAGTGGGAAGATGGAAAAATACATTCCATGCAAATGGGAAGCAAAAGAAAGTTGGAGTAACAATCTCATATCAGACAAAATAGACCTTAAAATTCTTACAAGAGATAAGGAAGGACACTACATAATGACCAAGGGATCAGTCTAAGAGGAAGACATAATAATTATAAATATCTATGCACCCAACATAGAAAGTGAAGTTGCTCAGTCATGTCCTGCTCTTTGTGACACCATGGACTGTAGCCCACCAGATTCCTCCGTCCATGGAATTTTCCAAGCAACAGTACTGGAGTAGATTGCCATTTCCTTCTCCAGGGGATCTTCCTAACCCAGAGATCGAACCTGGGTCTCCCACATTGCAGGCAGACTCTTTTCCATCTGAGCCACCAGGGAAGCATGCACCCAACATAGAAGCACCTCAGTACATAAGATAAACACTAACAGACATAAAGGAGAAATTGACAGGAACACAATAATAGTAGGAGACTTTAACACCCCACTCATATTAATGGACAGATCATCAAACAGAAAATTATTAAGGAAACACAAGCCTTAAATGATACATTAGATGAAATGGATCTCATTGATATCTTCAAGGCATTCCATCCAAATGCAGAAGAATACACCTTCTTCTCAAGTGCACATGAAACATTCTCCAGGATAGACCACATCTTGGGCCACAAATCAAACCTCAGTAAATTTAAGAAAATTGAAATTGTATCAAGCATCTTCTCCAACCACAATGCTATGAAACCAGATATCAATTAGAAGAAAAAAAGTGTAAGAAACACAAACACATGGAGATTAAACAACACATTTCTAAATAACCAACAGGTTACTGAAGAAATCAAAAGGGAAATCAAAAAATTTCTAGAAACAAATGACAATGAAAACACAACAACTCAAAACCTATGGGATGCAGCAAAAGCAGTTCGTGCTCTTTTGCATCTTGTATTCCCAGCATACTCCTACTTCCACATGTTGCCTTGGTGGAATTTAAGAGTCTGTTTGAGCCTTAGGGGTGACTCCATTCACCTCTGTTTACATACAAACCACACCTCTCTCCCTGCATAGCCCTGCCCCTCCCCTCATTTCATTTCTCTGCTCTGGCCCTCCCCATTGTCCTTTTTTTGAGAATTCTCCCTGCATGTGATATGCAAACCACAAAATGTCACAACTGAAAGGGATCTCAGGGATCTAAGATCTCAGAGATCTCTGTTTTATAGATGGAAAGATGGGCCTGCAAACATTTGGCTTGTCTAGGTTTGCTCACCTAGTTGGAACACAGCTGGAACTGAGATCCAAGGACACAGATTTCCAACTGGGCCACTGATCTTTCTATCTCAAACTCTCCAGTCTTCCTCTGTTTGTTCCTGGCCCCAGGAACATCCTTTTCTGAAAATTCCTCTGGGCCTAATGAGCTACTTTGTTCAATGGCCCCACAGACAGGGTATTTGAGGTAAGAAGTCTCTTCAAACCACCTTTCCTTAACTCTTCAGTATACTTTTATGCTAAAATTATTTGTCTTTTGGCTAGGAGAGGCCTTGTTGACTTCTATAGCTTTTAAAATACTGAAGATACAGGATTGACATTTTAAAGTACAAGACTATTCATTAGTTTAGGGGAAAGGGGATTTAACTCAAATATACAACTTCTTGAAGCCTTTCTCTTCCTTTGAGAAAGAGGTAGAAAGCTTCTACTCTGTGCTCCTGACGTGCCATAGAAAGTTTACTTGGGCGCATACTTTTCTTTTGTATGTTCCCTTGACCTGACCATGAGGACTGTGAGATAAGGTACTGTGTCATATGTTCTTCACATGATCTTACTCCTGACAGTCAACGAAATCAAACATCCAACAAAATGTTGAACTCAGCTGAAGCTAAAACTAGGCACTGGTTTTATCAATATTTCTTTGATGAGTCATCTGTATGTTTTCCTTGTTTGTCTTCAAATTAACACTTAACCTTCCAGAATGGCTAAAACAGCGGGCAATATAAAGTGCTGATGAAAATGCTGAGCCACTGGAGCTTCATATATTAATGATGGCAATGCAAATTGGCCATACAACCATTTTGGAAAACAGTCTTGAAGTTTTCTATAGAGACTTGAAATATATAATCTGGATATCCTGTTCCAGAACAGAACTGAAATTTTATGTTATGCAAAGAACTGGTAGGGAAGTGTCCAAAAACTGGAAACAGCCCAAATGTCCAATTGGTGAATAAACAATTTTAATATACCCATACAATGAAATAAAGTGTCGGAATTAAAACTTTTCCTGTACTTGCTTTAGTGATTGAAAGTGAAAGATGCTCAGTCATGTCAGACTCTTTGCAACCCCATAGACTATACAGTCCATGGAATTCTCCAGGCCAGAATATTGGATTGGGTAGCCTTTCCCTTCTCCAGGGGATCTTCCCAACCCAGGGATTGAACCCAGGGTTCCCACATTGCAGGCAGATTCTTTACCAGCTGACACACCAGGGAAGCCCCCTTCAATGACTGAGATCTTTTAAATTCAACTGACAGAAGACAGATTAGCAGAAGATAACAATTAATCACCATATTTATGTTAAGGTATGGGTGCAGAGAAATGTGTGACTCAAGGGGCAATTAGAATTTGGGGCTTATATGCCATGTTAATGGGCTTCCCTGGTGGCTCAGGCAGTAAAGAATCTGCCTGCAAAGTCAGAGACCTGGGTTCAGTGCCTGAGTAGGGAAGATCCTCAGGAGAAGGGAAAGGCTACCCACTCCAGTATTCTTGCTTGGAGAATTCCCTGGACAGAGGAGCCTGGTGGGCTACAGTCCATGGGGTCACAAAGAGTAAAACATGACTGAGCAACTAACACTTTTTTTTTTTTTATATCATCTTAATAAAGGAAGGGGAGGGAGAGAAAGATACTTAAGGGGAAACAAGTGAATTCTCAATGAGGGAAGGGGAGGGAGAAAGGGGAAACAAACTGACTTTTTGGAAAGATAGATGGACCTGAGGAGAACAGACAGGACATATGATAGTTCTGGGACAATGTATGTTTACATGTAGTGTGGAGACTTCTCATTTCCCATGATAAGCCTCAGTCATCCTTGGTGGATCCCACAGATGGCCTCTAGGGGAAGGGATTTGTGATCATTGAATTTTTCTTACTTCTGCTTTTAGGAAGATGAGTAATTTCAGGAATTCAAATGTCTTCTGCTAAAAATAATTTTCAATAACGATGAAAAGGAACTAGCTACTAATACAGGCAACTACATAGACGAATCTCAAAAGCATTATGCTAAGTGAAAGAAGCCAGATACAAAGGCCACTTTCCTTATGATTCCATTTATACAGCATTTTGGGAAAGGCTAAAGAGCTAACACCCAAAGATGTCCTTTTCATTATAGGGGACTGGAATGCAAAAGTAGGAAGTTAAGAAACACCTGAAGTAACAGACAAATTTGGCATTGGAGTACAGAATGAAGTATAGCAAAGGCTAATAGAGTTTTGCCAAAAGAATGCACTGGTCCTAGCAAACACCCTCTTCCAACAACACAAGAGAAGACTCTACACATGGACATCACCAGATGGTCAACACTGAAATCAGATTGACTATAGGTTCTTTGCAGCCAAAGATGGAGAAGTTCAATACAGTCAGGAAAAACAAGACTGGGAGCTGACTGTGGCACAGACCATGAACTCCTTATTGGCAAATTCAGACTTAAATCGAAGAAAGTAGGGAAAACCACTAGATCATTCAAGTATGACCTAAATCAAATCCCTTACAATTGTATACTGGAAGTGATAGATAGATTCAAGGAATTAGATCTGATAGACAGTGTGCCTGAAGAACTATGGACTGAGGTTCGGGACATTGTACAAGAGGCAGAGATCAAGACCATCCCCAAGGAAAAGAAATGCAAAAAGGCAAAATGGTTGTCTGAGGAAGCCTTATATTTAGCTGTGAATAGAAGAGAAGCTAAAGGCGAAGGAGAAAAGGAAAGATATACCCATTCGAATGCAGAGTTCCAAAGAATAGCAAGGAGAGATAAGAAAGTCTTCCTCAGCAATCAATGCAAAGAAATAGAGCAAAACGCAAAGAAATAGAGCAGAACAACAGAATGGGAAAGACTAGGGATCTCTTCAAGAAAATCAGAGATACCAAGGGAACATTTCATGCAAAGATGGGCACAATAAAGGACAGAAATGGTATGGACCTAACAGAAGCAGAAGATATTAAGAAGAGGTGGCAAGAATACATAGAAGAACTGTACAAAAAAGATCTTCACAACCCAGATAATCACAATGGTTTGATCACCAACCTAGAGCCAGACATCCTGGAATGCAAAGTCAAGCGGGTCTTAGGAAGTGTCACTACAAACAAAGCTAGTGGAGGGGATGGAATTCCAGTTGAGCTGTTTCAAATCCTAAAAGATGATGCTGTGAAAGTGCTATGCTCAATATGCCAGCAAATTTGGAAAACTCAGCAATGGCCATGGGACTGGAAAAGGTCAGTTTTCATTCCAATCCCAAAGAAAGGCAATGCCAAAGAACACTCAAACTACCATACAATTGCACTCATCTCACATGCTAGCAAAGTGATGCACAAAATTCTCTAAGCCAGGCTTCAATAGTACATGAACTGTGAACTTCCAGATGTTCAAGCAGGATTTCAAAAAGGCAGAGGAACCAGAGATCAAATTGCCAACATCTGTTGAATCATTGAAAAAGCAGAAGAGTTCCAAAAAAACATCTACTTCTGCTTTATTGACTATGCCAAAGCCTTTGACTATGTGGATCACAATAAACTGGAAAATTCTTAAAGAGATGGGAATACCAGACCACCTCACCTGCCTCCTGAGAAATCTGTATACAGGTCAGAAAACAACAGTTAAAACTGGACATGGAACAACAGACTGGTTCCAAATAGGGAAAGGAGTACATCAAGGCTGTATATTGTCACTCTGCTTATTTAACTTATATGCAGAGTACATCATGAGAAACGCTGGGCTGGAGGAAGCACAAGCTGGAATCAAGATTGCTGGGAGAACTATCAATAACCTCAGATATGCAGATGATACCACCCTTGTGGCAGAAATTGAAGAAGAACTAAAGAGCCTCTTGATGAAAGTGAAAAAGAGTGAAAAAAATTGGCTTAAAACTCAACATTCAGAAAACTGAGATCATGGCATCTGATCCCATCACTTCAATAGATGGGGAAATAGATGGGCAAATAGATGGGGAAACAGTGGAAACAGTGGCAGATTTTATTTTTCTGGGCTCCAAAATCACTACAGATGGTGACTGCAGCCATGAAATTAAAAGACACTTGCTTCTTGGAAAAAAAGCTATGACCAACCTAGACAGCATATTAAAAGGCAGAGACATTACTTTGCCAACAAAGGTCTGTCTAATCAAAGCCATGGTTTTTCCAGTAGTCATGTATGAATGTGAGTTGGACTATAAAGAAGGCTGAGCACCAAAGAATTGATGATTTTAAACTATGGTGTTAGAAAAGACTCTTGAGAGTCCCTTGGACTGCAAGGAGATTCAACCAGTCCATCCTAAAGGAAATCAGTCCTGAATATTCTTTGGAAGGACTGATGTTGAAGCTGAAACTCCAATACTTTGAGGACCTGATGGGAAGAACTGATTCATTTGAAAAGACCATGAAGCTGGGAAAGATTGAAGGCAGGAGGAGAAGGGGACAACAGAGGATGAGATGGTTGGATGGCATCATTGACTTAATGGACATGAGTCTGAGTAAACTCGGGGAGTTTGGGATGGACAGGGAGGCCTGGCATGCAGCAGTCCATGAGGTCACAAAGAGTTGGACACGACTGAGCGACTGACCTGAACTGATAAGAGATACAAAGGGGATTAGTGGTTGCCCAGAGCTGGTGGTGAGAGAAATGGGTTGATTATAAAAGGGTACAAGGGAATTTGGGGGATGATATAATTCATCTTTGAGCCGCTTTTGGCGGGGGGTGGGGGGGGGCTGGGGGAGGGGGGCAAGAGTACTGGAGTGGGTCGCCATTCCCTTCTCCAGGAGATCTTCCCAACCCAGGTATTGAACCCAGGTCCCCCGCATTGTAGGCAGACGCTTTACCACCAGAGCATGAGTTTGGGTGAACTCCGGGAGTTGGTGATGGACAAGGAGGCCTGGCGTGCTGCAATTCATGGGGTTGCAAAGGGTCGGACACGACTGAGCGACTGAACTGAACTGATAAGTGATCTTTATCTTGGCTGTGGTAATAGATACATAATTGTGAAAATTACTCAAAATTCATTGACATGAACAATTTAAAAGGGCAAATTTTACTAAATGCAAAGTATACCTCAATAAACCTGACCTGAAAAAATATAAACAATGGAAACTTTTTTTTGTTGTTGAGGTGTTTTGATTATTTGCATTATTTTGGTAAGTGTTCCAAATTTTTTCACAAAATGTTGTATCTAAGGATGTTGATTTTCCTCCTGATAGTCTTTACCAATTTATACTATAAATTCACTTCCTATCCTTAAAGCTGTTTTATTCAACAGGTATTTATCAAGCATCGTCTCTGTTTAAGGTAAAACATAGTATGGGGTGGAGGGCAAGTAAAGAAATATAAACTACAGACTTCCCTGGTGGTCCTGTGATTAAGAATCCACCTGCTAATACAGGGAAAATGGGTTCAGTCTCTAGTCCTAGACAATCCCACATTCCGGGGAACAACTAAACCCACAGAACACAACTACTGAGCCTGTGCTCTAGAGAATGTGCATCTCCATGCATCTCAATGAAGAGTAGCCCCTGCTAGCCTCGACTAGAAGAAGCCATCTCAGAGCAACAAAGATTCAGTGCATCCAAAAATAAATATATAAATAAATTTTTTTTTAAGTATAAACAAGGTTTTGACTTTCACCAAACTTATGATCTAGATGGGGAAATAAAACATATTCTGCTTCAGTAAAAGTACAAACAATAAGAGTTTTTAGAATTTGGAGGAGAAATTGTTTTTAGCTAGACTAAGCTTCAAGGAAGAGGAGGAGTATTTATTTGAGGGAAGTAAGCAACTCATGGGCACAGTTTATAGACAGAAATTCCAGTCTAGAGATCAGTTACCTTAAGGTTGTTCCTAATATGTTATCCAAGAGGAGGGAAGACTGGTCCTCTATTGAAAGATGAAGAGGCAGAAGAGGGATGCAGGAAAGTCAAGTAAACCAGAGTGGCAAGCCAGCTGGGATTGGAGCAAATCAAGACTGAAGATAAACTGCATGGCATTAGTCTAGAACAGACACCATTTTAAGCATGAATGTGGCTTGTTCCAAGGAAGTCTTAGAGCTTCCCTGGTGGCTCAGACGGTAAAGAATCTGCCCGAAATGCAAGACACCCAGGTTTGATCCCTGGGTCAGAAAGATCCCCTGGAGAAGGGAATGGCAACCCACTCCAGTATTCTTGCCTGGAGAATTCTATGAATAGAGGAATCTGGCGCGCTATGGTTCAAGGGGTCACAAAGAGCTGAACACGATTGAGCAACTGACACTTTCACTTTTCACAAGGAAGTCTTAAATAAGCAGTGATGAAGTCTCCCCGAAAAACAAAATCAGACCACTATAATCCAATCACAGTTGTGAGGGTCACACCATGAAACTTTAACCAAATTCAGTATACTGATATACTGGCAAAAATGATATCTAAATTCCTGTGTTGTGCTCAGAAAATAGAATGTTTCCCTAAGAAGCTAGTCTGCATGTAATCTAGAAAAGAGAAAAACAAAGGGGGAAATTTTAGCACTGTTTACCTTGCACTGTGCACAGAACATTGAGACACAGAATTGGACAGGTAGAGATGCATCACCTAAGTTTAGGACAAGGATAGTCACTTGGATTTTTTGACTCAGAGTAGGTGTAAAGAATCTCTCTCCTGACATTAAGTCCATGCTCACAAAGTGACTCAACAGCTCATTATATGTACTGTCTATACTTTGATTTCAAGTGACAGTGAAGCCATTTAACAACTAGTAATCTAAGTTTTGCATCACTTCCTCCTACTTTCCCCTAACATCTCCTACTGTATCTCTTCCTTTTCTTGACCTCTCTCACTGGGTTCCAGGCACACATGCCTGGAATAGTGTTATCTGAAGGCCTTTGCAGATGTACTTGAATTAAGGATCTTGAAATGAGGAGATCATTCTGGATTATCTGATTGTGTCCTAAATCCACAGACAGATGTCCTTATAAGAGACACACAGAGGAGAAAACAGAGATAGCAATATAAAGATGGAGAGAAATTGTAGTGATGTGGCCACAAGACAAGGAAGTGGGCAACCACCAGAAACTGGGAGAGACATGGAATGGATCCTCCCCTATAAGCCATTCAGAGGTATCATGGCTCTGCTGATACCTTGATTGTAGACTTCTAAACTCTAGAACTGTGAGAGAATAAACTTCTCTCCATTTCTAAGCCAGATCAGCCACCCCTACAAAAGCTTATGCTCCAAGCTTGAAAAATGAATTGCAAGACAAATGGACAATTATTGAATTAAAAGACTATAAATCAGTTCAGTTCAGTCAGTCAGACATGTTCGACTCTTTGCGACCCCACGGACTGCAGTACGCCAGGCTTCCCTGTCCATCACCAACTCTCGGAGCTTACTCAAACTCATGTCCATAGAGTCGGTGATGCCATCCAACCATCTCATCCTCTGTTGTCCCCTTCTCCTCCCGCCTTCAATCTTTCCCAGCCTCAGGATCTTTTCAAAGGAGTCAGTTATTCCCATCAGGTGGCCAAAGTATTGGAGTTTCAGCTTTAGTATCAGTCCTTCCAATGGATATTCAGGACTGATTTCCTTTGGGATGGACTGGTTGGATCTCCTTGCAGTCCAAGGGACTCTCAAGAGTCTTCTCTAACACCACAGTTCAAAAGCATCAATCCTTTGGTGCTCAGCTTTCTTTATAGTCCAACTCTCACATCCATCCATGACTACTGGAAAAATCATGGCTTTGACTAGACAGATCTTTTTTGGCACAGTAATGTCTCTGCTTTTTAATATGCTGTCTAGGTTGGCCATAGCTTTTCTTCCAAGAAGCAAGTGTCTTTAATTTCATGGCTGCAGTCACCATCTGCAGTGATATTGGAGTCCAAAAAAAAAAAAATCTGTCACTATTTCCATTGTTTACTTTTTACAGTATGAAAAGACAAAAAGTTACTTATAGTCAAGTATTTTTAAAAGAAAAAAATGCTAAATTATTACTTTTTTCTCATATGTATTTGATGTAGATGTATTTAAAGATGAATTGGTAGTAAGGTAGAGCCTTGCTTTTCAAAATACAATCATGTCTGAGGACTCAGAGGCCTAGGCAGGTCTTTCCCAGAATTTCTTAGGAGTGGCATATATTGTTTACATGTGCTAGAGGAAAAAGAAGAAAAAAATCTAAAATTGATTTTTGACCACAAAAATCAAATTGACCACATTGTCATCTTGTTGCAAAATAATTTCAGAAACTGGATAGGGGATAGGAAATACCTCAGTTTTCTACTTTAAATGTTCCCAAATTGTTCTAACTCTTCTCAAAAGGATATGTACTTTTATAATTTAGAAAACAAGAATTTTTAAAGTAAAATAATCATGGACCATTGGACAATACCATGTTTAGGGGAGTCAAAATTATTACAACTTTTTGGAGAGTAAGTTGACACTACCAAAATACACACACACACAGAAACCTTTTGACCCAACATAGCCTCCTACAGCACATAGAGGTATTCAAGAATGCCCAGGCCAGTGTTTTTACTAAAACTAGTAGTCAAATATTAGCCAGGACTATTTTGTACAGTGCACATGTGAGAGGAAATTTTCACCTTCTAGTATGCATTTCTATATTATGCCGCTTGTAATGTTGTATTCAAATTACAGGGTTCCAATTTGCTTGTAAATTGCTTCATTCACTAACAGTTAGTTGGTACTTACAGTGCATCAGGTTTGCTCTTTTGAATATTCCCTTGCTAATGTAAAACTAGGGTGAAAAAATAATTTTAATAAGGAGATAACTAACTGAATGTTTTCTGGGTACCAAGGAAATCACATGGTGCAGAATGACTGGGGAGAAGGTAAACTAGAAGATGCTGTTTCAAGAGTTCTTTGATCCCAAGCCCAAGGAATGCCTGCCATAACAGTCACTTTAAAAGAAACTAAGAGCTAAAGCTAATGCCTTTAACTGCCAACCACTACTCTCCAAGATCCAGAGATTTCAGGCTGAAAGTCAGTAGAATTACCTCACCACACATCCACTCTCCACAGTGCAAAGTACTAACCACTATATGATTATGCTAACCACTATATGATCACAGCCTACCTTCCATATAGTTGTTTTAGTGAATATAAACACTTGTCTTTGCTTTCTGTATTCCAAAATTATTAAATGAGTAACAGTCCCTAGCTTAAATAAAACAAATCCAGAACTTCTTCAAAGTTATTCTGATATGTAATTTAAATCATAAATAGGCAACTACATAGTCACTCTTGGGGGGTTCGTGCATACAGCTGTGATGACATTGATTACTTAATGTCTAGGAAGAGTTAGACAAAATAATGTTAAGTGATCAAGAAATGTGCTGTTGCAGAAAAGGGAACCACTTCCAGAGCCCAAGAGTGGGCTTTTTTCTGACACTCAAAAGAATTGTCTGAGGAGACATGAGCTAACAAAGCAAGAGACTTTACTCGGAAGGGGTGGAGAGCAGCAGAGTAAGGGAACCCAGGAGAACTGCTCTGTCACGTGGCTCACAGTCTCAGGTTTTATGGTGGTGGGGTTAGTTTCCTGGTTGTCTCTTGCCGATCGTTCTGACTCAGGGTCCTTCCTGGTGGCACATGCATCGCTCAGCCAAGATGGATTCCAGTGAGAAGGATTCTGAGAGGTTGGTAAGACACATGGACTGGTGTCTCCTCCCTCCTTTTGACCTTTCCTGACCTCTTCCAGTTGGTGGTAGCTTGTTGGTTCCATGTTCCTTACCAGGACCTCCTGTTATAAGATAACTCCTGCAAGTAGTTGCTATCAGTCCTGGCCAGGGTGGGTGGTTTCGGTCAGTGGTTGCCCTAACACCAGCAGCCCAACCCAGGTCACACATCTAAACCTAAGCCAGCCTGCACCTCCAGGAAATGCCCCACTGTCAACATACACCCATTACAATCCCCTAACTCAGCTTCAGCTAGCTCACCTTACTCTGGAAAATAGGACCTGGGTTGCTAAGAGTCGGACACTGCTGAGCGACTTCACTTTCACTTTTCACTTTCATGCATTGGAGAAGGAAATGGCAACCCACTCCAGTGTTCTTGCCTAGAGAATCCCAGGGACGGGGAGCCTGGTGGGCTGCCGTCTATGGGGTCACACAGAGTCGGACACGACTGAAGCGACTTAGCAGCAAGCTTATACGGAAATGGCTGACCTCCTAGGCTATCTTGCCCTGTTTCCTGTTTACTCTTTGAAGCTCTATAAACTTGCTGTTGCTCAGACTCCCTCTGCAAGAGTGCTCTATTGTCTGTCTGTAAGGCAATGTACTCCTCGATCCATGGATGGTTTTGGCATGGACCAGTTTCCATAGCTAAACTGATTTCAAATGCCTTGAATTCATACCTATGCCCCAAAGGTTTTAAAGTATTGTTTCATAAAACCACTTATTATCAATATCTTCAAACATCTCAAAGTAGAGAGAATAGGGTAATGAAGTTCATATATCCATCATTTAGTAAGGCATTGCTTTTTTAAAATTAAAAAAACTTGCTGAGTCATGAAGTCCATGAATAAAGGTAGCAAGAGAAAAATGCACAATTGGCTTGTAGCCCTAGCTCTGCTATGAATAAGCTAGTACTGAATAATTCATGGTGCCTTGTTCACTGAGACATAAAACCTGGAACCTGAAAGGTATGTGTGGGGACTCTCCAGGCCTTGTGTCCTATACTTAGATTCTAAAGTTCCGCTATCTACATTCATTAAGCCACCATTATCTCTTGCCTTAGCTAAAATCCCTTTGCCCATTCCTGCTCTTCTACATTCCATTCTTCATCTGGAGGCCTCAGAAATTCAGCTTTTAAAAATGCAAATCAGATCATCTGATCACGTCATTCCTGTGCTAAAATCCCCTCCCAGTTTTCTCATTTCTTTAAGGCAATGTTTGAGCTGCTTAACAAGTTCAATAAGGAGCTGCCTGACCTGGGCTGCTATCTCTCCTGCCACCAACTCCTCCATACTGGCCATTTCCAGTATCAGACTATTTCCACGTGCTGTTTCAACTACCTGGATGGTTCTTCTGGGCCTCAGTACCTACCCCGACTCCAACACAGACCCACTGTGCTTGGGCAACTTGTTCTCATTTTAGGAACCCCCGCTTCCTTCACATCTTCCAGGAAGCCTTCAGTGAACTGCATCAAGTCCTACTAAGCCTCTGTGTGCTCTCTTACCACCTGTTACTTGGATGTTGTAGCTCTAAACACTATTTTAATTGATTAGTTACTTGTATATTAATTTAAAAAACTGATTTCCCTCACCAGACTCTAAATTCCATGTCAGTTTTACTATTTTGGTCACCTTCATAAATCCAGCACCTAGCACAGCACCTGGTACAGTATAGGCCCTCAAATAAATATCTGTGGCCAAATAATTAGTCCCTGCTAAGCTTTAGGTCCTGGTTTCATGGCTCAGATGATAAAGAATATACCTGTAATGCCGGAGACCCAGGTTCAATCCCTGGGTCGCTAAGCTTTAGGGATAAAAGAAGTTCATAACTTAGTGGCGAGGGAGAATTTCATGGAAAAATGACAATGCATTTCTAGAAGTGTTAAGATGGATGAAGAGGTGCATGGCAGCAAACCAGGCCTGTTTAAGGAGCATCTAACCCAGTCTGGGTCAAGATAGGCTTACTGAAGGGGACAGTGACTTTGTAGGGGAAATCCATTCCACAAGCCTCCTATAGAGTCCTATAAGTGGGGAGGGATGAGTAGGGGGAGGGAACTTTCTCAGTGACCTTTTAGAATATTCAGATGATGACCTTTCCAGTTGATTCCCTTAGACTAATTTAGCCTGTAGACAAGTGTCATCTCTCTTTTCCCACTCATAGAATGGATGATGAGCAAAGCAACTATGAAAGTGAAAGTGAAAGTGAAGTCGCTCAGCCGTGTCCGATTCTTTGCAACCCGTGGACTGTAGCCCACCAAGCTCCTCCGTCCGTGGGATTCTCCAGGCAAGAGTACTGGAGTGGGTTCCCATTTCCTTCTCCAGCGGATCTTCCCAACCCAGGGATCAAACCTAGGTCTCCCACATTGCAGGCAGATGCTTTAACCTCTGCACCACCAGGGAAGCCCTTAAATACAAGAATACAGTCTCGCAGAAAACCTCCTACAGAGACACAGAACTTCAGATCCAAGTACTAACATCAAAGATTTCAAGTGAGGAAAGGAAGCCAGGTTGAAAGAAGAAGGAGGAGGAGGTGGGAGCTGGGGGGTGGGGGTGGGGGGGTGGGAGGGGTGGCCTTACAGACGTCTCCTGCCACCTACAGATACCCAAGCAACTATGGTCTGTTCTAAATTGGGCTGGGTTGGGAATGGGTAGGAACTGGGTAAGCCATTTTTTAAAAATAGGGTAATAGCACCCCACTCCAGTACTCTTGCCTGGAAAATCCCATGGACGGAGGAGCCTGGTGGGCTGCAGTTCATGCAGTCGCGAAGAGTCAGACACGACTGAGCGACTTTGCTTTCACTTTTCACTTTCATGCATTGGAGAAGGAAATGGCAACCCACTCCAGTGTTCTTGCCTGGAGAATCCCAGGAATGGGGGAGCCTGGTGGGCTGCCATCTATGGGGGCACAGAGTCAGACACGACTGAAGCGACTTAGCAGCAGCAGCAGCAGTGGGAATTATAATTAAGATAAGCTTCTTAATTTAAGGTCCAGAATGAAGGCATAAGCTTTTTTCTTTTTGCGAATAATCACTGATAATTTGTCAACAAGTATATGCAGAGTACATCATGAGAAACGCTGGGCTGGAAGAAGCACAAGCTGGAATCAAGATTGCCAGGAGAAATATCAATAACCTCAGATATGCAGATGACACCACCCTTATGGCAGAAAGTGAAGAGGAACTAAAAAGCCTCTTGATGAAAGTGAAAGAGGAGAGTGGAAAAGTTGGCTTAAAACTCAACATTCAGAAAACTAAGATCATGGCATCTGGTCCCATCACTTCATGGGAAAGAGACGGGGAAACAGTGGAAACAGTGGCTGACTTTATTTTTCTGGGCTCCAAAATCACTGCAGATGGTGATTGCAGCCATGAAATTAAAAGACGCTTACTCCTTGGAAGCAAAGTTATGACCAACGTAGATAGCATATTCAAAAGCAGAGACATTACTTTGCCAACAAAGGTCCATTTAGTCAAGGCTATGGTTTTTACAGTGGTCATGTATGGATGTGAGTGTTGGACTGTGAAGAAGGCTGAGCACTGAAGAATTGATGCTTTTGAACTGTGGTGTTGGAGAAGACTCTTGAGAGTCCCTTGGACTGCAAGGAGATCCAACCAGTCCATTCTGAAGGAGATCAGCCCTGGGATTTCTTTGGAAGGAATGATGCTAAAGCTGAAACTCCAGTACTTTGGCCACCTCATGCGAAGAGTTGACTCATTGGAAAAGACTCTGATGCTGGGAGGGATTGGGGGCAGGAGGAGAAGGGGACAACAGAGGATGAGATGGCTGGATGGCATCACCGACTTGATGGACATGAGTTTGGGTGAACTCCGGGAGTTGGTGATGGACAGAGAGGCCTGGCATGCTGCAGTTCATGGGGTAGCAAAGAGTCGGACATGACTGAGCGACTGAACTGAACTGATGGGTCATCTTCAAATAGAAGTCCAAATAAAATGTGTAATTCACACCAAGAGAGAAGTTTTAGTATAATCATTGGCTGTCATTTTATGATAGTGTCTAATTTAGTTCTATTTTATTAGTTCCTATAAATATGGATTTAATTACTAAAGTATTATATACTTTATAAATCATGTGTGTCTGCATGCATGCTCAGTCATATCTGACTCTTTGTGACTCTATGGACTGTAGCCCACCAGGCTCCTCTGTCCATGGTATTACCCTGGCAAGAATACTACTAGAGTGGGTTGCCATTTCCTCCTCCAGGGGATGTTCCTGACCCAGGGATTGAACCCACATCTCTTGCATCTCTTGCGTTGGCAGGCAGATTCTTTACTGCTGAGCCATTGGGAAGCCACTTTATAAATATTAGATTCTAATTATTTTGTATTATTTACAACTAACCAGAAACAAATTTGTAGAAAGTGTCAAATATTTCAGTAACATACAATCTGAAAACTGTTATGTATTACTCTTACTCAAGAATAAGTAGTATCAATAGTCATACACTTGAGGCTTTCTCCCAACGTCAATATAATATAACCTTTTTATATTATATATAAAATAATACATATACAATATACATTTACAATATGTATATTAAAGGAAAATTTCAGGATAGAAGGAAATAATTTTAGTTATAATACACATATAAAATTTTCCTTTAATATCTTAAACTTATTATATTCAAATGTCTGGTTCTTTTTAATAACTTCTCAGTATTCCATCTATTAAAATTCTACAGCATTCTCCCCAAATTAAAATTTGCATGCTGAGCTGAAATTGTCTCTATCATGTTGTAGAAATGAAATGTACTTATTTATCATTTTTATTCAGTTGCATCTCATAGGAAGTTTCCAGCAGATTTGCTCAGATATACAACCCACCAAATAGCAGATCAGATCAGTCGCTCAGTCGTGTCCGACTCTTTGCGACCCCATCAATCGAAGCACGCCAGGCCTCCCTGTCCATCACCAACTCCCGGAGTTCACTGAGACTCACGTCCATCGAGTCAGTGATGCCATCTAGCCATCTCATCCTCTGTTGTCCCCTTCTCCTCCTACCCCCAATCCCTCCCAGCATCAGAGTCTTTTCCAATGAGTCAGCTCTACGCATGAGGTGGCCAAAGTACTGGAGTTTCAGCTTTAGCATCATTCCTTCCAAAGAAATCCCAGGGCTGATCTCCTTCAGAATGGACTGGTTGGATCTCCTTGCAGTCCAAGGGACTCTCAAGAGTCTTCTCCAACACCACAGTTCAAAGGCATCAATTCTTCGGTGCTCAGCCTTCTTCACAGTCCAACTCTCACATCCATACATGACCACAGGAAAAACCATAGCCTTGACTAGACGAACCTTTGTTGGCAAAGTAATGTCTCTGCTTTTGAATATGCTATCTAGGTTGGTCATAACTTTGCTTCCAAGGAGTAAGCGTCTTTTAATTTCATGGCTGCAGTCACCATCTGTAGTGATGGTTATACATTAAAAAATGAAATTGAATTTCTTGGAGAAAATCTCCTCTAAGTAGACGTCTCATAGAAAATCTTCATTGCCGTGTGCAGGCTTTCTCTAGTTGCAGGGAGTGGGGGCCACTCTTCCTTGCAGTACACAGGCTTCTCATTGTGGTGGCTTCTCTTGTTGCAGAGCATAGTGGCTAGGTCTGCCGGCTTCAGTAATTGTGGTCCACAGGATCAGCAGTTGTGGCATGTGCTCCGCAGCATGTGAGAATCTTCCCTGACCAGGCATTGAACCCTTGTCCCCTGCATTTGTAGGTAGGACTATTATCCACTGAGCCACCAGGAAAATCCTGAGATGAGGGTTTGATAGAATAAACTAAAGAACATTTGTTTGTATGTACAGTTGGTTTCAGAATGACCTTCAAGAATCCTCTGGGACCTGGTTTGATCTGGAGAGGAAAATTTTCTGCTTTTAACCACCATAAATAAAAACTTATTTTAAAAAAATCACATTTTCTTTTCAGATTGACATATTTTGAAGAAATGTCTTAAGTGTTTAGGAGTTTCTTTAAGCTTTTAGGAGTTTGGATTCTTATGTCTCTGCAAGGAGACAAAAATAGGGCTTTAAAGCAGGAGCAGGAGAATGACTAGGTCTGTTTGCAAAAGGTCATTGTGGCTGACACAGGGAGTTGATTTTGGGAAGAGTTGCGGTCTAAGTGAGGTTTCATAGATAATGCACAAGGAGGTCAAATCACTCTTTGATTCAAAAGCCCTCATCTCAGAGTAAAACCAAAGGGCCTTCAGTGCTCAGTCTGTTTCCCCATCTTCTTCCCTCCAGCATCTCCCACCCTGTCCTTAAGGTCTTTACTAGGGCAGGAGTTTTATTGTTTTGTTCATTGTCCCAGTGACGGGGAAGCCTGGTGGGCTGCCGTCTCTGGGGTCGCACAGAGTCGGACACGACTGAAGCGACTTAGCAGCAGCAGCAGCAGCAGCAGCAGCAGCATGGGGCCAGTGGGCTTCCCAGGGGGCCAAGTGGTAAAGAATCCTCCTGCAATGCAGGAGACACAGGTCCGATACTTGGGTTGGGAAGATACCCTGGAGAAGGAAATGACAACTCACTCCAGTATTTTTGCCTGGGAAAACCCATGGACAGAGGAACCTAGCAAACTATAGTCCATAGGGTCACAAAGAGTTAGATAAGGCTTAGTGAGTAAACAACCATAATAGGGCCCAAAGCTTTGCAGAGCTGCACATAGCTATGCTGATCATACCGGTAATTGAGTAAATGGTTTTTTGGTTTTAATATAAATTGAAAAATTCTTTGCCTGGTCTCCAAGGCCTATCTGGGGCAGTCACAGTCTCATCTTATCATCTTTGCCCAGGGATCTTGCTATGACCTCACTGAACTTGCTTTGATTTTCTCAGTCTTAGAATTCCCTATAATCTCTGCCTAGAAGAATCTTAATGTCCTCTTTTCTCAGCCAACTCCTTTTCAAATTTCAAGTCTCAGCTCTTACATGATTTCCCAAGAAGCGTTTCTTGCCACCTTCATAGACACTAACAATAAACATCCAGTTTTTTGCCTTCTTATTGTTTATCATAAATAATTTTTGTTTTATTTACAATGCAAGCATTTAAATTGTTTGAGATTTTACTTTTTTGGAATAGTTTAAGATTTACAGAAAAATTAAATAGGTAGTACTGCTGCTACTGCTGCTGCTGCTAAGTCGCTTCAGTCGTGTCCGATTCTGTGCAACCCCATAGACGGCAGCCCACCAGGCTCCTGAGTTCCCATATACTTTCATCTCAACAATTTTCCCTGTTATCTTATATTAAAAGGGCACATTTATTATAGCTAATGAACCAAGACGCAATTGTTACTTTCAGTACATTAATATTAACTAAATCACGTAGTTTATTCAGATGTCCTTAGTTTTTGCCTCATGTCCTTTTTCTGTTTCAGAATCCCATCCAGGATACCATACTACATTTATTCATTGTCATGTTTCCTAAGGTGATGACAGTTTCTCAGACTTTCTTTATTTTTGAGGTTTTCAGGTGTCCTGGTCCCAACATATTGCATTGTTTTTGTTTGCTTTACTTTTTGGCCACACTGCTCAGCATGTGGGATCTTAGTTCCCCAACCAGGCATTGAACCCACACACCCTGCACTGGAACCCCAGAGTCTTAACTGCTGGACCACCAGGGAAGTCCCTATTTTTAAGTATAACTTCTTAAAAGTAATTTAATCCTCTTTGTGAAGTTAGTATTAGTCTTTCCCAGTACACTGTAATCAAGTTTATGCCCATGTCTGACTTACAGCTGTGTCCCAGTGGCTAATACATAGCAGGCACTCAGTATAAATTGCTGAATGAACCCATTTGTTTGTGAAACTGAAACCATTCAACTCAGATTGGGAATTGAACTCACGTGCTGGGACTTGAACCAGAACCAAACCCACAGTCTTCCAACCGAAACCAGACACTTGGTTCAGGACCTAATGAAGCTCAGGTTATTGATGTCTTATCTCAGAAAGAATTCAGTGAGAGACAAAGTGGAAGGTAAGAAGTGGATTTATTTAGAGAGGAACACATGCTACAGACAGAGTGTGGGCCATCGCAGAGGACAAGTGTGGCCTCAAAATGTGGTATGGTTAGCTTTTATGAGCTGGGTAATTTCACAGGGGACTTTCCTGGTGGCTCTGTGGTAAAGAATCCACCTGTCAATGCAGGAGACTCTGGTTCAGTTCCTGGGTTGGGGAGATCCCCTGGAGAAAGAAGTGGCAACCCACTCCAGTATTCTTGCCTGCGAAATTCCATGGACAGAGGAACCTGGTGGGCTATAGACCATGGGGTCGCAAAAGTTGAATACAATTTAGTGACTAAACAGCAAGAACAAATTTCATAGGCTAATGAGTGGGAGGATTATTCCAACTATTTTGGGAAAGAGTTGGACTTATAGAAATTGGGCCACCACCCATTTTTTGGTCTTTGGTGGTTGGCCTGGGAACTGTCATGGTGCCTCTGGGTGTCATTTAGCTTGCTTATGTGCTAAACTGAGTATATTCTGAGGATCAAACCAGTCAATCCTAAAGGAAATCAGCCCTGAATATTCACTGGAAGGAATGATGCTAAAGCTCCAATCATTTGGCCACCAGATGCAAAGAGCCGACACGTTGGAAAAGACCCTGATACTGGGAAAGATTGAAGGCAAAAGGAGAAGGGAGTGACAGAGAATAAGATGGTTAGGCGGCATCACCAACTTGTTTCAGTTCAGTTCAGTTCAGTCGCTCAATCACGTCCAGCTCTTTGCAACCCCATGGACTGCAGCACGCCAGGCTTCCCTATCCATCACCAACTTCTGGAGCTTGCTCAAACTCATGTCCATCAAGCCGGTGATATCATCCAACCATCTCATCCTCTGTTGTCCCCTTCTCCTGTCTTCCACCTTTCCCACCATTAGGGTCTTTTCAAATGAGTCAGTTCTTCACATCAGGTGGCCAAAGTATTGGAGTTTCAGCTTTAGCATTAGTCCTTTGGATGAATGTTCAGGACTGATTTCCTTTAGGATGGACTGGTTTGATCTCCTTGCAATCCAAGTGTCTTTTAAGAGTCTTCTCCAACACCACAGTTCAAAAGCATCAATTCTTCAGTGCTCAGCTTTCTTTATGGTCCAACTCTCACATCCATACATGACTACTGGAAAAACCATAGCTTTGACTAGATGAACCTTTGTTGGCAAAGTAATGTCTTCTTAATATGCTGTCTAGGTTTGTCATAGCTTTTCTTCCAAGGGGCAAGTGTCTTTTAATTTCATGGCTGCAGTGAACATCTACAGTGATTTTGGAGCCCAAGAAAAGAAAGTCTGTCATTGTTTCCATTTTTCCCCATCTATTTGCCATGAAGTGATGGGACTCAGTGGACATGAATTTGAGTAAACTCCAGGAGAAAGTGAAGGACAAAGGAGACTGGCATGCTGCAATCCATGGGGTCACAAAGAGTCGGACAGGACTTAGAGGCTGAACAGCAACAAAATTATTTTACTTGACAATATGTCTTTTATTTATTTATTTATTGTCATGCAGCATGCAGTACTTTAGTTCTCTGACCAGGGATCAAATCCACACCCCCTGCAGTAGAAGCAAGGAGTCCTAACCACTGGATCACCAGGGATGTCCCTACAATATGTCTTTTATTTGTCTCAACTTGTTCAGCTTTCATTTTCACCTGTGTATGGCCTCAGTACTGCTAATCCTTACTGAACATTGTAGAGCATATACAAGGAGCTATAACTACAGTAAAGTATTAAGAAAGAAAACCTCCTTTTGAGAGACTTACCGTCTCCTCGAGAAGACTAGACATGTACTTAAAACTAAACATCAATAAATAAAACATTGCATAACCTGGAAAATGAATGATATAAATCTGAAGTTTTTACTAGGTCTCTGGGAGCAGAAAACTGAATGGGACTCAAGATAGCAGGCTTTGAAAAAAAATCCAGAGACAAGCTCAACCTTCAGAGTTCTAAGAGCATTTTGTTCTGGTAATGGATATTCAGTTGTCCACCCTACAGCCTGGAAATCTCTATAGCACCTCTCCTAAATAAAAGCCATGTGTCAGTGGTGTATGGTAGAAGAAATATGAGCTTTGGAATAAAAATCCCAATTCTGTTTATTTATTATAAACTGTGTGCTCAAGAAAAAAGTTGGTAAAGATTCTCACACTTAATAAAAATTATCCAAAACATGGAAATAAGGCAAAAAGAAGGCTGTGTATCTTTCCAATGTCACACTTCAGGTCTATCTTACAGGCCTGCCCAAGGATGATTTAATTCTCTAGAGAAATGATCACTTTTGGGAGACTCTGGGAAATTACATGTTAACTTGTAGATTTTTGTCTGATAGACAAATGATTCCTCTCCAGCAAAAATGGTATCTCAAAACGGCTAGTCTTACTGCCCTGTAGGACATTAACTAGTTGTGTCTTTCACCTTGCAAATTTATTTAGCATGTCTTTCCTGGTTGTTGTTATTCAGTAACCAAGTTGTGTCTGACTCTTTGCAACCTCAAGGACTGCAGCACACCAGGCTTCCTTATCCTTTATCATCTCCTGGAATTTGCCCAAGTTCATGTCCACCGAATCGATAATGCCGTCCAACCATCTTATCCTCTGCCGCTTACTTCTTCTCCTGCCCTCAATGTCTCCCAGCATCAGGGTTATTTTTTTCCAGTGAGTCAGCTCTTTGCATCAGGTGGTCAAAGTATTGGAGCTTCAGCATCAGTCATTCTGATGAGTATTCAGGGTTGATTTCCTTTAGGATGGACTGGTTGGATCTCCTTGCAGTCCAAGGGACTCTCAAGATTCTTCTCCAGCACCACAGTTCGAAAGCACCAATTCTCCCGCACTCTGCCTTCTATATGGTCCAGCTCTCACATCTGTACATGACTACTTGAAAAGACCGTGCCTTGACTAGACGAACATTTGTTGGCAAAGTATGTCTTTGCTTTTTAACACACTGTCTAGGTTTGTCATAGCTTTCCTGTCAAGAAGCAATTGTCTTTCCTGGGTGACCTTATAAATCTCTATTATTCAAATGGTCTTTGGAACAGCTTTACTGTCTGCCAGTTCCCTTTGTTGTTGTTCAGTCGCTCAGTCATGTCTGACTCTTTGTGACCCTGTGGACTATAGCCCGCCAGGCTCCTCTGTCCATGGGATTCTCCAGGCAAGAACACTGGAGTGGGTTGCCATTTCCTTCTCCAGGGATCTTCCTGACCCACCAGTTCCCTTACTGGTAAGTTAAACAAATCTCTCACACACACACATATCTGGGAGCCATATTTTAACTTTGGGCAAGTAGCTAATAAATATTTTCCTTACTTGTTGGTTTCCTCTTCGTAGTCAATGTCATGTGGGAAAAGACATTTTCTTTGACAAAAGATTTGCTCAGTTTCCACAGCTTATGGGGTTTATTTTTTCTGCTTATACCTTACAATAAACTGTAATATTGAACATATGAATTTTATTTTATTTACTTACTTTTTTGGCTACACCGGGTCTTAGCTGAGGCACATGATGTCTTTGATCTTTGACGCATGCAAGATCTTTAGTTGCAGCATGCGGAATCTAGTTCCCTGACCAGGGATCAGACCCAGGGCCCCTGCATTGGGAGTGTGAAATCTTAGCTACTAGGTCACCAGGGAAGTCCCAAACAAAGGAGTTTTAAATGCTCATGAAACATGCCAGTAGAGAAGTCAAGAAAGTTCTAAGTTTAGAGTTCAGCAAAGAGGCTGGGCTGACAATATAAGTTTGGGAGTCATGTGCATCATCAAGAAGATATTTAAAGTCATAACGATAAACAGGGATGAAGGAGTGGGGAAAAGAATGAGAGAAGAAATAAAGACCAACACAGAACAGTTGATGTGATACAGTATCGAATTGGAATTCCAGTATTTAGAGACCCACAGAGGATGAAGAGATAGCAAAGGAGACTGGAGAGGGAACAGAGATATCAGAGAACAAAACAGTACAGTGTCAGAGAAACCAGAGGGCTGGGTCAAATGCTGCTGAGAGGCTGTGTCAGATAAGGAGTCAGTTCAGTTGCTCAGTCGTGTCCGACTCTTTGCAACCCCATGGACTGCAGCATGTCAGGCTTCCCTGTCCATCACCAACTTCCAGAGTTTGTTCGAACTCATGTCCATCAAGCCAGTGATGCCATCCAACCATCTCATCCTCTGTTGTTCCCTTCTCCTCCTGTCTTCCATCTTTCCCAGCATCAGGGTCTTTTCCAATGAGTCAGTTCTTTGTATCAGGTGGCCAAAGGATTGGAATTTCAACTTCAGCATCAGTCCTTCCAATGAACATTCAGGACTAATTTCCTTTAGGATTGACTAATTGGATCTCCTTGCAGATAAGGAGTAGAATGCATATATTAGATATGGCAAAATGGGAGACAGCCATGACTTTAAAGATGTCACAGTGTGGAGAGATGAAGACAGAAGTCTGGCTGGATTTGAATGGGTTGAACAGAAATTAAAGACACAACAGCAGGGATTTCCTGGCAGTCCAGTGGTTAAGGCTTTATGCTTCCTTTGCAGGGGACACAGGTTTGATCTCTGGATTGGGAACTAAGATCCTGTATGCTGTGTGGCACAGCCAAAAAAAAAAAAAAAAAGGGAAGTCTACTTGAGACTTCTGGAAATGATTTAGACTCTACAAACCTTAATTATATCCCTAGCAAAATCCTGATGATTTCACCAATGTGAAACCAACAAAAATGGATGCCTGCTACACACCCCACTGTGCTATGCTATAGAATTATTGAGAGCAATGCTTGAGGAAGCATCAACTCAAGTGGAATGTGGGTTCTAGGTCTTGACCACCTGGGCTCCAATCCCAGCCCTTTCACTAACTAGCTCAAGGACCTTGGGCAATCACCACAACTCTGAATCTCAGTTTCCTTGTCTATAAATGGGCATGGAATGTAGCATCTACCTCATTAGACTGTTGTAATGATAAAAAGTATTTAGAATAAGCCTGCACATGGTAAGTACTGAATAAATGTTTGTTGTTGTTTAGTTGCTAAGTTGTGTCTGACTCTTTTGCGACCTTATGGACTATAGCCCATCAGGCTCCTCTGTCTATGGGATTTCCCAGGCAAGAATACTGGAGGGGGTTGCCACCTTTATTATTATGTTTTCCAATAGTTAAAAAAGATTTATAAATACAAAGTATTAAATGTCATGATCAAAGCAGGCATTGGGGTTATGAGAGCTCAGAGGTTGCTTGGCCTAGTAAGGGTCCAAGAAAGAACCCCATTGCAGTGATTCTTGATCTCTGTCTAGACTATATATATATATATATATTTTTTTTTTTTCCTCATGATGATCCTATGAGGATATACTGCTAAGATATCAAGGCTTAAAAAGAATCAGAGAAAAGATACTGCAGTTTATTATGGAATCCAGAAATCTTTCTTAAATAATTTTTCTTGTATTTTACAAAACTATAAAGGCCTGGGAGTTTGTAGTTTTAAGATCATATTAATATATATCTTGAGCAAAGACTGTATCTTTTCTTCAATACTTGATGAAATTTCTTCACTGCCATGAGGGAGAGAGAAGAAATAAAGACTTTGCTATGGCCTTGCTGCGGTTTCCTGGCTACTTTCCCCAGTGGTTGTTTGTGTGTTATTACTATAGATTCCTACCTTAACAAGAAAGGAATGATAGTAAACCAGTCTAATCAAGTTCCTCCTTGCTTAAAACCTATCAGTGTTTCTCCACAGTAAAGCCCTCAACAAGTCCTGGCTTAAGATAATTTCTACTAATTTTTTTCACTCTTAAATGTCCCCTTATGAAAAGTCTTCCGTTTAGTCTCTTCTTTTGAAACATGGTCCTGCTGAGTTTTAAGAATTCTGTGATCTTAAGTCTCACACAGAACGTTGTTTATGGGCCAGCAATGCTGTTATCACCTGAGAGCTTATTAAAAATGCAGAATCTGAAGCCCAACCCAGACCTACTGAATCAGAAATTGCATTTTGACAGGCTGTCTCTGCACATTAAAATTTAAGAGGCGCTGGTACAAAAGAGGTAAAAGGAACTTAGGAGAACTTCAGGAGAATTTTTCTGTGCAAAAACTCTGAGGTATTTTGCACAGAAGCAGAGCAAATTAAAACTAAATCTACCATGGAAATGTTTTCCAAAAGCAGATATTTTTCAAAATCAGATTTGTAAGTTCAAAATATAATTTGTGACATTTGGTATACTCATACTAGTGACTTGCTACAGAGTTTAAGCTCTTTTTTAAGTATTCAACTTTTTTCATAGAGCTGGCCTTTCATATTGATAAGTAGGATTTAATGACAATGGAAGGGAAACATTATTTTAGACTTTGACATGGGACAAAGTCATCTATAAGAACATGAGTCAAATAGAAGTCAAATGGCTTCTCTTGCCATATCTTCTTTCTTTCCTCCCAGAATCAATGGTAGCCACTTAAAAACATCTTTTCCTATTTCTAAAAAACTCACCTTTCTCTGCTTGTAGACAACTTAGCATTTTCTACGAGGATTTGTTCTTGCACTATTCTACACAATCAAGAGTTTGATAATTTACCTTTCTACATCTTCAGTTCAGTTCAGTTGCTCAGTCATGTCCGACTCTTTGCGACCCCATGGACTGCAGCACGCCAGGCTTTCCTGTCCATCACCAACTCCCAGAGCTTACTCAAACTCATGTGCATCAAGTCGGTGATCTTGATGCACAACCATCTCATCCTCTGTTGTCCCCTTCTCCTCCTGCCTTCAATCTTTCCCAGCACCAGGGTCTTTGCTAATGAGTTAGTTCTTCACATCAGGTGGCCAAAGAATTGGAGTTTCAGCTTCAGCATCAGTCCTTCCAATGAATATTCAGGACTGATTTCCTTTAGGATGGACTGGTTGGATCTCCTTGCAGTCCAAGGGACTCTCAAGAGTCTTCTCCAACACCACAGTTCAAAAGCATCAATTTTTCAGTGCTCAGCATTCTTTACAGTCCAAATCTCACTTCCATACATGACTACTGGAAAAAACGTAGCTTTGACTAGACGGACCTACAGACCTTTGTTGGCAAAGTAACGGCTCTGCTTTTTACAACATCTTGGTTTCGAAGAATTCTTTGTATCCATTGCTACCAGCAACTCTGTCAGGTTTGCAAGTACATTTCAATTTCATTTATAGGAAACAATATGTCAATTTTAAACAATTTTAGGGGTGGACTCAGAAAGATGCTGAGAAGTTCACCATTGTGAGTATAACTTCTGCTGCTTGAGCATATTTGGAATGTGATGAACTGTGGAAAGTAGTGGGAGCTCAAAGTACAACTTTATCCATTATAGCTGGCATCTTCCTTTATCTTACTGGGAAATGGCCAACAGTGGAAACCTGGAGAGTTAGGATCTGAAAAAGGAGACCCCTGCCGCTGCTGCCAAGTCGCTTCAGTCATGTCCGACTCTGTGCGACCCCATGGACGGCAGCCCACCAGGCTCCCCCATCCCTGGGATTCTCCAGGCAAGAACACTGGAGGGGGTTGAGGTGTGATGGGTTAGGGATCAGGACACCTATTAAAGCTGTTAAAAATTTCATAGTGAGGCACTTTCAATTGTCTTAAAATTTCAGTTATTTTCCCCAAATCAGGATGCATTAAAAGTGAGTGTTTTGTTCTGGTATAACTAGGTTATATCATGTTCATTCTTGTGAAGTACCATTCTGGTGTCATTTACTGAGCATGTTATACCAAAGAAGCCAGTAATCTTGACTCCTATTTCCCCCTCTCCTTGTAGTATCAAGAACATGAATTTTAGAATCAAGAAATCTTAGTATAGATCCTAAGGAAGGCTCATTTTTCTCATTTGTGAGGTGGGCTGATGTGTGTGTATATGTGTGTGCTCAGTCATGTCTGACTCTTTGTGACCCCATGGACAGTAGCTCGCCAGGCTCCTCTGTCCGTAGGGATTCTCCAGGCAAGCATACTGGAGTGGGTTGCTATTTCCTACTCCAGGGGATCTTCCCAACCCAGGGATCAAACCCATGTCTCTTGTGTCTCCTGCATTGGCAGGCAGATTATTTACCACCTGGAAAGCCCCAGACTGATAATACCTCATAAATAAAGGAAAATTAAGACTGATCCATATACAGCCAACAGCCCATAATCATTACTCAGTAAATGTTAGTTCCTTTCTCTGGCAGAGCATAAAATATCTTAATCCTTCAAGAAAGATTGCTGGGTGTGGAAGGTTGAAATGGTTTATGAAAAACAGCCCCTAGGGCACTATCTCTAAGGATGATCTCTTTTTTCTATCTGCCCTCTGAATACTCCAGATGCAGCCTTGCAACATTAAAAATCACTTTGCCCACAGCTTGGGGAGCCAAAGAAGAGTTGAGATGAAACTGCAACCCAAAATCATGTGACAACATGATTGTCATGAGCATACATTTTAGAAAGGAACATGAGCATACATTTTAGTAAGGAAAATCATATAGTTCAGTGTAAGGAAACCCTTGGAAGTTTCCTTTGCTCTCAGTACAGCCTTTGGCAGTGCCTGCAGCCTCTGGCACCATGAATACTGCCTCTACTGAGGCCATAGACTCCATTGTTATGGGCAGCCTCCATAGTAATATCCAGCAACAGGGTTGAGGAAAAGGAGAAAAGCCACAGAACAGACATCAAAGGCAATTATCGCAAAACTCAGCTTGCTGGGAGTGGAAGCAGTCACTCAGAATGTCATTTTGGAAATAAATTCCCTAGACAGATTAAAAATTTTGAGTGTCACCAAAGTAAAAATGTGACCCAGGGCTTTCTATGAAAAAGATGTTTTGAGCAAAAGCATATTAGCATCTGCTTCTTGAGGTTGAGTATTTCCTGATTTGCAAATATGCTTCTTCCTGGTACCTCAAAAGAGGTTTGATTACATTTCCAAAGTAGTGACATCTGTTTTTCATTCCACAGTGAGTTCATACATTCCTTCCTGCCAGCTTGTGGCAAATACTTATATAGCACCTACTATCTGCAAAGCATTTCAGATAATGTGACAATTTGACCATAGAGGTGGAGCATATCAATGCAAACAGAGATCTTACATTAATTATCATGCTGACAATTATTTTTGTCAGTATGGCTTCAAGACATCAGGAAAAATTCCTCTCTAGGTGGCCATAAAATCTGATAGATATTTTGAAGTTCCCAGAGAATTCAGCAACTTCTATTTCCTTTGTTCTTAATATTAGAATATCCCTAATTCAAAAGGTCTCTCTCTCTCTCTCTCTCTTTTTTAGCATCTTACATACCTATATGTTTGTGTATATGCTTTCTTTTTCTGGTTAGGCAACTACAAGATCCCTATAAAGCTGAGATCCCTATATCTTATTTTGCAACTCCCATTTTTCATTTAACAATATGCAGTTGACCCTTGAACAATGTGCAGATGAGCGGTATTGACCTTCTGTGCCATCAAAATCTGATATAACTTAAAGATGGCTCCGTATCCAGGGTTGCATGTCCACAGATTCAACCAACCACAAAACATGTAGTACTGTACTACAAGTTCATTGAAAAATCCACATATACATGTTCTTTAAACCTGTGTTGTTCAAGGGTCAACTATACTCTAAAGATCTTTTCAAATCAATATCCAAATGTGTATGGATCGAACTTGGTTATTCTACATTGCAGGTGGATTCCTTACCATCTGAGCCTCCAGGGAAGCCCTACTATATATCACTAGCTAAAATGAAACGTTCTGTTATGTTACTTATCCAGCCTGTCTTTATTTCTGTTATGTTCTTCCACCATAATGCATGCTGAGAACTTGTTGGCTGGTCCCCAGGACTGAAACACTGCCTGGTACATAGAAGGGACTTCACAGATATTTGTTAAATGAATGACTGAATGAACAACAAAAATTTCACTTTAAATGTTAAAACTACTTGAATTAAATTTTTACCATTTTACTTTTCTGAATGTGCGGTTTACTCCATTTTTAAAAAACATGGAGAATTCCCCGGTGATCCAGTGGTTAGGGACTCTGTGCTTCCACAGTAGGGGGCACGGGTTCAATCCCTGCTTGGGGAACTAAGATCCCACATGCTGCACAGCATGACCAAAAAATAAAGAAGTAAATAAAACATGGCATACATAGAAGATACACTCTCAAAAGCATAAAATATTTAAGTAATAAAAATTGGAGAAAAATTATTTTCACACTTGAGGAACATGTTTTAAAGAAATACCTTAATATAAATTTGAAAAAGTGGAGAATTTGAATTTATATAAGCTGCTCTAAAAAGTTAACCAGAACAACCTGAAATCTAACTTTTTTTTTTTTCAGGAAATTATGGTAAATCTTCCTAATGACTGAAACTCAAGGAACATCGAACACTTGAAATGACTAGAAGGATCATTAGCTGAAGTATAGACAGATGAAAAAAATTAAACATCATAGATATAGGCTCCATTACTTATTCACTAACTCCTGCTCACTGCTTGCCTGGAAACATGAACTTCATTATGCCTGGATCACAATCCTTCTTTGAGTATAGGTCTTGTGGAAACATGGAGCTCACAGGCTGTAAGGGGCTGAAGTTCTTGCTTCTTGAGAATGAGCTCATGGATCTCTCTAAATGAGAAACAGAGAACGGGATTCTTCTTTGTTCTTTGCCTGGAACAAATGAAGCTCAGAGCAGCATGCAAAAACCAGACAGAAAGTGGGACTCCACTGGGATAATAAGAACTCTGGTTTATTCTGTTTGTTGATAGTCATCAAATACATCTATGCATGGCTTCACAAAACAAAAACAAAAAAGTAAGAAAAAAGTCCTTCAGAGATAAGAAAATTTCCCTTCATATTAGCAAACATTTTCTGTGGGTATTCTCAAGATGCTGTGAGGAATTCAAAGAAGTCCATCACAAGATCGCTGCCCGGGGCTCCTGTAATCTCAGAGAAGATAAACACGAAAACCATGGACAGCATAAAAGGAAAATGTGAGGCTCCTTGTTAAAATATGTTTAAGAATTTTAAAGAATAGTTATGAGAATTTCAATATAGTGACAACAGAGCCTTAAATCAAGTTTGGGTTCTTCAAATTGCACAGGGCCTCATATAATTACACTGGTCCCACATTTGGGAAGCTGTCTCTGGAGAAAATGACAAATCATTATGACAAAATAGAGCAAAATAAACTCTTGGGTTTGTTTTATTTTCCTTACAAGGTGCTGAGGAAATAAGAAAGGAAGAAGCCAGTAGGCACCCATGCTACAGAAAGGGGGCCAAAAGATGATATACAAATATGCCAACACCTCCTCTAAGGGCAGTGTTGGGGCAAAGAGGATAGTGTAGACTGGGAAAAAAAAAAAAAAAAGCACAACCTCATAAAAGTTGAGAAATATGGTTTACTCAGTGAACTTGCTTAGGACTTAAGCCCAGGAGACACTTGTCAGATAGCTCTGAGGGACAGCTCTGAAGAGGTAAGGGAGAAGCCAGGACATAAAAAATTTTTGCAAAAAAACAAAAGCCAAACAAAGAAACAAAAACCCCAGGTAGTTGGAACATCAAAAGATTATTGGTTTTTTGTTAGTTTTTTTGTTTTAATCTTAGTTTGGTCATGCCTCACAAGGCATGTGGGATCCTAGTTACCTGACCAGGGATATAACCCACACCCCATGCAGTGGAAGTGTGGAACCTTAACCACTGGAAGGCCAGAGAAGTCTTAAGAGATTACTGTTAATTAAAGAAAATGATAAGACGGTTAGATAGCATCACCAATGAGAAAGTTTGGGGCTGTCTTAGCACTGTAGATTCTATACACAAACGAGAGAGGGTTAACTGTTAAACTTGGAGATGAGTGTCTGTTCTTTGGAGCTGTGGTCCCTTTCCTCCTTCAAGAGGTGAATGTCAGCTCTGCTGTAACTTCTCTATGACCTTGGATGCATTACTCTATCTTGGATACTATAAAGAAATGAAAATCAAAACTACAATGAAGTATCACCTCAATACCAGTCAGAATGGTCATCATCAAACGATCTACAAATAATAAACACTGGAGAGGGTGTGGCGAAAAGGAACCCTCCTGCACTGCTGCTTGTTGAATCCAAGCAAACTCCAGGAGATAGTGGAGGACAGAGGAGCCTGGCGTGCTGCAGTTCATGGGGTTGCAGAGTTGGGACATGACTTAGCCACTGAACAACAACAACAAAAGAAAAACCTGACATCTCAACTTAATAAGTTTAGCACTTTTCTATGCATGGGAAGATGCAAGAGTATGGTCTCATTGAAATCATCCCTTTGATATATACCAGGGCCAGCATCCTGCTTTACTTAATCCTGCACCCCCTAAGGGGGATGGCTACAGTGACTGATGGTTTGACAGCCCCAACATCCTTTGTTTACTGATATAACAGGTGAAATTCTCCATCCACAATTGGGAGTTGATACAGGAGGCTGTTCTTATTTGATTTCTATACTTCTGTATTATCTGAATCTTTCCACCACCAGTTTGTATTTATGTATTTGTAATTCAAACAAACAAATTAACTAAAGAACCTAGGCTACAGCAAGCCTACTGTTTCTTTATTCTTTTTTAATTGAAATGTAGTTGATTCATAATGTGCCAACAGCCACCGTTTCTGGGTTTTTTTTGTCACACCACATAGCATGTGGTATCTTAGTTCCCTGACCAGGGATTGAAACCTCACTCCTTGCACTGGAAGCTTGAAATCTTAACAACTGGACCACCAGGGAAGTCCTAGCTTACTGTTTCTTAATAGTTATCTCAGAGGTCAGTAGGAAAACAAACCTTTGGCATTAGTTCTCTATTTCTGCACTAAGTCAAAACTTAAACAACAATAAATGCTAACTAGCTTAGACAATTTCAGGAATTTGGGAGAACTTTACCTGGTGCTTCTGGCTAGAGATCGCTCATGAAGTTATGGTCAAAATGTCCACTGGGCTGCAATGTCATCCGAAGGTTTGATAAGGCTAAAGAATTCACTTAGAAGATGGCCTGCTCATATGACTGGCCCACTTGGTGCTGGCTGCTGGCAGAGGCATTGATTCCTTACCTACTCAAATGTCCTTATGACATGGCAACTGACTTCCCCCAGAGCAAGTGACCCAAAAGAACAAGTCAAAACTGCAATGTGTTTTATGACCTGGACCAGGAATTGGCAAACTATAAGTGACCGATAAAGCTACCCTGCTACCTTCTTTGTAAATAAAGTTCTTTTAGATCACAGCTACAGTCATCATTTACTTACTGGTTGCATTCTTACTATAGTGACAGCGTTGAGTAGTTACAATAGAAACCATATAGCCTGTAAAGTTTAAAATATTTACGATATTTACTACCTTTTAGGAAAAATGTCGGTCAACTTTTGACCTAGCCTTAGAAGTCATCCACCATTATTTTCCTGGTTTTCTATTGGTTACAGAGACAAACCCCGATAAGATGCTGGGGGACTATACAGAGTGTGAACACCAGGAGGCAGAGATCATTGAGGACCATCCTGAAGGCTAGCTGCTACACACTTCCCCCCCTACAGGCTCTCTAACATCTCTGTCATTGCACTTGCCACCTCATAGGGTAACTGTCTATTAGTTGGCTTCCCCCACTATGATACCAAAGCACCCGTAGGCCTGGGCTGTGCATTGTTCCATCTTTGGGCCTCAGTACTAGAACAATTGGAGAAGGTGATGGCACCCCACTCCAGTACTCTTGCCTGGAAAATCCCATGGACGGAGGAGCCTGGTAGGCTGCAGTCCATGGGGTCGGGAAGAGTCAGACACAACTGAGCGACTTCACTTTCACTTTTCACTTTGGTGCATTGGAGAAGGAAATGGCAACCCACTCCAGTGTTCTTGCTTGGAGAATCCCAGGGACAGGGGAGCTTGGTGGGCTGCTGTCTCTGGGGTCGCAGAGAGTCGGACACGACTGAAGCAACTTAGCAACTAGCACAATAGCACTTAATTTTTTAATTGGATGATAATTGCTTTACAATGTTGTGTTGGTTTCTGCTGTACACCAACAAGAATCAGTCATAAGTATACGAGTATTCCCTCCCTCTTGAGCCCCTCCTCTGCAACAGCAGCACTTTAAGTATAAGAGTTCAGTTCAGTTCAGTTCAGTCGCTCAGTCGTGTCCAACTCTTTGCGACCCCATGAATCACAGCATGCCAGGCCAAAGAGTAGCAAGAGCTTAAAAATGTTTGTGGGCTGCATGCATGTAAACTAGGAGTGTCAGAAAAGTTTCATCAGGCAGGGGGCATTTGAACAAATCTTGGAGGGATTTAATTTGATTAAGTAGAGAAGACAAGATGAAGGAAAGGAAGACAAATAAATAGAAGACATCGAAAAAATTAGAAGCAACAGGACAGCTATTGATTATTTTCCTGATGATTTATCATAATGTGCTCTTTTCAAAAGCCTGTGCACTAATTAGAATCCTTCTCACTGAAAATGGCAGAAGCCCAAGGGGAGGAGAGCCAGGGGAAGGGAGAGGTTCACATGGGTCCCAGGCTGCCGTGGAACCAAAGTGTAATGTCACAGGAATCCCTTTCTCCACATTTCCCCTACTTGTCTGTCTGTATATGGGTTATATGGCCTCTGGTTCAATATTATAGTGGGGAGGCTGGCCCAGAAAAGACTCTTTTTCTCTAACACTGAATAGAAAAATTCTAGGAAGGGATTCTGATTGGCCTGGGTTGATGCCTGAGAGTTGGGAGGATGGGGGTACTTAAATTGGATATGCCCACAAAAACCTCTGACTTGAGTGAGAGGAGTACTATCTCCCCTGAAGAAGCAGGGTGCTGTCACTAAAGAAAGAGAGGAGCACTGGGTGGGCAAAACAGTAATAACTACTCTAATAGTGGCTTCCATATCTATTTAAGCCAGCAAGAAAAGGCATTTTATCATTGAAGAATCCCATGGACAGAGGGATTCTCCATTTTATCACTGGATAATCCCATGGACAGAGGGTAGCACAGAGTCAGACATGACTGAAGCGACTTAGCACACACATGTATATAATACTTTGGGTTCCCTGGGAAGCAGATTCTGGATGGAGAGTTGATGCAGCTCATTTATTGGGGCGTTCTCTAGGATCAGTAATTTTGAAAGTACAAGGGACACAGAATTGGGCAGAGGAAAAAGTAGAACTTAGTGATGCTCCTGCAATCTAAGTGAAGCTTCAGTTGATTATACAGAGTTCTGAAGTTGATTTATCAATAGCATCTCAAATTGTGACAAGAGTGGGTTGACCAACCTTTCCAATTTACCCAGGATTGAGAGGTCTCCAAGGACAAAGGACATTCAGGTTTAAAGTTCCAGGCAAGACAGAATACTTCTAGGAGGATTGGATCTTTGCACTTACCTCCTAAGTTGACCAGTCACTGGATTCGGGCTTTCCTTGGGGAGGGGCCTTAAGCCTGCGTGACTCAGTTCCCTCAGTATCTGTGCTAGTGGTTCAGTCATGTCCAACTGTTTGAGACTGCATGGACTGCAGCTGGCTACGCTCCTCTGTCCGTGGAATTTTTCTAGGCAAGAATACTGAAGTGAGTTACCATTTCCTACTGAAGGGGATCTCCCCGATCCAGGGATTGAACCCATATCTGCTGCACTGGCAGGAGGATTCTTTACCACTGCCACTGCTGCTAAGTCACTTCAGTCGTGTCCATCTCTGTGTGACCCCATAGACAGCAGCCCACCAGGCTCTGCCATCCTTGGGATTCTCCAGGCAAGAACACTGGAGTGGGTTGCCATTTCCTTCTCCAATGCGTGAAAGTGAAAAGTGAAAGGGAAGTTGCTCAGTCGTGTCTGACTCTTTGAGATACCATGGGCTGCAGCCTACCAGACTCGTCCGTCCATGGGATTTTTCCAGGCAAGAGTACTGGAGTGGGGTGCCATTGCCTTCTCCATCTTTACCACTGAGTCACCTATAAACCTGCCAAGGGCAATTTCTGGGGCAGGGTTAGATTTTGAGCAGTTAGTCAGCAGCAGGCAACATTCTTAGGAACTGGGGAGTGTTGTGCTTAATCGTAAATGAAAGAATCTGAGGAATACACCACAGCAACTACTACAATATATAAAACTAAAACAATGTTTCTGGAAAAAATATCTACTCTTGCCATGAATGGTATATTCTGATATTTTCTAATCTAATCCATTAAAAAATGTACTGGCCCTCTAGTTCAGTCGCTCAGTCTTGTCTGACTCTTTGCAACCCCATGGAGTGCAGCACACCAGGCCTCCTTGTCCATCACCAACTCTCAGAGCTTACTCAAATTCATGTCCATTGAGTCAGTGATGCCATCCAATCAGCTCATCCTCTGTTGTTCCCTTCTCCTCCTACCTTCAATCTTTCCCAGCATCAGGGTCTTTTCAAATGAGTCAGTTCTTCGCATCAGGTGGCCAAAGTATTGGAGTTTCAGCTTCAACATCAGTCCTTCCAATGAATACTCAGGACTGATCTCCTTTAGGATGGACTGGTTGGATCTCCTTGCTGTCCAAGGGACTCTCAAGAGTCTTCTCCAACACCACAGTTCAAAAGCATCAATTCTTCAGTGCTCAACTTTCTTTATGGTCCAACCCTCACATCCATATATGACTACTGGAAAAACCATAGCCTTGACTAGATGGACCTTTGTTGGCAAAGTAATGTCTCTGCTTTTAATATGTTGTCTATATTGGTCATAACTTTTCTTCCAAGGAGTAAGCGTCTTTTAATTTTTTGGCTGCAATCACCATCTGCAGTGATTTTGGAGCCCCAAAAATAAAGTCTGCCACTGTTTCCACTGTTTCTCCATCTATTTGCCTTGAATTGTGGACCGGATGCCATGATCTTTGTTTTCTGAATGTTGAGCTTTAAGCCAACTTTTTCACTCTCCTCTTTCACTTTCTTCATGAGGCTCTTTAGTTCTTCTTCACTTTCTGCCATAAGGCCCTCTGAACTAGCACTTCACAAAAGAAGATATTTAAATGGCCAATAAACAGATGAAAAAGTTCTCAACTTCATTAGTTATCAGAGAAATGCAAATTTAAAACCACAATGCAATAATACTATGTGCTGTTTATTCAGTCATGCCCAACTCTATGCCACCCTATAGACTGCAGCCCAACAGGCTCCTCTGTCCATGGGATTGTCCAGGCAAGAATACTGGAGTGGACTGCCATGCCCTCCTCCAGGGGATCTTCCCAACCAAGGGACTGAACCCATGGTTCTCATGTCTCCTGCACTGGCAAGCAGCTTCTTTACCACTAGCACCACCTGGGAAGCCCGCAGAACCACTGTATATCCTGCCAAATGGCTAAACTGAGGAAAACAGTGCCAATTGTTAGTAAAGATATGGAGGAACTGTAATTTTCACATATTATGGGAGTGTAAATTGGCACAAGCCAAAAACAACTATTTAGCATTATCTACTAAAGTTTAGCAAACATACACAGTTCAATTCAGCAATTGAGCTCCAAGGTATAATACATACTGGACAGAAATGTACATATGGTCATGAAAAAATGTTCCAGAATGGTCATAGAGCTGAGGCAATTCATATTTTCCAAAGATGGCTGTAAAAAACTTTTCTGTCACATACGCTTCCTTATAACGTAACCCAGAGACTCTTCAGTAGGAGAGGTAGGATCTGTGCCTCTTTTCTTTGAACCTAGGCAGGCTTGTGGCTCATTTGGAATGATAGAATGGTGTGGAGGTGATGCCATGTGACTTCCAAAGTTAAGCCAATGGAGGGTAGAAGAATATGCTCCCCAACAGTGTGCCACTTGGCATTAGGATTCTTTGAGCTGAAGATAACTGAGAAAAAAGCAAATATAAGAAAAGCTCTCTGCCTTCCTCCTACTTTGTATGACATAAATTTATAATGATGCCCCCTCTCTCTGCTCTACCAGGAAGAACAGAAGTTAATCATCAGAGACAATAGTAGACTCATAAGTCCAGCCCTTATCTTCCACTAGTTCCCCCATATATTTACCTTCCCACAATTTGCTGTCCTAGAAACTTAAAATTCTTTTCATTTGTCTTGTCACTTCCCTGAAAATTTATTGTTTTTTGGTTAAGGCACTATATAAGCCCAAGTTCTCACTGCTGTTTGTGTTATCATCATGGAGAGTTCCCATGTGTATGTGAAGCATATGTTAATAAACTTTTGTTTTTCTCTGTTTATCTGTGTTTTTTTTTTTTTTGGGGGGGGGGTCAGTCTAATTTATAGAAATGGCAACCCACTCCAGTATTCTTACCTGGAAAACTCCGGAGGAGCCTGGCAGGCTACAGTCTATGGGGTCGCAAAGAGTCGGACACGACTGAGTGCACACGCACAGAGTGTGGTGCAGTGGTAAAGAATCCACCTGCCAGTGCAGGAGACACAAAAGATGAGGGTTTGATCCCTGGGTTGGGAAGATTCCCTGGAGTAGGAAATGGCAACCCACTCCACTCATTATTCGTGCCTGCAGAATCCCATGGACAGAGGAGCATGGCCAGCTACAGTCCATGGGATTGCAGAGTTGGACACAACTGAGCGCATACACAGGCAAATCAGTTATTCTGTCTTACAGTAGAAAAAGCCACGGAGCTTCTTCCTTGTTCCTGGGGACACTCATGCTTGGAATTCTGAGCCTTTGTGTAAGAAGTCCATCTGCCCTGAGGCCACCAAGCTATGAGGAAGTCACACTACCAGAAGAGTTCACACAGAGGTGACCCAACTGGCAGTAGTCAGTCTTAGAGTCCTTTTAGCTGAGGTGCCATATATATGCTGGTGCCACTGCCAATGCACCCACAACCACTGAGTCTTTTCAGCTGAAGGCCCAGACTTCATTGGAGCAGAGATCAGCCATCCCTACAGAACCCTTTACAAATCCCTAACTCAGAATGTTTGAGCATGATAAAATGGCCATTCTTTTACATCATTATCTGTAATGGCCCCAAGCTGAAAACAATGCAGATGTTCATTAACAGTTGAATAGATAAGTTGCAGTGTATTCATATAGTGAAATACTCTATGGGAATGAGAACTACTGACACACACAACTACATGGATGAGTTTCACAAATACAATGCTGAGCAAAAGAAGCACCATACAAAAGAACACACACCATAAGATTTTATTTCAATGAAACTCCAAGAATACAAATTGTTATGCTTAGTGCTAGAAAGCAGGCTAGTGGTTAGCTTTGGAGACAGGCAGTGACTGGGAGGGCGTGTGAAGAGGGTTTCTCTTTCTTCATGTCAGGTTGGCTATACTGGTGTGTCCATTCTGTAAAAATTTATTGAATTCAACAGTTTTAAAATTTTATTTTTATTTTTTGATGATGCTGTGTAGCTTGTGAGATCTTCGTTCCCTGACCAGGGAATGAACCTGGATCCTGGGCAGTGAGAGCACAGAGTCCTAACCTGGACCACCAGGTAATTCCTGAGTTCGACATTTGTTTTTTTCTGAAGTTCGACACTTAAAAAAAAATTTTTTTTTTGGCCACTGTTAAGTCACTGTTAAGTCACTTCAGTCGTTTCCGACTCTGTGAAACCCCATAGACGGCAGCCCACCAGGCTCCCCGTCCCTGGGATTCTCCAGGCAAGAACACTGGAGTGGGTTGCCATTTCCTTCTCCAATGCATGAAAGTGAAAAGTGAAAGGGAAGTCGCTCAGTCGTGTCTGACTCCTAGTGACCCCATGGATTGCAGCCTACCAGGCTCCTCTGTCCATGGGATTTTCCAGGCAAGAGTACTGGAGTGGGGTGCCATTCGCTGCATATGGGATCTTAGTTCCCTAACCAGGGATTGAACCTGTGGCCCCTGCAGCAGAAGCATAGAATCTTAACCACTGGACGGCCAGGGAAGTCCCTGGAGTTCAACATTTTTTTGTGTGTGTTCATTTTTATTTTATACTTCAATAACATTTTAAAAGATGCCAGCCATGATCCACAGATTGATCTCTCAACACACAAACAGATTACAAACTCACGGTTGGGATTGTATGGGACAGTGGCTGGAGGTGATTTTGCCTCAGACAGGCAGATGGGTATCTCAGATCAGCTGTTCGTGAATAAGCATCCTTAACATATAGCTTCCTGCATACCACAACCAGCTGCAGGCTGCCGCTGCTGACAAAGCCTGCAGACAAGACTATCCTTTTCTCTCATACCAGGATTGAAGTGGAATGCGACCCAAAAGAAGGCAGAAATATCTTGGTGTTTTAAGAAGATGGATTCAAATAGTTGACAACATGCAGCAGGTTAGGTTAACCTTACTAAAAACATTTTTTAGTACTTATTCTGTGCTAGCATTTTATATGTACAACCTTATCTATCATCAGAACAAACCTATGAAGTAACTTAGTTACTGGGATTCTTTCTATTTTTAAAGGAGAGGGAATTAAGAACTGGAGAAGTTAAACAACCTATTGGAGTTCTCAGTATTTATAAATATCTAAGAATGAAGTCTGCCACATTACTGTATTTTTTGAGTTGCCTAAATACATGGGCAAACTTCACATTGAAGACTGGGAGGGATGGAAGTAGTCAGCCAAAAATAAAAGGAAGAGCTTACTGACACTGCTAAAGAGCCTTGGCCAAGGGCAAATTTGGGTTCAGAACACATAAATCTGGGGTTTGAGTTTCATTTCTCTTTGACTCATCTTTGACTGAGTTAAGTCACTTCAGTTTTTCCTTTTATATTATTGTGTTTGCTTTTCTCCTACAGGTCACTGTTTTTAGAGAAAGAATTGAGCTCTTTGCCCTTTTAGATCTTTGTTTGACTAGCTTCTTTGTATTATTCAGGTCTCTGGTCAAATGCTATCTCCTCAGAAAGCCCTGTCCTAACCACCTTGTCTAAAAGATCCTCCTTGTCACTCTCTTTCTCTTTTCTTTTTTAAATTCTTTTTTAGTTTTCTTCTAAGCAATTTCCAATACTTAAAATCGTATTATTTACTTATTTATTTCCTGTCTCTTCCACTATAATGTGAGCTTCTCAACAAAGATCTATCTGCTTTGTTCATCCAAACCCCCAGTGCCTAGAATAGTGCCTGGAAGGAATGTGGTAGATGCTCAGTTATTGATAATACTGGGGGAGGAAGGAAGGAAGAGAGGGAGGCAGGGAGGGACTGGTATAAAGACATTTGAGGACTTTGAAATGGTATTTGGTGATTAAGACTGTATTGTAACACTAGCTGCTTATAGAGATAAACCTCCCAAAATCTCAGTAGCTTGACACGAAAAGCTTATTTCCCACTCACAAAAATAGTCTAATGCAGATGTTTCTAGTTGGGATCCAGGCTCCTTCTATATGTGGCTCCTCCCACATTCCGAAGATGTCTCCCAACGTTTTCCTGGGGGTAATCTCCCTTCCTGTCAGCTGGGAGGGTCCAAGGGCGTGGAGGACAACGCAGAGATGTTTAATGGGCCAGTCTTGGAAGTATTACATATCACTTTTGACCATGTGTGTGTGTGTGTGTGTGCATGTGCTCAGTTGCATCCAACCCCATGGACTGTAGCCTGCCAGGCTCCTCTGTCCATGGAATTCTCCAGGCAAAGTGAGTTGTCATTCCTACTCCAGGGGATCTTCCCCACCCAGGGAACCCTAGTCTCCTGCATCTCCTGCATTGGTAGGCAGATTCTTTACCATTAGCGCTACCTTATCATTGTTTGCTCAGTCGCTAGGTCATGTTCAACTGTTCCGACCCCCACGGACTGCAGCATGGAAGGCTTACCTATCCTTCACTATCCCCAGGAGCTTGCTCAAACTTATGTCCACCGCGTCGGTGATGTCATCCAACCATCTCATCCTTTGTCATTCCCTTCTCCTCCTGCTTTCAGTCTTTCCCAACATGAGGGACTTTTGCAATGAGTTGGCTCTTTGCATCAGGTGGCCAAATATTCAGCTTCCGCATCAGTCCTTCCAATGAATATTCAGGGTTGTTTCCAGATTTTATGAATACAAATATATAGTAATGAATGATTTTACTCTGAACTCTTTATTCATAGATATCTAACATAGACTAACTTATTTAACCACAGCAGCAGAACAGTGTCTAGATTTATCATCGCTTTTCTTCCAAGGGGCAAGCATCTTTTAATTTCATGGCTGCAGTCACCATCTACAGTGATTTTGGAGCCCAAGAAAATAAAGTCTGTCACTGTTTTTATTTTTTCCCCATCTATTTGCCATGAAGTGATGGGACCAGATGCTATGATCTTAGTTTTTCTGAATGTTGAGTTTTGAGCCAGCTTTTTCACTCTCCTCTCCAGCACCATCTGGGAAGACCGCTTTGACCACATACCACTAGGCATATCTAAGGTCAAGGAAGGTTTGGAAATATAGCTCAGGTGTGTGCCTAGGTAGAGAAGGAACCGGGTTTGGTAAACAGCTAGCTAATCTCTGCCACTGTGGTTAAATAAGTTAGTCTGTGTTAGATGTCTATGAATAAAGAATTCAGAGTAAAATCATTCATTACTGTATATTTGTGTTCATAAAATCTGGAAACCACTTATTTCAGAAAATATCCAAAGTCTCTGTCTATGATAAAATCTATTCTGTATACCTGAGAGCTGCCTTTTATATATTCTCTCAGGAGAGGAAAGAAAGGAGAAACTTGATTTTTGTAAAAATTCCATTTGTATCTGAATTGCTTTATAAGACTGTGAAATAATTACATATAAATTATAGTTTTGACTTGATTATAAAACCTGCCAGAATTCCATTCAAAGGTATGGTTTTCCTAATAGTGTGGCTATAAACACTGCAAAATGCATTTCTGAGGGTTTGAAATCTTACCTTCTAGAAACGAAGGGATATTTCTAAAATTTCTAAATTCTAAGGCCTGGGTAAATCCTGCAGTTTTCATTCAGATTGTCTTACCATATGTTTCTTTTCTAATTTAATACTGCTTAAAACTATAAGCTCCAGAAGAATGAGGTTCAATCCATTGGTAAGAAAGATAGAAAAGTGATAATAGGAAAAAACTAGCATTTGCTGAGGCTTATTTGTCAGGACTGTGTGAGGCACTGTGCCCACACATTTGACTTCCTTTACCCTCACATCAACACTGCAAGGAAGGTAGTGAGCCCAGTTTTTTCGGTGGGGATCCTTTGTCTCTGGGAGGCTAACTAACTCACCTGTGGTCCCAAGCCAGGAAAGGACAAAGCTTGGATGTGAGCTGAGGTCTATCTGGCACCAAAACCCAGATTCTTGAATAAAGCAGACTGGAAAAGAGAATGAAAACGAAGAACTTGGGAAACGAGCTAGAGACCAACACTACGGAGCTTTGAAATTTGACTCCTCAGTCTTTTCTTCCCTAAGAAATCCCTGGAGGTGATTTTTTTGACCACCCCTCATAGCCTGTGGGATCCTAGCTCCCTGTTGTTTATTTGCCAAGTTATGTCCGACTCTTTACGACCCTATGGACGGTAGCCCACCAGTCTCCTCTGTCCATGGGATTTTCCAGGCAAGAATACTGGAGTGGGTTGCCATGTCCTCCTTCAGGGGATCTTCTTCCCAATCCAGGGATCAAGTTGATCTTAGTTCCCTGACCAGGAATCATACCTATGCCCCTGCTGTAGAAGTGCAGAGTCTTAACCACTGGACCACCAGGGAAGTTTCCACAGAGGTGCTTAATTCCTTTGTATCTGTTAGCCACTAGCTCTGTAGAAAGACTGAAGTCACATGTAAGGTTAGAGCTTCAGATCTTAGTACCAGCTCTCTGATGTTTCTGGTCACTTATTGAAATCCCTCTGCAGGGTTTTTTCCCAAACCAGGTGTCTAGGGGAGCAATCAAGTTCCAACCTAGTTCTTGACTGGGAAGGTATGGCCGCCTTGATCACATCTCCATGGGAAAAATGAAACTGACAGATTAAGGGAGTAATTCCAAGAATAACTTTGGCACTAGACCTAAGACTGGAAAACAATTTTCCTTCTCCTTTGGGCAGTGAAAATGCCTCAAGGACAGTAAAATGTGCAGGAGAATCAGGCTGAGGGCCATTTTTCCTCTTCTCCTCTGCCAGGGTCCACGTGTGTAAAACACATGAACTGTTGGCTACCTTCCTGAGTTTTTACTCAGCTGTTTATAGCAGGCCTGTAAATATGCACATCGTAAAGTTAAAAATAAAGCCAAATAGCAAGACTTCAGAGTGGGAGAGACAAGAAAATACTTATACTTTACAAGAATTAAACTAAAATTCCAACCTCAACTATATAAGGTAAGTTTTTTGAATCCTAAGAATTATATTTTGCAATATTGAGTGTATCATTTTTGAAAAAGCCACATCTTTTTAATCTACTTGGGTTAACACTATTTTCAAATTATCTTTCTTACAGCCATTACATAGAATGCAAAGAAGATAAAGAAACAACAGTGCTAAAATGTATTCCCAGTAAATTGATACATTCTCTGTGGAATCTTTTTGCAAAAACGGAATATGGATTAAAGATTAAAGTAATGTACCAATGGTTATAATTCAAAGTGAAAATGAAGTGAAAGTGTTAATCGCTCAGTCATGTCTGACTCTTTATGATCCCACCAGGCTCTTCTGTCCATGGAATTCTCCAAGAAAGAATACTGGAGTGGGAAACTATCCCTTTCTTTAGGAGATCTTTTCGACTCAGGGATCAAACTCATGTCTCCTGCATTGCAGGCATATTCTTTACTGTCTGAGTCACCAGGGAAGCTCAACCAATAGTTATATTCAAATATATTCTAAAATACATATAATTGTACTAAGAGGTAAAGGAGTATTATGTATGTAATCTACAAATAGTTCAAGAATAATATTATGCATAATGAAGCATCCACATATATGTATTTATAGAGATAGTGAATTATAAAACAAATGTGGGAAAATGATAAAAGTTGATAGATTCATTGTAATGTACTGATTGCTACTGATTTGTTCACTTTAAAATAGTTAATTTTATATTATGTGAGTTTCACCTCAATGGAAAAAAATATATAATGGATTTGAGTGAAGGTATAAAGGGTGTCTAGAATTTTTCTGTATTACTCTGCATTTCTGTATTATTCTGTATTTTCTGTAAGTATAAAATTATTTTTAATAAAAAGTTAAAGAAACCTCTATAGAAACTATAGTAAGTAGCTCAGCAGAGAGAATTTAACTTGGAAATTAAATTAGTTATACAGATGTTAAAGGTCTGAAAAAAGCAAAGGGACCCTGAGGTAACTGAGGTAAAGCCTGCGGGTACCATGAGCCATGTTCTAGGAGGGGCTCCACAGAGCTGAGACTCAGACCTCTGAGGACTACAGTAGTTCAGAGAGCTGGAAAAAAGTCTGAAATCAGCTGCTACTACCGTCAGGGTAAACGGCCGTGCATGCGTGCTTCGACTCTTCAGTCGTGTCCAGTCGTGTGACGCTATGTACTGTAGCCCGCCAGGCTCCTCTGTCCAAGGGATTCTGCAGGCAAAGATAAAGGGGGCACTGTGAGCCAAAGTCCATCCTTCCTCCTCCTGCCTTAAAGTCTCCCTCTAGTGCCCTCGGGCTTCCCTGGTAGCTCAGGTGGTAAAGAACCCACCTGTCAATGCAGGAGACATAAGAGATGTGGGTTTGATCCCTGAGTCAAGAAGATCCCCTGGAGAAGAGAATGGCAACCCACTCCAGTATTCTTGCCTGGAGAATTCCATGGATAGAGAAGCCTGGTGGGTTACAGTCCATGGGGTCACAGAGTGGGACACAACTGAGCGCCTAACACACAGCGCCCCCTACTGGAAGAACCGGACAGCAGCCTGCTGACACAGAATGTAGGCTGTAGAGTTCTAGTCTCACCACCAGAAAGCTCAGCATGAAGGTTTCAAAACCACAAACACACAGGACCCAAGATATTTGGAAAGCAATTCTTTCTGGGTTTGATTTGAGGGATATAAGTTTAGTAACAGGCACACTCCACCATAGCGGAATTCTGAGATGCATAAAAAACCCAGCTCAGAAGAAAATCATAGTCTTAAATACAAACACTCACAGAGCCAATTCACATTAGTTACAGTATATTCTATTAAGTGGCCACAAACACACCATTAGTGAATACTGAACCATCGTTCTAGAGAAAATGCAGGGTTAGCTTCCTATGAGGCTCTGTCACAATATTTTTTATCAAACTGTGAATAAATAACTTTGTTTTATGGCTGTTTATGTTTAAAAACACCTTACTTAACACATTTTTGGTTGATTAACACTGAACTGATGTTCAACAGCACTTTAACTCATGCCCAAGTAAAGCTCGTCCATCACATGTATTTTCTCCTTAGGAGAAACTTCAGGAGAAATTCTTTCTTTTTAAATATTTATTTATTTATGGCTGAGCTGGGTCTTTGTTGCTGTGTGCAGGCTTTCTTAGTTGTGGTGCTTGGGCTTCTCATTGTGGTGGCTTCTCTTGTTGCCAACTCAGGACTTCCATTCCAAGGAAAGAGAAGACGTGCATACACACAGGAATGGAGAAGTAAATACTGGGACGACAGTCTTCTGCTGAACTCAGGCCTTAGTCCCCTCTCATCTGGGGAACCTTGAAGCCTTCCAGTTGCCTCCTCAAGGAAGAAACCCTCATCTGGTTCCTATGTGGATCAGATCCCACATGCCATAGCTTCACTCTTGCAGCGCCTTTGCCCCATCCAATGCATTCAGCTCACCACAAAGCAATTTTCTTAAATGGCCCATCTGCCTCAGGGATCAAGACCAACCTTCTGAGAGTGACTGAAAAGATTCTTCATGCTTTAGACCCTGGGCTCCACTCCCGCCTCCTCCCGCCTCCCCTTGCCGTGCCTGAACTTGCACTCTGGCCTAGCTGACCCAATGTCTGGACTTTTGCCTGTCTGCTTACTGCTTTGGATGCTCTTCCCCATTTCTTTTTCCAGAAAGCCTTTTTAGGGTCCCCAAGTCTGAGATGGCAATGGCACCCCACTCCAGTACTCTTGTATGGAAAATCCCATGGATGGAGGAGCCTGGTAGGCTGCAGTCCATGGGGTCACGAAGAGTCAGACACGACTAAGCAACTTCACTTTCACTTTTCACTTTCACGCATTGGAGAAGGAAATGGCAACCCACTCCAGTATTCTTGCCTGGAGAATCCCAGGGACGGGGGAGCCTGGTGGGCTGCGGTCTCTGGGGTCGCAGAGAGTCGGACACGACTGAAGTGACTTAGCAGCAGCAAGTCTGAGATGGTTTTTCAATCTTTTTTTTATTTTTGGGATATTCTTGGGGAATATCCCAAACATAGCACCTATCATACAGTAGGCGTCGTGCTCCCTCACTGAGCTTCAAGCTCCTAGGGCTGCCTGCTCTACGTTGTTATTTAATCGCTCCGTCGTGTCCAACTCTTTTGCGACCCCATGGACTGTAGCCAGGCTCATCTATCCATGGGATTTCCCAGGCAAGAATACTGAAATGAGTTGCATTGCCTACCCTATACATCTTAGAATTGTTAGTGGAACTTAAAAAACTCCTGGCATGCAGTAATCCTTTATAAATATTTTCTGAATTAACCAGTGTGAGTGAGGACATTTTACAAAATAACCACAGGAGTGAAGAGAAAGAAGTCATTCATGAGGGTGAGGTGTGCCTTTTGGAGAATGTTGAAATTTCAGACATGCTTCATGGAAGGGTCAACGCTTGGCAAGGCTTTTACATGCTGGCACTGGAGACTGGTTTTTGGAGATGGTGTGCTTAGGAGGCTGGGGAGAAGGCTGAAAGGAGGAAGCTTAACCAGGGTGAGAGACAGTGGCTTTAAATAGGGAAGTTTCAAGAAAACAGGAAGTTTTGTTTTTTTTTTTAAACCACCTTGGTGAAGTGCATGGATCTCAGTTATTAAGGCGTCAGAAAACTGTTGAAGGTGTGTAAGTGGCTAAACTTCTTTGATGTATTGGGCTAGTCATTACAGAAATAGAAGATCATTGTCCAGAGATGTTAAACGAGCCACTTCTAAACACTGTGTAAACACTCATCCTTGAGGGAAAGAACTGGAATGGCTCTCCTTTATTTGAGCCAGACTGCTTTAAAGTGGCTCAGACTGTCTAGCGGAGAAAGAAGGACCCAGAGAGCTGGCAGAGAAGGGTTGGCCCAGGGCTAGGAGGCAATTGAACCCCCAGGAAGCCAAGATGCTCGAGGTGAATCTCCAAAGAGTTACAGGATTTTATGCTCTTGTTGTTCAGTCGCTCAGTCATGTCTGACTTTTTGTGACCCCATGGAAAACAGCACGCCAGATTTCCTAGTCCTTCACTATCTCCTGGAGTTTGCTCAAACTCATGTCCATTGAGTCGATGACGCCATCCAACCATCTCATTCTCTGTTGCTCCCTTCTTCTGCCCTCAGTCTTTCCCAGCATCAGGGTGTTTTCTGATGGGTCTGCTCTTCCCATCAGGTGGCCAAAGGGTACTCTGCAGCCCCTCTTAAATGAAGAAAGGGAAGGGTGTGATGGCATCTTCATTGTTTGATTAGAGCTTGTTTACTCCCTGGGGCTGGTTCTTTGATTTCTTAGCTTCAGAATATTTGCATAAGAATGTGATTCCCCAGGTGGGCTGATTTCCAGAATTGAAGGATTGACCTTTAACTCATCTGGGAATCTCAAAGGCCACTGAATCGACAGCTGACCTTAGTCAGATGAGCTGGGTGGGGCCTGATATGGGTTACCCTTTGAGGCTGAGGTTTTTAGGCTGATTAGATGCTGCTGCTGCTGCTGCTGCTGCTGCTGGTAAGTCGATTCAGTCGTGTCCGACTCGGTGTGAGCCCATAGACGGCAGCCCACCAGGCTCCCCCATCCCTGGGATTCTCCAAGGCAAGAATACTGGAGTGGGTTGCCATTTCCTTCTCCAGTGCATGAAAGTGAAAAGTGAAAGTGAAGTCGCTCAGTCGTGTCTGACCCTTAGCGACCCCATGGACTGCAGCCTACCAGGCTCCTCCATCCATGGGATTCTCCAGGCAAGAGTACTGGAGTGGGGTGCCATTGCCTTCTCCAGGCTGATGAGATAAGGGAGGGTGAAGTTTCTCCTTTGCACCTGCACCAGCATCCCCTTCTCCTCCCCCTGCACACTCCACCTTACTCCCCACTCCCCATGTGCTCTCACTTAAAGGACAGAACCCCCACCCCATCCCCACCCCACAGTTGCCACCAAATGTAGACTTTTCTGAGGCGCCAGAGGTTTTCGGTTGTTCCTAGTCTGTGACTGTATACTGAAGCCAGATATTTTCCCTGAGTCTGTTGTAACCTCCTCACCAACCCCACGTGGTGTCCGCTCACTCAGCACCTCTTCAAAGAGGTGGTGTTGTCACCTAGGTCACTGCAGTAGGTGCTACTAGAGAAACTGTTTGTGAAATTTGAGCATACAAATAGAAACCTTCATTTTGTTTTGATGAAGAATGTTGGGCTGCAGCCCAAGCCCTACAAGCCCAGTGCTTGCCCAGCTTCTAGACCAAAGGAAGAGCCTGGAGTCAGGGACAGAGACTCAGTGGTTTAATGAATGAGGGGGCTTATGTGTCCAAAGCAAAGTCTTGGAGCACACCCCATGGTGTCCGGCAGACAGCAGGCAGGGCCTGGCAGGGGCTTCACTCCCAGGAGCAGGGGGAGATTACCAGTTATAGGGGCACTTACATCAGCTTGACTCATCAGTTACCAGGGAAACCAGAAGTGGGGACCACCCCTTACTGCCCATTAGATAAGAACAACGGGCCTGGGGCAAGTATGTACGAAGGTCAGTCAAAAGAGTAAGGTGTAGGTGAAGTAGGCCCTGATAGATTTGGCAGGGGTTGGTGGGGGGGGGGTGCGTGCGGCAGATTATAGAGAGCAAGAGAACAGCCATCTTGGATAGCAGAGTGCTTAAATGTGACTGTGAGGAAATTGGGGATCATATACATCTTTCTTGAGTTGGGCCTCATGTGGAAAAGATTGCTCATCCATGCCAGCTTGTACTGCCTTCTCAGGTTACACCAAGTGGCACACAGGTTTCTTAGTACACAGTGTGGTGCCCCAAGGATGAAAGAACAAGGTGAGCAAGAATGGTCTTGAAATACAGGAACAGAAAAAATCAGACCCTCAATACCCTTCCCCAACATGTTGTAACCCTTGTGGAATTTTTGAGTCCTGCTGAGTAGTATTGCCTATCTCCCCTTTCACCCCATATAAGGAAAATATGTTTGCCTTACTCTTCTCCTGCCCAGTATACATACCTATCCAATCAGCAAATGACTCTCCACACCCCTACCCTGCTCCTTGTCCCATTCACTATACTGGCAGACAACCGCCTCCCTCAGTCTAATAAACTCGATTCTCCTTTCATTCTGCCTCCTGTCTGGAAACTCTTTTCCTACCTGCACACAGACCATGACACTATGACTCTGAGATCCTTGAACCTAGAGGCTGTGTCATATTTACCCTCAAGAGGCCTGACAGCTGATGTTCAGTGAGCCTGTTGCTTTACTGAGGAGGGAAGTTGCCCGTGTTCTCTGGGCCACCTTCCCCCTCACACCTTTCCCTTTCTGCACAAATCATAGACATGCACAAATCTCCCTCTGCAAAACCAAAGCAAACAAGTGTCCCCATAATCCACTCCACGCCTCATCCCACTTTTGCTCACTTGCCCCATACATCAGCCTTAGCCTCTGTTTTTTCTCTTTCTAGGAAAAAACAGTGACCCAGTCCACCTCTCCTATTCCCCAACATTATGAAGTCTGCTTTCAGTCTTCCTCACTCAGAAACTGTCCTTGCTGCATTCATCAGTAGCCTCTTCATTGAGAAAGCAGCTGGGCCCCGTAGAGTCTCTTCAGAGGCACGGCTGTTGATTATTTCACCTGACATGCTGCCATCTAGGCCTCCCCAACAGCACTCTGTCCTGGTTTTGCAATGAGCTTCTCAGACCACTAAACCCCTTCCTCATGTCAGAGCCTCTTTTAAGTCCCCCAAACATAGGAGTTGCTAAGTATTCTAATGCTGATCCCACTGCCTCCCTTCCATCTAGAACCTTGCTCCTCAATGTGGTCTTTCTGGACAAGTAGGATTGGCTTCCTTGAGAGCCTGTTATAAATGCAGACTCTTAGGTCTACCCTGGACTTCCTGAATCAGAAGCTGCATTTTAATTCAGATCCCCAAGTGACTCATCTGCACATTAAGATTTAAGAGGTTCTGATCTATGGCAGCACTAAGAAAGAAATACAATGCACACCAAGTGTATTTTGAAATTTCTTGTAGCCACATTTAAAAACATGAAAAGAAACATGTGAAATTAATTGTCATCATATAGTGTAATTGAACTCAATAAATACAAACTGTTATAATTTCAATGTGTAACCCATATAAAAATCATTGAAATACTCTATACTCATTCATTAGTTAAGTGTTTGAAATTCAGTGTGTATTCTACCCTTATAGCACATCTCACATCACACCAGTCACATTTCAAGTGTTCAGTAGCCACAGGACCAGGGGCTACAGTTTTAGAAAAGGCAGTTCTAGAGTTTAGCATGCAGATGAGATCTTAAGGTTACAGTGAAAAAATCTGTGGGCAAATTTCTTCATAAGTTATTGGTGTTGTGATCTTGTACAAATTATCCCTCTCTGGCTTCCTTTCCTCATCTTGTGAACTAGGAAACGGTGGAGATTCGTATCTGAGCTCTGTCACTTACCAGCTGTGGCTAAAAATGCTCTCCATCCTATGTGGTATGTTGTAGAGATTAAAAGAATAAATAGATAGAAATTCCTTACAGCAATACCTGATCCATTATAGGCATTACTGTCCACAAGTTATAATGTCAGTAAGGGACCTATTCATAGTAACAATTATGAATAGTTGGGTGATATAAAAAATGCTTATATTAAAATGTTAAATAAAAGAAACAACACAAAATGGTTTTTATAATATGATCACACCTATATTAAAATCAAAGTAGCTTAAAATTATAGCTAGAAGTAAGGAAACAAATATTAATTTTGATTGTTTGGAAGAGAATATTTTTGGGGAGACAGTGATTTTTTTCTTTCTGCTTTTCTAAATATGTATTGATTTTGTAATGAGAACAAAACTATTTCTCAAACTGCATACTAGTTGAACTAGTTGTGAGCATGGGGCCTGGAATAATACTCCCTGGGTTCCCCTGAGGGTACTGTGGTGAGTGAAATAAATCAGAGAAAGACAGGCTACATGATCTCACTTACATGTGGAATCTTAAAAAAAAACCTCATAGAAATATGGAAAAAGTTTGAATGTTGCCAGGTGCTGTGTGGGTGGGGGAAATCAGGAGATGTTGGTCAAAGGGTATAAACTTCCAGTTATATTTAAGATGAACAAGTTTTGGGGATCTAATGCACAGCATGGTGACTATAATTAACAATACTGTATTTTGTACTTGAAAGTTGCTAAGAGAGTAAATTTTAAATGCTCTCATCACACATATTATTTGTGATTACGTGAGGTGATGGATGTGTTAACTAAATTTATTGTGGTAATCCTTTCACGTACTCTGTGTGTATCAAATCATTGTATTGTATACTTAAACTTGCACAATGCTATATGTCAATGTCACCTTAGTAAATCTGGAAAACAAAGAGTAAGATATGAGGAAGAGAAGATTCACTTCACAGATTTCAGAGAAGCAAATATTATTTAAATCTTTAAATATATTAGAGCAAAACCACAAATTCTCTGAATTCTGATTCTGGCTATGCTTTCCCTAGCTTATGATCTTGGATAACTTTTTAAACTGCTCTGTGCCTAGATTGCCTCATCTAGGAAACGGGAATAGTAATTATACTTAACTGATAAGAGTTGTGAAAAAAAAAAAAAGAGTTGTCATGAGGATTAAACTATATAATAGCTATAAAGGGCACATAATCACAATGGTTTGATAATGAAGATGAAGGAGGAGGGGCAGGAGGAGAAGGGAGATAAGGTTTGTGTTAGTGATCATTGCCTCCCTGGGTTTGGACCCTGATTAGCTGTTGGGATTTCGGCATGTTTCTTAAATTCTCTAAGCCTTAGCTTTCTCATCTGTAAATGGAATAAAAATACAGGCAATATGCACAGATCACACAAAATTGATAAGGGGAGTACATAAGATCATTTGTGTATAGTGCCTGGATCACAATAAGCTCAATAATATTATTTCTAAAAAGTTAACACAAACTGGGGCAGCAATGTCTACTTTATAGATTGCTGTGAAGATAAAACGAGAGCCCTTTGAAAACTGCTGCTAAGTCGCTTTTGTCGTGTCCGACTCTGTGTGACCCCATAGACGGCAGCCCACCAGGCTCCCCCGTCCCTGGGATTCTCCAGGCAAGGACACTGGAGTGGGTTGCCATTTCCTTCTCCAATGCATGAAAGTGAAAAATGAAAGTGAAGTCGCTCAGTCGTGTCCGACTCTTAGCGACCCCATGGACTGCAGCCTACCAGGCTCCTCTGTTCATGGGATTTTCCAGGCAAGAGTACTGGAGTGGGGTGCCATTGCCTTCTCCGCTTTGAAAACTAAAGTGCCAAAAAATGAAGCAGTAGTTCAATTCGTTTTCGCTAGATGGCAGTAGACATCACCAAATACAGCTGAGCTCACCTAAACAAATCGTAGATGGGAGAAAAAGACTCCTACTAGACACTTTCCTTTGCACACTTATTTGGCCTCGTCCCACTTCTGTGATGATGCCGGAATGGGACTGGAGAGCATAACATATATTATTTCAAATGAGTGAATTCCGTGCTTGGGCTCAGGAATCTTTTTGTTGGATGTAGACTGTGTTTTCAAGACTAGACCCAGACTGAACCAGAGAGTATGTCACAGATCGACAGATCAACACACAGATATGAGAGGAAGAAACAGATCTGCCAACGTGCTGACTTTTGCCTCTTTGGCCAAATTATTTCTCTTCTGTAAACCTTTCATCAAGGTTTGCTGAAGTGCCATCAAAATTTGTATGTAGAATCAGTCAGTATGTCAAAGTTTCTCAAGGGAATAAAAAATCAGTAAATAAATGTCCTCATACTAGATGAGGTACTGTTAGAGGTCATTGATGGCTGTGCCTCAGAGTAACTTTTATTTGTTAGATTTCTTAAAATTTTCTTCTTTTAATAAAAAAATGACATTTTAAATCTTTTAACACTTGTACATATTGTATACGTTTGTTGGGGCTGCCCTAATAAAATACCACAGACCAGGTGACTTAACAGAAACATATTTTTTCACAGTCCCAGAGGCTAGATGTCTAAGGTCAAGGTCTCTTTTCTTCTGATGCTTCTGTCCTTGTCTTTCAGACGGCATCTTCTTTCTGTGTCTTCGCATGGTTATCTTTCTGCGTTGTCTGTGTCCTAATATCTTTTTATAAGGACACCCGTCATCTTGGGAGTCCACTAAGTGACCCTATTGTAACTTAATTACATTTCAAAATATGGTCGCATTCTGAGGCACTGATGTTACATGCTGAGGTACATGACGTTGGGTGGGGAGGACCCAATTCAGCCCATAACACAGGCACAGTTTGTTAAGAAGAACAGCAGTGGACTACTCCTACTCCATCCCTCCTGCTTCATTTTCCAATTTCTGGAAGAATCCAACTTGTACTCTTTTTTTTTTTTTTTTTAGTATTTGTTTATTTGGCTGCACAGGAGTCTTAGTTGTGGCATGCAAGATCTTTAGCTGAGGCATGCAGGGATCTAGTTCCCTGACCAGGGATTGAAACCCGGTCCCCTGCTTTGGGATTGCAGGGTCTTAGCCACTGGACCACCAGGGAAGTCCTCCAATTTATACTCTTTTAGCTAATTAATTGAGTAGTTAACCTCACACTTATAAATAACATGTATATAATGCCTCATTGTTTTTTCAGGTTTAGACTTCATCCCTTTATTTTTTAAAATAAATTATTTATTTACGTACCTTTGGCTGATCTGGGTCTTCTTTGCTGCTCCTGCACTTTCCCTAGTTGTGGCGAGCGGAGTCTACTCCTCACTGTGGGGCTCAGACTTCCCATTGCAGTGGCTTCTCTTGTGGAGCCTGGATTTAAGTAGTTGCAGCCCGTGGGCTTGAGAGTGTGGGCTCTGTAGTTGTGGTCACGGACTCTGTGGCTCCGAGGCATGTAGGAGCTTCCATGATCAGGGATGGAACCGGTGTCCCCTGCGTTGGCAGGCGGATTCTCAACCACTGGACCACCAGCGAAGTTCCGATCCCTTGATTTTTACCGTGAAAGATGTATCTCTTTCTCACCTCCCATCACTCCCACCACCCAGATAGACTTCCTCTCTCCCCATTCTCCCAAAATAGTGAATCATAATTTTGGTGAGATCAATGATTGATATTTACATTGTTGAACAACTTTGTTTTTCCAGAAGCCAATTATTTTTTTTTATTTGTTTAGTTTTCTATGTACTTGTTGTACCTCAGTCTCTAAACTTTACCCCTTTGATGTCAATCTCATCTCAATTATGGTAAGACACATATCTTATTCTGTGTCATCCTCTGGAATCAGCTTCCAGGGGCCTCCTGCTTGTTCCATTCTGGATTGGCTGAACCCTAGGACTGTCATACTGCTGCCTACTAATTCTCTTTGCTTCTCCCTTGGGTTGGAATTTCTGTTTTCTGGATTCTATGTCATCTTCTTCCTCTTCTTGGTCTACTTTCTTGCTGTAATGTCAGTTTAAAATTTCAAACATTTACTTATTCAGCAAATTTTTTTTTTTTGGCAACATCATTTGGCATGTGGGATCTTAACACCCTGACCAGGGATTGAACCTGTGCCTTCTGCATTGGGAGCATGGAATCTTAACCACTGGACCACCAGCAAAGTCAGCAAACATTATTGAGCTTGTGTCTGGCACAGTGCTAGGCACTAGGAATACAAAAGAGGAATAGAAAACGTCACTGCTTCTAGGCTGATGATGTCCAGCTCTGTAACAACACAATGGCCAGTGTGATATGAGTTCAGGGCAGGTACCTGGTTAAGACTCTGCGCTTCCACTGCAGGGAGTGCGGGTTCCATTCCTCATCAGGGAACTATGAGTCTTAATCACTGAACTGCCATGGAAGTCTCCATCATTTTGTTTAGGCATACTAGTGGTTTGTTTTATTCTGTGGATCATACTTTTAGGTAAGCTAAGGTCTCGACCCCCTAGAAATTAATTTATTCATTTAACAAATATTTGTTGAGATGCACTCTTCTAGGTGCTGGAAATATAGCATGAATCAAAAAAGAATTACTCCCCTATAGGAACTGACATGAGAGTGTCATAAATAAATTTTTTTAAAAGTCAAGTTGAGATAAATCCTATGGGAGAAGGAAAACAAGGCAGGCCCAGGAGAAGAGAAAAGAGAGGTACTATGGTTTTATAGGACGGTCAGGGAAGGCATTTCTGATACGGGGAAATTTGAGCTACAACAGAAGAAAGGGAAGGAGACACGTAGGCAGAGGGAAAAGGTATTAATGACTCCAATAACCACGATGGTGTGATCACTCACCTAGAGCCAGACATCCTGGACTGCAAAGTCAAGTGGGCCTTAGGAAGCATTGCTGCAAACAAAGCTAGTGGAGGTGATGGAATTCCAACTGAGCTATTTCAAATCCTAAAAGATGATGCTGTGAAAGTGTTGCATTCAATACGCCAGCAAATTTGGAAAACTCAGCAGTTGCCACAGGACTGGAAAAGGTCAATCTCAAAGAAGGGCAATGGCAAAGAATGTTCAAACTATGACACAATTGAATTCATTTCACATGCTAGCAAGATCATGCTCAAAATCCTTCAAGCTAGGCTTCAACAGTATGTGAACCAAGAACTTTCAGACGTTCAAGTTGGATTTAGAAAAGGCAGAGGAAGCAGAGATCAAATTGCCAACATTCACTGGATCATAGAAAAAGCAAGAGAGTTCCATAAAAACATCTACTTCTGCTTATTGACTTCACAAGGCTGTGACTGTGTGGATCACAACAAACCGTGGAAAATTCTTAAGGAGACGGGACCACCTTACCTGTCTCCTGTGAAACCTGTATGCAGGTCAAGAAGCAACAGTTAGACCTGGACATGGGACAATGTACTAGTTCAAAATTGGGAAAGGAGTACATCAAGGCTGTGTACTGCCACCCTGCTTACTTAACTTACATGCAGAGTACATCATGTGAAATGATAGTCTGGGTGAATCACAAGCTGGAATCAAGATTGCTGGGAGAAATATCAATAACCTCAGATATGCAATGATACCACCTTTATGGCAGAAAGCAAAGAGTAACTAAATAGCCTCTTGAAGAAGGTGAAAGAGGAGAGTGAAAAGGCTAGCCTAAACTCAACAGTCAAAAAACTTAAGATCATGGCATCTGGGCCCATCACTTCATGGCAAATAGATGGGGAAACAATGGAAATAGTGACAGATTTTATTTTCTTGGGCTCCAAAATCACTACAGATGGTGACTACAGCCATGAAATTAAATGACACTTGCTCCTTGGAAGAAAAGCTATGACAAACCTAGATAGTTTATTAAAAAGCAGAGACATTACTTTGCTGACAAAGATCCATATAGCCAAAGCCATGGTTTTTCCAGTAGTCATGTATGGATGTGAGAGTTGGACCATAAAGAAGGCTGAGCACTGAAAAATTGATGCTTTTGAACTGTGGTACTGGGGAAGACTCTTGAGAGTCCCTTAGACTGCAAGGAGATCAAACCAGTCAAGTATAAAGGAACTTAGTCTTGAATATTCATTGGAAGGACTATTGCTGAAGCTCCAATACTTTGGCCACCTGATGCAAAGGGCCAACTCATTGGAAAAGACCCTGATGCTGGGAAAGATAGAAGGCAGGAGGAGAAGGGGATGACAGAAGACGAGATGGTTGGATGGTATCGCCAACTCAACGGACATGAGTTTGAACAAGCTCCAGGCGATGGTGAAGGACAGGGAAACTTGGCGTGCTGCAGTCCGTGGTGTCTGCAAAGAGTCGGACACGACTGAGCGACTGAACAACAACAACAAGGCAGAGGGAAAGGCAAGTGCAACGTGCTCGGGTGGAGCAGGAAGGCCAGGGGTTGGGGAAGAGTGAGTCAGGGGAAAGCAGTAAGAGACCAGCAGAGGCCTTGGAGGCCATAGCAAGAAATGGCCTCTTCCTAAGACAGTGGAGATGGGAAGATATTGGAGGGGTTTTGACATGATCCCCAGAAGACATGCAGGTTTCATGGGCCATTTATTGCCCACATCTGGCTTCACTCTTATAGCCAAGCTCATGAGAGCCGTCAACATCTTCTGTCACCACTTTCTCACCTCATTCCTTCAACCCAGACCATTTGGGCTCTGGATGCCATCACTTCTCTGCAAAAGTTCTTATCAAGGTCGTCAGGGACTATATCTCATCAAAGTTTGTAACCATGCTCAGTCCTCCCACTTCCCAACCTCACCAGCAACTGACATGGTTGCAGCACTGCTCCACGATTCAGCAATCCCTGACTCTAGCCTGGTTTTCTTCCTCCTGCACAGGCTTCTTTTTCATATCTGTCAAAGTTCTGCATATAGTAGTGCCCCAGGACTCTGACCTCTGACCTCTGCTGTACTTTTCCCCTGGGCTTTGGGTCCACAGTTTTCAATACTGTAGATATGCTGATGACTTCTGAGTTTATATCTCTAGCTCCAAATTTGTAATTCCAAATGCCTAGTCCACGTGTCTACTCAGAGTTCTAATAGGCATCTTCTCCACATGTTCTTCCTCACAGAAATGGCATCACCTGTTCAGGGCAAAATCCCAGGAAGCATCCTTGGATCTTATCTTTATTCCAGTTGGCTCCGCCTCCAAATGAAACCCTGAATCTGACCACTTCTCAGCAGGCCCCTGTTACCCACAAACTCCAGTTGCCATCATCCCTTGTCCAGATTACCGCACAAGCTGCCTGATTTCTTTCCCTGCCTCCACTCTTACCTATCCCCTTCATTCTTCATCCATTATCTTAAAAGATAAGTCATGTCAGGGCCATGACCTTGCCTAAAATCCTCCACTGCAATCAGAACAAATCCAATCCCTTATCAGGGGCCTACATCACCAGGTGTGTTCAAGGCCTTGTGGTTCCAACTGCCTCTCGGGCCCCCTCCCTCACCTAGGGCCCAGCTGAGCACACTGAGTTGGCTCCAGTCTCCAGGTCTCTGCACTTGCTTTTCCTTGAGCCTGGAATATTTGTCCTCACGGTCGTCCCTAGGCTTCTTTCTCATCCTTCAGCTTTCAGCTTAAAGGTCACCTCGGTGAGGCCTTTCCTGATCTCCCAAAGTCTTCCCCCCACCCCCCACCACTCTCTAGCACGTTCAGAAATCACTGTATTCATCCGTTGTGGAGTTCCATGTGTAACCTCATCCCCAAGACGTACACCAGAAAGCTTCTAGAGAGTGGGTACCTCCTTTGTTTTCAGCCCCACACACTGCCTGGTAGAGAGCAGATGCTGAAGAAACAGAGATTGACTGACAGCCCACGAGATTATCCAGGGCTCTTCTGAGGTTCTTTATCTGTTGCAGGGAGAGATGGCTTCTTCAATCGCTTGCTCTCATTCTAGCCAGAGAGGGACTAGCAACCACCCTTCTTCTGTCTTCCCCTCCCCACTTCCTCCCCCGCCCCGCTCCCCCGCCCCTTCCTGCTCCATTCTTCCTCCCCGCCACCTCCCCTATGCCCCTCCATCCCGCCCTGTCGCGTGGGAGCCGTCCTGGTCGCGCAGACGCTGGAGCGCAGAGACCCGACAGCCGGCCGTGGAGGCATGATGGCGCTCAAGGCGCTGCGTTTGGTTTTGTTCCTGGTCTGGTGGGACTCGGCCGGTAACGCTCACCAGTCTCTCTGGTCCCTGGAGGACCAGCCAAGGAGTTACTGAGAAGGGGGTCTTGCCCGCTACTATCCCTCCCCGAGGCCTGGGGGGCCTTCGTGTCCCTCCGCGCACGCACCGTTACTGGCGGTTCCGGCCCGCCCCGCAGTTGCCTAGGGACACGAACTTGGGGATGTTTGGGGTTGAGGGGTGGCATTGTGGAGCCAGCAACCGTCTTTAGTTCCTGCTTGGGCTTCTTCCCAGGCTGCTCTTTCTTCCTTAAAGTGGATTTTCTGGAATCCAAGGTTAGGAGTCAGGTTTTTATGTACCCGGGGCCTTCCTTGCAGAACCTCAGCAGCAGATGTACAGGAATCAGAAATTGTGAATGCCGAAAGCGCCAAGCACCGTGGGGTTTGTGAGAAAGCGGCTTCAGTCCAGCCAGACTTGATGTCTATTTAAGTCGAGTTAAAGTGATAACACCCAATGTCAAATTTTGCACTTATTATCTCGACCACAGAGGAAAACAATATCGTGAACTATTGAGTTACTTCTCTAACCTTTATTCAGGAAAACAATATCGTGAACTATTGAGTTACTTCTCTAACCTTTATTCGGTAGCTCCAGAGTTTCCCAAGCAATCCTCTTAGGGTGGTCAGATACCGAACCGGTACCGAGTGTTTTCTGTGTGCCTGCTAGGAGAGATGCCAGAACACACTTGAATCGACTTTTTAGGAAGGAATCAAAGAAACTAGACTTGTGAGGGAGAGGGAGACATGTAGCCTGTCTAAATCACAAGCTGAATTAAAAAAAAAAAAACAACACCCTTATGAATAAGCACTAACCTTAATCCATCCTTTAAAATGTCTGTTTCCTTTTTGCAGCCTCTTCCAATGCTCAGTTTGGTCAACCTTCAGAATACAGTACAGTAAGTAGGAAACCACTTGTATTGTTTCTACTAATACAGTGACGCCCACAGCGGTTTGGGTAGGGGCTGGTTTTCAGGTCTGCCACTATGGAGACAGTTGACTGCTTCTTTAGTAACCAGACTCTCAGGCAGGCTTTTTGACACGGATCACAGTATAAACTTTGGTTAAAAATTACTCAGGCCTTGAAGGCCTCAGGGCTTTGTTTCCTTTTAATATCTCCTTTGATGATTTAGAAGGTCCTATGCCCAGTAGTTACATGTTGTACTAGATATTTTATGTATATTCTCAAATTAAGTTGTGGAAGCAAACAAAGGCCAACCAGATGAAAGCAAGCAAAAACTATTCACTGCTTAATGTAGCAAGTGAGTCAGCCATGTCACTTGTGTTTTAGCTGAGACTCAAAGGCAAAGGAGCGGGAAAGCTTTGTAAAGGGGAAAAGGGAAGGCATCAGGTGTGCCCTGATTGAGGCTGTTGGCCTGGGGAGGCTGGAGGTGAGAACTAAAGGCAGGCATCCTATGTGAATGGTTAGGAGGGCATATTTGGATCAGTTCAGTTCAGTTCAGTCGCTCAGTCGTGTCCGACTCTTTGCGACCCCATGAATTGCAGCACGCCAGGCCTCCCTGTCCATCACCAACTCCAGAGTTCACTCAGACTCACGTCCATCGAGTCAGTGATGCCATCTAGCCATCTCATCCTCTGTCGTCCCCTTCTCCTCTTGCCCCCAATCCCTCCCAGCATCAGAGTCTTTCCCAATGAGTCAACTCTTTGCATGAGGTGGCTAAAGTACTGGAGTTTCAGCTTTAGCATCATTCCTTCCAAAGAAATCCCAGGGCTGATCTCCTTCAGAATGGACTGGTTGGATCTCCTTGCAGTCCAAGGGACTCTCAAGGGTCTTCTCCAACACCACAGTTCAAAAGCATCAATTCTTTGGCTCTCAGCTTTCTTCACAGTCCAACTCTCACGTATGGATATACATGACCACTGGAAAAACCATAGCCTTGACTAGACGGACCTTCAGCCACCCTCTATTTAAGCAAATCACATATGACTCTCTGCTTTCTCTCTAACCATTCCCACAGCAGGTCAATTACTCACTGATTAGAGACAGACCACCCTCTTGTTTAACTACTCCCCTGTAAATCATAGAGTTTGTTCCCCATGAGTGGAGCTGTATTCTTACCAAGACTCAAGTATCTGTGTTCACAAGCCTATTATGCCAGCCACAGTCTTAATTTGTAAAAAATGTAGAGACAGCATGAACATGAGGGTAAAGAAATGAAAATGTTTATATGGAAACTGTGTCAGATGCTTTTGAAAAACTTGCTAAAAGACAAATTCTAAAAAATTGAATTAGGTATAGTAAAACAACAGTAAATAATTGGGGAATTACTTTCTAGCTGTATATTACCTTGCTGTGCCAGTGTCTTTGAATTCTTACCATATTTTAAAAAGGGGGCAGGTTTACCCCTCAGGAGACAGATTGTCATTTTGATTGTCATGACCAGGAAGTTGTAACTAGCATCTAGTGGATAGAAAACAATGATGTTACTAAACACCCTACCATGCAGGAGACAGCCTCACACAACAATTAATTAGCTGGTCCAAAATATGAATGCAGTTGAGAAATCCCATTTAAAACAAAAGAAGAAATCATGGATGATTTATTGTGGGTATGATTTTTGCAGTGACAGCACACAGAACTCTAATTAGTTGAAACATTTCGTAGGAAAAGTCTTGTGTCAGGATTAGCTTCAGCTGCAGATAACAAGGACTCAAAATAACAGCTCACAGAACTGCTGTCTTAGGATGTGGACTTTGTCATCCTGGTCTGTAAAGCGTAGAGTTCCATGCACCCAGGAGCAGGATGGAGGAATGGACAAAGAATAAAAACTGGGGGAAGCAGAGGACAAACCCCAACTTTCTTTTAAAGGAGGTTCCTAGCAGGTGGTAAAGAATCAGCCTGCAATGCAGGAGACCCAGGTTCAATCTCTGGGTGGGGGATTGAAGGGAGACTCTCCAGCCTGGAGAATCTGGAGAATGGCAACCCACTCCAGTATTCTTGCCTGGAGAATTCCATGGACAGAGGAGCCTGGCGAGCTATAGTCCATGGGGTTGAAAAGAGTTGGAACAACTGAATGACTAACACAAACACAGAAGCAACTGCACGCAGTAATTCCACTTGCATCCCATTGGCCTGGCCTTGATTGTGTGGTCATACCTAGCTGCAAGGAGGTTGTCTTAGTGTAGGTAGCATTACAACTGGCCATGTGCCTCATTGTCTTTCCATCAAAAGATTGGCAATTTTATTTTCATTTATATGTTTTAAGAGAAAATGTTTAGGGTATGTTATAATTTTTGTTACTGTTTCCCTACTTTAATCGACTTTTTCAATTAAATGGCCAATTACCAGTTGTCCCAATCTCGTTGGAAAGAAACTGTCTAGTCTCCTGTGGAAGCTGTCCTGGAAGCCATCATCTTAGTGAGCCTAGAACAGGAAGAACACATCAGGCTCCTAAATGGACGTAGAAGGCTGAACGAAGGATGGAAATGGTCAAAAGTTTCTCTTTAGTTCAGAGTTTGGCCAATGCCCTGTCCTACTTAGGTCTCTATGAATCCACATAATATGAAGGAAAAGGTATATTTCATTTATTCAGAGTACTAAACACTTATTCTGAAGTGAGGAAAGACGATCACTATTACTAAAACAAAACAAATACAGCAGATCGTATATTCAACCTGTTATTAGAGTGAGCCTCTGCACGCTATGGTGTGACCACTGTGACCAGTTCTAGTCCTGGTTCTGTTGGAGACTAGTGGCTATGAGCAAGACATATTACCTCTCTGGACTCAATTCCGTCAAATCTGAGAGTTGAGTTCCACGATCCAATATCAGTTTGTTAGGGCTGCTGTAGTAAAGCCACAAACTGAGTGACTTAAACAGCAGAGATGGATTGTCTCACAGTTCTCAAGGCTGGATGTTCAAACTCAAAGTGTCAGCAGGGTTGGTTCCTTCCGAAGGCTGTGAGAAAGAATCTGTTCCAGTCCTCTCTCCTAGTATCTCATAGCCTCAGGCATTTCTTGGCTTGTAAATGGCATTCTCTTGGTGTCTTCACATGATCTTGCCTCCGTGTGTGACTCTGTGTCCAAACTTTCCTTTTGTTTAAAAAAATATTTATTTTATTTTTTGCACAGGCTTTCTCTAGTTGCAGCGAGTAGGGGCTGCTCTTCCTTTTGGTGCTTGGGCTTCTCACTGTGGTGGCTTCTCATTACAGAGCACAGGCTCTGGGCACATGGGCTTCAAAGCTGCAGTACTTGGGCTCAGTAGTTGTGGCTCAGGGGCTTAGTTTCCCTGCAGCATGTAGAATCTTCCCAGCTGCTGCTGCTGCTAAGTCGCTTCAGATCAAACCTGTGTCCCCTGCATTAGCAGGTGGATTCTAATCTGCTGCACCACCAGAGTGAAAAGAAAAGTGTTAGCTACCTCAGTCGTGTCTGACTCTTTGTGACCCCAGGGACTGTAGCCCTCCAGGATACTCTGTCCGTGAGATTCTCCAGGCAAGAATACTGGAGTGGGTTGCCATTCCCTTCTCCAGGGGATCTTCCTGAACCAGGGGTCGAACCCAGGTCTCCTGTATTGCAGGTGGATTCTTTACCATCTGAGCCACCAGGGAAGAATTCCTGAATGAGAATTTCACCACCAGGGTAGTCCCCCAATTTTCCCTTTTTATAACCACACCAGTCATATTGGATTAGGGCCTGTTCTCCTAAACTTTTTACTTTAAGATAATTTCCTATAAGAAGACCCTACTAATCCCACATAAGGTCATATTCTGAAGTGCTAGGAGTTAGGACTTTAACATATCTTTCTGGGTAGATGCAGTTAAGCCCATAATAAGCCCTGAGGTCTAATTCTGAACCTACTGCTTTCCTTAATGCTGTTGCTTAAATGCTAGTATCTTACAAGTCCAGACAAAAGATTACATTTCCGAGTGTGTCTGGGCATTATGCCACGGAATTAGGTGGAATGTAACAGGACATTCTCATGGAGTTGCTCGTGAAGAACAGATGATGAAGCTGGAGGATAGTAAAGTACGTTGGTGGCATATCTTGGACTTTCATTTAAAAATCAGCCAGCGTAAACCTTCTGCTGAGGTCCTTATCTTACATAGCAGGTATTGACCCATTGCTTCAACACTACATCTGATGCTTAGAAAAACCTGTGTGTCTGTATGTGTGTGTGTGTAAAATAGAAATTTTTCTGTAGGAAATTTCTAGAAAATATAGGGAAACTTGGGACTTTGCCCAAATTCCTCTCTGGTGGCTCAGATGGTGAAGAATCTACCTACAGTGCAGGAGACCTGGGTTCAATCCTTGGGTCTGGAAGATATGCTGGAGAAGGGAATAGCTACCTACTCCAGTATTCTTGCCTGGAGAATCCCATGGACAGAGGAGCCTGGTGGGCTGCAGTCCATGGGTTCCCAAGGAGTCGGACACGACTGAGTGACTAATGGTGGAACTTTGCCCTCCTCTTACAATAAAAACATCTCAAGTTATTCACCAATTTCCGTCTTCCTTTCTCTTTTCTAGCCAAACTGCCGTCAGTATACATTACCAGGATGTCCCCGGGACTTCAACCCCGTGTGTGGAAGTGATCTGTCCACTTATCCCAATGAGTGTACTCTTTGTATGAAAATCAGGTAGCAATTTTTCAATATAAACTAGGCACATATTCTTTAGTTCTTCTCTTGCATTTTGATTACTTAGGAAGTTTGGCTCTTTTCTTGGACATAATCGTATGTGACGTAAGTAGCTCTGTTTTAAGACATATTTAAAAAGACACAGAATCAGTGAATTTTCTAGGTCAAGGTTAGAAAAAGAGGCATGTGATTAATCAATTATAGACCAGATAATTAAGTGATGTTACTATCCAGGGATGGGTAGTTTCCCAAAATTAAAAATGTATTTACGACTTCCCTGGTAGACCAGTGGTTAAAAATCCACCTGTCAGTGCAGGGGATAAGAGTTCAATCCCTGGTCCAGGAAGATCCCACATACTGAGGAGCAACTAAGCTCATGCACCACAGCTACTGAGCCCATGCTCTAGAGCCCAAGAGTCACAACTACTGAGCCCATGTGCTGCAACTACTGAAGCTTGTGTGCTTAGAGCCTGTGCCCCACAATAAGAGAAGTCACCCCAGTGAGAAGCCCAAGCACCACAACTGTAGAGCAGTCCCTGCTCTCTGCAGCTAGAGAGAGCCTGTGTGCAGCAAAGAAGACCCAGAGCAGCCAAAAAAAAATTAGAAAAAGAATATATTTAGTAGTTAAACTCTGGAATAGTGAATGTTCTGTTGAATTCAGGAGCCATGTACAGGTGATCTACACACCCTGCACTACTGGTCAGAAAACCGGTCTTAGTAACTCTGCCTGTTTGAATGCTCACTAATAAGTGTATTATACTGATGCCCCCTGTGTAAGACACCTGGCCAGCTTAGGTGACCATGAGTCCACCTCCAGATACACTGCTTTGTATTTCAGGGGTTCAGTCTCTGAACTTAGTCTTCAGTAAATTACCAGGTCTTCTCAGAGTGGTTCGTGGGGAGTAGTTCCATGTGCCCTAAGGTTTGGGAAAAAATGGCAGAGTTGGGTTTTCACCTTCATTGTTTCCTAGATTTAGCTTTAAAAAAAATTATTTAATGATTTTAGGCTGTGCTGGGTCTTCGTTGCTGCTTGGGCTTTACCTAATTGTAGTGTGCAGGCTTCTCATTGTAGAGGCTTCTCCTGTTGCAGAGCCTGGGCTCCAGGGTGCAAGGGCTTCACTAGTTGTGGTTCCTGGACTTAGAGCACAGGCTCAGTAGCTGTGGCGCACAGACTCAGTTGCTTCACAGCACATGGGATCTTTCTGGATCAGTGATAGAACCCATGTCTCCTACATTGGCAGGCAGATTCTTTACCACTGAGCCACCAGGGAAGGCCCTAGATATTAGCTTTAAAAATGATTGTCAACCGGGAAGGAATACAATGTATAATGACGTGGGTCTTTTTAATACAAATTGTGGGACAGTTTCAGTAAATGTGTTTTTATGATTGGTCAATTTTCAGGGAAGATGGTCGTGATATTAAAGTAATCCGAAGTGGACCCTGCTGATGGAGCAGTTCACAGAAGAGAAATTGGAGAAACACCCCTGCATACTAGATGGATTTTATTTTCCCCATTTCTCTTTTCCTGTGTTTCTTTGTGTGAGATTTGTTAACCCATATTTTCTGAGATGAGATGTGGAAGAGAGCCATGGACAGTGATTGATAATTAAAGCAAACAAACAAAAGTCCTTGTTTCTTGGCATTTACCCCTTGAGTTAAGCTTATCACCCAGATTACTTATATGTTGCTTTATTTAGTTGGAATAAAATCAGCATTGTGTTCAGTTACCACTGTTCCCTGTTGAATATCCATTCTCACTCAGCCTCACAGGGCTCTTTTCCTCTCAGACGGAGGTGAATTTCACTAAGGGAGAAGTAGAGTCATTTTTGAGAGGTCAAGGTTTATTCTCCTTCGCCATTTCCCTGAATCTTTGATATAGTGTATGGTAATTGGTACAGTGTTGTGCATAGAACAAATAATGTGAGATGCTGAAATTGACTCTAGCCTGAACAGGTAGAGTCAAAAAAATATGCAATAAAAATACAAGATTTTAGAATTCTTCCCGATGCAGTTTTTCTTTCAAGTTAATGCAGAAACTTGCCCTTTTCCTTCTTCTAGAGCTGAGGTTCTGAACCCTAGATGATGCTGGGGCTATGTTGGGAGGCATTTTGGGGATCACAATTTGTAGGGTGGGTGCTCCTGACTTCTAGCAGGTAGCATCCAGGGATGCTACCAGACATTCTACAGTAAGCAGGACACCTCCCAGCAACCAAGAAATTTTCAGTCTAAAATGTCAGTAGTGCTGAGATTGAGATGTTCTGTCTTAAGAGTCGGATGCAACATAAAGAATAGATGTTGCAATAAAAGTGACCAAAGTTTAATTTAGAAAGATAATTGCTGTCCAGGCAGAGGGTTTTGAGTCAAGTCCTAGGTTTAAGTACATTCTAGGGTCAGGAAACTGTGAGACAAGAGGCAAGGGGTGATGACAGTGTGTAGAAAAAAACCTGGCTTTGGCAAGTGGACTACATGTGAATTTGAATTCTGATTCCAACACTTCCTTGGGCTTCTGTTTTTTTATCTGGAAAAGAGGGATCATGCTCAAGTCATGGAACTGCTGTGAGGAAACTGCTTAGCACAGCACTTGGTCCATGGAAACTACTGAAATAGTAGCTACTGTTAGTTCAAGTATCCCTCTTAGGAGGTAGTAACTGAGGCCCACAGAGGCAAACCAATTTGCCCAAGGTTATGAAGCAGTGTGGACTAGAAGCCTGGTCTCCAAATTCCCAGACCTCTGTTCTTATGTGGAATAGAGGCAATAAAGTGGGAAGTTGTATAATATAAATGTGCCACAACTACATTATATCTGTAGTTATTTTTGGCTTAAAAGTTTTATAAAAGTAGTATATGGTTTTCAGAAAGTTAAAAATACACCGAAATATATTTTAAAAATGAAAGTCTTGCCCATACTAGCCTCTGGAGGTGACCAATATTAACCTTTTGGAACACAGTCTTCCTAAGTATGTGGGGGAACTTAAATGTCAGGAAGCTAAAGGGTCTTGGGGTGACACATCACTGTTGACAGCAGACCTGCAGGCAGGACGTAGCAGCAACCTTCACTGCACCAGGGAGAAGGAGGCTACCATTTATAGGGGGAATTGATGTCAGGCTACGAGGGCAAGGAGCAGCTGGGGCCACACAGGTAGTTACTGATTGAACCCTGTAATTAAGAGAATTGGATAGTCCTGTGAGTGAAGCAGGGCAGGACTGGTTGAGCATGTAGAGAGAGCAAGAGAACAGCCATCTTGAGTGGCCTGCTCAAACATGCATCTTGAGAAATGTGGACCTCGTCTTTTACTCTGCCCTCACGTGCCCTAGAGTAGAGCATCCTGTGTAACTGTGTTTATAAAAGACTGGTCAGGTAGATCTCCCTGGGCCCTTCAGATCATCTTCATAGACTGGTTTAAAGTGCAAATCCCACTCAAATACATGGGATAGATAGTTTCTACCATCTAGGTCTGGATTTGAATTTAATGTTTCAAAGAATAAAAGTGGATTTAGAAATAAGAGTACCAAAAATAGGGCACAGATTATCTACATGTTAACATGTAGAAATGTGTCATAACAATGATAAGAAATTTTGAGGTGCTATAATTAATAGCTTGATATTCAATAGACTTTTTGTTAAAGTTTTTTTATACAGCATTGTTTTGTATGTATGCATAATAATAGCCATTTGCAATTGCCAATAAATGGATTGTTTAAATGAACAAATTACATAATTCACATAGGCTGACTTTACAGAAGGAAGTTTTTGTTTGTTTTTAGGAAGTTTTATTTTTCTACATTGAAAGTGGTAATCAATTCATATACAATTTTAAGGTAATATACAAGAAGTAGGTGGGACACTTTTCCTATGGTGGGTCAGATCGTAAAGTGTCTGCCCACAATGCGGGAGACCTGGGTTCAATCCCCGGGTCGGGAAGATCCCCTGGAGAAGGAAATGGCAACCCACTCCAGTACTCTTGCCTAGAAAATTCCATGGATGGAGGAGCCTGGTAGGCTATAGTCCATGGGATCTCAAAGAGTTGGACACGACTGAGTGACTTCACTTTCACTTTTCACAAATCCAAAAGTTTGAGAATCCTTTTTTTTTTTTTTGGCGGTGGCTTCTCTTGTTACTGAGCACAGGCTCTAAGCATGTGAGCTTCAGTAGTTGTGGCACATGGGCTCAGTTGCCCTGTGGCACATGGAATTTTCCTGGACCAAGAATCAAACCTATGTCCCCTACGTTGCCAGGAAGATTCTTAACCTGTGGACCAGCAGGGAAGTCCAAAAAGATTAACTCTTGAGAAAATCAAGGATCAGATAAACCAGCTAAAGATACAGTCAACTTCCTTCCAACTCATTCTAGATCTTGTCCAGACTGTCTCTGACACTGCCACCCATATTTATGTTGTGTGGTATACACATCTAGATGGCACAGACAACAAACAAAATAGAAGAAAAGGTGTTCGGAGGCACAGATGACTCATTCTCAGATCTTCCCATAATGCCTTTGTTTCTTCATTCTTCATAGTTGGGGAGAAGCAGCATCTCTCTATGACATAGAAATGCGACCACCCCATGTGAAAACACATCTGAAATCACACCTGATGCATTTGCCAATGACTGGATCATTTAGACTGCTAAATTACCATAGCTCCCACAGTCCATCTTAGAGCAAGAAGTTTTATTTTTCTGTCTTGAAAATGAGATAATATTCAATGGGTCTAATCAGATCAGATCAGTCGATCAGTCATGTCTGACTCTTTGCGATCCCATGAATTGCAGCACGCCAGGCCTCCCTGTCCATCACCAACTCCTGGAGTTCACTGAGACTCACGTCCATCGAGTCAGTGATGCCATCCAGCCATCTCATCCTCTGTTGTCCCCTTCTCCTCCTGCCCCCAGTCCCTCCCAGCATCAGAGTCTTTTCCAATGAGTCAACTCTTCACATGAGGTGGCCAAAGTACTGGAGTTTCAGCTTTAGCATCATTCCTTCCAAAGAAATCCCAGGGCTGATCTCCTTCAGAATGGACTGGTTGGATCTCCTTGCAGTCCAAGGGACTCTCAAGAGTCTTCTCCAACACCACAGTTCAAAAGCCTCAATTCTTTGGCTCTCAGCCTTCTTCACAGTCCAACTCTCGTATCCATACATGACCACAGGAAAAACCATAGCCTTGACTAGACGAACCTTTGTAGGCAAAGTAATGTCTCTGCTTTGAACACGCTATCTAGGTTGGTCATAATTTTCCTTCCAAGGAGTAAGCGTCTTTTAATTTCATGGCTGCAGTCACCATCTGCAGTGATATTGGAGCCCCCCAAAATAAAGTCTGACACTGTTTCCACTGTTTCCCCATCTATTTCCCATGAAGTGGTGGGACCGGATGCCATAATCTTCGTTTTCTGAATGTTGAGCTTTAAGCCAGTTTTTTCACTCTTCACTTTCACTTTCATCAAGAGGCTTTTGAGTTCCTCTTCACTTTCTGCCATAGGGTGGTGTCATCTGCATATCTGAGGTTATTGATATTTCTCCCGACAATCTTGATTCCAGTCTGTGTTTCTTCCAGTCCAGCGTTTCTCATGATGTACTCTGCATATAAGTTAAATAAACAGGGTGACAATATACAGCCTTGACGAACTCCTTTTCCTATTTCGAACCAGTCTGTTGTTCCATGTCCAGTTCTAACTGTTGCTTCCTGACCTGCATACAAATTTCTCAAGAGGCAGATCAGGTAGTCTGGTATTCCCATCTCTTTCAGAATTTTCCACAGTTGATTGTAATCCACACAGTCAAAGGCTTTGGCATAGTCAATAAAGCAGAAATAGATGTTTTTCTGGAACTCTCTTGCTTTTTCCATGATCCATCGGATGTTGGCAATTTGATCTCTGGTTCCTCTGCCTTTTCTAAAACCAGCTTGAACATCAGGAAGTTTACAGTTCACATATTGCTGAAGCCTGGCTTGGAGAATTTAGTTGCATTCATTACAGAATTCGTAGGGCTTCCCTGGTGGCTCAGATAGTAAAGAATCTGCCTGCAATGTGGAGACTTGGGTTTGATCTCTGGGTCGGGAAGATCCCCTGGAGAAGGGAATGGCTACCCACTCCAGTATTCTTGCCTGGGAAATCCCATGGACAGTGGAACCTGGGGGCTCCAGTCCATGGGGTCACAAAGTTGGACTGAGCAACTTTCACTTTTCACTTTCACAGTATTCTTAATCCATAGAATTGAAATTACAGGCAAAATATACGAGGTTTTATGATCTAAATTGCTACCCTTTACATTTAAAATTAAAAAAAAAAATTTATTTGGCTGCACTGGATCTTAGTTGCAGCATGTGGAATCTAGTTCCCTGACCAGGGATCAAACTTGGGCCTGCTGCATCAAGAGCATGGAATCTTAGCCACTGGACCACCAGAGAAGTCCCTAAGTTTAATTTTTAAATTAAAAAATTAATTTTAAATTTTGTAAGAAAAAAAGGGAAATTGTGTGTCTTAGTACTCTAGCATATTCAAAAGTCTCTTTTCTTATTGTGGGGAAGAGATCATGTTTACAAAACATTTATGATAAAATTAGATTTGATGGTTCTGTGGCTTTTTTCTATCCCCAAGCAAAGTTAGTTTTCCTTAAATGGGAAAGGATTTAAAAAAACAAGGAAGAGATACATCAAAAGGTTAACAAAATTAAACAATTGTACACATTTATCTTCAAGGAATATATACTACTTTGATAATTATGATAAATATGCCTTTTAAAAACTGATTTTTTAAAAGAAAGATTATAGTTTAAGAAACCATGAGAAGAAAGGAAACCTTAATTGAGCCAACAAATTCAGAGCCAGAAATAGCCCACCAATGATCTTTTACAGACTTTTGCCAAGCGTTCTCCCCGTCATGGAACAATTCCTGGCCAGCGTTGAGACACGAGGGGGCAGTGGCTCCCTGGGAACTGCCTCTTCCAGCAAATCCCGCCCCCCAGCCTGGAACCAGCGGAGTGATGTCTCTCTAGAGCACTGCCACTGGCCTGGGAGTCATATTTGACTTGCAAACCTCTTTTAAGGACTCATACTTTTAATTTTTTAAATTCATTTTTGATCTGAAGATAATTGCTTTACAATAATGCTTTGATTCTTTGAAGACACTATTTCTGCGACTAACAATGAATGGTCCAGTTGGAGCTAATGTGGAGTCAAGGACCTAGGTGAAATGATGACAAATAAAAACAATTTTACCCTCTGAATAGGAGTTAGGCAAATGCTCTCAGACTGCAGCTGGAAAAGCTGGAATTTGAAACGCTTCCAGAGGAGGAGGCTGCAAGCTTATCTGACTTGAACAAAAAACTCTGACCTGACAGGCCTCAGAGAAGACTGCTTTTCTGTAGTGGGCAGGTTTATGAAGAAGCCACCAACCTTTCTTCTCTAGGTTTTCTGCCTCCCTGTCCCCATCTGGTTCAATGTCTTTTATCTTGACTAAAACTTCTGCCCTAGTGAGTATATTTATTAAGTCAGAAAAATCCATAATATCCAATATTAGCTTGGCTATTTACAGTTTCCAAAGTCTTTCATACTATATAAAAGTCTTTCAAGTATGTTTTTTAGACACCATTTGAAATGATTTGACTTTTCACTTCCCACTTCAGTGAACTTTATCACTGGAGATAGACTCCATCATACTGACCAAAGTTATTACCAAGAAAAGAAAGTCTGGGGACCAAATGCCAAGCTCATCGCATCGCATTTACCTTACAGATCAAGCTGCAGGGTAAAGGGTGTGATGTGGGCAGAATGGAAGTGTCAGAATCTAGTTTATGAAGCTCAGGAATGAATTCCTTTCTGAAGAGGAAGGGAAGGGCAGGGCAACTCTGCAGAGGCATTTGCCACTCAAAGACTTTCATGGGCACCCATGCATATGAAATTGGCAATGAATATTTGTGAGACAGATAACCCTAACTTACAATGTGGTGTGTTAGTCTTTGGAGGACTTACAATGTGGTGTGTTAGTCTTTGGAGGAGTGAAGAAATCCTTTGTTTGCATAGGGTTGATTTATTAGGAAAACTTGTCTCCTAAACTATGTATCTTGATAAACTGCAACAAGTCTAAGCCATGTAGAGTGTCACAAAAGAAGCATTTGCTAGTTTTTACCATTGTGTGGTTTTACATATTTAATCAATGCACATATGTTTGGAGGTTTTTTTCTATTTTTCTATCAGTTTTATAATTTTTGTGACAGGAAATAGCATTATGATTCTAGGAAATCAGAGGTCAATTCATGATGTCTTCTCTTTTGATTGTCAACCAGGAATGATTTGATTGAAACTTAGAGGTTGTTTTGTTTCTATGCTTATGGTTTAGGAGAAAATCTGAAACAGGTTAAATGTCATGGTCAGCTAAAGGGCACAGCACATTTTTTGACCCTAAATTTGGGATTCTTTTTTTTAATCATTGTGCTCTGAAAATTGCACACTCTGTTAAGAAAATGCTATCACCAGACCACTTTTGCTTTGTATTTCTGCAGTGGATTTGGTGGCTACTGTTTTCTGTTTTTGAACATAAAAAACAAAGGCTCAAAAAGCACTTGATATTTTCAGTGCTGATGAATGAGGAGCTTCTTGTTTAGACCCTGTTTGGAAAAAAGTTGATCTCTAAATAGGGGCTCTGCTGGTGGCTCAACAGTAAAGAATCCACCTGCTATGCAGGAGACCTGAGTTCTATTCCTGGGTCGGGAAGATCCTTTGGAGAAGGAAATGGCAATCCACTCCAGTATTCTTGCCTGGGAAATCCCATGGACAGAGGAGCCTGGTGGGCTACAGTCAGTGGGGTTGCAAAAGAGCCGTACACGACTTACAAACTAATCAACAACAACTGAGTAGGTGGCAGAACTCGAGTAGTTTATTATTTGTTGAGCACCAAGCCTGTGCTTGATCCAGTAGGAAAATGACATATGGTACAGTCCATAAACCACCTTCTCAGGCTCCTTGGTTCATGTCACAGAGGATAAAACAAACAATAGACCAAAGGGTGTAATGTAAATCTTGGAAAGTTGTTGCTGTTAAATAGAAACCATATTAGCAGCAAAGCAAATCAAAACACCTTGTATACATTTTATACTTAACCAAAATATTAGAGTTAATTATAAGTCTATAAAATGGTAGTTTGCAAGGCTAGGATTAGCAACTTCTCTGCAGCTTTTCAAACTGACTCTCTTTTGCAACAGATCTCCCTTTCACTTTCTTCTGCTTTCTTTCTAAGGATTCCCCAAAATACATATCCCACTGGCCTTCAACAAATGCCCGGTCATCCTCTTATCATTGGTCATAATAAACTGCTCTCTTTCACATTCTTCTTTTAATGTGCAAATATCCCACTGAAAGGTAATATATTACATTCTTAACACGGGGATGGCTAATTCTAGGCAAATCTGGCACATTCCCAGTCTATGGCAGACGTGCATGCTTTCTTGGGGAATCTGGAGTTAAATCCTCAACACACTGCACCTGGCAGCCTACCCAGGCTTATCGAAGTTGGCACATGAACTGAAACCTATTTGGCATCTTTGTTCTAGCAGTGTACATCAAGTGAGTTGATAATACAATATCTGCTTGGTAGGTTCTAGAAGCAGGAAAACTGTGGTTTATATGGGTATGAGAGGAGCTATTAAGGTCAAGCTTATTCTACATCACAACTTCACCCCAGGCTCTTTGCTCAATTCTATTTTAGTAGGAGAAATAAGACATCAGGGTGGCTGATCTACAAAATAAAACTTTGGGGAGTATTTACTTTACAACAGTAGGATATTGTCAGACCTTCCTAAATGGGTAACCATCCATTGCCCAACAGCTCATTCATCAAGACTTGCACACAGATATTCTTCTGTTCCTAAGCCAAGTGAAGCCCACACATAGTGGGCCTGAAATTGTTAAATGGAAAATGTTGAGCCGCTCAAAATGTTGAGCAAACTCAAAATGTTGAATTTGATAGTGTCACTCAGAAAAAAACAATGAGGTCAATGTCTCCTGCTCACTGGGGGAGATGTTCTAGGTGTTGAGGTGTTGCTTGAACAACTTGAATTTGTTCTCTTCCTACCAAAAGTCAGTCCCTGTCACCCCTGTCATATAAAAACAGAGCAAAAATCATACAGAGAGAAGTCCTTTGAGTAGCAGCTGCAGCTGGCACATTGCAGAAAGCACCTTGGAAATGAAGGAAGCTTATAATAAATAATAGCAATAGGAGTGAAGGCTGTGAAGGTCCATTCAGTTCTGTTCTCGGCCTGACATTTGACCTGAGACCAAATGTTCAGTGGCCAGCATACAAGTCTTGCATTGTTCCTTCCCCAAAAGAATGATGTAGCCACTGAAGAGTACAAGCAAAAAATATAGACTGTGTTGACAGAAAAGCAGGGGGCGGGGCGGGGTTCATACTGTACCCAGGTAGAATTATGTAGATGTTTCTGAAAGCTTTTAAACTATTTTGCCACACTCGGGGATACAGATGAACATGGACATCCAAACACACCCCTCATTTTACGTGGGATCCAGAAACCCTGTGAGAAAGAGGTAGAATCCAGTAGAGCTGCAGTTCAGGCATGTAGAAATTGGATGTATGACTGTGAGCCTAGAAGAACAGACTGAGAAGAGAGACAGTAGGACCTTCTATAGAGCCAGCTGGACTGATAATTGGGACTTGAGACTGTCCCCAGGAAGCAGTGTTCTAGGGGTGGCTGATTTTAAGCACCTTGGCTTCCAGCTCCTTCAGGGACAAAATCTGCGCCTGGGAAGAGGGGGCCATGGTATAAAGGAAAGAAAAGAAAGAACCATATACTAGGAGCCACCAGTTCAGTCTTGGGAAACCTTTTCCCCTTGGTGGGATGGTATGAAATAATAGGACCCACTGAGACAGATGGAAGGCTTTTGCTGCAGGCTCTGATTAAATGTGAGATGAACACACCTCTCAGCCCTTTGTGGACTTTTGAAACTTGGGTCACACTGTCACATACAACAAGTGTGAATATATATGTTTGTTTTCATTTCTAACTCAACAATTTTGTGTTTAGTTCACCTCAAAGACTGGTTCATTTATTCTCAAATCATCTTTGTTTTTTAAAGAATTAAGTTAAAAACAAACCAAGTTTAGTTACTGTAGATCTGTAATTCTTAAACTTTAGCTGGCATCAGAATCACCTGGAGGGCTTGTTGTTAAAACAGGTTGCTGCACCCCACCCCAGAATTTCTGATTCTTTAGGTCTAGAATGGGGTCTAGAATTTGTGTTTCTAGCAAGTTTTTTGGAAGTTCTGCTGGTTAGGGAGCATACTTTAAGAATCATTGCTGGAGATAATTTTCTGGACCTGGTAGTCTTAGCTGAAAATATTCTGGAGACCAGATTGAAACATGAGATAGCAGCCTCTTTCTTAACAAAGTACATTCCTGGCCAGGCAACCCTTCTAAGATTTTCCAAGCGTTTTTACATCTAATAATAACAGATCTAAGAAGATGCCTTCTTATATCTTCTCTCAAATTCTTTGACCGAAATCCTTACAAAATCATATAGAATGGATATTTTCATTACTATTTCAGCTTCAAACTTGATCACAGTAAATAAGAACAAAGAACACTTGATATTTTTCCAATATCTGGTATTTGAAAATTGTTATCCAAAGCACCTCATTCCTGGCATCATAATTTTTTGGACTAAGAATATCAATTTGAACTTAGAATAAATGGAATTCATAATATTATGGAAACTGTGCTACAGTTTCTGACCCCTAAATCTAGATATATCGTCTGATGCACGGTCCAAGTACATGTTTTGAAAATATGGCAGAATGTTTAAAATTAAAACTCTCCAATAATATCCTGGACATATGATTGTCTTACATATGATAGTTGTTCATTTATTCATTCTCTAATACATATTCATTGAGTCTAAGGTCAGGGGTGGGTCTAGGTGCTGCGGATACAACAATAAATAACAGCTAGACAGGCTTGTGTCATGGTTGAAGCACATTTTGGAGCCAGACTGCCTGGATTCAAATCCCAACTCTGTCACTTACTAGCTTGGCAAGTTACTTCACTTCTTTGTGCCTCAGTTTCCTCATCCATAAAATGGCATCTATCTGATAAGAGATATGAGGATTTAATGAGTTAACATTTGTAAAAGCAGAGAACACTATTTGGTATATTATATACATTTTTAATAAACATTGTCATAAATACACCTGTCTGTGTCTTAAGAAGCTCATAGTACTGGGGCATAAAGAGTGACATGTTAAGAAATGAATACAATGTGATGTAATAAATGCTATAATGAAGGTATGAGTGAAGTGCTGGACTTGCTTTGCTGCCAAATGGACTAGAGTAAACTCTGGGCTCTGGACTGCATGTGCTTGCCATATCACTTCCCTCTCTAGAACCACACTGGAGAAAATCCAGCAAGTTTTTAATCTTCCTTTTTATAAGTGTTGCTATGAAAACAACCATCATTATGCTAACATATAATTACCACAAGTAGTTTTCAAAAAACCTTCCTATCAAATGTAAATGATGTTGAAACTCGTTTAGGAGACCACTTGCTTGGACTTTATAGTATGCAGAGGCAGTTTATGTGAAAATAGGATTAGGCACCTGTTCTGTAGTTTCTGCAGTTGAAACTTGGGTGGGGCACCAAGTGAATTAGATATGGCAGTAACTTGTAGAAGGAGGGTAGACAACTCATCTTGGTGTGCAAGAGACCTTGCCAGTTTTAGTGGTGAAGGTCCCACTTCCCAGGAACCCCCTCAGTCTCAGGCAAGAGGTTAAAATCATTACAATCATATTTTAAATATAATTTTTATTTTAAAATTTATTTTTGGCTGTGCTGGGTTTTTCTTGCTATGTGGGCTTTTTCTCCAATTGCAGCAAGTGGGGGCTACTCTTCACGCAGTACAGGCTTCTCGTTACAGTGGTTTCTCTTATTGCAGCTCGAGGGTTCTAGAGTACTGACTCAGCAATTGTGGCACATGGGCTTAGTTGCCCCAGACCACCTGACCTGCCTCTTGAGAAATCTTTGTGCAGGTCAGGGAGCAACAGTTAGAACTGGACATGGAACAACAGACTGGTTCCAAATAGAAAAAGGAGTACGTCAAGGCTGTATATTGTCACCCTGCTTATTTAACTTCTGTGCAGGGTACATCATGAGAAACGCTGGACTGGAAGAAGCACAAGCTGGAATCAAGATTGCCGGGAGAAATATCAATAACCTCAGGTATGCAGATGACACCACCCTTATGGCAGAAAGTGAAGAAGAACTAAAGAGTTGATGAAAGTGAAAGAGGAGAGTGAAAAAGTTGGCTTAAAGCTCAATATTCAGAAAACGAAGATCATGGCATCTGGTCCCATCACTTCATGGGAAATAGATGGGGAAACAGTGGAAACAGAGTCAGACTTTATTTTTGGGGGCTCCAAAATCACTGCAGATGGTGGCTGCAGCCATGAAATTAAAAGACGCTTACTCCTTGGAAGGAAAGTTATGACCAACCTAGATAGCATATTCAAAAGCAGAGACATTACTTTGCCAACAAAGGTTCGTCTAGTCAAGGCTATGGTTTTTCCTGTGGTCATGTATGGATGTGAGAGTTGGACTGTGAAGAAGGCTGAGCACTGAAGAATTGATGCTTTTGAACTGTGGTGTTGGAGAAGACTCTTGAGAGTCCCTTGGACTGCAAGGAGATCCAACCAGTCCATTCTGAAGGAGATCAGCCCTGGGATTTCTTTGGAAGGAATGATGCTAAAGCTGAAACTCCAGTACTTTGGCCACCTCATGTGAAGAGTTGACTCACTGGAAAAGACTCTGATGCTGGGAGGGATTGGGGGCAGGAGGAGAAGGGGATGACAGAGGATGAGATGGCTGGATGGCATCACTGACTCGATGGACGTGAGTCTGAGTGAACTCCGGGAGTTGGTGATGGACAGGGAGGCCTGGCATGCTGCGATTCATGGGGTCGCAAAGAGTCGGACACGACTGAGCGACTGAACTGAACTGAACTGATGTGGGATCTTCCCAGGTCAGGGATCAAACCTGAATCTTCTGCATTAGCAGGTGGATTCTTGAGCCATCAGGGAATCCTCATTACAACCATTTTAATAGGAACTGGAAACTTTAAAAAGAAAATAGAAAACGACTATAATGTTACAATGAAATATTAGCCATAAAAAAGAATGAAATGATGTCATTTGCAGCAACATTGATAGGTCTAGAAATCATCATACTAAGCGAAGTAAGCTAGACAGAGGAAGACATATACCATGTGATATCACTTCTATGTGTAATCTAAAATATGGTAAGAATGAACTTAGTTACGAAACAGAGGCAGACTCACATAGAAAACAAATTTATGGTTACCAAAGGGGAAAGAGAGTGGAGGAGGGATAAACTAGTAGTTTGGGATTAGCAGATATAAACTATTGGCTTGGCCGAAACATTTAGAGATATTATGGAAAAACCTCATGTGAAGAGTTGACTCATTGGAAAAGACTCTGATGCTGGGAGGGATTGGGGGCAAGAGGAGAAGGGGACGACAGAGGATGAGATGGCTGGATGGCATCACTGACTCGATGGATGTGAGTCTCAGTGAACTCCGGGAGTTGGTGATGGACAGGGAGGCCTGGCGTGCTGCGATTCATGGGGTCGCAAAGCGTCGGACACGACTGAGTGACTGATCTGATCTAATCTGATCTGATGGAAAAACGTGAATGAACATTTTGGCCAACTCAATGCTATACAAAAAATAGATAACAAGGTCCTACTGTATAGCATAGAGAACTATATTCAATATCAAAAAATTATGAAAAAATATGAGAAAGAATATATACACATGTGCATTTACATATATTTGTATATATACATATGTGTATTTATGTATATACACATATGTATATACATACACATATTTTTTCATATATGTACATATGTCTATATACATATATATAGCTGAATTACTTTGCTGTATACTACAAACTAATACAACATTGTAAATCAACTATACTTCAATAAAAAACACAATGTTATATGTCAATAATATCTCAATTTCAAAAACAAATTAAAACCGGCATGTTGCAAAAGCACTATTTCAAGTTTCATACCAAAAAAAAAGAAAGCAAGAAAAAGAAAATGCAGCTACTGCATCCCTTGGATTGGGGACAGCTGAAAAGCATAGTAGACATCAACAAATATTTACTGACTTTCTACTGAGGGGAGATGAACATGTTCCCGTCGTTGATAAGCTGCAATCTGATTTAAGGAACAAAAAATAAACCAGTAAAAGTTAAATCAAAATATAGTTACACGTCAGTTCAAGATAAGAGAAATGATGATACAAAACGGTTAATAGCCCATCAATTTTCCATTTTAGAGTTGCTATGGGAATGGAGCTCAGAGGAAAGGAAGAGCTCTCACTGGGAAACAGTTATAAAGTGGCCCTACTTCATGGTGGTTCACAAGAACTGGCGGGATTTTGAATCACAGCAGTGGTGTTGGAGAAGACTCTTGAGAGTCCCTTGGACTGCAAAGAGATCCAACCAGTCCATCCTAAAGGAAATCAGTCCTGAATATTCATTTGAAGGACTGATGTTGAAGCTGAAACTCCAATACTTGGCCACCTGATGGGAAGAACTGACTCTTGAAAAGACCCTGATGCTGGGAAAGATTGAGGGCAGGAGGAGAAGGGGATGACAGAGCATGAGATTGTTGGATGGTGTCACCGACTCAATGGTCATGAGTTTGGGTAAACTCCGGGAGTTGGTGATGGACAGGGAGGCCTGGCATGCTGCAATCCATGGAGTCACAAAGAGCCGGGCACGACTAAGCGACTGAACTGAACTGAACTCAACTGAGTGGTGGGAGGAACCTATACAGGTGTTGGTACAGCACAGGAGTGGGAGCAGCATTAGGCAAATCCAGGGGACAGGCAATAGCGTCTTTAGAGGGGGTGAAGGAGAGAAGGAGGCATGCAGTTAGCCTTAACACATATTCCACACAAAGCTCTGCAGAAGCACACACTCTTAAGCTTGGGTTGGAAGACCATTTGTCAAAAGACCACTCTCTTTCCCTTGAGTGAAGAAATACTACCTTTCCTCCTAAATTTTTCCTTTATATTTTCTGTAGAAGGATTTCCAAAGTCTATGTTTAAACCCTAAGTACAATGGTAGTCTTAGCTCTTTGTTTTGGTTAATGAGTGTTGGGGGACAAAGCTCTCTAAAACCTGCCGTCGGCTGCCTCCCAGCCTGATGGCCTCAGGGGAATCCACCTTCCTCCTTAGCAGCAGGCTGCCCCAGAGCACAGACAGCTGAAGTTCCCAGGCCTTTGTTCCAGGCCCCAAACCTACCCATCACCATTTCTGCCTCATCCTTTGGGTTAAAACAGGCCACAGAGCCCTGAGAATCAAGAACACTGGTCTACATGGGACGTGAATGCCAGAGGCCTGGCTCCCCTGGGGCTACCAACATGGCAGCCTACCGGGCTCCTCCTGAGGCTTCTATTTCAAGGCTCTTCTGTCAAATCTCTCTTTTACCACGACGTTTTACCTAACATCTAATTGTATGCACCTCTGCTTAGAGGAAAAAGGCAGCCAACCTTCTGTTTTCTGGGAGAACAGAACCTAAACAGGAAGTTAGGTCTGCTGAATCTTAAAAGGGACAGCTGTGTAAAGACTGACCCAGGCCCTGAGGCTGGGTGGGGGCCAAGCCCAGGACAGAGGATCTGGAAAGGGAATCCAGGGTTTGGATTTAAGACGTAAGGGCTGGCCAGCAGCCCGTGTGCTTCCGGTAGGAGCGCCGTGGGGTTCTTGTTCACATCTGCAGGGAAAGGTACCGCGGGCAGAGAACTCCCCCGAATCACCCGCAGCGCGAGGCTGCCCAACTGCCGGAAATCCGAGAGCTCCCCAGGTGAAGTCAGACTCCTGGGAAGACGGAGAAGATTTGAGCCTAGGAGAGCTGTCCTGGATTCCTGGGTCTGTTGATGCCAAATGAATTTTATCTGTGTATCATCCTGCAGTTTCATAGAATTATTGACAATCACTCTCTGCACTGTTTTCCTTTATCTTTCTCCTCTCCCCTCCCCACCCCACCCCACCCCACCCCCAATCTCTTTCCTTTGAGACATCAGGTGCAGAGTTAAGGTGAATAAACACGATCTCAGAACGCCTTCTCATGGGCAGACTGTACAGAGCCCTCCTCTTTTGTAAAATTTGCTTCCCTCCATTCACACCAGCCACTCATCCGACTGCCTGCCCCCTGCAGGCATTCCACTCCTATGTGATGGATATTCTGTTGAATATACATACCTCCTTGTACTAGATGGAGTGTTGTGTGTTTGTGCTTAAAATACATAAGCAAGAAAGGGGACCCAGTTAAGCTTCTTCCCCCTTGTTTATTTATTTATTCATTTGATTGAACTGGGTCTTAGTTCCAGCAAGTGGAATCTTTTTTAGTTGCCGCATGTGGGATCTAGTCCCCTGACGGGAGATCTAACTTGGGCCCCCTGCTCTGGGAGCGCAGAGTTTTAGCTATTGGACCACCTGGGAAGTCCCTGTTTCCCACTTTTGAGCAGCTTTGCAGATATCCTGCTCAACAACTTCTGCTCCCAACTCGTCAGCCAGAACCACTTGCTCCTGAAAACCTGAGAGGCTGGGAAAAGTAATCGACCACCCTTACTGAACTGACCATACTGATGTTTGCAGTAAGACAAATGTTCACCACTGGGGAAGCAGGGGAAATGGCTGTGGGTAGACATCCAGCTGCCTCTGTCACCTGTGGCAGAGATTGCTTGCTCTTTGGGGGCCCTGATGCAGGGACAGAGGCAAGGAAACAGGAAGGCTGGAGAGAGGAAGCTGGCTCAGCTCCATCTCGTCTGCATCTACTTCCTTAGGAACTGTGATAATACAAAGTAACCACAAGGGAGATTCCCTATAAATGTGCTGTCACCCTAGAGGGACTATGGCCACCTCATCTTGGGATAACTGTAAAAACAAGGGAAGTGTAGGAAATGGGTAGGAATAGACACCTTGTGAATATGAACTACAAGTAAGGGGGAAGAGGGTTTCCTTCACATCATTTTCTTCCTTGCCATCACTTGAAAAATATCCCCAGTGTTATTTTTCAATGAAAATGTTTGTCAAGTAAATCCAAATTTAAAGATAACAAATTTTTGATGAATATTTTGTATTCACCACATAAACCCAAGTGAAGAAGGAAACACTTCAAAGTGCTAAACTAAAAAATAAATAACAAGAAAAACTCTCTCCAAGTTCGTCTCAACTGAGCTTCAGTCCCAGTTATTGAACAAGTGATGTACCCCTTGCTGTAGCTTAGAAACAAATGAACAGTCATTGATTGTGACTTCGGTGTTTTGGGGAATATCACTAAATTATGCTGCTAGCTTTCCTGGGTCTCCAGCTTACAGACAGCAAATCTTCTCAGCATTTTTAGCCTTCATTCACATGAGCCAATCTCTCACAAGAAATCTCCACGAATCTACCTGTACCTCTGCCTCTATCTCTGGCTCTGACTCTGTCTTTACCTCTATCTTATTTGTTCTGTCTCTGGAGAACTTTGACTAATACAGTGATCTTTGGGAGCAATTGCTGATGTTTTCATTATTCTGGTTCTAAGATGCTAATCCCAGCAAGGCAAATTTCTCTTGATTTCTTTTTAATACTTTTTTCTGTCTAGACATTAGTGTGGATTTATTCTTACACACCTATTTATTCTTGTACCTGCAATTATCTCTCGAGCATAGAGAAGGGACATTTCACCTCCCCATTTTTTTCTCCCCTCATGAAACCTGCAAGAGAAGTCCCTGGGCGTCTACGTACCCATTACATTTCAAGCTTTAGCACTAAGGTCCTGCTAACGCTATACTGTGCAGAAGGAAATGGCAACCCTAGAATGCTCTGGTATTCTTGCCTGGGAAATCCCATGAACAGAGGAGCCTGGTGGGCCACAGTCCATGGTGTCACAGGAGTCACTTAAAAACTAAACCACCACCAGCCCTATACTGAGATGAACAAGTGATTGCCTTGTTTTCTTGATATAGCGTCAACAAGCATTTCCTTGGCTCTTGGCAAAAACTTTGTTGTTCAGTCGCTAAGTCATGTCTGACTCTTTTCGACCCCCTGGACTGTAGCACACCAGGCTTCCCTGTTCTTTACCATCTCCCAGAATTTGCTCAAACTCGTATCCATTGAGTCGATAATGCCATCCAACCATCTCATCCTCTGTCTTCCCCTTCTCCTGCTGCCCTCAATCTTTCCCAGCATCAGGGTCTTTTCCAGTGAGTTGGCTCTTGGTATCAGGTGGCCAAAGTATTGGAGCTTCAGCTTCAGCATCAGTCCTTCCAATGAATATTCAAGACTGATTTCCTTTAGGGTTGACTGGTTTGATCTTGCTGTCCAAGGGACTCTAAAGAGTCTTCTCCAGCATCAATTTTTTGGTGTTCAGCCTTCTTTATGGTCCAGCTCTCACATCCGTACATGAATACTGGAAAAACCATAGCTTTGACTATACAGGCCTTTGTTGGCAAAGTGGTCTTTAATTAAAAAAATTTTTTTTTCAAATTTAATGTTTATTTTTCAGAAGATAAATCATCCTTTAAAATCCCCCTACTTTGGAAAGCACAAAAAAATTTGGTTAGATGCCACAAAGTAGGTAGGCAATGCCTTAATCGTATGCATGTTGTCAGGCCCGAGAACCTCTTCCATCCTTGTCAAGAGGAGTGCTAACCCTCTCTCCTTTCATAAAACACATGTCTCTGCTTTTTAATACGCTGTGCAGGTTTTTCATAGCTTCTCTTCCAAGGAGCAGGTGTCTTTGAATTACATGGCTGCAGTCATGATCTGCAGGGATTTTGGAGTCCAAGATAATAAAATCTGCCACTGTTTCCACTTTTTCTCCATCTATTTGCCATGAAGTGATGGGACCGGATGCCATGATCCTAGTTAGGCTGAGAAATTGACAGAGCCATTGGCAAGAAGGGGGAAGAGGTGCTAAGTTAAAACACCAAAGTTATAATCAATGACTGTAGCATTGTTTCTAAGCTACAGCAAGGGGTACATCACTTGCTCAATAACTAGGACAGAAGCACAACTGAGGTGAATTTGGAGAGAAATAGATCTTCTTCACCCCATTTGAGAAGACCCAATGAAATAGGAGAACGATGGGCTGCTCTGGCAGTCAATCTTTTTAGGAAATCTTGGGACACACCTTCATAACCTTGCCAGCGCCATTACTAGCTCTTTGCTTTGAAAAGTGGGGGCTACTTCCTGTGGTAATTAGATTTAATTCAGCAGTATCTTCTCATCAGAAAACCCAAGCCTCCAAGTTTCTTTGGAAACCACACCATTCACTCAGTTCCAACAAGTCTGTCTCTTCTCATTGCTGTTGGCAATTGGGTGTCTGTGTCTAATTTCTTCAAACCAACATATATGTGTATGACAGTCTCATAATTACATAGTCCTCTGCATCACAAGGCCAGGAAGCAATTTGGTGAGTTGGCACATGCCCCAGGGTTTACTTCTATTGTTGTCCAATTCAGCTCTCTTCTTACTTAGAAAAGCACCAAATAATCCTAGACAGAAAACTGCTGCCAAGCAGGCCAGGATAATTCCCATAGTGTCAATGACTACTGTGAGGAAGTGGGGGAGGGGAAAACATCTCTATCCTCTTGTCACAGCCTTCTCAGGTCCAGAACTGAATCCTACTCATGCACAAGTACAGTAGGTCCGAGGCAAATCCCACAAAGAATCTGCATCCTAGGCTTCTCTATTTTTTTTTTCTCTATGCATAGAGTCCCTATCCCAATCTCCAGGTACCTGTTACTCTCTTCTCCTATTCACCTCTTAATTGTAGAAGGAAGGATAAAATCTGCCTTGGAGAGTCAGGGAAGCCTTTCACAGAGGAGGGAATGCTTGAACCAGGACACGAAGGGCGTGTGGGCATTGTCAGCTACACATCGGGATGGGGCAGAGAGAAAAGAACATGCAAAGGCATGTTTGAGGAGTTACAAAGAGTTTGGTGCTCTTAGAGCATCAAATACAGCAAGGAAGGATTTATGAAAGTATGAAGTTGGTATAAGACAAGGAGATTTAGATAGAGAAGGACTCTGTTATGTTGTCCTAGATGAAGATCCATTGAAAGTTAGCAGAGAATTAATATCTAGAGCTGCTTTGGAGACACTGTAGTACATGGTGAGAGTGGGCAGGAGCTGGGTCTGAAGTCAGGGAGACCAGTAAAGGAGGATAGTGTTCATCCAAGAGAGAAATGATGAAAATCCAGGGGGAAAAAAGGGTAGAAACTATAGGAACAGACAGGGAATTGTAAAGTAATTAGCCTCCAATTAAAATAAATAAATTTATATTAAAAAACAAAAGAACAGACAGAGAAAGTTAAGTCTGAGAAAGATTTCAAGAGCTGGTGATCAGGACTTGATTGTTTGATGCAGGGTCTGTGGGAGAAGGGCTTCCCAGGTGGCACTCCAGTATTCTTGCCTGGAGAATCCCATGGACAGAGGAGCCCAGGAGGCTACGGTCCATAGGGTCACTTAGCACACACGTGCTGTTGGAAAAAGGGAATCTTGGATGATCCCTAGTTCTCCAGTTTCAGTGTTTGAGTAGATGTGTGACATCCATTGAGACTGGGAGAAATGAAGAGCATTTTCATTACCCCTTCTTCAGGGGAACGCGAGGATCTTAGCGTTGAATATGCTGAACTCCAGGAAACATTCACTAGGTAGTTGGACACATAGGCTTGGAAGTTAGGAGAAGCTGGTATTGGAAATTTAAGCTGAAACCCATCTGCATATGGTTGGCAGTTGAAGACCTGGGAAAGAAAATTTACCCAGGGAGAATGAATAGCATCAAAAAGGAAAAAGGGCCAAGGAAGGACCGATAGCTGCAAGCTGTAGGAGGTACATAGTAGAAGACAAACCTACAAAAGACTGAAAAGTGACTGGAGAGATAGGAAGAGAATTGAGGTGAGTGAGAGGTGACATGGAAACCAGGGAAATGAAGAGGATACATTCCCACCACGGAGGGGTTCACAATCCACCGGATCAGTTAGATCAAAAGGAAAATGCATCTCTGTTACTCATTACAAGGAGGGTTACTCTGGGCCAAAGAGCTGAAAGATCTAGGGAATTCTTTCTTGTTTTTCCACTTTTGCCCAGCTCTTCTCCCAAGGCCTGAATTCTCTTTCTATAAAGTAGGCAACTATGAAATTAGCTTATTATATATAATAATATAATTACATATAATGTAATTAGCAGGGTTGTTTTCTTAGATGAATGAAGTTATGTCTATAGGATTCTTTAAAGTCATAAGGAAACAGAGTATTCTCATTTTTCTTTCTCATTATATTTTCATCATCTGTAAAATTAATAGCTTTCAACATTTGTTACCTTCACTCTGTACTGAAAAACAAAACTAGATCTTAAATTTCTTGACCTCTAGATATGGCCTCTGAGAAACAAGTTTCAAATGACCACTATCATTCAGCCACCCATATCAAATGTGTTCAAATTATTTTTTCATATTAAACCAAACGATAAAATTTTAGCAAATATAATGCTAATGTCTACATTTAAAATCTGAGAAATTCACACTATCATTTGAATAGTTTTGTTTTTTAGCCTTAAGCTTCTAGGAATCATCTATTTTTAGAAAATGTTGCTACATGTTCAAAATGTTCTTCTTGCTTTTAATAAAGTGTTTAGTATTATCATTTACTTGAGTTTATTCAATAATGTGTCAGGTCCATCTAAGAAAATTTGGCCATTGTTCTAACACATGGAGTTTAAAATCAAATGCCTACCTTGTAAGGACAAGCCTGAGAAATATTCAGGAACAAGAGAAAGAGAGATACATGTAAGTAGAGCTTCCCCCAACCCCATTTTCTACCCAAGTTTAATACGATGTAAGTAGGTATTTATAAAGCACTTATTATCATAAGTCACTGGTCATTTATTTCTCTATGTCAGTTTGCGTCATATGCTATTCAGAGATGCACTTAGTTTTCAAGTGCATTGTATTATTTATAAATAGTGATTTTACAATGGCATCATCACCTACATTTGCAACCACTTATCGATAAGAAATTTCTTTTAGGCCTTTCTGTGTAGAGCTATCACTATTATTCTTTATGTTTAGTAAAATTCAGGGCCTCGGTAACTCTCATTAAATGGTACTGAAGTTAGAGGGGAAAAAATCCTGTGAACCTAGAGATGGGCAGGTGGAATTAGCCTCATTTTGAGAGGTTGAAGTGTTTGGTGACAAATTTCACAGAGCAAAAGAAGTAATTTGAAGACACTTTGTGAAACATAAAATGTTCTGTAATTGTTGCAGCAGTGACAGGCAGCTAGAATTAAGGTTTTTTTACCCGGTTTTGAGTGTTTTGAAGGATATCTACCTTATAGTAAGTACTCATTGTGTATATTCTCAGTTGTGTCCTACTCTTTGCAACTCCAGGGACTGTAGCCCACCATGCTCCTCTGTCCATGAAAATTCCCAGGCAAGAATACTGAAGTGAGTTGCCATTTCCTACTCCAGGGTCTCTTACCAATCCGGGGATCAAACCCGCGTTTCTTGTGTCTCCTGCACTGGCAGGCAAATTCTTTACCACTGAGCCACTTGGGAAGCCCAAGTACTTACTGAGCATTTATTAAATGAATGGATGATGGAATGAATAGATACAAATTGTCTTCTTATAGGCCTTGTGAATTGTGGGCCAGGAGGAGAAGGCCATTCTGAAGATGAAGATAATGGATTTGGGAATGATGAGAGGGAGCTAACTGATACAAGACCATGCATGCAGGCTGTTGCTTAGTTGTCTCTGACTGTTTGGGACCCCATGGACTGTAGCCCACCGAGCTCCTCTGTCCATGGGATTTTCCAAGCAAGAGTACTGGAGTGGGTTGCCATTTCCTTCTCCAGGGGATCTTCCCCACCCAGGGATCCAACCCATGTTTCTTGCATCTCCTGCATTGGCAGGCCAATTCTTTACCACTAGTGCCACCTGGGAAACCCTTTGTAAAACACAAGATCACTTGTTAGCAACATATATTATTTTTGGAAAATTGCTGGATATTGCTTTTGGATAATTAGGAATTGGCCATTGGGTTAGTGGAGATAAAATACTATCTTCTTGATCTCTGTTGCAAGGACATACTTTAGATAACATGGTCACACAGTGTAACAATTGCCTCAGTAATTCCCCTAGGCATTGGCCAAAATGGACTTGTCTTATACCAAATGCCATGTAAATTTATATTAGAACAAAATTTTAATTTAAATCTAAATATGCCTCATTCTAGTACATTTACCTGTCATTCCAGTTCTATATGTCTAGCTCAATATTTTCAATATATGCATAGGTATGTGTTTCTTATCTTTCTTTTTCATACTTGCAGAAATTTAATGTAATATAGTGTCCCAGTTGGTGGTAGTGGTAAAGAACCCACCTGCCAGTGCGTGTTTGATCCCTGGATTGGGAAGATCCCCTGGATGAGGAAATGGCAACCCACTCCAGTATTCTTGCCTGGAAAATCCCATGGACAGAGGAGCCTGGCAGCCCATGGGGTCACAAAAAGTTGTACACGACTGAAGCAACTTAACACACACACACACATACACGCTCTTTCATAAGCGGGTTGTTTAATTGAACTGACTCACTATAATGGAGAAAGGCCATGACCTTTGGAGTTAAGCATGGAAAGAGGAAAGAGAACCTGGACCATAATTACAGGTTTACACTGAGACTGCTAAGGGGATAGAAGGTGATGTTATTTTGAGCTCAAACCTTAACTATATAAACTGGTCCTAACATTTGAAATAAACACAATTTTACAACTTTTTTGTCCTGTGAATTTATTTTTTCCTTTTTTTAAGTTATAGCTCTTTTTTTTAAAAAATGTTCATTTATATATTTAGCTGTGCTGGGTCTTAGTTGTAGCTTGAGAACTCAGTTGCGTCATGGGGGATCTAGTTCCCTGGCATGATTCTTTTAAACTAAATTCCCCATGCAACAATATGACAGCCAAGAGAGATTTGACACCATCTACTTGTTTCTACCTTACAGCTCCGTGAATTGGTCATATCTGATGAAAGTTGTAGCAAGAGTCCTGAAACTGAACTGAAATCAATAGCAGACCATCTTGGATTTCTTTTGGTGAGCTCATCTAGCCCCAGTCATGCTCTGGTCACAGGAGAAAACTCCCCTGTTTCCATTTGCTATCATCATCCTTTTTTGTGCTCTAGTAGTGCTGCATGTAGAAAAATGGGTGAGCTTTGTTTGTGGGCTTGTGCTGACCTCTGAACTCTGCCAGTTCATTTCATTCCATCAGTCTAACTGTTTCCTTCCTGATCTTTAGCACTGTTTGCTTTGTGTTCTGGTTTCATACAGGCAATTGCTTCATTAAGTTTGAAATATTCATGATGAAATATTTGATCACAACTATTATCTCTTTCATAGTGACATACAAGGTGTATTCTTTGCCTCCTGTCTGGTTTCCTGCTCTTTTCTACCTTTTTTTTTTTCTCTTATAGTATTTTTGAATAGGTTTCTGTGCTAGGTTTTTTTTTTTTTTAATGTTATTCATCCTTGCAGAATATGAATTTTTCCTTGATGAGCTATTTGCAGAAGGTTTGTGAAGGAGAAGGGTCAGGCTAGCTGGAATTTTTCTTGATTTGGGGTTTTAAGTAGTTTGTTTAGCTTTTGCTTCTCCTACGCAAAGATGAGCAGCTGTGAAGTTTTAATGACTCAAAGACTCTTCTCTGCTGCCACAGAGACAGAGCTTCTCGAAAATGTGGCTAGTCTCTGTTCTTTGGAAAGCTCATTTTGATACCAAATAGGGTGCAGGGAAATTCTTGGTACCATCAGACACGTTTGCCCCAAAATTGCAAACAAGAGGGTTAGGTTTTACTCCTTGATTTAGAGAAGGGCATCCAGCTCCTTCTGAGATACACAGCCACTCTGTCCCCTAACTATAGGTCTTTTTCTCTTCTTGTTCCCGCATGTCCCCTTGGTCTTCAGTGGTTTTGGCAGCCCTTTCAACTAACTGGGGACCTGAGGTTTTATGTATCTTCTACTTTCTAAGAAAAAGAATTTTTAAATTAAATTTATTTATTTATTTTTAAATGAAACAAAGATGAATTTTTAATGATAAAAGGTACAATTCACAAAGAAGATAGACATCATAAGCCATTAGACACCAAACAACAAAGAAACAAAGATACATAAAGCAAAAATCAGAAGAAACAGGGAAAAGAAAAAATATAATCATAGTGAGACATATTAACATTTCTAAGAAAAGGAATTTTGTGTCTTTGTTTCTCTATCTCAGTTGCTTTTAGCTGATTTCAATGAAGAGAAGAAGAGAGATGCTACCTCTACACCACTACATATAGTTCAAACCAGAACTTGAAATTTATGGGCTTTTGAGTCAGATAGACCTACATTTGAATCTTGACTTCACTACTTGCCATGTGACAAGCTGTTTAACCTTCTTGCTCCTCAGTTTTCTCATCTCTACATCAGGGCTTCCAGAGCCATCTCTGAAATGACTATTGAGAGAGTTGAAAGAAATGATGCCTGTAAAGCTCTCAGGACAAAGTTAGGTGCTCAACAAAGAGTAGCTGTGACTACCAATTAGTGTCATGACTGCAAACTGGAGTTCAGCAAACTCTATGTAGCGGCTAGCCCACTGTTATTTGGGGAAAATATTCTCCTAATTTAATAGATGGAAGAGATAAGAGTTTCCAGAAATGTGTTCTACTAGAAACTATTTAGTTGCTAGGTATGACTCAGAAATCAAGGGAGAGGGTGGATTTCATGGACAAATATGCCTAAGAAACATCATGTACCGCAATCACCCCTTTCAAGATTCATAAGGCACATACCTCTGTGATGATGTTGCCGTGGGTCCCGTGGGGAATGTAATATACATTCTCATGAGGCAAATTTATAGGAAAGAGCCTCTCCCACACATGCAGGTAAATGTTTCAAGTGAAGATGACCGAAGTGACAACCCTCCTCCCACAGAGAGAAACTGCAGAACCTTAACCATTAAGTCTGAGAGTCCTGGGATAACAAAGGGACCTACTCTTCAGAAGTACTCTCATTTCTTTGCTGTTCTGGCGTAGCACTCACAGCATGCTGGGCACATACACTCACTCATTGAATCTTCAACTGTTTGAAGAGGTTATTTGTTTCCTTTTACAGATGAGGAAAGAACTCTTTCCCAAAGAATAAGGAAAGTGTACCCTCCAAGAAAATGAGAACCTGGGTGAGGAGAATTGTTGAATATGTCCTTTTTCTAGTATGTGTGCACATTTTATTTGTTTAATTTAATGTATTCATTTGTAAAGAAACCAGTGTGTATATGGCTCACACTTGTGAATTACTGAAAGCCAATCCTATAAGAAGAACATAGGTCTTACTGACTTAGGAATCTAGAGCCCCAGGTCCCCACCCCTTAATGCTTCTTTTAAAATTAATTAATTTATTTATTTTGGCTGTGCTGGGTCTTTGTTGCTGTGGTGTACAGGCCCCTCATTGCAGTGACTTCTCTTGTGGCATACGGGCTCTAAGTGCATGGTCTTCAGTAGTTGGGCTATGTAGTTGCAGCTCCTGGGCTCTAGAGCACAGATTCGGCATTGTGGTCAAGGGGCTTAGTTGCTCCAAGGCATGTGGGATCTTCCCACACCAAGGATCAAACCCATGTCTTCTGCACTGGCAGGCAGATTCTTTACCACTAAGCCATCAGGGAAGCCCTGCCCTTGACGTTTTGCAACAAGGATGAAGAGCATCATATTTAAGTGTGTGTGTGTGTGTGTGTGTGTGTGTGTGTGTGTGTGTGTTTGGGTAGGGCATCACAGTGCTCTTGAAACCATCACCCTTGAAAGGGAAGAAGAGGAAGCAGGGCTGGACAAAGGGAGAAGCTGAGTTATGCTGCAGACCCAACAAAGGGCTTTAACCAACCCCACAGGTAGGTTCAGTCCGAAACGGTTCTGCAGAGGTGCCCCAAGTCTGAGTCAGGGGATGGGATTTTATGCCCCTTTGTTGATCAGTTATTGTATGTGGCCTACTTCTGGAAAGAGATTGGATTAGTGAGGCAATTTTTATCCTGAAAGACAGTCCTCAAAGAGGGCTGGCAGCTGAGAACTGTCTTTTGGTCACATTTCCAGCACCAGGGGCAAGTCCTTCATTCCAGAAGGAGACTCAGGGGGTGCATTGCAGCACCCACACAAGGAGCATTTTGAGACAGGGATTTTTTAAATATATATTTATTTATTTGGTTGTGTTGGGTCTTAGTTATGGCAAGGGAGATGTTAACAGTACTATTTGTGTGTATACATGTTGCACTAAATAGAAGTAGTGAAACTAAACATCCTTGTTCCTGATCGTAGAGGGAAAGCTTTCCTCATTAAATGTGATGTTGGGCTTCCCTGGTAGTCCAGTTGTTAAGAATCTGCCTTGCCATGCATGGGACATGGGTTCAGTCCCTGGTCTGGGAGGATCCCATATACTGCAGAACAATTGAGTCCGTGCACCACAGGTGCTGAGCCCAAGCGCTAGAGCCCCAAAGCCTCAACAAGAGACGCCACGACAAGGTGAAGCCCATGCATTGCAACTAGAGAAAGGCTGCTTGCAACAAGGAAGACCCAGTGCAGCCAGAAATAATTAAAAGTAAATAAATCAATATGATGTTAGCTGTGAACTTTTTGTAAATGTTCTTGAGTTATATAGCTTTTGACTGAAAGAACACTCTAACTAAATTGATGAAACCATAACGGATGTCACTGCGTCACTGTAGCATAAGTCATGAGTAAGGATGGGCTCCAGTCCAGGGTGGATGACATCCTCAAGAATTCAGGCTCTTTCCACTCCTTCAGTCCATTGCCCTTAGTTTCATCCTAAGGTTGATTTTCCTTAGAGTGCTAAGTTACCTGCCCAAGTCATCAGGGCTACAATGCTTCCTTGTTGAGGCATACCTGGAGAGAGAAGTGGTACAAAAGACGTTTGGGGATGTCCTGGGAGCCATTAGGTATGAAGCATCAAGTTAAACATGCAGGAGGGCACAGATGGTACCTCAGTGAGCACAGAATAGTCCCCTGATCCTTTGGTATCACTTGTCATCTTCACAGCTGTGTAGATACAGAGCATCTTGTCTGGGACTTGGAACGTCGACTTTGGAACATGGCAGAAAGCGTACTAGCGGCACAGTTGCTGGAGCTGTATTTACTGTTGCTGACTAAGGGCTTTCCCCTGTCACCGGCAGGTGACTGGACATCATTCTTGGGAATCGGGTTAAGCTTCTCATTCTTGAATAAGTATTTTAAATTCAAGGATGTAGAGATGATGCTAATGGGGATTCTCTGTTCTTTAATCTTCCAACAGCTCACTGATTCACAGGTACACTTGACTATGCACAGGATCTAAAACCAGGAGATGCCAGGTAGGGCTGCTTTATTCTCTAAGGGGAAAGGCCACTTCCAGAGCTGAGGGTCCTGAGGCCTGGACTGTGTCCCACCTCTGCTGGGTGATAGACACCTATGACTTGCATCAGTCGGTGTCCTGCCACTGACAGAGGCCATACCAACAAAGGTCAGTGGAGGAAGGGGGTTTAATATAAGACTGTTTAAAAAGGTGTGGGTAGGGTGAAGAAAACCAACAAGGGATGCTGCTACCTTTCAGGGCTAGCTCACCCCCATCCCAGGTCTAAAGAGATAGGGGGAGGGAGTAGTTACAAAACTCAGAGAGAAAACTGAGAAGAGGGACTGCACAGTGTCCTTCAGTAGAGAAATGCAGCCCATCTGAAGCCCAGCAAGAAGAGAGCCAGGGGACTAAACACCTGAACTTTTCTCTTCTTCCTCCTCTATCTTGTGCTGCTGCCTTCCATTCTCCGAACCCAACTCGAAGACAGAGCACCAGGGATACCTGTGGATAAAGTTCATAAAGACTACCGAACTAAAGCACAGAGTGGGACAGAAAGTGCGTCTGGTAGAAAAGAATGGAAAATGCCCAGCACACCACCCTTCCATTCATCATTGCACAATAGGTCTCTGCCCAGGGAGAGGACTTTCTACCCACTGGGCAAAAGGAAACAAAGAAAAAAGTAAATACCAGTAGTACTTTCTTGAGAATGTCAGCCCAGGCTCCCACATATGGTCAAAGTGGATTTAAAACCTATTTTATTTTCTGCTTCTGCACCCACCTGGGTCTCTGCACTGCTCATCACATAGTGGTCCTCATGTAGGTTTCATGAAACAATTCTACTCTATTACTGGTGGTTACTAGCGTGTTGCTAATCATCATCACTGTCGTCCAGGCTATATGTCTAACTGTCCACTGTAGACTTCAGTTGAAAGTCTATCCCAAGGGGGCTTTCAAATTAATCCAGCAACACAGGTAGACATACTAAGAACATGTGATAAATGCATAGACACCGTCATTGAATACATAAACAGTCGTTAAGGTATTTGCATTCAGTGGAGACAAAAGAATGGGGTCACTTTTATCAAAGTAGTGAGTGGTGAGGGTATCATGGGAGTTGATACCTGAACATTTTTCTCTGTCTTTCAATCAGAGAAGTAATCTTATCTCCACTTGAAGCAGTTGCAGGTGCTTGAAACCTCAGAGAAGAAAGCGTCATGGACACAATGTAATTGCCCTTGACAAGCCCTGTGTTCTGGACTTCATATGAAACCTGAAGTGGTAAGAAATCTTTTTAACTTGCTGGGAAAAAAAGTCATAGACAGGACCTGTCTTCATTTAAAATTTTGCCAATTTTGTCCATCATGGATTTTTTGCATTAATTTTGATTTGTTAGAATATTGCATTAACGTATTATTGATTTTGATTGCTGAGTTTTGGGGCCACCTCTTCATTACTTCACTCTAACCCTGGCCCTGCCAGCACCTTGCTTTATGAAACTTTCTGCTGAAACTTCTTTGGAGAGCTCATCTATTATATTGTGAATTGAAATCAGTTTAAAAACTTTTCAGGAACGTAGTTTATAAAAAAGGTATGACTCTTTTCTATTTTTTTTTCTTGGTGATGCCACGTGGCACATGGGATCTTAGTTCCTTGACCGAGATCGAACCTGTGCCCCCTGCATTGGAAACATGAAGTCCTAAGCACTGGACCACCAGGGAACTCCCTGCTTGGCGTTTTAAAGCCCACAGTTGCAACCAAATGTCTCCAGTACCATAGGAAGTGAAGTGAAGTGAAGTTGCTCAGTCGTGTCCGACTCTTTGCGACCCCTTGGACTGTAGCCTACCAGGCTTCTCCATCCATGGGATTCTCCAGGCAAGAATACTGGAGTGGGTTACCATTTCCTTCTCCAGGGGATCTTTCCGACCCAGGGATCGAACGCGGGTCTCCCGCATTGGAGGCAGACGCTTTAACCTCTGAGCCACCAGGGAATAGGGTGGATCTCAACTCCAGGGCTATCACTGTTTATTCCCCAACTCCGAAACTTTGCCCAAGCCAATGGGCATTCTTTATTCTGAAGTGAAGTTTGTTTAACCCTGAGTGAGAATTAAATTCAAGTTATATGAAAACAAAACACTTTTGACTCCCTATTTGACTTTCATCCTGGCCCCTGGTATTTACTCAAAGTGCTTTTTTAACGAACTGGTCTGACAGAAACTGATGCTGCAGGAAGCTGGAGATCAAAACAAACAACCATATTAAAAAAAAAAAAAAAAAGCACCTAGGTTTAGCCTTTAAAGAGCTGAACAGGCTCCTAGCAAGTAAAACCCAGTTCTTTGCACTAAATACACCCCCCTCCAAATCTTATCACTGAAAGTCAAGCCCTGGCACTTAGTACCTGAACCCCTACCCTGGGCTTTTCACTGCAACAGTCTTTCCTGCTTCAGGACCAAATGCAAAACTCCAGGGATGCGAGATTTCAACCTGCGTCCCTCCCCCTTGACGGCCTGACAAGGGGTTTCACACTACCAGGGCGGAACAGCATGCTTGGCTGCCAGGACACTCCTCAGCTACTTGAGTGTTTGGGGCAGATGCATTGAATTCTCTCAAGCAACAGGCCAGCAAGCAGGCCAGCAGGAAAAAAAGACAGTAACATGATTGTACTTGTTCTTTCTTAAAAGCAAAATAAAAATAAAGTTCAGGTTCTGCTCAGAGATCCCCAGACTTCCCAGATACTCAGCTAAGTGTTCAACAATGTGAAGCCCAACTAGCCCTACCAATTTCCCCTTTCTGCCCATAGCTTTCAGACTGTTTGATATGCTGGTGCTGCCTGCAGGCCTGGGTACGGAGGACCCTGCTGGACTATGTCTTAGTGTACCCACTGCATGCACCTCTAAACTGCCAGCATTCTCCCTCTGGCTTGGTGTACAGCCTGAGTCTTTGGCCATTTTCATCCTACATCCCCCAGAGCCCAAGCTGATTTGAGATGCTGCCGGGGAGACCTTTGTAACTCACCCCAGGCTGGGTCTGGAACACACCATCCAGACCCCAGGACTGACCTGAAGGATCAAGCTGCCTGGGGTTGGGCAGTGAAGCCTTGACAAGCACCAAACTGGCTCTTCCCCCAGAGGCAGAGCACGCTGCAGGCCTAGAAGCCAGGAGTTGAGTACCTTTCAAGAGGTTGACCAGTTGGATCAACAGCTTCAAAGGCGGGAGTGCAGGGGGGCCTCTTCTGTACCTCCTCCAAGACAGCCCCAGGCTTTATGTACTGGCCTTGTTTCGTACAAACCTGTTCAAAGAGTAAAGTCGTAGGGTGTTCTTGCCTTTCTTGCTAATGCAGGATCTTGGCCCTGTGCAAAGTTCTGCCCCCTCCTCATCTTAAATAATTCTGGAGGCCCACTGGGAGCTTCTCTTGCGTCCTTAGGATTAAGTCAGCTCAGTTACAGTGCATGTCCCTGGACTTTGATGCCAGGATCCTGCACTGTCCCCTGCACCACTGAAGTGCAGGGCAAAGCACGGGGAGAGTACCTCCTCTTCCACTTTAAATTTTACTCTGTTTTTAGGGTATTTAAGAGTCATGGAGTAAGCCAAAAAGTAGCCCCCCAAAGATATCCACATTAAATCTCTGGAATCTGTGAATATTTTCTTGTTGGGGGTAAAAAAGGTCTTTGCAGATGTGATTAAATTAAGAATTTTGAGAAGAGGTGTTCATCCTAGTGGGCCCTAACTGCAATCATATGGGGCTTCCTAAGTGGTGCTAGTGGTAAAGAATACACCTGCCAATGTAGGAGACGCAGGAGACCCAGGTTCAGTTTCTGGGTTGGGAAGATCCCCTGGAGAAGGGCATGGCAACCCACTCCAGTATTCTTGCCTGGAGAATCCCATGGACAGTGGGGCCTGGAGGGCTACAGTCCACAGAGTCACAAAAGAGTCAGACACAAGTGACTTAGCACTCATGCACACATCCTTATAAAATAAACACACAGAGGAGAAGAGATAGACATACAGAGGAGAGGGGTCATGAAGACAGATTTGGAATGAATAGGCCACAAGTCCAGGGATGCTAGGGCAGCCATCAGAAGATGGAAGAGGCAGGAATGGATGGTCCCCTAAGGTCTTGGGGGAGTGCAGTCCTGCTGACATCTTGATTTCAGACTTCTGGCCTCCAGAACTATGATACAAGAAATTTCTCTTGTGTTCATCTACCCAGAAATGGTAATTTTTAGCGGCAGTTTCAGGAAGCATTATGACCAATAGTCTTGCTTGTATTTTTTCACCATCCCATAGAGCTTTTTATTTTCATTTAATTAGGTGAGTGTTCTTTAGCTGAAAGCACTTTCAGCTGTTGCTCCCATTGCTCTCAGACATAGAAATCCTGGGCCGAGACACCAAACTGAGTGGCAGTCACCAAACTCGACTTGACATCATGACTCTCTTCTGCACAAACTTGTTCTGTCTGGTTCCTTGTTCCTTTAGCATGAGTCCTCTTCAAGGGGCTCCTCAGCCCTCATGCAGGCATGGAGATGTCGGATGGACCACCCCAACAACTGATACAGATGGCATGTGAAGATCCTCACGATGGTTGGAGATCGAACTCAAACTGGAAAAAACATGGATCCACAGGCTCACATACACACAATGTAGACAACTTGTCTGCCACGGTTCCTAACAGATTCAAACGCACAGCGAGAGCAGGGCAAGCTTGTCTTTTTAGAGACCGTAAGATGAAATCCCGTAATACACTGCCTCCCAATTGCTCTTCAGCTTCTTGAAACAGTCTTCATTGTCTAAAACATTCTCTTCAACAAGATGTGAAGACCCTGTGAAGATCTTTTTTCTACTGACAATTTGTATTGCAATATATTCTTCACCCAGAAAACAAATTATCTCAGAATGCAGCACTTTTTAAATAATGATACCTTGAGCTACTGTTTATGATGATGTAATTTTGGGTGCTGCAGAAAATTCCCAAATAAAAGACTGTATTTAAAATAACATGATGGGATCAATGGAACAGAATAGAGAGCCCAGAAATAAAACCACACAAGTATGGTCTATTAATCCTCAACAAAGGAAGTAAGAATATACAATGGAGAAAAGACAGTCTCTTCAGCAAGTGGTGTTGGGAAAGCTGGACAGCCACACATAAATCAATGAAGTTAGAACCCTCCCTCACACCATTCACAAAAATAAACTCAAAATGGTTTAAAGACTTAAATGTAAGACATGACACCACACAACTCCTAGAAGAGACCCTAAGCAAAACATTCTCTGACATAAATCGCACCAATGTTTTCTTAAGTCAGTCTCCCAAGGCAAAAGAAATAAAAGCAAAAATAAACAAACAAGACCTAATCAAACTTATAAGCTTTTGCACAGCAAAGGAAACCATAAACAAAATGAAAAGACAATCCACAGAATGGGAAAAAAAAAATACTAGCAAGCTATGTGATTGACAAGGGCTTAATTTCCAAAATACACAAACGGCTCATACAACTCAATACCAAAAAAACCAAACAACCCAATCAAAACATGGGCAGAAGACCTAATAGTCACTTCTTCAAAGAAGATATTCAGAGGACCAAGAGGTACAAGATTGCTAATTATTAGAGAAATGCAAATCAAAACTACAGTGATGACCTCACAGTCAGAGTCAGTTCAGTTCAGTTCAGTTGCTCAGTTGTGTCCAACTCTTTGCGACCCCATGAATCACAGAACGCCAGGCCTCCCTGTCCATCACCAACTCCCGGAGTTCACTCAGACTCACGTCCATCGAGTTGGTGATGCCATCCAGCCATCTCATCCTCTGTCGTCCCCTTCTCCTCCTACCCCCAATCCCTCCCAGCATCAGAGTCTTTTCCAATGAGTCAACTCTTCTCATGAGGTGGCCAAAGTATTGGAGTTTCAGCTTTAGCATCATTCCTTCCAAAGAAATCCCAGGACTGATCTCCTTTAGAATGGACTGGTTGGATCTCCTTGCAGTCTAAGGGACTCTCAAGAGTCTTCTCCAACACCACAGTTCAAAAGCATCAATTCTTCGGCGCTCAGCCTTCTTCACAGTCCATCTCTCGCATCCATACATGACCACTGGAAAAACCATAGCCTTGACTAGATGGACCTTTGTTGGCAAAGTAATGTCTCTGCTTTTGAATATGCTATCTAGGTTGGTCATAACTTTCCTTCCAAGGAGTAAGTATCTTTTAATTTCATGGCTGCAGTCACCATCTGCAGTGATTTTGGAGCCCAAAAATAAAGTCTGACGCTGTTTCCACTGCTTCCCCATCTATTTGCCATGAAGTGATGGGACTGGATGCCATGATCTTCGTTTTCTGAATGTTGAGCTTTAAGCCAACATTGTCACTCTCCTCTTTCACTTTCATCAAGAGGCTTTTTAGTTCCTCTTCACTTTCTGCCATAAGGGTGATGTCATCTGCATATCTGAGTTTATTGATATTTCTCCCAGCAATCTTGATTCCAGCTTGTACTTCCTCCAGCCCAGTGTTTCTCATGATGTACTCTGCATATAAATTAAATAAGCAGGGCGACAATATACAGCCTTGACATACTCCTTTTCCTATTTGGAACCAGTCTGTTGTTCCATGTCCAGTTCTAACTGTTGCTTCCTGACCTGCATATAGATTTCTCAAAAGGCAAGTCAGGTGGTCTGGTATTCCCATCTCTTTCAGAATTTTCCACAGTTTATTGTGATCCACACAGTCAAAGGCTTTGGCAGAGTCAATAAAGCAGAAATAGATGTTTTTCTGGAACTCTTTTCCTTTTTGATGATCCAGCAGATGTTGGCAATTTGATCTCTGGTTCCTCTGCCTTTTCTAAAACCAGCTTGAACATCTGGAAGTTCACGGTTCACAGTCAGACTGGCCATCAGCAAAAAGTCTACAAATAAAAAAATGCTAGAGAGGGTGTGGAGAAAAAGCAATCCTCCAATACCGTTGAGGCAATGTAAGTTGGTGCACCCTCTATGGAGAACAGAATGGAGGTTCTTTAAAAAACTAAAAATTGAGTTGCCATGTGGTCAAGCAATCCCACTACTGGGCATATACCCAGGAAAAATGAAAACTCTAATTTGAAAAGATACATGCACCCCAATGTTCACACTAGCACTATTTACAGTAGCCAAGATATGGAAACAACTTAAGTCTCCATTGTCAGATGAATGGATAAAGAAAGTGTGGGGGACTTCCCTGGTTGTTCAGTGGTTAAGATTTCATGCTTTCACTGCAGCAGGCTCAGGTTCAATCCTTGGTCAAGGAACCAAGATCTCACATGCTATGTGGTCCAAAAAAAGAATAAAAATGAAAATACGATTATCAACTGAAAAATCGTATGGGAAAAGTAACAGATTTTTAAAAAGACGTGGTGTATACTGCATATTGTCTACACACACACACACACACAGAATAGAACATTATTCAGCCATCAAAAAGAATGAAATAATGCCATCTGCAGCAACATGAATGGATCTAGAGATTATCATACTGGGTGAAATAAGTTAGAGAAAGACAAGTATCGTATGATATTACTTAAAGCTAAAAAGATGATACAAATGAATTTATTTACAAAACAGAAACAGACTCACAGACACAGAAAACAAATTTATGGTTACCAAAATGGAAAGGGGGCTGGAGATAACTTAAGAGCTTGGGATTAACATATACATACAGTATATAAAATAGATAAACATCAAGGTCTTAGTGTATAACACAGGGAACAATATTCAATACCTAGTAATAACCTGCAATGGAAAAAAATCTGAAAAAGAATATATATATAAAGAATACACACATCACTGAATCCCTAGGCTGCACACCTGACACGAGCACATCATTGTAAATCAACCATACTTCAATAAAAAATTAACACAACGTAATTTGTTTTGTTTTGTTTTGACTGCGCCATGCAACCTGCTGGATCTTAGTTTTCCAACCCGGGATTGAACCTGGGCCCAGCAGTGAAAGCACTGAGTCCTAACCACTGGACCACCAGGGAATTCCCAAAGCAATATGATTATGTTGAGCACCAAGCCAGTGTAAACTTACTCTTAAAAATAATTTTTAAAAACTGTCAGAAAAAGTTGTTTTTGAATAGGTGATATAGTCAAGTGAAAAAGTGTAAAAGAGTGTAAACATAAAAATGTCCTCTTGTTTCTGTCCTCTAGTTGCCCACTCTCTCTCCTTACTGTACTGTTTGTTTGTTCATAGGAAACAGAGGGGCAGTTTGTTTCTTATTATACTTCCAGAGATGTTTTCTACATAAATGGCAGCATTCTACAAACACTTTAAAAAACTCTTTAATTGAATTTATTTTATTTCAACTTAATTTGTCCTTTGACATAAAGAATTGTGCTCACCTTAGTGTTCATACACTGAACACATTTATGTTACCAGAACTGAGTTCAAGAACATTGCTATCTAAACCTCACGGCCTCCTCAGTGTCCTTTCCAATCACTGCATCCTTCAAGATCCCACTGTTTTGATTTTTAACAGTATACTTCTGCTATCTTCACACTTTATACAAATAAGGCAACCTTGGCTTTTAACAACACAGGTTACTTTTGCAGTCTGTATACCTTATATAAATCAAATTATTCAATATGAATAATTGTGCCTAGATTCTTTCAACATTAGGTTTGTGAGATTCTTCCCTATCGACAGATATAGTTATAATTTAGTCATTCTCACTGGTGTTTAGTTGATATTCTATTGTTACACACAGTGTTTACTTGCTTTTGTCTTGTTTACAGTATATCTCAGAAATTTTCGTATCCATAGAGTGAGTGCCCTTATTCTTTCTTTGTGTATTAGTAACTAACAACTTGCTTTTTACTTGTCCCCTAACATAGACATTTAGCAATAATTCATATTTAAAATTAATACATATGGTTCAATGGTTAAAAATTAGCCTTGCAATACAGGGGACACAATCCCTGGTCTGGGAACTAAGATCCCACATGCCACGGAGCAAGTAAGCCCTGATATCACAGCTACTGAGCCTGTATGCTGTGGAGATCCTGCGTAATACAGTGACCATCCCATGTGCTGCAAATAAACAAATAAAATAAAATAAAAAGAAATAGTATCAAACCAAGAAGTTTCTATAAAAAAGTAATACTTGCTTCCAGTAAAACAATGACTAATTTCATAGGACTCTCAGTATATTAGAGAAATAATTTCTAAAGAAAAAATATGTTTTTAAAATATTCTATCTTTAAAAAATATATTGACTTATAATACTAAATGTATTTGTTTTATAGAGAAACCAGATTTAGCAAATGCCCCATAGGAGGGGGCTGTGAGGGCAGAGAAGCAAGGTGAATGACCCATATGATGGGGGGACAAGTGGGTGGAAGGGGTGGTGCAGAGCTTGAAAAACAAGTTAGTCCTCCTGATCCCACGACTGAACCATTATCCGGGACCAATTCTAAAGCCATTTGCTCTGCCAATCAAGTCTAATGGTTTTCAAGTTCTGTCATTGAAAAACTAGGAATAGAGAAATTCATTTAAGCTACCTCCAGCTAATGAATAAAAGTCAGAATTCTTCTTCTGTAGTTGGGTCATAAATATTTCAGCAAGAATATGAAGTATAATTGTCCCAGGTAACACTGATAACATATTCTAATCCTTTGATCTCTGTGTGGGAAACAACTGGGTAATTTAATAATGAGCTTATGCTTTAACTGCAAAGAATTATCGTGTAATAAAATGTTCATTTCTGAATTAGGTTGTCAGTTGCTCTCAAAGTACTTGCTCTTCACATTAATTGACAATGAATGTGTTTTAAAAAACTTTTTTAGCTCACACATTAACAGCTTGATTAAAATTAACTTTTCTACATAAAAATAAGCCCTAGTTCAAAGAGTCTTTCTCTTTCCAATTCATAGAAATACGGTTTGTGGGGCTTCCCTGGTGGTACAGTGGATAAGAATTCGCCTCCCAATCCGGAGGACATGGATTTGATCCCTGGTTCAAGAAGATGCCGCATGCCATGAAGCAACTAAGCCCAAGATGCAAAACTACGGAGGCTTGCACGCCTAGAGCCTGTGCTCTGCAACAGAAGAAGTGCGCGTACCACAAGAGAAGTCCTGCTCATTTCAACTAGAGAAAACAGCAACGAAGACCCAGTGCAACCAAAAATAAATTAAATAAATTATAAAAAAGAAAAATTGTTTGCAATTTAATTGATTTTATCAAATAAAAATGAATTTGGAAAATACACTTTCACTGTCCCTTTGATAGAACATAGAAACATGGAGAGAAAAATCTTCCATTCCTGTCTCCTTTCTACTCATAATCCTCACATTTGTTTGGAGCAAGCGATGATGTAGCTAAAAGGTTGAGACCCAGGCTCCTGACTCTAAGAGAATTCCTGGGTTTCAATAAACCCTTAATTCTACTCTGCAAATATGTGAGTCAAATTATCCTGGCCCTGTCAGATTCAGGGCTCCCTGTTTTGAAAGTTGGGCTGTGATTTCTTTCTGCACTTAGGTAAACTCGGTAGATCACCACAAGTAACTGAAACCCAGTGAGCTGATATGTTAGCTCCATAAAGAGGCTGTAATAAAATTCTATGTAGAAGCAATAATCAAATTCTTACCATCCTTCAGACTATTTCTAATTCTGAGATACTAAGTCTCCTGTTTGTTGTAGCTGCCAACTCTTCCTATGAGTGCTGAAAATCACATGAATGTGATGTGAGGTTTTGGTTGTAAACTCATCTTCAGGCAAAAATTATTTTTACTGTGAATTTCTCATGAGCCCTGGATAATGAAAATGTCTTTACTGAGCAATTTCCTATTTGATTTGGCCAGACCCCAGAGAGTTTCAATGGTCCTGACCAGTTTTTATACTAATTTATTACTATATATGCCTAGAGTTCCTACAGTACATAGGAGGTATAAAGCCCAGGTCTTGGACTTTGATTTCTCACAAAAATATATATTTCTAACACTCAAAGTCATAGACAGAAGAGAAGTTGCCACATCTGCTTCCCCAGACCAGTGGGAAGAATTTTCTAGGTCATGATTTATGGAGAGAGCTGTTCTTTAACATTCCAAGGTTTATTCAGAGGCTAAAATCCAGTTCCCCTGCTCTACATGGGGAAAAGTCATCACATTTTCTGTTGGAAACCTAGTTTCTAGAGTTTATAACTGAGCCTGAAATCCATCCAAATTTTGGATAAAAAGTAATAAGAAACAGTCAACTCAAAAGGAATATTTAAAAGGGCTTTATTTTGCTTTTAAATGTTAATTTTGAAGTGATATGTGAATTTGGGTTTGTTGGAGAGGCTGTTTCTCACTCTGTCTCCCTATAAATAACAACATGAGGTTATCTGTTACATATCACTTAAACATTCATGTTAAACATACATATTTAACATTCAGATAGACAAGACCAGGGCAAATCTAGGACGATTTAGGGCAAAATCATGATGTTCATAAATTGAGAGGCTCCTGAGCTTTGTTCGTGCAGAGATCAAGAAGCAGGGCACTGTGCTGAGGGAGAAAAAACTGGCTTTAGTGCCAGGAAAGTCTAGATTCCTATCGCCACTGCTTACTTGCTGTATGACTTTGGGAACATCACTTGACCTTTCTGAGCCTGTAAGTTTTCTACAAAATGAGGCTGATGGTGATCACCTTTCAGTGTTGCTGAAAGTATGAAATTAAATTGCGTAAAGTACAAAAAAAGGGCGCTGTATTCTGCACACAATTAACTTATGTAAATTCAACAACACTTGCCTTTTTCTCCTTTGCCCTCTTTTATGTAAACATCCTGAAATATCCTTCTTATCTGTAACTTTTAACATATATGCAAGGTGTATGTTTCACATTGATACATACATATTACTGTAAGAGCGTTATACACCTAACTATATGTACTCAGTATTTTCTGAGTGATAAGAAATTTTCAAGATTCACTTTGATCTGATGCAAATTTTACCCAACATGCTTGCTGGATATGTCAGATAGGCTTTTGGTCTGAAGTTTCTTAGTCTTAACCAGAATGACCCATGCTTTTCAGTTCAGATCACCCAAGTTGTTTTTTTTTTTTTTACTATTATTATTTATTTTGGCTGTGTTAAGTCTTTGTTGCAGCACGTGGGCTTCTCTAGTTGCAGCACATGGGATTAGTTTCAACGTATGGGATCTTAGTTTCTCAATCAGGGATCGAACACAGGCCCCTTGCATTTGGAACATAAAGGCTTATCCATTGGACCATCAGGGAAGTCCCCAGATCACCTAGGTTCTTCTCACTGAGTTCCAGGTCCAAGCCCAGCCAGCACTGAAGGCAAACCAGTTACTCCTGGCAGTAAAGCACCAATGCAACTTCCAGATCTTACTTGCTAAATGGGGAGGGGACTTGCTTAGGTGTGTCTAAATGGTCAAGAGCAGCTGGTCTGCAGGTGAGGGGACTGAGGAACATAGCAGTGGACTTGAACTTGAAAGGATGCTTGGCCCAGTGCCAGGGCATAACATGGGCTCAATACATGTGGACTGAGGTAATGACTGAGGTTGGAAAGACAAAAGAAACACACTGAATACTGTTTCTCACCATGTAAGAATATGTCATCAAATACCACACTATGAGACACAGTCACATTTATCAGGAGATTGTACGAGTTAGGATAAAGACTCTGCCACTGCAACCAGGACTTCCACAAATCTGGCTGAAAGAGGATAGAAGGTTATTTCTTTCTGATATAACAACCATTTTGTCTACACTAAGACAGCAGTAGTCTGAGAGGTCATTCAGAATCAACGCTTCTTCCACCACTGCTTAGGACTACGGTTCCCAAGTTGTCCCAAAGAGCCTCAGTGAGCTCAGAGGATGCGTCAACATTTTGAGGAAAACACGGTCATCTTCAGCATGTAATGTATACCATATAAACCACTAACTCGAGATTCACAATTTCAATATCAGGTAGCACTCTTTCCTTCTGATAACGTGAGATAACGCTGAATCTAGGTTTTTGGTGCTTGCTGTAATAAAAAACAGGAACTCTGAGAAAATCAGTGTGGAACAGAAGATGGGGTAGTGGTGTCTGATGTGATTCCAAGGTTTGAGGAATTGTGCAGTGACCTGTAGGTGTGCATAGTCTATCACCACGTGATTGCAGTTGTTAAAGTGAAATATTTGTCTTTCAATGTATGCATATTACTTCTTACAAACGTCAACTAAATGTTGGGAGACAATTTGCCATGAATCTCTCATGGTTTTGCATATATTGTAAGCAGAGGCAGTGATTGCCTTTGATCCAGACTATCTTTTCAAGGATGCTTGTCTAACTAATAGGCTTGTAAGACAGAGAAAGTTACTCTTTCTGGAACAAAGAGTGGGTCTGTTTACTGTCTAGTATAATAGAAATAACATCTCCCTTTAGGGCAAAGATCAGGCAGGCTTACTACCCATTACAAAAGATTCAAGTTGCCAAAGCTTGGTAACCGAAGATTCAGGTTACCCCTCCTGTAACACAACCTGCTGCCTGAGCAGGTGTCAGTGCCCTCTGCACGTAGCTCCATAGGAACCGGGGCTCGGGAACTCAGAGCCAGTGGTGACATGCTGACTATTGTTACCACATTCCTTGGTCTCTGACCCAAGAGTCTCACATCTTCTGCCAACGTCCATGAAGTGTGGCTGGCTAACTCGTTAGTTTACAAATAGGATAAAATCTCGGACCCTTGACAGCTCTTGACACTAAGCGGCCAGCCCACAAGTACTTATTAGGTTGTTTGGACAAAATGACTTTAAAAAACAGAACTGTTAGCTCTTTCTTTTGGCCCAGGGGCACCATAATAAAATTACTGAGACACTAAGAGTGCTATGAACTGGAAAGTCTGGGAACTTCAGGCTCAGGGCATTGTTCTCAACCACATGTGTAAAGGTGAGACCTGTCACTTTCCAGCTGGCAGGGAGGGGATAGAAGAAAGTCCAGGGGAGCAATTTCTTTTAAAAAGCAAACCAGGCATGAGTTACACACATCTCTCCAGCTCCTGTTCCATTGGCCTAGCCATAAGGCCAGCTGCAATGGAGGCTGGGAAGTGGAATCTCTATACAGGTGTTCCTATGGTTGGTCTAAAATCTATGTCTATGGAAGAGGGGGGGATGGATTTTTGGCAGACAAGTAGCATTCTTCACTACAGAGATATTTCCCTATGGTTATGGTTGTTAGAAATAGTCATGAGGAGGAGATTGAGATGTGTAAACAATCTTTTAATATCTTCACTGCAAGCTGGCTCTATATGGCTTTTATCTGAGAGGCATTTGCCTTGATAACCTCTGCAGATTTCTTCCTTCCTTCCTTCCTTTCAGGAGCTCACTAATGAGAATCTTTTCATTGGCAGACTCTGAGATGCTCTGCTTCTTGTCCTAGGTAGAAGGTCCTAGGATTGGCAACATGTAGCACCTGGTATACAGGAAATACTCAATAAATGTGGGGGTTTTGATGAATTACCAGACTTCCCTTTAGCTCAGATGGTAAAGAATCTGCCTACAAGGCAGGAGACCTGGGTTCGATCCCTGGGTTGGGAAGATCCTCTGGTGAAGGAAGTGGCAACCCACTCTAGTATTCTTGCCTGGAGAGTCCCATGGACAGAAGAGCCTGGCAGGCTACAGTTCACGGGGTCGCAAAGAGTTTTATATGACTGAACAACTAACACTACACTACTACTATGGCTGGGCTTGGAGCTCTTGGTGAAGGAGGAGCAGTGAGTGGGGAAGTGACACTGGCATGTACATCATGGTGGAGGAGCCACATTTTGCACTGATTAGGCAGGGTAGATGCAGGCTTTGAAGCATACACAATTTGGGGGCCCTCTTTAAAAAAAAGAATATAAAATTAAGTATGTATCAAGAACACAAAATAAATATCTATTTAGAACGAGGAAAGAAATCCAAGAAATGTTCAAATGTAAAGAACCTGGCAAACATTACAAACATCAAATTGAAAAAAGCAAAATATTATTTTTATTCATTAACCACCCGAAGTGTCTTTATAATGTTTTGGGATCATTTTTTATATCTCAGTAACTCTAAAAAATACACAAAATTAATCTGAAATTAAGATATGCATGTGTGCTCAGTCACTCAGTCATGTCCAACTATTTGCAGCCCCATGAACTGTAGCCCACCAGGCTCCACTGTCCATGGAATTTTCCAGGCAAGAATACTGAAATGGGTTGCCACTTGCTACTCCAGAGGATCTTCCTGACCCAGGGATCAAACTTGCATCTCCTGCATTGGCAGGTAGATTCTTTACCACTGCACCACTTAGGAAGCCCAAATTAAGACACACAGAAGAGCAATTTAAAATTGCTTCTTGTACTGATCTCCATAAATACATAATTAAATTATTTTTATATTATTTACATCGACTTAGTAAGGGACTTTTAATACAACAGTGCTTGTTTCTTCAGGACATTTTGCTGTGTCTATGGTAATGTTCTGTTTGTTTTCATCAACCGAGAGACCTTGTCAGCACAAGAAGCATCAGATAGTCTAAGAGATGATCAGATCTGATGCATTAAGCGTAAGTCTTCAAACACAGATGTACTTGCCATTGATAATACTGCTGTAGGTATATGCCCTATAAACCTAGGAGTTGTACTCAATTCTGTTTTATGAGATTCCTATCAAGAATAAAAAAATATATGATTCATTAATTATTGTGCATTGCATCATCAAGTATATTTCTGAAGCAGCAAACTTTTAAGTAGGTTTCAATGAGAACTGAGCCTTCCACTTAAAACTGTACACATGTGATGATTGGAAGAACTTTCCAATGAACTTTTTGGTCCCCTGTTTTCTAAATCTTATTTCTCCTCCGTTTCTGGTGTGAGGTACCTTGAGACACATTCATACCACTATTTTGCCTTTGGCTCTGCATTAAAAAAAAAATCTTTTGCTTATGGTACATGAAATGTGGGACCTTATTCCCCAACTAGGGATTGAATCTTCACCCTGTTCATTGGAACCTCAAAGTTTTAACCACTGGACCTCCAGGGAAGTCCCTGTACTTTTATGTTATAGGCCATATGAGTTGTCATGGTAGGATCAGTAGTATTCCCAGAAGTCATTTCTATACCAGGAGGCTTGGTAAGAACATAACCAAACATGGAAGTGACTACAAATCACAGAAATACATGCCAGTCAATCCAAACTTAATGTATCCTCATCAAAACTTCTCTTTAGCCAGACACCAAAAATGCCTACTGTCACTTAGAATTATCCAGTAGGAAAAGATTGATGGTGAGAAAGTCAAAGAGGGAAGACATAATGGTCTTAAACCACTGCTGTTAAAATATCCTATTTTCTAAACTTTACAAAGACATGAGACTATTGGAATACACTGTTAGGGCTCCTCAGTGGGTTTTGGATGGGCGTGTACCAGTGAAGCTTAACCTCCATGAGCTTCCCCTGGCTAGAGGTTATGAGTGACCATAAAGTGCTCCATGTTAAAAATGCAATATCTTCAAAACCCAACTATCATTTTGAATCACTTTATTAATATAATTTACAGAACTTTAATATTCATCACTGTATTTGATCCTGAGAGCAGCCTTTAGATTGCCAAAGCCAATATCAAATCTCTGGAAAGTAAAGTGTTTTGCTCCAGGCAAGTAAAATCTCTTGGACTCAATACAGAGGTCTTTAAACTTCAGAATTCATGCTTTTTCTGTTGTGCATGTGTGTTCTCAGTCACTCAGTCATGTCCAATTCTTTGTGACCCAATGGACTGTAAGCCTTCCGGGTTCCTCTGTCCATGGGATCTCCCAGACAAGAATACTGGAGTGGGTTGCCATTTCCTCCTCTAAGGGATCTTCCTGACCCAGGGATCCAATCTGCATCTCCTGCATCTCCTTTTTACTGTGTCATTCTAGAAAGAACTCATGCAAGACATTTTTGCATGACATATATTAACTGCTCAATAAATATTCATGGGACAAATGAAAGAAAATAAAGAAGTCAAGCAGGAGCCAGGAATCCTTGGAGCAACCAAAGAAAGACAGTCTTTGGTAGGAAGGAAAATGGGCCAGGATCCCACCTTTCCAGCTGGAACTGATAAATTTCCTACATCTCTTCCAGATGTCAACCTGTTTTCCATGGCCCGCGGTCCAGGCCAGTGTTATAGGGAACAAAACACACATGATTACTCCGTAAAGTGCTCTGGGTCCACATGCTTTCATAAAGCAGTTTCTATTTTTCTGAGTTACAGGTGGGAGAGAGGGTTGGGTTTTCATCTGTGGGTGGAGGTGGGTAGGGGTGGGGTAAGGGGGAAGAGATGGGTGAGCTTTTAATTAGGGTTAATTATAGTTTTAGCAAATAAGGAAAATGTGCCCAGATAGATTTTTGATGAATGTGTCATTCACCAGTCCGATTTCTGATTGCTTAACTTTTGCTGTTAATCAAGAGGAGGCAAGAAAGGAAATCGACACTTTGAATTTCAAGAGCAGCTGGCTTGATCTCTGTTCCAGATGTAGTGAGCCTGGTGATCTCTCCTCTGTGCTTCTCTTCTGCTTTGTCAGACCTCAGACAGGAGGAGGCTTTTAATGCTGAATTCTAACACCTCCAAAGCAGACAAAAGAATGAAAACTTATGGAAGTTGATTTACATCAACTTTGTCCACGATCAACATGGTCCAGACCTTTCAGGAATCTCGTGGGTCTCTGAAATTTCTGAGAGTCCAATTCCTACCCTTTAGCAGGAGGACAGAGAAGGGTTAATTTAAAACTGGGACCTAGTAATTCAGAGAGTTGAATCGTCAGGAGAGGGAGGTCTCAGCCAAGGAGGTGAGGTCTGTCCAGAACCATATCCATCTACATTTAAACCTTCAAAGGCTTCCTTACTCCCAATGGAATAAAAACCAGACTCCTTAATGTAGCCCACAGGACTTATATGTCCTGGCCTCGTATCTTTCCTTTCTCTACTCCATGTCTTCAAGCCACACTGATGTCCCTTCTGGTCCTCACACATGTCATTCCTTTTCTGTCTTGTAGCTTTTGCATATGTTGTTCCTCTGGCTTTTCACAGATTTGGCTTCTTTTTATGTTTCTGGTCTCAGCTTAGAGTCACTCTCAGTGTAGCCTTTTCAAACCACCTCATCTAAAGTAGCAGCATAGCTGCCCCCTCCTGCCAACCCTACACTATTTCTCCCCCGGTGCATCTTAATCTATAATGTTCTTTTTTTTTTTTTCTTGGCCATGTCATCTGGCTTGTGAGATCCCAGTTCCCTGACCAGGGATTGAACCCAAGGCTCAAGCAGTGAAAGTGCTGAGAAAGCACCGAGTTCCAACCACTAGACCACTAGGGAATTTTCTATAATGGTCTTGTTTATTCAGTTGTTTCCTTACTTATCTTCTGCTTCCTCCACTAGACTGTAAGCTCCATGAGGGCAGGGGACTTATTTCTCTCACTCACTAGCAACTCTCAGCTGCCAACACAGTGTCCGTTCATGGGTGGTGCCCAGTATATATTAGCTGACCAAAGATTGAGATAATTGTTTCCCTTTAGGGCACTAGTTGTTCTGTTGGTGGAAGGTTCATCTTAGCTCTCAGAGTGGTTTTTTAACTCTCAACACATTTTGTTGCCTTCCTGCCCTGGGCTAAGGCTTTCATCCACCTGAAGACCAAATGGAGTCTTGGCTTGGGTCTCTCTGAGGTCTCTCCCTGGTACACTCAGTGCTCTAAGGGAGCAGATGTTTTCACACTGGGTAAAACAACTTGTTTCTCAAGGGTGTGCCCTCTTTCAGTCGGATGGGACGTGCCCTTAGAGCTTGCCAGGGCATGCTCCTCCAGCAATGCAGGCACTGTTCAAGCTCAACTGAACTCCATTAGCAAGGAAGCTGGGAGCATCCACGGGAGATGACCAGCAAGCTTAGAAGATGCACATAGAAAGGTAATATCTTGCCTTGGGAGCCAATCTAGGGCTGGAGAGTCCACTTTGAATGAAATCCCAACAGTTAAGAGCCAAGAGAGTGGGGGAGAAAACAGGAAAACTCCCAATGACACATACATTTTCCATTGGAACCATTCCATTAGTGTTTGCTTCTCAGGGCCTTGCCATGAGGACCTTGCTTGCATCAACCATCAAGAACATTCAGTTCAGGTAGAAAAGGGAGAGGAGAATGGAATGAAGACAGCAAAGCCATGGGCAAGGGAGAAGCACTGCTATGGAAGCACTTTCTGACTCTGGAAGGTGATGATCTCTGGAGTCTTCCTGGGGTCTCCTTTGGGTCTCTTGTCCCCGGGTTGTTGTTCAGTTGCTCAGTCGTGTCTGACTCTTTGTGACACATAGACCACAGCACAGCAAGCTTCCTTGTCCTTCACTATCTCCTGGAGTTTGCTCAAACTCTTGTTCATTGAGTCAGTGAAGCCATTCAACCATCTCATTCTCTGTCATCCCCTTCTCCTCTTGCCCTCAATCTTTCCCAGCATCAGGTGGCCAAAGTATTGGAGCTTCAGCTTCAGCATCAGTCCTTCCAATGAATATTAAGAGTCGATTTCCTTTAGGATTGACTGGTTTGATCTCCTTGCTGTCCAAGGAACTCTGAAGAGTCTGCTCCAGCACCACAGTTTTAAAGCATCAATTCTTTGCGCTCAGCTTCTTTTATGGTCCAACTCTCACATTCATACACGACTACTGGAAAAACCATAGCTTTGACTATGGAGCTTTGTTGATAAAGTTGATAAAAATCTCTGCTTTTTAATAAGCTGTCTAGGTTTGTCATAGCTTTTCTTCCAAGGAGCAAACGTCTTTTAATTTTGTGGCTGTGGTCACCATCTGTAGTGATTTTGGAGCCCAAGAAAATAAAACCTATCACTGTTTCCACTGTTTCCCCACTCCAGGAGAAGGAAGTATATCACAGCAAGGAGGGTTGTGGCCTGATGCCCAGGAGCCCCTCTTCTACTACTCCCAGCTGTGCTCCCTGCTTTGTCTAGTGACCTTGGACAAATCACTTCACCTTGAAACTCAGGTTCTTCTATTAAATGAGAAATTGAACTTTAAAAAAATTGAAGTATAGTTAATTTATAATGTTATAAAGTTTTAAGTGATTCAACATAGTGATTCACAATTTTTAAAGACTATACTCCATTTATAGTTGTTATAAAATCTTGGCTGTATTTCCTGTGTTGTATCCTTGTATCTTATTTTATACATCGCAGCTTATTCCTCTTAATTCCATACCTCAACCTTGACCCTTTCTGCTTCCCTCTCCCCACTAGTAACCACTAGTTTGTTCTCTATATGTGTGTCTGTTTCTTTTTTGTGATATTCACTAGTTTCTTTCTTCCTTTTTTTTTTTTTAGGCTCCACATATAAGTGATTACATACAGTATTTATCTTTCTCTGTCTGATGTAAGAGAAATTTAACATTTTTAAAAAGAACATTTTTTGGCCTCTCTGCGAAGCTCGTGGGATCCTAGTTCCTTGACCAGGTGTGGAACCCATGCCCCCTGCATTGGCAGCACCAAATCTTAACCACTGGGCCACTAGGAAATTCTCAGAAGTTGAACTTTAAAAAAAATGTGATAAGATATACATAACATGAAATTTACCACTTTAACCATTTTTAAGTGTATGTAATTCAGTGGCATTAAATATAGTCATGTTATTGTGCAAACATCATTGCCATCCATCTCTAGAAAATTTTCATCTTCCCAATTGAAATTCATACCAGTTAGACAATAGGTCATTCCTCCCTCTCCTTATCCCCCGATACTCACCATTCTACCTTCTGTCTCTATGAAAGAAAAAGTGAAAGTGAAAGTCACTCAGTCATGTCTGACTCTTTGCAACCTATGGATTATACAGTCCATAGAATTCTCCAGGCCAGAATAGAGTGGAGAAGATGTAAAAGAAGAAGCTGTTCCCTTCTCCAGGGGATCTTCCCAACCCAGGGATCGAACCCAGGTCTCCCACGTTGCAGGCAGATTCTTTACCAGCTGAGCCCCCAGGGAATTCTGTCTTATTTGCCTATTCTAGGTACCTCATATAAGTGGAATCATGCAGTATTTGTTCCTTTGTGACTGACATTTCACTCAGCATAGTATCTTCAAGGTTCATCTATGTTTAAGGTTCACATGTTGTAGCATGTGTTAGAATTTTCTTTTAAGTCTAAATAATATTCTGCTGCATGTATAGACCATGTTTTGCTTATCCATTTATCCATTGATTGGGTTGCTTCTGCTTTTTGGATATTTCTAATAATACTGCTATGAACATGGATGTACAAGTATTTGTTTGCATCCTTTCTTTCACTTCTTTTGGCTAAGTACTCAGAAGTGGAATTGCTTAGTCGTATGATAATTCTATGTTTACTTTTTTGAGGAACCACCAAACTGTTTTCCAAAGTCACTGCACCATTTTACATTCCCATTAGTGATGCACAAGAGTGTCAGCAAAAAATTGAACTTTTATTAGACAGAGAATCCATTTTTCCATGGAAATATTCCAGGATGTTCTATATGCAAAAGACATTAGAGTGGCGTGCTCCAGAAGCACTGGGAGTGAGGAGCCCAATAACCCCAAAAGCATCTCTGTAGAATGAAATGAAAACTAGATAAAACGTTCTCTGAGGCTCCTTCCCTTGTCAAGCATCAGTTAGTCTACATTCACATGACACATTGAGCAGCCAATAAGCATAAGGCATATTTGATTTACTTATACATTATCTGTTCCACAGGTGGCTCAGTGGGTTAAGAATCCACCTGCAATGAAGGAGAAGCAGGAGACTATGGGTTCAATCCCTGGGTCGGAAAGATCCCCTGGAGGAGGGCATGGAAACTCACTCCAGTATTCTTGCTTGGGGAATCTCATGGGCAGAAGAGGCTCGTAGCCTACAGTCCACAGGGCTCACAAAAAATTGGACATAACTGAGCACACACGCATGTACCTGTTTTGCAAAAGATTTGAGGAGATTTTCAAAAGCCCATACAATAGAAAGGAATAAAATACATAGCCAAGAGTGTCAGGGCAGAGAAAGGTGGGAGTGATACTTTTAGGATTTATGTGCAGACACTGCCTCTGCCCACCAGCTCTTTCAGTCTGAGCTGGTAGGTGAAGGAATATCAGAGAGATCCAGAGGGACATTGCTCAATGAACATGTGGAATCTCCAGAGCGGAAGGAAGACAAGATTGTTTACATTATACATTCCTTCATCCAAAGTCACATTACAAGACACAAAGAATAAAGAAAGAACCTATTTTGAGCAGAACAAAAGCCTATTGAGGAAGCAGAGTTAGGGTTTCTAGGAATGAATGTAAGTCATAAACCCAAGTTTTACATCCTAGCTCCACTACCTGCTAAGCCAGAGCAGAATATCGAACCTCTTTAAGCCTCCATTTTGGGGCTATAAATGAGGATGATGCTAGGGACTGTTGTGAGGATGAAGTGAGACAATTCAAGTCCAGGGCCTGGAAGAGCAGGCTATCAATACATGGTTGCTACTTTTCTGGGAATTATACTTCGGAGGTTCCATACCATGACTTTCTTGTTCATCCTTCTGTCCCCAGCACTTAGCAGAGTGCTGCTAATGGTAGGTATGAATGGGTGCTTGTAGATTTGAATTGACACAAATCCTTTCCTATTTGTCATGCCCTGTGCCACACTCACTCTGACACTGATGGGTGACAGGGTTGCAAAACATGAGGTCAGGCTAGTTAAAGGCGTTGCCCATGAGGTAACACCCAGAGACTAGATGCTCATGGAATTTTACGAAATTCAAGCTATGAAACATACATGACCTGGGTCAAGGGCCTCTACTGTGCTTTCCATCATGCCTGCCCTCTTCAAAGGAATGCATTTGGTTTGTTCCAGTGAAAAATGTAAAATAATAAATTGGACAATAAAACAGGAGAGAGATCAGCCCTGAAAAGTTCATTTCAATTCAGCTACTGTTTATTGAATGTTTAACATTTATGACTCTTTGCTAGGCACTGTTGGAAGTTTGAAGGTTAGCAAGAAAACATCTCTTCTCTCAAAGCACGTACTTTCTAATAAATGGGTAGTGTATACATATGCTAGTATGAGAAACATGCCATAAAGATGATCAAATGAATGATATGGGAAATGAAAGAAGGCAGAAATTACATTCAGTTGTAATTATCTGGTTATGCTTCTCAAGGGAGGTAACTTTTCCGATGGTCTTTGGATTTAGTACCATGGGGTAGGGGAGGAAAGTCGATTAGAGACAGGTAATGAGAGAAGCAGAACAGTGTTGATGCTTGGCAATCAGTGAGTCATCTATTTTAGGTGGACTGTAGAGTACGCATAGAAGAATATGTCTAGAAAGAGGGCCTTGAGGTTCAGATGAAGGAGAAAGGAGAACAACTGGGAGAATTTTGAGTAGGGAAGTGGTAATGATCAGACTGGTAAAGGGGAAAATTAAACTGGAAGTGTTATGTGAAAGGGATTGAGGTGGAGAAAGACAGGAAGTGGGGGATGACTTAGGGAGCAGTTGAAGTGGGTCTGAGAAGAAGTTACAAATGAGATGTTGGCTGCAGGAGTGGACAAGAGGGACCTATTGGAAAGGCTTTGCTGAGAGAGCTGCTGCAGGATTTAAGAGTCAGTTTCCTTGTTTTACTTTGAGAGAAAATGAAGTTTGGGTGCTTCATCTTTCCCAATTCAGCTCTCACAAGCTCCCAGAAGCAAAGTGTGGACCTTAGTTGGCAGAGGGGCTTGGAGAGCTGGAAGCATCTCTTATTCTCCCTGGTTCTCCATGTGCTTTACCCCAGCCTTGGAGCAAAGAGCTAGAAGGTCGAGCTATGAGAAGGAAGTTTCTCCATCCACTCTCCCTCTCCCCTCGCCAGGCTCTGAGTGGGGACAGACTCGCATCACAAGATGAGGCTTGGCAATGTTGTTTGTGGTAGTAAGGATGTGCATCTGTGGAATGTGATAACGACAAGATTATTAGCGTATGTTTTCCTAGCCTACTGTCCTTTCTCCCCTCCTCACTCTCCACCAACTAAAGAGAATTTTCTCTCTATTGCCTAGCTTCTCTCTCTTTCCTACTTTATAAGGAGAATTCTGTCTACTGATTCCATTTTTCTTGTGATACAGAAATAGGGAGAGAGAGGGACTTCCCCAGCAGTCTAGTGGTTAAGACCCTGCCTTTCTATGCAGGGGGCACAGGTTCAATCTCTGGTTGCAGAACTAAGATTCCACATGCTGCATCACTCGGCCAGAAGATAAAACTTAAGAAAAAGAAATAGGGAGAGAGAAACTAGATTGGACAGTGGGGAAAAGGGGTAAAATTCTTGATGACTTGGTCCATTCCGAGGTTACCATTTGCTCTGTAAAATTCATGTTGTGGGCCAATTGGACTTGATACTAAAGAATGAAGCCAGAAGATCAAGTCAACCCATATTATAAGGACCTAAGAGAGAAGTGAGGAGGGCATGATAACTCACTCCAGTATTCTTGCCTGGAGAATCCCATGAACAGAGGAGCCTGGAGGGCTACAGTCCATAAGATCACAAAGAGTTGGACACAACTGAAGAGACTTCGCACACAGCAAGAGAGAAGTGGGGAGAAAAGAAGATAAAAAGTAGTTTGAGTTGGGTTTCAGGAAACATTCGTAAGGGAGACTTGATAAACAAAAGACTTAGAAAATATATTGCTGTATGGTACAAATCTCTCTCTTGCTCTCTCTCTTTTTTTAACCACATAGCATGCAGAATCTTCCCCACCAGGGGTCACACCCACCACCCCCTGCATTGGGAGCATGGAGTCAACCCCTGGACCACCAGGGAAGTCCTGGATTGAATTTCTTTTAATGCCATAATGTTGGAATTTTGGGTCTGACTGCTCAAATGTGTTCTTAATCTTTTGTTTTCATGTCATACATGAAATACCATACATGTCATACATGTCATACCATGCTTAGACTAGTTAACATTTTATTCCAGCTTATACTCAGGTTATAGAATAGCATGGTTAACAGAAATTCTGGATCCAAACCCTTGGATCTCAAATACTATTTCTACCACAATAGCTGTGAGACCTTTGACAGGATACTTCATTTTCTGTGACTCAATTGCTTTATTTGTAAAATGAGTTAACAAAAGGGTCTACTTCAGAGAGCTGTTGTGAGCATTAAATAAGTTAATATTCGTAAAGCCTGGCATGTAGTCAGCACTATATAAGCATTAGTTATTATTAGTACAGGAAAATTTGAGGTCATGAGATTTTCCTGCCTTAGTTCAAACAAGATGGTGTAGGTGACTATCAGCGAAGAATTATTCTCAGTAAAATAGATCCTAACTTTGAGGAAAGAGTGCAGTTTCTAGGCAGTTGTAACAGGCAGATTTCTAAAAGGAACCCCAAAGATTCCTGCTGTTGGGTTTTCATACCCTTGTGTAATCCACTCCCCTTGAGTGTGGGCTGGACCTGGTGACTTGTCTGTAACTCACAGAATGTGGCGGTGATGGTAGGCTGTCACTCTTGTGATTACATTACAAAGGTTGTGACTTCAGTCTTCCTGGTAGATTCCCTTGCTGGCTTGGATGACGCAAGCTGCCTCGGTGGAAAGGTCCTTGTGGAAAAGGACTGAGTGAAGACTGTGGGCCAAGCAGTCTGTAAAGAATTAAGACCCTTTTTCCAATAGTCCGTGAAGAACTGCCAATAACCACTGAGTGAGCTGGAAATAGATCCTGCCTCAGCTGAAATTTGACTATAGCTTTCAGAGAGACTTAAGCAGAGATAGATCCCAGTTAAGCCATGTTTGGATTCTAAGCCTAGAAATTGTGAGATAATCAAAGTGTGTTGCTTTAAACCATTACATGTTAGAGTCATTTGATACACAGCAATAAACAACTAATTTTATCACTGTATCAGGAACTTGGGGACCAAATTAAAAGCAGAGACCCAGCTCTAGGACAGAAGGGTGACAGCTGGGGAGGGCTTGAGGGTGAGAGTCATCATAGAAGAAGCACCTGTAGTCACACTGGAGCAATCACAGCCTGGTCTACGTGGGGAGGAAAGCGGCTCAGGCCAGCCCTTCAGGATGAGGTGGCTAAGGCTGTCCCAGTCCTTCCTGTTTAAGTGCCCATCAGCCTGGGAACACTTAGTTCTCATCTTGCATCACTGACCTCTTTGCAGCACTTGAGTGTGTGTTCTCCTGGAAATGCCTCCTTATCTTTATGACACTGCTCCATTCATTTGTTTACTCTTTCAGGCTATGAGCTGCACATTTCTATGCAATATGGATACATTATGAACAAAGAGAAATGGCCTTCACACAGTTGAAATTTCCCCTGGCTTTATCATTTTATCCTCTGTCTCCTTGTGTGGGGTAGCTTTTGCTCACTTAGCCCTTAAAGCCTAGTGTTCTCCACGGCACTGTCCTTGTTCCTCTTTTCTTTTCAACTACACGTGCCCCCGGAATGACTCCAGGCTGTATCTATCACCTGTGCACTGACGATCCTAAACAGACATCTCTAGAAGAGAACTCTGAGGGCCAAACTGTACATCCAGCTTCATATGCTACTAATATTCCACAGACACTTCAAACTCAAAATGGCCAAAATAAGACTCATTTCCTCTACCCCTCCTCTCTCTTGTCCTGCCCAAACCTTCCCTTTCTCCAGCATTTCCTCTCCTAAATGACAGCATCATCATCCACCCAAAGAGAATAGAGGAGGCATCCAAATTCTTTTCTCCTAGCCTCTTCTTTACTCCTCTAATCTCCTTAAGACTTGGTGATTCTATCTCCTAAATAACCCATTTCCCACTCTTCATCTCATGGGCCCATGTTAAGCTTGTGTCTTTTTTTTTTTTAACCATGTCTGATGTAGTAAACCTTACACCAATTTTCCTGTCTCTCTGCTCATCCCTCTACTCCGTCCTTCACACTGGTGCCCATATGATGTTTCTAATTGCTGGACTACAGGGAATTCCTTGGTCGTCCAATGGTTAGGACTTGGTTCTTTTACTGCCAGGATTCAGATTTGATCCCTGGTCAGGAAACTAAGATCCTGCAAGTCACATGTGTGGCAAAAAAAAAAAAAAATTGCTGGACTGTATAGTTCTGGCTTTAGAAAAGGCAGAGGAACCAGAGGTCAAATTGCCAACATCCATTGGATCAATGAAAAAGCAAGAGAGTTCCAGAAAAACATCTAGTTCTGCTTTATTGACTATGCCAAAGCCTTTGACTGTGTGGATCACAATCAACTGTGGAAAATTCTGAAAGAGATGAGAATACCGGACCACCTGACCTGCCTCTTGAGAAACCTATATGCAGGTCAGGAAGCAACAGTTAGAACTGGACATGGAACAACAGACTGGTTCCAAATAGGAAAAGGAGTACGTCAAGGCTGTGTATTGTCACCCTGCTTATTTAACTTATATGCAGAGTACATCATGAGAAACACTAGGCTGGAAGAGGCACAAGCTGGAATCAAGATTGCCAAGAGAAATATCAATAACCTCAGATATGCAGATGACACCACCCTTATGGCAGAAAGTGAAGAGGAACTAAAAAGACTTTTGATGAGAGTGAAAAGTTTGGTTTAAAGCTCAACATTCAAAAAACGAAGATCATGGCATCTGGTCCCATCACTTCATGGGAAATAGATGGGGAAACAGTGGAAACAGTGTCAGACTTTATTTTGGGGGGGCTCCAAAATCACTGCAGATGATGATTGCAGCCATGAAATTCAAAGACACTTACTCCTTGGAAGGAAAGTTATGACCAACCTAGATAGCATATTGAAAAGCAGAAACATTACTTTGCCAACAAAGGTCCGTCTAGTCAAGGCTATGGTTTTTCAAATGGTCATGTATGGATGCTAGAGTTGGACTGTGAAGAAAGCTGAACACTGAAGAATTGATGCTCTTGAACTGTGGTGTTGGAGAAGACTCTTGAGAGTCCCTTGGACTGCAAAGAGATCCAACCAGTCCATTCTAAAGGAGATCAGCCCTGGGTGTTCTTTAGAAGGAACTGAGCAGCTGATCTGATCTGATCTTATAGTTCTGGCTCACAGCCTACAATGGATGCCCCTACAGGCTTCCTGCCATGTTGTGGCTTGTTCACTTTTGCATGAAAAGCCCTCCCCAAATCTTGTCTACCAGATGAACTCCAAGTCATCCTTTAAGACTCAGTTTCAAACATTTCTTTGACTTCCTTAGGTGAAAATGATGTCCCCAACTGTTCTCTGCATGTTTGCATGCTCAGCTGCTCAGTTGTGTTTGACTCCTTGCAACCCCATGGATTGTAGCCCACCAGACTCCTCTGTTCATGGAATTTCCTAAGCAAGAGTCTGGAAGTGGGTTGCCATTTCATCCTCCAGGGATCTTCCCGACTCAGGGATCAAACTCGTGTCTCCTGCATCGCCTCCTCTGTATTCAGTTCAGTCGCTCAGTCATGTCCGACTCTTTGTGACCCTATGAAGTGCAGCACGCCAGGCCTCCCTGTCCATCACCAATTCCTGGAGTCCATCCAAACCCATGTCCATTGAATTGGTGGTGCCATCCAATCATCTCATCCTCTGTAATCCCCTTCTCCTCCTGCCCTTAATCTTTCCCAGCATCAGGGTCTTTTCCAATGAGTCAACTCTTCTCATCAGGTGGCCAAAGTATTGGAGTTTCAGCTTCAACATCAGTCCTTCCAATGAACACCCAGGACTGATCTCCTTTAGGATGGACTGGTTGGATCTCCTTGCAGTCCAAGGGACTCTCAAGAGTCTTCTCCAACACCACAGTTCAAAAGCATCAATTGTTTGGCGCTCAGCTTTCTCTATAGTCCAACTTTTACATCCGTACATGACCACTGGAAAAACCATAGCCTTGACTAGACGGACCTTTGTTGGCAAAGTAATGTCTCTGCTTTTAAATATGCTGTCTAGGTTAGTCATAACTTTCCCTCCAAGGAGTATAAGCATCTTTTAATTTCATGGCTGCATTCACCATCTGCAGTGATTTTGGAGCCCAGAAAAATAAATTCAGCCACTGTTTCCATTGTTTTTCCATCTATTTCCCATGAAGTGATGGGACCAGATGCCATGATCTTAGTTTTCTGAATATTAAGCTTTAAGCCAACTTTTTCACTCTCCTCTTTCACTTTCCTCAAGAGGCTTTTTTGTTCCTCTTCACTTTCTGCCATAAGGGTGGTGTCATCTGCACATCTGAGGTTATTGATATTTCTCCCGGCAATCTTGATTTCAGCTTGTGTTTCTTTCAGCCCAGCGTTTCTCATGATGTACTCTGCATAGAAGTTAAATAAGAAAGGTGACAATATACAGTCTTGACGTACGCCTTTTCCTATTTGGAACAGTCTGTTGTTCCATGTCCAGTTATAGCTGTTGCTTCCTGACCTGCATACAGGTTTCTCAAGAGGCAGGTCAGGTGGTCTGGTATTCCCATCTCTTGAAGAATTTTCCACAGTTCATTGTGATCCACACAGTCATAGTCAATAAAGCAGAAATAGATATTTTTCTGGAACTCTCTTGCTTTTTTGATGATCCAGCAAATGTTGGCAATTTGATCTCTGGTTCCTCTGCCTTTTCTAAAACCAGCTTGAACATCTGGAAGTTCATGGTTCACATATTGCTGCAGTCTGGCTTGGAGAATTTTGAGCATTACTTTACTAGCGTGTGAGATAGTGCAATTGTGCTATAGTTTGAGCAATCTTTGGTATTGCCTTTCTTTGGGATTGGAATGAACTCTTTTCACACCTTATTCATGTTCAGTTGCTGTGTGTCAGTGTTTCCTGCTTGTCTGTGAGCCCCTGTGTTTTCATCTTCAGTCTCAGTACTTGGTCTTTACTGGGCATCCAGTGAAAGGCTGCTGAATAAATAAGTGAATGAATACATGAAGCAGCTGGTCAGTGCAGGGCTGAGTTTGAATGTGGGGCAATAATCAGGCCCAGATGTGGGGAGTTCTAGTAGGAGAGCAAGGGAGATAGAGCTATTCCTTTTCATTCTCAAGGCCTGTACCCCAGGCTTGTGTGCATCACTTTATACAGACACACCTGCCACAAGTCTTCTACTTTAATGAAGTCAGTCCACAGGTATAAATAACATAAACTCAAAATTAGCCCCCTGAGGACCTTTTAAAATACCTCTAAAGTGCAGGATACATGTACAGACCCTTTCTCAACTTGGTTCATCTGGGTTTCTCTCTGGCATAGGAATAGATTCACTTCTTTATCTGAGAACCAAAATGAAGTAGTTGGCTCACATCCAAGGGCACTGTTGAAATACAAATGCTTACCACATTCATCAGGGTGAGATGCTCTTCACTATGACAAGGAGGAGGAGGAAACTGAACCAGACCAGCCAACTCTCACCTAATAGATCTCATTCTACTCAGAGAGATGTGTGTCCTTGGTGAGAATCACTCATCCCCTACTGCAGTCACCCATTGCCCAAGCCCATTTCTCAACTTCATCCCTCTGCCTATGTCTGACTTCTTACCAAGTCACCAGAGGCCCTGCTCTTCTCCAGAGCCACCCTCTGCTCAGGGGAGGTCAGCTTTCTTCCTGATCGCTGCTCCAAGCTCTGTCTGCTCAAGCTGTGCACTCTGACAGGATGCCTTCCTTGTTCCCCATCCTCCAACGTCACCAACAGGACAAGGCCCTGCACATTTCACCCTCTCCAAAGTGCCAGTCTGTGTCCATGCTGACTTCTTTCATTCCTGAGTTCCTGTTGCCCTTAGGGTCAGGACCAAGTACATGAGTTCAGTCTACGGAACCTTCCCTGTGCCTGGGAGTTTCAGTCTGCTAGTCAATATCTGTATCTCTTTGTAGAAGAGTATTTGACAAATCAAGAAGAGTAGGTAATTAGAAGGACTGAAAAAACACAGTTGGCAAGACTGTGTAGCAACTGAAACTCTAACACACTGCCAGCAGGAGGGAAAACTGTTTGGCAGTATCTATTAAAGCTAAATATTTATATATACTTTGACCAAGCAACTCCATTCTTGGGTACACACCCAAGGGAAACAAGTGCTTATGTCCACCTAAAGACATGTACAAGCATGTTTATGCCAGCTTTATTCATATAAACAAAAAACTGGAGAGACAATTCAAATATCTATCAATAGTACATCAGATAGTATTTTATACAATAGAATGTTACCCAGCAATGAAATAAATTAACCTCTGCTATATGTAATGAAATGGGTGAATCTCATAGACATAATATTGAGTGAAAGAAACCAAACATAAAAGAACATACACTGCATGATTCCACTTATATGATGTTCAAGCACAGGCAAGATAATTTATGTTGTCTATACCCCTTTCGCAGAGTTATCTTTGCAGAAATACGACTGGAAAGTGACACAAGGGAAAGTTTGAGAGTTCTGAAAATATTTAAATATTGATTTGGGTGATGATTGCCCAAGTGTACCTGCAAAGAGTTATCAAGCTATATATTGGTACATATTTAAGATTGGTACATTTCACTGTCTTCAAGTCATAAATCGATAAACAATTTTCTTAAAAAAAGTAGGTTATGAATAGCTCTTGCTTTTGCTATCCAGCACTTTAAAAAATCCTTTTATTAAAGTAATTTAAACCTGATTTACCACTGACCTTTACCTTCAGGGGATGTAGACAAGGCATATATAAATGTCACATGATCCAGGACTGGTCAATCAGAGTTTTTCACACATTGGCCACAGTATTTGGTTCAGAGATGGACATGTGATTTAAACCAAAGTAATGAGATTCACTTCCACTGTATAATCATAAGGGATTTGATTTAGGTCATACCTGAATGGTCTATTGGTTTCCCCTACTTTCTTCAATTTAAGTCTGAATTTGGCAATAAGGAGTTCATGATCTGAGCCACAGTCAGCTCCCAGTCTTGTTTTTGCTGACTGTATAGAGCTTCTCCATCTTTGGCTGCAAAGAATGTAATCAATCTGATTTTGGTGTTGACCATCTGGTGATGTCCATGTGTAGCGTCTTCTCTTGTGTTGTTGGAAGATGGTGTTTGCTATGATCAGTGCATTCTCTTGACAAAATTCTGTTAGCCTTTGCCCTGCTTCACTTTGTACTCCAAGGCCAAATTTGCCTATTACTCCAGGAATCTAAATTCCTACTTCTGCATTCCAGTCCCCTGTGATGAAAAGGACATCTTTTTTGGGTGTAAGTTATAGAAGGTCTTGTATGTCTTCATAGAACTGTTTAACTTCAGCTTCTTCAGCATTACTGGTTGGGACATAGACTTGGATTACTGTGATATCAAACGGTTTGCCTTGGAAATGGACAGAGATCATTTTGTCATTTTTGAGATTGTACTCAAGTACTGCATTTCGGACTCTTGTTGACTATGAGGGTTACTCCATTTCTTCTAAGGGATTCTTGCCCACAGTAGTAGATATAACAGTCATCTGAATTAAATTCACCCATTCCAGTCCATTTTAGTTCACTGATTGCTAAAATGTTGATGCTCACATTTGCCATCTCCTGTTTGACCACTTCCAATTTACCATGATTCATGGACTTAACATTCCAGGTTCCTATGCAATATTGTTCCAGGTTCCTATGCAAGATTGCCAGGAGAAATATCAATAACCTCAGATATGCAGATGACACCACCCATATGACAGAAAGTGAAGAAGAACTAAAGAGCCTCTTGATGAAAGTGAAAGAAGAGAGTGAAAAAGTTGGCTTAAAACTCAACATTCAAAAAACCAAGATCGTGGCATTTGGTCCCATCACTTCATGGCAAATAGATTGGGAAACAGCAGAAATAGTGACAAACTTTATTCTTTTGGGCTCCAAATCACTGCAGATGGTGATTGCAGCCATGAAATTAAAAGATGCTTGCTCCTTGGAAGAAAAGCTATGACCAACCTAGATAGAATATTAAAAAGCAGAGACATTACTTTGCCAGCAAAGTTCCATCTATGGAACCATCTATGGAACCATAGTCAATGCTATGGTTTTTCCAGTAGTCATGTATGAATGTGACAGTTGGAGTATAAAGAAATCTGAGCACTGAAGAATTGATACTTTTGAACTGTGGTGTTGGAGAAGACTCTTGAGAGTCCTTTGGACTGCAAGGAGATCAAACCAGTCAATCCTAAAGGAAATCAGTCCTGAATATTCATTGGAAGGACTGATGTTGAAGCTGAAACTCCAATCTTTGGGCCACCTGATAGGAAGAACTGACCCATTTGAAAAGACCCTGATGCTGGGAAAGACTGAAGGCAGGAGAAGGGGACAACAGAGGATGAGATGGTTGGATGGCATCACTGACTTGATGGACATGTGTTTGAGCAAGCTCTGGGAGTTGGTGATGGACAGGGGAGCCTGGTGTGCTGCAGTCCATGGGGTGGCAAAGAGTTGGACATGACTGAGCAACTGAACAGAGTGAGATTCAAACCCACAACTTGAAAGTTAATCCTAAACTTATGTGTACATTTATAAGAAAGTGAGAGGTTCTATGGACATATGTCAACTATCTGTTGTTAGATCTAGCTCCTCAGAAGAAAAAGAACAACAACAACAACAAAAGAACTCCTAATCCTCCAAGTCCCCTTACTGAAACTGTTGCCTGACTCTGAGAAACAACTCCCTCCTATATCCATCCCTCACTTGCCTGGAAGTCGTTGCCTCCCTGGTGAAGTGGAAGTGAGTAGAAAGAGTGTGGTTCTGCCCTTGTCAGATATCTTCCATACAGACTTAAGGATCACATGACCACACTCTAGCTGCAAGAGAGGCTGGGCACTGTAAGAGTCTGACTTAGTGGCCTTCATCACATCCCATTTCTGGAGAAGAAGATGGTAACCCACTCCAGTTTTTTTGCCTGGGAAATCCTATGGACAGAGGAGCCTGGCTGGCTACAGTCCATGGGATCACAAAGAGTGAGACATGACTTAGCAACTGAACAAAAACAACAACAACAACAATCACACCCCCATGGCCACCTCTAATCTCAGCCACAGCTACAGTGCACAGCCATCCTATGGGAGCCCAGATGCTGTTCTCCCTGGCACCATCCCTCTTCCTGTATGAGGTCTTGTCCTTCAGTGTTCTTCCCCCCGGGCCTTCTCCAACACCCTGGGACCCTGCTTAGCCTACAGGTAATAGTACCCCAAAGTACAGAGGTGTTAAGGTCCCTCTTGACAACTTCCAACCACTGAAGGGCAGAAGCTAGTAGATAAATTCTCTCACCATTAGGTGAATGGCTATAGGAGACCTTCTGTACTGTTCTCATCTTGATAACAGACTTTCTTTCTTGACATCACACCCCTCAGGGGTCAGGTTTCAGGGGTCTCTCCTCAGTAAAATACCTAGGCCAAGTCCTGCTGTCAGACTCTGATCTGGGGTGAATTCAGACTAAGACAAGAACTCATGGAAAATCTGGGGAGCGCTAACTATTCTCAGACAACAGTCTGTGGAACTTTGTCTGTCAACTTAAGGTGAGTAAAAGTTTGGAGATGCAAAAGCCTATTGGAAATTTCCAATTTAAGGCCTCAGTGGTTTGCAGAGCCCTTGGGAGAGGCAGCAGTATCAGACCATCTTTGCCTCACTCCTTCATGATTACTTCTTGAATTTTCAGTTCAGTTCAGTCACTCAGTAGTGTCTGACTCTTTGTGACCTCATGGACTGCAGCACTCTAGGCCTCCCTATCCATCACCAACTCCCAGAGTTCATTCAAACTCATGTCCATTGAGTCAGTGATGCCATCCAACCATCTCATCCTCTGTCATCCCCTTCTCCTCTCACCTTCAATCTTTCCCAGCATCAGGGTCTTTTCAAACGAGTCAGCTCTTCGCATCAGGTGGCCAAAGTATTGGAGTTTCAGCTTCAACATCAGTCCTACCAATGAACACCCAGGACTGATCTCCTTTAGGATGAAATGGTTGGATCTCCTTACAGTTCAAGGGACTCTCAAGAGTCTTCTCCAACACCATAGTTCAAAAGCATCAATTCTTTAGTCCTCAGCTTTCTTTATAGTCCAACTCTCACATTCGTACATGACTACTGGAAAAACCATAGGCTTGACTATACAGACCTTTGTTGGCAAAATAATGTCTCTGCTTTTTAATATGCTATCTAGGTTGGTCATAACTTGGATTTTACTCCAGGTCATTTCCACTGTTATCTTATCTGGTTTATGTTAAAGCAGGTTGTGCTGAGAGGATGGTTCCAGGCTTAAGTCCTTTGTGTAAATGGCAGTAACCTGTTGTAATTCTGCTGCTCTTCTGACAAGATGATGTGACTGTGTGGCTCTATCTTTAAATAAGATTATGCCCTCATTTCAGCCCTGATGTGTGACAAATCTGGCTGACATATATAAAGTTGAATGATTATTACTGTAGCCTAGTGGGCTACAGTTTATGAGCTTGCAAGAGTTGACAGAACTTAGTGATTAAACCACCACCACTGAAAGCTAGAAAGAGGCAAGGTAAGTCCTTCCCTAGAGCTGACACCTTGATTTCAGATTCTAGCCTCAGAACTATCAGAGAATGGATTTCTGTTGTTTTTAAGCCACATTTGTTGTAGTTTGTTACATCTTCCATAGGAAACTAACATAGGGGGTCTAGGTTGCTTGGATACACAAGGGCCTTCTCTGTGTGAATTCATCAAACTATATGTGATGTATGCAGTCTTCTATGTATATGGTACATTTCAGTTCAGTTCAATTCAGTTGCTCAGTCATATCCAACTCTTTGCGACCCCATGAACTGCAGCATGCCAGGCCTCCTTGTTCATCACCAACTCCCGGAGTCCACCCAAACCCATGTCCATTGAGTCAATGATGCCGTCCAACCATCTCATCCTCTGTCATCCCCTTCTCCTCCTGCCCTCAATCTTTCCTAGCATTGGGGTTTTTTCCAATGAGTTAGCTCCTTGCATCAGGTGGCCAAAATATTGGAACTTCAGCTTCAAAATTGGTCCTACCAATGAACATCTAGGACTGATCTCCTTTAGGATGGACTGGTTGATCTCCTTGCAGTCCAAGGGATCTCAAGAGTCTTCTCCAACACCATAGTTCAAAACTATCAATTCTTCAGCACTCAGCTTTCTTTATAGTCCAACTCTCACATCTATACATGTCCACTGGAAAAACCATAGCCTTGACTAGACGGACCTTTATTGACAAAGTAATGTCTCTGCTTTTTAATATGCTGTCTAGGTTGGTCACAACTTTCCTTCCAAGGAATAAGCGTCTTTTAATTTCATGGCTGCAGTCACCATCTGCACCATCTGTGATTTTGGAGCCCAGAAAAATAAAGCCAGCCACTGTTTCCCCATCTATTTCCCATGAAGTGATGGGACCAGATGCCATGATCTTAGTTTTCTGAATGTTGAGCTTTAAGCCAACCTTTTCACTCTCCTCTTTCACTTTCATCAAGAGGCTCTTTAGTTCTTCTGTAGTTTCTGCCATAAGGGTGGTGTCATTTGCATATCTGAGGTTATTGATATTTCTCCTGGCAATCTCGATTCCAGCTTGTGCTTCCTCCAGCCCAGCATTTCTCATGATGTACTCTGCATATAAGTTAAATAAGTGGGGTGACAATATACAGCCTCCATGTACTCCTTTTCCTATTCAATTAAATTGAATACACTTCAGTTAAAGTTAAAAAAAAAAGGGGCTTATCTGGTGGTCCAGTGGTTAAGAATTGACCTTGCAATGGAGGGGACAAGGGTTTGATCCCTTGTTGGGGAGGATCCCACAGGCTGAGGAGCAACTAAGTCCAAGTGCCACAACTACTGAGCTCAAGAGCTGAAAGTACTGAAGCCCGTACACCCTAGAGCCCGTACTCCACCACAAGAGAAGTCATTGCAATGAGAAGCCAACTCACCACAACTAGAGAAAGCCTAGGATCAGCAAGGAAGACCTAGATCAGCCAAAAATAAAAATCAGTTTACAAAAATGTAAAAAAAAAAAAAAAGAAGAAGAAAGGAAAGTAATTAAAGCATCTCTCTTCCTTATCTGAGCCCACACCTGTGCTGTTCAGTGCTGCTGGAGAAAACCTGCCAACCTCAGCCAGGGGTGCCTAATCTCTGCAGAGCTCTTGTGCTGCCCACCAATCCCTTCACATGTCCGTGGGGAAGGGCTTTCTCTTGCTTCTCATGAGGCTGCTTCAAAGTTCTCTTCTTAAAATTCACTCCACAAGAGGATCTCCTCCACTCACATCAAATGACCCCGCTGGTAACTTGTCAGTGAAAAGGACACCTCTTAAAGGCAACTCCTGAGTACCCTGCAATTCCTCCTCCACACCCCACTGTTCCTCTACCTTCCAGTTAAAAGGAATTCTGCCAAGAATCATTCTGGTCTCTGGATCCCATCTTTTCTAGCCTCTAAAAAGCTCACATACTCTTTTGCAGTGTTCTTATATTTATAAAGAAATCCACACTTCCTTCGGCTAATAGAAAGATCTCTCTCATCCCTTCTCACTGCATGTCCTGGAGATTCTGAAATGTGTTCCCTAGCAAGGTGTGCTTGGGTACATTTTGAGAATCCCTCCATCTTCTCTGTGTCCTCATCTGTGTCATATATTGATCTTTTGACCTGGTATTTCCAGTTGACCCCTCTCCTGCCCCACATTCAGGCAGCTAGGCATTTTGTTTTGTTGGCTCAGGGAAGGTGTGACACAGCAGAATGTGGATAACAAAAGAGGCTCATTTTAGGCTTTGGGGTTTCAAAATCGCAGGCCTGAGAGCAAACGCAATAAATTAGGAAAAATAAAAACAAGCCAAGCTACCTCTGCAGACTAGACAATGAAGAGTGCAAAGAGAGAGCAGCCAGTGGCACACAGAGAGCTCAGAGCCAGCCTGGGGTGGTGGCGGGGAGGGTGCTACAGAGGCTGCCCACACCCCACTTCAGGACGGAATGCTCCCCCTCCTCCCAGCTTGCTGGAGTGCTGACCGCTCATGGCTCACACCTCAGTCCCTCCCCAGGCGTACAGAAGGCCGCTTTGCCCAGAGTGTGCCCCTTCCCTAGAGACAACCATAGATTCTTCTGTGTGGATGAACAAAGGTCCAGCCCTCTTGCTTCAACTTAGAATAACTCTTTGAGGACATTCCATGTCCAATCTTCCTGAGGAACTGATGGGGGCATCTGCAGCACCCCAGTTCAATCTCTCCCTCAGCCTGAACATAGCTGCTGTTCCCCAGGGTTTCCCCATTCCCATGCCTTTCTAGCTTCTTGCACTCAAACATCCATCCACCTAAATAAAGGCTCCAATGGGTCTTGCCACCTCCTGGGAAGACACATCTGAAAACTGAGGAATGGAAGGAGTCTGGAGGGGCTCTAGAGCCCCTGAAGCTCAGCCTACTGCAGGACCCTAGGGGAGAAGTGACACTCGACCTGTGTTGGCTGAGAAAGCCTGAGTGAGTCTCTCACTTCCCACAGGCCTGAGCTTCTGCCAGAACAGTAAGGGATCACTGATCTGATCAGGACGTGATACCGGTGATGAGGGACCTGAAGAGGCCTCAGGGGTGGGGCCTGCATGGATCCACACTGATGACCAGATGGGAATAAGGGGGCCTCAGAAGGTGCTACTATGATGGACAGCGACACGGAGAGCCCAGTATTCTGGCCCTTCACTTCCAAGTATTGCTACTATACACACACTCCCTCTGAACTTCCTTAAGGAAAGAAAGTCAGCCTGGGAATGGGCAGAAATACAGTTTACATGGGCTATGAAATCATATTTATCAAACCTCCATATGACCTCCAAGCCAAAAATAAAAAATTAAACATAGATTAGAGGAAATATCCAGCAAATAGGAAGAAAACAAAGGATTACTATTTTTTATATATTTATTTTCATTTATTTATTTTGCTTCACTCGGTCTTAGTTATGGCAGGTGGGATCTTTAGTTATGGCATGCCAACACTTAGCTGCAGCAAGTGGGATCTAGCTCCTTTCCTAGCAATTGAATCCAGTTCCCCTGCATTGGGAGCTCAGAGTCTTAGCCACCAGGGAAGTCCCAGGACTACTATTTTTAATATGAAGTATCCATACCGAGTCCATACTGATGGACGAGAAGAATACAAAGACCCCAAATGAGGGGGAGTCTCTGTTATTTGCGTACATTACCTTATTCAGCTATTACCTCATTCAGCTATTACCTCAGTTGTCTTTTTTTTTTTTAACATTTATTTATTTATTTTACTTTACAATATTGTATTGGTTTTGCCATACATCACCTCAGTTGTCTTTTAAGCAGGTGCTATGTTTTCTCCGCCTGAGGAATGTGACGGACAGGAGAGGATGACCATCACCCAGTGGTGGAATTAGGGTTCAAACCAGGAGCCTAACTCTGTAGACATGGTCTTGACGAGTATGTGGTATATATAAGTATGTATATATACATACATATATATTTGCAGTTAAAATATTTATGAAGACAATTACAAACATTAAAAATGCTAATGAGATAATGTTACCTGAAAGGTGAATGCGTGTGCACAGTGATTTGTGATTTTCCGTGTACATGAATCTCTGAAGAGGCTGTAATCATGATATGCATGATGGTGATCTTTTCTTTTATTTGTCAAAGTCCAGAAAAGTAAGTATCAGTCATGAGCTGAGGAGTGACGTCATTCGTATACAGTTCAGGTGTCCACACGGGACCAGCTCCCTCCCCTTCCTACTCTAGCACCCTGCCGCATCATGCCGGGCTGTCATTGTTGGTGTCATTGTTTGTCTCCCCAGACAGCACCATTAGTTCAAAAGGGAACTAGGGATCAGAGAGGTAAAGTGTTTTGGCCAAGGCAGCACGGCTGGGAAGAAGCCAAGCATGGACTTAAATCCAGGGTCCTCTAGATCTGACCCTAGTTTTTCTGACTTCTATTAAAGTTTCTATTTCCATTCCATTATTCTACTTCCTTGAGAAACCTATATGCAGGTCAGGAAGCAACAGTTAGAACTGGACATGAAACAACAGACTGGTTCCAAATAGGAAAAGGAGTACTTCAAGGCTGTATATTGCCACCCTGCTTATTTCACTTATATGCAGAGTACATCATGAGAAACACTGGGCTGGAGGAAGCACAAGCTTGACATCTGAGCTGTATCAAGATTGCCAGGAGAAATATCAATAACCTCAGATATGGAGATGACACCACCCTTATGGCAGAAAGTAAAGAGGAACTAAAAAGCCTCTTGATGAAAGTGAAAGAGGAGAGTGAAAAAGTTGGCTTAAAGCTCAACATTCAGAAAATGAAGATCATGGCATCTGGTCCCATCACTTCATGGGAAATAGATGGGGAAACAGTGGAAACAGTGGCTGACTTTATTTTTCTGGGCTCCAAAATCACTGCAGATGGTGACTGCAGCAATGAAATTAAAAGACACTTACTCCTTGGAAGAAAAGTTATGACCAACCTAGACAGCGTATTAAAAAGCAGAGATATTACTTTGCCAACAAAGGTCCGTCTAGTCAAGGCTATGGTTTTTCCAGTGGTCATGTTATGGATATGAGAGTTGGACTATAAAGAAAGCTGAGTGCCAAAGAATTGATGCCAAAGAACTGTGAGTGTTGAAGCTGAGTGCCAAAGAACTGTGGTGTTGGAGAAGACTCTTGAGAGTCCCTTGGACTGCAAGGAGATCCAATCGGTCCATCCTAATGGAGGTCAGTCCTGGGTGTTCATTGGAAGGACTGATGTTGAAGCTGAAACTCCAATTCTTGGCCACCTGATGTGAAGAGCTGACTCATTTGAAAAGACCCTGATGCTGGGAAAGGTTGAGGGCAGGAAGAGAAGGGGACGACAGAAGATGAGATGGTTGGATGGCATCACCAACTTGATGGACACGAGTTTGGGTGGACTCCAGGAGTTGGTAATGGACAGGGAGGCCTGGCATGCTGTGGTTCATGGGGTCGTGAAGAGTCAGACATGACTGAGCGACTGAACTGAACTGATCTATCTAGGAACTGAAGCCTGTTTTTAAAATACGCTTTTTATTCTGGAATAATTTTAGACCTATAGAAGTGTCTCAAAGATAGCATTGAGAATTGTGTATAGTCTTCTCCAGTTTACCCTAAATGTTAACATCTTTCAAACTTAACTTTTTCAAAGTTAAGGAATTGGTATTATTACTATTAATCAAACTCCAGACTTTATTCAGATTTCACCAGTTTTCTCACCAATAATCTTTTTCTGTTCTAGGAACCAATCTGCATGTGTGCATGCTAAATCATGTCAGTCATGTCTGATTTTGTGACCTTACAGACTGTAGCCTGCCAGGCTCCTCTGTCCATGGGGATTCTCCAGGCAAGAATACTGCAGTGGGTTGCTGTGCCCTCCTCCAGGGGATCTCCCAGCCTACAGATCTAAACTGCGTGTCATAAGTCTCCTGTGTTGGCAGGCAGGTTCTTTACCGCTAGAGCCACCTGGGAAGCCAGAAACCAATCTAAGATACTGTATTTAGTTGAAACCCATTTTTCTTTCATACATTAAAGCATCAAAACCCACACTTTAATTCCAGTGGAAAACACTGTACAATTCTGGCTGTGGTTTTCCAAGTCTGCTCAAACAGCTTTTGGTTTTTTGAACATCTTTGGGGAACCGTGATTCTGACTATCATGAGGGCTTTGAGCAATGGAGTAATGATTATTCTAGCTGTTCTCTTGAAAACAGTTTTGGGAAGGGGTAGGGAGGCCAAGAAAGAAAACAGGGAAACTGGTAAAGAGGCTAAAGCAATAATTCAGCAGAGAAATGCTGGTGGCCAGGATCAGGGGAGGGGTTGTGGAGGAGGGAGTTGAGGTTGGATAAGTGATGGTAGGTTTTATGTGTCAACTTGACTAGGCTACAGTCCCCAGTTATTCAATCAAACATTGATCTGGGGAACTTCCCTCATGGTCCAGGGGTTAATAATCTGCCTGCCAGTGCAGGGGACACAGGTTCAATCCCCAGTCCAGGAAGATCCCACGTGCCATGGGACAACTAAGCCCGCGTGCCACAACTACTGAAGCCCACACACTCTAGAGCCCGCACTCCACAACAATGAGAGGCCCGTGCACTGCAACTAGAGAACAGCTCCCACTCCCGCAACTAGAGGAAGACCGAGAGCAGTAAACAAAGACCAGCGCAGCCAAAATAAATTAATTTAATTTTTAAAAATTATTTTTAAAAAACCACTGATCTGGGTGTAGCTGTGTTGATGTGATTAAGTTTCTAGTTATTGTTTTGTTGCTAAGCCATATCTGACTCTTTGTGACCTCATGGACTGTACCAGGCTTCCCTGTCCTTCACTATCTGCCAGAGTTTGCTCAAACTCATGTCCATCGAGTAGGTGATGCCATCCAATCATCTCATCCTCTGTTGTCCCCTTCTCCTCCCGCCTTCTATCTTTCCAAGCATCAGGGTGTTTTCCAATGAGTCAGTTTCGAATCAGGTGGCCAAAATATTGGAGCTTCAGCTTCAGCATCAGTCTTTGCAATGACTATTCAGGGTTGATTTCCTTTAGGATTGACTGGTTTGATCTCCTTGCAGGCCAAGGGACTCTCAAGAGTCTTCTCTAATGCCACAGTTCAAAAGCATCAATTCTTTGACACTCAGCCTTCTTTATAGTCCAACTCTCACATCCATACATGACTATTGGAAAAACCATAGCTTTGACTATTTGGACCTTTGTCAGAAAAATGATGTCTCTGCTTTTCAATACACTGTCTAGGTTAGTCATAGCTTTTCTTCCAAGGAACAAGCTTTTAGTTGACTTTAAATTGGGGAAATCATCCTAGATTCAGGGTGGGCCTGATTCAATCAGCTGGAAAGCCTTGTAAGTGGAACTAAGGTTTCCTTGATGAAGAAGTTCTGCCTGTGGACAGCACATTTGGCTCATGCCTGAGCATCTTCTCCTGCCCTTCCTCACAGCCCACGCCACAGATTTCAGACTCATCTAACCAGCTCTGCAATCATTTAAGCCAGTTCCTGGCAATACATCTCCTACAGGTTCTGCTTCTGTTGTTGAACCATATATATAGATACAGATATTGAATACCTTTTGTGATTTAGGTTGTTTTAAATATGAAACAAATTTCTAACGTGGAGCTGATAGGATATGCTGGTGGACTGGAAGTGGGATGTGAGGAAGAAAGGCATCAAGGATGATTCCAAAATTTTTACCCTGAGCAGCTAGAAAGTTGCTCACTAGTCTCTTTCTAAGGTAGGAATCAATCAATTATGAAAATCATCCAAAGGAGCCCATTCAAATGATATGAAAGAAGATACCCCATTTCCTCCCAAGGAAGCCCTTATTGAGAGAGGGTGTCACAGGCAGGAATGGGCAGGAGAGCCTAGCCAGCCTTGAGGTGGGCGGGCTTCAATCCAAGGGGAAAATAGGGACTAGGGTCCCCCTGTGTTTCCTGCCCCTCATCCAGAGATAGTGGGGTTTTATCCTGACTCTGGAAGAGCAGATCTTTTCACTGTCCCCTGCTGTGAACCCTACCTCCCCCGCTGGTGTGCACTGTGTGGCAACAAGTTAGCTAAACCCTGAGCCAAAAAACAAGCCAGGAGGGCTCAATAGAGACTTTATGAGTACATGCTGCTCTTTGGGCTTCTTTTTCCTGTAAAGGAACAGGGTGTGCTTGAAAGCAGAAAGTGACCTGGGTTTTTTATTTTGTTTTTTTTAAAAATCTTCCTGGAAGGCAGAAAGGAAAAAGGAAAAAAGGAAAGCACAGCATTTGTTTGTCACTCTTTCTGCTCTGATGAACACAGCGGTGGGGCCTCTGACCCCAACCTGGCCCTGAACAAAACTGAAGAAATGAAAGGGGCGCTTCCATAATTCTGGCTGCTCAGAGAGACACTGAGGCGGCAGAGCTGTGAGGTACCAGCCCACACACCAAGACCTCCATTTCTTCTACCTTCCAGAAGGCAACCAGCAAACTGGCAGTCCTGTTTCACCAAGCCTCACCGGCACATCAGCTATTCACAGAGAATGGAAACCTCCACCCCTGCGGGTCTGCAGTGGATTCCTCAGTTTCTAGCCCAGTCGTTGCCAATATAAACGTTTAAGGGGTTCTCCAGTAAATAAGTCAATGGACTTTCCATGTGGCACGTTAGTAAAGAACCTGCCTGCCAATGCAGGAGACTCGGAAGACGCAGGTTCGATCCCTGGGTTGGGAAGATCCTCTGGAGAAGGAAATGGCAACCCACTCCAGTATTCTTGCCTGGAGAATTCCAGGGACAGAGGAACGTGGAGGGCTATAGTCCATGGGGGTCACAAAGAGTCAAAGACGAATGAGTGACTGAGTATACACACACACACAGGTAAATAAATCAATAGAGCATCTTTCATCTGAAGGGGCCAGATACTGTGCTTCTTCAGTCTCAGATCGACAGCTAATACTTTCATGCCGGGAAGCACTTCGTTAAACCAGTTAGTTTCCAGAACCTTCTTCCTCCCTGTCTCTCCTTCTGCACTGGACCTCCAGTGAGAAATCAGGAGCAGATCCTTTGACCCAGAAAAGTATCAGGTGTTTGTTTTTCCTAAAAAAGCCAAGTCTGGGACTTCTCTGGTGGTCTAATGGTTAAAAATCCACCTTCCAATGCAGGGGACGTGGGTTTGATCCCTGGTCAGGGAACTAAGATCCTAAATGTTTTGGAGCAACTAAACCCATGCATCGCAACTAGAGAGTCCATGCCCATCAACAGAAGATCCTGTGTGCTGCAACTGAGACCCCATGCAGCCAAATAAATAAATATTTTTTTAAAAAGCCAAGTACTCAGGTTTCAGGTTCACTTTGAGTGATTTCTGCAGGGTCACTGCTTCCTCTCCATCTGAAAGTCTCATTGCTGAGGGAAAATTGGACGAGATCCTAATCGCTCAGGTCTGTGCTGCAAAGAAAGTGAAGTATTTTTGTCCTACCTCCCTCTGCCCTTGATCTCTACAGGAAAGGGGGAAAGCCCCAAGGAGTCTAGTTTGGGGTAAAAACATGCACCATACAAGATTTTCATGAAGATTAGACAACTTGGGCCAAGGGCTTGACAACTTGGAAGCTGCCAAGGGCTCTACAGATGAGATATACAGAAGTCTTGGCTGAAAACCGACTTAGATTGACAAGCCTAATGCAGACACAAGAAACTGAAACGGTCTCTGTGGTCTCTGGAGGGGTGGGGGGCAGGGGGTGTTAGCCAGGCAAGGATGGGAACGAAATCTCCCAAAAGAAGACTAGAAGAATTCTCGACCCAGCAAAAAGCTGCGGAGAGGGGACTGCAAGTAATACAAGAGAATCTGTGGGGTTTTCCTGTTTCTAGTCTCTAGGGCTTTATATGTATGAAGGACACACTTGGTGCCAAGGGCACAGCCCAGCGGCCTGTGGGAAACAGCTCCGGGAGCCCGTCATCTCCACAGTGCACAGGGTGAAGGGCATCCAGAGCATGGGATCTGGGGAGCATAGGGAATTTTGGCTTCTATATAGTGTTTCCAGACAAAATATTTCTTCCTTTCTGTTCATGAAGCTTCTTTTCTGATGATCCTGGCAATGCAAGCTAGCACAAGGACTAAGCTGACCATGTCTGTCCCACATCTTTCCAGCTCTTTCCAGCGGTGCTTGGCAAAGGAAAACGAGGATGGAAAGTGTGACAGCAAAATGCCTCAGAAACATGCAGAAGGGGCCACTGCTGGGGAGGATGAAGACAAAGCTAATGTAAATTGATTGATGACTTGCTATGAGCCAGGCATTCTTCTAAGTATTGTTTATGTATTAAAGAAAGAAAGAAAGAAAGTGAAGTTGCTCAGTCATGTCCGACCCTTTGCGACCCCATGGACTATAGCCCACCAGGCTCCGTGGTCCATGGGATTCTCCAGGCAAGAATACTGGAGTGGGTTGCCATTTCCTTCTCCAGGGGATCTTCCCAACCCAGGGATCGAACCCAGGTCTCCTGCATTGCAGGCAGATGCTTTATCCTCTGAGCCACCAGGGAAGACATTGTTTATGTATTAGCTCCCTTAATTCTCAGTCCTATGAGGCAAGATAATTCTTGTCACCATTTAATGGATGAGGAAGCTAAGACACAAAAAGTAATTCTCCCAATGTCATGAGGGTAAAGTCAGGCTTTGAACACAGATCACCTACCTACATAATCTTCCATTCAGTGGATATAACATATTTCCCTAGCTTGTCATCAGAAAATGAGGAAACAACATGCCAGAAAGGGTAAGACACAGGGTGGACTGACTATAAAGATATAGCTAAAGATGTACTAAAGATGTAGCATCACAGCTTAGAAGGTAAAATGGTTTTGGCTACTGTATCAGTAAGTTACTCTACAAATAACAGAATATCTATGGGGCTTCCCAGGTGGCGCTAGTGGCAAAGAACCCACCAGCCCCTGCAGGAAACTTAAGAGATTCGGGTTTGATCCCTGGGATGGGAGATCCCCTGGAGTAGGGCATGGCAACCCACTCCTGTATTCTTGCCTGGAGAGTACCACAGACAGAGGAGCCTGGCGGGCTACAGCCCACAGGGTCGAAAAGAGTCAGATACAACTGAAGCGACTTAGCATGCACACACAGAATATCTAACCAAAATTAATTAAACATAAGGACATTTATTCTTTCACATAGCAATAAACCTAGATTCAGTCCAACTTTAAAGGACTGGATCAGTGATGTCTTCATGGATCTAGATATTTCCCATCTCTTGGCTCTGCCTTCCTGGGTATCTCAACCATGTCTCCCTCCTACTAACAACATGGCTGCAGCAGTTCCAGGCAACACATGTCAACAAGAATATATCCAGCAAAGAAGGAGTTTCCCATAAGGCTCTCAGCAGATGTCACAGGTCAGTTGTACTAAATTGGATCTCATGTCTGTGTCTTATGCTGCAGGAGAATCTGAGGATGTGAGTAGCTACAATTCACAGCTCTACTGAAAGACAAGCACCTCCAACAAGTCAGAATGAGGTTGGGGTAAGGGGTGTGGTGCCACTAATTTGACCACCTAGTTATTGTTTTTATATTTTCCTTGTCTTCATCTCTAAGGTGTGGATGCATGAAGAACAAATCAAGGCCATGACAACACAAATTGCTAAACCATGACCCAAAGCCAGCTCCAGTCACGTTCCTGATCTGAGGCTCGGTTTAGATTCACATTGTGCAAAACATCCATTTCTGGTGCTGCTGTTGGTTATCTGAAGAAACTGTGCCAACAGTGAGACCCAGTGTCCCCATGGTGTTATGGATGATTGCAGCCTAGAGTCCCTAATTTTAGTCCTACTTTTTCCCACCCATTTAGAAAGAATCTATGCTTCTCTTTTATTCCTCAATCAAATATCTTCCTGCTCAGTCAAAGAGAGAGCTGAACAGTTAAATTGGATCATTTCCTCTTAATAGAATGTTTGTAAAATCCTAGAAATTTCTCATGGCCACCAGAGAGATGTTAGCTGTGTGCAGCACTAGAGTGACAGGAATCGTGACTGTTAGAATTAAGTTCAGCTGCAATAGGGATGTTAAACATGGCTTAAATATGACTGGTGTGTATTTTTTGTCTCGTGTAAAAGTCCTGATTTAGCATTTCAGGGCTAGTCAGAGGGTTCCACAGCGGGGCTAGCTAGGGCATGATCCTCTTACTTCATAGGGCAGACGTTCAGATTAAATAAGGTCATTTATACAGTGTCTAGTATCGATACATCATAAACCTTCTTTTGTTTGATAAAGAAAATAAAGGTAACTAATATTAACTGAGCTTTATCTATTAATATGTGTCCGTCCTGGGTAAGAGCTCTTTACATATTCACTCATTTAATCCTCACACCACCACTATAAGGAAAGGACTGTCATTATCCTCATTTTACAGATGAAGACACTGAGAGATCTGTTGTTGTTCAGTTGCTAAGTCGTGTCTGACTCTGCGACCACATGGACTGCAGCATGCCAGTCTTCCCTGTCCTTCACTATCTCCCAGAGTTTGCTCAAACTCATGTCCATCGAGTTTGTCATAGCTTTTCTTCCAAGGAGCAAGTTCTTTTAATTTCACGGCTGCAGTAACTGTCCGCAGTGATTTTGGAGCCTAAGATTAGGTGTCTTAATGAGATTGTGTCTTTAGTTAGTGCAGAACTGAGAGGTGAACCCAGCTTATGTGATTTCTGAGCCCAAGAGCATAACCACCCATCTGTACCACTGTAGCCCACGTCACAGGCCTCCCACCACCCCTCTCCCTCAGTCCTCTGGCTGTAAGACAGTCACAACAGGGAAAGTAAAGCATATGCTAAGGGCTAATTGGTAATATGAGGCAGTAGGGGCTGAGTGCTGAACGTGCTGTATGATTCGAACAGGGAGAGGCTCCATTCCCTGGAGTGAGCAAGGGAAGGCATCACAGTGGGGAGAGAGTGAGCTGGGCTGTGACAACTGGAGGAGGGTGAGCCAAATGTGGGGACTGGAGTGGGTAAAGGCTTGGATTCCCAGGTGGCTCAGTGGTAAAGAACCCTTCTGCAATGCAGAGATGCAGTTTCAATCCCTGGGTCGGGAAGATCCCCTGGAGAAAGAAATGTCAACCCACTCCAGTATTCCTGCTTGGAAAATTCCATGGACAGAGGAGTCTGGAGGGTTACAGTCTGTGGGGTCACAAAGAGTTGGACACGAAAGAGAACGCACCACCAAAGGCTTGGAGGAAGGAAATAGTATGTTTAAGAAATGACAAGGAAACCCTCCTGGCTAAATCATAGGATTCTTACAGAGGAGTCCTGAGGAAAGCATTTGGAAATGAAGATTGGAATTAGATTAAAAAGAAACTTGAATGTTGTTCTAGAAAGCTGAGCTGTATTCAGTAGACACTGGGTAGTCATTAGGGGGTTTTGAACAGTGAAATCACATGATGGAAGCAGTTTCTTGAGGAATAATGTGGTGGTGGGAGGGGTGACATGGAGCTTGGGAGACGGGCTAAGAGGCCCTCGAAATGGTCTGGACATGAGGTAATGTGAACTTGAAGTGTTAGCATAAGGTATGGATGGAATGGAAAGGACATGAGAGGCATTGCTAGAGCAGAAATGAGGTGACTGGTGACTGGAGCTGGGAGTGAGGGAACATGAGGGGTTGGGAATGACTGCCAGTTTTTAAGGGTGAGTGATGGGAGAATACTGTCATAAACAGAACCTCTGACTCTCGTAGTCAGAGGGGAACCCTGTGTGCCATCCTCTGAGAGGTCTCTATCAAGGTACCCGGACCAGCCAGTTAGTTGTCTTCTCTTTATTCTTTGCTGCAAAGTCCCACTTCCTCCAGAGAAGAATCTAGGGTAACAAGGGAAAGCATGGATTTAAAGTCAAAAATAGGAATTTAAATCTTCCCTGATTGTTACCAGCATGGGCACATTTCTTATGGCACATTTCTGTCACCTTGGACACATTTCTCCATTTCTCTGAGATTCAGTTCTTTTAAGTTAAGGACGATAACACATACTTGATAGCATTTCCAGGGGTTTCAATAACACAAAGCAACCCAATTGGTGAAGTGGTAAAGAATCTGCCTGCCAATGCTGGCAGTTTCAGTCCTTGGGTCAGGAAGATCCTCTGGAGTAGGAAATGGCAGCCCACTCCAGTGTCCTTGTCTGGAGAATTCCATGGACAGAGGAGCTTGGTGGGCTACAGTCCATAGGGTTGCAAAGAGTTGAATACGACTGAAGTGACTTAGCATGCATGCAAAACATTGTGAAGATTTTATAACTGAAAACCTAAACTAAGACTATATAATGAAGCTGAGCACTAAATTGGGCTCTGAGTTTCTCAGCAGCCAATGTGAAATGAGAAATAGGATGAATTTCCTAGTAGTGATTATGAAAATAGGCCTAAAAGATTATATCCACATGCTTAGGATTTGTGTACAAGACACAAAGATGGTACCTTGATATGAATATGAGATGCCTCAGTTTATATTCTTGCTCATAAAGAAGTCCACATCATGTACTATTCCACCTTCAGTTCAGTTCAGTCGCTCAGTCGTGTCCGACTCTTTGCGACCCCATGAATCACAGCACGCCAGGCCTCCCTGTCCATCACCAACTCCCGGAGTTCACTCAGACTCAAGTCCATCAAGTCAGTGATGCCATCCAGCCACCTCATCCTCTGTCGTCCCCATCTCCTCCTGCCCCTAATCCCTCCCAGCATCAGAGTCTTTTCCAATGAGTCAACTCTTCGCATGAGGTGGCCAAAGTACTGGAGTTTTAGCTTTAGCATCATTCCTTCCAAAGAAATCCCAGGGCTGATCTCCTTCAGAATGGACTGGTTGGATCTCCTCGCAGTCCAAGGGACTCTCAAGAGTCTTCTCCGACACCACAGTTCAGAAGCATCAATTCTTCGGCGCTCAGCCTTCTTCACAGTCCAACTCTCACATCCATACATGACCACAGGAAAAACCATAGCCTTGACTAGACAAACATTTGTTGGCAAAGTAATGTCTTTGCTTTTGAATATGCTATCTAGGTTGGTCATAACTTTCCTTCCAAGGAGTAAGCGTCTTTTAATTTCATTGCTGCAGTCACCATTTGCAGTGATTTTGGAGCCCCCCAAAAATAAAGTCTGACACTGTTTCCACTGTTTCCCCATCTATTTCCCATGAAGTGATGGGACCAGATGCCATGATCTTCATTTTCTGAATGTTGAGCTTTAAGCCAACTTTTTCATTCTCCACTTTCACTTTCATCAAGAGGCTTTTGAGTTCCTCTTCACTTTCTGCCATAAGGGTGGTGTCATCTGCATATCTGAGGTTATTGATACTTCTCCTGGCAATCTTGATTCCATCTCGTGCTTCTTCCAGTCCAGCGTTTCTCATGATGTACTCTGCGTATAAATGAAATAATCAGGGTGACAATATACAGCCTTGACGTACTCCTTTTCCTGTTTGAAACCGGTCTGTTGTTCCATGTCCAGTTCTAACTGTTGCTTCCTGACCTGCATACAGATTTCTCAAGAGGCAGGTCAGGTGGTCTGGTATTCCCATCTCTTTCAGAATTCTCCACAGTTTATTGTGATCCACGCAGTCAAAGGCTTTGGCATATTCAATAAAGCAGAACTAGATGTTTTTCTGGAACTCTCTTGCTTTTTCCATGATCCAGCAGATGTTGCCAATTTGATCTCTGACTTTTCTAAAACCAGCTTGAACATCTGGAAGTTCATGGTTCACATATTGCTGAAGCCTGGCTTGGAGAATTTTGAGCATTACTTTACTAGCATGTGAGATGAGTGCAATTGTCTGGTAGTTTGAGCATTCTTTGGCATTGCCTTTCTTTGGGATTGGAATGAAAACTGACCTTTTCCAGTCCTGTGGCCACTGCTGAGTTTTCCAAATTTGCTGGACTATTTGGTGCAACACTTTCACAGCATCACCTTTCAGGATTTGAAATAGCTCAACTGGAATTCCATCACCTCCACTAGCTTTGTTCATAGTGATGCTTTCTAAGGCCCACTTGACTTCATATTCCAGGATGTCTGGCTCTAGGTCAGTGATCACACCATCATGATTATCTGGGTCATGAAGATCTTTTTGTACAGTTCTTCTGTGTATTCTTGCCACGTCTTCTTAATATCTTCTGCTTCTGTTAGGTCCATACCATTTCTGTCCTTTATCGAGCCCATCTTTGCATGAAATGTTCCCTTGATATCTCTGATTTTCTTGAAGAGATCTCTAGTCTTTCCCATTCTGTTGTTTTCTTCTATTTCTTTGCATTGATCGCTGAGGAAGGCTTTCTTATCTCTTGCTATTCTTTGGAACTCTGCATTCAGATGCTTACATCTTTCCTTTTCTCCTTTGCTTTCCACTTCTCTTTTTTTCACAGCTATTTGTAAGGCCTCCTCAGACAGCCATTTTGCTTTTTTGCATTTCTTTTCCACGGGGATGGTCTTGATCCCTGTCTCCTGTAATCAAAGTATCATATAATCAGAGTGAAGCATACCTTACTAAATATACTTCTGCCTAGTAATAAGCCAGTCATAGTTTTAAAGTAAATGACTAAAGAAAAAAGCAAGGAAACGGTATGTTTGATACCTCAGGAGAGGAGAATGCAGTTTAGTAAATGTAATTTTGCTTCAATTGTCTGCCTAAGAGGAACATGCTGGTCTGAGTGGCATCTTGAATTATCTTAAACAAGATAATGTGCATGCCATTGGTTTCCCTTCACTCAAGTATAAGACCAGCCAATTACATGCAATCTTTCCTCACCAGAGAAATAATAGAGAACTTTGCAAATACTACAGGGCATTATGGTGCCTACCAGTCCTCAGGGAAAGGCTGCCACATAAGATGTCTGGAACTCTTTCCTGCAGAAACTTCCTTGAATTAAGAATAAAGGTTGCTATTATTGTTTTTGGCATAACACAAGACCAAAGTACTGGGGGCGGGGCTTGTTTCTAATAGAGTCGGTGATCAAGAAGATGACAGCATTATAGGACTAGAAGGAACACATTCCGTATCTTCAGTAGTATTATTATCATATGGCCTGAAGTTCCCAGATCTCACTACTCAGTAAGTACCAAAGAAACTGCACTGGGATGCCCACCTGCTGACTCATATTCCAAAGTCTTTTCCTTTAGATTTCTGGGACTTACAGGGGAAGTTTTACAAACACTAATAACAAGCCTACTCCCAGTGGGTATCTGCTAGTCATCCTCCTTGTTTGCTGGGCATGGGCTAAACTCTGCCTTTCCTGCTGCCCCTCTAATGACTGCACAGCAAGGGGGAAAGTGGGCATGTGGCTTCTGGGAAGAGAAGATAAGGATGTGGCCATGAGAATCTGTCCCTGGGCTTGCCCTGGACAAAGCTTTAGTTCAGGGAATGGCAGACCTCTGCGTCTACTCCTGATTTGTTACCTCACCTTGCACAGGTCACCTTGGTGCCTTGGCTTCAATTGCCTTTACTAAAAATGGCAAGAGTGTTCACATTTTACAAAGATGTAGTGGGAACTGGCTATTTAATGATCGAATGGTATTTTGAAAACAAGTGCAAGGTAAGTGCTAGGTCAAGAAAGCCAAAGACTTGTGGCTTCCCTAATGAGACAGTGGGATGAGCCTATTTTTTTTTTTTTTTGCTTTAGACATACAAAGAAAATAAAATTCAAAATGTGTGTATAATATTGAGAGAGACCAATATCAAATCCCCAAAATCAATAGATTTTTCTTTCAGTCAGTTCAGTTGCTCGGTCATGTCTGACTCTTTGCAACCCCATGGACTGCTGCATGCCAGGCTTCTCTGTCCATCACCAATTCCTGGTGCTTGTTCAAACTCATGTCCATTGAGTCAGTGATGCCATCCAATTGTTTAAGCCTCCTTAAATGAATTAGGTTGCTACATATGTGAAACCCAGGTTACAAGGAGACCAGATGGTCAACACTGAAATCAGATTGATTATATTCTTTACAGCCAAAGATGGAGACACTCTATACAGTCAGCAAAAACAAGACCGGGAGCTGACTGTGGCTCAGATTATGGACTCCTTATTGCCAAATTCAGACTTAAATTGAAAAAAGTAGGGAAAACCACTAGACCATTCAGGTATGACCTAAATCAAATCCCTTATGATTATACAGTAGAAGTGAGAAATAGATTTAAGGGATTAGATCTGATAGACTTCCTGATGAACTATGGACAGAGGTTTGTGACATTGTACAGGAGACAGGGATCAAGACCATCCCCATGGAAAAGAAATGCAAAAAAGCAAAATGGCTGTCTGAGGAGGCCTTACAAATAGCTGTGAAAAGAAGAGAAGTGAAAAGCAAAGGAGAAAAGGAAAGATATAAGCATCTGAATGCAGAGTTCCAAAGAATAGTAAAGAGAGATAAGAAAGCCTTCCTCAGCGATCAATGCAAAGAAATAGAAGAAAACAACAGAATGGGAAAGACTAGAGATCTCTTCAAGAAAATCAGAGATAACAACAAAAAAAATTAGAGATATCAAGGGAACATTTCATGCAAAGATGGGCTCGATAAAGGACAGAAATGGTATGGACCTAACAGAAGCAGAAGATATTAAGAAGACGTGGCAAGAATACACAGAAGAACTGTACAAAAAGATCTTCATGACCCAGATAATCATGATGGTGTGATCACTGACCTAGAGCCAGACATCCTGGAATATGAAGTCAAGTGGGCCTTAGAAAGCATCACTATGAACAAAGCTAGTGGAGGTGATGGAATTCCAGTTGAGCTATTTCAAATCCTGAAAGGTGATGCTGTGAAAGTGTTGCACCAAATAGTCCAGCAAATTTGGAAAACTCAGCAGTGGCCACAGGACTGGAAAAGGTCAGTTTTCATTCCAATCCCAAAGAAAGGCAATGCCAAAGAATGCTCAAACTACCAGACAATTGCACTCATCTCACATGCTAGTAAAGTAATGCTCAAAATTCTCCAAGCCAGGCTTCAGCAATATGTGAACCATGAACTTCCAGATGTTCAAGCTGGTTTTAGAAAAGTCAGAGATCAAATTGGCAACATCTGCTGGATCATGGAAAAAGCAAGAGAGTTCCAGAAAAACATCTAGTTCTGCTTTATTGAATATGCCAAAGCCTTTGACTGCGTGGATCACAATAAACTGTGGAGAATTCTGAAAGAGATGGGAATACCAGACCACCTGACCTGCCTCTTGAGAAATCTGTATGCAGGTCAGGAAGCAACAGTTAGAACTGGACATGGAACAACAGACCGGTTTCAAACAGGAAAAGGAGTACGTCAAGGCTGTATATTGTCACCCTGATTATTTCATTTATACGCAGAGTACATCATGAGAAACGCTGGACTGGAAGAAGCACGAGATGGAATCAAGATTGCCGGGAGAAGTATCAATAACCTCAGATATGCAGATGACACCACCCTTATGGCAGAAAGTGAAGAAGAACTCAAAAGCCTCTTGATGAAAGTGAAAGTGGAGAATGAAAAAGTTGGCTTAAAGCTCAACATTCAGAAAATGAAGATCATGGCATCTGGTCCCATCACTTCATGGGAAATAGATGGGGAAACAGTGGAAACAGTGTCAGACTTTATTTTTGGGGGGCTCCAAAATCACTGCAGATGGTGATTGCAGCCATGAAATTAAAAGACACTTACTCCTTGGAAGGAAAGTTATGACCAACCTACATAGCATATTCAAAAGCAGAGACATTACTTTGCGAACAAAGGTCTGTCTATAGTTTTTCCAGTGGTTGAACTGTGGTGTTGGAGAAGAGTCTTGAGAGTCCCTTGGACTGCAAGGAGATCCAACCAGTCCATCCTAAAGGAGATCAGTCCTGGGTGTTCATTGGAAGGACTGATGCTGAGAGTGAAAGTCCAATACTTTGACCACGTCATGCGAAGAGTTGACTCGTTGGAAAAGACCCTGATGCTGGGAGGGATTGAGGGCAGGAAGAGAAGGGGACAACAGAGGATGAGATGGCTGGATGGCATCACCGACTCGATGGACATGAATTTGGGTAAACTCTGGGAGTCGGTGATGGACAGGGAGGCCTGGCGTGCTGCGATTCCTGGGGTCGCAAAGAGTCGGACATGACTGAGCGACTGAACTTAACTGAACTGAAAGTCATGAAAAATTCTATGCCATGTGAAGTTACATAACTAGGGGCATTAGGATGATAGAAAATTTGGGAGGGAATGAAATCCCATAGATAACATTTGATCATTACATTTTAACAAAAAGGACATTTAATCCTAAAATATTCTAATGACATTAACAGCCTTAATGAAAACCTTTCCTTAAAATTTAAAGAAGGTTTTTAGGACATGCAAGAATACTGGAGTGGGTTGCCATTTCCTTCTCCAGGGGATCTTCCTGACCCAGGGATCAACCCTGGGTCTCCTGCATTGTAGTCAGATTCTTTGTCCTTTGAGCACTACACTGCTAATGGGTATGGCTTAACAAGCTACTCTGATAATCAAATTTCTTGACTTTAAACTAATTATTCTGGATTTTAATTGTCTTTTGAAAAGAGTAGAGCACATAGGAGAAAAGATGATCTGGTAACCTAGAAACATCTACTTCTCAGATTTCCCCAGAATCTGGGGGGCAGTTTTGTACACTCCCTAAAGCCAGCACTGCTGCTCTCCTTGCCATTCTTCCCCTTCGTTAGAGAACGACATGTGAATCAGGCTGAGAACGAAAATGTGAAGAAGGTACTGTAGGCTTGCTTTGACACCTCCGGTTATACTCTTGTTTGTGTAAATCAGTAAATTCCTCATTTCAGAGTTCTTTTTTCTTTCTACTCCCAAAGGTGTCCTAACTATGCAAAATTATTCCATCAATTGCCTTGAACTTCCCTCGTGGCTCAGATGGTAAAGAACCTACCTGCAGCTCAGGGTACCGGGGTTTGATCGTCAGGTTGGGAAGACAACCTGGAGAAAGGAAAGGCGACCCACTGCAGTATTTCAGCCTGGAGAATCCCATGGACAGAGGAGCCTGGTGGGCTACCATCCATGGGGTCACAGAGTCAGACACGACTGACTGAGTGACTAACACTTGCCTTGGACACAAGCTAGTTAGTTATTATTGTGCCAGAGTCTTGCATGCTGAATTTTCCAACTTTTGAAGACTTCTATTTTCAGTTAGACCCTGGCACTAATTGTAATGATTCTTATTTCATTTGCAGTCAGGGTGAGAGGTCTGGGGTGGTGATGATGTTTGTACTTTAAATAATCTCCTGGTCTTGGGATCTTCCTAAAAAGGGCCTCCTCCTGTCCTTAGCACTGACAGAACTCTGCTCCATTAATGAAGGACCATTTTCCCCAGTCATTTCCTTCCTTTCAGAGAAAGCCTGGATACCTTTGACACCTTCATGTTCCAAATACTCCCTATCAGCCTGTGGCTTGTTTTCTATAATAGCGTCTTTGATTAAGGCCTTCTTCTATCAGGGCATTTGAATACACAATCCCCACCCCCCACCCCCACCACCCCGCCTCTCTTTTGTCATCCAAGTTCTTGCTTGATGCTTCTGGTCTCCAAGACAGCCCTCAGCCACTGCCAGGGATTAAGATGCCTCTGAAATCCACCCTTGTGCTGCAAATGCCTTGCAAAGAGTCTTTTGAAAACACTGACTTCTTTTCCTTTTTCAGCCCTGAAACAGTAGTTACCAGGAGATATTCGGAACATGGCTATTAGGTAAGACACTGCAGACAATAGCTAAGGGGCAGCAAAGAAATTGAAAAGGCTTCATAATCCTTTACTTGTGCCTCTCAAGTGGTAGCTGCTAAAAGTGACTTCTGCAAACAGGCATCTGCTTCTGCCATTTACACTAAATCAGATGATCATAGAGCTGGGAGAGCCCTTAATCTGCCCTTTCGCATTAGCCAGGGCCTGCAAGACTTTCTGTAGACTGTTCCAGGATCTTCAAGTGCTGTCCTCACGCCTACACCTGGAAAAGGAAAAACGCCTGGGGAGATGAGACATCCACTTCTTCTGGGACCAGAGGAAGAAAGATATAATTTTTCTCACCCAATCCTCTTTTCTTCCTGAACAATCTCTGGGTGGATATCAACCCCAGCCCTCAAATACCATATAAGATTGTTACCATTATCCTCATTTCACATATGGAGAAACAAATGTTCAAAGAGGTTAAATTACCAGCTTCCCTGGTGGCTCAGGCGGTAAAGAATCAGCATGCAATGGGGCAGACCCAGGTTCGATCCTTGGGTTGGGAAGATCTCCTGAAGAAGGGAATGGCAACCCACTCCAGTATTCTTGCCTCCTGTAGACAGAGGAGCCTGGCAGGCTAGAGTCCATGGGGTCTCAGAGAGTCAGACACAACTGAGCGGACTAACATTTTGACACTTTCGATGAAGTGAAAGAACTAGGGACAAGTGACCACACCAGACTGCACAGGACTAGAGGGTTTTCTGGGAAAAAGGACTTTGAGAGCTAAAACCAGGACAGTGCTGGGAAAGGCAGGAAGATTGTTTGCCCAAAGGTTGAACCAGGTCTCTAGAGCCTTTCCCCTGAACCCTGAATCATCCTCAGCCTGACTTCTGACCTTGGAACAGTTTGGACACGATGCAAAATGCAGAGTTCATTTCCCTATGAGTCAGAGAACAAAGGGCCATCAGATTTGGGAGATCAGCTCGGTACAGCCAGTTGCAGGCTCCTCGGAACCACCGGGATGATGAGTCCGGGAGCTCCCTCTGCAGAGAGGTGAACGCCAGACACAAGAGCATGCACCAGCACTTATGCAATTCCCCACATCATGAGACACTTACAGGAGACCTCAAATCACTGCCCACTGCACTGCCAGGGCCTCATTACAGAAACCTCAGAGAAGGCCACGGAGGAGTCAGGCTTTTGCTGAAACGCACAGAGCAGGATTGAGCTGAATTAGTTTACAAAATCAGACCACAGCATACTTTTTTCAGGGATGATCTACAGTCCCTTCCCTCTTTTCTCCCCACACGGCCCTCACCCCCAGGCTTTCTCTTTCAAGATGTCTCCCTGGATGACAGCAGACTAAACAATGATCGACTAAACACGTGGTGGAAGTGTCGCTGGAGCCCAGTCCTGAGTGGGTGGTCCCCCTACACACACACACACACACACACACACACACACTGTATCAGGTGTTACCCTCTCATTGCTGGATCCTAGGAGGGTAGGGGGTCCCAGGTTATTGAGGGGGAGGACCAGGGAGTGGATACTTACCAATGATAAGGGAGTGGCGGGTTTCAATGTTATAACAAGTGGTAAAGCTGGGCCTGGGTATTGAGTCTCCTCTCAGCCCTAAGTGGGGGAGCCATCCTTCTACTCTAGCTGCTGAGGGTCCCTCCTCTCCACCCACCCACACCTGACTCTGTCTTCTTGGAGGACAGAAGATTAAGATAGAAAGGGCTTCGAAGAGATCATTTAGTTGGACTCCCTCCTCACACAGGGCTGAGGCAGGGGAGGAGCTGAGAGCTGGCAACACGGCCAGCCCCGGAGTCCATGGGCGCCTCTGGGGTGGAGAGGAGGAGGCAGGAGGAAGAAGGTCTGTAGCTTCTGATCAAAACTCTCCTCTCCCTTCTGCTGATCTGTAATTTTAGCCTGAATTATTTTCAACCCTTTTTCCTCCACTATATAAAACATGCAAATCTCTCTGTTTTGTTTTGTCTTAAAACATCATATTTTTGTTAGCTCTGTCCTTTCTTCTTCCTCTCTGTTCCCAACTCAAATCATTCACGGAAGTCAAGTGTCTTAAATAGATGGAGCTCAGAGCTGGGGGGGACCGGGGGGAGGAGGAGGGGCCGCTCTTCCTCTCCTTCTTGGGCTCTGCAAGTTGCTGTTAGAAGAGGCTGCAGCATGGGCTCTGGGGTGCGTGGACTTCAGTAGTTGTGGCACATCGGCTCAATAGCTGTGGCTCATGGGCTCACCGCAACTAGAGAAAAGGCCCAGCAGCAACCAAGACCCAGCACAACCATCAATAAATAAATAGACTTATTTATTTAAAAAAAGAGAAATGGCTGTAAAGATCATCCCACGCAGTGGTCAGGAATGTGGACTATGCCTGGGTTGGACACCCAGTCAAGCAAGTTTTTACCTAAGGGTTTTGTTTTTCTTTACTCCAGTCTCCACCGCCTGTTTTCTAAAAGCACAGGGCCCATCCCTGAAATTTCAGTAGTGGGTGTGGGGACTCTTTCCTCACCCCATGTGTTAGGGGATTACGAGCAGGCTGAGGTGGCCCCAAACCTGCAACATCTTCCCATTATTCATGAACCAGGAAGCCTCTCCAGTGAGGCTCCACCCTGAGAAAGTCACCATGCTGCTTCTCTTGCAGCTCATGTCAGAGATGGTAGGTCCTCATGTTGAGGGAGGCAGGGGTGAAGCAAGGCATCTGGGCTGAAGAGATGCCCGCCTCCATCCTCATTCCACAGACAGGGTGATGTTCCTCATTACCAAGGGCCTTTTCCTCCTCTGATCATTAGCTGAATGGAACTTCAAAGGAAAACAAGGCCCCTTCCCTCCCCATTCATTAGACTCTGGATGAAACTAAATGGAATGAGAAGAAAAGGCAGCACGGGCCATACCAGAGGGAACAGCCTTACCCAGGCCACTTTGTTAAGGGGTGCTGCTTACAGGTGGCAGCATTCTCACCCCCAGTCATCCGCTGACTCAGAACTCTGTACGGACAACAGATGGATTAGGTAAGATGATGGATTCCACACTGACGATGGAATACCTATGGTTCACCGAGAAAATGACCTAATCACTACTAGGTATACAACAAACTACAACGAATAGAGTGTGATTATGTTGTAACCGCCAGCCCCACTTCACCAGGGAAACTGTGACACCCACTGATGGGAGCAGCCAAGCGAGACACCTCCTACCCAGGCCAACTGGCATCCTTTTCTGGATCCAGGTTCTCTGTCGTCTGCAGATCCTTTTCTGCCTCCCACGCTGTTCTGTTCTGCACCCCGGACAGGCTGGACCAGGAAGGGCGTGCAGGAGTCAGAACTTCCACATCATCTATAGAGAATTCTCAGTCTCTCTGTCTACAAGTTCATACCTTGAGGGCAGAACTTCCAACAAGTATGCTTCTGTATTTTAGTTACCTCCTCTTCCCCATCTGCTTCTGTACAAGTCAGATTTTGGCCTTTGGGAAGTTTGTATCCTTCACAGTGAATTTTCTTAAACGCTTTTGATAGTTTCCTGACTCCCAGGGAATAACTTCTCTCTCTGCACTATTGCTCAGTTGCATGTGCTCCCCATTCATACAGGGATGCACCCAATGATGTCTAGCTTTGGACAGGAAGACAATGGCTATTCAGATATCACTGTCTTCTATGCGACTCTACCAAACACCTTTGTTTGTTGTAGTACTTGGGGGTTTTAGGCTCAAATACTTTATGCCCACCATGTGTGGGTTCCACAAAGAAGACCAAGGAAAATCTGGGGTTCTGTTTTAAGTATTAGCAGTAGCTACTAATTGTTGATTATATACCATGTTCTAGGCACTATGCTGTAATTTACCTGTATTATATCTGTCTTTATGGGGAACCTGTGAGATAAGCATCATTATTCCCATTTTACAGCTGAGGAAACTAAGTCTGAGAGAAGTTACACAACTTTCTGTGGGTCACATGGATGGAAAGTGGCAGAGATGGAGCTTAAATCCAAGTCTGTATGATTCAGGAGCCCATACTCTTTCCTTCCTACCATTTTTCCAGTAGCTCGGCAAAAACTTTTTTTTTTTTTTTTTTTTTTACCAATTCCTGGACATTGTTCCTTCCTTGTAAAGCATAACAACTAGCTCACTTCATCCTTTATCCTAATTCTCTCTTTTTTGTTTTTTCTTCTGCTAAGACAGCAAAAGAGATGATTTATTGTACATGTTACATTCAGCCACAACGGGGAAGAGAACTAGCCCAGAATGTCACAGGTCCAGGGCAAAGGAGCAAAAGGGACAGCTTCCATGTGAACAAGGTGAGTCTCCCAGAGGTGGTCAAGGGGATCAGAACGGTCATAGACATTCCAGATCCACTGACTGGTGGTCGAGGGGATCAGAACGGCCATAGACATTCCAGATCCACTGAGACAAGTTCTAGATAGTAGGCAATTCAGCAACTCGTACCAGCGCCCCTGGCCTCTGGCTTCTCTTGTTTCTGCTTTGGTGGCTTCCATGGTGTACAAGTTTACTTGGACCTCTGCCTCATCTTTCTCCTTTTGCGCTTTAGCCTGCACTTTCACTTCTTTCCTCCACTTCGTTCTGCTGTTTCTCAGAAGATGGCACTGAGGCTGAGAGCCATCGGGTGACAACAGATAATTCCAGAAGCTCACCGCAGGGAAGAGTTCTAAAACAGCAAAGCAAGGGAAAGTAATTACCCATCTGCAGGTGTTAATTTGAAGTGTGTTAACCACCAGGAGAAAAAAAAACACACGTGCAAATTACTGTATCAACCATATATTTCTAATTCACACATCCCAGGCAAAAGCTGAAGCTCTCAGGCAGAGGCAGATGCCAACATGTGGGATTATGTTGTTCACCAAAAAATAATAAACAAGAGGAGGAACAGGAAACTGAGCCTTAAACCCCCATACCTTGTTTTGCAATCCTTTCTATAATTAGTTGCATTATTGGACTTGATGTTTCTAAGAAGTCAACAGCTCTATCAACCCCATTTGACATAGGAGAAGATGAGAGGCTAACAGATTGCATGCTATTCCTTGGATATGCAGAAAATCAGTGGTCATATAAAGACCTAGGATCTAAATCTATAGAAAAAAAACCACTGTGGTCAGCTACTTCCCTTAATTATGGGTTGATGAAATCGTTTTAATTCTGCTGAGAGCGAAAGCAAGATTTTCTCATTTAAAACAGGTGCATGCATGCATGCTAAGTTGCTTCAGTTCAGTTCAGTTCAGTTCAGCCGCTCAGTCATGTCCGACTCTTTGCGACCCCATGAATCGCAGCACGCCAGGCCTCCCTGTTCATCACCAACTCCCGGAGTTCACTGAGACTCACATCCATCGAGTCAGTGATGCCATCCAGCCATCTCATTCTCTGTCGTCCCCTTCTCCTCCTGCCCCCAATCCCTCCCAGCAACAGAGTCTTTTCCAATGAGTTAACTCTTCGCATGAGGTGGCCAAAGTACTGGAGTTTCAGCTTTAGCATCATTCCTTCCAAAGAAATCCCAGGGCTGATCTCCTTCAGAATGGACTGGTTGGATCTCCTTGCAGTCCAAGGGACTCTCAAGAGTCTTCTCCAACAACACAGTTCAAAAGTTCAATTCAATTCAAAACTTCACAGTTCAATTCTTCGGCGCTCAGCCTTCTTCACAGTCTGACTCTCACATCCATACATGACCACAGGAAAAACCATAGCCTTGACTAGATGAACCTTTGTTGGCAAAGTAATGTCTCTGCTTTTGAATATGCTATCTAGGTTGGTCATAACTTTCCTTCCAAGGAGTAAGCGTCTTCTAATTTCATGGCTGCAGTCACCAGTTGTGTCTAACTCTTTGCAACCCTATGGACTGTAGCCCAACAGGCTCCTCTGTCCGTGGGGATTCTCCAGGCAAGAATACTGAAGTGGGTTGCCATGCCCTCCTCCAGGGGATCTTTCTGACCAGGAATGGAACCTGCATCTCTTATGTCTCCTGCATTGGCAGGCGGGTTCTTTACCACTAGCACCACCTGGGAAGCCCCCACTTAAAACACACCCACGCAAATTGAAAATCCAATTTTTGAGTCCTGGATGGTTCCTAAGCACTAAAGCCGTTGAGGCTGTCATACTTCAAAGGACCTCTTAGATAGACAGAACTGTTGGTAGCACTTCTGTACCACCTCTCTGTTCACTGGACCCTGATTTTGTTTAGATAACAGGGAAACTTGTCTGAGGAATATGGAACCTTTCCTCCGGGTTCATGAGATAAATTTTGATCAGTGTGATTCATTTCCTCCCTGCAGATGATGGATTTAGCCAATGTGGTATTCATGTGATCCACTTCTCAGCAAGAAGACATAACTGGAAATTTGCTGATGGTTTCTGGATAGATTTTTCTCTCTGACAAAGAGAGATACTAAGGAGAAAGCCCACATCACCTCCTACCTGTCTTGTTGTTGTTTAGTTGCTAAGTCATATCAGACTCGCTGCAACCCCATGGATTGCAGCACGCCAGGCTTCCCTGTCCTTCAGATCTTCCAGAGTTTGCTCAAACTCATGTCCGTTGAGTTGGCGATACCATCCAACCATCTCGTCTTCTGTCATCCCCTTCTCCTCCTGCCTTCTATCTTTCCCAGCATCAAGGTCTTTTCCAGTGAGGCAGCTCTTCACATCAGGTGGCTTCAGCTTCATCTAAGGATGAAATGTGCCAAACTACTGCAGCAACCTGGCCACCATGAGAGGTGGTAACACTGCCACTCTGAAGGCTACAGAATGAAAAATAGAAAAAGTCTGGGTCTTGAGGACCTCATTGCACCACTGGACAAACTGAAACCACATACCTGCAGAGTTCTTAATTGATGTAAAACTGCTCTATGGTTTCAGCCACTTTTAGTTTCATCCCCATGATACACTGGATAACGAGAAACAGCTTGTAACCAGTGCATTTATACAAGAGCGAAAAAAATGCGTCTGGAGCAAGATAAGACTCTGCTGATGTCAGACTCTATCTCTTGGGATGCACAGCCTTCAGAGGAATTTAGAAACTGAACAAGTAGCATATATTTATTGAGCAAGCACCTGCTTTGTTCCGTACACTGTGCTGGGTGCTGGGTTTACAGGACTGGACAAGCAGGCAAGGTCATTAAGTCAAGGAAATCACATTCTGGGAGACTAATGATAAACAAGTAAACAAATAAGAATAGGCAAAAACATTCTTAGTCAACTTTCAAAACATTGCTTCAAATCAATCCTGAGTATCATCAGACACTGGAACCAGAGGTAGGGATTCAAATTCTACCTCTACCACTTGCTGTGACCTTGGGAAAGTCATCTAATTTTTTCTGAGTATCAGTTCCCTTATCTGTGAAATGATGATATTAAAAAAACTAACTCATAGAATTGTGAGGATTAAATAAGCAAGCAAACTCTCTATAAACCATTTTGCCCAGGTGCTGGCGCATAGTCAGTTTCTCTAGATCCTAGATGATGACGATGATCATATTCATTGTCACAAGAATTTGTGCCAGGCACTGTGGGTGTCAAAAGATGAACAAGACATAGACCCTGTATTCAAGAAGCCTGGGAGGCGAGAATCCAGATTTGGCCACAGAACAGTCAGAAGTTAGGCAATGAATTAGGAGAAACAAAAGAATTCCTCTGGTAACCAGGGATGGGGTGGGCTAGGCTCCCTGTCTCCGCTTTTCTCCCACACATGTTTTATGACCATTATCCCCTTTTCCAAGAGAGAAAGAAATATTCTGAATGATTGCTGCTCTTCTTTCACCTATAGCCGCTGTTCCCAAGAGAATCAAGTGGGCCTTTTCTTTCTCCAGTGAAGTGAAAAATATAGGTTGTGTTTATCTGGATGGTACTTACCAGTATGGGCTACATACCAGCAAATATACACAGATGCTCATAAATGATCTCACCAAACCCTGTCTCCCTTCATCCTCTTAAAATCAAACCCACTTAATGTGTTTAGTGTCATGCAGTTGACTATTAACTCCTGTATCTAGCTGTCAAATCCAGATAAACACTGACTACCTGGGTCCCCACACCCACACACATACCCTCACCCTTAGGAAGCTTTCCTCTGATGGCCACACAAACCACTGAACATGCACCCTGAGAGTGCATCTTCCCACAGCCTTGCTCACACACTGGTTATTTATTTGAGCTCTCATGGGGAATCCTGCAACTCTCAGCTAGGAATTTCATTAACAAAGGGAGAGGAGGGACAACTGGGAGGACAGTCTAGATGCAGAGGGAAAGAAATTAAAATCTCTTTCAAAGGAGACCTCACATTGTATCATCCTAGCCTGATCCTCCCTTATAACTTATTTGTACATTCTGTGCCTGAAGAAAAAAAAAAAAAAAACAACTTTTCATTGATTGGGCTATTGCCCAGGCTTTTAGTTTGTCATCCTGTCCACGGAGCTGCAAAATCAACCTCAAGCCTATGCTTTGAAATGAGGCAACATTTAACTGGAAGTCCATTCAAAATAAGGAGCTCAGGCCAAGGGTCCAGGGTCCTGCATTTCTTCCTTTTTCTCTCAGCTGCACCTCTCTCATCCGATCTTGGTGAAGAGTTCTCCTTTGCCAAGAAAGAGATCAGGGATAAGAAGGCAGTGCCGAGAAAGTTCCACGAGACTCTCAGAAGTCACCGCCTGAATACCAAACCTGAATTACCAGGAGAGATGGAACGCTCCGCTGTTCTCCTCCTGCCCACGCTGCAGGTTTTTCAGGTCCCTGCTTGAGCGTGCACTCACAGGCGTAAATAAACGTGCTATCCACAGCCTGCGTCAGCCAACCCAGCTATTTAAGCAGGCTGGCATCAGCTAACTCAGCATCCAAATCCAGCGCTTGCCTTTGCCGCTTCCACGTAAGTAACTTTCAGAGGTTTGCCTTTCAGGCAGAGGAATGAACTTGTGTAGAGACTGGACTGAAATGCTGTTGTGACCCTGTTTGCTATTCTGATAGGAAAAGGTAGAGACAAAAGGGAGAATTAAAGAGCCGGCCCCAAGCAGGGAGCCAGAGAACGATGAGGGGTGTGAGGCATCAGACGTTGGCAACCCTGCCTGGGAGTGGAGGGGCATTTGGAGCCAGGGGGAGTCTGTGTTGACCTTTTGACTAGCAGGTGAGATTTTTTTTATATCTCTCCTAACTCTGAAAGACATAGTGAAAGCAGTGCTTGTAGGACTGTGCTCAGTGCATATGAATTTCTATCCTTTAGAAGTCAATATTGCTATTCTACACCTTAGTCTAAAATCAGATATAGTATTGTTTAAAAATATTTTTTGACCCAAAAGGAGTCAAAATTTCCAAAAGGGGAGGTGTCTCTGGGTTGATTAGAGGTGGCTCCGCTGAGAGTCTGCAATGCTATTTGTTGTTACTTCTGGTTCTCATAATCCTTATCAGTTATAACAATGAAAACATTGATCTTGTTTAAGATGAAAATAAACATGCTCTGGGCTTTGCAGAAATGTAACTTTGTGATATTTGAGCACCAGGTATCTAGGCAGATAGTTAAGTAAAGTGAAATAAGAATTAAAAGGCACAACATACCACAAAGCTTAGGTGAGAAGATCTTAGACAAGGAATGCAAAAAAATTCCCATGAGGTAGCATTGACAGTCAACAGGGCCCTGGAGTGTATTTAGTTCAGTAGGATTAAGAATAACCAGAGTCCAGAAAACAAAATACAGGTACTTGGGATTAAGGAAGGAAAAAGTAGGGGGAGCAGATAGTAGGGGGTATATAATTAGACATCATATTCATAAATGCATAGGACTAGAATAAGGAATGAAACATGATGTGACTTCCATGTGTGTGTGTTAGTAGCTCAGTTGTGTCCAACTCTGTGCGACCCCATGGACTGTAGCCCACCAGACTCCTCTGTCTATGGAATTCTCCAGGCAAGAATACTGTAGTGGGTTGCCACTCTCTTCTCCAGGGGATCTTCCCAACCCAGGGATCAAACCTGGAATTCCATAGTTCCTCCTTTTGGATCAAGAGTCTGGTGATGAAGAATCTGGGGGAAATCCAAGAGCTTTTTCCATGTAGTTCCCCTGCCCTCTGCCCCCAGTACTCATCTGGATGCCCATTTTCTGGATCCCTAGCAGTCTATGCGGAGAAGGCAATGGCACCCCACTCCAGTACTCTTGCCTGGAAAATCCATGGACAGAGGAGCCTGGTAGGCTGCAGTCCATGGGGTTGCTGTGGGTCGGACACGACTGAGCGACTTCACTTTCACTTTTCACTTTCCTGCATTGGAGAAGGAAATGGCAACCCACTCCAGTGTTCTTGCCTGGAGAATCCCAGGGACGGGGAAGCCTGGTGGGCTGCCATCTCTGGGGTCGCACAGAGTTGGACGTGACTGAAGTGACTTAGCAGCAGCAGCAGCAGTCCATGACCCTAAATAAAGACTCAGATTTAAGAAAGTGCATAATTTTTTAACTGAGCTGAAGCTGCTGACTAGGAACCTACAGAGAGGTAGTGGGGAGTCAAGACCCTTAACACAGCAGGCACTTCTTGCCACCAAACCGAAGCTCAGTTGTAAGGTCATAAAGGTCTGATTTCCATCGAGCAAATAATGATTAAGGGGCTTCTCTGAGCAAAGGTTAGTTGGGGGCCAAGAGGAAGAGAAAAGAAATATAAGGTGGCTTCTATTCTTAAAGAGTTTGAAATCTCAAATACAAGGATATAAGAAGCTAGCAAAAAATTAGTACAGACTGCATTGCACAAAATGATAAAATATGCAAACTACTCTATAGGAACAGCAAGCAGCTCAGTGGTTACCTGAGACAGGGGAGCTGGAAAGACAGTTACGCAGATTAGGAGGGTTTGGGGGTGATGGGTGTGTTCACTATCATGATTAGGCAACCATTTCTCACTTGTGAAAACTGATCAGATCACACACTTTAAACGTGCAGTGTTAGAAGCCAGTTATACTCAACAAGCAATAATTTAACAATTCACCTTTTTTTAGATAACTAAAAGCATTTCTAATAATCTGCCTAAGCAACATAATGAAAATGAGAAACGAGTATTTTGGGGAAAAATTAACTCAGTAAATAAAGTGAAGGCCCAAACCATCAAGATTGTGGACTTTTATAGAACTGGAAGGGTCCCAGAGATCATCTCAGGCGGTGGTTGTGCACCTCGAGAAAAATACCTGGGATTGAGCCCCGCCCCCACCTATTAAATCAGAACCCAGGAATGGGTGGTTCCAGTAATACTGTTTAAAGCTCTGCAGGTGATTCTAATGTGCAGCTGGGGATGGGAACCAGTGAAACCCAAACCACTCATGAGACACATGGACAGGGCAGGGCCTGCCCTCGGCCACATGAACCCCCAACCCCTTGACCATCGTGTGCCAGGGACCCAATTGGATAGTGATAGGACCTCAGAGGACGAGGGACCCCCAAGACCACTGCTTCTGGGTCCTCAGCACCACACTTCCAACTCTAGCTAGGGAAGGATATCTGGCGCATTTCCAGCAAATTCTTGGAACCCAGACATGTTCCTGGTGCCAGGCATGACGAATTAGTCAGAGCCTCAAAGGTGCATTATTTAAGGATTGTGCTAACGTGTGAGAAGGGATGTTTCAAAACTAAAGCTTCCTTTTGTTTCCTACATAATATCTAATCTAAGTCAGGGGATTATAATTATTGAAAAGAATCAGGGCGGATGCATCAGGCGCTCTGCTCTGGGGGACAGCCAAGTCGGTCTTTCAGGCGCTAGCCCGGGTTCTCAGCATTGGGATGAGTCTATTTGGCACCACGGGTCTTTTCATCATGATTCCCAGGGCAGCTGGGGCAGAAACATGAGCAGAGTGGAGTTTGTGGTTTCTGTTCTTCCTATGGGGCCCTCACCTTGGCACCTGTGTCCATGCAGGGGCAGGTGTAGGTCTGCCTTTGGGGCCGCAGAGCCTCACCTGCTCTGCCGGGGCCACCTGCCATGTTTCAGGTGGTTTCTTCCATTTCTCCTCCAAGTCCAACAATTTCTAGGGTCTCATCCCTTAGGGCTTTGCTTACCCAGTTCTGGAAAACTAATTAAAGTAATAATGTTAATAGACAATGATTGTTTAATGAGTTATGTCCCTCCCTGGTATATTACATAGGTTTCAACAAGATAACACATCTGGGAGTTCTTTGAATATAATTACCATTGGGAGGGAGTAATCAGCAGAATCAAAGTTTTAGTCAAAATGTGCTGTGCAGGAGACCTGGGTTCAATCCCTGGGTTAGGAAGATCCCTTGGAGAAGGGAATGGCAACCCACTCCAGTATTCTTGCCTGGGAAATCCCATGGACAGAGGAGCCTGCCGGACTAAACCATCACCATCACCATATCCCTATTACTCAGAATCCCAGGCAACTTACTGGGGGAAATTATACCAAAATTGGGAGTTTTCAATAGAAGTCCTGCAGTCACTTCCCATATGGACCTTCCTACACATTGTGGGCCCTAAGAGATTTCTTTTTATGAATGAGTCTATTCTTTGTTAAATGCATTCATCCTCCTCAGAGATGGCTGCCTTTCATTTATCTTTCTGAGAAATGGAAAGTCACCATCAGGTCACTACAGTAGGGATTGCTGCTGCTGCTGCTAAGTCGCTTCAGTCATGTCTGACTCTGTGTGACCCCATAGACGGCAGCCCACCAGGCTCCCCCGTCCCTGGGATTCTTCAGGCAAGAACACTGGAGTGGGTTGCCATTTCCTTCTCCAATGCATGAAAGTGAAAAGTGAAAGTGAAGTCGCTCAGTTGTGTCCAACTCCTAGCGACCCCATGGACTGCAGCCCACCAGGCTCCTCCGTCCGTGGGATTTTCCAGGCAAGAGTACTGGAGTGGGGTGCCATTGCCTTCCCCCACAGTAGGGATTAAGACGTCAATAAATTCTGCTTCCAGGGCTCTATAAATATTACCTGCTTCCTTCTCAGGGCAGAAGGCTGGCACTGGCAGAGCAACTTGCCCAGGCTTAGTGACAAGGGGCCTCCTCCCTTGGGGACCCAGTCCTGCAGCCTGGGGCAAGGTATCCCCTTAGTTCCTGTGACTCTGACAGACTTTCTTGCATTTGGAAAGCTCAGATTGCTGCAGCTCTTGTTGGCAAGTGGTAGCTATACTAGGTAGGGCCAGCCTCTGAAGAGGGGTGTGATCAGGGTGTTCTGAACCTCTCTCCGGGGAAGCAGAGTCTGCCAGATACAGGAGCTACACGGCACAGAGTCCTGACTGGTGAGAACAGCCGTGAGCGAGGAGGGGAAAGGTGAGCATCGTCCTGGGCCCCTGGAGACCAGGAGACAGCAGACCCAAGCTCTGGGGTAAAGGATTAGACTGTTGCCACCAGGGTAGTACCCTCAAATTTGCTTTAATGCTGCAGATGAAGCCAAATGTTTCTTCTTCTTACCGTTCAGTTTCACCAAAAAAAAAAATTTTTTTTTTTTAAATAAGTGACAGGTTTGCACCACTGATGAAATAGGGTTGTAAAACAGTGACAGAATTTCTACCTTCTTGGTATGACATGTCTGAATATTTTCCCTTCATCTTTGTTTCTAAATTCTCTCTGTGTGGAATGGCTTACTTTTCTTGGATATACATATATATTTTAGGGCTGTGTCATGATCTGTCACCCACATCAGTTTTTGGATTTTGTTGATGGTTTCCTCCAAATTGAAAAAGCCAGGTGAACAGGGCTATGCAATGATGAAATTGTTAGAGGGGTGGCCTGTGGCCTGGAGTGATTTATGAAGTACTAACCTGTGTTCTTGCCTGGAGAATCCCAGGGATGGGGGAGCCTGGTGGGCTGCTGTCTATGGGGTCACACAGAGTCGGACACGACTGAAGCGAATTAGCAGCAGCAGCAACCTGCCTATTAAAAACCAACACCTTGGAGAAGGAAATGGCAACCCACTCCAGTGTTCTTGCCTGGAGAATCCCAGGGACTGTCGCACAGAGTCGGACACGACTGAAGCGACTTAGCAGCAGCATACCTACTCATGTATCTATTATTTCTGAAGGCTGAAGAAAGTTTATTTCAGCAAACCTGCAAAATGTTTTGTGACTATTTACAAAGTAGGATTATGCTAAACAGGATTTCTGAAGCAGAAGTGCACTGTATACTACCTTGGCATTCATTTCAAAACCAGAGATTTTCTAATGAGCTGGTTGACATTGGCTGGTCTTTGGTACTTCAACAAAATTATTTAAAGCTTTAAATCTTTCAGATGCTCAGTGGCTTCAACATTAGATAAAGATTCCCCAGTAGTATGTTTGGATTAATGAAATGATAATATACCTTATATTAGTTTGGCCCATTACATTTTACAGTGATTTTTGTCTGCAGAGTGGAATTTGTTGCCCCCATTTTAAAGATGAAGGAAGGGAAGCTCAGAAAGGTTAAATGAGTAACTTGCAGAAGGTCACATTGTAATTGGCAGTGCTGTGTGCACTGCAATGCAGGGTCAGCATTGCATGAGACGAGTTCATTTGTCTAAGTCAGCACATTTGTGTAAACTGAACACTCAAAGATAACTAGATGAGATGATACATCTCGGCTGACGAGACTCCTAAGCATCGCATAATGTTGAAGGACTTATTACTTGCTAAGAAAATGTGCATGTAGTAAGAGGGCTGCTATAACAAAAACCACTGTACAATGCCCTGCTATGATTTCCAACCAAATCTTGCTTCAAAATAATAGTTTTAGCAACTCTTGTTTATCCATAGAAATAGGGACTAGGAATAGCATGGATAATTGAGGTAGTCAGCTATAGCCAACAACATAGCTAATAACACTGAGGTTTGTCACAACTCTGAACTGCTACTCAGGTTGAGGTACTACCTGAGTTGATTCAACACCTGAGGAGGGACTCCGTGCTTCCATGCAGGGGGCACAGATTCAATCACTGGTCAGGAACTAAGATCCTGAATTCCATGTGGTGCCGAACCCCCCAACAACTGAGGATCCCAAGGTGGCCCCTGGACCACACCTGTCCTGTCCACAGGCCTTGGGCCAGTGGAGAACAGGCTTGAGGCTGCAAAGGAAAGGGCCTGTCCCCACACAGTGGTTGCCTGCATCTGCCCTCTTCCTGGCCCGGTTCCCTTAGCCTCCCCTGCCTGCCAGTGACCTCGATGTGGCTTTGGGGTTCCAGTGCTGTTGATTCTGAGCACAGGCAGGGTCTGGGTCGTATGAATGCCTGACCAAGCAGGTGCAGATCAGGCTGTCCTTTTTAATGGCTGGGGAAGTCCCTTGATCTTTAGGTGATAAAGTAAACACTCCTCCACAGATCTCCAAGGTAGACAGGTCCTCGCAAGGCAGACAGCCTAGCCTGGGAAGCAGAGCAGGAGTCTGGTGGTCAGGAACCTGTTATATTTTCAGCTCTACTTCAGCTATTATGGAATTTTAAGTGGGAGGGAAAAGCCTAAAACATCAGTTGTTCCAGTGGAGTACTACTAGTGCCTCCTTTCATTCTAAAAAATACCTGACCTTGAGCAATATACTATCTGGTCATCTGTGACTACAGTATATGAAGGAACAAGAGAGTAGGGTGAGTTGCCCTGTATCTTGGGTTAGTTGGAGGCTGAACTGCCTGTGAACCCAGGCCTCCCCACTCCTCATTCTGGCCTCTCTGCCAAGTCACTCACTCCCCAGTGACTCAGGTTCCCTGTGGGAAGCATTGTATCCATCCTGCCCGGCCAGAGAACCAAAAAGAAGTTCAAAATGAATGCTAGGGGTTCAAGGAAACTTGTGATCAACAAATCACAAGGTCAAGTTACTCTGATATTTGCTTTAGGCTCTTGTTAGCGCATGGCCATGTTTAGGACATGATAGAAGCTCTTTTGAAAGTAGAGAAGTTAAGCTTCTCAGGTGACATTAGTGGTAAAGAACCCATCTGCCAATACAGGAGACTTAAGAGACTCAGTTTCGGTCCCTGGGTCGGGAAGATCCCCTGGAGAAGGGCATGGCAACCCTCTCCAGTATTCTTGCCTGGAGAATCCCATGGACAGAGGAGCCTGGAGGGTTACAGTCCACAAGGTTGCAAAGAGTCGGACACAACTGAAGAGACTTAGCACGCATATTACTTTTACCCATCCTTGTATAATTTCTTGTGATTTACTTCTGGTGGTTTTGATAAAAAGTGATCAAACATAAAAATCCAGTCAGATCACTCATGAATGAACTATTCTATCTTTATATGTTAAAACAAAAACAAAGTCACATACAACGTAAGGCAGACACTGATCCACTCTAATCTCCTTGTGTAACTGGGCAGGAAACTAATGGCGCTCATTCCAGCTATTAGATCTAGATGGATCACGAAGGAAGCTTCCTGTAATTCTTAAGGCCATGACAGATCTGTTTAGACAGTCTAGTTTTTGTTGATGTATTTTCGTTTCCTTCCTGTGTGCTTGCTCCCTGAGGAAATTTACATAAACGATTTTCCCCAGTGCTTATATTCCCTCCCTCCTTTCCAGATTTCTAGTCTACTGGTCCAGGAGCGAAATATGTTTTTAAAAAATCTTTAATTCAATAATTTATGCCTGGAAGTGTCTATCACTTTATTATATGTTCTTCACGCTCTTTGTGAATAGTAGAGTAGCATCCTTTGGAGATGACTAGAACTGAGGTTTATGAAGCATGTGTGAAGAAGGAGGGAGGGCTTCTCCTGCCTTCATTAGCCTGGTACCCAGTTCAGGGTTCCACAGTTCAAAAGGAAAGAAAGTCTTTCAAACTAGCTCGAAAGAAGTCTATGAGGAGTGGCAAAAGGACCCTATGCTGTTTAAATTGGGTGAGAGAGGGCTAGAGAGTCATTTGATGATGGCACTGAAAAGCATGGAGTATGTGGACCTGGAGGTCAGTGACCAGCTATTCACCTTGCCCTTTGGGGAAAAAAGCCAGCCCAGGTAGTCTGCACATGAAGAATATGAGGTAAGCTGTAATATATTCCCTCATTATGCAGCAAATACATTGGAAAGAATTATACAGGCAAGCTCTGAAAGATGGGGCAGTCCAACAATATTTTCGTCTTCAAAGTCTTTTTTTTTTTTTTTGTCTTTAGGCTCATGTGGAATTAACATATTCCTTAACTCATAGTACACACAAGACTCTTCTTAGGTTTTATATCTCATTCTATTTCTTTTGCTCTCCCAGTCTCCCTCTTTCTTGCTCTCTCTTTTAACTCAACACCACATTTTTATGGTCTACCTGTGTTGCCAATTATATTTCTAATATTTCCAATGCATTATTTCTAACTCCAGTTTAATAGTCTGCTACTTGATCCATTGGTTTATCTAATCCTCTAGTTTTAGACAGTTCTTCTGCCTACAATTCTCACAAATGTTGCTATAATGAATACCCTCACAGGTATAGTCAACCACCATTTAGATCTGGTTGGTGGAAGACAGGGGATTGGAGTGGAGTGGGCTAGATGGCCTGTGTTTTCTCTAAGCAATATGGAATATTGAGTCGCCCATACAAAATGGAGATGCCTGATATTGTAACTTCTAGTCTAGTATTTCACGGAGAAGGAAATGGCAACCCATTCCAGTATTCTTGCCTGGAGATTCCTGTGGATGGAGGAGCCTGGTGGGCTGCTATCCATGGGGTCGCACAGAGTCGGACACGACTGAAGTGACTTGGCATGCATGCATGCATTGGAAAAGGAAATGGCAACCGACTCCAGTATTCTTGCCTGGAGAATCCCAGGGACGGAGGAGCCTGGTGGGCTGCCATCTATGGGGTTGCACAGAGTTGGACACGACTACAGCGACTTAGCAGCAGCAGTAGTCGAGTATTTCAAACATTTAGAAGCTTCACTAAGTTTCTTTTATAAGACTTTAAAAACTGATTGAAATAATTTTCTAGAACTTAAAGAGCGTGATCTTCAGCAATCACTCCTTCTCAAAATGTTATTTTCTTAAACTTGAGTTGGCAGTTTTAGAAGCATTTCATTTCTTTGTATTGCTGACTGATTACTGGACAAAGCAAATGAAATATTTTAAGAAATCTTATTAGGAATAAAGCAGAGTGAAGTTTTTATGGTGTTTTGCTATATTAATGATCGCAAAAGCTGGTGTTATCAGTTGCCCAACATTGTATCCTGAACCACTGAAAGCTGGATTAGAACCTTAACAATGGTATCTTATATCTATACCATGTTTATAATTTATAGTGATATTCATAAACTTAATCTGTCTCACTGAATCCTACAACAACCCTGTGAGACAGGTGGAGTAGGATTATAGCTTCAATTATAGATGAAGAAATGGAGGTTCAAAACAATTAAGTGAGTTGTCCAAAGTCGCTTGGAGACTTAAGTGCTACTGTTGGAAAGAGCATGCAGGTCTTCTGATGCTCCATCCAGGCTCTTTCTGCAAAATTATATCTGATGCTCAGAGAAAAGATCTACTGTAGGTTCAGAGCTAGCTTTCTGGTATATCTGTCCTTTCCAATTATTTTGTGATGTTAATGGTTAGGCTAGAGCTGCACGCCCTCTGTTTATCCCATTAGCTGAACACCTGTTCATAAAAACCACTCAATGGGGGAAAAATAAGGCCCATATAACTGAGTATCATGGCAACAAGCAGCATGCATGGTTGGACTTTGGCATAATTTGGAGCTCTACAAAGAAACCAGGTGTGTGTCATTTTATCCATTACTTAAAGTACAGTCATAAAATAAGAATGGTAGTTGGACCATAAAAAATAATAATTGATTCAAGTGTATTTGTGCAAAGAGATAATTCCATTCTATCAAAGAACCTTTCCAGCAAATGCACAAACAACCTGAAGAAGTTACGCCTGCTTGCACTGGGCAGGTTTCAACAGCCTGTGAGCCAGCAGCCTGAACATCTACTGATCATGCCTGTGTAGTCCCGTGAAGGTGCCCAACTGCTTTTCCTTACTAGGTAATTAGGACTCAGGCAAAAATACTATATAACCCAGCATACATTTTGAAAATTAATAAATCATGATGACATGTCTCCAGAATTACAAATGAACAGCCCTCTTCAGAGTCAGGCACAGGAGTGAGAATATTTTCAGAAAGAAACTAATTTTTTACCATTCTAAAGTGACAGAATGACCACAGAGAAATATGACAGTTCTACTTTATTCTGAATTATCTATGCATGGTTTAGAGGGACCAAATTTTTAAAATACCAGACTGATTTCCATCATCAGAATTTAAAGTTTATTTTTATTTGGCTGTGCTAGGTCTTATGAGGGATCATAGTTGCAGCATGGGGAATCTAGTTCTCTGACCAGGGATGGAACCCAGACCCCTTGCACTGGGAGGGCAGGGTCTTAACCACTGGACCACCAGGGAAGTCCCAGCTTTCAAGGTTTTGAGCATCCTTCCTTTTCTATGCAACAAACACATGCACCTCAATACTGACTTAATGTAATTAATGTTCTAGATAAAACATAATTAGGAAGCTTAATGGCTGACACAAAAACTAATATTAAAAATATACTCTAAAACATAAAAAGAATGTTAATCTGCCCTTTTGACTTATTTGTGCCATTTTTCTTCTCCACCAACTTCAGAAAGTTGATCTTTTGTTACTTGATTCTAAGTTTAGTAGTGCAAATTTGTCTTTATGTTTAATGGTTTTCTTTAGAAATACCATAACAGAAGTCTAATTTCTTCGTGTGTTAGAGCATCAGACATTTTTCAAACAGAAGGCTTGATGATTCAGTTTTCTTCACAAGTCTCATGCCTCCTGTTTTATCTAGTTTGAAAAGGCTTGGCTGTGTATCATGGAAATCTCTAGTACAAGCCATTTTCGTTTTATTTATGTTTGATCATAGGACCAATCTCTGTTTGATATGTAATAGGTATTCACACTTACTAAGCTCTAGTACAACTCTGCTAACAATACCCAAAGCAGGCCGAAGCCCAAGCATTATTCACCCTGTGAGATAAATTCTATTCTGTGTATTCAAACTGAAATAAAAATGAAAGTTAGGAAATTTGAAGCTGTAGTGTATCCTCTTACCTTTTAACCATAGAGCTGCAACAGTATGCTTTCTTGAGAGCAAAAAGCAGCCTCCTATTCAACACTTTGGGTAGGTATATGTGGTCTGTCCTCAAGATCCTAATAAGGCCTGCATCTTGCTAATACATAACAGTAGCTCAGATTCCTAAATTCAAAGGAGAATTTTTACTATCCTACACCAAAGTGAGAAATTTAACGTTTTACATGTAATGAGGGGACCGGACGTCTAGATTTGCCTGGACATTTTTCATATAGGCCTGTTGTTCTGGTGTAATTATTCAAGTATCCCTTTTACACTTAAATGTCACCACTCAAGTGATGACAAATTATATGGCCATGTTAATTTAACAGATAGACTGAATATTAAAAAAGCACTGTGACTCAAAATGTTTCTTGGGTCCCTCAGTTGTCCTTTGAAGTAGCAACTAGGTACAAAGTGCTGCGTAGATCATGGACACGCCCTAGGGGGACACTGTACTCCCCTTTCTCAGGTCCATGGCATCATTAAGCTGCTGATGAAGAATAACATGAAAATTCAAAACCCAGGCCATTCTCATCATCAGAATTTAAAAAGAGAAACAATCTCAGAGGTCATCTGACCCAATAACTTGACTTTTTCTGGCTGAAGAAATAATCATAACACTCTTGGAAATGTGTATGTTATTTTACAGCTTTCTAAGTTGTTTCATGAGCATAATATTCAGTAATTTCACTGGATCACAACCAGAGTAAATAGGCAGGAAGGGAAGTTTTTATTCACATTTTACAGAGAAGAGAACTAGATTTCAAATAAGTTAAAAAAACAAAAAACAAAACCCAAACCGAAAAAACCAAACCTCAGCCAAGATAATGTAACTATTAAGTAGAGGTGTTAAAGTTGAAATCAGCTCTGACTTCTAGCTCAGTGATCTTTCCATTATTCCATACCAGTTTAGTATTTTCACTCATTAATGAGGATTTATTTAACATGTATCCCCTACATATAATTCATCTGTTAAAAAAACACAAACATTCCCTCTTTGGAGAAAACTTTATTTCTGCTTCTCTTTCCCTTCCTATCTACAAAGAGCTCTGGTCAGCAACTGAACTGTTCTTGCCTAGCAGCGCACTTAGGGACTGGCTAAAAGGATGAGGAGGAGAGGACCATGCAAAGTAACCTCTGGCTTTTTATTTACCATTCACATCGTTAATCATATCTCAGATTACCTGCTTTTCACATCAATCCTTCTCAACATTCCCCGTTTCTTCTTCCTCTTTCCCCTTCCTTAGTTCCTCTAGGACACACAGACAAAATGCAGCTCTAATTACTATGCCTTCATCAAGACAAAGATAAGCTGTGATTTTTGAAAATAAAGTTCAATCAACATGCGTTTGATCATAAGCCTTCACTACACACCCAACAAAGTGTCAGGGACTATTTTGCATACTTCACAGGCATCAAAGTTATGCCATCAGCCTATAATATTCTCAAAACTTTCCCTGCCAAACCCCTTTCATATCTGCACCAAAACCTCATCTCTCTCAAGTCAAATTTTAATCAACACTCCTTTTTCTTAAGCATTGCTTTCAAAATAAAGAAATGATTTCTTATTAAATTTCACTAGGATAATTTATCAGGATTATTTTCTATTCTTTTCCAGTTATGAATTATATAGCATTTCAGTTACATTCCCTTTTGTGGGTTAGCCTGGGATTCTATTTACTATAATTATAATACTATAGTTTACAGTATTATTTCTAGAGAAAAATTTCTGAATTCATAACAATAATAGTAGAAATAAACCTTTGAAAAGCAACCTGCTTACAAAATGGAGATCTCCTCTAAGAAGATTATGGAAATGGGATTGCCCTCTTTCATTTACCCATTTATTTCTAAGGAGGTAGACTGAGTGCTCCACTTGTTTCGCAAAAGGAGTATAAGGTTTTATTATTGATTTTCACTGTTTTCCTATGTTTCCACATACAAATCTTTGGATTAGAACATGAGTTGGGCTATCAATGAAAAGAACTCAGTGTTCAGGCAAAGAATTTTATGTCCAAAGTTAATTAATGATTAATTCACTGCTGGAAGTCATTCACTTCCAACAGTTTTTCATAATATCTTGCTATTTTCTGTAAATGGCTATAGAAGGTCTGGACCGCTGAAGGATTTGTTCCAACAATAGTCTTAGGAAGTTCCTTAATTAAGTCAACGAAACTGTGTACATGTAGGGGTTAAAATAGCAGCAATACTCACTAAGAGCCAGCTGATCTGGTTGGAGCCAACCCATCTGACCCATTCTATCAGATGCTGTAACTCTTTCTCGTTTGTGTACTATATTATTCATATAATGTCATCTTTCAAGTACATCTGTACCAATTAAAGAAGAGCATGTGTGGGGGAAAGAAATGCTAGCCTGACTGATGGTGCTGCTAGTATTAACTAAAATCACAACTAATCCATTTAGCTGGGTCAGAGTCATGTCTGGTCACCAGGGTTGAGAAATGTGTCACAGGGAAGAAGCTCTGCTCTCAGACCAGCCCCACCCCACGGAAGCTGGAGCAGACAGGGGACACAGCCTCACTCCTGTCCTAGGAGCACCACTCAGCTTGACTGCCCCCCTTCCCGCAACCACCTATCAGGGTGCTTCTATCTACCTAGCTACTTGGTACACAGAGGTAAGGCAGTGTAATGGTTAAAAACATGGATGCAGAAATTACACTTTCTGGGTTTTAATGCCTGCTCTGCCACTCACTTCATTTGTGACTTGGAGAAGGTTATACACATCTCCTTGGGGAAAGTGTATAATTTCCATCATTTTACACATATATTAAGTGGAGACAATAAGAGTGTCTATCACATAGTGTTATTGTTCTTCTAACACTTAAACGAGTCAATATGTCTAAGACATTTAGGACTGTGCCTGACACATAATAATTACTCAATATATATGTTGTTGTGAGGTTTCTGTATCTGATTCAAAAATAGGAATCAGCTCTGTGTTGTTTGGGGCAGTGAGAACCAAAGGGCATTATTAGGAGGCTAGAATGTTATTTTTTCCAGTGTTATGTTTTGGTTTTGAACATGGCAGGTCCTGATTGTTGAAAACACAGCACTGTCTTCCTAACTTTTGTCCTAAATCAAGTCAGGCCAGATGCCATTGGCTACATTCAGTTCAAAAGACACACAATGAGCACCTATTAAGTGGTAGACACACCTAACGAGTGCTGGAGAAATGAAAATCTGTAAGAGATGACATAAACACCAAGGAAAGCCTATAATTTGTTGGGGAAGACAAGCCCATGAACAAATTATTTCAAAACGACTTCAATTTGGTCATTATTCTCATAGGCCAAGACAGCCTCAAAAACTCTCCTCACCAATTCATAGAATAATTGTTCCTGCTTATTAACTTCCTCACTACTCACCTTCTGTCCTAGTAATGCTTTCTCATTAGTAGATGAAAGTATGTTAGGGAGTGGTGGTGAGGAATGAGCAAAGAAACTAACATTTTATGGAAAATATCAACTGCTAAGTTCAAATCAATATACAACATGTAGAACTGCTCATGAGAAAACCTGCCACCCTCATCTGGTTAGTACTGAGAAGTTCCATCTAGGAATATCTCTTAAGATGGAGCAATATATACAGCATTTGATTTTTTTTTTTTTCTCTCAAAAAAAGGTTCTTATTTCAACCATTGTGCATTACCATTCCAGAAAGATAAAAAAGGGATTGAAACTCAGAAAGAGTGAAACTTACAATTCTTACCAGTTTGCTACCCAGAAGATGCCCTACTGAACTATGGTTTTTAAAAAACAATAGTACAAGGACTGGGGCTTCCTAGGTAGTGCTAGTGGTGCAGAACCCTCCTGCCAATGCAGGAGACATAAGAGACATGGGTTCTATCCTTAGGTCAGGGAGGATCCCCTGGAGGAGGGGATGACAACCCACTCCAGTATTCTTGCCCGGGAAATCCCATGGACAGAGGAACCTGGAGGGCTACAGCCCATAGGGTGGCAAAGAGTCAGACACGACTGGAATGACTTAGTATGAAGACATGCATAAGGATTTCCCTGGTGGTTCAGTGGGTAGGACTCTGCACTCCCAAAGCAGAGGGCCTGGGTTCCATCCCTAGTCAGGGAACTAGATCCCATATGCTGCAACTAAAATCCCACATGCCACAAGGAAGACCTGGCACTGCCAAATAAGTTAGTTACCTAAAAAAAGTAGTATTTTCCATAAGCAAACACTTTACAGTTTAGAAACACTTTCCTTACAACAATATCATATGAACTTTACAACAGAGCAGTGAACTAGACCCAGGTGTGTATTATTATACCCCTTCTTTCCACGAAAGAAATGGAGGCTCAGCAAAGTGATATTTCAAACGATTAGTGCTCAAGAGTTCTAATTATTTGACCTTTTCATTACATTGGCTCAAGTTTCAGTTTGCTTTTAATTCTGCTGGGTTTCCTGAAATAGAGGAGCTTCTAAGGCAAGAGGAAAGCAAGTCTAAAGAGGAGGACCTGGAATGTACTAAGCCAGATTAGCAAATACACAGGACACATATAAAAGTGGGCATAGGATATACAGAACTTAAAGCAAGGCAGCATTTCATATTTTTAAGTCGTGGCTTAACTCCTAAGAGATACGCAACCCCAGAGCAGGGCTGAAACGCTGAAAACTAAATCTGATGATACCTTCGCCTAACAAAACTTTGAGAAATGAGAGGTGCTTGGGGTGGTAGCATTGCTGGTGACCAGTTGGAATGAATGAATTCAAGCCCTAAGCCTTCCTGCCCCGTGGAGTCAAGAGCAGCATGTTTTGGGAGAATAAAGCGTGCTTGTCATTGTGAGCAGGCAGGTGGTTCCGTGAGTGCCCATAGCTGTTACACTGGATCAGAAGTTAAGAGTTCAGATCATACCAGACAAACTTGAACGTTTCCCCAAAAGGTACTTCAAAGTGTGGAGTCAGAACAAAACCTGAAAGGGGGTGATTTCATTCTCTCTGTTGCCTTGGTGTCAAGTAGATACTAGGGCTTTCCCAGGAGAGGTGAGGAATTCTACAAGAGGGTTGGGCTGTGGAAGCCACTAGGGAATGAGGCTGGAGAGACCAGTCAGTCAGAAATGGCCTGCCTGCCCCAGTTCCAGCTCTTCACTAAAGGGAAAGACCATGACCAAAACTGGAGCTCAAAGATCCAAGCAGGTGATTTAATCATATCTTAGAATTTCTGTGACATCAAAAGAGTGTAAGGAGACTGCATTTTGGAAGTAGGCGTCAATCTTGCTTATGACATCAAGAGCTGATGTTACAGCTGTGGCCAGAATAAAAAGGGGAATTCTGAGTCTTCCTCTGATGCTGTAGATAAGTTAGTTAACCTTTCTTGACCACAAAACAGGACCAATTCCATTCTATTTCTAAGAGAGGATTGTGAGCAAAACTGAAAGAACTAAGAGTAACCCACTTTTAAACTGGAAGGCAGTACCCCCATGGTCATGGTATTGCAGTTCAAAGACTGAGCACATTAGTTGATCTCACATGTTTATATCTTATTTTAAGCCCACAACCAAATAATCTCTTTTATTCTTCCTGCCTATCCCTACATCCTTTCTTCTTCCTTATTCAGTTGTTTTAAGTCCATCTCTGTCGTTTTGATCTGGAGACTTTGATATTTGCTTAAAGGGTGAGGGAACAATAAATTGATACAGCTAACACATTTTTTAAGTGCAGAGCGAAGTCCTGACTCCCAGAAGCTCTGTAGAAGGGAAGATAGAAACATTTTTAGCATTATACAGACAAAAGGCCTGCTGTAATTAGTTTTCCATCCATCTTTCACATTGTTCTTGGTCACCAGTGGAAATAACGAGCTAGCCTGAAGACAGTCTAAACTCTCCAAAAATACCTCAAATCTCCTTCTGGGCTCCAGCAGGAAACACTCTTTTTATACACTAAATAGTAAATGTATGGAAAATTTTAGCACAAGAAGTTAAGCAGGATGGAGACATAAACAGCTTCAAGAAGGTTTAGATATTATTCATGGACACACACACACAAAAATCTAACCATTTTGGAAAAAAATTAAAAAGTTTGCCAATACAAGTGTTGATGAGAATGTCGAGCAAGGAAATGCTACCTACTGCTGGAAGAAGTACAGTTTTTCTTTTTTTTTTTCATTTTCAGTTTTTTAAAACTAATCTTTATTGGAGTATTGTTGCTTTACAATGTTGTTAGTTTCTACTGTACAGCAAAGTGAGTCAGCTATACATAAATATCCCCCTCTTTTTTTTGGATTTTCTTCCCATTTAGGTCACCAGAGAGCATTGAGTTCCCTGTGCTATATTAGTCCCCTGTTCTCATTCTTTATCTATTTTATACATAGTATCAATAGTGTATGTATGAGGAGTATAGTATAGTTTTGTTCAACAATTTTGGAAAAGAAGTTGGTATAATGTTGTAAAGCTACTAGTCACATACTTTATGACCAGTTCCACTCCTAGAGAAGTCTTCCTAAAAGTGCTTCAGAGGACATATACAAAAATGTTCAGAGACACAGTGTTCATAATAGCAAAACACTGGAAACAACCCAAATATCCACCAACAGGAAAAGACATAAATACATTGTAGTGTGTTCACTAAATGGAAACAACCGAATATGAATGAACTTCTCTACACGCTGAGATATGAATGGATCTTGAAAACATGTTGATGGACAAAGCAATCTACAGAAGAATTATATATAGTGTGATATCGTTTTTATAGATCTCAAAAACATAAAGACTTTTAAAAAGCTCTTTTAGGGATGCATACACATGTGATACGGAGAAGGCAATGGCACCCCACTCCAGTACTCTTGCCTGGAAAATCCCATGAACAGAGGAGCCTGGTGGGCTGCAGTCCATGGGGTCGCACAGAGTTGGACACAACTGAGCGACTTCACTTTCACTTTTCACTTTCATGCATTGGAGAAGGAAATGGCAACCCACTCCAGTATTCTTGCCTGGAGAATTCCAGGGACAGAAGAGCCTAGTGGGCTGCTGTCTATGGGGTCGCACAGAGTTGGACACAACTGAAGCGACTTAGCAGCAACACACATGTGATAGAACTAATTTTTCCACAATATTGTAAAGTAATTAGCCTCAAATTAAAATAAGTAAATTAATTTTTAAAATTAAAAATAAATAAAAATAAAAGACTAATTTTAAAGAAAAATGCTAAATCTTCTAATTTCAAGGTAATAAATATTAAAAAAGAGAAAAATATAAAAAAGAAAAAATTTAGGTCATCTGTATTCCCACAGTCTAGATATAAACACTGTTAACATTTTGTTGTATTTTCCTCTGTTTTTTTTTAACAAGTAAAATTGTAATCAATATAGCATTAAAAAGTCTTTTCGTATTTAGATTTGGAACCTTATTTATCTGAAGACAGCAATGATGCTAAGTGTGTAGGAAAGGTGTATTTATAATCTAATGTTCAGTTTTAAGTTGTATTCTGTAAATTGTCTATATAAATAATAACTTAAACTTTAGCATTTGCTGCATTGGAAAATTCAAAAATTTATAGAATCGTTTGTCAAGGTTGGCAAATCTCTTCCACTGTAATCTTTGGTTTCTAAATCATTTATGGAACTTTGTATGGTAATAAGGTAGAAGGATTTTACCTTATGATGGTCTGCTTTCTTAAATTCTAATCTTGGAGCTCCCTGGTGTCGCAGTGGTTAAGAATCTGCCTGCCAATGCAGGGGACGCAGGTTGGATCCCTGGTCTGGGAAGATCCCACATGCCGTGGAGCAACTAAGCCCATGTGCCACAACTGCTGAGTCCGAGCTCTAGAGCCTGTGCTCTGGAACAAGTGAAACCACCGCAACGAGAAGCCCGTGCTCCGCAGCAAAGACTAGCTCATGTTCACCACAGCTAGAGAAAGCCCGTGCAAAGCAAAGAAGACCCAGCACAGCCAAAAATAAATTTAAAAAAAAATTCTAATCTCAACACAAGAATGTGTTTTTGTATGAGGGAGGGGATATATGTATAAACTTAGTCATGCAGCAGAAAGTTAACGCAACGTTGTAGAGCAATTGTACTCCAATTTAAAAAAAGAAAAAACTTCAAAGAAAATAGAATTTCTTTTTAAGATTTATTTTATTTTTTGGCAGTGGCGGGGTTTTTGCCACTGCATGAAGGCTTTCTCTAGTCGAGGTGAGCAGGGGCCACTCTTCATTGTGTGCTCTGACTTCTCATTTCGGTGGCTTGTCTTTTCTTCACAATGGCTTGTCTTTTCATCACGATGGCTTGTCCTGCTGCATGGGCTCAGTAGTTGTGGCACACTGGCTTAGGTGCTCCTTGGCACGTGGGATCTCAGATTCTTAACCACTGAATCACCAGGGAAGCCCAAGAATATGTTCTATTTGAAAAAGATTTTTAAAGGGTTTTATATTATTTCTGAATTTTTCAAAGCATAGTGAAATTTCTCTTAATAATTCATAATATTAAAGACATTTTCCACATTCCTGACCATATATACAAAAGGTAAATAGTGTAATGTCTAAATTTCTTCTCCAATGTATATTTTTAGAAGTTTATTCCTTTAAAACTACCTCAACCTACTGTCTGCTCAAATGTTGAGATGATATACAGCAGCAGAGTTAGAAGATACTTTAAAGCATCTTTACAGTATAAGAAATAAGAGGTCTTAAATGTTTATAGTTGATTTTAACAATTAAGTTGTAAAATCTTGTGAGAGCCGAAATATTTTTTGTGTCTCTGCCATGCTGACTTCCTACAGTGTGGTTTTGGTTCAGGAGGTCTGTAGTGGTCCTGGACATTTCTACAGGTGATTGTAAGCCCCAGCAGGCATGAGAACTACTGTTCTAAGCTTAAAGACATTAACCACCAGGTTCATATTTGAAGAACAAACAAAAACAAGAAAAGTCCTTTCCTTTAACATAGCCTTGTGTTAGCCTGAGGAAGCAGATCAATATTCTACTCCTATGTGTCAATTTCTGAGAGATACTGACAGCCTGGGTGATCCCCCCGGCACTCCATCCAGAGTGGCTCAGTAAGTGATAAGGGAGAAAACTCTGCTTCCAAAGACCCACCACTTTCCTTGGAGAAATGGTGGCATGTTATTTTTTTCACTTAAGAAAATACAGAATGGTTCAAGAGCACGTTGCTTCCAGAAAGTTTACAGTGAACATAATGGAGACACAAGCTAAAGTAAATTGGGGGATGACCCTAAAGAATGATCCATCTGCTTTCTTTGTTTTGTCAGTTCACCATGGGATGGTTTATGAGGAGTATCTGCCACTGATCACTTTTTTTTTTAATGTATTTATTTTACTGTACTGGGTCTTAGTTGGGGCTTATGGGATCTAGTTCCCCGACCAGGAATTGAACCCAGGGCCCCTGCATCGGGAGCGAGGATTCTCAGCCACTGGACCACCAGAAAAGTCCAGGAAGTCCCATGCCACTGATAACCTTCTTCTCTTAGTTTGATATTTTCGGCATTACAGAGAGATCAGAATGGCTGGGAAGGGGAGAAGAAGATGGTAAATGTGAGCCCAGAGAGATTTCTGCAGGTCCCAGCTAGTAGCACTCTCCATGAGCTGGTTCATATAGGTGGATACTTTCAAATAAATAAATAAATAAATGACTATAGGATTAAGGGACAAAGGTAAAGCTGTAAGATTGGCACAAATGTCTATCCAGGCATTGAAATTTACAAAAGAGCCAGCAGCTTTCATTTAACCTCTTGCAAAGGTTTATGCATTGTCTTCTTGCAACCACAAAAGAAAACACAACCACAGGACTCTTTGAATGTTTCATAAGATATTAATAACCACAGCAACGATCAACGTGTGCTCAGAGTAAAGATTAAGAAGCTTTAAAATATTTTTAGTTCCTTTCATCTGACATTGTTTAGACTACCTTCAGAGATATTTTTCAACAGTTTCCTTACTGGAAAGAGTTGAGAAGTTTTATAAGGCCAAGGTTACTAGGGTGATGTGATTTATAAATTTCCTTTGAAAGAAAGAGAGGGAAAGAAGAAATGGAGGAGCAGCAGCAAACACATGTTAACCAAAGACAACTGAAACGACAGAGACTGAGCTTTGTGGGGAAATAAGAGGTAGATATCTCAATCATGGTTAGATCTTCTATCCTCATTTCTAGAAATCAAGTTTGTTTGGTGTATGTAAGAGAAGTAGGTACTTTCTAATGGTCCTCCCATAGCAACCAACCAAGTCCAATGCCCTTAGTCAAATAACTCAAGGAGAACTTTAAAGCCAAGTGGACCTATCCATAAAACATCATATAAAGTCCTGTAAGAGGGAGCCACAAAAATATAAGAGAAAATGCACCTGATTAAGAATGTGTCACCTTTGAGTTGTGTAATAATGGTTAAGAAACAAAAAGAGGGAAAGAAGTACACGAGGAATAGTCCTTGAATCTGAGTTCAGTTTAGAAATTTGTGCGTTTGATGAACACTTCTGAAAGACTGGGGATTCTACAAAGAAGCAGCAAAAATTTTCCTGGAAGAGCCACCGTAACTGTGTCACTGGAAATAGTTGGACTCTTTTTAGGGCAAGGAATAAAACCAGAGGCAGGAGTTTCCTCTCGCCTGTGTTTTCTTTTTTTTTCCAGGCAAAATGAGCAGTGGTGGGTGGTTCCAGTGGGCAGGTTTGGCAGGTTGGTATCCTATGAGGTCAGTCAATGCCCATTCAAAATATAAACAAGCCCCTGCTTGATTTTTTCTGCCAAACTAAAGACAGGATGGCCTGTTGAGAAGGATCTAGAAGAGCACAGTACTGAAAGAGAAGCCAAGGCTTTTCCATTCTATGATGCTGGGCATCAAGGTTCTTTCCAGCTTTGAAGTTCTGTGTCAAAGAAAGAGGGGGACAGGCACCAACAGGAGAAGAGGCATTTACGACCTGGCTTAACCTCATCCTGCCTCACCACTGGGACAGGCATCACTGGGACAGATTTTAAAGTTAGGGAGCACAGAACTGCCTAAAAACACCAAGATTTCACTATAACCTAACAACTGGTTTGACCCCAGGATCTCTCACAGTAGAATGATTTCTTGTCTCACCTCTTCAAGTGACCAAGAGGAGAAGGAAAAACATTTAGGGAGCCCAGGATGCAGGTCACAATAGAAAAGTTTATCACAGCCTCGGGGACATTATGCAGGCAGGTCAGTGGATTGTGGCTCATCCCCAGGTACAAACTACATCAAAATCCACTCGGGATTGTGCTGGCTGATTTTGCAATTGTTTGTTAAAACAACAAACCAAGGTGTTTCCCACACACGTGCTTGTCTTTTACTGTCAGAGATGGCAAGTCCTGACCTGTCTGTCCCAAGTCCTCAGCCAAGAACTTGAACACTCTAACTTCCTACATCTCAATACATCTTAAACTGGGGGAAGGGGAAGGGTGCACATCTGCCATTTTTTAGCCCCATTTCAGAGGCTACTTAGGTATGAGATATGCAGCAGGAAGTCATGTTGCCTCAAATCTGCTAGAACAATCCATACATGCATGCTAAGTTGCTGCAGTCGTGTCCGACTTTGTGACCGCATGGACTGCAGCCTACCAGGCTCCTCTGTCCATGGGATTCTCCAGGCAAGAATACTTGAGTGGGTTGCCATGCCCTCTTCCAGGGGATCTTCCCTGACCCAGGGATTGAACCGGCATCTCTTACGTCTCCTGCATTGGCAGGTGGTTCTTCACCATTACCGTCACCTGAGAAGCCCCTGCTAGAGCACTATTTGGCTCTAAAGTAAGGAAATATAAAAGACCTTGAAGCTGGTCAAACACCCATTCTCTTGACTTTGCAGTTATTTTTAATACACTCACAGGGGATGTCTGATTAAAAAGATAGTTGCTGTAGATCCTCCTCAGCTGGATTTGGGCTCTGTCTTGGAAATCCTTATCTAGAGAGGCTCATAGTGAAGTGGACTCTACTGCACCCTGCGGGAATCATGTCCAGGCCACGCTGGGCCATGAAGAGCCGGTTGACAGGAAGCTTCCTACTCACAGCTTTAGTTCGAAAAACCTGGGGTAGAGGGATGAAGAAGGTTGCAGATTTCAGGGTGACTCACACAAGCCCTCAGGTGGAAATTTCTCCTGCTGCTCAGTCCCTGGCCCTGGAAAGTGCAGGGGTGAAGCGCTGCAGACCTATCTCCACCTCTGTAAAAGGCAGAGATTAAAAGCGCCGCCCCCATTTCCCCAACTGTGAAAAGTAACTTCTGCCCTCTGGGTCATTTCTCTGAAGGAGGTGTGGGGTGTACCGCCCTCCCTGGAGAGGCTGCAAAGTGCTAAACCGCTTTAGAGGCAGCAGGGCTTGCAAGGGTGAGGCGTCCCGCCGTGGAACCCGGCTGTCAGCCCAGCGATCCGTCAGGACTGTCACCAGAGCAGCTCCCTCTGCCCGGAGGAAGCGTTTGAAGGCGGTTTTTCAAAAATCACCGCCGCTCTTCCTCCACTCTTTCCTTAAGGCCTCAAGGCGGGGAGGGTGCGGCCGCCTCCTCCTTGCATTGCCCTAGAGCAGGGGCCCCGGGGAAACCTGTTGTAAAAACTGGGGTCAGGAGGGAGGCCCAAGGACGTGCAGGGATCCCCTAGGCGCGCCCCCGGAAGGGCCCCGCGCAGGCTCCCGGCACAGCCTGCAGCGCGGGACACCCGCGCGCCGTGCCACCGCAGGCGGGGACAGCCCCGCGGGCTGAGGGCACCCCGGATCGCCGTTCCTCCCTGCGCTCTGCCCACGGCCTCGCTCATCACCGCCGCTTCTCCCTCTCTAGCAGCCGTGCCGGAACCATGTCGACCGAGACCGCGAGCGGCCCCACTGAGGACCAGGTGGAGATCCTGGAGTACAACTTCAACAAGGTCAACAAGCACCCGGACCCCACCACGCTGTGCCTGATCGCGGCAGAGGCAGGCCTTTCAGAGGAGGAGACCCAGGTAAGCCCCGGCTAGCGCCCCGCGCGCCCACGCTCCCGCCCCTCCGGACAGCCTAGATCTCGAGAAGGTGAGGGCCTCCCTCGCCCTCGGCTCCCGCCTGGCCTTCTTCCCCCGGATCTATCAGCGTTTCTGCCCGCACCCCGGGAGCCCAGACCTGCATCGCTTCCACCGCAGCATCCCTGCTTCTCGGCTCCACCCGCGCCGGGTCTGCCCTGCACCCCAGCCGAGTGGCTCCCGCAGAAGCTGCTTAGAAACCCCACGCCCGCCCTCCCGTCTGATTTTCCTCTCTCCCCTGCAGCCAGAGAAAGCACTCTCTCCTCCCGCCGGGCTGGGAGCCGCGTCAATGAACCCACTTTTGTCTTGCTTTCCCAGGTTTAGTTCCCCTCTGGGCTCTGAGCGAAACCTGCCGGAGAGGCGCCGCGTTCGCCCACTGAGCCCAGCGTCCACAAATCTATTCCCAGCGGGAATGTCAGAGCTGGACGGGATCGTAGTGATAAGCTATAAATTCAGTCCTCGGGGTTGGTAAACGAGGAAACAGGTTCAGAGGGAGGGAATTGTCATGACGGCACAGGTCGTTATGCATGCTCTTTCCACCACATCTCGCTGCAGCTTCCGCTCAGCTGCAGAGCTAAAATTGAAGGGAGTCAGGGAGATTTGGTTCCGATTTTTAAAAATTCCACGGTTCTAAGGAGATCTAGGATCTTCTTTTTCTGGAGTTTTCTGACAAGGTAGACATCTAACATTACAACTGAAGGGAGCGAAGAAAGATGTCACTGTAAGTGCACTGATTTATTTATCTATTTTAAAAACTTCTGTATTATCCTGAAAATCGTTTAGGACAGAGAATGTAACACTGCCCAGGATTTTAGCCACTAGGAGCTGGCTTGAAGGAGTACTGGCTCCTTCAACCGACTTTTTTTTTTAACCCCTGCCTAAACTCTGACTTCTATTTTCCCTTTGGTCATGGAAAGACAGTTATGCCTGATAATACCACTTGGAACTCCTCTAGCATCTCTCCCATGGGAACCCAAAGCACTTCACACCACTAGTCTCAAGTCTAAAGCAGAGACTTTCTTATTCTTCCCATTTTATAGACCAGGGCATCAGACATTTTGTTCTCTCCTCACCATGAATCATAACTTAGATGAAGCTTAAGAGCTTCAGTAGATCAAGACCCCAAGATACATCTTGGATCCCAAGTCCAAAATGATTTTTACTAACTAAGCCTTTGAACGTGGTGGGCTACAGTCCATGGGGTTGCAAAGAGTCGGACACGACTGAGCGACTAACACTTTTGAAGAATTTGCCTGTAGGAGATTCTCCCATTCCTAGGTCCAACAGAAAGTCAAACATATCTTTTTAGAGAAGGAAACAGCTGTCTGGCTAACCAGAACCAGAACTTAATAGAAGGTAATTTAGTGATTTAGTGTAACCCAAGTCTAACAGCTCATGTTTCTGTGAACCACCCCCTTTTTCCCCAGGAGGCAGCCTGCTGAACTTTTGTCATTTAAAATCCCACGCTATATTTAGAAAAGAGGAGTGATCACAGAGACAGTAACTCAACTTCTTAAAAAGAAAGCTGTGGATTCACTGTGGGCTCTGTGAAAGTGTTAGTCACTCAGTCATGTCCAAGCTCCTCTGTCTGTGGGATTTTCCAGGCAAGAATACTGGAGTGGGTCACCATTCCCTTCTCCAGGGGATCTTTCCCACCCAGGGATTGAACCTGAGTCTCCCACATTGCAGGCAGATTCTTTATCATCTGAGTCAGATTCTCCCTTGGCAAGTTACTGTCATTCCCTTATCCGTAAAGCAGAATGATTACATTGACCTTTGTAAGAGATGATGCTTGCCACCTATTGTTCCAGGTATTCTCCAAGTATTAAATCCTTTATTTTCTACAACAATGCTGTGAAGTGGGTGCTTTTGGCCCCATTGCACAGATAAGGGAATTGATTTACAGAAAGGTTAAATAATTTGCTTAAGGCCACAGCTGGGAGGCGGCAGAGCTGGGATCTGTGGCCTAGCAGTCTGGCCCCCTGGCCTGGATGCTTAAATATCATGCTGTTTTGTCTCCACAGAAAAGAAATGGAAACAACTGGATGGGATGGGAGGAAAAAAAACAAACTATACCATAAATGACAGTCATCTCAGGCTGCATTCAGTCTTTCCTCAGGATACACCTTATATGAGAGAACTGCACTGAAATCAGGTTTGAGGCAGGAAGAAAAAGAGGGCAGCCTTCTGTAATCAAGGTCAGCCAGTTCAGACCCCTGCACAGCAGGTTCCTCCACCCTCTCAGGCAGCCCTTCTCCCATCTCACCTCTTCTCCCACCCTCAAATGGCAAATGGGCGACCCAGCTCTGAAGTGAGCCTTTGCGGGGATGAGTCAGCCTCATAGCAGGGCCCTTTGCTTCCTTTTCCTGCCACAAGGCCAACACCTTCTTCCTCCCCGACATTGCCGCAGCTTGGCTTTACCCCTTTGTCTTCCAGCACCAACCACAAGGAAGCATCTGAGACCCAAGAGCTCAGAGAGAGGCGAAATTGAGCAATTTCAGAGGAAGAGGCTTCCTAGGTGACCCTCTGTCCGCTCTTATCAGATCAGATCTCATCTTCCTACTTCCCATCCTCCCCCCAAACCCGCCATCCCCTTAACCCCCTGCCAACCGTCCCACCCCCACGGGGACTGGTGGGCGAGAACGGTCTCCCTGGAGGGACCCTGTAAATAACTGATGGAGGCCAGGGTGTGCTGGGCCTGCACATAAGCAGTGTCTGCTATCAATACTTTCTCTGTTTCTTTTATTAATGTTGCCTTTTTCCATAAGAAAAGGTCGTCAAAGCCAAGATAATATTTATTTCACATGCTTGCTCTCTTTATGCCTAATACCACCCACTTCCAGAATTGGATTCATATTCTTTTTCCTAGAACAAGGAATACTAGGAAAAGAAAAATAAGCATGCTATGCTACTGTGAGATATTAACAGTTAATGCAAGCTGATTCACACTGCTGATACTTTGGCAAAAGTAAGACTAAAAGGTTAAACTCTTCCCTGACTGGGGACTTTGACCCCTTTGTAACTGTCCCATTGTAGGACAGTGTTCTCTATGTGGAGGGACACCAACAGGAACCCAGCATGAGGTGAAGGATGCTCTAATGTAAATAACTTTTTAAGGTGCATTTGCTGGGGTCCTTGTTATTCAGTCATGTCTAACTCTGCGACCCCGTGCACTGCAGCACACCAGGCTTCCCTGTCCTTCACTAGGTCCTAAAGTTTGAGCAAACTCCTGCCCATCAAGTCCATGATGCTGTCCAACCATCTCATCCTCTGCTGTGCCCTTCTCCTTCTGCCTTCAATCTTTCCCAACATCAGGGTCTTTTCTAATGAGTCAGTTCTTTGCATCAGAATGCCAAAGTATTGGAGCTTCAGCTTCAGTCCCAGCATGGATTTTTTTCTCATGACAGTAATTAGATTTCCCCTATATTTAAATTAGATAAACTTTACAGAATCCCAACCCCTGTGTCTTTTATTATTTTTGAAGTCAGTGTGAGAAGGGGCTGGGAAAGCTCTCATCAGCCCCTTGGGAGGTTAGGATGATCTGCCATTTTCTATTATCACCGATTCAACCCCAGTGTAGTTGCATTGGTTCTTAGATTGGTTTCCAGAATTTTTGTCTCCTTTTAATATCCTGGGATTCTTCCCAGAACCCTGGTTTTAGTTGTTAGATGTTTCATCAGTGGAAAAAGACCTCTAAAGGTCTCCTCCTAGAAAGAATGAAATGTTAGTTACTGGAGTAAAGGACAGGAACAGTATTATTTTGCCTCAACCCCTCCACATCACAGGGTCTAATTATCATCTGTTCCCTTGGAGTAAATAAATCTCCATCAATGGGTGAGGCTAATGAGGGCATCTGTTTATAAGCAAGCAAAGGATGAATGTCTATCCCAGGGGATGACCGACCAAAACAAAGAAGAGACAGAAAAGCCAGGTGGAAAATTAGTCTCGACATGAGTGAGATGTGATAAGATTCCGCTCTGAAGGTGAAAAAAAGCAAGCGAGGTGTTTAATAGTTTTTTTTGGAGAGCAACTGGTTTGCTAAATTATTATACATGTGTGTGATTTAAAATATATATCTTCAGAAAATAGCTGAGCTTTTCTTGAGCCTCCCCCCATCCCCCAATGCTAGGGTTCAACTTACTAAGTATTCGGATGCCAACTCACCAATTCACAAATGTGGTCATTGCTGACGTTATTTTCAGTAACTGTATATTAATATTCTGCTTCATTACTCATGTAAGAATTGGCTTCTGAATGAGTCCAGCTCAATCATTTTGTCCTAAACGAATCCTGAAAGAAAATGAGCCTTTCTCCCTCCAAGTTTTAATTAGTTGGTCTGTAAAACTCTGCCGTTTATTCAGCTCTAGTAACTGGAAATTCTGCTGAATCAGACCTTGTAGCCTCAAAATCCCTGCAGAGACACCTCATTAATGAAACTGGAACCAGATTCCAGAGTTAACTAAATACACACATGGATCACCGAAGCAAATATGCCCATCTTTAGCTGTAGAACATTGGCTGAAGTGTGAAGTGTGAAGTGTTAGTCGCTCAGTTGTGTCTGACTCTTTTTGAACCTGTGGACTGTAGCCCACCAAGCTTCTCTGCCCATAGAGTTTTCTAGGCAAGAGTACTGGAGTGTATAGCCATTGCCTTCTCTAGGGAATCTTCCCCACCCAGGGACTGAACCCGGGTCTCCGGCACTGCAGGCATCCGTGCCACCAGGGAAGCCCAGAGCATTGGTTAAAGCCACCAAAAACACCTGAGTTCTCTATTCTCCTTAAGGAGGGAGACCCCTAAGAGCGAAATACTGCATCCAGAAAGCAACCCCTAAGAGAAGGTTTCCCTAAGGGCAATCTGCTGCCACTGGTTTTCAATTCTTTTCTCTGCTGCCACATCCACAGTACAAAGGTATATAAGACCACAGATCTCAGTGGCTGAGTAACAGACTTCCGTGTGTAAACTCTGTTGAACAGTTAGGGCAAAGTATAGGCATGGTCCCTTGCTGTTCAGCCAGCTGAGCCTTGGTGCAGACCCTAGACCATCCTGTTTCCTCACTTCCTTCTAGCTCTCAGGCCTTGAGACACAGAAGCACTCCTTCCCCCGTGGTCCTCGCCCTTTCTTCTCATCTTGGGTGTATGCTGACTCCCTAGATCTCTGTAGAGATGAGGGCCCTGGAGCCCACCCTGTTTGCTGGGAGGCTGTGCTAAGTCAGAGACGTCTAGGTGTCACCACACAATCTCCACACCATCTCCATCAGCACATCCCAGGTCTGGTGTCCATCCCACAGCTGTGTTCTTTCTCTCTGCTTCCTTTCTGTCCCCTCATCTACTGGCCCCTAGAACAGGTACATTTTAAGTTCATTTTATTTTTTAATATTTGTTCATTTATTTGGCTGTATTGGGGCTTAGTTGCAATGCACAGACCCTCTAGTTGTGGTGCATGGGCTCAGTTGCTCCCAGGCATGTGGGATCTTAGTTCCCTGACCAGGGATCGAATCTGCATGCCATGCATTGCAAGGTGGATTCTTAACCACCGGACCACCAGGGAAGTCCTGCTGCTGCTGTTGCTGCTAAGTCGCTTCAGTCATGTCCGACTCTGTGCGACCCCATAGACGGCAGCCCACCAGGCTCCCCTGTCCTTGGGATTCTCCAGGCAAGAGCACTGGAGTGGGTTGCCATTTCCTTCTCCAATGCATGAAAGTGAAAAGTGAAAATGAAGTCGCTCAGTCATGTCTGACTCCTAGCGACCCCATAGACGGCAGCCCACCAGGCTCCCCGTCCATGGGATTCTCCAGGTAAGAGCACTGGAGTGGGTTGCCATTTCCTTCTCCAATGCATGAAAGTGAAAAGTGAAAATGAAGTCGCTCAGTCATGTCTGACTCCTAGCGACCCCATAGACGGCAGCCCACCAGGCTCCCCGTCCATGGGATTCTCCAGGTAAGAGCACTGGAGTGGGTTGCCATTTCCTTCTCCAATGCATGAAAGTGAAAAGTGAAAATGAAGTCACTCAGTCATGTCTGACTCCTAGCGACCCCATGGACTTCAGCCCACCAGGCCCCTCCGTCCATGGGATTTTCCAGGCAAGAGTACTGGAGTGGGGTGCCATTGCCTTCTCTGAGGGAAGTCCTAGGAATAGGCAAATGTTAGAAACCCTAACCAGGACAATAGAAACTCCCTAAGCTTCCCTCTTCACTTATAGTTGAGCTGACTGGCGCTCTAACTTCCTCAAGTTCTCAGAGCCAGTTGATTAGAATAGAGCTTCCTGTTGGCAGGGCCCAGGACTACAGAGCCCCCAGTGGTCACCTACTCAAGCAGTGAGGTGGAGAAAGTGTGCCATGTTGTGTGAAAGGTTGGGAAGCACAGGAGAATAAAGTCTAGAGGTTCCGTCCCTCCCATAGAGCCTTCTACTCATCGTCTCCATGTAGATCAATGCTTGCTGCTTCTATGCCTTCACTCTTCTCTCTTCAATGTTGTTTTCTGAAAAATCCAGATCCTTTCTGGCCAACCTGCTTCATACTCCAGACTCTTCCCCAGCATGGATCTCCTCATTTCCCCTTTGCAGAATTCCCACCCCTCAGTGGTATAATAATATACAAGCATGTTGAGTCGTGTCTGACTCTTTGTGACCCCATGGACTATAGCCCCTCCAGGCTTCTCTGTCCGTGGAATTTTCCAGGCAAGAATACTGGAGTGAGTTGCCATTTCCTTCTCCAATGGTATAATCTCAATGGTGTAATTATGTTGTAATTGATCCTTTTGAACTGTGGTGTTGGAGAAGACTTTTGACAGTCTCTTGGACTGCAAGGACATCAAACCAGTCAATCCTAAACAAAATCAGTCCTGAACATTCATTGGAAGGACTGATGCTGAAGCTGAAACTCCAATACTTTGGCTACCTGACAAACTGACTCATCGGAAAAGACCCTGATGCTGGGAAAGATTGAAGGTGGGAGGAGAAGGGGACAACAGAGGATGAGTTGGTCGGATAGCATCACTGACTTGATGGACATGAGTTTGAATAAGCTCCAGAAGTTGGTGATGGACAGGGAAGCCTGGCGTGCTGCAGTCCATGGGGTCAAAAAGAGACAGAAGCAACTGAGCGACTGAACTGAACTGACTGATATGTTGTAGGGCAATTTTACAACATATGAAGAATGTTTTAGCCTTCACATGGTACCATGTCTAGAACTATCCCATCTGGGGTTTTTCTAAATCCATGGTTAATTTTATGAGGTATGAATATTTGGCTTACACAAATCTAGAAGATTTTGAGTAAACTGGGAGTTCTACTCTATCTTTTCTCACTGCTCAGTGGCCCTGGAGCAGGAAGATTGGGCCAGACTACTCCATAGATTCCCCCAAAAGAATTGCCCCAAGGTTGTCCAGTGCTTGGTTTTTCATTCATTTTATTTAACAAATTTGAATGAAGCACTGTGGATGACCAAGGCCCTTGGGATCATCCCACACTGATGAGGTAAATCAGTTATATAGATTTATCTGGGGCAACAAGGAGATGCTTTGATTTCTTTTATCATTCAACAAACATTGATTAATCTCTGTTAAGCCCTTATGCTAGGGGCTAATAACGATAAGACGGATGCAGACTCTGCTTTCATGGCTCTTATCTTTTAGAAGGAAATGTAGACTAAAAGCAAGGGAATGCACAAGTTAATGAATTCATTACAGATGTTCAAAGTTCTGTGAAGGTAACCAAGTATTAAAATAGAGACTAAGGAGATGGATAGAGAATCTACTTTAGATACAACGGTCAGGGAAGGCTTCAGTGAGAAGGTTTTATTTAAGCATAGGAAATAGTATGTACAAAGGTCCTGAGACAGAAAGGTAGGTATCACAGTGAGAAGAACCAGCCCTATGGGCTCAGTTCTTACTTTCCTTTTTTACAATTGGGTCACAGAAGCTACTTTGAGAAAGGGAATGGACATTTTTCAATATGTGACAAGTAATTTTGCACATTTTCCTCCTCCAGAAATGGTTCAAGCAGCGCCTGGCCCAGTGGCGGCGATCTGAAGGCCTACCCTCTGAGTGCAGATCCGTCACAGACTGAGGAGTTGGTGGGCATTGGTGCTCCCCTTCATGAAGACCATCTGCTATTTCTCTTTTCAGCTTCATCAAGCTATTTTGGTTTTTCAGTGTAGCGTTGTTATGTCCCACTGTTAGCTGTCCTGCTATTTAACACAATGTTGTATTTTTTTTTAATGTACATAACTAGAGAAGATAATAACAATTTTTCTATGTGCAAGCACATAGGAAGCTGTGTGCAGCAGCTTCTGTGTAAGGCAGAGGTGTGGCTGCAGATGGTGTGGCTGGCATTTCCTTTTGAGTCATGATGACAGATGGTGTTAAAAACCGCCTAAGTTTCCTTTTGACCATCACCTCCCAGTAACAATTTACTGTCAATCTCCATTTCAGAATGGTCAAGGCTTCTGTTGAAAAGATAACATGACCAAGAGAAAGACACATTTCCTTCTAATTCCACTTCCCTAAGTCATTTTCCTTGTGTTTCATTTAATACATTGAGTGAGAATACAGAGGGACTTTGACTCATGTGGATTTCATAAAGCAGTTCCTTGGATTATAGCTGAATTAACTTGGAAAGCACTCAGGCTGGAAGACAAAAATCCCAACTGGCAAAAATCAAATAACTAAGGGGGAAAATCCACAAAAGTCTTGAATTTCCCTTATTTAAATACATTTGTCAATTTATTTTGCTAAACAAAATGAACTGTTTTTTGTCTCTGAGATGATGTTCCAAATAAAACCTTAACATTTTGTGAAAATGCACTGAGTCCTCTGCAGATTTTTAACTGAATAATAAGCATATCAAAGGAAAGTAGAATAGCTCAGCATAAGAGCAGCCTGACAAAAGAGCTGTCATTTTCTAATCCTTGCTATTCAAAGTGTGGTCCAGAACTGGCATCATCAGCATTAGCTGCAAGCTTGTGAGAAAAGTGCAGAATCTCGACTCCAATCCAGACCTACTGAATCAGAATCTGCATTTTCAACAAGCTCTCCAGGTGATGCACATGCGCATGAAAGCTTGAGCAGCACTGATCTAAAAACTCTACAGTCGATTTGCATCCATTTTCTATTATACATAGCACATGAAACAGCTTAGCAGGGTCTATGTTTGAGTGCGTGAACAGTAACTTAATTACAATGGATCAACCAAATAAGCTTTCTATATGTTTGTTTAATTGACTGTTTTTACATAAGACATCAGCAGGTAAGGGTGACAAGAAACTGCAGTCATTTTATTTTCCTACTTTCCTATCTTTAGCATGTGGCTCTTGTGTTCATGGAGACAAGATGGGTGCGTTTTAAATAAAAAAGGAAAAAACAAAGGGCAAATGCTAGGTAAGACTCTTCCCTTTAAAAGTTTCTGGAGGCCCCTCCCTAGGGACTTGCACCTACATCTCATCGGCCAGAGTTGGGTCACATGGTCACTCCCAACTGCAAGGGAGTCTGGGAAGGTGAGCATATGTAATTGGGCATCATACTGCCTAAAGAAAAATTAGGGTTCTCTTGGTAAGGAAGAAGAAAGGGGAGGATGGATATTGGAAAGGCCACTAGCAGTATCTGCCAACCCAGCCCAGAACGAAGCTGGTGTGCACTTCTGAACTCTTACCTACAATGCGGGCACAGTCTTTTCAGTTCTTTATAAAGAGCCCAGAATAAGAAACAGTAACAGTTATTTGGAATACAAATGTTTACAAGATCCCATTAAACATCCTCTGCAAGCTTCCTCCTCCTTTACCTTAAAACATTTCTTCTCTAAACAACACACAGTGGACCAGCATCCGAGCAGAACTGCCTCGTCTGGCAGACTCCTCTGCAGCCCAGTCGGTGGTAGTCGGAGCATCTGTCAGCACATGGCTCGATGCTGACATCATGTTCTGGAAAGAAAGAAGGGAGATGCACAGGAATGTGTGCACTTCATAAACACCTGCATAGAGAGAGCATTCTTTACTGTTCAAAGCGCTTTCATAGTCACGGTCTAACAGGGAAAAAATGCACTGTTAATATTACAGTAGGCAAAGCAAACCCAGACAGAGCATGGGGACGTGCCCGTGTCAGGCAATGAGAGAGATACTAAACCAGGTCCTAGCCCCAGCTCAGAAGTCTATCCAACACACCAGAGAAATGATTCAAGAACAAGCCATCCAGAACGAGAAGAGTTAACCAGCTGAGCAGAAAGTGCGCCTTTGGCTTGGAGTTGAGAAGCATGTTTATGATAGAGGATCACTTCCTGTGTTTATCTGGCCCCAGAGTCGAATCCTTGAATGGCAGGTGCTGGAAGGGAATGAAGATCGAGTATCCTTTAACGAATTAATTATTCAATTAATATATGTATCTAACTAGGGTCATTGTTTGTTCATTTCTTGCATTTGAAGTATTCCTTGATGATATTGTTGTCATAGTCCTTAACCACCACACAACTGCAACCAACCACTATGCCAGGTTTTTCTCTCTGTCAGTGTTTCAGGGCGGTCTACCCACTGCCCTCGTTTCTTGTTGTCATCAGCCTTAAGGTTGATTTAATGTTCAGCAAGTGGAACAAGCCCGGTCTGTGCTTCTGATGGACTGGCTGTAAATTGGAGGTTTCATGTTCTTCTCCTCCGGGTGGATTGATTTTCCAGAGCAGCTCACAGAACTCAGGAAAAGTTTACTCCCTAGATTACCAGTTTATTATAAAGGCTGTAACTCAGCAACAGTCAGATGGAAGAGATGCAGAGGGCAAGGCTTGGGGGAAGAATGTGGAGCTCCCAGGCTGGCTCTGACGCCACTCTCCCAGCACCTTCTCCTCTTTACCAAGCCAGGAGCTCGCTCTCTGAAACTTGCACTTTAGGGGCTTTTTATGGAGACTTCATTATGTAGGTGTGATTGATTAAATCATTGGCTAATCATGATTAAACTCAATCCCCAGCCCCGATCCCCTCCCTGGAGGTCAGCAGTGGGAGGGTGGGAGGGGGCAGAAAGTTCCACCTCTCTAACCACCTGCTTGGTTCCCCTGGTGACCAGTCCCCAGTCCTGTGGTTATCTAAGGGCTTTCCAAAAATCACCTCCATAACACAAACTCAGGTGTGGTTGAAAGTGAAGTGAAACTCACTCAGTTGTGTCTGACTCTGTGACTCCATGGAATGCCAGACTACTCTGTCCATTGGCTTACCCAAGCAAGAATACTGGAGTGGGCTGCCATTTCCTTCTCCAGGGGATCTTCCTAACCTAGAGATTGAACCCGGGTTTCCTGCATTGCAGACAGATTCTTTACCATCTGAGCCACCAGGGAAGTCCTAGTTATTCATGACAAGAGGTTTCTTTTGCCTTTCTCACTCTGGAGCTACTTCAGGAACTGGAGCTATTTGAGGGCAAAAGACCAAATATTATTAAAAAAAATAGTAAGACATTCCCATTGCTCTTATCACTTAGGAAATTACAAGGGTTTGGGGAGCTGCGTGCCGGGATCAAGATGAAGAGCAAACATGTATATTACTTATTAATAATCATAAGATCACAATATCCTTAGAAAGATTCTTCCTAAGGGAGGAATTTGCTCTTTTGTTTATGAAAACACCTTGATGAGTTTTGGGGGCCATTCAACATAAGCCTAGAAGGGAAGAAAATGAGGAATTCAGTGGCTGTTCACAAGAAAGAAGCAGAAACTTAGCACTGTGTCCCATGGATGCTCAGGTGGGCAGCTAGCTGGGGCTCTCAGGCACTGAGGGGAGAGACGGAGGAGCGTGATCTGGGACAGAGCACAAGCTCCAGCAACATGCCCACTGACCCAAAAGGCTGGTGGGGTTGGCTCAGGGACTTTTAAATGCCATTTTATATTAACACTGTACATTGGCTACCATTCCACCACTGCTCTTTGTTACCCGTCACCTTGAGGATGGCGCTATTACACAAAATGGCCTTGCCTTGGCGATGCTTTGCAGGGTGGAGAGGGCAGAAGCCGCTTGGGCCATGTCTGTGGCCCAGAGTGGGCAGTAGAAGCACTTGTTTCTGTCAGCTGTCTTCCTGTGAAGGGGTAACAACACCTCTTTACATCCGGGGAACACCTCCCACTTCATGTGATAGAGCGGTTAAACATAGCATCCCCATTTCCCCGCCCTACTCAGAGTTAGACACACGACCCAGGCCAGACAATCACAACGCCATGGCCCTTTGCACTTGGGGACTGAACCAAGATACGGGCTTTGGATCTAAGCTGGGCCGATTAAAGTCCCTCACCAGAGTTTTCCCAACTGGAATGGTAGGGGTAGTTCTCTACTGTCCTCGTGCTTAGAAAGTTGTGAGGGTGGAGGCCTGGGGTTGCAGGCAGCCATAGACCCAGCTAGGGAGAGAACGTCATGAGAGAGAATGAAGCCAGGCAGAGATGAAAGTTAGAACGAGAGAGACACAGAGAGTGAGAGAGCACTGGGTTCATGCTTCCATCCCTGCCTTCCTAGATCCGTGAACTAGCGAATCCCCTTCTTGGTGTGTATCTGCCATTTGCAACAAAAAGAATCCTAACTAATGGGAGAGTGAAAAAAGGAAGAAAGGAGTGCATAGAAGGAGGAATACTGGCCACTAGTGTAACTATGAATCCAGAAGAAGCAGGAATTCAAAGTAAAAGAAAGCCAGGAATACATAGGCCAACAAACCCTAAAAATAACCAGACAGAACACCAGACAATTCTCAGTGGATGGGGACTTGAGAAAAAGGTTATTTTTGCATATTAAAGGAAAAGATGACCACTGACAGGTAGATAATTTATGGACATTAAATACATACTTTTTGTAATTAAGTGCAAATGTTTGATAGATAGGATTTTGTTACTTTCTTGCAGACATTTGGTTGCTCTCCCTCAACCCTGGCCATCTCCATGCAGCAATCTTGTTCCACATATTCCACTTTACACTAAAGGGTCATTTGAAAACCTCAACAAACTGTTTCAAATATATCCCTGCCCAAACTCAATGCCAGAGTAACTAGGAATAACAACGATAAGAAGAAAAGTCATTTTAAAATGTCATATTCTCGGACTTCCCTGGTGGTACAGTGGATAAGAATTTGCCTGATCCAGAAAGATCTCACATTCCATGGAGCAACTAAGCCTATGCCCCACAACCACTGGCCCATGCGCTGCAACTACTGAAGCCCGTCTGCCTAGAGCCCGCGGTCCACAATGAGAAGCCCCTACAATGAGAAGCGTGTGCACCGCAACTAAAGAAAGCCTACTTGCAGCTACAAGGACCCAGTGCAACCAAAAGATAGATCAGATCAGATCAGATCAGTCGCTCAGTCGTGTCCGACTCTTTGCGACCCCATGAACTGCAGCACGCCAGGCCTCCCTGTCCATCACCAACTCCCAGAGTTCACTCAGACTCACATCCATTGAGTCAGTGATGCCATCCAGCCATCTCATCCTCTGTCGTCCCCTTCTCCTCCTGCCCCCAATCCCTCCCAGCATCAGAGTCTTTTCCAATGAGTCAACTCTTCACATGAGGTGGCCAAAGTACTGGAGTTTCAGCTTTAGCATCATTCCTTCCAAAGAAATCCCAGGGCTGATCTCCTTCAGAATGGACTGGCTGGATCTCCTTGCAGTCCAAGGGACTCTCAAGAGTCTTCTCCAACACCACAGTTCAAAAGCATCAATTCTTCAGCGCTCAGCCTTCTTCACAGTCCAACTCTCACATCCATACATGAAAGATAAATAAATAAATAATTTAAAACAAAACTTCATATTCTCTTCCCATGATGGAAGTACTAGGAGGTAGTGGAGTGCACAGAAGTCAGGCAAGTTTACAGAACATGAGCCATGCTTATATTGACAAGGCAGGAGAATAAGATTTCTTGGTTTTATGAAGCCCAGGGCTTTGATGGTGTGGTCTCCATGAACAATTATAGGCATGAAGAAGTAAAGGTTTCTAGAGAGTCTCCCTTCAGCTTCACCATCAGCTGTCATCTTACAAATATTTGAGCACTGCTCCACTGAGGATGTACTCCTATAAACATTAGGTTCCGTGTGACTTCTTACTTAGAAAAATATGAGAAACATTGGACTTGAATCTCAATTTATGTAACGCATCCAACTACCGAAATACTCATGACTCACTGACTCACAGTTCATGTGACTCATCCTTGGAGCTCCAGATGAACAGTGCAGAAGGATTTTCTTTCTCCTTCTTCTAGATGCAAGCTCCCTCTCCCCCTGCTTATAAAAAAAAAACAAACAAACACACACACACACACACACAAAACTTTGTACCTTGGAATTTGACACTGCCTGGGAACAAAGAAGGCAAGTTTCTGGTGATAGTGATGCTGATGATAAGACTCCTCAAGGCAGAGCATAATACAGAAGCACAGAATCTTTTCAAGATACAGAATGTGTGTTCAGGAACCAGGAGAGGAGTAAGCACGTATATTTATGTCCCGTTTCTCCAGGGGGAGAGCTGAGGCAGAGAACGCTGGTTGTCCCCTTAGGCCTTCTCTCTCTCTCTTTTTGGAGAAGGCAATGGCACCCCACTCCAGCACTCTTGCCTGGAAAATCTCATGGACGGAGGAGCCTGGTGGGCCGCAGTCCATGGGGTCGCTAAGAGTCAGACAAGACTCAACGACTTCACTTTGACTTTTCACTTTCATGCATTGGAGAAGGAAATGGCAACCCACTCCAGTGTTCTTGCCTGGAGAATCCCAGGGACGGGGGAGCCTTGTGTGCTGCCACCTATGGGGTCGCACAGAGTGGGACACGACTGAAGCGACTTAGCAGCAGCAGCAGCAGCAGCTGTTGGGTTTTTGTTTAGCTGGTTGTGTGTACACTAGTGCTTCTCTCTTTCTTCCTGTAACTTTATCTGAGGAGAACGGCTGTCCAGCTAAAGACTAAATAGTCTCATTTCCCATGTAGATAGATTTTTTAGCCAGCCTCCAACGAGCTCTGCTTCCTGGTATTCACATATTTGCATAGGCCCTTCCCACACTGAACCAGGGCTGGTCTGTGTGACCAGTAAAAAAAAAAAAAAACAGAAATGATGTGTTGCTTCTGAGATTAGTTTCTAAAAGATACTGCAGCTTCTCTCTCTCTCTTTCTCTCTCTCTCTCCCCCTCTGCTTCTTGGATTAGTTGCTCTGGGGAAAGGCAGCTGCCATGTGGAACTGAGACCCCTGAAAACAGCCAGTGAGGATACAGGTCTGCCAAGAACCCTATAAGTAGGCTTGAAAGTGCATCCTCCAGCCCCTGTCTAGCCTTTAGATAACTGCAACCTCAGAACAACAACCACCCAGCTAAGCTGCTCTTGAAATTGTTTGATAGAATAAAGGTCTGTTGTTTTAGTCTGCTAAGCTTTGGGATAATCTGTTATGCAGCAATAGATAACTAAAGCACTGGATGTGACCAATGAAGTGATGTGTGCTACTTCCAGGTAATGCTCCTAAAAAGAGTAAGAATGCTTTCTTGTTACTTTTTCCTACTTCCCATGATCAAGGATGTGAGTATCTTAGTAAGCGGAAACCAGGTGGCCCAGTGGTAAAGAATCCACCTGCCAACACAGGAGATGCAAAAGACACGTGTTTCAATCCCTGGGTCAGAAAGATCTTCTTTGGTAGGAAACAGCAACCCATCCCAGTATCCTTGCCTGGAGAATCCCATGGACAGAGGAGCCTGGGGGCTACAGTCCATGGCGTCGCACAGAGTCAGACGTGACTGAGTGCCATCCGCACAACGTAGTGAGCTGTCTCAGATTTGCAGATGATTGCAAGCCCTTAGGCTCAGGAGGGCAGCAGAACAGAAAGAGCCTGGGTCTCAGGATTAGTCAGGAAATGCCAGGCTTAGCTGTGCTAACAACCTCTGATCTCAGAGGCCTGAGAGCAATGCTGTATTTCTCACATCCACAAATATGATGCAGTTCTCTTCTGCAAGAGTTTCTGAAGAGAAACTCTTCAGGATGGCTGTCCTTCATGTCAATAATTCTCCCACAAATTTCAGGGAAAGGGAAAACAAGCGCGAGAGCCTCGCGTTGGCACCTAAATGCTTCAGTGACACACCTCACACGCACTCACATTGATGTTGTTGTTCAGTAGCTAAGCTGTGTCCGACTCTTTGTGACCCTATGGACTGCAGGACGCCAGGCTTCCCTGTCCTGCACCATCTCCCAGAGTTTGCTTGATGATGCCATCTAAACATCTCATTCTCTGTCACATTTCACTGGCCAAAGCAAGCTGCATGACCACAACTAACCCCAAGCAGGCAGAGAAGCACATTCCTTCCTTATTCCCAGAGGAAGAAGACTGGAAACACTTTTTCATGGAACTAACAATCACCAAAGTACTCAACACCATCAAGTCATTACACCAACCCTGGACATTACACCAACCATGCAGGATGATAATTGGTAGAGAAATAAACTTACATATTGACTAAGTCACAGTGTTGGGGATCTCTTATTACAGAGCTTAGCTTTTAGCCTAAGCAATAAAAGCATATAGATTAATGAATGGATCTATATTTTAGTTAAGGCCACGGCTTCTGGCAGGAGGTCCTTTCACAGCTATAAATCTCTTCAGCTTCCAGTAACCTCTTCCTCTCCTTGACCCATTCTAATCCAAGAGGTAATAACTGTTATCAGCCCGCATATTTCACTTCCTTGTTGGTTCCCTTAATACCCCTTACATCCTAGTAGAGTCCTTTCATTCAGTAGCTTAGTCGTGTCTGACTCTTTGTGACCCCATGGACTGCAGCACGCCAAGTTTCCCTGTCCATCACCAACTCCCAGAGCTTGCTCAAACTCATGTCCTTCTCTTAATTACTTCTGATATCTATTTCCTGTCAGTACCCAAACCAATACAATACTCCTCCCTGGACTTATAGCTGTTAGTCAGAATAAGCAATGACATAAGAAATGGGCAGATGTGAAAATCTCAGAAGGATGGTGATGATGTTTTAGATCAACAATGTAATAAAAGAGCAAACAGGGATTAGCACCCAGATCTCATAATGCACAGGAAATCTATCCCCTCTATTGGCATCATCAAGATGGTGAGAAGCCAAGTGGCATCCTAAAACTTTACACTAAAATTGTTCCAGCAAAAGCTATTTGACCCACTTATTCCAAAATTAAAGCTTATCCCCAAATATCTCCATTATTCATTTCTAATATCACTGGCTTACCAACTTAATTCCTTAGCTGGCGTTCCACTGAGTTCAGCCAGGAAGCTTTGAATTAGAACATGAAATTTGCCAGGTTTCTGTTTGAACAAGATTCAAAGAGCCTCCAAAAATTTCACAGGTCACAAAGGGTACAGCTCACAGCCTCACTCACCTCGGGTAAAAGAAGGAAAGAGAAAAAGTAGCAAATGAGAGTGTGTGTGAGAGAGACTGGTGGCGTGGAGGGCTAGGGGATGAGAATGAGGAAGGTTAGGGAGAGAGAGAGGAAGGAACGAAACTGCCTATCAAATTTATAGTAAGAAAGGTGATTCTTCAAACGAGGAGCTGCCTCTTCCACATTAAAAAACCAAAATACCCTCAATTTGGAGTGCTCCCCAAGGCCAAACAGCTAGGGGAACCCAGAAGACAATGCAGCTTTACTGCCAGACCCGTCAGCTTCCTGTGGAGGGATCTGCAGTGGCTGAAGGAAGAGACAGATCAAGGAAAATGACTTTCATCCCTAAATGAAATATAAATTCCTCTAAGATCAAACAATACAGTGGAGAAGAAAATGAAAAATATGAGTCATTATCCATTTATTAAAATATTCACTCATTCTAATACAAAGCAAACAACGCCAACAAAATCATGCGTATTTTGTCAGGATGCTTTTGGCTACAAGTGAGTGAATATCCAACTGAAAGTGTCTTATCAGGCTTTCTATTTTCTCATATAAGAAAGGTAGGCCTTCCTTTTTTCAGGGAACAGGGAAGATGGCAGACATTCAGACTGAGCATGCATGCCAAAAGCAACCGACCATCTTTCAAAATAAGAAGAGGGTCCTGCTTAGAGAAACTGGCAAGGAGAAGTTCCCACAATTCCACAAAAACATCAGTCTGGGGTTCAAGACACCCAAGGAAGCCATCGAGGGCAACTACATTGACAAGAAATGCCGTTTTACTGGTAATGGCTCCATCCAAGGGCAGATTCTGTCTAGCGACCAAAATGAAGATGGAGAGGGCCATTCTCTCATCTGCCCAGACTACCTCCGCTACATCCGAAAGTATAACCGCTTTGAGAGGGGCCACAGGAACATGTCTGTGCATCTTTCCCCCTGTTTTAGGGACATCCAGATTGGGGACATTTTCACAGTGGGCACCTGCTGGCCCCGGAGCAAGACGGTGCCCTTCCACGTGCGCAAGGTCACCAAGGCTGCCGACACCAAGAGAAAGTTCCAGAAGTTCTGACACTGGACCCCCTGCCCACTGCTCCAAACAAAATAGTGATTTTCCCAGTCCAAAAAGAAAAAAAAGTAGGTGACTCTGCTGCTGCTAAGCTGCTAAGTCGCTTCAGTCATGTCCAACTCTGTGCGACCCCATAGACGGCAGCCCACAAGGCTCCCCCGTCCCTGGGATTCTCCAGGCAAGAACACTGGAGTGGGTTGCCATTTCCTTCTCCAATGCATGAAAGTGAAAAGTCAAAGTGAAGTCACTCAGTCGTGTCTGACTCTTAGCGACCCCATGGACTGCAGCCTACCAGGCTCCTCCATCCATGCGATTTTCCAGGCAAGAGTACTGGAGTGGGGTGCCATTGCCTTCTCCAGTAGGTGACTCTAGGTTTGGCTAATTAGACAAGCTAACTAGGCCAGAGCTCTGTATCCTCCTCTCCGAGTTTCTCTTCTCTTTCTCCTCATGGTTGCAAGATTACTGTTTCAGTTCCAAGCATCACCTCTCACATAACACTGTCCAGACACAGGAAGGCGAAGCCTTGGCTTTCTCTTCAAGTAGCTCTCATTTTACTCTGGAGAAAAAGCCTTCCCCAGAAGCCCCCAGCAGTCTTCCCCTTGCCCCTCATTGTCTGGAATTTGCACCACATGGCCACTCCACGCTTATAACTGGCAAAGATAATCGGCACTTAGAGCAGACTTGTGCATAGCAGGAGCTCATTTACCATTTGCCAAATAAATGAAAGGTGAATTGGACTGCCAAGGTTGCCTTAGACTAATTACAGTCTGTTTCCTAGAATTCATTTTCCTAGAACACATTGTTGGGTGGCGGAAGAAAATTTGTATTTTCTTATCAAAGAAGAAGGAAGGGGCTTGTCTAGTGGCTTAGTGGTAAAGAATTTGCCTGCCGATGAGGGGACATGGGTTCAGTTCCTGGTCTGGGAAGATCCCACATGCCTAAGAGCAACTAAGCCCATTCGCCACAACTACTGAGCCTGCACCCCAGAGCCTGTGCTCCATGAGAAGAGAAGCCTCTGCATTGAGAAACCCGTGCACGGCAACTATTAATACAGTAGGCTCCGCTAGCCGCAACTAGAGAAAGCCTGTGCAACAATGAAGACCCAGCACAGCCAAAAATAAATAAATAAAATTATTTTTTTAAAAAAGGAGGAGGGAGGAATGGATTTGAGCAGTCAACAAACAGCATATTCCACATTAAGCCATTTCTTTTTTTTTTTTCTTTTTAAATTTTATTATAGATTTACTTAAAGGTAAAAATACATTTTTACAGCAAGAAAATGTCTATGCCAGGCATGTTGCACCAAGTAAATATAAAACAAAAATAATTACTTTATCACCGTTTGATGATGAAGGTAAAAATTTATATATAAAGATATATTCATATATAAATTTCTTTTTTTTAATTAATTAATTAATTTCTTGGCTGTGCTGGATCTTCGTTGCTTTGTACGGGCTTTCTCTCTAGTTGCAGGGAGCTGGGGCTACGCTTCACTGTTGTGCTCAGGCTTCTCACTGTGGTGGCTTCTCTGTTGTGGAGCACAGGCTCCAGGTGCTCGATCTTCAGTAGATGCAGCACGCAAGCTCAGTAGTTGAGGCTCACAGGCTCTAGAGTACAGGCTCTGTAGTTGTGGCACAGGGGTCTTGTTGCTCTGTGGCATGTGGAATCTTCCCAGACCGGGAATTGAACCCATGTCCCCTGCACTGACATGCAGATTCTTATTCACTGTGCCACCGGAGAAGTCCAAGTCGTTTCTTTTCTTTTCTTTCTTTCTTTCTTTTTCTTTTTTTGGTCAAATCAAGTGGCTTGTGGGATCTTAGTTCCTCTATCAGGGATTGAACTCAGGGCCCTGGCAGTGAAAGTGCCAGGTCCTAACTACTGGACCACCAGGGAATTCCCACACCATTTCTTCTTAAGGCAGAGAAAAAGAGCAACCCGAGAAAGAGCTTATTATTCTCTAATGGCTACTTTAGCAAAAAAATGTTCTTTGGATTTAAACAAACTGTTCATGCAAGGGAGTAGTATCTTATTAAGGGAGAAGGTAACATGTTCTAGAGATAAATGAACTTTTTTCTTCCCCAGCTGAGACATCAGTTCTTTCAGGATAGTCTCTGCCCGACCCAGTCTGGGTTAGGTGTCTTTCCCGTGTATTATCAAAAGCACTCTTTACCTCCCCATAGTAGAGCACTTGCCACACCAGATTGTACTTCACTGTTGACCCCTGTTGTAGAGACTGAGTGTGTTCACTAAACTCTTTCCTTTCTCTTCTGTGCGCTCAGCTATGTTTCCCAACCTCCACTGCAGTTAGGTGTGACCACGTGGCTCAGTCTGGTCAATGCAGCATGGGTAAAGTGATGTTTGCCATTTCCAGGTTATCATGAAAACTACCCATACAGGCTCCTAAACTCTCTTTCTGATCTGCTGCCTGAATGGAGCAGAACACCTGTCTTCATGCTTGAAGAATCTGTTTGTTTTTTTTTTTTTTCCATGTGTGCTAAGCCACTGAGAATTAGCTGTTTGTTTGTGTGTTTTTGTTAGTGATGTTACCCTGACTAACACAGTTCCACATTAGAATGAAAACCTCTTGAAAATAGAAATTTCCTCTCTCTTTCCCACCAGGTATTCCTCGCTTTGGGTAGACTCCGGCAGTTGGTGATGGACAAGGAGGGGAGGCGTGCTGCGGTTCATGAGGTTGCAAGGAGTCAGACATGACTGAGCGACTGAACTGAACTGATTCCTTGCTTTAGTATAGTGCCTATCACACAACAGGCACTTAAAGCATTTTTTTTCATTATACTGGGAAATATTTTACTCTTTGGCCTCTTCCTTTATTTTTGAAATAACCATCTCTCTGACCCTCCCTGGTTTAATCACAGCCACATAAAGGAATTCCTTCAACAGCAGCTTTTTACCCCAAGAAGGCATCGATGACAGGTGGCTAAATTTTTTTTTTTCTGCTGTTTCTCTGCCCCCAATACCCCATTCTATTTCTTGCTCCTCCATCAAAATCTTAAACATTTTTTTAATGAAGTAAATGGAACTGTCTCAATGTGTGTCAAGTACCTGAGTGAGTGTTAGTCAATCAGTTGTGTCCAACTCTTTGTGACCCCACGGACTGTAGTCTGCCAGGCTCCTCTGTCCATGCAGTTCTCCAGGCAAGAATACTGAAGCAGATCACCATGCCCTCCTCCAGGGGATCTTCCCAACCCAGGAATTGAACCTAGGTCTCCTGCATTGTAGGCAGATTCTTTACCATTTGAGCCACCAGGGAAGCATCAAATACCTACTATGTGCCAAAATAGCTTTAACTTTGCAATGATGTATCAGTAATTTTTGATATCTCCTCACAGCTCTACACTAAAACTGACAGTAAATCCTTTTAAAAGAGGACTGGGGTCACCTATGTTTATTGTCCTCGTTGGCAACGAGGAAGGGAGGAAAGAAACTGACTCTCATATGTAAACTCTGCATTGCTAAGAAGATGACACCCGGGGGGCAAAATGAAAGGCACAAGCTTTCCCCCAATTTTTATGTGTTTAAAAAGAATACTCAACAAAACATTTAAGGATCAAAAAGATCAGTTTGACAAGGTGCTCTGATGTAAAATGAATTGGAAATATTCTTGCTATTTTCCCCAGCACACATTACATGCAAGTGTTGCTGAACCTCTAACCAATGTTTTGGAGTAGTGTTTGAAACACCAGTGATACCACCTGGGGTATCTTTAAAAAAATATATTTGTTTGTTTATTTGGCCACGCCTGGTCTTAGTTGTGGCACACAGGATCTTCAATCTTTGTTGCAGCATGCGAACTCTTAGTTGCAACATGTGGGATCTAGTTCCCTGACCAGGAATTGAACCCGTGCCCCCTGCATAGGGAGCACCAAGTCTTAGCCACTGGACCACCAGGGAAATCCCTGGGGTATCTCTTTAAAATTGCAGATTCCGAATTTTTAACTAGCTTTCCTCCCAGTAAAGTTCAAGGGACATTGCTACTTAGCCTGTTTTGTTTGTTTGTTTGTTTGTTTGTTTTTTAAATCACCCATTTTCAACAGGCAAATTGGAAACAACTTTAGCATTTCCCATTCTGTCAACTCCCTTTCCCTTTTATTAATAACTAGCTAATGTCCCTGCTAGGAAACCACCCCAAAATAGCTGCAGGGTTTTCTTCCTGCTGCATTGGTTGGGGTGGGACAGTTACAGGTGCCCTCCATGGCCTCTGTGTATTATTTTTCTTTCATCACTCAACTGCAAAGCATGGCCAGTTCATATCCCACAGGTCATGGCAAATTTTATGCAGCCAGGAACTTGGCTCAGGTTAAGGTATTTACTGATTTTCTTTTCATCTCAAAAACACCCACTGGAGTTCTCAGTGAATGTGTCAAATGATACAGTCACCTCTGAAAAACTGTTTGATAGTATCCACGAAAGTTAAAACATATCTTCTGTTTAACTAAAGATAGTTAAACCTATCTTCTGACCCAGAAACTCCTCTCCTAGATATATCCTCAAGAAAAATGAATGTGTATGTCTATGAAAAGGCATGTACCCCAGTGTTCATAGCAGCTTTATTCCGAATGACGCCAGACTTTAAATAACCCAAATGTCCATAAACAGAGGAATGGATAAGTTTTACGGCATATTTATATCATAAAATACTATATACAGTAATAATAAAAGCACAAACAATTGATACACATAACAATATGGATGGATCCCCAAAACGTTAGGCCATGCAAAAGAAGCCATACACAAATGAATATATGCTGTATGATTCCATTCATATGAATTACCAAGAAAAGGCGAAACCAATTTACAGTGATATGAATACAATTACAGGCTACTTCTGGGTGAGGAGAGGGGGCTAATGAGCTGGAGGGAGTATGAGAGAATTTTCTGGGGAGTTGGAAATGTTCTAAGTAATAATTTTGCTAGTGGTTTTATAGGTATATATATGTAAAAATTCATCGAGTTAAATATTTAAGACTTGAGCATTCTACTTCATTTAATAGAAATATGGCTGGTTTCTACTACCTTCTAGGGGCAGATCCACATGCCTCTGTTTGTTACTTCCCTGTCCTTTCTTTTCTGGGTTTCCTCCACTCCAGAGGCCTCTGCAGTTTCATTTGTCCTTACTGGAAGTTTTCGGCAGTTGCCAGTCTTTGTTCAATCTCCTTTCTAGAGTTTTCTCTCGTTGCTGCAAGTGGTGCCAGAGCTGATCCTGTGTACAATTGTCCCATGTACACTTGATCCTGAGTCCAATTGTCCTGTGAACACCTGATCCTGTGTACACTTGATCCTTTGTACAATTGTCCCTTGGGGTCCTTGGGTGATTGGTTCCAGGATATTCAACAGATACCAGATGCTTGGCTGCCTAAGTCCCTCATATTAAATAGCATAGTATTTGTAAACAGTCTGTGTACTTCCTTCTATAGACTTTACATCATCTCTAGATTGCTTATGGTGCTGGTATGTGTGTGCACTCAGTTACTCAGTAGTGTCCAACTCTTTGCAACCCCATGGACTGTAGCCTACCAGGCTTCTCTGTCGATGAAATTTTCCAGGCAAGAATACTGGAGTACGTGGCCATGCCCTCCTCCAGGGGATTTTCCTGACCCAGGGATAGAACCCATGTCTCTTACATCTCCTGCATTGGTGGGAAAGTTCTTTACCTCTAGTGCCACCTGGGACGCCCCATAAACACTGTATAGATTGTTGCAAATACAAAGTAAATGATACATAAATAGGTGCTTAAAAATGGCGACTTCAAGTTTTGCCTTTTGGAACTCTGGAATTTTTTCTCAAATATCTTTTGATCCATGGTTTGTTGTTCTGTGGTTTATTGATTCTGTGGATATGGAACCCTGGGGTTCAGAGGTCTGACTATATTTACCCCCATCACCTACCACCAGGTGGGTTACTAGCTAAACCCTCATTGCCCTTCTGTAACCAAATGTAGCTGTTGCTGATCCTTTCTTTATGGCTCTTTGAAATCTTCTAATTTCCTTTTTTTTTTTTTTTTTGCCCATTTCCATCTTTCTCACGAATTGGCTTCAGCTTCTAGTACCTTGATTGGTGGATTTAACCAGGACCACTTGTGGTTTGGGACACAAGTCCACATAGGTTTGCCAAACAGAATGAATGCCGTGCAAAAGCAGCTTGGCGAGCTGCTGGCAACAGAGGGTTTAGGACACTAACGGCTAAGGTTCTGGGAAGCCAAGATGAAGACAGTTAAATAAACTACCACAGTTAGATAAAAAATACAAAACAGAGCACATAGGCCCATGAAAGTCTTCACATTTCTAGCTCCTTTCATCTTAGCTTTTTGCTCAGAACTTCACAAACTATAAAATTCAGGTTTTTCAGGGCAAAAGTGCCAACTCATTTGGACAGAATTCAACTTTTGTTCCAAAGGGAACAAAGGATTCTCTGCCCACAGTTGAGTCATACCAAGCTAATCCAAACTAAGAAACAACTTCAAAGCATCAAATATCCCTCTTTAAATTACTGAACATTCTGAGTCACCCACAGAAAGGAAAATAATGGTGAATTAGGAGAAACCAAGTGACCTTCTTGACTTGGAGGAAGAGTCTGTCCTTGAGGACAAGCAGCCTTCTTTGCTGATTACTATTAATGGAAAGAAGATAGGACATGACAGTGGTCACTTCTTAAAGGAACCCAACTTGCTAAGAAGTCACAATGCTCTGGGCTTCTTAAGTGGCTCAGTGGTAAAGAGTCTGCCTTCCAATGCAGGAGACATTGGAGACACAGATTTGATCCCTGGGTCGGGAAGATCCCCTGGAGGAGGACATGGCAACCAACTCCAGTATTCTTGCCTAGGAAATCCCATGGACAGAGGAGCCTGACTGGCTACAGTCCATGGGGTCACAAAGAGTCAGATACGACTCAGCGACAGAACATGCATGCATGTTTAATGCTCTAGGCTGGTGGTTTTCAACCTTGGCTGCATGTTGGGATTTCATACAGTGCCCTAAAAACCACTGAGGTCTGGATTCTACCCTAGAGATTCTGATTTACTTGGTCTGGGCATCAAGATTTTTAAAATCTTGCACGTGATTTCAATGTGCCGCCAAGGTTGAAAACCACTGACCTAAGCTCCAGAACCCAGCAGGAACTTAGCAGGCTACCAAACATTCAGTAAATACTTGTTACCATTGGTCATAGTAATTTTAAAAAAGAATTTTTATTGAGATAAAATTCACATAACATAAAATTCAGCATTTTTTAAAAAATTTATTTATTTGTAATTGGAGGGTAATGCTTTACAATATTGTGTTGGTTTCTGCCATATATCAACAGTCACCATTTTAAAGTATATAATTCATTGGATTTTAGTATACTCACAGAGTTGTGTGACCAACACTATTATATAATTTTAGAACATTTTCATCACTGTAGACACTGTATCTATTAACAGACAGCCCCTATTCCCCCTTCCTCCAAGCCCCTGGCAACCATTTAATCTGTTTTTCCTCTTTGTAGATTTACCTATTCTGGACATTTCATATAAATGAAATCACACAGTATGTGGCCTTGGTGTCAGGCTTTTCAGTTAGTACAATGTCGTCAAGGTTCATTCATGTTGTTGCGTGTATCAGTGCTTCATTCCTTTTTATGACTGAATAACATTCCATGGGTATACACTCATCAGTTGATGGACATGTGCATTATTTCCAATTATTATGAATATTGCTGCTACGATCATTCATGTACAAGTTTTTGTGTGTGTGTGTGTGTGTGTGAATGTATATTTTCATTTCTCATGGGTGAATACACACCTAGACATGGCATGACTGATTCATACAGTAAGTCTGTATTTACCTTTTGGAGGAACTGCCAAACTGTGTCCACAGTGGCTGCACCATTTTATACTTCAGCATGTGAGGATTCCAGTTTTTCCGTATTGCTGTCAACATTTATTGTTCTCCATTTAAAATAATATATGGTGCCTATGAAGTGGTACTCACTGTGATTTGATTTGCATTTTCCTGGTGAATAACTTGCTGAGCATTTTTCATACACGTACTGGTCATTTGAATACCATCTTTAGAGAAATGTCTCTCTAAATCCTTTGCCTATTTTTAAAATGGGTTATTTGGTTTTGTTTTTTAATTGTTTAGCTGTAAGAGCTTTTTATATATTTTGGCTCTTGGATCTTTATTCCATACATGGTTTTAGAAATATTTTCTCCCACTCTATGGATTGTCTTTTCACTTTCTCAATAGTGTCCTCTGATGCATAAACGTTTTTAGATGAAGTCCAATTTACCTATTTTTCTTTGATTATTTGTGTATTTGGTATCATATTTAAGTGACACTAATTTTGATAAATATAGTCATTTTTTTCTCTTTAGCTGGGGCAGGCAGCATCTGTTCAGGTCAGTTCAGTTGCTCAATTGTGTCTGACCCTTTGCGACCCCATGAACTACAGCACACCAGGCCTCCCTGTCCATCACCAACTCCTGGAGTTCACTCAGACTCATGTCCATTGAGTCATTGATGCCATCCAGCCATCTCATCCAGGCAGCATCTGAGATGGCTCCAAATCCCTACACCTGAGATTCATGCTCTTGTGGAACCCCATACCCCTGACTGGGTACGGGGTTCCACAAGAGTGGTACCCACGACAAAAGTGATGGGGTGTCACTTCCAAGACTGGGTGAGAGAAAGACTGCTGCTTACTCTCTTTTGCTCACTCTTACTCACTGTGAGGGATCCTGCTGCCTGTGGAGAGGCCCACATGCCAAGAACTGAGGGAAGTTTCCAGTCAACAGCCAGCCTGGAGCTACAGCACCCACCTAAGCTGCACCCAGATTCCAGACCCACAGAAACTGAGATAATAAACACTTATTATTTGAAGGCACTGAGTTGTAGGGTAGTTTATTACACAGCAATAGATAACTCATAATTTGACTTTCTGCAAAGGCAAAACAAGGAAAAATGATCAACCAAACTAAAGCCCTGGCAGCAAAGTACTCCTGCCTCTGAAGTGCTCAGTCGCTTCAGTCACATACTTTGTGACCCTATGGACTGTAGCTCGCCAGGCTCCTCTGTCCATGGGATTCTCCAGGCAAAATACCAGAGCGGGTTGCCATTTCCTACTCTGGGGCATCTTCCCAACCCTGGGGTTGAACCCACTTCTTTTGTATCTCCCGTATTGGCAGGAGGGTTCTTTACCACTAGCACAATCTGGCAACTGGAATTCAGGTGCTTAAGCAAATGGTATTCATTGAGCCATCATGGCACAAGTTGTTTTATTTACTAAAGGGATTTCCAGCCATATATATATATATATATAATTTATATTTAATGTAACATGCTCAGTCGCTCAGTCTTGTTTAGCTCTTTGTGACCCTCATGGACTGCAGCCCGCCAGGCAAGAATACTTGAGTGGGTTGCCGTTTCCTCCTCCAGGGGATCTTCCCAACCCAGGGATCAAACCTGTGCTTTCTGTATTGGCACACGGATTCCTTACCACTGAGCCACCTGGGAAGCCCTGAATATGACATACATTATATGTTATATTATATATTAACATAGTAAATGTAAAGTAATGTATTCATTAATAAATTAAGCATATGTTCACAATATATTAATGTACTGTATATTAATATAATACATTAAATTTAATACATGTAAATAGATTTACATATTAATATATGTTATGTAATAAAAATAAAATATAAATAACTAGTTTTAGATCAATAGTACCCATATTTCTGAAACACTCATTCAAAGCCCTCAACCAGTTTATCTCTTCCCTTCTTCCTCTTACCCACGACTGTTTGTAGTACCTTCAAATTGGTATGAGGTTACAGAATACAAGTAGTTATAATATCTGTTTAAACAAAATAAGGTTATTACAAAGTAAGTAATATGCAATATAAATAAAGTGACCATACAACGCATTCCCAAGACAGTCTTGATTTCACATCTCCTTTATCACATTAATCACGTTAAGAAAACAGTTTGCCACATATATACCACAAGGTCAAACAGCAACCATTTAAAATCTATTGCAAGTTTAAATAATTCAATTGCATCTCAACTAGGTTACTCCACTTGGACCAATAATTGGGAGCTATGAGGGTTGAGTTAATGAAACAAGAACAGAGGTTTGGTAATTAATAAATCAGTCATAGACCATCTGCATTTTTTTTTTCAATTTGGCTTTCCTCGGTCTAAGTTGCGGCATGCAGAGTCTTTAGTTGCCGCATGCGGGATCTAGTTCCCTGACCAGGGATTGAACCCCAGCACCCTACAGTGGGAGCACAAAGTTTTAGCCACGGGACCACCAGGGAAGTCTCAGTCATAGATCATCTTCAAAAGCCCAGAAAGTTTCAAAATAGCAGCAACCTAAGAGTTCCTGTTTATGAATTTAACTGAGTCTGAACAAGGATATTAAGCAGGGAACTTGCCTTACACAGTCAGGGAGAAAAGCCACGGCAGGGTCAGGTCTAACACAAATCCCAGACAGAAGGGTTGTTTTGCTTCCAGGAGCTGAGCAGCTGGCCCGAGGAAAGAGAGCCTTTGGTATTCCTGCCCTGGCCAACTAAGTCATTCCTTTCATCTTTTCTCATCAGGAGTCCACTTTGTTGTCCAGTCTTGGTATAAAATACTTACTCCATAAAAGCGCACGACTGTCTGATAATAAGGGGCCTTTTCCTTCACTTTCTGTTCCTTTGTCCATTGCACTCCTTGATGCTTAAGGAGCATGGAGAACAATTAGAAAAGCAAAGACAAGGAATTAGAGCCATCTGAGTCACCCAGTAAAATTAATTTATGTTTTTTAGAATCTGTGACTTATTAGAGGATATTAAAAAGCTTGGTGAGGTACACCCAAATTCCACAAACACGGACTAAATGAAGCTCATTTCAATACAGTAAACATTGAGGGGATGGCCCCCAGGTGGCAGACACAGGGCTGGGCACTGGGGTGTAGGGATGAAAGAGGCCAGGACCACTCTCACTAGACAGGCTGCTCAGCACCCCGCCTCCACGTTTCATACAAATAACGAATCATTATGTTGTACAACTGAAACTAATATAACTTTAGATGTCGGATACATCTCAATAAAAAATTCTTAAATTGATATAGTTGAAAAAAAAGTTAATGGCCTTGACAAGTTTCAGGGTTTCGAGGGGTGGAGCGGCATGGAGAATTCCATCAGCCCTAGGTGGTGAAAGCAGGAGAGAAGTGATTGGAGCAGAGAAGAGCTTATTCCCCTTTCTTTATCATCATGGTACCCACCAGGGGGAGCCACCCAGAGCCCTGGGACTCCAGCCCACACAGCCAAAACCCTGGGGAGCTGAATACCACTCAATATGCACAGCAGCAGGGGCTTCCCTGGTGACTCAGATGGTAAAGAATCTGCCTGCAATGCAAGAGACTGGGGTTCGATTCCTGGGTTGGGAAGATCCCCTGGAGAAGGGAATGGCAACCCACTACAGTATTCTTGCCTGGAGAATTACATGGACAGAGGAGCCTGGTGGGCTACAGTCCATGGGATCGCAAAGAGTCAGACACGACTGAGTGGCTTTCACTTTCACACATAGTGGCAGGCTCCCTAAGGAGTTGATCAGAAAATGAATAAAGCTGTCATTGGACAACTCACAGAAAAGAAAGCTGATGGATTCACACAATGCCCTTTCCACAGATGCAGGGCCTACCAATCCTGGACAAAGTTACAAACCTCTGGGCTGGTTTCTGAGACCCTTTCCCATTCCATTTCTTGCCCTAGTCTCCCATGGTGGGGGCGGGGATAGGGTGGGGTGCTGTGGCCTTTTCCTTCCTCCCTCTCACTTTCTTCCATCAAAACTTACTTGTCCAGTGTCTCATTTCTTCAGGGTTTCCTCTCTGCCGAGTATCAGACAGACGTCATCTAAGAGCATCACCAAAGAGCACATTTACATTTTAAGACAGGCCTCTGGTGCCTCAGCTTAGAAGAGTATTCGATGTGAGGTTGCTGGGGAAGCACTGTGGCATTTAGGGGTAGGAAACGCAATGTAGTAAGGTTTCCACCCCTTCCCTCCCCTTGCCATAGTAATATGGTTGTTACATTCACCATTCTCTTAATGATTTGGACTCAAGCCTTTCCATTGGCTGAAAAACAGTTTTAAAAATCCACCTGATCTGGTGAACTGTGTTCAGAGGTATCCAGTGTCTCCAAAGGTGGCCAAAAATGTAATTGTTGGCAATGACTAGGAAGGGAAATCTTAGGATTTAGTGGCCGGGATGTGACCATCGCTGCCCCACAGAGGCACTGCCGAGCTCGCTTCAAAGCTGGGCAAGGTCAAAGGAAGAACAACCAGAGGTCGTCAGGAGCACACCTTCTCACTCCACAGGTGCTGGGGAGGACATAAGAAAACCAGTCACGCTATCAGACAGCATAAAATACATTAACAGAGATGAGCCTCCGTGCAAATAAAATATGTGGCCAAATAATATTTTCAAATATGGATTTCTTCCTTTTTCTCTCTTAGGGCTCCTTTCCCTTCTGTCCATCACAGTGGGCTCTGGCCTCACTGCCTTGAGGAAGGGTTGCTCATAGGAGAAAACATATAGTTTGAAAGTATTTTTGCTTCTTATTCCAAAAATGTAACCCTTTAGGGAATCCTGGGGGTGGGGGGCGTTGCAGAAAAAATTAAAACAAGAGAATCCATGTCATCCCCAGACTGGAAGGTGTTTTTAACAGGTGGGAGTCAAGAGGGAAAAATGAGAGGTGGTGGATTCCAGGAGCAGAAAAGATCTGTGCCTGCCTTTGCAGCAGGGTTCCCAGGTGGTGCTAGTGGTAAAGAATCTGCCTGCCACTGCAGGAGACACGGCTTCCATCCCTGAGTCAGGAAGATCCCCTGGAAGAGATGCCTGGAGAATCCCATGGATAGAGGAGCTTGGTGGGCTACAATTTATAGGGTCTCAAAGAGTCGGACATGACTGAAGCGACTTCGCACACAGCACTACTGTGTGTTACAGTCATGACTTTGCAGCACAGTCACTACTCAGGCAAACAGTCCCAGAGGGAAGATGGCTGTGTCGAGACAGATAGGATCAGAGGTAGCCCTGCCAAAGACTCCCACACACCAGTCACAAGGGAAACCAGCAGAAAGCGGGAAGACCTGTAAGGAACTTGTGGAGAGAGATGACATGTCTAAGCAGTAACCCGCATGGGCCAAGGCCCAGAGGATTCTCCCCACCTCACCCCATCCCCACCACTCAGCGTCTTGGCATTCAGAGGTTCCTTGGCATTCCAGCGTTCCTTGGCATTCAGGAGGCTGTTTTTCCACCAGCTCAGCATAGTAAGGCTTGAGGTCAGAAAGCAAGCTGAGTGAGAATAAAGACCTGGGGTTTTGTTTGTTTCGTAGACCTGAGTTTATGCCCAGGATTCAAGGCAGAGAAGGTGGCGAGTGGCCAGAGCGGGGAGTGGGTAAGTGGCTCCAGGGCTGGAGGAGACTGAGGTCTGATTGTGAGAATGAGTTTGAATTCTCCAGCATTATGGAGTTTCCACTACAGAGAAAGGATTACAGAACTGGTTCTCCCCTAAGCAAAAGCTGTGTTCTGATGAAGTGAGATTGCTGATCAACAAGATACTAACAGAAAAGCACTTTGTTGAACACCTTCAAATATGTTTGCTGATACTGTGAATCCTGTAGTGAGAATTGCTAAGATACAGTGTTTTCTTACGAAATCAATTGAAGAAGATTTGGAACTTACCCTATAAAGAGTAAAATTTGTTCCTCTGAATAGATTGATTCAATGTTCATAATAGTCACCCAAATGAGAAAGTTTCTTTTGGCAACCAGAGCAAGACATTCTATTGCTCTCATTTTGTTATTAATCCTTGCTGCTGCTGCTTGCTAAGTCGCTTCAGTTGTGTCTGACTCTGTGCGACCCCATAGATGGCAGCCCACCAGGCTCCCGGGTCCCTGGGATTCTCCAGGCAAGAACACTGGAGTGGGTTGCCATTTCCTTCTCCAATGCATGAAAGTGAAAAGTGAAAGTGAAGTCGCTCAGTTGTATCCGACTCTTAGCGACCCTATGGACTGCAGCCACCAGGCTCCTTCATCCATGGGATTTTCCAGGCAAGAGTACTGGAGTGGGGTGCCATTGCCTTCTCCATCTTAATCCTTATGCCCTTGCAAAATAAACAATGCACCTGTAGGCAAAGTAAACAAAGAACTGAAAGCATGCTTTAGTCTTGATGATTCAAGATTTCCCCAAGACTCAGCAATCTCTTTATCCACCAATTTACTTTTTTTAAATTAATATACTTTATTAACAGGGGGTCAGTTTTGCATTTTCAGATAAATTGAGCAGAAAGTGCAGAGTTCCCATATACTTCCTCACCGCTACTCCCCACCCCACAATATCTCCTGCTAAGCTCAGTTATGTCCAACTCTTTGCAACCCCAAGCACTGTAGCATGCCAAGCTCCTCTGTCTATGGAATTCTCTAGGCAAGAATACTGGCGTAGGTAGCCATTCCCTTCTCCAGGGGATCTTCCTGACCCAGGGATCAAACCCAGGTCTCCTGCATTGCGGGCAGATTGTTTACTGTCTGAGTCACCAGGGAAGCCCAATATCTTGTATTAATGTGGTAAAATTGTTGCAACTGATGAGCCAATACTGATATATTATTATTAAGTAAAGTCCATTGCTTAAATTAGGGTTCTCTGTTTGTGTTGTATAGCCTACGGATTCTGACAAATATATAATAACACACATCCACTGTTACAGTATCATGCAGAATAGTTTCATTCCCTTAAAAATCCCCTGTGCTCCATCAGTTCATCCTTCCTCCCTTCCCCTCCCCAAACTGTCTACCTCTCCAATTGACTTTTATCATTAACACAACTCAGGAGAAAATAAGGCCCTTGTAAATATAAGCACTATTTACATAGGTTTAAATTAAGTCCCCATCTTTGCCAGTAGGCAAGCTTGTATTTTTCCATAGTTGAAATAACTGTCCTATTTTGAATTCTAATTGTTTTCAGTCAACATTATTTCAGAGATCTATTTCCATGTACAACCAGAGTTCACATACTTATCATCTCTAATCTTGTCATAATTTTAAAGATGAACTACTTCATAGTTGCCATGATTTCGCAGGATTAACTGCCCTACAGTTTTTAGATGTTTGTTCAATTTCTAGCTCTTCTACATAAACACTTGCCATTGAATCACAGTTTGATTCTTTACTCATGAACTAAATGATGTCTTAGTTTTTGTCCATATTTCACTCAAGGAACAAGCTTTTGTAGTTCTCTCATAGGTCAAGTTTATTTCCCAAAGGAATAGTGTATGAGGAGTTTATTCCTAGAGTACAAAAATCTGTACCTATTGCAGCACATTTTTACTTTAATGTTCCTTTTAATTTTTAAGCAATATTTAAAAATTTTCCCACAAGGCTATCTCTTAATGTGTGCTAAGTCACTTCAGTCATGTCCGACTCTTTGCAACCCTATCGACTGTGGCCCACCAAGCTCCCCTGTCCATGGGATTCTCCAGTCAAGGATACTGGAGTGGGTTCCCATGCTCTCCTCTAGGGGATCTGTCTGAGCCAGGTATCAAACCTACGTCTCTTATGTCTCCTGCATTGGCAGGAAGGTTCTTTGCCACTAGTGCTGCCTGGGAAGCCTTAATAGCATAGTATTAATTTGGTCGATGGCCTTATAAATACCATTTTATCATATATAACTTTTATTCTGTAGTTTTTTACTTATAGCTGTGTTTTTCAAGGCTTAGTTTTAGCAATATCGTGACTTGAATAGTATTTTATAGGATTTATAAAACCTTTCAAATTATAGAAATAGCGTATGTCAGAATAGTTTCAAAGAGTCAGACACAACTGAGCAACTGAGCATGCAGGCATGTCAGAATAACAATATAATTCATGCTAAAATTACAAATAGAATTCCAGATGTCTTCAAATAACCATAGTTCTGCTGATGCTGAGCATGAAGAAGACCACAGCTTGCCAGCTAAAAGGACTCTGCCAGGTGCTAGGCAGCAAGAGAGAACAGTTTACAAGTCACTTCCTTAGGCAGCAAGACAGTACTTCTGTATCATACTACCATTGTTGGGACCTAGAGTTGATACAAAGATTTTTTTAAACTGAAGACCTTTGAGATTCAGCAGATGCGGAAAGAAACCTTCTCAGAGCTTCCCTTATCTGACTAAAAGCAGTAGCTTCTGGGAAATGAGGCTGCCATAAATCCCCTGTGCGGCTCTGAAGGCAGAAAGACTACTGCACCTGCATAAACAAACATTATTACAAACGTCTTATCCCATTTGTTCTCCTAAAAATCCACTTGTCTTTCCTAAAGAAACCTATTTGTCTTCTCATAAGGTCTTTTTCCTCCCTCCCTTGTCCCTGCTAAGTCTATAAACCTCTAACTTAAACCAGTTAAAGAACCGACTGCTTCTTTTGTTGGTTTTCATTTGCATGCAAATAAACCTTTTTCTCTTGTTAATCTCTCTTGTGTCTTTAATTCACAGGCTTACAAACACTAAACCTCACAGAGTAGAGAAGATTTTCCTTTCTAGCATTTTAGATTCACAAGAATCAAATTTGCTTACCATGCATTTCCACAGCTGAATGCAGCCCTCAGCCTGCCCCACTGAATTTCATATATGCCTTAAAAACATTAGAAGTTTGTTTTGTTCCCTTCAAGCTGCAACTCATTTTATCTGATTATCAAAAAAACACTTTTTTTTGTGTGTGGAATGTAATCTTTTAAATTTTTTTTTAAGAAAATTGAGGGAGAAGGAAATGGCAACCCACTCCAGTATTCTTGCCTGGAGAATCCCATGGACAGAGGAGCCTGGCAGGCTACAGTCCAAGAGTTTTACAAGGGGTTTTTACAAGAGTCAGACGCAACTTAGAGACTAAACCACCAGAGAAAGACTACCCTCGACTTGGCAGCAAGTGACAACTATCCTTAAGATTTTTTTTCCCCCTGATAGAAAAAGAAAACACTTGGAAAATGAAAATAATAAATTTTCTATTCAAATGTAAAAAGAAAAGAAAAGAAAAGAAATTTGAGGTGTTACTTTTTTTTTTTAAAGAAAATTTACATTATACTAGTTGTTGTTGTTCATTAAATTCTGTCCCATTCTTTCTGACTTTTCATGGACTGCAACACACCAGGCACCTCTGTCCTCCACTATCTCCCAGAGTTTGCTCAAATTCATGTTCATTGAGTCGGTGATGCTATCTAACCATCTCATCCTCTGCTTCCCTCTTCTCCTTTTGCCTTCAGTCTTTCCCAGCGTCAAGGTCTTTTCCAATCAGTCAGCTCTTCGCAGCAGGCAGCCAAAGTATTGGAGCTTCAGCTTCAGCAACAATCCATCCAATGAATATTCAGGATTGATTTGCCTTAGGATTGACTGGTTTGATCTCCTTGCAGTCCAAGGGACTCTCAAGAGTCTTCTCCAACACCACAGCTCAACAGCATTAATTCTTTGGCGTTCAGCCTTCTTTATGGTCCAACTCTCACATCCGTACGTGACTACTGGAAAAACCATAGTTTTGACTAAGCCTATTAGTTTCAAGAGCACATATAATTATTTGATATTTGTATATATTGCAAAATGATCACCACAATATGTCTACTTAACATCCAAGGATTTTCTTTTTTTCAACATGAAAAACTTTCAAGGAGCTAAACAACAGCAACTGATTTAAAGAGGCTTTGTCCTGGCTGTGTAAGAATCAGTCTGATTCTTGGGCTATGATTTTCTTTTCCTTGAGAGTTACTTTGCAGAAATAAGAGGCAGGCTGTAGCTATGGTCTGCCATTTCCCATGCAGTTCTTACAACTTGCTGCTGCAGGAAGAGGCTTTGAAATAGCCATTTTTCAGCTAACTTCTTACATTTGTTTCAGTAATGTAGATGGTGAAGAACCCCAGCCTGCCAGCCTTATCTGTGACTCTCAGGTGCTGCCTAAAACCATCACAATATTGTTAATCAGCTATATCCCAATACAGAGTAAAAAGTTGGAGGAAAAAAAAAAGAGAACCACTCCATGTGTATCAAACCTATGGAGACGAGTTAAAACAATGAAGGTGTAGGAGTTTTTAAACATATTTTAGAGATTAATCCCTTACCAGATTAACCCCTTTTCAGATATACAGTTTACAAATATTTTCTTCCATTCTCTAGATTGCCTTTTTACACAGCTGATTGTTTCTTTTGCTGTGCAGAAGCATTTGAGGCTGAGCTAGTCCCACTTGTTTATTTTTGTTTTATCTTTTTGGAATGTAAATTCATGCCTGGAAGGCTACAGTCCATGGGGTCACAAAGAGTCAGACATGACTGAGCTATTAACACTTATACCTTATATTACCTGGTGAACCCATACTATTTCTGTGATCTGTGTAATTTAGAGCCTTGCTACTCAAAGTGTGGGGTTCACACACTCAGTAGACAGAATGTGAGGGGCTAAATTGTGTCTACCCCCTGCCAAGACCTTAGAATGTGACCATATTTGGAAGTAGGGTCTTTAAAGAGATAAATTAAAATGAGGTCATTAGTGTAGGCCCTAATCCTATATGACTGGTGTCCTTTTAAGGAGTTTGGACACAGACATGCACAGAGGGGAGACTTGTGAAGGTACAGGGAGAAAGAAGGCTGCTGTCTGTAAGGCAGAGAGTGAGGCCTCAGAAGAAACCAACCCTGTTGATATCTTGATCTTGGACTTCTAGACTCCAGAACTGTGAGAAAATAAATTTCTGTTGTTTAAGTCTCCAGGTCTGTGATCCTTTGTTATGGCAGCCCTCAGAAACTAATATGTAGCATTAACATCACCTGGGAGCATTTTAGAAGTACTCATTTTCAAGCCCCAACTCAGACACACCGTATCAGAATTTCTGGAGAGTGAAACCCCGAATTGTGTTTTAGTAAGTCCTCCGGATGATATCTGTGCAGCTAAAGTTTAAGTAGCACTGATCTGGAGTAGTGTTTCTCAAGTTGTGAATTAACCATCACCTGGGCAACTTTGGTGAAAGAGCAGTGCCTGGGCCTCACCATAACATTCTGGTTCAGCTGGTTGAAGGTCGAATGGGCAGTGGCCTGAACGGCAGACCCGCTTTAGATATTTTCTAAAGCTGCCCTGTTGACTCTAAGGGACAGCCTGGGCTGAGCTCCCCAGGTCTACAGCCTGTTGACATGGTCTGGAAACCTGCAGAAGAGACGACTGAGTGTAGGTACTTTGGGTAAACTGAGGCAGCTTACTAACCTCCTAACATAAGAGGCCTCATCAGTAGTGTGTGATTTCAAGAGCAAGACGGATTCCTCCTCTAGAAATGATGACCCATCCCTCTTCTACCTGCAAATCCTCAGTTCTTCTCTATGACTTGGTGTGATGGTTAGTTTAATGTATCAACTTGACTGAAGTGTCCAGACCAAACATTATTTCTAGGTGTGTCTGTGAGGATGTTTCCAGATGAGATTAACCATTTGAATTGGTGGACTCAGTAGATGGCCCTCCTCCACGTGGTTGAGCTTCATCCCATCCACTGGGGGTCTGAGTAGAACAAAAAGCAGAAACGGGTGGAATTTGCCCCTTTTTCCCTTGCCTTGTTGCTAGAGCTCAGACATCTCATCATCTCAAGTCCCCAGACTGAGATTTATATCTTCAGCTCCCCTGGGTCTCAGGCCTTCAGACTCCAACTGAATTACTCCACCAACTTGGCTGGGTCTCCAGCTTGCAGATAGCAGATTGTGGGTCTTCTTAGCCTCCATAATCTTCTGAGCCAATTCCTCATGATAAACTCCATTTAGATAGATAGATATGAAGAAAGAAGAAGGAAGGAAGGAACAAAGAAAGGAAGAAAGAAAGATTTCTTTCTGTTTCTGTTTCTCTGGAGAAACTTGGACAAGTACAAACACCAAGGAGGTAACAGCATCTTACTAGATGGGACCAGCCTGACACCAGATTGAAAGGGGGAAATTCAGGGCTTCTGGACCTAGCATTATTGTCCTTAGTCTTACGTGGACTGGAGATGTGTAAGGGTCCTTCAGAACAGCTGAACGATGTATGGGGCCATTTCTCTGAGAGCTTAGTAAAGCTTATATTCTAAGCTTCCAGGATTCCTGTTTAGGATTTTATAAACTCCAAGGTGTAAATACCTGATTAGATTTGGTGAGCCCTTTCTTCCTGTGTTTGCATTTGAAAGAGGGATAAAGTCTTTAGGTCACGAGAAAACAATTCTGGAGGTGAAATCACTTTCAGTCAGTTCAGTTCAGTTGCTCAGTCGTGTCCAACTCTTTGCAACCCCATGAATCGTACTAGCAAACTGGCAGGAGAAATGGGGGCTGGACTGGAAAATAATGCTACTAATGGTAACTGTTACTGAGTATTTCTGCCTGCCAATGCAGGAGATGTAAGAGATGTGAGTTCAATCCCTGGGTTGGGGAGATTCCCTGGAGACAGACATTGCAACTCACTCCATCGTTCTTGCCTGGAGAATCCCATGGAGACAGAAGCCTGGTGGGCTATAGTCCATGGGGTTGCAAAGAGTTGGATTCGACTGAAACGATTTAGCACTCTCATGACTCTACATCTAGCACTTCATCCATTGTCTCATTTAATCCTCACAACAATGCTGGAAGTAAATCGGGAGAACTTGAACCTAAACCTTTTGTACCCACACAGTTCACTGTCTGTATTAGCATGACTTTCACCACTGCCTTCAGTAATATGCTTTAGGAAACTCTTGCCCAGGGAGATAAGTTACACACAAATTTTGCTACTGTCCTGAAAGTATTCCATGGGTCTCATCGATTCTCAAAGGTTCCTTTAGAAACTCTCACCCTGCTGTGTCTGTTAAGCCCTTGCTCAATCCTAAACAAGCCCCAAACCTATAAATATCCCACCACTGCCCTCTCTTCACAAGATGCTGCTAAGACTCTGTCAAGGAAGGGATCGCCCTGATCTCAGTGAGCTATAAACTCAGCTTTGCTTTGTCCACTAGTTCCTCGGTGGTGCCCTGTTGAGCAGCATCTGACAGCACCATGTTTATATCCATTTTGCAAATTAGGAAATTGAGGCTTAGTTAATGTATCCAAAGATACAGAGCTAGTAAGTGGTGGGTCCAGGGTTCAAATCCTGCAATTCTGATTCTAGAAAGCACACTCTCAGCCACATCTACACCACCTCCCCTTACATTTGAAATCATATAATACAGTCACTTATTCTTCCTCTACCAAGGATCAACCAAGAAAAATAAACACAAACTGTGAAAGAACATGTGCCCTCAGGCTTCCTCTCCTTACTGCCTGGGCTGTGTCTCTGCTGACAAAGATCATCACAGGCCAGGACCTCCTCAGATAGGTTGCAGAACCCTTTGGAAGAAAGAGGGGTGAGTTAGGTAATGTGGGAAGCTCTACTTTGTCGGTGACCAGCGCACTCCTCTGCCTCAATTCATGCAGCTTCACACTAGACAATAGTGTGTATGCGTGTCTGACTCTTTGAGACCCTATGGACTGGGGCCCGCAGGCTCCTCTATCCATGGGATTTCCCTGGCGAGAATACTGGAGCAGGTTGCCATTTCCTTCTCCAGTGGATCTTCCTGATCAGACACCAAACCCACATCTCCTGCATCTCCTGCATTGGCAGGAGGATTCTTTACCACTGTGCCATCTGGGAAGCCCCAACCTGACAATCATGGGTCACTTAAAAATCGCAGAGGAGCCAGAACTTAAAATGGATGACTGTCTGACCTACACCATGCTTTAAACTTTGCTGAAGCCAGGACTGTGGTGCTTTTAAACTATACAAGCCCCAGGACACTCCTGCCTGCTGAGATCATTACAGAAGAGGCAGTGTGTTACCTGGGGTCTGTTACTGCTTTCCTTTGATGCCCATCTGCCCGAGCCTCAGCCACCCTTGCCCATTCACAGAGCACTGCCCGCCCACTGCCATCGTGTCCCTGGTGTCCCAGGGTGAACTCACGCTCCACTTCACACTGAAGACCAGCAGCTTCTTTCTGCTCCCCCACCCCACAGTCCACTTTCTCTGTCTCCAGCCTGCTGCCAGCCCTGTCTTGCAATGCAAACTAGGAAGTCCAACATCCTGGAAATTCCTGCAGACCACGCCTTGGCAACAGAGAGCAGGCAGGCAGACGCCTGCAGCAATGGGTGGGGAAGCTTTCCAATCTGGCGGCACCTCCCAGATGGAGATGAAAACCCAACACAAACTGTGGAAGAACGTGTGCCTTTGGGCTCCCTCTCCCTACTGCCTGGGCCGCATCTCTGCTGTTAAGAGTGGTCTCAGGCCAGGACCTCCTCAGATAGGTCCTTAGGAAGCAAAATCCTCTGGGGGAAATTCGGTAAGGTTGGAGGGCTCAGCTTTGTCAGTGACCAGTACACTCCTCTGCCTCAATTCATGTAGCTTCTTACCGACCCACCAGGAGCCACTTCAGTTCAGGTCTGCTACAGGTTAGATCACACATGTCAACGAAGGGACTTAGAACAGCTAGTTGAGGTAGAAGTGTCTGCTCACTCATTTAGCGGACCCGAACCAAGGACTTGCTCACAAACTATGGAAATCAGCCCACTGCAATCAGCAACCCCTGTGGCCTTCCCTACCCACCACAGCTTCAGTCTCTTGCTCCACCGGCTTATTACCTGTTTGCTCATTATTGCTGAATAACAAATCAACCCCAAACAGGAACTTTAAACAATAACCATTTTCTTTTCTGACAATTCTGTGGATTGGCTGGGCAGTCTTTCTGTTGGTCTTGCGGGATCGATCATGTGAATGCATTCAGCAGAGGGCAAGCTGGCCGCCGGGATGGGACCTCTCTTTCCTGGAGGTCTCTCAAGGGTTTCTCTTTATGCTGTTCTGGAGCAGTGATCTAAGAAGGCAAGAGCAGAAGCCACAAGGTTCCCTGGGGCCTTGGAAGTCATACAGTGTCACTTCTGCCACCTTCTGTCAGTTTAAGCAAGTCACAGGGACCCTAGACTCAAGGCGTGGGGGAATGGACTACACTTCTTGATAGGGGTATTGTGTTTTCACTGGGGGTACAATGAGGAAGTGACTCCTTTATCCACAAAGATGTGGGAAGCTTCTTAATATTCACTATTAATAATGACTAAGCAAACTGGTGGCTCAGACGGTAAAGCGTCTGCCTGCAATGTGGGAGACCTGGGTTTGATTCCTGGGTCGGGAAGATTCCCTGGAGAAGGAAATGGCAATCCACTCCAGCACTCTTGCCTGGAAAATCCCATGGACGGAGGAGCCTGATAGGCTATAGTCCATGGGGTTGCAAAGAGTCAGACACGACTGAGCCACTTCACTTCAAGCAAACAAAGCCTACTTACCATGTACTGGATCCTGTGCTAAGCACTTCACAAGAACCCAGTGATAAACATCTCCCAATGCTCCTGTTTCCATGTGGAGAAGGAGAATTCCCCAGAGAAGAACTCCCTCACTTTTGCCCTCACCAACCCCTATTTCCTCCTTCTCGTGGGAGCAGTGACTCCTCTGCTGGTGAATGTAGAACAAGGAGTGCATTTCTTCTTCCTTGAGATCTCAGAGCCATAAGCAGAGTGTGCTCTGTCTGCTCTGGGGGCAGGTGTGCCTGGAGGAAAGGTATTTAGAAATCCAGTTGGTTCATTAAAATCACATTCTCCAAACACCTTTATCAGTTGTAAAGGAGTTATGTTGAACTCCATTTGTCTGGGTTTCTCAATTGTTTCTGAACTAAGGCAAGGAAAAGACAGGTATAATTTATTGGAGACTTTCAAATCTCAACAGCACACACTATTAGCTCCTTTTCATTGAGAAGTAATTTGTAGAAGGCTGCACAGCTAATACTCTGTGAAGCCTCATTCCGGAGCCAACAACCTTGAACAGAAAAAGCACTGCCTTCACCCCCTCTCTCCTAGATTGCAGAAAGCCAGGTAACATTTATGCTCCAATTTTCCTTCCTTCAACCAAATCCAGGTTAACAAACAAAAGTCAGCTTCTTCTCTGTTTCCGTTTGTTCATCACCTCTTGAGAGTCAAGCAGTTGCAACCCACATGTCAACAGAGGCATCCCGACCTTGGAAAATTCAATTAGAGTTGACTCGAAACCCTTTCCCACCAGAAGTGTGGTGAAAGTTCTAAGTCTCGCCCATTCCCCTGGATTTGGGATAGGAACACTGGTTTATCTCGCTTTACTTTATTTCTAGTGGGTTGTTACTCCACCATCCTATTTCCACCAAATTATAAAATATCTCACCATCTTGTACGTGCTATTTCTCCCCTACACCAGCCATGGAATACAGACAAATTACCTTGACTTCCCCACTTAAACAGCCCTAACACCAACTGTGTGGGAGGCAAGCAGATCAGGCTGGTGGTGTGAAGTGTTGGGGCACTTTTGTGCTGCTCAGGCCTCTCAAGCCTCTGTTGAGACCTGTAACTGTCCATCCCTGCTCCCCTTGGACTTTCCACTTTATTATGTAAAACTTCAAGGACGTATAATAGAAGAGAGACTATTACAATGAACCCTATGCTTCCATCACTTACTTTCAACAATCACCAACTCATAACCAAGAGTTGTTTCATCTATACTCTCATCCACTCCTGTTGGGATTATTGCAAAGCAAACTCTAGATAGGGCTTCCCAAGTGGCACTAGTGGTAAAGAACTTGCCTGCCAATGCAGGAGACATGAGAGATGCAGATTTGACCCCTGGTTTGGGAAGATCCCCTGGAGGAGGGCATGGGAACCCACTCCAGTGAGAATCCCATGGACAGAGGAGCCTAGTGGGCTACAGTCCATAGGGTTGCGAGGAATTGAACATGACTGAATCAACCTAGCACACACATACACACACTCTAGATATCACTTTATTCACAAATGTCTCAGCTTCTATCTCAAAAAGAACTGCTTTTAAAAGCATAACCAGGACTGCCCTGGTGGCCTAGTGATTAAGAATTTGCCTGCCAATGCAGGGCACATGGGTTCAAGCCCTGGTTCGGGAAAATTCCATCTGCCTCAGAGCAACTAAAGTTTATGCACAACTACTGAAGCCCGTGGACCCTAGAGCCCATGCTCCGCAACAAGAGAAGCCACCACAGTGAGAAGCCTGCACACCGCAACTAGAGAGCAGCCCCTACTCACCACAACTAGAGAAAGACCACAGGCAGCAACAAAGACCCAGCACAGCTGAAAAATAATATTTTTTAAAAAGCTTTTAAAAGCATAATCACCATATCAATACCCTCCTAAACATAATCATCAGCACTTCTCCAATACCAGCAAGTACCAAAGCAGGATTCCTCGTCTCCTGGTCCTACCTCTCACCAACCCCCAGTCCCAACCACAGCTAACTGAGATGACCTGCACGTGTGTATCTCTGGCCGCTATCAGGTCTCTATGCTGCCACACAGACCCAAGGACTACCTACCTGAATGCGGTGGACTGCCCCACCGGGCACAGCAGGCTCAGTACCTACAACCCACAATTTTTAGGAACTTACAAAGATGGTTTAGTTCTTTTTATATGAGAAGGAAAAAATGAACTTTTAGTTTAAAAAAAAGTCTTAATATAAAGTACTGATATGTTCATCTTTATTTTAATACGGTCATAAAATATAATTTTAATATGGTTTAACTAAGCTTCCCTAATGAGAACTTTCAATTAAGCTTTCATCTTAAAACCAGAGGAGTGAAAGACGGAATATAATAAAACAGTTTTAATCTTTATCCTGTGTCCTGAGAAATTTCAGGCCTTTCTGAACTAGTGGCTTAAAAAAAAAATCCTTTAATAGTTTTGGTAGACTATGAATAGTCTCACTGATGCCATTTTCCAAAATGGACAATATTAACTTACTCAAATTTCATAAATCTAATAATAATATTCTCCACCTTTCTGCTAATAAGGAGCTGAAAATCACTCCAAGGCATAACAGAGATGGTTAATACAACCATCTGGGAATAAAAGCTACAGAAAGGTGAACATTTGCAGCTATTACACTTGACAGCTAAATGGGGTGAGAAGACATTTGAGCTTCTTAGCGAAATTATTATAACTTTTGGTAGTTAATCATATGCCTCTGTATAATTCCTCAATGATCTTATTTAGTAACTGCTTCTTTAGAGGATTTAGGAAACTTTCAATTTATACACAAACACATAATAAAGACAGGCACACATGCATATGAACATAGACACACATATCTACTCCAGGGAGCAAGTAAAAACAAATTCAGATTAAAGTATTGATACCAGAAACCAAGCAGAAGAGCGGCACAGACAAGCTGGCAATCTCCTGGGGTAGCGGTGGAAGTGATGATGGTAGCAGCTGTTATTTTTTGGTTTCCTGCTATGATTAGGCATGATGCCAGGAATTTTATTTGGTGAGAGGGATCACCACATTTGAACATTACATTCATTAAGCTCTAAGATTCTTGTGTGCAAGTCAAAGGAGGAAACAGGTAAAAAGTGAATGCAACTTAGGGATTTAAAGACAGAACTGGAATTTGTGGCAAGACACACTCTGCCTAAAAGTAGTTTGAATATCACAGACTCTCACCTTTCTTACTGAATTTTCATAGATATCCTTGAATAGATGTTTCTTTATTTGCTGCTTAAGGGTCATTTCCAGAAACTTTATTTTTCGTTTTATTTGGCTCTGCCAGGTCTTAGTTGTGGCATGAAGGATCTTCCGTCTTCGCTGAGGCATCCAAACTCTTTAGTTGCCGCATGTAGGATCTAGTTCCCTGACCAGGGATGGAAGCCAGGCCCCCTGCATTGGGAGCATGAAGTCTTAGCCACTGAACCACCAGGGAATTCCCCATATTTCATTTTAACCAATAAACCTAGCTTTTTTTTCTTTTCCTTCTATCTAAAAAAACAAACACAAACAAAAACCCCCAAAATCAAACTAAAACAAAAAACAACCAAAACTACTACATGGTATTACCTCTCCACGACACTAGTTATTAGCTTAACATAAAGGCTTTAGAGATAGAGCTCAATCATCTGTAAAACTGGTTTCCAAACAAGCTCATTCATGCAAATCTAGATGGGCCATAAAAGTTAGTTTACTCCATAAAATACTAATCCACGGAGACAATAAAACAAATTAAAAAAATTCTGGGTGGATGCAATTTGACAAAGCATTATAGCGCTTACCAAATGCCTAGTTTCTGTTACTCATGATAAATGACACTGAGCATGAGAAAAGGAAGAGGCTGGTGGGGACGGAATCATTTAAAGTAATCTATTTCCTACGGAAACCTGAGGCAGCACTCTTTTGGCTGGGGGGAGCGGGGCAGCAGCACTGCCTTCCCCATTGGCTGCATGACATTTATGCTTCTGCAAAATGGAGACCAAAACACTCTGCCGCAGCAACCCCAAGAAGACCCAAAAGACTCCATCACCTTATTCCCCAGAAGACTCAATCCTCTTTTGAGCTACAAAAGCTACCCGAGGCTCCCTTCTGCTTCCAGTTGTGGTGATAAATATATAGTAGTAAAACATAAAGTCTACTGGTTTAATCAAATATTTTGAGAAATGAAAAGCTATCATCTAGAACACTGCTTCATAACCTTTTTCAGGTCATGAATTATTTTCAGACTATGATCAGAACCATGGATGTGGACTTCTCTGGTGGTCTGGTGATCAAAGAATCCAACGACCAATGCAGATGACATGGTTCATTCCCTAGTCTGAGAAGATTTCACGTGCTGCCAGAGAAACTAAGCCCACACACCACAATTACAGAGCCTGAGTGCTCCAGCTAGAGAAAGCCCACAAGCAGCAAGAAGGCCCAGCACAGCCAAATAAAGAAACATGGAAAAAAAAAAAAAAAGAAAGAAACATGGGTGCTATTCCCAGCAAACTGACATACATGCAATTGTACATGAACTCATAGAAGATTTATGGACCCTGCAAAGGCTGTCTTCAGACTCTAGGTTAAAAAATTCTGATCCAGAGTAAGCAGAAATTACCAACTTTATCAATAATTTGATTTTAATATATAACTATATTTTAAATAAAATTATACTTCAATTTGGAGCTGAAAGTTGCAATTTGATTTATAACTCTATGGCAATATAATATAGGCATATAAACTCTGGATCTCAATGTTCTTGCTTGTAAACTGAAGATGATAATAATTATCTCAAGGTTACTGTATTTCCTGATATGTATCTAGTGTAGCACTTGTCACAAAAATATTTAATAAATGTTCATTTACTCACTCAAAAAAATATAGTAACCTGTTTCCTAAATTTCATCTACAGATTATAGAAAGCATTTTGACTTATCCACAAAGGCTTCACCATTTTTCAGTGCTACTTCTCAGTAATGAGGGGGCAATGGAAAAGTAACACAAAGAATGATTTCAGTCTTCAGGATTTATTTGAGAAGACAGTGAGATGAGATCAGCTACTGGAGAACAGAGATCTCACTGGGAAAAGAAAAGCAAAACCAGCAAATATATGGAGGTTTTGTTTTTTCAGGACAGTCAGAACAATGAGATCGCTAAGACATGCAAGAGGAGAGAAGTAAGGGTAGTAAGGCAGGCATTCGTTTTCTCTTTAAGGCATGCTGGAGTCCCCAGACCTGGTAAAGACACAACTGCAGGTAACAGCAGCAGTGGTGTTCCTAGCGGTCCAGTGTGTATTGAAGGGGTGGGGACTACAAACACTCAGCACCAGACTAGGGAACTGTAGCTTTCTGTTTTTAACGCGTAATAGGTTCTGCCAACTCCTGGATCCTCGGAGAACATTGTGTTTTCAAAGCAGCTGGCTTGACTTTAAAGACTTCTGGATCATAATATACAATATGCACAGGAGTCCTGAAATGGAAAAAAAGATTCAACTTGAAATAGGATGAAAGGGAAAGAGAACTAACACTCCTCAGGCATCCACTATATGTCAGGCACTGTGTTATTATCCCGTTTTGATTTTCATAAGCATCTCATAAAACAGGTATCATTGACCTCCACTATACAGATAAGGAGATGAAGGCTCAGGCAAGTCGTAAGAATGACCTGTGGTCAAATCTAGATTTGTGTCAGATTCCAAAGCCTTTCCTCTTTCCATAGAAAGCAAATTCTGGAAATTCCTCAATAATTTGGCAGTGTTAAAACAAAGCCAGACAGTTCACCAGTGAACTTGAAGAAATTATGTTTTTTTGAAGTTTCCATCCTTAACCACCAAATAAGAACTTTTCTACCAGGATAGAATCTTGAGTACCTGATCTTACTCTTCCCTTTCCTTTGTCAGTGTACAAAGAATGCGTGTCATTTCATTTGATGTTTAACTTTTTTTTTTTTAAAGAAAAACTTATTGCAAAATTTTAAAATATTTTATTATATAAGATTGAATATATTTCCTATTCCCTGAGCTCAAGACTACTACAACATTTTCAATTATGCTTTCTTGATGGTGCTAGAAAAAGGGGATCAAGTATTATCCCTTGAAGGTAATGAAATGAATTGAGGTTCAGGCAAGTTGAGAGGTCTTCTGAAAATGAATAGGAATTAGAGGCAAGTTTTTCTTTAATATGTTTTCTGATTTATTTTTAATAGTTCATACATGTACATGATGCAAAAATGTTGATAAATTACAAAAGTCTATTTAGGGAAAAATAAGTCTTCCTCCCATCCTAGCTCCCTAGGCCCCCAAAGTTACCATTGTTACCAGCTTATTATGTACTCCTCTGAGATAATATAAGTGGGGCTTCCCCCATGGCTTAGCCCATAAAGAATCTGCCTGCAATGTAGGAAATTGTAACAATTATGTTTCTGTTCTATAATTTGTTTTCCTTAACAATATAAGTATAGATGTGTGTTAGTCGTTCAGTCCTGTCCCACTCATTGCCACCCCATGGACTGTAGCCCAACAGGCTCCTTTATCCATGGAATTCTCCAGGCAAGAATACTGGAGTGGGTAGCTATTCCCTTCTCCAGGAGATCCTTCCGACCCAGGGATCAACCCCAGGTCTCCTGCATTGCAGGCACATTCTTTATCACCTGAGCCACCAGGGAAGTCCCAACAATAGAGATAGATTATTCCCTTAATAATATAGATAAATAATCCCATATCCATAATAACAGAGTTCTATCCTAGGTCTGAAGCTCAATACTAGTCCACTAACTATTTAATTGTAGTCTTATCAACAATTCATGGTAAGAAGACCATAGATTTGCCACAATAAATGTAACAAGTGAGATGATTCTAAAAATGTATTGTTTTCCTACAATTCATTTCATTGACCTTACTAGATCAACTTTTCCCTCTCCTTAGCATCCCCAGGCTTTCCTGTCCCATCTTAGCCTTTAATTGAAATACCTTGTATTTGGGTTAGCTAGTTCTTGAATTCTGGGAGATATCTTGGAATGGATAGCAGCATAAGATACCGGCCAGAGGGCATCGCGGGGAGGTAAATAATCTTTGTGAAGAGGCTTGGCCTTAGCTAGAGCTAGTATTCGAGGGCTGGGGTGGGCCAGCAAGGCAGCGTGGGAGATCTATAGTGGAAACAAAATGACACAAAAATTTCACATCTCTCTTTCCAGGTATAGCATTTATCGAGTTACCATTATTTCTCTCCTGATTACTCTCTAACTGGCCTCTCTGTTTCCCTTCTTGCCCATACAATCCAGCCTTCATACAGCAGTTACTGAGGGCAAGAAGGTGCACTTTAACAAGTGTATTCCATGAACCAGAGAGTGTTCTCAGTGATTTGCCTGTATCATTCCCATGCAATCACCATAATAACTTGATGAGGGATGTACTTTCCAAGGCCCAAGTCAAATCATGTCACTCTCAGGGTTTAAACCTTCCAGCAGCTTTCCATTTTTTCTAAGAATTAGGCTCCTTACTGTGGTCAAGAAGGCCCTACATGGTTTGCCTGCTATCCTCCATGACCCCACCTTCCTTCCATCTCTCCCTTGATCACTAAGACCCCAGCCACATAGACCCCTCTGGCCCAGCTCTTTCCATCTCAAGACCTTTGCACTTGCTAGTTCTGCTCAAAACTCTCTTTCCCCATTCTTGTCATGCCTCCTCTTCATCATTCAAGTCTCTAGACTCAAACATCACATCCTCAAGAAGCTCTTCCCTGACCATCCAAGGCATATTGGCCATTCTAATTACCCTATTTAATCTTCTTCACAGAACGTACCAACACCTGCCTTAGCTCATTTATTTTATTGTTGGGGTGTTTATTGTCTGCTTCTCCCCACCAGAATATAAGCTGCTTGAGAGATATACCTGTTTGCCCAAAGCTAGACTAGATTCTTGGAGAAGGCAATGGCAACCCACTCCAGTACTCTTGCCTGGAAAATCTCATGGATGGAGGAGCCTGGGAGGCTGCAGTCCATGGGGTCGCTAAGAGTCAGACACGACTGAGTGACTTCACTTTCACTTTTCACTTTCCTGCATTGGAGAAGGAAATGGCAACCCACTCCAGTGTTCTTGCTTGGAGAATCCCCGGGACGGGGAGCCTGGTGGGCTGCCGTCTATGGGGTCGCATAGAGTCAGACACGACTGAAGCGACTTAGCAGCAGCAGCAGCAGCAGACTAGATTCTGGTACATAATTATTGCTGAATAAAGATATGTTGACTGACTGACTCTTTGACTCATTTTGGTCTTACTTTGGAAACCACATCTGCCAGGAGGCCTTTCTATTATGTTGCTTTATTGGTAAAATAGGAAAGATGACATATAGCTACTATTCTCTCTCTCTTAAGAGTATGATTATCTGCAGTAGTGCGTGCTCAGTTGCTCAGTCATGTCTGACTGTTTGTGACCCCATGGACTACAGCCCACCAGGCTACTCTGTCCGTGGGACTTTCCAGGCAAGAATACTGGAGTAGGTTGCCATTTCCTTCTCCAGGGGATCTTCCTGACCCAGGGATTGAACCCTCATCTCCTGCGTCTCCTGCATTGGCAAGTGGAATCTTTACCACTGAGCCACCTGGGAAGCCTCATCTACAGTGGAATCATTTTTTTAAAAGATTTTTTTTAACTCCCCAGACAATTCTAGCAATTAAAGATGGCTATAATCACATACTAAGAAAACTGAGAATCAAGTTTTGATTTGCCCAAAGGTCACAAGTCATTTTAGCAAACTCAAGTCACTCTCCCAAGGTTTTATTGATTCTCTAGGGAATTTCCTAATAGAATTCCACATCTAATGCTCAGATTCCTATAATGATGAAATCGGTCTGATTTCCTTTAGCAACATGATCATTAGGTATTTTTTGAAAACTCAGTTGGGATTAGAAGTCAAGTAGCCACTACAATGAATGGAGGAGAGTGTCAGGGAGGAAGAATGAGGGAAACCACTGAAGGTGTTGGGCTCTGTGCTAAACACCTGCCTTATTGATTATCACAAGTCACAACAGTCCTGAAACTGGGAACTATTATCTTGACAATCCCCTTGCTCACAATGCCATCACAACTTTAGGACTTTGGCATATGCTCTTCCCTTTACTAGAACATTCTCTTCTCTTCTCATTCACTTAGCTGACCCCTTCTCATTCAGCTCAAATAGTCCTTCCTTTGAGAGGCTTTCCCTGATTACCATACACATGAAGTGTGTTCTCTAACCTCAGCCATAGTCACTCCTTTCCCATTTTCTTCATAGCACTTATCACTACTTGACATCATCTTATCTGTTTACTTTTTTTTTTTTTTTGGTCTCCCTCCATTGTGTTCATGGGCATGGTGTCTGGCATGCAATAGAGATTCAAATCCTTATTGAATGAATAAGGCTCAAGAAGGTTATCACAACATCATAGAACTAGCAGTAGTGAGGCAAGAACCTGAACCCAGCTCTTATTGACTCCCAAATCCATGATGCTCTTCACCCTCAACCTCTCTCCATATCTTGCAGCTAGAACTTCCTTCCTGCCACAGACCACTCTTTCAAAGTTTTTGTATCCAGTGACTTTGGTCTATGCCCTACAGAGGCAAAGTAACACCTGGAAAAGAGCAGAAAGTGAGCTGAAGGATGCCAAGGTAGTGACGGCTTACAGGACGAATGGGCTTTTCACTTCTTTCTCTTTCAAAGCACAGACCCTCTATCTTGATCCGTGGATGGGCAAGGTCTACAATTCTAGGAGCTGCAATAGCAGTCAGGGTAGATGACAAAATCTTGGTTTCAATCTAGGGGAGAAAAAGAAAATAGTACTTATAAGCATCAAACTCTAAATACTGTCTCGATCATAGTTACAAAGTAGCATCTGATTGCTGGACCAGACTTCTCAGTAAATTCAACAGAAGAGATGAGAATATTGTAGTAACCCATGATTTTAGCCAAAAGGATCAATTTCCATCCTTCTGAAACTAGGTTGTATAGATTCAAACTCAGCTGTTTTGGAACTTTTAAACTAAAGATGGGGGAGAACTGAACAACAACAGTCCTAACAGTTACTATTAAAAGAGACTTAGTATGACATTCATAGAGGTAAAAGGACTTCCTACAGTGTATCCATCAGAAGTCTCTGGTGGCAAGTAACCTCAGACACTTGTAATAGTAACTTGACTTCTTTTGTGGGCATGTGTTATTTTTAAACTCTTAGAAGATTTAGAATTAACTGTCAAATAGCTAAGAAACTAAAACTCATAGAAATAACACTTTGTCTTCAGAATAAGTATGTGCAAAAATTGATGAAATTTGAACAGGGACTGTAGAATAGATGTGGTACTATATCAGGGTTAAATTTCCTGATCTTGGTAACAGTACTGTAGTTCTAAAAGATAATATCCTATTGTTAGGAAACACAATAAAGCACTGAGGGAAAGGGGTATACAACGTCTGTAACTAACTTTCAAAAATGATTCAGGGAGGGAATTCTCTGATGATCTAGTTAGGATTTGGCACCTTCAGTGCCGTGGCCCAGGTATGATCCCTGGTCAGGGAACTGAGATCCCAATAGCTGTGCAGGGTGGCCGAAAAAGAAAAACATATGAACTGAAAAGTGATGCAGGGAAAAAATTAAATACACACACACCCTACACAGAGGAGAGAGAACGACAAAGAAAATGGACTTTAATTTTTGCAGATTGTCAGTAAATTTGAAATTACTAGAAACAAAAACTAAGTGTATATTAAAATAAAAGTAGGCACACGTTTTAAGAGAATTTGGCCTGTAAGAATGATAACATTGCAACTGCAATTTGCAGTGTATCATGGAGTAAACTGATTTAGAAGGATGACATTCAGTTGAAATCTTAACTTTATGTCATTCTGAAACAGGCTGGGACCTGGGACCTTTTATTGCAGTGCCTGCACCTCGACAAATGCCTGCTGGAGCAACAGAATACAAAGAAAGTATAAGGGGACTAAAAAGAACTGCTTATGTGCACAGCCGGGGCAAATTATGAATAAGTAGAAGATACAAAAAGGCTAAAATTCAACTGCCACTTTGAGATACCAGGAGCAAAAGCAGGATACTATGCATGATCCCTGCACACAGCACCACCAAGGGAGTTGGCAGACCACCTAAGCCACCCTTCCTGTCATTACCTCTGTGCTCAGTCACTCAGTTGAGTCTAACTCTTTGCAGTCCCATGGTCTGTAGCCCACCAGGCTCCTCTGTCCATGGGATTCTTCAGGCAAGGATACTGGAGTGGGTTGCCGTTTCCTCCTCCGGGGGATCTTTCCAACCCAGGGATCAAACCTGCCTCTCCTGCACTGGCAGGCAGATTCTTTACCACCGAGCCACCTGGGAAACGTCATCTGCCCCTACCCTCACCCTGTTTAAGGGAGGAGCTCACCCCCCTCTCAGGAAGCAAGCAAGGACACCTGTTACTTGTTTTCCCTCCCCCTTGCTGCAGCACAAGTCCCGATGAAGCCTTGCCTCAATTTTTCATCTGGCCTCTTATCAATTTGTTGATTAAATAGTCCAAGAACCTGGGCCAGTATCAATTCTTACATTTAAAAAATTCAGGAAAAAAAAAGAAAAAACTTCAGATTCACTGTGTTCATAAGTTTAACGTATTACATTTTTAAATAAATATTTAATATTTGAGGTTTTATTACTGTAGATGGTTGACATAAAGTGACCCAAAAAGAAATCAAATTTCATATATTTAGGCTTCCCAGGCGGTGCAGTGGTAAAGAATCTGCCTGCCAGTGCAGGAGACACAAGAGATGCAAGTTCGATCCCTGGGTCGGGAAGATCCCCTGGAGAAGGAAATGGCAACCCATTCCAGTATTCGTACCTGGAAAATTCCATGGACAGAGGAGCTTGGTGGGCTGCAGTCCATGGGGTTGCAAAGGGTCAGATATGACTGAGCAAGTAAGCATGTATAAATATAAACTATTTGAATGAATTAAATTTGTATATCAAATATTACTTAGGACTCTTAAAAGTTACTGTCAAAAACTGCTAGAATTATAAATAGAATAATAAAACTACCAAACTAAACTTAAAAGTCTAAGAAATAGATTTTCTAATTTGAAATTTTAAAAATTGGCTATTAATTACTTAAGGGCATACCTTTGCACAGTTTTTTCTTCATACAAAAACCATGCTCAAGGATACCAAAAGACTCACATCACTGGGTGTGGAAGTGTTTTTCTTAAGTGCCTATAAATTCTTTGCCACTTCTCTCATGGAGAGGTGGGGTTGCGGCCCTGCCTCCTTGAATTTGGCCAGACTTGTACGTTTATCAATCAACAGAGTATGCCTGCAGAAACATAATGTGACTTCCAAGGTGAAATCATAAGAAAAACATGGAGCTTCTACCTGATTCTCCTGGAAGGCTCACCCTTGTAACATTACAATTTAGGATATTCCTTCTCAGAATACAGCTGTCATGCTGAGAGAGGTCTAAGCCACATAGGAAGGCCATACAAAAGTGACCCTGTAAATAGTCCCAGCTAAGTTTAACCTTCAAGTCATTCCAGTTGGGGGCAATACAAATAGTTGTTGTAATGGACTGAATCAGAGATCAAATTGCAAGCTATCATTTCATAGAGAAAGCAAGGGAGTTCCAGAAAAACATCTGCTTTATTGACTACACTAAAGCCTTTGACTGTGTGGATCACATTAAACTGTGGAAAATTCTTCAAGAGATAGGAATACCAGACCACGTTACCTGTCTCCTGAGAAACCTGTATGTGGATCAAGAACTGGACATGGAACAACTGACTGTTTCAAAATTGGGAAAGGAGTATGACAAGGCTGTATATTGTTACCCTGCTTATTTAACTTCTATACAGGGTATATCATGCGAAATGCCTGGCTGGATGAATCCCAAGCTGGAATCAAGATTGCTAGGAGAAATATCAACACCCTTAGATATGCAGATGAGACCACTCTAATGGGAGAAAGTGAAGGGGAACTAAAGAGCTTCTTGATGAAGGTGAAAGAGGAGAGTGAAAAAAATAGCTTAAAGGCAAACATTTCAAAAACTAACATCATGGCATCTGGTCCTATCACTTCATGGCAAATAGATGGAAAAAAAGTGGAAACAATGTCACATTTCATTTTCTTGGGCTCCACAATCACTGCAGATGGTGACTGTAGCCATGAAATTAAAAGGCACTTGCTCCTTGGAAGAAAAGTTATGACAAATCTAGACAGCATATCAAAAAGCAGAGACATTACTTTGCTAACAAAGGTCCATCTATTCAAAGCTATGGTTTTTCCAGTAGTCATATATGGCTGTGAGAGCTGGACCATAAACAAGGTTGAGTGCTGAAGCATTGATGCTTTCAAATTGTGCTGGAGAAGACTCGAGAGTCCCTTGGACTTCAAGGAGATCAAACAAGTCAAAGGAAATCAACTCTGAATATTCACTGAAAGGACTGATGCTGAAGTTCTAAATACTTTGGCCACCTCATGCAAAGAGCCGACTCATTGGAAAAGATCCTGATGCTGGGAAAGACTGAAGGCAAAAGGAGAAGGGTGCAGTAGAGGATGTGATGGTCAGATAGCATCACTGACTCAATGGACATGAATCTGAGCAAACTCCAGGAGATAGTGGAGGACAGAGGTGCCTGTTTAAATGCAGTCCATGGGGTCGCAAAGAGCTAGACATGACTTAGCGACTGAATAACAACAATGGACTGAATGTTTATATCCACCCCCTCAACACCCTCCAACCTCCAGCCAAATTCCTATGTTAAAATCCTAACCCCCAATGCAATGGCACTAGAGGTGGGGCCTTTGATAATTAGGTTTAGATAAGGTCGTGAGGGTGGAACCTCCATAAAGAGATTGGTGTGCTTATGAGAAAAGGGAGGGAGATCAGAACTCTCTCTGTTTACATACAAAGCATAGGTCATGGGACACATATCTGGATGATGGCTGTTACAACCCAGAAGAGGGTCCTCATTAAGAAAAGAATCTAACGGCACCTTGATCTTGGACTACTCAGCTTCCAGAATTGTGAGAAAGAAATGTCTGTTGTTTAAGCCACCCAGTCTCCGGTATTTTGTTAATACCGTAGGCCAAGCAAGGCAGGTATGGAGCTTTCAGTTGATTTCAGCTGCCTACCATTTGAGACACCCAAGCCGTTAGAAATCTCCCAGTTGAGGCTCCAGACATCATGGAGCAGAGACAAGTCATACCTGCTTCCCTGTCAGAGCTGCTGACTCATAACATCCTTGAGGAGAGTGGGCTTCCCTGGTGACTTAGGGGTAAAGAATCCGCCTGCCAACATAGGACACAACTCTGCAACTAGAAAAAGCCTGAGCAGCAACAAAGACCCAGCACAGCCACAAATAAATACATTTTAAAAAATTTATTTTGAATCTTTGAGCGTAACAAAATAACTGTTGTTTTACATCACTATGTTTGGGTGTGTGTTAGTGTGTTAGTTTCTCAGTCGTGTCCGACTCTTGTGACCCTGTGGACCGTAGCCCGCCAGACTCCTCTGTCCATGGGATTTTCCAGGCAAGAATACTGGAGTGGGTTGCCATTTCCTTCTCCAGGTGATCTTCCTAACTCAGGAACTGAACCCAGGTCTCCTGCATTGCAGGCAGATTCTGAGGTGTGGTTTGGTATAAAGCAACAGACAACCAGATCAGAACTTAAGGATGCGTCCTCTGTTCAGGCATACTGTGTTTTGTTGTACTTTGCAAATACTGTCCTTTATTTTTTTTTAAATTAAAGGATTGTGGCAACTCTGCACCAAGCAAGTTTATAGGCACCATTCCCCCAAAAGCATCTGTGTGTGATTTGAATCTGTGTGTCAGACTTGGGTAATTCTCATAACATTTCAAACTTTTTCATTACTGTTATATTATGCTGATCTGTGATCAGTGATCTTTGACTTTAATATTGCAAAAAGATTATGACTCACTGAAGGCTCAGATTATGGTTAAGAATTTTTAGCAGTAAAATATTTTTTAATGAAGGTATATACATTGGGTTTTTAGACATAATGCTATTGCATATTTAATAGACTACAGTAGTATAAACATAACTTTTATATGCTCTGGGAAACAAAAATATTGATGTGACTTGTCTTATTGCAATATTTGCATTATTGGGGTGGTCTAGAACTGAACCCAAAATATCTCCGAAGTATACCTATATTAGTTCTAGACTATCTGGAATTTGTTCTCTGAGCAGATTAGATTTAAAGTTATTAATGATCCTATTGCCAGGGGTCAAAAAAAAAAGACACTAGTAGTCCATGGCATGCACTGACAAACAGAAAGCAACATTTGGTAACCAAGCAGCTGCTGACAGAAATCTTTTTAATGAAATAAAGAAGTATATGGGGTTGGTTTATTGCCTCTAAGTGCACTGGAGAAATTGAGAAAATAATTATCAGCTCAGGGCTTTAAATTCCCACTTGAAGGTGTAGTTAAGAGACTGGAAAAGTTTTTGTGACTTACCCAAAATAAATCCTTATCTCCTATGGTCACAGGACTGAAAATACTGAAAACCAAACTCAAAATCTACTTCTGTGAATAGGTGTAGTTCAGTGCAAATTTAATTCCCAAACTTATATCATCTTCTATATTAAAGTTAGGGCAATGATTGAGAAGGAATTGGACCTTGAAAATTGGAGTTGAAACATAAGGGTACATTCCAGTGAAGCTGGGTACCCTTGAGTATCCTGAGCCTTCTTCCTTTGTCTGAAGAGGTGAGACTCTCCTAGACTGAAGAATCTGAAATGGCCACTGAAGCATTTTCTAGGGAACTGCTGATTTGCCTCTTCTCTCTATTATTTCTCCTAGATTTATGATCAGACCCAAGTCCCAGCTGCTATGACAGTCTTCCATAGACTTCTCATCAGCTCCCATAATTTCTTAAGGTTAATTAAACATAATACTCATTGTCAATCTGCTTCTCACATCAAATCCTGACATATATTAGCCCAGGGGAAACAGAAAAGTTCATTTGATGAGAGGGGAAAATAAACAGGAAGAAAAGAAAAATACCCATGTAGAAATAAGAGGGAAGCACATTATAGTTACAGTCAGGTTACAAACTCTATAGGAACTGTTTCTTTCACATAGACCCACTTACACTTTTTGGAGGAACATAGTTTGGATTTGTGGCTTTGGCTATTGAGAGTCGTAATATCCGAGGAGAAGGATCAGAGAATTGAAGAGAACCTCTTATTAAGTAATCACTGAAGGGTCTATAGGCAAATGGAACATGAAATATTATAATCACTGGAAAAACCATAACTCCATTCTTCATTGCTATAATTAACCTCCAATCAATTATATATATATTGTTTCTATCTCAGGAGCATCTTTTCCCAAAATCATCCATGCTCTTTCTATTAGATTGGTGTTTCTCAAAGTTGTTTTACTATGATCCACAGTACCAAGTACATTTTATATTATAATATAGTATATTAAATTTGCGTATCTGAAACTAAATGATCATGAAACGATGCTTTCCCTAGGCTTTTTTAAAAATTTCACTTGATTTCATTAAAAAAATAATTGGAATTGGTTTCATGATCCACTGATGGGTTGAGACTTGCAGTTTAAAAAACACTTCACTGTCTACCAAAACCTCATATTAAAACCCTGAGATAAAAATTCCAGTTACTGTTGAGAACGTTCTGTGGTAGGCTCCTCTGCAGTGCAGTCTGAGAGTACTGGCCATAACTCCCAGCAACCTGGGCGATTATCATAGTGGTTTTCCTATGTATGCCTTTTCCAGAACACAGATCTGTGAAGCAACAAACCTACAAACACAGTATGGAAAAAGTTTTTCTCAAATAAATACCATTGCCCTCTAGGATTAGTCTGATAGATTTAAAAGCTGAAATATTGTTAGCATATCATAGAATTTACCCTTTTGAAATGTACAATTCAGTGCTTTCTGGAACATTCACAAAATTGTGCAATCATCACCACTACCTAAATTCAGGATGTTTTCAATGCTCTAAAGAGAAATCCCATAGCTATTAACAGTCCTTCCCCATTACTCCATTTATCATCCCTAGAACTAGTAATCTACTTTCTGTCTCTATGGATTTGCCTATTCTAGAAATTTCAAATAAATGAAATCATACAAATATGTTGCTTATTATGTGTGGTTTACTCTGCATATTTTCAAAAATCATGTATCAATTGTCATTTCTTTTAAGGCTGAATCATATCACATTATATGGACTTGTCATATTTTGTTTATTCATGCATCCACTGATGAACATTTGAGTTGCTTCCACTTTTTGGCTACTTTGGAATGCTGCTGTGAATAATCACGTACAAGTGTTTGTGTGACCATGTTTTCAATTCTGTTCGGTGCGTGCCTAGGAGTAGCGTTGCTGATCATACGATAATTCTATGTTTAACACTTTGAGGACCTGGAAAACTATTTTCCACCCAAGCTTCACCATTTTACTTTCCCACCAGCAATGTATGAAGGTTTCTATTTCTCCAATTCAAGTTATTTTATGTATATTAATTATTATTGACACTCTAGAGGTGTGAAGTACAATCTCATGGTTTTCATGTGCATTTCCAAGATGATTAATGATATTCAGCATTTCTCATGTGCATTTTGGTTTATTGTATATTTTCTCTGGAGAAATGTCTATTCAAGTCCCTTGCCTATTTTTTAAATTGGGTTGTCTTTTTTGTATAATTTTACTCCTTGGAAAGAAAGTTATGACCAACCTAGATAGCATATTAAAAAGCAGAGACATTACTTTGCCAACAAAGGTTCGTCTAGTCAAGGCTATGGTTTTTCCAGTCGTCATGTATGGATGTGAGAGTTGGACTGTGAAGAAAGCTGAGTGCCGAAGAATTGATGCTTTCGAACTGTGGTGTTGGAGAAGACTCTTGAGAGTCCCTTGGACTGCAAGGAGGTCCTACCAGTCCATCCTAAAGGAGATTAGTCCTGGGTGTTCATTGGAAGGACTGATGCTAAAGCTGAAACTCCAATACTTTGGCCACCTCATGTGAAGAGTTGACTCATTGGAAAAGACTCTGATACTGGGAGGGATTAGGGGCAGGAGGAGAAGGGGACGACAGAGGATGAGATGGCTGGATGGCATCACTGACTCGATGGACATGAGTTTGAGTAGACTCCGGGAGTTGGTGATGGACAGGGAAGTCTGGCATGCTGTGATTCATGGGGTCGCAAAGAGTCAGACATGACTGAGCTACTGAACTGAACTGAACTGAACTGAAGAATTATTTATATATATGTTCTGAATACTAGTCCCTTATACAATCTGCAAATATTTTCTCCCAATGTATGAGTTTTCTTCTCATTCCATTGAGAGTGCCCTTTGATGCAAAGAAAGTTTTTACTTTGGATGAAGTCCAATTTATTATATTTATTTTGTCACATGTGTTTCTGGGGTCATATCTAAGAAGCCACTGCTTAGTTATAGAGATATATGCCTATGTTTTCTTCTAAGAGTTTTACAATTTTTGCTCTTATATTTAGGTCTGTGATTCATTTTGAATTAATTTTTATGCTTGGTGTGAAGTAGGGGTCATTTGCAAAAGAATGAAGTTGGACCTGTACTTCACACCAAACATACAAGGAATGAAAAGCCCAGATATCATGCTTCCCTGAGAGCTCAGTTGGTAAAGAATCCTTCTGCAATGAAGGAGACCCTGGTTCAATTCCTGGGTTGGGAAGATCCCCTGGAGAAGGGATAAGCTACCCACTCCGATATTCTTGGATTTCCCTTGTGGCTTAGCTAGTAAAGAATCCACCTGCAATGCAGGAGACCTGGGTTCAATCCCTGGGTTAGGAAGATCCCCTGCAGAAGAGAAAGGCTACCCACTCCAGTATTCTGGCCTAGAGAATTCCAGACTGTATATAGTCCATGGGGTTGCAAAGAGTCAGACACGACTGAGTGACTTTAAAAAAAAATGTCAGTTATCATAGCACCACTTGTTTAAACGACTATTGGTCTTCAATTAAATTTTCCTGGCATCCTTGTCAAAAATCAATCGACATAACATAAAGGTTTATTTCTGGACTCTCAATTCTTTTCCATTGATCTCTATGTCTTTTGACCTTTCCATTGATCTATATCTTTATGCCAGTAACACACTGTTTTGATTATTGCAGATTTTTAGCAACTTTTTGGAGAAGGCAATGGCAACCCACTCCATTACTCTTGCCTGGAAAACCCCATGGATGGAGGAGCCTTGTAGGCTGCAGTCCATGGGGTCGCTAAGAGTCGGATACGACTGAGAGACTTCACTTTCATTTTTCACTTTCGTGCATTGGAGAAGGCAGTGGCAACCCACTCCAGTGTTCTTGACTGGAGAATCCCAGGGACGGGGAAGCCTGGTGGGCTGCTGTCTATGGGGTCCCACAGAGTCGGACACGACGGAAAGGGACTTAGCAGCAGCAGCAAGTTTTCAAATCAGAAGCTGTAAGTCTTACAACTTTGCTCTTCTTTTTCAAGACTGTTTATTTACTACTCTAGGTTTCTTGCATTTATATATGAATTTTAGAATCACCTTGTCAATTTCTAGGACTTCCCTGGTGGCTCAGACGGTAAAGTGTCTGCCTACAATTCGGGAGAGCCAGGTTCAATCCCTGGGTCGGGAAGATCCTCTGAAGAAGGAAATGGCAACTCACTCCAGTACTCTTGCCTGGAAAATCCCATGGACAGAGGAGCATGATAGACTCCTACAGTCCATGGGGTCGAAAAAGATAGCTAGAATTTTAATAGGTATTGAATTGAATCTGTAGATCAATTTGGTGAAAATTGTCATCATAAGAAAATCAAGACTTCCAATCTATGAACAAAGAATGTCTTTCCATGTGTTTAAATTTTCTTTCAACAGTGTTTGTCATTTTCTGTGTACATATATTATACTTCTTTTGTTAAGTTTATTCCTAAGTATTTTGTTTTTATTTTTAATTATAGTAAAATACATACAATGTAAAATTTACCATCTTAATCATTTTAAAATTTATAATACAGTAGTGTTAAATGCATTCACATTGTTATGAAACCAACCTCCAGAACAATTTTCATCTTGCAGATCTCTAAATCCACTGAATGACTCCTCATTCTTCCCACCACCTAGTCCTTCACCATCACTATACTACTTTCTGTATATGAATTTGACTGCAGTTGGTACTGTGTATAAGTGGATTCATACAGTATTATATGTGTGTGATTGGCATATTTAGTTTAGCATAATATCCTCAAGGTTCATCCCTGTTGTACCATGTGTCAGAATTTCCTTCCTTTTCAAGGCTGAGTAATATTCCATTGCATGTATTCTTATTCCATTGCATGTATGATTTTTGTATATTGATCTTGGATTCTGTGCCTCCTTGAATTCATTTATTCAACCCACTCCAGTATTCTGGCCTGGGAAATCCCATGGACAGAGGAGGTGGCTACAGTCCATGGGATTGTGCATCAAACACAACTTGGTGACTACACTAATATTTTTATGTGGGTTTCCTGAGATTTTCTATATATAAGATCATGTCATGTATGAGCAGAGAGAGTTTTACTTCTTCCTTTCCAACCTTTCTTTTTCTTGCCTCATTGCTCTGACTTCCATCTGTAGTATGATGTTGAATGGCAGCTTTTCTGGTGGCTCAGTGGTAAAGAACCCACCTGCCAATGCAGGAAACATGGGTTCAATCCCTAGATTGGGAAGATATCCTGGAGTAGGAAATGGCAACCCACTCCAGTATTCTTGCCTGGTAAATCCCAGGGCCAGATGAGTCCTAGCAGGCTACAGTCCATGGCGTTGCAAAAGAGTCAGACACAACTTAGTGACTGAGCACGCACACATAATGTTGAATAAAAATGTAAGAGCTGATGTTCTTGTCTTACTCCTGATCTCAGGGTAAAAGCATTCAGTCTTTCACCATTAATTACAATGTTAGCTGTGGGTTTTTGAAGATGCCCTTTATCAAGCTGAAGAAATTCACTTTGATACCTAGTTTGTTGAGTATGCTGCTGCTGCTGCTGCTAAGTCGCTTCAGTCGTGTCCGACTCTGTGTGACCCCATAGACGGCAGCCCACCAGGCTCCCCGTCCCTGGGATTCTCCAGGCAAGAACACTGGAGTGGGTTGCCACTGCCTTCTCCAATGCACGAAAGTGAAAAGTGAAAGTGAAGTCACTCAGTCGTGTCCAACTCTTAGCGACCCCATGGACTGCAGCCTACCAGGCTCCTCCATCCATGGGATTTTCCAGGCAAGAGTACTGGAGTGGGGTGCCATTGCCTTCTCCATTGTTGAGTATGATGTGTGTTAAATTTTAAGTTCTTTTTTTTGAGTCTATTCAGGTAATCATGCTCAGTTCAGTTCAGTTCAGTTGCTCAGTCATGTCTGACTCTTTGCGACTCCATGGACTGCAGCATGCCAGCCTCCCTGTACATTACCGGAGCTTGCTCAAACTCATGTCCATCAAGTCGGTGATGCCATCCAACCATCTCATCTTCTGTCGTCCCCTTCTCCTCCTACCTTTAATCTTTCCTAGCATCAGGATCTTTTCCAATGAGTCAGTTCCTCCCATCAGGTGGCCAAAGTATTGGAGTTTCAGCTTCAGCATCAGTCCTTCCAATGAACACCCAGGACTGGTTTTCTTTAGGATTGACTGGTTTGATCTCCATTTAGTCCAAGGGACTCTCAAGGTTCTTCTCCAACACCACAGTTCAAAAACATCAATTCTTCAGCGTTCAGCTTTCTTTATAGTCTAGTTCTCACATCCATACATGACTACTGGAAAAACCATAGCTTTGACTAGATGGACCTTTGTTGGCAAAGTAATGTCTCTGCTTTTTGATATGCTGTCTAGGTTGGTCATTGCTTTTCTTCCAAGGAGCAAGTGTCTTTTATTTTCAAGACTGCAGTCACTATCTGCAGTGATTTTGGAGCCCAAGAAAAGAAAGTGTCAGTTTCCATTGTTTCCCCAACTATTTGCCATGAAGTGATGGGACTAGATGCCATGATCTTAGTTTTTTGAATGTTGAGTTTTAGGCCAGATTTTCACTCTCCTTTTTCACTTTCATCAAGAGGCTCTTTAGATCCTCTTCACTTTATGCCATTAGGTGGTATCATCTGTATATTTGAAGTTATTGATATTTCTCCCAGAAATCTTGATTCCAGCTTGTGCTTCATTCAGCCCAGCATTCTGCATGATGTACTCTGCATATAAGTTAAATAAGCAGGGTGATAATATGCAATCTTGTTGTACTCCTTTCCCAATTTGGAACCAGTCTGTTGTTCCATGTCTGGTTCTAACTGTTGCTTCTTTACCTGCATATAGATTTCTTAGGAGGCAGATAAGGTGGTCTGGTATTCCTCATCTCTTGAAGAAGGTTTTTTGTTCTATTTGGTGTACTACATTGATTTCAGAATGCTGAACTCAATATATTCTTGTATTGCTGGAATAAATCCAACTTTGTCATGGTGTATAATTGTTTCTATATGTTGTTAGATTTGTTTTCCCAGTATTCTGGTGTGGACTGCTGCATGTATATTTAGACTTGGTTTGGTAGTATTTTGGTATGAACTGTTACATACATACTCGTAAGAGATATTTCTGTCATTTTGTTCTCTTGTAATGACCTTTCCTGGTTTTGGTATCAGGAATAATATGGGGCTCATGACCTAGTTTTTGGAGGAAACTGAAGGATTGGTGTTAGTTCTTCTCTACACATATCACTAAGTTTATCAATGAAAGCATCTGTTCCTGAGCTGTTCATAGGAAGTTTTTAAAAATTATTAATTAAATCTCTTTACTTATTATGAGTCTTTTGAGATTTTCTATTATTCAGTTAAGTTTCAGTAGTTTGTCTTCCTAGGAATTTGTCTGTTTCATTTATGTTATCTAATCTGTTGACCTTATAATTTCTCAGAGTAATCCCTTATAATCCTTTTTTATCTCTATAAGATCAATAGTAGTAACTCTTCTTTTGCATATGATTCCTTAGAATGGTCCCTTCTTTCTCTCATGGTGGTTTAGTTGCTAAGTTGTGTCTGACTCTTTGCAACCCCATGGACCATAGCCCACCAGGCTCCTCTGTCCTTGGGATTTTTCAGGCAAGAATACTGGAGTGGGTTGCAACATCCTTCTCCAGGGGATCTTCCCCACCCTGGGATTGAACTTGGGTCTCCTGCATTGCAGGTGGATTCTTTGCCAACTGAGCCACCAGGGAAGCTCCTTTCTTTCATGATTTTAGTAATTTGAATCTTTTTGTCTTGGTAAGTCTAGCCAAAGTGTTTTTGTCGTTGTTGATCTTTTCAAAGAGCCAACGTTCGATTTTGTTGATTTTTCTCCATCTCCCTAGTTCCTATTTGTTTCTACTCTGATCTTTATTATTTCCTTCTATATGCTACTTTTGAATTAGCTTGATTTTCATTTGTAATTTCTTAAGATGGAAGATTAAGTTATGGTTTTCAATCTTTTATTTTTTAATGTAGGCATTTATAGCTAAAATTTCCCGCTAATCACTATTTTAGCTATGTTGTGGTATATTGTGTTTTTATTTTTATTAATATCAAAGTGATTCATTCTTTGACCCATTGTTTTTGTTTAGGAAGGTATTTAATTTCACATATTTAAAATGTCCCTTCTGCTATTGGTTCCTAATTTCATTTCACTGTGGTCAGAGAACTGATGAATTGTATGAATTGAATTGAATTGTATGAATTCAATTCTTCTCAAATTATTGACATTTGTTTTATGACCTAATATATGATCTATCCTAAAGAATATTTCATGTACACTTGAGAAGAATGTGTGTTCTGCTGTTATTGGGTATACTGTCCTATAAATGTCAGGTAGGTATTGTAGGTTAATATGAAACATTACAAATGTCTCAAAAATTGGTGACAGATGAGTCTTCTTTCTGTTTATAAATTGAAATCTATAACTACCAAATTTACATGTATACTTTAACTAAATTAACAGATTTTATTGAATGAATTGATAAATAAGCAAATTTTGTGGACAAACTGGGCCACTTTTACTGGATTTTATGATGGAAAAAGACTCAAGTTGTCCAGTTCAACCACTCCCTGAATGCAGGAATCTTTTTTAAAATCCACATAAAGTCATCATTTCTGTTTGTGCTTGAACATTTTCAGGGGATTGGGTGGAGATAGCAGTTGATTTCTCCAGATAAACACTTTCCCTACTGAATAGCTATCAGAAAGATTTCTGTACACTTAGGTGACACTGGCTGCTCTATAAATTCCTTGTTCTACTTCAAGTTCTAGAATAAACATTGCTGCTGCTAAGTCACTTCAGTCGTGTCCGACTCTGTGCGACCCCACAGACAGCAGCCCACCAGGCTCCTCTGTCCCTGGGATTCTCCAGGCAAGAATACTGGAGTGGGTTGCCATTGCCTTCTCCAATGCATGAAAGTGAAAAGTGAAAGTGAAGTCGCTCATTCGTACCCGACTCTTAAGAGACCCCATGGACTGCAGCCTACCAGGCTCCTCCGTCCATGGGATTTTCCAGGCAAGGGTACTGGAGTGGGGTGCCATTGCCTTCATTTTCCCTTCCTCTTTCAGATGCTGACCTTTTAAACACAGCTATTACCTTTTAAACACAGTTATCACTGTTTCCTTGGTGTCTTCTCTAAGTTAAACATATTATTTCTCCTATTACTCATTTTCCAGAAGACTCAACATCTTATTCATTCCCATCTGAATAGTCTCAAATTTATTATCAGTTTCCTAAGGTATAACATCCATGAGTGGACATACACACCTAATGTGCTCTAAAGTAGTGCACAGTAGTAGTATCACACTCCTGTAAGTGAACCTTGTACATATTCCACTAATACAACCTAACATTTTTTCCAATAACCTCACTACAATCATAGTTCTCATGTGGAAGGTATCACCAAAGCTGTCTTTTAAAGTGAAAGTCGCTCAGTTGTGACTTTTTGTGACCCGGATGGGCCGTAGCCTGCCAGGGTCCTCTGTCTATGGGATTCTCCATGCCAGAATACCAGAGTGGGTAGCTGTTCCCTTCCCCAGGGGATTTCCCAACCCAGAGATCTTTTAAAGACAAGTAGAAATCCAGCATTTAAAGCAAAAGGAAGAGGATTTATAGTCACAGGGGCATATGAGAATATGAATCGCAAAAACCTGTAATGTTTCATTTGAATATTTTTGAATTGGCTGACACTGGTGAGCATGGTGTAAATTTTCACTTCACTACAATTTGAGTCAAATGTAATTATTGATGATGATCTTCTGATTACCTACAATTGCTGCAAACTTCTGATTTTTCACTCTGATCCTTTGAAAACCAAGTGGACTTCTATTTTGTGAAATTGCATATACTCAAATAAGAACAACAATATTGTGACAGTCATCAAATCAGATGAGAATTTATAGAGCTTCTCAAGGTACTCTACCTGTCTATCAGGTACCCTCTCTTGGATCTGTTGGGCTGTGCCAGCTTCTGGATCCTTTTGGAAGGTTGGCAAAACAGTGCAGGAGAGGGGATCTCCCAGATTACAGACTCTCTGCCACAGCTATAATAATATTGAACCCTGCAAGTTGCAGAAGGGAAAGTGAGTGAGACAGGCATGAATTTGAATGATCAAATCCAAGCACCTAATCTCCAATAGTGTAATAGGAGCCCACAAAGAAGTAAAAAATTCTATACATTTTCCAACTGATTCTATGAAGACAGCATTACCATAAACAAAGACACTACAAAAAGAAAGACATTAGAAGAAAACTACAGATCAATATCTTACGAATATAGATGCAAAGATTCTAAGATTTTGTTGGAACACAGGCACAATTGTTTACATATGTCGATAGGTGCTTTCTTGGAGTTGCAGCAGACAATTTATGGCCAACTTTACATATGGCCCCTTCCAGAAAAAGTTTGCTGACTTTTAACTAAACTGTATATTGAAGGAGGTAGAGAAATGGCTACCTCAATTATCATATAAACCAAACTTCAAATAATGGTTATCTTCACTTTTTTCTTTACTTTAACTTCCCTCATGCCTGTACCCATCTTCCCTACACCTTATCATCTTTCCTCAAAGCACCAACTAGGAAAGTCCAGTCATTCAACAAATATCCAATGAAAACAAATTTGCAAAGGGCATCAAAAGTCTTAACAACATTATTACTTTTAGATGCCCTAATTACCTCATTATAACCAAGCCCATAGGTGCTATAGAAAATTCATAGTTTCATGAATAAAATAAGTGTTATATATTGTACTACATATAGTACAATAGTATATAGTATATAGTATATAACACAACAGTGTTATATATTGTACATGGCATGTGTGCTGTCGCTTCAGTCATGCCCAACTCTTTGTGACATTATGAACTGTAGCCCATCAGGCTCCTCTGTCCAAGAGATTCTCCAGGCAAGAATACTGGAGTGGGTTGCCACACCCTTCAGGAGAACTTCTCGATGCAGGGATTGAACCCTCATCTCTTATGCATTGGCAGCTGGGTTCTTTACCACTAGCACCACCCGGGAAGCCCATCTATAGTACATATCCTTGCATAACACCCTCATTTTATTAAAAAATCAAAATCATGATAAGCCAATAAACTATAAGGTATAATACAAGTCTGCAGTAGCTAAATATTAGATGTTGCTCTGGAAAAGTTTTGCTGTAGCATCAGATTGGAAATGGATATAGAGTCCCTAATCTTTAGTAAATTTTGTGTTTCTGAAAACACACAACCTGGTAATACACAAATACTAACCTGTTAGGTACATATCGGTGGGAGACTTCCTTAGACTGGGCAAGATTCTCTAATCTTTGGGTCATTTGAGCCTTCAAAGCATTCCGGGAAACAGGGCGAATAGGATCTTGATTTCCCCAAAACAGTTTTCTGTTAAAAAACAGGAAAAGAAATGGTAAGAAAATTCACTGATAATTGACATCTTAGAAATGGCTCTTGGTGGCTTCTCTATTGATTTTACTTCACTTCAGGAACTATCTCTATTATAAAATTTTACAATTTCCAGGCATCAGGAGCTGATAAACTATGTATGGAAGTTAAAACAAGAACAAGACTGTTTTATCTACTGTCTTAAAAGGTGAGGACCAAAAATGAATCTATTAGAGACAGTTGTTTCTGCCATCAATGTAATGGATGCTGTAATTACAGTAAGATCATCATAAAATGAGCACATCACTTATCCACACTGTGACCTCACCTCGGGTGAAGCACTGTGCCAGGTGGTCAGATCTAATTAACTCCTGTAGACCCCTCCTCCAGATACTATCCCACTGGGGCTTGGGATTTCAAGAACAAACAACCCAATTAAAAAATGGACAAAAGACGTGAATAGACATTTTAGAGAAGATGATACACAGATGGCAAATAGGCATATGTAATACGCTCAACATCATGTCCTTAGGGAACTGCAAATCAAAATAATGAGGCACCTCTGCACATTTATTAAAAGGGCTAAAATAGAAAACACTGATAACACCAACACTGGGGAAGATGTGACGCAACAGGAACTTTGATTCGTTGGTGGCAGGAATGGTACCGATACTTTGGAAGACATTTTTGCAGCTTCTCACAAAGCCAAGCTCATAGTCTTACCATGTGATCCAGTCATCGTACTCCAAGGTCTTTCCCCAAATGAGCTGAAAACCTGTATCTACACAAAAACCTGCAAATGACTATTTACAGCAGGTTTATTCATAATTGCACCAAGTCAGAGGCAACCAACATGTCCTTCGGTAAGTGAATACACTATGGTACATCCAGACTATGGAATATTACTCAATGCTAAAAAGAAATGTACTATTAATGAAAAGCCATGGAGGAACACTAAAGGCATTTTGCTAAGTGAAAGAAGCCTGTCTGAAAATTTATATATTGTACAATTCCGACACTACGTAACATTCCAGAAAAGGTAAACTTACAGATACAGTTAAAAGATCAGTGGTTGCAAGGGGTTTGGAGAGAAGGGAAAGAGGGAGAGCGATCAATAGGTGGAGCACAGGTAATTTTTAGGGCAGTGAAACTATTCTGTAAAATAATATAGCGTGAATATACAACGTTACTCATTTGTCAAGACTCAGAGAACTGTACAACACAAAAAGTAAACCCTAATGTAAACTATAGGCTTTCATTAATAATAATGTTCAATATTTGTTCATTACCTGTAAAAAATGTACCACACTAATGCAATTTATTAGACTTCCCTGGTGGCAGACAGTAAAGTGTCTGCCTACAATGTGGGAGACCTGGGTTCGATCCCTGGGTCGGGAAGATCCCCTGGAGAAGGAAATGGCAACCCACTCCAGTATTCTTGCCTGGGAAATCCCCTGGACAGAGGAATCTGGTAGCCTACGATCCATGGGTCGCAAAGAGTCAGATACGACTAAGCCACTAAACTGTCACTTTTCAATGCAAGTTAATAATGTTAATACTAGGGGAAACTAGAGGAGGGGCGGTAATACAGAAACTTTCTCTGTACTTTAGTTTTTCTGTAAGTCTAAAACTGTTTTAAAAAATAAAATCCATTAATTTAGAAAATAAAAGAGCAATGGATTAGGGAAAAAATCAGGCTTTGTTCAGGAACCAAGAAAGAAAAGGGGATGTCCTGTGACCAGGAGTGGAAAGCCAGCAGGTCCAGCCTGCTGGAGACCCCAGAGAACAGGCGTTCTCTTGGCAGAGGCTTAGACACAGATGTTAGACGCGGCAAACCCGAACTTGGAGGATGGACACAGGTGTGTCACGTGCGTGTAGAATATGCCCTGGGACAGTGACTCTCAAACCTGTCTGCCTGTTAGGATCATCTGGGGAGTCTTTAACACTCCTGAAGTCTAGACTGTGCCCCAGGCCAAGGGAGTCAAGAATCAGTAGCTTTTAAATTTTCCAGATGACTCCAGTGTGCAGACAAATTTGAGAATTATTGACCTAAGTTTCGCTTTCTATGTGCTGACTCACCTGAGGTGACAATACTGATTCAGTGGCTCCAGTTGAGCACAGAGGGGCTAGGATGCAAAGTAAGTGGACAGGTAAAAATAACACTTATTGAATGTAAGGAATAATCATCACAAACAAGACTACATAATATTACCTTACCTATCTGGGGCTCGCCATTGTTTCTTAGGCCTAGAAAGATCTTGAATTCTCTTCCTAGAAAAAGAACTAACAAATACCAGCAGATTAATTCAATGAGGATGCTTAACAAATATGTTTACATTAGATGTAATCAAACAAATCTCATCTGATGGAGAAATAAAAACCAAGGTCCTATTATACAGGATTTGAAGAGTGCTAAAAAAAGCTAAAAGTATTAAAAAATATTGTGAACCCCAAATTCTCACTTTTAAAATCATTAAAAATATACTATACAATAAAACAAAGACAATAAATACACAATATAACCAAGACTGTACTGTCTCCAGAAGAATCCAAGTAAAATGTACACTTAATGGCAAAACCCCTCAATTTTCATAGAAAGTAAATTTGTAAATGCTTGATAGCGCTAGATGTTGAAGAGACTGTATAGGAAAATTTCAGACAGAATTTGTGGCTTCAGGTAAACTATGAAACAGGCAAAATATACTTTGGGTACCACTCAACCTCCATCCTGCTCTATTCTGCTCCCTTGGACTTCCCTGACTATCCTGAATCCACCTATAGCAGAGACAGTTTGTGGTCCCCAAGTATCCATGTGTTCCTTTACATTTTCCAGACTCCTTTGCAGCTATTTGAAACTATGTGATTAATTATGTCTATCCTCAGCAGAAGTTAATGAACAATGATAACAAATCTTTCCAAACATGAGATTGTGATGGTGGTTTGAGATAACCAAAAGATTCTTCAGCAGTTAAATGTTTGAGGTCTGATATGTAATTGATGGACTTCCTATGTGGCTCAGTGGTAAAGAGTCCATCTGCCAAGGCAGGAGATGCTGGAGACACAGGTTCAATCCCTCTGTGGGAAAGATCTCCCTCTGGAGAAGGAAAAGGCAATCCACTCCAGTATTCCTGCCTGAAAAATCCCATGGACAGAGGAGTCTGGTGGGTTACAGTCCATGGTGTCACAAAGAGTTGGACACGACTGAGTGATTGAACACACACGTATGTAATTGATACAATGCACCCTGCCCCAAGATATGTCTGCTATTGTCTAGAAATAATGAAGATAATGTCCACTGCCAGGGAAGAAAAAACTACACCCTTACTCAATTAAAAAAAAATGATTTTGCTGTGCAAGTACTGTTCGAACTCTGCTATGATGGCCTGAACCAACTTTTCAGAGAGGGTGGCTAGGTGGAGGAAAAAGCAAACTATAGTGCAGACAAAACATCTTCTTATATATGAATCTTTGCAGGCAATTTAGCTCCTGGCTCCATCATCACCTCTAAGCCAGTTTCTTCCCTTTCTACCTTTTCTTTACCACCTAAATAATATTATTTTAATGCATCACTTTATATATAAGACTACTGACAGTTTCTCCATTTATTTATATAGATAGTTAAACTGTATTGTTACTTTAATTGGAAATGATCTCATTAACTCCTGCTAATCGTGAAGGTCTGACTGATCTCTCCTTTTCATTCACTTATTGTGCATTGTGTCACCATAGCCATGTCTTCAACCTACATCTCTTCATCTTAATGCAGGCTTGTCTTCTCTCTCAAGTATTACATGACCTTACAACATCTACTCGTGATCCTGTGCAGAAACACAAGAATGTGGTGGAGGGATCTGAACTCTTGAAGGCAGATTTCTTTTTTAATGAGGATTACTTTGCTGTTCCATGTCTTCATTGATAATTAATCTCCTGTAGTTTGCCAATAGCTAACAAAATTTTGGAAATTCTTACTTTAGGAGCAGAGCAATAAACATATGTTTATATAGCAACAATTAAGAAACAATTTCATGTCTGAATTGATGGGGTAATCCAAATAATTCTGTCTTTCCGTCAGAATGCTCTTTTACACTTGACTATTTTGCTTATCCTAGAGTAGGAAATGGCAACCCACTCCAGTATTCTTGCCTGGAAAATCTCATGGATAGAGGTGCCTGGAGGGCTATAGTCCATGGGATTGCAAAGAGTTGGACATGACTGAGTGACTGAACACCCGTGTATATTTTGCTTATACTAAATATTTCTTTTAAAAGCATCAGGTACAGCACATTTGTTTAACAAGATTATTTAGAGAATTGGGACAGGCACAGATAATACAGAACAAAATTTTCTCACAGAGTCAAACCAAATTAACCAATCAAATGAAAGCAAGAAATAATATAACAACAAAAACAGAAACACTTAAAGAAACACTCTTCACAGTCTTTTTTTAAGTATAAAAGCTTTCCAGATATAAATGATTTCACTGTCTATTTAGTAATAGGAGAGTCTGCTCACCTGGCATGCATTTAGTTGAAGTAACTTGGTATTTTAAGTGGATATTCAGTAATACTCAGTAAAGGTTAGTTCTACCAGATTTGCTGCCTAGTCATCTTACAAAAGTGACATGATTACTCTGAATTTCACTTTCTCTCAGAAAATCTAGTTGATTATATCCACCCTATCAACTTCTCAGGATTCTTGTGAGAAAATAAAATTTAAACAGCAAAGTAGTACATAAAAATAAGGCAGCAGTATTTAATGCCTAAAAGAGGTGAGGAAAAAAGAACTAGAAAATATAGTACTTAGAAAATGCAAACTAAGTCCAACCAATAACAATAAATGTAGATGGTAAAGAATAACAATATGAATAACTTCAACGCACTTATTAGAAGAGTGAAGAAATAAAATCTGGTATTATTTACTTCTCATCTATATGAGCCATTGATATGAACCTTTGGTATTTTCTCTTGAATGATTTTATTCTATTACCTCTTCTAAATGTATCTTAACCAAATCAAGAATAAGCATCTGTCTTCAGGAGACATCTAGTGTACACACCACATGTACAGACACACACATTTCTTTTTCTTCATAGAGGGCACTTGCTTGGAATTTCATTCGCTACTGAATTTTGAATTAGAGGCAAGAGGAGATTGAGATACACTAACATGAGCTTCACAAAATCTGTGACATGAGATGGTCAGTGCAGAATCCCAAGTGCCTTTAGGGACTTAACCTTTAGGTTCAGCCCTATTAAGTGACTCACACAGCACTGAGCGACAAGCAAGCCCTGAGCGAGAATTCTCCTACATCTCTATCTTAACCACTTTATCTCTCTTCCTTCCTTTTCCCAAGGGAATTGCCCCTAGAACAGGGCCTTATGACAAAGGGAAAGAACAGGAATCTTCTCAAAACCCTCAAGATAGGCTTTCACTTCAAATGCCCCAGATTGAGTACCCCTTTCAGCTAGTAAAGTCTGGGAAAATAGTGCTATATCTATATTCTTACCGTTTCCTTACAAAGTCGCAAGGATCAGGATCTGCAAAAGGAAAAGGAAACGCAAAAATAAGATTCAATAGGAATCAAAGATATTCCCGCACACCACAACTAAAAGATTCCACGTGCCACAGCTAAAAAAGACCAGCATGCTGCAAAGAAGATTGAAGATTCCCAAGCTGCAACTAAGACCCATGGCAGCCAAATAAATAAGTTTAAAAAAAATAAAAGATATGATCAAAAATAGCCATTACAAATCAATAAACAAAGGGACTAGAAAAAATAACTATTTGGGGGAAAGGCCCAAGTGGCTCAGACAGTAAAGACTCCATCTGCAAAGCAGGAGACCTGCTTTGGTCTCCAGGGTTCGATTCCTGGGTTGGGAAGATCCCTGGAGAAGGGCATGGCAACCACTCCAGTCTTCTTGCCTGGAGAATCCCCATGGACAGAGCAGCCTGGCAGGCTGCAGTCCATGGGGTCGCAAGAGTCAGGCATGACTGAGAGACTAAGCACAGCACATCTGCCAAAGTAAACCACAAGTAAATCAAATAGTTAAATTTTTTCTTTTTAAAAAACTGAATTAGAGTAAAAATAAGAGAATATGTACTTAATGACTGGATTTTAATCTGCATTAAAGGTGATGAAAGATAGAGAGGAAACATACAGATTAAAATATTTAAAACTTAAAATGTGTGTCAAAAAATAAACCTTAGAAAACAAAAATTGAGAGAAATATGTAGTAACAAAACAATAAAGTCTTAATATCTGAAGAGTATAAAAGTACAGATGAATAAGAAAAACACTAAAAAGGTTTCAAAAGTTAAACAGACAAAGAGGAGTTCAAAGAAGAGGAAGACATATGAAGGGCTAATAAACATAAAAAGTTCAAACTTGCTTGTAATCAAAACAATGCAAATAAAGAATGAGATTTAAAAAAAACTATCACATTAGCAAAAAGTTTTTACAAAGGATAACAATGCTGGAAGCATCAGATGAAGTAAGTACTTCCATGCTGCTGGTGGGTATTTAAATTAGTTCATTTTGTGAAAAATAATTTGGTGTATGAGTCAGCAATACTTACCTTCCTTAACCTAATTCTACTTCTAAAATAGAAGTACTTTAGAAGTACTTCAGAGCACTTTCTTTAGTCCTCTAAAGAAGTAACTACAAGTGTGGGCAAAGACTTATGCACAAAAATGTTAATGGTGGTATCTTCAGCAGTAAAAAGCTGGATACACCTGTATTATCCAAAATAGACGAAAAGGAAGCAAATTAAAATTCATGTTTAGAAGTTCTTTTTTAATGTGGGCAAATATAGGCCTTATCCTAAGGCCTATTATAGTAGGCCTCTTTAGGACAAATTGTTCCAGTTTCTCCTGGGGAGTTTCTAACCATATCTGGGAGCTCTGAAATAACATTTTCTACCGTCTGGAGTGTTCAGGGTAAAGGAAAGTGGGTGTGCTCTGACATCAGACAGACATGGCTCAAACCCCAGTTTTGTTACTTACTCAACTGTTCAATCTTGGGCAAATTAAATAATTAATGCTAAAAAATTTTTTTCTTTTCTTTTTTTAAGTATAAATTTATTTATTTTAATTAGAGGTTAATTACTTTACAACATTATATTGGTTTTGCCATACATCAACATGAATCCGCCACGGGTGCACATGTGTTCCCCATCCTGAACCCCCCTCCCACCTCCCTCCCCATACCATCCCTCTGTTGAAACATGTATAATATCATATGTGAAACGAATCACCAGTCCGGGTCTGATGCATGATACAGGATGCTTGGGGCTGGTGCACTGGGATGACCCAGAGGAATACTAAAAATTTTAAAATTAGGATTCTGCTTAAATTTCTATAAGTAAAGAAAAAGTTTAAGTAACTATTAAGTTTGAGTAATTGTAAAGTTTAAATAATTTACTGTTAAGGGTTCCAACTATGAAAAGTAATATTAATGCAATGAGAACCTAATTGTGCACCTGTATTAACATGTATTTTCACTGGATTCTTTATGCCTTTATACCCTCCCCCTCATTTCTAAAAGGATTTGAGATTGCTTACATAAACACATAACAGGATATTATCTAAGATGAAAAATTCAGGAAAACAGGTAGAAAAAAAGTGGACGAAGAAGGGAAATAAAAATACAAAATGAAGAATGTAAAATAAAGTCATGTACCATTATATCTGAACATTTTACCACTGAAAGCAAAAGCCGTAAACTTTTCCTAATATGAAATCTGAAAGAAACTTCTCTTGTGAAGTCTCTTAATGGTTTTATACACACACACATTAAATAAATTATAAGACTTGATAATGAAAAGATGAAGAAAATCTTATTTTCTTAGATTTTTCCTTCTTCAAATTTTATTTTTGATATATGTGTTACATGAAACTAAGATAAATTTTAAAAAATAAGAAGTTTTCAGTAAAGTATCATAATAACTGAATATAAGGCTAGATTTTGTTCCCAAAAATTATTTCTCAGAAAAAAGGTTACCTTACATGCAAGTCCTTATAAGAACTCATCTTAGGAAGCACTTCCTCAATTACTTTATTTTCCCAACAAAGAAATGGCAAACAAAAACACAGCAGTCTGAAATAATTTCAGTTAATGCTAGAATGGAATAATTATAGAGCTCTCCATACAATTTAAGTTTAAATCTGTATTTTACAAAAGAGGGAAGAGGTAAAGAAATTTAAAACAGATTTAATAATATTTTGGTGATATAATTTTATAATCTTAAGCGTTGGATGTTGGATGTCATTTTAAAAAGCAAAAAGAAAGACAAAGCACAAAGAATGAGGTGATTGTATTGTGAAGATAAAAGTACAGCTACAGAATGAATTTTTAAGAGTTCTGTTACATTACATGAATGGGTTTCTAACAATAGCCAGGAACAGCATCAAACATAGATCCAAAAGGGACCTGTCTTATCCCTAATGCTATGATGGAATCTAGGCAAAAACTGAAACCGGCTGCTGAAATGTGGATGGGAGCTTTACCAAGGAGGGATGGAGCCAACCTCACCTGAACTCACTTGTCAACCTGAGAATCACCACAAACGGGAGAGCCTGACACTGTGTGTCAGCACCACCTATGAAAAATTCTTGCTCGAAACAATTTAGTTTCAATCTAAGCAGGTCTCTCAGTCTATATGCTTTGCAAGAAACAGAGGAGCTAAAAGAACAAGTTAAAGACATCACAAAAAACAAATTAAATTCAGAACATGGGATATTTTACCCAATTTTTCTAACAAGTGTGTTTTAAAAGGGAGAGAGTATTAGAGTTAGTGTTAAAGAGTAACAGAGCCGTGTGACCCTTGTTTGAGGCCTAATTAGAACGAACCAGCTGTAAAAATACAGTTTTGAGACAACTACAAGTGAAAGTTAGTTACTCAGTTATTCCAGCTCTCTGTGACCCCCTGGACTGTAGCCCACCAGGATCCCCTGTCCATGGGACTCTCCAGGCAACTCTACTGGAGTGGGTTGCCATTTCCTTCTCCAGGGGATCTTCCCCACCTAAGGATCAAACCTAGGTCTCCTGTATTGCAGGCAGAGACAATTAAGGAAGTTTAAATATTTAACAGGTATTAGATGGTATTAAATAATAATTGTAGATTCAAAGTGCAAATAATGACATGATACGTTTTTTTAAAAAGTCCTTAGTAATTAGAAAGGCATACAAGATATAATGGGCAAAACGACATGCTGTCTAGTATTTTCTTTACAACAATTTGTCCTACAGGAGGCCCCAAAACGTGTGTGTGTTTGTGTGCACTTGTGCATGTGCTCACGCATGTGTGCACAGTAGGAAGGGTTGGCAGGAGAATGCCTAGATGAAACGATTAGCAAAATGATAAATATTAAAACTAGATGGGGGTGTATTATAACATTCTCTATTTTGGGTGCATTTGAATATTTCTATAATAAAGCTGTAGAGATAAAAATGATTTTTCTGGAAAAACTGATAAATTAGTCAAGAGGCAACCATAGTGGTATTAAGCATGCAAGTGAAAAAGTTGAATAAAACTGTTTTTCTATGAAATATGACATTAGAAATAACTTTCTAAATTATATCATTGATTTTAATGTTATTTTAATTTTATAGGTATAGCGAAGTTAACACAATTCTAAACAAACGTTTGTCTATTGTCTTTCTCCCTAAAAGATTATCTATTCAAATTGGCCAGAACTTTTTCTTTCCTTATATTCAAGAATCTATAGTAATCTCACTTTGGCAACACCTTGCTGTATCAAATCAAGCAGTTGTATTAACATCCAGACTCTCAGCATTTACAAGTGTCTGTAGAGAGTGAGTTCACGCATCTCATTTCACTAGAAAGGAAACAGGTTCATGCATGTCATTTCACTAGAAAGGAAACACGCATCTATGACAAGACCAAAAGTAACTTCCAAATCTCTTACCTCCTAGTTTAGTGCTCTTTCCAATAGCATCAAGCTCCCTCTTCTACTAAGTATGTGCTTGCATTGAAATTCCCAGAATGTGGCTGGAGCCATGACTCGGGCATAGCAGGGTTCAAGCAGCCATATTTCTCTGGGGGCGAGGGCAGGATTGTACATATCCAATCCATCCTTTGGGTAGACCTTCCTGAGCATGACTCTAGTAACACTCCCTAAAATACTTTCCAGCTCCTTTTTCCTAGAGATTAACAACAGTACTTTTTTTCACCATTCTTCTCTCCCGACGATCCCCCACTCTCACTCCAGTCCAGTCCCTGAGATATTCCAGGCTTTGGATCAAACCGACAGGGCTTTGAATGCTGGTCCCACCACTACACACCTGCAGACAAACTACCTAGTCTCAGATTCCTCTTCTGTAAGCTGAGGACAAAAATACTTTGCAGAGCCTTTTTTCAAGTGGCCAGGAAGATGGCAGACATTCAGACTGGACATGCCTACGAAACACAACCAATCATTTTCCAAAATAAGAAGAGGGTCCTGCTTAGAGAAACTGGCAAGAAGACGGTCCCACGATACAACAAGAACATTGATCTGGTCTTTAATACACCAAAGGAAGCCTGGGGGGCCACTTATATGCAGAAGAAATGCCCTTTCTTTTCCAATGGTATCATCTCCATCCAAGTGTGGATCCTGTTTAGTGGCTAAGATGAAGATGCAGAGGACCACTGGCATCACTGAGACTACCTCCACTACCCAAAAGCATCAACCACTTCGTACCGTAAGAATATGTCCATGCACCTTTCCTCCTGCTTTAGGGATGTCAAGATCCTCAACATTGCCACAGCGGGTGAGTGCTGGCCTCTGAGCAAGACAATGTGCTTCAACATGGACTTCGCCAAGGCTGCTGGCACCAAGATGTAATTTCAGAAGTTCTAAGACTGGACCCCTGCCTACTACTCCAACAAAATAAAGTTTCCCATTCAGGAAGAAAAAAAAAAAAAGTACTTTGCAGAGTGATACAAGAAGGACCTTCCTGGTGGCCCAGTAGCTAAGACTCTGTTCTCTCAATGCAGGGGGCCAGGGTTCGATCCCTGGTCAGGGAACTGGATTCCATACGCAGCAACTAAAGAGTTTGCATGCAGCAATGTTAGCTCAGCAGGTTAAGAATCTGCCTGCAATGCAGGAGACACAGGAGATGTAGGTTTGATCTCTGGATTGGGAAGATCCCCTGGAGAAGGAAATGGCAACCCACTCCAGTACGCTTGCCTGGAAAACCCCATGGACAGACGACCCTGGTGGGTTACAGTTCAAAGACTTGCAAAGAGTTGGACATGACTGAGCGACTAACTTTCACTGTCAGATCACAATGGGCCCTGGTCAGATCAGATCAGATCAGTCGCTCAGTTGTGTCCGACTCTTTGCGACCCCATGAATCGCAGCACGCCAGGCCTCCCTGTGCATCACCAACTCCCGGAGTTCACTCAGACTCATGTCCATCGAGTCAGTGATGCCATCCAGCCATCTCATCCTCTGTTGTCCCCTTCTCCTCTTTTCCCCAATCCCTCCCAGCATCAGAGTCTTTTCCAATGAGTCAACTCTTCGCATGAGGTGGCCAAAGTACTGGAGTTTCAGCTTTAGCATCATTCCTTCCAAAGAAATCCCAGGGCTGATCTCCTTCAGAATGGACTGGCTGGATCTCCTTGCAGTCCAAGGGACTCTCAAGAGTCTTCTCCAACACCACAGTTCAAAAGCTTCAATTCTTCAGCACTCAGCCTTCTTCACAGTCCAACTCTCACATCCATATTGACCACTGGAAAAACCATAGCCTTGACTGGACGAACCTTTGTTGGCAAAGTAATGTCTCTGCTTTTGAATATGCTATCTAAGTTGGTCATAACTTTTCTTCCAAGGAGTAAGCGTCTTTTAATTTCATGGCTGCAGTCACCATCTGCAGTGATTTTGGAGCCCAGAAAAATAAAGTCTGACACTGTCTCCACTGTTTCCCCATCTATTTCCCATGAAGTGATGGGACAAGACGCCATGATCTTCGTTTTCTGAATGTTGAGCTTTAAGCCAACTTTTTCACTCTCCACTTTCACTTTCATCAAGAGGCTTTTGAGTTCCTCTTCACTTTCTGCCATAAGGGTGGTGTCATTTGCATATCTGAGGTTATTGATATTTCTTCCGGCAATCTTGATTCCAGCTTGTGTTTCTTCCAGTCCAGCGTTTCTCATGACATACTCTGCATATAAGTTAAATAAGCAGGGTGACAATATACAGCCTTGACGAACTCCTTTTCCTATTTGGAACCAGTCTGTTGTTCCATGTCCAGTTCTAACTGTTGCTTCCTGACCTGCATACAGATTTCTCAAGAGGCAGATCAGGTGGTCTGGTATTCCCATCTCTTGAAGAATTTTCCACAGTTGATTGTGATCCACTCAGTCAAAGGCTTTGGCATAGTCAATAAAGCAGAAATAGATGTTTTTCTGGAACTCTCTTGCTTTTTTGATGATCCAGCGGATGTTGGCAATTTGATCTCTGGTTCCTCTGCCTTTTCTAAAACCAGCTTGAACATCAGGAAGTTCACGGTTCACATATTGCTGAAGCCTGGCTTGGAGAATTTTGAGCATTACTTTACTAGCGTGTGAGATGAGTGCAATTGTGCAGTAGTTTGAGCATTCTTTGGCATTGCCTTTCTTTGGAATTGGAATGAAAACTGACCTTTTCCACTTCTGTGGCCACTGCTGAGTTTTCCAAATTTGCTGGCATATTCAGTGCAGCACTTTCACAGCATCACCTTTCAGGATTTGGAATAGCTCAACTGGAATTCCATCACCTCCACTAGCTTTGTTTGTAGTGATGCTTTCTAAGGCCCACTTAACTTCACATTCCAGGATATCTGGCTCTAGGTCAGTGATCACACCATCGTGATTATCTGGGTCGTGAAGATCTTTTTGTACAGTTCTTCTGTGTATTCTTGCCATCTCTTCTTAATATCTTCTGCTTCCGTTAGGTCCATACCATTTTTGTCCTTTATCAAGCCCATCTTTGCATGAAATGTTCCTTTGGTATCTCTGATTTTCTTGAAGAGATCCCTAGTCTTTCCCATTCTGTTGTTTTCCTCTATTTCTTTGCATTGATCACTGAAGAAGGCTTTCTTATCTCTTCTTGCTATTCTTTGGAACTCTGCATTTAGATGTTTATATCTTTCCTTTTTCCCTTTGCTTTTCGCTTCTCTTTTTTCACAGCTATTTGTAAGGCCTCCCCAGACAGCCATTTTGCTTTTTTGCATTTCTTTTCCATGGGGATGGTCTTGATCCCTGTCTCCTGTACAATGTCACGAACCTCATTCCATAGTTCATCAGGCGCTCTATCTATCAGATCTAGTCCCTTAAAACTATTTCTCACTTTCACTGTATAATCATAAGGGATTTGATTTAGGTCATCCCTGAATGGCCTAGTGGTTTTCCCTACTTTCTTCAATTTAAGTCTGAATTTGGGAATAAGGAGTTCATGGTCTGAGCCACAGTTAGCTCCTGGTCTTGTTTTTGCTGACTGTATAGAGCTTCTCCATCTTTGGCTGCAAAGAATATAATCAATCTGATTTCGGTGTTGACCATCTGGTGATGTCCATGTATAGAGTCTTCTCTTGTGTTGTTGGAAGAGGGTGTTTGTTATGACCAGTGCATTTTCTTGGCAAAACTCTATTAGTCTTTGCCCTGCTTCATTCCGTATTCCAAGGCCAAATTTGCCTGTTACTCCAGGTGTTTCTTGACTTCCTACTTTTGCATTCCAGTCCCCTATAATGAAAAGGACATCTTTTTTGGGTGTTAGTTCTAAAAGATCTTGTAGATCTTCATAGAACCGTTCAACTTCAGCTTCTTCAGTGTTACTGGTTGGGGCATAGACTTGGATTACTGTGATACTGAATGGTTTGCCTTGGAAATGAACAGAGATCATTCTGTCGTTTTTGAGATTGCATCCAAGTATTGCATTTCGGACTCTCTTGACAGGAAGAAGCCCCGAAAGGATTCTGAGCAGGATGGTGAAAAGCATCTCCCTTTAAGAGATAATCAGAATGTTATTGCTGTGCTATGCCCTTTAGATATCTGTATTTTATTCCTTAGCACACAAACTACACTGCTCACGTTGCCACCAAGCCAGCAAGTGGAACGAGCTGGCTTGTGCTCCAGACCATCTTCTGGGGAAGGCTGCCATCTGCTGGGACGAAGCATGATCAAGGCTGTTCCCTGATGGGGACTGGGGCACTCCTTACACCAGATTCCTTCCGCGTGTAGCAGTAAGCATTTGTAACATGAAAAGGATGAGGTACCAAAGTATAACTATTCTCCACCTTGCCCTCTACCCCGTCTTCTTAAGGAGCCCATGTTTGAGCTGCTCAGCCCTCAGGTGTGACCAGAACACCACTGATCTATCAAGGAAAGGCAGGGAGCACCTCTCAGAACAGATCTACGGGGCAAGAGAGAGGCAAGCTGGCGCTTGAGAGGAAGAGGAAAGGTGTCTGTGGGGGACAGCTGTCATGGTGGCAGAGACTTGGGAAGAGATGTGTCTCAAGAACATTTTAGCCTGCTTTGCTCTGTATGAGATGGTATAATTCCCTGGAATATACTCCAGTAAAACCTACATTACTTCTCAGAGCTTTCTGAAGTAAAATTTGTGCTTGTTTTAGGTACATGATGATTTTGAAGACTGGTCTTAAAGTAGTCGAGTTCTATGCTGGGTATGACCATGTAAACAGACATTGGGATGTTCTTTGACATGACAGGTTAAGCTATATAATCGTTACTACTATTCATCCTTCTTTGATCTTTTCTCAGGCGCAGCTCCCTCGCACTGTGCTCCCCGCTGCCTTAGCTCTGGGTCATGTGGTCATGTGGTATGGGAAAGGCTTTTGCTTGCCGGTGAGAAGGCAGAAGAAGAGGCCAAGCTCTTCTGTCTGATGTAACAACAACAAAAACTGGGACCTCCATGCAAACTAGAGCTCAAAAATATCACCTCCCCAAGCTACCTATGAAGCTATGTCTCCTCTCATACCCCTCAGTCTGTACTTTCGTGGCTTTTTCCTCTATTTTCAAATACATGCTTCATTTCACCTGATTTTATCTATGTTAGGATAGCATTAGTAACTGAGTAAGCACTAAGAAAGTTTATATAATTTAAAAAGACACATATATCCCAATATTCACTGCAGCACTATTTATAATAGACAGGACATGGAAGCAACCTAAATGTCCACTGACAAAGGAATGGCTAAGGAAGATGAGGTGCATATATACAATGGATTATTACTCAGCCATAAAAAGGAATGAAACTGGGTCATTTGTAAAAGTGATTCAAAGAGAACATTTTTGACAGAGTGATCTGGTACGTATTTATAAGGAGGTGACAAATACTTGAGAGAAGAGCAAGCTGACAGAGGAAAAAGCAAGTGAAACGACTGAGTTAAGAGCAAGGAGGCCCATGTAGCTCGAGAGCAGAGACAGTGGGAAGAGTGTTGGGACAGGAGGCTGGAGAGACAGTCAGATAAGGCCTTGTTGGCCTGCTTAGGACTTTCAACTACAAACTCTGTGACATGAGAACCTCTCTGGAGAGCTGAGAGCAGAAAATTTGCATACAATTTATGTTCTCAGGGATCCCTGAGACTGCTACATGAAGCATGAACTGGGGGAATAGAGTGGGGGATGCGTGAATGGGGCAAGAGTGGAAGCTGCTGCAGCAGATCAAGCAAGAGATGACAGTGGTTTACAAAGGTGGTGAAAGTTTGGATGTTAAGAATGGATATTGTCATGACATATTTCAAAATCAGGGTTTGCTAATGGCTTGGAGGTAACGTGTAAAGGAAAATGAGGTGTCTAGAATGACTCCAGGTTTTTGACCTGAGCACCTGGATGAATGAATGGTGGTGTCATTTGCTGAAATGGGGAACAATGGAGGAAGATCAAGTTTGGGGGTAAAAGTAAGAGTTCAGTTATGGATATGTTCAATTTTACATTCCTACTAGATATTCAAGTAGGAATGTTAACAGACAACTGGTTATAAAATTCTGGAAAGAAAGAAATTGAGGCTGGAGATAATTTGTGAAGTCATTAGCATAGGATTAAAGCTAGAACGGATGACACTGCCCATGGAACAAGGAAAGTCTAAAGAATCTGAGAGCACCGAGCCATCACCCATTTCAACTGAGAGGCTGGGAAGATACAGATGATCTAGCAAATGAAATTGAGTCAGGAACAATCGATGAGGTAGGATAATGATGAAGGCAGGGGTATCCAGCAGTCAAATACAGAAAGACCTCCAAGAAAAAAGGAGTGAAGGTATCAAACAAGTAAGATGAGGATGAAGAATCAGTCATTGAATTTGGCAAGCAGAGGTCATTGTGACCTCAACTAGAGCAACTTCAGCTAAGTAGAGGGGATAAAAGCTTAAGTAGGTTCTCAAGAGAATGGGAAGAGAGAACATGGAAATAATGACTCATAAACAACTATTTTGAGGATTTTTTTTCTCTAAAAAGGAGTAGAGAATAGGAGTGGTACCAGGAAGGATACACAAGGCTAAGGGGAGGTTTGGTTTCTTCAAGCTAGGAGTTATTGCTGCAAGTTCATGTGCTGATAGGAATGATCCAGTTGAGAGTGAAATAAAATGATACAGGAAAGAGAGGAGTAAAGAGCTTAAAGTTATGTGGGATAGGATCTAACATAAAGGTTGAGAGAATGGCCTCTGGTAAGAACAAAGACAGTTTGTCTATTATTAACAAAAGAAAAGCTAGAGTATATACATAGAACCTGGTAGTTTGGTAGGTTCCATGTTAGATAATGAATTGATTAGGGAAATGTAAGCACCACTAAGCACATTCTCATTGCTAAGCACCACTGAAAGCACACTTGAATTTTACAGTCATGGATTTAAAGACCAGTCAACACAGTTGTTTGTTTTCTCTCTCCCTCTCTCTCTCTCTTTTTTGATCTTTTCAAGTGCAGACAAGAACTGGATTTAAATAATCAAGAAAGATAGAGGGAGAGACAATGAAGCCAATAGTTGCAAGGAAGTAATTCCATTGGTAGACCATGGACTATAAAGTGAGAAAGGAGAGACAAAAAGACATAAGGTAGTGAGTGATATATAATGAACAGTTGATAGCATCAATGGATTACAGGTCCCTTTGAAGCTGAAGAATTGAGAGGGTACAAGTCAGAGTAAGTGAACTGGAAAAATGGGAAGTGATTAGAGTGCTTGAAATAGATATTTTGGAAATGGTACAGCAATTGACATTATCAAAGGCCAGTGGAGTAGATGTCTAAGATGGGGTGAAAGATCCCGTCATTCAAGGTGACAAGGTCAAAGAACTAAGAAGCCAAGTGGATCACCTATATGGATACTGAAATCTCCATGCATGACAACAGGGTTGGCAGTGGACAGAAAGGTAGTCAACTAGAGCAGTTTCAGTGGAGTGGATAAGAAAGATGCCTGACTACGTGGGTTGAGGGAAGAATTACAGGCAAGAAAAAGGAGTCAGTGAGTACAGACAACTCTTTTGACAAGCTCTGCAATGACTTGCAGAAAAATGCAGAAAAATGGAGCTGATTGAAGGAGAAAGGTCTGAAGAAGACTTGAGGTTAAGGGTTACTTCAAGACAGAAGATTCTAGAGTGTATGTGTATGCTCATGGGTTTGACTCATTAGAAAGGGAGAAATTGATCCTGTAGGAGAGAGGGGAATAATTGCTGGAACAAAGTTCTTCAGGAGAGAAGAGTGGACTCCAAAGCACATGTGGAAGATTTGCTTCTCAAAGAAAGAGGTGTGACTCTTCCCTGCAGTATGAGAAGAGACAATCCATGGATGCAGATTCAAGTAAGGCAATAGATTAGTGGTAAGAAAATAAGGGAGTTAATGACATTGCTTCTATTTTCTCAAGTGTGAGGCAAAGTCTTCAGCTGTTTGGAGTCAAAGATGTGAAGGCTGGAGGAGATGTAAAGAAGACATTTAGACATCTTCTCACAGATTCAGTTCAGTTCAGTTCAGTCACTCAGTCGTGTCCGACTCTTTGCAACCCCATGAATCGCAGCATGCCAGGCCTCTCTGTCCATCACCAACTCCTGGAGTTCACTCAGACTCACGTCCATCAAGTCAGTGATGCCATCCAGCCATCTCATCCTCTGTCGTCCTCTTCTCCTCCTGCCCCCAATCCCTCCCAACATCAGAGTCTTTTCCAGTGAGTCAACTCTTCGCATGAGGTGGCCAAAGTACTGGAGTTTCAGCTTTAGCATCAGTCCTTCCAAAGAAATCCCAGGGCTGATCTCCTTTAGGATGGACTGGTTGGATCTCCTTGCAGTCCAAGGGACTCTCAAGAGTCTTCTCCAACACCACAGTTCAAAAGCATCAATTCTTTGGCGCTCAGTCTTCTTCACAGTCCAACTCTCACATCCATACATGACCACAGGAAAAACCATAGCCTTGACTAGACAGACCTTTGTTGGCAAAGTAATGTCTCTGCTTTTGAATATGCTATCTAGGTTGGTCATAACTTTTCTTCCAAGGAGGGGAACTAATTTTCTAGGTGAATAAAATGGGCTTGCTAGGCAGTGCCAAGTGACCAGCTGAGATCTGTGGTCATGAAACTGAAATAAAAGCAGTCAGTAGGGCTATGTGATTTTGTACAGGAAGAGTCAGCTGCTCAGGTGTAGGCAGAGGGTGGTTGGTTGGGCTTAACCAAAATTGAGGTTTTCCTAGAAGTACGGTGAATGGCCAGAGAGCCAGTGGGGTGGTGGAAGATGTTGTGAGTAAGCAACTGAAATGACAGACCATAGAATCAAGACTGATAAAGAAAAGTCAAGGAGAACATGAGATAAAACATGGTCAGCCAAGAGACTGGAAGCCCAGCGTGGATAAGGAATTGTTCTGGGTAAAGTCATCAATGAGAGGCGGTAAGTGAGCTGGATGTTTATACCCCAAAATCCCATCAGCCCTGTTATCTTGTGAACCTGGTGAAGACTGAGCATATAGTAAACACTTAGTGAATGTACTCTTTGCTAGGAAGTCACCAGGTAGAGAGAGGGCAGAAAGGAGATGGTTTCATTAACAAGACTCTTGATTTCCTACCAGGGCTTCTTTAGGTCCAAAGACAGGGCACTGAAAAGCAGTAGGTAAATGACGTAAGTATCACCTTCCTTTAAATCAAAATGGGCCCTTGCAGACAAACCTTCCCATTAGAGCCCCCAGGTCTAGATGGGGTTGGGTTGCTTAGTGCCCCGGAGAGACCCCAACACCTACCGCTCAGGGAAGACGGCGGAATCCGTGGCGGGAGTCTCATCAGCAGAGATGGGGAGACCATTACGCCGGCTCTAGGAAGCAACTCGATTTCTTGAGACTTGTGGGGCTCGCGGGGAACAGGGGGCCCCCGGGGCTTTCGGGGCTCGCGGGGCTTGCGGACCTCACGGGGCGCATGGGGCTCGTAGGGTGCATGGGGTTTGAGAGGCTTGTGGGACTCATAGGATTGGTAGAGCTCATAGGCCTTGGCGTGATTGGGGATCTCTTCTGACTCTGCATACTCCTCGGACTCGCCTCGCTGGTCTTGATCGTCGGCCTCCTCGGAAAACCCCGCCTCCTCAGACTCCTCTAGCTGCTTGTTCATGTCGAATATCCTGACAAGGGGCTTCTGGAGGGCTTCGGAGCGAGCGGATGTTTCTGCCGTGTGGTGCCCATCGGACAGCCCAGAAGGACCAGAAAACTCTTGGCTCTCCACTGGGGGCCCAGACGCTCCCGCTGGTTGACTGCCGGACGCCAGTCACCTTCCAGAAGATGGAAGAGGATGCGGGCGGCCCGCGCCCAGCCCCAGCGAGCCAAACCCGCTTGCGGCTACCGCCCGACAAGCCCCGCCCCCTGGGCCCCTCTCTGCGCGTTCTCCGGTTGCCAAGGGGACACTCCAAGCTGCTGGGGCCCACCCGGGCTCCTCCCAGAAGAAATGAGAAGCAGTTGAAAAGGAGAAGAGGGGCGTACTCCTGACCTGCTGTTTGTGCCTCCTTGAAGTGTTTCTGTGGTGTTAAGTCAGAACTGTAGTGTTGAAAGACTCTTGAGAGTTCCTTGGACTACAAGATCAAACCAGTCAATCCTAAAGGAAATCAGTTTTGACTATTCATTGGAAGGAATGATGCTGAAGCTGAAGCTCCAATACTTTGGCCACCTGACGCGATGAACTGACTCATTGGAAAAGATCCTGATGCTGGGAAAGATTGAAGACAAGAGGAGAAGGGGACGAGAGAGGATAAGATGGTTGGATGGCATCACCGACTGGATGGACATGAGTTTGAGCAAGCTCTGGGAGTTTGTGATGGACAGGAAGCCTGGCGTGCTGCAGTCCATGAGGTCATAGATACCACTGAGCGACTGAACTGAAATCTGTTTCAAAGCACATTGCGTTTAGGATCATTATATCTGCTTAGAGAGTTAACCTCTTTACCATGTAATCCCCCTCTTTAAAAAAAAAAAAACAAACTATATTATTTTTCCAGTTTTATTGAGAATTGACAAACATCCCTGTATAAATTTAAAGTGTACAGCATAATGGTTTGATTTGCACGTATCATGAAATGATTACAATAGATTTAGTTAACATCTATCATCTCATATTGATACAATAGAAAAAAATTCTCCTTGTAATGAAAATTTTGTACCAATTTACAATCCCACCAACAGTACCAAAGATTCCCTTTGCTCTATATCCAAGGCAGCATTTGTTATCTCATCTTTTTGATGATGGCCATTCTACTAGACTTAAGGGGATCTACTCACTTAACAACTTTTCTGTATATTATTGTTGTTCAGTTGCCAAGTTGTGTCTGACTCTTCGCCACCCCATGGACTGCAGCATGCCAGGCCTCCCTGTCCTCTGTATATCATACAGCAGTGTAAACTATATAATCATCATGTTGTACATTCTATCCCTGGTACTAACTTATAACTGGAAGTTTGTATCTTTTGTCCACCTTCCTTGACCCACCCTGTCCCCGGCCACACCCCTCTATCCATGTAACCACAAATCTGATTTCTTTTTATGAGTTTGTGTTTGTTTTAATTCCACATATCAGTGAAATCATATAATGTTTGCTTTTCTCTGCTTGTCTTATTTCATTTAGCATAATGTTTCGTGGTCCATCCGTGTTGCAAGTGATAGAATTTCCTTTTTTATGGCTAAATAATACTCCACCATATGTATAATACTCCACCATAATACTCCACCACAGGCTCAGTAGTTGTGGCACAGGGGTTTAGCTGCTCCGTGGCCTGTGGGATCTTCCTGGATCAGGAATAGAACCCATGTCTCCTATGTTGGCAGGAGGGTTCTTTACCACTGAGCCACCAGGGAAGCCCTTTCACCTTTGAAGGATTTCACAGGGTACAAAATTCTAGGCTGATTGTTCTCTCTCAATGCTATATTTATTCCACTCTCTGTTTCCATAGTTTCTAAGAAGTCTAATGTATTTCTTATCTTTGATCCTTCATGGTAAGGTGTTTTTCCCTCTGACTCTTTTCTGGGTTTTTAAATTTTCTTCGTCTTTGATTTTCTGCAGCTTAAAAGTGATAGGCCTATGTATTGTTTTGGGGGGGCATTTATCCTACTTGATGTTCTCTGCACTTCTGAGATCTCTGGTTTGATGTCTGACATTAATTTGGAGAAATTCTCAGGCACTGTTTCGAATATTTATTCTTCCTTTCTTTCCTCTTTCTGCTGCTGCTGCTGCTGCTAAGTCGCTTCAGTCGTGTACGACTCTGTGCGACCCCATAGATGGCAGCCCACCAGGCTCCCCCATCCCGGGGATTCTCAAGGCAAGAACACTGGAGTGGGTTGCCATTGCCTTCTCCAATGCATGAAAGTGAAAAGTGAAAGTGAAGTTGATCAGTCGTGTCCGACTCTTAGCAACCCCATGGACTGCAGCCCACCAGGCTCCTCCATCCATGGGATTTTCCAGGTAAGAGTACTGGAGTGGGTTGCCTTCTCCTCTTTCTGGTTTCCCATTAAACACATATTTCCACTTTTATAGTTGTCCCACAGTCCTTGCATATTCTGTTCTGTTTTTCTAGTCCTTGCTCTCTTAGGTTTTCAGTTTTTGGAAGTTTCTATTGAGATATCCTCAAGCTCAGAGATTCTTTCCTCAGCTGTATCTAGTCTTTTAACAATCCCATCAAACATTCTTCATTTCTGTACAGTGCATGCTGTGTCTCTTCTGTGTTTTTTTCCTTTTACTATGTCTTGTAGCTTTTCCTGATAGCCAGGCATGATGTATTGGGTAAAAGGAACTTCTGTAAACAGGCCTTTAGCAATGTGTTGGTGAGGTAAGGGTGGAGGAAGGGAGAATATTCTATAGTCTTATGATGAGGGCTCAGCCTTTTAGAGACTCTGTGCCTCTGGACTGCAGACTTAAGTCTTAGTTTTCTGCCCTCTTAAGTGGAACAGAATGACTGGAGTGGACTAGAGTTGGGTATTTCCTTTCCTCCAGGTCAGTTATGTTCCGGTTACTCTCTGGTAATACCGGAGTGAGATTCCCAGGTGGCTCAGTGGTAAAGAATCAGCATGCCAATGCAGAAGGAGCAGGTTCAATCCCTTGGTTGGGAAAATCCCCTGGAGGAGGAACTGGCAACCCACTCCAGTATTCTTGCCAGGGAAATCCCATGGACAGAGGAGCCAGGCGGGCTACAGTCCATGGGGTTGCAGAGGACACAAGCAAGCACACATGAACACAATAATACTCCAGCAGGCTGCTGCTGCTGCTGCTAAGTCGCTTCAGTCGTGTCCGACTCTAGGCTAGGCACTGGTTAACTAGTTTCCCCTGAGGGCAGACCTTGTTAAGAACAACAGAATGCTCTGGCATATTTCAAAAGGGTTTTTTTTCCCCTCCGTTGGAAGCACCAGGGGATTTTTCTCTAATACTTATTGAGGGAATCTGGTCAAGGTCCTGGAGGTAAATCTCAAAAAATTGGGGGCCTTCCTATGACTGGGTTCCCCTAGAATTTTTTAATTTTCAGAGTAGTCTGAGCAACCAGCAATTCATCAGTTATAGTTCTGGTTTTTCTACGCTGGCACTAGTTCCCAGTGGGGCTTCCCTGGTGCCTCAGTGGTAAAGAATCTGCCTGCAATGCAGAAGGGTCAGGTTCAATTCCGGGTTGGGAAGATCCCCTGTAGAAGGGAATGGCAACTCACTTTAGTATTCTTGCCTGGAGAATCCCATGGACAGAGGAGCCTGGCAGGCTACAGCCCATGGGTGGCCAAGAGCTGGACACAAGTGTGTGACTAACAGGCAGGCACTGGTTCCCATGGGGAGTTTCCCATTAGGAGTCTTTGCTCTGGTAAACTGTTATTCTCTGTATTCCAGTAGTCTCTCCAATGCTGAACTTTCAGTCTGTTCAGCTTTTTACTTGTTAGAATGGCCTCATGGCTTCCAAGCTTCTTACATGCTGGACTGGAAACTGGAAGTCTTTTTAAAAAAAGAAATCAGGAGAAGACACTAAGGTTAAAAGTTGGATTTGTATCATATCTGTAGGTAAGCAGAGTTATCACTCTTAAATATTTCTAGGAAAGATAAAGCTTATCTATATAAAAAAATAAAATATCAAGAAGTTGAAACACAAATCCCTACGGTGTTCTGTTAGTGGTAGTTTCTTAGAAAGAAGCCATTCTTAAATCTTTCTGAATGCTGTTAATTTGTATTTCTATGTGACTTTGATAGTGTTTACTTTTCTTATTGCCCTATCCTGATTTCTTTTCCCACATTGTTAAATGGATCCACTTAAAGGAAATATGCCGGTGCCAGCCGGCAAAGTCCATCAGGTCCCAAGAACGTGCACGGCGGGGCTAAGAAAGAAACTAAAGCAAGAGACTACAAAAATGGGGTCGAGAGGTTCAGACACGTCACCATGAAGGGACACAGTCTGACACCAACTTTATTCAGCATCTCATATTTATACAGAAGAGCGTGAGAAAGACAAGACAGTTGACATTTTTTCTTGGTTGGCCTATACATCTTACAAACAGTCACAAGAAATCTTGAGAGCATGGGAATGGCTCCCTGTTATTACTTCTTACACCAGATAACATTTCTCTGTGCGTGAGAAGTTTGCACAGAACTCCAGGTGCCTGCAGTAAATAAGCGCCTAATCTCTGGGGTGGCGGGACAGAGAGCTATGTTTGCAAGCAAACCCTCAAGGACTGAGGCAGCTCCCAGAGCTGTGTCCTTCGGACAAAGGACCCCGTTCTCACGGGCAGCTCCCTGCAGAAATACACCTGGATTTACTTGAAAAAGAGGAAAGTTATTAGAATATTTTAATGTAAATGTCATTTCACCGAGAAACTACAAATGGGATGAATGCTTGCTAATTTTCACTTTAATTTTGTTGATTAAAAATCCAAATCCCTCCAAATACATTGTTTACCAATACTTTTAAAGTTCAAAATCTAAATAGAGATCCTTTTAATCAATTAACATTATCTTGTATGTGTATATGTGTCGTGCATTGAGAAAATAGGAAATGTTTTATTTTTTATTTGAAAGTGGAAATTTTGGCTTCCAGCCTGCCACGTCACGTTCCCTGGTGACATCCAAATCATGAGTCTCGCAGTGGGCTATGCCTGATCACTCATGTCTGCAGCCAGGTGTGCAATTAGGTCTCTGGCATCTTGTATAATGGAAGGTATCTCTGAGCCATCCTCAGTCACCTGGGTTCCGAACAAGAACATCTTCCTGTCATTTCCCACCTCAGATAATGCCAAAGCTTCATGGATATCTGTAATGTGATAGGCTGCTTCAAGATCCTTCATAAGAATGGAAAAAGAATTGAGAAAAAGTTGGTTACTTTGCAACATTTTTGGATAGATACATTTATTACTCTCAATGACTGAACCTCCATTATAATATCGAGGATATTGTAATCCCATTACTAGGATCCTAAAGGCTGTTTGAATATAAAGATTTTCATCGGAATTATATCAGCATTTATGAGTTATTATCAAAAGAGTATTTTCTGGAACAAAGTTAAGCCAATATAATACCTTAATCAATTTCCTAACCAGTGTGATCTGCTTCTAGTTTTGTTTTTCCAATTTTGTCTGAATTTTCCCAAGACTTATTTTTTTAATTTTTAAAAATAACTTAATAATTTATTTATTGTTGGCTGTGCTGGGTCTTTGTTGCTGCATGGGCTTCTCTCTAGTTGTGGTGCTTGGGCTTCTCATCGTGGTGGCTTCTTTTATTGCAGAGCACAGGCTGTAGAGCTCGGACTTCAGTAGTTGCAGCGCAAGGGCTCAGTAATTGCAGCTCCCTGGCTCTAGAGCACAGGTTCAACAATTGTGGCTTAATGGCTCTGTAACATGTGGGATCTTGCTGGATCAGAGATCGAACCTGTGTTTCCTGCACTGGTAGGCAGATTCTTTTCCACTGAAGAATCAGGGAAGCCCTCCAAGATTATTTTTAATTTGTCTTTACAAAAGAAGCTTGATTCATTAAATTGGTTTTTGTCCATATAATATTTTACTGATTATCAGTTCAGTTCAGTTCAGTTCAGTCGCTCAGTCATGTCCAACTCTTATTGATTATAGCATTTGCCAAATGTAAGTTTTCTTTTGCAAAAATTATTTCTACTGAACAAAAAGTTTTACATTAAATTTGGGGGGAAGGAGGGAGGTAGAGAAGGGATCAGGGACAGAATAAGTTTAGAAAATGGTGTAGTAGGTGAAGAAGGCTGAGAGGCAAGGGACAGATGGAGGGAAAGAAGATGAGATGGAGAAGTGGGGAAGGCTTAAAGGAGGAAAACCCATCCGAAGAAGCAGAGAGGGGAGAGATTAAAATGAGGAGACAAAAAGCATGTGTTTATGCTGCATGATAAGATCGAAACATATTTCTTTGCCTCTCACACAACAAGAATTATTTATAGCAAATAACCTCTGATATTCCCTCTCCTAAATACATATGCAGATTCAGTTACAGTTTTTAAGTCTTCTGCAAAAGTTTAAACATTTTCACTCTTAACATTGAATTTGTAATTGGCTTTTTGTTTCATGGTGTTCTCCCAAAGTTTTAAAATAGTACAATATTGTCATTTTTTCTTGTACCAATATGAATCTATCAAATTCTTGTAAGTGTGAGGTTTTCTTCATGTGGTATCATTACCTTTTCTGGTTCTTCCACTTTATTGCCTGTCTGAAACCTGAATTCATTTAGTCTTAGAGCAAGTAGTGAATTTTGCAATTGTTTTAATGAATCTAGTAACATGTGGACGATGTCTCAGGTTAAAAGAAATGCCACCAATGGAATTGGAGAGGAAGAAAACAGAAGGGTGTTGGAAGGGAGGAGGGGCTCCTTGTAATGATAAAAGAACATCAGGGATAAATATCAGGTGTATTCCATGCTCACATAATTGTGCCCTAATAGATGTCATCACTCAAAGAATAACGACAGTAAGATGACTTTAAAAAAAATATTTATGTAATAACTTGAAACAATGAGTCATCTAAAAGCTTAAGTTATTTTGATCAAGGAGTAATAACCAAGATGACCTTAAACTAGAAAGTGTGTTAGCTGCTCAGTTGAGTCCAACTCTTTGTGACCCTAGGGACTATGTCCCACCAGGCTCCTCTGTCCATGGAATTCTCCAGGCAAGAATACTGGAGTGGGTTGCTATTCCCTTCTCCAGAGGATCTTCCGGACCAGGGATTGAACCCAGGTCTCCTGCATTGCAGGCAGATTCTTTACTGTCTGAGAATATCCAAACATTTTATTATTAAACCCCAGTAAAAGTTATAATTTGACACCAAATGGTCCTGTTTATTCAATTTGATGAAGAGATATAAACCACAAAGGAAAGCATCAATAAATTGGAGTATTAAAAATGAAAACCTGTGTATTAAAAAGAGAACCATAACAAAATAAAATGTTAACAATAGGTTGCTGCTGCTCCTGCTAAGTTGTTTCAGTCGTATCTGACTCTGTGCGACCCCCTAGACAGCAGCCCACCAGGCTTGCCCGTCCCTGGGATTTTCCAGGCAAGGGTACTGGAGTGGGGTGCCATTGCCTTCTCCACAATAGGTTGCTAGAGAAGATATTTGTAATGCATGTAACAGAAATAGGATTATTTTTCCAAAAGATATGAAAGACTCCTACAACTCAAATGAGAAAAGATAAACACCCAATAGGAATTTGGGGAAAGATATTAAAAGTTAATTCACAGATATGGAAATTTACTTCAAAGAATGAAACTAATTTGAAACTAATAACCAGTGAACATCTGAAAAAAATGTTCAGGCTCACTAGTAATTAAAGAAATGCAAATTAGAATAATAAGATAAAATTTCATTCTCACAAGACTGGCAAAAATGAAAGTTTGACAAACCAAGTATTAACAAGGGTGTAGAGCTATAAAAACTATCATATACTGCTGGTAGGAAGAATAAATTAGTTCAATATCTTTGGAAAGCAACTTGGTAATATCTAGTAAAACTGAATATGTGAACGAAAAGTGAAAGGCGCAGGGACTATACAGTCCTTGGAATTCTTCAGGCCAGAATACTGGAGTGGGTAGCCTTTCCCTTCTCCAGGAGCTCTTCCCAACCCGGGGATCGAACCCAGGTCTCCTGTATTACAGGCGGATTCTTTACCAGCTGAGCCACAAGGTACAAATCCCCAAACCCAGTAATTCCTCACAATTCCTTAGAGAACTGTTGGTACACGTCTATGAAAAGACACATACATGAAGATTCACTATAGAACTCTTTACAACAATGAAAAATTGGAAATAACCCAAATGTCCAACAATAAAACGGTAAAGTGGTGGTATATTCATGCAATGCAATACTATACAACTCACTTACATTTACCATGATCTTCTAAATCATCACAGTTTGTGGTACTTAAGATGTTAACTAAAAAAACAAAAACAAAAAAAACTCCAGCCTTTTAAAAAAAATAATCTGCTGGACTAGCATTTATGCTGGACTTTAATATAGGCTCCTACTTTTAGATCATCATTATAATGATTTATTTTACTTCCATAAACACTCACTCATAGGAGTGGGAGAAAGGGTAGGAACTCTTATGACTGATAAGCCTGGCAATTGAGAGAGGCTACAGCATTACAAGCACACTTCAGAGATACTGCAAATTTGGTTCCAGACTACTGTGATAAAGTGAATACCGCAATAAAGTGAGTCACAAGAATTTTTTTTGTCTCTTGGTACATAGAAAAGTTACTTTAACACTACCGTAATCTTTTAAGTGTGTGATAGCATTATGTCTAAAAATATGTACACACCTTAATTTAAAAATACCTTATTGCTAAAAAAATGCTAACCATCATCCGAGCCTTCAGCAAGTCATTATCTTTTTATAATAGTAACATCAAAGGTCACTGATCAGAGATCATCATAACAAATATAATAATTCTAAAAGTTGGAAATATTGCAAGAATTACCAAAAGGCAACACAGAGACATAAAGTGAGAAAAAGAAGTTGGGGAAATGGCGCATATAGACTTGCTCCATGCAGGGTTGCCACAAACCTTCAATTTGTAAAAATCACAGTATCTGCAAAGCACAACAAAGTGAAGTGTGATAAAATTAGGTATGCCTGCACAATGCTATAGATGTTTAATGTTGTTTTAAATTTCTTTTATTGTAGTAAGATACACATAACAAAATTTTCCATATTACCATTTTGAAATGTACAGTTTGGTGTACAGTTAAGTAAATTCACATTATTGTACACCATCTTCAGAACTCTTCAACTTGTAAAACTGACACTCTGTACCCATTAAACAATAGCTTCCCATTTCTCCCTCTCTCAGCACTTGGCAACTACTATTTTTTTGTCTCTCTGATTTTAACTACTCTGTGCTTAGTCGCTCAGTCGTGTCTGACTCTGCGACCCCACGGACTGTAGCCTGCCAGGCTCCTCTGTCCATGGGGATTCTCCAGGAAAGAATATTGGACTGGGTTGACATGCCCTCCTCGAGGGTATCTTCCCAATCCAGGGATTGAATCCAGGTCTCCCACATTGCAGGTTGGTTCTTTAACCATCTGAGCCACCAGGGAAGCCCTTAACTGCTCTAGGGGACCTCATAAAAGTATAATCATACATTATTTGTTCTTTTGTTACTGGCTTATTTCACTTAGCATAATGTCCTTAAAGTTCATCCATGGTGTAGCATGTGTCAGAATTTCCTGACACATTTAAGGCTGAATAATATCCACTGTATGTATACACCACATTTTGTTTATCCGTTCATGCGTGGATGGGCACTTGGGTTGCTTCTACCTTTTGGCTACTGGGAATAATTCTGCTATGAGCACAGGTGTGCAAACATCTGTTTGAGTTCCTGCTTTCAATTCTATTGATAATATACCCAGAAGTGGGACTGCTGGACTATATGAAAATTCTATTTTTAATTTCGTAGGGAACTGCCATACTGTTTTTCATAGCAGCTGCACCATTTGACATCCCCACCAACACTGCACAAGGTTTCCATTTCTTCATGAGTGTTTAATACTTTAATGCATGTGTGTGAAATTCAGGTCAGGCTAGCTAATCTAAAACTAATTCTGTATACTGACACATAGTGTGTGTGTGTGTGTGTGTGTGTGTGTGTTAGCCGCTTAGTCGTGTCTGACTCTGCGACCCCATGGACTGTAGCCTGCCAGGCTCCTCTATCCTTGGGATTCTCCAGACAAGAATACTGGAATGGGTTGCCATTCCCTTCTCCAGGGGATCTTCCTGATCCAGGGATCAAACCCAGGTCTCTCAGATTCTTTACCATCTGAGCCACCAGGGAAGCCCATTATATATAGTAAGCACTCAAAGATTTTGTTGAAATCAATTCAACAGTCAGTAAATGTTTATTTGATTAAACTTAACAGATTTGTTGACTTCCTACTATATACAAGGTAGTATACTAGGTTTTACATGGGACACAAAGGTGAATGACAGTCTCTGTTCTGAACGAATTTACAGCGGTGGGCTTTCCTGGTGGCTCAGACAGTAAAGAATCTACCTATAATGCGGGAGACCTGGGTTCCATCCCTGGGTTGGGAAGATCCCCTGGAGAACAGAATGGCAATCCACTCCAGTGTTCTTGCCTGGAGAATTCCATGGACATAGGAGCTTGGCAGGTTATAGTCTATGGGGTCGAAAAGCGTTCAGACACGACTGAGCGATTAACACTTTCGCTTTTACTTGGTATCTGTGAGGGGATTGGTTGCAGGACCCTAGAAGACATCAGAATCTGCTCAAGCCCCTTATATAAAATGGTGTCATTTCTGCAAATAACCTATGCACATCCTCCCATATACTTTAATCATCTCTGCTGCTGCTGCTGCTAAGTCGCTTCAGTCGTGTCCGACTCTGTGCGACCCCATAGACGGCAGCCCACTAGGCTCCGCCGTCCCTGGGATTCTCCAGGCAAGAATACTGGAGTGGGGTGCCATTTCCTTCTCCAATGCATTAAAGTGAAAAGTGAAAGTGAAGTCACTCAGTCACGTCCGACTCTTAACAACCCCATAGACTGCAGCCTACCAGACTCCTCCGTCCATGGGATTTTCCAGGCAAGAGAACTGGAGTGGGGTGCCATTGCCTTCTCTAGACTACTTATAATATCTAATACAAGGTAAATGCTGTGAAAACAGTTGCTCACATGTGGCAAACAGGAGTTTTACTTTTTGGAACTTTATGGAATTTTTTTTCCCCCTGAAAGGAGGGCTGATTGTATACTCCAGGAGACCTAATAGTATAAACTGAAATGAACATACAGCATATTATTGAATATTTAGCTCTTAAAAGCAGACGTTTCTTTGGGTCATCTGCAGAGATGTGGTTGGACCTAGAGTTTGTCATACAGAATAAAGTAAGTCAGAAAGAGAAAAACATCGTATATTAACACATACATGTGGAATCTGGGAAAATGGTACAGATGAATCTATTTCCAAGGCAGGAATAGAAACTCAGAGGGAGAAAATGGACTTGTGGACATAGAGGGGAAAGGAGAGCGTGGGATCAATTGGGTGATTAGGACTGACATATATACATTACCAGGCTTCTCAGGTGGCTCATTGGTAAAGAATCTACCTGCCAATGCAGGAAGCGCAGATCCCCTGCTCCCCTGGAGAAGGAAATGGCAACCTGCTCCAGTATTCTTGCCTGGGAAATCCCATCAAAGGAGTCTGGCAGGCTACAACAGTCCATGGCGTAGCACAAGAGTAAGACACAATTTAGTGACTAAAGAACAACAACAAATATACACTACTTTATGCAAAATAGATAGCTAATGGGAACCTGCTATAAAGCACAGGAAGCTCAACTCAGCGCTCTGTGATGACCTCAGGGGGTGGGATAGCGGGTGGGAGGGAGGTCCAAGAGGGAGGCGGTATCTGTGTATTAGGACTGATTCACTTCTGTTAGCAGAAACTAACACACTGTAAAACAACTATCCTCCAATTTAAAAAAAATCAAATTTAAAAAATAAATTTAAAAGATCAAATTCAAAAAGTAAACATTTCTATTTACTGCATTAATAAAAAAATATTGAGTACACTTTATATTTGCACAGATGTTTACCTGTTTGTTTGCAAACACAACCAGAGGAAGGACTGGGTTTGTTCCAATTAGTTGATGAAGGTATTTCTTGGCTTCAGGTAATCTTTTGTGATCTGCTGAATCCACCACAAATACCAATAGCAAGCCCCTGGACAGGTACATTTCCCAATAGGAACGGAAAGGTTCGCTGCCGCCAACTACAAAGAAAAGCAAAGGAAGAAAACACACACACACACACAAATCTCAGAAGAGTCTATCGAGGCAGCCAGGTAAGGCACATTTTGATAATTTCTGAACACTGGCAGGTCTTCTGATAAAAGACCGCTGTGAGACTAGACCCAATTCTGAGAACAACCAGAGTGATGTTTCTGGGGAAATGACTGGTGGGGATATTTACCCTCCACAAGCGGTTCACTAAGTTCTGGCACACAAAGGACCAGCGTGGTGGTAGTTTAGTCACTACGTCGGGTCCAACTCTTGCAACCCCACGGACTGCCAGGCTCCTCTGTCCATGGGATTTCCCAAGCAAGAATACTGGAGTGGGTTGCCATTTCCTTCTCCAGGGGATCTTTCCAACCCAGGCAGGGATCAAACTCAGGTGTTCTACCTTGCAAATTTGTACCACAGTGGATGCCTCTTGATCTGTTATACAGAGCAGTCATGACAGCCAGTGCATGTCTATCAAGCATGGATCAGTAAACAGGAGTAGTCTACTAAAAGAATTCAGGGTGGTGGGTTAAAACACGTTTCTCTAAAATGTCTTAAATGGACTGATTTAAATGTCATTGGCTAGCCTCTCTTGCACAACTTTTTCCTTTGTCAAAACCCCAAATCTAATTTCCTTTCTTTAATCTTGAACTAAAAGTTAATATGATCCTGTGGGTATTTAAGAAGAGTTGCCTCAGGAAAAAAATGTCTTTGGGTTATTTCATTCTGCTGATGCTTCCCAGAAGAAAGTTTCCCAGATACAATGAATTCGGTTTTTATTTTTCTCCTGGGACAGAAATTGACAAACCATGGCCCACAGTCTAAACCTGGCTCAGCTCACTGCCTGTTTTTGTACAGCCTGTGAACAAAAAATGGATTTTACATTTTTAAACATTTGGGGGGGAAAAGAATTACCATTTTTTAACATATGAACATTATATCACAGTTGGATTTCAGTACAAGCAAAGTTGTGTGACAACACAGGCATGCAGGTTTGTTCACACATGGTCTCTGGGTTGCTTTCGCAGTACTGAGTAGCAGCAGAGAGATCATGTGGCCACAAAGTCTACGTTATCTACTCTCGAGCCCTTTGCAGAAAAAGTATGCAGAACACTGTATGGGCACTTAACAAAAACATTTCAAAAACTAATAGGAAAGGGTCTTTATTTGTCTTTCCTTTGTTTTCTTTTGTAGAGAGAGCCAGGCTGGTCATTCTTCAAAGTATTTTGTGTTTTAAAGAATGTAATCTAAGTAATTCATATCCTTTAACATACGAGCTTAAACAGGGATTCCCATTTTTTTTGCCAACACCATGACATTTCATCTATAATAGGAATTGTTATCTTTTAGTTATTAACTTTAAAAAAAAAATATTAGTTGGGGAGGGCACAGGACTGGAAAAAAAAGTATTCATTTACTTATTGTTGGCTGCATCAGGTCTTAGTTGTGCTGTGGGGGATCGCCATTGTGTCGTACAGGCTACACTCCACTGGTGGAGTGAGGGCCCCAGAGCCTGGGCTTAGTAGTCATGGCGCATGGGCTCTGTTGTCCCGTGGCATGTGGGATCTTACTTCCCCAACCAGGGATCAAACCCATATCTCCTGTATTGGAAGGTGGATTCTTAACCACTGGACCACCAGGGAAGTCCCTAGATATTAACTTCTAATTTAATGGTAACATAGTTAGAGAACAGAGTTTATATGATGCCTCTTTGAAAACTCCATTAAGACTTGCTATATGGCCCAGGCAGTGCTCCGTGTTTGTTTACTGTTCCATGGGTATTTGAGAAGAATTAGACAATTTTATATTGTTCATTAGCTCAAATTGGTTGACTGTGTTCAAACATTATTTACTCTCTGCAATTTTTTTCTCCTTGATTCCATTAATAATTGACAAACATATGTTGAAACTCCTCACTCCAACAGCTCTGTCCATTTTCCCCCTTAATTGGAATCTTTTCTTTTTTCTTCCTATCTTCCTTTCTTTTTTTTCTCTTTCCTTTCCTTCCCACCACCCCCGACCCTGCCCTTTTTCACTTTTTATATTCTGAGACTCTTTTCTTAGCCATCTATTTCATTAAAAATATTATTTCTTCTATAGCTTCTGAGAAAATTGAAATCTCTATTCCTAATAATGCTTTTATCAGAAAGATTTGCCTACAGGTTTAACAGTTTCTCTGCCCACCATTTTCTCTTCACAATTGGATGAAAGCAAAAATTCATAGCATTTTCCTTGCATACTGGAGGTGGGGGTACAGAAAATGCCCGGTCCTCCGGCTTGAGCATCTTGATGGGTGAGGAGACATTTACTGATCAGTGGATTACAGGGACAGGAACAGATATGCAGCTATATCAAGCATTTGCTTGGACAATGTTTGGTGTGAGAGGCCGATGAGACAGCCAGGTAGAGATGTCAGGTGACATTCGGGTATGTTTGGCTGGATAGATAAATTTGGAAGAGTGTAAAGAGAAGATAAGAGGATCTGATACAACTTTGGGAAACAGCAATATTCTGAGAGGCAGTGACTCCAGAATTACTTTAGAGTAGGGGCTTCTGGGTTGTGATCTGATTACAAGAGTATATATGTTGTGATCTGGTCATAAGAGGTTTGTGAATATTTGCATTTTCAAGAAGGAAGCACACTATATTTACTCAGATTGGATTTTTATGGGGGGGGTAGTAAGGAGGAGGGAGGCTGTTAAAGGAGAGGGTGCTAAAGCCTTCCTCTCAACTCCCTTTTATCACCACCACTGGAAAAAGGAGAAAATAAAAGGAACAGAAAGTGATTTTACCCACATTGTACCCTAGCATTCATCTACATATGCATTCTAAAAGTCTAGGAAAATTTGACCCAGGGTTTCATTTCATAAGGACCTATCATTCATTTCATATTCATTTTATCATTAATTTCACAAGGACCCATGTGATGTTGACATCGCATCTGGCTTAAGATTTGACAACCATGTGGCTATAAAAGCTATTAGCTACCCCCAGAAGCACTGAGAAAGAGCGCTTACTCTCCAGGAACTCCATCTGGCGGTCCTCAGTGCTGATGCACACTGCATTGAAACCTTGGGTGGGGGCCACACTGCGCTGGACTCGGTTTAAAGCTAGAAAGTGGAGAATACTGGTCTTTCCTGCCCCATCCAGGCCCAGCACTAGGATCTGCTTATTTTTCTCCTGTGAAACAAAAGATAAGGCAATAATATGCTATCAGGGCCTTGTTTTCTTGGCTCTGGGAAGTGCGCTTGCCAATATTTGTGAAATTGTATAAAACTTTGCAAAAAAAATTTAATAGGTCTAGAACAAACTGTACTAGTCAGTTTGTATTTTATATAATCAGTCATTACTTACATGATATTAACTGTATACCCTCTCTCCATCTTCCAACTCCTGGTCAATTTATCAAATAAATACTTTATATATATCAGGATTTATAGGAGGTGCCATATTTTCAGGGCCAATTTTCACTCTTCACTTGGCTTCCCTAGTTCATGACCACTGGAGACTGCACGAGAATTCAATTTGTTGTTTGGGGTCTTGGGACCTTCTTGGTCTATGTATTGACTCTGCCATTTCGCATGTAAGCATGTAAGGTCATAATATTAATCTGTCTTGTCTCCCCAAATTGAATCATAGATTAAAAGTTCTTAGGGCAAGGTTACTCTCTTCTGTACTTTTTAATATAAATATTAAATGAAAAGGCAAAGACTATAAAAATTGTTAAACTAGTTAAAATCTCATGCTAAAACCTGATGAACTAGATGTAAACTTTAGGAAGAAGTATTCCACCAGCCTTAGAAATTTTTATGACAAGTGTTTGAGGGACAAGAAGGGCAAGAGTGGTACGAAGAGAGAAAGAGAAAGTTTAGAGTGCTCAGAAAGGTGGCTTTTAGTGTACAAACTTCAATGTAAACAGTAATAAATGAGCAACCCAGTCAGACTGTTCACAGGAATTCTATTTCTCAAACAGCTTACCAAAGAGGTTTCTCATATATGGGGGAAAAAAAAACTTGGAAACATCTTCAAGGGCATTGGTTTAAAATAATAATCTTATACATTTCTGCTTGAACACTAAATGTCATTAGACATAGACTGCGTGCTAAGTCGCTTCAGTCACGTCTGACTCTGTGTGACCTCTATGGATTGTAGCCCGCCAGGCTCCTCTGTCCATGGGATTCTCCAGACAAGAATACTGGAGTGGGTTGCCATTTCTTTCTCCAAGGGATCTTCCTGACCCAGGGATCGAACCCAGGTCTCCCACATTGGAGGGAGATTCTTTACTGTCTGAGCCACCAGGGAAGCCTTAGACTAGATTTCTGTTAAAAAAAAAAAGTGATCCTCAACAGCACTATACGTCTATCCCATGTCCCTCCTGTCTGTAATATAGAAGATCTGTGTAAAAATAAGATGTTTTAAGGTCTGCTGTAAGAGAGACTTATGTACGGGGAATCATTTATGAAACCTGTCTAGTGAGTAACAGAATGTTTTAAAGTAAATGTTTGTTACTGGAGTGAATTATTGATGGCTCTTAAAGTAAATGGCTCTTCCATAGGTGTTTCCTATATCCATCCCCGCTTCCTCCCCATTCTCTTCCATCTGCATCTAAATGTTATAGTGTCATTCTCAGAGTCATGGTAAGGAAAAGGGACTAGATGCTGCTCTAAGGGGATGTCATTGGTTGATTTTAAATGAATGCTTTAAAGCAATGGTGACCAAGAAATGGCCGCAAGATGTAGACTGTGTCCCCTCATTATCTCCACCAATGGCTCCACAATCAGGCTACCCCAACATATTTTATCAGTTTCAAGATTTCTTTTTTCACATTTTAACATCTCTGAAATGAGGGCTTTACAATCTATAGTATGTCATATTTTGGCTGGAAGCATTTTTTTTCCTTTCTCTGTGGTACCTAAAATAATGGCATCTTGGATCTTATGAATTTTGTGAATAAAAACCATTCCCTATTCCCTTTCCAATCACATCGCTGCCACTAACCTGACCCTATTTAGAAATTCTGTAGTCATTGATGCTTTACATTTTGCTTACTTTTTAGTCTAAAATACAAGGTTCCTCACGTTTATAATCGCTGGGGTTTAGAAAAGCTGGGGTTACTGTAAACCAAGAGTTCAGACATGAAATATGATTCAACACCACTGTTCCTTGTTAAAAGTTATTCCTTTAACTATAATGAATCTATATAGTCTGTTTTGTGTGTTCAGTCTCAAAGTTGTGTCCAACTCTTTGCAATCCCATGGACTGTAGCACACCAGACTTCCCTGTCCTATTTCCGAGTTTGCTCTAACACGTCCATTGAGTTGGTGATGCTATATAACCATCTCATCCTCTGCTGACTTCTTGTGCCTTCAATCTTTCCCAGCATCAGGGTCTTTTCCAATGAGTGGGCTCCTCACATTAGGTGGCTAAAGTAATGGAGCTTCAGCTTCAGCATCAATCCTTCCAATGAATATTCAGGGTTGATTTCCTTTAGGATTGACTGGTTTGATCTTGCAGTCTAACGGACTCTTAATTAAGTCTTCTCCAACACCACAGTTTGAAAGCATCAGTTCTTTGGCTATTTTACCAGAGATCAAATCTCTGTTAATAATTCATATTGTTTAGAACCAGAAAGCAGCTCTGAGCCCAGGAACTCCAGGAGTACAAAGCACACTAAGTTGAGCCAAATAATGCTTGTTTTTTTCCTTCTCCCCCAGTTTTTAAATTGTGGCAAAGTACACAACATAAAGGGCTTCCCAGGTGGCGCTAGTAATAAAGGATCCACCTGCCAATGTAGGAGATATAAGAGATATGGGTTCCATCCCTGGGTCGGGAAGATGCCCTGGAGAAAAGCATGGCAATCCACTCCAGTATTCTTGCCTGGAGAATAGAGGAGCCTGGCGGGACACCATCCACAGGTCACACACAGTCATACACAACACAAAATTTACCATCTTAACCATGTTTAAACCCAGAGTGATATAGACTCCATTCATAATACCATGCAACCATCACCACTAGCCATAACTATTCATCTTGTAAAACAAACTGTACTCATTAAAATGCTTACCCCCCCATCCCCCAACATTCTGCTCTTTGAGTTTGAATACACTAGGTAAACCATCTAAGTAGAATCATACGTATCTGTCCTTTTATGACTAAAAGGCTGGTTTCTGAGGCCTCTCAGTTAAACCTTTGTGACCCTCTCTTCTGGGTGCTGGTGATATGAAAACAATGTAAGTAATAGCAACCAGAGCGCCCAGAGAAAAGGTCCAGGCAGTCCCAAAACACATCCTGCACAAATTCAAGAAACCTACACCTTCCCCTCCCCCCGCCCCCACAAAGCAGAAAAGACTGGAACAGAGACAGCACGTGTGGTGAGGGTCTGGGGGCTAGTGTTCGGCGCCGGCCAGAGACGGAGCTGGAAAAAAGGCTATTCCCAGCACCGCTGTGAACATCAACAAGGTGTCTTCTTCAACACTAGACCTGGACACAGGGTCGGGGTTAGGGGTGAGTGGGCGAGCGGCTGAGAAGGGGCTCGCGATGGGTCGTTCGAAGCTTGGCACATTCCGATTCCATCCGCGGATACAAAGCCGGCAAACGAGACCGTATTCCTTCGGGCGCGAGCCCACCGGGGGTCTCGCACGTAACAGAGCCGGCGAAACACTGGACAATGGCCTCGGGTGAGGGTCCGAGGCAGCGGTCTCTTACCAGCGGCTCCAGCGGTATTTTTATCAACGTGCTGTTGTCCTTCTCTTTCTCCTTGAATTGTTCCTTCTCTTTCTCCGTCTCCCGCTCTTGCCTCTTTTCATCCTCATTTCTCTTACTTTTCTCCTCCTTCCCGTTCTCCTTTTCCTTAATTTTCTCCTCCTTCCCCTTTTCTTTCGCCTTAATTTTCTCCTCCTCCCCCTTCCCAGTTTTCTCCTTCCCGTTCTTTTCCTTAATTTTCTCCTCCTTCCCCTTCCCAGTTTTCTCCTTCCCGTTCTTTTCCTTAATTTTCTCCTCCTTCCCCTTTTCTTTCTCCTTAATTTTCTCCTTCTCCACCTTCTTTTTGTTTCTCTCCTCTTTTTGCTGAATTTTCTCTTTCTCCGGCTCCTTGCCCTTCTCCCTCTTTACTTTCCCCTTCTCCATCCCCACCACCTGGGTTTCCTTCCCTCCTCCCGCGCGCCCGCGCGCTGGAGCCACGGGGCGGGATGTGGGCCGGAGTGGTCGCCGCGGTGGGGGCAGCGCCGGGGGAGACGTAGGTCCACGTGGCGTACACCGACCCCGCGGTAACCGCCAGCCCCTCCCACCCCGGGGCCCCGGGCTGCAGCTTGGGCATCTTGCGCTCGCTCGCCAGCCAGCGGGCTGCGCGCAGCGGATTAGTCGAATCGCGGGTGGGAGACAGATTGAAGAGCGTAAAACGTGGGAGCTAAAGAAGGGGCGAGCCCATTCCAGGGGACCCGGGAGACCCGCCCGCGGGAGCTGGGAAAGACCGCTGAAGCAGGAAAAGCGTCCTCAGGTGTCGCTTCCTCGGAAGCGCGCGCCACGGCGAGATGCGCTCGGACTGGGTAGGCGTCTCAGAAAGGCCTTTCTCGCCCGCCCATCTCAGCCTCTCACTTCCCCGGCCTCCTTCCAGCCCGTGTGTCTCCTACCAGAGCGCTGGAGAAGGCGCCCGAGTCCTGAGAGCCCCAGGCTTTCCTGCCTTCCCCTCGTTAATAATGTCTGGAGGGTGAAGTTGGCTCTCTCCCCCCTCCTCACCCGTCCTATTTAAGTCCACCAGCAGCGTCTAAAGCCGCTATCCAGGAGGCCTAAGGAAAAAAGGAATGTGACCGGTTCCCTTATTTTAAATGTTACATTTCGCTTTAAAAAATCGCTCTGGAGATAAGTCTGCCAGGATCACAGCTACTGGTAAAACCAGGCATTAAAACCAGTACCTTAGCCGCCTCATGTGCAGAGTTGACTCACTGGAAGTCTCTGATGCTGGGAGGGATTGGGGGCAGGAGGAAAAGGGGACGACAGAAGATGAGATGGCTGGATGGCATCACCGACTCGATGTACGTGGGTTTGGGTGAACTCCGGGAGTTGGTGATGGACAGGGACGCCTGGCGTGCTGCAATTCATGGGGTCACAGAGAGTCCAACACGACTGAGGGACTGAACTGAAACAAAACTGTTGTTCCCAATGATCGAATACATAGTAAATTAGATACCCATGGGGGTCTGCAAAGGTGGTGTGAGAAGTGTACGGATGGTCCTTTTTATTATTTCGTTCAACTGCACTCTTTAGTGGAGAAGGTAATGGCAACCCACTCCAGTATTCCTGCCTGGAGACTCCCATGGACAGAGAAGCCTGGTAGGCTACAGTCCCTGGGGTCGCTGAGTCGGACATGACTGTGCGAATTCACTTTCATGCATTGGAGAAGGAAATAGCAATCCATTCCATTATTCTTGCCTAGAGAGTCCCAGGGACAGAGGAGCCTGTTGGGCTGCCGTCTATGGGGTCGCACAGTCTGAAAGGACTGATGCAACTTAGCAGCAGCAGCATTCTTTAGTACGGTCCACAATCTAAACACTATCTTAATGTGGTAAGCCGACTTTCCTTCATCAGATCCAAGTTTTGAACAGGTTTAAAAGAAACCAATGAACAGGTTTCAGAAAGCTTGTTTTTAAGGTTAGTAGTTTCCGAAGTATTCTTGGAAGTGCCATCCGCTAAGCCAGCGCCATTTGCGCAGCGTGAAGCCTGCCCAACAGAGCTCCTTAAGTGATCCCCTTCTTCAAAGGCAATAAAGGTATCAGCTTTTTTTTCCTCAAAAGCCAAAACTTAAAAAATGTTTACTCTTCAATTTGGTTATGTACAAGTATCCACATGATGAATTTTCAGTGAAAACTCTGTTCTCTCAATACCTTAGTTTAACTTTCTGGTTTTGCAGGAAGGGGCAAGAGGTAATTTTAGATGCTCAGTTTAAAAAATTCTTATATGTACTAGCAGGATGCCTCTGCAAAATGCCAATACCCCCAAACATCTTAATCCAATCAATACTCACTGCTAGGTTCTTTTATTTTAAAATGTGCCACAGTGAATGGATGTATCCATATTGGTTTTTTATAAATGTACACACACACACACACACACACACATACACAAAGTATATATGTCATGAGTTAAAAACCTGTCCAAAAGAAGAAATAATTACTAGGAAGTTAACATAGGTGTTTACACTTCATTTGACAATGACAATTTATTTGAACTGAGGTTTCAGTTGCTTAGTACTGATTGATGATAAAAACAACTAGCAATTACAATGACTAAATAGAGAACTGGAAATTTCTCTTGTGCCTTGGGTCAAAATTTTCATTGATAGATAAATTTCACCAAAATTCTGTAACCTAAGAATTGATTATCCTTCACTATAGAAATTTAACAGAATCCTAAAATCATAAATTTACTAACAGTTATTTTTGTAGTGGGCTTTATATTCAGAAGGAATAAATATCTGTCACTCTTACCAAAAGACTATTCTGAGAGCTCAAAAAGTATAATGCCATAATAAATCATTCATAGAAGAGGGTCTCTTGTTTAGATGCCACCAAAGATTATGTTAAACAGAAAGGCAGCACCACATTTCTTACTCTGGTAAAGGAGGAAAAACTTTCAAAAAACCCTGTGAAGTTTTAGCAGGTATGTTTAAACACAGCAGCATTTCATTAACAAGGACAGAGCAATACGATCACAAGAAATACGTGTAAGTCTAAACCGAATGCTATCCTGGGCAGCATAAAATGAACACTAACTTGGGTAGGCATGCCAGTGTGTCTGCCTCACACCTGTTCAAGAAAGTGACCTGTAAGCAAGGCAAGAACAAAGTGACACTGATATCATGGACTGACTTCCATTACTTTGAGAAGGGTAATGAATGGTCATGCCCCGCAACTAGAAAGAGGAGTCATTTGAGATCTATTAATTGGGCCAAACAGTTCTTTTAAGCTTTAATACTGCCGACTCCTCAACTCTGGCATTGATTGCCTCTCTCTGTCGGAAGTCAATGTTCATGCTCGATAAGGGCCATTTAAATCTTTCTGACCAAGAGGGTCCAAATCCATCTGACCTCAGAACACTGCGTCTAAGTGTCAACTTCTTGCAACATATTCTCTTGCTATCTTCGATAGTGCTAAATTAGCATAATGTTATAATTTGAAAATGACATGGGGGCACAAAGAAGTCCTACTTTATATCTGTGTGTATATATGTATATACATACACATACTTTTCATTACCACATATATTTAGTAGCCCATATTCCAGTATCACATGACAGAATTTCATGAATAATCAAGACATTTAATTTAGTTTTCTTGTGGCCACTCATGTAGTGAAGTGAAAACACCAGTGTATTAATAAGGTCCCTTTTATTACATGCTATTTCTAAGCAGATATTTGGAATGCTCAGAAGACTCCACTTTCAGTCTCCTAAGGCTTCCTAAGACATAAAATGGGACTTGAAGGAACAAGTATCTTTGGACTCTAGTTGAAACAGAAGTAGTTTTTGTTTATATCCTAGGAAACGTTGGATAACATGCCTTGTTTCTGAAACTGAAAATACCACCAGATCAGCACACAAAGAGAAAGGATGCAATGGATATCAAGCTGGGTAAACGCCCAACTGTTCTGCGTCCTCCTCACCTGTGTGAAGCAAGGTGGTACAAGTAGGCCAAGTCTGACTAGGCAGAGTTTGAAGGAAGATGCTTTTCTGTTTGATGCACAACAAAATAATTTCATGAAGATGTAGGGAGGGGAGAGGGAGCAGCTCTGTGCTTCTTGCTGTGTTACCTTTATTTATGTTCCTTGTGTCACTGAGGCTAGTTTAAAAATGGCCTGAAACACAAATGTTCTAATCACCAGCCACCTTTTCCACCTTTCTTCTTTTTCTGTTGCTGTTTCTTTTTTGTTGCTGGAGCCCCAGCGGGTTTCTGGTGTCGTGGGGGTATGATATTACTTGTAGATGTAGATGCTGTGGCTGCACTGCCAGGTCTTGGCGAGGTGGGTGGGCTGCTCACAGTTTTACTGGCATCCCTGAAATCATCAGATCAGGGAAGTGTTGGTCATTCATACATTCAACAAAGGAAACCACCCCCCACAATCTCCCATACGTATTTTCTTTTTCTTTTGGCTGTGCCACACGGCATGCGAGATCTCGCCTCCCTGCTCAGGGACCGAGCCCGTGCTCCCTGCAGTGGAGTATGGAGCCTTAACCACTGGACCATGGGGGAAGACCCCACACACGTTTTCTTTTAAGGTGTGTTCCTCAATTCCCTTTCCATTTTTTTCTTGAATACAATTTTTAGTGCTTTTTAATTTTAAAATGTAATAGATGGTACATGTCAAATTTTAGAAAGATTAGGGGAAAAAAAAAAAAAAACTTTTAATGGTCTATAATCCTACCATGTAGAAATAAACTCATTTAGTAACATTTTAAATTCTGCTTTCTAGTCAAATTATTTATCTAGATATTTAGTTACTTGAATTAGTGTATTTCTTTTTGAAGGTACTATAATCCCAATATTTGCAATACAATCCTACAATTCTAGTATTTACAACCAAACCAGAAACAACCCATTTTCTTTCCTTTACATAACCATATTACAAAACATTTATTAAAGGCTATTGGACTATAACTCTCATACTGAAAACGTATTTTATAAATTTCTTACTAATGACCTTGAGTCAATCTCAGAAAGAAGCAACCTATGCTCAACTGAGGAACAGTGACTTACAGTTCAGAGGAAGCTCCTGCAGTTGCTCCCTGGGTCCCTTTCCCAATCTGATCCTTCTTTTTACCCTTCTTTCTTCCTCGGTAGTAGGAACGTTCACGCATTGGTAACCATCTTTCTGGATCTGGGGTCACTTTTGGGTCATAATTCTTAGGCAGTTTTCCTGTGTAACAATTAATTGATAAAGAAATGACAGATCTGTGCATAATGCTTTCGAGACAGTTTGTTTAAACACTGTGCCCAAATTTGGGACTAAACATTAAAACTGAAATAGATTTATCTGAGAAAAGTTTTATTTATATAATCTAGTAGCAGAAGAGGCCTTATTTCTAAGCGTAACACAAAATTCAGAAGCCCTAATAATATTTCATAGGTGTGTCTGTATAAAAAAATTTTAATTCTCATTTAGTAAAAGATACTTTTCAAAAGAAACATTTGAATACCATGTAACTGAATTAATATTCTTAATATAGAATTAGTTTTTGATAATCAATAGGTAAATCATATATAGAAAATGGGCATAGCTGTAATTAGAGTAAGCCTGGAGAAATAAAAGTCATTAACCATGTGAAAAGATGCTTGACCTCACTGATTAAAAATAAAAAGGACACAGGAGTTCCCTGGTATGGTTAGGACTCTGGGCTTTCACAGCCACGGCCTGGGTCATGTTCAGGGAACTGACTGAGATCCCATAGGCTGTGCAGTACAGCCAAAAAAAAAAAAAAAAAAATTTTTAAAGGATAAAATATTCTAAGAAGAAGAATATCCAGTGTTGGTGAGACTGTGGGAAACAAACAATACTGGCAGAAGGTGTATACTGGTACATACTGGTACAGTCCTTATAAAGCAATTTAATTGGCAGTATTAAGGCCAGACACGGACCTATGTTGCCCCAGTCAGGTTAACGGGAAAGACTTGCTAAATTCAGGGAGGCTCCCTTTGTCCTTCTGGATAACAAGAATGTGGCCCTGATTCCAATAAACATCTGATTACTCTAATGGGATTCAGTTTTATGTACAGTAGAGGAGAAACCAACCTCAATGCTAACCTTCCTCTACACTGTCGGTTTCATAAACAGTCAATTTCCTTACACCAGTTTGATGGAGTTCTACAGTACTTGTAGCCAAAGGCATTCTACTGTGTAAGAGCTTACTGTGTGTCAGGCACTGTTCTAAGAGCTTTTTATATGCAGTATCTTATTTAATCCTATGAGGTATTTCATCTTACTAATGAAAAACTCAGGAAGGTACGTTAAGAACCTGTTCACAGTCACAGCAAAAGAGCAATGTTACTAGAAAAACAATTTGAATTCAGGCAAACTTCAGAACTGGACTCTTTAAAGTTAGAAATTTAAAATAAATGTTAGCCACAGTCAAGTCAAAACTCAGTTTCAAAGATACGAGAGGACAAATTTATATCTGAAGATTTCTATGTAAGGCTAAGCTTAAACGTTTTATAGAAAGAAATCTAAAGATAAAAAAAAAAAAGCCTTACCCTTCTTTTTTTTCTTCTTTTTTTTCAAATCTCCCTGTCTACAAAGAGACGAAAAATCATTATCACTGTGATAAAATAATTACAGAGCATTAAGCATGTGCAAAAGACTGAGCGAGGTACTTTATCATGAAGAAGTTCTGGTGTCACTACACCAAAGCTAATGAAACAGTTTGGATATTTATTCAGGTTAAATTTAATCAAGCTTCAAATACTGTAGTTTTTGGAAGGTGCTCTAGAAAATGGGTGACAACTGTTTTCACAGAAGAGATACAATTTACACTAGCACATATTAAATCTATGTAGAAAGAAATTTGTACAAGCACAAAAATCTACAGTTCTGTGGTAAATCACTTTATATTTGGCAAAACTAGTAAATAGGTAATCTAAAATCTTTGCCAGAAGAATATGCACAAGTATCATACAGGCCAAGAATATTTCTGGGAGGATATGCAAGGTAAGTTAACATCAGCTGTGGCCTTGGGTGGGAAAAGGGCAGACAGGGATTTGTCTCTCTACAAATTCCACAACCATATCTGCGATTTCCCAAAGAGTCTCTGCATTTCTTACTTCTTTGCTGTTGCTCACATTCTGCCTATCTCATCTTCATCTTCCTCTAGAGTCAACACAGTCACCTCCTCCATGAAGCCTTTCTTAAACTCCCATTGTTCCCAGGAAGGACTGACTATTTCCTCTGGTGTACTGCTCTATGCCTGCACAATGATAGCACATGCAACCTTTGTTTTCAACTGCTGCTTATTTCTTTCTTCTAGATTGAAGTTCTTTTCAGGGCAAGGACAATGATTTATTTTCTGTCAGCAACACAATATAACTTCAAAAGAAATTAATCCTTTGTATCAAAAAGTCAACATAAATAAAAAAGTATTAATAATGCCTAATGTAAATACTGTGCTGAAACTGAGTCAATGAACATCTTAGTAACTGTCTAAGGGAAAAGACAAAGAAGATTAAAGGATTAGAAAAGAACTGTACGTTCTTACTAATTACCCAGCCTGTTTTGAAAAAGAAAAAACAAAAAAAAACCCTGAAAATATTTAAATAGGCATTATATGAAAATCCCCCAAGATCTGGTTTGAATTTATTATTTTGGAGTTTTTGATAAGGCTTGAAATTGGGACAATGATTCAATGAAATTTGAAACAATGTTATCACTGAGACGCCAATTCCTTATTTAACTTTTAAGTTAAAAAGGAACAAATACAGGGCTCATAGTGAGGTCAATCATATACTGTTGCTGATACATATTTTTTTAAGTTACGAAAAATTATATTTTAAGTCATTCAAAAGAGAAAAGACTGAAAATTTATGAAAGTCACAAAATCGGGAAAGTGGTGTATCTCTTCCACTCTCTATTTATCCTGTCAAAAACAGAATCTTAAGGGAACATTTTATTTAGTAGGCCTCTGCTATTTTTGAGATGACAATGTATGGGAACAAGTAAAGAATCAGAATTTGACTTCTTATAAGTTACTGAAGCTGGCTAATGCTTCCTCCAAATCAGCAAAATAAACCTCATCTGAACTTTGGTTTCGAATTCTAAATGATGTACTAAATGTACATCAATAATCCACAGGTAGATAAATGTTAAGTTGGGCACATCTAGCCTATGGACCATTATGCATGTGTTAGTCGCTCAGTCATGTCTGACTCTTTGTGACCCGCCAGGCTCCTCTGTCCATGGAATTCTCCAGGCAAGAATACTGGAGTGTGTAGCCATCCCCTTCTTCAGGGGATCATCCCAACCCAAGGACTGAACCTGGTTCTCCTGCACTGCAGGCAAATTCTTTACCATCTGAGCCACCAGGAAGCCCCAGTACTATGCACAAAAAGAATAAAATATGTCTACATTGAGAATATGGAAAAATCTCTCAGATTTATTAAAGAAAGTTCAAAAATAGTTAAATACAATATAATCCCATTTCTATAAAAAAACAGAAAAGAATCCAATCTAAGAAAAGTATTCCAAGATCAGTTTCATGTGTAAACACACAAAAAAAGATCTGGATGGAAACACACTAAATTAGTACTAGAGGTAAAATGCTAGGTGGGGAAGGGAGATGGGTAACAAGGACAAAAAGCTGGGCACAGCAAAGGAGAAAAGAAACAAAAGGGACTTTAACTTTATTCACATGGAATTTTTATAAGAATGCATTTTTTCATCCCTTATATAACTTAAAGTTGGCATTAGTGAATATTATAATAAAACACATTACCCTTGCTCCTTTGGTTGATTGTCTCCAGTAACTTTTCCACCCTTCTTCCGAACGTATGTAGCACCAGGAGAATTTTCAAGAGCCTCAACATCTACTTTTAGAGACATACTATCCGATGAGGGCAAGTGTTTACTAAGACTACGACAGAACAAGAATTTGTTCAGGAAGACAATATATATATATACACACATTTATATTTTGCCCATGTATCTATGGCCAGTAGGAAAACAGTCTTTTTTTTTGGGTTCCCTTCATCAAAAAAATATTAAGTCTTCTATAGAATAACAAGTCAACAGATCATAAGGTCAATTATAGATACTATATTGTGAAAGGAGAACTTGGGAAAGGAGTCATAATCATTTATTCCGTAACTTGGCAATGTACTTCAAAGTAGAGGCTTAATAAAAACTCTATTCCAAAACAGTTATCATGCTTATAAAACAGATCTGCTCACTGCGAAGGTTTAGGCTTGGGGCTGGTTAGCATCCACCATCCCACGTTGCTTTTGGGATCACACCCATACTGGAGTAACACACATGGTCCAAACTTAGCCAATCAGGGCACTAAATCCTCTTACATCAGTAACTGAGATGGGCAAGTGACCTAAGAGCATTAATCAGAATGATACCTCAGAATCATATGCAACCACCCAATAAAATATGCTTTTTCTTATTTTTTTCCTACTTTACTTAAACCTGGAGTGATATAAGCTGCATCTTGCTGACTGCATTTTTGCTTATGAATCAAACTGTATCCCATTTGAATATTACTGTATTTTTAGGGCACAGTGATCACTAAATTCTCAGTTTTGTTTTTACTAGTTAGAGGAGGGGTTTTGTTTGTTGAAATTTATAACAAAAAGACCCTGGTCAAAACAGGTAAAGGAAGAGATCTAGTGCTCTACTTGAGAGAGGTCTGGGACAATCAAAAGGATACGCTTTTGCCTTCTCAGGATCTACAAGTGAGTAAGCAGAAATAAGCTGCGCCAGGGTGTGAATATCTTTCGGATTTTGTCTAAAAGAAGAAATAAGAAAAAGTCACTAAACAGTCTATAAAACTGGAGAAAGTAATATAAACAAGCAAAGTAACTCCCACATGTCAAATAAGAGCAATAAAACTTGGATTTCTACACTTCCACCCTTCAAAGCTTACTTCCATAGCTGTTCTAGGTCACTAATTGCCTCCTTCTTCCGCCCATATTTGAGTTTGAAGTTTGCAGCTTCCCTTATCAAGGACAAATGAGCAGTAGATTTGGGCTATAGGTTCAATAAAGAAAGAAAAAAAAAGTTTAAGCTACATATCTAGCAAGTCAATGAAGTTTTATTCACTAGATCTTTAAAATGGACCTACCCATTAGATTTCTCATCTTAAGTTTTATTGAGTGCACAAAATAACACACATACACACAGTGGGACAGATAATTAGTACAAGTGAAGACCAATTTAAGAATTTGGGATACAATCTATCTCCATCTAAACTGTCTTGTCTACAACTAGAAGTATTACTGCATAATCAAATCTTACAAGTTTTTCACTATAGTTCTCAAACATTAATTTAACATAATACTTCCTAGAACACTGATCTCTCTTCACTCCTAACAGTGTTAACAGTATTCATATCACCTATGTGTATGTACACCTGTGTGTATAAGTTAGATACTGCCTATCCAGAGACCCATACTGGAAAAAACAAAGATGTTCCTATTAGATACACAATCATTCCATATACTGCTGTTCTATCAATACTACCATCCATGGGCTCTACTTTAGTGGCTCTACTCTAGAGAGCCACTAAAGATGAGCTCTCTTATATGCAGTCATGTACAATTACTATTCTTATTTCTTGAGATTACAGACACAAACACACATACATACACTCAGAAAGGAGTTTCAGAAAATATAACTGTGCTTTTTAAAAAAGAATTTATTTTGCAGCCATTTCTTACTTCTAATAACTTTATTTGGACCTGGTATTCTTAAAAACTGAATGATAGCCTAATAGCATTCCACTTTTTAAACAGTGAGTTGAAATGTTTCAATTTGCCTTAAGTAGGAAATCATTACTACAGCTTTTTATTCTTACGCAAAAATGTACCCTCGTAACATTTTACTCCATTTATTTACCTGATGGTTTTGATACCACTGGATGGCTTGTGTAAAGACTTCAATGGCACTGTCAATATCTTCCTCATGGCTGTACATCGTCACTAATGCAGACACCTACCAGCCAAAGGTATAAATGAGTGAACAGAATTCCTCTGTCTCTCTCAGAATACACTTTTTGAAAACGAGTAACATTAAAGAAAGTCTGCGAGTACCCAATCCATCGTAAAAATTGCTAGCACATAACTAGAAACATCAAGAACAACAATGGGGCTTTCCAAATACAAAGGTGGTTACCTATAAAAAAAAATACCTCCTCTAAGGCTAGTTGACAAATGGTTTGTTACCAGTCCACAACAAGGTAAATACAGAAGTTGATAACAAGCACTTAGAAAATTAGTTTATATAGTATAAGACATTGCCAAGACATTCAAGACATGATCATGGAAATAAACACACTAGCATGGTTAAACTCCCATGATAAGCCATATAAAACCAGTGAAAGCTTGCCTAGTGTGCTGGAGGGACAGCAAGGAGGCTTGTGAAGCTGGAGTGGAGTGAAAGGGGAAGCAGCAATAGGAGACGAGGACAAAAAGGAAGCAGAAACAAAAAGCTGGATCACTGGGAAAAATCAATAAACCTCTGGCCAGACTAATTAGAAAAAAAGATAACAGAAACAAAATATCCTGCAGATATTAGATTATTTTCAGCCACATATTATATTTGATTCTAACATAATCACAGTCCAGTCTTAAAGTAAGAATCTTCAAGAGAAAACACTATAATACTGTTATACATTTACTGAGTGCCATCTGTAAACAAGCTGTGCTGGAGAATAACACAGTCCCTGTACAATAAATGCACATACCACCACTATAGAATTAGTCTTTACTGTGAAACAGATGTGTTCACAGCTATACTAGTGATCTAAACCTGTGATGCTTGAATCATCAGAGAACTAAATAAAAGAAGACATGATAAAATAATAGGCTAAGAAATTCCCTATATATGGTCTTAGATTATTTAAGGCTGGCTTTCAGTGGTAATACAAGGCCTAAATAGTTCCTGACACATTTGATTTAATAATAAATCAATGCAAAGCAGAGCATAAAATGAAATTAAATTTATACCAGAAAGCTATTATTTTAAGTACTTCTATATTATGAATATATATAAAAAAGGCAGAAACTAAAGGTAAAACAATTACTTTTTCAGTCTTAAAATATTTTAGTTATAAACTCACCATGCCTGGTTTATGCTTTAATTCGTCTATGCTTCTCAATATCAAACATGCTTTGGAAATATTACCTTAAGAGAACAAAAACAAAATCGGCATCACACTGAAGAAAGCATCTCATGGAAAAAGAAAGAAAATTTAAAAGTCATATTTTAGAACATCTCTAAATACTCAAGCTTTGGAGCCTTGGAAATAATGTATTCTATCAATATTTACTCAGTTTGCCAACAAAGGAAATTAAATCCTAAAGAAACAACATACTTTGCTCATGCCCACAAAGTTAATGACAGAACTGCTATCTGAAGTGTCTCCCAACTCTCAGCCTGTTGAATTCTATTTCTCTCTTTTCAGAGGGTAACTTAAAGGTAGGAGTCCTTCCTTAAAGGCCTTGAAACTGTTACTGTAGGAATGAGCACAATGGACAGTAGTCTTACAATGTTGCAACGCTAGTTTTCTATTCATTGCAAATCTCAGTAAGTTAAACTTTCCACAAAACAAAAACCATGACACATTCACTCTCAGTAATTAGTATGATAAATTATCTTTACAAAAATAAACTGAAAACTGGGTGAGAAAAGATTAAAGGGGAAAGCAAGACAAAGAAAAAAGAGAGGTGGGAAAAGGAAAAAGAAACAAAACATTAAGATAAGAAATTTGAGAAAAGGGAAGCTGGTCTCAACCTGCTTTTCATTATTCTTACCCTACTAAGAAGCCTTTTTAGACATTTTTTCCCCCTAATTGCCAACTCCCCTCCCTTCTACCCATGAAATTTTCATTCTAGCCATCATAATACCTAAAAAATTTTTCAATGCTCTGCTCCCAGCAAACCAATCATCCCCGCCTTGAGAATACACCTCCTGATTTATGGCCGACACCAGAGCTGTCTGACAGCAGTCTGCCAGAACTTTCTGTGATGATGGAAACAGCCTCCATCTGTGCAGTCCAACCAGCCACATGTGGGTACAAAACTTATGAAATGTGGTCAACACAACTGAGGAATTGAATTTTAAACTTTGTCTAATTTTAATTTAAACTTAAACATGGATAGTGGCTACCAAATAGAGACAACACAGCTCTAGACACTCACTCAACATTGGTTCAAAATCATAAACAAAAGAACTACTAGTTTTCTTTTAAGATTCAAAAATGTTAAGTTCTCATTAAACTTCTTTGCCTCTTTTCTACCAAAGATATGGGTTATAAAGTTTAAAAGAAGAATAAAGGACTAAATAAGAAATTTTGAAAACTAGGATGTAAAGTCACACTTATTTCATGCAAACACTACCACGTGATAGACATAAGCATTTCGACACAAGACATACATATCCAGGAAATTTAAGTATAGAACAGATGAATTCTGTGCTTCTACAGACTTTCAAGGCATAGTTTGAGAAACATTCTAACAATTTAGGAAGTAACCCAAGAAAAGGCCTACTAAACTCACTACTACATCTGTTGGAGCTCGTACAATCTAGCTTCATATTTGGAACATTATGCTTCACTATGATGCTAAAATTTTAAAAAATCACATAGTCTACAAATACTTCAGAATCATTCCAACCATATATTTCCCTTAACATGATTATTTTGATCATGATGAAATAATCATGACTACCTTGGGAAATTTTCAGCTGTGCCATGGTCAGCTTAATTTCAGCAGCGTTTTCTGGATGCTGATCTGAATAGTCCTAAATAGTTGGGGGGAGGGGGAAATCACATTTAATTTACACAACTAAGTGTACATATTCTAACCGCTTATTTCAGCCTTATTAAATTTTAAATCTAGCTTTCGAATATTAAATTTCTTGTTTCAGAACAAATGTTTAAATTTGAAAAAATTTTATTCGATACCCACTTGGCTTCAAAATTATTAAGTAAGTGAAATATCATCAAGTTTCCAAGAAGTCACCAGCAGAAAAATAATAATTAAGATTACTATGCAGATTTTTTTTTTAAGATACTAAAAAAAAATTAAAAAATTATGACTCTTAACTCCTTATCCCTGTTCAGCAACATTTCCCCTGAAGATGGTCCTAATTTTACACTGTCCAATTTTCCAGTGTAGTCTCTACTCTCAGGAAATTCAATGTGATTTAGCGCTTCATTCTGGTTAATTAAAAATCAAGTCAGTATTTCTGTAATTGATGTTTTGGATTGGGACTTTAATTAAGAGAATACATTATTGGTATTTTAAATCTAAAACAGACCATTGTGTGTGTGTATGTGTTAGTCGCTCAGTTGTGTCCGACTCTGCGACCCCATGGACTGTAGCCCACCAGGCTTTGTCCATGGGATTCTCCAGGCAAGAATACTGGAGTGGGTTGCCATTTCCTTCTCCATTAACAAATCATTAACTACTGTTAAATTGATCTGCAAATAAAAAGTATTCTTCAGAGTTTATGGCAAACATTTACTAATGCAAACTTACATAAAGAAAGCTGCAGCCGAAGAATTAATTGAAGTGACACTCTGGCATGTATCTAGTGGTATATTATCAATACTTACTCATTTTCCCATGAAATTTATAAGGCTTACATTATTATAACATAATGAAAATGAAACAAGGCTGCAGCCATCTGACATCTCATGAAAAACTCAAAATTCTTTTACCTGAAGCAGCTCTATTGCTTTTGTATGCTGCTTTTCACGGCAGAGCTGGGCAGCTTGGATCAACACAGGAAGGAGACGCTCAGGACTTTGCGACTGTAAACTGGCAGATATTTTGCGACACTGTTCTGCCTAAAAAACAGTATTTCACACCCCACCCACCATAAGCTGGTCAATTAAATCAAACATTAAGTGAATGACCAAAGGGAAAAGAAGCATAGGGGAGGTGGAAGGAAATCAGTTGAAACAAAATCGTAGATGAAGAACCGCTTAGGTCGAGAGAGTACTTTATAGTAGCCTCAATTTTTTCTTATAAAAAAAAAAAAGATTTCCATTTACTGAATATAAACTACAGGTTCTGAAAGCATTTAGGAAAAATAAGTCCTAAATATTCATTTGGATGCTTAAATTCCAGAATTTTGTTTAAACACACACACATATCAAGTGTCACCCTTTGCTTCAAAGCAACAAAATGTACAGGTATTTCTTGCTAAAGTATTTAAGAAGAATATGACTCAGTTCTAAATAATGAAAACGTTACTGCCTCTCAGCCCACTGAAAACTCCTGCTCCAGAAGAGTATGAAATCATAACTTAATTAGAATTTACACACATGAGATTTAGAATTGACCTCATTTATAGCTTGAGGTGATTATGCACAAACTATAATGAAAGATGGCTCTTAAATCTATACTCATGACCAGCACCTTTGATTTTTTCCTTAATTTAGAGAAATTAGAAATAAGGTAATGAGAAAATTATCTCATTTACAGCTGTGAACAGTGTTTTCTTCTTAGAAGCCACCAACTGCACACCTTTACAAAGAATTGGGCAAATTACTTATTTAACAGTTAAAATCTATGATACATGACATTCTGAAGTATGCATGAATTAAAGACAAAAAATGAAAATACAGACTGGACTGATCCACCCATTATGGATCATGTACCATACTCCAAAAGGTTTAGTCAGGGGGACCAGAGCTCTGTTACCTACCTGATTTGTGTACATAGCAAGTAAAGCTTTGTTAAATTCTATAGCTTGCAGTTGTTTCTTAGAAAGCTTAAACTCCACTCCTTCTGCATTGGTTAATTTCACTTTCTTCTTGGAGTCAAAGACATTTTGGTCCTGACAAAGAAAAGATCACTCATCATTAGCAACAATCTTAGACTTCAACTCTTTCAACACTCCAAGGCCTTATTTTACGTTAACACAACAAGAGAGCTTGGAAGATAATATACCTGGTTGGGGTGCCTATGCTACTATGATGCATACACATTTGGCTTGGGTTCTTGGTTTTATCTTTCCACTATTAATGGCCTGTTTTTAGCTTTTTGATTAAAAGTACAGAGGGACTACACAAATCTTACAGTGAAAATCAGGACTAAAAATCAAAGATACCTAAATTTGTAAATTCTACAATCTTAAGAATTTAGATGACCAATGAGTAATGTAACTTACTCCTCTTTGACATACTGTCATAAATAAACAAATGGAATGGAGTAAGAATGGGAGGGACTAAGTCATGCTGCACCCTGAGAAGGACAACCAGACATCTGAGTGTCTACTAGCATAGCAATCTAGCTTTGTTAAATATTTATTTGCAAATATGTGTTACCACTGTGCTTTTAAAACCAGGTTTTCTACTAAAGACTAAAAGGAGGCAAAGAAGAAATCTAAAATAAATTTTACTTATTGAGTGTGAAGCTTCAATCCAATGTGAAATTATTTTAAACATACAGTAAGAACAATATAAATCCTTAAGAAAACTATATTTTTAGTTGGTACTCTTATCTCACTATTTTAATACTTAAATTCACCATGCATGCCACTGCCAGATTTCTCTTAAACTTTGCCATCATGGCACTTAATAAAATTTTATATTTTCTGAGGACTCCCACAACTTGATCATCAATAAATCTAAACTTTTTTGAAACTAGCAAGCGTGTATGTATCTTTTGCTCTCACTGTCCCCTCAGAAGTTATTTGCATATGCTTAGGCATGGGAAATGCTTAACCTTCAAATCATATCCCTCCTTCAGGGCTCTGCTCAAATTAGCCAACTCAGAGATCTTTTTTCTCACCAAACACCACAGTTACAAAGTATCTGACTAGAAATTTAAATGTGCACAATTTTTTTCAAAACTAGAATGAGATTTTTAATGCTACATAATGATTAAGACCATGTTTCATATTTATTTTGCATTACCTAATGGATTCAGCATATTAAAAAGCAGAGACATTACTCTGTCAACAAAGGTCCATCTAGTCAAAGCTATGGTTTTTCCAGTGGTCATGTATGGATGTGAGAGTTGGACTATAAAGAAAGCTCAGTGCCGAAGAATTGATGCTTTTGAACTGTGGTGTTGGAGAAGACTCTTGAGAGTCCCTTGGACTGCAAGGAGATCCAACCAGTCCATCCTAAAAGAGATCAGCCCTGGGTGTTCATTGGAAGGACTGATTTTGAAGCTGAAACTCCAATACTTTGGCCATCTCATGCGAAGAGCTGACTCATTTGAAAAGATCCTGATACTGGGAGGGATTGGGGGCAGGAGGAGAAGGGGACAACAGAGGATGAGATGGCTGGATGGCATCACCGACTCGATGGACATGGGTTTGGGTGGACTCCGGGAGTTGGTGATGGACAGGGAGGCCTGGCGTGCTGCAGTTCATGGGGTCACAAAGAGTCGGACACGACTGAGCAATTGAACTGAACCGAATGGATTCAGCAATATACTGAAGAAAAATTCAGAAATGTTGACTGAAGAAAAATTCAGTATATAAATATATTTATTAGGTTGGTGCAAAAGTAATTTTGGTTTTGTATTATTGAACTTTGCTATCTGATACTGAATACACTCTTAAATAAATGCAGTTATGTTATATATCATTTTAATGCACATTTCTTGCTTTATAGTTTTTGCTATGAATTATTACTTGCTGTTTATTTCATATGTACTTTAGACTATGGAAATGATGGTAGATAAAAAGCAAATTTGAGTAACTTTCTTATTCAAGTTCAAATTGAGTCATAAAGCAGCAGAGACAACTCACTACAGCAACAACGAATTTGGCCCAGGAACCACTAATAAACATCCACTGCAGTGGTGGTTCAAGAAGTTTTGCAAAGGAGACAAGAGCCTTGAAGATGAGGAGCACAGTGGCCGGCCATTGGAAGTTGACAACGACCAACTGAGAGGATCATTGAAGCTGATGCACTTACAACTGCACGAGACGTTGCCCAAGAACTCAATGCCAACCATTCTATGGTTATTTGGCATTTGAAGCAAATTGGAAAGGTGGAAAAGCTCAATAAGTGGGGGCCTCATGAGCTGACTGAAAGTCAAAAAAATCGTTGCTTTGAAGTATTATTTTATTATTCTACACAACAACGAACTATTTCTCGATTGGACTGTGACATATAACGAAAAGTGGATTTTATACAACAACCAGCAATGACCAGCTCAGTGGCTGGACCAAGAAGCACCAAGCACTTCCCAAAGTCAAACTTACACCCAAAAAAGGGTTATAGTCACTGTTTGGTGATTTGCTTCCGGTCTGATCCACCACAGCTCTCTGAATCCAAGTGAAACCATTACATCTGAGAAGTATGCTCAGCAAACTGATGAGATGCACAGAAATCTGCAACGCCTGCAGCCAGCATTGGTCAACAGGAAGGGCTCAATTCTCTGTGTTAATGCCTGACCACACATTGTATAAACAATGCTTCAAAAGTTGAACGAACTGGGCTACAAAGTTTTGCCTCATCCATCATATTCATCTGACCTCTTACCAGCTGACTACCACTTCTTCAAGAATCTCGACCACTTTTTGCAGGAAAACACTTCCACAACCAGCAAGCAAGATGAAGAAAATGTTTTCCAAGAATTAAACAAATCCCAAAGCATGAATTTTTATGCTATAGGAATAAACAAACTTATTTCTTGATGGCAAAAATGTGTTGACTGTAATGGTTCCTATTAATCAAGATGTGTTTGAGCCTAGTTACAAGGATTTAAAATTCAGAGTCTGAAACTGTAATTACTTTTACACTAATCTAATAGATTGAGGTATTTAGTATTTCACATACACTCTTCCCCACTATTTATAAATCAGTTAAAAACAATTTGTCCTCACTAGCATTTTAAATTGTTCATGAACATAAGCAGGTAGATCTTGCTACTAAGAATCAAATGCCAGCATCAATTTCTGGAAACTTACACCATGACAATGGCCTGCAACACCCTGTAATTATTACCTTTCAGTGCCACTATCCCACATATGTAAACCCTCTGAATCTCTGCCAAATGAGGTGAGAGATACCATACATGGCTAGAAGGAGAGCACTTTGGAGTCAGAGACTAGAATCTGAATCCAAGTTCTACCTCTTATTGGCTGTGATCTTATACAAATCATTTAACTCCTTTTAGCCTCAGATTATACTTCTATAAATTGGAGACAAGTACTGTCACCTAAAAAGGTAACTGTGAGGATGAAATAAGCTGGTGCTTGGAAAATCACACAGCCTACCAAAAGAAACCAACTGTTACTTTTCTAATTTTCTATTGACTTGAATTTCAAATCTGAACTTGAAATATCTTCTCATTAAAACAATGTTCCAAAAGGTGTTTATTCTGACTCACACAGTACTCATTAGGACTGTTTATATACATGCTTGTAATATTTTACTCAGGGCTTGGATTGAGGGCGATGGAGACAGAGAAAACCTGCCCATGGCTCTTCTCCCTCAAAACAGAAACCACTGGAAAGACAAAAACTATAAACAGAAAACTTGCATTCAGACTTACTAGATGAAGAAATCAAAGTCTAAACAATTTACTTCTCTAACAAATATTCTCCATATAATGATAATGGGAAATATTATTATAGTTATATTAACATAATAATATAACCATATAGAATATGATAATTCTAATAAATAATGGGAAAAAGGTAAGATTTTAAAGTCCAGTGTATAAAGCTACAAAATAGTTCTATTATTTGAACACACCTTGCAGAATCATTATGAGAGTTAAATAACACTCTCCACTGTGATTTTTGGGCTTCCCAGATAGCTCAGTTGGTAAAGAATCCACCTGCAATGCAGGAGATCCCGGTTCAATTCCTGGGTCGGGAAGATCCACTGGAGAAGGGATAGGCTACCCACTCCAGTATTCCTGGGCTTCCCTTGTGGCTCAACTGGTAAAGAATCCACCTGCAATGCAGGAGACCTGGGTTCTATCCCTGCATTGGGAAGATCCCCTGGAGAAGGGAAAGGCTACCCACTCCAGTATTCTGGCCTGGAAAATTCCATGGACTGCACAGTCCATGAGGTCGCAAAGAGCAGGACATGACTGAGCGACTTTCACTCACTCACTCATTGTGATTTTGCTGCAACTGGACTTTGTCATGGAAAAATCTATCCTAGAACAAGGCAGAGGTAATATGCTTCTAGTGTTAAGATATAAGTGTAGGGAAACCATGGATAGTCCATACCTTGTTAATTGTAATGATGTTATTTGCAATCACAGCTAGCAATGCCACATCTGTTGGTCTGTGAACAAAAAGTAACAGTTAAAAAGGAAGAGACCTTTAAAAAGAAACCTTATCCCCTATAAAAGACACTTCATTTTTATAACTCACTTTAATTTTATTATCTGGTTGTAAAGTTGCAAAGCCTCCTCTGTACGACCCTGAAGCTGCAGAATATAGGCCATCTGCCCATGAATGATGGCCAGTTCTGCCTGGGGGTCTTCTTCAGTCCCATCCTAAGCAAAAAAAGAAAATTATTTTCCCCATAAGTTCTCCAAATTGATCCACATATTCAAAAGACTATATAAAGAGAAAGAAAATGTATAATTTTCAGGAGTTTTCCTATAGAGTCAGTTTTTTTAAATTTAGGAATTGCCATCAAAACAGGGAAGCTTAAATGAGAATGGCAAGAAGAAAGATTCTGGAAGAACATGGTAACAAGTTCAGGAATACTATTCATTGATCATTTCTTCTTTAAAACCTAAGAATTAAAAAACAGTAAAAACTAGCATGCATGTTTAAGGTTTTACAACAATACCCCTGAATTCTGAAAACAATTTTCTCATAGAAACACATTTTCAGAATGCTTTACTCTTAATTCTAATATAATTCTAATCCAACGATTACAAAATTTTAACTAGGAATTATCACTTGTAAAGAACTTCAAGAGCTGAAACTAATTCTGTAATTAAAGTAGCAAGTCTCTTAACTGATATACCAGACGAATCTATATTTTCCATTCCTTTGGAGAAGCTGACTGATGCCCACACACAGTGAATCCTCAAAGCTAAGAGGCTGCTCTTTTTTGCCATATTTGGCATTCCTACTCTCACCTGGTAAGAATATGTTCACCAGGAGTGTCAGTTTGTTTCCAATCCCATTATGCCATTGTGTTTGATAAGAAAATTATAAAACTTAAGTATTATAGTAAGACACGAACTATGAATGAGAAAAAGAGACTGGCTTCAATGATTAACTATGCTAAATGTTCAGAAATATTTGACAAAGGTAAGTTCTAAAGAAAATTACTATCTAATTAGGTATGAGCAAGAAAACAGTAAGAGATCAGTGAAAAAACGATTCGGTAGTGAAAGTAATTCACGACTATCTTTAAAATACTATTACACTTTAAAAAACCCCTGGAGATCTGAGGGTAGAATTCTGTAAGAAATATGCATGGAATTCCCATGAATAGATCCTTACTCAAAGACTTGAGCCCTACATCTAAAACAGGAGAATGAATTTACATTTATATGAATTTAAAATGAAATGCATAAGGCATATAAAATTTTTGTATTATAATTTATCACTCTAAGAGATTCCATCAAATAAGGGTTTTTGTTGATCTTATTCCATCAAGTAAGATCCCAGAGGGTTTCTGTGATTCCTATTTAATGAATCAGCATCATTTCAAAAAGTCAATAAATACTACAAAGAAGTCTACTACAAATTTATATTAGCTACAGTATAATATCTGGGCTTAACCACAGTGGCATACTTACAGAGTCTTCTGAAAATGAACGGCGGCAGAGATCTATAGGAAAAAATGTTTTTAAAATTAACACTGCTGGGTAACTCTCATTTCTTTCATGTTCCAACTAGCAAAAACAAAATTCTTAGGCAGAAGATTTAAGATAATTTTGATAACAAGCAAATTTGAGATTTATCATTAACATCAGACATATTACATAAATATCAATCCTTGATTATTCTTGCTCTTTGGCATTTTCTTTCACTTGTAATCCCTGTTAAAATTTTTTTAAGGGAATTAAAAATCTATAAATGTAACAAAGGTTGACTGCAAAAAATCAGTTATAGAAAAGTGTAAAGACAATACTTCTGCCACCCAGAAGTAACTACTCTTTAGCATTTCAGTTATTTTTTTTAATGTAAATGCACAGTTGCATTTTTAAATGAAAGTGGGATATTCTACTATTTTGAAACCTCCCTTCCCCCATTAACATACTATGGACATCTTTATAACACAGATATATCTACATTATTATTTTTAACATGAATATTGTTAATGACCACACGGTAATCTATTCTATGGTTATAATGAAACTAGCTAGTCCTCTAATAGGACTGAAACGCATGTTTCTTAATTTTTGTTCTTATGAACATTCATACATACATATGAATGTATCCAGTTTTTCCTTAAATTTCTAGAAATGAAATTCTTAGATCAAAGGGTATGCAAATTTCAAAATTTGCTACACTGCCTCAAACTGCCCACTGCAAAGCCTCTACTACTTTTATATTCAAACCTCAAACTACGTATGAGGGTGTCCTCCATACCACTTCAATGCTAGGTATGATCCAGAAATCGTAATTTTTACACACAGTTTTCACCTCATGGTGCTCTAACCTTGGCCCTTATTTTAACCATCAGTATTAATAAACCAGCGTGACTTCACTTTCACTTTTCACTTTCATGCACTGGAGAAGGAAATGGCATCCCACTCCAGTGTTCTTGCCTGGAGAATCCCAGGGACGGGAAAGCCTGGTGGGCTGCCTTCTGTGGGGTCGCACAGAGTCAGACACGACTGAAGTGACTTAGCAGCAGCAGCAGCAGTATTAATAAACCAGACCCTATTTCATCTTTTTTTCCTTCCTATCATTCACTGCAGTTCTACAACATCACTTTCATAGCTTCCAAGGAATACGTATGCAGAAGCAAGTTGAAATATTTCAGGAGTTGAGACCAGTCATTAAGTTCTCTAATAAATTATTTTCTTTTTCTAGTAACAGCTTTCAGGTATATAGGTACTGTATAGGGAAACATACTAAGTGGAGTGAAAATGTGCTTGAATAGTGTTATCAATGCACAAATGTAGTGTATACTCAGGCACACACACAGGCACATCATACTGTTACTGTACTTGTGTACCTAATACCAATAATAATTATAACATTTACCAGAGTTTATTAACATATTAACATATAACAGAGTTTATTAACTCTGTTAACTTGCATTTAAAATTCAAAGCAACTTGTTCCAAAACCTACTACTCAAATTTAAGTTTTGAGTATGGACAAAACAAACTTGAATATGGACAAATAGACTGGTTTAAGGGTAAGAAACCAAGAGAGAGACACAGTCAGGATACCAAGTGAAGGGCTAGATGGATTCTGAGAAATTTCCACTGCATCAATAATTTCCACTTAAAAACATCCCAGAAACCAAATGTAGGTTTTGGAAATACTTTGCAAAGTTATATGCATGTTTACATATAATTTTAACAAGTGTCCAACCTTCAGCTTTTTGCAGAATTCTCATCGCCTGGCTCAGCTGGCCTTGTCCTATGAGAGCACACGCAGTATTGTAGCACAGCTCATGCGTGCCTTCTTGGAGACCCAAGTTCTCCTGCCAGAGAGCAAAACACCAGTCAAACACCAGACAGGAACAATGTTTCATGGCTGTATGCATATACAGAGATACTCACTGGAACCACTTTTTCCCAGTTGCTTTGAGCTGCAACAACTGCTGAAAGATTTGTTTTTCTCTCCTCATCATAATCATCTTGGGAGTTTCGGACAAGATCTCTATATACAGCCAGGCATTCATCATAGCGTTCTAACCGGTATAACTGAAGAGATAAATAGCAGATCAAAAATCAGAGAAGACAAGTATTGTGTTATATCCTTAATCCTGTATAAATCCTTTTTGGAACTGTTATATAAGAAACCTAACTCAACATAATGTGGGAAATTAACTGTTTTTCCTTTACAATTTTTCAATTAGTTCTGCATGCTAATACTTCGCAAAAGTTACTTGCAATGAATCTCTACTATACTGCATATTTGTAGGCATGATTCAGTGAGAAAAGCCATTGTATCAACTCCCATCTTGAGGTTAGGTAAGTGTCTAAGTGGGTTGTAAAAGAAAATCATTCCGCAGAAATCAACCTTGCTACCTAAGTCTGACTCAACAATTAAAAAAAAATTTCCCAGAAGATTACTAAGCCCTAGTAAACAGGAACAAAATTAGATGTCAACACAAGGGCTTACTATTTCCAGGGGTTCATTATACTTGATGTTCATTTCCCTTTCCCAGAAACCAACTATTGTATTGGGTAGTATCAAGTGTATACAACATAATTCTTGCTTATTCCATTCAAGTTGTTCTCAAAGGGCAGTGAGAACTGCCACTCTGGGTCAATTCGTCTACCATGTATGCAAAGACAGGTACCCTTTATCAATACCAAAATGCAGGCATTCACCCTAAACTAACCCAGCTTACATGAAAAGTGTTTTATGGGCCTATAACCCATAAACATGGCCAAATTTTTCTTTGTTAAACTAACACTACCTTTTAGGGACAATATATAATTCAATATATTTGCCCAAAACTGACATTTTAAAAAAATTTAAGAGAGTTTTGCTAGTTCTAGTATAACATTTCTGTTTTCTTATCATAAATAACCCTATAGGCTTATTTGTATGTCTCAAAACTCTTTGAAAATAAGGTATTTCCAGAGATTTCATGAACTGTCTGAATTCATCCAAATTCTTATTCATCATGATTTTCTTCATTTTACACTTAGAATAAAATACCAGTTAAAAACTATAAAGACTACTTCAAAACTATAGTATATAAACTTACTGGCCGCCATCTTTCCAACTACAAAGTTCAAATTTCATAGGATAGTTCTTAATTTCCCAACTACCTGGAGGAAGTCATTTGTTCATAGAACACTATACATGCAGTTGCTCATATGAAGATCAAGAAGAGGGAATATGCTGAATTGGTTTGGTGGCAAGTTTAATGGAGCATCAGGATGGGCTGGGGTTCCTCATCCCCACTCCCTGGTCTAGGCAGAATCTCACTTAGGATGACCGTCAAACAGGGATTTTAAAGCAATAATTACCACTTGTCCATAAAGCTCCTTTAGTTTGTCTGTCTGCTGGTTGGCACTTTCTATTGTCTTCAAGGCATTCTCAATTCTGTTCAGCCTATACTCACAGTATGCCTTCTCAAAGGAAAGAGAGTTACTGAAAAAGGAAAAACCAATATGTGATTATTAGCTAACACTGCAGGGCACCCACTATAAGCCAGATACTGCTCTAAGCACACTTGATAATATTAAGTTATTTAATCATTAATAAGATGACAAACACTAGTGACTTGTCTAAAATCAGATAGCTCAAAAGTGATAGAAAATACTACATTCATTACCCTAGGCTCTCTTATTTTCATGGATACTTACTAGAATTACTGGCCTTTTGAAACAAATACATAAGAATGAAATTCTGAATTAGCTAAAAACTGTTTTAGATATAAAGACAATCTCAAAATTGTTTTAAATGTGTTATACAAGTTTCTTAAATCTATTAATCAAATAATAAGCCATAACATGCTGTTTTAACTTGTTAAAAGCACAGCACTTGTAACCAAACTGGTAAACACACAACTACAAAAAACACTCCTTATCACATCGACTTAAGAATTCATCTACATGAATGTCACACGTGAAACTCTTTTGGAAGTTTCAACCATAATCTATGCGGAAAAAACCAATATCAAGCAGATGGCAATATCCTTTACTCACTAGACTTAACAAAAAACTATATGAAAACGTCCCCCCCGCACAAAATCACCCAAAATCAAAACACTGAATTTTAGTATAAACATGTTTATTAGAGGAAAACAGTATACCTTTTATTGGGGCTTCCTTTGATAACACTTTTATTTTTAGTAAAATCTAAAAAAATTTGTTTAATCTGTAATACATGCAGTTGGCCCCAGTAAAAAACCAAAAAGGTATACAATGAAAGGTTTTACTTCCACTGTTATTCAAATCTACTGTGTTCCCCTTACCTCCTACAAGTGACTATTTTTATTTATTGCTTCTGCATCAAGTGTTTGTCTTTGCAAATACAAAAAAATACACATAGAAATTCTTATATCCTTTTCTTATACAAAAGGAAGTATACAATACACTGTTGTATACCTTATAAACATTAAAGAATAAATATGATACAACCTTCATTTCAATACACATTTCATTTGGGGCTTAGGCATAACTAAAGAAAAATGAAATTACAGTAACAATTCAAAATTTAAGTTCACATTTCCTGAAATGAAAAATGAAATAACAATAAAACACTGCTGGATTTCCCTGGTGGTACAGTGCATACGAATCCACCTGCCAATGCAGGAGGACACAGGTTTCATCGATCCCAAGTCCTGTAACTAAGACCCCACACTCGCTGCAACTACGGAAGCCCGCACATCCTGGAGCCTGCACGCTGCAACTACTGAAGTCTGTGTGCCTACAACCTATGCTCTGCAAAAAGAGAAGCCACCACGAGGAAAAGCCCACACACTGCAACAGAGTAGTCACTGCTGGCTGCAACCAGAGAACGCTTGCACAGCAACAAAGATCTGGCGCAACCCCAAAATAATAATAAACAGTAATAAATTAAAAACTACTATATATTCTAAAGACTGCTGAAGAACTCTGAAAGATCTTGGCCTAATATCATACTCACCTAAACAGTTCTCAAAGGAGACAGGCACAGAGGTCAGGCTAAGACTGCCAAACCATCCTAGAGACCTTGCCTTACACATCCCTACCCTGTGTGTTCTGCCCTCCTCTGTCCCCCAACCCTTTTTTCAAATTAAACTTCTGCTGAATTGCTCTCCCTACATCCTTCAAGAACTCTTGTGACTCTTATTTATGGCCCATGCCCCTCCAGAGTTTCCCTTCTTCTTCCCTTCCCTTCAAAGGGAAGATAGGTGTAAAGAAAAGGCTCCTTAAGGCATGACAGAACAGAGGTTAGTTACTATTGCTCCTTCCAGTTTCGGAAACAACACTGGGAAGCAAGAGGAAGAAAGAGGAAAGGAAGGAAAAAGGTAAAAAAATCACTGAATAATGGGGGGAAAACATGGAAATGGTTATAGCTGTGGTAAACGTACACAAACAACTAATTAAATCACTTACTTGGCAAACACTTTGGTGTGAGTGTTGATGACATTCAAGGCTTCCTTGAAACTTCCGTTCTGGATAAGGCACACCACTTTACAGTGCAGGGCAGTAACGTCATCTTTGTTGATCTGCAGTACTAGAGAGCAATTTTAGGGAAGCAAGTTTTAAATCCATTTGCTTTGCACATTTCCACCTAAGGAAGCTACAACACCAATTTTACTGCAGCAGAAATGATTGGTCAAAATATTTTTTAAATGGCTGATCTTTAAGTTAAGAAGTGACGATAAGGAGACCTAGTTAGCCTTTCCAGTGAGATAGCTTCTCAAGATGCATGTAAAAAAAAGTACAGTGAAATAAAGAATGAAGCTATTTTCTATTGCTTTTTCATCTTGGGACACATGCTATATCCTACATATTTCATTACTTCATAGGGAAAGAAAAAATTCACACAGAACTTAGCAGCAAATGACAGGTTTGATTATAAGTTTGTCACTAACTGCCTTGAAGTCTTGGGCAAGTCATTTGACTGCCAAATGTCAAGTTTCTGGTTGCAAAATGAGTATGAAAGCATTACCTATTTTACAAGGTTATTAAGAAAATTACATGAGAATACTCTGTATAAATAAATTGTTTGTATACTGTAAAATATACAACTTATTTTGCTGGCAATATTTCCAAACACCATTCAAAATTTCCCTTTTCGGCTAATATAACTAAACCAGAAATACAAGGAAGAAGTCAGATGGCCAAGTGTCAATGCTAAAGAGCTGTTCAGTGTCAAAACGACTAGGATCACTCCTCCTGCTTTTGGGCAACTATAGGAATTCAACTCTCAGTCTAAGAATCAGAGTATTTCTATCAATTAAGAAAATATATACTGGAGAACAAACTGACAGCCCTTGCTGATTAAAGAATGCCTGCAAAATACTACAGTGCTGATTAATACTGGTTGCAGGTCTAGCCAAAGGCCAAAGTTAATTCAAAACAAGTTTAAGAATCAAATAATACTCATTAGTAGCTATTTCCCTCAATGTGTGAAATCACAAAAAGTGCACTGTGGGCATAATCACTTCTTTTCACGTTAACTCAGCAATAGATTATTGAAAATCCATACTTGTATGTTACAGAAATACCTTGTGTGTTATTACTGCTTTGAACAGTCAAACCCTGTCCAGGTAATTACATTTCCAAACCGAACAAATACAGGCAATATCTTCAGTAAAGAATTTAGCACGACAGAGAGCATTAAAAAGCATGGCTATATTACAGTTAGGTAGTAAATGATAAAAGAATACAATGAATTGAACATCACATCGACGAAGACAGTTTACTCGAAAAACGAGCAGTTACTGGACAAAAAACAGAATACACCTTTCCTTTTTGCAACATTATTTCAAATGTTAGTGCTTTCACGCACACATTTTCTTGTCTAGGACGCTGGAGGGATGCTATCTGTGGGAATGACAGGCCTAACATCCAGATCCAGCCCTTTCCTCTACCCTGAGTCTGTACAGCTTCCACTTCGTCAGCACTAGCTTCCAAATTACGTGTCCCAGGCAGGTTCCTCCCCCGCGCTGCGGCCCAAAAGAAAAAGCTCCCTTAGCAATATTGTCTTGATCACTCCACTACAAGGAAAGCGAAAAGGAGGCAACGTGGAGTATTTGCGAAATAAGGCGTGAAATCAACGGAGTAAAGTAAAAACTGTTTACAGAAGACATTGGGAGCTACGGTCTCTTTAAATCCCTCCCTCGCTTCTCGAGGGGGGGAGCTAAAGAGGGAAGTACACGTGGCTCTAAGCCATCCAGGACCCAGAGCTGGTTGGGTTGAACAAATGGACGGCGATCCCCGCCGGCTGGACGTTCCGGCCCTGGCGGGCGGCTGGGGTCTCCCCTCCCCGCATCTGCTCGGAGACGGTCGCGCGCGTCGCAAGGGGGCTGCATCCTCCCACCCGCCCGGCGCTACCCGGACACTTACTCTTGTTGACGGTTTTGAGAGCGCGCGTGAAGTCACCGTTCTGGCCATAACGGTTCACTTCACTCCAAAGCGCAGGCACCGAAACCCCCCCACTGCCGCCGCTCGCCATCTTGGAGGAGAGGAGAGCCGACCTCTGCCCCGGAAGAGGATCTCGGAGGTGGCAAGCAAAGACGGAAGCCGGTGGTTGCTAAGCGTTTCGGAGTCCGAAGCGTCCCCATCCTGGAGTCAGCGTTGAAGACAACGATCTTAGTTCTTGTAGCTAGAAATTTGCGGAGATAGAGTTGGTACACCTTATATGAAGCGGGTCTGGGGGAATGAGGCGTCGAACCCCAGGAGGAGGTTGAAAGGGATTCACCGAACAGATTCAGCTAAAAGTAGCGTGCGTTTCCGGGGCGACCGCTGGGGGCGAAGTGTCCAGGTCACTAAAGGCGGAGCGAGGCCGAAGTCTGTGGAAGATGAAAGGTCTATGGCATGATAAAATACCAACTACAAACTGTAGGGAGCCATTTGAAAGAGTAGGAGAGAAGGGGAGAGGGAGAGACGGCTTCTTGCTGCCTGGGCATACTTCATAGAGGTATTGGTATTTGAAGGGGATCTTGAAAGGTGAGTAGGAAAACGGGTTAGTTCTGGGTCAGGTTCACGCAGAGAAACGACTATGAGGAGACACACGGAAGAAAAGAATCAAGTGCAAAACAGTTTGGTGAAGACCCTTTGTCTATCCTTTGTTTTGCATTTCGAGAGCAGTTAGCAGTAAGAAAAAGGTGTTTTGAGGTGAGAATACCCAGGTTCAGTTCCTGACTTTGTGACTCGCTAGATGTTTGGCTTGTGACCGTATTATTAGAGTCCCAGTTTTCCCGGCTGTAAAAACAGGGATAATATATCGTTGTTTCAGATTAGCATGGCCCCTGCGCAAGGATGACACGCAAATTCGTGAAGCGTTCCATAAAAAAAAAAAAAATATATATATATATATATATATACATATATATATATGTAATTGTTCCAGAGATAAACGATACTTCATGCCTTCTGGCATGGTAAGCACTCAAGTAGACATCGGGTAGGGGGTCAAGGTTTTTTAAGACGTGTTTGAATGTCAGGACAGGATACTATTGAATATTTTAATATTTATTTTTTAAACATTTATTCATATAAACAAAATTTTGTTTATTCATGTAAGACCTGTGGCAGGTCTTAGTTGGGGCGGGGTAGGGGTCCGCTGTTTTTGCGATCTACTTCCCTGACCAGGATCAAACCCAGCCCCCTGCATTGGGAGGACCGAGTCTTTGTCACTGGATCACCAGGGAAGTCCTTGTTAGGTACTCTTGATGAGAATGACTGAACATTTTATTGAACGCCTGGTCTGGACTCATTTCTTGTCCGGATTCTACCAATTCCTGCCGCTGCCCTGCCCCGTCTTTGCCAGCAATCTAACTCATTCTTTTTCATCCCTCATTATTTCTGTTTTTTATCTTATCTGGTCCTAGGTTAAAAGTTACCTCTTTTGTTTTCGCAGACTATGCAAGTTTCCTCATTACAGGCTCTAATGGAGTTCTCTGAGCACTGCTCACTGTTTAAGGCCTCTCTCCAGATGGACTGTTATTTGCCTTGTTTACTGTAGCATCCCTAGTATCTAGCCCACATCCTGGCATATAGTTGGTACTCAACTTTTTAACTGAATGACTTTTTGCTTATTTCTCCCCTGATCTGAGTTCCTTGTGAACTGAAACTATGTCCAGCTCATGGCCACTGCTGTCTTTACTGTATCACCATGCTAGGTTAACAACTCTTCCCCAAATGTTTGAAGTTGTGAGAAAAGCTCCACTGAAAGTAAGTTTTCATTGGCTTTCTGAGGAAAGCCAGTATTAGCATGTTTGCAGGTCCTCAAAAAGGCAAAGCTATTTTACTTTCTGTTCCCTTAGTCTGGGAAACTATTTCCCCGTATCTTTGCATGGCTTGCTCTTTACATCCTGCCCTGCTTGCCTCAAAAACATTCCTCATACCCAATCACTGTCCTCTCACCTTGGTCATTCTTCATGTGCACTTATACTTCCTCGAACCTATCCGCTTTATCTTTTATGGTTATCCCAAATAAAATGTAAAATTTGTGAGCGTGAAGGCCTTGTCTCTGTTGTTACTTTCCTAGGACCTAGAATAAAATCAGGCAAAACATGTATTTCACGCGTGGATAAATGAATAAATCTTCACACAAGAGCTTATCTTTGTCTTTTATTTGGCTGCACTGTTTACATTTCAGAAGGCATTAAAGCAAAGCAATTTTAAGTGTGGCTTTATGATATAAACTAGTGAGTTATTTGGACACAATTTTTCTTCCTCTTTTTAACTACAAGCCCACAAAGTATAAACATCCAAAGGTGGCAAACCAGGTAGGTTTGTGTAAGTTACTTTTTAGAACACAGTTAAAATACTTTTAAACAAGTATTTACTCTAGCACTGATGAACTATACTACTGAGGATATATGTACTCTATTAGGAAACTAATAGTGAAAATTATTATGACCATTAATAAAGGTCAGTCCTACCCACCAGTCTCAATGTTTGACATTTTTATGTACTGCACAAAAACAGAGCTTTTGCTAGGTGGGGACAGAAGAGCTGAAATAGCAGCCAACAACTATAACAACTGTATTTAGAGACCTTAAGAAACCCAAGTTCAAAGATGTTAAGATCAAATCTTTTTAATTGTTCTTGTGATCTAACGTGATCTAACAAGATAGAAAACTAAGCAGGACATGATTTTTACAATTTCCCCCATTTCTAGCAGACAGCTAGGCATAGCACATCAGCGCATAAGATAAACAAACTGTAAAACTATATTTTCTCCTCTTTGGGAACTTACACTCCAACAGAGAAAGTACTTGTAGTCATTGTTGCTAGAGGAAGGTTTATTAGGGAAGGTTTAATGGAGACAGTGAAGATGAAGCCCTAGTAACACGATTTTAATGACACGACATTCTAAGTCTGAAAACTATGAGAAAAGCAAGTTCCCTTGATAGGTTACATCAGTGATTCTTAACCTACAAGACTATGGACAGATTTCAAGGGAACCCAGGAACCAATGGAACATACTGAGAAATTCTGTGCAATTTTCTAGACAGAGGATCAGCAGCGTTCTTATTTTCAAAGGAGTCTATGTTGCAAAAGAAACTTATTTAAGAGTTTATGTTCTAAGTCCTTGGACAGTCTTTGAAAAGGTCAGGTTGAGAATGAAGATCTAGACCAGGCTAGTAACAGAATTTGACCCTTGCTTGAGATTTTTATATTTTTTGAGGATGGATAAATGGTAAATTCAAGACTTGGTGATGAGTTAAAAATCAAAAGGTCAGAGAAAACTGCTGCTGCTGCTAAGTCGCTTCAGCCATGTCTGACTCTGTGCGACCCCACAGACGGCAGCCCATCAGGCTCCCCCGTCCCTGGGATTCTCCAGGCAAAAACACTGGAGTGGGTTGCCATTTCCTTCTCCCAGAGAAAACTATCAAGGATAAAATCAAGCTTCTGATTTGGGACAGTGAGTATAGCCAGCTATAGGCTTGGAAGATGGGTTAAGTTTGGAGCATTCAGAGGGAAATAGCTGAAAATACAAGTCCATAGACATTCACTATAAAGATGATTATTCTAGCACTATTTGTAAACAATGGAGTGAACAGGAAATACCAATAATTAAGTGAAAGAGTATTTGGTGTCTAGCCCAAGAAAAGGAATAATCAGGTCAATTATACCCTAAAGAGAACAAGTTAAAGTGATAAGATGCTAGCTTGTTAACAGTTGACAGGAAGGTGAAAAAGCACAGACAGTATAGGCCAGTGGCAAAAGTTTTCAGGATTTCATCTGTAGCGGAGACTCAGCATTGGGGGTTGGGGGGTGGTGTGGGTGGGAAGGGAGGGAGGGACACAGATTAATTGGTAAAAACTGCCCTCTTTTCAAAGTGAACATTTATAAATTTTTACATGCAAGCTTAAGGGCTGTGTGGACACTTGGATAAAACTTTAAACGATCTGTAAAATTCCTAGGCTGCATAATGTAATACTGACTTCCAAATATGGTTTATAGACTCATGATGAACTGTAATATTTCTCAGTAATAACTGCTCCTTTAGAGGTACATTTTGCTGGGTATACTGCCCAGGCTTAATACTATTAACAAGAAAGAACTAGTTATGGTCATTAACTGGGAGATTCCAATTTCTGAAAATGATGGTAAGCTGGGAATTGTTAGTCTGACTATAATATATATTAGAATGAAAAGAATTTTATGACCTACAGAGCCAAGTAAGATTTACTAAATCTTTCATTTGCAATGGCAAAGGTAATTACTTTTTTTCCCACTGGAAACTGCCTTAACAGTTAAGTTCTCAGAAGTTCTCTATATGGCGTCCTCAGTGCCCCTTCATCTTGTCTTTCTTAGCCCTAGCAACAATCTTGGCTTTTGTCAAAAAAAGGCAATGTCAAACCCAAACTTCATCTCTATCTATAGCTAAATACAACATCATTTTCTGACATAGTGACTGCAAATAAAAAACCATGCCCTTAGAATTTTGTTAAGATCATACTGTGAAAAAGGCCTATATTGTGCTTAACCACCCTAAAATACAACCATTTTACATTTCTAAAACTTATGGGCTGAGATGTAGAAAGTCAAGTAATAATTTTAGAGCTCTGTAATAGGACATTATTAGCATTTAGTAAATATAATTAATTATACTGTCTAGCTAATAATGATCATATGTGGGTAAGAGATTAATTTTGAATGTATAGTAATTTCACTCCTTACAAAGAGACATTAATAAATATGTACACATTTTACTAATCCATGAATTGAGAAAAGCATTTATTCACTTACAAATTTTATTTTTCTCTCAATGATTTAAAATCTTTTCATCTTGATTTTTTTTGGGCGGCAGCTATACCAGAATATTATAGTTTTCCTCCTTAAAAAAATGCAGTGATGTTCTTTCTTATAAACTGGCCTCTCTAATTTTCTTGTCAGCCTGCTTCAAGGAAATCCATGTGTTTAATACACTTGCTCGCAGTCGGGCCCAGATCAAATGGTTATTTAATCCAAATATCTGAGCAGCAAACTGAGCTGATCCTTCTGGAGAAAGGATGGTTGAACAGCCAAGACCTATTGGTTCAGAAAAGATGGAAAATTGAGCTGTAAATTAATAAAATGAAAATACCACCTAGCAAACTATTCTATATTCTCAGAAGCCACAACAGCCACAGACAATAAAGCTACTATATTATCCTTTTCTAAAGTAGGATCTGTGGATAGAGTTTCCATCTTTACTATCTGGAGTGAAAAAGTGATAAATATTCATCAGCCAGGAACAGGTATTTTATATACAACTATCATTCTTCTCATTGAATCTACTTGCAAAGAAATTTACCTTTTGCAAAGTTCTTCCCATATATACTATCCCTTTAACTCCCTGGTAAAAGGCCAACAGAAACAAAATAAAATAAGGCATGAGGTTAATTGGGTAGAATCATCCGTTCTTAGACAAACTTGAGGTATGTTATTTTGGTCATTTTCTAGCTATTCCTTTTGTCTTTGCACTTGAATCATTCTTAAGTGATAAAAGTCAAATCCAGAAAATAAGAAATATTAGATTATACATTCAATACTAATTCAACAGATCTATAAGACAGTAGAGTAAGTAACTTCTTAGGGGGCCACACATTGCTCAGGCAGAGTTTTGGTTTCTTCAGCTAAAGCCATGGTGGCCTTTTTTTTTTTTTGAGTATAGTTGCTTTGCAACGTACTGTAAGTTTCTGCTGTACAGCAGAGTCAATCAGTCATACATACACATGTATCTACTTGTTTAGATTTCCCTCCCATTTAGGTCACCACAGATCACTGAGCAGAGTTTCCTGTGCTATATAGTAGGTTCTCACTAGTTATCTATTTTATACATAGTAGTGTGTATATGTCAATCCTAACCTCCCAATTCATCCCATAACCCCCTTCTCTCCTTGGTAACCAAGTAAGTTCTTCAGTTTCTTCAGGTGGGACTATTATGTCATTAGAGTCAAGGACTAGATAGGTTATAGATCCAAAAGCTCCAATTTCCCTAAATACCCTTGGAATTCATCAGGCTCTTTGATTCTCATGATCCCCAATAAGAATAAAATATAAATCACAAGGATATTTAATTTGTATTAATAACTCAATTTATACCGATCCACTACTTACTATATAACTAATATCAGCCAAATTAAGAAAAGTCAGTCCCTATGGGGACATATCAGAGGACAGATATGAATGTGGTATCATGGTTATGATTTTAAAATTAGTCTTTATCACTTAGAAAATAAGTATTAAGTATAAAATGCCATCATCTCTCAGATCTGCTTTATATAATGCAGCAGGAGAGGGCTACAAATGCAACAAGATGTGAATTTCTGAAGCTGGGTAACAGGTATATAAAATTTCATTATGTTATTCTCTCTACCATTGTGTGTATTTGAAGCTTGTGAATAAAAGCTTTTAGAAGATTCAGTTATCTTACCACTGGGTAATCGAAGAGAAGACCACACATCCTGAGCTCCCCAGTCTGGAGTGAGAGGAGGACAGCTGATAACTGGATATGCAGTGTTACCAGACAACACCGGTCCTAAACCATTGCTTCTGCCTGCCACTGCCACAAATACAGTAGGAATTCCATCTCCTAGGTAAATGACAAGTTATAATTACACTAAGCACTCAAAAGAGATTTCAAGATAATTTTTAAAAAAGGGGTCCCTGTGTAGTAACTGCCTGAGTTCCTTTAACAGTAGTCTCTAGATAAAGCACTATATTAAGACACTATTATTAAACATATTCAAAATACAAGGTTCATCCTGCCACTTACTGGATGTCAAGTAATGAAGCAGCAAGAATAGTTTTGATGATCTTTGAGATCTGTAGCATTAAGGAGGTCTTAAAACACGGGTATGAGACAGAAAACGTTCAAAGGTCCCTTCTACTATTGGTGCTTTGGCTCACTGAAGCAAAGAATGACACCACCTGAACCAGCATCTATCTTGCTGTCCTTCAACCAGCAGGGTATGGGAGATGCACAGTTAATAGAGACTAGAGGCTGAGTGACACTTCTTGAAGAATTGAATTCAATAATAGAGTACCCAAATATTTAAGACCCTTCAATAAATTTTTTATCACATCTCATAAACATCTTATTCTTTCATAAATTCATAAGTTATTTCTGTTCCCTACAGCAATCTACTTGGAACCCAAAACTTTATGTTTGCATTTTTCTGGAGAGGAAGAGATCTGGTTTTTATTAGCTTATCGTAGAGGTCTGACCTCCATCCACCCCCCAAAAAAGCTCTTAAAAATTCAATAACTATACTCCTATATAGCAACTACCTTTAGAAGGAATATACAACCAATATTTTCTCCAGTTGAGAATCATTCCAGTCTATAGGGCTCCTTATTTTAGATGCAATCCCATCAAGACATTTCTTTTATATACTAAATTCTGAAATCGTTCTTTCATGTTTGACTGTCTCCCAGGAAAGGCCGACCATTAGATATCTGAGAGGACCTGCGGCTTCAACCTCAGCCCTTTCTTCTGTAATTGATGTGGGGTCTATTTTCTGTTACAGGGTACTAGAAACAGTGCTTGAGGGGATTAGGTAAGGACTAATTCTAGTCTTCATTTTCCTCCCATGCTTGCATTTTCAATTTTTTCTCTCCGATTCATTCTTCTATAAGCTCCTAGAGTACCTTAAAAATTCTGGAGGCAAACACCTTGAAAGTTTAAAATTTTTTCCCTTGGAAATGTGGAAAATTATTTTTCAGCATTATTAGTCTAAACATAAAATTTTGGGGCAGAATCAGGAGAACTTCCTGAAGTGCTCTATTTATTCAACATTTACCTTCATACTCAGCTTTAATCCTCAGAGTTTCATCTGGTCCTTTATGGGCAGAGGTGACCCTAAGTTCGCATGGAATGCCAAAATTTCCACAAGCCTTCTTAATTTTTTCACAGTGATTAAGATCGGAGGTTGAGCCCATCAATACTATAACCCTGCACTGACTTTCTGGTTTCAGAAGCAACTGGAAAAGAAAAACATGAATATGCAAAAGAAGGCAAAGATAAAAATGGATCAATATGGGAATGAGTACTGTAAGAACAGTTTACAGTAAAATTACAACCTGACACAGTATTTCCTTAAGAAACCAAATTTAAGACAAGCAGAACAAAATGAGAGGATTTATTTTTCAAAATAACCTCTCTATATAAAAGAAAGTGGCCTTCCTAATTAACACCTGATTAAAAACATCTGATTTTTAATCAGATAAATTGTTTACTATTATAATAAAAAATTAATATTCAGGAAGCTGTAAAATAGTTCATCGAAGATTTTTAGTACATTCTGTTTAACATGTTTTAAGGCATAATCAGCCAAGATAGAAGTCATGTTATAAATCTTTGTAAACTAGTTGTGTGGAATTCAAAACGCACGTTCCCATGGAAATGATGTTCTAAAAAGTAGTTATCATCCTTGGATAACCATAAACCCCATTCATTTTCCATGGAATTATAGCAATAATAAAAACATAAACTTTAAAGTGACATTTTAATGTCACATGGAGTTCCAATTCTATACTCTTGCTAGGGACTCCGAGTAGCAACAGAAAGGTGAGTAGGAAATATAAGGTTCCCCTGCAGGGGGCAAGGAGGAAAGGATTCCAGGTTTCCCAATAGTATTTGGAGGAAGCAGACTGGCCAGTTTCACTGCAGCGGGTTCCAGTGTCCCAGTGAGGATAGTTCAGCTGGGACATTTTTTTAAGTGCTCCTTTCTTTAAAAGTCACTGGAAAAAAGAAAAGCACTGCACCTTCTCATTTTTGCTTCTTTCTGAAGCAAAATTTTCTTGGAGAAAAATACATAAGACAATGAAAGGCTTACCTCTACTCTTTCTGCAACCCACTCAAAATTTTTCTTCACCATCTGTAGCCCTTCAGGAGTTACTTCCTTGAGATCACGATACGACTAGAAAATAAGAAAGCTTAGAATATAAATACCAGACATGCATGAGACCCCCAACCCCAAACACCCAGCAACTACATCCGGCAAGCAGAGAGGGTTGATCTGAGCCACCATTATAGAGACTCGTGACCTCACACCCAATTCCCACACCCAAGTCAGTTCGGAGAGTCAGAATTTACTGACTGAAAAGGAGATTGGGTAAAGTATTCTACTAGTAATATTCTTCCTATCTGAAATGACTTGGTTTCTGAGTTCAGGGTACAGATTATGAAGTTTGCATAGCAAAAGATGTATCTGAAAAATATATCTGAGCCTACAAACTCATTTCTTGAATTAGTCTAGAGAAAGTTCAGATAGTGATGAATTCTTGCAGTTTCAAAGATAACTGTTTCCTACACGAGCAATTATAATTAGCTGCCCTGACAGTTCTTACATATTAAGTATAGAGAAGATCTTGCCCTAATTTTGTTTTTTCATAGGAAAAAACAGAATTAGAGCTTGGTAAGATCTTTAAGACCTGGGATAGAGTTCCACATCTGCCACTTGCTCGTTTTTAAGAACTTTTACTCGCATTTTTTTGGGGAGGCGGGCAGCAATTATTCCCAGGTCTTAAGTCTTTGTTTCTTCGGTGCAAGATCCTCTTCTGGTTTAGGAACAATCTGTTCTTTTTCAGGAAGGATCATCTCAGTGTGGCAGGGAGCGCTCATACACGGGATGATCTGACCGCTGTGCTCACTTGCATGTGCTCAGTGACCAGAGAACCCACATCTAAGCTCTTAAGTTCAGCATTACCCTCGCATTTTTGAGCACGTGCACTAAAAATTCAGCACTCTTTTTGGGCCACTGACCCTGCATCCAGCCCCACTGTTTGGCCTCGGCACACCTACCAACTCCACCACTGTAACGATGGATGACACAGATAGCTTCCATAAAGGGACATCTTTCAGACTGGTGGCTTTTCAGATATGCATACCCTGGGCATTTTCATGAGTGTTCTTAACATGAAGATTTGAACCCCCTGATTTGCAAGATTTTGTAGAGTTCTCTGGGTCAAGTGAATAGCAAACCATTTTTAGAGGTCACCTCAGGTCAGGCCACTTATCAGACAAGCCCTGTCACTTACTTTTGTTAATTGTGAAGATATCTATCACCTTAGAGCCTTAGTTTTTAATTAATCAAAAAAGGGTAATATCTGCTCTGTGTGAGATAATAAATGAGAAATCTGCTTCATAAATGTAAAGTATTATTTCTATCCTTTTCTCCAGGATATATGATACATAGAAGATATTTATCTTTAAAAATAAATAGCAATCAACAACTTGGGCTCATGTCATCAGAAACAATAACTGCCTTCCTTTTCCTCCCATCTTCCCTTTCTCTTTTATCCCAGCCTGATCTTGCAAAGGATTAAAGCAAGCTTGAAGTATAACCTACCTGTTTGTCTTTTTGCTGGCTTCGGTCTCCTGATGGCCAGAGTCTCCAGGAATCATTATCAATAACATCAGCAAGAACAATTTCTCTGGTGATTACATCAACACCAAATTCAATCTAGAAACAGCATATCAACAAAGAGTTTTTCAAAACTACACTACTAAAGACATTTCTCAGTTATAATCTTTACTTTCAAATCTCCATTTTAGTTGTACCTTCATATCAACTAGTGTACAGTTCTGGGGCAACCAGGATTTCTCCAGTATTTCAAAAATAGCCTGCGTAGCATGACTCATGATATCCACTTCAGTTTGTCCTATAACAAGTCCAGCAAAGCAAAAATTTGCAGCAATTAGCTGTTCCTCAGACCACTGTGGATCATTATTGGCATCATCCTGAGAAAAAAGTATAGGAGTACAAGTAACTTAAATATAAATACAAAATATTTGAAATTTTCAGATAAACTGAGCATGATGAATTTCTCAGAAACATTCATTTTCATTAAAGATTTAATTTTTGTTTAAAATACTCTTTAACTCACAACATTCATTTTAAACTTTTCTATTTTCAATAGCTACTTTAAAATTCAATATTTTGGAGTAACTTATTCTAAGTCATAAAGTACTTTTAAAGAATTTGTTTTATCTATATAAATAATTTAAATAGAAGTTTATGATTTTTATTTTTTCTTAATCAGTCAACAGAGATGGTAAGAAGACCAAAACACATTCTACTCGAACAAAATCCTTCCAGAAAGCAACTTTCATAATCCCTTGACCTTACTTTTGGTAAGAATTTATACAAGACTATAAGTCTTCAAGAACGTTACTCGATAATTCAAGAGACTTCATACAATATAAAGAGATTGGAAAAAAAAAAAAATACTTTCATTTTAAGTAGTGTCCCAACTGTACATGAAGTTTTTCTTTTATGGATTCTTGATTTGTATAATTATAATCATAAGACAAATGCTTTAAACTGTGCATTCACTGATGCACAATGACACTGCTTCTGAAATAGAAGAAATATGCTTAAAAGCATGAAAAAATAAAAGCAGTTTCAGTAAAGAAAACCAATACAAATTCATAACTGTTGACTCCTACATCTTTTGATGTATGATTCTGCTTATAAGACACATTAACAATAATTTTCTGTATTAGACTATAAAAAGATCCCTCATATTAGTCTTCAACAGTAGATTTTAAAATTTACTGAATTGTTCCTTTTCTCTTCTTCCTAATAACTGCTAATTTCAATGTGTTCTTTTTATTCATCGTCTTGTTCCAATGTAAGGTAAATAGATTTTCAAAGACATTTTCTCCTAAATTTTTGAATTATCATTACTAACTGAAGTGTACATTCACCACAAATATTTCTGGAATGATAATTTTAGTATCAAAAACTTAAATAGAAAAAACAAAGCTTAAAGAGTATTTAAATCTTTTGGCTCTGTGATAAACTTGTTGCTCAGTTACAGTAAGACAGGGAGGTATAAAATAATTACCTTAAAAAACATCTCCACTTTAGGTGGGTAGAACTTATATCCTTCCTTAACACCAGGATTTCTTTTGAGAAAAGAACCAGTTGCTATTCTTCTACAAACCCATTCAATTGGAATCATTTCACACTTAGGTGCAATGAAAGCTGTCTCCCCACATTTTTTGGTGAAAGCAGTTTTGATACCTACATATTGATGACAAAAAGAAAAAAAAGCATTAAAATTATATTTAAAAAGTTAGATCTGAGGCATAATAAAACTCTACCCTTTATAAAAAACAAAACAAAAACTCTGTGTAGGGATGTGGGAGGGAGGTTCAAGAGAGAGGGGCATACCAATACCAATGGCTGAGTCATGTTGATACATGGCAGAAACCAACACAATATTGTAAAGCAATTATCCTCCAATTAAAAAAAAAAAAACCCTGCATAGCCAAACACATTACCCTTAAATGGCACTATCAAAAATAAACATATTTTTTTAAAAACAGGCAGAAGTAGGAAAAAAAATTTTATTATGGCTTTCTACTGCCTATCAAAATATTCAGGAATATTTCATTTTACATTGCAAGGCAAATTATATACTGATTCTAAAAATCTGAGCTCCAGTGTCTCTTCATTCATTCTTTCAAAAAATATTTGAGTGTCTTCTCTACCACTGTGCACCTAACTGCACAAGGCATGTAAGTACCTAAATGGCACTAAATTATCTCTAAATCAGATCTGGTGGCAGGACTGTCACATTCATTGGTCCAGTATTATATGGGCCTTGTAAAATACTAATTTATCACAATCAGATACAGCCCTAAATTTTGGACAGCATTTTTCTCTTAATATTTAAAGCAAATAATCCTTGAAAAAGGCATTCAACAGATTACCAGCAGGAACGCAGTGACGAATCTGGCAGGAACGCAGTGGCCAATCAAAGAAAATATTTGTCCCTCCTCTCTTCTCTGTTTCTCAAACTGTTACTAGGAAACTAAGATAAAAGGCTGCCTTGTGATGTTTGGGACTGGGGCTACTTTATGTGGTGGCCTTAGAAAATAACTTCTCTAATAACAGTTACAATATATGATACGCTCTATGTTGCAGCAATTCCATATGTACACAAAAGGACTGAAAGCAGGGACTCAAAACAGGTATGTGAACACCAGTGTTCAGTATGCTCACAATGTTTTGGCTATTAACAGGAACCAGAAGGGAGGAAAGGACCAGAGTATCCAACAAGAGATAAGTGGAGTGGACAGACGAAATGTAGTTTACACACAATGAATTACTACTCAGTTACAAGAAGAAGGACTTTCTGATACATGCTACAACATGGATGATTCCTGAAAACATTATGCTAAGTTAAGTAAAGGTTAAAACTGTAATTCTACTTACAGGAGATACCTAAAGTAGGCAAATTCATAGACAGAAAGTAGGACAGAGGTTACCTGGGGAGATTATTGTTTAATGGATCAGAGTTTCAGTCTGGAATGATGAAAAAGTTCTGGAAATTGATAGTGGCAATGGGTTGCACAACACTGTCAACATACTTAAAAGTCAGTGAGCTGTACACTTAAAAACAGTTAACACGGTAAATTTTATGTGTGTATATTTTACCACAATTTGCACGACCTACCTTAGGTCAGGCACTATAAATTCGGTTTCTTTTTGCTTAATCCTCCTAATACCTGATAAGGTGTGATGATCTTCCCAAGAAACAGGTAACACTGAGACACAGTAGTTATGTAGGCTACTACTAGGCAAGGCAAGGCAGGGTTTCGAACCCACACTGTCTGAACTCTGTAGGCTGCTTTACGCTATACTCTCCTAGAGGTGTTATTATATCATCACACTAATGCGAATTAAAATATCTCCGGGAAACCGGCATGGGTTTAACATAATTATGCTCATCTTTAGGCTACAATATTAGTACCTCCAATCCCAATTTAAACCTCTAATAAGATCAAATTTTTATCACCAAAGGACTGAAGATCTTTGATCTTACGCATGTATGTTAAGCATTCACAGGTGAAGGGAACCTACATTTATGGAAACCTTGCAGCATGCTAAGTGTTTTTTACATGTTATCTCATTTAACCATATATAAAAATTTTAAACTAGCTGCTATCATTCACATTTTACAGTGAAAGAAGTAGAGGCTCACAGAAATAATTTAATAAGTGAGGTCATGCTGCTAGCAAGTAATGGAGCCTGGACCTAAAATGCACTATCCAGTTCTGAAACCTGTACGGTTTTCTTTGTATTCCCTCTGGGTTTGACCAGGAAGATTCAATTAAAATAGGGAAAAGAATAAACTGCTGTATACTGTGTACACAGGAACTCTGGGAAAGAATGTTAAAAGTGTATGTAAAATACTTAGGCCACTTTAATCTTTAACAAATGATTGGGCTCATGGGCAGTCAGGAATTTAAATCAATCCTTGACTTGAGGTGGTAACTACATAACTAGGTCTAAGAGCTCTTTTTACCCAGTAGTCATATTTGCTCATTGTCTATCAAACTTTACAGACTAGTATCCAAATCTATTGCTTAAAATATAAACAATAGTTACCGTTACTCAGAGGAAAGTCCTCCCCTGTATCTAAGGGAATCAAAACTACAGTATCAACTTATGGTAGTCATACAAAAAAACCCGCTTCTAAGAAAAAGGGATTCAGTTTAGATGGTATAATGACTGCTTCTAACACATACACCAAAGAACTTCCCCCATTAGTCTCAGTTGTTTACAAAATTCAAAACTCCTATCAAGACTACTGCTGCTGCTGCTAAGTCGCTTCAGTCGTGTCCGACTCTGTGCGACCCCAACGGCAGCCCACTAGGCTCCTCTGTCCCCTGGATTCTCCAGGCAAGAATACTGGACTGGGTTGCCATTTCCTTCTCCAAGGCATGAAAGTGAAAAGTGAAAGTGAAGTCGCTCAGTCGTGCCCGACTCCTAGCGACCCCATGGACTGCAACCTACCAGGCTCTTCCATCCATGGGATTTTCCAGGCAAGAGTACTGGAGTGGGGTGCCATTGCCTTCATCACTTCACATTATGAATTACAACATCCAAGCATGACAGCTAATCAGCCCAGCTATCCCGGCACCATCCCTGATACCTGTATTAAGGTTCCAAGCTCTCCAACTGTGGTTTAACAACTGTGAGACTGTTAGTCGTTATCACTACTATCACGTCTAAATGTAACCACAGTGGGTTTCTGTGCAAGAAGGAACTGAAACATAAAAGGTTAAATTTTGATTTTTAAGTACAGAGACTAAATCCAGGGACTTCTAAATTCCCGTGTAAGTGTTATTTCATTATATAGCATGTACAGTGTTATTTCCTATATCTATACCTATTATTTGTGCATTCTTTTACAGTTTGTTCATGAGTGACAAAGAGAAAAGTAGAATCCTGATTTACTGATTCTCATTTTGGTGCTTTTCTCATTCAAATTTCCAGAAATACCTTAATTTGGAACATATCCATGGTTATAAAGAAAGCAGTTTTAAACAGACCTCTGACGGTCAACTAGACATATCATTTAACTATTAGCAAGTAAAAATTGCATCAGTTCAGTTCAGTTCAGTTTCTCAGTCATGTCTGACTCTTTGCGACTCCATGAATTGCAGCACGCCAGGCCTCCCTGTCCATCACCAACTTTCAGAGTTCACTCAAACTCACGTCCATCGAGTCAGTGATGCCATCCAGCCATCTCATCCTCTGTCGCCCCCTTCTCCTCCTGCCCCCAATCCCTCCCAGCATCAGAGTCTTTTCCAATGAGTCAACTCTTCGCATGAGGTGGCCAAAGTACTGGAGTTTCAGCATTACCATCATTCCTTCCAAAGAAATCCCAGGGCTGATCTCCTTTAGAATGGACTGGTTGGATCTCCTTGCAGTCCAAGGGACTCACAAGAGTCTTCTCCAACACCACAGTTCAAAAGCATCAATTCTTCGGCGCTCAGCTTTCTTTATAGTCCAACTCTCACATCCATACATGACCTCTGGAAAAACCATAGCCTTGACTAGACAGATCTTTGTTGGCAACGTTAATGTCTCTGCTTTTGAATATGCTATCTAGGTTGGTCCTAACTTTCCTTCCAAGGAGTAAACGTCTTTTAATTTCATGGCTGCAATCACCATCTGCAGTGATTTTGGAGCCCCCCAAAATAAAGTCTGACACTGTTTCCACTGTTTCCCCATCTACTTCCCATGAAGTGATGGGACCAGATGCCATGATCTTCGTTTTCTGAATGTTGAGCTTTAATCCAACTTTTTCATTCTCCTCTTTCACTTTCATCAAGAGGCTTTTTAGTTCCTCTTCACTTTCTGCCATAAGGGTGGTGTCATCTGCATACCTGAGGTTATTGATATTTCTCCCGGCAATCTTGATTCCAGCTTGTGCTTCTTCCAGCCCAGCGTTTCTCATAATGTACTCTGCATAGAAGTTAAATAAGCAGGGTGACAATATACAGCCTTGACGTACTCCTTTTCCTATTTGGAACCAGTCTGTTGTTCCATGTCCAGTTCTAACTGTTGCTTCCTGACCTGCATATAGGTTTCTCAAGAGGCAGGTCAGGTGGTCTGGTATTCCCATCTCTTGAAGAATTTTCCATAGTTTATTGTGATCCACACAGTCAAAGGCTTTGGCATAGTCAATAAAGCAGAACTAAGGCTTAAAAGAACTCTTAATCTTTACCCTAAAACTAACAATGTTATGAATTTTAAAAACTTTTAAATTTGCCTTAATTTCACAGTATATAAAACCTGGAAAGCACCTTTCCACACTTTCTGTGAACCAAGTAACTTTTAGGTTATGTTCAGCGTGCTAAATAGATAATTGCTGGAGTACTTCATTTGTGTGACCAACTTTCCCAGCTGGATGCAGGCCTTTCAGAGTCAAACTGCATCACCCTAATTCACCCTCCTGAAGCCCCACCAAGTACACTGAATGGTGTCTTATTAAATCAACAAATAAAAGAACTCGGGCCTGTACATATCGTCCACTGCTTTAATCCCATAGCTACATACTACTATAGGGACACAGAAGCTAGTTATATTGTTAACAACTTATACTGTTAAGCAACTATAAAAAATTTTAACATGTATGGGGAGGAGGTAATTTGTGAGGTTAAAAAAAGGTTAAAGGATCATTTATCTTTATTGCAAGAGGAACCTAACACTAGTTTGATGCTTTCTCTAGAAATCTACTCAGTTACTGGAAAACCACCACTCAAGGAAATCATGAAGTAAAAATCCTGGGTTGCATTATTTAAGAACTGAGGGAAGTGCTTTAAAATTATGTAATATTTTTACCTTCAATGTATACAGCGATTTATGATATGGATGACAATTTATGTTGGCAATTAAACATATTTTTTTTGTCAAAGTAATTAAAAATGGGAAACAGGGTACTTTGGAAAAGGCAAAAGTACTCAAGAACCTATTCCATGCTGATGGAAAGAATTTAACTTGAATTACCTTGTTTCTTTCACTCCAATTGCCCTCCACAGAATGTTTTGATCTGGATTTCATCTTTCAAATAGATTTCACTATTGGAAATAGTCTTTACTCAGTTTTAGAGTAGGAGGTAACCCTGGAGATCTTGATCTAGTCCAAATCCCTCACGTGAGGAATGGCAGGATGAAAAGGTGTGGTTGTAGTCTTCAATTACTTTTCAGGGCTTTCAAATGGAAGAGGGATTTGATTTGAAATTCTGTATTACCTCCAAGGGGCAGAGCAAATTTATGTGCACAGAATTTTAGGGATTAAATTCATCAATCAGAGCTGCCAAAACGCCAGAATATGCTTCTTTCACAGGTTAAGTTCCTTAAGTTCCTTCATAGGTAAGCCTTTCCTATGTCCTAGGAGAGGAAAGTTACAGAGAAGATATACATTCCAGACAAAACCTGTAGCAAACTGATGAAATTCCTCTCAACTAAATGATCAGATCAGATCAGTCTCTCAGTCGTGTCCGACTCTTTGTGACCCCATGAATCGCAGCAGGCCAGGCCTCCCTGTCCATCACCAACTCCCGGAGTTCACTCAGACTCACGTCCATTGAGTCAGTGATGCCATCCAGCCATCTCATCCTCTGTCGCCCCCTTCTCCTCCTGCCCCCAATCCCTCCCAGCATCAGAGTCTTTTCCAAAGAATCAACTCTTCGCATGAGGCGGCCAAAGTACTGGAGTTTCAGCTTTAGCATCATTCCTTCCAAAGAAATCCCAGGGCTCATCTCCTTCAGAATGGACTGGTTGGATCTCCTTGCAGTCCAAGGGACTCTCAAGAGTCTTTTCCAACACCACAGTTCAAAAGCATCAATTCTTCGGCGCTCAGCCTTTTTCACAGTCCAATTCTCACATCCATACATGACCACAGGAAAAACCATAGCCTTGACTAGACGAACCTTTGTTGGCAAAGTAATGTCTCTGCTTTTGAATATGCTATCTAGGTTGGTCCTAACTTTCCTTCCAAGGAGTAAGCGTCTTTTACTTTCATGGCTGCAGTCACCATCTGCAGTGATTTTGGAGCCCCCAAAATAAAGTCTAACACTGTTTCCCCATCTCCAAACCAAGTAAAGTGTTATAGTGGTATTTAAATTTCTGGTTTAATTTAAATAAGTGTAGCATGTGAGGCATCCCCAAACACGTTGTTAATCCAAATAACCTCCTTAAAGAGATCAGAGAGGTGTCTGTGAGAGGTGAGTCACTTACCTGCTTCCTAAAACAACCAGAAAAAAAAATCTACTGGTAATCAACATCTTACTAACGCAAAAAATGTCATTTCCCAATAAAAAGGACAAGTATACGTGAGAGAGACCACAAACAGGGAAGCTACTGGGAGAGCCACTCACCTGCTTCCTGTAACAACTGAAAAATACAGCTGGTAATTTTATTTGAGATTGCAGCTTTTCCTTCAAGGTGATTCTTTCTGGCTGCATTTCCTGCTGTTATTTGGTCCTTGGATTGCAGGAGGACTTTTCCTGGACTATCCAACAATTCATAGACTTCTTTTGTTTTACCCTCATAGAGTTTTTTACCAATCTTCAGTACTGTGGAAATAAAATGCAAACATTAGATTTCAGGAAATTTCGTGTAAAAGATAATCGAGAAGATTAAATTATCTAGAATGATGAATCAGTATGCATACAGAGCAATTAAATAATTTTAATAAAAAATTAACTCATCAGCATAGATCCTTGTACCCTACAAGGTATTTTCAACGCACCATCACATTTCATCCATACAATTTTGTCAAGAATTACAATTATGCAAATTATGATACAGATTAGGAAACTAAGTACCAAAAAGGTAGATGCCGCATAGTTAAGAAATGGCAGAGCCAGAAAAAACCTTAAGTCTTCTGATATCTAATGTTATGTTGTGCTCTTTCCACTGTCAATTTGTCTCACAGTAGAACTGAAGTAGAATTAGTTAAGACACATTAAGATTAATGTGACAACACTAGTAATTTCATTTATATACTCATAATACAATTAACTAAAATAGCTTGCAGGAGAAAAAATGCTGTATTTTTCCCGACTACTGTTTTCCATGGCAAGCAAAATGGGCAAGTTCAGCCAGATGGTCTTCTTGATTTCAAGTCGATGTGCAAGAGGAGCCACCTCCATCCACTGCAGTCAACCGACCTGGAAGCACTTCTATTTTTCTAATCCTGCTTCCCTACCCCCCACCCTTGAAGCCCTCTCCTCACTAACAGTTATAGAAAACTGTGAGAAGTAAGGACAAGAGCATCCAATTGATGCAGGTCATCAGACTTAAAGAAAAGTAGACTTTGTCATTAGAAAGAATGATTTTGATGAAGATCAGGGATAATGGAAGTTTAAGGACTTAAAATTTCCAAGAGGAGAAATCACCACCCCTCATTCTTCCAAAACATTGACTCATTCTCAGCATCTGCATTTTTCAGTGTCCATGTGCCAGGTACTAAGGATGTACCAGTAAACCACGTTCCTGCTCTCAAGAGGCCAGAGTCTGAGAGAAGCTGAAATTAACCATCATAATAAGTATAATGTGAGAAATACAGAGACTGTGGACCACAGGTTCACAGCAGGACCACTTAACCTAACCTCTGTCATCTAGAACAAAGTGAGGGTTAGGCTGAGATCCAAGGAACGGTCAAGAGGTAGGGAGTGGCAGTGAAAGAAGACCAGGGGGTGAGACAGTGCATGGCAGAACTTCAGCAAGTTTGCAACACTGTGTGTGTGTATACTCCTGCTGGGCAGAGAAGGGGCTGGGGGCAGCAGCTGAGAAGTCCAAAGGAAAGGCAGGAGATAAACCTGAAGAAGGGGCAGAGGTCACATCAACAGGGAGTGAAGATAAACATTAAATGAAACAGTTACCAGCTCAGTTCAATGGCTGCATCTGCAGGGTACATAATTCAGAGGATGAATCCCCATCCTCTTATTGTGATGTCTTGATTCACTGACAAGGTTTAAAAGGTCCTTCCAAGATGTAGCACTAGCTTAGCGCTCCAAATTCAGATTTCTTTATTCCCTTCCTCGAACCCTAACTGCACTCAATATGCCAGCAAATTTGGAAAACTCAGCAGTGACCACAGGACTGGGCAAGGTCAGTTTTCATTACAATCTCAAAGAAAGGCAATGCCAAAGAATGCTCAAGTTACCACACAATTACTCATCTTACACGCTAGTAAAGTAATGCTCAAAATTCTCCAAGCCAGGCTTCAACAGTACATGAACTGTTAAAATTCCAGATGTTCAAGCTGGATTTAGAAAAGGCTGAGGAACCAGAGATCAAAACTGTCAACATCTGCTGGATCATTGAAAAAGAAAGAGAATTCCAGAAAAACATAAATCCTGCTTTATTGACTATGCCAAAGCCTTTGCGTGGATCACAACAAACTGTGAAAAATTCTAAAAGAGATGGGAATACCAGACCACTTGACCTAGCTCCTGAGAAATCTGTATGCAGGTCAGGAAGCAACAGTTAGAACTGGACATGGAACAACAGACTGGTTCCAAATCAGGAAAGGAGTATGTCAAGGCTGTATATTGTCACCCTGCTTATTTAACTTCTATGCAGAGTACATCATGAGAAACGCTGGGATGGATGAAGCACAAGCTGGAATCAAGACTGTCAGGAGAAATATCAATAACCTCAGATATACAGATGACACCACCCTTATGGCAGAAAGTGAAGAAGAAGTAAAGAGCCTCTTGATGAAAGTGAAAGGGGAGAGTGAAAAAGTTGGCTTAAAACTCAACATTCAATAAACTAAGATCATAGCATCTGGTCCCATCACTTCATGGCAAATAGATGGGGAAGCAATAGAAACAGTGACAGACTTTATTTTGGGGGGCTCCAAAATCACTGCAGATGGTGAGTGCAGCCTTGAAATTAAAAGACACTTGCTCCTTGGAAGGAGAAGGCAATGGCACCCCACTCCAGTACTCTTGCCTGGAAAACCCCATGGACAGAGGAGCCTGGTAGGCTGCAGTCCATGGGGTCGCTAAGAGTCGGACACGACTGAGTGACTTCACTTTCACCCACTGGAGAAGGAAATGGCAACCCACTCCGGTGTTTTTGCCTGGAGAATCCCAGGGACAAGGGAGGCTGGTGGGCTGCCGTCTATGGGGTCACAAAGAGTCAGACACGACTGAAGTGACTTAGCAGCAGCAGCTCCTTGGAAGGAAAGTTATGACCAACCTAGACAGCATATTAAAAAAAAGAGACATTACTTTGCCAACAAAGGTCAGTCTAGTCAAAGCTATGGTTTTTTCCAGTAGTCATGTATGGATGTGAGAGTTGGACTATAAAGAAAGCTGAGCACGGAAGAATTGATGCTTTTGAACTGTGGTTTTGGAGTAGACTCTTGAGAGTCTCCTGGACTGCAAGGAGATCCAACCAGTCCATCCTAAGGGAAATCAGTCCTGAATATTCATTGGAAGGACTGATGCTGAAACTCCAATACTTTAGCCACCTGATGCGAAGAGCTGACTCACCGGAAAAGACCCTGATGCTGGGAAAGATTGAAGGCGCAAGGAGAAGGGGACAACAGAAGATGAGATGGTTGGATGGCATCACTGACTCAATGGACATGAGTTTGAGTAAACTCCGGGTATTGGTGATGGACAGGGAGGCCTGGCATGCTGCAGTCCATGGGGTCGCAAAGAGTTGGACACAACTGAGTGGCTGAACTGAACTGAGAACCCTAACTTCCTGTAATCTCTAAATCCTCCTCTCAGGCTTCTGACATGCTCTTCCATAGGCCCCGAACACTGTTTCCTCCCCTTCCATCCCACTATTCATCCTTCAGGTCTCACAAACCACGCTGGTTGAGTTTAGACCTCATTAAGCTTAACCACATCAGTAAAACGGCAGATGTCTGTTACAAAGACCATTAGGCTGCTGTGTGGAGAATGAGATGAGGCAGGGCTGGTGGAAGAAAACCACCGAGTGACAGACCAGTTAGGATGCTGTAGCAGCAAGCCAGGTGACAAATAACCTGGGCTAAAGAAAAAAAAAGTGGGATAAGACTCAAGCTATTTACAAGGTAAAAGTTTTAATAACAATTGATTCAATATGGGAAATATGGACAGTTAAGGATGGTGCCTAGGTTAGAAGTCTGTACCCAATGCTATTCCCTCTCAATTTAGTTGAATCGGCATTTATTTATTTATGGCCATCCCACTGTGGCTTGTGGAATCTTAGTTTGCCAAACTGCCCCCTGCAATGGAAGCATGGAGTTCTAACCACTGGGCAATTAGGGAATCCCCTGAATCATGATTTATTACCTAATTTGCTTTTCTATCCATTAATAGAAATAACATAACATTATAGAAGACAATTGCTACCAGTGCCAAAATGCTTGCTATAAATTCATAGATGAATTCAGAAGAGGCTGATGAGGACTGAGAATAATTCATGGAATTGAAATTTAAGAGTATGGAAAACTACACATCTAGGATGGTGCTGTCCAATAAAGAACAGCCACTAGCCACAGGTGCCTATGAAACATTTGAAATGTGGCTACTCCAAATTGAGATGATGTAAGTGTAAAATACACAGTGGATTTCAATATTTTTTTAAAAACTCGCAAAAATCACAGTTTTTATATTGATTATGAGTTGAAATGGTACTACTTTGGATATAATTTAGAAGTAAAAATAGCACAAACTATCTTTCCTGAGGATCCTCATCACGCATGGACAAAACGATTATAAATATGTAACATGATAAATGCAAAGTGAAGCAAGAAACTTTTTGCCTGGTGGTTTTGAAAAGAGTCGGACACGACTGAGCGGCTTTACTTTCACTTCACTTTGAAACTCTCACTGGCATAAAATGGCTAAAAACAAAATCTCGACAGGAAATATAAAAATTTTCAGAAGGTTCAATTATTAATTTTCTGAAACAGGCTATTATTAACCTAAAGGGAAAAGCAAGACTTTGGTTTCGGGAATCAACATTAGATGTTCCTGCGTTTGTTTTGCAATACCTATTGATTGCAAACGCGATTTGCAGGTATCTCTCTAATTTCTGGCCATCACTCGTTCCAATGACCCTTTGCGCCTTTTCCTCATTCCATGAGAAGTTCTGGATGTTACAAAAAGTTCGGAGGCCCCGGAGCGCTTTGTTTCCAACGCACGGCTCCGCAGCGTCAGGGCCACGTGCCCGCGCGCCCAGTGGCCTAGAGAGGAGGATGCAGGGAGACGGGGCATAGTCCGGGGAAGGATGCCGTGGGGAGCCAAGAACAGCGCACAGGCCAGCGTGAGAGAGGCGGGAAGACTGTGGAGTCCCAACTCCTGCGGAGCCCAATTAACTCACCTTCGACTGCCGCCATTGTCCGGAGAGGTCTGAGGCCTTCGGCCGCGCTGCGAAGAGACGCAGGACTCTGGAAAAAAAGCGCGATCAGAGAGGCTCACGGGGCCGGGGAGCGAGGCACCGCCCACAGGCACGCCCCTGGCATGGCCGCGTGACCCCTAGCGCCCCCTCCGGGTCTCTTCGAACATCTCCGCGGCCACGGAATGTCGCGGGTCCCTAACCTACCCAGAACGTGGACCCCGGAGCAAGGCTTCCCGCCGCGCAGGCGCAGCGACGCGGGCGCCCCCGCCCCGCCCAGCGCGGGCGCAGTTCTTGGAAAGAAAAATGGCGCGCACTGGCAGCCCCTCCCCACTTTACTGCCGCTCGCTGACCGGGCCCCTCCTCGCCAGAGAGAGCGGCTCAGAAGTTGGAGCATACCAAGTAGTGACGGCTCGGGGAAAAGCATATGAGGAGGGACATACAAAGTGTATATCCTCTAGGAGAGAAATGACATTAACCCCGTTAGTTCCATTACCTCCGTCTTGGGTGCTAGAAAATAACGGAGAGATGCACATGCGGAAAAATTATCCTCCCACAGGGCTCAGGGAGAGGGCTAGCTCCACCCCCACAGGGCCGTCACTCCTCCCCTCAACCGCGGGGCCTCGCCCTCCGTCCTCGCTGATTGGCCGGCCCGGAGGGGCGGGGCAGAGTGGAGGGGGTGGAGACAAATCCCTCTCAGGGGAAAGCACGCGCCGCCGCAGTAGCGAGGGTCGAGCCGCTGCGAAGGAAGCTGCTGTACCCGGCCGGAGCTTCGGAGGCTTGCAGGCCGAACAGTCTACTGGTTGGTGCTTAGACCCCTGCAGCGGCGGCGGGTCCCACCACGTGCTTCCGGCGGCGACATGGAGCTGGAGGAGTTAGGGATCCGAGAGGAATGTGGCGTGTTCGGGTGCATCGCCTCAGGAGAGTGGCCCACGCAGCTAGACGTGCCACATGTGGTCACTCTGGGACTCGTGGGGCTGCAGCACCGGTGAGCGACTGGGTGAGGGGTGGGGATGGCGGCTCGTGTTCTCCGTCTGCCCTATCCGCTTCCCGCGGCCGGAGTTGGCGATCTCGCGGGCACCTGAGAACCAGGGGCCGGACCTCTCTCTTACCTGGACTGGTACCTTCCTGTGGCATTCACCAGATTGCCAAGGCGTGCGCCGGGGCTCTCTTGTCTCCCTGGACTTCAGCCTGTCCCCCGCCACCCTTAACGGTCTTTAGGGGCTCTCCGCGCTCCCGGTGTAGTGCACCCCTCCTGGATCTGACCAGATTGTAAGGCTCTAGTCGGCTGGACTAGCCCAGTCGGGGTTCTTCCTTCTTTGCTTGCGCGTTTTGATCTCCCAGAGTCTGAAGCTGTTCTTGTGGTAGAACTGTGTGGGATGTTTGCTAGTCCTAGACCTACAATACACTTTGAGGTTTCGCGGGGAGCCTGCAACCACCACAAGCTTTTGTTTGCAAGAGCAGAGCTATTGGGCAGATGGTGTATTTGAACGAAATCATAGCTATGGGAATGTAAGGATTCAAACCCGGGGAGGCTGAATCGGTTGATGTTCAAAAGGAACTACCGGTTCTAGATCTCATGAATTCCAACAGATAATAATCCAATCACGGAGGAGTAGTGAATGTGCAAAAAATTCTTTGGTAAACATTTTAGATAATGAATGAAAAGATTAGTAGTAAGGGAAATGCCAAAATAATTCCCTTCTTTAAAAGAGGGAGAGAACCTGTATGACAAAATACACACTGACTTTGAAAAACTGATAGATCTTTTGAGTTAAAAAATAACTTTGCTTCTGTGATCTTTCCATTTCCTACTAACTGAACTAAGTTTTAATATAAACAGTTTTCTTCAGGGTAAGAAATATAAACCTAAGCCTGACATCACTGAAAGTATTACAGTTTCCATAAGAGGATACCTCAGCAACAACTTCTAGAACAGTTAAGGAACTTGGTGATAACACTTATCAGCAATATGGGAGAAATATGTATAAATGCATTCCAAATGATTAGCTTTACCTCCACCAAACTTAAAGTAGAAGTAGGCTTTTTGCTTTTTTCAGGATCCAGAATAGTTGGGTTTGAGTTTCACATCTTGTATATTCCTTGTTTACTAAAAGCTGAGAGTAATTTAGAATTCTAGGATGAATCAAAAAGAATATTTTTAATTTGAATTAATTTTGGATAACTGTGGGTTGACCATAATAGAGATCTTATTTTAAAATACATTTATGTTATTGAGAGGATTATATATATAATCCAAGGAAAAACTAAAAGCTATTCATATGGTACTCCATAACACCATGAGTTTATAACATTCTTCAGAGAAGTTATTTTGGATATCCTGTCATGGGAAGAGGTGTACAAACACAAGGGATCTTTAGAGTTGCCTGGTGGTCTGTGAGGAAGATATGAGACTGACCTTGAGGTTTTTTTTAACTATTTACTTTTTTAGTTAACTCAGAAAGTTCATCCCCAAGATCTCCTATTTAAATGTGTGTGTAAAGAAAAGGAGGGTAATTTTTTTTATGAATAACTTTATTCCTAGTTATATGCACTTTTCTACAGTTGCTTTTAAGTGAAAGAATTAATGAAATTAGATAATATTGATACAAGCTAAGGGCGATAATGATGTGGAGATCATTTGGCCACCTGATGGGGAGAGCTGACTCATTTGAAAAGACCCTGATGCTGGGAAAGATTGAGGGCAGGAGGAGAAGGGGACGACAGAGGATAAGATGGTTGGATGGCATCACCGACACAATGAACATGGGTTTGGGTGGACTCCGGGAGTTGGTGATGGACAGGGAGGCCTGGCGTACTGCGGTTCATGGGGTCGCAGAGTTGGACACGACTGGGCGAATGAACTGAACTGAACTGAACTGAACTGAAGGGCAATAAAAATGTGATTACTACATGATGATAGAGGAAACCTAATGGATTCTATCAGGCTGCTTATTTGACAGAGCAAGTATTTGCTAAACTGTGGTGTTGAAGATTGACCTTGTGATACTTTCAGTAACAGTGGCAAAAAACTCAATAGCTTCTGGAGAAGAAAGGTATTAGTGGAAAACCATTTAAATTTTCCTTGTGTAGGCATAGGATCCGGAGAAGGCAATGGCACCCCACTCTAGTATACTTGCCTGGAAAATCCCATGGACGGAGGAGCTTGGTAGTCTGCAGTCCATGGGGTCTCTAAGAGTCGGACACGACTGAGCGACTTTGCTTTCACTTTTTACTTTCATGCATGGAGAAGGAAATGGCAACCCACTCCAGTGTTCTTGCCTGGAGAATCCCACGGACGGGGGAGCCTGGTGGGCTGCTGTCTATGGGGTCCCACAGAGTTGGACACGACTGAAGTGACTTAGCAGCAGCAGCAGCAGGCATAGAATCATTAAGATTCTTTGAGAGTGCTGGTTCTTGCCCATAATCCTATCCAATTCACAATTTTAAATTAGCAAAAGTCCTCACACATTAGGGAAACTGATTCTAAGAATATGAAACTTCTTTATGTCTAGAAGATAAAATCTGCTGCTGTGGGGGTGAAAGAGTAAGAAAGAATGTTTTTAATGGAATGGATAACAACAACATGGTCCTCCTGTATAGCACAGGACACTATATTACATATCTTGTGATACCATAATGGAAAAGAATATGAAAAAGAATGTTTGTTATAAATATAGCTGAATCACTTTGCTGTACAGCAGAAATTAACATTGTAAGTCAACTGTACTTCAATAAAATAAATTTTCAAAAAATGTTTTCATTTGACAGTAAATCAAGGAATGTCAAAATTTGAAGCCTAGATGGGTTATTATAATTTAATATAGAATTAGTTATATACAGTGTACATTGGCAGGTGGTGATCTGTTGCAGAAGGCTCTAGAAACTAAAATGTCTATCACTTTTGCATTGTTTTTGGTTCTCTCTTAGGCATAGATATTTAGTGTCAGGGATGACAGAACCCCTGAATGTTGTGGTGTTATGTATTTTATATATAAAAACAAATGGAATATCAATTACTAGACAGTCATGCACTGGATGCTTAATCCAGATGGGTTCATCCAGAAATCCTTCTTTTTTAGTAGCCTGGCTGCTTGCAGATTTATACCATAGCTCTGCTTTCTGTCAGGGGGAATTTTCAGTGTTAAGCTAATTGGTTGTCCTCTTCAGCTATAAAGCTGTGTGTGTGTGCTTGTTCATGCCAGATAAATATAATCAATTACTTTTTTGGGCTTAAACATCAATGAGTTCTGAGGTTTGCAGAGTTGGGACAAACCATACACCCCATTGTAGATTAGAGATCTTTATCTTTAAACCACAGTCCCAGTTAATGGAGACTAGAATGACATGGACATATTTGAAGATTCCGTAAAAGGAATTACTAAAATTTCAGACGTTTATCACATGTATCAGCTAGTTAGCCTTTCCTTAGTTAGTTAGGGGACAAAAATGCCCTTCAAGTGAATTATCATTTTCCTGTGTTAGGAACTGAACCCTACAACTGGTAAACATTTTCATACCTTTTCTAAAAATTTATGACATTTACCTGATGAAGTTGGGTCACATAGGGAGTCTCCTGACTGCAAAAATATTCTGAAGAATCTTTTGGTTCTGTTGTTCTTTGAGGAAGCTGATTTGCAGCGGTCTCAGAAGCAGTTTTCTTAAGAGATACAGATGCTGGTTCTGCAAAAAGTATATAACGTATCACTAGAAAGGCACTTGGGAGGTAGAGGGGAGGGATGCACTCAGACAAACCTATGGAATTTGTTCCCAGTTGTCTTCATTTAGTTTGTTGGGAAACCCAGGAGTAGATTATCAGAGAACTTGCTTTGAATTGCCATATTAAGGCTGGGGTTAACTTTTTTGATTTTTATCTCTTAGAAATAATAGCCAAACATGTTACATTCCTCTAGTGTTTTACATTCCCTTAGTTGGAAAAGTGACTTATCCCCCAAAGGATCTTAAGGTACTACTGATTTGTCGTTCTGGTAAGTGTTGGGAACAGCCTCTTTAACATAAGACTTGAAGTCTACCAGGTTTCCTAGTAATAGTTTGATCTTGGGAAAGTCTCCTAATTTCTGACTCTGTTTCTCACCTGTTAGGCTAGGCTTGTATATTTTAAAGATCCGGTGCACAAAGTCAGTGCATTGGGAATGATACTTTCGTGTGGTTAATCCTTAGCAGTTTCCCTTTTCAGTCACACATCCATTAAAGGGCATTGAGAGAAGGAAAACATGAGGCAACTCATCTGATTTGTAATTTATGTCAAAAAATGGAGAATAAAATTTTCAGCTTTCGTGAGATATAAGTGTTGTTGGGCAGGGTTGGGGAACAGTGGAGTCCTGCTATTCTCTAATATTTTATTCGAAAAATATTTGTTGAGCTCGTCCTGTGTGTATGCAGGGCCCTGTGGTTGACACTAGGAATACTGTGCTATACGAGGCTGATGGTCCCTGCCCCCACAGAGAGGCAGTAGAGCAACAGAGCAGACTTGTTCATGCCTCCATTTCCTCCTCTGTAAATGGGAATCATGGTATCACTCACCTCAGAGAGTTGTAGTAGGGATTAAATGTATTAATATATAACGTGCTTAGAACACTACCTGGATATATGCATACCCTGTGACCCTGCATCCCACTCCTGGGTGTGTACTCAACAGAGATGCATACATATGTTTATTGGGAGACATGCACAGGAATTTGTATAGCAGCATTATTCTTAGTAGCCCCAATCTGGGAACATTGGATAGAGAAAGTAGAGGGATGTATGTTCCTATTATGGAATATTTTATTGCAGTAAAAAAGAACAAACTCCTGCTGCAAGTAAAATCATGGATGACTCTCAAACAATGCTGTGTGAAAGAAGCTTGACATTACAAAATACATACTAAAGGAAAAGACAATTGTATGATTCTATTAATAAAACTAGCCTATGGTAATGAACATTGATAAATTTTACGAGGGCTAACAGGCTTCCCAGGTGCTGCTAGTGGTAAAGAACCCACCTGTCAATGCAGGAGATGCAAGAGATGCGGGTTCGATGCCTGAGTTGGAAAGATCCCCTGGAGGAGGGCATGGAAACCCACTCCAATATTCTTGCCTGGAGAATTCCATGGACAGAGGAGCCTGGCAGGCTGCAGTCGATAGGGTCACATAGAGTCAGACACAACTGAAGCGACTTAGCATGGACGCATGGGGGCTAACAGGATAATTAATGAAGTGGGGGGGGGAGTCTTTAGGGTGCTGGTAGTGTTTTATATCTTGATTTGAGTGGTAGGTGCACAGGTGTCTTCACTTTGTAAAAACTGAGGTCTTCAACTATTTATGTGAACTCAAAACAATTAGATCAATTATAAATCTATAAAATGCTAAAGTTGGATTATTTTAGCAATCTAGAGAGATGCAGTCATTTGCTCCATGTTGAATTTTAAGGGTAAAGAGAAACTAGAAAAATTAGGTTTTCTGTTTCTCAGACCAGTGCCTTTTCTTATAGTCTTTGTTTTTCTTTATGCTATATTAGGTTGGGCTTCCCAGGTGGTGCTAGTGGTAAGAAGGCCTGCCAATGTAGGAGATGTAAAAGATGCAGGTTTGATCCCTGGGTTAGGAAGATCCTCTGGAGGAGAGCATGGCAATCCACTCCAGTATTCTTGCCTGGAGAATCCCATGGACAGAGGAGCCTGGTGGGCTTCAGTCAAAGGGTCACACAGAGTCAGACATGACTGAAGACATTTAGCATGCACCCACATTATAAGTAACCTTTTCTGTTACTTATAATGGGTCAGTTTGGAATGACAGCTTCATAATTAGCTGGCTTCTCAGTTTTTGTAGAATTACTAAAAAGTTATGGCCATGTTAGTTACCTTTGGAGAAAAGCAAAATTCAGAACTTACTACTTTGTGTGGGTTTTCCTTTTACATCCTAGTATTCTAATGGCAGTCACAGAAAAGTGTAATTTAAAGGCTAACGATAGATAATTGTGCAGAAATTTGAGGTGGGAAAGTTTCTGTTTGTTACTTTCACTATTAATAAGCTCTGAAAGAAATGATTTTTCAGCATTTTTTGCTGTCACACAGCTCATAAACAATAGTCTTGATTTGTCAAGGACAAGAATAAACATCTATCAGGAAAAAGCTACAGAAGTTTTAATCAGTGTGGGAAAAGTTGGCATATTTCAGACTCTTACCATCTTCAAGTGCTTTTCTCTTGATGCTCAAAGTTCTTGGGTTTTTGGTATGATTTTCAAATAATTCTTAAACAAGAGAACATAGGAAAAGAGTCATTATATGACATTGTCTAAAACTGCATTAGTTTTCAAGCATTCAAGTATTCTACAGTTAGAATATTTAAGTGATTGGACAGATGAAAGAGTTTAAGAATTAGGAATATTTTGGTGTTGCTGCTGCTGCTGCTAAGTCGCTTCAGTTGTGTCCAACTCTGTGCGACCCCAGCGATGGCAGCCCACCAGGCTCCCCCGTCCCTGGGATTCTCAAGGCAAGAACACTGGAGTGGGTTGCCATTGCCTTCTACAGATTTTGGTACTAAACTTTCCTAAATCTTTAGGAAAGACTTGAAAAGAAATTGAAATTCTTGACTTAATAGGTATATGGTTTATAATAATTTAGGGAGCCATTTGAACATAAAATAGTATTAGGAATTTATTATTGAATTTTTTGCTAAGTTAAATGCAAAGAGGAAAGTTTATAGAATTTTCACCTTAAAAAGTCCAAGATTACATAGTAACCTTGTTTCCATTTGGCAGTTCTGAGAGATGGTTGTCTTAGGAGGCCATCAACTTCATAAAATCTCATTTTTCTTTGAGGGTTGACATTTTTCTTTTGTAAAACTCTGTATTCATAATTTAAAATTTATGTATTTGGTATGACGTTGTTTCCAGTCTCTTGTCTATTCCAAACTGCATTCACCTTCTGGCAATTTCCTCAAATATTTCTTTATTTCTTGTGGCCCCCTTCAAGCATTTGCTTAATTTTTTCATGAGACCATATGTTTATAAGTGCTCTGACCTCCTTGTCACACCAGTGTTTTCCAGCCTGTGTCACTCACTATTATAATCTGTAAATGACTTTTAGCATCTTCTAAAGGAATATGATTTCCTATGAATCAATATGATTCACAGTTATTAGATACATCCTGTATTTCAGTATCATTCATTTAAAGCAAACTGGACTGACATAAAGCATTGAGAATTTCAATATGAGGATCAAAATTTTTTTCATACATTCAAAGTTTTTAAAATAAGACAGATTAACCCCCAATATTAGTGAGAATAATTTAGCTGCTTTTCATCAACAGGTATCCTTGATTGCATATTTATGAATACAGAGTGTCTTGGTATTTACAGATTTTTTTTTTTTTTTAGTAAGAAGTAGGAATAGACATTTCTTTACTCCCCTACATAAACTCTACCAACTCAGGTATACAATATAATGAGGCCTTTGGGATTATCTATAGTAGACATCTTCCCTATAACTACTTCAACTGGTATATATTAGACTTTAAAAATCAAAAGAACATTTAAAATTCAACAATTTAGATCCCTTACCTGACCCAGGGATACCGTGTGGTGCTGTGGGGCCGCCCACCTCATCTGAGGCATTACTTGCAGTGTCTTCCTCTGTCAGAAAACAAAGACAGTAGTAGTTTCAGTGTTGTTCACAGAACCCTAATGCACTTCAGCAGGTGAAGACTACACTGAAAACGTAATAAGCCTGGATCCCAGCATCAAAAGTGTAACCTCAAAGCCAAGGACATTTGCCATCTTGAACCAGATTTGAAGATGGCCTTAGAGGATTCACCACCAACACAATGTTGAAAAGTAGTCTGCCTTAAAAGTCACAAGGCAGGAAGCTTGGTTTGAAAGTATAAAAGTGCTTTGTGACCTAATTTGCTTAACAGCTTTCACTGTTACATTTTAATGCTTGCCAAAGAGCTCTTACAGCTCTTTTTTTCATTCAGTCCTCATTGTAACTAAGAATAATCCTTATTGCACTACATGTAAAGGAATAAAAGACTCTAAAGTGGTTTTAGCAGTCTTCATATTGAGGTATTAAGCAGACAGTGATTAACATTTTAAGGAACTTAAAATGGTGAATGTAACAGGAATTTGTCCTGGTGGACCAGTATATGTTCAGGATGTTTACAACCGCGCTGTTGGTAATTTGGGGAAAGCTCCTCCTCCTATGTGTATGTTGGATTGCTATGTTGAAGTATAGCAATGTTATGGTAGTGTTCTTTTGTCTCAGCTGTACTTCCCTATACACTGAACATTTTTAAAAAAGAATTCTATGTTAGTAAGTATAGGTGTCTATATAGTTACTTGCAATGATTATTCTACAATTAGACAATGGTTTGTATTAATAAACCTTGAGGCAAAAGTATAGATAGAGGGCTGTAAACATATTGCCGCAGTGGGTGTGTGAAGATGTACATCAGGGTAGGACCTCATCTTCTTATGAAGGACATGTTTGGACCAGGAGACTAGAATGAAGTTTAGCTTCTAGCAATATCAAGACTTCAAATGACGGGTTGTGCTCTAGAGCCATATCAGTTCAGTTCAGTTTAGTAGCTCAGTTATGTCCGACTCTTTGCAACCCCACGGACTGCAGCACGCCAGGCTTCCCTGTCCATCACCAACTCCCAGAGCTTGCTCAAACTCTTGTCCATTGAGTTGGTGATGCCATCCAACCATCTCATCCTCTGTCGTCCACTTTTCCTGCCTTCAGTCTTTCCCAGCATCAGGGTCTTTTCAAATGAGTCCGTTCTTCCTATCAGGTGGCCAAAGTATTGGAGTTTCAGCTTCAGCATTAGTCCTTCCAATGAATATTCAGGACTGATTTCCTTTAGGATGGACTGGTTGGATCTCCTTGCAGTCCAAGGGACTCTCAAGAGTCTTCAACACCACAGTTCAAAAGCGTTAATTCTTTGGCGCTAAGCTTTTCTTTATAGTCCAACTCTCATATCCATACATGACTACTGGAAAAACCATAGCTTTGACTAGACGGACCTTTGTTGGCAAAGTAATACCTCTGCTTTTTAATATGCTGTCTAGGTTTGTCATGGCTTTTCTTCCAAGGAGCAAGTGTGTTTTAATTTCATGGCTGCAGTCACCATCTGCAGTGATTTTGGAGCCCAGAAAAATAAAGTCTGTCACTGTTGCCATTGTTTCCCCATCTATTTGCCATGAAGTGATGGGACTGGATGCCATGATCTTCTTTTTCTGAATGTTGAGTTTTAAGTCAACTTTTTCACTCTGCTCTTTCACTTTCATCAAGAGACTCTTTAGTTCTTCTTTGCTTTCTGCCATAAGGGTGGTATCATCTGCATAGCTGAGATTGATATTTCTCCCAGCAATCCTGATTCCAGCTTGTGTTTCATCGACCGGGGGCTCCCTAATCTACTGTTTGTCTTTTAATTGAAATTTTATTGAGATAATTATAGATTCACATGGAATTGTAAGAAATAATAACTATCCCTTCTACACTTTGCCTTCCGTGATGGCTCAGTGGTAAAGAATCCATCTGCCAATGCAGGAGACAGGTTCGATCCCTGGAGAAGGAAATGGCAACGAACTCCAGTATTCTTGCCTGGAAAATCCCATGGACAGAGGAGTCTTGTTACAGTCCATGGGGTTGCAAAGAGTTGGACATGACTTAGTGACTAAACAACAACATTTTATAAACCATAATATTCTGTTAATTCAAAGATACATTGTTACAATCCCCCAGTATGATTTAGGAATCTTGTTTGTACTCATCTATGAATGTGTGTGTGTGCACTTGCAGTATGTACTAAGTTCTATCATTAAGACAAAAAACAAAAAGACACTTCTACCATTAGAAATTCCAAAGATTTTTCAAACTCTGTGCCAGGAGCTAGGGGCAAAGACCAGCCATAAGCTTTATTTTGTCACAGCTTTTTAAAAGATTATTAAAGTATAAACAGTAAGAATTATAGAAAGTATGCTTTTTAAATTAACAAGTAGACTGTTTAAATTTATCAGCTTACCTATGTCTGAGCTTTTTACTTTTTTAAAAGTTCTCAATGTTGTTTAATATGACTAAAGTACATAAATTTATATAATAATTTTACTGCTGGGCATCCTGGGTGACTCAGTGGTAAAGAATCTCCTGCCATGCAGGAGACACAGGTTCAATCCCTGGGTCAGGAAGATCCCCTGGAGGAGGAAATGGCAACCCACTCTAGTATTTCTCCCTGGAAAACCCCATAGACAGAGTAGCTTGGCAGGCCACAGTCCATGGGGTTGCAAAGTGAGCACAGTTTTACTCCTAAGATTATTCAAATGTATGCAAAATATACAGAAGTAATTAAATATTCCATTTTAAAGAAAACTACAGATGAATCTTCAGTCTATTAAAAGAAATAAATGAATTGGAGAAAACAAGATGCTTGGCACACCTGAGATACTAACAATAGATATTTGAATGCCCTCTGCTGGCCATCATGTTGCTAATTTTTGTTAAATTGCCAGGATAGTGAATATTTTAATTTTGGAAATACATTTTACTACAGCCAAAAGGAAAATAAAACTCTTTTCCTTTTGATTATTCTAAAAAGAGCCATGTAGCCTTTCACATAGGATTTTTGGACTGATGATAAGAGTGGCCTCTAATAGAATATATGTGCCCATCTCTGGGGTTGCAAAGAGTCAGACATGACTTAGTGACTGAACAACAACAAACCACCGCTTGGAGCCAGAGTTGATCTGCCTGTGACTGTCTTATACTAGAAAGCAGTGACTTTGGCCTGATTACCAAGGTATTGAAGTATTCTACCTCGTTTAAATCATTTTAGGAATAGATTTTAGGAGTCAATTAGGAATTGAAAAATCAGTGAACAAATGGGCAAATCTAATTCAGATAACCATTATATCTACTACTGTGGGCAAGAATCCCTTAGAAGAAATGGATTAGTCCTCATAGTGAAAGAGTTCAAAATACAGTACTTGGGTACAATCACAAAAATGACAGAATAATCTCAGTTCATTTCCAGTGCAAGGCATTCAGCATCACAGAAGTCCAAGTCTATGCCCCAGCCACTAAAGCTGAAGAAGCTGAAGTAGAATGGTTCTATGAAGACTTACAAGGCTTTCTAGAACTAACACCAAAAAAAATGTCCTTTTCATCATAGAGGATTGGAATGCAAAAGTAGGAAGTCAAGAAATACCTGGAGTAACAGGCAAGTTTGGCCTTGGAGTACAGATTGAAGCAGGGCAAAGGCTAACAGAGTTTTGCCAAGAGAACTCACTGATTGTAGCAAACACATTCTTCCAACAACACAAGAGATGACTCTACACATGGACATTACTGGATGGTCGACACTGAAATCAGATTGATTATTTTTGCAGCCAAAGATGGAGCAGCTCTATATAGTCAGCAAAAACAAGAACAGGAGTTGACTGTGGCTCAGATTATGTGCTGCTTATTGTAAAATTCAGGCTTAAATTGAGGAAAGTAGGGAAACATACTAGGCCATTTGGCTATGACATAAGTCATATCCCTTATGATTATACAGTGGAAGTGACAAATAGATTCAAGGGATTAGATCTCATAGCCAGAGTGCCTCAAGAACAATGGACGGAGGTTTCTAACATTGTACAGGAGGCTGGGATCAAACCTTCCTAAATAAAAAGAAATTTTCAAGAAGGCAAAATGGTAGTCTGAGGAGACCTTACAAATAGCTGAGAAAAGAAGAGAAAAGAAAGGCAGAGAAGAAAGGGAAAGATATGCCCATCTGAATGGACAGTTCCAAAGAATAGCAAGGAGAGATAAGAAAGCCTTCACTTTGCAAAGAAACGGAGGAAAACAATGGAATGAGAAAGACTAGAGATCTCTTCAAGAAAATTAGAGATACCAAGATATCATTTCCTTTTACTTACTGTAATAGAGCCTGAGTGTTCTATGGTAATTCCCAGTGATTAGCTGCTGCTTATTTCATTGGTCATACATTTTTTAAGTGATAATTTACTCGAAGTAGCTAATTTTCTCCCGACTGGAATCAAATTGAATCTTATGTGTTACTCTTTTCAGCCCTCTGCTGGTCTTATTTTCTAAAAACATGACACCTTGGCTATGCTTGATGATCTTCTCTAAAAATACAGGAGCTTGAATCCACTCTACAACATAATACTAAACCAAAATCTCCAGGGGTTCTAAGTTGGAAACTAGTTAGTTATCTGGAATGTGGAGGTCCACAGCTCTAGCTGAATTTTTACTTGAAATACAAAAAAAAAAAAAGAAGAAGAAGAAGAAGCAGCTTAGTATACTTTTAAGATAGTAAAGTGTTACTTTTGGGGAGATCAGTTTTATGACGAAGAGTGAATGTTAACAATATTGGAGCAATGACAACTCTGATAACAATATTTATTAGTAAAATGTAAAAACGAAATAGGCTTCCCTGGTGGCTCAGATGGTAAATAATCCATCTGCAATGAGAGAGACCTGGGTTCGATTCCTGGGTTGGGAAGATCCCCTGGAGGAGGGCATGGCAACCCACTCTAGTATTCTTGCCTAGAGAATCCTCATGGACAGAGGAGCCTGGCAGACTACAGTCCATGGGTTTGCAGAGTCAGACATGACTGAGCAACTAAGCACATAAAAATAAAATGAGCTGACCTCTACCTATTGACCTGATTTTTTCTAAAGATAGATATCCATGTCTTTAAGCTTAACATAACAGTCTTCCAAGTAGTGGACTAGCAACTTGTGCATCATGAAGTATATATAAAGTGTTTTCTTACATATTTAGCTGCTGGGATCTATGTGGGTTTATACCTTTACTTTTATATTCATTTGAAAGTTTAAAGTACTGTTGTTTCTAAAATGACTGTAAACATCCTGTTTCATATTTTCTAGATATATTCCATATTAACATGTAAATGTACCATTTTTAAAACCTGTCAGTTTACATCTGGCTTAATATTTTCCTTCTACATAAAAGAAGTTATACTGAGGTGTTGTATTTAAATGAGCTCTCCAGAGGACTAATGAGCTTTAATCTTCTGAATTTTTTTGGAAAAATCTTTAAAAAAATTTTAAGATTTAAAAATGAGAAAGATATTCTAAAGTTTTTAAACTTTTTTCATGGAAACCTTTCTTTCTTATTAAACACTGTATGTGGTAATCTGATTTTAACTTCCAGTGACAAAGGGTCATTGCAGTTACTCCTTTAGAATCCTTAGGAGCACAGAGTTTTCTTTACCTTGTTGTCCCACTAGTCAGCTGCACATTCCTGTTTGGTTAGTCGCCTTAATTTCTCTCCATTTTCACCTGTCACTGAGTGTTCTAGCCGCTTTCCTTTTCTTCCATTGAGCTTTTAACGTGAAGTTTGCCAAGACCGTGGGGCACCTGGTTTTGGGATCAGAATTGGTTTTTAAACTTTTCAGTGCTGCATGAAGCTTTGGACTGAAAGACTAGCACAAGGTCTATGACGGCTAGGCTTCTGCTTAGAAGCTGGGTCACCCTCCTTGCCTCAATTTTGTCTAAAAGGCAAACTATCAGAGAGGAAGCACACTCTGCATCCCCTAAGTGCCCTATACCACAGGGCAGTGGTTCTCAAACTTCAACATGTATCAGAATCACCTTAAATACATACGGAACTGCTGGAACTCACTCCAAATTTCTGGTTCCGGAGGGGGCCCAAGAATTTGCATTTTGAATGAGTTCCTAGATGATGCCGATGCTGCTATGAACAGCAGCCACAGGGACCTTCACTGTCATTAATAATTTCCACCTTCCATTTCTGCATTTTGGAAATGTGAATATTATCCAACAATACTGTATAATGTTATAACATACTTGTATATGTTCTTATAATAACACGTTAGATGTTGTGGCTATTATATAATGTATATAATGGGTGTGTGTGCGTTCAGTCATGTCCAACTCTTTGCAACACTATGGACTATAGCCCGCCAGGCTCCTCTGACTGAGATTTTTCCAGGCACGAATACTGGAGTCGGTTTCTCTGCCCTCCTCCAGGGGATCATCTTGACCTAGGGATCAAACCGACATCTTTTGCCTCTGCTGCACTGGCAGGCGGCTTCTTTACCACTTAGCCACCTGGGAAGCCCAATGTATATAAGTATATTCAACCATCATAATACTGCAGGCCTCACCCTTATGACCTCATCTAAACCTAATTTTCTCCCAAAGGCCATCTCCAAATGTAGTAACAGTGGGGATTAGGGTTTCAACATATGAGTTTGGGAGGGACACAACCTGCAGCAGCAGCATCTTATAATAACATGTATTTCATTACATACACACACACATAAAAACAAGAATATTGTTTTACCTGTGCAAGGGCTTTGTCTCATATCTGTCTCTGTTAAGTCTCCTGACATATTACTGACCAAGGCATCTTCAGCTGCATCTCCAGCAATAACTGTATAAATACAGTGGGATATATGGTGGTGTGTTTTTTTATTTACTTTTAGAACTATGTTTTAAGCTCTAATATAGTATTTTCCCTTTTAGAGTGAACTTGATACTAAAAACTGTGGTTGTTTATTTTTCTGTAATTAGATTCCCATCCTTAAACATATTTTAGTCTTAGGTCACTAAACATGTGGTGTTATAAGTCTCTATACAGTCAACAAAAACAAGACCAGCAGCTGACTGTGGCTCAGATCATGAATTCCTTATTGCCAAATTCAGACTGAAATTGAAGAAAGTAGGGAAAACCACTAGACCATTCAGTGAAAGTGAAGTCGCTCAGTCGTGCCCGACTCTTTGCGACCCCATGGACAGTAGCCTGCACCAAGCTCCTCTGTCCATGGGATTTTCAAGGAAAGAGTACTGGAGTGGGTTGCCATTTCCTTCTCCAGGGAATCTTCCCAACCCAGGGATCAAACCCAGGTCTCTTGCATTGTGACAGACACTTTACCATCTGAGCCATCAGGGAAGTCCATTCAGGTATGACCTAAATTAAATCCCTTATGATTATACAATGGAAGTGAGAAATAGATTTAAGGGACTAGATCTGATAGAGTGCCTGATGAACTATGGTTGGAGGTTTGTGACATTGTATAGGAGACAGGGATCAAGACCATCCCCATGGAAAAGAAATGCAAAAAAGCAAAATGGCTGTCTGAGGAGGCCTTACAAATAGCTGTGAAAAGAAGAGAAGTGAAAAGCAAAGGAGAAAAGGAAAGATATAAGCAGAGTTTGGAACTCTGAATGAAGAGTTCCAAAGAATAGCAAGAAGAGATAAAGCCTTCCTCAGCGATCAATGCAAAGAAATAGAGGAAAACAACAGAATGGGAAAGACTAGAGATCTCTTCAAGAAAATTAGAGATACCAAGGGAACATTTCATGCGAAGATGGGCTCAATAAAGGACAGAAATGGTATGGACCTAACAGAAGCAGAAGATATTAAGAAGGAAGTGGCAGGAATACACAGAAGAACTATACAAAAAAGATCTTCATGACCAAGATAATCACAATGGTGTGATCACTCACCTAGAGCCAGACATCCTGGAATGTGAAATCAAGCGGACCTTAGAAAGCATCACTATGAACAAAGCTAGTGGAGGTGATGGAATTCCAGTGGAGGTATTTCAAATCCTGAAAGATGATGCTATGAAAGTGCTGCACTCAGTATGCCAGCAAATTTGGAAAACTCAGCAGTGGCCACAGGACTGGAAAAGGTCAATTTTCATTCCAATCCCAAAGAAAGGCAATGCCAAAGAGTGCTCAAACTACTGCACAATTGCACTCATCTCACACGCTAGTAAAGTAATGCTCAAAATTCTCCAAGCCAGGCTTCAACAATACGTGAACCGTGAACTTCCAGATGTTCAAGCTGGTTTTAGAAAAGGCAGAGGAACCAGAGATCAAATTGCCAACATCTGCTGGACCATTGAAAAAGCAAGAGAGTTCCAGAAAAACATCTATTTCTGCTTTATTGACTATGCCAAAGCCTTTGACTGTGTGGATCTCAGTAGACTGTGGAGAATTCTGAAAGAGATGGGAATACCAGACCACCTGACCTGCCTCTTGAGAAACCTATATGCAGGTAGGGAAGCAACCTTTAGAACTGGACATGGAACAACAGACTGGTTCCAAATAGGAAAAAGAGTACGTCAAGGCTGTATATTGTCACCCTGCTTATTTAACTTCTATGCAGAGTACATCATGAGAAACGCTGGGCTGGAAGAAGCACAAGCTGGAATCAAGATTGCCGGGAGAAATCTCAATAACCTCAGATATGCAGATGACACCACCCTTATGGCAGAAAGTGAAGAGGAACTCAAAAGCCTCTTGATGAAAGTGAAAAAGGAGAGTGAAAAAGTTGGCTTAAAGCTCAACATTCAGAAAACGAAGATCATGGCATCTGGTCCCATCACTTCATGGCAGATAGATGGGGAAACAGTGGAAACAGTGTCAGACTTTCTTTTTTGGGCTCCAAAATCACTGCAGATGGTGATTGCAGCCATGAAATTAAAAGACGCTTACTCCTTGGAAGAAAAGTTATGTCCAACCTAGATAGCATATTCAAAAGCAGAGACATTACTTTGCCAACAAAGGTTCGTCTAGTCAAGGCTATGGTTTTTCCTGTGGTCATGTATGGATGTGAGAGTTGGACTGTGAAGAAAGCTGAGTGCCGAAGAATTGATGCTTTTGAACTGTGGTGTTGGAGAAGACTCTTGTGAGTCCCTTGGACTGCAAGGAGATCCAGCCAGTCCATTCTGAAGGAGATCAGCCCTGGGATTTCTTTGGAAGGAATGATGCTAAAGCTGAAACTCCAGTACTTTGGCCACCTCATGTGAAGAGTTGACTCATTGGAAAAGACTCTGATGCTGGGAGGGATTGGGGGCAGGAGGAGAAGGGGACAACAGAGGATGAGATGGCTGGATGGCATCACTGACTTGATGGACGTGAGTCTGAGTGAACTCCGGGAGTTGGATGGACAGGGAGGCCTGGCGTGCTGCGATTCATGGGGTCGCAGAGTCGGACACAACTGAGCGACTGAACTGACTGACTGACTGAACTGAACTAGGTCTTGACATAAAACTGACAAGATTATGTTCACCTGCATCTCCAGTAGTTACTGTGTGAACACAATCATGCCATTGCTTTTGGGCTACTTGATCACTAGTTATTTTACATTTTAATTTCAATGGAGGAGATGTATAGTTTTCTAGCAGACCAGTTTCTTTCCTTGTTTTGTAATGAAACATTTTAGGACTTCTCACCACCATTTCCCAATCCTAACTTTTTGTCATTTCCCTCTTTTTCCCACTCATACTTTTAGGAATTAGGACTTCATTCATGTTGATGTATGGCAGAAACTATCATCATATTGTAAAGTAATTATCCTCTAATTAGGAATAAAAATAAAGAATTAAGACTATGTCATTTAAGGCTGATATTAAGATCTAGAAACATTGTGGCCACTTGAAGTCTTTAATAACATTTCATCCATTCCACCATTTTACATAGCAAATCTGAAGGAGGCACTCCTGAGTTCAGAGTTCCACAGAGACTGAGGTAGAACTTGTACTTCCTGACTCCTGGCTAGAACGCATGCAGTTTATTTCATGCAGTCATGTCTTTGTGTAAATTGCATCTCAATTCTTTAGGTTAAACTCATTTTGAAGAATTTTATGATGTGTCCTCAGAGAACTCACATTCTCACAGGTCACAGGTTTTGTATTTTTCTGAGTTTTTCAATGCACTTTTTCTGTTAACTCACAATTTTACCACAACTGATATGAAAAATTTTTTTAAATTTCTGCCATCAAGAATTTTATTTTAGCTTCTGTAAAACTGGTCTTTTTAAACTTCTAGAAATTCAATTTTCTTTCCTTGTTTTGTATAACTCTGTACCATTCTGTGTTCTGATCAAATTTGCATGAAATCTGTTTCATGATAAATTGAGCAGTTAGCTTGTTGAATCTCATTTAGTAAAACCTATTTACCTTAGACTGCTGCTGCTAAGTCACTTCAGTCGTGTCCGACTCTGTGCAACCCCATAGACGGCAGCCCACCAGGCTCCTCCGTCCATGGGATTTTCCAGGCAAGAACACTGGAGTGGGTTGCCATTTACCTTAGACTATATTCAGGTTATTGACCTTTTTCTATATGGTAGCATGATGTTAAGATTACTTTTCTTTGCTTTCCTACCTGTCTGATCCTCTTCCATCTTTACATGGGCACATCCTGTGGCTTGCTCTTCATCTTGGCATTCCTGTTGTGAGTTTTCTGTTTTCTTGTGTCCCAGGATAGCATCCAACTCAGTAAAAAACTTCATGCTTTTAGCCATGCCTAGGTCTCTAGCCATTCTTACAATCTTGTATTCATGTTTTAAGTTTTTGTACTTTGTTCTGCACTGCTTCCAATCTCTCTCTATTCCAAGTTTCTGAAGCTTGGCAGCAATTTGTTCAAATATCCTTTTATTTCTCATTGTTCCCTCTAGTTGTTGTTGTATTCCTTGATCAGACCAGATGCCTATTAGAGCCCTGACTTCTGGCACAGTCCAGTGTTTTCCTCCTTCATTTGCTACAGTTGGAATGACAGTTGAATTACTAGGGGGTTCCATTATTGCTGTAGAGTCACCTGTATTGGGTGGGGAGGAAAAGGGATATATGGCTTACATATATCAGACAAGATAAATAATTGGACGCAACATTATTAAAGACAGTAATTTTCTCTATGGGAAATGGAATGCAAATTATAATGTAGCTTTTGTCTTAAACTAGTTGGGAAATCAAAGTACAGAACGTGAATCTGTTCCTTATTGTGATGGTGACTGAGTTTAATAAAGTTGTATTTTTAATTAGTTACATCTTGATCATCTTTCTTCTTTAGCATTTCTTTCTCTTCCATTCTGCTCCTTTAGTATATGGGATTAATGTCAGTGTATAGCAAAAGTTGAATATATAATTTTGTAATATTTACTTCTTTAAAGCAATATAATTATGTATAAAACAGCTTGTTGAAGACAATTTTTCCATAAGTGTGAGCAATTTATTTCCTCCCCATGCCTTTTCTGTATCTAATGATTTCTATTTGCTCCATGTCAGAATCTCCTGGGGAAGCCTTTATACACTACTGCCCCCATCCTTTATTCCCAGATTGTGATTCTAGTGTGCAGTTCAGGATTGAGAGCCAAGACTATTCATGAATGAAGGACTTAGAAGAAGCACATTAATAATCGGTGCTTCTTAACTCTTTGTGAATATAAAAGATGTCCCATTGGTTAAAGACCAAATGCCATTTTAAGAGAAGTATTATATCCTTTTAATGAAATGTGCCAGAAATTTCATAATGCATTAGGCAGAATGTCTCCACTTAGTTATAAATCCTTTAATAACTTTGTGTTAGATCTCTGCACAGTTTTGCAACTCATTTTATGATAAAGACATTTCTTGACATTATATTAGTTATTTCACAACCATATTATTTTACTCAGATTTCATGTTTAATAAAAAGGTGGTTTGGACCTCAGCATCTATAACATTAGTCATTAAAAAAAGAATACCATAGTATTTACCTGGGTACGGAGGTGTTTTATTTTGTGCTGTGTTTAATGTCTTTGTTTTAAGATGGTTTTCATCTTAAATGTTAATTTAATTTTAAGATGTTCTTATTTAAAAAATTTTTAAAGATGTTTTAAATTTAAGATGTTTTTCATCTTAAATCAAGTGAGCACTTTTCCTCACTTGCATTAACTTGCAGTAAGAATTTATAAGCAAGAATGGGACTTATGTTGACTTTTTGGGTGAATAAAATCATCCTTGACTTCATTATGGATTTTATATTATTTACTTTCATATGTAAAGTTCTACTTTTCTTAGCCTCCAGGATAGCTGAAGTCATATGCTCATCAAATATTAAGTACCACACTTACTATGTGTAATTTTGGCCATCAGATTCCTTACTATATTTAAAGCATAAAGACTGGGGATTTGAAGCTAATATTTCCAAAGTATTTCTACCAGGAAAAAATTACCCATTTTCTCAGATTTGATGTCAGTCTTACTTTCCAATTTGATATAGATCAGTTTCATTATATTTTTGAGCAGCCTGTACCAGACCTACCTAGTTCCATTGGTCTGACTTGAGAAACCAAAAGTAAAGGATTTCCTGAGATGTCTTCCTTGTCTTCTGATGTAACTGACATTTTGCCTGAAAAGAGAGAATTACTTTTAGAAATAAGTGCCAAGGAAAATTAAAATTGGATTAACAACTGATAACACTAATAGTTTTAGTTGAATGTGATCATATTCATGAAGGAGCATAGATTTATGATAGATGTTTTTTAAAATAGTGGTATAATATGGTTTAAATATCTATATATATAAAGAAAAATCTAACTTCCTCCACTCTGTTCTGACATTTTGAGCATCCCCAAGCATTGAACTTTCTGAGGATGGTCACAGTTAGTTTTCAAGTTAAACTATGTCTTTAAAGTGAGATATTTTTTCATTTTTGTATTTTAGGTGCCTCAACATAGTAGGCCCTTTAAGTGATACTGTAATGTGAAAGAGAAATCCTGCAATGTGATAAAGTAAAAGAACCCTGCCAAGCTTAAAAGATGAAGATGTCCCTTCTTGATTATATCATTTCTATATGTTTTTCTGCTGCTGCTGCTAAGTCGCTTCAGTCGTGTCCAACTCTTGGCGACCCCATGGACTGCAGCCCACCAGGCTCCTCCGTCCGTGGGATTTTCCAGAATACTGGAGTGGGGTGCCATTGCCTTCTCCCATGTTTTTCTAATGCTGTTTTACTAACAGAATTAGCATTATATTTTACATGAATGAGATCAAATGTTAGGTATGATTTTAATATCATAAACATTCATTTAAAATCACTATTTACCACTATAATTACAAGGTATTCCATTAAAGAATAAGAAAAGGAATACTGTTTATCATCTTAAAGATTATATTGGGGATTCTTACATTAAAAGAGAAAAGTGAAAAATAAGGGAAGTCTCAATGATTTCAAGTGGCATGATGGTTTAGTCGCTAAGTTGTGTCCTACTTTTGCAACCCCATGAACTGGGAACCTACCAGGCTCCTCTGTCCATGGGATTCTCCAGGAAAGAATACTAGAGTGGGTTGCCATATCCTTCTTGAGGGAATTTTCCCGACCCAGGAATCAAACCCAGGTCTCCTACATTGCAGGCAGATTCTTTACCGACTGAGCTACAAAGGAAGCCCGTAATTCAATTAAAGTGGCAGAGTTACATAAATTTAAAAGGGCTTCCCAGGTGGCACTAGTGGTAAAGAACCCACCTGCCAGTACAGGAGACAATAAGAAACATGGGTTCAATCCCTGGGTTGGGAAGATCCCCTGGAGGAGGGCATGGCAACCCACTCCAGTATTCTTGCCTTGAGAATCCCATTTGACAGGGGAGCCTGGTGGGCTACAGTCCATGGAGTCACACAGAGTCAGACATGACTGAAGCGACTTAGCACAAAGCACATGCACATGATTTTAAAAATCGTCATTTTAAAGTTGAGTTTCACAATTATTTGAGGCTAAGTTGCAGTTAGGGAATGTTTTTGATTTAGTTGGGAATATGGAAAATAAAAATCTTAAATTACATAAGAACTCTCTTTAGAGAGAAGAAGAAAAGATACTGACATCCTCAGGTAATTTATTGACTGAGCTTGATGAGAACAGCAAAGAAAGGTAGGGCTTACTATTCTTTTATCTGCTTTAGGGCCTGCTTCTGTTTGTTGAAAAGGTCTTAGAGCTGAACATACAGGTGGGGGCAAAAAAGAAATACCTCTCTCCACCTTCTTCAGGAAATTTTTTTTCCTCAGGTTGATCGTTCCTAGCAAGAATCCCAAAATTGTGTGCAGGGGACCCACACGGTGGAGATTTTAAATCGAAACCCTTAAATCATTATTCTTAATGCATTTGTATACAGTAAGAAAAGGGAAAGAGTGGAAATTGGTCATTGAAGGAATGTGATACAGAAGCAGTAGGCCAAAGGTATTCTGAGATTGAGGATGATTATAGTTTTTAGAAGATGAAGCCTCTTAGAGTCCTTTCCCAAGGCTTAGTCAGGCTACCTGCTACCTAACAAAAGGGACCAGATCCTCTGTCCTTGAAAGAGGACCACTTGCATGAAACAGGTTGATCCCAACAGTAGAAAACACACATTCATTTCCTTGCCTTCTTTTTACCATACACCAATAAAAATTCTGCTGGTTCCACCTTGGAAAAACCAGATGTCATAAATGAATCAGAATTGGAGAAAGAAGGGCTCTCTAAGTCTTAGAAGGGCTTCCCTTGTGGCTCAGCTGGTAAACAATCCGCCTGCAATGTGGGAGCTCTGGGTTTGATCCCTGGGTTGGCAAGATTCCCTGGAGAAGGGAAAGGCTACCCACTCCAATATTCTTGCCTGGAGAATTTCATGGACTGTATGGTCCATGGGGTCGCAAAGAGTCAGACATGACTGAGCGATTTTCACTTCACTTCACTTAAAGCCTTAGAAAAGAAGCTATTTGACTGTGTTAAAACTTTTGATTTTTGTGGGTGAAATAAAAATCAGCCAAAATTGTAAGGTGAAAGGAGGTCATGCAAATTTTTCTAAGACCTTAACTGACATGAACAGTCAGTTCATAAAATTGAATAAATATATATAAAATGTTCCACAGCACTTTTAATTAAACAAATGCAAAGTAAACAGTTATTGAGTGCATACACTGTTATATGTGGCTATGCATTTATTAGATTAGCGTAGTAAGTAAATAAGTGTTAGTCGCTCAGTCGTGTCCAACTCTTTGTGACCCCATGGACTGTAGCCCACCAAGCTCCTCTGTCCATGGAATTCTCCAGGCAAGAATACTGGAGTGGGTTGCCATTTTCTTCTCCAAGGGATCTTCCCAATTAGGGATCAAACCCTGGTCTCCTGCATTGCAGGCAGATTCTTTACCACAGAGCCACCAGGGAAGCCCCAGATGAGCATACTCCATTATTTATTAAATCAGCAAAGTCTCCCCCCACCCCCCCTTCTACAAAAGGTACAGTTTCATTGTTAAAGTACAGTTCTTTTGGAAAGAAGTTACTTTAGTAATAGGTTTCAAAGTAATCATACCCTACACGTTGACCAGAAATTGAACTTCTGGTAGTCTATCCTACTGGGATCATTTTAAATTGCATAAAAAATAATTGGTTGTAGGAAATTCCCTGGTGTCCCAGTGGTTAGGCCTTGGCTCTTTCACTGCTGGGGCCTAGGTTCAGTCCCTGGTTCGGGAACTAAGACCCTACAAGCTGTGCAGCAGGGAAGAGGTAGTAGATTATACCATATATAAGGGGGAAATGACAGTAGATACCACAGATTTTGACACAGCTGAACAACTCAGCACACACAACAGCACAGATTTTGAACTAAACAACTCTGCCCTAAAAATAGCAACTCTGGGACTTCTGGTGGTTCAGTGGCTGGGGGACTGGTTCCACCCCAGGTCAGAGAACTAGATCCCATCTGCCGAAACTAAGAGTTCACATGCTGCAACTATCAAAGATAATGAGTGCAGCAAGTAAGACCTGGTGCAGCCAAAATAAATTTTTTTTTTTAATGAAAACTACTACAACTCACTGTTAACTCAAATGATAGTTAGTGTTTTGTAGCAATGAAGTATTTTTTAATTAAGGTATGTACAATTTTTTAGACTACAGTATAGTGTAATATAAATTTTATATACACTCAGTTCAGTTCAGCCTGTCAGTCATATCCGACTCTTTGCAACCCCATGGCAGCACGCCAGGCTTTCCTGTCCAAAAAGTCTGTATGACTTGGCTTTGTTGGGATATTTGCTTTATTGCAGAGATCTAGAACCCAACGCACAATATCCTCAAGGTATGTCAGTATTTAAATCATTTAAACATAAATAATTTAACCTATCAAATCTATTTGTTTTACTTTCTGTTAAAATGGAGACGTTCTTCTAAACTAGTAATGACATTTTTATCAGTTACTAGTATTTTAGTGCTTTTGTTTATCAATTTAGGCAAGTGGGAACATTAATATAGAGCAGAAAGTTCTGTCTTATTTTGGACCTGGGAAAACAACAGTTGAGCAATACCTAATATATTTTTTTCAGTACTCATAAAATTAAGATTAAAAATACTTTCAGAACCCAAGCCATTTTCCAAAAACCATATCAGACATGAGTAAGGAGCAGTTGGCATTAACAGTTGGTACCATTTTAATGTGTTTGTTTTTTTTTTATTTTACAGATTTTTTGAATGGTGGCATTATTTCAATTATTTTTTAAAATTAATTTTTTACCTTGTGCAAAATAGCATATACATACAGGTCAGTTGTTTTTCTCACCCTTGATATTTCAGGCTAAATTTATCATATGAACTCAGAAGTCTGGTTCTCTTACGGTTTGTTAGGTAAAAGCAAAAGAATGGTACTTTTTCTTTTTACCTTCGGTGGTCTCTGGGACTGCACTTGGGCTCATCGTTGCCAGGCACCTGTCATTTGCATCTTCCTCTGTTAATGGTGTGGCAGGTTCATACTGCAGGATGGCATCCAAATCATGGAAGAACTTCATAGTTTTAGAGCTGTCTCCAGAGTTGAGGGCATATTTAACTGTTCTGTATTCATATTTGAGATTTTTGTACTTTGCCCGGCACTGTTTCCAATCTCTGTATACTCCTAGTGCTCGCAGCCTTTTAGCAATGTAAATAAATATTCCTTTATTTCTCAGTGTTCCATAAAGTTGTTTTCGTATATTTTTTTCTGCCCAGACACTTAGCAAAGCTTTAACCTCTTCCTCAGTCCAGTGCTTTCCTGCTCCACTCTCCATGTTGAAAGTGACCTGGAAATGATTCACTATTTCTAGCCAAGGTTTTGTTTCCTAGGAGACCAGACGGCTGGTTGTCAATAAGCTGTGAAGAGCTGAAAGGATCTAGTTTAACTGGTTCAAGCTGCCCTAGGGGAGTAACTTGAGAAACTGCCAAATAAGCAGGCTTCCTGATTAAAGAAGCCTGGACCTAAAGGATCCCTAAGGTTACTCATTTCAGCTTTAAAGAACAAATTACCCTTGAGACAAAAAGGAAAGAAAACCTTTTTTGTGTTTGTTTATTTCTAATTTAGTATATGATTGTTGATTTTTTGCTTGTTTGTTTTGGAAATGGTTGGCAGAGGTTCTTTCTGCCACAAAGGTTTGTGACTAAGGTTATTTTTTTTCCCTCTGATATGAATCACTTAGTTCTTCTGACATTGGTTAACCAAAGACCACATGATTTCACCAAATAAATTAATCTTAAGTCACAAATTATTCAGTTGTATAGGATGTATAGTATTATGCATGTCTGTTTTCAGCATTATAGTTCATAGTATGTAATGCATTGGTAATTTAGCAAAATTACTTCACTTTTAATTTTCTAGATTTTTACTTTGCAAATGCATTTAATTTTGTAGTTTCTCTTGTCATTAAAATGCCTATTATAATTTTAGAAAAGATCCTTTGTACCAAATAAATCATGTTAGTAATTGTTAATGTATATATGGTAGAGATTTACTTTTATTTCTACCCTGATACATATTCTTTGGAACAAAAATTTGTTAACAAACATCTAGTATTTATAGCACTTGTTCAGAACTACTAAAAATTGTTAAGTAGTGGAGGGTTTAGTTTATCTTTTGAGTTTATACTCCACTGTGGTTCAGATCCTTTAAAGTCTTACCAGTGTGTTACCCTACTGAGCTAGAAACCTAGCTTCTGGCTTTCTCTGTATTCTCACCTAATAGCATTAAGTCAGGAAATGAGATACAGAGTGCCTGATCAGCTTAGGGCTTTTTGAAGCAGCATTTGTTTTCTGATGAAAAAAGAGATAGTTATTTGTCAGAAGAAATTTGGGAAGTGCAAAAAAGCAAAACAAAACAAAAAAATGTAATGATTCCAGTACCCACAAACATTTTACCTGCTATTTTATTTGGGGCTTTTAATTTTTATCTACATACTCAACCTTATTTAGAGGTCACCTATTAAAGAGGTTACAAGCACAGGGTCTGAAGTCAGGTTGTCTGTGTCCTAATCTTGGCCATGCCACCATTCTCTGTGTGATACCGGATGAGTTAATTCTGTTTCTTTAGTGTTGTCCTTATCTGTAAAATGTGAATAGTAATCATAGTTACTACTTCGTTGGATTGTTTTGAAAGCCTAATAAATTGGATCATTCGTATACATGCTTAAGACAGTGCCTGGCTTATTAGTCATAGCTCAGTCTCATCTGCTCTTCTAATCATTGTCATCATCCTGAGTGGAAGTGGCACTGATGCTAGTGGCATTTAATGTGTCAGACTGAGTTCGTGGATGTTATTGAGAAAAGCATGTTCCGTAAGATCCATTAAGAAATTGATCAATGGGGTAAATTTAACAGTTTGACACCTTTTTATCTTCACAGGGGTCAGGAGAGTGCTGGTATCGTGACCAGTGATGGCAATTCCGTACCCACATTCAAAACACACAAGGTATATTTAAACATTGAAAAGTGTTGATGATAAAAGTAACAATAGTCAGAAGACAGCTAATATATAGGGGGGGGACTTTGAATAAAAATAATTTGTATGTAGAAGCATAGTTGATCCTTTAACAGTATAGGAACATATTTTGTATGTCATATGTATTATATATAGTGTTCTACAATAAAGTAAGCTAGAGAAAAGAAAATATTATTAAAATCATAAGGAATAGAAATTATAGTACAGTACTGTCTTTGTTGATACAATAAGCTTATGTTGACTGTTTATAATGTAAGTTGTCGGTATCTATGTTAGTATAGTCTTAAGTTGGTACAGAACACTGTGGACGGTATACGTATTGCTAACATAGACCTCGAAAATGAAAAGATAATGTGAAAAAATTCCTGTTTAGGGTATAACAATTCATGCATTGATAACAAAGAAATAGCAATATGATTGCTTTTTGGTTGCCTAGCCTATACTACTAATAAGTGAATTGTTATAAAATATCATTACTTTATGCCAGTGTAAGGATGGGCTATCCACTTTAACACCAGTCTTGCACATAATGTTCTACACATGGACTGCTTAGGTGATGGTGATGGTACTGACACAAAAATGTCCATATGGTTTTCACCATATAGTTATTAGATTTTCACACAAAGCCTCTCACACATCCACAATGCTGCTGCTGCTAAGTCGCTTCAGTCGTGTCCGACTCTGTGCGACCCCATAGACGGCAGCCCACCAGGCTCCCCCGTCCCTGGGATTCTCCAGGCAAGAACACTGGAGTGGATTGCCATTTCCTTCTCCAATGCATGAACGTGAAAAGTGAAAGTGAAGTCGCTCAGTCCACAGTAAGATAACTTTATTAACTGTACAATATGATGATTAATCACTGTTCATTAAATTGAAGTGGATCATCATAAAGTTCTTCATCCTAGTAGTCCTCGTTCATGATGAGTAGGCTGAGGAGAGGTTGGTTTTGCTGTCTCGGATGTGGAAGGAGATAGTGGAGGTGGGAGGGGAGGCAGGAGAGGAAGGCACACCGGGTGTAGCTTGATGGATACATCATAGTTTCTGTCTCACTTACTTGGTTTTTTACTTCTCTAAACATGTTTCTGTACAATACCATCCTTCTACCCTTTGCTTTAGTTTAGTGCCCTTAGAAAGGTCTATATCGTAAAATAAGTCAAAAGCAGTCTTAAACAATCAGAACCCTTCTGCTGGACTGTCTGATGTCAGTTTGTTTTCTGGCACTGCTTTCTTCATGTTTTCTTCCTCGTCACCTGGCACTGGTTCAAAAGCACTCATCTCCATCAGTTATTTTTAATTTTTTGCCATATCCACAATCTCTTTTGTGATTTCCTTGATTAGTTCTATTGTAAATCCTGTGAAGTCATGCACAACCTCTGGACACAGTTTTCTCTGGCATGGATTTATTGTCTCAGGCTTGATGGCTTTTACAGCTTTTTTAATAACGACAGTGGCATCTTCAGTGGTGTAATTCTTTCAGACTTTCATGCCATTCTTTCTGTTGGGGTTGTCTTCCATGGCACTGACAGTCCTTTCCATAGAGTACCATGTGTAATGAGCCTTGAAAGTCCTTATGATCCCCTGACATCGAGCTGAATGAGAGATGTCATGTTTGGGAGCAAGCAGATCACTTCAGCCACTTGGCTTCAACACTGTTGAACTTATGGGGTTCTGAGTAGCCAAGGGCATTGCCCAATATCAACAGAACTTTAAAAAGCAGTGCTTTACTGGCAGGGTACTTCCTGACTTCAGGAATAAAGCATCAGTGAATGGTACCAATCCAGAAAAAGAGTTCATGTTGTGCAAGCTTTATGGTTCAATCATGAGTTAGAAGACTAGCAGCTGCTGTTTATCCTTTCCCTTCAAGGTTCAGGGGCTCGAAACTTGTAGATAAGGGCAGTCCTAATTATAAACACTACTGCATTTGCATAAAACCAGAGAGTTAGTCCATCCTTTCTGGCCTTAAATCTTGATGTTTTTTAAGCCAAACTTCTCCCTAAAAATCTCCACCCATCCTTCACTGACATTTAATTCTCCAGCTTTAGATCCTTCACCTTCCTTTTGCCTTGTCATCATTTAAATAACTACACTTTTTCTCAAATCTTATTAAATAGGTATGCCTTTCTTACAGTGATCCTGAACCCACCTAAGAGCTACATTTTCAATATGAGATAAAAGAGTGTTTTACAAAAAGTACATAGTGTTTGTGCCAGCTGGTATAGCTGCAACAATGGCTTCATATGTTTCCCTTTCTTTTTTTTTTACAATGGTCTTTATGCTGGATTCATTTATCTTGAAATGGCAGGGCCACCACAGCTGTAGGCCACAATCTACAGGAGACCTCAAGCAATGCAACTTTTTCTTGTAAAGTCACGGCTTTACTTCTTGAGAGCACTTCCAGTGTCACCAGTGTCACTTTGTATGAGTCCTGTGGTGTCATTCAAGGTTTACAGTATTGCACTGAACACGAAGAAAAATACTCAATAACTGGGAGAGGAGACTTTTCACTACAGTAAGCAACTTAATGTAGAGATGAGTGGCTCACCCAGAGGTGATTAACATCAGATGGCATACTTGCATTCAAGTGGATACTTGCAACACTTGAACTCCCCACAATATTAACAGGAGGTGGCTCCAAAATAATTTCAGTAGTGCAGTATGGACTACAGTTCATTTTATGCAGTTACTTAATACTGCACCCTTATGCTTGTTTACATTTCTTGAAAAAGCAAATAGCACCAGTTATGGTTTGTGTTTTTTGTGTGCATAAGTTTTGATAAATGTTAACATTTTATAATAGGTTTCTGTATATTTTTATGGTAGTAAATGATAAAATAGATTAGTATCTACAAATATTTTATGCATCCATGACATACTCAGTTTCTTAAATTTTTTACTCTAGGCTACATGGCTCACTGTATTTTTATATCATTGCTAATCTCCAAAAATTTTTTTCTGATATATTTATTGGAAAAAAAAAATCCATGAATAAGTGGACCTGTGCAGTCCAAGCTGTATTGTTCAAGGGTCAACGTTTTTATTTGTTCTTCTACGGTGCATTTCTCTCCCAGTGATAATTTGCTAGATTGACTCAGACAAGTTATCATTTATTTGAATACTTTAACATACTTTGAATTTAAAATTATAATTTAGTTGATTATAGTTGACAGATGTTACCACTTAGTACATCTGTTCTTCAATGTTTTATCAAGAAGTATCATATGAAACGGAGAAGGCAATGGCACCCCACTCCAGTTCTCTTGCCTAGAAAATCCCATGGACAGAGGAGCCTGGTGGGCTACCGTCCATGGGGTTGCTAAGAGTTGGACGTGACTGAGTGACTTCACTTTCACTTTTCACTTTCATGCATTGGAGAAGGAAATGGCAACCCACTCCAGTGTTCTTGCCTGGAGAATCCCAGGGACAGGGGAGCCTGGTGGGCTGCCGTCTCTGGGGTCGCACAGAGTCGGACACAACTGAAGTGACTTAGCAGCATCATATGAAACAGGTGACTCAGTAGGTAAAGAATCTGCCTGCAGTGCAGGAGACTCGGGTTCAATCCCTGGGTCAGGAAGATCCACTGGAGAAGGGGTTGGCTACCCATTCCAGTATTCTTGCCTGGAGAATTCCATGGACAGAGGAGCCTGGAGGGCTACAGTCCATGAGATGGCAAAAGAGTCAGACACGACTTAGTGACTAAACAACAATCTTATAAAACAAGCATGATTAATTTTGTTATATGAATTCCACCACAGATATATATTTTAATGCTTTACAGTTCTTACAATTAGGTTAGTTTTTTTTTTTTTTTTAAAGATTAGAATTCTGAAGCACAGGGAAATTAAGTGAACTTCATTTTCTAATTTGGAATTGTCTGAGCAGAAGCTTATAATAGTGCTGCTGCTGCCGCTGCTGCGTCACTTCAGTCATGTTCAACTCTGTGCGACCCCACAGACGGCAGCCCACCAGGCTCCCCCGTCCCTGGGATTCTGCAGGCAAGGACACTGGAGTGGGTCGCCATTTCCTTCTCCAATACATGAAAGTGAAAAGTGAAAGTAAAGTCGCTCAGTCGTGTCCGACTCTTAGCGACGCCATGGACTGCAGCCTACCAGGCTCCTCCGTCCATGGGATTCTCCAGGCAAGAGTACTGGAGTGGGGTGCCGTTGCCTTCTCCAATAACAGTGCTACTAGTGTTTTTTTCCCTAAGATGAGCTTTTATTTTGACTTTGCAAGGGAATGGGTCTTGTAAATCACGTATTTACTGAAGACAATTTGAAGAAATTATATACTTCAAATCTTGGAATTGGACACACAAGGTATGCCACAACAGGAAACTGTGAATTAGAAAATTGCCAGCCCTTTGTTGTTGAAACACTTCATGGAAAAATAGCTGTGGCACATAATGGCGAATTAGTTAATGCTGCGCGCTTAAGGAAAAAGGTAAGGGTGTTTTTTTTTAATGCTTTTTTCATGATTGTGATAAATTATTGAAAAGAAGTATGGAGGATCTTGGTAAAGTGTATTATCTTGTTGTTGCCACCTGTTACCTAATTGCAAAGGACAACTGTAACAGAATTACCCAGAGTACTTGTTCTCATTACAAATTCTAAGATATTCCCCCCAGAGTCTGGGGTGGGAATGAGGTGGCTTAATCTGCAGTGTAATATGCTCCTGAGGTGATTCTGATGCATTGTTTTGGAAGAGTGATTTGGAAAACTGATTTATTCCCAGAACTTTGTCCTACCCTCTTCTTAGGCTCTGGCATTGTCATTGTAATCATAAAGTTTTTTGCTACCAAATGAAAACAAATTTTTTATTAAATCAAAAATATGAATATGAAGTAAAAATTATTTTAAAACTCACTCTTTAGAGATCACCACCAAAAGTTCAATTATAAACAACACCTTGTTCATTATTTCTAGACCTAGCCCCTTAGGCAGGTACTCAGCTTCATCTCAGCACGTTTCACTGCATCGGGGCTGATCAGTGAGGGTAGGTAGCCACCATCACCACCGCCAGCAAACCTGGGCTGAAAGTCCCTACCGCAGTGTGCCACTCTTACGGGAATGTGTCCTGTTTGTCAGGAGTGGACTGAAAAAGTTAGAACCACAATCCCAAACCCTCATGCCGTCCCCATCTGCCTCCCCACCTACCTACTGCAGGTCTACATTCCTCCAAACTTCGTTTTCAAAGGCTTTCCTGTATACCTCCTAAAGCACTTTTTTATCCCCCTATTTGAAAAGCTTCAGAGACTTCCCATTGGCTCCAGCAGTAGATATACAGTATATTATTAGTATATTATTAGATATATATACCTACCATTGGTAGAATGCAGGATTTCATAACAGCATCCACACAATATCTGATCTCTTTCTGTGATGGCAGGCTCTTGGGTGAAGGGTGAGTTGAAGTTTCCCCTCTATTGATTATGACTTTTCTTCTTTCTAAATAGCTTCTGCGTCATGGTATTGGTCTGTCAACAAGTTCTGATAGTGAAATGATCACCCAGCTACTGGCTTATACCCCTCCTCAGGAACAAGATGACACCCCAGACTGGGTAGCTAGGTAATTATAAAAGTAGACTGAGCTTGCAGCTGTGATAATGAGACCTTTGTCTTGCATGCGTTTATAATGAAAATTATTCATTGAATTATTTAACTGATTGCAGGATTAAAAATTTAATGAAGGAAGCACCCACAGCATATTCTCTGCTTATAATGCACAAAGATGTGATTTATGCAGTCCGAGATCCCTATGGAAATCGTCCTTTATGCATTGGTCGTCTTATTCCTATTTCTGATATAAATGATAAAGGTAATGAACGTCAAAAGAAATACAATAATTTCATAATGCTTTTCCAAGTCATTGTCCTACTGTTGGCACACCCTGAAATCTTTAGGTATTAGGAACTTATTGAATAAAAAAGCTAGGTAAAAAAGAAAAAAGTGGCACTTAGTTTTTTCCTCTTTTTTAGTCACTCCAGGTAGGACGTGGGATCTTAGTTCCCTGATCAGTAACCGAACTCGTACTCCTTGTATTGGAAGCACCAACTTTTAAACCACTGGACTGCCAGGGAAGTCTTGGCACTTAGTTTTTAAAGTACATTTCCTTGAGTATTTCTGAGGATGAGCCACTTTTAATACATTTAATGGGCATTCCTGTTTTGTCCTGCCTGAACGGCCTATTCATATCCTTTGCCCAGCTTTTTCATTTGTGCAGTATGATTTCAGTGATTTTCTTTTTGACTTGTCAGATGTCTTATTCAAGCCATGAAATCATTTTGTTTATAGGAAGCTTGTAATCTTATCTTTGGTACTAGTCAAATGAAGAGTTCTTAAAGTCATAGTCATGGATAGTGTATGAGTTCTTTTGTTTATAAAATTGGTGTTTAACTGTTCTCCTAAAATAGGTAGCCTCTTTTAAATTTCTTGAATTCAATAACTGAATTGATTGTCTTGTGATTTACAGGAAAAAAAACATCAGAAACGGAAGGATGGGTGGTGTCTTCAGAATCTTGTAGCTTTTTATCTATCGGTGCAAGGTAAATTTTGTAGCATTCAGCGTAACAACTTTTCCATGTCAATTAAAAAAATTTTTACATGAAAGTTTTGCTTCTAATGTCTGCCAAAACACATGCTTTTAAATGCAGTTTCTTTTGTACATTGTGCTCAGCAGTTGCACTAACATTAATGTCCTGGTTTAGTTGCTAAGTCATGTCTGACTTCTGTAAACCCATAGACTGTAGCCCACCAGGCTTCTATGTCCTTGGGATTTCCCAGGCAAGAATACTGGAGGGGATTGCCATTTCCTTCTCCAGGGCATCTTCCTAACCCAGAGATCAAATCCATGTCTCCTGCATTGGCAGGCAGATTCTTTACACAGAACCACTAGGGAAACCCTAACGTGCCAGTAGTACCTTCTCATCCTGGAACTGGGATCTTGTTTTCAAAATACCGTGAGACCTATTTTAGAAAGGAAGAATCTCCTCAACAAGGAATAGTTAAGAGCAAAAAAATTTAAGCCAGGATAAAAATGTTCTCTTTAACCTTCATTCTGTTACAAATCAATAAAATGCAGGACTTTTATTTTTTAAAATTCTAAATTCAAGTGTAGGGTAGCAGATTTATAGAAATTACTGTTGAAGGAATACTGTCTTTTTTAAGCCAATAGACTTTATATTAAACTGAACCCTTTTTCCATTATAAGGAAAGGGACTCTGTGTTCTTTATAATAGATAATTAGCCTTAAGGACTGGTTTACTTCAAGTCTCCTTTAACATTGTTTCCCAAGATATTACCGTGAAGTCTTGCCTGGAGAAATTGTGGAGATATCCAGACATAAAATCCAAACTCTTGATATTATACCAAGGTCTGAAGGAAACGCAATGGCTTTCTGCATCTTTGAATATGTTTATTTTGCAAGACCAGATAGTATATTTGAAAGTAAGTAAAATATCTCTAACTATTGATATAAATCTGTTATCTCATTGAAACAAAAAAGTGCTTGGGCCCAAAGGCTTTGAAGGCACAGTTATATGTTGTGAAAAGATCACAGTTCCTCTGTCAGATTTTTTTCCTTTTTGGAGTAAAGATTATGATTTTTAGCTATGTATTAAGGTTAACTTTTTTAATCAATTAACTTACATTTATTTGGCTGCTTCGGGGCCTAGTTGTGGCCCCTCAGAGCTTCATCATGTCATGTGGGATCTTTGTTGTGGTGCATGGACTCTTGGGGCAGCGCACCAGCTTCAGCAGCACGCTGGCTGTCTAGTGGCTTCAGTCGTTGCAGCAGCCTGGCTCTCTAGTTGTGGCATGAAGTTTCCAGAGCACACAGGCTTAGCTGCTCTGCAGCATCTTAGTTCCCTGACCAGCGATTGAATCCTCGTCCCCTGAATTGCAAGTTGAATTCTTAACCACTGGACCACTAGGGGAATCCCAAGGTTAATTTTTTTTTTTTAAGAGTGAATTCCCTCTGATTTATGAGTTTCCACTTTAGTGTTTTTTTTGTCGTGCTTTTCTTTTGGTACTCAATTCTATAGAGTTCTAACAAGCTAGTCTCTTCCAATAATGATATGCTGGGCTATATTATACTAAGTAAAAATCTATTTCCTTTTCCAAATATTCTAGACCAGATGGTTTACACAGTAAGATATCGCTGTGGTCAGCAGCTGGCCATTGAAGCCCCCGTGGATGCAGATTTGGTTAGCACTGTCCCAGAATCCGCTACACCTGCTGCTCTTGGTTACGCAACAAAGGTATTTTTCTCTTCATTAACACACAGTGAATTGCTTATTTAGCACTGGGATTAGCAATTCATGTATATAAAGAGAAACTCATCAATTTATGAGTAAGGAAAAAAACATTGTTTCTTTAAAGAGTTACTTATTTTCCAGCCTTTTCATTTAGTGGCACTGTTTTTTAGTGGATCCACAAAAAATTCACCCAAAGAGGAGGAGAATGATCTCCTCATTTTGGAAAGATAACATCATACTATCTATTGAGTTTAGTGGTAATATTTACTTATTATAAAGTACCCTCATAAGCCACTGGTGTATTCTTTCCTGCTGAGTGTGGGTAGTAATAAAGCTATTTTTTTTAATTTTGTATAATGTTCTTAGTACTATGCTTAACTGCATTTTTCATAACCAAGTAGATTATATAATTATAGTGATTCTGGGGTATAATACCCAACATTCATTGTGTTGGGAAGTTCAGTTTATGAACTTTTTAAAGAAATAATATGCATACAATATGTTCCTTTTTCTCATAGTGATTTATTCTTTGTCATGTGTTCACATTCTTAGCATTTCCTTCCAAGATAGAGAAATAACAATACGTAAGAAAGAAACATTACAAATTCTAGTAAAATGAATTGTTTTCCCGCTAAGTAGAAAACTTTTGATAATTTTTCTTCTTGCCTTGGCTTCCCTACAGTTTAGATAGTGAAGGAAAATTGTAATCTGATGATGGAGAGCTCAAAATTATAACTGCATTTAAAATTTTTACATACATGTTCTAATGGAAGCATGACCTAGAGAAAACAGGGCCCTTGCGTTCTCCATGTCTGTGCTGCTCATTGTCCTTTTATTCCTTCTGTTAGTGTGGGCTTCCATACGTGGAGGTGCTGTGTAAAAACCGGTATGTAGGAAGAACATTCATTCAGCCAAACATGAGGTTAAGACAACTTGGTGTTGCGAAAAAATTTGGAGTACTGTCAGACAACTTTAAAGGAAAAAGAATTGTTCTTGTAGACGATTCAATTGTGAGAGGCAATACCATCTCACCCATAATCAAGTTACTCAAAGAATCTGGTGCAAAAGAGGTAAGTAATATTAAAACACCTGTGCTAAAGCACCAATAATTTACAATATGATAAAATCGGCAAAATTTTATGTTAAAATTTTTATAAACCTAATTTAAAACTAACAAATCACAAAATAGAATACTTTTAAATTTGTAGGATATTGATTACTTTTTTTATGAAGATGTAGAAGCAGTCCTACTGTAATAATTTGACCCACTGGGTTATATTATCAAATCGCAAAGCTTATTCTAACTAAATACTTCAGTAATTCATATTACTAAATGAGATGTGTCATTTACTAATAGTTGATTAGATTTAGAAATAAAATCCATTGTGGAGAAAATGATATACAAAGCAATATGACAGTCTAAGATAATTATGCTTAAGATTTCTAGCCTTTTTTAATGACTAGTTATGATTATGATACTCTGTTTGGAATTCTGTGAAAATGATGTAATGAAGACAAAAAAGTGTAAAGTTAGTTCAGCACCCATACTATAGTAAAAAAAGAATAAGACACAAATAAATACAAGAACTGGAAATAGCTTATATATCTACCAGCAGGAAATGATTTGGTAAATTGATACATCAATATGATGAAATACAATGCAACCATTAAAAACTGTAAAGATTGCTAAACATGGGGAAATCTTTGCTGTTATAAGAAAGGTAAAAAGTAAATGTGGACACTGATTATAGCTTTGTAAATTTTCCTGACAAAAGTTAGAAAATAATGATAGATTTAAAAAAGTAGACAAACATAGCTCTTTGTAATAGTAAGGTTTTTTTTTTTTTTTTTTTTAATATCCTGGTAGGTGCTATTTTCTTTTTACTAATAAAATGGTAAAATAAGAGGTAGGCAAAAGTTCCTTTCAAGTGTTAGAAAAATGAAGGTGGTCCTAGGAATGTAATAAATGAAAAATGAGAGATCAGAAGAAAGAAATGTCCTTGTCAGTTGGTGACAGAAAGAAACAATGGGAAGCTCTGTATAAAGAGCCCTTTAAAAGTGGCTAACATTTCAGAATTCGTGTCCAGGTCACTTTAGGGTCTAGAACAGGGCTGCTCAAGTAGGATTCTTGGTCGTTCTTTAAGTTAATTCTAAAAGTAATTCTGACTTAACATTTGGAGGTCTGTATGTATATCACATGATTTTTTTCTACCTATTATTTTGAAAGAAATTTTGTAGTGTGCTTTGCTGCCCATATGTTTTTAAAACATTCTATAAAACAATTTTATGTTGCATTTGCCAGTGACAGAATTTTGCATAATTGTTCTTCCAGTGAACGTCGAACTAATAAGTGCATGAAATGATTTCTTTCCAAGGTACATATTCGCGTAGCTTCACCACCAATTAGATATCCATGCTTCATGGGAATAAACATACCAACAAAAGAAGAGCTTATTGCCAATAAACCAGAATTTGAGCATATTTCAGACTATCTAGGTAGGTATCAAAATTTCTATAAACGTTGATCTTTATTCATTTTTTAACAGAAAATCCAAGCTTATCAATCTTTACATTTTTCATGAAAAATAGTGTTCAATATTTGTTGAAAGAAGACGTTATATATGTTGAGCAGACGAACAGTGGGAGTGCCTGGTGTATATGGACACCATAGTGAGTGCTGTGATAGGAGAGCTAGGCCAGGTGAGCTTGCAGGAGAAGGAAGAAGGGCTTTCACAGCAGAGAGCCACATATCAGTTCACATCTCCCGAAGCTCAGATCAGAAGAAAAATAAGTACTTTCACCACAGATTTCTAATAAAACAATTTGGATGTGGGTACAAATCAAAAGTGAAAAGCTTGTGTAGACTCATCATTAACAATGAGGTCAGAAGACTTGCAGATGGAGGTCATCCTGGGAAGACATTTACCTTTCAAATTCAGGTGAGGTATAAACTATAAATATCATCTACATGTTCATCCATGTATGGTATGTCCACCACATTCTTTGCTTTAGGGCTGGTGTTTCTCTTGACTGGTCATGCCTGGTTGTGTCTCTACCTTAGCAGTTAAGTATTTTGAACATTACCCAACTGATACATTGTGAACACTCATTCTTTGCCAGGACCATATCTACATTATTGTAATAATATTATGAAAATGCTATAGTTAGTATTTCCCGTATCTGATAGATAAAAAATATAGACCTGGGAAAAGTAAATGACCTTGAGCTTAAATGTGAACCCAGATCTTCCTGACTTCAAAATCTATTATTTAAGAAAACTGACTCCTGAAGCCTTTTGAATCCATTTTAGACACAGATTCTCCAGTGCTATTTTAAATTATATTATCCCTTAAATTCAAATTTAAAATTTAAAAAAATAATAAAGATCCTGTGTTTTATTGATGCTCCAGCCACCACCACTACCCTCCTTTTTTTTTTTAAGAGAGGCTAAAGGAGGGAATTCCCTAGCAGTCTAGTGGCTAGGACTATGAGCTCTTACTGCTGAGGGCCCAGGTTCAATCCTTGGTCGAGGAGCTAAGATCCCAGAAGCCATGCAGCCAATAAATAAGTAAATAATTGAAATTTTAAAAAAATAAAAAAGAGAGGCTAAAGGAGAAATTTTTATTCTGGCTTATGTTTTTCTGTTTGTAACTATTCTCTGTTAGGCAGTTCTTCCTTTCCAAAGGAAGTGTCATGACCTTTTCCCCCTCTTTCCCCCTTTAGGAGCAAACAGTGTTGTGTATCTGTCAGTAGAAGGGCTGGTTTCATCTGTACAAGAAGGAACATTGAAAAAACAGAGAGTGAAAAACCAAGACATTGCGGTTCAAGAAAATGGGAATGGTCTGCAGTGCTTTGAAAACAATGGTCATTGTACAAAGGAAGATACTATGATTCAAGAAAATGAGAATGGTCTGCAATGTTTTGAAAAGAATAATCATTGTACAGCTTGTCTGACTGGAAAATACCCTGTGGAATTGGAATGGTAGCTGCCAGAGGCAGACATGATATTTCAGGACACAAAAGTTGGTGAAGAAGCTGTAGTGGTTATACCTTCATTTACTGTTACTCAGTTGGTACAATAAATGCTTGTGCTGTAAGTTTTGAGATTTTTTTTTTCTGAAAAGGATACCAAATTGCTATGATTTATTCAGTAATCCTGGATAAATACTTCGGTATTATGTAGGAACTTGGGTGATCCTTTCAGTTTTATTCAGTACTGTTATTTTTTAGAGGTCATGTACATTTCAGATCATCAGCAGTAATGCAGCAGATAGGTGAATTTCTGTTTTAGAGAGGATTGCCAGGTATTGTACTCTCACAGGTTCTTAGGAAATTTTGTGGAATGTTTAAGAGTTATTGAAATTCATTTATGGAATATTTTCATAATTGAACATTGCTAATTGCATTTCATACAACAATATGTGTTTTGTTTGGTTTTTTTCTCTCAAGCATTAGTTAGCTTGGTTAGAGAAGACAAGTGGTTAAGTGTCATTTGCCAGGTCCATGCTTTAAAGAGTTTGCAAGAGGTTAGACTAGGGTGTTGTGATGCAAACAGGACATGTGAGTTCATTGTTCATTATATATCATATGATTCAATACATCAGATTCAATTAAACTTGAATCCATTATACCCCAAAGTTATCTATCATCTACAGTTCTCTTAAAAAAGAAAAAAAAAAAAACGTTTTGTGCCTCACTTTCCTCACCTGTGCGATGAGGTGTTTATATTATTAAATTCAATAACTAGCAGTTATTTTGGTGGTTAGAGCCATCATTCCACCTCCCAATGTTAAGACAGTGAATTAGCTTTTGAAATGTTGGCTGTTGGTCTGCAGTCAAGATTTCAAAAGGGGGACACAGTTTGCCACCTAGCTCTGAAATGCCCTGATTGTAAAAAGATGTCTGTGCAAAAAATTTTCTTACATTTGACTAGAAAGTGTTAATATGATCCATACTACTTAGTGCCCTTATGGTAGAAGCACAGAAAGTAACCTAGTACATTTGAAGTAAAAGATACATTTTTTTAGATTCTAACAAATGTTTTATCCTTCATTGGATTATATGTCCTTTAATGAAGTGCTTGATCAGTTTCAAACATGTGTATGCAATGAGATGATCAAGTAGAAACACTGTAGGGGCCAATTTTAAGGAACAAGGAGACAACAGCCTTTTCCAGTCAGTGTACTCATCTAATTCCAAGCATCGACTCATTAATTTACCACTTATTCTACTTTACTGAGATCTAATGAATTAGACTTTTTTAAGGTTTTGTTTTTTTTAACTGTTTGTTAACATCTGAGGCGACTTGCCCAAAGCCCTTGCTTATGTAAGCTTTTTAAAACAAAGTGTTTTTTAGGTGCATTACCTTGATGTGGGACACGACTGAGCGACTGAACTGACTGAACTGAACTGACCTTGATGTGGTGTACATAGTGTCCAAATCCACCTAGAATTATAATATTTATTAATAACCATAGTCTTTTTCTCTTCATTCCGTATTTAGTTTCATATGTTGTGTCATGGCAGGCAAGAGAAACCGTTGGCAGCTCTTTAAGCCCATATGTGGCAGGCAGCAGTGGCCACATAACCCTGCGCTGGGGACACAAGCAAACTGGCATTTGAATAACACCCTGGGCCCATTTGTGTATGTAGCCTCTGGTCTTAAAGGTATTTTTAGTGGCACCATGGAGGAGGCGAGACCTTTGGGTCGCTTTTGAACTAGCCTTACTTACATTTTTTACATTTGATTTTTTTAAATAAAACAAGAGACTCAGGGAAAGTACTAAACCAAAATCTCTGGTTTGACTTTTGTGTTTTCCATAGTTTTTGGTTTTATTGAGATGTTTTTAGAAAAGAAAATGGTACTGTGACACTTTAGTAATTTTACAGATTTCTGACTCTTTCTCCACCATGACCTTTTATTTCACAAGTTTCTGAACTGTGAATTACAGTTTTATATCAGTGTAATCTCAAATGTTGTTTAGCTGCTTTAAATTTATATAGGTATGGTAAGCTGCAGAGAAAATGAGAAATATGTTTTCACAGAATCTATATTGTAGACTAAACTAAGCCTACTTTTTGTGAATTCCTTGTGATGCATTGGTGACAAATACATGTAATGAGTACATTTAAATGTGTGTGTACTTTTTCTAAATAAAGATTTTTAGGTAGTATATCATGGTGAACAGCATAGTGACAGTCATACTCAGGATCCATTCTTGCCATCACCTAGTTATATCTTACTTCGCTGATTCATGCATTTCAATAATAGGACATCTCTTATGAACCAGGCAAACTGCTGATGGAGTAGAAGGGATGAATAAAATAGTTAGAAATGCAGTGCTAAGTAAGCACTAAGATAGTGGCCAAGTTCTGGGGAACACTAGCCAGAATAGGGAAGGTATCACAGAAGAGGAGGCTTAGATTTTCAAACTGTGTGTTGTTGGAATGGAGTATTCTTTAAAATAAAAATAAAGTAGATAAATGAATAAACTGTGGTACATCCAGACAATAGAATATTATTTGGTCCTAAAAAGAAATGAGCTGTCAAGCCATGAAAAGACATGGAGTGAACTTACATGGCTATGACTAAGTGAAAGATGCCTGTCTGAAAAGAGTACATACTGTATGCGTCCAACTATATGACATTCTAGAAAAGGCAAAACTGGAGACATAAAAAGATCAGTGGTTGCCAGGAGTTGGTGGGGAGAGAGGGATGAATAGGTGAAGCACAGGGGAAATTTTTAGGTTAGTCAAACTATTTTCTGTATTACTATCATGGTGAATAAATGTGATTATATATTTGTCCAAACCTATAGAATATATCGGGTTATAATATATATCTATAATAATATCGTATATTACTTTACTTTGCCAACAACAGTCCATCTAGTCAAAGCTATGGTTTTTCCAGTAGACATGTATGGATGTGAAAGTTGGACTATAAAGAAAGCTGAGCACCAAAGAATTGATGCTTTTGAACTGTGGTGTTGGAGAAGAGTCTTGAGAGTCCCTTGGACTGCAAAGAGATCCAACCAGTCAATCCTAAAGGAAATCAGTCCTGAATATTCAGTGGAAGGACTGATGCTGAAGCTGAAACTCCAATACTTGGGCCACCTGATGTGAAGAACTGACTCATTGGAGAAGACACTGATGCTGGGAAAGATTGAAGGCAGGAGAAGGGGACAACAGAGGATGAGATGGTTGGATGGCATTACCGACTCAATGGACATGAGTTTGGGTAAATTCTGGGAGTTGGTGATAGACAGGGAAGCCTGGTGTGCTTCAGTCCACGGGGTCGCAAAGAGTCGGACACAACTGAGCAACTGAACTGAACTGCTAGAATAGAGCATATGACACCAAGAATGATCCCTAATGTAGACTAGAAAATTTGGGTGATAATAATGTGTCAGTGTAGGTTCATCAGCTGTAACAAATGGACCACTTGGTGTGGGGGGAAAATTGATAACAGTGGAGGTTATTATATGTGGGGGTAGGGGGCATATGGGGGGCTTCCCTGGTAGCTCAGCTGGTAAAGAATCTACCTGCAATGCAGGAGACCCTTGGGTTCGATCCCTGGGAAGATCCCTGGAAGAGGGCATGGCAATCCACTCCAGTATTCTTGCATAGAGAATCCCTATAGACAGAGGAGCCTGGTGGGCTACAGCCCACGGAGTTTCAAATAGTTGGATATGTCTAAGCACAGCACAGCACAGGGGGCATATGGGAACTCTGTACCTTCTGCTCAGTTTTGCTGTGAACCTAAAACTGCTTTAAAAACAGTCTGTTTAAAAATAAAGATACCAGGGGACTTATCAGTCTTCAGTGGTTAAGACTCCGAGCTCCCACTGCAGCAGGCACAGGTTTAATCCCTGGTCAGGAAATATGATCCCGCATGCCTTACACCATGGACCAAAAAAAAAAAAAATCACAAAAATAAAGACACCAGGGTCCTACCTCTAAAAAACAAAAACAATAAAAATAGATGCATATAGTTAAAGTAAAGAAAGCAGAGGCCATCTCCAGTCTTCTATAGTGCATCCACATTTTAAATATTTTTTTCTGCCATTAATCTCTGTATGTTTTAAATAATTAGCTCATACTACTTACTGTACCAATTTTAGGTATTATCTCTACTTCCCTGGAATCTAGCAAAGTGTGCTTTGACAGACTTAATCCACTTAATCATATTAGTATCATTGCCTCTCAGAATCTTGCCCTAGAGCATCAGGTGAGTTTCTCATGCCTTCTTTGGGTTTCAAGTAAGTATAGTCAACATCTCTAAGGAAAACGGCCCTCTTGTTGATCAAAGAGAAAATCCAGACCCCTCAACAGTAGAACTGCACAGACACTTAAGAGTAAACGGCAACCTTAATGTAAGCTTGTTTTTGTGTGCAGAAATTGTCTTCTTATGATGGTGACTGCAGCCATGAAATTAAAAGATGCTTACTCCTTGGAAGAAAAGTTAGGACTAACCTAGATAGCATATTCAAAAGCAGAGACATTACTTTGCCAATAAAGGTCCATCTCGTCAAGCCTATCGTTTTTCCAGTAGTCATGTATGGATGTGAAAGTTGGACTGTGAAGAAGGCTGAGTGCCGAAGAATTGATGCTTTTGAACTGTGGTGTTGGAGAAGACTCTTGAGAGTCCCTTGGACTGCAAGGAAATCCAACCAGTCCATTCTGAAGGAGATCAGCCCTGGGATTTCTTTGGAAGGAATGATGCTGAAGCTGAAACTCCAGTACTTTGGCCACCTCATGCAAAGAGTTGACTCATTGGAAAAGACTCTGATGCTGGGAGGGATTGGGGGCAGGAGGAGAAGGGGACGCCAGAGGATGAGATGGCTGGATGGCATCACTGACTCGATGGACGTGTGTCTGAGTGAACTCTGGGAGTTGGTGATGGACAGGGAGGCCTGGCGTGCTGCGATTCATGGGGTCGCAAAGAGTTGGACACAACTGAGCAACTGATCTGATCTGATCTGTAGCTCAGTTGTTGGATGGCAGGAATCGATTCTTTTTAACTGTTTTGGAATTTCTCACTGCACTATGTCAAACAGAAAATGATGACACAAAGGAGACCCAGGTTGGTGCTTGCACCCTTCCTCAATCATTGGAAGTTGCTTGTTTGGCTTCAGTGATGGATACGTTAGATGTGGTGGTTAATTTTATGTTTCAGTTTGGCTAGACTCTTGGTGCCAAGTTGTTTGTTGAAACACCTGTCTAGGTATTTTTTAGATGTAATAAACATTTAAATCAGTAAACTGAGTAAAGCAGATTGCCCTCCATAGTGTGGGTAGGCCTCATCCAGTCAGTTGAGGCCTTAAGAACAGATTGCAGTTTCCTGAATTAGAATTCTTGGGCCTGCAGCCTAGAAACCCTGCCAGTTTCCAAGCTGTTTCAGGGCTGCAATATCAACTCTTAACCTGAATTTCTGGCCTGGGGGTCTGCCCTAGGTTTCAAACTTGCCAGCCCCTGCAATGCTTTGAGCCAGTTTCTTAAGCTCCATTTATTCCATTGGTTCTGTTTCTCTAGAGAACTCTAGTGGGCTCACTCTTGCAAACAGCCTGACTTCCCTCATCCTTCCAGTTTTTTCAGTCGTGGGGCAAATGTGCCAAGCCTGAATGAACTCAACCACCCGTCACTCTTTCCTCTGACTTCAACTGGGCAGATGAGCTCCCTTAGAATAAATCACACAAGACAGTCCCAACCGTGTTATGGGCTATGATGCTACAGGAGCACATAACTGACCTAACCTTGTCTCAGGGTAGGATCAAGGACTTTGAAAATTATTTTTGAAATAATTTTTATTTTCAGAAGAAACAATGACATTGTCAACTGAGAGATGAGTTGGGAAGTAGGTGAAGAGAAGCAGTGAAATGAGAATGTACCAATAAATGTGCAAAGGATCTGCAAAATACTGGGGTATGTATTTGATTATCAGGAATGGGAACCATGTAGTAGATGGAGAAGAATAAAAAGATACTCAGGAAACAGGTGCAAAACACATGAGCCTCTGCTGTCAAGAGGGATTAAATTAGGTCAGACTTGGAAACAATGCAGCTGCTATAAAATCTACGACAAGTGTTAAGTCACAGTTTGGGAAGGGTCTAGGCTTGGGCCCTATTTAAAAGCTAATAAGGTAACCTGTTACTGTTTCATGGCAGCGCACATGAGGTTCCTGGGTCGAAGACTAGAGAATTTCATTACTTGTGGCCAGAGCATCCTGTTTGATGGCTCTCCAAGCCTCCACAGTCCCCCTGGGTGACCGAGGTGGACATAAATGGAGTTTGCACATAAACTGGGTGGTGGTACAGGAAAGGAGTACTAAGTTTGGGGGGTTCATTCTTTTTACAATAAGTGGAAGCAAGCCTGCTACTTGGGGAAGACATTACCTCAGCTCTGAAGATTGATCACTCTAAGCAGTCAGTACCTTGTGTTCTTTGCATACTTAGTAAGAATTTGCAGGGACACTCAGGGATCATGGCCAATCGCTGCCAGCAGTATGCTAAGTTCATGGGATGGGGGTTGGAGGAGGATAGCTAAATTCTCATACAAAGTTTGAAGAAAGGTGATGTTGAAGCTGTGTTTCCATAAGAGGAGTAACTGTTCATCGAGCCAATGTGGAGAGAGAAAGGGTTTTTAGCCTGTGACCCAGCCGAAGCACAGGTGTGGAAACTTGATAAGAGTTTGGCAGGCTCAGAAGACTTACTGCTGCTGCTGCTGCTGCTAAGTCACTTCAGTCGTGTCCGTCTCTGTGTGACCCCAGAGACGGCAGCCCACCAGGCTCCCCCGTCCCTGGGATTCTCCAGGCAAAAACACTGGAGTGGGTTGCCATTTCCTTCTCCAGTGCATGAAAGTGAAAAGTGAAAGTGAAGTCGCTCAGTCGTGTCTGACTCCTAGCGATCCTATGCACTGCAGCTTACCAGGCTCCTCTGTCCGTGGGATTTGCCAGGCAAGAGTACTGGAGTGGGTTGCCATTGCCTTCTCCCAGAAGACTTACTAGGGTCTTATTATAGCTGGATCTGACAGTACCAGGTGTGGGGACTGTGGAGCATGGGGTGAGGAAGCAGTCGTCAATTGTGAGAGGTTAGGCTAGAAAGATAATGAACTATCTCACTTGCCTTACTAGAGTCTGAATGCCATGTAGGCAATAAGAGACCACTGAAGCTTCTTAAGAATGCTGTGGCTGCTCTGATGTATGTTTTAGAATGATCAGTCTAGATTACCAGGTAAAAATGGTATCTTAAACATTGCTTCTACATTTGCTTCCTCTTAGACCCTCTGAAAATGACAGTAAAAGGATTTTTTAGGGTCACAAACTCAAGGATAGAAAGTGATAAAATTCTGAAACCAAAAGCAAAGGGCTCAGATGATTTGGAAAAGCTCAGATATGCAGATGACACCACCCTTATGGCAGAAAGTGAAGAAGAACTAAAGAGCCTCTTGATGAAAGTGAAAGAAGAAAGTTGGCTTAAAGCTCAACATTCAGAAAACTAAGATCATGGCGTCTGGTCCCATCACTTCATGGCAAATAGATGGGGAAACAGTGGCTGACTTTATTTTGGGAGGCTCCAAAATCACTGCAGATGGTGACGGCAGCCATGAATTAAAAGACGCTGACTCCTTGGAAGGAAAGTTATGACCTCCTTGGAAGGAAAGCATATTAAAAAGCAAAGACATTACTTTGCCAACAAATGTCTGTCTAGTCAAGGGTATGGTTTTTCCAGTAGTCATGTATCGATGTTAGAGTTGGACTCTAAAGAAAGTTGAGCGCCAAAGAATTGATGCTTTTGAACTGTGGCGTCGGAGAAGACTCTTGAGAGGCCCTTGGACTGCAAGGAGATCCAACCAGTCCATCCTAAAGGAGATCAGTCCTGGGTGTTCATTGGAAGGACTGATGCTAAAGCTGAAACTCCAATACTTTGGCCACCTCATGCAAAGAGTTGACTCATTTGAAAAGACTCTGATGCTGGGAAAGTTTGAGGGCAGGAGGAGAAGGGGACGACAGAGGATGAGATGGTTGGTTGGCATCACCGACTTAATGGACATGAGTTTGGGTAAACTCCGGGAGTTGGTGATGGACAGGGAGGCCTGGCGTGCTGCAGTCCATGGGGTTGCAAAGAGTTGGATGCGACTGAGCGACTGAACTGAACTGAAAGACTAAACCAGCAGGGAGCAAAGCCAGTAAACAATACTATTTACATCATTTTGTTTTAGTCGCTAGGTTGTGTCCAACTCTTTTGGGACCCCATGGACTGTAGCCTGCCAGGTTCCTCTGTCCATGGGATTTCCCAGGCAAGAATACTGCAGTGGGTTGTCCTTTCCTTCTCCAGGAGATCTTTCTGACCCAGGAATTGAACCCTCCCTGCATTGGCAGGTGGATTTTTTTTTTTTTTTCCCCTACCACTGAGACATCAGGGCCCTAAAAAACTGAGAAACTGGCTTCTGCAAGTAAGGATAAAGAGGGTAACTAAAAGGATTGGCAATTCCCTTGGGAATGAATTATACCCTTATGATACCACTCATCAACCTAAAAGCCTAATTCTGAAAGCCCTTTTATTTGGGAGAGAGTAAAAAGAGAGTCCTTGTGTTAGACGACATCAGGCACTTGGAAATTTTTATACCGAATTCTGAGACCTCCCAACCTCTACAGCCCTTTTCTCTCATTTGGTTTTCAAAATACATATCCCACGGACTCTGAACTTTCAATCAGCTTTTAAATGTCCCACTTTTAAATAATCAATTATTACCAGACACCTGTGGAAGCCTCTAACATAAGAGTCCAAAAGCAACAGAAGAAATAGAGACTGAAAGGAGAAGAAAAACTCAAACAAGCTATCATTAATATCAGAATTAAATTACCCTGGCAGGTAGCAGTAGGATAATTAAATTATCCTACTGTAGCCACGCAAGACTGGAAGGGCTTAAGGGAAAAGCTGAGCAAGAGCACCTGAAGTAAGAGAGCAGAAGTTAGCATTTTAAAAATGCAGATGGCGGGCAGAGGAGGAATACAGATTGTAGGCCCCTCCCTCAGTAGATGACGAATTCAGAACCTCTTGGAATGGAGATTCAAGAATCTGGAATGGGTTATATGGCCAGCTGGGCAGTGGTCTAGAGACTGGGGACAGGAGGACAGAAGATCTGACTGCATACAGCAGGGTAAAAAGAAGTTGGGTGGGGGTGGGTATCTAGGCTTTCTCTCCCCCACTCACTGGGTGGATAATGGTGTCAGTCCCAAATATAGAAGCAAAGATACACATCTGACACTGTTCCCCACCCCCTCAACACACACACACCAAATCAAAGATGGGTGGTACATACTCATGGGCAAGTGGAGGTATCTCTTACTTCGATTACTGATACAGTTTCTTGCCACCAATGCCTAAGGACACAAGAGCATTGTGTTCTCATTCCTTTATATCATCATTTGTTGATATAAGGCTGCTTCCTCAGTCCTTTCCCTAGACAAAACAAAACAAAAACCCTGATCATTTTGTAACTGGGAAAGTGCTTCAGAAAGCCAAACTCTTTGACAGCAGATGTTTGCAGCAAAGTTAAGGATTTATTTGCAGGATGCCAAGCAAGGGCATGGGAGACAGGTGTCAGATGCACCCCTTCTTGGTCTTTAAGTTAGGGATGTTTTAAAGGGCAAGAACAAAGAAATTGGGATTAATCACCATCTTCTAACTTTTAAAATATATTTATTTACTTATTTATTTGGCTGCATCGGGTCTTAGTTGCGCCAGGTGGGATCTTTCACTGTGCACAGACTATAGTTGTGGCACACAGTTGCTACATGGCATGTGGGGTCTTACTTCCCTGACCAGGGATAGAACCCACCTCCCCTCCATTGCAAGACAGATTCTCAACCACTAGCCACCAGGGAAGCCCCACCGTTTCTTAATCTGGTTTTGTGAGTCAGGTTGTCTGCAGTTTACAATTCCCTGGCCCGGTGATACAGGTCTGTGAGCTCATCTTGTCCTAGAAAAACAACCTGAATTTGTATGTTACTAATGATATACGTACCTACATTATATATGTGTATGTATATATGTATATGTATATATATCTGCAACAGCAATTTTAGTACATTAATGATGTTATCAAAAATAGCATTCCTTAGTGGATCAGATGGTAAGACGTCTGCCTGCAATGGGGGAGACCTGGGTTCGATCCCTGGGTCAGGAAGATTCCCCTGGAGAAGGAAATGGCAAGCCACTACAGTACTCTTGCCTGGAAAATTCCATGGATGGAGGAGCCTGGTAGGCTACAGTCCACGGGATCGCAAAGAGTCGGACACCACTGAGCAATTTCACACACACAGTCATCTGACTCTGGTTGATTAGTATTCAGTTAGCCCAAGATTGGAGAGGGCAATGGTGCCCCACTCCAGTACTCTTGCCTGGAGAATGCCATGGATGGAGGAGCCTGGTAGGCTGCAGTCCATGGGGTCGCTGAGAGTCGGACACGACTGAGCGACTTCACTTTCACTTTTCACTTTCACGCATTGGAGAAGGAAATGGCAACCCACTCCAGTATTCTTGCCTGGAGAATCCCAGGGACGGGGGAGCCTGGTGGGCTGCTGTCTCTGGGGTCGCACAGAGTCGGACACGACTGAAGCGACTTAGCAGCAGCAGCAGCCCAAGATTGATGTCAGAGGAGACAAGATAGGGAATACAGTTATGGAGGGAGGTTATGTCAGTTATGTCAGTGAGGGAAGCTGGTTTTAGGGGAACTCGGTTTCTATTTCCTCTCTGCTACCAGCACAGTATCTTTTTTTTTAAATCACCATTATTGTTCCTGACATTTTTAATAATTAACTTACATGCCTCCAACTCCTCTAAAAAAAGACTGCTATTCAGGAGCATAAGTAGCTTAAGTAACTTTCTTGACTCAGACCTGTTTTCTATATAACTCTTATTGAAAGCTGAAATGTTCTTAGTTTTCATTTAAATGCACCTCTTCCAATTAAAATGTCAGCCTTATGACAAGGAATCCGTTTGCAGGCTTCATTGCTGCATAGTCCCCCGCAAGGTAGGACAAGTTATTATTTTTTTAAAAAGTTTAATGGATGAAGTCCAGTCACTCGTGTATTTCACAATGATTTCATCGCTCTTAGCACCAACTCCAAGCGATCTCTTTCTAGCCAGCCACATCGTGAACAAGGAGCCAGTTGCTTCGAATTAAAGTTTCTCGCTCAGAGTTTCTTGGCAAGTATGAAAGGGTACGACTCCAAGGGTGTCAACTCCAAAGTCCTCGCAAACTATGTCCAAAATCCAACGTGACTGGAGTGGAGATTTGAAATGAGAACAAGCAGCAAAATGCCATCTCTTTTTGGCAGAGGCCTCCGAAGCTCGGAGAAGGGGCGGGGCGGGACAGAGTGACGCTATCTGCGCCGGGTCGCTCGTGTGACGTCAGCAAGGCGACGCGGAAGATTACGGGTGAACCCGCGCCATTTACATCTCGGAAGGCTAGGCCAGATTTAAACCTTGGGAGTTACTGATTTATTCGCTGTGTGTGACGCCTTGGGTTGGGCTGGCGGGAGAAGGTCCGGATGGGCTCAGACCTCCCCGCTACCCTCTCACCTCTGGGCCTTCTGAGTGGGTCTCGACAGGAGGCGGTATCCAGTAGGGACATGTGTGAGGGAGGAGAAGTACGGCGTCATCTGGGGCTGGCTGCACACAGGTTTGCTTAGCTTCCGGGCTAGCGTTGGCCTCGGATTTGAATTAGTGGTGTCTGGCCGAATGGAGTGGTGGTGCAAAGATTAAACTTGACCATTGTGCTCTCTCCACTCACCCTGCATTAGACTCTGCACCTTATTTCAAATGTAAGGTAGCTTTTCTAAATAGCATGATTTCGAGAAGCAATTGGAAAAACGTGTTGAAAGGTAAAAAATGCATTATTATTAATCGTAGTCGCTTCATGAACGTTAAGAAGCTGGTGGATATGGGAAAATAAAGTTTTTAGGTTATTTATCAGTATTTAAAATAACCAGTAACCTACAAGAGTCCCTAAGACCTCTCATGACTCAATAGCAGCCTCTATTGACATAAAGTTGCAAGTATCTTAAAACTTAATGATCCCGTTACATATATAATCTGTTTACCAGATTTTCCAATTTTTTTCCCCCCTTCTTCTGTGGTCCCAGAAATGTTTGGACATCCATTTAGTATCCTCTATTGAAACAAATGTATTTATGATTCAGTTAATGAAAACGAAAACCTTAGACAACAAGAATAGATTTGGCCTTAATTCTCTTAAAGAGAAAACTGGCAATTGAAAGTTTAAAAAACATATTAATTGTATAGATATGTATAGTGAATGTTGTAATTTGTCATAAAAAATGGCTTTTTAAAAAATTCATTTTATCTTGTGCATCACAGAAAGAGCAAGTATTTGTAGAAAAGCTTATTAAAAATACTGCAAATATTTTATATTTAAAAGTTTGTGTTTAGAAATCAGAGTATTTCCAAACCTTATGGGTTTCAGCAGTTACTCATTTTGCTCTCTTTGAAGTGAAATAAAAGTTGTTCCGTCCTGTCTGACTCTGGAATTCTCTAGGCCAGAATAGTGGAGTGGGTAGCTCTTCCCTTCTCCAGGAGATCTTCTCAACCCAGGGATCGAACCCAGGTCTTCCGCATTGCGGGCAGATTCTTTACTAGCTGAGCCACAAAGGAAGTCCCTTGCTGTCTTTAGGAATGTTTTATTTTCTCTAATTGATATTAATTAAATGATGTGGATGAATCAGTAGGAAAATAAGTTCAAATAAGACAGTTGTGAGGTTTTTGTTATTGTTCAATCATGCCTAACTTTTTTTTGATGAAATACAGCTTCACATTTTCTTTTTATGTGACCTGCATTGAGAAGCTCAAAGAACATTGTATTGATATAATACTTTATTGAGTTGTAATATTATAGAGTCTAAGTTTAAATGAATTTATTGGCAATTTAAAAATCAAATTAGAGGCTATTCCCTGGCTGCCCAGTAGTTGGGGTTCTGTGCTTTCACTTCTGGGGCCCTGGGTTGGATCCTTGGTTGGGAAACTAAGATCCTACAATATATGTATGTGTGTGTGTGTAATATATATGTTATAAATATGTATATTTCAAACTAGAGTATGAAGAGCTTAGTTCTTAACAGCTATAAAAGTGACTTGCTGTGACCTTTGAAAAAAGTATTATATATTAATAATAATCACAGTTTATATAGAGAGGACTAAACTTAGATAAATGTAAGGGTTTTTTTCTCTTTTTTCTATCAGAGATTGATTTTATTTTCACCTTCGTTCAGTTCCTAAAAGCAGACTTCACTTGAATTAGCTTTTTCAAAGTTTCCGTACAGGATTTTAATTATTTTAATCAACCTGTAACAAGAAAAATGAAAAAACTAAGCATATGGTACTTTGAATTTAGTTTTACTGGATAATAATTTACTTATTATTTCTTTCCTATTGTGTGGTCTGTTTTGAGAGAATTCTGCATTTCTACTTGTTTGATCCTCATCTGTGTATATACCATTGCCCTCTCATATTTGCTTCCAGTTCTGACAGGGAATTAGGTTGACTGTATCAAAATTTCAACCCTGTTGTTTTCAGCAAAGTTACCATAGACAGTTCATAGTTCAGTGATTCTTTAATTGTGTCTTTGATATAGTCATTTTTATGAGGAGTGATTGTATAGAATTTCTTCTCCAAACATCCCCCCCACCCCCCGCAACAAACTCCATGAAACTCCTTGTTCCCCTAACATTTCTTGATATAGAGTTCTCTGCTACCAGTGATGTTCAAATAAGCGTCAGTGAAATGACTCTTCAGGAATTGGTGCATCAGGCTGCCTCCCTTTATTCAGATAAAATAGCTGTGTGTTTTGATGAATGTAACAACCAGCCTCCAGTTTACTATACCTACAAGACTGTGATTCATGCTGCTTCAGCATTATCGAATTTTCTGCTGTTACACTGTGAGTTTCAAGGAATTCGGGAAATTGGTCTCTACTGCCATCCTACAATAAACTTACCCTCTTGGATTTTAGGGTAAGATTTTTTAGAACTGAAAATTTGATATCTTAAAGTAAGATTATTTTCAACAGATATCCTGTGCTGACTCTGTCCTTTGTTTCTTTAGAATTCTCCAAGTCCCTGCTGCTTATGTACCTGTTGATCCAGATTCACCACCAGCATTATCAGTTCATTTTATGAAAAAATGTAACCTGAAGTATATCCTTGTTGAAAAAGTGCATATAAGTGTAAGTGTGGCTATTTAAGTTTTTTTTTTTTTTAATGTGTTTTATTTACTTTTCAGTTGAAGGGAGTCCCATCCCCATCTTGATTTCTAAATTCACTAATTCAGCGAAGTTTCTCAGTCTCAGCACTGTTGACATTTTGGGTTGGATAATTGTTTGTTATGAGGAGTGTCCTTTACATTATAAGATGTTTAGTAACCCCATGGCCTCACCTAACAGGTGTCAGTAGCACCCCTCAGTTGTAACAATCAAAATTTTCTTCGGACTTTGCCAAATGTCTCCTGGAGGTATCCTCCACCATCCATGCTCCATTGAGAACCTCAATGACATGAACATATCTTCTGCCCTCATAATAATGAATTGTGAATTGCCTTGAATTTACTTTCTCTTTCCAAAGTTTCCAAAGGAAACTTTTATAATACTTGATTTTTTTTTTTTGGCCATGTGGCCTGTGGGATCTTAGTTCCCTGACCAGAAATTAAACCCATACCTCTTGCACTGGAAGCCTGGAGTCTTACCACTGTACTGCCAGGGAAGTCCCAATACTTGATACTTTTATCTTTGTATCTTTATGCCAACTTACAGTGGTCAGCAACATTAAAGAACTGTATCCGAGCTTAGATTTTGAGAAAGAGATTGGCACTTAGGTCAGATCTTTCTGGGAAACTAAATATATTATTTTTAAAATTTTTAAGTGACTGCCAGCCAGAGTCACTTCTAGTCAAGAAACACTGCCTTAGGTGCAAAATTGGTATTATATGTTAAGCAAGGGGCAGCCCATGTTTCATTATTATTTCTTCATTTTTTGTTTATAAAATATTGCCTTACCATGGAAAAAATTATAGAAAATATATTCATTTTAGCCTATTACTACCATTTCCTATATGAATCATTTTATGTTTGAGAGTAACTTAAATGCCTTTCACCTATTTGTGTATATATGCATTTGTATCCATAATGTACATCAGTAAGACAATTCAAGAGCTTCAGGTATATGGGGGGCTTCCTATAGAATAATAGGTATTAGAGTAGGGCCTCCAGAAAGAGACAGTGAGTATTAATTTGGTAAATAAATATTTTCTGAATATACGTGTATGGTTATCTGACCACAGTTTTCCTCAAATTGGTTATTTGTTGATAAGCAAAACTAAGGGTTTCCCTGGTAGCTCAGCGGCAAAGAATGTACCTGCAGTGCAGGAGACCCAGGTTCAATCCCTGGGTCCGGAAGATTCCTCTGAAGAAGGAAATGGCTACCCTCTCCTGTATTCTTGCCTGGAGAATTCCATGGACAGAGGAGCTACAGTCCATAGGGTCTCAAAGAATCGGACATGACAGAAGCAACTGAGCACGCACACACACACAAGCAAAACTAAAATGAGAGCGTGAGGTTCAGTTTTTTAAACAGCCTTGATGAAAGGTTTGTAGATGGGGTGGTTCGGTGGAAGAATTAATTGTCAATATCAAGCTAGTCTTTATAACTGCATATAGGAAGGAGTTGGATACATAACAAACCCCATAAAAAGTACCTTGCTTCCTTTTCCATAATTTTCATGGTGGTGTAAGTGTTCTTCCGTCAGTTAACACAAGAGCAATCAGAGGTATTTATTGAGCATCTATTGTATGCCCAGAATCTCCTAGAGTGGTGGTTCTCAGCTGGCCTTGATTTTACATGCCAGGAAACATTCTGGCAGGTCGAGATATTTTTTATCATCATGATGGAAAGGGGATGGTACTGGCTTCTGATGGGTAGAGGTCAGGGATTCTGCTCAAAGTCTGACAGTGTACAACCCCAACAAAGGTTTATCTGGTCCAAAATGTCAGTAATGTTGAGATTGAGAAAGCCTGCACTAGAACAGGGTGTTTGGGAGGATATTATTAGTATCTGAAAGTAACCTAAGACAGGATTCCTGCCTGGCAGTTGCTTTTATAGTTGCAGAGAAAAGATTAGTACTTGCAAGGTCTACATAATATGATATCACCCTAAGCGAAGTATACATAACCTAGTAGAGATAGGACAGTTTTAATGGAGAACAGTGTTTGAGCTTGGTCTTAAGAATATGTGGGCCTTAAATTTTTTTTTTTTTTTTTTTTACATTATAGAACATACTACACTCTACCTAACAAACACAAAATAAGTACAGACGGAAAACACTGCTGGCTCCTGAGTTGTGACCTTTTCCTCTCATTTATATTAATTTCTTTATTGTGAAAACTTGTTATACTTCATTAATCTGCTATTTATCAACCTAAAAAGATACCCTTAAAGGAAGCTTCTGTTTTAATCTGTTTCCATCTACCAGACAACTGAGCCAGAAATTCAGCAATCTTAGGCTCACTCCCTTTCCAGAAAGTCACCAAACTCTATTGGTTCTTTGTTCATAGGCCCTTTCCATTCATTTCTGCTGCAACAGACTCTTCAGGCAGATATTCAGTTCAATCGCTCAGTCGTGTCCGACTCTTTACGACCCCATGAACTGCAGCATGCCAGGCCTCCCCGTCCATTACCAATTCCCGGAGTTCACCCAAACTCATATCCATTGAGTCAGTGATGCCATCCAACCATCTCATCCTCTGTCGTCCCCTTCTCCTCCTGCCCTCAATCTTTCCCAGCATCAGGGTCTTTTCAAATGAGTCAGCTCTTCGCATCAATACTATGGCCAAAGTATTGGAGTTTCAGCTTTAGCATCAGTCCTTCCAATGAACATCCAGGACTGATCTCCTTTAGGATGGACTGGTTGGATCTCCTTGCAGTCCAAGGGACTCTCAAGAGTCTTCTCCAACACCATAGTTCAAAAGTATCAATTGTTCGGCGCTCACCTTTCTTTACGGTCCAACTCACATCCGTACATGACTACTAGAAAAACCATAACCTTGACTAGACGGACCTTTGTTGGCAAAGTAATGTCTCTGCTTTTCAGTATAATGTCTAGTTTGGTCATAACTTTCCTTCCAAGGAGTAAGCATATCTGAATTGTTATGGAAGTTCATTAAATGCACTCACTTAGAGAATTGCATATCATTCTCTTCTTGACAAGCAAAGTCTAGTCTATGCTATTGCCACTCTCAGTTGGATGCTATCACAGATTATGATCTGAACTCCTTGGTTTTGAGGATATAGTTATTAAGGCTTAGCAACTCATCTCTGGTCAACAGCACTACTCATCTCCTCTCCCCCGATTTTGCAGCTTATTGGAATGCTTACTGTTCTAACACCAACATTGTCAGGTCAGGCACTGTTTATTGATTGTCTAAATACCCCTTTTCTTTATTTGGAGAATAGCTGTTTATAACACAGACATTACATATGAAGAATCAATCTCTGACCTTCCAGGCAAGTTAAGTTCAGCTTTCTCTGTTTTCATTCACATTTGAAGCATATTTCATTACCACATCACATTGCACTGCAGATGTGTGCTTTTGTGTCTCTATGTTAAAGGTGAGTTTTAAAATAAGGATAGCACTTTACTCTTGGAGATTTCTATTTTTCTTTTTATTCCTGGATAAAGTGCAAGTGCAATTAACCCTTGAACAAACTGGGGATTAGGGGTGCCGAATCCCGTGCAGTGGAAAATCTACCTATAACTTTACAGTTGTAATTCCACATCCCTAGATTCATTTAACTCAGATGGAGTAATACGTATTTACTGGGAAAAACCCACATATAAGTGGACCAGTGCAGTTCAAACCCATGTTCAAAGGTCAGTTATACTTAAAAAAAAAAGGCCATGCTAAATCAGTAAATGAATACTCAGTATTCTGTAGAATATTAAACTTAATATTCTATATAATATTAAACTATATAATAATAAACTTTGTCCCCCATTTAATACAGAAATTCAAGTCTTCCTATGAAGCATTATTGAACTATGATATGCTTAAAGTAGAACATAATGACCTAGTACTCTTCAGACTTCACTGGAAAAATGTCGAGGTGAGCCTGGTGCTAAATGATAGAAAAGAGAAATATGAAAAAGGAAAGATGCCAAAGAGTATGCATTCTGAGAGCAGCAGTGAAGAAAAGTCAGAAGAGCACATGGATATGAGGCAAAAGCACTGCTTGGCCTATGTTCTCCATACGTCAGGCACTACAGGGATACCTAAGATTGTCAGAGTCCCTCATGCATGTATAGTGCCAAACATCCAGCATTTTTGGTAAGTTCTGTTCTTAGAATCCTTCTTCAGAACTTGAAATTTAAAGGAAAAAATGAGTTTTGAACCATCTGTTTTTTATAACTCTTGTTCCTATTGACAGTCCTAAATAACCTGGGTTTCTTGTTTCAGCTATATCTAAACTTCAGTTCTCTGCAGAGTAGGGCTTTACCTGTTTGATCCAGACCTGGAGCCAAATAGCAAATGATATGTTTGGAAATTTTGCTTCTTAATTATTAATAAGAAGAGAGGAAACATTCCTAGCAGAGGTACTGGCAGAGGTATGGGAGAAAGGAGTTTGGCTTGCTAGAGTGCATTGGGTCTGAGCTGAAGAGCAGGAGATTTATGACCTGAGGGGCAGGAGCCTGATATCCTCTGTTGGAGAAGTTTGAACTTAATCCAAAAGGTAATAAGGAACCATTAAAAAGTTTGCATTTCATTAAGTTTACTCCTGTAGCATTGTGGAGTTGGTTTTACTGTTAGGGCTGGGAGATAAGTAATCTCTGTAAAGTTGAGATTCTCAACTTTTGAAGAAAGAAGAAAATAGAAGGGGAAGGGAACCAGACAGAAGTAGTCTTAGGAAATCGAAGGAGGAAACAGAAGTAGAACTAGAAACCTCATGAGACACATATGTAATTTTATGTCATTGTGAGTTTTATGTAATTAAAAAGTTTTTAGCAACCCCATTTAAAAAGTAAAAAGTGAAATTAATTTTAACAATATTATTCAATATACCCCAAATATTATCATTTTAATATGTAATCAGTATAAAAATTATTAGTGAGGTATTTTACATTCTTTTTTGTACACTAGTTATTTTCAAGTTCTAGAGTGTATTTTACACTTTACACATCTCCGTATGGAGCAGCTACATTATTAGTGCTCAGTAGGCACAGGTATCTAGCGGCTGCCATATTCTGTGCACAGATCTAAAAGGAAGGAATGGTTAAATGCTGCAGAGGTGTCTGCTGTAATTGACAGTTCTGGTCTTTAATGAATTTTTGCTTCTAATGCCCAGAGCTGAAGACTGTACAGGCTAGAGATAAGAAAATGAGGGATAAAGATATGGAAACAGCAAAAATAAGGTGTTATTTTCTAGAAACTAGTTTTAATAGAAATGAAAGAATTATGGGAAGGTGTACTTTTTTTTCCTTTGCTTTTAGATGGGAGAGCTGTAGGCTGGACATAAAGAATTGGTGGAGAGGATTGGTTTGGATAATCAAGTAGAAGAAATATGGTAAAGGAGTTAGATACTATGAGATAGGAAGAGATGATATTTAAAGTACTGGGTGGATATACACCTTCTTTAGAAATGGTTAAAATTGGAGCTTATCTACATAAGAGTAGGGGAAAGGGAGGGGGAGAAAAGGCTTCTATGGGGAATACAAATAGGTTTCTTTAGGAAAGACAAAAGGAGATAAACTGTGGTAATGTTGACCTGTGCACATGAGAATAGTTTTCATCATCTTCGGGGCCATAAAAGTCCCCTGTAGAGGGTACAGGGGGTTTATGGTAGGTTTATTCTTGGTGCGCTTTCTGGGAGTAAAAGTAACCCTGAAGATGGAATTTATAGCAGTCTCATTCCCCAGAGGTTTCTGCTGTCAGTCAGATAAGGAAAGTTCCAAGAAGGCTTCTTTCTGCATCTGTTGAAGCCAAAATGTCTTCAGCTTGAAATAGTTTTTATACCAACTCTGGGGTTCCAAGTGGGTCCCCACAAATACCATATTTTAAGATATTTTGAAGTTAAGGTAATTCCTAATTCTAGATAGAGTGAGTTTTTTGTTGCTAATTTTTTTTTCTTGGCTGTGCCAAGTGACTTATAGGATCTTAGTTCCCCATCCAAGGATTGAACGCAACCACAGCAGTGAAAGCACCAAGTCCTAACCTGGAGTGCCAGAGAATTGCCAGTTTTTTGTCTTTAAATTCAAGCAGTGTCTTCATCTCATCACTGACCATCCATGCTCAGTAATATCCTTACCACATATATTTTGTTCTGCTCTTTGTTGAGATACTGAGAAAAAATGCCAAATAATGAGAAAAGGGAGTCAGGTCTCTATTGATCATCACTGAAGATGTAGTATAGAGTAAAGTCAAGATTCTACCAGAAAAGCAGAACCAGGAGGATTTATCAGGGATCTCTTAAAAGGAGTTTACTTATACTTGTAGAGGCTGGGTATCAAGACTGAAGTCCATTGGGTAGACAATTAGAAAGGGTGATTGTGAATAGACTGAACCCAGTGGGCATGTGCTTGTCTACAGGCAAGTCAGGAAAGAGAATCCAGGGGAAAGGGAGAATAATTGCTGACCCAGCTGCTCTATGGAGTCTCTTTTCAGAGAAAGCCTAAACACGCTCTCTCTTTTTTTTGGCCGTGCCATGTGGCATGCAGGATCTTAGTTCCCTGATCAGGGATTGAACTCATGCCCTCTGCATTGGGAACACAAAGTCTTAACTACTGGACTTCTGGGGGAGTCCCCTAAACACTCTCTTAAAGGCCTTCCAACTGAGAAAAGCCCGCCAATCCAGGATAACCTCTCTCTTGATTAAAGTCAGATGATTAGGAACCTTAATTATATCTACAAAATCCCTCCAAGTAGTGCCTAAGTGCATAAAATATGTCATAGTAAAGAGTAGATATTGCTTAAAATGGCTTTTAACCCTTATATATATGAAGAAGAGTTCTAGAATTAATAGCACCATTTTGTTTAAGAGAGAAAAATAAATCAGGCTAATATCTGGAAACTTAATGATCATAAATACTTTTTTAGGATATATGTTTACTAAATGTTAGGCATTTCTCATAATTACATTCTCTCTTGCCTTAGGGTGCTTTTTGAAATCACTCATGAGGATGTTTTGTTTCTGGCTTCACCTCTGACCTTTGATCCTTCTGTGGTGGAAATATTTGTTGCTTTGTCAAGTGGTGCCTCTTTGCTTATTGTGCCAACTTCTGTCAAAATGGTCCCATCAAAATTAGCTGCTGTTCTGTTTTCCCATCACAGAGTGACTATTTTACAGGTACATTTTATGAGCAAATAAAATGTTTTGTCTATCATTGTTAAATATTGTAAGTGTGTTAGAATATATTTTGTATTTCTATAGCTCTTTACAGTGGATTCATGGTAATCTAGTTAGATTATCAAGGGCTGTCACCTGATGATGTCACTTTTTGTTTGAGAATGAAAAAAAATCAGTTCTGTTTATTTAGTAGAAAATTCTCTTACTATGCAATTTGTACATATTATAATAACTAAAGGAACTCGACTTTACTCAGACCTGTTGAGATATGCCTCTCCTTTCTTAAAGTTTTGAATTTATTTTGTATCCCACTAAAAATTGGTTTAAGTAAGTTAAATTATAATTGACTTAGAAATTTAGATTTTCTGATTTTTACCTCAGTATATTAACCTAAAAAAACAAATATTTTTAAAATTTTTCATTTTAAAAGATTTTAAAAATATATATGAAAGTATGTGACTGGTACACTAGCCTTAAGATATTTCATTGTAAGTGGTTAATTAATAGAATTATATGCAGATCATGATAAATAAAAAATTCTAAAAATGAGACTTGAGAGGACATTAAATTTATTCCCCAGAGACAAAATTTGATGCTGACTTTCCTTTTTGGGCAATGTGTTTTTCATCCTATTAAAAAAAATCATGCACGTATATAACTATAGATATAGATACATAAATGAAATCATTATAGCAATGTGGCTTGCTGGGTATCAGTGATATAAATTTTCTCATCTGTTGGTGAATTATTCTCTGAACCTGGGCAAGATTTTAATATAGCTTTTATTTTCCTATAAAATTCAAGGAGCATAAAACGTATAATAAATTCCTTAATAGATTTGAGTGGCAGTTACTTAGAGAAAGGAAATTTCCCTTGTATGTCGTCAGTGTGTTGCTGCTGCTGCTGCTGCTAAGTAGCTTCAGTCGTGTCCGACTCTGTGCGACCCCATAGTCGGCAGCCCACCTCTTTAAATCTGATGCCCTTGCTTAATGTTTTAGCACAATCTCAGATAAATTTACTTTAGCATTGGTTTTTAACCTTTTTGGGATCATAGATCCTTCTGAGAAATGGATACATACTTACTAACTCTGTTCCCAAAATACAGCAGTTTCACATATAACTTCATTGTGATTTGATATAACTCACAGTATATACTTACATGAAATATTATTAGCAGATCACATTTGAGTTTGTAAGGGCTCCTTGTACAGATTTTATTTACTAATAACCTTGTCCAAATCTAAGTGGATACTAAGCAAGGGTCTTAAAAGCTTTCAAAGAGAATATATGCTATTAAAGTTTTAAAAATTTGAAAAAATAGAATATCTTGAATTGTTGGGGAGAAAGGCCCTAAAGTGAAATGGACTAAGTGTTTGAGGAAATTAAGAGCCTCTTTATTTCAGGAGTAAGGAGTTTTCTCTTGTGAAGAAAGGCTCAATATTTGGTTTCTCACAAACCTAAAGTATATTTGGGCATTTTTTGCATACTCTGGGTAAAAATGTTACATTATTTAAATTTGATGCCTTTTAAAAGTGAAACGTTTTAGTTAGAGCAGAATCTTAGCTTTCTAGCTACCAAATTATCAATATAAGTGTTTTTCATTTTTACATGAATTTCTACTTAGACAATTTAGAAGAAACTGTAACATTTTCTAATTGCTTTTTTCCCTTGTCATTTGCTAAGTCCTGTTTTCTTATGCCTATGACGATTGGTTGCAAAGGATATTGAGTTGTATTGTGCCACTAAATTCATAATTTTCATTTATATGAGTATCTGAAAAGTGTTACTGTGCTTTACCTTGCTAAATATTGATAGTTGTGCGTTCATTTATAGAGTTCAAAGTTGACATTATACTTAACACTAGAAATTAGGCCAGAATATTTCAGATTCACCTTATTGAAAATGGAGAACAGAACCATTGGCCATCATTTTTTTTTTATGATTTTATTTATTTTTGGCTGTTCTGAGTCTTCATTGTTGCCAGACTTTTCTCTAGTTGTAGCAAGTGGAGGCTACTCTAGTTGCAGTGCGTGGGCTTCTCATTGCAGTGGCTTCTTTTGTTGCGGAGCATGGGCTGTAGGGTGTGTGGGCTTCCGTAGTTGTAGCACATGGGCTCAGTAGTTGCGGCTCCCAGGCTGCAGAGCACAGGCCCAAGAGTTGTGGCACATGGGCTTGGTTGCCTTGCAGCATGTAGGGTATTCCCAGGTCATGGATCAAACCCAGGTCTCCTGCATTGGCAGGCAGATTCTTTAGCACTGAGCCACCAGGGAAGCCCTCAGCCATCATTTTGACAGGAGATTTTCCTTATGATAAGACTCTTGGTGGGACAGTTAAGAACTTGACTTAACAATAAGTACATGCTGGGATGTAGGGTCAACCTACTACTTAAATATTTTGACATGCTGTAACCTTAAATAACCTCCCTGAATTAAAATTCAGGTTGTTCTTTTAGCTTTTATTGAAAGAAGCCATTTAAAAATACTTACATGGAACCTGTGACTATGGCCAAATGAGGAGACTGGCAAATCTTCTCCCCCAAAAAGCAACTATAAAGCTGGAGAAAATTGACAAAAATAGCTATTTCCACACTTGGAAATCAACTATAGACATACAACTATCTGAAAAGTGGTTATGTTTTTAAAAACTGCTGCGTTTTTAAACTGGGAGTCTGTGGCCTGAAGTTTCAGTGGTGAGGAGGGCAAGCACATTGCTGGCTGACACTGAGGCTTCACGCATGCATAAGAGATACAAAAAGGCCCATGGAAAATACAAGCTGGATTAGACTTGAAAATGACTTAATTTTGAATAAAGAAGGCACAGCGCCAAAGAATTGATGCTTTTGAACTGTGATACTGGAGAAGACTCTTGAGGGTCTTTTGGATAGCAAGGAGATCCAACCAGTCAATCCTGATGGAAATCAACTCTGAATACTCATTGAAAGGACCGATGCTGAAGCTGGAAGCTCCAATACTTTGGCCACCTGATGTGAAGAGCCGACTCATTGGAAAAGACCCTGATGCTGGGAAAGATTGAGGGCAAGAGGAGAAGCGGGCAATGGTTGAAGGATGAGATGGTTGGATGGCATCACCGACTCAATGGACTTGAACTTGGGAAAACTCCAGGAGGATGGTGAGGGACAGGGAAGCCTGGCTTTCTGCAGTTCACAAAGAGTCGGACACAACTTGGTGGCTGAGTACCAACATCAGTCCGTTCCCAGATTCATCTGTATAGACAATCTGTCCAAACATTGGTTGACTTCTGAGCTATATAGACACAAGGTGACCCTAAGGAAGTAAGACTTGAAAATAAGAATGTGTATTTTATTATTTATTTTTTGGCTGTACTGCACAGTTTGTGGAATCTTAGTATCCCCCCCAGGGATTGAATCTGGGCCACAGCAGTGAAAGCACCGAGTCCTAACCACAGGACCTCTAGGGAATTCCTGAATATGTATTTTAAAAGTCAACTTAGCAGCAACATTAGTGGCCACGTATCACAAGGGAGACAGAATTCACATTTAGCCTGGCAAGTTACAAACAAATAAGCAAACAAGAAATCCACAACAAAACATTTCATAACAATAAAAACGGTCAGTATATCAAGAAGTACATTGTTATATAAACAAGATGATATTTGCCTAAAATTAGAGGTTCCAAATACATGAAGCAAAAATGGACAGAACTAAAAGGAAAAACAAATTGACTCAATGGTATGAAATTTTAATACCCTACTTTCAGTAATTAAATGAAAAACTAGACAGAAATCAGTGCACATACAATAAAGAAGACTTGAACCTTCTCAGCCAAATTCCATGTGCAGAGCACTATCCACCAAATTCAGAGTACACATTCTTTTCAAGTAAATTAAACATTTCCTAGGATAGAGTGTATGCTAGGCCATGAAACAAGTCTCAGGAAATATAAAATGTGTTGATGAAAAATTAGTCAATCTAAGAAATAGAGAATTTTATTTGAGCTAGCTTGAGAATTATAGCCCAGGAGACAGTTTTTCAGAAAGATCTGAGGACTGTTCTGCCTGTTAGAAGTCAAAGCACCGTTACATACATTTTTGAAAAGTTATACATTGAAGTGACATATTAGTAGTTTACATAGTCCAGATCTGCATGTATAAGACAAGTCAGTGGGTCATTTCTGTTTTTTATATCCTACCCAGTCTATAGTATTTTGTCATAGCACCCTGAATAGACTGAGACAAAAAAGAATGAACTATTGATACGTATATCATGAATCACAAGGCATTTTCACTCACTACAGAATGAAAGAAGCCAGGTTATAATAATACTTGTTGTATGATTCCATTTTATAAAACTCTAAAAAATGTCAACTGACTATAAGTGACAAAAAATAGATCAGCAGTTGGCTGGAGGAGGGGTCCAGCTGGAGGGTAGAATTATAATGGTACATAGGTAATTTTAGGGCTGAAGGATATTTTCATTATCTGGATTGTGGTGATGGTTTCACCAACAATATATCTCAAAATTTGTACACTTTAAACATGTATAATTTATATGTCAGTATTATCTTAATAAAGTTCTTTTTTAAAGTCTTTACTCATTGTGCTGCTTAAGCACATTTTAAAAACACTTAATACACTTTTTCTACATAGAAATAATGAAAGAGGAAATGTAAATTGATTTTATAGATTTTGTTGTTTTTATCTTTAAACCTTTTTGTCTATAAATTGCATAATGAAACAATACTGTGCTTAAGTTTTTTACTAAAGCAAATTTATATCAACATTAAAAAGGTAATGCTGCTTCAGTAGGTTTCCAAATGCAATTTGCCATTTAGTAAACACAGCCTTGATTTCCATGTGAGCTCCCAATGTTAAACTTTGAACTAATTACTACAATTTTTTTTTTTTAAGAAGTGAAGGGGAAAAAAGTAGTTTATTTTTGATGTATTTACAGGCAACGCCAACATTGCTTAGAAGATTTGGATCTCAGCTCATCAAGTCAACTGTTTTATCCGCCAGTACCTCTCTTCGCATATTGGCCCTTGGTGGTGAAGCATTTCCATCATTAACTGTTCTCAAAAGCTGGAGAGGAGTGGGCAATAAAACACAAATATTTAATATTTATGGCATCACAGAGGTATCAAGTTGGGCGACTTTCTACAGGATTCCAGAGAAGATTCTTAACTCTACTTTGAAGTACGGGTTTCTGTTACTACGAAGAGTAGAGAGAGGGTATTTTTCCAGTGTCTTAACACAAATAGTGTTTTTGATAGGCACTGGAGTCATTATTTTAGAAACACTATTTTATCTAGAATTCTATGCTGGGAATTCAGAAAACTGATACTACAGATTCTGCTAAAGCTTTTTGTAACTAAACAGATAACTTTTCCACCTAACCTTTTCCACAGGGAGTCTTTGAATTATAACAGAAACTTTTTTTTCTTCATTTGGAACAATGTGATTTAAATATATTGGTGAATATTTTATTCAAGAGAAAATTTTAAAACTTGGTTTGGGTTGTTGTGTTTTCATAGATGTGAATTGCCTGTACAACTGGGATTCCCACTGCTTGGAACAGTAGTTGAAGTCAGAGATACTAACGGTTTCACAATTCAAGAAGGCAATGGCCAAGTATTTTTAGGTTGTTCTACATTTGTTGATTGGGAATGATTTTTTTTTTCCAAGGAAAAAAGTCTGTGTTTTTATTCTTTCCTCAGTTTTTCTTAAGTCTAGTACTCTTTTTCAGTGATGGTAATTTTTAGTCTCATCATCACAGTCAATGAAACATTTAATAAGTCACATGATTATTTTAGATAACTGTGTCTAATACTCTAAGGGAAGATAGAAAAGCAATTTGGGAACTGTAACTTGGTTGTTTGTATTTCTGTTTATAGCCTGAATTTTATTTAATTAGAATATTTAAATTTTTAAAATTATTTTTAAAATGTTCTTAATCACATATATATTTTTAGAAATAAATTTTATCACTGTGCTTATTTTACTAGGTTGTTACTGTATATAATTTTATCAGATAACATTTAAAAGTGAGTCCCCAATTTTATATATATATTAAAACTTTTAAACTTAGTAACGGAGCTTTTGAAAATGTTCTGATTTCATGGTTTTAATTTTCCCTAAATATTTTTATTACATTGGTGTTTATATCTTGTGAAGGTGGCAGAAATAGAGTATGTTTTCTCGATGGCGAAGTGACGGTACCACTTGGCACAATGAGAGCCACAGGAGACTTTGTGACTATAAAAGATGGAGAGATATTTTTCTTGGGACGAAAGGACAGTCAGATCAAACGTCATGGCAAACGTCTTAACATAGAACTTGTACAACAGGTAAACTGTTCAAATATTAAATATCTATTAACATACATAGGTATTAGAGGCAGCCATAACTAATTTGCTTTGCCAGGGTTCTCTATCAGTATTATTTAGACTTAAGACTTTTGTATTAATGATGAATTACAATAGAAGACATGGATAATTCATTGTGTACTTTACTCTCAGGTTGAAGAGAGTGGTCTTTTTTTTTTAAATAAGTGACAAAATGGATTTTTATAACTGTGAAAGTAAATTTATTTTGCTCTGGGAGCTATCGTTTTTGGAAAACATTAAGAACCCTATGTGCTGGTAATAGTGATGGTAGGAAATATTATTTTTTAAATCTCTAGGGAATTCCAGAATTTGATTTGTTGATTTTAGAGCATTTAGGAAGTTTATTTTTAAATGTCCTCATTGGCAGATTTGGATAATCTCTCTCATAGATTGCTGAAGGTCTTCAACAAGTGGAGTCTTGTGCAGTTACATGGTATAACCAGGAAAAATTGATTTTGTTCATGGTGACTAAAAATGATTTAGTAAAGGATCACATCTTTGAAGAACTGCAGAAACATCTTCCAAGTCATGCCATCCCAGATGAGCTTGTGTTAATTAATTCTCTGCCATTTACATCTCATGGTAAAATAATTTGAAGCTGCTTTATTTCAGTGCCAAATGATTGTAATTGTGTTCATAACTAGTTTAAAGACCACTTAAATCCTTATCATTATAAGTAATACTAATATATATTGTGGTAGACCCTTTGTTAAATACTTTGTAAAAGTAATTCATTTTATCTCAGAAAATCCTGTGAGTAATTGGTATTATTCCCATTTACTGCTGTGAAAAATAAGGCTTAAGAGGTTAAGTAATTTTCTCAAAATCACATTGCTAGAGTTGAAATTCTATTGAGAACTGTTTGACTTCAAAACATGTACTCTTAATCACCAAATTCTATTACTTTCCCAATTTCATCTTTAATATTTATTTCAAAATGTGGTGATTGCTTAGTAAATAGTGCTATTTCTTTAACTCTTTAAATGAGATGAACATTAGCCCCTCCTTTCTTCTTATCTGATACTTACTACATTCTGGATAGCATGGGCTGCTTTCTTTATTATTGATTATCTATGTATGACAAACTATTCTATAGGATTTCTAACCTTAACAATGAAAAATGTGTCTATTGTGACTAATGAAGATATGAAGGGTTCAAGTTGAAATTTAAAAGTTGTTTTTTTCTTTTATATTAAGGCAAAATTGATGTTTCTGAGTTAAATAAGATATATTTAAACTACAGAGACTTGAAGTCTGAGTGTAAGCTCAGTGGAAAAGAGGAACTTTGGGAAAAATTACACCATTTGTGGAAGGTACAACTTTTAAGATACAAATTTGTTGTTATAAAGAAGTCATTGTATATCTTTGGGGAATGTAGCATCCTAATAAGTCTGATAAAATTTTCTAAGAATGTTAACTGCTGTCCAGATATTAAGTAGCATAGCTTTGTTTATTCAATCTGTATTAAAATAAAAGTTAGGTTTTGTAATGCAAGATTAGATTAAGCTCCCCAATTAGAGATTTATTAGAAGTGAGGTAGTAGTCATAAAAGGCACAAGTAGACAAAAGTTCTCTTGCTGTAAGTTTTTCCTAAGCAAGGTAGTTGAGTATAGTTATACTTGTCAGAGTAGAAAAAATAGCCCAATCTTGCTGTACCACAGCCTGTGGTTTAAAGGCTTTAACATCGTTATTCCAGAAGTTTCAATGATGTGTATGTTTCTGCTTAAGGGAATTTATATTATTTATATATATATATATATAAATATATATACACACACACATAAATATATAGACACACACACATATATATAAAACAATCAAAAACTTTTTTTGAAATATATATATTTACCTTTGATTTATAGGTCAGTGTAATTTTTCTTAAAATACAGAGTTTTCTTAAAGAAGGATGTGTTTGTATAGTCTTATCTGAAAAATAGAGTGTATCTAAATAAAAGTATTATCCACTTCATTTTTAGATTCGTGGAAAATAGTTCTGATATATATATATATGTGAAGTTAATGAAAATAACTATCCCTATATTATAGAAATATCAGATGTTATTATCCTGTGGGTTTTATAATTAGTAAATCAGATGTTTTTATAATTTCATTTCTTATTGTATGGGTAGGAAAACTGCTCTAAAGGGAAGTATAATTTGCAGTCCTAGGGTAGGCTTGTCATACTGTTGGTAGGATGATGAGGGTCTCCTTTACTATATAGAAAATCATGTTAAAATTTATTTTGTGTGTTTTGTGTTCATCTCATTAATGTAAGTACTGTCACTTATATTAGTGTAAATGCTGATTTTAGGCCTTGAACATCAATGTATTTCTCCCTTCTCCAATCTGTAGTCTGTTCTGAGTCTCTCAGAAGATGCTTTGAAGATTCCTGATGAGTCACTCTTCTTAAATAGTGGTGGAGATTCCTTGAAATCCATACGGCTTCTCAATGAGATTGAAAACCTTGTTGGCACATCAGTACCTGGGCTTCTGGAAATTATTCTCAGCAGTTCTATTTTACGGATTTACAATCACATCCTTCAAACAGTGTTTTCAGATAAAGATCTGACACTTAGCAAGAATCATGCCATGAAAAGAAAATTCAACGTTACTCAAGAGGAAACCAGTGGAAAATCTTTATGTCAGGAAACTGTCATGCCTTTAAATTGTGACAAGGAGATCAATGCTTTTATTGCACTGAGCAGAGGGAATCAGATTTTGTCTTTGAATACTGATAAGTATTTAACTAAGTTGGGACATTGCCCTTCAACCTATTCTTCTGATTTAAATTCACAGACTGACATTCAAAATAGAGAAAGCCTAAATACTCCACCTCTTATTGGGAAGTCAGAAGATCCATCCTGTGTTGTGGAAGTTTCTGAAGAGGAAACACCTGTGATTAGGGCTGAGAAAATGGAGTTTCGTGTGAGGTGGAGGTCAGACACAGGCAAATGTGTGGATGCTTCACCTCTGGTTGTAATACCAGCTATTGATAAGTCATCTGCAACTGTGTACATTGGCTCTCATTCTCATAGAATGATAGCAGTTGATCTTTACTCTGGAAAGGTGAAATGGGAACAGATTTTAGGAGATCGCATTGAATCCTCAGCATGTGTATCTAAGTGTGGAAACTTTATTGTAGTGGGTAAGTTTCTGAATTTGAGGTTTATAGAGTTAAATGGAATTACCATATGAAAATATCAGTAGAGCCAAGTTAAATTTAAAAAACCTGTGTTTAGTGGGTTTGGTTTCTGTCAAAGAATAATAATTACATGCTGATTCACAGTGTGGGTCTTGGGTCAGAGTTTCTGGGTCTGAACCTAGCTCTAAGGCTATTACCCGCTCTGTGACCTTCAACAAGTTGTGGAACTCCCTAGAACTTCAGTTTTCTCATGAGTATATGGGCATAATAAATAAAACATGGTGCTGCATCACAAATTATTCCCAAACTTGATGGTTTAGAGCAATAAACATTTATTATTTCACAGTTTGTGTGGATCAGGAATTTAGGAGGAGCTTAGTGGAAAGTTCTGGCTCAGGGTTTCTCCTGTGGCTGCAACCATGTGAAAGCTTGACTTGAGCTGGCGAAATCTGCTTCCAAGATGGCTTACAGTGCGGCTAACACAAGACCAGTTCTTTGCTGAGTTTTGACAGGAAGCTTCAGTTTCTTGCCCCATGGGCTTCTCTCTGAGTGATCCAAGAGAGTGAGTGAGGAAAAATGCAGTACTTTTAGTGTCTAAAGTTGTAAATCATAATTCATGCTTTATTCTGTTATTAGAAGCACATCATTTAAGTCTGGCCCACACTCAAAGGGAGGGGAATTGGCTCCACGTCTTGAAAGGAAGAGTATCAAAGAATATGTGGGTATATTTTAAAACTACCACAATGATCATAGAGCTTCTGAGAGGATTAAATGTGATAATTGCTTGTGAATCCTTTAGTACATACCTGGTGGCTCAGACAGTAAAGAATCTGCCTGTAATGCAAGGGACCTGGGTTCAATCCCTGGGTTGGAAAGAACTCCTGGAGAAGGGAATGCTGACCCACTGCAGTATTGCCTGGAGAAATCCATGGACAGAGGAGCCTGGCGGGCTACAGTCCATGTGATTGCAAAAAGACTGAGCGACTAACACTTTTACTTTCTTTTTCAGGGACAGACTAAGTGCTCATTGAGTATTAGCTATTACCTGCTACTCTGTTTCCCTAAGGTGCAGGTGACTTTTACTTTACAAAGATACCAGGGTTCAAATATAATGTCTCTTTGACTATCACTTTCTTTTTACCCCTCCCCCAAACTACATTAAGTTTTACTTTAGTGCTCATGGAATCTGTTTACCAAAGCTTTTCAGTCTAAATACTTAGGAATATATCTCCCTACTAAAGTTTTCCTGGCTAGGATCTACTTGAATCTAAGTTTGATCCTTTCCTATTGAAAACCTATATTTTGAGAATTTTGCTACAGGAAACTTTCAGTTATATATATGAATATGAGTAATCCCTAGTCCGTGAAAGTCAGCTCATTGAGGTTATTGTTTGCATTCCAAGTGTCTACCCAAAGCCTGTGGCACATGGTGGTCACTTAGTCCTTTTTTTTTTTAATTTCCAGGTTTATTGAGATGTAATTGACATATGACGTTTTATTAGTTTAAGGTATACAATATAATGATTTGATGTGTATGTATATTGCAAAATGATTACCACAATAAGTCTAGTTAGCCTACATCACCGGACACAGTTACCGTTTTCTTTTCCTGGGATGAGAACTTTAAAGATTCACTCTCAGCAGTTTTCAAATATCCAAGTCAGTGTTGGTAACTATCACTTAGTACTTTATTTTTTTATTAATGTATGGTTTATACACAGTGGTATACAGTTCTGTATTTTGACAGATACATACTATCATGTAACCACTACCACAATTAAGAGTCCGTTGCTCCAAAAAATTTTTGTTTCACTTTATAGTTATTCCTCCTTCTATCCCTACCACCAGCCACTGATCTGCTTTTTGTTCCTGCTTGCAGGATCTTAGTTCTCTGACCAGGGATCAAACCCATGCCCCCTACAATGGAAGCCCGAAGTCTTAACCACTGGACCGTGAAGGAAGGCCCTTAACAGTGTCTTTTGATGAGAAGTTCTTAATTTCAATGAAGTCTACTTTATAATTTCTTTTATGGATCCTGTTTTTGATGTCATATCCAGGAGATCTTTGCCTAACCTAAGGTCACAAAACATTTTCTTCTGGAGCCAAACCGAAAGAATGTTCTCATTAACCAGCTATTCCTGGTGTGAAAGTGAAAGTGAAGTCGCTCATTCGTGTCCGACCCTCAGTGACCCCATGGACTGCAGCCTTCCAGGCTCCTCCGTCCATGGGATTTTCCAGGCAGGAGTACTGGAGTGGGGTGCCATTCCTGGCGTACTCCACTATATAGGACATTTCTCTTCATCTTCACTAAGTAGGCTGTCCTTTCCCTTCTGAGCAGTAACTGCCAGAAGAAAGTACAGCAGATACTCTGGAAATTGAGCCTCAAGTGGGCAGCAGTGGTTATAATCATAGGTGGAACCACCCGGAGTGTTGGGCCAATGCCTAGATTTCACTTCCCCTGACTTACATGCACTCCAGAAACTTGAGTGATCTATACTTTGTAGATTTTGACCACTCCCACTTCCAATAGGAGGGTTTTTTTGGCCACAGCAAGTCAGAGACTCCTGCTCTGTCTTCTCATCCAAGCAGCAGTTTGGAAAAATCAGTCTACTATAGTTGTCAAGACAACAGGCTCTGGAGCTTGACTTCTCGAATTCAAATCCTTGCTCTGCCACTTACTACCTGAGTAGTTTTGCCCATAACTGTCCTATAACTTAACTCTCTGTGCTTTAATTTTGTCCTCTATAAAATGTGCATATAGTCATACTTCACTGTGAGGATTACATGAGTTAATAGGAATAAAATTCTAACAGTAGTACCCTCCATAAGATAAAAGGTCAGTAAACATTTGTTGTTAAGTTCCTGAGTGGTGGTCGATTCTTTGTGACCCCCATGGACTGTAGCACGCCAGGCTTCCCTGTCCTTCACTTATCGCTTGGAGTTTGCTCGGATTCACATCCATGGAGTTGGTGATGCCATCTAACCATTTCATCCTCTGCTATCCTTTTCTCCTTTTGCCTTGAATCTTTCCCAGCATCAGGGTCTTTTCCAGTGAGTTGGGTCTTCACATTAAGCGGCTAGAGTATTGGAGCTTCAGCTTGAGCATCAGTCCTTCCAGTGAATATTCATATTGTTAATATTAGCATTTCTTTTTAAGATTTATTTATTTATTTGGCTGCACTGAGTCTTCATTGCTGCACACAAGCTTTCTCTAGTTGCAGTGAGCGGGGCCTACTCTTAATTGTGGTGTGCAGGCTTCTCATTGCAGTGGCTTCGCTTGTGGAGCACTGGTTCTTGGGCACATGGTCTTCTATAGTTGCAGTTCCCAGGCTCTAGAGCACAGGCTCAGTAGTTGTGTCGCATGGGCTTAGCTACTCTGTGGTATTGAGATCCTCCCCAACCCGGTATGGAACCTGTGTCCACTGCATTGGCAAGCAGATTCTTAGCCACTAGACCACCAGAGAAGCCCAGCATTTCTTCTTTTTTTTTGGCTAGACTGCCAGGGAAGTCCCAATATTAGCATTTATTGAACACTTTTTATGTACTGGGCATTTATCCTAATTATCACAATAACCCTGAATGTAGTTGTATCCACATTCAGCAGAAGAAGAATCTGAGGCCCAGCAATGCTAGATGATTTGCCCAAAGGATGGCCATGACAAGATCTGAATCCAGGTCTGGCACAGCCTCTTTCTGCTGCGGCTTGCTCATGTTCATTGTTTTCTTGGTAGTAAAGCACTTCTCAGTACCTTGAAAATGTAAGGTGTACTTACTGAAAAGGTTTTTTTACATAAGTGGTTACTGTTCATTTCTGTTTTGCTGAAATGTAAATCTGAGCCAAACATAGAGCCTAAATACACATGAAGAGCATCAAATATATGTTGTCATGATTTAAGCCAAATAATTATTTTCCAGTGACATATCTAAATCTCATCTTTAATATTTTGTTTGCCAACAGGCTGTTATAATGGGTTAGTTTATGTTCTGAAAAGTAATAGTGGAGAAAAATACTGGATGTTTAGTACTGAGGATGCTGTCAAAAGCTCAGCAACCATGGATCCAACCACAGGACTTCTTTACATTGGATCTCATGACCAGCATGCATACGCTTTGGATATATATGTAAGAATTCAGTTTGTCAGCTTTACACCATAAGCATAAATGGAAGAGCATGAAATTATCAAGTGGTGTTGACTAGGGGAGCAGGTATTAACTATTTTCCAAGTTTGTGATCTGGGAAGATTAAGGGATTAATTAACAGCCTTAATCTCTTAAGATATTTTTAACTTCCTTACCAAATTTTCACAAATTTGCTGCTCAGAGTTTTGAAATATAAAGAACTTAGAATTTACTATTGACAATAGAAAGAATCACAAAAATATCAATATTTTATATAAGAACCCAATTACATAAAATTTTAAAATTTAAGAATTATAAAATTTAAAAGTTGGGAAAAATTTTTGAAACAAATATGACATAGTTAAAGCTCATAAGTATAAATTAAATTAAGAGTAAATATAAATCTATAAGAAAAATATAAAGGTCCAGATAGAAAAATATTCAACAAAGGATATAAATGGACAGGACCCTTAAGAAGAAATGGCTAGTAAATGTATATAAATTTATATAATGTTTAAGAATCAAAGGAATGAAAATTTAAAACTTTAAAGGTAGAGAAGCAAATGTTATTAGCTTAGAGGGTAACATTAAATGCTGATGAGAGTTGTGGGAAGTAAGCTTTTGAGGAAGACAGTTTGACAATTTGAATAGGTAACAATTTCATATCCTTTGACTCAGTAAAATTCTAGGAATCTATCGTGGCAAAATAATCAGAAACGTGGATAAATGTAAGCATCAGAATATCTTATTTTCAAGTTATTTGTACTACCAAGAAATTAGTTACAAATAGGGTAGAGAGAGAGTATTTTATGTTCATATGGGATATGATCCAATAATATTTAACAAGTTTTACAGAATAAGTGAGCTAAATTATATACAAAGTGTATGATATTCAGAATGATCTCAGGTATATTAAACTGTATGTATGTGTGTGTGCCAAAAAGATCACAAGGCAAAAATGCTAAAATGTTAGTAATCTCTGGGTATTGCCTTTTGCCTTCTTTTTATACTAACTTGATCCTCCGCAGTAAATATGTATTACTTTTATACTAAAAATATAAAATTATATTAACGAGGTAGACACACGTAACTTTAAAAGGGACAGGATATATTGATTTTGTGAATCACCCTCAGAAACCAATTAATTTGCTTTCTTTTTTGCTCTTTTAAAATTTTACTTTCTTGTTTACAGAAGAAGAAGTGTGTTTGGAAGTTGAAATGTGGAGGAACTGTTTTTTCTTCTCCTTGTTTGAGCCTGATTCCATCTCACTTGTATTTTGCTACACTGGGAGGACTTTTACTGGCTATAAATCCTGTAGGCATAAAATAATATTTACTGATTTTATTACCTATTTTTCTTTAATATTTTTTACTTTGCTTAGAATTCTGAAAATTTGAAGTAGATCTCAACTAGATACAGTCCACACAGTACTGGATCAGAATTCACTAAAATGATTGACGTGAAGTCTAGAGTGATGAGAAAAATCTAAGTTCTGTGTTATGTCCTTTATCAGTTTTTTAAATTGGCAGAATGTTCTCAGTTCTATCAAGAACTTTGTGTCCATTCTAAGGATAGAGTTTATGTGCTAGTTATTTCTTTCCTGGTTTTATTGCAGGTTTTTATCTCAGTTCTCATAAATAGCACTCATTAATTTTTGTATATGTACAGTAGCTTCATTTATAATCAAGCTATAATATATAAGCTTCACTTATAGTCAGCATGCTACTGTAGCATTTTCTGATGTTACCTCTGGGAGGTTTATGAATTTGTTTTATAAAAGTAATTGATGAGTAGAATGATTTAAATGCTATGAATTACGTTTTGCCCATGCCAGGCCACTGGAGACAGACTTTGGAAACATTCCTGTGGAAAGCCACTCTTTTCTTCTCCACGGTGTTGCCTACAGTATGTTTTTATTGGCTGTGTAGATGGAAATTTACTCTGCTTTACTCACTTTGGAGAACAGGTAAAAAATGTCTAGTTCTGTTTTACTTATCTTTGTCAAAAGCATAATAGTCGGTGACGACTAAAGTAAAGTTTTACACAACATTTTTTGACCCATCGTGTTGAAAGCTAGTTGTGTTTTAATTGTTAGCCTGTGGATTTTCAAATTTTTGAATGATGCTCTAATAGATTTAAAAGATTCTATCCATTGTTTTAATTTTGCCATCCTCTTTGTCCAATGTAAAAAATGTTACCATTTTTTAGCCAACTTAATTATAACCTCTATTCAGGTTGTGAAAATTGAAATAAACCCCTGCTTTTTCTATGAAAACCAAAATCTTTTACAGAACCCAATTTACTTTGTATGGAGGTTCCGTCTTCAACTTCGTGATCAGGGTATAGTGATCAGGGGAGCAGGGTAGGCCCCTGATCTTTCGTTAGGATAATAATCTCTACTTCTTCACCCACAAGTGACTATGGCACAACGTCTGTGTTTTTGATTTGAGGATTATTCTATGGACTTGAGTGTGCTAGCTCCGGCATAGGTTAGCCCATTGATGGCTATGGTTGCGTCTGGGTGCATTTTATTCTGCTTTCGCCCCTTATACAGTAGCAGTTTCTTTTGTTCTGTGTGACAGTTATTTTGTGATGAAATCTTTTTTTTTTTAAGTCTTTTTTTTTTTAAGCTTTTGGTTGTGTTGGATCTTCCTTTCTGTGTGCAGGCTTTCCCTAGTTGTGGTGAGCAGGACTGTTGTTTGTTGCAGTGCGTGAGCTTCTCATTGTTAGTGGCTTCTCTTCTTCAGGAGCAGACTCTAGGATGCTCAGGCTTCAGTAGTTGCAGCTCAGGGGCTCAATAGTTGTGATTTGAGGGCTTTAGAGAACAGCCTCAGCAGTTGTGGCGCATGGACTTGAGTTGCCTGCAACACGTGGAATATTCCCAGGTCAGGGATCCAAGTCCATGTCGCCTGCATTGACAGGCAGAGTCTCATCCACTATACCACCAGCGAAGTCCTGTGATGAAATCTTTTATTAAGTTCACTTTATATTTTTTATTTAGAAAGTAATTTGTAAGAACTGCCTTATGATCCAGCAATCCCACTGCTGGGCATACACTCTGAGGAAACCAGAATTGAAAGAGACACGTGTACCCCAGTGTTCATCGCAGCACTGTTTATAATAGCCAGGACATGGAAGCAACCTAGATGTCCATCAGCAGATGAATGGATAAGAAAGCTGTGGAACATATACACAATGGAGTATTACTCAGCCATTAAAAAGAATACATTTGAATCAGTTCTAATGAGGTGGATGAAACTGGAGCCTATTATACAGAGTGAAGTAAGCCAGAAAGAAAAACACCAATACAGTATAGTAACGCATATATATGGAATTTAGAAAGATGGTAACAATAACCCTGTGTACGAGACAGCAAAAGAGACACTGATGTATAGAACAGTCTTATGGACTCTGTGGGAGAGGGAGAGGGTGGGAAGATTTGGGAGAATGGCATTGAAACATGTATAATATTATGTATGAAATGAGTCACCAGTCCAGGTTCGATGCACGATACTGGATGCTTGGGGCTGGTGCACTGGGATGACCCAGAGGGATGGTATGGGGAGGGAGGAGGGAGGAGGGTTCAGGATGGGGAACACATGAATACCTGGGGCGGATTCATTTCAATATTTGGCAAAACTAATACAATATTGTAAAGTTTAAAAATAAAATAAAATTAAAAAAATAATAATTTGTATATATTCTCACCTTTGGATTTCTAAATAGTTAGAAGAGGCAAAGGTTCTTACTCCTTTTTTTTTTCTTCTCTGAATAAGCCAGAGAAAGATTAAAGTAATTTTGTCCAAGTCAGGAAGAAAATTGAGATTATATACCATGTATCATGAATATACCCACTTTTTTATTTTGCTGCTACTATGGATTTGTGAACATTACCTTAGACTTATGCCTCTTCTTCCTGTGAGTTTTAAAATATTGGCTGACAGGGTAATCTATAGTAGCTTTGAAGTAAGCAAATAGTGTATATCTACAGTGTAGACACACAACTCATAGCTCTTTGTTTAAAGCTTTAGTTCAACTTATTGCACATAAACTTTTCTTTTCAGCTTACTTACCTCCTTTTTCCTACATCAGGAGACTAGAGTAAGATACAGTTTTTAATAAGATACACTGGAAACTCAGTGCAGTTTTATCTTAGAAATCATTGTCTCTGAACATATTAATAATAACTTTTGGATGAGGTTTGAAATGAATTTATATTCTGCATAGTGGTGATTTATGTAATAAGGGCACTGGTGTTTCTTATGTTTGATTTTACCACTGGGACAGAGGTCTAATCTGAGGGTGCTACTTTTCAGAGAAAGCTATTATTTTCTCTATGTATATTTACCATTCAGTAGCCTACATCTCTCACATTTTATTAAGAATTTCATAAAGCTTTAATCTACAGAATTGTTGAAATGAGATGAATGAATTGTTTTTGCCTTTATCACCCTTCAGGTTTGGCAATTCTCTACCAATGAACCAATCTTTTCATCCCCATGTACCTCAGCATCAGAGCAAGAAATATTTTTTGGTTCTCATGACTGCTTTATCTACTGTTGTAGTATGAAAGGTCACCTCCAGTGGAAATTTGAAACTACTTCAAGAGTGTATTCAACGCCTTTTGTTTTCCGTAACCACAACCATAACAGTGAAATGTTACTGGCAGCGGCATCTACTGATGGGAAACTGTGGATCTTGGAATCTAAGAGTGGACAGTTGCAAAGTGTGTATGAACTTCCTGGAGAAGTTTTCTCTTCTCCTGTGGTCTGGGAATCAATGCTTATTATTGGATGTAGAAATAATTATGTTTATTGTCTGGATGTATTGGGTGACAAAGGTAATGAAGTGCAGTCCTTAGAATATACATGAGATATTTGAAAATATTTTATATTACTGAGCTTGTGGATAGTCATATTAAAGATTATATTTTGTTTAAGAAACTTGTCTATTACACTTTATTGGAAAACAACCATACTTTACTTCCTTATAGGAGCAACAGATGCTTTTACAAGGAATTATAGAATGAAACACATCCTAATGCCTGTTATAATTATTAATTAAAGGAATATCGATGTTCTTCTAATTTCTATAGATGTCCTACTTTGGTTTTTTTTATAAAAGACCTCTGGGAAAAAAGATCAAAATATACTTGGTGGGTTAAAAACTTAGTCTGTGATGTAATTAACATCAACACCATTCACTCATTTTTACTGAGAATCATAACGAAATGTTGTCAAAGATAGGATCTATTTATCAAATTAGTTTCCTTAATTTAACATTTTTAAATGAACAAAGTACCAATGTAGAATAATATATATATATATACTCTGTATTGTTTCAAGTTGATATACCTTCTTTTCTCAATTTTTGATACATGAACATTGACTAATATTTTTTACACCTATATTTTTCAGTTTATTAGATTTTACTGCTCATGGGAAATAGATGGGGAAATAGAGGAAACAGTGTCAGACTTTATTTTGGGGGCTCCAGAATCACTGCAGATGGTGACTGCAGCCATGAAATTAAAAGACGCTTACTCCTTGGAAGGAAAGTTATGACCAACCTAGATAGCATATTCAAAAGCAGAGACATTACTTTGCCAACAAAGGTTCGTCTAGTCAAGGCTATGGTTTTTCCTGTGGTCATGTATGGATGTGAGAGTTGGACTGTGAAGAAAGCTGAGTGCCGAAGAATTGATGCTTTTGAACTGTGGTGTTGGAGAAGACTCTTGTGAGTCCCTTGGACTGCAAGGAGATCCAACCAGTCCATCCTAAAGGAGATCAGCCCTGGGTGTTGTTTGGAAGGAATGATGCTAAAGCTGAAACTCCAGTACTTTGGCCACCTCACGCGAAAAGTTGACTCATTGGAAAAGACTCTGATGCTGGGAGGGATTGGGGGCAGGAGGAGAAGGGGACGACAGAGGATGAGATGGCTGGATGGCATCACCGACTTGATGGATGTGAGTTTGAGTGAACTCCGGGAGTTGGTGATGGACAGGGAGGCCTGGCGTGCTGTGATTCATGGGGTCGCAAAGAGTCGGACACGACTGAGTAACTGAACTGAACTGAACTGAAGTTGCCCCCAGTAAACTGTACCTTCTCTGGAAGCCATGCCCTCTGTGCTTCCCCCTTCTCTTATGCCTGGGCTAGGCCTGTGATTTGCTGTAACCTAGAGAATGCAGTGATGGTGATATTATGCCACTTTCTGAGCCTAAATTTTAAGAAGTTGTGGTAGCTTCTGCTTTTATAGCCATGGGAGCCCTGAGCAGCCACATCAGTCTGGCTGTCTACTGGAGAAGACATGTAACGAGGGAGCCATGAGCTAAGACTACACTGAGAAGAACCAAGGAAGCCAGTGAACAGTGACAGTCAATGATATGGCCCCCAGCATTCCAGCCAACTCCAGCGATACACTGTGTTGCTGACCTTTCCCCTAATTCTGCAGACAACTGTAGTATCATTTGATTTGTTCATTCATTCACCAGTAGAATCTCAAATATCAAACATGCCAGAGTTCTTGGTGGCAAGCAATAGAAGGTAAATTTGGGCTATTTTAAATAGAAAGTATTTTTATTGAAGTATAATTGATATACAATATTATGTATTTTTTATTGAAGTATAATTGATGTACAATATTATATAAGTATTATATAGAAATTCACAGTTTTTAAATGTTATGTGCCTTTAAAACATTGGCTGTATTCCCTGTGTTAGACAATATATCCTTGTAGCTTATTTATTCTATACACAATAGTTTGTACCTCTTAATCCCTTACCACTCTTTTGCCCTTCCTCCCTTCCCTCTCCCCGCTGGTAACCACTAGTTTGTTCTCTATATTTGTGAGTCTGATTCTTTTATGTTAGACTTACTAGCTTGTTCTATTTTTTTAGATTCCATGTAAAAGTGATATCATACAAAATATTTATCTTTCTCTGACTCATTTCATTTAGCATAATGACCCTCCAAATCTATCCATGTTTTGCAAATGGCAGAATTTTGTTCTTTTTATGGCTGAGTAGTATTCCATTGTCGGAGAAGGCAATGGCACCCCACTCCAGTACTCTTGCCTGGAAAATCCCATGGATGTAGGAGCCTGGTGGGCTACAGTCCATGGGATCGATAAGAGTCAGGCACAACTGAGCGACTTCACTTTCACTTTTCACTTTCATGCATTGGAGAAGGAAATGGCAACCCACTCCAGTGTTCTTGCTTGGAGAATCCCAGGGATGGGAGAGCCTGGTGGGCTGCCGTCTATGGGGTCACACAGGGTTGAATAGGACTGAAGCGACTTAGCAGCAGCAGCAGCAGCAGCAGTATTCCGTTGTATACATACACCATATCCTCTTAATCTGTTCATCTGTTGATGGACACTTAAATTGCTTCCATATCTTGGCAATTATAAATAATACTGCTATGAACAGTGGGATGCATATATTTTTTTGAACTATTGTTTTTGTTGTTTTTGTTTTTCAGATAATATATATCGAAGAGTGGTGGAATTGTTGAGTCATATGGTAGTTCTATTTTTAGCTTTTTTGAGATACTTGCATACTGTTTTCCACAGTGGCTACACCAATTTAGGTTTCTCCTCAACAGGGGATTCCCCTTTTCTCCACTTCCTCACCATCATTTGTTGTTTGTGTTCTTTTTGATGATAACCATCTGACCTGTCTGTCATGATATCTCATTGGAGTTGGTACTTCCCTGGTGATTAGTGATGCTGAGGATCTTTTCATGAGCCTGTTGATCATCTGCATTTCCTTTCTGGGAAAAATATCTGTTCAGGTCTTCTGCCCAGTTTTTAATCAGGTTTTTTTCTTTTGATGTTGGGTTGTATGAGTTATTTATATATGTTGGATATGACCACAAGTTGGTCATATCATTTGCAAATATTTTGTCCTATTCAGTAGGTTGTCTTTTCATTTTGTTGATGGTTTCCTTTGCTGTACATAAGTTTTAAAGCTTAATTAGTTCCCATTTGTTTATTTTTGCTTTTTATTTCCTTTGTTTTAGGAGACAGATTCAAAACAATATTGCTACAATATGTGTCAGACTGTTCTGCCTATGTTTTTCTCTAAGAGTTTTATGGTTTCCAGTCTTATATTTATGTCTTTAATCCATCTTGAATTAATTTGTGTATATAGGTTCTAATTTCATTCTTTCACATGTAGCTGTCTTGTTTTTGCAACACCAATTATTGAAGAGATTTTTCCCCTCCATTTAATATTCTTGCCTCCTTTGTCATAGATTAATTGACTGTAAATGTGTGGGTTTATTTCTGGGCTCTCTATTCTGTTCTGTTCTGTTGATGTTTTTTGCCAGTGCCATGCTGTTTTGTTATTGTAGCTTTGTAGTATAGTTTGAAGTCAGGGAGCTTGATTTGTCTAGATCTGTTCTTCTTTCTCGGGATATTTTAACTGCTTAGGGTCTTTTGTATTTCCATACAAATTTTAAAACTATCTGTGAAAAATGCCCTTGGTATTTTGATAGAGACTGCATTGAATCTGTAGGTTTCCTTGGTATTAATTCTTCCAGTCTCTGAATGTGGTATATTTTCCCATCTTTTGTGTTGTCTTTAGTTTCTTTCATCAGTGCCTTATGGTTTTCCCAATACAGGTATTTTACCACTAAGGAGGTTTATACCTAGGTATTTTAATCATTTTAATGCAGTGGTAAATGGGATTATATACTTAATTCCTCTTTCTGATTACTCATTTTTAGTATATAGAGATGGAACCAATTTATGTATGTTAATTTGTATCCTACAACTTTACTAAATTCATTGATGAGCTCTAGTAGTATTCTGATGGTGTCTAGGATATTTTGTGTGTAGTATGTCATCTGCAAACAGTGACAGTTTTACTTCTTCCTTTCCAGTTTGTTGTTGTTCAGTTGCTCAGTTGTGTCGAACTCTGTGACCTCATGGACTGCAGCATGCCAGGCTTCCCTGTCCTTCACTGTCTCCCAGAGTTTGCTCAAATTCATGTCCATTGAAGTGGTGATACCATCCAACCATCTTACTTCTCTTGTCCAATTGCTGTGACTAGGACATCCAATACTGTGTTGATTAAAAGTACCTTGAGTGGGCATCCTTGTCTTGTTCTTGATCTTAGAGGAAACACTTTCAGCTTTTCGCCTTTGAGTATGATGTTGCTGCTGCTGCTAAGTCACTTCAGTCATGTCCGACTCTGTGCGACCCCCATAGACGGCAGCCCACCAGGCTCCGCTGTCCCTGGGATTCTCCAGGCAAGAACACTGGAGCAGGTTGCCATTTCCTTCTCCAATGCATAAAAGTGAAAGTGAAGTCACTCAGTCGTATCTGACTCCTAGCGACCCCATGGACTGCAGCCTACCAGGCTCCTCTGTCCACGGGATTTTCCAGGCAAGAGTACTGGAGTGGGTTGCCATTGCCTTCTCCAAGCTGTGTGTTTATCATATATGGCCTTTATTATGTTGAGGTATGTTCCCTTTATACACACCTTCTGGGGAGTTTATATCATAAATGGATATTGAATATTGTCAGAAGCTTTTCTGCATCTCTTGTGATCATACAGTTATTATTCTTCAGTTTGTTAATGTAGTGTTATACTGATCGATTTGCAGATACCAAAAAGTCCTTGCATCTTTGGGGTAATCCCTCTTAGTCATGTTTTATGACCCATTTAATGTATTGTTGGATTCAGTTTACTAGTATTTTGTTGAGGAATTTCTGCATCTATCTTTATTAGCGATATTGGCCTATAATTTTCTTTTTCTTTTTTTCTGTAGTATCTTTGGTTTTAGTATCGCAGTGATGCTACCTTCCTAGAATGAGTTCAGATGCATTCCTTCTTCTGCAATTTTTTGGGAATAGTTTGAGAAAGATAGGTGTTAATTCATCTCTAAATATTTTGTTGAATTTACTTGTGAAGCCATCTAATCCTGGACTTCTATTGGGAGTTATTAAATTGCTGGTTTAGTTTCATTACTGGTAACTTATCTATTCATATTTTCTGTTTCTTCCTGGTTCAGTCTTGGCAGATTGTACATTTCTAGGAATTTGTCCCTTTCTTCTGAGTTGTCCATTTTATTAGCATATAGTTTTCCGTAGGAATCTCTTCTGATGTTTCATATTTCTGTGGTGATGTTTGTAACTTCTCCTTTTTCATTTCTGATTTTGTTGGTTTGTGCTCTCTTTTCTTGATGAGTTCAAACTAAAGGTATATCAATTTTTAACATCTTTTCAAAGAAGTATTTTTTAGTTTCATTGATAATTTTATTGTTTTTAAAGTTTATTTATGCTCTAGTCTTTTTGATACGTTTCCTTATACTAACTTTGGGTTTTGTTTGCTTTTTCTAGTTTAGCTGTAACATTAGGTGGTTTGAGATTTTTCTCATTTCCTGAGGTCTTGTATCACCATAAACTTCCCTCTTAGAGCTGCTTTTGGTGTGTCCCATAGATTTTGGATCATTGTTTTTCATTTTCATTTGTCTCTGGGTATTCTTTTTTAATTTCTTCTTTGACTTCTTCGGTAATCCCTTGTTTTTTTTTTTTTTTTTTTTAGTAGCGTATTGTTTAGCCTCCTTCATGTAGTGTCCTTTGTCTCCTCCAACAATCTCTATTTTAACATCTATTTTATCAGGTATAAGTATTGCTACTCTGGCTTTCTTATTATCTCTATTTGCATTCAATACCTTTTGCATCCCTTCACTTTATGTTTATATTTAAAGACACTTATGTATGTCTTTAAATCTGAGTCTCCTATAGGCAGGATTCCTTTTTTTTTTTTTTTTTTGCCTTCAGCCACCTGATGTCTTTTGGAGCATTTAATCCATTTACATTTGAAGTGTTTATTGCTATGCATGTTCTTATTGCCATTTTGTTAATTGTTTTGGGGTAGTTTTTGTAGTTGTTGTTCTGTCTTTTGTTATTTGATGACTATCTTTAATGTTTGGATTCCTTTTCTTCTGTGTATCTATTATAGATGTTTGGCTTGTAATTCCCATGAGGTATTTATATAGCAATCTGTATTTATACAAGATTGTTTTAAGTTCTTGACCTCTTAATTTCAAATGCATTTTAAGAATCCTGTATTTTTACTTTCCTCCCCTCATAATTACTGTTTTTGATATCTTTTTTTGTTGTTCAGTTTCTAAGTTGTGTACAACTCTCTGCCACCCCATGAACTGCAGGATACCAGGCTTCCCTGTTCTTCACCATCTCCCAGTGCTTGTTCACACTCATGTCCATTGAGTCACTGATGCCATCCAACCATCTCATCCTCTTAAGCCCCCATCTCCTCTTGCCCTCAGTCTGTCCCAGCATCAGGGTCTTTTCCAGTGAGTCAGATCTTCGCATTAGGTGGCCAAAGTATTAAAGCTTCAGCTTCAGCACTAGTCCTCCCAATGAATATTCAGGGTTGATTTCCTTTAGGATTGACTAGTTTGATCTCCTTGCTGTCCAAGGGGCTCTCAAGAGTCTTCTCCAGCACCACAGTATGAAAGCATCAATTCCTCAGCACTCAGCCTTCTTTATGGTCCAACTCTTAGTCCATACGTCCATATTCTTGTTTTTTTAACCTCCCTACTAGCTTTGTGCATGGGTGATTTCCTACCTTTACTGAATGTTTGCTTTTACCAATGAGCTTTTTCATTTTGTAATTTTCATTTTTCTAGTTGTGGCCTTTTTTACTAAGAGAAAAATCCTTTAATATTTCTTGTAAAGCTGGTTTGGTAGTGCTGAACTCTTTTAGCTCTTGCTTGTCTGAAAAGATTTTAATCTTTCCGTAAAATCTGAATGAGAGCCTTGCCGGGTAGGGTATTGGTTGTAGGCTTTCCTTTCATCACTTTAAATATGTTGCCCTTCTGGCCTACATAGTTTCTGATGAAAAGTCAACTGATAGCCCTTTATGAGTTCCTTTCTATGTTATTTGTTGTTTTTCCTTTGCTGGTTTTAATATTCTCTAATTTTTAACATTTAATTACAGTATTTTAGTGTGTTCTTCTTTGGGTTAATCCTATATGGGACTCTGCACTTCCTGGACTTGGATGTCTGTTTCCTTTCCCACGTTAGGGAAGTTTTCAACTATTATGGCTCAAATATGTTCTCAGCCCCTTTCTCTCTCTCTTCTCCCCTGTAATGTGAACATCAATGCATTTGATGTTGCCCCAGAGGTCTCTTATACAGTCCTCATTTCTTTTTCTTTTTTCCTCTTCAGCAACAGTGATTTCCACTACTGTATCTTCCAGGTCACTGATCCATTTATCTGTACCATTTAGTCTATGTTGATTCTTTTTAGTGTATTTTTAATTGCAGTTATTCTTCATCTTTAGTGTGAGTGATAGTCGCTCGGTCATGTCTGACTCTACGGCCCCAGGACTGTAGCCTGCCAGGCTCCTCTGTCCGTGGAATTCTCCAGGCAAGAATATTGGAGAAGGTTGCCATTTCCTTCTCCATTATATTTTCCAACTCTTTGCTAAAAACCTTTTAACTTTCACTCTGTGTACCCATTTTTTCCCCCAGATTCTCTAATCATCTTTATGATCATTACCCTGAACTCTTTCTTAGGTATTTGCCTTTCTCCACTTCACTAATTTCTTCTTGTGGGGTTTTATCTTGTTCGTTCATCATGCAGTTCGTTCATCATGCAGTTGGGTACAGGATCTCAGATATCCCAAAGCTTTGGGTTACACTTGGGTTGAGTCAGGTTAGTTGCAGGTGCAGAGGCTACCCAGGGCCCATAGCTCACCCCAGGACAGGCTAGTGCCTGGGCTGCTGGTGTGAAGTCTCCTCAGGCTACACTGGATCACTGCTGTGCTGCTAGTTGGGTACAGGGTCTCAGGCTTTTAGTCTAGTGGGCAGGGCAAGGACCCAGGCCCATGTCATCCCAGGACATGGCCTGGGCTGCTGGTGGAACTTCAGGCTACAGGATTGTGGCTATCTTGGATCTGCTGCTGCCCTGGGTGAGGCCGGTCCAGAGGTTGGAGCTGGCTCCCTGAACAGTAGAGCCAGGCAGGGCTACATCTTGGGGCTAAAAACTAAAGGGAAGATTCCACAAAGGCCCTTGCCAATACCAGTGCGTATGTGGTAGAAGAAACTCCCAAGGATGGCTGGTGCCAGTGTCTGCGTCCCCAGGGTGAGCTGCAGCTGCCTCCTGCCTCTGAAAGACTCCACAATCAGCAGGAAGGTCTGACCTAGGCTTCTGTCAAATTATCTCTTATGCCCTGAGTCCCAGAGCATGTGAGATTTTATATGTGCCCTTTAAAATGAATTCTCTATTTCCCCTGGCTCTCTGGGAGTCCTGAAAGTAAACCTCACTGACTTTCAAAGCTAAATACTCTGGGGGCTTATCTTCCTGGTGCAGGACCCCTGGTCTGGGGAGCCCAATTTTGAGGCTCAGACCTTGTAGTCCTTTGGGAGAACCTTTCTGATATAATTATTCTCCCATTTGTGGGTCTTCTTTCCAAAGATATAGGACTTGACCATATCTTGAATATTACCATTTATCCATTTTGTTGTGGCTCATTATGCTTAAGTTGTGTAAGATCTTTTGGTAGGTTCCGGTTGTTATCATCAAATGTTCTGGAAATAGTTGTGATTTTGGTGTGCCTGTGAAAGGAGATAAGCTCAGGGTCTTTCAAGATGACTGACTGCCATCATGGTCAGTCTCCTCCAGAGTGAATTTTTAAAAGAATATTAAGTCTCTTGCAGAATTATAGAGGGCTGGAGCTATACAGCCAGGAATAAGGAATGCCTAAAATCATCATATCATTTTGGGCAGAAGACAGCTGCTGTCCTTGAAACTAAATGCTTACTTTATGGCTGACCCCACTAACACCAGACACTGTTCCCTATCACTACCAGACTTCCTCACAGTTCCCCCATCTTTTGGTCAGTTGCTCCCAATCCACAGTCCCTTCCAATTTGAGATGACACATGTTGTCATGCCCACCAGAGTACAGGAAAGCACCTAACAGGCATTTCAACTATAGTAGGAGGGGAGTGCTGCCCTCTACTAAGACCCACAAGATGGAGACGTCCCCAAACTTAGAAAGGGCATTGAGGGCATGGTCAGCCCAAAAGAACAACATAACTTCTGCCAGGTTTTAGATCCATGCTGCTTCACCTTTAATGTATTCACCACCTGGAGCTGTTGCTAAATGCCTAGTCCAGTTGAGAGGAAAGGGCTTGGTTGAGCCACACTGGGACCTAAGGCAAAAGGGAAAATAAGTAATACTGACCCCATATTTATTTAAAATTTTGATACTCGTTCATCATAGAATTTCCATTAGTCTTTAAAAAAAATATTGCATTAAAATAGCACTTCTCTCGATTACTTTTTTAGCACCCAAGGCAAGTGCCTTGCTCACATTACTCCATTTGCCCTCATCTGGCCCTGTGAGTCAGTAGGTCTGGTCTGGGGCCCTAAGCTGTGTTTCTCACATGCTCTCAGCTTGTGCCCATGCTGCTGTTCCATGGCCCATACTTTGAGTAAAGAGGTTGTAAGATCATTTTGTCTGAGACACTGCTGCTGCTGCTGCTGCTAAGTCACTTCAGTCGTGTCCGGCTCTGTGCGACCCCATAGATGGCAGCCCACCAGGCTCCGCCGTCCTTGGGATTCTCCAGGTAAGAACACTGGAGTGGGTTGCTATTTCCTTCTCCAATGCATGAAAGTGAAAAGTGAAAGTGAAGTCGCTCAGTCGTGTCTGACTCTTAGTGACCCCATGGATTGCAGCCTACCAGGCTCCTCCATCCATGGGATTTGCCAGGCAAGAGTACTGGAGTAGGTTGTCATTGCCTTCTCTGTGTAAGTGTGGTGAGTGGCACTTTATACACCTGGTCTAATTTAACCCTCCAAAGAATCCTGTGAGGTTAAGATAAAGGTCTATTCATTTCAACATCAAACATTACCATGTGGTCACACAGGTATAACACCTTTATGTCATGAAGGGCAAAAACTCATTCCTAGAACATACACTGTGACTAGCAACCACCTCCCCTGCAAAAGCGGCCATCTCCTCAGAGGCTTGGGCTGTTGGGAAGTAGTTCAACTTGGTGTTTTTCTCACAAGTGCAAGCCTGTTAGCATTTTGCCAAACACACATATCAGTGTGTGTTTCAACCTCTGTGAAGTCAATGCAGAACGTATGGAATGAAGATAAGTACATTTTTGGTGTCTGAGACACAGACCAATTCAAATTTAGGATTCAGATAAACATTTTATTTGTCTCCTACTCATTATTTTTCTCCCAAAATATCTAATTAAAAAATAATAAGGTACCCTATAAAATGCCTTGAAATTTATCTTTCTTAAAAGTAAATATGAAGTCTCTGTAGATGGTCACTGAAATCGGTAAAAACTTCAACTTGAAAAGGAAATTCCATCAGTGCCAAAGATCTTGTGGGTATTTTTTATTGAAAGGTCTTTTTCCTTCAATAATGGACATTTTACATTAAAACTTTATACAACCAAAATCTCAAAATAATATTAAAATCACACTAAGGTATTTTCATTGTTAAGTCTACTACATTTTATTGTTGATAAAAATATTGCAAGACACTTGTAATTCTAATGTTTCTGCTTTAAAATAAGCAATTAAAACTAAATGTCACAAGAAGAGACAATACATACTACAATTTGCTAATAACTGGCTAAAATGATAATTTAATAGTAACATGTATAAGAAACAATTGCACTTGAAAAAAAAGTAAACAAAAAACCTCTAGTTTTGTATATTTAAGTCTTATGAACAGAGGTTAATCATCTATAACCTTGCCAGAAGTGTATATTTGTTAAAAAAAAAAAAAAGCTTGTGTATTTAACTAGCAATCATTCATTTCTTTTAAAAGTCTTGAATTCTTATATGCTTTACAGAATTTCCCCCATAGTTTGTTGATCAGAAAAGACTGCAACACAACTAAAGAAAAATAACACTTCATTGGTATTTAGTGCAAATTTGGAGTAATTTTTACATGAAGTATTAAACATGTAGCCTTTAGAAGTTGCTGGAAGTGCTATGACTGTCTTTTCTTCAGTATACTCTTAAAGATTTTGATGGAAAATTTTTAACTGAGGTATTTCTCCTCCTTTGCATGGGCTCAGTGGTAAGCCAGTACAGACTTGACTTATCTACCATTCTTTGTTAATGACCTGATCTCTTCGCCTGTTCTCTGCCATTACTGTGATTGTTATTCAAAGCTGACAGCATGAAAGAAAAAGTCAATGCAGAAGAATTAAAGTAGCACTATAATTCTAGGGCTCTAAGTGGAAAGATTCTTACTAAAAAAGTGTTATATTTGTGAGGAAATCATCAAAAGTAACAAATGCCTACATATTTGATTTAGAAATGAACAGTGTGGAAAACGTGCAGTGGAATATTAATTGCATCTCATAGCCATTAAAAAAATTAACGTCCCATTGATTCTGTTGAAGGTCCACTATATATGTTAACTCCAACTTGCAAAAGTACAACTATCCATTTCACCACACATTCCAGGTACTACCATGAGGCTGCCAGGTACTACCATGAGGCTGAGCCATTGTTTCCAGAAAGAAGATGCCTTGTATATGGTAAATATTTTTGCACTCATCCTTTCTTTAAGGTACATAATAGAATAACAGCACATTGTCATTGCATAAATAAGGAAAATGATACTAATAAAATACTAATAAAATGTGTTTTTGTAGGAGAGAAAAAATGGGTGTAATTCCTTCCCCTGCTGCACTAAGCAAAGGATTTGTATTTAGATTTTGAAGTCAGAATTGAAGAAAAAGGGACTATGTCAACATCATGAAATGTAAGTTAAGTCATGCTACATAAATGTAGCAACGTGTGGGTTTGCTCTGTGTTTCATGTAAAGCAAATTTAGGGAAATAAAAGTGAATATATGTGGCTTTTAAATTGCCAAGCCCCCCCACACCTTTTAAAAAATCTCATGTATATAATAACAAGGCCACTTAAAACTCTTGAGATGTTTTAATGCTATTGAACATTTGACTCTAAATATGAATTAGTTGGCTATGGTAAAGAAAGAAATTCCCCACAGGAAGTCCTTAGTACAAAAGGCTTCAAATCTTGTCTTAACTGTTAACTTTCCCTAGTGACTTCAAAGATTTTCAGAGACATGTAATGTCAGTAGGCTCTTGCACTCCATAATAAATGGCTGGTTTGGAGGCTGTTTTATTAGTCTTCTTGTCTCACTTTTGCTGCTTTGGGTGAAGTGAGCCTCCCCTTCAGAGTTTTAAAAAGTAGGTAGCACTAGAAGCAGTGTATCCTACGCTTCTCACCCTTTGTGATGAAGAGTTTTACCAGAATATACACAATCTGGCCTCATCCTTACAGGATCTCTGAGTAGGTCTGGGATAAAGCCTGAACTTGTTAAGAATAACTACACTAAATGGGGATTCTCAGAGACACAGAATTTGTAGTTTTTTTTTTTTTTAATCATTTATTATTTAAACATTTAAATTAAAATGTTCCCTAGGAGACAGCTGGGCCAAATGGTTTAACATGTCCCTAAGGAGAGTTCTGGTATAAAAGGGCCTGTAGCTCAATAGCACACTACAAGAGTGAATGGTCTCGCTGTGTTACAGTTCCCGGTCGGGGCAAAATCATGAGAAGCAGAGACGGGCACAGAGTTGGAAACCAGACTTTTAACTTGCCGTTCCCAGTGGCTGCATTCAGGAGAATAGGCATTCTTGTCCTTTCACTAAGACTTTAGAAAAGGGTAGAAATCCCCAAGCACATGGTAAATAAATGGTTCAGAGGAAAGAAATTGGAGTAAAGAATCAAGAAAACCATTAATACTACAAAGGTTGGCAAAAGGACATGTTCTGAATGGTGTGTGGGGGTGTGTGTGTGGAAGGGCCATGGCAGGCTCTTGTGAGGTCTTAGTCGAGAGATTTTACTTCCTGTGGTCCCTCGGACGGAATTTTCTCTTCAAAACTAGGAGGAGCTCAAGGCACCAGGACCTAGGGTTGTGCAAATACACTCTTTACAAGGAACACCACCAGTTCAGTTTCTAAACATTATTTTAGAGCCTATAAAACATGCTTCTTTTCCCTAGTTTGGTTTTCTTTACCTCATATAAAAAATAAATAAATAAAAAGGGCAAGAGAAGAGCCAATGACTGCAATAAGAATGGATAAGAGTCACTCTTTACTTAATAATCTGCGGACAGTCGCTCCAGGCCTTGGCTTTCCTTTTGGCCAAAGCCAGCCAGGCTGGCTCTGTTGACACGGGGGCAGCATCTGGGTTGGAGAACCTCTTTGTGACTTCTTTCACCAGTGGCGCTGGGGGAGCTGAATCAGAGATCTCCACTGGATTTTGAAGGAAAAGGAGAAAGGAATATAAGTCAGAGCCACATTTTTTTTATTTATCACAAGTATGAGATTAAGAAAGCAAAACCCACTGAAGCACTGAGCATCTCTGGCAAGAAGAAATTTGGGAAAGAAACCTATGTGATCCTAACGGCTGCATACAGAATTACAGTGATCACAGTGCAGTCAATCTTAATTTCATAGAATTTCTAGAAACCCAGTTTTTTCTGTGCTCAGAAGCTATGCCTGCACAATAATAGTAATAATAGGTAAATTCTGTGATTCTAAGTCATGCAACCAGTCAACTTGATGAAGAAAAAGATTAAACCAGTAGTTTGAAGTTTGAACTTGTTAGCTGGTAAGTTTAAAAGCTACTTCCTCCACCAAGCATGCCCTGGGTCCCTCCTCCCTCCAAGACCTGTGGATCCTTCCTGCTGTTATGACTCAGACTTGTCTAACAAATTCTTTTGTCTCCTATCACTATTTATCAGACCTCAGAGGCTTTGTATGGTGAGGGCTCCCATCTTATTTTTGGGTCATATGTAGTGCCTATGGCAATGGCCTTACAGGTATGCAGAACTCTGGAAATACTGATTAAAAAGACAAAACTTCAGAAGAAGGCTTGCTTTATTAAGGTGGAGCCAACTCTGAATTGCATTTACCCTTTGGTGTCTCTAAGAAATCAGGCAGACAAAGGTTGATCTCGTTGTTGACTTTGGAGAATTCTGAAAGAATTCTCTCTTGACCCTTATCAATATGATGTTTAGAATCCTTAATTCCTGGGTATAAGATCAAATGAAGTAAGTCCCTTGGAAGTTCTTGAGAAAATGTTCCAAAGTAGTTTTCAAATGTAAAGTTTTTTTCCTCCACACCAAATAGTAAATATAGCTTTCCTCATGAGACCTCTTTACATTTCCAGACATCAGCTAGCAGGTATTTCTTAAGGCATAAAAAAATCTTGGGTCTAGAGGGTGGGTGTCCTCTGAGGAACAGATAGGGCTGCCTACTGGGGAAAACAGGGACCCTAAGAGCCCGCGAGAGGAAGCTCTTTCAAACTCTCCATCCTCCAAGTGACTTGCAATAAGGAAACAGCCATAAACATTATTGGATCATTTTATCTTTTAACAGGATAAAGATTTTTTTTTTTAACTTGCCCATGTCTCTTACATGTCATGAATTTGTATGAACACTGCTGTTGTTCATTAACATCAGGGACTTAGAGCAGAACAACTGTGCTCTCTAATGTCACACCTGAGTCAGAAGTTAGCTATCTGAAATCACATCAGTGAGAAGGGGCCAGCCCACTTTTGCCTGGAGCATCTGAGCCACTTGGATCACCATGATTCAGAGAAGCAGTTTCCATTTCTAGCCAGGGCAGAGCTCCAGGTAGGGGATTTCTCATACAGCTTTTTCACACTGGTCTTAAGTATGTGGCGTCAAAGGAAACAGGCTCCTGAATCTGCTTTTCAGCTCAGGCTTGATGTCAACTACTTGGCTTTGAGACTATCAAAAAACACTGGCTCCATTTACATTCTACCTAAAATTCACCCTTTCCTCACATCCTAATATAATCTTGTCTCGTCTTTTGTTTAGACGGCTCTTATGGTATGCAGTCTTCTTGCTACAGGAAGTCAAAAAACCTCATCTTGTTGGACCACAGGCAATGGAGGTGGAGCAGGCTCATATCACCTTGTTAAAGGCTCAGGAATTTAACAAGCCACTTGATATCACATTGGTAATTTGAAATTAGCCATGGTTGGGAGTATTTACACCACAGAAAAGGACAAATACTACAAATCACAGGTATCTCTAATCCCTGAAGACCTGACTGTTAAATGTGTATCATCACCCCACTGATAGTGGGTATGTTTCTGATGATATTTATCCATGTCAGAGTTTATGAATGGGGTGGCAAGACAGCTTGTGCTCTGAAATGCCTAAAATGCTGTGCTAGTTTTTACACTGGAGGAAATAAAACATGCTTTAAGGGAAAAAACCTTTAAGTACACTTAAGTAGAAATGGACCTGTTCTCTCTACCTGTCACTGATGTAGGAAGAGTGTTGGCCTTTTTGAGTTGTTCTCTGCGCTCAAGCCTGGACACTGGTGTCTCTGGCTTCTTCTCTTCTGGCTGAGTGGTGGGCTTGTGCAGGGAACTAGCTCTGCTGACGCTGCTGCTTCCAGGCTGTGGGGTGACACTGACCTGCATGGACAGAAAATCAGGGAAAGCATGTATTCATCCTAAAGACAGAGAAGGACTGACCATGCAAGGCAAAGCTGCTTAGAGGTTTCCATCAGCTGGCCCCCATCTTCTGCTCCCAGAGGAGGAGCCAGACTGCACAGGGAGCAGTGTGTGCTCAACCCTGGCCCCCAGCCAAGGAGCAGCTCAGTCAAATGTCCCAAAGAAGGGATGCTACAGGCTTTCCCGGAAGAGTCCCATCAAACTATACAATCAGAGCCACAGAGCAAGACTCCTAATTTCCTCTCGACCCACTGCTTAAAAGAAAGTTATTTTCGTTACTTTTCATATAACTGTTGTGTGCGAGGATTCTGCCAAATCAGGTTAACCTAAGAGCATAAGGAAACCAAATCAAATTTCTAACTGAAAATACCTCTTTGGCTTAACAGTGGTCAACTGATTTACTGCTCTACCATCTAAGTATTTTCCACCATTCCTGGCCAGCCTTTTCTCATTACTGTTGTTTTAAATCCTGAACTAAAAGAAAGCCAAGCTTGGAAGTTCCCTGGCTGTCCAGTAGTTAGGACTTGGCACTTTCACTGCCAGGGCCTCAGTTCAATCCCTGGTCAGGGAACTAAGACCCCACGAGCCTTGTGGTGCTCAAAAAATAAAAGAGAGAGTGAGCCAAGCTCAGAGTTAAAGCCGAAGACCAGGCTACTTACTTGTTCTCTGGCGAGCTTCTCTGCCTGTTTGGCCTCCCTGGCCTGCTTCCTCTCTTCCCGAGTTGCCTGCTGCTCCCGAAACCCCTTCTGTTTCTGCAGCGCCAGCGTTATCCACAGTGGCTGCGCGGTCTCAACCTTCTCCACAAGTTTGGAGCCATCTAAGGAGTGTCTGCTCTGAAGCATCGGCTTTTCTATGGGGGAAAAAAGACAGACTGATATTGTGATATACTATAAGAAATACATATTTGATCTTTGTCCCTGTTTCTGGCACTGAATTCCTAAAACCCTTGCAATGTCCTAACTGATGAGAGCATAAAGGTCTCTTTTGTTCTGCTAAATGAGGTGATTCCTGGGAAGCATGTAAAGATGGAGTCTGGTTGGCAATATCCATGTGATCAGAGGGTTAGAACTTTGAGTCCCATCAAGCTCTGGGGAGGGGCAAGGGGCTGGAGGCTGAGTTCAGTCATCAATGGCTGATGACTTAATTGATCACAACTTTGTAACGAAGCATCCATAAATACTCAAAAGGACTAGTCTGGAGAGCTTCTGAGCCAAGAACACATAGAGATGCTGGAGAGTGACTAGCTCAGAAAGCATGGAAGCTCTACGCCCATTTCCCATACCTTGCCCTCTTCATCTCTTCAATCTGAGTTATATTCTTTATATATATATATATATATATAAACTTTTATGCATGTGTGCGTGTGCGTGTGCGTGTGTGTGTGTGTGTGTATACACACAGGCTTCCCTGATGGCTCAGCAAGTGAAGAATCTGCCTACCAATGCAGGAAATACACGAGATGCAGGTTCAATCCCTGGGTCAGGAACATCTGGAGAAGGAAATGGCAACCCACTCCAGTATTCTTGCTTGAAAAATCCCATGGACAGAGGAGCCTGGTGGGCTACCATCCAAAGGGTCACAGAATCAGAAATGACTAAGCACAGCACACATATAAACGTTAAACTGATAACCTCGTAAGTAAAATGTTTCCCTGAGTTATGTGAGATCCTCTAGCAAACTAACTGAACAACGTGGATTTGCAATTGGCATCTAGTTTGGGGGCATTCTGGTAGGACTGAGCCCATAACCTGTGGACTCTAATGGTGTCTCCAGTAGAGAATCAGAACTGAGTTGAACTGACACCAGCTTGGCTATGTGGGACCCACACCCCACCACCCCACAACAGAATCAGTCAAGACAAAAAGCAGGTTTGCCCTGAAACTAACTGCTCACTCATCTCAGTCCCTCATCCCCTAAAACTGTGACATATTAATCAGCCCAAGAAATAGTCAACCATCCCTTTCTGACACAGTGTGCCAACGTCTGAGTGACTACCCTGGGTGGGAAAGTAGCATCTTCAATGGAAAAAAACAGGAGCATTTCTCTTTCCTCAAAATGGAAGAAAAAATCGTCTCCACTGTAAAAAACATCTGGCCTACAGAGGACCCAGGTAGTTCTTTGATTGTTCTTTTTTTTATTGCTTTTTAAAATTTATTTTTTCAATGGAACTTCCTCCTCCCCCCGCCCCAACCCACACTGTCCCCTGACGAAACAAGTGGACCGAATGTATGAAAGAGGAAAAGGGGGCACTGCAGTGCTTAGTGGGGCTGCTAAGGGCACCAGGACTCAGAGGAAGATGGTGAGAAACGGTGGCTTTGGCCCATTGCCCTCATTTGATAGATGTGAGTACTTGAGTCCACAGCCATCAAGGGCAGTGACCGTGGTCATTTAGTGCACAGCTGAAGGCTGAGCCGAGGACTTGTGACTTCCGGTCTGTGCTCTTACCATGGTGGACTGTCTTGCCTGTGCAAGTCAGGGCAACAAGCTTCCCAGGTGGAGAGGATCAGAGGTTGAGTAATTGGGCTCTGGAATTGAGCAGACCTGAGTTTGACTTTATGTGACCCCAGAAAAGCTACTTAACTTCTCCAAGCTTTCATTTTCTAATCCGTAAACTAGAGTCAAGAATGGCACAGGCCTCATCACGCTGATGTGAAGATTAAAAGGGGTCCTGGGTGTGAAAACGTTTAGAACAGTGTTTGGCATATAGTAACTGCTCTACAAAAGTAAGTGTTCTTAGAAATCCTCTGGTGATCCAGTGGTTAGAGCTCTGCACTTCCACTGCAGAGGGCATGGGTTTGATCCCTGTTCAGGGACCCTCAGTCTGGGGAGCTTACAGATTGAGCCACAGACTGGGCATCCCAGTCCTAGTATCTTTTGTGGAGGAGACAAGTCCCCTTGGCTGCTGGAAGAACCTCTGGGACAGAGGGCTGGAGAAGCAGAGACCTACTCATGAGGATGGTGCATGCACTGGCTTGTCAACAAAGTGGAGAGAGCTCTGCACCGGTGGCTGCCAGCCTGCTGCACTCTCCAGTCTGAGCTGGGTGAACTCCTCAGCCTTACTCCACACCACAGTTTGGTGTGTGACCTGGGCCAACTGTCCCCTGAGAAAAGACTTAGTCTAGCTACTCAGAGACAGACTGGGGGCCCTGAGATGTGATCTGGATGGGGTGGTGCCCATTGTCAGCATGTGGTTGGGTGGCCCCCAGAAGCCTGCTACAGTTTTGTCTCCCAGCCTGGCAAGAAAGCCCCACCTGCTCCTCACTGCAGTTCAGTGCTGGTTCTGGAGCAGAATACCCTGGGAGAAAAGTGCCACAGAGGCAGCCAGATTTCTCATGGCAGCATGGCCATCTCAATTCCTGCAGCCACAGTCTCTCCACTCCATAGCCATACACTAGATCTGGGATGAACACGATGAGGAAGGGACAGAACCCTGGGCTGAGTATGAGCACAGCACCTACATAGGTGTGTAGGCCCTCTGTGAATGCACGGGCTTCACTTGTTTCAGCAATCCCCTCCTTTGGAGCAAGGCATGCGCTTAAGGAGAACAGAGACTGATCAAGCCTGACCCACAAGGCTACTCTAACGACTGGGGAGCAGACCTCCCTGCTGAAAGTGTGGCAGCAGCCACAGAGCAGAGGGGAAGTCCCATCTCACATCCCACATAGGCCCTAGATCCCCCAGTACACACTCCCTCCTCAAGGTGATAATGGCCAGCACAACTTGAGGGAAAATGTGGCTGGCATCCGTATCAACCCAGCCTTCATACCAAAGACACTGGGCACACATAATCCATACAGGGATGCACCCATGTAAAAATACTCCAAGACCACAACAGATAATGTTTCTCCTAAATTCGTAAAGTAAAATGAAAAGGCAGAGGAACTACTCCCAATTTAAAAAGCAAGAGAAATTCCCTGAAATAATGAAACAGAGCTCACCAGTCTACCCAACCCCAGTTCAAAACAGTGATAGTAAAAATGCTAACTGAATTAAGAAAGATTACTAATAGAAATTCAGGTCACAGTAACAAGGAACTAGAAACTGTAAAGATGAACCAATCAAAAATAGATAATTGCCAAGATTAAAAAAAAAAAAAAGCAATCTAAGAGCAATGAATAGCCAGCTAAAAGACAAAGAATAAGTAACCTGGAAGACAAGAATAATGAAAACCACCCAATCAGAACACAAGACAGAAAAACAAATTAAAAAGAAAATGAAAGCAACATACAAGATCTATGGTATATATAAAACTTGCAAGCCTGTTTATAATAGGGGTTCTAAGAAGGAAAAAAGAGAAAGAAGATTGAAAATGTATTTGAAAAAACGGTGGCTGAAAACTTCCCAAAGCTAAAGAAGGAAACAGGAATCCAGGTACAAGAAGCTTGGAGGGTCCCAAACAAAATGAATCTAAACAAAACCACAACCAGACATATCAGAATTAAAATGGCAAAACTTAAAGAGAGAATTCTAAAGGCAACAAGAGAAAAACAGTCATTTACAAGGGGATTCCAGTAAGGTTATCAGCTGATTTCTCTGCAGAAACTTTGGAGGTCCCAAGGGAGTGGAGTGATATATTTAAAGTCTTGAAAGGTCAAAACCTGGAACTGAGAATACTCTACCCAATAAAATGATCATTAGAATAGAAGGAGAAAGAATTTCTCAAACAAGCAAAAACTAAAAAGAATTCAGCAATAATAAATTTACTCTTACAGAAATATTGAAGTTTCTTCTCTAAATAGAAAAGAAGAATTTCTAGGACAGGGAAAATCATGACAGGAAAGGCAAACCTTCAGTAAGAACTGAAGATCACCCAAATAATCCAGTGTGTGTGCTCAGTTGTGTCCGACTCTTTGTGATCCTTTGGAGCCCACCAGGCTCCTCTGTCCATGGGATTTCCCAGGCAAGAATACTGGAGCAGGTTGCCATTTCCTCCCCCAGGGATCTTCCGACCCAGAGATCAAACCCGAGTCTCTCGTATTTCCTTCATTGCAAGTGGATTCTTTACCACTGAGGCATCAGGGAAGCCCCCCAAATAATCCAGTACTTAGATCAAAAAACAAACAAGTGTAAAAGCAGTTATAACTATAATAAGTACTAAAAGGATAAGCATGAAGATGTAAAATAGGACAGCAAAATCACAAAACATGAGGGAGGAGAGTATAAAACTAGATCTTTTAAAATGTATTTGAACTTGAATGACTATCAGTTTAAAGCAAGCAGATATAGTCATGGGTCAACATACATGAACTCCATCATAACCACAAATCAAAAACATATAATAGATTCACAAAAACCAAAAATAAAAACTGAACCACGTTACAAAAGAAAAGCATCAAACCACAAAAGGAAAAATAAAAAGAACAAAGAACTATAAAAATTACTGGAAAACAGATTAAAATGGTAATAAGTACATACTTATCAATAATTACTTTATGTTAAATGTCAAAGGACTAATGCTTTCATTACAGGGGGCACGGGTTTGATCCCTGGTCAGGGAACTAAGATCCTGCATGATATGCAGCATGGCCCAAAAAAATAGGAAAACAAAAAAGGACAACCCAATTAAAAAATGGACCTAAGAACTTTCTTGATGGTCCAGTGGTTGAGAATCCACCTGCCAATGCAAAGGACATGGGTTTGATCCCTGGTCCGGGAAAATCCTACATGCTGTGGAGCAACTAAGTCCATGCACCACAAGTACTGAGTCCAAGCTCGAGAGCCCCCGAGCCGAGACTACTGAAGCCCACATACCTACAGCCTATATTCTGCAACAAAAGAAGCCACTGCAATGAGAAGCCTGCCAACAGCAATGAAAAGTAGACCCTGCTCACCACAACCAGAGAAAACCCACATGCAGCAACAAAGACCAGCGTGGCCACAAATAAATTTTTTTAAAAAATGGACCTACATAGATATTTTCCCAAAGAAGATACACAAATCGCTAACAAGCACATGAAAAGATGTTCAACATTGCTGATTATTAGTGAAATGCAAATCAAAACCACAGTGAGGTACCACCTCACACAGGTCAGAATGGTTGTCATCAAAAAGTCTATAGATAATATCGGAGATGATATGGAAAAAGAGGAACCCTCCTACACTGTTGGTGGAAATGTAAATTGGTGTAATCATTGTGGAGAACTTTATAAAGAACCACTATGGAGGTTCTTTAAAAAACTAAAAATAGAACTACCACATGATCCAGCAATTCCACTCCTGGGTATATATGTGGAAAAAATGAAAACTAATTTAAAAAGATACAGGCACCTCAGTGTTCATAGAGGCATTATTTATAATAGTCCAGATGTGGGAGCAACCAAAGTGCCTGTCAACAGATAACTGACTTAGGAAGATGTGGAGTGTGTCTATATTGTATGTTTATATACGGGCTCACACAATACACACACACACACGTGTATACACAGGCTTCCCAGGTAGCACTAGTGGTAAAGAGCCCACCTGCCAATCAGGAGATGTGAGAGATGCTGGTTCTATCCCTGTGTTGGGAAGATCCCCTGGAGGAGGGCATGGCAACCCACTCCAGTATCCTTGACTGGAAAACCCCTTGGACAGAGAAGCCTGGTGGGCTACAGTCCATAGGGTTGCAAAGAGTCAGACACAACTGAAGCGACTTAGCACGCATATGTATACACATGTACATATATATACACACACCACATCTTCTTGGTTTCCTGGACTGGCATGTTGATCAGCAGTGTAAAGACCATATCTCCCTATTGGTTTCTGTTTATCCTATGGAAGAGGAGCCACAGTGGAATATTACTCAGTCATAAGAACAAAATGAAATGTGGCCTTTTGCAGTAACATGGATGGACCTACAGAATATTATGCTTAGTGAAAAAAGGCAGAGAAAGACAAACACTATATGATATGCATAATCTAAAAAAATAATACAAATGACTATACAAAAAAGAAACAGATTCATAGGCAAAGAAAACAAATTTATGGTTACCAAAGGCGAGAAAGAGGTGGGAGGGATAAATTAGAAGTAAAGGACTAACAGATACAAACTTCTGTACAGAAAATATGGAAGCAACAAGGGTCTACTGTACAGCACAGGGAATTGTACCCAATATCCTGTAATAACCTATAATGGAATATAATCTGCAAACAAAATACACAAAAAATGAATCACTAGGCTATACAGCTTAAACTGGCACAATATTGTATACCAACTACACTTCAATTTTTTAAAAAATAGAAAATACAGACAGACTCAAGGGAAGCTGGAAGCCCTGTGATGTGATGCAGGGAGAGACCTTGTACGCGTGTCCTCACTTGCTTTGCTCACTTGTACTGAGGATCTGCAGTTCAGTGAGTTTATGACATATCCTATCTTCTTTGAAGCAAATGATCTCTTATGAAATGGACAGATGGTATAATGAAATTCCAGCAAACAAACACAGATTAAACATACTACTGATAATGCAAGCATAAGAACACAGCAAAGCTGTCACGTTCTTTGCCTGATACTCCGCGAAGCAATCAGATCTGACAAGAAGTTGGCCCAATAAAATAAAAATCTGCACCGTGATTTGCAATGTGGATTTACATCCATTGTTGTTTCAGTGAATCTCAGCCTCAGTACATGCAGTGCTCCATGGGTTTTAGCTAATGATGGCACTACATACATACAATTAACAAATAAATTGGAGGTCCAGGCTTAACACTTTTATCCTGATAGGCATTCAGCCAAAGAATTTGGTCAGCCTAGGCCTGGAGTTGTAGTGTAAAACCCCAACAGTCTCAGGTAGAGACCACCATGTGGTCCTTGCTCTCACACTTCTTTTCTACCAAATAAAGAAAAATCCAGTTAGCAGAGACTGTCAGCCCAGAATCTCAATACTGAGAAAGAAAACAGGGGCAGCAACAGGTTTTGGTAAAAATTAGAAGAATCTCTCTAAGACACAGCAGCAGAAAACAGGGCGTTGTTTCTCTGGGAGAAGATAAGAGAATCAGAGAGCAGGTCAGCTGTGAGAGGAGCTCTGATGGTACCACAAAAGGGAACAACACAAAAGCTAAAGTCAAAACTGAAAACAGCGGTTCTGCTTCAAGATGGTGACGTAGGAAGATCCTAAGCTCCACTCTTCCCACAGACAACCAAGTTTACAGTCACATACAGAACAATTCCTTTGTAAAGAGATCCAGAAACTAGCTGACTGACTCCAGCACATCAGGGGAACAGAAACAAAAACCATCCATGGAAATGGGTAGAAGAGGCTGAGGCACAATCTCACCATAAACCCCATCCCCGGGCACAGTGATCCACAACCAGGAGGGAACTCAGTGGAATGCACACTCTCTCTCTGAGAAGCAAAGGATTTGGACCCCCACCTCTGGACCTCAACTTTTAAGACTTCTACTTCAGTGACCGGCCCCCAAAACACCTAGTTCTGAAAGCCAACGGGGCTTATGTCCACAAGACCACAGGGAATCTAAGGCACAGCTCTTAACAGGCTTGTGGGGACTGCAGCTAACCCCTAGAGCCCAGTGCGGAGGTAAGACAACAACAAAAACCTGAAAATAGGCTCCTCTTCGGGAGGACAAACAGAAACCAATAGGGAGATATGACCTGGTGATGCTGATCAATGTGCCAGTCCAGGGAGCCAAGGACAGCTTGGTTAAAAAGGACGACAGGGTCTTCCATAAGGCAAGTAACCAAACCCATGTCCCTGAGGGAGTTCTTATCTCTGCAAAACCCACCCCAAATCTAAACAATTACCTAAACTTTCCCTAGAAAAACCTGAGGAGCAAATTTTGGGCTATGACTCAAACCTGACCACTTACTCTGCAAAACCAAAAAGTATCAGAGGAAGGTTTTTGGGGCCCCAAAGTCAAACCAAGTGATCACCACACTGCCCCAAACATCCAGTATGAAGAAACACGAGGGGCAGCCAGGAGTAAGGGTTGCCCTAAAATTTCCTTACCAGAGAGCTTCACAGTAGCAAGCTGGTGGGGCCAGGGCCCCACATACGCATATGCAGGGCCTTGTGCATAAACAGACAAAGTTGATTATGCACACTGCGGCTCCTTGCGGGGCTAGTTAAAAGTCCCCTAAGGTCCCACCTTAGTTTCTGTCGCTACTGCCCAGAAACAGAGCGCACACACTGGGGTAAGAAACCAGTCTTTATCATCACTGTACAGGCCCCTCATAAAGATTAATGACACTTGCTTCCTAGTGGCTCAGACAGTAAAGAATTTGCCAGTAATGCAGAGACCCAGGTTGGATCCCTGGGTTGGGAAGATCCCCTGGAGAAGTGCATGGCTATCAACTCCGGTATTCTTGCCTGGAGAATCCCATAGACAGAGGAGCCTGGTGGGCTACAGTCCATGGGGTCCCACAGAATTGGACACGACTAAGCGACTAACAATTTCACTGTCAACCTAAAGTATATCAGTCTGTGCAGCATCTCTAACTTACTACTTGTGTAAGTAAGGGTCACTAATGGGTGTGAGCTGCAGACACGCACGTCAGTCCACGTTTCCAAAACTGTAAAGACAAGTACAGAGCCTCACTCTGACTCAGGAGTCATGGCCCTTGGGGAACGGGGCACCAGCCTCTAATTAAGGGAAGTGCTCCAACAACAGCTCCAGGGGCTACCTCCAGCCCTGGGCAGTTCTGCCTTTAGCTGTGACTCAGGAGGCTGGACAGAGGCAGAGCTTTGCGATCTACAGCTACGCACCTTTCCTCCCCGCCTCCGGCGTTGGGACAGGCTTCTCTTGCCCAGTGGATGGCACCGGGGAAGCGGGTTTCCTCTCGGTTTCCACCTCTTCCTCCTTATCCCGCTTCTGCTCCTTTCTCTCCTCAGGTGGCGGGGGTGAGGGCGGCCAGCCGCTGTCCCGGCCCTCCTTGCACGGCTCGCTGGGCTCCATCTCGGGCTTCCCCACCCGGCGAGTCAGCAACTCCACCAAGTAGGGCCTGCTCACCTTGGAGAGCGGGGAGGGTGGTGGGGTCTGGCCCGCAGGCTTGGGCGCCAGGGCTGGCTTCTGGGACAGGGGCAACCTGTTTGCCGCCTTGTCCTGCTCCGGAGCCGGGGGCTGGCTACCTGCCAGTGGGGGCCCGGGCTGGGCCACAGGAGGAGAGAGGCTGGGAGGGCTTTCAGAGGAGTCCTTCCAGGGGGCCGGGGCTGGCTTCCTCTCTGGGGGGAGCAAGGGGCCAGGCTTGAGGGCTGCAGCCTCCGTCTCTGGCTCTCCATGTGTGCTCCCTGGGGCTGACGGTGCCCCATCGATACTGTCCCCTGTGCTGCTGTGCCTTTTCTTCTTCTTCTGTTCTGTTTGTTGGTCGCAGTGGAAGCGCAGGGAGTAGTTGGTCCTTCTCAATTTTATTCCAAAAAGGGAAGCTTTATCCTCTCCACCTGGCATCGTGGGCTCTGACTTTCCTGCTCCATCTGTGGTCTGGCTGTCTGAAGTGGTCACAGGCTCCACCTGGGCCACTGCTTTCTGTGGTGGGTAAGGCAGGCCTGGAACGAGGAAAGATGGAAGGTCTTTGGCAAATTTGCACCCCTCTGTGGTGTCTGTTGGCTCCTGGTGAGCCCTGGGTTTCTCTGCATCTTTCAGGGCCTCTTTAGTATCAATAGCAGGGGGCTGGGGCACGGCCTCTTCACTGGGTCCCGGCCCGGATCTTTTCCTGATGCTCTCCCCTTCCCCGCCCCCATCGGAGAACTTCTGCCAGGCAGGTTTAATGGAGAATTTGGCATTTACGGGCGGGGTCCTCCGGAGGTTTCCGCGGGAATCACACCGGCCCCTGGGCGTGTGCTCATCCCCGGCCCGAGACTGCTCTCTCTCGCCACGCTGGTCACTCTCTGAGCTCTTCAGGATACGGGATCGAATGGAGGCCCATTCAGCGAGCGCAGCTGCGCTGCTTGGAGACTCTGGTGGGGGCCTGGTCTTCGCACTGCCTGCCCGGGGTTCCCCCAGGGCTCGGGGTGGGTTTTCCAGGGCCGGGACATCCACCAGCTTCTTTTCTTCCGACAAGCCCAGGAGAGATTTGCACGCAGTGTCCTTGATCTGGCTCAGGTTGACGGCCGGGCCGCAGAGCTGGGCTCCGGTGACCAGAATGGCCGTGTGGGGGATGCTCAGGGTTGAAGGCAGGGCGTGGGAGGCTGGGCTGGCTTTGGGGGCCTTGGGCTCTTGGGGAGCTGAGGTGAGCCCCTCATCTTTCATGGGCTTCACTGGGCTCAGATTGACTTTGGGGAAGAGAATTTGTTTCCCTCCCGATGACACCTGGAAAGTGTAGGGTCTGGGCATGGTCTGCCTCTCATCCACCTCCTGCCATCTGAGTTCCTCCAGCCTTCTCTCTGTTTCTGGAGTAGCAGCTTCCTTCTTCTCTCCTGGCACCAGCATTTCTTCCACCTGGGCCTCTTGCTTCTGGGGAGGCTGCATGTTGGTTTCTTCCCTCATTTCCTGCCGTCCACAACCACGATCCCCAGGAACATCCTCCTGCTTTCTGGGCTGCTCCCCCGATGTCTCAGTGGCCTCTTGGCTCTGCTTTACCCAAATACTCGGTTTCTCAGAGTTTTCTCTCAGCTTTTCAAGTTTCAGGTGATCTTGCTCTTCTGCTTTCTCCGCGAAGTCACTCTGAAATGGGCTCCTCAAGCCACTTTTGTGGTCCAGCTGCGGCTGATTCTCCTCTTCCACTCTCGGTGCTTCCTGAAGCTTCTTCTCCACTTCCTGCCTCCTCTTGGCCTCCAAGTCTTCTCGCTTCTTCAGTTCTTCCCTCTTCCTCACCTCCTCCTCCTCCCGCCATCTCTGGGCCTCCAGTTCCTCCTGCCTCCTGAGCTCCTCCTGCCTCCTGAGCTCCTCCAGCCTCCTGAGCTCCTCCTGCCTCCTGAGCTCCTCCTGCCTCCTGAGCTCCTCCATCTGTTTTTCCTCCTCCAGCTCCCGCTGCCTCTCCTCCTCTTCCAGCCGCTGCCTCTCCTCCTCTTCCAGCCGCTGCCTCTCAGCTGCCCACCGCCTCTGCTCCTCCAGCTCCTCCAGTCTTCGGAGTTCCTCCAACTCTCTTTCCTCCTCCTGCCACAGCTTCTCGGCCTCCTGCTGGCTCCGAGCCTCCATCTCCTCCTGCACCAAGCATCTTCCCAGGTGCTGCACCTCTTCCTCTGGGCACACGGGCTCCTTGGCCTCCGGGAGTCCTCCCTCCTCTTCCTCCCTCTGCTCTGGGCCCTGGGAGCCCGGCTCTTCCAGGCTCTGCGTTTCTTCTTCACGTTGCCTCTTCTTTGCCTCTAGCTGTATTTCTCTTTCCTCTTCCTCCTCCTCCTCTTCTTCCAAGAATTCTTGCCTTCTATTCTCCTCCCAAAGCCTCCGCTCCAGAGCCTGGAGCCTCTGCTCTTCCAGGCGTCGCCTCTCCGCAGCTTCGGCCTTTTGCCGTTTGCACTTGGCCTCAAGTTCTCGCCAGTATTCTTCCTGGCGTCGCTTCTCTTCCTCAGAGTCCAGCGGCTCTGGCTCTCTTTCATGCCAGATTGGCTTGTCTTCTCCAGGGTGTCCGTTCTGGTCCAGGGACAGCTGATGCAGGAGGCCACCATGCTCGTTCTGTCGATCCTAACGTGGGTAAGGGAAACAGAATTAGCTTTCCCTGTGCACAGGCCACCTTTATTTACAATCCCATTCACCAATGTGGGTGGCCCTCCTAATCGTGAAAGAGGGACCACGTTCAAGCCAAAGACACAGGTCACCTCAGGCAGGGAAGAACTTCAACCGTTGGGTTTCCTCTCTATATGTCATCCTCAAATTCTTTTTTCTTAATACACATGCATAATCATAGGAAAACCAGTAGCCCAGCATTAGAAAGGTGAGGAAAAATAAGATTAGCACGTCATCAGTGTCCCCTGAAACTTACGACTCAGAAGTCTAATCAAACTGAAGAACCTTTGACTCAGGCTATGGCATAGGAAAGTGAGCCATCTGTCTGCTGCAAAGCAAAATGTCTGGAGCCCCTCAGAAGGAAGCCTTTCTCTCTGCGGTCCACCAGCCACTGATGGGGGACAACAGGTCAGAAAGGGTGGTGGAAAGGAAATGGGCCCATTCACCCTTGTGCCAGCAACAGAGCCATATCCCCGACAGGGAGAGACCAAGTCCCTTCCCTAGGCCCCTCACAGCACCACCCTGCTAGGCAGCATCAGGATGTCTGCCAGGCCATACATACCCCGACAAGTCGCCTGTGCTTCCTTGACACCCTCTGGTTTTTTGGCTTAATGGACAGTTTGTGCTTGGCGGCACTATTATCCAGTCGAGCAATGGCCAGGGGGATGGCATCCAGGTTGACACTTTCGATGGTGCCAGCAGAAGAAAGGTGCCTCTTGGGCCGGGATGGTTTAACTGGAGCAACCTACAGTGGAGATTGAAAATATGCAGTCAGTCCAGATGAGAGAAGAGCCTGCAGGGAATCTAGCATGGCGGCCCTTGTTAGAGTCTGCTCCTGGCCCAGCCTGGCCAGGAGATGCTGTCAAGCGCAGGGGGTTCATGGGCACAGTGAAGTGAGCACTGCTTTTAAAACCAAAAGACACTGAGCATTTGTTTTGCCAGTGATATCCGTATTAACTGGTAAAGGCCATTTAATCTCTCAGGGACTAACTTTCCTACTGTGAATGATATGTGGGTTAGATTAGATCGGGGGTCAGTAAGACACAGTCAGGGGTCCTGTCTGGGTAAAGTCTTGCTGGTACACAGCAACACCATTGCCCGTGGCTGCTTTTGTACTACAAAGAAGAGCAGAACAAAGGAGAGTCTGGTAGTTGCAACCTTATGGCCACAAGGCCTAAAATAAACAGTAGTGTGCTAAGCCCTGGACAAGCTCATCGCTATGCTAACAACACTGTAACTCTAAGCACCTTCCATTGCCACAGACTTGTACACACCTCAGCTCTTACTTTAGCCCCTTTGGAACAGGTTTCAGTGGAATGCCAAAAAGTTAAAAACCAGAAATACACATAAGTGAAGAAATGTTTATTGAAAGAAGGAACAATAAGTTCTCCACCTAGGGCATAAGATGTGTTATCGGCAAAAATGCTTTGCCACAATCACGCCAGAGTCACAGGGCACTGGTGCACTGAAAGCAAAGAGGAGGAGGCCCCCAGGTGAGAACGTGAAGGGCAGTTCTTCAAAGGATGAACTGCAGAACCGCTTGCAGCTCTGTAACACAGGTATGTATGGTCACTTAAAAACCACAACCTGAGACCAATCGTAAACATTTAAGACGTGGATTCCATCCCCTGGCTGGGAATCCCCTAGAGGAGGAAATGGCAACCCCCTCCAGCATTCTTCCCTAGGAAATCTCATGGACAGAGGAGCCTGGCGGACTACAGCCCGTGAGCTCACAAAACAGCTGGACATGACTTAGCGACTAAACAACAATAGAAGGATACTCTTTCCTTACAGGCTCTTCAACTTCAGGTATTCTTGAATGTCTTTTTCAATGGCTTACCAGTGTCTTGAAGTATTAATACATGAGGCTGTTAGGAAAACTACCAACACCTGAGACTCCAAACAGACTTGGCGAGAGCGTGGCAGTTTTTCAGAGCAGGGTTCAGTTCTAGCCATTGCATTGCCATGGAAATAGATGCTAACATCTACCACTGGTTGAACTTTGAAGGGATTTACAGTAATAGATGAAGGCAGCATTTATGAATGGAAAAATGAGGCAGCAGCTCGCCCAACAAAAAGAAAAACAGAAGTTAAACTAAGGAAGCTACACACACAAGTTCAAATCACATTACCTTCTCTTCCATCTCACTTCTGGCTCCCGGCAGATTCAGAGGACTTGGAGAACTTGGCGTCTCACTGGACTGGAACGGCAGAGAGAGTGCTCAAGTCAAACGGGAGCACAGGAAGTCCTGGGCAAACGCAGCCAGCGTCTGTGTGGAGGGCCACCCCCTCCTCTGAGCAGAGAGTGCTGGCAGGTTCACGGTGGAGACTCTGCTCGTGTCCGGATTCCACCAGGGCTCCGGAGGCTCAGTATTCACTCCCCTCTCCCTAGAGTTCAATTCATTTCCCATCTGGGTAGGCTCCAAACTCAGTCCCTGATGTGTTTCCCCACTGCTGAGAGAATCAGGGACTGCCCTGTCGCCAGCCAGGCAGAACTCTGACCTCACAGCTTTCAGCCTGGCTGGCTGCCTTCCACCCCCTTCACCTGCCAGACCTCTTCTCCATGAGAAAGCAAGGGGGCCCTTCCAGTGGCACACACAGGCCTGTGCTGAGGAGGTAGGTGACCAGAGGAGGCGAGAAAACGTTGGCGGAAGGGAGGGAGGGAGAGAGGAAAAGAGAGAAGAAGAGGAAGAAAAAGGCTAACGGTTCACATCCCAGTCGCCTTGCAGGTCCTTGGTATATCACGCAGATCACGTCACGTGTGCCAGCTCTACCTGCTGCCTCCCGTCACCTATGTTTACAAAAGGTTCTCACTGCCCCTTCCGGATCCAGAACATCATCTCGCCCTACCTCAGTCCATTTTCTGCACAACAGTTAGAAGCATCTTTAGAAAACATAAAATCAGATTGTATCACTGCCCTGCTGAAAATTACTCAGAGGGGAACTTCCCTGGCGGTCCAGTGGTTAAGACTCCACACTTTGGATGCGGGGGCGCGTGAGTTCAATCCCTGGTCAGGGAACTAAGATCCTACATGCCTCATGGCACAGTCAAAAGGTAAAATAAGATACTAAGATAAAAATAATAAAAAATAAATTCAAAAATTTCTCAGCAGTTTCCTATCACTTTCCAAACAATTCACCCCTTCTCCTGTGGTCTGAAGGACCCAGTGTCTACACTGTGATCCACAGCCACCCCTCACCCTCATCCGCACTAGCCTGCTTTCTGTGCCTCCTTCAGGACAAACAGTTCCGTCTCTGGGTGTCTGTACTTGTTCTTCCTTGTGCCAAGAACACCCTCCACACCTTCTCAGGGCCATCTGACTTCCTTATCTAAAGAAGCAAACCCCTCTCCAACCACATTGCTCACTTTTGTATCACCCGGTTTCATTTTCTAGGCAGCATTTTTATTAATCCGAAATTATGATATCTATTTGCTGAGTTGTTTGTTGTGAGACACTCCTCTCACTAGAATGTAAACTGCACTACGGCGGTCCTGTGTTTATACTGCGATCCCTCAGCTGAGGGGGCACCTGCTGAACGAACGACCCACCTTGTCCCCCAGCCCACTGTGCCCTGTGCTTATCAGATCCAGTGACAGGGAAGACAGTTGCTCTGGTCCAGAGGAATCCCTGAATCAAGGCTGATGGCTGATGTTCCTTCCCAGCACTCAAGAGACTGGAGATGAGGACTGTTGGACCAGCCAAGAGAGAGGGCCCTGTGCCTGCTTTACCTATCACCCACAGGTGTGGGTGCCAGGGGGCATCAGGGCCAGGCCCAGGCAGAGACAGACAGCGAAGAAGACTGTCATCTTTTATCTCCTTCCTTCTTTTGCTCTACAACTTGGAGAGCACTTATCTTTCTTACTATTCTTACGATGCATTAGCTGATAATTAGTATGACTTTTTCCAGGGGCACTTTAGTAACACTCAACATCATTTCAGGCACCGTGGTAGGCATAGCACAAAGAATGCTTTCTTGTAAGCATGGGAAGACTCAGAGCCTCAGCTAAGAACCGCTATCTATCTACCAGTAGGTAGGTAGGACTGTTTTTCCCATAAGAGGCCTTCCCTCCTTTTCCCATAAGAGGCCTTCCCTCCTTTTCCCATAAGAGGCCCGAAGGCACTCCTGCTGCTGCTCAAGGGACTCTTATTTCAGGATCTGCTCAGAGTGCTTCTCTCAAAGTGTCAAAAGAATGGACTTCTCTGGGGGTACAGTGCATAGGAATCTGCCCACCAATACAGGGGACATGCGTTTGATCCCTGCTCTGGGAAGATCCCATATGCTGTGGGCTAAGCCTGTACACCGCAACTGAGTCGGAGCCTTAGAGCCCACGATCCACAACTACTGAGCCTGCGTGCTGCAGCTACTGGAGACCGTGTGCCTACAGCCCATGCTCCACAACAGGCGAAGCCACCACAGCGAGAGGCCCTCGCGCTGCAACGCAGAGCAGCCCACGCTCGCCACTACTAGAGAAAGCCCACGCACGGCAACACAGACCTAGCACAACCATAACTAAACTAAAAAAATCAAAAGACAAAATTTAGATAGGATAGTGCTGGATCAACGTGACTTTGCACACTTAGTACACTTAAGCTGGTCCGTTTGAATATTCTATTCTTGTGCAGCACCTACTTCATTCTTTTCTCATTTCAAGTCAGTCCAGTTCCCCAAGTAATTATTCAGTGCTCCTAAGTAAGCAGTGATGATATCCTGGGGAGACAGATGTGTAAGATCCAGTCTGTCCTCAAGGAGCTCAACAGTTTGGAAATGGAGAGCAAACAGTTATATGGCCACAGATGCAGACCACAGACGTGTAAGAAACACTCAGGATGCACAGTGATGGCAGAGAGGGGACAGTGCAGCTCAGGGGTGAGGGCAGCCCGAGTCTCCAAAGAGTTAAGCAGAAGACGCTGGGAAGAGGGGGTGCAAAGGCCACATCTCCCTCACCTCCCCCTCTTCCCAACTGGCTCCCCTGCAGCTCAAGGCACTTGCGCCGGAGGTGCTGGGCTACTCCTCAGGAAAGCTTCTTCCATCTTATTCCCCACCCTGCAGACCCTGGGCTTAATGACGCCCGTGCCCACTACCCAGCCTCCTCCCGGCCTCGTGAGCAATCAAGTCATCCCCTGGAGGAGCTTTACTTTGTTCTCGGTGTCTGAGAGGATGAGGTCTTGCTGAGTCACAACTTCCACAGGACTGGTGAGGAATGGGTCCTCTTCGAAGCGAGCCTCGCCACTGTCTGCCTTCTTCATGGGAATGGCGTTGGGTGGTGGCTGCCCAAACTTGATGTTCTTGCCCAACTGTCGCTGGAGAGAAACAAAAGAAGGACGTTCTGAAGCAGTGAAGCGGTTCACAATAACCACAGTCAGGTTCCCCAGCATAGCTAGCGGGCACTGAGGCATATTCTCTACGTGACTGGTTTCTAGACTAGACACCAAGCCAGAAACCCCTGACGCAGTCCTGTAATTACTGAGTCTCCTTCCCAGTATTTCCTTTTCTTTCCCACCTTTGAGCCATGAGCCTTTTCATCCAGCCACCTCTTTCATGGAGATGCCAACATTTCCAAGGGGGGTAGAGAAATCATATTTCTGATCAAAAAAGTTGGGTATGACAGAAATTGTTTGATTTTTGTCAAAAAATCAAAAGTCTTTCAAAGGCACAAAAGTACTTGAAAGGTACAAAAATTATATAGAAAATAGTTTCATGAGCTGCAAGAACCCTTGCGGGAAATCAAGACTGTTGTGGCTGCACAAAGGAACCCTCCAGCCCCTTTTGGACACATTCCCCTTGAATATTTATTTCATCTACCTTCCTCACCAGCCCCTAACTTGAACATCCTGTTTGGGTTACAGTGGGTACCACGGCCAAGGGGAAGAAGGCCCCAGGCCAAGAAGTCTTTCCATGATTGATGCTAAACACACGGAAAAGATGAAAGCAATCTTGTTCTGCCACTAGGATGTCCTCTTTGCCTTGCTGCAGCTGCCCACTGTGACCACAGGCCAGAAGGAACACAGTGGATCAGAGGAGGCTGCTGGAGTAAGGGCCAGAAAGAGACTGATCACTGGTGGGAGGGAGCTGAATGGACAGTGGCAGGAGGGTAAAGGACAGAAATTAGGAAGAAAAAGAGTATTTAGAATTAAAAGCTGGATTAAAAAGGGAATTATTTTAAAATATATAAACAAAATAGTTTTTAATATGAGGCAAAATATTTAATGGGCTTGATAAATTAGATATAAAATATTTAATATGTACAGAAAATGAATGACATTGAGGAAGAAAAAGAGGTAAGCTGTGGTCATCTGAAAGAAGACTGTAATGAATCGAATATATTGTAGAAATTACTGCCTTTATCTACATCGGGGATTCTCAAGCTCGGCACGATTGACATTTGAGGCCAGATAATTCTTTGTTGTGGGGAGTTCTCCTGCACATCATGGGATGCTTAGCATCACTCCTGCCCTCTGGACACCAGACGATAGCAGCAACCCCTGTTCACTTCTGTCTGGACAACCAAAAAAATGCCTCCGGGTGTTGTCCAATGTCCCCTGGCGGGGAAGATCGCCTCTGGCTGAGAACTACTGCTCTAGACCTAGGTCTTTTATGATTCAAAAGAAAAAAAACAAAAAACAAAAAACCAGAATACATCATCTGATCTTTATCTTTAATGTGGCTAATATTTAATCCCACAAAGCTGCAAAAAGCCTTAGCAATCACATTATCGGAACTCCTCGTTTTACAAAAAAAGTCAAGATCCAGTGACTGGCCCAAGCTTATGGAATGAATGAGTGGTACCAAAGGGACCTGAATCCACGTCTTCTAAAACATATTCAGTGCTGTTTTCATTGTGCTCCACTGGTTCTCATAAATTTACACTGAACTTCCCTCTTCTTACTGGGACAGAAAGAGAGGATCCGGCGTTTTTACCACCTTACTGAAGGTGGCCTCCCTTGAGGAAAATGCCCCTTCTCTCTCTGAACTCAAGAGTATCAAATCCACCTTCACCCAACTCCCCCTCGGCTTTACATGGCGGACGGTGAAATTGCAGAGACATGAAAGAGATGAGCCCCAGGTCCCCTCCCCGCACCCCGGGCACCCCAGCATGCCAAGTCAGGAGCACAGAGAGACAAGGACTCAGATTTGATCTGCTGTATCTCAGCCTGAACCCGGCGCCCCCTGACACCACGGGGAGGGAGCACATCCAAAGCCCAAGTTCAGCCAGTGAAGTATAGCTTTTACAGCCTAAAGGGGTTTCAGGGAGGAGAAGGCTGCAATAGGGTGTCTTCTAAAATGAGTTTAGCAGGAAGCAGCAGTTAGTGTCTACTCTAAGCAGATCAATAAGCAGGCACAGTTAGAACAGCCGATGGTGTTAGACAAGAGGACATGGTGTAACAAAGCCACAGGCCCTGTGGCACTCTTGCTGCCCTGTGGGAGATGCATGGGGGCCTGGGCAGGAGTGGCAGGAAGAGCTCCTGCATCCTAGTCACAGTCTGGGCAGGGGTTCCCTCTGGGACTCCCAGCCCAGCCTTTGGTTGACCAGTTATCTCTTCTCTAAGTGTGCTGGTAAAGAGCTAAAAATTTTTATCCAATCACCCTAGAATGAGACCTCCTGTGTCAGGGTCTGCCACCTACCAATGTTCTTGAATATCTAAAATGAGGGTATTTCTTCTACTCAGAATGGAAAGAATAATTCTTTAATGAGTTCCCCAGGAGACTAAGCTTAATACATTAATGCTCTTTCGTTAGGATTTTGGCCACCATCACAAAAAGAATGAATGTGCTGATTTTTTTGTTTGTTTTTGTTAGAGCCCTTTTTAGAACACTGATGTCAAGTTCACATTACTTATATTGAAATAAACGCCGAAGATGGGATGGTTATTGTGGCTACCAAAGGAAAATGAAAGAGAAAATGGGGGGGAAAATATTAGATGTGATAAGAACAGGTGAAATAAGGTACGTGGGACAAAACTGGGGAAATGGAGAGCATGACGTTAAGAAACGAAGTTGAGAGTTAAAGTGGAAAATTGAGAGGAGGGTGCAGGGGGCAGACAGGAGGCCCAGGGAGGAGAATCTGCAGCCCTGATGGCAGGTACAACAGCTGAAGGGGGCAGGATGGGGGAGATTGGAAAGGAGGGAGAGGGAGAGACGGGGAGGGAATGAGAATGTGTGTGTATCTGAGGGTTGATTTATGTCGTGGATATGTTCATCCTGGCAAAAGAAACACAATGCTGTTGCCTTTGAGAATGACAATGAGCATCTCCATAAAGTAGCTGATTTAAAATTCCTCCAGAGAAAACAAATTCAGGCTGCTGGTTAGGGAGCTTGGGAGAAGGGTGAGGGGAGGAGGAGGGGAGGACCCAGGTCATGCAAAAAGTGACAGCCACCATCCAGGGACAGGAAGGCAGCCGCTCTGTCCAGACAAAGGACTGTCCTCGCAGACACACCCTGCAGTGGTCACAGGCCAGGGCAGGGCTGCAGGGCCAAGGCCATGGTGACTGAGCCTCAGGCTCTCAAGGCCAAGGCTCTTGTACCTGATCTGTGGTTCCTGCTCCAAATGTTTCCTTCGGCTGACTCAGAGGGGACGGGGCTGCTGGACACTTTGTCTGACTTTTTGACAACTAAAAGATGACTGCCAAAACCTATCTGCCATCTCAGATGTCAAACGAATTGAATACAGGGATAAATATGGCTTTTTGGTGACTTTTATTCTGCCCACTACTCAGGCATTGTCATGGGAAGAACTGTGACACAAGCAGTCACTCAAAACCAGACCGTTAAGATGAGCTTGCCCTTAAGCTTCCAGGGAAAAAAACTATTACCACTCCTTCCATCTATAGACAGATGTATTTTAATAGATATGTATATTTTTACATATCCATGGATTCTTTATATGCACTGAGATAATAACCAGAGGGGAGAGTGGAACCTCTGTGCCTAAACTGAGTCCGTGTTACTTATGGCAATGAATGGAGTTACTGTTAGACTGGAATGTGAGCTAAAGGGGTGATATTTTATTCATTCAAATTTGGCCATTTGGCTGTAAAATGGAATGCTGGAGAATGATATTATAGGAATGCACATCTATATTTATGAGGCTCTTTTCCTATGGTGTAGAAATTCCAAGCACATCATATTCTGTAGCTCTCACACTGCCAATTTAGATTTCCCCAGATTTTTCATAGCCATCTTTCATACTATAAGAACAAGGCAGACAGAAAATAAAATTGCTGTCTTCTCGAGCGAACTCCAGATACTCCCATAGTCAAAATGAATTTAAGAGAATAAGCAAAATCAAACACACACAGATTTAAAGACATCTGCTCTGTGCAGAAGTGGTGAAGAGCAGGTATTTATCCTTTGCGTCGACAGCTGCACGAGGTGCTCAAATCCTCAAAGGTAAGACACTTTGGCATTTTAAAGTGAAATCCAGCCCAGCAGGAGACAGCAGCTACTGAAGACAAAGGTTCTTCCTCCTGAGCTAAACAGTGCGTGGACTAATAGACTAAGCATTTTCTGACAAAGCTCTGGCATTATTCTAAAAATCACCTGTGGGCTTGGACTGTGATATTCCTGATTCCTACCATCAGTAGGTGCATACATACTTCACAGCCTGATTTGCTCTGAAATAAATAGGCACCTCCCTGATATGTGCTCTGGGAACATCAAGGTCATTGGAGTCCAATGCATTGCAGTGCAAAGCCACTCCGTGCTCTAGCAGATGAACAGTGACTTTCTATAAATGGCAGATTTTAAGAACTGGAGGGGCTCTTCAGATCATCCATCACATGCATCCTCTTGTTTTTCAGGTGAGGAATATGAGGGTCAGAGAGCTTTAATGATTTGTCCTGAGGTCACAAAGCCAGGTGATGGCAGAGGCCTGTGAGGCATTTTTTATTTCACTTTCTGGCCATAGAACAACTGACTGTTATGTACAGGGTCCTCAAAAAGGACACCACTGTCATTTCTGTCCCTTATAACTATCCTGTATATTAAAATTTGTTCTATGCACATGCATTATCTTTATACTCAGGGAAAAAAAGGTAATTTTTCTTTTAAAGGTTCAATTGCTTGCTACAGAAATTTTGGCAGGTGGTAGATTCACATTGTTCAGGAAAGAGTAGGCTTATTTATGCTCTATTCAGTCATTCTGTACTCAGCAGACGGATACGAACCATTACTGGTACAACCTAGGACAGTTCTGGCTGAGATGACTATATGTGGACACTAGGGGGCAACCTTTCCAAATGCAGTCATTACAGGCACAGCTCTGGTTTCCATGGGCTGGGAAGTTTCTTGAGCCAGAAAAAAAAACAAACACGTTTTTGGGTCTTTTTTGGTTTTTTTTTAATGGCATTCCAGTAGAAATCTCATTTCAAAAGAATGTCTTAATAATGGTGGCAAATTAGCTTGCTAGGACATTTACTGTCAAATAGGTGTTATCCACTACTCTCTTTTTAAAGTAAACATACACACATACACAAAGACAATTCCAGACATAAAAAACATACATGCGTCTGACATAAATAAACACCCTCATTCCATGCTGGAGTCTACGAGGGAGTAGTCTTTTATGCTGCTTACTAAGCATCAATACCAGCATAACGTTTTTATGGAAAAATGCAAAGCATTCATGCAAGTTAATAAGTTAACTACTATTTCTATGACTTACCAGGAACATACTGCTTAGTCGACTGAAAAATAAAGCACAGTCTTTTGGGGGTGATACAGTGATATCTTATGGCACTCCAAAAATCACATTTGCTATGATAAGGGTCCCCATTTCCCTCCTTGAAAAGCAAAAGTCTCTTTTATTATATTGTTTCAAAACATAGCATTAGAGCTGTAAGGAAGCTTATGCATATCCATGCAGCAGAAGCAAAATTAGGCAGACCTCATGTGAGTACATGTCATCCAGAGGACAGCGTTCAATTAGACAGCTATTCTGTTTCCCTCACATTTCTCCTCCTGCATTAACAGAACTGTCGCTTCAGAGAAGTTAGTTGTTTTACATTTTATTAATTATGAAATCAGATTCCTTAAACTTATGCCTGACACCATTAACACAAACAACAGGCATTCACATATTTCTACTGAGTTTCTATGTTTTTTTTTTTTTCCCTACGTTTTCAATGTTGCAGAATTATCTATTTTTTACAACTCCAAATCCACTTCATGGAGTGGTGCTGGCATGAGGTGTGGATTACACAGGTACTGCCGTTTAAGACAACAGACTACTACCTAATTTTTAAAGAACTCCTTGAAAGCCCTTGTGAAATACAGTTGGTTTGTAGGCTGAGACCTGCAGGTCACTCCCCTTAGAAAGGGACGATTATGAGGGTTCATTACTTCTTAGGAATAATATGCAGGAGCCAGAAACTTCAAGAAGGAAAGGTAAGGAGGAGGGGGGCAAGGTCAAGGTTTTCTTTGGCCATCACTGCCCTTTCCTCTTCTCCATCTGAAGAGAAGTGACTAAGGCCAACTTTCCTTTCTGAGTCTATAAAATGTGTAGCAGTATGGCCAGCAAGAACCAAGAACGGGAGCTAGTCAAGATGTGCTGGAATTTGAAGGAAGTGCCTAGGTTAGTTCTGAGGGCAGGACTATGGCCTTGGGCAGTGAGGTGGTAGGTATAAAGATCTAGGCAAGTCTGGGTGTGGTTCCAGGGTGTTGGCTGTTTCCCAGCTGCCATATGCTATATTTAGCTGAGTACATGTGGAATATGTAACCAAACACAGGTCACAAAATACATAGCTTAATATTCAGTAGAAACAAGAATATTTCAAGCAAGTAGAAAACTCTGAGTACCATGCTTCATCATGTCAATAGCTACTCAAGCCAGCTGTCTCCTTTGTTATTTTTTTGCTTGGTTCATTCATTCATTTGTTCATTCACTGTTGCAGACTTACAAACAGATTGAAACCAGCACACCAGAGTCCCCTGTACACAGTCTGGATCGCCTCCAAGCAACCCAAGCTCAGAGAAGTGCTTGCTTAGGCACTTCTGCCGGGTGAGTGAGTTCTACTGAGCACTCGGGCAAACCTACGTTGTCGGATTGCAGGGGTCTTCGCTCCCCTTGCTTTTCCTGGATTTCCCATTATTTCAATCTCATTCAGTGAAGAATTATTTTATCTTCATTATTAAAGGAGTTACCACCTGAGTCAGTTTTATGGAGGAAAACTGCCCACCTCTGCAGCGCAAACAGGAGGGAAGCGGAAGAGCTTCACAGTGTCCCTCTAGGACAGGGCGGTTCAGGGAAGCCAGGGTCAGAAACACAACAGAACCCGTGACAGCCATTCACTGTCCAAGTACAGAGACTCAGAGAGGGTGCGTCTGCTGTGCATGCCTTCAGCCGACAGTCAACCCTACGCTCAGGGATTACGGCCAACACTCAGTGGTAAGGAGTGCTCTCCTCCCACCCAAGTTCTGCAGCTTCTCTAGGGTACCTGTCTTCATTAAGTCCAGTTAAAAATGAGGAAACACCTTGAGAGAAAAGGAGAGGGGGTGTTCTGAAGGTGGGTACAACATGACAGTGTATCTCTCATGGTTGCACAGAAGCTTCCAGAGAACTAAGCCAGGTTTGAGAAAGCAAACATTCTCACCGGGAGTTACCCCTGGACTTCCCAATCCATGACTCAAGGCCAAGCCAGGGACCCTTCCCACTTCCCTCCATGGCCGCCCCCCTCCCCCTTCCTATGCCTCTGACTTTCAAGCTGTCTTACCTGAAGAGTTTTGACTTTGCCCAGGATGTTGTCCTGTGACATTGCTTGAACTGTCTGCTCACTTTCTGCTCCCCCATCAGGGATAAAAATACTGTCATGAGAAAATGCCCGGGTTCCCATAGAATAGTTGAAGGACCTGGAATGCAAATCATGTGCTTCATTTTATTAGGATGATAAGACTTCTTTTGGCAATTCCATCATCTCCTGTTCCTCCTGATTCAGGGGACTCCACCCACATCCCCAGTCTCACTCAGAAAGCACTTCCAGCCCGCTGTCCTCTTCTGCGAGGGGTCAGCCAAGTAGCTGGGCAGACGGAAGTGTCCCTCGGGAATAAGAGAGCATGTCTCCTACACAGCATGTTTTAGAGCCGCTCACTGGGAGAACTCTGTGTACTTGCTACCTGTTTGTGGAGGACCCAGGACAGAAAGCACTGCAGAAATTTTAGCTGCAGGAGCCCTTTTCCTGATGAGCTGTCAAGTATGTCCAGCAGTCCTTTTCAAGCAACATGAAGATCTCAAAGTATGAGGCAAGAATTTCTCTCTCTCAGATTTTAATCACATTGGGAAGAAAAATACGTACATCTAAAACAAAGACTTGATGAGGACTGGAACTGCTGATGGGCACTATCGGAATAAAGAGTCTCTCTGTCGAGACTCCTCAGGAATTCAGAGGGGTGGGGGCACATGTGCTAAGGAGACTCTAAATGGGCATTCTGCATTGGGCAGCTTATCAGTGGTAGGTTCCTAACAATAAGAACGCTTCAGTTGAAAGGCTGGACTTCAGAGGAATTCTAGACTTCTAACCTGACTGTGAGATATAGGTTGGGTGAACTGCAGGAACAGGGGGCAGCAGATGCCAACTGTTCCTCACTTGATCTGGGAAATTAAGCTATTTCTGGGAAGGAATACACAAGGACAGAATCACACACTTTCTGTAAGGTAAGACAGGCACACTTCCATAATGCCAGGCACACAGGCAGCTATCCCAGAGCTCAGAGCCCTACTTCTTCCTCTCCCCTCCCCCACAGAAAGGGGTCCCATCAGGAGGTTTTATCAGTGATCAAGGGCAGGAAAGAAGAGCCAGTACTGGGGGAAAGGGGTCTCTGGCTGGTACCTCTGAGCTGAATTACAGAAAAGCTGCAGGCAGGGTCCCGACCAGGTTTCTTGGGAAGACTGAGTACCAAATTATATCATCAAATTGGCCAAATTACCAGCAGTATGATAACAAAACATGAAGTTTAGAGACAAAAGACTTGGACATAAGCCTCCTGGCTGTGTGATAATAAAAACAATAATAACCACCAATTGCGACTTTGATGAAAACACTGTGCTGAAAGCTTTACTTTAGTGATCTCATCACCAACTTACTGTTGCAAATAAAACTCAGGGGGTAAATAGCCTTATATGGTAGTGCTAGTGGTAAAGAATCTGGCTGGCAATGCAGGAGACACACGAGATGCAGGTTCGATCCCTGGATCAGGAAGATCCCCTGGAGTAGGAAATGGCAACCCACTCTGGTGTTTTTGCCTGGAGAATCCCATGGACAGAGGAGCCTGGTGGGCTACAGTTCATGGGGTCACAAAGATTTGGACATGATTGAAGCGACTTAGTACACAAGTAGGCAAAGTCACCTAAATAGAAGCTGTAGCATGAGAAACTGGAGAAGGCAATGGCACCCCACTCCAGTACTCTTGCCTGGAAAATCCATGGACAGAGGAGCCTGGTAGGCTGCAGTCCATGGGGTCGCTAGGAGTCGGACACGACTGAGCGACTTCACCTTCACTTTTCTCTTTCATGCATTGGAGAAGGAAATGGCAACCCACTCCAGTGTTCTTGCCTGGAGAATCCCAGGGACGGGGGAGCCTGGTGGGCTGCCGTCTATGGGGTCGCACAGAGTCGGACACGACTGAAGCGACTTAGCAGCAGCAGCATGAGAAACAGGATTCAGAACAGCTGACGTCTATGGAGTCGCACAGAGTCGGACACGACTGAAGCGACTTTAGCAGCAGCAGCAGCATGAGAAACAGGATTCAGAACAGCTGAACACAATCCCAGGCCAGGCAGCTGAAGTGTTTTAAAGTGGTAGAAGGTCTCTAGTATTCCTTCTCTTGGGTGGAGCAGTGGGAGAGGAATACAGGATGCCAATGTCATGTGGGCTGGAATATGGGAAGGCTGGAGATACTAAATAGCTGGAATAATTGGTAAGCCTTCGGCTACATAGCACGACACTGTGGAGTAGCAACCCCCTTTATGAAATATGAGGCATTGTTTTAGCATATGAATACAAGAGGAAATTAAATGTGTCATTATGTCCTCGTTCCTCAGAAACTTTGTGACCTATGCTACAAAATGAACTTCCAAATTCACCCAAAGATGCTAGGAATTAAAATTTCATTCAAAGTTATGGAATCAAACCTTTTAATATCCTGTCTAAATTTTTTTCTCAGATTCCCTGGCTAGGATTCAGATGAAAGAAGAGGTAACTAACTTCATTTTCTACACAGTGTTTTTACAAATGGCTTATGTATACACAGAGGCTCTCAGATATTCTTACAAACACATATATGCACAAGTCCTCTTTAGATGCTTAATAAATGTTTACTAATGTCTCACAGTTATACGCACATAACAGGCCGACACTGGAAGGCCAAGTTCTCTTTCAGTTTCCAAGTCAATCTTCTGGCTGAATCATGACATTTTTTTTTTTTTAATGTGGACCATTTTTAAAGTCTTTATTGAATTTGTTACAATATTGCTTCTGTTTAATGTTTTGGTTTTTTGGCCTTGAGGCAAGTAGGATCTTAGCTCCTGACCAGGGATGAACACACACTCCCTACACATTGGAAGGCAAGTCTTAACCACTGGGCAACCAGGGAAGTCCTTGAATCATGAAGTTTAACTCTCAGCTCCAATTCTTTTTTTCCAGGAAAACTAAGAACCAACAGTTTCCTGCTCTTCTGTGTTTGTCCCAAATGTTCCTTGCTGCTAGCCAGGATTTAATGTCCCCACATTCCCCACTTCTAGATGATCTTATTGCAAAATAGAGAAAATGAACAGTAATAGGAGGAGTAGTAATAATTATACTAGTATAGTCAAAGTAGTAATATTAATACTGGCTAAATTTTATTGGGCACTTGCTATGTCCCCTCCATATGTGATAACTTCTTTAATACAACATCTCAATCCTTGTGATATACACTATTTAAAGCTTATGTGGTAGGAACTATTATTAAGCCCATTATAGATGAGGAAACTGTGGCTGAAGACAGTGAGTGACTTGCCATAAATTAAATGACTGTATATGTGTGAACCTGTTTCTGGCCTGTGTTCTACTGGTCTATTTGTCTGTTTTTATAGCAACAGTCCATGCTGTCTTAGTTACTATAGCTTTTTTCTCACCCCCCCAAATTCTTTCTTTATTTTTGGTTGCTCTGGGTCTTCGTTGCTGTGTGTGGGCTTTCTCTAGTTGTGGCGAGCGGACACTACTCTTCACTGCAGTGTGCAGGCTTCTCACTTCGGTGGCTTCTCCCAAGGGCTCCAGGGCACGTGGGTTTCAGTAGCTGTGGCACAAAAGGGCTTAGGTGCTCTACGGCATTTGGGATCTTCCCGGACCAGGGGTTGAACCAGTGTCTCCTGCACTGGCAGGTGGATTCTCACCCACTGTACCACCAGGGATGTCTTACAGCTGTTTCATGAGTCTTGGTATCTAGCAGTTTATGTTCTCCAGCTTTTCCCCAGGTGGCTATACTTATCTCTGCATTTCTACATAAACTTACATATACACAGACATACACACAGACACACACACACACACACACACACACACACTTAACACTCCTAGGATTGCTCCTCTGATGGCACTGGATCTGTAAATAAACTCTGAGGATAACTCATATCTTTACAGCAGTCATTCTTTTCATACATGAACACTGGATATCCCTTCATTTATCTAGATCCTCTTTACTTTCTCTCAATAAAGTTTTGTAGTTTTCTGTATAGAGGTCTTTTACATATTTTCATAGATTTAGTCCTATATATTTGATGTTTCTGAATCTACTATAAATGGTACAGGTTAAAATGTTTATTTTTCTAATTGTTTATTGGCAGAGTATTGTAAGTATCACTTGGTTATTGATTATTGACATCAGAATTAGGCTTAACTAAATTTATTTATTAATCATGTGATTGTTTATTCTTTTGGATTTTCTATGTATACAATCATTTTATCTGTGACAAAAGACAGCTTTATTTGTTCGTTTTCTTTCTTTTTTAGCCGCACCATGGTTTGTGGGAGCCTTGTTCTCTGACTGGGGATTAAACCTGGGCCCCTTACTATGGAAGCACAGAGTCCACCACCGGACCATCAGGGAATTACCCTATTTGTTCATTTTTCAATCTCCCTCTCCCTTCCTTCCTTCCATACTGCAATTAGCTAGAATCTTCACAGGAACTTAAACAGAAGTGGTGATGGTAGACTTTATCATGTTCCCAAACTGACCAAAAAAGCGTTCAATATTTTTCCATAAATTATGAGGTTAGCTAGGCTTCTCAGATGGTGCCAGTGGTAAAGAACCCACCTGCCAATGCAGGAGACATAAGAGACGTGAGTTTGATCCCTGGATTGGGAAGACCCCTTGGAGGAGGGCATGGAAACCCACTCCAGTGTTCTTGCCTGGAGAATCCCCATGGACAGAGAAGCTGGTATCCTATGGTCCACTGGGTAGCAAGGAGTCAGATATGACTGAAGTGATTTAGCTATAGAATGTCTGTTATATTACTGTTTCTTTGAAAAGACTTCCCTGGTGGCTCAGACGGTAAAGCGTCTGTCTACAATGTGGGAGACCTGGGTTCGAGTGCTGGGTTGGGAAGATCCCCTGGAGAAGGAAATGGCGATCCACTCTACAACTATTGCCTGGAAAATCCCATGGACAGAGGAGCCTGGTAGGCTACAGTCTGTGGGGTCGCAAAGAGTCGGACACGACTGAGCGACTTCACTTTCACTTTCTTTGAAAAGACAGGCAATCTGTCTCTTACAACTGATTTTAAGATTTTCCTTTGTCTTTGGTTTTCTCAGTTATTATCTATTGTGGCTAGGTGTGAATTTCTTCTGATTTATCTAGCTCAGGTACATAATACTCCTTAAACCCATGGCTTGGCGTCTTTCATCAGTTTGGGAAAATTCTCAGCCATTGTTCCTTCAAATACTGCTTCTGCCCCATTTTTCCCTATTCCTCCTCTGATTCTGCAATGTTAGCCCTTTACAATATAAGTCATGTCTTTCATGGTCTTTTCTGTATTCATCATTCTTTTTAATCAATATGATTCAGTCTGGATTTTTCTACTGAAAAATTTTTATTTTTCAGCTCATTAATGTTCTCTTTAGCGGTGTTCAGTCTGCTGTTAAAACTATCTACTGAGTTCTTACTATCAGTAGCAGTTTTCAGACCTAGAATTTCCATTTGATTCTTTTTAATAGATTCCAGTTGTCTCGTGAAATTATTCATCTTGTCAACTATTTTATTGAATATATTAATCACAATTTGAAAAGCTCTGTCTGAAAAAGCAATATTTTAGCCCCTTTGGGTCTTTTTTTTTTTTTTTTGGCTGTACAGCATGCAAGATCTTAGTTCCCAGACCAGGAATCAAACCTGGGCCCTCTGAGGTAGAAGCAGTGTCCTAACCACTGGACCACCAAAAAAGTCCCTTTTTAAGAAAAAATATTTATTTTTATTTATTTGGCTTGGGTCTATTTCTATTTTCTTGTTTTCCTCATAGTCTGTTTCTTAAATGCCTGGTAATTTTTTATTGAATTCAACACATATGCATGAAAAATTGTAAAGGCTGGGTTTTCTCCTTCCAGAGAGATTTGCTGGTTCCTCTAGCAAGCAGTAAAGGAGTAGATCACATCAATCCAATCAGGGTGATCCAGTGATTAGCAACCTTTGTAAGGCTCAGGCTCCGCTTTGTCCTTGCTTCTAGCGTATAGGCCTCCTGGAGTCTCAGATAAAAACCTGGGTTATTATATGTAAATAGATGACCAGTGCAAGTTCAATGTATGAAGCAGGGCACTCAAAGCCGGTGCTCTGGAACAACCCAGAGGGATGGGGTGGGGAGGGAGATGAGAGGGGGTTCAGGATGGGGGGACACATGTACACACATGGCTGATTCATGTTGATGTACAGCAAAGACCACCACAATATTGTAAAGTAGTTATCCTTCAATTAAAATAAATTAATTAAAAAAAAAAAAACAACCCATGGATTATTTCCTAAAAGTCCTTCTCCTTGTTAGGTTGGTGAGTCTTGAAATTGTGTACAAACCCCTGTGTCCTTGTCTTTTGAAGTAAAATGCTGATTCAAGAGTTAATGACTGGGGACTTTCCTGGTGGCACAGTGGACAAGAATCCACCTGCCAATGCAGGAGACAGTTTTGATCCCTGGTCCAGGAAGATTCCGCACATCACAGAGCAACTAAGCCCTTGGATCACACCTACTGAGCCCAAACTTTAGGACCCGCAAGTTGCAACCACTGAGCCCATGTGCTGCGACTACTGAAGCCCATGCCTAGAGCCTGTGCACTGCAGCGAGAGAAGCCATGGCAATGAGAAGCCCACGCACTTCAACGAAGAGCAGCCCCCGCTCACTGCAATTAAAGAAAGGCTCCGCAAATCAACAAAGACCCATTGCAGCCAAAAATAAAAATAAATAATAAAAATTATTTTAAAAAGAAAGAAAAAATTGAGTAAAATTATATTTAAAAATAGTTAATGACTGGGATATGTGAAGACATAGAAACAAAGAACAGCTGTTGGACTAGGAAACTGATAACAATTTAGACTAAAATTCTGCCACATAGCAGAATCATCGAACTTACGGTTCCTTGAAAGATACAGATAAAGGTCTGACACACATTCCTAAGTTGTTTTTTATAGGAAGCAGAAGGCAATGGCATCCCACTCCAGTACTCTTGCCTGGAAAACCCCATGGACGGAGAAGCCTGGTAGGCTACAGTCCATGGGGTCGCTAGAGTCGGACACGACTGAGCGACTGCACTTTCACTTTTCACTTTCATGCATTGGAGAAGGGAATGGCAACCCATTCCAGTGTTCTTGCCTGGAGAATCCCAGGGACAGCGGAGCATGATGGGCTGCCGTCTATGGGGTCGCACAGAGTAGGACACGACTGAAGCAACTTAGCAGCAGTAGCAGCAGCAGACCCCCTCCAGATGAAAACTGCTGACCATAAGAACACAGATCCTAGACTGGTTGAAACCAGAAGGTTGATGAAGCTTGAAACTCCACCTTGATGCCAACCAATCGGAGAACTGTCCATGAACTGTTCATGCCCTGTTCCTGGAACACTATAAAACTCCTCACTACCCCCTCCAGGGTGGGTCACACAGTCTTAAGAGCATTTGCCCACTGTGGCCCCCTCTGCCTGGCAAAGCAATAAAAGCTCTTTTCTATATCACCCAAAACTCTGTCTCCATGTTTCTATGTGGCACCAGTGAACAGAGGCTGAGTTTTGGCAACAATCTCAAACTACAATTTTTGTCTTTCCAGCACCAAAGATTGCCAAAAATTCTGCTGTTTTTCAGCCTTCATTCTTGTGCAGCTTTACCAACAAATGCCTCAAAAGGAAAACTGTTACTTAGATTTAGATTTCATTCTGGGCTTCTTTCCTCTTGGGGAATTTAGTCCCTCAAATCCTGGAATTTAGTCCCTCAAGTCCAGTCTCAAACTCTAATTTTTGTGTTCCCAGCCCCATGCGTTTGCCTACAGCTCTTCTGCCTTCTCTTCCTCTTGGTGGCCACCCTGAACATTTCTGGTCTCTTGGCCTGTACTCAAAAGTCAATAATGCCCACTGGAAAGAAGCAATATGCAGAAAATATGGCTCAATTCAGTGGATCTCCCTTCTCTCCAGGATCTCATTGCTCAAGTCTGGGCCCCAGCAGCAATCTGACACCTTCAAACAGACATCCCTGTTAGAATATTTTATTTGTATTTTCAGTTGTTCTTGGTGAGAAGACTGATTTGTTATAAGCTACTTCATCACAGCCAAAAGTGAAAGAACTATTTTTTTTTTTGATATTTACTAAGTTTCTACACATGTCAGAATCTGTTTTTTGATATGGCCATTGCTGTTATGAGAATTACTTTACTTTTTCTGTTATACAAATTAGTTTATTTTGCCTTTTCGCATGATAATTCCAAAATTTAACTTGAGGATAAACACAGAAGCAGCTGTGACATAAAAGGAAAGAGTCACCTGGCAATGCCCTGAGTCCTCCAGTGCTGGTATCCAGCCTCCCAGAACACAGGCAGGAAGACAATACCTACTTTTCCAAGTGATGAAAAACATTTGTACCTTTCTCTTATATCTGTTTTTGTGCCTTTTTTAAAGCTCTGAGAAGAAACGGCAGAGGAGAATGGTCACTGATTTATTAGTAACACTAATGAACACTCTCTTCTAGATAATTCACTTTACATAACACGAGTTTAACATTACATCCTTGGCAATTTGTGTAACTTTAGATCTTTGGTAATCATGGTTACCAATTTTGTCTCCAAACAACTCTACAATGCAGATTATTTTCTTTTCTCTGAAGAGGAAGCTGACACAAAGAGTGGGTAAGAATGTTGTCCAAAGTTCCAGATTTTGAGACAGGGCTGGAGTGGAAACTGAATAGCCCACGTGCGGAGATCTCAGCTTGAAACTATGTTCTAATGAACAAAGAGCTCGGTGGGATCTTTGTCCTTAACCAGCTGGGAACTATGAATTACGTGATTAGGAGGTGGAGGGGCAATTTACCACAAATTGCACCTTAGCCAAGTTCATCTGGACTTCTTTATTCTTGACATTTACAGATCTTTCACAATTGATTGCAAAGTAGGCCAATTCTCCCCCTTCTGTTTATTAAGAGTGAGCCAAGAGGCAAGGGGTCTCTGCGCCTCCGTGCTGCAACTTATCCTCAGAGTATCTGTTCAAATGGAAGAAATGGGACCTGCTGTGTCAAACTTATCTTGTGATGCTTAGAATACCTAGCATTCTCTTGATCAACTATGAGATGTACAAAGACCTCTAAAACTCCCCAGATTTTTAACTTCTAACTGAAATGAAAGATTATCAATACAGTCATTTAACAGTCATCTTAATTTAAGCAAGATCTGAAGTCAAATGTAAAGCACATGGGGGAAAAGCAAACTCTAGAGGACAGGAAGAGAGGCCCACTTGGGAAATTTAGAACAACACTGGGCCCTGAGGAACTGTTTTCATAAGCTTAGAGAAGAATCACTGAGCCGTGACTTACAGATGCCACAAAAATGGTCCCTTTGGACTTAGAGGTCCAAAGAGCAGAGAAATTCCTGGAGCCTTATAGAAAGAAAGGACTCACAACTCTCATCTCTAGATTTCTGTTCTGGTTTTTTTGTTGTTGTCATTGATAATATTGTTATTTGCAGAGAGACTGGGATTCCAAACATCTATCAGAAGCTTCTAATCAGCTCATGGAGACCACTGTTCATCTTTCTCCTCAACGTCTTACTGACTCCTTTGGTTATCCTTCCAAAGGCAGAGACAGTAGAGTGGCCTGAGACTACTCTTTGGGCCTTAACAATCAGTTTTTTAAAAAACTATTTATTTATTTGGCTTTGTCAGGTTAGTTGAATCATGCAGGTTCTTTCCAGCATACGGACTCTCCAGTTGCAGTGCAGGAGGACTTCGGTAGTTGCGGCGTGCAGGCTTAGTTGCTCTGTGGCATGTGGGATCTTAGCTCTCCGACTGGGCATCAAACCCATGTCCCCTGCATTGCAAGCCAAATTTTATACACTGAAATACCAGGGAAGCCCCAATAATCACTTTTAATAACTCACTCCAATACCACACTCTCTTGTACCCACCTGTCTCCAGCTACACTAGCGGACCCCGTTGCTGCAGTTTAGTCGCCAAGTTGTGTCAGACTCTTGCAACCCTATGGACTGTAGCCCGCCAGGCTCCTCTGTCCATGGGACTTCCCAGGCAAGAATACTGGAGTGGGTTGTCATTTCCTTCTCCAGGGGATCTTCTTGACCCAGGGATTGAACTGGCGTTTCCTGCACTGGCAGGCAGATTCTTTACCACTGAGCCACCAGGGAAGCTTACTACTTGGACTAATACTACAGTGGACCCTACTACTTGGCTAGCCCATTGTCTACAAATTTGACACAAACAAAAGCAAATTTATCAGGCGTTTCCCACAAAATTCCAATCTTTCCTATTTCTTTGTTACTATCATCCCTTAGGTTCTGTGCTACAATATTTTGTAAGTGAAGTCAGATCCAGGTTAGGGGAAAGGTATTGTACCAAAGGCCTTAATGAGTAACATTATCTGCCCTTTCACAGGTAGAAATCCTTCAAAAACAATATCAAAATCAATGAGTTAAGACTGCAGATCCTGAGCTCCGGGAACCATTTAAACCTGCATTGGATCACGGCTGTGCCTGGAGTCCTGCAGAGCTCCTTGCCCCATCTCTAGCGAGTCCCTAATGGAAACCAGCACCAGGAGAGAGAGCTGCGACCCAGGGCAGCAGCAGTCCTCGCCAGCCAGCAGTCTCTGCTGACTCTGTGATCACCAAGGCATGACTTGTCCTTTTGGACAAAGAAGCTGAGGACCGGAAGGTAAAGAGAGAGGCTTTATCAAGACAGAACTGAAGGATTCCCTGGTGGTCCAGTGGCTAGGACTCAGTGCTCCCAACACAGGGGGTCTGGATTTGGCTCTGGTCGGGGAATTAGATCCTACATGATGCAATTACAAGAACCCAAATGCTGCAAGGAACATCAAAGATATCCTATGTGCTGCAACTAAGATGCATCGCAGCCAAATACATTTCTTTTTTAAAAAGAACTGAAACCAGGAGGGACAGTGACAATAATGTTCACTAGCCCTTCAACTGCCTTTTGCAGATCCTCTGCTTATTTCCTGTAATACAACTGACATCTGTAAATGATCTCCAACTGAAGTCTCCTCCAATTCCACTTCCTCTCAAACCTGACATTCATCTTTAAGCAGTTAATTTGCCAGCTCAGAAACCTCTAACAGTTCCTTTTTGCCAAATTCTACCAGATGAAGCTGCAGTGGCTGCCTGGCACTTAAGGCTCTTCACGACGGCATTTAGGGACCCTTAAGCACGCTGGTTTTCTGAAGCAGAGGCCCTGCAATGCAGGGATTTAGTACTCAGACTGAAGCCAGTGTGCCTCCCCATGAAACCCGGTTCTCCCACTTACAGCTGTGTGGCCTTGGGCATGTCACTAAACCTCCAGGGTCATCGGTTTCCTTATCTGTAAATGAGGATGATAATACGACCTACTTCATGAAGCTTAGGGCTTCCCTGGTGGTTTAGATGGTAAAGAATCCGCCTGCGATGCGGGAGACCTAGGTTCAATCCCTGGGTTGGGAAGACCCCTTGGAGAAGGGAAAGGCTACCCACTCCAGTATTCTGGCCTGGAGAATCCCATGGACAGAGGAGCCTGGTGGGCTACAGTCCATGAGTTCACAAAGAGTCAGACACAACTGAGAGACTAAGCACAGCACATGGCGCTTATTTAGGATTAAATGAGCTACCATAGGCAAAAACCTTAGAGTAATGTGTTTACATAAATATTACCTGTTATTATCAAGTGTTACCCCACTTCAAACATCCAGAAATGCAAACCCAACCATTCAGTCCCCCAAATACCCTCTCTTGGCTCCATCACTGCATGGGCTCTTTCTCCCCATGACTGAGGAGTGCCCAGTGCCCAATTGCCCAGTGCCAATCTCTCAGGACAGGTCCTACTTATCCTTCAAGGTCCAACTGACACCTTATCAATCCCACACAGCCTTGCCTGTTTTGCCGGAAGAAGGGGATCTTTTCTCCCTCAGAAAGCCCTATGCATGCACGTCTCGTTACATACATGTTTATGTTATGGTCACTAAAATCATGCCTTAAATGAGAAGGAAAACAAAAGTGCTTTTGCACTGTAAGATGTATCATTATATTTTCACTACAGCACTTGGAGTTGCATGAGGGCAGGGATCATAACTGTTATCTTTGTTTCTCCCATGAAAGTGTGAAAGTGTTAGCCACTCAGTCGTGTCCGACTCTTTGCGACCCCATGGACTATAGCTCTGCCAGGCTCCTCTGTCCATGGAATTCTCCAGGCCAGAATACTGGAGTGGGTAGCCATTCCCTTCTCCAGGGGATCTTCCTGACCCAGGGATCGAACCTGGGTCTCCTGCACTGCAGGCAGACTCTTTAGCATCTGAGCCACCAGGGAAGACCATACCAAGGAAGTCCATGATAGGGAAGCCCAGTTTCTCCCACAGTGCTTTACAAAATAAAGGCTGTAAGTTTTTTTAGTGGGTGAGTAAAGGATTAACCGGGTACTGGAGTTTGTCAGATGGGTTTTCAATGGAGAGGTCACTGAGGGAGTGAAAATCCTGAGAAGGCAAAAAGTGGGCAAGTGAGGATGATCAGCATTTTCAAAGGTTCCTTCCAGGCCTCCTTCTCAACTCAAACCAGCAAACTGCTTCTGGCTTTGTTTCCCATCTCTCTCTCACCAAGTTTTCCAGGTTTCCTTCTGTGTCAGTTATAGTTCTTAGCTGCAAGTAAGAGAAACCAACTTTGTCTCACTCAACCAAGAGAAAAGCTGCTAGGATTTCCCTCGTGGTCCAGTGGTTAGGATCCCACCCGCCAATGCAGGGGACACGGGTTTGATCCCTGGATGGGGAAGATTCTATATGCCATGGGGCAACTAAGCCCAAGTGCCACAACTACCAAAGCCTTAGTGCCTAGAACCTGTGCTCTGCAACGAGAGAAGTCACTGCAGTGAGAAGCCCATGCACCATGGTGAAGAGTAGCCCCCACCTGCCAGATCTAGAGAAAGCCTGTGTGCAGCAAGGAAGGTGCAGCCACAGATACATAAATAATTTAAAAAAGAAATTTCTGAGATGAAAACGGGAATATATATTTTAAGCAAATTCTATTTTCCTATTTTTTCAATTTTAAAAATATTTAAAGAGCCATTTTTAAACTCATTGTCCAAAGTTTAGAGTTCTAGAGCCCATGCTCCACAAGAGAATAGCCTCTGCCCGCAGCAACGAAGACCTAGTGCAGCCAGAAATTAAAATAATAATGATAATAAATAAATTAATTAGGAAAAGAAAAGCTACAAGATGAACAGTGAGGGCTCAAAGGACAACCAAAGTTAGAGTTAAAGCCTGGAGAAAGATAGCAATGAAGAGAGCTCTAGAGGTCAAGGCATCAGGAACCACAGCAGCTGTCACATAGCGCTCAAAGAGCCCAGTTACAGCCTGCTCTCCTGGTTGTGTCTTTACTTCCTGGATCCACCTGCCCAGTCAAAGCCCTAGGAGACAAAGGTTGATTGGCTGGGCCGGATCACATGTTCAGGCCAGGCTTCAGCAGGAGGGCAAGTAGAAGATCCGGGCCTTTTGGCTTCTGTCCTAGGAAGCAGGCACCAAGTTCTGTCAGACAGGCACACAGCAACACTGATTCCCTGAAAGGAAATTGGGGTGCTGTGGAGAAGGAGAACCAGAAGCTAATAGATGAATGACCCAAACCAGCCACCACACTATGCTTTGGGATCCCCTTTTGATTCTTGTCTCTCATTCAGCCCATCCATACAGACCAGTCATTTGAACAGCTAGCTCTCTGGTGTTCGGATTCCACTTGTCCTCCAAGAGGCTGCCTTTCTTCTCCGTGGCACTTGCTGTGGCCTGAAAGCAAAGGATGCCACACCCCATGCTCCTGGATGTCCACACCTAGCTCCAGTGCCCTATGCCCATGCCTATCTGCAGAAGTGGCAGAGATCAGATAGAGGGTGTGTGATGGGCCTGTGGCCTGGAGCTTAAGCCCTAGAAAGGGACAGTAGAGAGAGAAGGTGAGAAGGAAAATAAAATGAAGTTATCCCTTAGACATACTATTGCATCCCTCACCTACTGGGCAGTGAGTGTTAAGGAGCACAGGGAGGAGTCAAGCAGAGCCATCTCCATTTTAAGTTGTGTTGTCTGGAACTACTGCTTCCAGTGGGGTCTGGCTGGAACAATGAAAAGGGAGAGAAAGTTTGCTGGTGGAGGTGTTTGGAGGAAAAGTCTCCTCGTGAATAAAATGTGACACAAGACGGGGATGATCTCCTTTTTTGTTCCTGGTTTGTGTCATCTGCATGTGACAGCTGGAACAGAGGCAGCCACGTTGGAGCCATGAGGAAATAAGCCTGGGGATAGCCATACTCCCTGAAAATGCCAGAGAAGAAAAGGAATCAAACTGGATCTTGATTATGTTGCTAGGTTGCTGCATCAATGGTCCTTGAAACACGGAAAGTCATCTAGACTATCAGGAATCAGATAATATACTTCATTACCATTGCAGAAAGATACCAGTAGATGTGTTTTCTGTTAACTCATAATGCCTGATACAGTCTTCTAGCCACTACTCTAAACTCTGGGCACATCTAAGACCCACTGACATCACCTAACCTTGGAGTAAGAGCCTACAGAGGGAAATTCTCCCCACCTAAAAAAGGAGAAGGCTCTCTGCAGCTGCACAGTTAACACATGTCTCAGGCCAGCCCTCCTACTCCTTCTCCTTTGTCTTTTTTGGACAAGCATCATGTAATTTGGGACCATAGATATTGGGTAATTACCATGGCAATGATTAGGGATTCACTTCAGGAATAAGGAAATATAATTATAGTCCAATTGCAGCTTGTTTCCATGACAACAGGGGCAATTGTAATTGATCAGCACTTTTCTTCCTAAACAGAGCCGTGAGTCTCATTTAAATGAAATGCTGAAGAGCAATTAACTATCATCATCAAACAAACTAGAGTTGCTGGAAGAGACTGAAGTCAGATTACATTTTGTGTGACATCTTGGAGACTCATCCTGGACTCTGACATTCTATGAAAATACACAGTTCTCAATGGGCTAAAGGGTACCAAATCACCTAAATTACAGGAGAAATAGGATATGTCATAAAAAATTCAAGGAAGAGGAAGAAAGTTTGGAGTCTTAAAACACAGACACTGAGGGCTATAAGTCAAAGGATCATCTACTCCAGCCTCTAGGCTCAGTTCCCGGTCTACATCATGTAGGACGATCAATCATCTAGCCTGCCTCTAACATTCTGTAGGGACTCCTCAGCCTTCCATGCTACCTGTTCCACTCTTCAGGTGCCCCACCTGGAGTAAGGTCTTTTCACAAACCTCTCTAGCCACCGTGAGAATCAGTTGAGTCTTGGTCTATGCTTTGGAAATAGAAAACTAGTTATCAACATCCTCTTCATCTCAGTAGTAATATTACCCTGCATTTGGAAAGTACTTTTTTATAGCAAATAGTGTCAGGTCCCATGAATTTTTAAAATACTTTTATTTGGTTTATTTATTTTTGGCTGTGCTGAGTCTTTACTGCTGCTTGGGCTTTTCTCTAGTTGCAGTGAGCAAGGGCTCCTTTTTGTTGTGGTGCTCAGGCTTCTCACTGCAGTGGCTTCTCCTGTTGTGGAGCTCAGGGTCTAGGCACATGGGCTTCAGCAATTGCTGTGCATGGGCTCAGCAGCTGCAGCTCACAGGCCTAGTTGCTCAGCGGCAAGTGTGATCTTCCCAGACCAGGGATCAAACCCATGTCTCCTGCATTGGCAGGCACATTCTTTACCACTGAGCCACAAGAGAAGCCCCCACATGCATTTTTTGTCCTCATAATTATCCCGGAAGACAGCATATCCATTTAACAGATCAAGAGGCTGGCTTGGTTAAGGTCACACAGCTCTGAAAACACCTGGATTCACAAGAGGATCCTGGCTTCCAATCTACTGCCCTTCCACATTTTGTATCTCTAATAATTACTGAAACTGATCATCAGCCTTCTTTCTCCGAGACTTATTCAGCCCAGTCTATTAGTTCTCCTGCTTAGTCCTAATTTTCATGCATTTAATGCTTTTTGCACCTCTTTTCTACTCTCTGTTCAATTATAGCACATCCCAGGTTCTCATGGATAGAGGATAAATGATCAAGTAAAATAGTCTTTTCTGACTTCATCTTTTGAAAAGCAGTAAGGCCAAGGAACTGAAGCACACACAGTAATCAGAGAGCCTGAGCTTCACTGTAATTTCATTGGTGACATGCTGTCTCACTACACCAACCGTATAATTTTCCTTTTCCAGCAGGTCAAAGGGACAGAGATCCTCTTCACCACGGTGGGAAACCGAAGGATGAATTAGAAGAATATTGACTGGTACAGTGAGTGGGAAGAGTCAGTATGGTAAAAAGGGGAGGATTCATGTATTCATTCATTCAATAACAGGCATTCAATAATTTCAATGAATAATTATTGAATGCCTGTTATGTGCTAGGCACAGTGCTAGAGGCTGGAAATAGGATGAAAGGTAAGGTGTGCAGGCCTACTTTTAAGGAAAAGTAAAGGAAGTTGTGAGAACAAGGGCAGGGGGTGCTGATCTTGGCTCAGGGGGCCAGAGAAAGCTTGCTCCCTGGAGGAAGGTGCATTTGTGCAGAAAACTACAGGATGAAGAGGAATTAGATGAGGAAGGAGGTAGAGGTGGGGGGTGGGGCTTTCCAGACAAAAGAATTATATGTGCAAAATCAGCTGAGTTGGAGTCATATGGTAAGTCTATGTTTAACAATTTGGAGGAGCTGTCCAAGTGTTTTCCAAAGTGGTGGCATCATTTTACATTATCAGCAAGTAGGAGGGTTCCAATTTCTCACATCCTTATCAAAACTTTTAGACAGTGGATTTGGTTTTATGGAGTTGTACAGTCCATGGAATTCTCCAGGCCAGAATACTGGAGTGGGTAGCCTTTCCCTTCTCCAGGGGATCTTCCCAACCTAGAGATCAAACCCAGGTCTCCTGCATTGCAGGCGGATTCTTTACCAACTGAGCTGTCAGGGCTTCCTTGGTGGCTCAGAGGGTAAAGCATCTGCCTGCAATGCAGGAGACCTGGGTTTGATCCCTGGGTCAGGAAGATCCCCTGGAGAAGGAAATGGCAACCCACTCCAGTACTCTTGTCTGGAAAATCCCATGGACAGAGAAGCCTGGTAGACTATAGTCCATGGGATTGCAAAGAGTCGGACATGACGGAGCGACTTAACTTTCTATCAAAACTTACTATTGTCTGTCTTTTTTATTACAGTCTTCCTAATGGGCGTGAAGTGATCAGGTCAGAACCTGTGCCCCAGAAAGAGGACTCAGAAAGAAACGGAGACTATATGGGCAGAGATCCTGCCTAGGCAGTGAGGGGTTCAAGCCACATACTGGGTACCCCAGTCCTGGGGTCCAATGCAGGGAAGATGAGCCCTGGTGGCTGGTTGGAGGGCCAGTCAGAGGGACTAACAGGAGGGCTTTGGGAAGCCTGGATTTTTTCTTAGGAGTAGTGGGCACACTGAAATACAAAACCCTAATCTTTTTTCCTTTTCCCCCCAAACTTTAAATGTCTTCTTTTGTATTGGGGTTTAGCCAATTGCCAATGTCATGGCAGTTGCAGGGGAACAGTGAAGGGACTCAGCCATACACGTATCCATTCTCCCTCTATACTCCCTCCCATCCAGGCTGGCACACAACACTGAGCAGAGTTCCACGTGCTATACCTAGGTCTTTGTTGGTTATCCATTTTAAATATAGCAGTATGTACATGCCCTTCCCAAACTACCCAACTATCCCTTCCCCCAAGCCCCCTCCAACCCCACCCCCACAACCATAAATTTGTTTTCTAAGTCTGTGAATCTCTTTCTGTTTTGTAAGTAAGTTCATCTGTATCATTTTTTAGATCCCACATAGAAGGGATGTCATATGATATTTTTCCTTCTCTATCTAACTTACTTCACTCAGTATGATCCTCTCTAGGTCCAAACACAGAGTTGCTGCAAAGTGCATTATTTCATTCTTTTTAATGGCTGCATAATATTCCACTGTATATATGTACCACATCTTCTGTACCTATTCCTCTGTCAATGGACATTTAGAAAAGCTGAATCTTGTATTCTGCAATCTTGCTCAACTTTATTAGTTGAATGGTTTTCTTGTGGATTCCTTGGGATTTTCTATATATAAGATCATGGCATCTGCAGATAGATAGCTTTATTTCTTCCTTTCCAAAATTAAAGCTTCTATTTCTCGCCTAACTGTCCTAGTTATAACCTACAATAAGTACAGTGTTAAAAAGCGATTCTTGTCTTTTTCCTGATCTCAAGGGAAACACATTTTTTTTTACCATTAAGCATAATATTAGCTGTGGATTTTCACCACTGTCCTTTATCAAGTTGAAGAAATTCCTTTCCACTCCCAATTCTGAGTGTTTTTTATCATGTAAGGGTGTTGGATTTTGTCAAACGCTTTTATCTCCATCAGCTGAGATGTTGTGGTTTGTGTCCTTTATTTTGTTAATATAGCGTATTATATTGATTGATTTTTGGATATAAAACTAACTTTGTATTTCTGGCTTAAATTCCATTAGGTCATGGCGTATAATCCTTTCTATATGTTGTTGGAATCAGTTTGCTAGTGTTTTGTTTCAGATTTTTATGTCTTGATTCCTTAGAGATATTGGTCTGTAATTTTCTTTTTCTGTGATGTCTTTGCCTGGTTTTGGTATTAAGGTTAACGGTGGCCTCACAGAATGAGCTGGAAAGTTTCCTCCTATTTGCCACATTCGTTCTCAAGTGGAAGCCTCTGCTTATGCCATTTCTGACTGGACACATCCGTGCCTTGTCTCTCAGCCACTTCAAGTCCTATCGCTTGTTGGGAGACAGCTCAAGGCCTCCTCATTCCTGAGCCCCTTCCTGTCCTGCTCCAACCCCAGGGTGAGCTCACCCTCCAGGGAGCCCCTTCAGTTCTTAACGTGCTTAGAGCTGGCACTTACTGTAAAGTGCTGTAGCTGTGTGAGATACAGTCAATGCCAGGTGTTAAGTAGAAACTGGAAGCAGGACAAGTGCTGTCCTCATAAGTAGCAGAACCTCCGTCAGCAGCTGAGGGCCAAAGGATACCCGAGCTTAGTGACCCAGGGCCAGCAGGACAACCCAGGGCCACGTGACTAGCTCCCTAGCACAGCTGCAGCAGGACAGAGGCAGAGTAATGGATGGTTCCGAGGGCACTCATTACTGTTTGAATAGTGCCTCAGCGACTTACCAGCAAGTCATTCTCAAATGGGAGTAATAATGTCAATCTCAGAGAGTCATGGTAAATATTACATGAATTCACCTATGTAAAACACATTTGTATTAAGTTTAACACGTGGTAACTTTAATATACACCAATGGATATTCTCTGAGGGGGAAAAATTGTGGTTAAAGGAATCTTGGAAATGCTGCAAACGACAGCTCTCTTCTTGGAAATTCCCAGGGCACAATGGCACAGTAAAAGCTCTGAAAAGTCCTATGTGAAGAATTCTATTTAATTCGTTTCGGTCCAGGATTTCCCAGACCTTTTTGTCAAAATGACCTTCTCCCCCTTTTGAAATTTAAAATCTATTTAGCACACTTTGGGAAACACAGTATTAGCTGTTTTTAGTTAATAATGGAAGTCATATTAAATTGTTAAAAACTGATCATGTTTTACTGTTTTGCTTTTCCCACTGGCATGTATAATTTAAAAGTAGCAGCCTAGGAGAAATAAAGGCTTCTAACCTAGAGAAAGAACAGAATGCTTTAAGACCCAAAGGAAATGAGAAATTTCAGGCAGAAGGAGCAGATCAATAATGAGCTATTTTTGGCCATGGAGACATTTCTAGAATTACAGATTCTTGGAGTTCGACAGCATGTTAAAGTTCAGCTCCTTTAAATTCCTACCCGGTGCAGAAATTGCCCTTCATCAGTCCCAATCCCCCTGGCATACATCCAGCCTCTCCATTTTTAAACAGCTCTAGTAATTATGAAATTCTCCTTCACACTGGGCTGAAGTCTGCCTCCTTGGAGCCTCCACCTGAGATCACGTTCACAGAATTTTGAGTTTTGTATTTTAGTACCAGCTGCCCATTTTGGAGATTAACAAATAAAATACACTACGTATATCGTATATATATACTTTTTGAATCCTACACAACGTAAAGAAGGGTATCTGTTAATTGAGCAGCGAACTGAAAATAAGGATTGTTAGAAGCAGCATTTCTCATCTTCTCCTTCTGTAAATAAGGCAGATAATCAGAAGTTCAGCTAAACTGTAAATGATGCATGTAATATTTACTTCATGGGTGGAATTATTTTTCAGTTGGAAACTTCTGGGACTTCCCTGGTAGTACAATGGATAAGAATATGCCTCCCTACACAGGGGTGAGTTCAATCTCTGGTCTGGGAAGATTCTACATGACTCGGAGCAACCAAGCCCGTGCGCCACACCTACTGAAGCCCGAGCACTTAGAGCTTGTGCTTTGCAACAAGAGAAGTCACCGCAACGAGAAACCTGTGCACCGCAATGAAGAGCAGCCCCTGCTGGCCACAACTAGAGAAAGCCTGCCCGCAGCATTGAAGACCCAAAGCAGCAATAAATATGTAAATAACTGAATAATTTAAAAAAGAAAATTTCTGAGAAGAAAACAGGAATACATATATTTTAAGGAACTTCTATTTTCCCATTTTTTTAATTTTAAAAATATTTAACGAGCCATTTTAAAACTCACTATCCAAAGTTTATCCTTCTAGCTTCCTGTATTATACAAATGTGTTAAACAATTAAAATACAGCATATGTTTCATAAATATAGGTTTATTAATAAGAACAGGTAACATTACATATATTTAATGGAAATGTAGCTGTTAGATCCAATGTAGATTTCCCCAAGGCTTTGTAAAACTTTAAACCTTAAGGAAAAAACCTAAGGGTAATTGGAATACCAATTAAGTGGGATGAGAACCAGAGTCTAGGGTCTTCTGAGTCTAATATAGTTCAACAAGAAATCAGAGACTTGACAGAGCTATAAAAAGGATAAGTTGTGCTTCCATAGGACAGTCCTTCTAAAGGAGAACTTTCCAGACTTGAGCTCAGATTTTGCATTAAATCGCTACTCGGTCATATTTTAGTATCTGTACCTCATTCTGATGTGTGAAGCAAAAAGTTTCACAGTCTTACTTTGCAAAGGAAGAAACTGAAGTAAAATCAAAACTGATTCATGCTGAACAATACTCAACTCTACATCAGTACTGACATTCCAGCAATTGGGTTTAGTTTGGTGCTAGCTGTGTTCTCTTTCAGTGAGATCGTTTCCTTTGGTCAGTAGTTTCCTTACTAAAGACAATGGAAAACAAATAACAGGCCTGTGGAGAAAAGGAGTCAGCATTACTTGGAACTAACAAATGTTGTCGTGGGCACTGTAAAGCTTAATGTGGATGGCTTGCTTGAGGATTCTGTAATCTGGGCTCAACTGCAGTTGACAACACTATACTCACAGACAGACCACTGAGGATGTTTTTGTCTTTGTCCTTGAAACACAATAATATCACAGATTACATCATCTATGCCATCAACACGTACTTAATGCATTGTCAAGCATTCACAGGAAACACTTTCTAAGAGCCTAAGATGAGGCTGAATAAAACCCGGTCCCTGACTTCACAGAACTGACAGGTGAGTGAGAGAGACAGACAAGCCCATCAATAACGTCCAGAGAAAGCGACAAGCTCTTTGCTGGAGCCAGGCTCCCGATGCTGGGGGAATGCTGTCAAGGGCAAACAAACCAGAACTGGTAGTGGGAAAGGGCTTCTCAGAGAGCTGACTGCAGAGCTGTCAGGAGCACAGCTTAACCATCTCTGACTTCAATTCCCAGCACTCAGGTGAGAAAGTACTGCCTGACCCTGCTTGTCTAAGTTCTTGACACTGTCACAGCCAGATGTAGTGTGCTCTAAGAGGAGGAGAAAGGGAGAGAGGAGGAGGAGAGAGCAGAGACAGGGGAGAGAGAGGGAGAGAGTAGAGATAGGGACAGAGACAGAAGGAGAGAAAAGAGACAGGGAGACAGAGAGAAGGAGGAGGGAGCAGAGACAGGGAGAGAGAAGGAGGAGAGAGCAGAGACAGGGAGAGAGAAGGAGAGAGCAGAGACAGGGAGAGAGAGAGAAGGAGGAGGAGAGGGAGAAGGGATGGAGGAGAGCAGAGAACAGGGGAGACAGGAGGAGAGAGAACAAGGAGCAGAAACTGAAAGCTCATTGGAGGCAGGTTCTGGAAGTTGCAAGAGATGGCCAGGGGTATGAGGGTGACATCCTGTGCCCCAGCAGTCTGTGTACTCAACATGGGTGTGAAACCTTTCCCCTTGCCAGGCAGTGGGACAGGGGACACAGTTTCCTTCAGCCCAAGGAAGCTTGCTGAGCTGAGGCAGTGAGCTGCCACGTTCCTCCCAGGGCGAGGGCAGCAAGAGGAAGGCTTAGACTCCGGTGGTCTCCCGGCAAGTGAGACCCATGTGCCAGCTCCCCGAGGTGTCTGCGTAGAGCAAGCACCCCGTGCACCCCCATCCTCCACCTTCCCGGAGGTGCCAAGGTGGCCCTGCCTCCCCTGGGACTCCACTCCCCACCCCGGAACTCCGCAGAAGGTCTGGGGGTAAAAAGTGTGAGTGATTACCTCAGACTGCCCTCCAGGGTCTCCTCGTCGGAAGAGAAGGTTCCATTGCTGACACTTGGGGGAGAGCGACACTTGCGCCCCGCAGACGCCTCCTGGGATACCGACGTGCCTTTCTTTTTCCTTTTGCCGAACAACTTCTTAAAAGGCTGGAATTTGCCTCCTTTCTTCTTGTCTGTGGATTACAAGATAAACACACTGCAGCTGGACAAGGCTGCACCTCTGAGCCTAGAGCGAATTATGACCGGGGCTGCGAGCCGGGGCAAAGGGCGGTCGTCAGAGCCAACAGCCACCTGGCCCGGCGCCAGCACGGTCCTCGGGCAGCGGGGCCACACAGCTGCCGGGGCGACGCGCCCCTGGGCAGGGTCTTCTGCCCCACGGGCACCACCGAGGGCTTCCAAGCTTCATGCTGGCCGGCAGGGCATCCCCTGTGTGTGCTACATGATGCCAGTGCCTGCTTTCTTTAACAAAGCAGATGGCCAGGGCCCCTCTCCGTGGGAGATGCTGAGAAAAACACCTAAGTTAGGCGGTTAAAAGGTTTTATATATAGATATAGATACATAAGATAGATACACATATAACTTTATATATATACATACATCATCTTCCCTGAGAATCACTCTCTTTCAGCCTTTATTAGGTAATAGAAGATAACTGCTAACTCTTGGCATAAGCTTTGCCCCCAATTCCCTCCATCCCCATATATTTGCAGTTTATTCCTCTTGTCTCCTTTTAAGACATACTATGAAGAGCCCCAGAGGAGCTGTTATGAACATCTTTCCATATATTCTTAGATCCAGTCAGGACCCAGGCTTACTGCCAGCACTTTATACAGATATTTTAGGTAATACCTTTCAGTTCTGCTCCTTCATATACGAATTCCTCTAAATTACCCCACTCCTACACCCCAGAAGAGAAAGTGTAAATCAGCCTCTACTAGGAGAAGCTTCCTTTCAGATCTTTCCTTTCAAAAGCTTAGTCATTTATCCAGAGGCCAATCTTTTTTTTTTTTTTTAATTATTTAATCCTTACTATCTATGTATGACTGCTGGCTCAGCAGGTAAAGAATCGGCCTGCAATGCAGGAGGCACAGGAGATGCAGGTTTGATCTCTGGGTCAGGAAGATCCCCTAGAGAAGCGGTAACCACTCCAGTATTCTTGCCTGGAGAATTCCATGAACAGAGGTGTAACAAAGAGTCAGACACGACTGAATGACTAAGCATGCACATATCTGACACACATATGACTTCTGTAAGAACTTTACAGATAGTACCTCAGTTATCCTCAAAACTACCTGGGAAGTAGATACTGCAAACATCTGTGTTTTCTGGATGAGAAACCTGAGCCCAGAGAGATGAAATTACTTGTCTGTGTCATGGGAAACATATCTTGGAAGCTGGAGTCAGGAGCTTTGAGGGGAAAGGAGAGATGAACGTTCATCATATGTATGGAAAAGTACCTGCACAATACACACAGGACTGAGCCCCCATCTGGGTGTCAAGTCCCCAGACCTCTGCTGTCCAGAGATCTGGGTATCAAAACAAGGCTAATCATCTCATTTCCTCTCGTGATCTGCAGTTATGGCCTTACTAAGAGTTCACAGAAAATCTGATGTGAGGAAGAAGTGGTTTAAACTACTTTGCCCTAAGCAGTGGTGAGAGAAAGTGAGGAAGCATAAAGAATAATTACCAATTACAAAAAGATAACAGTCTGGGATCCTTAGTATAGATGCAAACACACCTTCAAACTTCATCGATCCCTGAAATAACATATTATATCCCCCTTAAAAGGAAAGGAGATTGATAACATAGCAAATAAGGCACTGTGTTAGTCATGTAGTCCTCAAAAAGAGTTAAATTATTTAAAAGACAAGGAAATGTGCAATATAACTGAGATCACATTATTTAAGAATGGTTAAAAACAAAAAAAAATTGGAGTGTTTAATTTCAAAATGTTTTCAGTGATTATTTATTCAGGCATATAGTTCAGAGATTTTCACAAAACCTACTTTTGGTTTTCATCAGTAAAGTCTCCAATGGCTAATTTTAAAAATTATAATCAGTAGATTTTGAAGACCTTCACAGAACATTAGGTAAGTGTTGGAAGAACTGACTTCACGTGTTTTGCTTGGTGGTCCAGCGGTTAAGAATCCACCTTGCAATGCAGGGGATTCCAGGGGGGATCCCTTGTTAGGGAACTAAGATCCCACATGCCGCTGGGCAACCAAGACCACATCCTGCAACTGGAGAGAAACCTGAGACGCAACAAAAGATCCCGTGTGCCACAATTAAGACCCAAGGAAGCCGAAAATACACATTTTTTTAAAAAGAATTGACTCTCTATAAAATGAGTCAACTTAAAAATTTAAACTAATAACATTCTGTAAGGTGCCACAAGTATTATTACATGACCGTATAACTGGTCTTTGGCACTGCCTGATGAAATAAACGAGTGCAGTACTTTCTCCATGACTGTCCAAGGTTCAAAATACGTAACTGACATCACATCTAATTTCTAGGTCGACGGCATCAGTAAATGGTCAAACAGCAACTTACGCTACATTTCATTTATTTAGGAGGTAAAATTCTCCTTTTATATCAATTGCTTCTCTTCCCACTGTAGAAATACCTAACCCCAAGTTTTCTAATTGGAAATATTCTAAAAGACCATAGTAAAGTTCTAAAAATATCAGTTATGATGACATCATTACCCTCAGCCTGGGTCCACAAATAAAGCTTTTAAGCTACGTAGAGAATTTTAGATTGTTAGAATTTACTGATAGGAAAAAAGTCATCCCTTGCTCTAAAGTTAAGGTGGATTTGATGGGGTTCAATTGAGCTGGAACGAAGGGAGTTATCTATAATTAAAGGCAAATTAAATGACAGTTTCTTGAATGGCTATTTAATTGATGGGTAACTTGGTCTACATGGTCAGGCAAGAAGGCTGATGAGGGCCTTTGTAATGCCTCAGTGTCTTGAATGGTGGCAGCCACCATATAAAATATTGGCTGCATTGATCATATTGATGAGGAAGACAGAAAGTGAACAGTCTGGGAGAGGACACCAGGCTATGGAAGCCTTAGCTCAGAGAACTTGGTGGGCTTCATGCAAGCACAGAAAGGGCCCCTTCAGGTGACTTGTTCTGCAGAGCTGGCCATTTAAGGACTGTTTGTAAACCAACCAGCCTAGCACTTTGTGCTGCATATTATATGGGTAATCACTTGGCTTGAGTCCACACACATCATCGTGCAAGACGTGTCAAAGTCCAGATGTCAGATAGCACCCTTCTCAAGAATTACTCAGTGAAGACTATTTCATCAATGCCTTACTACCGGAAAAAGTAAAGGAACAGTAAAACCTATCTGAACTCTGCAACCAATAATCATTCCTCTTACCACAAAGAAAAAAAAAAGATTCTAAATCCTAGGAACACCAATCTCTCTTCAGAGGAGGAATCATAACACAGAAGCTTTCATTAGAAGTCTGCTTCAAAGTCTTTAAGTGACATCTCAATTATTAAACAAAATTTCCCCCGTCCCCATTTCCACAATTAATGTTCCTGTTGGAAATATCTTTACATTTTAAATAAAATTCAAAAGTTTACTTTTATGATTATTTTATTATTGACTGTGTCATTTAACTAATTTTCCAAGATTAACTTTAGAAAAAAACTTAGTAATTGCAATTAGCAGTTAGGCCCACCCAGTATTCAGACAGCAGACTATGACCAAACAACCTCAATGCTGTTGTTGTTCAGTCATTCAGTGGTATTCAACTCTTTGCAACCCCATGGACTGAAGCATGCCAGGCTTCCCTGTCCTTCACCATCTCCCAGAACTTGCTCAAACTTATGTCCATTGAGTTGGTGATGCCATCCAACCATCTCATCCTCTGTCATCCCTTTCTCCTCCCGCCTTCAATCTTTCCCAGCATCAGGGTCTTTTCTAATGAGTTGGCTCTTTGCATCAGGTGGCCAAAGTATTGGAGCTTCAGCTTCACCATCAGTCCTTGCAATGAATATTCAGGACTGATTTCCTTTAGGATTGACTGATTTGATCTCCTTGCAGGCTGAGGGACTCTCAAGAGTCTTCTCCAATACCACAGTTCAAAAGCATCAATTCTTCGGCACTCAGCCTTTTTTATTAAAAGTCCAACCCTCACATCCATACATGAAACTACTAGAAAAACCACAGTTTTGACTATATGGACTTTGTCAGCAAAGTAATGTCTCTGCTTTTTAATATGCTGTCTAGGTGTGAAGAGTATGAAAAAGCAATCTTAATAGGGAATAAAATTTTATAAATCAGGTAAGGAGTTATACTCTTATTTACTTGACTCCCCAGTTTTATTCTCAATGTTTAAGTCTAAGATCTTCCATATCAAAAAGGCAAGTACCTACATTTTATGAAGCATTTGCAATTCTATACCACAACAACCATCATGAAAACCTGAACATCTGTCTGTACATATCCTTCATCAAACTATTTTATGATCAATATATGATTTCGCAGCTGTATCAACAGTCTGTCTCCACCACAGAATTAATTAGATTAAGTGAGTGGTCATCACTAGCAGCTATTTTCTTGACAAATAACGCCAATTGCTATTGTGAATATTTTTGTACAGATGGGCCTAAAAAATCAAAGCAGTTTTCATAATGTAGCAAAACAGACAACTTCTGCAATGCTAATATAAATACTCCCAAAATACAACAGTCATACAGAAGGAGTAGGACATAGCAAAATATTCTCTAGCATTAGAATATTTAGGATGGCATTTTACAACTTTACCACAGAAATTTACTCTTGTTGGGTGGTTAGGGCAGTGGGGAAAGGAGAGAAAGGAGAAGAAATAAGTATTATTTCTACCTAAATTTGTTTTTTCTTACTGACTGCGGCTCTAGTTAGGGGTTAAGTGTGTGGGCCCTAGAGATGAGAGTGCGTGTAGCTGGCCTGAATCCTGATCCCATGTCTTGCTAGCTATGAAACATCTGCTTACCAGCCTCTGTGGATATTTACCATCTTAAAATGGTAAGACTGAGTTTATAGGAGAAAAAGCAGCGGGTATCACATTTTCTTAATATTTCAGCATTTTTCTGCCATAATTTTTCACATGAAAGAACCTATATCTGCATATACACTGCTTCAGGGATCACAATAATTTTCATTCTTTAAGTACTGAATTGAATTAATTTACTTTCATCATCTAATAATTACTTAAGGGGATTTTTTTTTTCATTTAAAAAAGTGCTCACTATTATTTCATGGATATAATTACATACCATTTGATGGCTACATCAGTATAATTACTAGTTTATACAGAAGACTCTAAAAATTAAAAACCACTGGGCAAGTCAAGCAAATCTGATTCATTTTTCCACTTGTCATGAGGATGCAACTCTTACATTTTCATTTCTAAACCGAAAATAATAAAAGCATACAATTTCTCTGCATTGGATTTATATAACACCCTTCCAAATGAGAAACAGAATTTCCTCTCTTAGTTCATTTAGAACATCGTGTCTTAGTCTGGAGTTTCTCAGACTGTGCTCTGTGGGTCAGTACCAGGTTCTTATTCAAAGACCAGTCCACTTGAGAATCCATGCAAAACAAAGTTAAACTTGTTTCTTCACTATGGGACCTTTCAGGGTTTTTAATATGCTGATACCAAGTATTGTGCTCCAGAAGAGCAGCGAATATGCAGTGCTGCCCAAACTTGACTTTCTGAACATCCATCATGACTAGCGCTCCTCTGAATACTCTGGGAAACAATGTCTTCATTATCTCTTTCAAATGTCTTGTAGTTTCTTTAGGTCCTATATTCATACACTCTAAATTTCTCCCCTAAATTCCAGAGCACACTGCTCAGTAAACAGGAGTTTACTAGAGTGTAGCTCTAGTGATCTTTTTAAGTATTCTGATGTTCCAGAATTAAGAGAAGCACTGCAGGATTCCTCTTAAGTTAGTAAAATTACAGGATTCAGGCAATTGCTGTGTACCGTGTCCTAACACAATGCCTGACACAAAACAGACACTCGATATACAGATCAACTGTTCCATTAGAGTCAGATGTGCTTTGGAAATCAGAAGTTTTCAGACTGTGTAAGTGAAAGAAAGTGAAGTCGCTCAGTCGTGTCCGACTCTTTGCGACCCCGTGGACTGTAGCCCACCAGGCTCCTCTGTCCATGGGATTCTCCAGGCAAGAATACTGGAGTGGGTTGCCATTTCCTATATAGAGGCATGTTAAAACCCCACGGGTGTATGTGACAGCACTTTACAATCAAATCCAGTGTTTCTGGAAAACATTTATATTCATCTTAGTGTTAATAAATGAATTTTGCACCAAACTGACAAAGAACCTTTGGGAGTTTGAAAGTACAGATAGGAGGTGGTGATCTCTTTAGGCAGTACAGTCAGTCTCACAATCACACTTGTTTTGAAAATGCAAATTTGCTCCAATGTGACTGATACATGCTATCTCATCCATGACCAGTGGCAGGTGAGCGCTTGGAAAACTGCACTCTGCTGAAATGAGGTGTGTAGGAACACACAAAACCTCCACCCACATACACCTCAAACGTCTACCAGTTCCCCCAGATGGCCACCTGTGCTTTGAGATAAACCCGTGCACATGTGGTGTTGCCGCTGTCTTCCTTCCACAGCCTCACAGCAACTCACAAGGGGCAGCCCTCCAATACTCCAATCCACAAGAAAACTCTAGGTCTTTTTCAAGGTAGAATACCATACACATTACAGTACTGGTTTATTTCATGACCATTTAACATGTGTAAAACTGTGATACCTTTTTTTAATTAGTGCCTACCCTCTTAAATACGGCACAGATAATTTTTTTGTGTTGTGCTGCTCTCCCATTTTCCAATGAGTCCCTGGTTCTCCCTTTGTGATTCAGCATACCTTACTGATTTTTAGCAACACATACGTCATGTGATAGTAGAACTCACTGCACATACTAAGGAAAACATACTGAAACAGGTTTGTACTGTACTTACTAGATCTATGCAAGGACCAACCAAAGAAAATGTAATTTCTTGGCTGCTTCTTGGGTCCTTTGTTTCTCAAAACCAATTTTTAATTTTCCCAGTTTTTCCCATTGGACTCTCAGAGCCTCCTTGTACAGATTTCACAATAATTCACAAGAGAAACTAAATAATACTGAGAAACAGTTACAGAGGCAGACATAATTTTTAATGTGAAGTCTCAGTGTTTGGCCACATTTCTCCCACATACTAGAAGACGTGTGGGTGGTGGTTCTTTTCACTGCCAATTTCTGTCACTTGAGTTTCAGAGGGTGCTGTGAATCAACACCCAACTCTGAGAGGGAAATACTGGTGGGGGAGCTGCCTGCTACCTTGCTCTGCAATTTAGTGCAGTAGCAAACTACCTCAAAGGATACCTCTACCCAAGGGCTGAACACCTTAAATTCATTTCAATTCAACACATGCTATCTAAACACCCAACACCTGTAGGATCTGCCTGGGGCCCAGCAGGCAGCACTAGTGAGTAAAGAAAGTTTTAGGGACATCTCAGGCTGTATCAGTCAGGGTTTAATCAGAGAAACAGAACCAGCAGGAGGTGTTTTTACACAGGCGTGCATAAGTGTGTGTATGTGTACGTGTGTGTGTGCATGTAAGATCCATTAAGAGATTTATTGCAAAAAATTGGCTTATGCCAGGTGCAGGCTGGCTAAGCAAGTTTGAACCCACAGGGCAACTCCTTAGGAAGAGCAGGCTCGAGTCTGCTGCTGCTTCACAGGTGGAATTTCTTTTCTCAGAGAAGCCTCAGCTCTTTTTAAGGTCTTTCAATGTATAGAATCAGGCCCACCCAGATTATCCTGAATAATCTCCCTTGCTTAAAGTCAACTGATTACAGACTTTAATTACATACAAAATATCTTCACAGCAACAGTTTAATTAAACATTTATGTTTCATTAAATAACTGGGGAGTATACCCTAGCCAAGTTGACACAGCAACAAAATGATCATCACACTCCACCCTCTCAACTTGGCTCTCATGCACACTCACACCACACTTCATTTCCAAATAAAGCCAATAACAAAGTCATACTTTCACTGACATGATACAGCTATCCTACGTACATCTGAAAACACCCATTCCGCAGAAGAAGTTCAAAGTCCTTGGGCAATGCTCACACTTCTCCTATAACTTATATACTGAGATATAAAGTAAAAAGTGAAAGTGTTAGTTGCTCAGTTGTGTCTAACTCTTCACAACCCCATGGACTGCAGCCCGCTAAGCTCCTCTGTCTATGGAATTCTCCAGGCAAGAACACTGGGGTGGGTTGCCATTCCCTTCTCCAGGGGATCTTCCTGACCCAGGGATCGAACCTGGGTCTCCTGCATTGCAGGCAGACTCTTTACTGTCTTAGCCAACAGGGAAGCCCCACTGAGATACAAAGTTATTATTAAAACATCTTATGTTTGATGATGAGATAGGAAAACATATTTTGTTACTATACAGAGAAACATATTCATAACAAAATAAGGAAGAAGTACCCATAACTAGTATGGGTTGTTTCTGCAACAGTCATGTGGTCTTCAGAGCTATCTTCTTTTTTTTAATATTTATTTTTAATTGACTGATGATTGGTTTACAATACTGGTTTGATCATAGCTATCTTCTTCCACTACCCATTGCTTTTGCCCTCAGCAAGGACCTCAGCTGGTTGTGTTTCTTTGCCTGGTGAGTTGATTCACACCTTTAGAACCTGGTCCATTAGCTGTGCCAAACTGGGCTGTTGTAGTTTTTGATTACCCCACGGGATGTGGGAATACTAATATGCCCTAAGGGATTTCCAGGAGTCCAGACATACTCTTCCTTGCTTCCATTATACAGTAGCAGCAATCTTCCCTTGATAATCAGAGTCAATCACTGCATCCCATACAGTAACTCTCTTCCTTGCCCATTGAATGAGAAGCAGGAGGAACCCACAGGGACCATGTGAATCTCAACAACTCACTATGTAGTCTCCTGGAATCACTGCTGTGTCTACTGATGGAAGTAATCCTCCTACTGTAACTAAGAACTCTAGACAAACAGAACTTGAGGTCAAGGGAACAGGAAGATAAATTTTCCTAGTGGATCACAGACAATGAAGCCATTTCCATTTCCACCCATTGATTCCTGGACCAATGAAGCCTGGCTATGAGAGAGACATTACTACATATTGGACACTGACACAGAACATATATCATAACCTAGAAGACACTGTCCCAGCCCCCCAAGGTAACACTATGTCACTGCTGCTAAGTCGCTTCAGTCATGTCCAACTCTGTGCGACCCCATAGACGGCAGCCTACCAGGCTCCCCCATCCCTGGGATTCTCTAGGCAAGAACACTGGAGTGGGTTGCCATTTCCTTCTCCAAGGAAATGAGATAGGAAATGAGATAGGAAAACATATTTTGTTACTATACAGAGAAACATATTCATAACAAAATAAGGAAGAAGTACCCATAACTAGTATGGGTTGTTTCTGCAACAGTCATGTGGTCTTCAGAGCTATCTTCTTTTTTTTTAATATTTATTTTTAATTGACTGATGATTGGTTTACAATACTGGTTTGATCATAGCTATCTTCTTCCACTACCCATTGCTTTTGCCCTCAGCAAGGACCTCAGCTGGTTGTGTTTCTTTGAATGAAAGTGAAAAGTGAAAGTGAAGTCGCTCAGTCGTGTCCGACTCTTCTCGACCCCATGGACTGCAGCCTACCAGGCTCCTCCATCCATGGGATTTTCCAGGCAAGAGTACTGGAGTGGGGTGCCATCGCCTTCTCCGGCTATGTCACTAGCACTATATAATTGAGTCTTCAAAGCCACTGCAGTATGATATCAAGCCAGCTGCTACAGGATGATGGGGAGCACAGACAAGACCAATGAATTCCACAAGCCAGGGCCTCTCAAGTTCCTTGATTAAAAATGATGTTGTGGGTTGTAGCTCGCCAGGCTCTTCTGTCCATGGGGATCCTTCAGGCAAGAATACTACAGTGGGTTGCCATGCCCTCCTCCAGGGGATCTTCCCAACCCAAGGACTGAACTCAGGTCTTCCACATTGCAGGAGGATTCTTTACCATCTGAACCACCAGAGAAGCCCCAAACTACCATAATAGAAGATAAGACAATCTCTAAGTGCATGAATGATAGTTTTGACAGAAGCACCACAGGCAAAGAAGGCAGATCTTTTTCCAGAATGTCTGTTCTGGTAAGAATAAAGTGCTGTTCTTTGCATGATGGAAACAGGTCCTCTGTGCCTACCTATGGGTAGTGAAAGTGAAAGTTGCTCAGTCATGTCTGACTCTTTGTGACCCCATGGACTATACAGTCCATGGAATTCTCCAGGCCAGAATACTGGAGTGGATAGACTTTCCCTTCTCCAGGGGATCTTTCCAACCCAGGGATTGAACCCATGTCTCTCACATTGCAGGCAGATTCTTTACCAGCTGAGCCACAAGGGAAGCATCTATGGGTAGAACTACTGTGATATCATTTCTGGAAACAGAAAAAAATACTGTTTTAAAAGATTTTCAAATGGAATTATATAGTCTGTGTCAGTACTCCAGATTGTGTCAGGCAGTCCTGTCAGGCTATTCTTCTTTGATCTGAATCCCTTCCTTTGCACCAATACCACATTTATTTCTTTTGATTCTACTCTGTTCTCCCTGGAGAGCATTTTGTGGGGATGAGGCGGTCCTTTGAGAATCACTGCCCTCCCAGCAGGTTTCTCATACCTAGACTAAACCTTGGACAATAGCTCAGACAGGTAATAGATTCACCCTAGCAATGTCCTATTCTGGGGAGACAAAAAAGACACAACCACTGTGTTTTATAGAAACTTTCCATTAGTTCGTGCACCAGATACTGGTAGAATAAGCGACAGCCCAATCCTGAGAGTCCAAGGGAAGGTGATTTAAATTGCCTCCAGTGTCTGGGATGTATTATCTCTTTGACTAATAATCCCTGGGTTCACGTGATGCGGAAGTTGGAGAGAAACCTCAAAGGTGTCCTTTGTCCTTTTATGGTTGGGCATCATTTTGTAAGGTAATCTAGGTTCAGGGGTTACAAACACCTTAGAAATCCAAATGTTTCCCACATAACTCACTGTCCACAGCCTTCCAGGAGAGTCACAGGAGCTCTACTGCGAACACAAAGGTCACTCCTGAACCAAAAACATTATGGCTCAGATTTTATTTCCTAAACACAGCCCTCTGGGCAAATACTGCTGCTTTTTGGTTTGTTTGTTTTAGCACCACCAAGTCTGCTGCTGCTGCTAAGTCGCTTCATTCGTGTCTGACTCTGTGCGACCCCAGAGACGGCAGCCCACCAGGCTCCCCTGTCCCTGGGAATCTCCAGGCAAGAACACTGGAGTGGGTTGCCATTTCCTTCTCCAATGCATGAAAGTGAAAAGTGAAAGTGAAGTCACTCAGTCGTGTCCGACTCCTAGCGACCCCATGGACTGCAGCCCACCAGGCTCCTCTGTCCATAGGATATTCCAGGCAAGAGTACTGGAGTGGGTTGCCATTGCCTTCACCAAGTCTAACAGTGGCTAAACCTGTGATTTTTGTGTGTGTGTACTATTTCTCAATAATAAGGAGAGATGCTCTTCATCTCAAGAGGTTATGTAAATGCAGGGAAACAACCCCTCCAATCTTGAAGATCTGGGTTTATTTGGTCACTGCTGCCATTTTCTAGTTTCTTGGGACCTCAGTTTCCACATCTGCAAAATGAAGCACCTAAGCTCTATATGAGGGTCCCTCCCTGTTTTAAAACTCTAAGAATCATTTCTTTAAAATGTCAGTGAACTTCAGGGGCTTCCCTGGTGGTCCAGTGGTTAAGACTCTGCCTTTCAATGCAAGGGACACCAGTTTGATCCCTGGTCTGGAAAGACATTACATGCTGCAGAGCAACTAAGCCCATGTGCCATGACTGCTGAGCCCACGCTCTAGAGCCTGCACTCTGCAACAAAAGCTACCACAATGAGAAGCCCATGCACCACAACCAAGAGCAGCCCCCACACGTAACTAGAGAAAGCCCACATGTAGCAATGAAGACCTAGCACAGCTGAAAACAAATAAATAAATCTTTTTTTTAAAAAAATGTTGGTGAAGTTAGAATATATTCTGGCTCATAAAACCTCTCTTTTCGTAAGTTATCTGTTAATTATATTCATTATATTTTCTCCATTCCTGGTTTGTCTCCTAATTACACTGGTTTTGTTACCATCATACTTATTTTGCAAAATTAAGGACCTTCAGGCTTTGGAAGAAGCAATAACGTAGTCTGCAAGTTGGCAAAAAGAGAGCCAAGTCATTCCATTTCTTTGTGTCAAAATCCAGGTTCCCATTCCTAGGAATGCCAATGCTGATGGAGAAGAAACAGTGTCACAATCCTAGAACCTGAATCCCCAACCCCATCACCCCACTGCCGTCCTAGGTCTGACTCAGTGAGGTTTTCTAAGAAAAGTGACTAATGTGAGCCTCAACTCTGGGAAAAACTTTTTCTGGAGGGAAAAAGCCTTCAGACACACTTCTGAGATTTCAGGGATTATATTAGGCACTCAGGGTTCCTGTTAAGTTCTGAAGGACAAAGTCAGATGGGTCCCAGACAATCTCAGATTTATGGGCCAATGATACAAATGGAGACAGCTTTAGTTGCTGACCAATTTTACCCCAGTATATTGGAAAAGACCCTGATGCTGGGAAAGACTGAGAGCAGAAGGAGGCGACAGAGAATGAGAAGGTTGGATGGCATCACCAACTCAATGGACATGAATTCGAGCAAACTCCAGGAGATGGTGAAGGACAGGGAAACCTGGCGTGCTGCAGTCCATGGGGTCACAAAAATTCGGACACAACTGAGCAACTGAACAACAATATTCAGATTCTGCTAGACTTGCATTTGCCTGTCTGCTTTTCTTAGCTGTATATTAAAGAATGCATGCCCTATCTGGATTCTTACTGTACTTAATAATACTACAACTTTATGTCCTGTCTACCAACTCAGCCCATCTGTGGAGAAGCAGTGTTATTCTGTCTAGCACAGGTCCTTGCTACCTCTGCAAGAGTCCCTTTTCCATGGTGATGAGTGCAGATCTGGGACACTGACTGATCAACCATATTGACTGCAGTCCTGCAGCACTGAGCTGGCACTGGCATATCACAGGAATTTTTGAGTTCCTGACACCAGCTAATAGGAACTCAAAATTTAGGAGGAGGATAAGTTTTTTTTCAAAATTCAAGACGTTTTCAAGATTCTGGTCTCCTATGAGAAAAAGGTAGAGGACTTGTTAGAAGAAAGCATCCTGGTAACGGTTCATGGGGCTCTCTCTACTGGGCTTCCCTGGTGGCTCAGACGGTAATGAATCTGCCTACAATGCAGGAGACCCAAGTTTGATCCTTGGGTTGGGAAGATACCCTGGAGAAGGGAATGGCAACCCACTCAAGTATTCTTGCCTGGAAAATGCCATGGACAGAGGAACCTGGTGGGCTACTGTCCATGGGGTTGCAAAGGGTCAGATATGACTGAGCGACTAACACTACCCTACTTGATGGTCCAAAGGTTTTACTGACAGTGGTGATGGCGGTATGTGTGTACCATGGGTCAGCTGAAAAGAAGATACAACGTCTTCCCTCAGGGGCTGGTGATGCTAGGGAAGTTGGGATGAAGGGAATCCTAAGGCCAGTGTCCTGTACATAGTGAGTGATACCCCACTTAGTAGTAGACCCCACATTCAGTTTAGTAGAATTCAGAGTCCTTTAAAACTAAGTAGAAAAGAGAAGAGAGTGGAATAAAATACAAAACAGGATGAGTATGATTTCAGAAAACTCTTATCTCTAGCTTATATATGTGTGTTTATGTCTGTGGGTATACACAACTTTGTGCACACATATGTTCTGATATAAGATGTATTTCTTGCTCCAGATCAAGTCAAAAATACTTGAGAAATGCTAATAAAAAAATTAACACACTTTCCAGTAAACCAGGCATGCATTTCAATGCAAGAGTCAACAACTGTTTATCAACACAAGCCATTGCATATGTGGTAGGCATGCTGGCTAAATGAGAGAAAGTAATACATTCAAAAACAAGCTAACAGCTGCTAAAGCAATTAAATAAGCTCCCTGACACTGCCAAAGCCAAAGCTGATGTTCATACTACACTCTACTTTGGCTTTGGTCATTCTATAAAATCTTCCACTGCTGAATTAAAAAAGAAAGAAAGTTTCATTAAACTTGCACCTTTGTGGCTGCTGAGCTTGGTTTTGGAGCATAACTTAAAAACTCCTAATTTGGGAAACAACTTTTAAAAAGGTATTACGTTTCACCTTTTGTACCTTCTTTACTCTCAATATAAAATTTCATGCAGGAAATCCAATCAGCTAGCACAAGATTCATTTTTGCTGAATCACATCACTTTATTTTTCAAATTCCTTTCTCAGAACAATTTCAAGGAGCTGGGAGTGACAATTAAGTCACTACTTGGGAAGTTAGCTGAATAAGGTCAGATGCCAAGTGAGTGAAGAAATCAGGTCTCTTGCCTCTGAGCCTGATGTCCAGCCATCTAGTCAGGGAGGCACTCTGATCAGAAGACGGACCACTGAGGAATATCCTGCTCCTCTCCATCACTCTTCCCAGGATTCCTCTCCTAGACTGATATCCAAAGTATTGATGAAGCACTAGGATATTAGGCAAAAGAATGAAGGAGATCATTCTGGAACTGCTGAACAGAAGTACTGTATTAGACTCCTTCACAAGTCATGTGGGAAATTTCAGAACTTGTCACTAGCCCCTAGAATCACACAGGTGCAGTTATCAATGGATTCAAGGAATCTTTAGATACTCTTAATGCTAAATTCCCAGTGGTTACAGAGGACCCTTAAAAGACTATTTCAAAATATGATTGTAAGAAAATGAAGTTGCTAGCAGAGGAGTAAATGGTATTTTTTTTTTTTTTTTACCATAAAGAATAAAACTTGTTCAGTTCAGTTCAGTTCAGTCGCTCAGTCGTGTCCGACTCTTTGAGACCTCATGAATCATAGCACGCCAGGCCTCCCTGTCCATCACCAACTCCTGGAGTTCACTCAGACTCACGTCCATTGAGTCAGTGATGCCATCCAGCCATCTCATCCTCTGTCGTCCCCTTCTCCTCCTGCCCCCAATCCCTCCCAGCATCAAAGTCTTTTCCAATGAGTCAACTCTTGTAAACTTTGTTAAACTTTGGCTATGTGCCAGGCTTGAAGTTTTACATGTAATATCTCACAACCACTCAATAAGTTATTATTTTTCACATTTATAGGTGAGGAAACTGAGGCTCAGAGAGGTGAAATGATTTTTCCAGTGTTACATGGCTAATAAGTGGCAGTGCTGAGAGTCAAACCAAGTCTGTCTAATTCCAAATACCATGATCTCAACCATTTTTGCTGCGTTTCAAATGTGTGTCTTGGTGATGCTTCTTGACTGAACACTCCCTCTACAGGAGGCAGATGAGCTCTGAAATAAGATCCTGAGTTTGAGTCTCAATTCACTTACTTACTAGAAATAAGACTCTGGGCAAGTTTCCCAGTCTCCTAAGTTTCTGTTCTCTTGTCTATAAACCATGAATAACAATAATACAAAGCTTACTGATTTATAAGAGTTAAATACTGCATATAAATCATTTAGCAGAATGTGAGCATATAGTAAGTATTCAAAAAAAATTAGGAATTATAGTGATAGTATTAAGAAATTCATTGAACTGATGAATGGATATGTTATGACCTTTAAGTACCATTTCTTAGTTGCTACTAAAAAAAGAAAAGAGATGAGGAAGAGAAAGGAGAAGAGTGGGAAATAGGGTGCAAAATGGGAGAAAGAAGAAAATAAAGAGGAAAAGGGAATGTAAGGATATATTTAATGAGAAAAAAAATTTAATTTTAGGTATTTTTCAGAGTAATTCAGACTTATTCAGAAGATGTACATAAGGCTTCTTGATCCTATCTCACCCCAATCCCAGAACATATTTAATCTCACTGCCATGTGGCAGTGTTCCAGATAGCGAGAAAGTAATGCTAACCCTCTTTCCAGTTGCCTACAGTTCTAGACAAACATATAAACAAGTAATGTTTGTAATATATCAGCTATACAGGCAATAATAGACACATGCACAATTTAAAATTAGAGTTCAAATAACCATGACATGAGGCATTCTCTTTTTTTCAAGGAGGGCTAGAAACCAACCTGCTGCTGCTACTGCTGCTAAATCGCTTCAGTCGTGTCCGACTATGGCAGCCCACCAGGCTCCTCTGTCCACAGGATTCTCCAGGCAAGAACACTGGAGTGGGTTGCCATTTCCTTTTCTGAGAAACCAACCTACATCCTAATAATTACACTAACTCCAGGATGCTGCCAGGCTTTGGGGTAAAAGGCAAATAGACACGTTCCAAGAGGAATCCTCCTCCTCCTCCCTCCAACACAATCCAAGAGGACTTTGTGGAAATGGAGGCTTTAGCAGACTCTGAAAGACAACTGTCAAGGTAGGGACCTGGTGCTTTTGGCAAAATTTAGTGTCTCTAAATAATGCACTGAGCCTTGACTACATTTTAATTCTAAAAATCCATGCTGTTGTTCCCTCTCCAAACAGACTGCACGCTCCATGAGAGCAGGGCCCTCTGCTTCCCTGCACCTAATGGTGGTGGAAGAATGAGGCACTTAATAAATATTTCCTGGCTGAGCTGCACTTCTAGCTCCCTGAAAACAGAGCAGATGAATTATCCAAAGTTTAAAACAGAGTCTTTCATGTATGAACAACACCAGGTCCCTTAAATGTACATTTTGCCTAGTAAAGCATCAGCTCTCAGGATGAATTATTTCAATAAATATTTTTCGAATAACCTGAGTGAAAGAAGCTCTCTGAAAACAAATTGCACTGGGCTGCCCTCTGTGATGCTTCTGACTTTGGAGTGAGAAACAATCACGCTCCTGGTCTGTATGTAAGAAGAGGCTGCATGAGGACCACCAGCTAAGTATTCTCTAATGTGATCCCACAGCCCTGCTGTCACTTGGAAGATTAATTCCACATCTGGGGCTACTGGGATGTTTTATTCATTTACTTAGTTATTTGGGGGGGTACCTACAGAATTATCCTCAGCCTCACAGAATCCACTCCCCCATTTTATCATGAGAAAATACTGTGGGATGCTGTAAGTGTGAGACATCTGATGCAAAATCCCCTCCCGAATTTCACAACAGAACTCTCTGGTGAGTTCCTCTCCCATTTAGGAACTGGAAGTCTCCCAACTCCTGAGAGAGAGGAGAGAAGCTGAGATCCATTAACTCAGCAGTAACTCTGCTGCTGCTGCTGCTGCTGCTGCTAAGTCGCTTCAGTCGTGTCTGACTCTGTGAGACCCCATAGACGGCAGCCCACCAGGCTCCCCCATCCCTGGGATTCTCCAGGCAAGAACAATGGAGTGGGTTGCCATTTCCTTCTCCAATGCATGAGAGTGAAAAGTGAAAGTGTGAAAGTGAAGTCGCTCAGTCATGTCCGACTCTTAGCGACCCCATGGACTGCAGCCCACCAGGCTACTCCATCCACGGGATGTTCCAGGCAAGAGTACTGGAATGGGGTGCCATTGCCTTCTCCATATATAACTCTGGAAAACCAAAATGCACTTTTATTTCAACGTCCAAGTTACCATCATCTCCCACTCAATACCTACCAGATCACACAGCTGGAAAAGTGGCCGATACATTATTGCTCACTCGCCAACACAGAAATAAAGCCAGCTGAGCAAAGGCCACAAGGACAGTGCTTCATCATACAGTATGGATCCAGCAAGGGAGACTTGGGAGTGTCAGAAGATACTGACTCCACCTGGGTCTCGACTCAGCTACTGAGACGGAAAGAGAGGACCAGTTAGAAAAATGGTCTCAAGTCACAGTGGTTTTCAGCCTTTCCCACAAGCCTCATGGCAGACGATGGTCACAGAGCACAAAGCCTGGATTATGAGTAACTACCTGACCTAGCGATAATGCACCCTCTTCTCTCACATGCAACAAAGTTTATTAAAATGAAGGCAAGCAGGATGATTTGCAGAGGGCTAACCAGAAATGCACTTGAACTCTTTTGAGAACTCAGTTCAGTTCAGTTCAGTCGCTCAGTCGTGTCCGACTCTTTGCGACCCCATGAATCGCAGCATGCCAGGCCTCCCTGTCCATCACCAACTCCCAGAGTTCACTCAAACTCACGTCCATCGAGTCGGTGATGCCATCCAGCCATCTCATCCTCTGTCATCCCCTTCTCCTCCTGTCCCCAATCCCTCCCAGCATCAGAGTCTTTTCTAATGAGTCAACTCTTCGCATGAGGTGGCCAAAGTACTGGAGTTTCAGCTTTAGCATCATTCCTTCCAAAGAACACCCAGGGCTGATCTCCTTTAGAATGGACTGGTTGGATCTCCTTGCAGTCCAAGGGACTCTTCAAGAGTCTTCTCCAACACCACAGTTCAAAAGCATCAATTCTTTAGTGCTCAGCTTTCTTCACAGTCCAACTCTCACATCCATACATGACCACAGGAAAAACCATAGCCTTGACTAGACGGACCTTTGTTGGCAAAGTAGTGTCTCTGCTTTTCAATATGCTGTCTAGGTTGGTCATAACTTTCCTTCCAAGGAGTAAGCGTCTTTTAATTTCATGGCTGCAGTCACCATCTGCAGTGATTTTGGATCCCCCAAAAATAAAGTCTGACACTGTTTCCACTGTTTCCCCATCTATTTCCCATGAAGTGATGGGACCAGATGCCATAATCTTCATTTTCTGAATGTTGAGCTTTAAGCCAACTTTTTCAAGAGAACTCAGGTCCCTTATAAAAATCACAAAGTGCTTAGGGGATATACCACTGTAGAAAACTGCTGCCATGGAAGTCATGCTCTGATGCCAGTAAGGGTTGACACTGGTTGCCTATTTTTTTTCCCCATTTCCCAATTTTGGAGGGCAAGTCCAGGGCCTTTTCTTCACATTCCACACACTCACCTTCTGGACTAACTAAAGCCAGCAGTTTCCCAATCAAACAAATGAGACTCTCCCAGCCAGCAAGTTATTCCAGTCAGAGACACTGCAATATGAGGGGGATGCATGGTGTGTTAGGATAAGACCTTCCACAGCTCAACTCAGGTTAGGTCCAGGTACCTTTGGGGTGGCTTCTGACACGGTTCTAATTCCAGTAAGGAGAAAACTGCCGAAGGAGTATTCAACTCAGGATTCTGTCCCTGACAGTTACTCCAAGAAACCCTGTGTGAAACAGCAGAACTGTCCTCCATGCTACTGTATCCGCTTTAGTTATTTCTACAACAACTAACTTCACTTAGATTCACTCCCATACATGGCCCCCAAGAAAGGGGTATGTGTATATATATATATAATCTTTTCATTAAAATAAGGGAGTTGACTTCCCTGGTGGTTCAGCAGTAATACTCTGCGCTCCCAATGCAGGGGTGCAGGTTTGACCCTTGGTCAGGGAACACAGATCTCACATGCTGGGCAGTGTGGCCAAAAGTAAAATAAATCACATAAAGTAAGGGAGTTGAGAGGGAAGAGATTAGATATTTTGGTTCCATTCAGCATTTCCTAGTGTTAGAAGACAGGAAAGTGGATATCTAAGTTTCATTTCCCCTCTGTCTGGCAAAATAAAGATTTTCTGAGCTCTGCAGACACGAGATGCGGCCAGGCGCGGGGGCTGGACATCACAGCCGTATCTACCCGCAGGTCTCTGCCAATCCTCCTCTCCATCACATCTACCTAGAGCAAATACCAGACATGGCCTCTGAGCAAAACAGACTGAGGCGTCATGTGAGAAACACATCAGAGTCTATCTTTTGCCTGAATCTTATTTAAAAGAAGAGAGGGAAAAAAAGAAATTACATGTATGCTAATATACCAATGACCTTAAGTACAAATTACTTGCTACGTCAACCAAACATTGGAAGTTTGATTTTTACTTCACTTCCACACAGGGCAACAGGAGTGAGTGAGAGAGATTACAGGTAGCGAGGTACCATTAGTTATTCCGCTCTTGTATCTGACTTCAGGAAACACTTCGTCCCAGCCAAAGCAATGACTCATCTGCCGCTGCCAGTGTCACAATAGAAGCCTGATTTGCTGCAGCAGAGCAAACAGAGCAAACGCTCCTTAGAAGAAAAGCACCGCTCTAGCATTTCTGAAAGATTAATTAAAGCCAGTGCAGAAAATGGAAAAACACCATCACCCTTTCACATGAAAGTGGGATGACCACAGCACAACTTGATATAGTTCCGAAAATCAGCAAACATTTCTGCATCTGTTTGTGGTTGTTGCTGTTTTGTCTTATTTTGTTTTTTTGGCATGTAATGAAATATAATATTATAGAAATCAGGCCCAAGGAGATCTGGGGAGAAGCTGAAATTATACTATATGAATATTCAAAAGAAATGATGAAACTGCTAGCCACTGTATACCAGTGATAATTGGTAGAGTTCTTAAATTTAGATTCATATCCTAATCCACCCAACAATTACTATGGTCTATGCACTATGAAAAATTCTCTACACCAAGGATTAAAGTATCACCAGCATAAGATAGGAAATGGTATGCTACATGGGAAGGAGATGGTCATTTCAAGGCGAGAATGATCATTTCTAGATAAGGAAGGCTTTCTGGTAGAAGGGGACAATGAACTGATCTTAAAGGCTGAATAAAAATGTGGAATGTTCAGAAATCAGGGAGAAGTTTTTATGAATAATGAGCACAGAGATGAGGTGAGAAAGTGTAGGGAGTCCGGCAGCAGTGAATAGTAATTCAGGTAGTCAGAGGCAGAGGAGATGTAGAGAGGAGAGCTACCAGATTTGCAGAGCAGATTCGTGGAAGGTCATGACACAGACTAAACACATGCATATGTGGGAAATGGGTTCAGCCTTCACAAGCTATAAGCAGAAGTTAAATAAAAACTTTAACAATTAGAGCAGACAGGACAGCCACAGGGCTGGGACAACCCACTTCTGGGCCCTTTAGCTGCTGTAAAGGATTGAATGGATCGACAGGAAGAGTTAGGACAGCTAGAGTGTGGGGAGAAGTGGCACTGGGGGCTGTGAAAGAGGTGACCATTTACCAGTGAGTACAGGGTATTTCATAATCTTGGCAACTAATACAACCAATGTATGCTACCTGAGTTTCAGTTCTAAGGTTAAATAAATAAATAAGAGAGAGACACATAAATAAATACATGCCTAAAGCTTACTTAAGCTTCTGTTTTTCAGATCTGTGGACTGGATCTCTCCTTGGGTATCCCATAGATACCTCAAACTCAGCAGGTCTAAAACTAACCCCATCGTATTCTTTCCTAAACATGTAACATCTTATGATCACTTAAGGGAATGGTATCATAAACTCCTCAGGCACTGATACCACGATCTGGGAATCATTATCAGGCCTAGAACATCACTGTCAGCACATGCACCATCTTCCTAGTTTGGGTGAACCATCATTATGTGAATTTTGATGGCAGCCAGGGCTACTCTCCGGAGAAGGCAATGGCACCCCACTCCAGTACTCTTGCCTGGAAAATCCCATGGACGGAGGAGCCTGGTAGGCTACAGTCCATGGGGTCACTAGGAGTCGGACACGACTGAGCGACTTCACTTTCACTTTTCAGTTTCATGCATTGGAGAAGGAAATGGCAACCCACTCCAGTGTTCTTGCCTGGAGAATCCCAGGGACGGGGGAGCCTGGTGGGCTGCCGTCAGAGTCGGACACGACTGAAGCGACTTAGCAGCAGCAGCAGCAGCAGCAGCAGCAGCAGCAGGGCTACTCTCTCTCTCACACTGTGTGTCTGCCTCCAGGACCTTCTAAAATTTCCAGAACATATCAAACATAAGGTAGTCCTGAATCACAGGCACTCTTGCATTTTTCCTGTAAGACTATCTTCCTATCCCCTGACTTTCCGATCACCTTACATAACATTTTAGGGATACAGTTGAAATATAGTCAAACATGTTCTTCAAATACATTAGTTTAATTGTGCCTATATTAAATTAAGTAATATATTAATCTGGAAATACCCTATTATTCAACTCTGACATTTTATAAATCAATAGTAAATTGTTTTTGATAATTTTTCTTTAAGAATTCTCACTATTTCTCTTCCCACTGTTTCTGAAACTCATATTAGTAATATGTTGGTCTTACTGGAATATTCTCTGGTTTTCTTTTTTTTTTTTTCTCACCCTGCTCATCGTTTTTTATCTTTCTGGAAATTTCTGCAGCTTCATCTTCCAAACCTTTTACTGAACGATCTACTTCATAAATGATTAATTTCCAAGAGTTCTTTCTTTTCTCTGAATGAATAGGTTTCTACTCTTTTTTTTCACATAGGCTGTGTCTTTCTCTTATATCTTTGAGGATTTAACTGTTTTCTTTGAAGTTTTCTTCTGCTCCCTGCATTGCTCTGATGTCTTTGAGTTCTCTTTTCCTGTTTGCTCACTCTGGTCTCTGTCTTTCATGCTGGATACTTTAATCAAAGGTTGAGTGATTCTTAGCTATCTACTCATATTTAATAATGAAGCATGAAAAAGCTATTTTGAAGCTAGCATATGAACTGGTAGACTTCACAATGAAGTATCTGAGCAAAAAGTCAGGTTAATTTTTTTTTTAACTACATAGTGTATTAGGTTATAGGCTAAGTTGCTACAACAAAGAGGTCCCCAAATACAGAGGCTCACACAAGTTAAGAGTTTACTTCTGTCTCTTTTAACATTTCATAGTTGATGGTTGTTCCCGGCTGCTGCTGCTGCTCTTTCTGTTCTATTCCGCTGCTCCACTGTCTCCCAGGGTCTTGTCCTTCCCTTATCAGCACCACAACCACATCCCACCCTAGAAGGGAATGAGGGAAAGGGGAGAAAGAAGTAGAGGCTCCTCACAGGGCTCAGAAAAGTTTAATCAGCAGTCACACCTCACCGCAAGGGAGCCTGGGAAATGTAGTTGCAGCCTAGCCATGTTCCTTGCCAAAACTTGCAGGTATTCTATTAGTAAAAAGCATAGAAGGGAAAAGAGATAGGGGCGGGGGCATTAGAGCCTTATCCAAATTATGAAATCCCAAATGACAGGATCTCACTAGAGGTGGATCATCCAACCCCCTCCCTTGCAATACCCAGGCTGCTGACATTCACTCTCAAGTGTTCCTCATGCCCACCTCCTCTGTGCCTTATACCTGAGTCTGGCAGTCTTTTGGTTTACTTCTTCCAGAGGATAAACTTCTTGTTTTATGTGAGGAGGGGAAGGAGTAGAGGCCTGGTTTCCTGTCCGAGGGGAATGGGGATGGGGATCTGGGGTGCAAGGGCTCCCTGGACAGACTTTCTTCTAAATCCCCTACTTCTCAGCCTTCTACCCACCACTCCCTGTGGCCCCCAGTGCCTTTATTTTTTCAGGTGTCCTTCGAATGCCTGTATTGCAGGAACTTGTTTGACTTTCCTTACCATTCTTACCATCCCTCTGTCACTTTGCAGTCTTTAAAAATTCTAGTTCAAGGTTACATATATCTCTCCTAGTGTCATCAAAGGTGAAGTCTGAATTTCTGTTTCTTGTTCACTTTACTATTTTGGGGAACTGAAAAAGGGGAAAGATGTGAAAATGGCTTTCCTTCTCCATCTTGAAACTGGAAATAGTTTTTTCATCTGTACATGATATTATCACTGGAAATTTTATCCCAAGCCACAAATATCCATTTGCTTAAAATAAGAAGAGTTTTATTTTTCCATTCATCCTGTGGGTGTACACTCATGATCTCCACAAAGTAACCACTAATTGTATTTCATTTTGAAGTGATCTTTAAAAGGCTTATTTGCAATGATATCCAAGACTTGCTGTTGAAAAGTCATTCCCCATCCCTGCCCCCAAATACTTATTAAATCTATATTGAATTCCTTTGCTTCCTTGGTCAAATGACCTCTATAAGCATACAAACCAGCAGTGACATAGGTAATTCTGGGCTATTGTGTCTTTCCTAAACAGTTCTTTGTGGCTCAAAATAAACTAATTGACAGAGTGCCCTATGACATAAAAGGTTTTAAAGACCTTAATATAAGGCAACTCTCTTTATCCTGAAAGATAATTTTGAGGAACAAAATTTTATATAAAAACTTTATAATTTGGCATGTCTTTTACTTTCCTATTTTCGCTTATGTTACATTATGTACACGGTACACCCTCTTCAATTTCTTTCTCTGGCTAACTCGTGCTCATTCTTCGAGACTCATTTCAGGTGTCAGCTCCTATAAGAAGCCTATCTTGACTGCCTCCCAGAGCTCTTCCAAAGGCTGATCAAGTGCTGCCCCTGTGTTTCTGTATCACTCAGTGCTTCCCTAAATAGCATTTACTATATTGTAATCCCTGGTTTATTTGTCATTTTCCTCCACTAAACTGTGAGCTTCTGGAGGACAAGGTCCATATCTTATTTAATCTTCACATTCCGAGAGCCTATAAACCATGCCTGGAATATAGCACTTGCTGGTTATATATTCACTTATTGAAGGAATAAAAGAAATCCTGGCTTCTAACTGTAATAAAAGTCCCTCAATGAAATGAAGAGCAAAGGAATCAGGAGGGATCATTCACTTTGGTTACTTCCATTCACTCATTCCTTCAATGACTCAGTATTATCTGACCCAAGTATAGAAAACATCTGTAAGACTCAATTCAATGACATTTCAGGAAGAGAAACTTATCTTGGAGAATTAAGCCACTGGATTGCTGATCAGATAAAACAATGCATAAATGTAGGCTTTGAGTATATCTGTCTTAGTCAAGGCCCTTTGGCTGCAATGGGCAGGTTAAAGTGGGGGGGATTTATGGACTCAGAAAACACAGAAGCCCTATAATGTGCAGCCATACTAGAGAGAAGAGCCGTAGAGGACAGGAAAATTTCATGAGCAGAAATAAAACCCAAGCAGACTTGGGTTATAGTCTTCCCTTTTCCATATGTCAACCAGATACACAGAAGAAAACAGCAACTGCCCTAGTGTGGATTTTGACTCCTAGGCTGAACAGCTGACTGCAAGGTTTGAGCTTCTCTACTGCCTTCATCCACTGCAGCTGCCATGACATGGGCCCATCCGTCATGTGGGATGTCTCCCAACTCATGGGGGATGTGCAGGCGGACTTACAGCTGTACTAATGGGACTCATGGTGGGGGAAGGGCTACATCAGAATAAGTTAAGTTTCTGAGATAGACAGGAAGGGGCTGGAGGAACAGCAGACACAACCTATGAATCTTCCTTTAAACGGTCAGGCATAGTATTAGTCGCTTCAGTCCTCTCCGACTCTTTGCGACTCCATGGACTGCAGCCTGCCAGGTTACTCTGTCCTTGGGATTTCCCAGGCAAGAATACTAGAGTGTGTGGCCATTTACTTCTCCAAGGGATCTTCCCAACCCAGGGATCGAACCTGGGTCTCCCACATTGCAGGCAGACTCTTTACTGTCTGAGCTACCAGGGAAGACCAACGATCAGGCATGCACCTAGCTAAATGCAAGAGCACCTCTGTGACTAAGCCTAACCACTGACCCCCTGCTTAAAGTTGTGGTTGGTCTCCCAGGACCAAGCAAGCCAGGAGAGAGGCAAACTGAGCAAAATGTAAAGCACACATACTCAATAAGACTGTGCTGATTTTTGTGCAGTTTATTTACTCCTCCAGGGACTCTTTCTCAGGGGTTACTCCCCCACTTCAGTCTGTATTATTAGGTGCTCCCTCCCCAGCCACCCTGTGCTTTGGGAGATCTTTGGCATATCTCTCCCAGGATATTTATCATCTGCATCCTTGTCAATCTTCCCCACTTCTTGAGGTTGGGGATAATACCATATATCTTTTAGTATGAACAAGGGTATACTTTTTTTAAATTGGACAATAATTGCTTTACAATGTTGTGGTGGTCTCTGCCATACATCAACGTGAGTCAGTCATAATTATATATGTATTCCTCCTCTCTTGAGCTTCCCTCCCCCCAAGGGTATACTTTTAATAAATGAATATTATGCCATAAGCTCTGTAATCTTGGAGCCTAGTATACACCTGGGTCATGTTAGAACAATGAGCAATTTTAAAAATCAGGAATGAAATTAAAACATCTGGAAATTAATTGCTTTTTAAAAGTTCTATATAGATTTAATACTTTCATCTGATTTCATGCATTAATATCAGCAGGGCAGATATCCATGTGTTCATCTTCCAGAAGTCTGTAAGTTCAGTGGTAATTATAAGACAAAACTTTATTATGGTCAGTCTTCAAACACAGAGGAGACTAGTGCAGGGAATGTGGCTGGGGTTCATGACAAAGCTGAGGACTAATCGACTCTGATGGTGGCTGATTTTGTTTTCACAACAGTCGATTTAAGCTGACAATAACCATCCTATTTCTAGATTTAGGCACTTTTTTTTTCCAGGTGCAAAGATGACCTGAATTTGCTGCAGGTTTAGTTTTGCTTAAATGCATCTAGATGGCATGTAGGCCATTACTCGTTTCAGCTAAATTTGGAGAAATGGGAGATTTTTGACGGTTCTTTGATGTTGATGTTTTACATAAAGGTCCATTTCCATATCTGTAAATTGAGCACAGCGCCATCCTTCTCCCAAGGCCACAGTGAAGAGATAAATAAGATGACGTCAGTTCACCACAGTGCCTGCCTGGGACACTGCAGGTTCTCGGTCCCTGTTTATGGATCTGAATCAATTTAATAAGAATTTAAGTCCAAAGATGCTACTTTTTCTTTTTTTTCCCTCACAGAAGGCAACTTTTCTTATTAAGAATTTCTTTCTCAGAAGATTGCCAGAGAGAAAACAGAAAGTTTTGATGAAACAGTGGAGAACAAAAAATCTGAAAAACAGAGGATCTGGATGCTGTTCCCTGCTTCCTCTAAGCTGCTCCAGCTGCTCCAACCCCATTCAGTTCTCTTCTTCTGAGAAACCCAAGGCCTTCATCGTGCCATTTCTCCTCTGCTTCAGGAGGTGAGGGGAAGCCAAAAGCGGAGTCAGAAGGCATGTCAAAAGGTGTCTTTTCTTCCCTTGCCTGCTGGAGCATCAAATCAGAAACCCACGGTTCCCTCTGGACAGCTCTGGCACCACGGGGCCACAGCGAAGTCACTCTGACATGTTAGAGATGGATTCAGAAGAGGCCATGGTCAATAAAGGCTGAGCCCTCCAGGATCCCAGGACACAGAATGAATCAAAGGCAGCACTGAAGTGTGAAGCAGAATTCCAGTTACCCCTACCTAAAATACTTGTCACATTTTGCCTATCCACCATCAGCACCCTTCTCTAAGTCACTCTCATTTTTGCTTGAATGACTGCAATCCATTTACATGCTCACCGACTCCAGCCCTTTCATACTTCCATAGTAGCCAGGGGATCTTTTAACAAAGTAGGTCAGATAAGGGCCAGAATCTGTACTGCTGGCTCACCAGCTATGGCCTTGCTGGCCTCTCTAGATGCATTTTTGCTCACTCCCCTCGGGACACACTGATAAATCCTTTCAGCCCCCTCCTTTCATTGGGTCTTTGCCTCCTCAGTGAACACTCTTCCCTAACTCTTGCCTCAGCATCTCCTACTCCTCTTTCAGTTTCAGCTGAACTGTCCACTGCCTCAATAGCACTTCAACAGACCCCCTGCTTGGTGTTTCACGCACCCTGCACTTTTCCTTCACAACATTCATGGCAACTTACAATTTTATATTTGTTTCACGATTATTTGTTTCATGTCCACTGTTACCTGCAGAGGAAAAGCTCCTGAGGGCAGAGAATCTGTTTTACGAACCACTGTGTAGCCAGGACCCAACGTACTGCTTGACTCATTGTTAAGTGCGTGTGCTTAGTCACTCAGTCGTGTCCAGCTCTTTATGACCCCATGGACTGTATCCCGCCAGGCTCCTTTGTCCATGGGGATTCTCCAGACAAGAATACTGGAGTGGGTTGCCATGACCTCCTCCAGGGGATCTTCCCAAGCTAGGGATCGAACCCAGGTCTCCTGCAATGCAGGTGGATTCTTTACAGACTGAGCCACCAGGGAAGCCCTGTTAAGTAAGTTGAAAGCAAAAAGGTGTTTGTTAAGCACCCACTCTTTTGTTGGGGATGTCCTCTGGAGTAGTACTGAAATCTTTCTTAAGAGCTGCTGCTGCTACTGCTGCTAAGTCACTTCAGTCGTGTCCGACTCTGTGTGACCCCACAGACGGCAGCCCACCAGGGATTCTCCAGGCAAGAACACTGGAGTGGGTTGCCATTTCCTTCTCCAATGCATGAAAGTGAAAAGTGAAAGTGAAGTCACTCAGTCATGTCTGACTCTTAGCAACCCCATGGTCTGCAGCCTACCAGGCTCCTCCATCCATGGGATTTTCCAGGCAAGAGTACTGGAGTGGGGGTGCCATTGCCTTCTCCATCTTAAGAGCTATATTATATATATTATCTATAGGAAGAATCTTCATAGAGAAGGGTTCCTTTTCACAAAATTTCTACCAAGACATTATTTTCAACCCACCACGGTTCCATATGATGAATTATTTTCAATCACAGCCACATTCAACCAGTGTTTAGTATCAGTTTGAAGTGCTGGATTACCTGACATAAGCTTTGCACGAGTTCATGGAACTCTGAACTTGGGGCTCTTTGTGACTCAGTTTCCCTATCAGTAAAAGGAGTGGATTTGAAGAAACTGCCCTCTGAAATTCTAATTAAAAATCAGACTTATAAAGAAGATATCATGACTATCTTATTACTTCTGGAAAACATGAGAACAGGCAGCTCACAAGATAAATAAAAATGGCCAAGAATAACCAAAAAAGTTAATTTAAAAAAATGAAGTACCATCTTTGCTGATCAGATTGGCCAAAGGGAAAAATAATAAGACTCTTGTGTAGCATTTCCTTTTTCAAAAAAATAATTTTTATCACTGTACAATATGTGAAGTGGCTATCGGGTACTATGTACAAAATGTCTTAAAAACATGTTTTCCAGTTGCTCAGTCATGTCCAACTCTTTGCAACCCCATGGACTGCAGCATGCCAGGCTTTCCTGTCGTTCACCATCTCCCAGAGGTTGAGCAAACTCATGTCCATCGAGTTGGTGATGCCATCCAACCATCTCGTCCTCTGTCATCCCCTTCTCCTCCTGCCTTCAATCTTTACCAGCATCAGGGTGGCAGATTATATTTTCCAAAGATGGCCACAACAACATAGCCCCTTATCCCATTATGCTCTTCCCACAATGTGGTCCTGATGCTGCTCCGTTGAGAGGTGGGAGTCTACGTGTCCTCCCCAACCTGCATGGGCCTCTATAGTGGAAGTGATGCCGCACGGATTCCAAGGCCAAGTCAGAAAAGACCACATTGCTTCTACCAGTGCTCTAGTGGCACACAAGCCTTTGGAGCCCAAGCTGCCATGTGAGGAGCCTAGCTACCCTGACGTGACAGGCTAAAGAGATAACACACAGATAGAGAAAAATGCTGGGCAGTCCCAGCTGTTCCCACACCAGGTATGAAACTCTTCCCCACCCAGCACCACAGAGCTGAGTAAAAGCCTTCAGAAGAGTCCAGCCTCCCGGCTAATGTCAAATGAAACAGAAATAAGCCACCCTAACTGAACCCTGTCCAGACTGCAGATTCATGAGAAAAATTAATGACGTTTGAAGTACTAAGTTTTGGGTAGTTTGTTATATAGCACTAAATAATTAAAACATCATATATATTACTAGGTTAAAAGATATATGTATTCATACATATATAATATATAGATAGAGTTCTGGAGTAGTTATATAGTACTAGATAACTAGAACACTATTATATATATGCTAATACATTATAATATATATTACTGCATTTAAAGATAGCTATATAATTTATACATATGTATTTACATATCAGTCTATCTATCTATGTATAGGTGTATACATATAGATATCTTTTAACCTAGCAATTTCAATTCTAAGAATTTATGTTAAGAAAATACTTAGAAACTATGCAAAAATGACTCTAGCATTATTCATAAAATGAAATATTTTGAAACAATCTAAAATGTTCGGCAATACGCAAATGATTAAATATATTTCTCTATATTCATATGATCAGTTACTAAGCAGCAACAAAAAGGTGATGATATGAAGCTGCAGTTGGTGACAAGATAGTGAGTCATGAATCAAAAATTATAATTAACCAAATTCTTTGTGCCTAAGGTCCATTTTTCTTACTAGTTTTTTATAGGACCTTATGTGCAAATAAATGGACCTTGGGTGTAAAAAACTAGATTAATCATATTCATCAGTAGCTCATGCCTGGCTCTTTTAAAAATTTTTTATTCATACAAAGATATTAAAGGATATTTACATGCACCCTCACCAGCAACTAACCCTCCCTCCCTCCCTCCCTCTCCTTCTCTCTCTCTCATGGGTAGAAAACAGTCCCATTTTTTACATATCTAGGTTATAAACTTCTTGTCGTATGTTGCAAATATTTTTTCTGTCTGTTTTTAAACTGTTTTCATGGCATGTTTTGTAGCACAGATGTTATAACATGGTCAGATTTTATATGGTCAAATCTCTCAATCTTTTCCTTTATAGTTACTTAGACCTTTGTTTTAAGAGCTAAAGACACTGTTAATGATTAGCATTAGCAAGTGCCAGAGCCACTGAAAAGACTCATCTAGACAGGACTGTCCTTTCTGCACGGGGCACTGAAGTCTGACCTTCAGTTAATACTTTGCTGCCACCATTCAGGGAGCCTATACTTCTGTGATCCTGGGCTCCAGACAAGTGGTTTGTCTGATACTTTTGTTCAAAAAAGAGCAATTCCATTCCTCAATGAACTAAGCTTTACTGATGGGATGTGAGCTGGTATTTAATGTGCTTATAGCACTACAAAGCATGCTAATATATTTCTTGTTCCTCCAAGGAAATAAAAATAACCTTCAAAATAATCTTTCCATAGGCATTTCATAAAATGCAAGTTTCTAAGTTCTACAATTTTTCCTAAACAGAATCTTTCAGTGGTTTATGCAAATCCAGGTTGCTCCAGCTTTAGATGTCTTATCTGCTTTTGATGAAAGCCTTGACTTGACAAATACCCTAAGATTTATTGCTTTATGGCATCTGGCCAGATATGAGTTCATGAGATTTTATAATTCTTCCCCTACTCCCATTGTATTTCTTCAAGGACATAATCTTGTGTTTTATAGTGAAAATAGTGTGAGGCATTTTAATTCTTTTAAAATCCACAGTATGAAGACACCTTAAAATTCAGTTTTATTATAAGTCTACAAATGTCAATGAATTGTTGAAAACATGATCTAAAACAAAATAGGATGTTATCCTCTGAATAAGATAGGAAGGTGGGGCAGAGGGCAGCATGTGCTTAATTCCCTATTAATGCTTGGGGGAAATTGGAGAGCTCCCTTGGCTTTCACTGTACTACTATGGTTATTTCTGAGTCTATATTTTCAGTCGTAATCATCCTCCTAAGTTCTAATTGTCTACCAAAACTTTTCCACTTGTCATGTCATATACAATGAAGTCAAGTAAAACCAAATCAACCTACCATTTCCCAACTTCTGTCAGTGGTACCACCAATACTTGAAATCCTGGAGTCACCTTGGCCCTTTTGTTTACCCAATCAAATCCTGCTGACTTTTTAACCATTTAGTCATTCAATAAACACTGACTATACAACTACTCCCTTCTATTGTAGTAAAATATTATTATTCTTGTTTAGACTTTGAGTTGTGTCAGACTCTTTTGCAGCCCCATGGACTGCAGTCTGCCAGGCTCCTCTGTTCATGGGATTTCCTAGGCAAGAATACTGGAGTGGGTTGCCATGAACCAGGGGATCTTCCTGACTCAGGGATCGAACCCGCATCTCCTGAACTGGTAGATGGGTTCTTTATCACTGAGTCATGGGGGAAAACCCATTTTAAGCCACTACCCACTATTAACATTTGCTAAAATCAAAAGGACTGAACGCATGGATTACTGACAAGGATGTGGAGGAAATGTAATTCACATACTGCTAGTGAGAATGCAACTTCAGAAAAATACTTCGGCAGTTTCTGTAACGGAGAAGGCAATGGCACCCCACTCCAGTACTCTTGCCTGGAAAATCCCATGGACGGAGGAGCCTGGTAGGCTGCAGTCCATGGGGTCACGAAGAGTCGGACACGATTGAGCGATTTCACTTTCACTTTTCACTTTCATGCATTGGAGAAGGAAATGGCAACCCACTCCAGTGTTCTTGCCTGGAGAATTCCAGGGACAGGGGAGCCTGGTGGGCTTCTGTCTATGGGGTCACACAGAGTCGGACATGACTGAAGCAACTTAGCAGCAGCAGCAGTAGTTTCTTTAAAAGTTAACCATACATCTATCATATGATCAGCCACTTCACTCCTGGGAATTTCCCCAAGAGAAATGAAAACATACCAAAGAGAATGAAAATATACAGAAGAGTATTCTATTATACTAGAATACTCATTCATCGAAGCCCCAAATGGGAAACAACTTAAATGTCCATCAGTAGATGAATGGATAGACAAATGGTGACCCAGACATACAATGCAGTACTACTAGGCAATGAAAAGGAACGAACCGTTTATACATGTTATACACAGGTGAATCTGAGTTATTCAAATTAATTATGCTGAGTTTAAAAGTCAGACAGAGAACAAACATACTGTATGATTCCATTATATAAAACTCTGAAAAATGTAAACTAACACAATATGACAGAAAGTAGATTAGTGGTTACCTAGGGTGGGCGTAGGGGAACAGGAATGGGAATGGAGGAAGGGGTTATGTCTCTGCTGTTGGAGATGGGTTGTTTTCATTTTTGTCCATATTTATAAACTTACCAAAACTGCCATAAACATTATCAAAAATTATCAAACGTATCAAAATGCCAAAACAGCATTACTCACCTGTAGTGCTCTTTTATGATGCAAAGTGTATATTCAATAAATGTTCTTTAGTGAATTAATCACTGGAGGATTAACTGTATAGCTGCCTGAATGTAAAGTCTGAAAAACTAAATTGCTGGGTCAAAGAACAGCCAGATTTTAACAACTTTTATACATTGGCAAATTTTACTCCAAAAAGATGCCAACTGTTAAGTGGGTTTATATTTATTTTTTTGCACCATAATTTATCCATACATAACTACTACTGATCTGTTGATGAAAATGTTCAGTCTTCTTTTCAATATGCAGTTATTTTTCTATTGTCCTGTATGCAGGACAAGAAGCAACAGCGAGAACTGGACACGGAACAACAGACTGGTTCAAAGCTAGGAAAAGAGTACACCAAGGTTGTATATTGTCACCTTGCTTATTTAACTTACATGCAGAGTACATCATGCGAAATGCTGGGTTGGATGAAGCTCAAGCTGAAATCAAGATTGCCAGGAGAAATGTCAATTACCTCAGATATGCAGATGACACCACCCTTATGGCAGAAAGTGAAGAGGAACTAAAGAGCCTCTTGATGAAGTTGAAAGACGAGAGTGAAAAAGCTGGCTTAAAACTCAACATTCAAAAAACTAAGATCATAGCATCCAGTCCCATCACTTCATGGCAAATAGATGGGGGAACAATGGAAAGCGTGACGGACTTTATTTTCTTGGGCTCCAAAATCACTGCTGATGCTGACTAGCAGCCATGAAATTAAAAGACGCTACTTGAAAGAAAAGCTATGACAAGTCTATACAGTGTATTAAAAAGCAGAGACATCACTTTGCTGACAAAGGTCTGTCTAGTCAAAGCTATAGTTTTTCCAGTAGTCATGTATGAATATGAGACTTGGACCATAAAGAAGGCTGAGCGCCAGAGAACTGAAGACTCTTCAAGAAGACTCTTCAAGACTGAACAGCAAGATCAAACCAGTAAATCCTAAAGGAAATCAACCCTGAATATTCATTGGAAAGACTAGTGCTGAAAGTCTAATACTTTGACCACCTGATGTGAAGAGCCAACTCATTAGAAAAGAGCCTGATGCTGGTAAAGTTTGAGGGCAAAAGGAGAAGGGGACAACAGAGGATGAGATGGTTGGATGGCATCACTGACTCAACAGACATGAGTTGAGCAAGTTCTGGGAGTCGGTGATGGACAGGGAAGCCTGGCATGCTGCAGTCCATGGGGTCACAAAGAGTCGGACACCACTTAGTAACTGAACAACAACAATAATCAATGAATTTGACTTTTTTATTGTTTATTTGCTTATTGGCCATTTTCACTCCTTCTTCTAGCTCTTTTTACACCAAATTTGTATAGCACACAATTAACACTCTAATATACATTTTTATTTGTATTAAATAATTTGGCATTTTATCACCTTACCATACCATGTGGGTATATATGTTGATGTTGTCTTTGTGTAGCTTATGTAGAGGCTTGACAGGGCCTCTTATTAGTTGCTGCTGTTTGCCTTATAATCCCAGCATGCAATATTATTTTCACTAATTGTTTTTCCCATGTGTATATAGAACATACTTTTCTTTCATATATATTTTTTATGTAGATTTAAAATTAACTGATATAGTGCTCAGTCACTTTACTTATGTCTGACTCTTAGTGACCCCATGGACCATAGCCTGCCAGGCTTCTCTGTTCATGGGGTTTTCCAGGCAAGAATACTGGAGTGGACTGCCGTTTCCTCCTCCAGGGGTTTTTCCCAACCCAAGGATCAAATCCACGTCTCCTGTGTCTCCATCATTGCAAGAGGATTCTTTACCACTGAGCCACCAGGGAAGCCCCTAACTGATATAGGGACCATTTTAATTATATATTACCAATGTAAAGGAAGGTTATATAACTTAGTTATATGTAATTAGTGGGTGATCTGAGTCAAAACATAAAAGATTATCAAAAGACAGAATAGAGTGTTGGTCTGATATGATTCCAACTATGCTTCTGCAGCACTATTTTTAAGGGATTTAGAGCACATTCCTTTAACTACAGTTTTCTCCTGTACAAAATGTGTGCAAACTCAGGATAAGGACATAAACTTTGCAGAACATCATAAATAAAGACACCAGAATGACCACCAGGAACCCAGGACAGTGCCCCTATTCACAGAGCTTCCTCGTGTGGCCTATTCATTCTATCCACTCAGCAAGTTCTTAAGTCCTACTGCGTGCTGATGATATAAGAGTGATCAAACTAGACAATGTTCCTGACCCCAGAAAAGTTAAGGTCTACTGTGGAGAAGAGAAAAACAGACAATTAAAATATAGTCTGGTATGTGCTATATAACAGGGAACTATAGAATGACATCAGAATATGTCCAAGGGGTACCTTGATAAATGGATGCAAAAGAGATTCCATTCTACCTTTTAATGAATATATTATGAAATCCTTAAAGTACTTAATAGTGCTTTATTATTATATTGGATCATCTGTAATTTAGCAAACAACAGGTTCTTTCAAAATTAAATTATATTTAAGTATAATAAACACACAGAAAGCACTCATATCTTAAGCATACAGCATGATAAGCCTTTGCAAACTGATACAATCATGTACTCAGCCCCCAGAAGAAGAAATCAAACAGTGCCAGCATCCAGAAGTCTTCTCCATGCTCCCTAAACGGGATTCTAACAGAATAGATTGGTTTTTCCTGAACTTTTAAATGAAATCATGTAGCACGAATTCTTCTGTGTCTGGCTTTGTGTCTAGTTGTGGATTGCACATTATCACTGCTGTTTTGTATTCCCTGTGTGAATCCACAGATTTATCTCAACATATGTTGACAGACTGTTGGGTAATTTTTAGGTTAGGGCTATTATTAGCATTGCTCCTAGACATTTTAAAACATATCTTCTAGTTAATATATGTATGCATTTCTATTCAGTATTCACTTAGGACTGGAGTTGGTGGATACTCCAGTGTGTGTACATTCAGTTTTAGAAATAGGCAACAGGAGCTTTTAATATCACAGAATAGGCAGAAATAGAACTTTCAGATTTGCTTGGAATTAACAAGTAATTTGATTAGTTGCTATTTGTTGAGCACATCCTGTTAGCCAGGCATTGTGCTACATATTTTTTTCTGGCTTTTGCCTCATAGCCCTCAGGAAAATATTTCTGCTATAAGATTAAATAAAAAGCCAGAATATAAAACTGTGTGTGCACACACAGAATATAAAACCATGTGCTTGTGTGTATATATATATATATATTATACATTCAGAACTATGTTAAAATATCATGGTATACAGGAAAACAACTTGGAAGTAAAATAAGTCAGCAACATAAGAATAATTGTCTTTATTAAGTGGAAGATCTATTAACAATTTTTTTCTACTTTTTTATATTTTCTAGGACTACCAGCCATATAAAATTTCACATAAGTTTTGATCTGAGTCCACAGCATACCTAACTGAAGACAGTATGGTGTTCAGAAGCTACAATATTCTCCAATCTGCAAGGAACCTAGTGAAAGCTGAATGACTAATAGAGAATTCTATGTCACACACTTAGCATATGCTTCTTAAATGTCCTTATATTTTGTTGCAAAGTCTTGGACTCACACAAACAAAATCACAATTAGAAGAGGTGTTTTCAAATACTTTTAGCTCTGCAAGCCTTTTTTTTTTTTTAAATTTTATATGGAAAGCTAATACATAAAAGTGAGGGACTTGGAGCATTTGGTAGAAGCCTTGGGAACCAGGGCCCACTTGCTTGGCTCTCTAAGGTAGATAGTCCTAAGCATCTTCAATTCAATCCATTCATTTTCTAAAGAAAAAAATAACCAACACAAGGCGATAAAACAAGATAGCTGCAGATAATTTGACTTGGGAGTCTAATCTTTTGCAACCCATCATGGACTTCCCTGGTAGCTCAGCTGATAAAGAATCTACCTCCAATGTAAGAAACCCTAGTTCAATTTCTAGGTCGGGAAGATCCACTGGAGAAGGGATAGGCTACCCACTCCAGTATTCTTGGGCTTCCCAGGTGGCTCAGTTGGTAAAGAATTCGCCTGCAACATGAAGACCTGATTTTGACCCTTGGGTTGGGAAGATCCCCTGGAGAAGGGAAAGGCTACCCACTCCAGTATTCTGGCCTGGAGAATTCCATGGACTGTATAGTCAGTCCATGGGCTTCCCTCATAGCTCAGTTGGTAAAGAATCTGCCTGCAATGCAGGAGACCCGGGTTCAATCCCTGGGTCAGGAAGATCCCCTGGAGAAGGAAATGGCAACCCACTCCAGTATTCTTGCCTGGAGAATCCCATGGGCAGAGGAGCCTGGCAGGCTACAGTCCACAGGGTCGAAAGAGTCAGACACGACTTTGCGACTAAATCACCACCACCACCATAGTCCACGAGGCCACAAAGAATCGGACACAACTGAGCAACTTAAGATTGCATTTCAAGTAGACTCTACACTCTCTAATTATAGAAGCAATATCTTACATCTCCATGTCTCCCATCCAGGCCAGCATAGACAGACGGCAGTACTCAGAATATCTTTTCTAATCAAACAATTGATATACACTTGCTATTCAACTGGAAAAGGCCAGATCACCACCCAAAGTGAAATATATACAAAAAGTTTACACATGCTTTTTATAAAGAAACTAGGGACCATTTCAGTCTCCAAACCTAACTGCTCAGTGGCACCAAGGACATGTCCCAATACCAATAAGAGGAAGATTAAGAAGTTAAACAATAAATCAGCTGGGGTTATGTAATAGACTTAAAATCAACAGCAGGAAGAAGACCTATATTGAAGAAACTCCTACCAGCCCAGAGCAATTAATGTGGTGAACAGATGGGAGGGGAAGTGGACTATTTTCAGCTTTAAAAGGAAGATAAAAGACACCAAGAAATAATAAGCAGGAAGCCCCGAAGCGCAGGGGCAAACATGAGGGCATGCCTTTCTTTGTTGTCCAAGAAATCTTTTCATTGCTATATTAATTTTTATTACTACATTGGCTCCAAGTTTTATCCTGTCACTTGTTTCTCCATCAATAAAGGACCTGAGGACTGGAGAGAGGGAATAACACAGCTGGACAGAAAGCGCACAGCGGAGATATCCAAGGAAGCAATGGAGGGAAAAGGAGCTCCTGAATTCTGGCACGTGCCTTTCCCTAGCTGAGTTTATGAAAGGGCAAGCTTCTTTTTATTTAGAAAATAGCATACCATTCTTTTAGAACTGAAGTTTATAATAATGACCAGGAGGTGGCATTTGTATTAACAAAGAAGCATCAGGGTACAGGTTCAATGATGTCTTACTGTGGATTCTTAAAATTGTGTTTGAGCTGTTCCTCCACTGGTAATCCACACATAGCACAGCACTTTGGCAACCAAGGGAGGTACCATATGCTTTGATTCATGGACATGTACCAGGGTCTGGCACAGGATGGGCACTCAACAACAGAAGTTGATTATCTTGGTTTTGTTTCAATAAAGTGCCTAATGTTGTAGGAGGACACCGTCACTGCAGTGACTGGGGTTAGAGGATACGGCAGCATGTCAGTCTTAGGGGAACCAGAGTGCCAGGAGGGCTCCAAGGTAGGGACCCAACACTGAAACTAAGCACACGGTGAAAGTAGACCCAGCAGCAAGGCTGACCTGACGCTCCTTGTATGTCCATGGCTAACTGGATACTGAGAAACTTCATGAGCAGTCAGAACACTTGCTTCTCATGGTCAGGATTTTAACCCACAACAAGAGCTTTAAGATGCATTTCCAAGAATAGATTTTATCTTAAAAAATTGAGGTTCCTCTGTACTACACAGTAATATCTCAAAGAATCATTTTAAAACAATCTTGAATCACTTCCTAAAGATCCAAGAGACATTAGGGAGTCTCCAACACGAGGCTCCTGCTGCTCTAACCTGTCATCCTGCCTCAGCTTCACAATGACAAAGATAAATGTCCTAAATATTGGTACCCAATAAAGCATGTTAAGTCTAGCTATAAGATTTTTTTTTATAAGAAGAATTTAACTACCCCAAGACTCAAAATGAAATATAATACAGAGAATAATGGAGAACTGGGGAAAGAGAAAAATAGAAGAGAGAAACAAAAGAGAGGTAAGGAAAAGGGTCCAGGGAAGCAGAGGGAAGGGGCTTCCCATATTGCGCTAGTGGTAAAAAATCTGCCTGCAATGCAGGAGACGTAAGAGACATGGATTCGATCCCTGGGTCAGGAAGATCCCCTGGAGAAGGGCATGGCAACCCACTCCAGTATTCTTATCTGGAGAATCCCCATGGACAGAGGAGCCTGGCGGGCTACAGCTGATAGGGTTGCAAAGAGTCAGACACAAACAGAAGCAACTTAGCACGCACACACAGGCAGAGAGAAATAGAGGCAAAAGAAAAGACAATCTAGCATAGAAGGGGAAGATTCAATCAAGAGGTCTATTCAAAAAATTACACTGTTGAGAGAAGATCACAAATGAAGAGCTATTTACCTATTTCCCTTAAAAAAAAAAGATAAGGGTGTGAAGAGCCTACTGTTTAGACGGAGAGACTCAGCCTAGTGCTTGTATCCTCTGACACCCAACTCTCCCTAGATCTGATACCAGTTGATCATACCTGGCAAGCAGCTCCAGGCAAAGGAGGCAGCTCTGTCACGTGCTGCCAGGTAGTGCTGGAAAAGTGGGATTTAATCCAAAGCAAATTTGCAGTAAAGTAGCACTAGCAGCTAAATAAGTGAAAGGTTTAGCCAACACAATAGAAAGGAGTTGGATAAATAAAAGAGTGGAGTAGAATAAGGTAAATCACATTATTTGCAGACGATATGATGAAAAACCCAAGAAAAGCAACCGAAAACTACTAAAACAGAAGAGAATTTCTAAGTCTGATGGAGTAAGGATCAATGAGAACACAGAGCAGATAGAATGGATGAAAAGTCCTCAATTATAATGACAGTCAAAACAACAAAATGAATTTAATAAGGATGTGAAGGGATTGAAAAAGGAAAATGTCAAGACATTTCCAAGGGCCAGACAAGTGATCAAACAGAAAGGCATACCATGCTCATGGGCAAGAAAACCTGACATCATGAAGACATCATTCTCCTAAACTTAACCTACAAGTCAAAGGCAATCCCAGTAAGAAAGAATAACGAGCAATGCTCTGAGAAAGAAGACTGACAAGGGGAAACTAGCTCTACCAGACAATAAGATGCTTTATAGACCTTCAAGAATTAAGTATGCAGAGTACAGCATGCGAAATGCCAGGCTGGGATTACTCACAGGCAGGAATCAAGACTGCCAGAGAAATATCAACAACCTCAAATACGAAGACGACACCACTCTAACAGCAGAAAGTGCAGAGGAACTAACACTAACACTAAAGAGCCTCTTGATGAGGGTAAAACAGGGGAGTGAAAAAGCTGGCTTGAAACTCAACACTCAAGAAACTATAAGATCATGGCATCCGGTCCCATCACTTCATGGCAAATAGAAGAGGAAAAAGTAGAAGCAATGACAGATTTTATTTTTTTGGGCTCCCAAATCACTGCGGATGGTGACGGCAGCCATGAAATTAAAAGACGCTTGCTCCTTGGAAGGAAAGCTATGACAAACCTAGACAGTGTATTGTAAAGCAGAAACATCACTGGGACCCCGACAGGGGTCCATACAGTCAAAGTTATGGTTTTTCCAGTAGGTCATGTATAGATGTGAGAGCTGGCCTGTAGAGAAGGCTGAGCACCAAAGAATTAATGCTTTCATACTGTGGTGCTGGAGAAGATTCTTGAGAGTCTCTCCAACTGCAAGGAGATCAAACCAGTCAATCCTGAAGGAAATCAACCCTGAATATTCATTGGAAGGACTGATGCTGAAGCTGAAACTCCAATACTTTGGCCACCTGATGCCAAGAGCTGACTCACTGGAAAAGACCCTGATGCTGGGAAAGATTGAAGGCAAAAGGAGAAGGGGGTGACAGAGGATGAGATGGTTAGATAGCATCAGTGACTCAGTGAATATGAATTTGAGCAAACTCTAGGAGACAGTGGAGGACAGAGGAGTTTGGCATGCTACAGTCCATGAAGATACAACTTAGCGACTGAACAACAAGAAGAATAATTAAGACAGTATGAAACAACTGCATGGAGACTTCTTTGGAGGCCCAGTAGTTAAGACTTCACCTTCCAATGCAAAGGGTATAGGTTTGCCCTTTGGTTGGGGAGCTAAGATCCCACATGCTTCATGGCCAAAAAACTGAAACATAAAACAGAAGCAGTATTCTGACAAATTAAATAAAGTCTTTTAACATGGTCCACATAGGGGAAAAAAAAAACTTTAAAAAACGAAAAGATTGCATGAATACATAGATCAATAGAACAGAATAGAAACTCATAAAATAGACCCAAATACATTTGGGAATTCAATATATAATACACGTGGCATCTTAAATCAGAGGAGAAAGACAGCTTATTCTATAAATGTTGTTGGAATTACTGGATAGCCAACTGGAAAAGGATAAAGCTGGAACCATACTCACACTATTCACTAAAAAAAAAAACTCCAAGTGGGGCAAAGATGAAAATATTAAAAAATGAAACAGTAAAAGCAACAAAAAAAGAGACAACCTGGTATTGTCTGCCTCTGTTAGAAGAACACACCACCTATGAAACAGTCTTGGAAAAAAAAAAATCTAATCTAAATCTGATAGCACTTTGATCAAACTACTAATTTATAAAAAAACACAGAGGACAGAGGGACATATAAACTCCACTGCAGGGATGCAATCAGCAAAACCAGACTGTGGGAGACTCTCCAGGATACCCATGGGGCAAAACTCCAGTGAAAACAGCAAGAATCATGTGCCTGGCAACCATATTCATTACAAGGTATAAAAGAGTATAGAATAGAATCTTCTTGTATATACATTAAAAAATCTCTAGAGTCACATAAAACTAAAAACAGTGATACCTTGGGGCGGGAGAAAATGAGAAATGGGATGGGAAGAAGAATTCACTTTATAGTTTTTAAACTTTGGTGTTTTCGACGTATGTAAATTCATTACCTGTTTTAAAATTAAAAGAAATTAAAAACCCAATGAACTTAAAAAAAAGAAAAAGCCTCAGCTCTTAACTCCTGAGTAGAAGCCCTTGTAGCGGTTGACAGCAGACAAGAAAAAAATAAACACCTGAACCAAGGGACTGTGCCTTGCTTTTCTCAATGGGGTATTGCAATAGTTTCCAAATTCATTACCTTAACTGATTTTGGGCGTTCCAGTCCATACCACATGTGGCTGTCAGAATGATCTTCTAAAATGCAGATCTGATCATGTTTAAAAACTTTCAGTATCTCTCTTACCCTACAGGAGCAAGCTCAGCTCCCAGCATGGCATAACATTGACATCTCTCATAATCTAGCTTTAACCTACTCCCTTTCCAGAGGTCTGCCCCATCCTTCCTCACTACAGACCCTCAACCCAAGCACACTGGATTACCAGCTAGATTCTGAACACATCAAGCACATTTTTCTTGGTTATGGTTACCCATCTGCCTTTCCTTCTGGATATTATTTACTTTCTATTCACCCTTTGAGACCCAGCTAAAATGCTACATCCTTTAAGAAGCCTGCCCTCCCTTTCTCCAAGCAGGAGTTCCCTTTCCACTAATTTCCCCCTCTCACTAGGCTCACAGAGTCCTTTGTTCAAACCTCTAATACAGCATGTGTCACAGCATGCCATAATTATTGTTTCTTCTAGTCGGTATTTAATAAATGAATAATCATGCCTTACAGGCAATCCAACTCCTTCAAGGGTCGTAAGCTCAAAGAAGAAAATTTTTTTAAAAAATCAAAAGCCACGTTTGCAAAAAAAATGACTAGGCCACCAAAATGAATTTATCAGCCTATCCTCATTGCAGATGGTTCTGAAATCAACATCCTGTATTATTCATACAGCACACCGAGAACTGAAGCGAGGCTTGGGTCCCTCTTCCAACAGGCTCCGGCAGACTATGCACTCCTTCAAAGAAAGGCAAGTTTCCCTTAGGCACAAAAACTAAAACCCACTGCCTCATTTCTTAGGGAGCAGAGTGAAGTCCAAAGAGCTCGTTTGGATGAGGGCCAAAAATTGGTCACAAGAGCAGAGGCTGGAAATCACAAGTTGTCCTAACGAGACTCCTGAGCTAATCTCCTAGAAACCAAAGAAAGCCTGCAATCTGAGAACTTTCTCTAGCATGTTCAGGATATTTGAGATTCAGAGAAAGTAAATATTTGGCTTCAGAAATACACCTGAGTGGTAATAAAGACACAGGTGTGGCTGCTAGAGTTGAGGAGGCCCTTCTGACAGGTGCCTGCCAACCACAGCCAAGGGAGGGCTTCTGAAAGCTTTCACTCAGATAGAATCCTTTGATCTCCTTTCTCATATTTCTTACAACCGAATTTCCCCAATTCATTTCCTTATTTTACCTCCTTGCAGTGTAAGCCTCAGTGCACCTGATAATCATTTATCTGTTTCACAAATTATGTGGAATCTCTAACAACACCTTTTAAGATCTTGCCAAGCACCACGTTTGGGCACTGACCGAAATCATTACTATCTACCTGCATTTACTTATGCAGCAGTGATCCTGAAATCACAGGACTTGAGCTGAAAGGTCACTTAATGACCCAATGCCCACAGTGTAGAGACAGTAAACAGGTGAATTTGCTCCTCCAAGGTCACATTAGCTAACTGCAGAATCTTGACCATAATCTGATCTCCTAATACCCAGCTGACCATTATTTCTATCACATCAAGCTATCTTCATCTGTTCCATTTCATTTCCTTAATCTTAGATATTATATTCAAATTTCTGTTTCATAACAAACTGTGATCAAGCCCACCAGAATCTTCAAATGAAGGAGTCTCCTGATACTAGAAACATCTTCCTGAATTATATTCAAATACCTCTGTAACAGGAAGTAGAAGTGGTGGGCAAGAGGAGAACTAGGGTTGGGAAAAGACCCATGTTATTTGGTTTTAATTGGAGGAACTCATCTTCAATTCCCCTACCAATTAGAAGGTGCTGAGACAATCTGATATTATCAATTCTTTCACAACATCTTATATTCATAAATTATATTCAGGGCAATGAAAGTCAAAAGGCAGTCAGGCTCCACTGCAACTACTTGGCCAAACGGTTGCTGTTGTTCAGTCGCTTAGTCCTGTCCAGCTCTTTGCGACCCCATGAACTGCAGCATGCCAGGTTTCCCTGATCTTCACCATCTCCCAGAGCTTGCTCAAACACATCTCCATAGAGTCGGTGATGCCATCCAACCATCTCATCCTCTGTCGTACCCTTCTCCTCCTGCCTTTCCCAGCATCAGTGTCTTTTCCAATGGAAGATGGTAGCTTTAAATGCCCTGTAGTATAGCCCAAGGGGCCTCCCCAGTGGTTCAGTGGTTAAGAATCCGCCTGCAATGCTGGAGACACAGCAGATGCGAGTTCGATCCCTGGATTGGGATGATCCCCTGGAGGAAGGCATGGCAACCCACTCCAGTATCCATGCCAGGAAAATTCCATGGACAGAGGAGCCTGTAGGGCTATAGTCCATAGGGTCACAAAGAGTCAGACAAGACTGCAGTGACTGAGCACACACACATAGCCCAAAATAAATAAAAGGAACAATATCAATATAAAATAAGTAATATTTTGAGAGGCTTCCTGCAATCATCCAAAAGTCTTCAGGGCACAAATTATTTGTAGCTATTGTCAGAAGAAAATTTTTGAATATTCAAGTAGACACCTCTTATGAGCTGAATGTTGTCCCCTTCAGAAAAGATATGTTGAATCCTAACCCCTAGTGCCTTAGAATGTGACCTTATTTAGAGAGAAGGTGTTTACAGAAGTAATCAAGTTAAAGTGAGGTCTGTGGGGTGGGCCCTCATTCTATGACTGGTGTCCTTATAAACAGGGAAGGTTTGGACAGAGATGCACATAGAGGAAAGATGGTGTGAAGACGCAGAGAGAACATCATGTACAAGCCAAGGAACACCTAAAGTACCAGAAGCTTCGAGAGAGGAATAAACGTATCCTTTCTGACAGCACTCTGCCAACACACTGATTCTGGACTTCCAGCCTCCAGGACACAGAGAACAGAACAATCAATTTCTGCTATTTAAGCCAGGCAGTCTATGATAATTTGTTATGGCAGCCCTAGGAAATAATACAACATTTTATGACCAAGGCCGAGTGCCGACAAATTGATGCTTTCAAACTGTGGTGCTGGAGAAGATTCTTGAGAGTCCCTTGGACTGCAAGGAGATCAAACCAGTCAATCCTAAAGGAAATCAACCCTGAACATTCATTGGAAGGACTGACGCTGCATCTGAAGCTCCAATACTTTGGCCACCTGATGTGAAGAGCCAACTCATTGGAAAAGACCTTGAGCTGGGAATGATTGAGGGCAGGAGGAGAAGGGGACAACAGAGGCTGAGATGGTTGAATGGCATCATCGACTCAATGGATGAGAGTCTGAGCAAACTGTGGGAAACAGTGAAGGACAGGGAAGCCTGGTGTGCTGCAGTTCATGGGGTCACAAACAGTTGGACGTGAGTGAGCGATTAACAACAACAAGGTTTCCAATGACCACCTGCCAATGCTGGCGGGAATCAACTTCAGGTTGGCAGAGGAATGTTAACAGAGGTGTACTGCTCAGCTTATTGCACAAAATAAATCCAAGGGTTTTTCCACTTTATAATATGTAATTCACATATTTATGTAAAGGCAAATTTTAAATGACACTTCTCTGTAAATATCACACAGCTACTTTTGCCAAACTAGAGTACAGAAAGTGGTCTCACTCACACACACACACACAGTCACACACACAGTATATTCCTATATTTGGCCTTGAATAGATTGGAAGTTTCCACAATTGCTGGGACAATGATTCCAACGATTCCTGTCAGTTTAGCAGATGAGATCGGAACAGCTGCATCTTCAATACACATCATTGTCTTTAAAAGATGCTCAGAGTGAATTACAATTAAATTACAGAGCTGTCAAAAAGGGTTATAATTATAGTATTTATTCACTACATTTACAAGGCCAGACATACACAAAAGGAACTGAAAGCTGAAGAGAAACACACAAACCCATTCCACATTCCTTACCTCAGCAGGAAATCTGGGTGAGGGGAGAGGGGAAGACGAGGCAGTTATCATGCAAAGAGCCCATTTACTGCGACAACAATGCTTCCTGCTTCCAGAGGGGCTTCGTTCCAGGAGTCAGAGGCACTTTAAGACATCTGGTGGCAAAGGCATCTCTCTTTTACAACAAGGTTGCCATGACTCACCCCCAGTTACAGACAAGTAAGGGAGGAGCTGGGACCTGAACCAAACGGTAGGCGACTCCCACCAGTGGGCTGCACAGGGAAATCACAATCAGGGCAGCCGGACCTGACCCCTTGCTTTGCGCTCATCTAGAGGAGGATATTAATTTATCCAACAATTATTTATCATGCAGCTTGGAGAGCCTTGAAAATTGCCTTTCACTTCTCCTGCCACTACAGCACAAGGTAGAAGAGAGGAAGAAAACCCTCAGCTGCCATTTATGCTAGTCAATTCTGCTACTAATCAATAACGCATTTAGAACTACCGGACGAATGGTACAATTCACTTAGTCACCGTCAACCTCAGCATCCGGAAGACAAACAGAGGTAGTAATGCTCACGCAGTGAGCAAACTCCTTGAATACACAGAAGCACTGCAAACTAGAACACCACGCATGGTTTCAATCCTGCAATGAACAAATATCTCTCGCTCTCTCTGTAAGACCTTGCATGTAGACTTGTTTCTCAAGACCGCATGGTTAGTTGAGAGAAGACAGATAGATAAAGCAAAACAAGGCAGTATACACACAGAATCTGAAAACTACAAACTCAGTCACATAAACAAGTTCAGAGCAAGGAGAAAGTTAACTGATGCTTAGCAATCTGTTTCTCACTCTTTTCTGAATATAATCACACAATGGTGGGCTTTCTTAGTACCTTTGGGTTTTCTTCTGGTTCTAAAATTTTATTTCAATTGGTCATTCAATAGACCCTGCTTTTCCACTAGTCAGTGGTATTTTCATTACATATAAAACCCCAGCCCCATCCTCCGTTAAATGCTTGCTTGGTGGCAGTGAAATGATTCACTGACGAAAAGACAAAACATCTCTAACAGCGCTACCAACAAAAAAAAATCTATGACTTTACAAGAGTTCTTCTCTGAATTAAGGTGATGATAGCAAACATATGACCATATTATCCTATCTTGGGCCCAGGATAGGAGAATAACTTCTCACTTATTGATCATGTAATTATTTTCCTGTTCAGCACAAATACAGAACCACAGTTCTTCTTAACATGCCACAGGCAGCCACTGGCATATGATCAAAATTGACTGCTGATATGGAAACCATTTGCAATTCATGTCAGATTTTGTGTCTAACTTCTTAATGAGCCAATTAGGTCATATAACATTTAGAGCTCCGGTTTTAATATGTGATGGGCAGAATGATCTCAGAGATGAGTGGGATGGAGACTGACCGCTGTAGCTGTCCCCCGTTTCTACTCTCCCTTTCTTCAACAAGGTTAAACTCCACCATTTTCTGTGAGTGTCTAGCCATCCACTATGAAGTTTATGGCTAAGGTATGACTCATGGGATGTAGGAAACTCCCAGGGTGCGTGCTAAAAGGAAGGCACAGGCCGTTTTCCTCCCCTTCCTCCACTCTGGTGCCAAGAAAGTGCACACGGTGGGAAACAATCCTGGACCATCTTGGTGAGGAACACACACTAAGGATGGCCAAGTAACAAGGGAGAAGGAATTTAGGTCCCAGATGTCCTTATGGAGCAGGGCCACCATACTGTCCTGGGCCATCTACCCCTGAGCTGTTACAAGAGAAAGAAATATGTGCCCATCATATTTCTATTATTTGGTGTCTTGGTCTTCATGGTCAAGTTCACATCCTAACTGACAAAGTAAGCACATATCAATTTACACTAACCTAGTGATCCAAATCCTTTATCAGAAACAAAACAATATGGAAGAGTAAAAAGAAGTTCTACTTTCAAATAAAAATCAAAGAAAATATTCTTCTAGTCTGCCTTACAAACTTTTAATGGCAGGAACAGCATATTCCTATAAATTCTGAGTTTGCCTAGAGAAAAGATGAGCAAGAACCTATGCACACATATCATACATTTTTGTTTATCAGTCAGTTCAGTCGCTCAGTCATGTCTGACTGTTTGCGACCCCATGGACTGCAGCATGCTGGGCTTCCCTGTCCATCACTCACTCCCAGAGCTTACTCAAACTCACATCCATAGAGTCGGTGATGCCATCCAACCATCTCATCCTCTGTCATCCCCTTCTCCTCCTGCCTTCAATCTTTCCCAGCATCAAGGTCTTTTCCAATGAGTCAGTTCTTTGCATCAGGTGGCCAAAGTATTAGAGTTTCAGCTTCACCCTCAGTCCTTCCAATGAATATTCAGGACTGATTTCCTTTAGGATGGACTGGTTGGATCTCCTTGCAGTCCAAGGGACTCTCAAGAGTCTTCTCCAACACCATAGTTCAAAAGCATCAATTCTTCAGCACTCAGCTTTCTTTACAGTCCAACTCTCACATCCACACATGACTACTGGAAAAACCAAAGCTTTGAGTAGATGGACCTTTGTTGGCAAATCTTTGTTTATAAATCTGTTCATATACAATATCTCTAAGTTCATAAGTACAATACCAAGCCACAGGAGTATCAAAATCTGTTCCAAAATCATAGAGCCTGAATTTCTGCCATCAGAAATGGCAAACAAATCAGAAATAGATTTGAGGATCCAAGCAAGCAAATACAGTATTTTTTTTTTTTCACTGTATTTAATAAGTACCGGAGTTTTAGTTTCCAGTCCTCTCTCCAACACATTCACACATGCATGCTCACACACACACGCTCACACACATACACATACATAGTGTCCGGAGGTCATAATGTTTACACAGGTTATAAAAATGCTTAGAAAAGTTCATGGGTGCTTAGTGTGTTTTAGATGATTTTCGCCTGTCCCATTCTTAGGTATGACTACAATCTGAATACCAGGCTGGATGGTCTGGAAGTAACTCAGCACAGCCCTTCTGCTGCTGCTCTACAAGCAACCTACATGTTGCAACTAAGAGTTCACATGCCAAACTACAATTTCTGCACAACTAAAGCTTATACATGCCGCAACTAAGACCTGGTACAGCTAAATAAATAATAAATAAATAAAAAAAAAAAAACCCAACCCTCTCAAGAACATGACTTCATTTGTTCTTCTCTCCTCTCACCTCAGTCCTCACCCTTCCCTGGCTTACTCTCAAGCAAATCTAGCCATAAATCATAAAATACTATAGAGACTATAACAATTCATCTTTCTCTTTTTATACTTTATTCATTTCTTTTCTTTGTTTAAACAGATATCATCTTAAGAGTGAGGCTGAAAACCCCTCCAACTTAGAACAGAAAGAGTCTAATGGATCTGTTTGCCTACTCTTAGTAGGTGGATCCCAATAACATATGACTTTTATTCGTAAGAAAAGGAATTTTGAAAATAAGTGAGCAAAACCAACTAGCAAAAAGGGCAAAGAGTTATATCCTAGAGTACAAATCCAAGACGCCTAAGTCCTCAAGTCAAAGGATTTGGATCTTTATGTGGGGCTTCCCAGGTGGTGCTAGTGGTAAAGAATGCTCCTGCCAATGCAGGAGACACAGGAGACATGAGTTTGACCCTTGAGTCAGGAAGATTTCTTGGAGGAGGAAATGGCAATTCACTCCAGTATTCTTGTCTGGGAAATCCCACAGACAGAGGAGCCTAGAGGGCTGCAGTCCATGGGATCGCACAGAGTGGAACACAACTGAGCAACTGAGCACGCAAGCACAAAGGAACAATTAAGGAGAAAGGGCATTTAGCCCTGGGCAAATGGCTGGATAGGATTATGCAGGCTGTTCCCTGCATGAGGATGTCCAGTCAAGCACACTGGAGGTGAATGAAATCCAGCTTGCACTCCGCTCACAAAATGCTGAGCTAGGGGCCCCAGCACAGAGTCGTGTCTGCAGGAAGGGCAGTCTTTTTTGAAATATACTCAAGGTGTCAGATGGGGTTCCATCTGCCCAGGAAGGACACTACACGGCAGCAGAAAATGCCACCCCAATGTATGCCACTTCACCATGAGGATTATATTGAGCTGAAGGCAACTGAGAAGAAGCAGATAGAAGGAAAGCTCTCTGTCTTCCTTCTATTTGCTGAAAGTGAAAGTGTTAGTCACTCAATCAGGTCCGACTCTTCGAAACCCCAGGCTCCTCTGTCCGTGGGCCTCTCTAGGCAAGAATACTGGAGTGGGTTGCCATGCCCTCCTCCAGGGGATCTTCCCAACCCGGGGATCGAATCTGGGACTCAAACATGGCAGGCAAATTCTTTACCATCTAGGCCACCAGGGAAGCCCCTCCATTTGCCTAAAGCAGAACATAAATTTACAAAGGTGTCCTCCCTCTAACTCTCTACCACGAAGAACAAGGGTAACTTCCAGAGACTTTAGACCTGTGTTCACCCAGAGATGGCTCCAGAAGATTCTACATAACAACTCTTACTAACTAGTTCTTACTCATTATCCATTAGTTACCCATATATATGCTTTCTATCAATTTACTGCCCCTAGAAACTCAAAGTCCTTTGTCTCATCACTTCTCTAAAAATGCACTGTTCCCTTGCTAAGATGCTATATAAGCCCAAGCTCTAACCATTCTTTGGAGCTACCCATCTCCGGGTATGCCCATGTGTAAGTGTTTTGCAGACGTTAATAAACGTTTGTTTCTTTTCCCCTTGTTAATACGTCCTTGTCAGTACAATCTACAGAGTCCCAGATGGAGAATCAAAAGAGGGCAGTAGGAAAAAGAATGTTTTTCTTCCCCCACAATACCTGTCCTTCTCAAAGAACAGGTTTGTCCCAAAGGTCAGCAGACCCATAGCCCCATGTGGATAGTAAGTACTAAAATGAACTCAGAAAAGGAAAGGAGCCAGAATGGGGGTACTATCTATGTGCCCTCTGTTCAGGAGATGAGGCCAAGGTGAGCAGAGCCAGCCTCGTGGGGCTGCACCCTGCAGTTCCAAAAGGCCCCCACTTGTTCTAATGCTTTGACTTAAAATTCTTAATTTTTGAACAAGAGGCCCACGTTTTTGTTTTGCACTGGACAACAAAATTTATGGGCCATCCTTAAGGTGAGGGTGGCCTAGTAAAATGCTGAGGAGTTAGAAAGAACTCAAGGCTCTAGCCTCTGGTAGCACAGCACAATATATGATTCTGGCCTTGGGAGTGAGGGGACGAAGGGACTGCATGAAGCCACTGACCAGACCTGCCTGTGACATATGGACTAATTATCAGGGAGGAATCGGGGTCTGTCGTGGCAAACAGAAGACTTAAGGAGTAGTACCAGGGGTGAGAGGCTTGGGGTGGTTAACTCTGTTATCCAGTCTCTCCCCCAACAAGTATGAGTATATCCTGAGGATTCGAGTCCCTCAGACGATTACCCTCCAGGTACCAAGTAACACCGGGCTTCCCAGGTGGCGCAGTGGTAAAGTATCTGCCTGCCAATGCAGGAGATGCAGGAGACACAGGTTTGATCCCTGGATTGGGAAGATTCCCTGGAGGAGGAAATGGCAACCCACTGCACTATTCTTGCCAGGATAATCCCACGGACAGAGGAGCCTGGAAGGCGACAGTCCACGGCGTTGCAGGAGTTGGACACAACTGACCACACGCACACGTGCCAAATAATACAAGTCCTCCTCACTGATGGGCCTTTCCCTTCTCACTAGCTCCTCAGTGACATTGGTTGTCTGCCAGCACCATCAGCAGGAGGGGAGAAACAAAGGGAAATTTCTCTTCTGGCTGGTTTGATCACAGACACTTCTACTCCCTCCTTTAATTACGTGAAAATATAGGATTTGCTTGTCACACTTGTCTATCCCTCGAGCTCCCTTCTTTTTCACCTTCCAGCATTTCTACCCTTCTCTTTTAACTCTGTCTATAACGTGGAACATTACCAAAGCTAATTTTCTATAGGAAACATTTCAGGAAACTTCAATAAGATTGTATGAATTCCCCCTCTAATTCAGTAATTAGACAAGGTGATTAAGGTGAAGCATACTCTCACTGTGAAAATAAAATCTTCTTGAACTTTCAAATTTATGGCACAGATGAGGTTTTAAGACTTAGCCTATTATTATCTCTAGGTGAAAGAATTACAGGTAATTTTTATTATCTTTTAAAAATTTTTTTCAAAGTGTCTTCTAATGACATTTTACTTTTATGATTAGAAAAATAAAAATTACTTCAAAAGATTTAACCTAAGTGAAAAATATTTCCACCCACTTTAGAAACATCTTTTTCCATATAAACTGCTAATATCCTAATTAGAAACCAGTTAGCTATTCATTAAAGCTGGTTCCTTAAGGAGTTCTACTCGGCAATATTTTGACAGCTTGGTTCAAATTATTGCATTCTTTGCAAGAGCCTTATAAGAATGTCACTTAATTTTCCAAATTCTGGATTCGAGAAACATGGGGTGGTAAAGGGGAAGAAAATAAACATGGGCAAGAAAGTAAAAATCACTCGCAATCCAGTCAATTGAAAAAAAAGCATATAAAACAAAAAGTAAAATATTCCCCCACCCCTGTTTTCCTACACATAAACAGACGTACCTACAATCGCACTTTTTAAAAAATAAAAGAGGGATTATCATATTTCTACTTTTTCACGTACACATCTGCACTGGGCAATACATATATATGTACCTTGTCCTTTTTATTGGCTATCTGAACCATAATTTATTTAGCCAATTTTCCTATTGCCAAGTAACAGGTTCTTTCCAATTTCTTGTTATTGAATTATGGCTTCAATGAACATCTATATACATGTATTTTTATATACAGTGATATTACTTCTGCAAAATTCTTAAGAGTGCTATTCTCCAATTAAAGATGAGTTATTCTAAATCTTAATAAATGCTATCAAATTAGCCTCTTAAAAGGTTAAACGATTATACTCTCATAGTACAAGTACTTCCTTTCCATTTATAGTTATCCATTTTTTTTCAATCGTTCTTAATCTGATTCCAGAAAAAAGATTTTCATTCATAACCTCAGAACACGTTTTCATATATTTTGTGCCACTTCTGTAACTTCTGTAAACGTGTTTAAATCCACTATGAATGTTTTACTGTCTTTTTCCTATTGTTCACTCTTACATACTTACTGTCCAGTCCTCTCTTTGATGCTTGCTGAAATCACTCCTTTACAATGCTCAATACCAAATCTGCCCTGAGTTTAAGGAGACACCATCATCTAAGGACATTCCAGCTTCTAATGTTTTCATACCGTAAGAATAAAAGACACCCATTCACTATTAGTGATCAAAAGTCTAAAGCTTAACAGTGCACTGGAAATGCTGAAATACCAAGAGAAACAGCATCACACCACAGGATACACAGCCATGAAGTTATTTCTTCACTTGAATAATTTCATGTCCACACACCACAGTAAGAATCACAGCACACTTCATCACACTGGGAGGAGCTTAAAGAGACAAAGCCATCTACTCTCAAATTTTTAAATTATGACATAGGACACTCTCATCATTAGTCATAAAAATATCTCAATGCTTAAAAAATCTAAAATAAAATGCACGAAGAATGACAAGAATTTGGTTAGAATGGGGAGTTTGAAGGATATTTTTCTCCTTTTCTTTAAAATTTTTAAATGGCATTTTACTTTCATCATTTAAAAGTAAATCTTAATTCTGAACTTAGAGTGGTGATGGTTACATAACTCCATGAACATACTGAAAAACACAGAATTGTGTAAGTTAAAAAGGTAAATTTTATGTGTGTATAATATCTCAATGAAGTTATTTTTGTATAAGTAGAATTTTAAAGTTAAAATATCACATTGATTTTGCTGTGACTCTAAAACTGCTCTATAAAATATATTTAAAACAAAAAACCTTGAATACTCTGTGTTCTCATTAATTTTACATTGAAAATTCTAGAAGACGGTAGGATACATAAAAGCTACAGTGTGATAGGCCTCTTTGTAACCCCTTGTTCTTTATAATAATATCTGATGAGCAAGTGGAGTGGCTTCTTACAGAATCAGTGAAAAGATTATCAGCATATTCAAAAACGTCTGGGTGACTTTTATCCTAAGGCAACATACAGATTCTACATAGAGTGACCCACGCTCCCATTATGCGTATTAGAAGTTAACAGTGTTAATACTGGAAGAAAGGCTCAGAGTCTTAAAGGCATTTGCCCTTGTGGCCCCCTTTGCCTGGCAAAGCAATAAAACTATTCTATTTCACCCCTACCCTCAAAAACAGAGAGAGAGAGAGAGAGAGAGAGCCATTCCTTCTCTTTCTATTCTGGCTGACATTCTGGGGTACCAGCTGATGATTAATGAAAATTTCACTGTGTAGCAATATTTCATAGGAAAAAAACATAAGTTTTAGGTTAATTAAAAAGCAGAAGAAAATAAATTAATTCCATTTATCACTAGCATAATGTAATAAATGAGAGCACTCTGGGGGATGGCTATATTCTTTTAGAACGTCCTAAATGAATGCATAGCTCAGTCAATAAGGAAACTGGCTGCAATTCAGGAGACCCAGCTTTGATTCCTGGGTCAGGAAGATCCCCTGGAGAAGGAAATGGCAATCCACTCCAGTATTCTTGCTGGAGAATCCCATAGACAGAGGAGCCTGGCAGGCTACAGTCCATGGGGTCGCAAGAGTCAGACACGACTGAGAGACTAAACCACCACCAGCAGCGAATGCTAAGCCAGAAAGAAAGGAGAACCTGCAACAAATATTGCAGCCGGGATGTTAATCAAGAAGCTGGAGTAATCATCAAGATACAAGGGAAACGGTTTGATTCTAATGAACTTGATTAAAATAGACTTCTGCATGTTGTAAAGTTTCTACTTTTTGAAAGGAAATAATAAAAATAAAATCCATTTTTATTCCCAGATCAAGCACGGGAACAAAAGGATATTTCCGTGTTATGGTTGACAGGTCTCTGGAAAGAGTCACTACCCCCATCTTGGGAGTCTAAAAGTTAGAAACTTCAATTAGCTTTCAGTGACATGAAATCTGTTCTTGGAAGTTCAGGGGAGAGAATACTTCTTCCTGGAAGGAAACTTGAGAAGTTCTTAGGGAACAAGGGATAAGTTCCACCAGTATTGGTTAGACTTCAAACTAAGGGCAGAAAGAAATGTTAGGTTCTCTCTAACCAAGCCTGTCCCTCATTTTCAAAAAGAACATACCACCAAAAGTATGAAAAAAGATTTAAACGGTGTTTGCCACAGAAGTTCAGCATTTCTTCTACTTTCAGTTTGCCACCTTGACAACATTTCTGTGGGAAGTACCTTATTCCAAGGCTGTTTTTTCAGATCATCTTCCCAAGACAGTGTATCTTAGGGGAAGCATCTACGTCTGGAGATAACTTCCTTTAGAATCTGTCTTGTCTGCTATGCCTCTCGTTGTGGGGGCTGACCTCCCCAAAGTGCCATTCTGTTTTGGAAGAGCCAAGAAGGAGCCCACCAAAATACAGACAAAAACCTGGAAGCTGATAAAGATCGAGGGAATCCGCTTGATGAGTGAAAAATGTAGGAAACTTTTGACTAAACCTAAGTGATCTATTCCCAATCCAAATCAGGAAAGGAGTACGTCAAGGCTGGTATATGCAGAGTACATCATGCGAAATGCCGGGCTGGATGCAGCACAAGCCGGAATCAAGATTGCTGGGAGAAATATCAATAACCTCAGATATGCAGATGACACCACTAATGGCAGAGAGTGAAGAAGAACTAAAGAGCCTCTTGATGAAAGTGAAAGAGGAGAGTGAAAAAATTGGCTTAAAGCTCAACATTCAGAAAACGAAGATCATGGCATCTGGTCCCATCACTTCATGGCAAACATGGGGAAACAATGGAAACAGTGAGAGACTTTATTTTGGGGGGCTCCTAAATCACTGCAGATGGTGACTGCAGCCATGAAATTAAAAGACGCTTACTCCTTGGAAGAAAAGTTATGACTAACCTAGACAGCATATTAAAAAAGTAGAGACATTACTTCTTCAACAAAGGTCCATCTAGTCAAAGCTATGGTTTTTCCAGTAGTCATGTATGGATGTGAGAGTTGGACTATAAAGAAAGCTGAGTGCCGAAGAATTGATGCTTTTGGACTGTGGTGTTGGAGAAGACTCTTGAGAGTCCCTTGGACTGCAAGGAGATCCAACCAGTCAATTCCAAAGGAAATCAGTCCTGAATATTCATTGAAAGGACTGATGCTGAAGCTGAAACTCCAATACTTGGCCACCTGATGCAAAAAGCTGACTCTTTAGAAAAGACCCTGATGCTAGGAAAGACTGAAGGTGGGAGGAGAAGGGGAAGACAGAGGATGAGATGGTTGGATGGCATCACCGACTTGATGGATATGAGTTTTGAGTAAGCTCCAGGAGAGATGAACAGGGAAGCCTGGCATGCTGTAGTCAGTCCATGGGGTTGCAAAGAGTCAGACACAACTGAGTGACTGAACTGAACTGAAAGTGATCTATGGCTGCTCAGGTTTTTCTACATTTGAATTGCCAATCAGCAGCATGAAAATTAGCACCCTAAGGTAACTCTTTGGCCTCATTTTAAAGTACATTATTTTCCCTATGCCATTTATTTTCCCCTTCAACTTTAAAGACAACAGTCTTCTATGCTGTCTTTTTTTTTTTTTTAAGTCAGCATAGGAAACAGACAAATGGTCTCTTTCCATCCTGTGGACAATAAAGTCATGGCTCCAACAACAAAAAAATGATACTTGTGAAGTAACGTAGAGCACAGTGCCTGGCACACAGTAGGTAATCAAAACAACTCCAGTAAGAACAGAATAAGAGCTCTTTTTATGACGGTTTCACATATCTGCTTTTTCACAGGTACTAAGCAGTTCAACAAATACTTTTTTTTTTTTTCTCCTTCCTATTCCTGTATTGGGCTTCCCTCATGGCCATGAATCTGCTTGCAACACAGGAGACCCAGGTTCAATCCCTGGGTCAGGAAGATCCCCTGGAGAAGGAAATGGCAACCCACTCCAGTAGTCTTGCCTGGAGAATCCCATGGACAGAGGAGCCTAGTGGACTACAGTCAATGGGGTCACAAGAGTTGGACACGACTTAGCAACTACCCCACTACCATTCCTGTATTAAATACTACCCATACATTGTCCACGAACAGACAGAAATATCTTGCTGTATTACAGAAGTGTAGGAATGAGATCATTACAGGTTTGTTTCTTTCCCAATTAAAGGCTAGAGTCAAAGACCAAAAATAGTATAAATTCCCTAAGGAGAAATTGCCTTCTTTCATCTTTCTATCGAGGTTCATGGCCAATGGGCTGCACAATTTCTCATATGTCAAAGAAATAATAGCTTACAACAGATAGGAGGTATACTGCCATTATGTATATGGTAGTATATATGCTTTTTTTTTCCTAATCCAAAAATAGAACCTGGTTTATTTGGGGTTAAGATAACAGAAACTTGAGAAACCAATGCTTTTGGAATCTTTCCAACTCAGGGATCGAACCTGAGTGAGTCTCCTGAATTATAGGTGGATTTTTTACCATCTGAGCCACACAAGGAAGCCCCTTTTATATTCCAGATAACAACAAATAACTGTAGAACTGTGTAGATGAATCACACAGCAAAGTGAAATTGTGATTTCAAGTGATGAAATATAAGAAATAATGTTGTCAACTGAGTTACCTGATCAAGAAAAATAAAATATATGTCCTAAAAAAAATTTACCCTATACAATAAGGAAATAGGGAGATCTCATAGACTTTGTATTTCCCTAGAGATGCAGTAAAAGCTTCATAGTCTGAGTCACAGAAAGGTACTCTCAGGACAAACACACTGTAAAGCCATGTTGGCCCAAGGGTGTGTTTTGAGGAGGAAAAGGAAGGGACGTTTAGTGCAGGCATCATGCAGAATGTTTTCCAAAGTTCTTGCTTGCTCTGGTTTAGATTTCTATTTTCTCAAAGAGAAAAATATATAAACATCTAAATATGCTTACATCTAAATACACTATTTTCAACCTAACTATTTTTTTTAAAGGGAGAGAAAACTGCTCTGGATAAAATAAAATGAAAACAGTGAACACCCAGGACATGAACCTGCAAGAATGGACTAGTATACACATATCATTTTTATCTCTGCCAAGGAAGGTAGGGTAAATCCAATTGTTGGTAGCTTCCATGTAATTCATTTGAAGGAATTTAGAGGGGAAAAAAAGAGAGGAAATGGAAGTTGAAAATCAAAATGTTCAAAAACAGATGTATTTTAGGGTTCACTCAATGCACTATATTATAATGCTTCCTAAGTGCTACTAGTGGTAAAGAATCTGCCTGCCAATGCAGGAGATGCAAGAGGCACAGGTTCAATCCCTGGGTCAGGAGGATCCCCTGGACTAGGAAGTGGCAACCCATTCCAGTTTTATTGCCTGGAAAATCCCATGGACAGAGGAGCCTGGCAGCCTACAGTCCATGGGGTCCCAAAGAGTCAGACGTGACTTAGAGACTAAAGCTGAGCAAAGCAGACTGAAGGAAGAGGTTAAGTAAATGTTATCCCTATCAGTATCAAAATTTTAAAAAATTAAAGCATTTTGAACAGAAAATTTTTCTTCAATAAATAATACATTGTGTAGAATATAAATTAATGTCTTGATGTCTCAGGGCTATTACCATTAACCTCAGATGCAATAACTTGAAGAGAAACTGAAGTAAACAGGATGGTCTGTCTCTATCAGTGGCCCTTCTGCCTTAAAACATTTTTGTGCCTATTTCAAAATAAGTTTTCTGCCTCCTTCTTTCACTGTCTCTTTTTAACTGTCTCTTCTTATTAGGTTGTGTGTGTGTTAGTCACTCAGTTGTGTCCGAATCGTTGCAACCCCATGGGCTGTAGGCCACCAGGCTCCTCTGTCCATTGGATTTCTCAGGCAAGAATACTGGAGTGGCTTGCCATGCCCTCCTCCAGGGGATCTTCCTGACAAGGGATCGAACCCACGTCTCTTATGTCTCCTGCACTGGCAGATGGGTTCTTTGCCACTAGCACCATCTGGGAAGCCCTCTTATTAGGCTGGTGAATCTTAATTCTCATGATTCCTTCTCCTTTCTAATTTATGGCTTCTTGTGCCTGTGAGATAGGAAACTAGATCATCTAGCATGATAAGATTATATGCAGAGAGTCATTAGGTGCTGAGGGAAAGACTAGGAAGGTCCCCCAGGAGTTTAGAGGATGAATGGCTCCTGTTCTGCTGCCTTTGCTTTGCTCACTTACATCCGGGTGTTTCACTGTGTCCCACACAGTTGAGGTTATTGTACGGATTTGTAGTTAAATCCACTAAAAACAATAGGGAAGAGATGGCTTCTGTCTCTTTAATTTGCAACTCAGAGTAGCCACTTCGTACCATACCTGAAACATCAGCACTCAGAGACTCAGTATGGACATTCTGTGTAAGTTTAAGTTCCTCCATGGCCAAGATTTTGTTAAATGTTACTGAAATAAAAAGTATAGCATACAGACTATGAGCACAAAGCTTATGACACTGGAAAAAAACAGTGGGCTGCACTTATATTACCAACTCTGTTCTATGTCTTCCACTTCAGTGAAAGAAAACACATTACCTTTCATCATGTTGATGCATATGATATGTAATAAAATGGAAGAGATGGAGGAGACAAAGTAATACCTGTAATAAAACCCTGAAATTATTATTGCATTTCACAGTCCACAAAACTGCACATTCAGTGAATTACAGTCTCTATCAAATTGCTGACCCCTGCCCCTAGGGAGAAATTTACTGTATTCCTCATACCTGAAAAGGAAAGGCAGAATTAGCTCAGGGATGCTTTCTCTTTTAGTAGTAATAAAGTCAATGTTTATTCTGAGTAAAACGACATAATTTCCAAACTGTGCATAAGAAAAATATATCTTGCCAAATATACAACTTTCTCACATCTCATCTCTTCTATTTCAAAAGCTCATGAATACCCAAGATTTGTATTCTGTTATTATAAGTCTAATTTCTCATAATTTTTTTAGGATAAGAAAATAGGTTTAAAAAACATCATCACCATCAAAGTCTTCTTTTATTCCTGTATTATTTCCCAAATAATTCATAAGTGTTTACCCTGTAGAGATTATTAGAGAAAAAATCTTCCTGGCTTGACAAACTAAGGCAAAAATCATTTTTTGAAATGTTTGCATTTATATAAGGTCAATTTTTATTCTCCTACTTTCCCAGCTATAACACATTGCCATTTTAAGTTCCATTTCTTTAGAAAAATTAAGTTCCATGAGTTTTTCTAGCTTATGCCCACAGGTTCCTTTGGCAACTATCTCTCTACTTGGGTAAGTAATCACCTGTGTATGTGCTCAGTCGCTTCAGTCGTGTCCGACTCTTTAAAACCCCATGGACTGTAGCCCACCAGGCTCATCTCTCCATGGGATTCTCCAGACAAAAACAGTGGAGTGGGCTGCCATGCCCTCCTCCAGGGGATCTTCCCAACCCAGGGATCGAACCCGTATCTTCTGCATCTCCTGAATTGTGGGCGGATTCTTTACCCACTGAGCCACTTGGGAAGCCCAAGTTACCACCTAAATTGTCTTAGTATCATAATGTCATTTATATCTTTTTACCTTTATTAAACTTTTTCAAATTCCAATCACATTTTTAAAGCATTCATTTCTCTGTGCTTCCACAAAATTCTAACTTCGGATCTTTGCAATTTCTATAGTTTTTATCAATTGTTTCTTAGAACATTTTGTCATGAAGCATTTGTACATATTTTCCCTGCATATTAAAGCCATGTTGTGATTACATCCACTTCTATGCCTTGAAACTCCCATATCACAGTGGCTGTGTTAAACAAGTTAAATATCCTCCCTACGTTTACATCCCAGTATGAAGTGTTTTCTTAAATTCAAAATACCCTTTTCATGACCCACGTTGCTCACAAAAAATCTCAGGTAGAATGATGAAACTGAATGTTTTTCTTACACCTTTCCTCAACATTACAACACAAATCTCTAAAGTTATTACTTCCATCCCTCTCTACGGTTACTGAATTTATTGATAAGACAATCAGTCTCAAATGTCATCTCTCTACTTAGACTAGTCCAGATGTATCCAAGCTGGTCAAACCACAGGAGGAGGTCAAGCCACTTTCAGAGGACTACTTCTATCCCCCATGGTTTTACTTTTCATTTTTATTATCTTTAAAATATAAGGTATAATATTTACAGTTCTTTATTCAACTTTGATTCCTTTTATGCACCTCTTAGCTGCTTCCTTAGCTTCACAACTCTGTTAAAGGTAACCTTAAATTCCATCATCACTGAACAACTGGATATTCTGAAGCTTCACTACTTTTTTCTTTGGTACCACTGTCATATTGTTATAAAGGACACAATATTGCTTTTGAATGCATTCCTAGGGCTGACTTACAAAAGTCCTCTGTTAGATGGACCTGGAATCAGATACATGTTTTCTTTCACAGGTTCTATTAGTATACTGCAAAGCATAATCTACCCAACCTATGTGAAATGTTAGGACAGGGTTGGGAAAATGTATCAATATAGTTGATACATGCAAATGTGTTTCTAATCTGTTATGCCTACCCACACTGACTTTTACAGTGCTCACAATGGTATATTTTTCCATTTAATTCAAGTCCTCTACTACTTATTTACTGAATGCCCATGAAGCCCACAAAATTGAGCTACATAAATTGGGGAGAGAAAAGAGGCATAAATCATATTCTGTCCTCAGAAAATTCATAATCTCAGCTGAGGCAGGATAGAGAATGCTCCAACTGGAATACAAAAATGACAAAACTTGTCTTCCTAATCTTCTAAGTAAAACATAGTAGCCTGTGAGAATTCTTTGATCTAGAAATTGCCAAATTTGATTATTTGCAAGTGATTCCTTAAGATTATGTATGCAACAGTGGGTATACCACAAGTAACATATGCAATTTAGTTGAAGAATGATTCTCATAACGTAATAGCAACATCAGAATCTCAATCTACTTTTGTTGTTCTCTATTGATAGTGCATATGTGGGGTTTTTTTGATGGAATACTTTAGTATAACTGTGGTAAAATGAACACTTTGGGAATGAAGAACATCTCTAGACATCTTCTTTGAGAATCTCAACATACCACACTCTCTCTCTTTTCTCATACACCCCTCCTTGTCAGCTTTTTCAAACATAATTTCCTCAAAATGAATCATCATATAGGAAGGGACTAACTTTGCATCCATTTTACTTGGTGATCAACAAACATTATGACAATATGCCAAATTACACACTATGACAACATGCCAAATTACATGTGAGGGCTGGGGACTCAAAGATTAATGAGACAATGTCCTTGCCTTGGAGGAACTTGGTGTCTTATGAGACAATGTTGTCTGTGTGGGCTGAAGGGAGGCTGATATCAATCAGTTTTACACTGCTCCCTCTTAATGCCTGATAATGTAATTCTGTATGGCATTTCAAAGATCTTTCATGGCTGTATTTTGTAAGAAAAGTCCAATTTTTTGACCCTAGGGAAAAGTATTCTCATTCTAGTTATGTGAAATCAAGTAGCTTCCTTAGGTAACTTGGTTTCCTTTGCCCAGGACAATGTTTATGGGTTTACTCCCCACAAAGTCTTTTAAAACATGACACACTTTAGACTTCAATTCATAATTCTATCCCTTGGCCAGCTTTTTTTTTTTTTTTATCTCTAGTTTGATTTTTAAAAACATCTGCCTGGGGTATAGTTGCCTTACAATGCTGTATTAGTTTCTGCAGTGCAGCAAAGTGAATCAGCTAAATGTTTACCTCTATTCCCTCTTTTTTGGATATCCTTTCCATTTAGGTCACCATAGAAACCATAAAGCACTGAGTAGAGTTCCCTGTGCTATATGGTAGGTTCTCACTAGCTATCTATTTTATATATAGCATCAACATGTATATATGTTAATCTCCCAATTCATCTCACCTCCATTTCCCCCTGTTGGTGTCCATGTTTCTTCTCTACATCTGTGTCTCTGTCTACTTTGCAAACAGGTTCATCTGTACCAGTTTTCTAGGTTCTACATATATACGTTGATATGTATTTGCTTTTCTCTTTCTGATTTACTTCACTTTGTATTACAGTCTTGAGGTCCATTTACAAATGGCACAATTTCATTCCTTTTTATGGCTGAGTAATATTCCATTGTATATTTCTATTCTTCCTCATAGTCAACCTCTTTCCACAAGTCTTCAAACCTTATCAAGCTTCTCAAGTGCCATGTTTCTAGTTTACCATTTGCATCACCCCCCTACTTAGTGACTGTAACACTGGATAGATGTTACTAAAGTCTATGGGGCAGTGGGTAAGACATGGCTAAAAACAAGACTGCCAGAAGAGTATAGCTTCCTGTACAGAGAATAAACTCATTGCAAAATGATGTATAACAGGTTCACATTTGTAAACAGTTTAAAAGGTCATAAAAAACTCTCAAGGGAAAAATAAGCCTAGTGGACAGTTCTATCATAAAATTTGTCTGATGTACTGTGAAAACAAGGGCTATATACCTGGGACTGTGAGAGAAGAGTTTAGGCAGATTTGGGTGTATGATGGCTGTCAGTGATTTTTACTGTCATAACTGCTGAGGTTACTATACAAAGAGTTCACAGTTTATCCAGGATTGTGAACTGCAGATGTGAACTTGTTTAGCACCACAACTCAGAATTCACTTTCCATTAGAAATAATGGTATAGGTGGTGGTGGGTATTCCATCCAGTTCGCCGTCGAGGAATGAAAGGTTTATTCCCCTAACTGCTGCAGACACAGGAATCCCAGAGATGGTGACCTTTTAATCTCCAGAACCTGTGAATGTGCTATCTTCTGTGCACTGGAACTTTGCAGAGGTGATTAAATTAAGGGCATTTTGATGGGAAGAGTATCCCATGGGACGGATTTTCCAGGTGGGCCCAATGCAAACACAAGTACCTTTAAAGGGGTCATAGGAAGAGGTGTGATGACAGAAGCGGAGGTCAGAGAAGGGGAGAGACCGGAACATAAGACTGAAGGCAAGCAGAATATGCCACCCTAAAATATGCCATGTGGGCACCCTGATCATTTTGAGTTAAAGTTGCTTGGGAAAGAGCCAGTCCAAAAAGGGCACTTTGACCTTCACGTGTCACCCTTAAAAATGGGAAATAAGTCTCCCATGCGAAAGGTATCCTCCCTGGGGGATAGAAGGCATCCTTCTCACCAGACATGGGGAATTCAGGACCAAGAAGGCTGTGCAAAGAAAACTTGTTATTTCTTCACTAATTTACTACCCCAAGCCCACACCTCTTTGTCTATGCTGCACAAATTTATTGTTCCTTTGTCTAAGAGGTATAAAAACTTCCTACTTTGGTGATTTGAGTTTCATATTTTTACAGGACCTCCATATATACAAAATTAAATTTGCTTTTCTCCTGTTAATCTATCATAGCTTCCCGGGTGGTGCTAATGGTAAAGAACCCACCTGCCAATGCAGGAGACAGAAGAGATGCAGGTTCAATTCCTGGGTTGGGAAGATTCCCTGGAGAAGGAAATGGCAACCCACACCAGTGTTCTTGCCTGAGAAATCCGATGGACAGAGGAGCTTGGTGGGCTACAATTTATGGGGTCGTAAATAGTCGAATGTGACTGAGTGACTAAACAACGACAGACTTTCATATGGCAATTTAATTATTAGATTAGCCAAAGAACCTAGAAGGGAAAAACAACAAAATTTTCCATCCTTATACTACATTGCCAGCTTTGAAGATGGGAGAAGGGGCCATGAGTCAAGGAAGGCAGACATCTCTAAAAGCTAGAAAAGGCAAGGAAAGGGATTCTCCCCTCAAGCTTACAGAAGGAACACAGCCTTACTGCCTCATTTTAGACTCTGAAACTAAAACTCCTCAATGCTTACAACATGAGAAGTCCTACAGTAAGAATTCTGTTTAAAACTTTGTTTAGAATTTCCCAAGCATTTTCAACCATAGACATTTTAAGAATTCTTTTTTAAACATTCTTCAGAATAGTTGCTCATGAAACATACTTTGGGAAACACTGGTATAAAGATTTATGCTACGGATTACGGTATCTGGAAAAGATGTAGACATTCTTGGATACATTTACTGAGATGGAAATTCCATCCACTGACTCCATTTAGTGAATTATTACCAAGTATCTGTTTTATTTTGCGACAGCTATTGGGATGAGAGAAGAGGGAATGATGAGGGAAGAGGAGATGAGATATATATAAAGACATAAAGAAAATATCACTGGCTCCATGGGAAGTATTATTTAGTAGGAGGTATATTTACCAAAAAATTATAAACCAGGTAGAAAATGTTAGGTTTTGAGTGTGTATGGGTGGATGAAGGGACCATAGTGCTGTGGATGTTTGGAGGAAGAAAAAAAAACACTTCTGGGAAGAGTGGGAGGCGTCAGAGAATGAATTATGAAAGACTTAGCATTTGGATTTGAAGTCCTTTGCAGATAGTGATTGCACCCATGAAATTAAAAGACACTTACTCCTTGGAAGGAAAATTATGACCAACCTAGACTGTGTATTAAAAAGCAGAAACATTACTTTGCCGACAAAGGTCCGTCTAGTCAAGGCTATGGGTTTTCCAGTGGTCACGTATGGATGTGAGAGTTGGACTTTGAAGAAAGCTGATCGCCGAAGAATTGATGCTTTTGAACTGTGGTGTTGGAGGACTCTTGAGAGTCTCTTGGACTGGAAGGAGATCCAACCAGTCCATCCTAAAGGAGATCAGTCCTGGGTGTTCATTGGAAGGACTGATGCTGAAGCTGAAACTCCAATACTTTGGCCACCTGATGCGAAGAGCTGACTCACTGAAAAGACCCCGAAGCTGGGAGGGATTGAGGGCAAGAGGAGAAGGGGATGACAGAGGATGAGATGGCTGGATGGCATCACTGATTCGATGCACATGAGTTTGGGTAAACTCCAGGAGTTGGTGATGGACAGGGAAGCCTGGCATGCTGCGATTCATGGGGTCGCAAAGAGTCAGACATGACTGAGTGGCTGAACTGAACTGAAGTGAACTGAAGCACAGCTAGGCTGATGACTGGAAAAGCAAGAGAGAAGAGGGAAGTTTGGGTGAGCAACCTTACCTATAATAAAGCTTCCCTGGTGGCTCAGACGGTAAAGCATCTGCCTGCAATGCAGCCCAACGCAAGAATTACATAAGGGACTTTCCTGGTGGTCCAGTGGTAAGGAATCTGCCTTCCAATGTAGGGAACACAGGTTCGGTCCAGGAAGATTCCATATGCCGCAGGACAACTAAGCCCACGTGTGCTGTAACTACTGAGCCTTTGCTCTAGAGTCTATGCTCGGCAATATTCGAGAAGCCACTGCAGTGAACTTACACAGCGACTAGAGAAAGCGCACACACAGCAACAAAGACCCAGTGCAACCAAAGATAAATATTTTTAAAAAGGAACTACATGGGGAAGACAAGACGGGCTTTGCTAAGTGACATCCTCATCTGTGTAACCATCAGAATTATAAATTGGGGTTCCAGTAAGTGACATTCTCATCTGTGAAATCATCAGAATTATACATTGGGGTTCCAGTTCTAGGAAAATTCTTAAGTTCTACAACACACTGAAATTTATCATAGATAAATGAAAATAAAATGATACAGGCTCTTAAAATACATGAATATATATAACCAAATAATAAATGCTCCTTTTGGGTAAACGCTCCTTTTGGGGGGTATTTTTCTGCATAGAAAGGACTTTCCGAGGTTTCTTAAAATATATGCCAGTGAAGTTTGGACTAAAGATGCTCTTCTGGTAAATCTTCTGGTGGTGAATATGGTTCTCTTCACTGTTCCCTGGGCCTTGAAACTTCTAAATTTCAGTTCAGGGATGTCTCTGGTGGTCCAGTGTTTAACACTGCCCTCTCACTGCTGAGGGCCTGGGTTCGATCCCTGGTCAGGGAAATAATATCCTACAAGCCACGCAGTGTAGCAAAAAAATAAATTAATTTTTAAAACTTCAGGATTAGAGTCAGTTATGTCAAAAAGTATCAATGTCAACTCTGTGTGCAAGGAAGACTCCGCTTTACTAGTAAAGGGCAGAAGAGGAGCACTTCTGTGCTGATGTTCGCTTCTTGTTTGGTGTGGATTCTGGGCTTCCCTGGTGGCTCAGATAGCGAAGAATCCACCTGCAATGTGGGACACCTGGGTTCGATCCCTAGGTTGGGAAGAACCCCTGGAGGAGGGCATGACAACCCACTCCAGTATTCTTGTTTGGAGAATCCCATGGACAGAGGAGCCTGGCAGGCTATAGTCCATGGGGTTGCAAAGAGTTGGACACGACTGAGTGATTAAGCACAGCATTAGGCTCTTTACGAGCAGAAAGTCTCTCCATGTTGGGTCTCTGTAAGTGTCCACCCCAGAGCAGTACAGGCATTCTCTGGGTGTGTTTGCTGCAAGGGTGAAAGGATCATTGGAGTGAAATCCTGGCTCCAAATCAAACTCGTTTAGGAAATGAAATTTTGAATATTTAATATTTCAATAAGGAAAAGGAAGATGAAAGCAGGTTGCATTTTAGGGGTGAGGAAATCAACAGACTTTTCTTTTTTTTGGTGGGAGAGGGGCTTTAGGCCCTAGAAGAAACCAGCTTTGTCACCTTCTGGAAAGCCACCGGTACTGTTTCAGTTGTTGTTTAGTCACTCAGCCGCGTCCGACGCTTTGTGACCACATGGACTATAGCCCAAGAGGCTCCTCTGTCCATGGAATTCTCCAGACAAGAATACTGGAGTGATTTGTCATTTCCTTCTCCAGGCGATCTCCCAACCTAGGGACTGAACTCGTGTCTCTTGGCAGGTGGATTCTTTCCCACTGAGACACCAGGGAAGCCCATACTTAATCCCAGTCTTGATCCAAAGCTACTGGCAAATCAAGCAGAATCACTTACTTCGTTTGAAATTTCATTAAAGAAAGAAAAGGGCAGGATTAGAGGATCACCTCCGAAGAAACATTCACGCAGGTGAGACCTCAGGAGACTGGGCACCCCGCTTGTTTGTCTGGCAAACACCTTCTCATCTTTCAAGACAGCTCCCATGACGCCTCCAGGAGGCCCGCTGGCTGCCTTTGGCAGCTGTGGACTCTGCCCCATGTGCTTCCAAGCACTGTGCAAAATTCACTCAAATATCACTAACTGTATTTTATCCAGTTACGTATTTACATATCTGAATTCAATTCAATAAATTTCTGCTAGGGCAATGCTATCAATAGATTCAAAGGCTCAAAGGCAGGAAGGACTCTGGCCTTTGGCAGCTACTTCCTACTATGAGAGATGGACAAATACACAGCTGCTTACAGTTCTCTTTAACAGTAGAAGAACAGGAAGCAAAAGAGAGAAAACAAAAAGGGAGTGACCAGGAACTCCTGGGTGGCAGGGTCTCATTTCACATCCTTACTGGAGAAGGCAATGGCACCCCACTCCAGTACTCTTGCCTGGAAAATCCCATGGATGGAGGAGCCTGGTAGGCTGCGGTCCATGGGGTCGCTAAGAGTCCGGCACGACTGAGCGACTTCACTTTCACTTTTCACTTTGATGCATTGGAGAAGGAAATGGCAACCCACTCCAGTGTTCTTCCTTGGAGAATTCCAGAGACGGGGGAGCCTGGTGGCCTGCCGTCTGTGGGATCGCACATAGTCGGACATGACTGAAGCGACATAGCAGCAGTAGCAGCAGCAGCAGCCCTTAAAATATGTTTGTTCCTTGGAAGAAAGCTATGGCAAACCTAGACAGCATATTAAAAAGCAGAGACATCACTTTGCCAACAAAGGTTTGTATAGTCAAAGCTATGGCTTTTCCAGTAGTCATGTGCAGATATGAGAGTTGGACCATAAAGAAGGCACAGCACCAAAGAATTGATGCTTTCGAATTGTGGTGCTGGAAAAGGCTCTTGAGAGTTCCCTGGACAGCAAGGAGATCAAACCAGTCAATCCAAAAGGAAATCAACCCTGAATATTCATTAGAAGGACAGATGCTGAAGCTGAAGCTCCAAAACTTTGGCCACTTGATGCGAAGAGCCCACTCACTGGAAAAGACCCTGATGCTGGGAAAGACTGAGGGCAGGAGAAGAGGGTGACAGAGGATGAGATGGTTGGATGGCATCATCAACTCAATGGACATGAGTTTGAGAAAGCTCCAGGAGATGGTGAATAACAGGGAAGCCTGGCGTGCTGCAGTCCATACGGTCACAAAGAGTTGGACTGAAGAACAACAACAAAAGCCCTCAGCACAAGGTCTGGTTTATAACAAGTTCCTTACAGGTTAATGAAGGGAGGGAGATGGGGAGAGAGGAGAGAAGGAGGGAGGGAGGGAGAGAAGGGAGCGGGAATCAACAAAAATGCTCCACCCCATCCCTGTCATTGCTGGACCCTATCAAATCCATTCAGCTACTCTAAAGTGGAATTTTCAGGCTCCCGGAAGAGATATTTCAGAGCAGGCAGGCAATGATTCAATCTCACCTAGCACATAAAACAGTAAATGATAATCACCACTTGGTGCAGACAAGTCATCATTTGTCCCATATTTAACTGTCATCCCACAGAACACATTAGTAACACCCCCAGGGGGTCTACAGAAAAGAAATTTCATTCGATAAACCACTAGCACCACATCAATTTATTTCTTGGATTCCGCATTATTAGACCAGCCGGCTCTTTTGCTCCCACAAAAGGATTTAACTAGGATTTTCGTCCCCTTAGAACCTTGTCTGCCATCCGGTTCCCCATTTCTCTGCCAGCTTCATCTGTGCAGCTCATCTTGGATTACGTCCGGCAGATGGAGAGAGGCATCTTATTTCAAGCCTCTTCTGTCTGCATCCCAAAGCCCTCTTGGGCAGCCTCTATTTCATCAGGGAGGGAAGAGAGGAGGGAGGATGAGCAGCCTCCCTAAGAGAGGAGAGTGTAAAGTATTTCTCAAATTTTCATCTTCAACAGCTAGTATCATTTTACTCCCTGGGGGGAAACTATGCTTTGTTGTTCAGGCCAGCAATATAATCTCTAGTATCCTGATGCCAAAATATCAATTACAGGTTCATTTGGATAATGGGATAAATTGGTGTCCAGACCACTACACAAGACATAAACTGGAGATGCTGCTGGAAGGGACCGAACCTCAAGATAGATGTGAATAAGGTAAAGTCCAATTCTTCATACCCTTGCAAAGTCAGTAACTTCATTCTCAACTGTTACTTGTCTCATAAGCTCACCAGCAACCAAGGTGAAGTAGATATTTCCGAAGAGGTCTTCTTAGGTCCTAATTAGAGATTTTAATTTTCCCAGAGCATTTCAGCTATCCAAGGGCAATGCTAGGAGCAGACTGAAAGAAATAAATGACTTGTAACAGAAAACAAATGCTTCACCAGACACAGAAAGAATATTGCATGATTCCCTTTATATGACATAGCTAGCACAGGAAAACCCCTAGAGCCTGGTGGCTCAGATGATAAAGAATCTGCCTGCAATGCAGGAGACCTGGGTTCAATCCTTGCATTGGGAAGACCCCCTAGAGAAGGGAATGGCTACCAACTCCAGTATTCTTGCCTGGAGAATCTCGTGGATAGAGGAGCCTGGCGGTCTACAGTCCAGGGGGTTGCAAAGAGTCATTTCTAGTGTTTGTCACCCTTTAGTCTTTCTTATAGAAACTCCAGTGTTTTGCCATAATGTCTGTTTCAGGGAAGTAATTTTAATTATTGACCCCTGACTTGCTCGGTCCTTCATCATCATCACCAGCAGCAGCAGCAGCAGCTGCAGGAAGAGCAGCAACTGTTCACCCGCAGTTCCCTGTGTGGCTGGAGAATCACAAGTGGACCGGGTGCCCCTGTGTTCATGAGCCCTCTGCCCCCTGCCAGAACTGTGTGACCAAGCAGTGCTCTGGGGAGTGGCCTTCTGTGGTGGTGACATCAAAGGCCAGGGGTCATTTTCGTTTAGTATTAAAATATGAAGACACTGCTCTTTCCACACACTTTCAGGATCACAGATAATCAATTTTAACAAAGAGTAGAAGCATCTTTGGAGAAGGAAATGGCAACCCACTCCAGTGTTCTTGCCTGGAGAACCCCAGGGACAGAGAGGAGCCTGGTAGGAGGCCCACCTATGGGGTTGCACAGAGTCGGACACGACTGAAGCAACTTAACAGCAGCAACAGCAGAAGCATTTTTGGAAGAAAGGCAGTTTTCCCCCACTTCTTTCTGATACTAAGAAGAACATATGCTTCCACACACAGATCCAAAGCAGTCGGCTGTTAAATGGAAAGAAAAGTCCCAGAATGTAGGGGGAATAAAAATACTGAGTTGAGGTAAAAAGCAGGGAATTTGAAAAGAAACTTGTAGACTATGTAACAACAAAAAAAACCCAGCTACTGATCATATTTGGGAAAAGCAGGTATGGGACTGCCCAGTCTTACCCAACAACTTCCTTCTTGGGGCCCCACCCCGTGCAGTTAGGCCCATAGAATATCAGGCCTCCCTAACGCTCACCCGATCAATTTTCTAAACCACTCAGTTAGTCTCCCACTAGACTTGTTGATACAGCTCTGATCTTTTGACCTTATGACTTCTTTTTTTCAACCACAGTTTGGTCTCATCTCCTAGACTTATTGCTTAGCCTTGAACATTGGATTTCCTAGACCACAATTTAGACATTCCTCTGGGACCCCTGCCTCTGAAGACTTCATGTGTTCAGCCTGGCCAGGGGATGTTGAAACCAAGTCCCCCCGAAACTGAGTTTCTTTGCTGAGTTTATGATTAACCCCTTTATCCAAAACTTTGCTTCCTTTCTTTTCCCGAACCTGTTCCCCTCAAGATTGAGGAGTATCAAAAAAAAGTGGAAACCCTAAAAAAGCCCCTGTGTACCTGTACTTTGAAGTAAAAGGCTTTTGCTTTAGTTTCCCAGGCCTCCCTTGAGTCTCTAAAGGCTAACTCAAGAGTTAATGATAAGGAAATGTGAAGATATAGAAACAAAGAAGAGCTGTTGGGCCAGGAAATTGCTAATAATTTAGAATATAAATCTGACACATTGCAGACTCATCAAACTGAAGGTTCCCTGAAAGATACAGATAAAGGCCTGATACAGGTTCCTAGGTTGTTTTTACAGGAAGCTCCAGATGAAAACTGACCACAAGAACATAGACCCCAGACCAGTTGAAACCAAAAGGCTAATAAAGCTTGATGCCGACCAATGAAACTCCACCTTGATGCCAACCAATCCGAGAATTGTGTGCTGATCACATACCCTGGGGTCCCTGCCTTCACGCTGCTTTTAAAATCCCTTCTGAAAAGCTGCCAGGGAGTTCAGGTCTTTCGACCACGAGCTGCCTGTTCTCCTTGCTTGGTGCCCTACAATAAATGCTGTATTTCCCCTCATGAGAACCTGGTGTGAGATTTGCTTTCCTGCATAAGGGTGAGTGGACCCAAGTTTGGTTCCATAGCAATGTCACTGCTCACTGTGACTCATCATGGAAAAGCGTTCAGTTCAGTTTTGCCGTATCCTTCTTTTTCTTGGTGTTTCCCTTAGTCTTAAGACTGAGCATAAACAAGGTTCTAGAGTTGATTTCAGGCTTACCAATGGCTAGATAAGCTTTATGTCAAGAAGAAATGCTTAAATATAATGAGAAAGCAAAATATATTAAATGCTTTCAAAATCCCCTAATTTTATTGCAATATGCCAACTGACTCAGAGAGTTGTATTTTTTTTTTTTCCTTTGTTTTGTGAGAAAAAAACATGCGGTCCTGTCACAAAATGTTCTACGTGCCACAGAAATTGTAACAATATTTTCCTGGGAAAAAATCCTGAAGGAGGGAAAAAGCATCTGTTTCCTATGTTTATCATGCTATGGAATGAAATGCAAAATGGGGAGTGGGCTATGGAGGGGCACCTATTTTCCCGTTGACAGGAATGCTGAGGTAGAGTATTAATTGTGAGCTATCTTAGGGTTAAGCAGTAGGGATGAGGACCACAATGTGCGTATGTGTGTAATTGCTGCCCTCGACCTGCGCAGTGCTCTGTCATCTCCATCCTTACGTCACTGTCACAGCATGGTAAAATCGCACTGATAAAACCACTGATATGTCCATAATAAAAATAGCACTGACCAGGCTCTTCTGCTTACTGGCTCTGACCTTGGCCAAGTCATTTAAGCTTTCTGAGCCTGTTTCTCTATTTGCAAGATGGGAATAATAATGAGTATTACATATTATTTAAGGTGCTGTTATGGTTGAATGTGTCCCCCCAAAGCATGTATTGAATTCCTAACCCCCAGTACCTCAGAATGTGGACTTATTTGGTAATAGGGTGATTGCTGATGTCATAGTTAAGATGGCGTCATACTAGAGCGGTACCCAGTCTTTCTGGCACCAGGGACTGGTTTCATAGAAGACAACTTTTCCATGAACCATGGTGGGTGGGGGGGATGGTTTCAGGATTGACTCAAGCACATTTCATTTATTGTGTACTTTATTTCTAGTAGTATCATTGTATCAGCTCTGCCTCAGATCATCAGGCATTGGATCCCAGAGACTGTAGACTCATGGGTTAGACTCTTAATGTCTGGATTCCTTAAAAAGAAAGGACCACCAAGGGAAGACGCAAACATTTAGGGAGTATGTCACATGCCTACAGAGGCAGAGACTGGAGTGATGCAGTTCAGGCCAAGGAACGCCAGCCAGTGACTGCCACCACCATGACACCCTCCCATCCCATGGGAGGGAGCATGACCCTACCTTCATTTGGAACTTTCGCAGAACCAAAAGACAATAAATTTCTGTTGTTTTAAGCCACCCGTTTGTGGTCTTTTGTTATAGCAACACTCGGAAACTGATACAGTGGTGGAGGTACAGTTTACTTATTGTGCGTGTGTGTATTTTAATTGCAGAGGAAAGACTTAGAATAAACCAGAGAGACAAGAAGAAGACAAGGTAACTTTTCTTATGTACCTAAACCGAGGAAATGACATTATTTCCTCTAGAGCTGACATTGCTACTCTCTCTCCCACCCACTCTACTCTAGCTCACAGGCCTCCTGGCAATGTCTGGGACATCACCATGTTCCCTTGTCAGGAGCTTCGTATTAGCTCCTTCTCCACTTGGAACACACCAGGGCTAATCCCAGAATTCCTGTCTTTCCTCCACCTCACTTAACCCCAAAATCTATTTTCCTACCCACCCAGCATATTTCCACTTCCCCTTACCTGGCTCTGCTTTTTCTTTTTTCCATATTCTTACTGGCTTCTAATATCCTGATTACTTTTAATTTATTTCTCTATTGTGTACATTATTTATTATTTGTTTCTCTCCATGCTAGAATAGGCTCCATGAGGGCAGGGATCTTCACCTGTTTCATTCATGATGGGAATTAGCACCTAGAATAGTACCTAATTCATAAGACATGCTCAACAAAGATTTTGTTAATCCATTATTTATTTTTAATTAGGCACTTTGTCATTATAGAAACTGTACATGTCATCAAAAACATTAGAAAAAATTAAGAACTTCAAGTTCCTTCCATCCAATATCTCCCCAATCATTATAAAACAAAATGGTTTTTATCTGCTTTTAAGCGATTCCCTAAGGAATCCTGGATCTTGAGAAAAAATGTCATGGGAGGTATAACACCCACTTTCCAAGGCTTGGTGTATGCGTTAAACAACACTGAATATAATGCTTGTTGTAACAAATAATACAGGTAGTTATTTTCTCATCTTTGATCTTGTCTTTAACTTCCACCCTTTCCTCCAAGTTTCTAAAAGTAGGTGACAGATACCAGCAGATGCTGTTTTTACTGGGGGGCAGGTGTGAAATGCCTTCCATTCCAGGCACTCAGGACAAAGCCCTCAGTTTACAGTACCAAGCTCAACAGACCAAATGTACCATGAGTCACAGGGCCGCTAACTTATTCCATAGAATTTTATAACAGCAGCAGATAATAGTAATTAACAATAAACAATAACAGTTTTAGTTTTATATTATACTCTCCCATTGGCAAAGCATTTTCATATGAAATTTTTTCTTACAGATAAAAGAACTGGAGCTCTGAGAATTTAAATGACTTGTCCAAATTTACACAGATGGTGAGTAAAAGAACTGATAATTAAATCTAGAATTAGAAGACCATCAATGACAAGGATCTTTTTACTTGATATTTAGTGAAATGCATACCATCCATGTCAAGTCCCACTCACAATAAATGAAATATTCTTTAGTATTTTCTTTGTGAGCTACTTCTTTCCCCATCCTCTAAACAAATCACTTACCTCTCTGAATAGCTATACGTCCTTTCCTTGTAGATAGCTCTTCTCCAAAATTTTCTTCTTGTAAAAAGAAGAATTTATCCTCAGTGGTAAGTGTGCCCAGAAATAGGGTACATTGTTGAGAAAGCCTGGGAATCACTGCTCTTGTGACCTGTTGAAAAAAGAAAATCATGAGCTTTATATCTTCAGTTCTCTCTGAAGACATCTTTAAAATGAATCTCTTTTCCATTCCCTGGCAAAAGTCATTACAAAAGAGGTTTTTTTATTGCTTGTTTTTTTTTCTTGAGATTTCCAATTAGGTTTAGTGATATTAAATTTGCATTCTTTAGCCTAAATTTATTCTAAGGCCTTAAAAGCACTTATTATAAACTGTTTCCACTTTCGAAGAGGCTGAAAGGATCATGTTCATGAATACTGAGGCTCCCATCCTTCTTATACACAGAATTCTCATGTTTATTTTTCATGGTAATTCAGCTAAAATTCAAGGAGCTAGAAGACACAAATTCAGTCTCGTGAAGGCAGTAATCATTAGACTATTTCCTTCCCTAGAAATAATGAGGGCACCTTTTTATTCAAGTACCAACTGCAGCGTTAACTAGGTTAATGGGCTCCCTGTGAGTAGGGCACACACAATCCCTTTAAATACACTGGAAGGGAAATGACTTAATGACTGGAGATGTTGACTGGAAAGGAGGTGGGAAATGTTCAGGAACAACTCCAGGTTTATATATGCCCTTCACAAACCCCAGGAAAAGAAGACAACATTCTGGGGCAATGACACAGAAAGAAATTGCTTCAATTCTCAGGATGACAATGGCCACTGGGAGGAGTTCACAGTGTGGGCTTAGAGAAGGATTCCCAGTTATGGCTAAGAGGGAAAGCTTGAATCAGACCAACTTTCATTGAAACAGCTAGAAAAGCTAGACAGAATTATTTTTAAAGGCTATTGGAAGGTACTGGAGTACTACCAAGGCAGACAGGACATGGGAGGGCAAGAACTTAGGGAGAAGGGAAATAAAAATGAGGTACTACTTTTCCTCTGAAGAAATCTACTGGTTTTTTTTTTTACTTATTCATTTATTTTACTTATTATTTAGTGCTGGGTCTTCGTTGCTGGCTAATTCTCTAGTTGCAGTGAGCAAGGGCTACTCTTGCTGCAGAGCACAGGCTCTAGAGCATGTGGGCTTCAGTAGCTGAGGCACATGGGCTCAACAGTTGAGGCTCCTGGCTCTAGAGCACAGGCTCAATAGTTGTGGCACATGAGCTTAGCCGCCCTGGAGCATGTGGGGTATTCCTGGATCAGGGATCAAACCTGTGTCTTCTGCATTGGCTGGAGGATTCTTTACCACTGAGCGACCAGGGAAGCCCTTGAAATCTACTGATCTTTAAGAGGCGCAAGACAAAACTGCTGAGAAGCCAAGCAGCTGCTTATAGACAACATGAAGTGAGGAGACCTTTTAATAGGCTGACAAAGTTGAGGAGACCCCAAAGTAAAGGGAAGTCCAGAGAAGCAAGTTCCACATTCTTTCTCTCTATGCATTTGCTTATTGATAGACAATGTAAACCAAGCAGAAAACAGCAGCTAAGAGGCTGGGGAGTTAAACAGCGCATTTGATAGTTCAATGATGTTGGAGGAATGAAAAGTAGAGTTCAGGGCCCACTGATAAAGGAAAAGTCCAGGTCAATATCCCACGCTTTCAGTTAGGATGCTTTAAAGGGCTACAGCTTCGGAGAGGGCAATGGCACCCCATTCCAGTGCTCTTGCCTGGAGTATCCCACGGACGGAGGAGCCTGGTAGGCTGCTGTCTATGGGGTCGCACAGAGTCGGACACGACTGAAGAGACAGCAGCAGCAGCAGCAGCTGCGAAGGGCTACATCCTAGAATGAAGGCCTTAAAAATACAACTGAAGCCTTCAATCAGTTCAGTCCCTCATTAGATTAAAGAGGTCTGTGTTACTCCAACTGCCTATCAGAAGCAAATGTAAGCCTTTGGAGAAAGATACCATCATCCATAGCATCTATGACTTTTTATACATGTGGATACTTAGTCACCCAGTCATGTCTGACTCTTGGCAACCCTAAGGACTGCAGCCTGCCAGGCTCCTCTGTCCATGGAATTTTCCAGGCAAGAATACTGGAGTGGATTGCCATTTCCTCCTCGAGGGGATCTTCCCCACCCAGGGATCAAACCAGAGTCTCCTGTGTCTTCTGCATTGCAAGTGGATTCTTTACCCACTGAGCCATTATGTATCACGGAAGCTTATACATAAAGTCCTACATTCATTCAACAATTACTAGGCAACAATTTCTCTTTCAAGAAAAAAAGAGACAGTGAAAACTGCACTCAACAACTGTGATTACATAGTGCTTAAAGAACACACATTAACGTTTATGGAAATTAACCACATGTGGATCACAAAAGTTTCAAGAAATTTCAACAAATGGAAACGATAGAGTACTTTTCTGAACCTATTATTTTGAAGTAAAATAGATTCACAGGAAACTACAAAAATAATATCATTTTTAAGTTAAAGTAAAATTTACATTCAGTAAAACACTGGTTTTAAGTGTATAGTTTGATACATTTTGACAAAGAAATCAAATTGTGCAATAACAAAATAAAAATACAGAGGCTTTCCATCATTCCAGAAAGTTCCCTCAGGTGACTTTTAATCAATCTCCACATCCCAAAGGCAAGCACTGTTCTCATTGCTATTACCAGAGATTACTTTTGCCTGTTTTAGAGCTTTAAAAAACAAAAATGGGCTCATATGGTATGTCAGTTAGTTAGTTAGTTCAGTCACTCAGTCGTGTCCGACTCTTTGAGACCACACGAATTACAGCATGCCAGGCCTCCCTGTCCATCACCAACCCCCAGAGTTCACTCAAACTCATGTCCATTGAGTCAGTGATGCCATCCAACCATCTCATCCTCTGTTCTCCCCTTCTCCTCCTGCCCTCAATCTTTCCCAGCATCAGGGTCTTTTCCAATGAGTTAGCTCTTTGCATCAGGTGGCCAAAGTATTGGAGTTTCAGCTTCAACATCAGTCCTTCCAATGAATACCCAGGGCTGACCTCCTTTAGGATGGACTGGTTGGATCTCCTTGCAGTCCAAGGGACTCTCAAGAGTCTTCTCCAACACCACAGTTCAAAAGCATCAATCCTTCAGCACTCACCTTTCTTTATAGTCCAACTCTCACATCCATACATGACTACTGGAAAAACCATAGCTTTGACTAGATGGACCTTTGTTGAAGAAGTAATGTCTCTGCTTTTTAATATTCTAAGTTGGACATAACTTTCCTTCCAAGGAGCAAGCGTCTTTTAATTTCATGGCTGCAATCACCATCTGCAGTGATTTTGGAGCCCCAAAAATAAAGTCAGCCACTGTTTCCACTGTTTCCCCATCTATTTCCCATGAAGTGATGGGACCAGATGCCATGATCTTAATTTTCTGAACGTTGAGCTTTAAGCCAACTTTTTCACTCTCCCCTTTCACGTTCATCAAGAGGCTCTTTAGTTCTTCTTCACTTTATGCCATAAGGGTGGTGTCATCTGCATATCTGAGGTTATTGATATTTTTCCTGGCAACCTTGACTCCAGCTTGTGCTTCTTCCAACCCAGAATTTCTCATGATGTACTCTGCATATAAGTTAAATAAGCAGGGTGACAAGATAAGCCTTGACATACTCCTTTACCTATTTGGAACCAATCTATTGTTCCATGTCCAGTTCTAGTTGCTTCCTGACCTGCATACAGGTTTCTCAATAGGCAGGTCAGGTGGTCTGGTATTCCCATCTCTTTCAGAATTTTCCACAGTTTATTGTGATCCACACAGTCAAAGGCTTTGGCATAGTCAATAAAGCAAAAAAGATGTCCTTTTCATTATAGGGGACTGGAATACAAAAGTAGAAAGTCAAGAAACACCTGGAGTAACAGGCAAATTTGGCCTTGGAGTACAGAATGAAGCAGGGCAAAGGCTAATAGAGTTTTGCCAAGAGAACACACTGGTCATAGCAAACACACCCTCTTACAACAACACAAGAGAAGACTCTACACATAGACATCACCAGATGGATGACACCGAAATCAGATTGATTATATTCCTTGCAGCCAAAGATGGAGCTCTCTACAGTCAGCAAAAACAAGACCAGGAACTGACTGTGGCTCAGATCATGAACTCCTTATTGTCAAATTCAGACTTAAATGGAAGAAAGTGGGGAAAACCACTAGACCATTCAAGTATGACCTAAATCAAATCCCTTATGATTATACAGTGGAAGTGAGAAATAGATTTAAGGGACTGGATCTGATAGATAGAGTGCCTGACGAACTATGGACGGAGGTTCATGACGTTGTACAGGAGACAGGGATCAAGACCATCCCCAAGAAAAAGAAATGCAAAAAAGGCAAAATGGCTGTCTGAGGAGGCCTTACAAATAGCTGTGAAAAGAGAAGTGAAAAGCAAAGGAGAAAAGGAAAGATATACCCATTTGAATGCAGAGTTCCAAAGAATAGCAAGGAAAGATAAGAAAGCCTTCTTCAGCAATCAATGCAAAGAAATAGAGGAAAACAATAGAATGGGAAAGACTATAGAGATCTCTTCAAGAAAATTAGAGATACCAAGGGAACATTTCATGCAAAGATGGGCTCGATAAAAGACAGAAATGGTATGGACCTAACAGAAGCAGAAGATATTAAGAAGAGGTGACAAGAATACATAGAAGAACTGTACAAAAAAGATCTTCACAACCCAGATAATCACAACGGTGTGATCACTCACCTAGAGCCAGACATCCTGGAATGTGAAGTCAAGTGGGCCTTAGGAAGCATTACTACGAATAAAGCTACTGAAGATGATGGAATTCCAGTTGAGCTATTCCAAATCCTGAAGATGATGCTGTGAAAGTGCTGCACTCATATGCCAGCAAATTTGGCAAACTCAGCAGTGGCCACAGGACTGGAAAAGGTCAGTTTTCATTCCAATCCCAAAGAAAGGCAATGCCAAAGAAGGCTCAAACTACTGCACAATTGCACTCATCTCACACGCTAGTAAAGTAATGCTCAAAATTCTCCAAGCCAGGCCTCAGCAATACATGAACCGTGAACTTCCAGATGTTCAAGCTGGTTTTAGAAAAGGCAGAGGAACCAGAGATCAAATTGCCAACATCCACTGGATCATTGAAAAAGCAAGAGAGTTCCAGAAAAACATATAGTATGTACTGGCTTTATTTACTCAGCAGAATGTCTTGAGATTCATCTACACTGTTGAGTGTATCAATAGTTCACCCTTCTTTATTGCTAAGCAATAAGTCCACTGTGTGAAAATATCATAACTTTTTAATATATTCCCTCATAAATGGGTATTTGGCTGTTTCCATTTTGAGGCTACTATGACTAAAGCTATTATATTCTTACCTGTCTCTTTACGAATAAATATTTTCATTCCTGTTGGGTAAATACCTAGGAGTGGACATGCTAGGTTATAGAACTGGTGAATGTAACCTTATAAGAAACTGCCAAGCATTTTCCCCAAATAGCTGTATCATTTTATACTCCCATCAGTAACACATGAGAGTTCCAGTTTACACAGACTCATCAACATTTGGTGTCAGCAGACTTTTAGTTTGTGCCATTCCAGTGTGAGGTCGTGATATGCATTTCTTTGGTGGCTAATTATAGTTTTTTGCATATCTTTCTGCACAGTGTCTGTTCAAGTCTTTAGTCCATTATTTTCAAATTGTGATTTTTTTTTTTAAGCCTGAAATTGCATCTTTTTATTCACCTATTTTAAGAGCTGAAACAAAATGGTACTGAGTGGTTTTTTAAAATTACTTATAGGAGTTCAATTTATATCGATGCCAGTCTTTTGTCAGACACATGTATTGTTTATATTTTCTCTGAGCCTGTGGTTTGCCTCTTCAATTTCTAATAGTCTTTTGATGAGCACAAGTTTTTAATGCTGATAAATCCTAATTTATCATTTTTTCTTTACATTAGTGCTTTTGGCATCCTTTAAGAAATCTTTCCCCGCTTCAAGGTTTAAAAGATATTCACCTACTTTTTTTCCAAGAAGTTTTACAGTTTTAGCTTTATGTTTATGCCTATGACCTATCTCAAAATAATTTTTGTTTGTGGTCTAAGGAAGGAGTATGTGGTTCATTTTCCCCCAACTTATTCCCACAGCATTTGTTGAAAAGACTTTCTTTTTCTCATTAAACTGTCATAATACATTCGTTGAAGATTAACTGACATATATTAAAGTGAAAGTAGTAGTCACTCACTTGTGACACACTTGTGACACGTGTCCGACTCATTGTGACACTGTGGAGTGGAGCCCACCAGGCTCCTTTGTCCATGGAATTCTCCAGGCAAGAATACTGGCGTGGTTTGCCATGCCCTTCTCCAGGGGATGCAGGCAGATTCTTTACCATTTGAACTACCTGGGAAGCCTGACATATATTATAGCGTGTTTTCAATGTTTCATGTTTTCTTTAGTCCATCCTAAAGGAAATAAATCCTGAATATTCATTGGAAGGACCGATGCTGAAGCTGAAGCTCCAATACTTTGAACACTTGATGCAAAGAGCTGACTCTTTAGAAAAGACCCTGATGCTGGGAAAGACTGAAGGAAGGAGGAGAAGGGGACGACAGAGGAAGAGATGGTTGGATGGCATCACCGACTCAACAGACTTGAGTTTTAGCAAGCTGCATGAGATGGTGAAGGACAGGGAAGCCTGGTGTGTTGCAGTCCATGGGGTTGCAAAGAGTTGGACGTGACTGAGCTTCTGAACAACAATAGCATGTTTTCAATTAAGCTAGAAATCAACACAAAAATGCTAACGAGAGAATTCTCAAATGTTTGGAAATGAAGCAGTACACATTAAATAGCACAGGTCAAAGAAGAAATCACAAGAGTAATTAGAAAAAATTTAACTAAAGCAATAAAAAATGATGACAAATAAAAACTAGTGAAGTGAAGCTAAGCTATATTTTAAAAGAAGGTTAGAAATCAATCATTTATATATCCATATCAAAGAATTAGAAAAAGAACAAAGAAATAAATCCAAGGAAAGAAAGAGGAAATAAACAATAAGAAAAAAAATTAATGAACTAGACAGAAAACAATTAAGAGTAGAGAAAAATCAACAAAGGCAAAAAGTCGGTTCTTTGAAAAAGATTAGTAACACTAAACCTTCAGCTGGTCCTCAAAAAGCAGAGTCAAAGCCTTTCACCCCCTCCCTATGACCTAAAAATCTTCTCCCTACCACACTGATTTCACACTGATTAAGTCTTATTTCCTATTGTTGGTCCCAAAGACACAGGGTCTATTTTGCCTGTAAGACTTCTGTGTTCATTCCTTACAGAGAAACAAATAGAGAAAAACAGAAATAAACACAAGGAGGTTCCAGAATTTCTAAGATGAGCTCTCTGTCAGCAACTCTGTGAAGTTAAAACAACGGTGGCCTGAAGAAACCTCAGCTTCCAAGATGTGAAACCGTCAATACGAGCATTTCAAACACTGCTTTACATCCATGATCATTAAGAATGAACTTCATTCTAAGTGCCTTAAAAAGGCAATGAACAACAATATAAAGCCAGTGTGATTAGCAAGACATTTTACAATTAAGTCTACAAAACGTGAATACAAATCTATTTTCCCCTGATACTAAGGCACTATGATACTCAATATTAGTAATAATTATGTTCAAACAAAAGATAAGTCACACATCATCTGTGAAATATTTGTTCTCCCTCCCTCTGTATAAAATGATTTCATAAATGATACACAAAAATCAACCAACAGTATTAATAACTTTCTGATAATTAATGCACAGATGAAAAATTGGCAATAAACCTAATTCATTTCTTAGTCAATAGTTAAAATGTTGGTGAAAATTTGAGGAAATATTTTTAAATTACTTGATATGCAAAATGGATCATACTATTGATGAAAATACAGAAAACACTGTCTCAATGATGAAATCTATAAAGAACTATTTTTTAGTGAGCCACTAAAGAAAGAAAGGCAGAAGAAATATACATTCTAATAATAAATGACTTCTTGAATTTTAAAAAAAACAACTGTTTTATGAAGAGCCTGTACAAATTGATGGAGTAAAGAAACGAGTCCAGGAAAAGATAACACCAGCTGTGAAAGGCATTCATTGCATCATTCAGAGGCAAGCTATTACAGAAAAGAAGTTGACTCCAGAAAAACACCAAGTGCTACAGAATGTCACTGGCATTGTTAATTTAGTAGAATCATTGTGCAATCTCGTCATAACATGGAACTGAGCATGAAAATCTTTTATACTACACAGTGGTTTCTTGCTTATTTCACACCATCACACCAAGACTTGTCAAATATCAATTTGACTTATACTTGTTCTTTTACAAGTAAACATGTGATCTAAAATATCCTGACTGCTCCAGTGAAAGCAACTGTCAACTGTTGGCTTCAAAAGATATGCTTTTGGTGAAGAAACAAAAAGAGAATATGCTTATTCTTTTTATCTTTCCAAAAATTTTTCTAAACAGTGATCCAGGTTATAAGCTAGTTGTCATTTAATTTTCTGATACAGTTGAGGCTTTAATAATGAGTGGTAAATAATTACTTTTCAAGGAAACTGACTCTGAAAAGAATATTTTGAAAATGGGTGTTTGGAGAGTTTTCCATCAGGTGATTTTTGTTGTTGACGAAAATGATGGAAGTCATCACCTTTAGGAGTCATCATTGAATCCTCTTTCTCACACTTCCCACAATTGTTCCAAACCTAATTTTTCTCTTCTGACAGCTAACTGGTAACACTTTTAAAATACATCAATCCAAAAAAAAAAAAAAACATCAGGACCACAACCACTCTTATCAGCTCTGATGCTCCCAGGCTAGTCCTGACTACTATCGTCTCACTCCTAGATTACAGCAGCAGCGTCGTGTTGACCTGCCTGTGTATACTTCCCCAATTCCTTCACTACACCACTGCCCCCAGCAGCGAGTCACCCTCACTCTTCTGCTCAAAACCGTCTGACGGTTTCTCACATGTCTCTGAGTAAAAGCCAAATTCCCTACAATGGTCTACAAAGTCCCTACATGATTGGACCATCACACCCACCTCCAGCCCCGATGGACCTATGCCTCAAAGAGGCCAGGCACACGTGGTCTTGGGTTTTGCACTGGCTGCTCCCTTTGCCTGGGGAATATTTCCCCAGATATCCTCCCTTACCTCCTTCAGATTTTTACTGAAATATCACTTTCCCATGTGGCCTTCCCTGGTCCCCATCTAAAACAGTAACTATTCCCAACACTTCACATTCCCTTTCATTGCTTTGCTTTTTTCTTTAACGTTTATCATCATCTAACAAATTTTAATTACACGTGCTTATCTGTTATTGTCCATCTCCCTTTCTCACTGAATGAGGGGAGGAATTCTGTCTGTTTTGTGTTCAGTGTTCTAGCTCCAAGATCTGTAACAATGCCTAGCAATAACACTTGAATATGTGAATACCTGATGCGGAAAGAATAAGGAGTTTATAGAAATCTTCATATCTGCACACTTTAAAAACTTGGAAACAGCATTTTCTAAATCTTCCGAATGAATTTTAATGAATTTTGAACTCCTTCTTAGAAATATAAAAATGTAATATGCTTTGTAAGGATGATTGAGTGGGAAAAATAACAATTACTAGCTGAACTGAAACAAAAACTTTGGCATTGTTGGTGAATGCAATGGAAAAAATATATATTTTGATTTACTAAGTGCAGCCAATGATGTCATTCTTCTATTTGGATCAATTCCTCTTTATGAATTACCTTTTTTGGCTATTAAAACTCAATTACCAAAATAAAATGAACTTACAACCACATCATTAAATGTATCACACAGGGTTACATCAAAACAAAGCAAAAAATGATATATATTCAATTACTGTGCTCTCACAAAGCAAAGGGAATTTTTCTGAAATGTTAATCAATAAAACATCTACTTCTGCTTTACTGACTACACGAAAGCCTATGATTGTATGGATCACAACAAACTGTGGAAAATTCTTCAAATGATGGGAATACCCGACCACCTTACCTGCCTTTGAGAAACCTGTATGCAGGTCAAGAAGCAATAGCTCGAATCAGACACAGAACAACGGACTGGTTCAAAACTGGGAAAAGAGTAGGTCAAGGCTGTACATTGTCATCTTGTTTATTTAATTTATATGTAGAATACATCATGTGAAATGCCAGGCTGCATAGAGTACAAGCTGAAATCAAGATTGCTGGGAAAAATACCAATAACCTCAGATATGCAGATGATCCCACCCTCATGGTAGAAAGCAAAGAGGAACTAAAGAGCCTCTTGATAAGAGTGAAAGAGGAAGAGTGAAAAAGCTGGCTTGAAACATCAACATTCAAAAAACTAAGATCACGGCATCTGGTCCCAGCACTTCAGAGCAAATAGATGGGGAAAAGTGGAAACAGTGATAGGTTTATTTTCCTGGGCTCCAAAAATCACTGTGGATGGTAACTGCAGTCATAAAGTTAGAAGACATTTTCTCCTTCAAAGGAAAGCTATGACAAACCTAGACAGTGTATTAAAAAGCAGAAACATTACTTTGCCAACAAGGTCCATACAGTCAAAGCTATGGTTTTTCCAGTAGTCAGGTATGGATGTGGACCATAAACTAGGTTAAGCACCAAAGAGCTGATGCTTTCAAACTGTGGTGTTGGAGAAGACTCTTGAGAGTCCCATGGACTGCAAGGAGATCAAACCAGTCAATCCTGAAGGAAATCAACCCTGAATATTCACTGGATGGACTGATGGTGAAGCTGAAGCTCCCAAACTTTGGCCACCTGATGCCAAGAGTCACCTCACTGGAAAAGACCTTGATGCTGGGAAAGACTGAAGGCAAAAGAAGAAGCAGCAGAGGATGAGATGGTTAGACAGCATCACTGACTCAATGGACATGAATTTGAGCAAACTCCAGGAGTTAATGGAGGACAGAGGAGCCTGGCATGCTGTAGTCCATGGGGTTGTAAAGCACTGGACACAACTTAGTGACTGAGCAAGAATGACTTGGCCTCTGTCCTCCTTTACACCTTTGGCTCTCACTACCACCAAAATGATTCCAACTCTACAAAGTTTATGTTCCAGCAACACCTGCTGCTGCTGCAACACCTAATTTCTGGTAATTTCTCATGCACACCTCCTGATTCTGGACCCCTCTGCATGGATCTAGGGCTGCCAGGTAAAATGCAGGATGCCCAGTTAAATTTGAACTTCAGATAAACAATAAATAATTTTTAGTATAGGTATGTCCCATGCAATATTGAGGTCTCCTGCATTTTATCCGGCAACACTGTGCCATGGAAACTCACAATGAGGGCACCTAACTCAGGGTGAATTGGAAATGCTTCCCCAGAAAGGTAATGCTTGAAATAATACTTCTCTTCCACTTTTCTTACTGTGTCTAAACTCTTAACAGGATAAAACACTGATAGCAATCTAATATTAATAATCTTGGAGGAGATCTTCATCTACAACTTTTAAGAATAAAAGTACTGGGAGGAACTTTAAGATAATATAGTATCATATTGTATTTGTCAGGATTCATTTAGTTGCATGTAACAGAAACTGACTTAGGCAAGCTTGAGCAAAAAAACTGTAATTATTGTAATTAAAATCTATTATAATTATACTCACAAATTTACACAGAATTTTTGGAATAAATATACAGACTGGCTGCAGAAAACTTGAACCTACCGATCATTTCTCATATCTGCTTCTCTCTTTGTTTCTACTATCTGTTTTTCTCTCTACAGGGTCATTTTTTTCCTGGTATTGTGTCTATTCAGCAGGCAGAAGACCAGTCATGCCACATACTTTAGATCTCTTCTGTTTAATAGTACAGCCCAGATTAAGGTTAAAACCTCTTAATTCCAGTGGACTCTGATTGGGTCCAACTGGGATCCAGTATAATTTGCTATAATCTGAAAGACAGAGTTACAGTGTGTAAAAATGGGTGCCAGGGAGTCATTCCTGGAGAATGGAGGCCAGTGATTTGTAATTCACAAAGAATAAGGAATTGAAGGTACCAGTATTTGGGCAAATACCACAAAGGGCACCTAGCACATACATCCATGTGTGGGCTACACAAAACACTCACATCCACCACCATCATTCTTCCCATCACCACCTACCATGACCCCTACCACCTCCACCACCCGTATCACATGGTGCATATCCTTCTCTCAATCTCCACTCTCGCAATCAAGAAGGTAATGCTTTCCTGGATTTAAGGAAGAGGTAAGGCATCTAAAGACTAGGGTCTTTGTTACTGTATATGCTTTCCCAAAGTATCCTGGAAGTTAGTCTGCCCAATACGATTATCATAAAAGGATAGAAAAAAAGTATCCAGAATCTTTGCTTTCAAAATTATCAGGACATCAAGAGGCTGTAAGTAAACGGTTCACAGTATTTAATGTTCTAAAATAAATTCAAATAAAAAGAAAATAAATTCTAATAAATTAAAATACTTATCCCTTTCTTTAAATTTTGGTTCAAGTTTGCTACAACAAGACTAAAAAACAAACACAACATCTTTCTCAGTCACACTCTAAAAGCAAACATACATACAAACACACACACACCAGTCAAGCTGCAAAGCCATTTTCTGGGCAACAGGGATCAAGAAGAATTATTAATATCAATTTCCCCAGGAAAACAGTGAAAGTAGACAATAGCAGCAACAAAGGCAGTCCTTAAAAATATCTGCTTTCTCTTAACTCTTTATCTGTTAGTGATAACTGAGAGCTAGGTTTAAATAATCACTGAGCAGTACTGTCTAGAAGGCCTCTCATAACCCACCAGATGCTGAAATGAGCTCATCCTCTCTCTTAAAGAATCCCCCCTCCTTCCAGCACCCAAGGATCCAAGCATTGACCAGCAAAGGCAACCCCTGCTCCTCAGTCCTTTGAAGACTCACTCCAGATTTATGATGTTTTTATCATTTTCATGAGTCACTTGAGATGGCATTTACTATACAACATTAACCCAACCTTATGAGTGAAATGTTGCTTATTCTAAAGGAGGCACTCACTTTATGTATAGCTGCTTATCATAGTAGGTGTTTTCTATAAACTTAACATGGACACTGAATTAATGAACACTAAACCACTCCTCCTTGGAGAAGGCAATAGCACCCCACTCCAGTACTCTTGCCTGGAAAATCCCATGGATGGAGGAGCCTGGTGGGCTGCAGTCCATGGGGTCGCTAGGAGTCGGACACAACTGAACAACTTCACTTTCACTTTTCACTTCCATGCATTGGAGAAGGAAATGGCAACCCACTCCAGTGTTCTTGCCTGGAGAATCCCAGGGACGGGGGAGCCTGGTGGGCTGCCGTCTATGGGGTCGCACAGAGTTGGACAGGACTGATGTGACTTAGCAGCAGCAGCAAACCACTGCTCCTAGCAGAAATATAGGGTTAGGTTCCTGAGAGCCCTGTTCGTAACATGTTCAGCAATCAATACAGTGCATCATTTTAGGTGGGTTTCTGTTTAAAGATACCTTATTTAGTATACATTGATTCATTAACATTAAACTCAGGCCAATAGCCTACAACTCATGACTGAATTAAGTTTACCTAAGGCTATGGTTTTTCCAGTGGTCATGTATGGATATGAGAGTTGGACTGTGAAGAAAGCTGAGTGCCGAAGAATTGATGCTTTTGAATTGTGGTGTTGGAGAAGACTCTTGAGAGTCCCTTGGACTGCAAGGAGATCCAACCAGTCCATTCTGAAGGAGAACAGCCCTGGGCGTTCTTTGGAGGGAATGATGCTAAAGCTGAAACTCCAGGACTTTGGCCACCTCATGCGAAGAGCTGACTCATTGGAAAAGATGCTGGGAGGGATTGGGGGCAGGAGGAGAAGGGGACGACAGAGGATGAGATGGCTGGATAGCATCACCGACTCAATGGATGTGAGTTTGAGTGAACTCCAGGAGTTGGTGATGGACAGGGAGGCCTGGCGTGTTGTGATTCATGGGGTGGCAAAGAGTCAGACACGACTGAGAGACTGAACTGAACTGAACACACACATTTCTCCATAAAGCACATTACAGTCTTCCTGCATTTCAGTAATACTGAATATAGCACATTGGCATCATGCTGGGTTAAGTAGCAAAATCACCTCCACCACCATCAAAAACCCCACAAATATGAGAAAACACAGCAATAAATAGACTGTGAAAAGGACACTTGTTTACACAATGAGAGCAGGAACAGTAAGGCCGAACACTGCCTTGTCTGACCTTGGCTGGGAATGTGTATGTTGGACAACTCAAATTTTTTTGCCACTCTGTGTATGTCTGCAAAGGACGACTAAAGTGTCACAAGTACTGATTTAGGGTTATAAATAAATTTTAACTTGTAGGCAAACTGTCAAATAGAGAATCCAAGAATAATGAGGACTGACTGCAGGTATGGTTCCAAGTCTGATATCTGGTTTTCTTCTCTTAAATTTCTTCCCATTTAGACAAAAGGGGTTTGGTGAAGCTCCAAATAAATTTCATGATCCCCAAGCAAGGTTTTAACTGACTGGAACTAGTTTCATGGAAGCTCACTTACTGTGGAGATAGAAATTTACATCTTTTGGGGGGTTTTTTGGCCACGGCATGCAAGATCTTTCCTGACCAGGAATCAAACCTATACCAGGTGCAGTGGAAGTGAGAAGTCTTCACCACTGGACCGCCAAGTAAGTCCCTACAACTCCTCTTTCATCCCAAGTTGAAAACTTAGGTTTCAACCCTCAACCCACCTCTATTCACTTCCTTTCTCACATTCTCAGGGGGAAGCTTAGAGAACCCATGAAATGTGACCAGTTTGCAAATTCCTACACCTGGGTGTTTTCAGACACAAGAACAAAATCAGCAATAATGAGGTCCAAGTATGTTTGATACCATACTCCAGGGACTGCCTGTGATCCTTCACTGGAGCCAGAGTATGTATCTCCAGGTAAACTCCTTTGAACAAACTGGAAAGTGGAAATTTTCCTTCTTCCAGGCCATGCATAGACTGTTTCACAGCCCCTAACTGGCTGTGGGGTCTGCCCCCCAAAAACCAAGTGGTAAGAATCACTTTCCTGCATTTCAAGCTCTCATCCAGCAGTCAGTAAGGCAGGGTGTCAGACCACAACTCCAGGATTCATTTACTTCTTCAAGTCAGGATGCCTATGACCTGCCACTTGAGAGCAGATTGTAACAGAAACAGCAGCTGAATGAATATCTTGGAAGATTTCTGCCCAGACTGGTAACTGTGCTGCTGGTTCTGGCCGGGTAGAATTAGGTTTTTTGAGTGGCTTCAGCTTTGCTGGCAGATGCAGCACAGTCACCTGCAGCAGTGTCTTCTCAGCCCGTTATCAACAGCAACCGGAAGAAAACCCGAGACACCAAATGGCTCTCAGCAGACAGCAGGTCCTGAGTAGTGATACTTCCTCCTTTTCCTCCTGTAAGGCCCCCACCCTGACAGCAGGGGGCAGTAGGAATAATCTGAACTTCAGGCCAGGAGAGCCACAATCCAGTCTTCACTAGATGTGAAATTATATTGTGAAGTTCAAACAAAGGGTATCAGTGACCTCCTTCCCTTTCTCCGCCATCTCCATGCAGTAGCAGGAGGAGAACAGAAATTCTGCTCCTTCATCTCTCGCCTTACCCAACAGAACTGGGAATTCACAGGTACAAAAGCTATAAATAAGGACAATCTAAAGCCATCAGCACATGAAAACATTGTCACAGATGCTCCATGTATAAAAGTCAGGCTCAAGGGTTGGAATCCACCCTTTTCCACCTCCCACATCTTATAATTTTCTAGAATTCCTCTGCACAGAAAACAGGTGGCTAAACTACAAGTTTTAGTGACCTGTAAGGTTGCTGTTACTATTAACTTTAATTAATAGTCTTCCTTTCACTGTTAACTTCAGAGGCAAGTGGACTGTATCCTTTATTTATCTCAGCATTGTTTTAACCACCCCCCAAACCACTCCTGTTCTCACCGTTCTACTCAAACCGCACAGTGACCCCTGAGTCCCAAACAAGTCTCTGCTCAATTCACACGCGTCTCAACGCTCACCACCCTCCAGTCCACAGCTGCTAGTATACGATGCTGCCAACTGGACACCACTATTTGAATTTGTCTGTTTCTTTAGGCTCCTTGAAAACTGTCTTCCCGATTGCTTTTAATCCTCTACATACATTTCCCCCTCCACTGATAAATCTTCAAAGCGAAGAAAATATTACACAGTTTTTCTAACACCTGTAATTTTACTTTTTCATTTCTGTCATTCTCCATGCCTGATTAGTTTTCTTTTTAAATCTTATTGGTTTCCTTCCCTGATGCCTCTTTAATCTGTTCTCCATTAATCCAGGCTGTCATCTACTCAAGCCTGACTTGCTCATTATCCCATTATTCAGTCAGTCTCTCTCTGCTCTGCTCTAAACATTACTGTCAGATTAATTCAGGAAAATCTGCTTGCATTGTTACTCCCAAACATGCAATGACTCCCCATTATTTATTTCAGAATAAATTTCTAGCTGAGTCTGGCATTCAAGACCCCTCACCCCAAAACCTGGCCCCACTTAACCTATCCACTCCAGTTTCTATTACCTAACATCTACCATCCCCCATCACAAATTGCCTGCTCTGGACAAATCAATGTTCCTGCATCCCACAAACATCCAGGGTGAGTCTCAACTCTAAGCCTCCCCTAGTTTCAACAAGCATCAGAGAAAAACCCTTCGTTTTCCCTGGACTTCCACTTTACATTCCCTCTACCACTGTGACTCATGATGACCATTTCCAACAGAGCTAGAGCACACACATATCCCCCAACAGGGAGCCCACCATCGTCAAGGCTAACTGGAGTCTACCACAAAGCATTAGTTCACTCAAAGCAGAACGCATGTGATAGGCAGTGTCAAGCCAACTGATGAAGTCTTCTGTTTATAAAGCTGGTGTCAGGAGCTTATTCTATTAGAAGGTGGAGGAGAAAGAACAGGGAAAAAGAAGGTGTTCTGTTCTGCTACTTGGTGAAAGTATAAACAGAATCTAAGCATCACACCCTGAATTTATTTAATTCTTTGCAGGAAAGTACCTCACCAGATAAATACCTCTGCTGGTTGTTTGAAATACAGATGAGTAAACTAATCTGTTTCTTTATTTGCAGCTTCTAAAAGGTAACTGTTCAAAAGCACATTTTAGGGAATAAACTGCATCTTCTGATATTTGGTTGGAGAATAAATGGCTATTTATTTCCTATATTCTTACAGGAAATTTTAGGGTTCAGGCATGAGAGGACAGACATAATATGGGATCAAGAACTGGTTCACCTGTTCACCAGGTATCAAAGGTAGAGTTTTTTTTTTTTTTGGCTTAAAATGACTGCATTTTCTTTTTATTTTTTTTAATTTTATTTTATTTAACTTTACAATATTGTATTGGTTTTGCCATATATCAAAATGAATCTGCCACAGGTATACATGTGTTCCCCATCCTGAACCCTCCCCCTCCTCCCTCCCCATACCCTCCCTCTGGGTCGTCCCAGTGCACCAGCCCCAAGCATCCAGTATCGTGCATCGAACCTGGACTGGTGACTCGTTCCATATATGATATTATACGTATTTCAATGCCATTCTCCCAAATCATCCCACCCTCTCCCTCTCCCACAGAGTCCAAAAGACTGTTCTATACATCAGTGTCTCTTTTGCTGTCTCATATACAGGGTTATTGTTACCATCTTTCTAAATTCCATATATATGCGTTAGTATACTGTATTGGTGTTTTTCTTTCTGGCTTACTTCACTCTGTATAATAGGCTCCAGTTTCATCCACCTCATTAGAACTGATTCAAATGTATTCTTTTTAATGGCTGAGTAATACTCCATTGTGTATATGTACCATAGCTTTCTTATCCATTCATCTGCTGATGGGCATCTAGGTTGCTTCCATGTCCTGGCTATTATAAACAGTGCTGCGATGAACACTGGGGTACACACGTCTCTTTCCCTTCTGGTTTCCTCAGTGTGTATGCCCAGCAGTGGGATTGCTGGATCATAAGGCAGTTCTATTTCCAGTTTTTTAAGGAATCTCCACACTATTCTCCATAGTGGCTGTACTAGTTTGCATTCCCGCCAACAGTGTAAGCGGGTTCCCTTTTCTCCACACCCTCTCCAGCATTTATTGCTTGTAGACTTTTGGATCACAGCCATTCTGACTGGCGTGAAATGGTACCTCATAGTGGTTTTGATTTGCATTTCTCTGATAATGAGTGATGTTGAGCATCTTTTCATGTGTTTGTTAGCCATCTGTATGTCTTCTTTGGAGAAATGTCTATTTAGTTCTTTGGCCCATTTTTTGATTGGGTCATTTATTTTTCTGGAATTGAGCTGTAGGAGTTGCTTGTATATTTTCGAGATTAGTTGTTTGTCTGTTGCTTCATTTGCTATTATTTTCTCCCATTCTGAAGGCTGTCTTTTCACCTTGTTTATAGTTTCCTTTGTTGTGCAGAAGCTTTTAAGTTTAATTAGGTCCCATTTGTTTATTTTTGCTTTTATTTCCAATATTCTGGGAGGTGGGTCATAGAGGATCCTGCTGTGATGTATGTCAGAGAGTGTTTTGCCTATGTTCTCCTCTAGGAGTTTTATAGTTTCTGGTCTTATGTTTACATCTTTAATCCATTTTGAGTTTATTTTTGTGTATGGTGTTAGAAAGTGCTCTAGTTTCATTCTTTTACAAGTGGTTGACCAGTTTAAAGGTAGAGTTCTGAGAGAGATGGTCAACGATCCTTCTGAGACTATGTAGCACTGCTTGTGCATGCTAAGTCACTTCAGTCGTGTCCGACTCTGTGTGACCCCATAGACGGCAGCCTACCAGGCTTCCCCGTCCCTGGGATTCTCCAGGCAAGAACACTGGAGTGGGTCGCCATTTCCTTCTCCAATGCATGAAAGTGAAAAGTGAAAGTGAAGTCGTTCAGTCGTGTCCGACCCTTAGTGACCCCATGGACTGCAGCCTACCAGGCTCCTCCGTCCATGGGATTCTCCAGGCAAGAGTACTCGAGTGGGGTGCCATTGCCTTCTCCCAAAATAATGTATAAAGGTATTAATAATAAAATAAATTTGAAATTACACCACAAAACATAAACCAAGACATTTAAAAATTATCCACAATCCCACTAAGCTATGTTGGTTTAGTTCTTTTAAGATAGTGTTTTTAAAGTCTGGATGGATTGTTCATACCAGAATCACCTCAGTGCCTGGCAAATAGGCAGATTTCAAGGTCCTATCCCACACTTGTTAAGACTTTTAGAGTATGGGGGCCTTAGCACTGCAAGATTTATAGTTCAAGCTTGAAAATTTGAAGACCTTTGCTCTGCCTTTAAAAAAGTTTTAACTACCTGTCAAGGAGATTAAAATCTGCTAGAAAGTTTACAATCGGAAAGTAATCAGGCAAAGTTTCTATTTAATTTGACAGTCCAGGGAGGCAAGAGAAAATCCTGAGGCAGTTGGAATGTCCTGACCCAGATGGCAGTTTTAATGCCTCCAAGGTCAGTCCAGTTCACTTCAGTCACTCAGTAATGTCTGACTCTTTGTGACTCCATGGACTGTAGCATGCCAGGCTTCCTTGTCCATCACCAACACCTGGAGCTTACTCAAACTCATGTCCATTGAGTCAGTGATGTCATCCAAGCATCTCCTCCTCTATCGTCTCCTTCTCCTCTTGCCTTCAATCTTTCCCAGCATCAGGTCTTTTCTAAGGAATCAGTTCTTCACAGCAGGTGACCAAAGTATTGGAGTTTCAGCTTCAGCATCAGTCCTTCCAATGAATGTTCAGGACTGATTTCCATTAGGATTGCCTGGTTTGTTCTCCCTGCAGTCCAAGGGACTCTCATGAGTCTCCTCCAACACCACAGTTTAAAAACATCAATTCTTCAGCACTCAGCTTTCCTTATAGTCCAACTCTCACATCCATACATGCTTTGACTAGATGGACCTTTGTCAGCAAACTAATATCTCTGCTTTTTAATATGCTGTCTAGATTTGTCATAGCTTTTCTTCCAAGGAGCATCTTTTAATTTCATGGCTGCAGTTACCATGTGCAGTGATTTTGGAGCCCAAGAAAATGAAATCTGTCACTTTTTCCATTGTTTCCCCATCTATTTGCCATGAAGTGATCCAACTGGATGCCATAATCTTTGTTTTTTGAATGTTGAGTTTTAAGCCAACTTTTTCATTCTCCTTTTTCCCTTTCATCAAAAGGCTTTTTAGTTCCTCTTCACTTTCTGCCGTAAGGGTGGTGTCATCTGCATATCTGAGGTTATTTATATTTCTCCCTGCAATCTTGATTCCAGCCTGTGCTTTATCAAATCCAGCATTTCGCATGATGTACTATGCATGGAAGTTAAATAAGCAGTATGACAATATACAGCCTTGACGTACTCCTTTCTCAATGTTGAACCAGTCCATTGTTCCATGTCCAGTTCTAACTGTTGCTTCTCAGGAGGCAGGTAACGTGGTCTGGTATTCCCATCTCTTTCAGAATTTTCCACAGCTTGTTGTGATCCACACAGTCAAAGGCTTTGGCATAGTCAATAAAGCAGAAATAGATGGTTTTCCAGAATTCTCTTGCTTTTTAATGATCCAACAGATGTTGACAATTTGACCTCTGGTTCCTCTGCCTTTTCTAAATGCAGCTTGAATATCTGGAAGAACATGGTTCATGTACTATTGAAGCCTGGCTTGGACAATATTGAGCATTACTTTGCTAGCGTGTGAGATGAGTGCAATTGTGCTGTAGTTTGAACATTTTTTGCCATTGCCTTTCTTTGGAATTGGAATGAAAACTGGCCTTTTCCAGTCCTGTGGCCACTGCTGAGTTTTCCAAATTTGCTGGCATATTGAGTGCAGCACATTCACAGCATCATTTTTTAGGATTTGAAATAGCTCAACTGGAATTCCACCACTTCCACTAGGTTTGTTCATAGTGATGCTTCCTCGGGCCCACTTGACTTCCACATTCCAGGGTGTCTTGCTCTAGGTGAATGACCACACCATCATGGTTATTTGGGTCATTAAGATCTTTTTTGTATAGTTCTTCTGTGTATTCTTGCCACCTCTTCTTAATATCTCCTCCTTCTGTTAGGTCCCTACCATTTCTGTCCTTTATTGAGCCCATCTTTGCATGAAATGTTCCCTTGGTATCTCTAATTTTCTTGAAGAGATCTCTAGTCTTTCCCATTCTATTTTTTTCCTCTTTTCTTTGCACTGATCACTTAGGAAGGTTTTTTTTAATCTCCTTGCTATTCTTTGGAACTCTGCATTCAGATAGACGTATCTTTCCTTTTCTCCTTTCCCTTTAGCTTCTCTTCTTTTCTCAGCTATTTGTAAGGCCTCCTCAGACAACCATTTTGCCTTTTTGCATTTCTTTTTCTTGGGGATGGTTTTGATCACTGCCTCTTGTACAATGTCATGAACCTCCATCCATAGTTCTTCAGGCACTTTATCTGACCTAATCCCTTGAATCTATTTGTCACTTCCACTGTATAATCATAAGGGATTTGATTTAGGTCATACCTGAATGGTCTAGTGGTTTTCTCTACTTCCTTCAATTTAAGTGTGAATTTTGCAATAAGGAGCTCTTGATTTGAGCCACAGTCAGCTTCAGGTCTTGTTTTTGCTGACTGTATAGAGCTTCTCCATCTTCAGCTGCAAAGAATATAATCAATCTGATTTCAGTATTGACCACCTGGTGATGTCCATGGGTAGAGTCCTCTCTTGTGTTGTTGGAAGAGGCTGTTTGCTATGACCAGTGCGTTCTCTTGGCAAAATTCTATTAGCCTTTGCTCTGCAGTATTTTGTACTCCAAGGCCAAACTCCAGATATCTCTTGACTTCCTACTTTTGCATTCCAGTCCCCTATGATGAAAAGTTGCCTCCAAGCTAGCTACTCCTATTTTCTATATTTTGCAGAGGAAGAAACTCCAGCTTAGAAGAATCAAGTGGCATACTCAGCATCACACCATGAGTGGGAGGATTGAGATGTGAGCCTGAACAGTATGACTCCAAGGCAGGAACTGCCAAACTTTTTCTGTAAAGGAAAAGTACATGTTTTAGGCTCTGGGGCCAGATGGTCCCCAATGTAAGTACTCAACTTTGCTGTTTTCGAGACAAGGCATCCACAGCAGACACTTTAATGAGTGGGCATGTCTGTGTTCCAATAATTTAAAGGTGCTCTAGGACAGATAGCTTATGGCGCTCCCTCACGCAGCCAGTCTGATATATTGTACACCTTCTCCGTGTGAGGTAAATGCAGCCACACACGAGGCTGCAAAATAAATAAAATGAATCTCTGTCCTCCAAAAGCTCCAAGATGAGAAGACGATCAAGTAACTTTGAGTAAAACATTTAACCTCCGTCAATGGGCTTCCCTAGTAGTTCAGTTGGTAAAGAATCTGCCTGTGATGCAGGAGACCCGGGTCCAATACTGGGGTCAGAAGATCCCCTGGAGACGGAAATGGCAACCCACTCCAGTACTCTTGCCTGGAGGATGCCAAGGACAGAGGAGCCTGTCGAGCTACAGTCCATGGGCTAGCAAAGAGTTGGACACAACTGTGTGGCTAGCTTTCACTTTCGCTTCCATCAATGACTCCATTTTAAAATAGAAATATTGATAATATTCCCTCGTACAACACAGATGTTGTAAAGACTGATGAGACAGTTTACATTTTCCGATTTGCTCAACTGAATGACTTTTTCTTATGTTAAATTGATTCGTGCTTTTTAGCAGTCTAAAAGGAGATGAGTAATAAACCAATCTATCCTTTGCTCACATAGGAAGGAGTCCCCTTATGTAAGCAAACTAGCAATTTTGTCTAGTTTAATTGCAACATTTTATTCTTAGGATGCACTTTTAAAGTTTATAATATATATAATTTTCTACTGGGACCAAATAGTTTTTAAACTTTTATTTCTTAACACAATGGAAAAGAACAGAAACAAAAAAATCAGTGTAATTCAGAAACACTTCAATATGTACTCAGCAAGTTACACATCCACAATATCCTCCTGTTACTCAGATTTTCTGAGTCATAAAAGTCCTTTGCGTGTACTTCACAGGCATTCTGACACTCAAGGAGCTTCTGTTAAAACAGGCAAAAAGAGTCAGCCATTTACTCTTGGGGGTAAAGAAGATCATTTCTAAATTGCTCACAAAAGCATATATGCTCAGAAATAAAAAGGGAGGAAATACTGATACATTCAACAATATGGATGAATCTCAAGAGCATTACGCTGAGTGAAAGGAACTGAACTCAAAAGCTGAGTGTTGTATTGAGATGAGCAAAATCTCATTCCAGTTTTTCTATAAGATGGTACAGAAAACCCCGAACAGAGTTTTTGGCCAACCCAATATGATACCCCTTACAATGCACGGGAAAGGGCAAGACAATACAGACATATTTCAGATCAGTGGTTGCCAGGTTTGGAACAAGACGGGGGGACTAATGAAAAGGGACAAGAGGGGCCTTTTTGGAGTAATGGGAGTGTTCTCTACGGATTCTGATATGGTCACACTGTTCAAAGTGCCCCTGAAAAAGGTTGAAGTTCACTGTATGTAAACTAGACCTCAATAAACCTGTACAAAACTGCTACGGAGAGTTCCTCGGGCAAAGATAAAAGGGGACCAGGTCTAAAAGTTTCCAATAAATTGTTCTTCAAGTTAAATTCTGAATGGGAGCTAATACTGTGATCTAATACTGTGATTTTGGTCAGAGGCGCTTCATTTGTTTCCTCTCAAAGACTGTTCAGGGGGCAGCTCAGGGCCAGGCCAGTCTCTGAAAGCAAATGGGAGGAAGGAGAAACAGCCTGGGCATCTGGAAGGTCCTGACCCAGATGGCAGTTTCTGGCCTTCTTCACAGACTCCTGAGAGGTTCTTGATCCTCTGTGTTAAGGAAGCTGAAGTCAATCATATCACTTCCTGCTGTGTTCGGCCGACCCTTATGTTCATCTCAAACTGCCCAGGAAAAAGAGAAGTGCCAACTGCAGACACTTGGGCAGTCATATCACTGCTCTCGGTGATGTTTCTAGGACTAGTTACTGAAGGAGCACCCATGAGGGTATCTCCCAAGCACGTGACATAACAGCAAACAAGACCGAAGGCCCTGCTGTCCTGGAGCTTAGGTTCTGAAGGATGGCAAACAGCACAACCTTTTTTTTTTCCCCAAACAGCACACATGTATTAAGTGCTTGCTGTGTGCCAGGTGCCACAGGGGCTGACCTTGAATTCATACAACTATGGAGTGCAGAGGCAATTATTAGCATGTTCATTTAAAATTTAGGAACCTGAAGCCCTGCAAGCCAAGTAACTTGTCCAAAGATGAGCAGCCAGAAGTGGCAGAATCTGGGGTGAAACCCAGGCAGACTCACTCCTTAAGTCCATGCCCTTAGTAGGAACACTGCCTCTCTGAGTGGTGGACAGTCAGCAGAAATGTTGTCCTTAGAGGGTTCCAGAATGTCAGTGTTAGATGCCTTATGAAATATCGATAAACATCAAAACTTTCCCACGTATATAGAAACAGTGTTACCTCATGAGATAAAAGGTCAAATATCACTAACAGACAATTTACCAAAAAATGAAAGGCTAATTAACATATATAGAGAAAAATGATAACCTTACAATCAAAGAAATAAAGCAATTAAATGAGATTTAACATTTTTCTTAGGAGACTTCCCTGGCAGTCCAGTGATTGAGACTCTGTGCTTCCAATGCACGTTTGATCCCTGGTCAGGAAATTAAGATCCCACATGACACGTGGCCAAAAAAGAAAAATATATATTTTGCTTATTAAATTAAGAAGCAAAGAGTTCACATAGAGACAGCTAAGATGAATGCATTGTTAATGGAAATGTAAATTAACACAGTTTGGAAGGCAGTTTGCATTTTGAACCATATTCATTTCTCTCAATCAGGTTTTCAGTTTTATGACTTTAGGAAATAATCCAAAGCATGGGAAAAGTTACGTGCAGCAGAGATGTTTGTTGCAGGAAGTGGAGTTTATAAATTTATAACAATATTTATTATTTATATGATGCATTCAATTTGGCAATTCCATCATAAAAATAAAAAAATAAAACCTACACAACTCTGATCCCTAACTGTGCTTTTCAATAAAGTAGGTTATCTGTAGTTTCACCTGCCCCAGTTAGGGTGTGGTTAATATTAGCCAAAAGAATGCATAAGCAGAAGTGTATCAAAACACAAAGTATCAATAGTTCAAAAAGGAAGAGATTTCAGTTGCCGGAAGTGGGAAGAATCTGGTGGGCATATGTGATAAAGTCAGTCTTGGACCCCAAATCACATCAATCTGTGTGGCTCTCTTTCTTTTTTTTAATTCACAAATGCCAGAGGAAAACAGAAAGGCTTACACATTGCTTAAACATGTAAATGTATGCAAATGAAAAGTGCTATTTTAGTCCTTCCTCTTAGAATCACTTTCATTAAGTGATCTTCCTATAAAAACAAACATCTCATGCTGTTACCCTTGCAAATCCAAAGACTGAACACTAGTTATTACAAATATCAGGAATAAGGAACACTTCTCAGCTAGTTATTTTCTTGATACACATTAATTTTTTTTAGACTACAGATCTTATTTAGGATAAGGACTGTGTCTGTAGTTATCTTCCTCTATCCAGAACCTCCAGGTAAAGCCATTGTCTCCAGTCCTTTATCGTCCTCTACATCTTCCCTCTGCACTAGTGAACACAGCAAGATGTAATGAGTCATGAGGACATCTGCACAAGATAGGCTGGTCTAGTTGATGAACTGCAGGAAGATCAAATGGCAGAAGCACAGGGGGCAAAGGTCAGTGACAGTAAAGCTCCACAGGTAGGTAGAGGGGAACAGACTAAAAAGGTTATGTAACAGGTGCGTGTACGCACATCAAATCATTTCATTTTTATGGTGCCTGGAAAAGGTAGGCATTAACTGTCCTCATTTTACTCAAAAAAAAAAAAAAAAAAGAAGGCTCTCAAGGTTTAAGTAGCTTGCCCAAAGTCACCCAGCTGACAAAGAGCAAAAGCAGAATTCAGACCTGGATTCAGTGCACAGTTTCTATTTGACGTCCTTAATGATCTATCATGCAGCACTTGTCTTCTATAGAAAGGGGACATATTTTCTGTAGAGCTTGCTCATATTAATACAAACTTTATATAAGTAACCTGGTTTAAAAAGCAGGTAGCAAAACAGTATGAAACTTTCCCCAATTCAAAATATGGGATGGTTAAAAATATCAAAACACGAGCGTGACTTAGCTGTGAGTTTTCTTGTATGGCTGTTTTGCCAGATTTTCTGTAATTTTTATGCAAAGGCAAATTCCAATAAAAATTAGTTTTAATAGTCTACTATTTTTTTAAGTCAAGATAAAAGCACAGGTACTATGTAGCAGTTCACCCAGGAGGTTGGAGTTAGTTAACACTTAGGTGATGACAGCATGTGGACAGCATGACTACATTTAGGAGGATTCTGTATAGCTTTACAAGAAATGCTCTTCCAAGAACTAGGAGAAAATGTACGAGTGATAGGAGAATAAATGCTAGAATCTTTTTTCTCCTCTGTGAGTATTAATGATGAGTTTCCTTATTTTTTCATGATAATTCCATAACAGGACTTAAAGAGTAATTCTTCCTCAGGGTGGTGAGCAACCACAACACAAGAAGTATTATAGACATAACATACAACATGCAACTATTTCTGCATACTGGAGTTGAGCAGTGGTCTACAGAGAAAGTGACCTTGGGCTGAATGTGAAGAGTCAGACTTTTACCTGCTGGGGAAAGAAGAAAGAAGAGAAAAGAGCGTTTAAAAGTTCAGAGGAACAGGGTACAAGCTTATATTTCTTTAGAATTCAAATGACATTACTGAAAAAGAAGTTGTGCTCTAAAATCCATCCCAATCAGCTATACTCCAAAATAAAAAGTTTTTAAAAATAAAATAAAATCTGTCCTGAAATAGTTCTCTACTTTTCATCAATATGTGAATTTAGAATTCAGCCAGAACCCTTAAAAAGCTGATTGATGGTGGTGCCAGCTCAGAGAAATCACCCTGGTGGATGTAGCACTTTGCTGTCACCTGTCATTATTTGCTGTTAAATATCATATAGACAAGTTGTAGGTCTTCTGAAGAGCTTTATCCTTTTCTACAAACCACTAATAATATAATTTCCAATTGAGCTAAAATGATTCAGTTCAGTTCAGTCACTCAGTGGTGTCCGACTCTTTGCCACCCAATGAATCGCAGCACGCCAGGCCTCCCTGTCCATCACCAACTCCTGGAGTCCACCCAAACCCATGTCCATTGAATCAGTGATGCCATCCAGCCATCTCATCCTCTGTCGTCCCCTCCTCCTCCTGCCCCCAATCCCTCCCAGCATCAGGGTCTCTTCAAATGAGTCAGTTCTTCACATCAGGTGGCCAAAGTACTGGAGTTTCAGCTTCAACATCAGTCCTTCCAATGAACACCCAGGGCTAATTTCCTTGAGGATGGACTGGTTGGATCTCCTTGCAGTCCAAGGGACTCTCAAGAGTCTTCTCCAACACCACAGTTCAAAAGCATCAATTCTTTGGCGCTCAGCTTTCTTTACAGCCCAACTCTCACATCCATACAGGACTACGGGAAAAACCATAGCCTTGACTAGACGGACCTTTGTTGACAAAGTAATGTCTCTGCTTTTGAATATGCTGTCTAGGTTGGTCATAACTTTACTTCCAAGGAGTAAGCGTCTTTTAATTTCATGGCTGCAATCACCATCTGCAGTGATTTTGGAGCCCCAAAAAATAAAGTCAGCCACTGTTTCCCCTGTTTCCCCATCTATTTCCCATGAAGTGATGGGACCAAATGCCATGATCTTCATTTTCTGAATGTTGAGCTTTAAGCCAACTTTTTCACTCTCCTCTTTCACTTTCATCAAGAGGCTCTTTAGTTCTTCTTCACTTTCTGCCATAAGGGTGGTGTCATCTGCATATCTGAGGTTATTGATATTTTTCCCTGCAATCTTGATTCCAGCTTGTGCTTCATTCAGCCCAGTGTTTTCATGATGTACTCTGCATAGAAGTTAAATAAGCAGGGTGACAATATAAGCCTTGACGTACTCCTTCGCCAATTTGGAACCAGTCTGTTGTTCCATATCCAGCTCTAACTGTTGCTTCCTGACCTGCATACAGGTTTCTCAAGAGACAGGTCAGGTGGTCTGGGATTCCCATCTCTTTCAGAATTTCCATAGTTTATTGTGATCCACACAGTCAAAGGCTTTGGCATAGTCAATAAAGCAGAAATAGATGGTTTTCTGGAACTCTCTTGCTTTTTCCATGATCCAGCGGATGTTGGCAATTTGATCTCTGGTTCCTCTACCTTTTCTAAAACGAGCTTGAACATCTGGAAGTTCACGGTTCACGTACTGCTGAAGCCCGACGTGGAGAATTTTGAGCATTGTTTACTAGCGTGTGAGATGAGTGCAATTGTGCGGTAGTTTGAGCATTCTTCGGCATTGCCTTTCTTTGGGATTGGAATGAAAACTGACCTTTTCCAGTCCTGTGGCCACTGCTGAGTTTTCCAAATTTGCTGACATATTGAGTGCAGCACTTTCACAGCATCATCTTCAGGATTTGAAATAGCTCACCTGGAATTCCATCACCTCCACTAGCTTTGTTTGTAGTGATGCTTCCTAAGGCCCATTTGACTCACATTCCAGGATGTCTGGCTCTAGGTGAGTGTCAGTGATCACACCATCATGATTATCTGGGTCGTGAAGATCTTTTTTGTACAGTTCTTCTGTGTATTCTTGCCACCTCTTCTTAATATCTTCTGTTTCTTTTAGGTCCATACCATTTCTGTCCTTTATTGAGCCCGTCTTTGCATGAAATGTTCCCTTGGTATCTCTAATTTTCTTGAAGAGATCTCTAGTCTTTCCCATTCTACTGTTTTCCTCTACTTCTTTGCATTGATCACTAAGGAGTCTTTCTTATCTCTCCTTGCTATTCTTTGGAACTCTGCATTCAAATGGGTATATCTTTCCTTTTCTCCTTTGCTTTTACTTCTCTTCTTTTCACAGCTATTTGTAAGGCCTCCTCAGACAGCCATTTTGCCCTCTTGCATTGCTTTTTCTTGGGGATGGTCTTGATCCCTTTATCCTGTACAATGTCAGCAACCTCCATCCATGAAATGATTATAACTCCTCAAAATGTCCTTTTTTTGAGAATAACAGACAGAGCACAAACATGGTCTACTTTTACCCAAGAAGGCAAGAACTTACTGGATGATCTTTGGTCTTTCCTTTGAGGAAGTTACAAAAAAATTTCATTTATTTATAGGATGGGCCAAGAGACTTTCAGGCAAAAGCACTACTTTAGCAAACTCAAAGAACCCAAAAGTAGGCCACCTTCTCAGAAAGCTATGCCTGATCCATACCTTTCGAAGAACTTATTTATACTGTAGGAACCACGGAGACAACACAGAGAAAGAACATATGGGAGTTCTACTTGATCTGTGGAAACGAGATTCTTGGTACTAGGTGTCAGCAATCCAATTTAGAGGCCTTTGTATACATAATTGCTTTGGGATGGTAAGAATGCATGTGTGTGTATTTATTTATAATTTACCTCATTCCATAGGGATTTGGGGTGGCTTTCAGCAAGTACATGTGTAACCAAGTAACAGTAAAATATTAATAGACATTTTAAAATCCAAACAGGGAGAACATAAGTGAGAGCAAAAATTCCAGATCTCTGAAATGAAAGACACAAATATAAGTGCTATAATTATACTCCAAGTTTGACTCTGGGGCTCCAGGGAGTCAAACTGAAACAAGAGGCACAATTAGTCACATCATTTTCACAAGCAGAAAGAAGGAGGCAGACAACACTTCAGGAAAGCAAAATTTTCCTAGCATGAAATCTTAAAGGTAAATTCTCAAATGGAATCCTCTTTGGGGAGGTTTGTTGGGGGTGGGTGGGTGGAGAGTGAATTGAGACAACAGACACTGCCCTCAAAACTTCTGTAATAAATGGAGTAACTAATTTATTTACTTCCTTGTATCATCCTTTGATTAAAAATAAACACAGCCCAAAACATTAAAACTCAATTCTGTGAAGGGAATTCTTTAAGTGACTAAGGTGATTTTGCTCGGCAGTGTCATTCGCTAGCAGAATGAATGACAAGACTCAGGAGTTCAAAAAAAGTGGATGGATGATATTTCTTCATATCAATCCTTCAGAGAATAGACACTTGTCCATCCATTCATTTGTCCATTCATTTCTTAAGCTTCTCCAAGACGCTGAAAATCAAGCTAATTGTGTGGATTCAAAGGTACAGTAAGACACATTCTCAATTCTTGAAGAACTCATGGTTTGGTAAATTCTGATTTCCAAAAATATTTTTTTTTTTGGTCAGAGAACTTATTCTCCACAAGTTTTGCTTATAACTCTTCAAGGCAACTTGGAAAGGATGATACGTAGAACAGTATTTACCATGCTACACTGAAAGCATTAAAAACAAAACCCACATAATTTCAAGGCAATGCAAATAGACATCTAGTAAAAGTGTAATGAAAGAATCAGAGAACTTGTAGCTTAACTTAAGGTTAAAGGATACAGTGTTGATAGTTTATTTTAAAAACATTAACATACTATTTTCCTACAGGAATCTCATAGAATTAATTTTTTAAATAGGATGTTTTGATTCAATAATAGTGATGACTAATCATTATATGCCAATAAGTGTATTTACTAATCAGCCAAAATTCAATCTCCAAATATTCAAAGATTAAAATAAGAGCAACGATTTTTAAAAAGCACTTACTACATATGATTTCACATTCTTTTATTTTTTTCTCCACAAGGCTTATACTGTTCACTCATTCATTCAACAAATATTTATTAAGAACTTATTGTTTCTAGGCACTATTCTTGGCACTCAATCATGGCTATGACATCACTGCCCTTATGGAGAGTGTGTGTGTGTGTGTGTGTGTGTGTGTGTGTGCTCAGTCGCTCAGTCATGTCTGACTCTTTGTGACCTCATGGACTACAGCCCACAGGGCTTCTTTGTCCATGGAATCCTCCAGGCAAGAAAAATGGAGTGGGTAGTCATTCCCTTCTCCAGGGGATCTTCCTGACCCAGGGACTGAACCCAGATCTCCTGCACTGCAGGCAGATTTTTTTTACCGTCTGAGCCACAAGGGAAACCCACATGGAGAGCATTGTTGTTGTTCAATAGCTAAGTCGTGTCTGACTCTTTGGGACCCCATGAACTACACACACACCGGGCTTCTCTGTCCATCATTATCTCCCTGAGTTTGCTCAAACTCATGTCCATTGAGTCAGTGATGCCATCCAACCACCTCATCCTCTGTCGCCCCCTACTCCTCAATTACCCCCAGCATCAGGGTCTTTTCCAGTGAGTCAGCTCTTCACCTAAGGTAGTGAAAGTACTGGAACTTCAGATTCAGCATCAGTCCTTCCAATGAATATTCAAGGTTCATTTGCTTTAAAAGAGCATACATTAAAAAAAAATATTTGGCCACACTCTGTGTCATGTGAAATCCTAGTTCCCCAACTAGGGATCAAACCTGAGCCCCTACATTGGAAAGTAGAGTTTTAACCACTGGACTGCCAGCAAAGTCCCATGGAGAGTATATATTCCAGCAGATAACGATACACATCAGGCAAAGTTCCCCACAATAAGCCAAGAGATAAAGATATTATTACTACTTCCATTTTACAGATTAGAAAATTAAGGCAGGGTAAGGTTAAATGCTAAAGGAGATCAGTCCTGGGTGTTCTTTGGAAGGAATAATGCTAAAGCTGAAACTCCAATACTTTGGCCACCTCATGTGAAAAGCTGACTCATTGGAAAAGACTCTGATGCTGGGAAGGATTGAGGGCAGGAGGAGAAGGGGACAACAGAGGATGAGATGGCTGGATGGCATCACCGACTCGATAGACGTGAGTTTGAGTCAACTCCGGGAGTTGGTGATGGACAGGGAGGCCTGGCGTGCTGCGATTCATGGGGTCACAAAGGGTCGGACACAACTGAGTGACTAAACTGAACTGAACTGAACTCAAGGTTAAATATGAAGATGATACAGTGAATGCACAGTAGAGCAGGGATTTAAACTCAAGTAGTCGGGTCCCCTCATAGCTCAGTTGGTAAAGCATCTGCTTGCAACGCAGGAGACCCGGGTTTGATTCCTGGGTTAGGAAGATCCCCTGGAGAAGGAAATGGCAACCCACTCCAGTATTTTCGCCTGGAGGAGGAACATGACAGGCTACAGTCCATGGGATCGCAAGAGTTGGACACAACTTAGTGACTAAACCACCAGTCGGTCCCAGAGTCCATGTCCCTAAGCACTGCAGTGACTGTCCCTAACAGCAGGGTCCAGGAAATATCTGTTGGGTGAACCAACAGAACAGAGTAGGACAGAAAGGTCAGGGAAGAAGTCAGGAAGAATTTTATAAAGATTAATCATATCCTTACATCTTTGCAGAAAACTTTAATGGTCACAAAGTACTTTCAAATGAAACATTACTGAAGCTTCATGACCGTTCTGTGAGATGTATATCCTGATCCTCTTTACTCAGAGAAGACAGAGCCTGCCCCCAGGTCACACGGTTGCTAAATGGCAACACCAGGTCTCCTGGGCTCTTTCTAATGCACATCAGAGGCAGGAGTGGCAAACTTAGCTTGAAATGCCAAGGAAAGCTTCCCAAGGGAAGAGATGTTGAGCTGTGCCTTTAAGCAAACCAGTAGGATTTTAATGTCATACTTTGGTTTGCTAGGCAAATAGTAAGAACTCAATAAATATATAAGCCAAATATATTTATTTCTACAGGTTCACAAATCAGAATGCTGATATGAAAGGCAACTTGGAATGGAGAGAATTCTCAGGTCCTTAGAGATCAATGGACTGGTCCATCTAGTTATCACAGTTAACATCCTTTTAAATTTTGTTTATGTGTTTAGTCGCTCAGTCATGTCTGACTCTTTAGCCGACTCTGTAGCCCACCAGGCTCCTCTGTCCATGGAATTTTCCAGGCAAGAATATTGAAGTGGGTTGCCATTTCCTTCTCCAGGGGATCTTCCCGACTCAGGGATTGAACCCACGTCTCCTGTGTCTCCTGCATTGCAGGCAGATTCTTTACCCACTAAGCCATGGGGGAAACCTTATAGTTCCTTGGAAATATACTCTACTTAGGAGAATAACTACCAGTATAAGGTAACATTAATTATTATGCAGCACTGTTCTCAAAAAGAACACACCAAATGTTTCAATACAACTTGTGCTCATTCTCAAATTTCCTAGAATGAGGATGCCTTAAAAACTAGATGCCCAGGTTTGAAGCCTGGCTCATACCTGCCAGCTATGTGGACCTGGGCCTCAATTTCCATATCTGTAAAACAGGAGTAATTAATAAAAGCTATCTGATAGGATAATTATAGGGACTAACGAGTTAATATGGATAAGTAACTGGCAAATAGCTTCAGTAAATGTTTGCCAACATGGTATATTGCACTACTGTTTCCAAATACTCAGTTCCCTGGTTCCTCAGGTATTCACAGGATGTGCCCTGTTATCTCCATTGGTTCCATGTGGTTCATAGGATCCTTTAAGAGGATTTTTATCCCCAACCCACTGACGAAGGTCTTGTCCATGTGGCTTGCCTTGGCCACAAGCCTGTTAGTAGATACAACACAGGTAATGCCTGATCAGAACTTTTAATAGGCAATGCACATTTCCACTGGCTCTTCTCCTTCTGCCAGAAGCACATCACATCCCAGAGAGAGGCTGCTCCTTCGGCCTGGACCACAGGATGAAAAGACACGGGTACCAGGAGTAGATTCAATGCCCATCTGCCAAAGACACATAATGTGTGCAAGAAATAACCCTCTGTTCTTGAAGACCACTGAAATTTGTGGCTATTTGTTACCAAAGAATTGCCGACTAAAACAGTCATCATTATCATTGGATTAAATTTCTATTTTAACTAAAAAAAAAAAATTAGCTTTGAAAAACTTTAAAAAATCAATATGTAAAAATTCTAAAATATGTAAAAATTCTAAAAAAATCAATATGTAAAAACTCTTTACAACAGATCTGAATGGGTCTAATTGTTACAAAAATCTCAGGAAAGTGCGTAACTGGGTTCCTGTTCTCTCCCATGGCTTGTTGTCCCTTTACCTAGTAACTATGTCCCCTGACCAAACTTTATGGATACTGATAAGCATCTCTGCTGAGTTTGGTTTACTATTTTACATATACCACAGGACATCTTTCTTGGGAGCTATGAGTCACACAATGGCAGTTGGTAGACTGGCTTTCAAAGGCCTCTCAAATAAGCTCTGTGGCCTTGGAGACCAACGTGGGTTTTTGGTTTTAAAGGTAAGAGAACTCCCTGATGCAGATTTCATCATGGTCTATTCATAGATTCTCACTGATTTTCCCTTCTTGGCCATTTGTAGTTTTGGAAAAATTAAGCTTCTAAAAATCATTTTATTCTCTTATATTAACAGTAGCACTTAATCTTCTTCTCCATACCTCAAAAAGGATGCATTTCCTCTTTTAGGCAATCGCACTGCATTCATTTCTGGTGGCCTTGAGTACTGAACCACTGTTACTTTCATCTAACACAATGCTGCGCTTGGGCACAAGCTACTATTCTCCTAAGCCTGCAATCTAATGGGGTAAAGAAGACAACAAGCAAGTAAAGAAGCAATGGAGACCTCCTTGGAGGTCCAATGGCTAGGACTTCACCTCCCAATACAAGGGGTGTGGATTTGATCCCTAGGCAGGGAGCTAAGATCCTACACACTTCATGGTCAAAAAAACCAAAACATAAAACAGAAACAATACTCTAACAAATTCAATAAAGACTTTTAAAATGGTCCATATTAAAAAAAAAACAAAAAGAAACCTCTTCAGAAAAAAAGAAGAAAATACCTTCAGATCATATAACGTGCTACAAAGAAAAGAGGGTGTTTTAATAGTGTAGTGACGTGCGGGGGCGAGATGAACTTTGTGATAACCCAGGAAGACCCATCTCAGGAGGGGACAATTAAGGTGAGACCTGAAGGCTAAGAAAAGTGTAGCTGTGTGAAGGGCACAAAGACATGTGTTCAGGTGAGGCCTTAAGGTAGAAAAGAGCTTTTGAGGTTTAAGAAACTGAAAGAAGGGGGTGTTTCCCTTGTTGTCCACATTTCAGCAGGAAAAAGAGGAACATGAGATAGAGCTGAAAAACAAAGCAGAAGCCAGAGCCTGCAGAGCCTCACGAGTCTGGCTTTTGTTCTGAAAGAATGAGAAGACATTGCAGGGTTTTAAGCAAAGAAGTGACCTGGTCTGATTTGCACTGATAAAAGGTGTGTGGGAAAGGACTTGAGTGAAGCAAGAGTGAGAGCGGAGAAACCAATAGAGAGGCTGCTGTAAACATCCAAGAGGAAGGACAGAGTGAGCCCAGAGGGACTGGAAAGAAGAGGGAGGACAAGACGCATATGTAGGAGGTAAATGTACAAAATTTGCTGACAGCCTGAAGCTGCGTATGATGGGGAAAACAGCAAAGCCCAAAGGTCGAGATCTATGTTTCTCAGCCTGAGGAAGGAAGAAGATGGCAACGCAACTGAATGAGATGGAGATGCCTAGGGGAGGAAGCCATTTGGTTTATGTCTTATGGAAGTCGAGAATTGTGTTCTAAACTTAAAATAAAATTTAAGATGCCCGTTAGATACCCAACTAGAAATGCCAGATAGACAACTGGACAGATAGGGATGAAACTCAAGAATGGAGATCTGAGCAAGCAATAAATCTGGGAGGGGTTACCTACAGGCAAGGAGGGCATTCCCATGGAAGGGTGGCCTAGGCTGGGGAGACTATGCCAGAAAGTAAAGAAGTAGTAAAAGAGAGTGACCTGTGAAAAAGATAGAAGCCAGCTTGCAGTGATTCTCACTTGCCAAAAATTTCTTATTTATTACAAGACGAAAAGATTAATTGTATGATGTAGAACTTCAGCAGTCACCACCTTAATCAAGTGTTCAGCAGCGGCAGCAGTAATAAGACAAATCAAAATAATCTGTCACTGGATAGGATGCAATGAGAAGAACACAGCAGACCATCTACTGTGATGCTCCTGGAAAGACACCTAATTAATCTAATCATGAGAAAATAATGGAGAATCATAAACTGAGAGAGAGTCAACAAAAGAGATTTGCCTGTTATTTGCACAAGTATCAAGGCCATAAGAGTCAAGGAGAGACTGAGGAATGGTTCCCAGACTAGAGACCAGAGGAATATACCAACTATATACAATATGTGTTCTAATATGGGTCCTTTCACCATAAAGGACAGCATTAGTTGCTCAGTCATGTTGCCTCTTTGGGACCCCATGCATTGTAGCCCACCAGGCTCCTCTGTCCATGAGATATTCCAGGCAAGAATACTGGAGTGGGTTGCCATTTCCTTCTCCAGGGGATCTTCTCCATCCAGGATCAGACCCAGGTCTCCCACATTCCAGGAAGATTCTTTACTGTCTGAACCACCAGGGAAGTCTAAAGGACATGCATCTGACAATTAGTGAAACTGGTTATGGGGTTTGTAGAGTGTATGGTCATAATGTAATTGAGTAAGTTTCCTGGTTTTATTGGCTATATTATGGATGCATAAAAGAATATCCTTCTTTGTAGAAGACATAAACCAAAATATTCTGGGACATTAGAGTATCATGTTGGCAAATTATTCTCAAATGCTTCAAGAAAAAATGGTTATTTGTACTGTACCTGCAAGTTTCCTTTAAGTTTGAGATTATTTTTTAAATGAGTTCTAATAATTTATCAACAGAGGGTACACATTAAAAGTCTGACCAATACTAGATATTTGTGAGAATATGAAATAACAGGAACCCTCATTCAGAGCTAATGACAGTGAAAACTGGAAGAACAATTTGAGAAAACTGTTTGATTTCAGAAAACTGAATATACATATCCTATATGACTCAGCAACTGCATTGCTAGATAATTTCTTGAATATGAACACCACAATGTTAATGATGGCACTGTTTTTAAAACACGAAAACTGAAAATAACTTAAATATCCATCATAATAAAATGGATCAATAAGTTATTTATATACTTATATAGTACAATACCATACAGCAATGAAAAGAAATGAATTAGAGCAACACTCATCAACAAGGATGATTCTCACGGACAGTGTTAAAAGAAAGAGCAAAACACAGCCATTATTAATAGTCCAAAGTAGACAAAACTAACCTATATTGCTTAGGCAGTAAAACATAAGAAAATGATTGTAACACATGTCAAAAGAGTAGAGGCAGGGAGGGAATAAGCTGTGATGGGGAAGATGCAGAGTCAGTTTCTATATGTTGGCAATGTTCCATTTCTCACCACTGGCGTGGTGATTCCTTTGGAGCTCATTCTATTATGATTTGTTAAATGTATATATGTATGATTTGCTCCCTTTCTGGATATATGTAATATTTAATAATTTAAAAATCGTTAAAAACAATTGCTTACATTTAGTGAATGCTTACTATGTGTCAGCTACTATATTGAGCACATTTACATGTTTTATCCTATTTAAACTTGCCCAGTCTATAAGGCAGGTACTGTTATATCCTCATTATTCTACATATGTTGAAACTGAAGCTTAGTGAGTTATCCAACATCAGCACTAACAAACACGGACATAAGGCTGACTTGGAGCTTGCAAATTTAACCACTAAGTTGTGCTTTCAAGCACTGCTTTGATTTTTCTCTATTTTTTGATATATGTTCTTAGAATTTGGGTTCATGAGGAATTTCTCTGTAAGTTTCCACAGTATTTAGAACAGTGCTTTAAAACTGAGGCTTGATTAAGGACTGTTGACTAGCTGAGCTGTAATAGTTGTGTGCTGAGATATTGTTTAGTCCTTCCATCAATGCTGAGAGCCTGAGCTTTAAAATAAAAGGCAGAAGTCTTTAAAACCTTATTTAAACTAGAAAAGCATTTATACTAAAGCAAAAGGCAAGAGGTTTACATGATTTTGACAGCAAGAATGCATGTAAGTACATTAATGCACTCTCAAAGAGACCAATAGGCTTGAGACAGGATTCCATACATAGCCCATTTGAAGGAATGATGTGTAACCATAAAAATTCAAACTCACTCTGAAAACCAGTTTTTACTGGACAAAGTTCTACTGAGCCAATTTCACTATATTTTGAAAAGAAATCACACTTTTTGATTTTCTTTACTGGTTCTGGATTTATGTAATGTCTTTCTCCCTAAAAATCTCCACATTTTGTTTTGCTGAAACATTATCCCACATACTTTTCAGGGGTTAGTTACATTTCCAAGTGTAAAATTTACAAATAAATACAGAACATTTAAAAGAAACTTTAAAAGGCGAAGCTCAGAAAGGAATCTTTTTTTTTTCTATTTAAAAGAGTTACCAATCTCAAGCTATAGAATTCAAGAAGTTTAAGAACTGTATCTTTCTTTTTGAAAGGCAAGAACTTTGTACTGAATCTGCAGTGCAGTCCAGCAATATACTTTATCTCTATGTGACTCTAATCAGTTTTAAGATGACAGAAAATACATTTGTGGTGGCAGGGGACTGGGAAGGAGAGCTGGCAGTCATAGAATTGGAGAAGAGAAGAAAAAGATTGCTATGGGTCTCATACTTCATTCTTATGGATAGAAAATATGTGTTTAAATTCATTTATAAAAATCCAAGGATAAATGTTATTACAATTGAAATAAAAATTTTAACTTATTAAAGTTAACTCAGCAAAAGATAAAGAAAATTAAAGGAAAACATAAAATCATAATAAATAGAAGACATTAAAAATGCAATGGATAAAAACAAATATAAAAGATGCTCAGTATCATTAGCCATTAGGGAAATGGAAACCAAAAGTACAATGAGATAACACTTTACACCAATTAGAACGTTGTATTAGTTTGCTAGGGCTGCCTTCACATACCACAGACTGCAGAGTTTAAACAACAGAAATCTATTTTCTCATAGCTGTGAAAGCTAAAGTCCAAGATCAAGGCCTCAGCAGGTTTAGGTTCTCCTGAGGTCTCCTCTGGATTGCAAACGGCCAACTCCCTGTGTCCTTACATAGCCTTTTCTCTGCGTTTGTTCGTGGTATCCTGGTATCTCTTTCTCTTCTTATAAGGACATGAATGCTGTTGGATTAGGATCACACCCTTAAGACCTCATTTAACCTTAATTACCCCTTTAAAAGCTGTATCCTTAACGCAGTCACTGTGGGGGCTTAGGGGCCAATACACAAATGGCAGGGAAAGGAGGCAATTAAGTACATAGTAGTTAATCAAAAAGTCAGGAAACAAGAGTTGGTGGAGAAATTACAACCTGTAAACATTGCCAATGGGAGTGTAAAACGGTGTAACCACTTCGGAAAACAGTCGGTTAGTTTTTCAAAAGCTTAAACACAGGGTTACCATATTATCCAGCAACTCCACTCCCAGCATATGCTCAAAATGAAGGCATATAGATACACAACAACTTGCACATGAATGTTCATAGCACTATCCTTATAATAGCCCAAAGGAAACAAACAAGTGCTTATCAACTGGTGAACGGATAAATAAAATGTGAAATGTCCACAGTGGAATATTATTTGAGAATAAAAAAGGAATGAATTATTGACACATATTACAACACAGATGAACTTTGAAAATATGCTAAAAGGACTCAGTGACAAAAGCCCTCATATTACATGATCTCATTGATATAAAATGTCCAGAATAGGCAAATCTATAATAGAGACAGAAGGTGGATTAGTTGCCTAGGGTTAGCACAGTTTTGTCAAGAGAACACACTTGTCACAGCAAACACCCTTTTTCCAACACAACAGACAACTCTACACACGGACATCACCAAATGGTCAACACCGAAATCAGACTGATCATATTCTTTTCAGCCGAAGATGGAGAAGTTCTATATCGTCAGCAAAAACTAGACCTGGAGCTGACTGTGGCTCAGCTCATCAACTCCTTATTGTAAAATTCAGGCTTAAAATGAAGAAACTAGGGAAAAACCACTGGGCCATTCATGTTTGACCTAAATCAAATCCCTTATGATTATACAGTGGAAGTGACAAACAGAGTCAAGGGATTCGATCTGATAAACAGAGCGTCTGAAGAACTATGGACAGAGGTTCATAACATTGTATAGGAGGTGGCAACCAAAATCATCCCAAAGAAAAAGAAATGCAAGAAGGCACAGTGGTTGTCTGAGGAGGCTTTACAAATAGTTGAGGAAATAAGAGAAGTGAAAAGCAAAGGAGAAAAGGAAAGATAGATACAACTGAATGCAGAGTTCCAGAGAATAGCAAGGAGGGATAAGAAGGCCTTATTCCATGAACAATGTAAAGAAGTACAGGAAAACAAGAGAATGGGAAAAACTAGAGATCTCTTCAAGAAAACTAGAGCGATCAAGGGGACATTTCATGCAAGGTTGGGCATAGTAAAGGACAGAAACAGTAAGAACCTAACAGAAGCAGAAGCTATTAAGAAGAGGTGGCAACAATACACACTATACAAGAAAGATTTCAATGACCCGGATAATGACGATGCCGTGGTCACTCACTTAGATCCAGACATCCTGGAGTGTGAAGTCAAGTAGACCTTAAGAAGCATTACTATAAACAAAGCTAGTGGAGGTGATGGAATTCCAGTTGAGCTATTTCAAATCTTAAAAGATGATGCTGTGAAAGTGCTACACTCAATAGGTCAGCAAATTTGGAAAACTTAGCAGTGGCCACAGGACTGGAAAAGGTCAGTTTCATTATAATCCCAAAGGGCAACACCAAAGAATGTTCAGACTACCATACAACTGTGCTCATTTCGCTTGCTAGTACAGTTATGCTCAAAATCCTTTAAGTTAGGCCTCAGCAGTACGCGAACTGAGAAATTCCAGATGTACAAGCTGGGTTTAGCAAAGGCAGAGGAAGCAGAGATCAAATTGCCATCATTCATTGGGTCACAGAGAAAGCAAGGGAATTCCAGAAAAACACCTACTTCTGCTTCATTGACTACGCTAAAGCCTTTGACTGTGTGGATCACAACAAACTGTGGAAAATTCTTAAAGAGATGAGAATATAGACCACTTACCAGTCTCCTGAGAATCCTATATGAGGGTCAAGAAGCAACAATTAGAACCTTACATGGAACAACTGACTGGTTCAACATTGGGAAAGGAGTATGACAAGGCTGTATATTGTCACTCTGCTTATTTAACTTTCATGCAGATTACATCATGGGAAATATCAGGTTAGCTGAATCACAAGCTAGAATCAAGACTGCTGAAAGAAATATCAACAACTTCAGATATGCAGATGATATCACTGTAATGGCAGAAAGTGAAGAGGAACTAAATAGCCTCTTGATGAGGGTGAAACATAGAAATGGAAGAGATTAAAAATAAGAGAACTGCATGTAAGCTTTATACTTAAAATGATGCAAATATACACAAAATGGACAATTTTTAAGAAAAATATACATTACCAAAGTTTATTTAAAAGAAGAGGCAGAATAACAAATAATTTAACAACCATGAAAGAAATACACATTAAACACCACAAGTACAGTCAAAATCACTAACTCTTCTTGGAACAGAGGAGCTTCCTAATTCTCTAGCATACAGTTAAAACCCTAGTTTTCATTACCATCATCCCTTCCCAGGAGCACCACAGCAGCTTTCCAACTGATATCCTCTCTATCTAACAGCTGAGATTTTCACCAATCAATAAATCTGATTAAAAGACGCTTACTTCTTGGAAGGAAAGTTATGACCAACCTAGATAGCATATTCAAAAGCAGAGACATTACTTTGTCAACAAAGGTCCATCTAGTCAAGGCTATTGGTTTTTCCAGTGGTCACATATGGATGTGAGAGTTGGACTATAAAGAAAGCTGAGCACCGAAGAATTGATGCTTTTGAACTGTGGTGTTGGAGAAGACTCTTGAGAGTCCCTTGGACTGCAAGGAGATCCAACCAGTCCATTCTGAAGGAGATCAGCCCTGGGTGTTCTTTAGAAGGAATGATGCTAAAGCTGAAACTCCAGTACTTTGGCCACCTCATGCGAAGAGTTGACTCATTGCAAAAGACTCTGATGCTGGGAGGGATTAGGGGCAGGAGGAGAAGGGGACAACAGAGGATGAGATGGTTGGATGACATCACCGACTCAATGGACATGGGTTTGGGTGGACTCTGGGAGTTGGTGATGGACAGGGAGGCCTGGTGTGCTGCGGTTCATGGGGTCACAAAGAGTTGGACACGACTGAGTGACTGAACTGAACTGATCATACCACTTCTCCACTTAAAATCCTTTAAAAACTCTTTAATCTTGGGACAAGAATCTTAAGTTCTGAATATATTCTATGAGGTTCTGTCAGTTCTGATCTCCAGGAAGCATTCTAGCTTTATGTCTCAGCTCTCCTCTTCCTCCACTTTTGCTCAAATCCTACTGAACATTTTCCCTTTTTTTCAGAAGCACCATGTTCTTCCTCACCTTCAGGTCTTCCCACAGGCCCCTCCATCGCTCAAGGATACTCTCCTCTCCACTCCACTACTCTTTAGAATGGACATTCTTACTTAAATGTCAGTGTAAATGCTACTTTCTCTAGAAAGTGTCTTCCCATTTTCCCAAATATGGGCTAGAAGCTCCTCCTATTTTCCCCTTATCCTTACTATAGCATTTATAACACTGTGCTTTAATACCTTGCTTTCTTAACCCTATTTCTTAACAGACTACAAGCTCCAAGACAGCAGAGATATTATCATCTTGTTCAACACCTAATCCCCAGCACCTAACAGCATTCCAGACACATAATAGAAATTCAATACAAATTTATTGAGAGAATGAATGAAATTGAACACCAAAGATGAGAAAAATAACATTCATAATAAAACTGTAGGTCCAGTTCATCTATGAATACAGATGAAAATCTGAAATAAAGCACTATCAAGTCAAATCCAGCAGTCTACCAAAAGAATATTATATCATGGTCAAGATGCATTTACTCTAAGACTACAAGGATGATTCAACATTAGGAAAAATGACATAATTCTTTGGATAGATAATACAGAACATTTGGTAGATATCAAAATTCATTATGATGACCATTCGGTAATTTTAAATAGATATTTAATTTGATATAAAGCATTTATTATAAGAGAATAGAAATTCTATCTTAATGATAAACCAATGGAGACAAAAATGACTAAGACTGGAGGTCTGTGAAAACTGATATTATTGTTTTAAACACTGTAGCTGAAAGGCAGTAAGACAAAAAAGAAAGACACAATTAAAATACTGGAGTAGAGACAATTATCATTATTTTAGCTTATGACTATCTACCTTAGTACTACTGAGAACTAATTGGAAATTTTAATACATTTTCCAGTTACAAGATAACAATTTTCCCACACTAGCTAATTAGAAAGTATAATGAAGGAGGAAAAAGGTACCATTTATGAAAGCAACAATAAAAAAATAAAATTCCTGAGAATAAACTTAACAAAAAAAGTACAAAATTTAAATGAAGAAAAGTTCTCCAAACTAATTCCTCATTTATTAACTTAAGTCCAACCAAGTCAATGAAATTTTTATGCCTGGAATTGGATACTATAATCTAAAATTCTTTTAATAAAATAAATGATTGATAATATGTAAAAAAAATTTGTGAAAAAGAAATTCAGTGAAAAAGGGCCTGCTTATTAGATGGTAAAATGAAATACAATGCTGAAATTTAAATAATGTGATACCAAAACAGGAATAGCAAAAATAATCAGGACCAAGCTGGAAAGTATATAAATAGATCTAAAAATCACTGGAATTCAATAAGGTTACATATGGACTTTTAAATTAGTGTGGAAAGATCAACAAAATATTGTAAAGCAATTATCCTCCAATTTAAAATAAATAAAAATTTTTTTGAAACATGAAGGAAAAAAATCTTAAAGAATCAGGAGTTGTTTTCCCCAAGGTATAGGACTGCTGAGACTTTTACTTTCAATGTCATTTATTTATGTGCTTGCCTATTTCATAAATCAAGTATCAAAAGGAATAGAGATTTTATCACTTAAAGATATTTGTAATTGACTATATGGAAGAATCCATAGTGAAAACAAACTTCAAAATGACTTTCTGGCTTAATTTGGACCCACTGATAAATAGATGCCATTGACAATTTAATTAGCAATTTTCTTCAAGTCATCAGTAGACCTTACAGAGAAGAATTATTATATATACTGCCCTAATTTTGAAGTCCACTAAAATTACGCTTATTACTGGAACACTGATAATCAGGGCTTTTTGAAATCTGCTATCTTCAGGAAAGGATGAGAATCAAAAGTTATCAAATGTATTTCCTCTGTTGATTGAAAGAGAGACAAATTATTTTCAGTTTTCTAGGTCAAAGGGCTTGAAATTAGAAGAGGACTTTCTTCTAGTCTTCAGTTCCGTTCAGTCGCTCAGTCGTGTCCGACTCCTTGCGACCCATGAATCGCAGTCTTAGATAGTCTTAAGTCTTCTAGTCTTAGATAGGGTCAAACCTTTTCAAATCTCATGTTTCAGACTCCTCTGATAACGGATGATAAACTGTACTTTACACACAGGGAGTTGAAGTGCAACCACATGGTACAGGATAGTTAACAGATAAAGTCTGAATTCAGAATCAGAGACTGAAGTGTTAGCGATTTAATATCACTCTTTCATCAATCTATCTCCAAAATCAATGATTTAAACCTTTAGATCATCAGTTCAGTTCAGTCGCTCAGTTGTGTCTGACTCTTTGAGACCCCATGAATCACAGCATGCCAGGCTTCCCTGTCCATCACCAACTCCCGGAGTTCACCCAAACCCATGTCCATCGAGTCAGTGATGCCATTCAGCCATCTCATCCTCTGTCATCCCCTTCTCCTCCTGCTCCCAATCCCTCCCAGCATCAGGGTCTTTTCCAATGAGTCAACTTTTCGCATGAGGTGGCCAAAGTACTGGAGTTTCAGCTTTAGCATCATTCCTTCTAAAGAACACCCAGGGCTGATCTCCTTTAGAATGGACTGGTTGGATCTCCTTGCAGTCCAAGGGACTCTCAAGAGTCTTCTCCAACACTACAGTTCGAAAGCATCAATTCTTCGGGGCTCAGCTTTCTTCACAGTCCAACTCTCACATCCATACAGGACTACGGGAAAAACCATAGCCTTGACTAGACAGACCTTTGCTGGCAAAGTAATGTCTCTGCTTTTTAATATGCTGTCTAGGTTGGTCATAACTTTCCTTCCAAGGAGTAAGTGTCTTTTAATTTCATGGCTGCAATCACCATCTGCAGTGATTTTGGAGCCCCCCAAAAATAAAGTCTGACACTGTTTCCACTGTTTCCCTATCTATTTGCCATGAAGTGATGGGACCAAATGCCATGATCTCCGTTTTCTGAATGTTGAGCTTTAAGCCAACTTTTTCACTCTCCTCTTTCACTTTCATCAACAAGCTTGTTAGTTCCTCTTCACTTTCTGCCATAATCATAATCTCAGAGAAAGTCATGTATATGTATACATATATCTGAAACAACTCTTTAAATCCACATTCCATTTTTCTCACTGTTTAAAGTGTTATCTCAATTGTGGCCATGGCGAGGTATAAGGGACTAGATTTTTTTTCTCAGCTTAAAACAGCTAAGAATTGGACAAAATACATGAGGCAATGTTTTTCAGACACTAGATAACAATCAGCACAGGACAGAAATCCCCAGAAGAAGAGAAATAAGAGAGGTAAGGCCTCCAATTGCCCTAATTTACTGATTGGAGAGAACTTACAGCCCATAGTACAGGAGGAAAGTGACCAGGAGCAGCCCAGTGATCTCTCTGAGTTGAGGAAAAAGAGTTGAGAGTTAGGAAAACCAAGTCACCTAGAATTCAGAGACAGGGTATTAACCAGGAGAGGGCTACAGAGAGAGAAGTCTAGAGATGCAGATTACCCCGAGTCTGTAGCTGAGTACTACTGTCTGGCACATGCATGTGAACAAACTACCAAAACCGCGGATTAGAGGGCACAGTAAGCGGGGTTCACACAGAACCATGAACAGTTCCTGTTCCCACCAGCCAGAATGGAAAACCTTCTGAAGATGGGCAGCAGTACAGTCCTCAGAAGGGTACTGCCTGAGTAGTGGGGACAACTGAGCCCTAGAATAAAGGCTGTTATGAGCTCCCTTAACAAAGGCCAATACGAAGATGTGAACAGATCAGCTACTTCTCAGAAGATCAAATTGTTCCCCAGTTAGCTGCATCCTAAGTTTAGTAGTACAAAGCACAAAACTATTCTAAGGAATTAAAAAGGCCAACACCCAACAACATAAAAATCACAATGTCCAGCATCCAATAAAAATTTCCAGACCTAGGATGAAGCAAAAAATATGACCGACAATAAGACAAAAAAATCGTCAAGAGAAACAGACCCAGAAATGACATGGACAAGAAACTGAGTAGTCAAGGATGTTATCATGTTAGCAGCCTGAGGATTTATTTATCTGAGCCTGAATATATCTGAGTCTTGAACATATATTCAATATGTTCAAGAAGATACAGTCATGTATGAGAATGATAAAAAGAAAATATATAAAGAAGACCAAATCAAATTTCTAGAGATGAAAAATACACTGAATGGGATCAAAATAGGCAAGATAGTGTAGAAGAAAAGATTAGAAAATGCGAAGGCACAGCAATAAAAATTCTCCAGAATGAAATACAGAGAACAAAATTACTGAAATAAAGGAAACAAACAGACCAACAACAAGCTGTGGCAAACAGAAGTGCCCTAACATAAGTGTAACTGGAGTTTCAGACGGAGAGAATAAAAGTAAAGAGAGAAAATTTATTTGAAGAATAATGGTTACAATTTTTTCCATTTTCTAAAAACTATAAATTCAGATTCAGTAAGCTAAACAAATCCTCGAGTAGAAAAAATATGAAGAAAACCATACCAAGATAAAACAAAACCAAATTATTGAAAACCACTGGTTAAGAGGAAAACATTAAAAAGAAAAAAAAGGATATAGTATACACCAAAGAATGGCCTTCCCAGATGGAAGTCAGTCAGTCAGTCAGTTCAGTCGCTCAGTCATGTCCAACTCTTTGCAACCCCATGGACTGCAGCATGCCAGGCCTCCCTGTCCATCACCAACTCCCAGAGTTTACTCAAACTCATGTCCATTGAGTTGGTGATGCCATCCAACCATCTCATCCTCTGTCGTCCCCTTCTCCTCTCACCTTCAATCTTTCCCAGCATCAAGGGCTTTTCAAATGAGTCAGTTCTTCACATCAGGTGGCCAAAGTACTGTAGTTTCAGCTTCAACATCTGTCCTTCCAATGAATATCCAGGACTGATTTCCTTTAGGATGAACTGTTTGGATCTCTTTGCAGTCCAAGGGACTCTCAAGAGTCTTCTCCAACACCACAGTTCAAAAGCATCAATTCTTCAGCAATCAGCTTTCTTTAGAGTCCAACTCTCACATCCATATATGACTACCGAAAAAACCATAGCCTTGACTAGACAAACCTTGTTGGCAAAGTAATGTCTCTGTTTTTGAATATGCTGTCTAGGTTGGTCATAACTTTCCTTCCAAGGAGTAAGTGTTTTTTAATTTCATGGCTGCAGTCACCACCTGCCGTGATTTTGGAGCCCAAGAAAGTAAAGTCAGCCACTGTTTCCACTGTTTCCCCATCTATTTGCCATGAAGTGATGGGACCAGATGCCATGATCTTAGTTTTCTGAATGATGAGCTTTAAGCCAACATTTTCACACTTCTCTTTCACTTTTATCAAAAGGCTCTTTAGTTCTTCTTCAATTTTTGCCATAAGGGTGGTGTCATCTGCATATCTGAGGTTATTGAGATTTCTCCCGGAAATCTTGATTCCAGCTTGTGATTCTTCCAGCCCAGTGTTTCTCATGATGTTCTCTGCATATAAATTAAATAAGCAGGGTGACAATATACAGCCTTGATGTACTCCTCCGCCAATTTGGAACCAGTCTGTTGTTCCATGTCCAGCTCTAACTGTTGCTTCCTGACCTGCATACAGATATCAGGAGGTAGGTAAGATAGTCTGGTATTCCCATCTGTTTAAGAATTTTCCACAGTTTATTGTGATCCACACAGTCAGAGGCTTTGGCATAGTCAATAAAGCATAAACTGATGTTTTTCTGGAATTCTCTTGCTTTTTCTATGATCCAACGAATGTTGGCAATTTGATCTCTGGTTCCTTTGCCTTTTCTAAATCCTGAACATCTGGAAGTTCATGGTTCACATACTGTTGGAGTCTGGCTTGGAGAATTTTGAGCATTATTTTGCTAGCATGTGAGATGAGTGCAATTGTGCAGTAGTTTGAGCATTCTTTGGCATTGCCTTTCTTTGGGATTGGAATGAAAACGGACCTTTTCCAGTCCAGTGGCCACTACTGAGCTTTCCAACTTTGCTGGCATATTGAATGCAACACTTTCACATTCAGTCTTTTAGGACTGAAATAGCATCATCTTTCACAATTTGAAATAGCTCAACTGGAATTCCATCACCTGCACTAGCTTCGTTCGTAGTGATGCTTCCTAAGGCTCACTTGACTTTGCATTCCAGGATGTCTTGCTCTAGGTGAGTGATCATACCATTATGATTATCTGGGTCACGAAGATCTTTTTTGTATAGTTCTTCCGTGTAATCTTGCCACCTGTTCTTAATATCTTTCGCTTCTATTAGGTCCCTACAATTTCTGTCCTTTATTGTGCCTATCTTTGCATGCAGTGTTCCCTTGGTATCTCTAATTTTCTTAAAGAGATTTCTAGTCTTTCCCATTCTATTGTTTTCTTCTATTTCTTTGCACTGATTACTGAGGAAGCCTTTCTTATCTCTCGTGCTATTCTTTGGAAGTCTGCATTCAAATGAATATATCTTTCCTTTTCTCCTTTGCTTTTCACTTCTCTTCTTTTCACAGCTATTTGTAAGGCCTCCTCAGACAGCCATTTTGCTTTTTTGCATTTCTTTTTCTTGGGGATGGTCTTGATCCCTGTCTCCTGTACAATGTCCTGAACCTCCATAGTTTTTCAGGCACTCTATCAGATCTAATCCCTTGAATCTATATGGTGGTGCTAGTGGTAAAGAATTTGCCTGCCAATGTAGGAGATGGAAGAGACGCAGATTCAATCCTTGGGTCTGGAAGATCCCCCAACACAGGAGGTGGCAACCCACTCCAGCATTCTTGCCTGGAAAATTCCACGGACGGAGGAGCCTGGTGGGCAGGCAAGCTACAGTCCACAGGATCACAAAGAGTGAGACATGACTGAGAGCAGGAGTGCACACACACACAAAAGAATAATGAATGATAATGGATTTCAATAGAGGCTAGATAAGAGTAATATTATATTTGTAAAGTCTGAAGGAGAAAAACCACCCTGCTAATGTAGAATTACTTTGGCCAATACTTTGGCCACTTGATGCAAAGAACTGACTCATTGGAAAAGACCCTGATGCTGGGAAAGATTGAAGGCAAGAGGAGAAGGGTACAACAGAGGATGAGAAGGTTGGATGGCATCACCAACTCGATGGACATGAGTTTGAGCACGCTGTGGGTGATGGACAGGGAAGACTGGCATGCTGCAGTCCATGGGGTTGCAAAGAGTCGGACACGACTGAGCCACTGAACTGAACTGAATGTACGATTCTATATCTTTCAAAAATAAAGGTGAAATAAAATGCATCACCAGCAGAACAGCACTACAGGAAAGTTTAGGTAGAAGAAAAGTGATACCAGGTGAAAATCTGGATGTACACAGAAACATAAAAAGTACCCAAAACAGGAAATATGGGAGTAAACACAAATGTTCGTTTTTCTCAAATTTAAAGCATTTTTAAAAGATAATTAAATGCTTAATGTAAAAATAACAATAAATTACAGGGCTTAGAACAGCAAATAATGTAGAAGTAAAATGTATGATAACAATATACAAGGGTACGTAGGGAGAAACAGAAGCATACTGTTTTAAGATTCTTATAGTATATGTGAGGTGATATATTATTACTTGGGTACACAATAAATCCTAGAGCAACCACAAAAATATAACAGATAAGCCAATAAGTAAAGATAATTAGAATCATAAAAATACTCAATCCTGCCAAAAAACAAAAAAACTTAAGGCTAAAAGAAGGCAGGAAAAGAAGAAATGAGGGCAAAGAACAAATGAGACAAATGAAAAACAAGCTGATAGTTTTATGGTAGCTTTAATTACAGTAATCAAAACAGCATAGTATTGGCACAAATATATATATATGTAATATATATATATATATAATATATCAGTGGAGCAGAATATAAAGTGCAAAAATAAACCCACACACCTGTGATCAATTAATGTATGACAAAGGAGGCAAGAATATACAGTGGAAAAAAGATAGTCTCTTTAGTAAGTGGTGTTGGGAAAATGGGATGGCTACATGTAAAGCAATGAAATTAGGACACTCTCTCATAACATTTAAAAAAACAAACTCGAAATAGTTTAAAGATTTAAATATAAGGCATGACACCATAAAACTCCTAGAAGAGAACATAGACAAAACATTCTCTGACATAAATCATAGCAATATGTTCTTAGACTAGTCTCCCAAGGCAAAAGAAATAAATGCAAAACAGACAAATGGAACCTAATCACAATCAAAAGCTTTTGTTGAGCAAAAGAAGTCATCAATGAAATGAAAAAACAACCTATGGAATGGGAGAAAATATTTGCAAAAGATGTGACCAAAAAGGGGTTAACATCCAAACTATATAAAAATCTCATACAACTCAGTATCAGAAAACCGAACAACCCAATCAAAAATGTACACAAGACCTAAATATATATTTCTCCAAAGAATACATACAGATGGCCAACAGGCTCATGAAAAGATGCTCAGCATCACTAATTCTAAACCACAGTGAGGTATCACCTCACAATGATCAGAATGGCTATCATCAAAAGGTCTACGTATTATAAATGCTGGAGAAGTGTGGAGAAAAAAAGAACTCTACTACACTGTGGGAACATAAAGCAATGAAATTGGTAAATCTCTACCCAGATTGATGAGATAAAAACCAGAGAGAAGACATAAATTATCAAGATCAGGAATGAGAAAAGAGACATCACTACATAGCTTAAAAAACAGATGGCAAGGAATAGATGGCAAGGAAAAATTCAATAAAATGGATGAATTCCATAAATATATAAGCTACAATAACTTTTTTGGAAATAAACAGATAATTTGAAAATCTCAATAGCTGTTAAAGAAACTGAATTTTTAAAGTCATTTCCACAAAAATATTTGTAGACTCAGCTGTTATTCTTTTTCTTTCAGTTTTATTGCAATATATATAATTGACATATAGCATTGCATAAATTCAAGGTATAGAATATAATGATTTGACCTATATTATTAGATGATTTATTACAATAATTTTAACCAACAACTACCATCTTGCTGCTGCTGCTGCTGCTGCTGCTGCTGAGTCGCTTCAGTCATATCCAACTCTGTGCAACCCCATGGACTGCAGCCTACCAGGCTTCTCTGTCCATGGGATTCTCCAGGCAAGAACACTGTAGTGGGTTGCCATTTCCTTCTCCAACTACCATCTTACTTAAACGCAAAAAAAAAAAAAAAAAAACATAGAAAAGGAAAGAAAATTTAAAAAAAAAAACTTTTTTTTCTTATGATGAGAACTTTTAGGATCTACTCTTTTAGCAACTTAACACTTATTAATTCCACCTATCATTTAAAGAAGACATAATACTAATCTACAAAACATTTTCAGAAAATAAAAGATGAAAGACACTTCCCAATTCATTCCATGAAGCCAACATTACACTGACCCCAAAACCAAAGACACTAAAAGCAAGAAACAAAAACAAGCAAAACACCCTACCTACCTATCCCCTTCATGAATGTATGCACAAAAATACGTGTCAAATAAAATCTAACAATATATAAACAGGTAAATACAAAGACCAAGTGGATTTCACTTCAGGAATCCAAAGCTGCTTCAACAATCAAAAATCAATTTATTTTACCATATCATCAGCCTAAAATAGAAAAATACATGACAATTTCAATAAATATAGACAAAGGAGTTAACAAAATCTACATTCACCCATGATAAAAGCTTTCAGCATACTAGAAACAGAAGAATAAAGAACATTTATGAAATATCTACAGCTAACAACATACCTAATGGTGAAAGACTGAATTTTCTCCCAAGATCATGAACAAAGCCAGGATGTCTGCTCTCACCAGTTCTATAGAACGCTATCAAGAAAATAACAGCCAGTTCAATAAAGCAAGAAAGAGAAATGGCATACAGTTTGAAAAAGAACAGTAAGATTGTCTTTATTTGTAGAGGACATTATACCCGTAGAAAATCATAAGAAATGTATTAAAAACTATAGCACTAATAAGTATGCATAGTAATATTACATGATGCAAAATCAATACAGAAAAAATTAAGGCTTCCTTGGGGGCCCAATGGTAAAGAATCTGCCTGCCAATGTGGGAGACATGGGTTCGATCCTTGGTCTGAGAAGATCCCACATGCCACAGAGCAACTAAGCCCATGTGTCACAACTATTGAGGCTGTGCTCCAGAGCCCAGAAGCACAATTACTGAGCTCCCTGTCCCCTAGAGTCTGTACTCCACAAAAAGAGAAGCCATTGTAATGAGAAGCCCACGTACTGCAACAAAAAGTAGCCTCTGCTCACAGCAACTAGAGAAAAGCCCAAGTAGCAACGATGACCCAGCACAGCCAAAAATGAATAAATTCATTAAATTGTTAAAAATACCGAAAAATTATTTTTCTAGATATTAGCAACCTAACAATTTGAAAATCAATACCATTAACAGTATTAAAAGAATATTAAAATGGGGACAATGTGACAGAGATACACAAGATATACCCTGAAAGCTCTAAAACACTACTGAGAGAAATTAAAGATGACCTAACAAAATACACTATTTATTCATGCTCATGGACTGGAAGACTCAATACTGGTAAAATGTCAATTTTTGCCTAAATTGATTTAGTGATTTAACATAACCCCAATCAACCTCAAATCCTTGCAAACAATTTTTTTGGTAGAAAAGAGATTCTAAAATGTCTATAGAAATAAGGGACTCAGAAGAGCAAAAAAATATTTTTGAAAAAGAACAAAGTTGGAAGTGTGTTTTCAAGACTTATTATAAAGCTACACTAGTCACAACAGAGTGATATTGGTGTAAAAACAGACTAACAAAGAATGTAACAGAATAGAGAATCATCAATAAACACATACATATATGCCAACTGATTTCAACAGAAGTATGAGGGCAACTCAGGGAGTATATGCATAAGGAACAAAAAACCTTGCTCAATCCTTATCTCACATCATAAACTAAAATTAACATGAAACGGATGACAGATCTAAATGTAGAATCTAAAACTAAAACCTCTAGAAGAAAATATTTTGGATTAGGCAAATATTTCTCAACAGGACACAAGCAAGAGCTGTAAAACAAACAATACAGGGGACTTCATCAAAACGGAAAACTGCTGCTCTTGAAAAGACATTTAAGAAGATGAAAAGGCAAGCCATAAAGTGGTAGAAAATGTAAAATATCTATCCAGTGAAATACTTATATCCAGAATACACTCTTATAACTCAACAACAGGAAAGTCACCAGTAAGAAAACAGGCCAACGATGTGAACAGATACTTTACCAAAGAGGATATACAGATGGCAAATAAGCACATGAAACATCATTCACCGTTCAATGCTCAAAGTCATCAGTCAAATGCAAATTAGAACCGCAAATAGATACTATATACACTAGAACAGCTAAAATTAGAAAGACTGACAATAGCAACCATTGCTGAGGATGTGGAGCAACTGGACTGCTCAAATACTGCTAGTGAGAATGCAAAATGGTACAGCCACTTCAGAAAACAGTTTATCAGCTTACAAGCTTAAACATATGTGTACAATACAATCCAGCCACTTCATTCCTACACATTTTTATCCACGAGAAATGAAAGCATACCTCCAAACAAAGACTGGCATGTGAATGTTCATGGCAGCTTTATTTTAAATTTCCATCAGTGGAAAAACAAAATTGTACACCCGTGCTAGAGAATACTGGGCTTCCTAGGTAGCAGTAGTGGTGCAGCAGAAGTAAGAGATTAAGATTTGATCCCTGGGTCAGGAAGATCCCCTGGAGAAGAGCATGGCAATCCACTCCAGTATTCTTGGCTGAAGAATCCCATGGACAGAGGAGCCTGGCAAGTTACAGTCCATAGGGTCGCAGAGAGTCGGACACAAGTGAAGTGACTTAGAACACACGTGACAAGAGAACACTACTCAGCAATAAAAAGAAACAAACTATTAATATACACAACATGGATGAATCTAAATTATTATGTTGAGAGAAAAAAAGACCAAAAAAGGGGGGGTATATATTGTATAATTTGATTTACATAAAATTCAAATTAATTCATTGTGACAGAAAGCATGTAAGTTGTCTGCAACAGAGATGGAAGGAAGGATGAGTTTCAGGGGAGCATGAATATTCTTTGCAGGATGAAATATTCCTGATTGTGGTGACAGTTTCCTCCTAAGTTCCCTGAGAGGAGAATACAGTTCAGATGAATTCGTATGTCAAATCTCATCAAATTGCACATTTTAAATATGAAATTGCACACTTTAAATATGTGCCATTTATCTTATGCCAATCTCACCTCAATGAAACTGTTAAAACACAGACACCCTGAGCAATCAACTGTTCACTGTTCCTTCAACAAGCAATTTCACATTTCCTCAATCCCAACCCACTCAATACCTTTTTAAATGGCATTGGCATCCATCCACAAAACAGTATTTAAATAAGACCCTGTTTTTCTTTACTAGAAAGTGAAGGGGTCAGGAGACAACAAAAAAAAAGGAACAAAAAAACCTGTGTGACGAGTCTATAAATTTTTTTTTTTTTTTAAAGAATGGCTTTAAGGAAAAGGTCTAGAAAATAGCAATCAAAATGATGAAGGAGAACTGAGAGTGTAAAATTAATGCTTGGATAAAACTAAGGTATTCTGAGTGGAAAGTTAATAAAAATCTGCAAACTATGGAAGTCATGGTCAGAATGAACAATGACTACTTCATCACATCTCAAAACAGAAGTCCGGTTTCCAATGAAGAAGAAAGCCCCTCTCCTTCATCCCACTTGCCTCTCAAAAGAAAGGTAGAAGGTGGTAACAAAAACTCATTTCATGTTAAATAAATAATAAATTACTGGAGAAGGCAATGGCACCCCACTCCAGTACTCCTGCCTGGAAATCCCATGGACGGAGGAGCCTGGTAGGCTGCAGTCCATGGGGTCGCTAAGAGTCGGACACGACTGAGCGATTTCACTTTCACTTTTCACTTTCATGTACTGGAGAAGGAAATGGCAACCCACTCCAGTGTTCTTGCCTGGAGAATCCCAGGGATAGGGGGAGCCTGGAGGGCTGCCGTCTATGGGGTCACACAGAGTCAGACACGACTGAAGTGACTTAGCATTGGCATAATAAATTACTAAAAAAAACCGTGTGAATCTGTTCTTTCTATCTAAATCACAGACAGAGTTCAAGTGCTACCGTCTTCATGCAGTCAGCCTTCCCGGACCATTCTGGGACCCGCTGACATCCCTTCTAAAGAATTCTTTGTTTGTGTCACGCAATTTATCATGGGCGGTTGTCCATTTTCTTACCTAGTATAGAGGGATTTCTTCTATTCTTCTCCTCCAGTTTCCAGCTTTGCCTATACTATTGGAACTTCGGCCCTTAGTTCTGCTTTCCTGGAAAGTAATGAGGCGGAAGTTTTCATTTTACCATTTCTCATATTTCCTCCCCTCAAGAGACATAAACCATCTGACTGGGGAGAAGGGCGATGCTCAGGCATGACAGCTTCTGGCTGGTCCCTTTCTCAGAGTCTCTTGTACATCAGCAGAGCACATCCTCCTCCGGAAGGCAGCACGAAGGTTCCCAGCTGCTGTGCCTCTGAATCAAGTAGACACATGAACTTGGGGAGGAGGGAGAAATGTGGTAGGTCCCATGGCTCCCAGGCATACTCCTCAATCCAGTTTGATGAGCAGTTCAGCTGATGAGATATGTTAATCCCCGTCACCAACAGGAGTGGATAAGAGGTATGACTAATTAGCAGCACCACCATCTAAAATGCCTTTCCTCCCTTCATTTGACTGTCAAAATGTCTACCCTTCTAGGCTGACTTCTTATTCACCGAGTTTTTTTGCAATTCCTGAGGTCCCAATTAATCATTTCCTAATCTTTGCCCCAAAGTACTATTTTTATGCTCCGACTACAAGATTTATTTTGCCTGGCATTCCAGTAAGTTGTATATATCTCTTTCAACACTTAAGGTATAAGCTCCTTCAGAAAGGGGGCTAAATCATATTTATCTTTGTATCAATCAATTCAGTTTAAGTTTATATACATTTAATCTGGACCACCTTTGTAATTACCTGTTTACTGTTTGTTTTCAGACAGACTGTAAATTCAAAGAGGCAGACAGTCAATTATTGTTAACTGCTGTATCTCTTCCACTGGCACTGCTCTGTAAATATTTGTTAAATTAAATTAATTTTCTCTCACATGTTTACAATCATGCCTAATATTTGTTGACTGAATGGTTGATTATTTTATGGGGGCGGTGAGATGAGACTGATGAATCTAAAATCAAAGTGTCATCTTTTAAAATTTCAGAACAAATAAAATCAAAAATATCAGCAACAACAAACATGCACTTCCTTTGAAGATAATATGAGAATGATGAAAATTATCCCTTTGCCCACACCACACATTGTGCTTTGGAGTTTTCATACCTATAAATCATTAACCTATTACAAGTACTCAAAACAAAGGTAAAATCCTTGCCTCATCACTGATTGCTCTCATCTATAAATGACCAGTATTTAATGAAATAAATATTTTTCACATTGCAGGTATAAGAAAATGTCAGAAACAGAATCCAGCCAATCTAACAGAGTTCTGAAATAGTGACTCAGAAAAAGAGTGCAAGCTACAAGGGCAATCAGACCTCCAATAGCTTTCTGCTGTGTTGCTACTGCAAAACTGTTCAGTACTAGAGCTCTCTACTAGCCACAACCAATGGATATTGATGCCTCTTGGACATATAGAGGTCCCTTGATTTTTCTCCAATAGCTCAGTAACACTATAGCATGTATTTTAGACGCTAAGAATTTATTTAGATGTTAAGCTGCTCAAATTTAGATGTATTAGCTAATTGATTAAAAAAGGAAAGAGAGAAAATAAAACTCAAGAAAGTGCCTAATAACTTAAAGTATGTACTTAGTTGGAGAAGGCAATGGCAACCCACTCCAGTACTCTTGCCTGGAAAATCCCATGGACGGAGGAGCCTGGTAGGCTGCAGTCCATGGGGTCACTAGGAGTCGGACATAATTGAGCGACTTCAATTTCACTTTTCACTTTCCTGCATTGGAGAAGGAAATGGCAACCCACTCCAGTGTTCTTGCCTGAAGAATCCCAGGGACGGGGGAGCCTGTTGGGCCACTATCTATGGGGTCGCACAGAGTCGGGCACAGCTGAAGCGACTTAGCAGCAGCAGCATATACTTATTAAGTGACTACTGACCATTTAGTCTTGTGTTGGGTTCTCTGGGAAGAAAATGTCTGTCCTCTAGAAGCCCATAGGATAGTTGACTTATGCAGAAGCCATTATATAACTTCACAACATTATATATGAAGCAGACTATAAGGAAGTGTGAGCATCCATGCTACAACCAATCAGAACAGAGGAGAAGGTAAGAGGGGTGTTTCGTTGATGAGTCTTAAAATAAAAGTGGGATTTAAATGGATAGAGGTGAATGCAGAAAAGGAGGTAAATCTCCAAAGTTACACACCACCTGCAAGGAGAATACTTTCAAAAGTCCATGTTGAAGCTGATCTTGCTCAGAACAGTCATTGACAGATTTGGGTTACAAAAATCAAACCTGAGTAAGATTCCTGAGCAGCTTCTGAGTGGGTCCCAGTTTTAGAAAAGCCCATGAAATTGCTGCAATCACTAAGGCCAGGAAAAGGGTACCCCACAATTTATACATACCTAACAGAGCATTTATTATGACCATCAGATGATTACTGTTTTTCTGAAGCTTTTCTGGGAGATGTCAACTACCGGTAAACCAGGTACCCTTGGGTGACTAGTTCATGTAGATTATCTACAGCTAAGCTTGTTCCGATGAAGTGGTTTCTAATTTGTGGAAGATACGGAATCATTCCAAGGATTCCAGTAAATTCATATGAGCACCAAGTTCATGCTCTGAACACCATTTCCAAACATTGCATAGACTGTTTCAAACAAAGATATTGCCATGTTTCTGATGTATACAATTGCTCTTGTATTTAATTTTTAAAATATATTTTAAAATATAATTAAATTCATAGCCAGTTTATTCACTGTATCATCTAAGATTACTATGTTAAAGAAGTTTTCCATGTACTTACATGGAAAAATGTCCAAAATGAGCTAAATCAGAAAGGCAAAGTAACTATCTATCTATATATATATATACACACACATATATATATACAAAATTTTGTAAAAGAAATGTTTATTATATATACTACTTTAACATATGTTAATGAAGGTACATGTCCATAGAAAATTTTAGAAAATATAAACTACAATATTAACTTTTGGTGGTGGTTTAGTTAGTTGTGCTCATATGCACAACTCTTGCAACCCCATGGACAGTAGCCTGCCAGGCTCCTCTGTCCATAGGATCTTCCAGGCAAGAATACTGGAATGGGTTGCCATTTCCTTTTCCAGGGGATCTTCCAGACCCAGGGATCGAACCCAGGTCTCCTGCACTGCAAGCAGAGTTTTTACCAACTGAGCTACCATGGAGTTGGTTTTGGGAGATGGAATTTATAAGTGTGTTTTCACTGTCTATAAATTTCCGAATTTTAAACTGTTATAATGAGAATATATTGTTTTTGTAATATGCTGCTGCTGCTATGTCACTTCAGTCATGTCCAACTCTGTGCGACCCCATAGACGGCAGCCACTAGGCTCCTCTGTCCCTGGGATTCTCCAGGCAAGAATACTGGAATGGGTTGCCATTTCCTTCTCCAATGCAGGAAAGTGAAAAGTGAAAGTGAAGTCACTCAGTTGTGCCTGACTCTTAGCGACTCCATGGACTGCAGCCTACCAGCCTCCTCTGTATGTGGGATTTTCCAGGCAAGAGTACTGGGGTGAGTTGCCATTGCCTTCCCCATTTGTAATATGAAAAAGCACTTAATATTTTAAAAGTCTGTATTATTCAATAAAGTAAGGAGTAAAGTAAGCTTGAAAAAGTTTTAGAGTGTCTTCCTGAATTTATTAAATTCATAATCTCCTGCTCACAGAAGCAGACTCTGCAGAAAACTCCACTCTACACAAGTACAATGCGAACTCAAAGGACTGCACTGAAATCTTTATTATATCCAGTTTCATGTCTGTCACTATGTTTGGGGTGGAGAGTAAACTAAGGGCAAATAAGCCACCACTCGTGCCTAAGTATGATTTCAGGACCATTTTTAGATGACTCTTGATCCCCAGACAACCTCTGGCTCTCACTAGAAACAGGCATGAGGGAAAGGGAAAAGTGAAGTCGCTAAGTCGTGTCAGACTCTTTGCGACCCTATGGACTGTAGTCTACCCAGCTTCTCTGTCCATGGGATTTTCCAGGCAAGAGAACTGGAGTGGGTTGCCAGTTCTTTCTCCAGGGAATCTTCCTGACCCAGGGATCAAACCTGGGCCTTCCGCATTGCAGGCAGACGCTTTACCCTCTGAGCCACCAGGGAAGTCCAGGCATGAGGGAAGGGAGCGACAATTTATTAATCATCTGCAACATGTCACACAAGTGTTCTGTAACACATTAGGTCAACTCATTAAATAACTTTGCAAAATACTAGCGCACCTATTTGAAGATGAGGAAACTAAGGCTTGGGGAGGGTAAGTAACTTGGACCAGTCTATCAGGCCGGACCAGTAAGTTGGACCCATCTACTAGGTTATACCACACGGAAGCCCAAGCAGGAGATAAAATCTTTCATTCTATTACCAGATTTAATTTACGAGTTTAAATTCATGGTGGGGTTTAAATTCATACTAAAGTTCAGACACAAAGGCATGATGATGCATTTCATTTGCACACTGCTTTATGACTCACAAAGCACTTTTTATGCACCGCTTTATTGCTACAACAAAGAAAACCTATGGGGCAGTCAGACAAGCATTACCATCTCCGTTTTACATAGGAGGAAATGAGGCTCAGAAACTGACAAATGGCTAATCTCTTTCCTGAAAGTAGAGGCGGAAAGCGGGAGAAAGAGACAGACAGGGAGGGAGAGACAGAGGGGGAAAGAAAGAAACACACACAGGAGGTAGAGGTCCAGAAGGAGGAGCTAAGTATGTGACACTGATATTCAACCAACATTTACTGAGGATCTGTTAACAGCGCTGCCCAGGAGAAACACGATGTGAGTCACCTATGTACTCTGAAATCACCTAGTAGCCACACTGAAATAAAACAGATGAGACTAAAATGTATATTCAAAATACCACTGTTTTAACATGTAACCAGCATAAAAACTATTAATAGTCTACCATTCCTTCTTTGCAGTATATCTTTCAAATCCAGTGCGGATTTTACATTGACAGCACAGCTCCCGCTTCACGTGTTCCGAGCCACATGTGACTAGTGGTTACCATACTGAACGGCACAAGTCTAAACTGTGACAGGAACTTAGGATGATCTCATTAATCCTTGCAGCTAAGATGAACTAACAGGCTCAGACACAGCTAGATGTGGAAAATTCCAACGCTATTCTGCCCTCTGAATTCTAGGTCTTTTTCACTGGTGGGAAGGTCGTTGCCTTAATATCTAGAATGCATTTTGACAACATACGTCAAGACTCATATTGAAATTTTGGAAATAACCTAACATCTAAAATATGGGGATGTAATTGTCTCTTCACTTTCTTCCTCCCTATGTGCTAGTCCGGAAGTACCTCTAGGTAAAAGGTTATGTCTTATTCACCATTAGACACTCATGGCACATGGTAGACAATAAAATTTTCCAAATCAATTATGCATAATATGATAATTAGTCCATGAAGATAATATCAGGCAGCCATGAAAAGTTATATTTATGAAACATTGGCCAATACTTATTATGTTTGTAAAAATAATTCTAAATAGTATAAACAGTATAGTTATAAGATGAGAACAATAGAACAATATTAAAAGGTAATAAAGGCAGTTATCCACTTAGCTCATTCAGTTCAACTCTAGTACTAGTACATAACATATGCCAGGCACATACATGTCATTAGCAAGAATATAGTTCATTTTCATTTGAAACCTTAAATTTCACCTTTTTTGAAACCTTAAAAATGTTCCAAATGAACATGTTACTACTCTTATGACAGAATTATTTACAATAATATTATAAATTGACAGAAAGCATGCTAATGGCAGAACACTGTACATGGTAACAGTAGAGATGCCAGGTCTTCCAATGGAGAGAACCAGAGCCAAGTACGGGAAAGTGTCAGATTTCAACTAGCCAACTGAAAAAGTATTTACTGAGCTAATAAGCACAGCACTAGAGGTCAGAGATGGAATTAGAGTAAGAAGAACTCTAGAACTTAAAGACATCATTGGACAATGAGTCCTATGGAAAGAGGTACAGAAAAGAGGCTCATCATCCAGACTGGTGAGGTGGGCAGAGGCGCCAGCGGAAGGCTTTGAGCTAGTGCGTTTTTTCAAAGAGGGAAGATGCTACCAAAGTCTGGACATTTTCTGCAAGACATTTTTAGCTTTGTATTTTTACTCTAATAACGTTCTTTAAAATTAGGTAAGTACGTACTGGATCACCTGGATGCCTATTTGATAACTGAGCATGCAGCCATGGGTGAGAGTGAAGTTTGCGTCTATAAAGTGTTAAGGTACCCTGATCACCTGAGTTGAATTACATGCTAAGCCTCTGGAGAGTTTTAAATAAAAGTGACACAATCCCAGTTATCTTTTTAAAAGACGATTCTTATGAATATGTAGAGAATAGATTACGCAGACAGGAAGAGCAGAAGTAGAAACACCGATTAGGGAGTTTTTAGTATAGTCCAGAATAATGATTGTTGAGACTAGAGGGGCTGGACTTGAGATTGGAGAAACAGGATGGATTATTCCGACCTGACTGGGGCTTAGTTTCTTTAAAAGGAAAGCATAAGTCTGAACTCAGACTGAAGGGATGAATAGGAGTGGGCAGCAGAGGTGTTGAAAGAGGACACAGCAAAGAGCAATTCCTGGAGATGAGGGAGACCGAGTACATTCAAAACACTGAAAGAAGGTCAGTTGTTTGGGATCATAACAGTGAGTGGAGAAGCATGGTAAGAGATGAAGCTCTGGAAGCATGAGTAGGGTCAGATGTGGCCATATTAAAGAGTTTGGACTTCATCCTAAAGGCAGTGAGGTCACAAATGGTTCTAAGCAGAGAAGTGACATAATCTTTTCAAGAAACATGTGCACTGAGAAGTGTCTATGAGATTTAGTAACAAGGAGATGGTGACCTGACTAAGCCAGCTTCAAGAGGGTGGAACGCAAGTCAAACTGGTTGAAAGTCAACTTTGTCTCAGGCAGATAAAAAGACAAGCACTGTGCAACTGTTGAATATTATATACTAACCAACTAGTGGATGAGAAAATTAAATAGAATACAAAGTATTTTTTTAACTCCAAGCTACCTTGAAGTCCTTAATTCTGATGGATGATAAGACAGACAGACAGACAAATATATAAATAAAATAGATATACAGAGCTAGGAAAGGGAGGATTGACTGATGCTTTTTTCTTTTCCATGATGGCTTATTATAGGATATTGAATATAGTTCCCTGTACACTACAGTAGGGTCCTTGTTGTTTATCCATTCTATACGTAAGAGTTAGTGTGCGTCTGTTAATCCCAAACTCCCAGTCCACCCCTCTCTTACCCCATTGCCCCTTGGCAAAGACAAGTCTGTTCTCTATGTTTAGCAGTCTGTTTCTTAGTTTTATCTGTGTCATATTTTAGTTTCCACATATACGTAACATCATATGGTATTTGTCTGTTTCTGACTTACTTCACTTAGTATGATAACCTGTAGGTCCATCCACATTGCTGCAAATGGCATTCTTTCTTTTTACGGCTGAGTAGCATTCCATTGTGCGTGTATGCTTGTGTGTATGTGTATACCAAACCTTCTTTACCCATTCATCTGTCAGTGGACATTTAGGCTGCTTCCATGTCTTGGTTATTATAAATAGTGCTTCTATAAACATTGGGGTGCAGGTATCTTCTGGATATATGCCCAGAAGTGGGACTGCTGGGATCATATGATAGTTCTATTTTTAGTTTTTAAAGGAACCTCCATACTGTTCTCCATAATGGCTTTACCAATTTACATTCCCACCGACAGTAAAAAAGGGGGGTTCCCTTTTCTCCACACCCTCTTCAGTATTTGTTATCTGTAGAGTTTTAAATGATAGCTATTCTGACTGGTGTGAGGCGGTACCTCATTAAATTTCATTTGCATTTCTCTAATAATTAGTGACGATGAGTATCTTTACATGTGCTTATTTGCCAGCTGTATGTCTACTTTGGAGAAGTGTCTTCTGTCCATTTTTTGATTGGGTTGTCTGGATCCACAGATCAGAATAAGGACTGGTTGTTAACGATGGGAGATTAACCAAATGATAATTAAATATAAAGACATCCATATTCTTTTAAATTTTGTTCTAAATAATTTTCTTACATGTATTATACAATGGCCACTTCATAGCAAATGGAAGTGGTAAAAATGGAATTAGTGACACATTTCGTCTTCTTGGGCTCTAAAATCCCTGTGGATGGTGACTGCAGACATGAAATCAGAAGATGACTGCTTCTTGGCAGGAAAGCTATGACAAACCTGGACAGTGTGTTACAAAACGCAAAGACATCACTTTGAGGACAAAGGTCCATATAGTCAAGGCTATGGTCTTTCCAGTAGTCATGTATGGATGTGAGAGTTGGACCATAAAGTAGGCTGAGTACCGAAGAATTGATGCTTTTGAATTGTGCTGGAGAAGACCCTTGAGAGTCCCTTGGACTGCAAGGAGATCAAATCAGTCAACTGTAAAGAAAATCAACCCTGAATATTCATTAGAGGGACTGACTAGGGATGAAGCTCCAATATTTGGGTTACCTGATGCAACAGCTCATTGGAAAAGGCCCTGATGCTGGGAAAAACTGAAGGCAGAAGAAAAGGGCGACAGAGGATGAGATGGTTGGATGGCATCACCGATTCAGTGGACACGAACTTCGGCAAACTCTGGGAAATGGTGAGAGACAGGGAAGCCTGGTGTGCTGCAGTCCATGGGGTCGTGAAGAGTTCAGGTGACTGAACAACAACATTATATTATTATTTTTAGTCATTGGAGATTTAGGGTTTTAAATGAGTTTATGATCATAATTTTCCTGAAAAAACACAACTTACGTATGTCCTCTTGGAATCACTTGTCTACAGGACCATCCCCACTTTAAACTCACAGTCACCCTCAAATTGCAGCTCCATGGCAGATCCCTTCAGAGCATCTTCCATAAACATCAAGGTTAGTGATTTGTTTTCTCTTTGTCCTTCTGGAGGACAGTACATGTAATTCTATCACTTTACTGGTTTTGTCTAACTCTTACAGGCAGAGATTCTGTCTCATTCATCCTTGTATCCCCAACACCTAGCACAGTGCTTGACACATAGTGTTCAATAAACACTTGTTAAATTGCTGAATCACTGCCTTCCAGTTTGGACCGTGTAGCCATGCCTAGGCACCAGCATCCACCTGGTGGCAGCAGCCCCACAGTGCAGCAGAGCAGGGAGGAAGTAAACAGTGATGGAGAATCACTCCTACAATCCTAAAACATCAGCAACACAAAGCCGGTACTCTGCCACAAACTAGAGGGGTGGGATGAGGAGGGAGGTGGGAAGGGGGTTCAAGAGAGAGCGGACATATGTCTACCTATGGCTGATTCATGTTGATGTATGAAAAAAAATCACAATATTGTAAAGTAATTATCCTCTAATCAAAAATAATTTTTTTAAAAAATCTATAAAGTAACAGTAAACCTACATATACTCCAAATTCCCCACTTTCTCTCCACCTCTTCCCCCACCTAAATATGTAATAAATCCATACAACAAAAAGCCAGTTCATAAAAGGTTTTAATGCTTATCTGTTCTCTCAAAATCAATCAGGTACTTGCGATGAACATCGTAAGGAAAAAGTTTTACAAGTTAAGTAAAATAATTCAACAGTACTGCTAGATTTTTTTAACAGATTCCTAAAATAACTATGCTTGGTATATCTTCTACTGAAAAATAAATGCTAGTTCAAAAAATTTTATCTCTGAAATACTCTTGACTCAAATAACATTAGTCAATATAGCCAAGTTTATTATTTTAAAGTATCTTTAGCACTTGTCCAATTATCACAGAATATGGTCTTTGATTTTTTTTTTAACATAAAAGAGAACATTTTACATGGAAGGTTCAGGAACTTAAGAAATATTTTTACTTATATCTTATTTAAACTATTGCTTTTATCCATCTATTTCATACAAATAAAAGTTGAAACACCTTCGTCATTGCCTTTCCAGTTTGTTTGCATCTCGCAATAGCAGAAAACAATCCAGTCAACCTTGTCAAGAAGCATTTACAGGGACAGGATGAAAGATCTGCCCAGTAAACAAATTAATTACAATACCAGGCACCAATTCTATGCCACTGAAGAATTCCAGAACCAGCAGTGACTAAGGATTCCTTTTACACACAAGGAGAGAGAAACAGGAAGTCTGCTGTATCGTGATAAAAGCTCTGTGATCAGTGTTCTCAGGGGTCTGCAGGTCATGCTTTGCAGACTATTTTATACTCTATGAAAAGCAGTAAATTAAAGTCATTATTATTTTACAGACTCTCAGTCTAGCCTGTTTGAGTTAAAATCATTCCTTGATTTGTCTACATTTTAAGAAGCCTGATTTTTCCAGCACTACACCACACCTGCCTACACACACACACACACACACACACACACACACACACACACACCCAGGAGATATTGATAAGATGGGACATCATGAGAACTATCTCATTTTGCTCAAATTCTCCTGCCTGCCTGTATTCAGTCACTCTTCCACTACAAGAAAACACCAGAGAGAAAGCAGTAACACTTCCCTCTTCCACCACTGCAATACCAAGGAGCCTGTAATAGAAGTGTCCCTTTGTGCAAACAAAGCCTACAGACAGCTACAATCTGTGCTGCCTTGGAGCCGGCTTTGGCTCTCTGGAGCGAGGCTGAGATGCACTAAGGCTTTCCAGATTGAAGGTCACAACAGTGTGTTGAATAACAAGGTTTCTGCAGAAATCCTTAAAAACTACATTAATCCTAAAAAACTGCACATGGCTCAGAGACAACTGAGACATACTAACAGAAGACACCCAATAAGCAATGAGAGTACTTCATAAAACCAGCCAGTCACACCCAGACACCTATCTTACGAGACCCTATGGTAGTAGGTGCTATGCAAGAGAGAAAGCACCTGTTCACAGGAGCAACGTTCCATCATCCTTTCATTTCCCAAAATACTGTGCCGGCTTCTGCCTCCAAATACATCAACCACTTTCACATTAAATATTAGGGTGAAGAAAGTAAGAAAAAGGAATTACAGAAAACATAATTTCAGTAAAAAAAAAAAAAAGAATTCTATTCTTTGGAAATTGGAAAATTCAGGTGCCCAGTTTTTATGGACTTGTGTTCTAAAAGTAAAAATCCACTCCTAGTGTGTCTTCACTCTACAAGGTCATTCTTTTTATCTGAAGTTCTTGTTCTCACTACATTGCAGACCTTTTTGTGATATAAGTGGGGGAAAACCAGTTGTTCTTCATGAGAATAAAAACCAAAAACCCTTAGACTCTAGTTTGTTTCTGCTTCTGTGTAGCCTTTAGGAAGTCACCTAAACCTGCCCACATCCCAAGCTTCCCTGTACATACATAATATGGCAGAGGTGGAGCACAGCCTAGGATCTTATATGAGGGGTGTTTCATAGAGATAACTCGGCTTTACGAGGTCAAGAACCCGATAAAATTGTATATAAAAATGTTTGTGTTTGAGCATTTTTCCAGGGCTAGTATCCACTTTCATCAGATTTTCAAAACAGTCTGACACCTGAAATTGGCAAAGAATCACTGATTAAGACAGTTTCTAAGTAAAATATTGTAAACTGAAGTCTGCAATTCCATGATTCTTCTATAACAGAGCAGGTAAAACTGGAAGAGAAGCAAGTCATTCCGGAAACAGACTACACATTTTCATCCTTAGAAAATGGAAAAACTAGAAACAGTGCTCACTGTCTGTTGATGATACTAAGGGATCTGAGCAAGATGAAGGGGTTGTCTCAATGGGTTTGAAGAGCCAGGCATCTCCTCTCCATCCTCAGCAGAAGACTTAGGGCTGCGTCAAAATGGACATGGAAAGAAGCAATGAGGACAAGTCCCAGATCTTGGTTTTTAAATACCATTCCTTCACTACAGAGGGAGGACCCCTTGAAGAAATGACTGAGTTCTAGTCTGGGAAAGTATGAAGCTGTCCGGAGATGGCTTGTTGGGCAAGGAAGGGCTGAGAGACTAATGGATCATGTTATTAATAAAAGCTGATGAAAGTTGATGTAAAGGGGATCTCGCTGGCCAAATTTGAGCAATATGAACATCCAAAAATAACAGTAAAAGATTATAAACATTAAAAATTTTAATTTCATGAGCACAAAATGATGAAATAAAAAGAGGACGTGTAATCAGAGTGTATCAAAGAGAAAAATAAGGAAAGTTTTTCTTTACAGAAGAATGCCCACTAACAAATGTAGAGAAAAAACAATAAAATTAGAAAAATCACCATTTTGCAACTCTCATGTAATAACTGATTTAGGCAAGGACCATCAATGAAGGTAAAAATCAATGGGTAATTAGACATTCACATGTTCTCAAAGTATGACCAAACATACTCCTTAACATGAAGGTTTCCATTTCCTGATTCTAGATTTTAAGAATAAATACAGCATGCATATTCTAATTAAACTGTATCCCAGTTAATTAAGTTAATTTTATCGAACATCTGTGAAATTATCAGTTTTCAAAGAATTAGAACATATCAATTGACACATAATCAGTATCATTTAATAATTATTTGAAGATTTGGAAGGCACTCCTGTATCTTTCTGTGCCTCTTTATTATCAGCATGAATATAAAAGATAAAAGGATCACTGCTCAGAAAGCGGTCGCCAAGAACACACTGGGATTGTCAAGGCGGCTGCTGTCCCGTACTGCCTTCCAGTAGCCATTGGTTCTACTTAGGGATAACACAGTCCGCAACTGTTCTCCTCCCCTCTCCTACACTTTACAGAAATGAAAAGTAACTCTTTCTCACCCCAAGGTAGAGCAAGACAACATAGAAAATTCTACAGAACAAATGACCATGTTTCATCGACAAGTGGTAAGAGGGAAAACAAAAGGAAGAGGGGGAATGTTGATGGATTAAGAGACTCAAGAAATATATCAACCAAATGCAACACAAGACTCTTATTTGGATCCTGACTCAAACCAACTATAAAAACCATTCATGGGACGTGCTTGGTGGTACAGTGGGTGGGAATCTGCCTTCCAGTGAGCAGATACGGGTTCAATCCCTGGTCGCAGAAGAGCCTGTGAGCCACAACTACTGAGCCCACACTCAACTGCTGAAAGTGGTGTGCCTAGATCCCATGCTCCGAAACAAGGGAAGTTACTACAATGAGAAGCCTGTGCACAACAAAAAGCAGTCCCGCTGACTGCAACTAGAGAAAGCCCAAGTGTAGCAATGAAGACACAAATAGATCACAAAATAAAATACATTTATGAAATAGGAAAATTTGAACACTGCTAGCTATTGGATTGGAGAAGGCAATGGCAACCCACTTCAGTACTCTTGCCTGGAAAATCCCATGGATGGAGAAGCCTGGTAGGCTGTAGTCCATGGGATCGCTAAGAATCGGACACAACTGAGCGACTTCACTCTCACTTTTCACCTTCCTGCATTGGAGAAGGAAATGGCAACCCACTCCAGTGTTCTTGCCTGGAGAATCCCAGGGACGGGGGAGCCTCATGGGCTGCTGTCTATGGGGTCACACAGAGTCAGACACAACTGAAGTGACTTAGCAGCAGCAGCAGCAGCTATTGAATATCAAGTTAATTAATTTTAATGTGATTTTTAACAGAGTCCTTTTTGGATAATACTGTTGCTAAAACTTGGCCTCTTACATCAGGGCTGAATAGAAACATGGAGAAAAGAGTTTTGGAAAGTAGAAAAGAGTAGCTTTTATTGCTTTGCCAGGCAAAGGGGGCCACAATGGGCTAAAGCCCTTAAGACTGTGTGACTCACCCTGGAGGGGGTAGTGAGGTGTTTCATAGTGTTCAAGGAGCAGGGCTTGATCAGTTCATGGACAACTCTCGGATTGGTTGGCATCAAGGTAGAGTTTTAAGCTTCATCAGCCTTCTGGTTTCAAGCAGTCTAGGGTCTATATTCTTGTGGTCACAGTTTTCATCTGGAGGGGGCCTGCTTCCCATAAAAACAACTCACAACTCAGGAATGTATGTCAGGGCTTTATCTATATCTTTCAGGGAACTGGGGGTTTGGTGATTCTGCAACGTGGGAACTACAGTCTAAATTGTTACCAGTTCCCCAGCCCAACAGCTATTCTGTGTTTCTACACCTTTACATTTTCCAATTGTTAAGTCTTAGTCAGAAATTTCGGAGAAGGCAATGGCACCCCACTCCAGTACTCTTGCCTGGAAAATCCCAGGGACTGAGGAGCCTGGTAGGCTGCAGTCCATGGGGTCGCTGAGGGTCGGACACAACTGAGTGACTTCACTTTCACTTTTCACTTTCATGCACTGGAGAAGGAAATGGCAACCCACTCCAGTGTTCTTGCCTGGAGAATCCCAGGGATGGGGGAGCCTGGTGGGCTGCCGTCTATGGGGTCGCACAGAGTCGGACATGACTGAAGTGACTTAGCAGCAGCAGTCAGAAATTTACTTCAAAAGATGGGGACACAGGGGCTTGTATACTGTTTCAATACATACTGAGAAATTTGCCTGAAATTTGCTTTGAAATATCCCAGTGAGGGTGGTAGGGGGAAGATATAGAGGAAACAAGAGTGGTCACGTGTTGATAATTGTCAAATCTGGGAGATGGGTTTGCAAGGGTTCACTGTACCATTATCCCCTCTACTTTTGCATATGTTTGGAGATTTCCATCATTATGAATTTTTTTTTAAGTAAGGAAGCCCTACTAGTTATAGATGAAGGACAGAGAAGCCTAGATTGCTAGAGTCCATAGGGTTGCAAAGAGTCAGACACAACTGAGCCACTGAACAACAACAACAATGAACAAAATGTCTTTAGTTCGGACGTGTTCAGATTCTGGATTAATGGTACGGTGGTTTAGTTGCTCAGTCGTGTCCAATGCTTTGCAATGCCATGGACTATAGCCCACCAGGTTCTTCTGTCCATGGGATTTTTCCAGGCAAGAATATTGGAATGGGTTGCCATTCCCTTCTCCATGGGATCTTCCCCCCCCAGGGATTGAACCCGGGTCTCCTGCATTGCAGGTGGATTCTTTACCAACAGAGCCATTAGGGAAGTTTGATTTTCAGTAACCATTTACTGAATGTTTGTTAAGTCCTGGCATTTCTAGAACTAAGTGATACCCAATGGTTTCTTTTAAGTACCACTGAGGATGTAGTGGTTAATAGTGGGGTATCTGAAGTCAAATGGCCCAGACTAGAATTCCAGGCCTTCTACCTACTAACTGTGTAACATGGAGAAAATTGCTTAAATCTCTCCATGCCTCAGTTTATAAAATGGGAATAGTAAAAGCCTCCCTGGTGTCTCAGATGGTAAAGAATCTGCCTGCAATGCAGGAGACCTGGGTTCAATCCCTGGGTGGGGAAGATCCCCTTGAGAAGGAAATGATAACCCACTCCAGTACTCTTCTTGGAGAATTCCATGAACAGAGGAGCCTGGTGGGCTACACTCCATGGAGTCACAAAGAGTCGGACACAACTGAGCAACTTTCACTTTCACCATGCCTCAGTTTTCTCGTTTATACAATGGAAATAATAAGAGCACCTACATCTACTTCTGTCTCATTGACTACGCCAAAGCCTTTAACTATGTGGATAACAACAAACTGTGGAATATTCTTAAAAAGATGGGAATACCAGACCACCTTACCTAATTCCTGAGAAACATGTATGAGGTCAAGAAGCAACGGTTAGAACCAGACATGGAACAACAGACTGGTTCCAAATTGGGAAAGGAGTACGTCAAGGTTGTATATTGTCACCTTGTTTATTTAACTTATATGCGGAGCACATCATGTGAAATGCCGGGCTGGATGACTCACAAGCTAGAATCAAGATTGCAGGGAGAAATATCAACAACCTCAGATATGCAAATGATACCACTCTAATGGCAGAAAGTATAGAGGAACTAAAGAGCCTCTTGATAAGGGTAAAAGAGGAGAGTGGAAAAGCTGGCTTAAAACTCAATATTCAAAAAACTAAGATCATGCTATATGGTCCTATCACTTCATGGCAAATACAAGGAGAAAAAATGGAAGCAGTGAGAAATTTTATTTTCTTGGGCTCCAAAATCACAGCAGATGGTGACTGCAACCATGAAATTAAAAGATGTTTACTCCTTGAAACAGAGAAGGCAATGGCACCCCACTCCAGTACTCTTGCCTGGAAAATCCCATGGATGGAGGAGCCTGGTAGGCTGTAGTCCATGGGGTCGCTAAGAGTCGGACACGACTGAGTGACTTCCCTTTCACTTTTCACTTTCATGCACTGGAGAAGGAAATGGCAACCCACTCCAGTGTTCTTGCCTGGAGAATCCCAAGGACGGGGGAGCCTGGTGGGCTTCTGTCTATGAGGTCGCACAGAGTCGGACACGACTGAAGCGACTTAGCAGCAGCAGCAGCACTCCTTGAAAGGAAAGCAATGACAAATCTAGACAGCACATTAAAAAGTAGAGACATCACTTTGCTGACAACCATCTGTACAGTCAAAGCTATAGTTGTGACATAACAGTTGGACTATAAAGAAGGTTGAGCACCGAACTGTGGTGCTGGAGGACTCTTGAGAGTCCCTTGGACTACAAGTAGATGAAACCAGTCAATCCTAAAGGAAATCAACCCTGAATATTGACTGAAAGGACTGATGCCAAAGCTAAAGCTCCAATACTTTGGCCACCTGATGTGAAGAGCAGACTCCCTGGAAAGACCCTGATGCTGAAAAAGATTGAGGGCAGGAGGAAAAAGGGGCAACAGAGGATGGCTGGATGACATTTCAGACTCAATGGACATGAATTTGAGCAAGCTCCGGGAGATGGTGAAGGACAGGGAAGCCTGGTGTGCTATAGTTAGTCCATGGGGTTGCAAAGAGTCAGACATGACTTAGTGACTGAACAACAACAACAATAAGAGCACCTACTTCAGCAAAACCCACATGAAGTACTTAGAACAGTGCCTCACACATAGGAAGAACTCAACAAATATTAACTATTATTAACATTCATCAGTTGATCATATTAAAAGTAAATCTAGGACTTGCCTGTGGTCCAGTGGTTATGAATCTGCCTACCAATGTAGGGGACACAGGTTCCATTCCTGGTCCAAGAGGATCTCACACGCCATGGGGCAACTAAGCCCTACAGCCTACAGCCCGTGCTCTGAAATAACAAAACCACCTCAACTAGAGAGTAGCCCCACTCACCACAACTAGAGAAAGCCCACGTGCAGCAACGAAGACCCAATGCAGCCAAAAATCCATAAATAAATAAATACATAGTTATTTTTTAAAAATCACATTGAAAAAGCAAATCTATTACTTCTAACTCTACTGGCATTGAAAATCTCATATAAAACACTGTCTTACTTTGATAGCTATTAAGAACTTTCATACCATTCCAGATTTCCTAATATTTAGTGGATTTGGCATTTGGTGGTGATATATCTATGCTTATAACAGTTTGAGGGAGCATTATGTTCCTTCATATTAATTAACAACAAAAACAAAAAAGCAAGATGCAGAATATCAAGAAGTCACTCCAGCTGCCCTTCTGTGAACCAATTTATTTGGAAACACATTTTGTCCTCAGGCAATACATCATTGATATTCCTGTGCGGATACGAGGTCAGAACAGCATAAGCAGGGCTGGAAAATGCAAGTCGAGTTGATTCACCAATAACAGTTCCTACTGTTGAGACTCTGAAATATAATAAAGCTAAAGCTTAATAAAAAGGGACGACCTCCTGCTTCTTGCCTGACAGCGAGCGTTTGGTGAAACTGCTGATGTTACTGGGAATGAGGGATGAAGATGGGGAGGGCAGATGGTGGGAGATACTGCAGGCAGTGGGATACAAGTCAATTTAGGACAGAGGTCGGGCTCCACCTGAAGAGAATATGTAAGTAATGTTCATCAATGCGAAAGTGAAAGTGTTAGTCACTCAGTCATGTCTGACTCTTTGCAAACCCAGATTGTAGCCCACCAGGCTCCTCTGTCCATGGGATTCTCCGGGTAGGAATACTGGAGTGGGTAGCCATTCCCTTCTCCAGGGGATCTTCCCAGCCCAGGGACTGAACCCAGGTCCCCTGTATTGCAGGCAAATTCTTTGCCATCTGAGCCATCAGTGTAGGTTATGATAAATGGAAACACACAAGAGAAATCAAAACAATTTAAGACTCTGATTAACTGGTATCCAAAGCTCAGGGCACTAGGAGTGGTCTGCTCCAGTATAGACAGTAAGGGTATATGATGTCTGTAGAGAATTTAAAAACATGGATAAACTGACTAAACTCAGTGTGAGTTTTATTATCATCATGCGCTGCAGATTTAAAACAGTGTTCGTGACAAAACAGTCCTCCCCACCAATATATTTTTTTTAAAGGATATACTTTAAAATTTTTATGTATTTATTTTGGCTGTGCTAGGTCTTCACTGCTGCGCTCAGGCTTTCTCCAGTTGCAGCGGGCAGGGACTACTCTCTAGCTGGGGTGCTTCGGCTTCTCCTCGTGGTGGCTTCTCTTGTTGCAGAGCATGGGCTCTACAGCAAGGGAGCTCAGTAGTTGTGGCACATGGGCTTACTTGTCCCATAGCATATGAGATCCTCCCGGACCAGGGATGGAACCTGTGTTTCCTGCGTTGGGAGGTGGATTCTTAAGCACCAGACCACCAGGGAAGTCCTCTGCCAAAATCTTTCGTTAGTCTAAATTCTAAATTACTACTGCAGTCACTGTCAAGTTTTAATAATACATCTGTAGGCTTCAAATTAGCACATTTCTAATTTTATAACTTAAACATTTATTCTCTGTGGGAGGCGAATGCCCATTTATATACCCGAGGAAGCCTATTCAGCTACAAAGTTTCATTTTTGGAATAATTTGCAATGGTTCAGAATTGTTCAGTCTGGCTTCACGGTTTATGTAATAACCCCTGTCATGTCACATATTTCTGCACTGAAATGGTAGATTCAAAAAAACAATAGTCCAGTGACTGTCATATGAAGAAAGAGATTTTTAGTTTCTTCATATCTGTCATTTGTGACCATTTGACATTTTTAGTTTGCATTTAAAACAGTGAGACTCGAAAGATGCAATATCTCTGTTTGGTATGCATCAAGGTTGGGCTTCCCAGGTGGCACAGTGGTAAAGAATCCACCTGCCAATGTAGGAGATGGATGTTCAATCCCTAGGTCAGTAAGATACCCTGGAGTAGGAAATGGAAACACACTCCAGTAGTCTTGCCTGGAAAATTCCATGGACAGAGGAGCCCGGCAGGCTACAGTCCGTGAGGTTGCAGAGTCAGACACGACTGAGTGACTAAGCATACAAAGTTTATTCTATATAGAAAATATTTTAATGAATATAAATAATACCTTTATAATTGGAATTTATTATTGTTTAAAAACGGTTTTATAAAACTAAAGAATACAGTAATCCTTTCTAAATTTATTTATTTATTTTAATCAGGAGGATAATTATTTTACAATACTGTTATGGTTTTTGCCATATATCAATATGAATCGGCCATAGGTATACATGTGTTTAATGAAATGATTATTTACTGATATTACAATGATTATTATATAGAATATAATGACTATCTCTGATATTAACTGGTTAACAAAAATAATTATGCCATATAGATTAAATTAAAAATTGATGTGTCCTAGGGTAAATAAAGTCAGCATACTACTGTCTTTGATACTCCTCTTTTCTATGATTAATGATTCAGAAGTATTAAAAAACCCAAGACCTTGAGGTTAAATATCAGAACTAGTAGTGTTGACTGGTCATGTTCTAGCTGTCAATGCAAAAACAGACAAATCTCTGTTATTTTGTGGCATTCTCACATATAAATGTTTTTTGGTTTTTTAAAAAATTATTTATCTAGTTATTTTTGGCTGCATTGGGTCTTCACTGCTGCACAGACTTTTCTCTATCTGCGGCGAGCAGAGGTTATTCTGTAGTTGTTGTACACGGGCTTCTCCTTGTGGAGCACAGACTTTAGGGCACTTGGGCTTCAGCAGCTACGGAATGTGGGCTCAGCAGTTGTAGCACACAGGTTCAACAGTTGTGGTGCACGGGCTTAGTCGCTCCACAGCATGTCCTCCCAGATCAGGGATTGAACTCATATCTCCTGCTTTGGCAGGCAGGTTCTTTACCACCAAGCCACCAGGGAAGCCCTATAAATGTTTTTTAAAAGGACAGGACAACTCAAATCAGATAAATAACTGTCTTTCACAAAAGAAATATGAAATAAGACCCAAGTTACTAATTGCTGGCATTAATGCTACTGAATCATGACTCACACATGAATATTTATAACCATTCTGGTTACTGTGGCATACTATCTACCTTATTTTCACACCAGATTTTAAGATCCTTGGGAAGAAATGAGAGGCTGAAGCTTTATAATCAGAGTTGAAAGGACACTGGATTAGTAGGTGATGAGCAGCTACTCAAGATTTTTAAGCAGTGACATTGTATATTATGAGATTTAACCCATTGTACTATGTGAATTAATGTGAAGAAGGCTAAGATTTTCTAAAGTTATTTGATTGACTGCTTATTAATATAGAACAATTTGATAACTTCTTAGATGATTAAATTATGCTTTCCTACCCTACTTGTGGTTAATTTTTTGGTCTTAAAATTATTGTGAATCAGTCCTTCAAACAGCAAATATTATTTAAATATTTGCTCTGTGTCTGGCACTGTGCTTGCTGGTGGTGGTTGCGTTTCAAAAACATACAGAACCAGAGTCTCTGCTATTCAACAGAATGGTAAATATAAACAATTGATTATGAAAATCTGACCGGTGAGATAGTAGAGATACATACAAAGTGCTACAGGGGCAAAAAGAATTAGCTCATCGTAAGTTCTAAAGCTCAACTACTTTGAAATCTTGATATCAAGACAGAATTCTGACATATAGATATATAACTGCGAAAACTAATTTTGCATGGACTTTTTCTTCACATTCAAGCAGTGTGAAAATGCTGAATAGTTTCATCTTCATGAAACCCATTTAATAAATGATGTCTCCTTAATTAATTCATCACAACATTCTGAAATCAGAATGTTTTAGACAAATGCGCACAATGAAAATGGCAGATTAAAGTGGAGTCAGCTATAGGATAACAAAAACAGGGCATTGTCTGGATGCCTGTGCTTTGGAGAAGGGCACAGACAGCAATGCCAGTAACAAATTCTGGAACAGAATGAGCAGATATGGATGAGCAACTCACAAGTTTATTTTCAGACATAATGAGTTTGAGATGCCCATGAGACAACAATATGCAAATGTCCAGCAGAAGTTGTAAAAGCAGGTCTGAAGTCATATGAGAAGTGGGGCTTGCTGATACAGGTTCAGAAGTCATCAGTTGAGAGATGGGAATTACAAGCACCAGGCTGGATAAGACTGGCTACAGGGAGTATGTGTAAGCTGAGGAGAAAAGACTAATCATGGAACTTGATTATATATGGTTTCACATTATTCCTTACAATTTTACTTAGTCATGAAAAACCATAAACTTTCCTAAACTACAGGTCCCTATCTTTTACTTCGTTTATCCAGAGTAGTAGTTAAGAGCAGAAAGCAACAAAATTCTATAAACCAATTATCCTTCAATTTTAAAAAATAAGCAAAATCAGATTGAAAAAAAAAAGAGCATAAATTCTCAGACAGACAGGCCTAACTCTGCCACTAGGAGCTCGGAGATCATGGGCAAGTTGCATAATCTCCCTGGGCCTCAGTCTCCTTATCTGTATAATAGAGGTATCACTATAACCACCATTATGGCTTTTGTGAGAATCACACGAGATGATGCATGTAAAGTGTTTCGCTCAGGGTCTGGCACGGAGAAAGTACTCAATACATGTTAGCTACAATAATGGTGGCCGTGATGAATCCTACACAGAACTTACAACTCTGGCCATATGACAGAATCTTAATAAATACTGGCTGTACTGTTCTATGTTTTTAACATCTATTTTAATTTCTCAATGAATCACTCATATAAAGAGTATTTTGTTGATTTGAGTAAAGCATAATTCACTATATAATAAAAATATAGACTGAGTGACCACAGGGAATTATATTCAGTATTCTGTAAGAAACCATAACAGAAAAGAATAAGAAAAAGAATGAATATATATATATATACAGATATATATATATATATGTATCTGAATCACTTTGCTGTATACCAGAAATTAGCACAACATTGCAAACCAACTATATTTCATTAAAATATATATAGAAAGACTATAATTATATGCATACAATTATTTAAAGAACTTATTTGAGAAGTTAGTGCATTTAAAGAAACTGCATTTTTTATATCTTTCCCTGTTAGTATTAATAACAACCTGCTGTCTCTGATCCTTTCCAACTTTAAACATCTCAAGAATCCATGAACAAAAATAAAACAAAACCCTAAGCTTCCTAATCATCCACTACAATAAAGGATGAAAATGTTAGGGCAGAAATAAACAAGGTATCTTTAAAACTTCCACAGTTTATGGCTCCATTACTCTACTTAACAAACTGTACCATGGTTAGTCATATGTGAGTATGTTTCTTCCCCATAGATTTATAGGCACCTTGAAGTCAAAACGTGTTGTTTTCATTACTGTATCTTAGGACCCAAATCAATATTTAGCATGCGGTAGTGTTCTGAATGAATGAATACATGAATGAACAAACAAACAAAAGAAATCAGGAGCATGCAGGACAGCAAAAAGGATAATTTGGATTGTACAAGTAAGGAGGCAGGGCCAGATGATCTCTGCAGTCCCTTCTGGTCCAGCTGATGATAAGCCTATGGTTGATGGGTCTTTTTAATAATGGCATTTCAAATGTCCACTGTCATTTATGGTGAAAATCTGTCAGTTGAATAGAAACAAATGATACAGAAGACAGGCTTTGTTTTAGTTGTTGCTGTTTTTATGAAAAAACAATTTTAAAAATAAAAAACCCAGTCACTTGAAAAAAGCCTAAAAGAACAGTGTTATGGCACACGTTTTTTATTGCTTACATTTCCTTACAATAAGGAAGCAAAAAAGACAGGGCAGAGCTTTGACAAACTTGGTGATGAAGACTAAAATTGCTGCAGCAGAACCTGTGAGTATCCCGGCCTTTTAAGAAATCCACTATAAAGCAAAGATCCCTGCCTATGTCCTATATCACCACTGGGCAGTACAGAGTGGAATTCGAAGGACCTCGGATTGAATTACAGCTCCACTACTTACTATGACCTTGTAAAATGATGACAAGAATGTCTGCCCCATAGATATGAAGACAGTGACGCTCACACTGGTTGTCTACAGGATCTATCCTGTCACGTCTAGGCTCTAGATAAAATTGCTTCTGTTTATTTTTTTCTTACAAAAGTCCCTTTTTGCATATACTATTATGAAACCAGAACATCAGTGCCAGTCTTCCTGAGTCAAAGAGCAGAAGTCACATCATTCATGCAACTGGACGAGATCTATATACCACAGGATAAAGAAAATTTACTAAAATCTCTGATAAGACAGAAAGGGGTACACCTTATCACCTTCTGCACCAGAGAAGATGACTAAGCTTGTTGGTTAAAGCAATTATTCAGGAGTGCAGGCGGCAGAAAACAAGGAGCAGCCAACACCTAACACTGGCTGGCAAGGAGGCAGATTAGCTGATGTTTTTGATTCTGAAAATGGGTCACTGTATCCCCAGCAGTAACCTCGGAATTCTAATGACTGCAGAACTCGGTCGGTGACACAGAGAATGCTGACCAGAGAACAGAGCAGTAGGGATGAAAACAATAAACTTTGGTGGTTCTGTCTACATTAGTGTCACGTAATTTACAAAGTGTGAAATCATTTTGTTTCTAGCAAGTATGGAAGGTCCTGAAAGAGTATGCTCCTGAGTTCTCACTTCCTCATCCCTCTTAAAATTACTAACTGGTGATAGTAACATACAGCAACAGGCTAGGAAGTCAATGACCTGGCTTGGATTCCTGGTTTATGGCTCATTACTTTAACTTCTTTGAATCTTTATTTCCTCAGTATTAGTTAGATGAGGTTGGGCCATCTACCTCTGAAGGATCCTCCAACACTAAAATGCCAAGTTTAGGAGTGCTTCGATTTGTAAACAAACTTTAGCTTTATTTTATTGGCAACATCAATCTTGTATTTCTAGAATTTATTTTTAATTTAATCTTATAGTCAATTTAATTATATTTTAATTTAATCTTATATTTCTAGCTTTACCATTATCTCACTGAAAAAATACAGGAGCACATATATGACCCTATTTTTTCCAATAAGAAGAGAACAGCAATTATTAACTAAGACCTAGAGTTAAGATGATTTGTCCAAAAGCTGCCCTAATTATTCTGGGATTTAGAAATGCAGTCATTTTTTTTAAAAGGCAAAACGAATAGGTCCAGGGTTAAACAATGAAATAGAGGTATTCTTAAAATTCTTGTAACTCTAAAACATTTGGTTATGAAATGGGCCCTATCACCTCTGACACAGATGTGAACAATGCCCAGTGCATTACAAGGCAGGCAAAGAGTAGAATCCTCTGATCCATCAAGCCTCAATTCAAATGCCACTCTCCCTTCAAAGACCTTTCAGGACCTCTGCTCATTCCACCCTTTCCCATTAGAATAACTGTAAATCGAACTCCACTGACCTTCCACAGCATTTTTTATCAGTAACTTTTAATAGCACATACAGCTTTCTTCCTGGATTACAAATGCATGTTTTATCTCCTTTAAGTTTATCATATTGCCTGTAATAATAAACACTTGTAAAATCAATGATTCTCCAGAAAAATGGCTCTCGATGTTTTTTAACTATTAATAGAACATACAGAAATATTTTACATTGTGATCCAGTTCAGTTCAGTTCAGTTCAGTCACTCAGTCGTGTCCGACTCTTTGCGACCCCATGAATCGCAGCACGCCAGGCTTCCCTGTCCATCACCAACTCCCAGAGTTTACCCAAACTAACGTCCATCGAGTCGGTGATGCCAACCAAACATCTCATCCTATATTGTCCCCTTCTCCTCCTGCCCTCAATCTTTCCCAGCATCAGGGTCTTTTTAAATGAATCAGCTCTTCACATCAGGTGGCCAAAGTATTGGAGTTTCAGCTTCACCATCTGTCCTGAACACCCAGGACTGATCTCCTTTAGGATGGACTGGTTGGATCTCCTTGCAGTCCAAGGGACTCTCAAGAGTCTTCTCCAACTCCACAGTTTAAAAGCATCAATTCTTCAGTGCTCAGCTTTCTTTATAGTCCAACTCTCACATCCATACATGACTACTGGAAAAACCACTGGAAAAGCCTTGACTAGACCAACCTTTGTTGACAAAGAAGTGTCTCTGCTTTTTAATATGCTGTCTAGGTTGGTCATAACTTTCCTTCCAAGGAGTAAGCATCTTTTAATTTCATGGCTGCAATCACCATCTTCAGTGATCTTGGAGCCCAAAAAAATAAAGTCAGTCACTGTTTCCCCTGTTTTCCCATCTATTTGCCATGAAGTGATGGGACCAGATGCCATGATCTTAGTTTTCTGAATGTTGAACTTTAAGCCAACTTTTTCACTCTCCTCTTTCACTTTCATCAAGAGGCTCTTTAGTTCTTCTTCACTTTCTGCCGTAAGGGTGGTGTCATCTGCATATCTGAGGTTATTGATATTTCTCCCAGCAATCTTGATTCCAGCTTGTGCTTCTTCCAGCCCAGCATTTCTCATGATGTACTCTGCATATAAGTTAAATAAGCAGGATGACAATATACAGCCTTGACATACTCCTTTTCCTATTTGGAACCAGTCTGTTGTTCCACGTCCAGTTTTAACTGTTGCTTCCTGACCTGCATGCAGGTTTCTCAAGAGGCAGGTCAGGTGGTCTGGTATTCCAATCTTTTTCAGAATTCTCCACAATCTATTGAGATCCACACAGTCAAAGGCTTTGGCATAGTCAATAAAGCAGAAATAGATGTTTTTCTGGAACTCTCTTGCTTTTTCAATGGTCCAGCAGATGTTGGCAATTTGATCTCTGGTTCCTCTGCCTTTTCTAAAACTAGCTTGAACATCTGGAAGTTCATGGTTCATGTATTGCTGAAGCCTGGCTTGGAGAATTTTGAGTATTACTTTACAACCCACTCCAGTATTCTTCCCTGGAAAATCCCATGGATGGAGGAACCTGGTAGGCTACAGTCCATGGAGTCGCATAGAGTTGGACACGACTGAGAGACTTCACTTTCACTTACTAGTGTGTGAGATGAGTGCAATTGTGCGGTAGTTTGAGCATTCTTTGGCATTGCCCTTCTTTGGGACTGGAATGAAAACTGACTTTTTACAGTCCTGTGGCCACTGCTGAATTTTCCAAATTTGCTGACATATTGAGTGCAGCACTTTCACAGCATCATCTTTTAGGGATTTGAAATAGCTCAACTGGAATACCATCACCTCCACTAGCTTTGTTCATAGTGATGCTTCCTAAGGCTCACCTGACATCACATTCCAGGATGTCTGGCTCTAGGTCAGTGATCACACCATCGTGATTATCTGGGTCATGAAGATCTTTTTTGTACAATTCTTCTGTGTATTCTTGCCACCTCTTCTTAATATCTTCTGCTTCTGTTAGGTCCATACCATTTCTGTCTTTTATTGAGCCCATCTTTGCATGAAATGTTCCCTTGGTATCTCTAATTTTCTTAAAGAGATCTCTAGTCTTTCCCATTCTATTGTTTTCCTCTATTTCTTTGCATTGATCACTGAGGAAGGCTTTCTTATCTCTCCTGCTATTCTTGTATATAAATGAAACAAGTGTTTCACAAATACTTGCCCTAATCAAGTCAAGATATATTCTGATATTCTCTATTCTTTTCTATTTTAGTTTATTTCATTCTTTTTAATAATGGTAGCAACTATGTTGCTATTTATGAAACTCTAATGAATCTCACCCTACAGTTTGAAAATCAGTGCTCTAGAAGAGTTATTGAAAAAGAAAAAATATTTAAAGGAAGATCCATTTTAGTGAATGAATACCCAAAAGCCATTCACAATTTATTTCTTGCCTTCCTACAGATGCTGAAAAGCTAAATACTTATCTTCCCAGGCTCCCCTGCAGCTATGCACAGCCATGACCCATTTCTGGTAAAGGAAGTGTACACACGGTCACTGAGTGCCTTTACGAACATTTTTACAAGGGGCCAGATTCTCCTGCCATGCCCCTCAGTCCTTCTTCCCCTTTTTCTTGTCTAAAATGTGAAGATAACACATGGAGGTGTGATGGGTGCCTACTCATAGGCACAAGAACAAGACTACAAGGAGTGGAAGAAAAGGAACCCAAGTCCACTGTGATATCACCAAACCATCAGATCAGCCACGCGGTGTCCACTGCAAACATTTTATCATGTGAGATGAAGAACATCCTTACTTGCTTAAGCCACTGTTAGGATTTTGGTTATTTATAGTTCAACATATTCCAAAATGATCCTATACGCAAGAAACATTTCTGGCCTCAATGACCTTCCATGGGAGGTAAGTTTTTTTTTAAAGAGAAGGGTATCTTTTCTGAAACTTTTTATGGAGGGCCTCCAACATTTTATTTATACAAGTAAGGCTTTGGAGATCTCCATTATGGAAAATGCTGACAGTGATCAGTTCATAGAAAAGAATTCTGTTTTGTAAAAATTTAGATTGTGTATTAATTTCATCCCTAGGCACAGTACCAGTCACTGAACATACCACAAAGAACAGAACTCTAAGAAGCTTACAATCTGGTGCAAGAAGCAAAAAAATAACAGGTCTGTACAATATTACGAGATAAATGCTGTGAAGGTGCCACCAGGGCCCTGGGAGGGCACCAAGATGAGACAGAAAGGGTTCATGTGCCTTTCAAAGTATCACAGACATAAAAACTAGCAAATTTTGCTCAAGTGTCTTAGCAACTTCTCTTCTCCTCTACAAATGCATTGAAAAGGATTATTTATGATGTAATAATGGAGAAAAATATCTTCCTGTGGTCTCCAGTGAAACCCTTCTGTGATCCCTAAAAATGTCCCATGAAAAAGAACTTCATTTTTTTTTTCAATTAAATCTCCAAATAGCTTTTCATAAACTAGGAAAAAGACTTACTGCCTGTCATCTCACATCACACTTATTTTGCATTTGTCATTTAAACTGGTGCCATTGTGGCTGTCCAATGTTCTATTTTAGCGCTTTGAAAGGGTCAACAACCAAAGATAACTGATATTTTTATTCATCGTCACTCACCAGAACAACAGGCAGCAGACTGACCAGAACAGTGAGACCATAAATGTTGTCAAATAAAAAAGATAAAGATAAAAACTTAACACGTACTACAAACGAGGATTTTTATTACTGCAGTGACTTACTGAATTAAATCAAGCTATTAGAGCAAAGTCCACATTAAGATCTCAGTGACCTCAATACCATGGTTTCAACATTGCAATCAGACTCGGAACCGGTAGACAGATAGACCTGCTAAGTCTACCTGGGATTTTTTTTTTTTTTTTTGGTCTTAGACCCAAACCTTTACTCACACATTTTCAAAATTAGTAATTAAGTCTAATTACTGAGACTGAAACTAACCTAAAAAACCAGTAACTCAATACAAATAAACACTATGCCTAATCCCTAGCCAGTCAGAAGAAACGGGTGTGAGAGAAAGCAGGTGTTGTGCTCAGTCACTCAGTCATGTCCAATTCTTTGCCAACCCCATGGACGGCAGCCTGCCAAGCTCCTCTGACAATGGGATTTTTCAGGTAAGAATACCACTTCCTTCTCCAGTAGAGAGAATAAGGATTGCGTCAAACACAAATTTCAAGCAATATGGTTTAGATGCAAGTTCTGCGAGCTCATGAGTGTCTTTTTTTCTGAAAGAAAACAAAACGTTCTGAAGAAGGTTTAGGAAAGCAGGACAATTGGCAAATTGTCACGTACATACCGTCAGTGTCTCCTCTAACTATAAATTCTCCAGCTGCTTTTTATCACTCTTGTGTTAAGGCTGCCGTTCAGAACCATAAAAAATTCACTTCTTAGGACAAACTGAATATTTTAAACTTTTAAAATAACTTACATTTGGGGTGTTACTTTCCTTTGATTCACCTGTTTAAGATTTTCTCTTTATCTCCAGTATTTTGCAATGTCACTCTAGAAGTTTCAGGGTGGGCTGACCAGCATCTATAGTGCTGAGTGCTCAACAGGCCTTCCAGTATGAAAACCCATGGCCTCCAGTACTGTCTGGGAAACTGTTCTGAAATATTTCTTTGACGACACTCTCCCTTCCATTTCTCCCTCTTTGTGGATTTCCTGTGATTGGGATGCTGGGCCTCCAGTACTGATATTCTTTCTTTTATTTTCTATCTGTCTTTTTTCTCTACTTTCTGGGAGCTTTCTTTGATTTTATCTTTCAAACCTTTTAATTATATTTAAAAATTTACCTACGGTATTTTAATTGTCTTTTTCATATTTAATTTTGTCTTTTTCATATTTAATTTTGAAATACTTAATTTTAAATTTATATGAGTTGAAAAATTTTAGAGTTCATACATACCTTTCACTCAGCTTTCCTAATGTCCACAATGTATACCAACACAGTACAATTAGCAAAACCAGAAAATTAACATTGGCATCAACTAAACCACTGACCTCATTCAAGTTTCAGTCTTTCCCCTAATGAATCTTCTCTGTTCCAGGACCCAATCCAGGATCCCACATTATAGCTACTTGACTCCTGACTCCCCTCATCTGTGACAGGGCCTCAGTCTCTCCCTGTCTTTCATGATCTTGACACTTGGGATGAGTATTAGTCAATAGCATTTTGCATAACCTCTCAATCTGAGTTTAATATTTTCTCATGATTGGATCGAGGGTATGCATTTTTGGCAAAAATAGGAAGAAGTGATGTTGTGTCCTTCAAAGTGCACTGTACTAAGGATACTGATACCCTGCAGTTTTGATGGTGTTAATCTTTTTTTTTTTTTTCTGTTCTGGGTCTTCGTTGCTGAGTATGCAGGTTTTTCTCTAGTTATGGAGAGTAGGGGCTGCTGCTGCTGCTGCTGCTAAGTCACTTCAGTCGTGTCCAACTCTGTGAGACCCCATAGACGGCGGCCCACCAGGCTCCCCGTCCCTGGGATTCTCCAGGCAAGAACACTGGAGTGGGTTGCCATTTCCTTCACCAATGCATGAAAGTGAAAAGTGAAAGCGAAGTCGCTCAGTCGTGTCCGACCTTTAGCGACCCCATGGACTGCAGCCTACCAGGCTCCTCCATCCATGGGATTTTCCAGGCAAGAGTACTGGAGTGGGTTGCCATTGCCTTCTCCAGAGCAGGGGCTACTCTCTAGCTATGGTGTTCTGGCTTCTCATTGTAGTGGCTTGTCTTTTTCTGGAGCATGGACTCTAGGGGGCACAGGCTCAGTAGCTGCAGCTCCCAGGCTCTACACAGGCTCAGAAGTTGTGGTACACAGGCTTAGTTGTCCAAGGTATGTGGGATCTTCCTGGATCAGGGACTGAACCCACGTCTCCTGTGCTGGCAGGCGGATTCTTTACCACTGAGCCACCAGGGATGCCCAATGCTCTTTAAATATTATGTCTTTTGCCTCCATTCGAAGTTCACAACATGGTTGGCAAATTTCACCAACTGTCTCTGGCGCCACCCAAGGTACTATTATCTTAAGTTGCATAGCCTGAGTGAGAAAACAGAGCTTGGCCTTAAATATGACTTGTGCTTTTCCAGCAAATATAGTATTTGTGCTTTCCCACAAGGACAACCACCACAGCTCAATGGTGTCCATTAAATATTCTCAGGTTCTTGCACAGCCCAAATGAGATCTGATTATTAAAGACCAAGCTATTATAGAGTAACCAAGGAGGAGGAAAAAAGAATAATGATTTCTCTTACTGTACCGATAAGCCAGCCTGCTATTTGCTTTAGGAAACTATGTGACCTGCTCTGACTATAAAACAGCTCTCTTATGGCTGATGAGAAAATTCCCACACAGCTAACACTGAAAAGGTTTGCCAATTGGAATAAATAAATCAATCCTGCCAGTCTAGGAAGTTTCCAAATATACTATTCAGGTTGACAGTGTCAGAAAGGTTGAGAAAGTACAGATCTCCCTCGATGAGAATAAGTGCTTTTAAATACCAGAAGTCTCCAGAGTTTTGTCTTATAATTCTGTACAGCAGGATTCACTCTTGGGGCATGAACTTCATGTCTCCTCTCACTGTGCTTTTGGCTGTTTATGATTTATAATTCTGAGGATCCCATGGGCCTTTACTAACTCTTGCAGGAATCTAAAGGACAGAAAGCGTTTGGCTTGAAGATGTGTAATTTCTAAAGGTTTGGCCTGGGGACAAATGAGATGAGATAGAGCTTTAAAAAGACAAGAAGCCAGACCTGCAGGAACAGTCAGTCACTGCATCCAGGCTCCCAACTGGGAGATCAGAAAGGATGCTACCGAGAAAAACATTCGAAGTGCCATTTCATCCCAGCCTGCAAATCATTCGAGAGAGACCAAGGTCTAACATAACTTCCACATACATCCAGCAACCTTCCAGGGTTTTAATGAGGACAAGAGCTTGGGGATGGAAAAAAGATTCTGAAGGAAGTCAGATGTCACAAGAAGGATTACTTGGAAGCACTTGCCCAAAGCTCAGGAAGAGAGAATTAGATTTTCTGGGGATGGATTTGCAGAGTGTCAGGAGTGGAAAGAAGAGAATAGGATCAGATGTAATATACATCCAACAGACATCACAGATACTCCACGTTTAGAATGGGATTCTAGCTAATATTCAGACTCAATAAACTTTGATAGAAGACAAACGAATTAATGGTCAGAAAGGATGCTGTCTCTTCACAGCCTAGGTGTGCTGTATGAAAGGTATCAGATGATAGTTATAATAATAAATAATTAATAACCAACACTTCACATAAAGTTTCTTATGTTGGAGACAAGCTCTAAACCTATAAACTCACTTCTATTACCCACGTAACACTCACACAACCATATGAGGTAGGTCCTTTAATGACAGTTTAGTAGGTCCTATTATTTTATTAGAAATGAGAACAGATTTAATTGTGTATTTTGCTTCTAGCACATGAAACAACTCAGGCTCACTGTTTCAGTTACTTTTACTTTATAAAAAGTCAAAATAACTAGATGCTCATAATAACTATCTTAAAGAGTCCTTTGAAAGATCAATCATACTTCAGGCAAATATCTTCTATTTTATAGCAAAAGACATAACTTGGGAACAGGTAGTTTTATTTAGTTAGTTTCAATGTTCCTACTCAGCATTCTTGCAACATCATTGTTGCTCTCTGCTTTTAGTGAAAACAGAACTCAAGGAGTGCATTCCACTGAGAACCCTAAGTTACTAAGGCTGCGAGCAAAGTGAAGACTTGCAATTGCTAAGTGAATAATCCAAAGAGAATTTCTTCTTTCTTCTGATAGTGAATTAAGGATAACATAGAAGAATTATAGCCATTGATTGTTGTAAGAATTATGGACAAGCCTACAAAATGGTAGAGATGTCTCTTCTTTTCTTTTAGCTTAGGCAATGCTGAGTTTAAAAAGAAATAAAAGAATCAGATCAGATAAGTCGCTCAGTCGTGTCTGACTCTTTGCGACCCCATGAATCGCAGCACACCAGGCCTCCCTGCCTATCACCAACTCCCGGAGTTCACTCAGATTCACATCCATCGAGTCAGTGATGCCATCCAGCCATCTCATCCTCTGTTGTCCCCTTCTCCTCTTGCCCCCAATCCCTCCCAGCATCAGAGTCTTTTCCAATGAGTCAACTCTTCGCATGAGGTGGCCAAAGTCCTGGAGTTTCAGCTTTAGCATCATTCCTTCCAAAGAAATCCCAGGGCTGATCTCCTTCAGAATGGACTGGTTGGATCTCCTTGCAGTCCAAGGGACTCTCAAGAGTCTTCTCCAACACTACAGTTCAAAAGCATCAATTCTTCGGCGCTCAGCCTTCTTCAAAGTCCAACTCTCACATCCATACATGACCACAGGAAAAACCATAGCCTTGACTAGACGAACCTTTGTTGGCAAGGTAATGTCTCTGCTTTTGAATATGCTATCTAGGTTGGTCATAACTTTCCTTCCAAGGAGTAAGCGTCTTTTAATTTCATGGCTGCAGTCACCATCTGCAGTGATTTTGGAGCCCAGAAAAATAAAGTCAGCCACTGTTTCCACTGTTTCCCCATCTATTTCCCATGAAGTGGTGGGACCAGATGCCATGATCTTCGTTTTCTGAATGTTGAGCTTTAAGCCAACTTTTTCACTCTCCTCTTTCACTTTCATCAAGAGGCTTTTTAGTTCCTCTTCACTTTCTGCCATAAGGGTGGTGTCATCTGCATATCTGAGGTTACTGATATTTCTCCCAGCAATCTTGACTCCAGCTTGTGCTTCTTCCAGTCCAGCGTTTCTCATGATGTACTCTGCACATAAGTTAAATAAACAAGGTGACAATATACAGCCTTGACGAACTCCTTTTCCTATTTGGAACCAGTCTGTTGTTCCATGGCCAGTTCTAACTGTTGCTTCCTGACCTGCATACCAATTTCTCAAGAGGCAGGTCAGGTGGTCTGGTATTCCCATCTCTTTCAGAATTTTCCACAGTTGATTGTGATCCACACAGTCAAAGGCTTTGGCATAGTCAATAAAGCAGAAATAGATGCTTTTCTGGAACTCTCTTGCTTTTTTGATGATCCAACAGATGTTGGCAATTTGATCTCTGGTTCCTCTGCCTTTTCTAAAACCAGCTTGAACATCAGGAAGTTCACGGTTCACATATTGCTGAAGCCTGGCTTGGAGAATTTTGAGCATTACTTTACTAGCATGTGAGATGAGTGCAACTGTGCGGTAGTTTGAGCCTTCTTTGGCATTGCCTTTCTTTGGGATTGGAATGAAAACTGACCTTTTCCAGTCCTGTGGCCACTGCTGAGTTTTCCAAATTTGCTGGCATATTGAGTGCAGCACTTTCACAGCATCATCTTTCAGGATTTGGAATAGCTCCACTGGAATTCCATCACCTCCACTAGCTTTGGCCCACTTGACTTCACATTCCAGGATGTCTGGCTCTAAGTCAGTGATCACACCATCGTGATTATCCGGGTTGTGAAGATCTTTTTTGTACAGTTCTTCTGTGTATTCTTGCCATCTCTTCTTAATATCTTCTGCTTCTGTCAGGTCCATACCATTTCTGTCCTTTATCGAGCCCATCTTTGCATGAAATGTTCCTTTGGTATCTCTGATTTTCTTGAAGAGATCTCTAGTCTTTCCCATTCTGTTGTTTTCCTCTATTTCTTCGCATTGATCGCTGAAGAAGGCTTTTTTATCTCTTCTTGCTATTCTTTGGAACTCTGCATTCAGATGCTTGTATCTTTCCTTTTCTTCTTTGCTTTTCACTTCTCTTCTTTTCACAGCTATTTGTAAGGCCTCCCCAGACACCCATTTTTGCTTTTTTGCATTTCTTTTCCATGGGAATGGTCTTGATCCCCGTCTCCTGTACAATGTCACGAACCTCATTCCAGAATAAAAGAATAAAAAAATAAAAGAATAAAAAATCTAAAAGCAAGGTTTCTACTTGAACATGGAATCTCACAACTTAGACTTTGCCAGCAGTTTTGTTGTTCTTCAAGGGTTAATGTAATGAAATGATTAGTTATATACAGAACCCATATTTGTCTTGTGCACGCAAAAGTAATCATTTAGGGGGAGAGGAACACAAAACTGCATCTTCTTCTTACAATGTACCCTCATTTTGAGTTCTTCAAACCAGAATCTGGGAAGGAAAGGCCCAGTTAAGATCTACTCAAAGGTCTCCCGCTCTAAGTTAGTTAACACCTGCTTCTAGACTACAAGTGGCCCATCCTACTGTGGTCCAGATCCTCTTGGGTTTGAGTTTAGCCAGCCAGCCAGCTGTACTGGAAACCCTCAAGCATGGCTCAAGTGCCGCATGCTAGGGGCTGCCCGAGGTACTTAGTGATCTAGAGCTCCTCCTCCCAATGGCTAACTCTTTTTTTTTTTTTTTAATCTTTTTCTACTCTTTGGCTTATTCCATTGCCATATTCTTTAAGCCATGAATGTGTATCTTTAATACAGTCCATCCGGTATTGCTCTCTTCCTCAAGAATGCAATGCAGGGCTAGGCTGACAAGCAGATGGAGAAGTCCAATTAGATACAGCTTTGCCTCCGGGGAGTTAGGTAAGATGAACTTCTTTAAGACTCTGACCTTTTAATCACCCACCTATTCCACAAATAGTTACTGAGTTCCAACCATCAGTCAGGCTCCCTGCTAAAAGCAAGGGATAGAATGGTGGTGAGTGAGCAGAAACATATGCACGGCCTGACTCGTGACACTAAAGAACAGACAGGGAAAGGGACCTTCATAAAGTCAACCACATAAATGTAAATCTGCAACTGTGGTGAGTGCTATGAGAGGTACAAGCCTTGAGAGCATAAAGGAGAAATGTTTTCTAGTAGGAATGTTCCGGAAGGCTTGCCTGAGGAAGCGACGGCTGGAGCTGAGGGCTGCAGGCAGAGAGAACCGAGAGCCCTGCTGAGGAAGGGGCTCGCTGGGCAAGTGTGAAGCCGAAAGCAAGACCCGTGGCTGGAGGAAAGACAATGAAGGATCCAGGAGAGCTGGAAAAGGCAGGAGGGGCCCGGCCCAACAGACTGAGCTAAGTGGCTCTGACCTTCCAGCAAGCAATGAGAAACCAAGAGGGTTTTCAACAGGAGGTGATGACTCGGGTTTGCAGAAAATTCAGATCCAACAAAATCCCACATATAATCCTCACACACTCACCAATTAAACTTCAGCTCTGGACTCTGTTCACAACAACACCAAAAAAGGTCATCCATCCAAATACATGATGTGACTGCTTGGTATGATAGAAAGAACAGTCGACTAGGAGTTTTGTCTGTTTGGGGACAATGAACTAGACACTACATTTCTCTAGGATGTCCCTTTGTTGCTGCCTTTTTTAATGAGGAGGTGGACACTGGATTATCCAGTCCATTCTGGTTCTGGGACTCTGATTAGAAAAAGGAAAAAAACAAAAAAAAAGATTACACTTTAAAAAACTCAAGTGGCCAATAAACGTGAAAAGGATGCTAATAAGCATACACAATTAGAGAAATTAAACTGTGTTCGACTGGCACAAAATCATTGCTGGCAAGGATGTGGAACAACAGGAACTTATACTATTAAATAGGAGTGTAAATTGGTACAACCACTTGGTGGAACAAATTCGGCAGTATCTAGAAAAGACTGAAAATGTACACAACCCATGACTTAGCGATTCCACCCACAGATACCAGCCCTAAATAAACTTTCACACATGGAAAGTCATGCACAAGGAAATATATATAAGAGTGGTTATAGCAGTATCATTCTCTAAAAAAGTAGAAAGAGCCTAAATCTCAGCTAGGGAGATGCAGTATATTCACGAACAGGAAAACTCTATAGCAGTGGACATGAATGAGGTGGAGCAACACATTCAATTTACACTAACAAGGATAAATCTCATCAACAAAACTGAGTGGAATAAAAACAAATTGAAAAGGATACAGTTGACATGAGATCTTTAATAATGCTTAATATATATATAATGATACTAAATACTGTTTAAAATTATATAGTAATATATTCATTTTTGATAAAAGTACAAAATTACACAGAAAAACAAGTCACCTTTGGAAAAGGGAGGGAAATATGATCACGGAAAGAGCTCTAAGTACTTTTGTATTATTTTAACAGATTCAAGTGGGTGGTGGATACATAAGATAATTACAGTAAATTCCCTACGTACAGGCTTCCCCAGTGGCTCACTGGTAAAGAATTTGCCTGCAATGCAGGAGATGAGGGTTCAACCCCTGGATCAGGAAGATCCCCTGGAGAAGGGAGTGGCTACCCATTCCAGTATTCTTGTCTGGGGAATTCCATGGACAGAGGAGCCTGGTGGGCCTACCTATAAACCTTCAAGTTACGAACTTTCAAAGATGCAAATATGCCCCTGTATGCCAGCCGCTGTACTGTACTATTGTACTGTCCAAGGTACTGTACTGTAAGATTCAAAATGTTTTATCTTTTGTGTTGTTTTTAATATATTATTTGTGTGAAAAGTATTATAAACCTACTACAGTGCAGTACTATATAGTCAATTGTGTTAGTTGGGTACCTACGTTAACTTTGTTGGAGTTACAAACAATTTGGACTTATAAACACGCTCTCCGAATGGAATTCGTTCGTATGTACATGACTCAGTATTATGTTATCTTTATGCCTTTTTGTGTATAGAAAATATGTTTAACAACAACATAAGGGGAAAAAAAGGGAGGAAGAAAAACTTCTTTTCTAAATCAAATGTGTCAAAACAGCAGAACCTGATTACATATACACAGACACAGCCTTGAGAAGAAAAGGAGTTGGGCCCAGCTTTGAACCAGGAAGTGAGAGACTTGGGCATGGAGATGCCCATAGCTAACCATGCTCCCCTGAGGACATCCTCGAAGCACTCCAGGTGGTAGCTGCCTCATTTGGAATAAAGGAGGCTGCAACCGATGGTGCCTAAGGTCCTTCCTTTCTAGATCTAAAACCTCATGGCTTTCTACCATACTCCCCCTCTTCTCCCCCATCTTAACGGGGCTCTGGCAACTGGCAAGAGAGGGACAAAGTCCTGATTTTCCCCACTCAGATCATCTGTACTCTAAATTAAGGTTTTAAAACTTGCATGTACTTTTTTATTTATAAAATCATACATTTTTATTCCCTTGCTCACACCTGATATGTGTATGAGTCAGATAGAGCTGCTGAAACAGAGTACTGCAGACTGGGTGGCTTGACAATGGAAATTTATCTTCTCACAGTTTTGGAGGCTAGAAGTCCAAGATCAAAACAGGGCTGATTGCTTCTGAAGCTCTCTCCCTTTGGCTTGTAGACGGCTGCCTTTTCTCTGTGTCTTCATTGTTTCTGTGTGTATCTGTGTCCAACTTTGCTCCTCCTAGAAGGATACCAATCATTACTTTGCCGACAAAGGTCCATCTAGTAAAAGCTATGGTTTTTCCAGGAGTCACGTATGGATGTGAGAGTTGGACCACAAAGAAAGCTGAGTGCCGAAGAATTGATGCTTTTGAACTGTGGTTTTGGAGAAGACTCTTGAGAGTCCCTTGGACTGCAGAGATCAAATCAGTCAATCCTAAAGGAAATCAGTCCTGAATATTCATTGCAATGACTGATGCTGAAGCTGAAGCTCCAATACTTTGGCCACCTGATGTGAATAACTGACTCATCTGAAAAGACCCTGATGCTGGGAAAGATTGAAGGCAGGAGGAGAAGGGGACGACAGAGGATGAGATGGTTGGATGGCATCACCAACTCAATGGACATGAGTTTGAGCAAGCTCTGGGAGTTAGTAAAGGACAGGGAAGGCTGGCATGCTGCAGTCCATGGGGTCGCAAAAGTCAGACATGACTGAGTGACTGAACTGAACTGAATCATACTGGATTAGAGCCCACCCTCATTTCAGCTTAATTATCTCTGTAAAGACTTTACCTCCAAACAGTCACATTCTGAGATACTAAGGGTCAGGACTTCAACATATGAATTTCAGTGAGGGACATAACTCAGCCCATAACAACAAGAAAGATGTAAATCTTCCTAATGACAGGTTTGTGGAAAGAAGTAGCAAAAATTACTTGCCACTAATTTAAATTTGCTGCTGCTGCTGCTGCTGCTAAGTCACTTCAGTCGTGTCCGACTCTGTGCGACCCCAGAGACGGCAGCCCACCAGGCTCCCCCGTCCCCAGGATTCTCCAGGCAAGAACACTGAAGTGGGCTGCCATTTCCTTCTCCAATGCATGAAAGTGAAAAGTGAAAGTGAAGTCGCTCAGTCGTGTCCCACTCTAGCGACCCCATGGACTGCAGCCTACCAGGCTCCTCCATCCATGGGATTTTCCAGGCAAAAGTACTGGAGTTAAAATTTCTAGCTATTATTAACTAGTATAACTATAACTGTTTATTTCTTGTCACTAAAATGTCACACATTTTCATAAATAACCTGGAGACAATTTTTACATAGGACTCCTCTGGTTCATAATTGAGTAAATCAGTGATGAGATTTAGCTATTTGTGACATGCAGGCAAGATTAGTTCTAACATTAAAATTGAAAAACTATATCTTTGGGGACTTCCCTGGCAGTCCAGAGGTTAAGACTCTACACTTCCAAAGCAGGGGGCAAGGGTTCGATCCCTGGTCAGGGAACTAAGATCCCACATACTATATGGTGCAGCCAAAAAGAAGAAGAAGAAGAAAAAAAACTATGTCTTTTAAGAAAAACTCATTCATTTTCTAGAAATAATTTGGTTGGAAAAACACCACCCAACTGGTTTCCAAGAACTAACATCTGGTGCCAGAAATGACATACACATATGATTTCTCCAGTGTATTATTTCAACAGGCTCTTCGAATGGAGAGACATGACCACTTCATAGTTAGGCCACAGCAACACATACGGCTTTATATGATGAGCAGTTGGCCAGTTTGTCCCACTGCCAGTGCCCTGCTCACTTAATTTAGCCCAGTGAGTGACAAATTGAACTCTGCTGGCTTGGCGTGCAGAAGTCTCAATGTCTGCTAACCCACACAGAGCCTCCTTTCTTGAGCCTGTAGTCACAGGAAAGACAGCCAGGTCTCATTAGGGTGAGACCATCAAAGGACACTGGGAGTCATGGAAACTGGCCATTTCACAACAGTTGATATGCCAAAACCTTAAATGGCCAGTGTGGGCAGCTGAAGGACACTATTCCTTAAGCCACAGACATGTCTATTTTTCATTTGGGGAAACTGTGGCTTTGGCCAAGTCATAGCTTCCATCAAAGACAGGTGAGTACATCATTAAAACATGTCCTCCAAGAGCAGGTATGTAAAAGATCCAACTTCATCTGGAAAAATAAGGAGCCAGAGGAAACAGAGAACATCAAATTAATGTCAGATCTGGTCCTAAAAATGATACTTGAATAAGGTAGTCACCAGTAGACGACAGAAGTCCAACAGACCCAAAGTCTTCCATGTGACAATAATGGTACCTATAGTACTCGTGAAAGATGAAGGTCCAAGTTCTCAAAACAGACATTGATGATTCAGACAGAGGCCCACAGCTACCTATATGTATGTTCACGTGAAACTGAACAGCTACCTGTTCCTCAATGAATGGTCACCAGATCTATACAAATGCTGTTTCTAATGTAATTAACAGGGCGGAAATTTCAGCAGAGAGTTCACGCTGTTTACTTTGGTAAAGAATAGCTAATGGTGGCAGCATCAAGTTTAAATGTGGAGGTCGCCTGGGAAACAAGTTGTTGACCCCTGGGAATTATCTTGTTGACACCTTAAGTTCTCGCTGCTGTTAAGTGGAAGAAGTGTTAATTATACCAGATATTAAAAATGAAGCAACAGTGCTCCAAACCTGTGACAACTCAAATTACTCTTAAAGTGGGTCAGAATAAGCCTCAGTAATTAATATTGTTTTTAAAGCTGATCACATTTTGTACAACTCTACAAGACCATAATAATATTTATTTACATTGTTACCAAAGCAGTATAAGCATATGCATACATAAAGAGTTAACATCACTGAACTTACATCATCATATGTGAAAATGAAAACCTTCAAAAAATTTTCAAAGTTTCATATATGAAAATACGAAAAATCAGGCAGATTTTACAACCTGTCCATAGCAAAATCTATCACACCGCTCCACCAGAGAAAACCCTTGAGTCCTTACTGTTTTTCACATTAGGCTTTAGATGCCAGATAATTTTACTTCAATTTCAAAGAAACTGTACTATGCACTCTACATATGCTGCAGTAAAACATTTGTCAAGTAAATGTGCAAAGCTAGCTTAAGCACCAGAACTTCAAACCAGAAAGTCTAAATTCATTGGATTTGCCAAAGGCCATTTTGAAAATATTTTAAAGCAGCAGCAAAAACCAGCAAGGCCCTTACGGTTTAAAAAACTTCTTTTTAAAAACTAAACATACATATAAATGTTTTCATTTTAGAATTCTCTTTTGGATTTTTTTTCATGTTAGGGTTCTTGAGGAGAAATTTAAGTATTGGTTTATAGAATGTTAACAAATGAGGGGAGATTAGGTCAAACAGATAATTCTTTAAACTGCCAACTACAAATCAGACCAAAAATGAAAACTCCACTTCTATAAAATTAATAACAGCAACCCCTCCATCCAATTCTCTGTCACTTCATTTTTTACCTCCAAACATCTCCAACAATTTCTGACCTCTCTGTATTCACAAGCCATTGATCCCATACCTTTTTCACCATCATTCACTCTTTTCTCGTCCTCAGATTCCTCTTAGTCAGTTTTGATCTGTGGTCTAGCATAACCATCCTTGCATACAAGACACCTCGATAGCCCCTTTTCTCATTTCATCCTATGCATCTGTGGAAACACCAAACCCAGGGAAACCCAATCCTCACCTCTTCCATAACTGTCCCAGGGCTTTTGAACATGGCTAGAGAAATGCAGTCAACTAGAATGACTGGTCAAACTTTCAATTCACGGTCATGAACCTCAAGCAGCAGAGTTCCTGGTGGAGTCAGGCAATCCAAACATAGGACCATACCATCCACTCTTCCACTGTCTGGAGCAACCATTCCATACCTTCCCCCTCTGCTCCAACTCCAGTAGGGTCTCCCCACACCATCACTCTCAGCTGACGGAACAGAGACATCAGAGAACTTCCACAAGCTCTCCCCACTGCACCAACTTACCTGCCTGTAGCTGGGCCCGTGTATGGTATTCCCTCTTCCTTCCTATCATTATGGACGACGTGTCCATTTCCCTAAGACCAAGCCCTCCACTCTGTGCACTAGAACTCATCTGCTCTCATCCACGCACTGGGAGGCAATTCTCCCCAGGAGCACATAAACAAACATACTGTATTTTCCACCTTAAATAGCTTTCTTGACTCTTGTTTTCCTTTATAGCTTTGGTTCCATTTCTCTGTTCCACATGAGAGTAAACTCAAAAAGTTGCCTCTATTTGCTGTCTTCAGTTCAACTCCCTTTTTCTCTTAAACCTATTCCAAACAATGTCGCAATCACCATTCCGCTAAGCTGCTCTTGTCAGTGTCACCAACAGCCTTCATACCTCCAAATCACTAAACCCAATGGTCAATTTGCAGTCCTCATCACCCTTGACCTCTCAGCAGCATTGGAGACAGAGGGTCATTTCCTCCTTTTTTAAAACAGTGTCTCCTCTAGACTTCAGAACTCCATCATCACTATCCCACTGGAGACTTTCTTGGTCTCCATTGAGACCTCCTCATATCCCAAGCCTTTAAATATGAAAGTGCTTGAGAGCTCAGTCCTTGAACCTCTTCTTTTGTAATTTATACTCATTTTCTGGGTTACCTCATCCAGCCTCGTAGCTTAAATACCAGCTATACACTGGTGCTTCCCAGATGTGTATTTCCACCCAGGTCTCTCCCCTGAATGCAAGTCTCATGTCTTCCTCTCACTTTGTCAAAAACTGAGCCTTTGGTCTTCCCCTCCAAAAGTGCTCCTTCTACAACCTTCCTCATCTCAATAAACAGCAACTCTGCCCTTCCAATGGCTCACATGGAAAACTCTGGTATTACCCTTGACTCTTCTCTTTCACCTCCCACATCCAATACATCATCAATCCTGTTCCGTCTACCTTTGAAAAGTATGAAATATATAAAAACATATTTAAAACATGCCCATTTCTCATTGCTGCATTGCTATCACCATCATACCCCCAAGATGAACCAGAGTCTCTCACCTGGTCTCCCTGTTCCCTCACTGCACAGACGTCAGAGTGACCTGGGAAGTCAGGTTCTAGCCCTCTCTGTCAGAACCCACCAATGACTTTCTACCCCTCTAAGGTAAAAGCAAAAGCCTCTGCAGTGACCCGCAAGGCAGCAGGCATGAGGGTATGGGCTACTTCCTCTCCCAGTACTCTTCCCCTAACTTATTCCATTCCAGTCACATGGTCTTGTTCCTTGAACATGGCAGGCACACTCCCACCTCAGAGCCTCGCCACACGCCCCGTCCTCAGCTTGGTTCATTCTTTCTCATTATTAACTGCACACTACCACCTCAATTTCTTCAGGTTTTAGCTCAAAAGTCACCTTCTGAGTGAGACCTCCCTAACAATTCTGCTTAATGATTACAGCACTCCCTATTCTCTTTCCCTGATTTTTCTCTATGGAGGTCATTTCACTATTGCAGTACTGACAGTACTGATAAAGTACATGTTCTTGATTTTTAGTTTATTATCTGTTTCTTTCACTAAAATGTAAGTGCAGAAGTACAGAGATTCTTGTACACAGTTATACCCTCAGAGTGTGGAAGAGTTCCTAGCATATTATAGGGTATTTACTGAGTGAGTGAAGGAATGAATGAATGTATTATCTGATTTAAACTATATATTATATTACATTTTTAATTTTGATGTAGTCTAAGTTATCAATATTTTTCATTATCTATATATTTTAATGTCATTCAGAAATCAAATATAATTTTACATCATTTCTTTAAAAGGGAACAGTATGGATCATCAAGGAGAGAATTGGCAAGTTGCTTTACTTTTTCCTGACTAAAGACAACATACATAAAGCTAAGAGACAGATGGAAAGAAGATCCAAAATACACAGACTTCCTTAAAGCTGTAAAGAAAAAAAAAAAGACAACAACTGAAATATGGACTACACTAATGATGAGCTAATTCACAGAAAGGAGGCTCAACAGGTCAATAATTCTAAGATGCTCAGCCAAGCCAAACTGCTGATCAGGAAATGCAAACTGAAACAGCCATGAAACGCTGTTTTTTAAATAATTTTTTTGATGGGGATCATTTTTTTTAAAGTCTGTACTGAATTTGTCACAATATTGCTTCTGTTCTGTTTTGTTCATAAGGCATATGGATCTTAGCTCTCTGACTAGGGATTGAACTCATACCTCCTGCATTGGAAAGCAAAGTCTTAACCATTGGACTGCAAGGAAAGTCTCCATGAAATACCATTTTATACTCCTGAAATGAGTAAAAAACTGAGTTATCTGCCAACAGTAAGTAGTGGTAAAGATGTAGATAAATCATAACTCTTCTTGTTTTTCCAGTGGATGTATACATTCAAACACAAAATAAATTATATTTCTTTTCTTTTATTATAAGAAATGCAATTTTTAAGGTTTCTGGTAGATAATTCTGTGAACTAAATATAGATAAATAGAGTTGTGGAATACACATAAATGAATACATATAAAGTCACTATATAAATTCTTTCTATATTTTCCTATGTTTACATTTCCAACTAAAAGACTGCAATAGCCATGGAGTCAAGTCTTAAACATTATTATGACTTGTTAGGGAAGAAAGAGAAAGCTCCTTGAGACTCAGAAATTCAAAAGAAACAAGCAGTTATTGGAAGAAAAGGTATATGTAAACCAACCCAGCTTTCAATGCATTTCAAACAGTTTTCTTTCAAATACAATTTCAAAATCCCTCAGATATTTGGTAAAACCGCAAGCTATTTTTCCAATCTGGACTCAGTAACTACTACTTGAATTCAACTAAAATTTAAGCAAAGCTTTTCAAACTATGCAATTAATTTCACCTTATAAGGAGTCAAATTCAGTCTTCCAAACGATATAGTTTCAAGGTATCTTTATTCAAATCAAATTATTATGACAGCTAGTGTCCCAATTTGAGGCCTAGTAACTGCCAGACACCAGAGAAGGCGATGGCACCCCACTCCAGTACTCTTGCCTGGAAAATCCCATGGACAGAGGAGCCTGGTAGGCTGCAGTCCATGGGGTCGCTAAGAGTCGGACATGACTGAAGTGACTTAGCAGCAGCAGCAGCAACTGCCAGCCACAGTTCATAAGTTACTGACAGGGAAATAGAGACCACCTGGGAAGGAAAGACCTTAGTGTTTTGGCCAGGAAAAAAAAAAGGGCATCAGCATTTTCTTCCAACCAATCACTATCTAACATGGCGTTGGGCCAGAGGGCCTCTGGTTACCTAACCTCTTGAAGCATAAACAAGGTCTTCAGGATTCTGATATGGTCACTTTGGTAGAACAAGAGTATCAAAAACACTCAAAAGATAAGGCATCACTTTGGCATGAAACTTGGCACCAGAATTCCTATTCAGGGCTTCCAGTGGAAGGACTCAGCTTCCTTATAGAGAAAGAAACTGCATTTAACCGAAGGGAAGGCAGCCTGGTTGCAGGACACACGAGGCCAGCCTCTTTATGCCTAAGGTACTCTACAGGGCCACTGTGGATATAAAATCTCTTTCATTTGTAAAATGGAATAATTATTTTCATCACATGATAAAGACCTCAGAAACCTCATGTGAAAATAATAAGACAAAAATGTAAATTAAAGTAGTGTCATGAACCTGCATAGCACTTTCTCAACACAGTCACTCGCTGAGCTCCAAACATATTCTCAAATACCCACAGGCAGGTATGACTAACTTATGTCACATCAGAAAGTGAGGGAAGGAATGAACATTTATATAAAATTAGAGGCTAGAGCTATTTCCCAGTGCCTGATACACAGTAGACACTCTACCAAAGCTGATTTAACACTACTGCTATTGCTAAGTCACTTCAGTCGTGTCCGACTCTGTGTGACCCCATAGACGGCAGCCCACCAGGCTCCCCCGTCCCTGGGATTTAACACTACAAAGTAGTATTATTAGCCACATCTGAAAGATGAAAAAGGACAAAGAAAATCAAATAAACTGTCCATAGTAAAACAAACAAATACAGAAACTGTAACAAAATCCTTACGTACTCAAACCCCATCAGTCTGAATCCAAAACACTGGCTAATTCATCAACACCAGTGCTGCGCACCAGAAACAACACGAGCAACAGACGCGTTGTTTATATTTGGGTCTACTTTCTTTTTTTAATGTATTTTAAAATTATATATGTATTTTTATTTTTTTATTGAAGTATAGATGATTTACAGTGTCATATTAGTTTCAGGCATAGAGCACAGCAATTCAGGTGGCTCAGATGGTAAAGAATTTGCCTGCAATGCAGGAGACCTGGGTTTGATCCCTGGGTCAGGAAGATCCCCTGGAGGAGGGAATGGCAACCCACTCCAGCATGCTTGTCTGGAGAATTTCAAGGACAGAGGAGCCTGGCAGGCTACAGTTCATGAGGTCACAAAGAGTTGGACACAACTGAGCAACTAACACTTTCACATACACACATACATATAAACATATATTCTTTTCCAGATTCTTTTCCCTTATAGGTTATTAAAAAATATTGAGTATAGTTCTCTGTGCTACACAGTAGGTCCTTGTTGGTTATCTGTTTTCTCTATAGTAGTATGCTGCTGCTGCTGCTGCTGCTAAGTCACTTCAGTCATGTCCGACTCTGTGCGAGCCCATAGATGGCAGCCCACCAGGCTCCCCCGTCCCTGGGATTCTCCAGGCAAGAACACTGGAGTGGGTTGCCATTTCCTTCTCCAATGCATGAAAGTGAAAAGTGAAAGTGAAGTCACCCAGTCATATCCGACTCTTAGCGACCTCATGGACTGCAGCCTACCAGGCTCCTCCGTCCATGGGATTTTCCAGGCAAGAGTACTGGAGTGGGTTGCCATTGCCTTCTCCGCTATAGTAGTATATATATATGTTAATCCTAATTTATCCCTCCCCAACCCTTTTCCCCTTTGGTAACCACAAGTTTGTTTTCTATGCCTGTGGGTCTATTTTGTAAACAAGTTCATTTGTATACAGATGCAATTTTTAATCTTCTAGTGGTGGTTTAGTGGCTAAGTTGTGTCTGACTCTAGCAACTCCACGGACTGCAGCCTGCCAGGTTCCTCTGTCCACAGGATTGCCCAGGCAAGAACACTGGAGTGGGTTGCCATTTCCTTCTCCAGGGGATCTTCCTGACCCAGAAACTGAACCCAGGTCTCCTGCATTGCAGGCAGATTCTTTACTGATAGAGCCACGAGGGAATTCCAATCTTCTAGTAGTTTCATTAAAAAAGTAAAAATTTATTTTAATCACATATTTTATAAACCCAGTATGTTAAAATAATATCAATTCATTGTGTAATCAATATAAAAAATAATGGAAATGTTTGCTTTTTTTTTCATACTAAGTCTTTGGAATCCAGTGCACCTTACACTTATAGAACATTTTGGTTCAGACTAGCCACATTTAGTGCTCAAGAGTCACCTGTGGCTAGCAGTCATGGTGCTGGGACAGCCCGGGTCTGCACCACACTGATTCCCATAAGCAAAGGGACTTTTCCTCAGGGCCCAGGACTGACAAGTGCTCTCTGCCTCACAGCTGGTGGTACAGAGGGCCATGTCCCTGGAGATACCATGTTCCCTTCTTTCCCTGGGTCAGGTGCCTCTCACCTGGAAACTTTCCTCTTTAGTGATTCCTTTCCTGACCCCAAAGTCACACTCCACCCTTCCCCAGTCACTCTCCTTCACCATATCATCTTTATTTTTCTTTCATGGCAGAGATTACTAACTACACTGTCTGTTCATTTATTTGTTCACTGTTTATTGCCCATCTCCCTACACTAAAATTTAAGCTCCGTGACGGCAGAGCCTTTTTCACATCGTTCATCACTGTTTTCAGAGCTGGGAGCAGTGCCCGACACATAGAAAATATTCAAAAAATATTTGGTGCACTCATCAATTGCTATAGCCAAAAGGTACAAATTCTCCTTCTACCAACCAGGTAATGCATTTACCAGAGAAACAATGTCATATGGAAGTCAGTTTCCCAGACTAGCCCACCAAAGTCTACTTAACCCATAATGTAACCCAAACCTAGGAGAAAATAACAGTGCCCGTGACAATGCCAGCAAGTGGTTTAGTGAAAAGCAAAAGCTCCTCCAACGCCTAGTGCACTTTACTTCTCCAGGTCCTAGTAAGTTCCATGGGACACATCGGGCCTTCAATACGAATGAATGAATCCATTCTAAGGAGAAACAGAAATCAGTTTCAACTACACTATGGGTTACATCATCATGGGTATGTTATCCTGGGAGTCCAACCAACAACTACAACACTGTGTAAAAAGTACGTTGTAAGTGGCTTTCCCAATCCCTTGGTTTGGATAAGGTCCTTGTGCTATACATGTCTGTATTAGAAAAGACCACTCTGGTGTCATCAAACAGAAATTCAACCCAAACTACCTTAAGCAAAGAAGGGGCATTTATTATAAAGATTCTCATGGAGAACTCTAACCAGAAACCTAAACACTGCAAGATAATTCTCCCCATCTCTGGTACCCACACCTCTGAATATCAGATTCATTTCCTCCCATTCTCTTCCTAGGGCTTCCTCCCCTCATTCAGGTCTTATGGTGACCCTAAAAGCTCCCATGCTTTCATATTCCTGCTTAGACATCCAGAAGTTCCTTGGTCTTCTTGCCTCCGATCCATTTCCAAAGTTCCTGGGTAAGAAAAGGTATTGGCCCAATTTGAAAGGTGCTCATCTTTGAAACAATCAACAGGGACAACAGCATTGGCTCAACTTTACTAACCATGTGGATGGTTGGGTATAAAGAGTGATTTCTAGAAAAGGAGTGCCAGGCATCAAACCCACTGCAGTCCATTACAGCTTCTCTAAATCCTGCATTTCCCCATTCATATATTCATCATACCTAAGTATAACTATTGATTTAACATTTACCTTTCAGGTTATGCTATAAGCTCAAGGAAGGTGGAATATGTGAGTCTTTCTTGGTCTCTATCTCTTCACCAAGAGTAGTTTCTGGCACATAGACATCCTCCAATATATTTCTGCTAAATAAATTAAACTACTTTAAAATGAAATTTTAAGGTGAAGACACATAGCAAATAATAAACTCCTCATTAAGAACTTTTCATACAAATTAATGATAGACTGTAACTCTATCAGCCCATGAAATAAATCCTCCTCCTTTATAAACAGACACCTGGAGCAATTCGATTGGGAATCCAGTATTGGAGACCATAAAAGCCTTTAAGACCCTCACCAAAACCACTCTTGTCTGAATGACTCCTGCACACACACTAGGTAGGCTCCCTACAGGAAGGAGTGCCCATAGGCGGCAACTTAACAGTAGATATTCTATCAAGAAAAGTGATAGGGCTCAGGGAAAAAAATCCGCAAAGTGAACCCTCAGGTAACAAAAGCAGCAAGAGAACAGTGAGGGAGAGGGAAGCATCGTGTTTACAGCTTCACAAAACGAAGGATAAGCAGCCCTGTGTCTGGAGCAATACAAGCTCCTTTCACTTAGAAAGTGACCCAATTTAGCTGGCACACAAAATCCTACTTCAGCATGAAGGTATGAACGCTTCAAGACATGCACACTTGTACTCCCAGACCTTGGTAGGGCATTCTAAATGTTGTACTTTACCGGTGATACTAAGTATTAATTTATGTACTACTCAAAACTAAAGGAAAATATCTCTAAATATGTAAAGAGGCTGAGGTATATTACTCCAAAACAATAAAAATAACTCTCCAGAATTTGGTCTCTGAGATTTATCCACACAGGTAAACTCCAATGAAAAACTAAGTAACGAGTCCTATTTGCATAACCCTCATGGAGCACTTCCACATGCCATATATGGTTTGAGCAAAGGCTCGGAGGGAAGAAGTAACTTGGCATAAATCAGTTTGGCTAAAAATCGCTGAAACAATACTTCGGCTGAGGCCTTTGATATTAAATCTATTGTTCTTTTTTTTTTCCTTCCAGTTTTATTGAGATATAATTGGCATACAGCACTGTCTAAGTTTAAGGTGCACAGTATAAAGATTTGACTTACGGATATCATGAAATGTTTACCTCAGTAAGTTTAGTGAACATTCATCATCTCATACAGATACAACACAAAAAAAATGTTTTTAAGTAAGTTTTTCTTTGAGAACTCAGGATTTACTCTCTCAACTTTCATATATAACATACAGAATGTGTTAGTTAGTATGCATTTATCATGCTGTAGAGCATATCCCTAGTATGTATTATCTTATAACCGGCAATTACACGTTTATCTGCCTTCATCCTATTCCCCCTTCCCCCACGCCACTATTCTTTCTACTTCCTCAAAAAGCACGGCTAAATTTTGGTAAAGTGAGTATTTCTTAAATTTACAACTGCAAACTATTCTTTCATTCAGGATGTATAACCAGCATGTATAAATGCTAACAAAATCCCAACTCTCCTGCTACACTGGCAATGTGACATTGAGCAAGATAGTTATTTAGCTTCTTTTGAGCTTTAGCTTCCTCATCCATAGAATGCGTATAACAATGTCAACTGCACAGGGTTATCATAACTGTTGAGAAGGAAGCCCTTAGATTCAATGAGGAATAAACAGGATTCTTTTCTCTTGGAAGAGTGAACAGTCCATAAGTAAGACACAGATGCTAACAAATTACTTCAATAATAATGATGAGAGGGATCAAATATGAGCTGAAGTCCATGAAAAGGATCAATGCCCAAATTGCTAGTCATTCTTCCAAAAGAAAAAAATGGGACAGTGCATTTCCGTGGGGTAGGGGGAGCTATTAGCAAATTCCTGAGGTGGAGGAGAGAACAGAAGGTCAAGGAGCAGAGTACAGTAGGCTGCTTCTTCAAATGTGCCTGCCTGAGGACAGAAGGGACGTCTTCTGGAATCAAAACCCCAAAGATAATCAGGCCCCATGGCATGAAGGGGGGGAGGCCAATTCACCCACCGTGCCACTAATAACAACAGTGGAGAAAGTTGGAACCCACTGGGCTGTGACAGGAGAGTGCTACGGCCAGACAGTTCCTGAACACCATGGAAATCAGGTAGTCTGAGAAGACAAAGAAACGAGAGGGGTGCTGGACTGGGGCTCATAGGGGTACTGGAGTGTGTGATCCATAGCGCCCTCTTCTGAGTCTTGGCCTTCAGGAAACAGAAACGCCAGTACATCCCAGTATGGGCTAAGGGGTCTTTATACATAGAATTCTGGACTGTCAGTTACATGTGAGCAACAGGATGCAACTCCATCAAAAAAAGAAGGATTGGGGTATTTCTTAACACTCACCACTATCCACCCTATCCCACCCCTCCCCACCACCAGCACCTCCCGCCCCCCCCACCCCTCCCCCATCCATTGCTCCCTGCCAGCCGCCCCCTCCCAAAGTTCAGAGCTGCTGGGGTCAGGCCTATTTAATACTTCTTTTCTTAGGCTTCCAGGGGCAAAAAAAATGGCTGCTTCCTTTTTGTAAGTGAAAGGTCACATCTGCATCTGCAAAGAAAGCCATTCCTCTAACTAGTTTGCTTCTCTGAGCAAATAAGAAATGTGCGGAGAGCTACCAAGGGTAAACAGTAATATGCTTGGAAAGATGAAGATTAGGACTTAGGAGTGAAATCACATTTAAAACTGAGAAAAGTACAAACAAAAGGGAAACTCAATCATGAAATTAATACATAATATTTAAAATAAAAGAAAAACCCTTGCCTCCAGAATCTATGCTTTAGCCGGTGTACCTCCCTCAGTCTTTTATCTAAAAACTGCCAGTTCAAACTCCTTTTATTTCTCCCCACTCCTTTTCTGTTCTATTTACATGGTGGTGGGCAGACTAAAGCAAAGGGCCAAGTTTAGCCCACAGCTTACTTATGTGTGGCCCAGGAGCTAAGAATGTTTTTTATATTTTTTAAGGGTTCTAACAAACAAATAAAACCAAAGTAGAATATTTAACAGAGGCCACATGTGGCCTGGGAAACCTAAAATATTTACTTTCTGCTCCATTCCAGGAAAAGGTTGTCCCCCAGGTACAGTTGTAGACTCCAGTGCCCAGCAGAGCAGACATTCCTGGAGTCACACAGCTGTTCAGCAGGAGAATTTCCACAAGAAACCCTGGCTCCAAGTTCCAGGCACTCTCCCAACCACCACACACTAGAGCTGATACGACTGTCAGCCAAACACAGACTTGAGTAATTCCCACTTGAAAATAAAAAGGGGCGACATTAAGGTTTCCAAGAGAACCACATAAATAAATGTTAAAATAAAGATTCCACTACTATTTTTTAAAAACTCCTGGTTGAGGGATGTGAAAGTGGCGGGAACTATTTAGTGAGGGGCAACACACATCCCTCAGACTTTCCCCTTCTACACTCACCTTTTCCTCCTGAAATCTAATCTCTGTCACCTGGATAAGAACGTCTGTAGAGAAGCTATGCCAGGAAGTAGGATTTGCTCTTGGCCAAGCACCAGCTTTCCATTCAGACCCACCCACACTTGCCCATAAACCCAAACTGTGAAGCTTTGTGACAATCACATCACCTTCAGTGAAGGCTGTGCCCCAAGAGATTTACGCATGGCTTAAGTGTTAATTCAGGTCAACATGTCTCTCTTTTAACATATAAAATGGTTTCCTATGTAATCCATTTACCTAACCTTTGATGAAGTTATGTGTAATGATCAAAACTCATCTTGAAACGTCCAAGAAAAATTCACATGGTAACAACCCCTGCATAAATCTTTCTATACTAACCAGACTATTTTCTGGTCTACCTCTCTGTCCTGAATGGCCATTCATAAACAAATCCTCTTGGGGGCAGATATTTAATATCATTCACTGAGAAAGGATGGTGATAATTTATCTGTCTTTCTAAATAAAAACACATCCCCAGTCATCTCATCAGACATTTCTCAGTGCCTGTGGCCTCCTTCTGTCCTGAAGCCGCGCAGAGCTGAGCCTGATGGTAACAATATTATGAACATCATCATAAATATCCCAAAAGGCAATAAGCCAGAACAAGAGGATAAATGCAAATTTCATATTGAGTATTGTTTTCGAGTGTAAAAGTAGATTCTAGAAATCTAGTCCAGTTTTTTTCACAAAGATACTAGGTCATAATCATAAATAACAGAATCCAAATATTATATAATATCTTAACTGAGTGCTCCTTCCATGCCCCCTTAAGAAGACATTAAAAATTTGAAAAAAAAAGAAGGAAAGACAAAGGGAAGGAAGAAGGAAGGAGTAGGCGGGATACAAAGAAAAATCCTCAGCCCAGTGTAGTTTCTAACTTTTCAGTCCAATGTAGTTCCATGGCTTTTAAATTCTGAAGTATTTTTATTATTTGTGATCATTTCACTGGTCTTTGCAGATGAAGCAAACCCAAGGTCCCCATAACATGTATTTTTACAGTGCACATAGCAAGTTTCTTGGTCTTCTATTTATATATCTATCTAAAACCCTCTTCCTCTTATCTCTCTGTTGACTAGATTCATTCATAGGTCCTTATGGATTCTAGTAAACTCATTTTTAACCAATTTTTAAGAAAATTAATAATGAATCTAGGCTGGCTATAGATCCTCCTTACAATAATGAAACAGAAAAATCTCAAATTGTTTTTCTATTCTAAATGGAGCCTATTTACTAAATTAAATGCAGGTGTGTTTAGAGTATGCTATGGCATGCGTGAGTTTACTGTATATTTGTTTATGTGTATATTCCCCCAGCTCAGCTTAGCCTGTTAATTGATGGCTAATTTCTCACTTTTTCTACTAAGGAGAAAGAACTCCTTTGGAAAGCCTCTTTTCTTTACAAAACGAATAATTGTGCATTGCTACTGATTTATTTTTCAGGTTATATTCATAACAAACTGTAAAAAACATTTTCATCCTGGAAACACTTCAGGGTATAAGATCCTTTCTAATAACAACGAATGGAAGAAAGGAATCTCTTCCACTTCTGAAAAAGATTTGGTCTCATTTGCCTTTGGTTGGTAACTCAGTACCACTTCCACAGTTAATTACAAGAAAGAAAAAATGTTCTGACCTCCTTATAACTGCCTCCAGCATCCATCTTTGGCTTTAAGTGTAGAAAGCAGGAGAATGCAGAATCTGTGTGGGATTGCGTGTCCTTTGTGTCTCTAATTTTGAGCATCTGTCTTTTATCTGTAATTTTTTTCTGTATCTTTCCATCCCTGTGTCTTTCTCTGACTTGTTTATTCCTCTTGTTACCATTTTCTACTCTTCTTTTCCCCCAAACTTCCTGTTCCACTTCTGCCGACAGGCCATCACACAGAAAAAACAACACATTTATAATTTTTTCCCAAATATACTGAATAGAATATGATGTCTCTGTTCTAGGAAGCACTGAGAAAAACTTCTGTTTTTTTTTATCAAATCATAAAAGCCTACCCCATAAGCTCTACCTATTCTTATCTCTATGTTTGAAACTCTTGACTCTTTTCCTCCAAATTCCATCCTTTCTTCAAAGTTCATCATCATTTATCCAGTTGCTTAATCCACAAAACCTATAAGGCATCTTTGATTACTATTTTCCTCACATCTAATTTCATTTTTTAGGTTGATATATAGTTGATTTACAATGTGGTATTAGTTTCAGGTATATAGCAAAGTGATTTGGTTAATATATATATTATATATATAATATATATATATATTCTTTTTCAGATTCTTTTCCCATATAGGTTATTATCAAATATTGAGTATAGTTTCATGTACTATACAGAAGGTCCTTGCTGTGTATTCATTTTCTATATAGTAGTGCTTCACATCCCATTTTAAATCCATCAGCAGATCCTGCAGCCTCTATACCTAAAACACACCCCAAATCTATCCACCTCACTCCATGCGCTCACCACCCTCTGGTAGAAGACACCACAGTCCCTCACTTGGACTTCTACAGTCGCCTCCTACTTAGTATCTCTGCTTTTGCTCCTGCCTTCCTCAAATTCATTCTTCACAGTGTCCACAATGAAATTCAACAGAAACAAGTTCATGGCCCTCCTTTGCTTAAAAGCCTCCTCCTGTTTACCACTGCAATTAGCATTCAATCCAAAACTATCAAAAACCCCACAGGCCCATTCGATCTAGGATCCCTACCAACTCTTCTTATCTCATCATCTTGTTCCTCAAACAAATCAAGCTCCTTGCTGCCCGAGGGCCTGGGCCCTGGCTGCCCCTCTGACTAGAGGGCTCAGATGTCACATGGCTGCTTCCTTCTTGTCATTCAGGTCTCAGCTAAAACCATGACTTCAAGCAGCCTACAGACCAACAATCTAAAACAATCTCCCAAGACGTTCTATCATACCACCTTACATTAAAGTTCTGCAGAACCATTATCAAGTATTTCTTGTTAAATAGATTTTTTGCCTTGTTCTTCCACCAGAATTTAAGCACTTTAAGAACAGAGAACTGGTCACTCTTGTCCACTACTGTATTCCTAATACCTACAGAGGTTCCAGGAACTTAGTAAGATCTCAATAAGCCTTCTTTTTTTTTTAACTTTTCTGTATTTGTATACAATTTTTAAAGGTTACTTTCCATTTAGTTATTACAAAATATTGGCAATATCCCCATGTTGTACAATACATCCTTGAATCTTATCTTACACCCAACAGTTTGTGTTTCCCACCCCCAACCTCTATATTGCAACCTCAACCCAAAACCACTAGTTTGTTCTCTGTATCTGTCAGTTCACTTCTTTTCTGCTATATTCGCTAGTTTGTTATACTTTTTAGAATCCACACATAAGTGCTACCACACAGTATTTGCTTTCCTCTGACTTGTTTCACTCGGCATAATGCCCAAGTCCATGCGTGTTGCTACAAATGGCAACATTTTGTTCTTTTCTGTGGCTGAGTAGTATTTCATCCTGTTTGTGAGTAGGCGTGTGTAAGTCACATCTTCTTTATTCATGCATCTGTTATGTACACTTAGGTTGCTTCTCTATCTTAATTATTATAAACAGTGCTGCTATGAAGCTCAGTTGGTAAAGAATCTGCCTGCAACGTGGGAGATTCAGGTTCAATCCCTGGGTTGGGAAGATCCCCTGGAGAAGGGAAAGGCTACCCACTCCAGTATTCTGGTCTGTATAGTCCATGGGGTCGCAGAGAGTCAGACATGACTGAGTGACTTTCACTCACTCACTCACTCATGAACACCAGTGCATGTATCTTTTCAAATTAGTGCTTTTGTTTCTTGTCACTTTCAGATATATGCCCAGGGTGGAACTGCTGGATCATACGGCAATTTATTTTTTGTGTGAAACCTCCCTTCTGTTCTCTACAGCGGCTGCATCAATTTGCATTCCCACTAACAATGTGGAAGAGTACCCTTTTCTTCACATTCTCTTCAAAATTTGTTACTTGCGTTCTTTTTGAAGATGGCCATTCTGACAGGTTGGGAGGTGCTATCTCACTGTGGTTTTGGTGTTCATCTCCCGGATGATTAGCAATGATGTGTATCCTTTGATGTGCCTGTCGGCCATCTGCATTTCCTCTCTGGGAAAAAATGCCTATTCACGTCTTCAGCCCATTTGGTTTTTGATGTTGAGTTGTATGAGTCATTTATATACATTGGATATTAACTCCTTATCTGTGATATCATTTACAAATATTTTCTCCCCTTCAGTAGGCTGTCTTCTCATCTTGTTTATGGTTTCCTTTGCTGTACAAAAGCTTTTAAGTTCAATTAGGTCCCATTTGTTTATTTTTGCTTTTATTCCCTTTACTTTGGGAGATGGCTCCAAAAAAACTTTGCTGCATTTGTGTCAGAGTATTCTGCTCTTGTTTTCCTCTAGGAGTTCTATAGTATATAGTATCCAATCTTACATTTAGGTCTTTAATCCATTTTGAGTTTATTTTTGTATATGGTGTTAGAGAATGTTCTAATTTCATTCTTTTACATGTAGTTGTCCAGTTTTCCCAGTATCACTTATTGAATGAATGAACAAAAATTCACACAGTCCTCCCAAAGTCCTCTCTTACCACTCTAGCCTAAAATGATATATTTCCTTTATGACTTCACAGCATTCATTTGACTCTTCGTGTTTTGCTGCATCTCTTAACTGATGTCTTCAACTAACACATTATTTAACTTTTCATGATGTCACCATTATCAACCACAAATATTAATTAACTTAAATATTAAATATGTACCTCCTCTAGTTGAATGAATAGAGGCAGGAAACAAAAAATACTTTGGTCAGAAAATTAATTAGCCCTTTTGCCTGAGCATTCTACCACAAGGAGATCTTTGGATTTCTGGCAGTCCTGCTGTACAGGTGCTCAGATCATTAAAAATAAAACTGTATGTGATACATTGTCCATACACCATCCAGATGGGTCTTCAGCAAAATAGTACTAAGTATTAAGTGGTGTTGATATGAAAGAACTTAAACAGAAGACATCATGCAGGTGTTCAATTTGATCTATGATAACAAGATAACTGGGGCAAGAGAAAACAAGTGTACAGATCTAATACAGCTTTAGAAATGAGACATTTTTGGAATTTTGTTTTTAGAGAGAAGGTGTTGCTGCTCTAAACATATCATTTATCTTTGTTAATAAAGGTCTGGTGTCCTGGTTGCTGCTCATAAAAGGGTAGATGCCTTTAAAGGTAATAAATATTTTAAGTCTTGTCACCTTGACTTTGCCACTGAAACTATCTGTTATGAGAGAGGGGCCTTTATTTTGTAACTATATCTTCTAGAAAACTGACCTGACTAATGAGTTGGCAAGCTACCACCATCTACCACAGCACGTGCCATACTCCAGCTCAAAGGAGGTTCCATAAAACTGGGAGCCACACTTTAGTTTATAAGCAGGGATTATCTGACAAACAAGACTTCTGTAATCACCCATGCAGTACCATGCATGCATGTTATAATATTACTGTAAAAAACTGAAAATGTATATAAGGCTTCTTAGGCAGAGGTGACATCTGATCTCTGGATGCATGCCATGACAGGCCCTGAAGACCAGGGAAAATCTGGTGCAATTTAATATCTGATCCAGCACACGTGGTTGCTTACAAATAATGTAAGATGATTTGTGGAAATCAAACTTTGAATTGTTTAAGCCACCTCTGAAGATATATATATAGTATTTTATGGGCCAGAACCCATGATCATATATCCAGCAAATGCTACTACTATGAAATAATTTTTTCCAGTTTTTTTTACCACCATATCTTTCAACATCGTTTCAAAAGGTAATTTAAAATATTCAATACTCAGCTAATAACACAAGAGCCATGAGAAAACAGTGCTTCTGAGTGGCAGTTTTCCTTATCCTGTCTCGTATATCCCCATTCATCTCACTCTTCCAGGGCTCAGGTTCTAATCATTCAAATTATTAAACTGTTAAAATGGTAAACCAACTTCTGTCTTGCCTTATGTCACAGGGGAAAAGACAAATCTGTTACTGCACAAAGTTAAAGCTTTTTCATTTTTTAAAGAGGAGAAAGAGAATTAAAAGAAAAAGTTATTAGGGGAACATGAGAAATAAGTTTGGTTTGGACCCAGACACAATCAACAATTATTAGACCCAAAAAAAAAAGTCTTAAGCACCTACCTAATAAGCCATGTCTATTCCTACTTCCTCTGAAAGGGGTGGGGTGGGGGAGACAGTGTGATAGTTCAAATATGAAGTAATCAAAAATCTTTTTTGTAAGTCTTCCTTCCACAAATGAAATCAGAAAGGAGACATCTCTGCGTATAGACCGTCAGAGTCGACGGTAACCTTCAGTATACACTGTGCACTGAAAAGTCTATTCAGCCTCGCTCTGAAGTTGTTTTGGGAAAACCTCCAGCGCCTGGTGACTGGGCCGGCATGGTGCCTTTAAACGGCTTCCCCTGCCCTGGCAAGACACGCTGGACTCCACGTAAAAGGAGCCTTCTACCACCAGCCAAGTGTCTGCAGACTTCGTTTCCTGTACAGCCCGACTTCACCTGCCTAGTGTTTTTTGCTCCATTCCCCGGACCTGCTGTGCCTCTGAGGGTTCCATCTGTGGATTCTTCCCCTGTAACTAAAATTACCCAGTCTCTCCCAGGTCCCTCTCAGCCACCCTGCTGTCTCACCTTCTTGGTCGAATGCATTCCATTAATTGCATCCAGGGTCAACTCTCTCTGCCAACCAAGCTAAAAGACACCTTTTCCCCATGTACTTCAGCAAATAACCTCCAAGTCAATCCTCGAGGCCCAGATGAGAGTTAGACAAGGAACACTCAAAGGAAAAAGAAACTTGGGGTCTGTTTATCAAAAAAAGGAACCAAATGGCATCCTTGTCTGTGTTTTCTCCTAAAAAAACTAGTAACAACAACAACAAAACAATAACAATTTAGTCAAATGGGCAATACTAGGTTTTTAATCTGGATGTTAAATTAAGTACAAATACAGACAATGACAAAATAATTCACTCTAATGGTCTGATACAATCATCACAGGCTTTTCTTTCATTTTGAGTTATGAAAAGAATAGAGCAAAAATATTAAGGGAATTCTAAAAAAGGAGAAAAGAAACCTACCGATAATTCCACAACCATGAAACACCAACTATTCCTTTTCAGTTTTTTGCAACATACACATTCATTTTTGGACCAGACCTTTCCATTGGTTGATGCCTTTGTGTATTTCTTACCCACTTTTCATCCAGCAAATTTCCACTCTTCCCCCTTCAAACCCAGCTCACGCACAATATCCTCCAAAAATATCTTCAGGCAAAGGATCTGCTGGGCTCGTCAGACCTCACAGCATCCTCCTCATATCTGCTGAAGCACTGTCCCTGCTGAATTCATCTAACCCTGTAGAATCCATCTGTTTTCATGACTAGAGGACAGGCTTCCCTTAGTCACCTTCATATCCCAGGACCTAGCCTGCCACTTGCAGGCTGTACGTGAAAAGAAGGAATGAAACAATTGCGATCATGTTGTACATACAAGCTGGATTCACCTCTGTCAGCTTCATGTTGTATCATAAACATCGTCTAATACCCATCTCTAGCAACAGCTGGAAGGAAGAAGGAAACTGATTGTATCACAATCTCCAATAAAAAGCTACTTTATTGTTCAGTCACTCAGTCCTGTCTGACTCTTTGCCACCCCATAGACTACCGGGTCTTTTACTATTTCCCGAAGCTTGCTCAAACTCATGTCCTTTGAGTCAGTGATGCCATCCAACCATCTCATCCTATGTTGCTCCCTTCTCCTGCCCTCAATCTTTCCCAGTATCAGGGTCTTCCCCAAGGAGTTACCAGGAAACTATAAAAGGACAAATGAGCCTTTTTTGATGTGATCACATCAGATCAGATCAGATCAGATCAGTAGCTCAGTTGTGTCCGCCTCTTTGTGACCCCATGAATCGCAGCACGCCAGGCCTCCCTGTCCATCACCAACTCCCGGAGTTCACCCAGACTCACGTCCATCGAGTCAGTGATGCCATCCAGCCATCTCATCCTCTGTCGTCCCCTTCTCCTCCTGCCCCCAATCCCTCCCAGCATCAGACTCTTTTCCAATGAGTCAACTCTTCCCATGAGGTGGCCAAAGTACTGGAGTTTCAGCTTTAGCATCATTCCTTCCAAAGAAATCCCAGGGCTGATCTCCTTCAGAATGGACTGGTTGGATCTCCTTGCAGTCCAAGTAATAGGTAGCATGAAATGCTCTGGGAACAAGCCAAGGTTGAGTCCCTTATACACATACACAGACACACACACACATGCCACACTGGCAGGATGTGAAAGGGGCCTACAGCACATGCAGAGCAGACCCCACTTGTATTCTTTTGTACTTAGAGACAAAACCACACCCATTGTGACACATAATTCAGATGCATCCTTAGAGAAGTAGCATGATATCGTTGAAAAAGAGCTGAATTTAGACGCTAGAAAACTAAGTCCAAATTATTAGCGATATGATCTGATACATCCATAAATAAAATATCCTGGCACTCTGCTGCTGCTGCTGCTCCTGCTAAGTCGCTTCAGTCATGTCCAACTCTGTGTGACCCCATAGACAGCAGCCCACCAGGCTCCCCGGTCCCTGGGATTCTCCAGGCAAGAACATTGCTAGATGCTAGAAATTCAGTGATGAGAGACAGAGTTCCCATTCATAGGGCTGCCAGTCTGGTAAAGGAAACAGATGACAAACAGGCAACACAGTTCATGTGATTGGCACCATGGTGGGGAAACAGTGCTAAGAAGCATGTTAGCAGGTCAGAGAAAAGTCTCCTGAGGGAAGCTAAGTCCTGAAAGAATTTAACAGAGGAAAGAGGCGGGGAGGTACGCAGGGGGCAGGGAAGTGTCTTTTCAGGAAGCAAGAAAGACATGTATAAATGCCCAGAGGCATCTATAAAATAGGAATTTGAATACCTAAGCCCTGCACAGAGCAATTTCAAGGTTCAAATTAGATATTGATGTGGAAGGATAAATTCCTTTGTGAATGGTACTTATTAATAAGATTATAAAATTGCAATGTTGCAATTTTTTAGTAACATAGAGAATTGGAAAAAATAGATCTAAATTTAAAAGAACATAGAATAGGTTGTTCTACACTGCTATGTCTCAAACCTTTTATCATTATCACCTCCCTCCCTTTATTAGCCTGCTAGGGCTGCCAAAACAAAGCGTAGACTGAATGACTTAAACAACAGAAATTTATTTTCTCACAGTTCTGTAAACTAGAAGTCCCAGATCAAGGTGTCAGCAGGGTTTGCTTCTGAGGCTTCCCTCCCTGGCTTGGAGATGGCCATCATTTCCCTCTGTCTTCACACAGTCCTTCCTCTACGCTCGACTTTGTACTAATCTCTTCTTCTTATAAGGACACCAGTCATGTTGGATTAGAGCCCATCCTAATGAATTCATTTTACCTTAATTACCACTACAAAGCCCTATCTCCAAACTAGTCACATTCTGAGGTACAAGGGATTAGAACTTCAACACACCAGTTTGAAGGAGATGCACCCTCCAAGGAACCTTTTAAGACATTTTCTTCCCTAGTCACTCCCCTCACTCACGAAATGTAAATACCTGTTTCTATACTCTGGCCCTTTGGAGGGCCACATACCATTGTGATTTCCAAGATTTAGCCTCTCCAAGAACCAATTTTTGTGCCCTTGAAGGCAGTATCCTCCCTATTCAGAATTCATACTCCCTCTTAAAAACAACCAGATCAATGTCCAGCTAAAGAGCTGCTGCTGCTGCTAAGTCGCTTCAGTCGTGTCCGACTCTGTGCGACCCCATAGACGGCAGCCCACCAGGCTTTCCCATCCCTGGGATTCTCCAGGCAAGAACACTGGAGTGGGTTGCCATTTCCATGAGATGGTAAATAATTCTGAACTAAAATAACTTGTGACTTCAATGGCTACTTGAACGATTTTTACTTTTTTGTTAATACTTAATTCTGAGTTTCATACATTTTTTACGATTATGTCACAATCTCTCTGATCAGGAAACCAAGCAAACTATCCTTATTATCTATCTGTTCACTCATCTCCCACTAGCCAGTGATCTTCCCAAAGATCTTAGTAATCTGATGTGGCACAATAAACGTCAACAGAACAAATCTAAACTCTAGAAACCTGTTCAAGTATGGCAACTTCTTACTAGTTGTTTGTAACAGCTGTGTTGAGAAAGGTCTCCTGCCCTGCCCCCACCCCCTCAAAAGATCCTCATCTGAGTGAAATCAAGACAAATGAATAAGGACATTAACTGTGAAGGAAGTCCTCAACAAGTAGGCCAGGGGACATGGGGCTAGTACTGAAGAAGGGCAACCCCCTTCCAGTGCATTGTGTGAATACAAGTCTGAGGGTTTATTTCTTTAACAGCATCAGAGGATTAAAACATCAGCTTCACTACCAGGCCACCCGCAGCTGAGACCCTCAGAAGTATCTAGGACAGCCTGTCCTCTGAGTGCTTGCCACAAGGTTAATTTCACCTTGCTGTAATCAAAACTGTTACAGGAGACTTCCCTGGCAATCCAATGGTTAAGACTCTGTGCTTCCACTGCAGGGGGCAATCCCTGGTCAGGAAACTATGATTTCACGTGCCGTGCAGTGTGGCCAAAAAATTAAAAACACACAAAAACTATAAGAGACAGAGGTTGGTTCATTTTTTATACATTTAAATTCAGGGCTGTAAGTCATCTCGCAGCCACATGAAGATATAGAAATTTAGCAAGGAGTCCTGGGAGGCGATGGGGGTACTGAAAGAAAGAGAGAAAGAGACGGGAAAAAAGGAGGGAAGAGGAGAGCCAGGTAGAAAGAGGAAGAAGACAAAGGAAAAGTGGTAGAGAAGGGAGGAACACTAGAAACGAACAGTGTAAAAAATTCTGCCAGCTCCCCAGTCAATGAGCGTCTGTACTATGAGGGATGGGGCAAGGAAATGTGAATTTGCACTGAACTTCTAATGCTTAAAGGTCAGTATTTTGCAAATAGCAAGGCCCCTAAATGGAAGCTGACTCTAGCTGGTGCTCAACTAAAAATCAAGTAAAAATATGGCTGTGATGAACCAATGAAAAATAGCACTTGACCTCCAATGCTGCACCTTCCTAACGCAACTGCTCCTGTGTTTGTTCTATGCCTCTTCCATTGGCTTTATTACCTTATCCAGTAAGAGACGATGCCACTGTATACAACTTAAATGCCCCTTTTTACTATGTGAGTATTAAAAGGAGAAAAGTAAAGCTATATTAATCAAGACATACTGAACAAGGGAATAGAATCGACAGCCCAGAGGTAAACCCTCACATTTATGGTCAGTGAACTTTCAACAAGGGTGTGAAGACAACCCGATGGGAGAAAGAAAGGACAGTCCCACATCCACGTGCCAAAGAATGAAGTTAGAGTCCCACCTTACACAAAAAGTGACTAAACTGGATCCAAGGCTTAAAATATAAGGGCTGAAACCACAAAGCTCTTAGAAGGAACTACAGGAACAAATCTTCATGACCACTTATTAGGCAGTAGTTTCTTATATTTAACATAAAAAGCACAAATAGAAAATAAAAAATAAACGGAACTATGTCACAATGCAAAACTTTCGTGGTTCAAAGGACACTATCAAGAAAGTGAGAAGAAAAAAAGAGAGAAGACCACCCACAGAACAAGAAAATATTTGCAAATCATATATCTAGAATATATAAAGAACTCTTACAAAATAATTTTTAGAAAACCAACCCAACATAAACTTGGCAAAGAATCTCAACAGACATTGTTCCAAAGAATATATACAAATGGTCCATAAACATACAAAAAGAAGCTCTACTCGTTAGGCATCAGGGAAATGCAAATCAAAATCATACTGAGATACTACTTCATAGCCCTGGGACAGCTATAATCCAAAACACTCATAATAATATAAATGTTGCAAGGACACAGAGAAACTAGAACCTTCACACACTGCTGGTGGGGATGTAAACTGGTGCAGCCACCTTGGAAAAGCCTGGCCATTCATCAAAGTATTACAGGTGAATTACCACATGATCCGGCAATTCTACTCCTAGGAATACATCCAAGAGATTTAAAACATATATCCACTCAAAAACCTGCACACAAATGTTCATTATATACAAAGTATAATATAAATTATTTACCCAATAGAAAAACATATATATATTTATATATAAACTTATATATATTTATGAAAATGAAAGTATAAACAGAAGCATAACTTATGTCTCTTGAGCTTTCCAGGTGGCTCAGTGGTAAAGAATCCACCTGCCAATGCAGGAGATGCGGGTTCAATCCCTGGGCTGGGAAGATCTCCTGGAGAAGGAAATGACAGTCCACTCCAGTATCCTTGCCTGGGAAATCCCATGGACAGAGGAGCCTGGTGGGCTACAGTCCACGGGGTTGCAAAGAGTCGGACAGGACTTAGCAACTAAACAACAACACACTATGGACTTGAGCCAGAGTTCATACTTTATCTGGACCCAGATATTCCAATTTTGAAACTTTTATATGAATTAAAGAAATATGTAAATACAACCTCCACGAATAGTAATTGTTACCATCACAACATATTAAGGTAGAGAAAAACAACCTAGATCTTCTATTGACAAGGTAAATACAATTTTAGACAGAAGAGCAAAGGTAAATACAAGAGGACTGACCCTTCATTACTGTTACCAGGGAAACTCTAGTATTTCTCAGACCTTGAAGTAAGAAACTGTCTATCTGAAAAGATACCAGTCACAGTGGGCACACAGCACTGTCATCAGTATCTTTCTTACAAAGAATCAGTTTTCACTTTTCCTGGGTTATCCTAAGTTTATCCTAGTGCAAAAACTTTGGGGGAATAGAAAGTTCTTCTTACCAAAGAAGTTACATGATTCTTAGAAACTGTCAGTACAAATAGGGTTATTTAGCTAGCTATTTTAATCCAGACACTAACATGAGAGGGATCCAACTTTAAAACCTTACGAGGTCTTTTTACAAGGTAATAAAGACTGGCACAATGTCACACAGCCCACGTCAGACAGAGCATACAACTTCTGTGAACAGGGACTCATCAGGGAAACTGCCAAGCAAAAAAGACAGTTCTCCTCTCCCTAGGAGCCCAAAGGGACACCTGCCCATGGGCGTGCCTTGCATGCATGCACACATGCATGTGTGCTCACGCACACACACACGCACGCACACACACACACCCACACCCACATCCGCACAGCCCCTAGGCTGCTCTCCTCCGTATTTACCCAGCAGGTTCTGCTCTGCAACAGAGGCAATAAACATATGCAGATGAGGGATGGGGGGACTGGAAGCTAACAGCACTCTACCCCCCATCACCACCACCACCGTAACTGCAGCACCCAGATACTGTCCTGGGAATCATGCTAGAGAATTTCAAAGAGGAAGAGAGTAATGTGACTAGGCAGGTCAGGAAGGAATTCACAGGTGTTGTTAGACCGTGAAAATGGGCCAGAACCTGGACAGGGAGAGAGGAAGTGGAAGGGGCTGCAGGCAGAGCGCACGTGTAGAAAGCATGGAACTGACAGGGACCGGTGGCGGCACAGAGCGGGCGACTGGAGACTGAGCGGAGGGCCCAAGAGGAGAGCGAAAGTAGTGGGGGAGGACCTGGGATGGAAATGGAGCTGCAGCCAGAAAGCAGAGAGCCCTAGGTGCCAAGCTAGTGACTTTTCACTGATTTCTCTTTTTGTGTAGCTTAAGGGAATCACTGTTAGTTCCTGAACATCTGAGTCTCCATTTCCTTATCTATAAAGTGACAGTTTAGGATTAGAAAGCAGCTATTAACTAATAATAATTAGCATAAGTCGCTCACCCATTATATGTAGAGCTGTGCGCTGCACTTGTACACACACCATCACATTAATTAAGCCCCTTCTAGTCTCAACCTGCTGTGACTCTTTGAAAGAGTCTGCCTCTCTAATTGACTCTAATTCCTCCTTTGATATTAGGAGGTATATTCTCTCTTTATATTCTGGTATATTCTCTCTTTGGAGTAGGAGAGGAGAAAACAGAAGACACAGCCTCTGTGTTGCTCCAGTTGTATTCTGGCCGTTTTCTACACAGGCTCATTCATTATCAGGATAAAGAGTCCCCCATCCAATATTCCTCCTCTGACATAAAGTGTTCCCTGGTGGAAGATATCTGAGGTTAGAACAGAACAAACGGAGAAGGCAATGGCACCCCACTCCAGTACTCTTGCCTGGAAAATCCCATGGACGGAGGTGCCTGGTGGGCTGCAGTCCGTGGGGTCGCTAATAGTCGGACACGACTGAGCGACTTAACTTTCACTTTTCACTTTCATGCATTGGAGAAGGAAATGGCAACCCACTCCAGTGTTCTTGCCTGGAGAATCCCAGGGATGCGGGAGCCTGGTGGGCTGCCGTCTATGGGGTCACACAGAGTCGGACACGACTGAAGCAACTTAGCAGCAGCAGCAGAACAGATCAAAAGCTAATGAGCATGTTAAACGTAGGGGGTCTCTAAGTCAATGCATCATTTTTCCCCTTGATACTTAGAAACAGAGAAAGATACAGGGCTTCCTTCCCTGACCACGATCAGAAAGAGCTTACTAGTTGATCATCCTAAATCTCCCTCACAGCCAAGCTCTGCATATAGGAGAGCCCTGGGACTTGGTCGATGGACTATTCTCTTCTCCTGACAGATCCTTCCTGGGGATTTCTCCCATGTTACCAAATGGTGGTGGTGTCCAGATGCTCCCCACTCAAAAGCCAACAAACAGGCCAGACTGGTGGAACGGAAAGTTTATTTCAGATGTCAGCCCCTGGGTTTGGGGAGGGTGGTGGACGTCTGTCCAAAGGCCCACCCTCCCTCCCCCAGCCCTGCCCTGGGCAACCAGTAGGGCAAGAGGTTTTACAGACAGATAGAGGGAGCTACATGCAGAAACAGCAGAATCAGCTCTGACAGTCATCTTCAAAGTGATCATCGATGGTGTGACCAGCGTCATCCTGTTGGTTTTACATACAGTTCATCTTCACTTCCAGGGTCCATTTGTTCCCATTTCTTAGAGACCAACTCTCAGAACCGTGGCAGCTTATGTCATGGGTACAGTCTGGTCACCATGTAGTTAAATTTTTCCACCTGGGGTTTCACAGGATATGGCTCTAGGATAGCTCACAGCATATGCCTCAGAATATTACCTATAGTCCTTGAGAAAGAACTAAAGGTCCTTAACTATGCATTACTATCATTTAGTCTCCTTTGACTGTTTTCCTGTGTTTCCACATTTCTCACTTCTCTCATTAAACTTGTTCTTTGACTAAAGTTTTCCACAGACAAGGCAGGCAGAGGACAAGGCGGGGGGCAAAGACCACAGGGTCCTGCTCCATTTCATCCATGCTCATGACTTAAGCATCATCTCCAAACTGAAGGCTGTCCATCTTGAACCATCATAGAAAGTAACAGATCCCAGTCACCAGTGTGACCATAAAGGCTCGTGTCAAGAGGTTCCAGAGGCAGTCACCTGGAGCTCTGGGGAGCCCACGGCATCTACCTCACGTCCTCCACCCATGGCCCAACAACCACAGCGGGTCGCCCCCAGCCTCGATGCCAGCCCTGGATGACTTCAGTTGTCTTCAAAGGTGAAGAATCACTTCTGACATCTGTGACCAGACACAGATGGCAAAAAAAAAGGGCACTGCAATTTGGGGGCTGTAATTTAAACTTTTGGTGAATGTGTAGAATGGAGTTTCCATTCAAGATGAGAGTAAGAAGCCAGAATGCATGAGATAAGGAATTTGTGGAAAATTTAAAAGTGAAAGTGGAGACTTGAGGCTGTACTTATGGAAAACCTGTGAGTAAAGAAATAAAGATAGAATGGCATCTCAAAGAGGAGGTAAGTCTTGAGAATTTGGTTTTAAAAAACTGTTTTACATTGTAAATTGGACCTAAGGATATTGTATTAGGTAGGGAAAGAATCAGTGAGGAAAAGGAGATAATGTGAAACCAAAGCTTCTGAGAAGATGGAGGTAATAAGGTCAAGAGAACAAACACAAAGCTTGCCTTTGGAAAAAGGCAAGTTTTTCTTCTAGAACACTAAGGAAGACGAGCCTGGGTAATGATTAAGGGAGATGACATGCATGCAGGCACCTTGTGATGTGTACTGACCTGTCTAACGTTAGTTATTATTAATAACTGACCTCTCTAATGTTAGTAATTATTATAATAACACAGTTATTATACTGTGAATGCTCAGTCACTTCAGTTCAATTCAGTTCAGTCGCTCAGTTGTGTCCGCCTCTTTGTGACCCCATGAATCGCAGCACGCCAGGCCTCCCTGTCCATCACCAACTCCCGGAGTTCACTCAGACTCACGTCCATCGAGTCAGTGATGCCATCCAGCCATCTCATCCTCTGTCGTCCCCTTCTCCTCCTGCTCCCAATCCCTCCCAGCATCAGAGTCTTTTCCAATGAGTCAACTCTTCACATGAGGTGGCCAAAGTACTGGAGTTTCAGCTTTAGCATCGTTCCTTCCAAAGAAATCCCAGGGCTGATCTCCTTCAGAATGGACTGGTTGGATCTCCTTGCAGTCCAAGGGACTCTCAAGAGTCTTCTCCAACACCACACTTCAAAAGCACCAATTCTTCAGTGCCCAGCTTTCTTCACAGTCCAACTCTCACATGCATACATGACCACTGGAAAAACTATAGCCTTGACTAGATGAACCTTTGTTGGCAAAGTAATGTCTCTGCTTTTCAATATGCTATCTAGGTTGGTCATAATTTTTCTTCCAAGGAGTAACCATCTTTTAATTTCATGGCTGCAGTCACCATCTGCAGTCACTTCAGTCGTGTCCAATTCTCGGCGAACCCATGGACTGTAGCTCGCCAGGCTCTTTTGTCCATGGGATTTTCCAGGCAAGAATACTGGAGTGGGCTGCCATGTAGGGACTGAACCCACATCTCTTTAACGTTTCCTGCACTGGCAGGCGGGTTCTTTACCTCTAGTGTAGTTTTCACCAAATGCCAACAGAGCAGGCATTCAAAACATGTTTGTTAAAAAACAAACAAAAACACACCAAAAAGTCTGTTAAAATAACTGAGATCTAGGTACTTCCCTGATGATCTAGCTGTTAAGAATTCACCTTGCAATGCAGGGGACTTGGGTTTGATCCCTGGTCTGGGAAGACCCCACATGCCATAGGGCAACTAAACCTGCGAACCATAACTACTGAGCCCCTGGGATCCAGACAACTAGAGAGCCTGTGTGCCACAGCTACTGAAGCCCGCACTCTCTGGAGCCCACACGCCACAACTAGAGAATCCGTGCCCCTCAACAAAGACCCTGAATTACGCAACTAAGAAAGACCCAACACAGCCAAATGAATATTTTTTAAAAATAGCAGATCTACAGGAAAACTTAGTGAGATATTGACGGGTTTTGCAATGTTTAGAAAAAGAGAAGAAAAGTTAAGTTCACGCTGAATTTCCTGAGAAAAGCACGCAGTTAAGTCGTCCAAAATTGAAGGCACTGGGCTTCCCTGGTGGCTTAGATGGTAAAGAATCCACCTGCAAGGCTGGAGACCTGGGTTCATTTCCTGGGTTGGGAAGATCCCCTAGAGAAGGGAATGGCAACCCACTCCAGTACTCTGGCTTGGAGAATTTCATGGACAGAGGAGTCTGGCAGGCTACAATCCATGGGGTCGCAGAGTGGGAAACAACTGAAGGACTTTCACTTTCACTTTGATATGTACAGAAAAGGTTGGCAGTAACTGCTTTAAAAATGTGTAAAGTAGTCAAGAGCAATAAAATAAGTGACTGAAGTTTTTAATTATTATTTTATTGGAAACCTTTTCAGTTCAGTTCAGTTCAGTTCAGTTGCTCAGTCATGTCCAACTCTTTGAAACCTGGCAACACGCTAGGCTTCCCTGTCCATCATGAACTCCCAGAGTTGACTCAAACTCATGTCCATCGAGTTGGTGATGCCATCCAACCATCTCATCCTCTGTCGTCCCCTTCTCCTTTCACTTTCAATCTTTCCCAGCATAAGGGGCTTTTCAAATGAGTCAGTTCTTTGCATCAGATGGCCAAAAATTATTGGAGTTTCAGCTTCAGCATCAGTCCTTCCAATGAATATTCAGGACTGATTTCCTTTAGGATGGACTGGCTGGATCTCCTTGCAGTCCAAGGGACTCTCAAGAGTCTTCTCCAACACCACAGTTCAAAAGCATCAATTCTTCAGCACTCAGCTTTCTTTAGAGTCCGACTGTCATATCCACACATGACTACTGGAAAAACCAAAGCTTTGACTAGACGAATCTTTGTTGGCAAAGTAATGTCTCTGACAAATAATGATGGTCAGTCAAGGGCTGACAATATGAATGTGTTACAGAACAGAGAAGAGTGCTGAAGAAGAACAGAGAGACATGCTCCAGGAGTGCAACAGCTGGGGCTGGGGGTCTTTTCAGGTCCCAGGAGGGGAGTACAGGTGTGTAATAACATGCTTGCCCACGGAGGCCAGGCTGGGCATAAGCGCGGGTAAAACTAGGAGACCAATGCACTGGACAATCGGAACAGGGATAAAAAGAGGAAAAACTCAGAATGAAGGCAATAAAGAAAGATCATCACTCAGGGGAAATAATGGGACTGAAAGGTGAGAAGATTATGGTCAGAGAAGAGGTTTCATCCACGAGGTTCGGGAGCAACAAGTGCGCAGAACCCTACGAGAGGATAAGCTCAATGCTCAATCCTGAATCCCAGGTGTCTCTACCCTTTAAATAGCACAAAGATATGTAGAAGTACACAAATTAAGATCCACTAAGGCCAGTGTCCGAAAGTTTCAATCTACTCAGAATGAGCAAGTCCTTATTTACTTCTCTTGTTGCAAGTTGGTGGGTGGTTTGGAATTTTTATTAAATTATTCTTAGCTCTGGGACAGATGCTAACACATTACTGCAACCTAAGGAAGGAGGCCAAAAAATACTTCAAGACTCTATAACCTGAGGCTAGGGACTGAAATGGCTCATTTCTTTTACATTGAAACATTACTCGATGCAGTAAAACTCCCAAATATCCTCTAAGGAAATAGCTGTTTCCTTATTACCTTTTTAATGATACTGGCTCTGTAACCAATCAAAAACAAATACTCTACTTGGAGGAACTATTTATAAATAAGACTGCATAAAAACAAAGTCATACATATAAAGGTACAAACACATTTATACACATAAAAAGTTCAATAACATTCAAATTATTCTGGCAAAGCAGTTTTATGATGTTTCATAAAACTTTTTTAAAAAATGAAGGTTCACCTGCATCTAAGAACACCTCTTGTAATCTTACAGAAAGACAAAAGTGTCACCCCCGAATTCTATACTGATGAAACTATCTGTGCAATACTGGGGATATGAGATTCTTGAGAACTGACGCAGCACCTTGGGAGTGGAAAGACGACACGATTATTTGATATTCAGATATATCTATTCCTGCTTTGATATTAACCTATATGTCAATGCTAATTCTATACTTGGAGTTGATTTCATGAATAAAAGTGGGCTCTTCTGTGCACCCCTCTTATCAATTAAAGATGGAACTACTAAAGGTTAGCACCTGTGCGTCTCCACAGAGACATGTAAGGAAACATCACTAATTCTAAACTTCTTAATAACCAAACTATTTCTTTTATTTTGATTTTACTTACAAGACTTAAAGACAGGATCACATACTGAAAACTTACGCCATCTCCACATACTGTTTCTCCATCTATCACATTGTAAGGACAATGTCCTGAAAATATGTACTGCGAGTTTTTTTTACCTACTAAGCCTCACATAACACCCCAAAGTCTTTGCCAGGCCGAGAGAATCAATAAGGACACAATTGTGTTTTCTTCTCCTTGTCCTAAGTATGAGATTGGGGAGAGTAATAAAGGCAATTTTCTTCATTTTAACAATGAAAACCATAAGCATTACCACTGTAAGCGTCAGGTGGTAAACAATGATAGTTCCAGTGCAAAAGGCTGACTGCTGGAGAAAATTGGAGACAGCAGTTGCAAACAGATTTATAATTTAAAAAATCTTGAAGGTGGAAATGTAATGGATAAACCTATCTCCAAAAGAAATAACCAGAATTATTTCTGGTTACTCAATGAACTGGTGGGGAGATTTTCTCTCTCCAACATGAGACACTAGGACGAATGTACAATTACTAGATTCGGTACAAAAGTAATTACAGTTTTTGCATTGCTGAAATTTGCCATTTGATATTGGAATACATTCTAAATAAATGTGATTATGTTATACATCATTTTAATGCACACTTCTCACTTTATGTTTTTTGGCTAATGACTTTGCTCAGGGGTTGGACCAAGAAGTTCCACAGCACTTCCCAAAGCCAAGCTTGCACCAAAAAAAGGTCATGGTCACTGTTTGGTGGTCTGCTGTGGTCCGGTCCACTACAGCTTTCTGAATCTCAGGAAAACCATTACACATGAGAAGTACGCTCAGCAAATCGATGAGACGCACTGCCAACTGCGGCACGTGCAGCTGGCACTGGTCAACAGAAAGGGCCCGATTCTCCGCGACAATGCCCAACTTCACACTGCACAACCCACACTTCAAAAGTTGAACGAATTGAGCTACAAAGTTCCGCCTCATCCACCATATTCCCCTGACCTCTTGCCAACCGACTACCACTTCTTCAAGCATCTCGACAACTTTTCGCAGGGAAAACACTTTAACTAGCAGGAGGCAGACAGTGCTTTCCAAGAATTCGTTGGATCCTAAAGCAGAATTTTTATGCTACAGAAATAAACAAATTTATTTCTCATTGGCAAAAATGTTTTGACTGTAATGGTTCCTATTTTGATTAATAAAGATGTGTTTGAGCCTAGTTATAATGATTTAAAACTCACAGTTCAAATCTGCAATGACTTCTGTACCAACCTAACAGCACAGAAGGAGATATTACAGGGAAAAGTAGGTGAACACCATGGTCAGAATATTACTGCTGAATCAAAGTGGATGAAAATATGTAAGAAAACCAGAACATGGGGTGACCAGCAAAGGCCTGGGAAGAAACATGGAGGAAAAATATATATAAATGACCACTAGCCAACTCCACTCTATGTCAAATGCCCTGGCTGTAAGAAGCCTACATTCCTCAGTATTCACTCATGACTTTGGTCACTGGCTTTCCAGAAGAACTGGAAACTGGTTCCCAAACTCTCAGGGAACCTGAACACAGATGATGAGGCAGAGACTTCATCTTGTTTTCTCCTGGAAGCCTTCATCAAACAGCATCAATATTACCATCTACTTGAATAGCTGAGTTTGTATCTGCTGCTTGCTTTTTAATCCTCTTTCACATTCATGTATTAACTTTTACAATTAAGAAAACATGTAAACACCATCAAGAAAGTGAAAAGTCAACCCTAGAATAAGAGAAAATAGTTACAAAATGTTGCATCTGATAAATGATTGATATCCAGAATATATAAAGAATTCCTAAACTCAACAATAAATTAAAGCAAACATCTCAATTCAAAAATGGGCAAATGAGGGACTTCCCTGGCAGTCCAGCAGTTAAGATTCAGCACTTCCACTGTAAAGGGCACAGGTTTGATCTCTGGTTGAGGAATTAAGATCTCGCAAGCCACATGGCATGGCCTAAATAAATAAATTTTAATGGGCAAAAGTAAGAGGGGTTCTGGGGAAGATGGCAGAGAATTGGTCTCCCCATCTAGAAAACAACTGCACTGCCACAATCTGTGAGGCATAAATATCTGGAATTCTGGAGTCCACTGAAGGCTTGCAATTTCCAGGGGAAGACCTAAACTGTAAATTATGGTTAATTTAAGTCAATTTCAGCTCTGAGCACTATGGCAGTTATCATTCCCCCCAGCCACATGGCAGACAGCTGTGCATGGTTTCTGGAGCAGCTTGTACACAACCTGAGAGCGCCAGGGTGAGCAAAAAAGACTCTGTCCTCCAAACACTCTCGAGCTGTGCTGTAGGCTGACGGCTGCTCCTGATCACAGAAGCGCAAACAAAGGGGCCGGCAGTCAGTGCTGTATCTCTTCCCATTGCTGTATCTCTTCCCATTGCTGTAAGCCCCTCTCCCTGAGGCTGAAGTGAAATTATGGGAGTTCATAAGGCCAGTGCCCTTTCCCTCACTCCCCTGCCATTTTTCACTTTTTCTCCTCTGGGGAGCCAGAGATTGAAGACTACAACATTCAAAAACAACTGCATATATGGGCAAAATAAGAAAGTGGCCATATATACTCTGGGAAAGGTTCTGGAAAGACCTCAGAAGATACTGAGTTTACACTTCAGGCTAATTTTCAGCACAGGGACAGCCTACAACATTTATCACAACAACAACAAGATAACACAAAATAGAAAATCCTGGAGAAGGGGGAAAATCTGATTTCCAGAGTTAGATTCAAATGTCCAACATTCAACAAAAAACATGGCTTACAAAGAAACAGGAAAGCAAGGTCTATTCAGAGGAAAAAATAAATCACTAGCATAGTAACTGTCCCTGAAAAAGACCTAATAGCAGATATACTAGACAAAGACTTTAAAACTAACTTAAAGATGCTCAAGGAACTAAAGGAAGATGTGGAGAAAATCAAGAAAATGATGCATCAACAAAATGGAAATATCAATAAATATGCATCATGGAAATCCTAGAGTGAGAAGATAAAGGGACAGAAAGAATATTTGAAGAAATAATGGCTGAAACTACCCAAATCTGATGAAGAATATGAGTATGATAAAAGACATCAATATAAAAATCCAAAAAGTTCAATGAATTTGAAGTTGAACTATGATAAACCTAGACAGTGTATTAAAAAGCAAAGACATTGTTTTGATACTCAAAGCTATAGTCTTTCCAGTAGTCACTTATGGACATGAGAGTTGAACCATAAAGAAAGCTGAGTGCTCAAGAATTGATGCTTTCAAATTGTGGTGCTAGAGAAGACTCTTGAGAGTCCCTTGGACTGCAAGGAGATCATACCAGTCAATCCTAAAGGAAATCAACCCTGAATACTTATTGGAAGAACTGATGCTGAAGCTCTAATACTTTGGCCACCTGAACAGCCAACTCATTGGAAAAGACCCTAATGCTGGGAAAGACTGAAGGCAAAGGGAGAAGAGGGTGGCAGAGGATAAGATGGCTGGAGACCATCACTGATTCAATGAACATCAACTTGGACAAACTCCTGGAAATCGTGAGGGACAGGGAGGCCTGACATACTGCAGTCCACAGGGCTGCAAAGAGTTGGACCCAACCCAGTGACTGAACAACAACAAGATGAACTCAGAGACGTATTATAATCAAACTTTCAAAAGACAAACAGAGAAACACTGAAGTATCAAAAGAGAAGCAAAGGATCACATACATGGGATCCTCAATAAAATTTCCAGCAGACTTCTCATGGGAACCTTTGGAGGCCAGAAGCAGTGGACTGGTATATTCAATATGCTAAAATAAAAACACTTCAACCAGGAATCCAAGATCCACCAAAACTGTCCTTAAAAAGTGAGGGAGAAATTAAGACATTCCTAAATAAATAAAAGTTGAGGGAGTTCATGACCACTAGACCCAACCTGCAAGAAATGCTTAAAAGAGTCCCACAAGGTGAAACAAAAGGACGCTAGACAGTAACTTAGAGCCATGCGGAGAAATAGAGATCTCAATAAAGGTAACCATACAGGCAATTATAAAATCTAGTATTATTGTAACAGTGGTTTGTAACTATACTTTTTGTTTGCTTTCTATTGGGTAAGCCAAAAAGTTTGTTCTGAAACAAATCAGTAAATAGTAATCAAGAATTTCCCAACAAAGAAAAAGTCCTGTACCTGAAAGCTTCGCTGGTGAATTCTATCAAATATATAAAGAAGAACTAATGCCAATCCTTCTCAAACTTTTCCAAAAAACTTAAAAGGAGGGATCACTTCTCACAGAATTGAATGAATTGAATTGAATTCTCTCAATTCATTCTGTGAGGTCAATATAACCCATACCAAAGCCAGAAAAAGACTCTACAAGAAAAGAAAACTATAGACCAGTAACTCTTAGGAACATTGATGCAAAACTCCTCAACAAAATACCAGCAGACAGAATTCAGTAGCATTTTAAAAGGACTGTACACTATGACCAAGTGGGATCTATTTCTAGAATTCAAGGATGATTCAACATATGAAGCTTAATCAATTTAACATGCCATATCAAAAAAAGAAGAAGAAGAAGAAAGGAAAACACTATGAGATCATCTCAGTCGAAGGAGAAAAAAATACTTGACTAAATCCAACACCCTTTCATGATAAAAAATAAATAAATAAATAAAAGTAGAAGAGAAGAAAACCATCTAAACATAATAAAAGTTATATATTAAAAACCCACAGCAAACATCACACTCAAAGGCGAAGACTGAAAATTTTCCCCCTAATATCAGCAACAAGGCAAGGATGTCTGCTTTTAGCATTTCTATTCAACTGGATTCACTTCTATTCACCTCTCATTCTACTGGAATTTCTAGCCAGAGTATGAGGCAAGAAAAAGAAAAAAAAAAAAGGCATCCAAATTGGAAAAAAAGATGTAAAATTATCTCTTCGGGGGACTTCCCTGGTAGTCCAGTGGTTAAGACTCCAAGCTCCCAATGCATGGGGCCCAGGTTCAATCCCTAGTTACGAAACCAGATCCCACAAGCCACAAGAAGAGTTCACACACTGCAACTAAAAGATCCTGTGTGCTACAACTAAGACCTGGTATAGCCAAATAAATAAATAAAAATATTCTTTTAATTATCTCTTTTTGCAAAGGATATGATCTTAGATGTAGAAGACCCTTTAAAATCCCACCCTAAAAGCTACTAGAACTAATAAGGGAATTCAGCAAAGTCACAGGATACAAAGTCAGAACACAAAAATCAGTTGTATTTCTATACACATATAATGAACAATATGAAGAGGAGATTACAAAAACAACTCCATTTACAATAGTATCAAAAAGAATAAGATACAATTAACTAAGGAGGTGTAGACTTGTACCATGAAAACTATAAACACTTCTGAAAGAAATTAAAGATATAAATAAATAGAAACACATCCCATGTTCATGGATAAGAAGATTTGATATTGTTAAGATGTCAATACTACTCAAAGTCATCTACAGACTCAATGCAACTTCTATCAAAATTCCAACAGCATTTTTTGGCAGACATAGAAAATTCATACCAAAATTCATGTCTCTAGGAGCTCCAAATAGCCAAAAAGATCTTGAAAAAGAGCAACAAAACTGGGAGATTCACAATTCTTGATTTCAAAATTTACTACCAAGTTATAATAGTCCAAAAAGTGTAGTATTGGCATAAAAACAGACCAACAGACCAATGGAATACAATAGAGAGCCCAGAAATAAACTCTTGTATATAGGGGCAAGTGATTTTTGACAAGGCCACTAAGAACATTCAATGAGAGAAGAACAGAAGACTGTTGGGAAAACTTGATACCCATATGTAGAAAAATGAAGTTGGACCCTTACCTAACACCATCTACAAAAATTAACTCAAAATTAATCAAGGAACAAAATGTTAAGACATAAAACAATAAAACTCTTAGAAGAAAACATAGGACAACAGCTTCACAATATTAGATTTGGCAGTGATTTCTTGGATGTGACACCAATGACATAGGTAAGAAAAGAAAAAATAGACAAATTAGACTTCATGAAAATGTTTTAAATTTTGTGCATCAAAAGACATTATCCACTCAGTAACAGGCAACCATGGAATGGAAGAAATTTGCAAATCATGTATCTGATAAGGGACTGATAGTCAGAATATACAGAGAACTCCCCAAACTCAACAATGAAAAAGCAAACAATCTGATTCAAAAGTGGGCAAGTTCAGTTCAGTTCAGTCGCTCAGGCGTGTCCAACTCTTTGCAACCCCATGGACTACAGCACGCCAGGCCTCCCTGTCCATCACCAACTCCCAGAGTCCACTCAAACTCATGTCCATTGAGTCGGTGATGCCATCCAACCATCCCATCCTCTGTCATCCCCTTCTCCTCTCATCTTCAATCTTTCCCAGCATCGGGGTCTTTTCAAATGAGTCAGTTCTTTGCATCAGATGGCCAAGTACTGGAGTTTCAACTTTAGCATCAGTCCTTCCAATGAATATTCAGGATTGATTTCCTTTAGGATGGACTGGTTGGATCTCCTTGCTGTCCAAAGGACACTCAAGAGTCTTCTCCAACACCACAGTTCAAAAGCATCCATTCTTCAGGGCTCAGCTTTCCTTAGAGTCCAACTCTCACATCCATACATGACCACTGGAAAAACCATAGCTTTGACTCGACAGACCTTTGTTGGCAAAGTAATGTCTCTGCTTTTTAATATGCTGTTTAGGTTGGTCATAGCTTTTCTTCCAAGGAGAAAGCATCAAAGTTGAGCAAAGGACTTGAAAAAATATTTTTCCAAAGAAGACACAGGAATGGCCAATAAGCACTTGATAAAGTGTTCAACATAACTAATCATTAGGGAAATGGCAAATCAAATCCACAGTGAGGTATCACTTTACACCTGTCAGAATGGCTATTATGAAAAAATAAAAGACAACAAGTGTTGGTGAGGATGTAGAGAAATTGGAACCCTTGTTCACTATAGGTTGGGATATAAAATGGCATAGCCACAGTAGAAAACAATAAAATTGTTCCCCAAAAAAGTTAAAAATAGAATTACCACGTGATCCAGCAGTTCATTTCTGAGTATATATCCAAAAGAATTCAAAGTATGTTCTCAAAGAGGTATTTATACACCCACGCTCACAGCAGCATTATTTACAATAGCGAAAACACGGAAGGAACCCAAGTTTTCATTGACAAATGAATGAATAAACAAAATGTGACATACATATACAATGGAATATTAATTGTTATAACAAGCAATCACCAGCGAAGCTGTGGAGAAACTGAAACCCTTGTACATTGCTGGTGGGAACTTAAAATGGTATAGTTAGAGAAAGATAAATATTATGTGGTATCGTTTATATGTGGAATCTAAAAAATTAGTACAAATGAACATATTTACAGAACAGAAATAGAGTCACAGATGGAGAAAACAAACAGGGTTATTACCAAGAGGAAATGGGGGGAGGATACACTGAGCGATTCAGGCTGCCATACACACACTACTATATATAAAATAGATGACCAATAAGAACCTACTGTATAGCACTGGGAACTCTAATCAATACTCTGTAATGACCTATATGGGAACAGAATCTAAAGAGCAGATATATGTATAACTAATTCACTTTTCTATACAGCAGAAACAAATACAACACTTTAGACCAACTACACTCCAATAAAAATTAATAAAAATAAAATAAAATGGTATAGTTAGTAAGTAAGTAAGTGTTAGTCGCTTCAGTCATGTCTGACTCTTTGTGTCCCTATGGACTGTAGCCCTCCAGGCTCCTCTCTCCATGGGATTTCCCAGGCAAGAATACTGGAGTGGGTTGCCATTTCCTTCTTCAGTAGACCTTCCCAACCCAGGGATCAAATCCGGGTCTCCTGTACTGCAGGCAGATTGTTTACCATCTGAGCCACCAGGAATACAACATTGTAGATGAACAATATTCCAAAAATTAAAAAATAAAATGTTATAGTCCCCATGAAAAACAATTTGGCAGGTCCTCAAAAACTTAAACAATGAATTACCATACAATCCAGCAATTCCACTCCTACCCACATGTCCAAAAGAAAAGAAAGCAGGGACTCAAGCAGATACTTACGTAACATGTTCATAGAAGCATTATTCACAATAACCAAAAGGTGGAAACAACCCAAACGTCCATCAACAAATGAATAAATTTTACATACATTTTATACACACACACACACACACATATAGTGGAATCTTCTTTAGCCATAAAAAGGAATGAAGATCTGATATATGCTACTACATAATGAATCTTGAAAGCATTATTCTAAGTGAAGTCAGTCAGCCATGAAAGGACAGACATTGTATGATTCCACTTCCGTGAGGTCCCCAGAATTCACAGAGAGTTCAGAGACAGAAAGTAGAATAGAGGTTACCAGGAGACAGGGGGGACGAGGAGTTATTGTTTAACAGAAACAGAGTTTCTGTTTGGAATGTGGAAAAGTTCTGGATGTAGATAATGGTAATGGTTGCCAACATTCTGAATGTACTTAATGCTAATAAACTGTACATCTAAAAATGGTAAATTCTGTTGTAAATATTTTATCATAATAAAAATATTTTTAACATTTGAGGGAAAAAATAGAATATTGAAAATTAATGTAATATAATGAGCAAATCAAATATATACATGACCTATTAGTACAGTGTCCAAATAGAATTTCCTTTCTTCTTTCCCTCCTTTCCTTCCTTCCTCTTTCTTCAGCTATACCAAACTAAACATTCTAAGGAAGAAAGATTCATAGGGAAGTATAATGAGAATTTAATTTTAAAAAGATAAATCATATTGTAAGGGACTGGCAGAATGAGGTAATCCAGAGCAGGGATTATAAACAATCAGCAGGCAGAACCAAAGACCAGGAGATATTTCTATCTTCAGTAAAAGAAAATGAGGAAAAGACAAAAATGTGCAAGCCCCAAATTTGTAAGTCGTTTAGTTCTAGAACAACTCTTTACAGTTATCTTAAGGATAAGATGAGTTAAATAATTCAGGTGGGGCCAGTCTCACTGGCTGTGAACCACGAAGCAAGGAGACAAGCAGCACCCTGGATTCCATGCCAGCGGAAGGCCAGGGATCACATCTTACACCATCTCTGAAGGTACAGTTTATCACTCCAGCTTCCCAACTCTGTAGACACAATTTGTGGGAAATCAGTTCAAAACTCTATGGGATCACAGGGGAAAGGGAGGGGGATGGGATGAACTGAGAGATTGGGATTGACATAGATACACTATTGATGACATGTGTAATATAGATAATTAATGAATACCTACATTATAGCACAGGGAACTCTACTCAATACTTTGTGGTGACCTAAATAGGAGGGAAATCCAAAAAAAGAGGGGATATGTATATATGTATAGCTGATTCACTTTGCTGTACAGTAGAAACACAATATTGTAAAGCAACTATACTCGAGTAAAATTAAAAAAAAAAAAAAAAACACTCTATGTGAATGGTCCTCAATAAATGGTAAATCCAGATTTCCCAACCTCCTGGTTCATGTTCAAGAACAAGCCAGTCGTAAGCACCCTCGTCTGCAGACTATTGCTCAGTTGTTTCACATCTCCAAGAAAAAGGTTTAGGGTCCAAGAAGAATGTTTGCATTCTTCTGCCTTTCACTTGATTCAATAAAAATCATCTATAAAACAAACTTGAAGACCTCAGGAAAGACCCAGCTTATTAAGTAAGGATTCTTTAAAAAAAAAATCATAACGCCACTGTTATGATTATAACTGGCAGAAATGGTCTCCTAAGATGCATTCCAACTCTAATTAAAACAGAGCTTTCCCAGGGCTCTCACTTAATTTTAATTTATATTAAAATAGAAGAGTCATTCGATATATTGAACAGCCATCCTAAATCTAGTGGCTTAAATGCCAAGCATCTTCCCTTGCCACAAACTTGGAGATGGATAAAGGGCTGAGGGATAACATTTGGGATTACCCACCCACACAACAGGCTTTTTTCCAGAATATGAAGAAAACTGTTTCCTAAAATGAGATTATGCTGTGCTTAGTCAAGCTTTTTCAAAGATGCAATGCTAAAGAGTCTGCCCATCCATACTGGTGGACCTAAATGAAACTGGAAGAACAACATCTATTTGGAAACTGACTTTAATCAATGTTAAAGAGCTATAACTTTTCACTTAATTTGAGATCTGGAAGAAATGTCATATTGGTCCAAGGCTTCTTCCACTTCATTCAAAGTTCTCTAGGTTTCTCTGTCTAGAAACTTCTCACTCCACTCACCCAGCATGACTTCCTTTTAGCACTTATTGCAACCTGACACTGTGTTGTATACATATTTGCGTACTGTTTCTTGTCCCTCTCTCCCACCAGAATGTCTCTGTAGGTCAGGGGCCCTGGCTGTATGCTTGTTCTCATATTCCAGCACCAACAACAGGACCTGGCACAGACCAAACCCTTGGAAGCATTGTCTTTGTTTACTGTTTGACTGAATAACTCTTGCTCTACACTTTTATTTGTTGTTGTTGTTCAGCTGCTAAGTTGTGTCTGACTCTTTGAGACCCCATGGACTGCAGCACGCCAGGCTTCCCTATCCTTCACCATCTCCCAGAGTTTGTTCAAACTCACGTGCATTGAGGTGGTGATGCTATCCAACCATCTCATCCTCTGTCGCCCCCTTCTCCTCCTGCCTTTAATGTTTCCCAGCATCAGGGTCTTTTCCAAAGAGTTGGCTCTTTGCATCAGGTGGCCAAAGTATTACACGAGATTATTTGAGGCTCAGAGGAGTAAAGTGACTCGCCTGTGGTCACTAGGCTAGAGGGAAAGTTGGCTTTAGAACCAAGCTTAAGTAACTCCCAGTCATTCTTCCAAAGGATCCAATTATGCCACTCCCTGCTTTTGATAGCTCCCTGTTGCTTAAAAAATGTCAGTACTCTTTGGCCTTTCAAATCCCTCCAAATGTTGCCTGATCCACATGTCTGGTCTGGTCTCCTGCCATTCCCTTCCATGCCTGAATGCTCCTGCCACCTCCCTGTCATGGCTTCATGCTTGCTGTATCTTTGCTCATTCTGTTCCCTACCTCTAGAATACCTTTCCACCCCCTCTCCATCTGTCAAAATTCTACACCTCCTTCAAGACTCAGGACCAATATCACTTCCTCTGTAAGCTACCTCCTTATCTTTCTTCGTTCTGTCCTCCTTCACAAGAACAGTCACCCCTTCATCTGAGTCCCCACAGCACTGGGACATTCTCTCACAGCACATTTTACAGTCTTGTCTTTCTTCTCTGATAGACTGAATTCTTCACATTTATCTTCACTAGCATCTCCACAGTGCCTGGTATGAACAGCTGGGTCAGGGAAAGGAAGAGGAACACAGGGGACATGCGCTACCCTTCCTGTTCAGTACGACTGTCAACGTGACAACAAGCCTCCTGCATACCAAACACGGGTCCCAACGACCCAAATTTTAGAAAAAATCAGTTACTGCTAGAAGTGGGACATGACATCAAACATGACACATGAAATCAACTAGTGACTTGTAGAACATCATCGTGTGTTCATTCATTCTGCAGCAATGTTAAAATGCTACATTCTTTTCTCAAGCTAGAAACTACAACAAAAGTTCTCATTCAAGTGACCTGTATTCCCTCAATCTTTGTGCTTTTCATGTTATGTCCACGGTGCCTAGTCCACAGTGCCCAGCCCATGGAGCGCAACACTCAACACACATCTGCTGACGTGAGATAAACTGAGTTTATACAGTGACTCGGGCTGCACACAATGTTGGTGGTTATGGGACTTTTCATTAAACTTCATACTGCAGGACACTGTTATTTATTTTTGGCCTACTCCAAGGTAACCAAAGATCGCTCTCCTGTTTTGATTCTAGTACTTATCATCTACCTGGGTTGTTTGTAACAGACAAAAAGCACAGGAAAATGATAATCTGGAATTACTTTTATAAACCACCCTTTTGGAAGTAATTGCGTATCTTCTCTCAAACTCCAGAATGCCCCTATTAAAAGGGTAAGCTCATGCACATTACTACCTAGTATGGATGATCAGAATAATCGAAGTGTCAGAGGTGGCCTGACAAAGTTATTGTTCACAAGTTGTCACTGATAACAAACTGATAGTGACTTACAACTCTGAGCAGGCTGGGTTGGGGTGGGGGAGAATAGATCTGAAGCTGCATAATGTAAACTTTAAGATGTTAATCTGAGCTGCCTATGTTGATTAGGAAAATTAAAATCTCAATTAGAAATAACAAATTGGGTCCTGAGGGGGTTTTTTCTTCTAATTTGTATTGGGGTATATTGAAGGTTTACAATGTTGCATGAGTTTCAGGTGTACAGCAAAGTGAATCTGTTATACAAACACAGATACCCACTCTTTATTAAGATTCTTTCCCCCGATAGGCCATTACAGAGTACTGAATAGAGTTCCCTGTGTTAAGCAGGTCCTTATTAGTGATATATTTTATATATAATAGTGTGTATATGTCAATCTCAATCTTCCAATTTTCCCCCAGTTTTCTTCCTTTCTATCTTTGCCGATTAAAGACTATTATGTCATAAAACTGACAGAAAGCCCCAATGGGAGGCCACAGCCTTAACACCACCCATTCCTGGCTATTTCTTTTTCGATTGGAGTATCAGGCATATCCATAATTAAGAGAGGGAAATTAACAGCCTGTAAGTTCTTCCTTTGGAACACAAAAGGAATACAGCCCTAAAAGCTTGCTGCTTTGTCCTCAAGGGTCATTCAAAACTATCTGAAATCTTCACAATAAAGTTACCCATTTGACTGCACTATATCTTATTTATCCCCGAGTTGCAACTGGTAATGTCTAATGTGTTTTTCTCAGAACTAAATAAAGCTATATGGCCTCTGACCTATATAGGAAGGTAAAATAAAGCCTAAATATCAGCATTATAAACAAAACAAAGCCCCTGTCCCCCACCCCCACCCCCACACACACACCTGGCATAATACCTAAATATGCAATGACTCGGGCATAGACCTTGCAACATTTGATAAATGTCAGGCACTAAATGGTCTTCTAATGGTTCAAAGAGTTCCCATCTTCCTGAACACCTAACCTATTAGCAGGGAGAGGTTACAGGCAATGGAAAGAACTCAGCTCAGTTACTTAACCTCTGAACTTGGGCTTCTCATTTGTAAAATGAAGGGCTGGTCTAGAACACCACCACCCAACAGAAATACAATGCAAGCCACATCTGTAGCTTTTATAGTAAACACAAAACACAAAATTTTCTAGTAAACACATTTTCAAAAAAGTAAAAAAAAAGGTAAAATTAACTTTAATAATGCTAATCTGATACAGTTAAAACATTATTTAAACATGTTAAAGTATTTTTAAAATATCAATGACATATTGCACTTTTTTTTCATACCAAGTGTTTGAAATCCGGTGTGTGTTTTATACTTAGGGCTCCTCCCACTTTGGACAGGCCACATTTCAAATGCTTTAATAGCCCATGGGACCAGTGACTGTACGAGACAGCACTCGTCTAGATGACCTCAGATATTTCACTTGACACTAGATGTAATTTTAATAAAGGGCATAAGAGATTTATAGATAAAGTATGCTTAGAAAAACTATAAAGTATTCAAAAGGGTGTTTTGCTTTTTTAACTTTTTTTTTTTTAAACTCAAATGGGGTTGGATCTGCAAACAACTGAGTAGGTGGTCTGTTCTACTGTCAGCCTTAACCTTTTCTCACTGAGTCACTGTCCTACAAGCTTACAAGGAAGCTAGGAACATTCAAGACAATGTACCCCTGCTGACTGAATGAGACTTCCAAAACCTCAGAACTAGAAAACACAACTGTTAAAAATGGGAGTTCAACAGAAATGAGAAAGAAAATGATGTGAGCACCTCGTTATCTTCCACATATTAAGACAATGCTAGGAAACACACAAGTATGCATGCTTTTGTAGTTGTTTCTCCAATTACTCAATATCCACTGAGGAAGATCGTGCTGCTCCTCCCACACTGTCCTGCTTATTAGTCCCTTTGTGATCAACGATCTGCCTTCGCCAGATGGCTAGTCCGGGTTAAGAGCACAGTATGAGATCAGAGAACAAAGCAAAGCTAACTGGCCTTCCCAGGAATTGAACCTGTGACCCTGACCTCATTAACTCTAGAAAACAGTTAACCCATCACAAACATGCCCGGGCAGCTGCATCTTAAAGAGTGCCAGGCAAGCCCACGGCATCTGTCACAATGATACTGTGGTAGAGAAAAAGTCACTCTACATTTATTAAGAACTTTTCAAAATGAAGAAAAGACAAAATGCAGTCATTGAGGGCAGCTGGAATTCATCAGCAGTGTCTGACCGGCTCGGCTGAATTCATCACAAGCTTCCCTAAGAGTATCAGCTGTGGCCCTGGCCTGAGACCACAAATGACCTTGACAACGGGGTCCTCATGCTTCCTCTTCCAACAACAGTGGTCTTGGGGCCATGGGCTTTCCTTTTTACTTCTCCCCAGGTCGGGAAACTGTGGGCTAACAATTACATATAAGAATGTTCACAGATTATTTATTGAATCCGGCTTATCTCAGATTTAAACAATAACTGAGTTTCTCTGTTGCCCCCCTCGACCCTACATGCTCCCTGTCTCCCCCGTTAGTGCCAGCCAACCCCTCTCCAAGGGAGTGGAGCGAGGCCAGCGGACCTCTGGGTCGGGTATTCCTACCCTCCCTAGTAAAAAGCTTTTTCTTTTTTTTTTCCAAGTGTTCCCTCCTTTCTTATTACTGAGAATACTTCTTAGCAGCTGGTATCTGCTCTAAATTCTAACAACCTGTCCCTAGTGAGCTGAGTGCTTACTTCCAATTTAAATATTTCCCAAAGTGTTTCAGGGATGTGGCTTCTGTATCTTTTCCTCAAAGACATATTTTTAAAATAGTACCAGCTTCAGAAGTAACTTTATTAAAATTTCCACGCAAACTTCAAAGCATACTGTTTCAAAAACTCTACAAACATCTGGAAGAGCTGGTGAAGATTTTAAAATCAGATTGAAATTATTTCTGCATTTCATTTTTGACATTTTATACAGAATCACCTTTCCACATGCAAACTCAATATAAAGCTGTTATATATGGTTGTTCTATTTGCTTTCTTAAATATTTCTGATAACATGTGACCAAAGCATTCAATGCGCTTCCCAGGTGGTTCAGTGGTAAAGAATCCACCTGCCAATGCAGGAGACGCAGGAGATGCAGGTTCAATCCCTGAATCAGGACGATCCCCTGGAGAAAGAAATGGCAACCCACTACAGTATTCTTCCCTGGAAAATCCCATGGAAAGAGAAGCCTGGCAGACTACATTCCATGGGGTCTCGAAGAGTCGGACGCAACGGAGCAGACATACACACACACAAGGCATTCAACATCTCTTAAAGGTTTTTACTCAATTTTTTCATTTCCACAAAGTTACTTAAGGTTATTTTTAAATTTATGGATTAAGAGTTTGTAAGCATGCACTTCTCATGTAACTGGAAATCATACATATACGTAGATACGAATTTGCATATGTATCTGCCTCAAAGGCACTAGTGCAAGTACACATCTAAATTGATGTTCCTCTTTTTATCTCTAAGAATGCTCACATCAAGAATAAAAGTAGTACAAAATGTAATGAGAACCCAATTTGCCTGCCTGAACAGAAAAAATTAGTGACCATTCAATAGCTAGAATGTTTCTTGATGCTCACAAAAACTATGCCAATCCACTAAGAGTCAAGAGTTACACAAAAGGAATAAATTAATAAAATAAGCATAAAATATAAGCTTATGACAATTATACACAATTTCATTAGAAGCAAAAGGAATTTTTGAGGGTTCGTCTAGGGATAAAATCTAATGTCCAACGATAAGTGAAACAATATACCCACTTTAATCTTAACAGAAAATGATGGTTGAGGAAAATATGTGGTTTCACAAAACCAGGAAATTGCTGTTCTTTGTCCAAAATATCATCATGATCTACACAAACTCTGATTTTAAAAACCTGTCAGTTTTGAAAACACCAACCTTAATTCAACAAGTAAACTAGTTAAACATACCAGTGAAAGTTTAAAGCTCCATGCACGTGGAAGCCACATTGGAAAAGCAGGAGTATATTTATGTATCTTTAAGCACCTTGTAATTATCTTATTTATAAGATACAATCCTATGCATCCAACCAGACAACAAAAGAGTCTGAATCTGTCAGACATAAATGGGAAAGAAATAGTGAGATCTGCCTTTCCATTGTCACATGTTTCTAAGTACTATTTATAAAATATATTTCCTTAATTCTTTCTCACAATATTTTTAAAAGAGGAGAAAAGTCCCAGGACCACCAAAAAAATTAAAATATTACTAAAATTTTAAGAAACATTTGCAAGGAACTGAAATACAAAAACAAAAAAAATTAATAGTCCGGTTAGTGGTGGTTTCTTACAAGCACTTTACAAAATAAGTACTTCAACTGCCTGGTGAGTTTGAAACAAATCAATATACTATAAAGTACTCTTTGTAGCTCTTAAGTCTTCATTTTGTGCCTTAACAAAAGCCGACATTCATTTGTAATGAAGTCTTTTTATAGTTACACGGCTATTACATGTCTCTTCCAAAGATATATTAAACCTTTGGGTGCTCAATAAAACTGACCAATTAATTGACTCTATCATAAAAACCTGAGAAGCTATTTCAAAATGTTTACATCAAAGACCAGCCAAAGTCAAAATGAAATACTGGTCTATGCAGTATGCTTTCTAACTTACTAACTTGAAAACTTTCTTCAAATGAGTCATTTCAAAGGAAACTGCAAAAGATGTACCAAACAGGTAAGTTCTCAATACTGCCATTCAAATTTACCTAAGAGAAGGAATAATACATTTTCAGAAATCACTGGGAGAACTGAAAACAGAGGGTTGGGGCTGGAAGAGCAGAGAGCTTTGGGGTCAAAAAGAATTCTGAATTATTGCTTCATCTCTCTCTAACTTTATGACCTTGGGCAAGTTCATAAAACCTCTTTGAGTCTTAATTTCAATTATCAAATGGAAACAGAAGACCTTCTTACAAGGCCGTTACAAGCACTAAATTAGATAACGTACAAAAATAGACTGCTTAGCACAGTATCTAGACAATAATAAATACTCAATATACAGTTATAATTACTAAGAAATGTTTAAGAATCTGTTTTCAGTGTAATTTAACATTCAAATTTCAGAAGATGTTGTAAATAATTAGAAGGAAAAATATAAAGGTTCAAAAAAAGATTTGTCTTTAATGCACTCATTAACCTGATTATCCTTAACATCAGTGCTTTTCAAACTGCAGGTCCTGGTGCATTAATGGGATGTGAAATCATTTAGTGTATCTCAACCAGCATTTCTAAATAAAACAGAATGAAAAATATAAAAATGCATTGCACACATAGGAAGTCTAAGCTCTGATTAATGACTTTTTTACCTAAACACATTTGTAATGTATCTGTATACCAGATGGCAAAGTAAAACATTTTATTGTGCAAAAAAAGCCACTGCTTCATTACAATAATGAGAATAAAAATAATCAGCTGACACTGAATGCTTAGTTTCTACTAGACATTGTGCTAAGCTTTATGCTAAGCCCATTATTTAATTTGCTCCTGCCCCAAATCCTATAAGGCCAGTAGCTACTGTGACACCATTTTACAGACGAGAAAACTGAGACTTAGACATATTAAGTCACTTGCCAAAGATGCAGAGCCAACAAGTGGTAAACCCAGAGTTCAAATTCAGTCACCTGTCTCCAGAACTTTCCCATTCAGCCATTTCACTTAGCGGGTGGTAAGATATAACTATTCCTTATGTAAAAGTTATTCAAAAGGTAGACTTTTTCATGAGGTCTAATTCGAGAGAGATTTTGTGGAGGTGCAACATATTGGGGAGAAGACAATATGATTCAGAGATGAAAGCACCAGGCACGAGGTCCCCTTCTGTCCCTGGCACTATTGCTTCAGTGGTGAGGAGCTGGCAAGTCATTTAATCTCGCTGTGTCTGGATTTCCTCACCTACAAAACAGGAATGATAGTATCTGTCCTGCCTCCCCACAGGCCATTGTGAGGAAGTATTTGTACCTATAACAAGTGAAATGTTCTACTGTGCTATTCAGTTATATGAGATGATCATTAACATGACCCAAGGGGCCCCGGTCTTCACAGAAACATACATCACACATGATCAAAACAGGAAAGTCACCAGGCTTTTACAAACTGTACGTGTAAACAGTCCATACAGTTCTTGGCACACAACAGGCCTTCAGTAAATGTTCATTAAACTAAAAGAAGTAAACCAGTTCAATCTGTATGCATATTTTATCCATTTGCATTTTATTTTTCATTAATTCTTTCTAAATTAATTAATTTCTTCGACTATTTATTGAACACCTAGTATGTACCAGACCGTCCCTTACCATAGAGAATTTTTTTTTTTTTGGCCATGTCACACTGCTTGCAGAATCTCGAGTTCCCTGGCCAGGGACTCCACTTGTGCCCCTGCTGTGGAAGCACCAAGTTTTAACCACTGGACCACCAGGGAAGTCCCCTACCCTGGAGAATTTCATATTAATTTCAATTAATTTTCCTGAAACTGTGTAAGGAAAAATTGTAAAATACAACTTCCTCACCGAGCGATAATAATAACTTACATTTATTACGGTGCTTTATAGCTTGCAAAGAACTATGTGGAAGCTTTTTTACTTTTTAAAATTTTATTTTTAATTGGAGGATAATTGCTTTACAAGTTGTGTTGTTTTCTGCTGTACAACAATGTGAATCTGCCATAAGTATACTTTTATCCCCTCCCTCAGTGGAAGCTTTTGTTTCTCACGCCAACTGCCTAAGTATGTCAAGTCAGTATTATCTTCCCAACTCCAAATTCAGTGCTAAGTGACTGCTAAGTCTTTAGAGTGAAAGTTTCTCCATTTCAGAGGTGACTGTAAATATAGGGGTTTGGAAGAAACTGTTTTAATACTGGAAAAGGGCAATCTAGTGGCCTTGATTTTCTTCCCTTCACATATCTGAGTTGAAGTAATGAAACCATCCACATCACTTACGTAAGATGCATTTTTCAAAAATGTTTCTTAAAAAAACCTGCCTTTGAAAATTTTTTTCTTACAGGTTTAATTTTTTGTTGAATATATTCAACCAGGATTCAGTTTTCTCAGAGAATAAAGGAGGGAGTGGTGGACGCATCTTTCCTTTGTTGATTTTTTAAAATTACTCAAAATTATTGTTTTCAGATTCCTGAGTCACTTTACAATGCCAAATAATTGTTAGCCATTTTACATATAATTCAACAACTACTACAGGTGATTTTTACAGAAGAATGATGATTTAATGACAACTTGATGAACTGAAAATTTGCTACAGGATATTGACTAAGAACCTTTTACTGAAATTGCCTTATCCTTTGTATTCTAACCACTCCCTCTCCATCAACACCACCCCCCCTCACACACGCACTCCCTCACCTACACCAGATCAGTTTCCGGGCCATTATTCTTAAAACCATATTAAAATTTTACAACACATGTTCATAGTTATTAGGTTTTCTGCCCCCTGCCACCCCGCCCATCCACTGAATCCATGTGCGTTTTAAACATTTTTTTTTTGTATTGTCTCTTAAAATGTAGAATTCAGAAAACGATTACGATGCCTCTATTCTGAGAACACCTCAAATGTAACCCTCTGCCCTTCTGTTTACTGATAAGCAGGAATAAAAGCCATTCCCCACCCACCATCTCGGTAGGGTTAGGAGGTCCAATCTCGCCACTACAGAGCTCTGCAAGAAAGAACGGTTATAGAACCAGGAAAACCATCTCAAGAACCCGGGGGAGAAGATAAGGAAAACACATTTTTACATCACTGGCAGCGTGCAGTCTCCCGGCTCCAGCCCTTGTAAACAGGGAAAACCTTTGTCTAGCCTCAGCCATCAAACTGGTGGCTCATCAGAATTGGGGCAACATGAGTTTGTGCGAAATGGCTCGGCAGAGGTTAAACAAAGCAATGCAGTTGGGGGGGGGGGGGGCGCGGGGGGCGGTGGGAGGCAGGGCTGAGCCCGGGTCAGCGCCCGAGATCCCAGACGGCGAGGTCTCGCTTTGACCCCCGCCACAGCCGGGACCCGAGCCGGAGACCCCAGGATCGGATGCCGCGGCGCGGGAAGGACAGAGGGAATTTAAAGGTCCCACGCTTTCGGCAAGTTACCGAGGGCGCAGCCCGTCCGCAGGTTCCTCGCGTGGGATCCAGAGCCGCGCACACCACGCGCCGGGTGCCTCGGGGAGGGTCCGCGCCGCACGCGCGGGGCCACCGCCCCGGAGTCCACGACCCGCCCAGCCGAGCCCACTAACCCAGGGCAGGGGCAAGGTCGAGAATCCCGGGCCGCCGCGGGGGCCTGGCCCGGGGGTAACCAGGGAAAGGGAGAAGCCAGTCCGCTGCACCCATTGTCTGGCTCCGGCCGCGGGCCGGGAGGGCGCTCACCTGACGTCCCGGCCGGGAGCCCGGGCTGGGAAAGTGGCTAGATGGCGATGGCGATCCCGCGCGGGCGGCGGGCGCCAGTGCAATGCCCGCGGCGCTCCCGCGGCACCAGCAGCCTCCGCAGCAGCACCGGCAGCGCACCCGCCTCTCAGGCGGCCACGGCCTCCATTGCTCTCCCCGCCGCCGCCGCCGCGCGGCACTGCGAGCCCGGCCCCGCGCGGCGTGGTCACATGCTCCGCCCGCGCCTCGGGCGCTCGGACCCGCGCCCGCCGCGGCCCCGCCCGGCTTCGCCCCTGGACGGCCGGGGCCTGCCACGGGAACTGGAGAGCCGGCTTTCCTTTCGAGCCCTCCAGAAAAGAAGCCGCGGGACGGCTCCCTTCCCCTGGGAGTGGTGGTGCCCAGAAATCGGAGCTGATCACAGGCAAGGGCGTGGGATTGGTCAGTGTCCTCTCCACCACTGCCGGGGATGGCCCGGCTGACCTGTGGGGTCTGAGGTTACTGTGGTGGGCTCACAGGGAGACTTACGTGGGATAGGAACTCGGGACCATCAGTTAGCACCCTCCACGGGGTGCAAATCCGGCCCCCGGTACCGGGATGAGCTAGAGACTAGGGGAGCGACCTGGACTCCCGAGGGAGTTTTCCCCTGCAAAGCCCCGACCGTGAGAAATGGCATGGGGGGGACTCCTGAAAGTCAAACAAGTTGAAAGATACCACACAAAAGTAGAAAGGCTCGAAATTGCTTTGCTGAGTGGCTGTACATCTGAACAGAGTGACACTGACATTGGGCGTTATTGTTCCCAGCCAGAATGAAATTAAACATTGACTTTGATATTTTAAGAAAACTATGTTTTCCTTTTGTGGCTTAACTGGAAACACTAAGACTTTTTTTCCCGTATGTTTTGCTATGACTATTTCGATGGAACTTGGAAATCCGTTTCTGGTGATCCTTTCCTTCACAATGCATGCAGAGATGCTAAAAACAATTTTGTATCACTATTAATAAAGAAATTGAAAACAAAGCAAAAAATAAATCCTCTGTGACAAAAGATGCAGAAGATGAGAGGTAATGGGAACAGGTGCTCAATCTTGAGTCAGATGTCCCAGTGCCAAAAACAGGACTACTAATTTTAATATGGGTGCCTGACTTAAAGAAGCAGCTTTGACAGTGGAAAAATCTAGTACATACTGCCTGATCCAAATGGGTTTTTCTAGAGGAACATTTTAATTAACCACCAGAATATGGTTGTGTATTTTTGTAAATATAGATATCATTGTTCAGCATTTGCATATACTAAATGATGTCTCGGAGAAGGCAATGGCACCCTACTCCAGTACTCTTGCCTGGAAAATCCCATGGACGGAGGAGCCTGGTAGGCTGCAGTCCATGGGGTCGCTAAGAGTCGGACACGACTGAAGCGACTTAGTAGCAGCAGCAAATGATGTCTGCTGCTAAGTTGCTTCAGCCATGTCCGACTCTGTGTGACCCCATAGACGGCAGCCCACCAGCGTCCTATGTTGAATCTCCAGGCAAGAATCCTGTAGTGGGTTGCCACTTCCTTCTCCCAAATGATGTCTGCTTTATTCCAAATAAGCATAAGGAAGAGTTTTGGGAAGCCTTGAGCAGGTTCTCCTTGATTTGATCTAGTAGCAGTAGAAGCTCTCAGAAGCCAAAAACCAAGTCTGTGTAGAACATATAACTGAGGTCTTTTTCTTGACATATTATAATCTTGCCAAGGACATGAATACACATGCTATAAAAATTCAAATTTACATAAATCAGGTGTAGGTCTAATGTCTTTTATTTTGCAGAGCAAGGAACACCAGATTATACATTCATAAATTATTGAAAGAGTTCTAGAGAATTTATACTAATATTAGAGCATTCCTAGCTCTAATGGATTTTATGTTTCATGGGCCTCAGAAATCAGAAGCTATCAGGCACAACTTTTGATGGGTGCTGTTTTTTCCCCTCACTTTTCAAACACACTGCTTCCTAATTACTACATTCAGGGCTATAGTAACAGAGTGGTACATCAAACAGGGTTATCAGTCTGCTGTTCCACTTTTGACATGTAACACGTAGATTTTCAGAGACCATAATGCAATACAAACTAAAAATGCAGAACACTAAGAATTTTAAAAATACTTAACCATTTATTTAACGATTAAAGAATATGAGAATGAAATTATATAGTTAAACCCATAGTTCTCAGTTCAGTTAAGGTGCTCAGCCGTGTCCGACTCTTTGCAACCCCGTGGACTGCAGCACGCCAGGCTTCCCTGTCCATCACCAACTCCTGGAGCTTGCTCACACTCACGTCCATCGAGTCAGTGATGCCATTCGATCATCTCATCCTCTGTTGTCCTCTTCACCTCCTACCTTCCATCTTTCCCAGCATCAGGGTGTTTTCCAAGTAGTCAGTTCTTTGCATGAGGTAGCCAAAGTATTGGAGTTTCAGCTTCAGCATCAGTCCTTCCAATGTATATTCAGGACTGATTTCCTTTAGGATGGACTGTTTGGATCTCCTTGCAGTCCAAGGGACTCTCAAGAGTTTTCTCCAATACCACACCACCATAGTTCTTAGTTGTGGGTGATTTTTCCTCTGGGAAACATCAGGCAGTTTCTGGAGACACTTTCGGTTGTCACAACTGGCTCACAGGTGCTACTACTGGCATCTAGTGGTTAGATGCCAGAGATGCTTCCAAACATCCTACAATGCACAGAACAACCTTCCACAACCAAGAGTTCTCTGGTGAAATGTCAGTAGTGCCAAGGTTGAAAACCTTGAGGTAGACCGTGGACTTCCAGAGCCTCAATATTTCATATTCCCTCATTTCTGTTTTAACCTCCCTATTCCTGTGTATTTACATGGAATTTTCTTAATGCTCAAGAAATAAGTACAATAGTCAAACCTTTCACTAAGAGGAGACCAATGAAATGAATGGGAGAATAATTGTGCAAATAAAATTTATACAGGTAACAAATAAAGATAGGAAAAAGCTAAACTAGTAGAAATATTGTGGTGTAGACAGTGTCTTGATTGTCCCTGGCAACTTCTTCAGAACCTTGTCATCTTCCCAACAGCCCATTGTTCTGAAAGTTTCCATTAGTCAAGCATAAGGTTAGTAATTCCCTCCTGATCACTCCAGGTCAAGGGCTGTTGTGAATATTCAGAGTTCAAGGTGAATGAGGGGGACGTATTTAAATGACTCAAAGGGCAGGCAGTGACTCTTGGGATGGGGTGAGACTTAGAAAACGCCTATCCTATCAATAGTTGTTCAGTAGCTAGTAAAGTAGTAAATGTCGCTCAGTCGTGTCCGACTCTTTGTTATAGTACTGACTTTCTGTTCTGTGCGTGGGTTTGTGAGTAATTCACTTAACTTCAGACTTTTCCACAAGTCTGTAAAACTGAGGATAATTGGTGCATGTTACATATCTTCCATCAATTATAAAGTTATTCCTGTGATAAACCTTAATGGAAAAGAATATGAAAAAGAGGACTTCCCTAGTGCCAATGGCTAAGGCTCTTCAATTCCAATGCAGGGAGCCCCGGTTCAATCCCTGATCAGGGAACTCAGTCTCACATGCCCCAACTAAGAGTTCACATGCCACACCTAAAGATCTTGGATACCACAACTAAGATCCAGAGCAGCCAAGTAAATAAATATTTTTAAAAGAATGTGAAAAAGAATGTATATATATATATATGTATGTATGTATATACATACATATATATATATATATGTATGACTGAATCACTTTGCTATAGAATAAAAATCAACACAACATTGTAAATCAAGTATATTTCAGAGACTTCACTGCTGGTCCAGCAGTTAAGACTGCACTGCCAGTGTGGGGTTCAGGGGTTTGATCCCTGGTTGGGGAACTAAGTATATCTCAATAAAGTAAATTACAAAGTTATAATGATCTCAAAAACTAATGACAAAGTATAATAGGCAAATACTAATAAAAAGAAAGCACATAAAGACAACTGAATATTAATACTTCTAGCAAAACAATGTTCCAGCTAAACAATGAAGCTAGACCACTGTCTCTCACCATATACAAAAATTAATTCAAAATATAGATCTAAAAGTAAAAGCCAAAAGTATAAAGCTGCTCAAACAAAGCATAGGGAGTAATCTTCACCTCCCTGGGTTAGAGAATGTTTTCTTAGATAAAACACCAATAGCACAGGCCAAAAGGAAAAATAAAACTAGACTGCATCAAAATGTAAAGCTTTTTAAAATTTTTTTGAAGCAAATAGTATCAAGAGAGTGAAAATATGGCCCTTAAGGTAGCAAAATAAAAAGATTTCCTCTGCGTCTGAAAGCAGAGCATTCCTATGAAAGCTTTCATACACCACAGTGGTGTAAAGCAAAGCGGCATATACCTAGACACATCTTGCTAACGGACACACAAAATAAATCAAGATAAAGGAGTTAAACAACAAAGTCCTACTGTGTGGCACAGAAAACTTTATTCAATATCCTATGATAAGCCATAATGGGAGAGTATATTAAAAAAGAATGTATATATATTAACATGTATAACTTAGCACTTTTCTGTATAGCAGTAATTAACACATTGTAAATCAACTATACTTCAATGAAAAAGATAAAGCACAGATAATCACAGACACAGTTCAAATTAATGCAGCTTGATGCCAAGATACAGCGTGTAGTTGCTGGGGAAGGAACTTGGCAATGCCACTCACACTACTTGGAATGCACATCTTTTCCATAAGAGCTAGCTATAAAAAAACACTGAATGTTATTTTTACCTTTGCCTTTTTTTTTGTAAAGGTGAATATCCTCTTTGGATTTCTTTCAGTCGCCAAAAGCAAGTACTGATACAATGAAGTGGCATAAATCAAACTTGAAAATCAGGGGATCCATGTATTTGCAAATTATATATGTATGCAGAATATATAAAGAACTTGTACAATTCAATAGTTTAAAAGATAAATATCTCAATTTTTAAATGGGTAAGGGACCTCAGACAATTCTCTGACAAAAATATAAGCAAACACTCAATAAGCACATGAAAAGATGCTCAATGCTGTTAAGCATCAGGGAAATGCAAATCAAAACCACAATAAAATACCACTTTATACCACCAGGATAGCAATAATAAAAAAGAGAGATAATAACAATTGTTGGTGAGGACGTAGAAACACTGGAACCATCAGACATCACTGGTGTAACATAAAATGGTTTAGCCACTTAGGAAATAGTTGGCAGGTCTGAAATATGTTAAATGTAGAGGTTGCCTGTGACCCAGAAATTCCACTTCCAGGTACACACCGAAGGAAATGAAAGTATATAGCCACACAAAACATGAATGTTTATAGTAGTATTACTTACAATGGCCAAAAGTGGAAATGATCGAAATGTCTGTCAACTACTGAATGGATTAAACAAAAGGTGTTATTAGCCTTTTTACAAAGGCTAATATTTTTTATTAGCCTATCAGTTCAGTTCAGTTCAGTCCCTCAGTCGTGTCCACCTCTCTGCAACCCCATTAATTGCAGCACGCCAGGCCTCCCTGTCCATCAGCAACTCCCGGAGTTCACTCAAACTCATGTTCATCGAGTTGGTGATGCCATCCAGCCATCTCATCCTCTGTCGTCCCCTTCTCCTCCTGCCCCCAATCCCTCCCCAGCATCAGAGTCTTTTCCAATGAGTCAACTCTTCACATGAGGTAGCCAAAGTACTGAAGTTTTAGCTTTGGCATCATTCCTTCCATAGAACACCCAGGGCTGATCTCCTTTAGAATGGACTGGTTGGATCTCCTTGCAGTCCAAGGGACTCTCAAGAGTCTTCTCCAACACTACAGTTCAAAAGCATCAATTCTTCGGCGCTCAGCTTTCTTCACAGTCCAACTCTCACATCCATATATGACCACAGGAAAAACCATAGCCTTGACTAGACTGACTTTTGGCAAAGTAATGTCTCTGCTTTTGAATATGCTGTCTAGGTTGGTCATAGCTTTTCTTCCAAGGAGTAAGCATCTTTTAATTTCATGGCTGCAGTCACCATCTGCACTGATTTGGGAGCCCACAAAAATAAAGTCTGACACTGTTTCCACTGTTTTCCCATCTATTTCCCATGAAGTGATGGGACCAGATGCCATGATCTTCGTTTTCTGAATGTTCAGCCTTAAGCCAACTTTTTCACTCTCCTCTTTCACTTTCATCAAGAGGCTTTTGAGTTCCTCTTCACTTTCTGCCATAAGGGTGGTGTCATCTGCATATCTGAGGTTATTGATATTTCTCCCAGCAATCTTGATTCCAGTTTGTGTTTCTTCCAGTCCAGCGTTTCTCATGATGTACTCTGCACATAAGTTAAATAAGCAGGGTGACAATATACAGCCTTGACAAACTCCTTTTCCTATTTGGAACCAGTCTGTTGTTCCATGGCCAGTTCTAACTGTTGCTTCCTGACCTGCATACAAATTTCTCAAGAGGCAGGTCAGGTGGTCTGGTATTCCCATCTCTTTCAGAATTTTCCACAGTTTATTGTGATCCACACAGTCAAAGGCTTTGGCATAGTCAATAAAGCAGAAATAGATGTTTTTCTGGAACTCTCTTGCTTTTTCAATGATCCAGCAGATGTTGGTAATTTGATCTCTGGTTTCTCTGCCTTTTCTAAAACCAGCTTAAACAACTGGAAGTTCATGGTTCACGTATTGCTGAAGCCTGGCTTGGAGAATTTTGAGCATTACTTTACTAGCGTGTGAGATGAGTGCAATTGTGCGGTAGTTTGAGCATTCTTTGGCATTGCCTTTCTTTGGGATTGGAATGAAAACTGACCTTTCCAGTCCTGTGGCCACTGCTGAGTTTTCCAAATTTGCTGGCATATTGAGTGCAGCACTTTCACAGCATCATCTTTCAGGATTTGAAATTCCAGCTCAACTGGAATTCCATCACCTCCACTAGCTTTGTTCATAGTGATGCTTTCTAAGGCCCACTTGACTTCACATTCCAGGATGTCTGGCTCTAGGTGAGTGACCACACCATTGTGATTAACTAGGTTGTGAAAATCTTTTTTGTATAGTTCTTCTGTGTATTCCTGCCACCTGTTCTTAGTATCTTCTGCTTCTGTTAGGTCCATACCATTTCTGTCCTTTATCGAGCCCATCTTTGCATGAAATGTTCCTTTGGTATCTCTAATTTTCCTGAAGGGATCTCTAGTCTTTCCCATTCTGTTGTTTTCCTCTATTTCTTTGCATTGATCTCTGAGGAAGGCTTTCTAATCTCTTCTTGCTATTCTTTGGAACTCTGCATTCAGATGCTTATATCTTTCCTTTTCTCCTTTGCTTTTCACTTCTCTTCTTTTCACAGCTATTTGTAAGGCCTCCCCAGACAGCCATCTTGCTTTTTTGCATTTCTTTTCCATGGGGATGGTCTTGATCCCTGTCTCCTGTACAATGTCACGAACCTCATTCCATAGTTCATCAGGCACTCTATCAGATCGAATCCCTTAAATCTATTTCTCACTTCCACTGTATAATCATAAGGGATTTGATTTAGGTCATACCCGAATGGTCTAGTGGTTTTCCCTACTTTCTTCAATTTCAGTCTGAATTTGGCAATAAGGAGTTCATGATCTGAGCCACAGTCAGCTCCTGGTCTTGTTTTTGTTGACTGTATAGAGCTTCTCCATCTTTGGCTGCAAAGAATATAATCTGATTTCAGTGTTGACCATCTGGTGATGTCCATGTGTAGAGTCTTCTCTTGTGTTGTTGGAAGAGGGTGTTTGCTATGACCAGTGCGTTCTCTTGGCAAAACTCTATTAGCCTTTGCCCTGCTTCATTCTGTATTCCAAGGCCAAATTTGCCTGTTACTTCAGATGTTTCTTGACTTCCTACTTTTGCATTCCAGTCACCTATAATGAAAAGGGCATCTTTTTTAGCCTATATACAAAGGAATATTTGGCAATAAAAATGAATGAAGTACGAATACATGGTACTACACAGATAAACCTTGAAATCATGCTAAATGAAAGAAGCTAGGTGTAAAAGATCACATACTATGATTCCATTTATATCAAATGTCCATCCAGACAGGCAAATCTATAGAGACAGTAGTAGATCATGGTTAATGGGGAATGAGAGGGGAGAATGGATAGTCACTTAATAGATGTGATGTTTCTAAAATTAATGGTGGTAATGACTGTACAATGCTGTGAGTATACTAAAAATCATCAAATCATACAATTTAAATAGGTGTACTTTATGGGGATATATAAATTATATCTCAATAAAGCTGTTCAAAAAGAGAAGCAAGAGTAACTAACAACATTAATATCTGACAAAAGAGATTATAAGGTGACAAGTATCAAATGTTATAAGGAACAAGCTGCTGCTGCTGCTGCTGCTAACTCCCTTCAGTCGTGTCCGACTCTGTGCGACCCCATAGAGGGAAGCCCACCAGGCTCCCCGTCCCTGGGATTCTCCAGGCAAGAACACTGGAGTGGGTTGCCATTTCCTTCTCCAATGCGTGAAAGTGAAAAGTGAAAGTGAAGTCGCACAGTTGTGTCCGACTCTTAGCGACCTGATGGACTGCAGCCTACCAGGCTCCTCCGTCCATGGGATTTTCCAGGCAAGAGTACTGGAGTGGGGTGCCATTGCAAACAACAGAAAATAACACTCTTGAAAATTTATGTATCTAACAATAGAAATTTTGAATTATTTAATCTAAAAACTGAAAAAGAAAAGGAAAAGTTAATAATCTATAGTGATAGTGGGAGAGCTTTAAACCTTTCTTAGCAATTGTCATATCACATAGATGAAGATGTGTGTGTAAGTCACTTCAGTCGTGTCCAACTCTGTGCGACCCTATGGACTGTAGCCTGCCAGGCTCCCCTGTCCATGGTATTCTCCAGGCAAGAGTACTGGAATGGGTTGCCATGCCCTTCTCCACAGGACCTTCCCCACCCAGGGATCGAACCCATGTCTCTTCTGTCTCCTGCATTGGCAGGTGGCTTCTTTACCACTAGTGCCACCTAGCAAGCTTGATATAAAATATATCAAGAAAGGTATATCCAACAAACAGAAAATATGCTTTCTGTGCAAAACCATTTGGCACAGTCACAAAAATGTACCAAGTTTTAGCACTGCCTCACAAAATCTCAACAAATTTCAAAAAACAAAATCCATGTAGGCCACATTCTGTGATTAAAATTCAATAAATTAGAAATCTGTAACAAAATCCAATGTGAAAAATTTTAAACTTCCTTTTAAATAATTCACTTTAAAAATAGAGTGATCATACTTTCTGGTTCACCCAAAATAGTCCTAGCTTACACTTACTGCCTGGACATAATATGTATATTTCACTCTAAAAGTATCCCAATTTGGATGGTGAATTATATAATAATCACAGTTAATGAATAATCCTTAACTGAATTTGGAATCTATTTAGAAAGCAATAACAAAAGGAAATGACAAAATACCTTAGGAGGTATAGCCCAGGGTTCTTGGAAGAAATTTAAGAAAGATTAAAAGTACACTAAGTATATAACTCCAGGCTGAAAAACAAATAAAAGCAAAGAAAGCAGAAAGATGGAAGGTGTGAAAGCAAGAGTTAATCAATGAAAAACAAATCAAACAGTAGATTTGATCAGCAAAAAAAAAAAAATTGATTCTTAGGAAAAGGTCAATCAGTGAAGAGATACACAAAAAGTAGGCATTTCACAAAAAAAGAGAAATAATTACAGTATGGATTTTTAAAAACATAGATGAAATAGATTTTCCAGAAAAAAATCTGAATTTCCAAAACTGATTTGAGAAGGGGGAGAAGATCAGAATAGCTGAATTTTTTTTTTAATAGATGAGTATTTGTAGGAGAAATTAAAAAGGTTGTCCAATGTTTTCTGGGCTGGATGAAGCACAGTCTGGAATCAAGATTGCCAGGAGAAATATCAATAACCTCAGATATGCAGATGACACCACCTTTATGGCAGAAAGTGAAGAGGAACTAAAGAGCCGCTTGATGAAAGTGAAAGAGGAGAGTGAAAAAAATGGCTTAAAGCTCAACATTCAGAAAACTAAGATCATGGCATCTGGTCCCAACACTTCATGGCAAATAGATGGGGAAACAATGGAAACAGTGACAGCCTTTATTTTGGGGGCTTCAAAATCACTGCAGATGGTGACTGCAGCCATGAAATTAAAAGATGCTTACTCCTTGGAAGGAAAGTTATGACCAACCTAGACAGCATATTAAAAAGCAGAGACATTACTTTGCCAACAAAGGTCCATCTAATCAAAGCTATGGTTTTTCCAGTAGTCATGTATGGATGTGAGAGTTGGACTCTAAAGAAAGCTGATTGCTGAAGAATTGATGCTTGATGCTTTTGAACTGTGGTGTTGGAGAAGACTCCTGTGAGTCCCTTTGACAGCAAGGAGATCCAACCAGTCCATCCTAAAGGAAATCAGTCCTGGGTGTTCATTGGAAGGACTGATGCTGAAGCTGAAACTCCGATACTTTGGCCACCTGATGCAAAGAATTGACTCATTTGAAAAGATCCTGATGCTGGGAAAGATTGAAGGTAGGAGGAGCAGGTGACGACAGAGGATAAGATGGTTGGATGACATTACTGACTCAACGGACATGAGTTTGAGTAAACTCCAGGAGTTGGTGATAGACAGGGAGGCCTGGTGTACTGCAGTCCATGGGGTCACAAAGAGTCAGACACAACTGAGCAACTGAACTGAACTGAATGTTTTCTTCTAAAAAAGACACCTACCCAGGTGATTTCATGAGTCAGTTCTAACAAATTTTCAGGGAGCCAACAATTGCCATGTAATCCAAAAGTTTCCAGGACATGGGAAAAAGGCAATTTCACTACCCCTTCTAGGACACTAGAATAACTATGACATCAGAGCCAGACATTGCTGCTTTCACACAAAAGATGACTATAACCCAAATTTAATACTGGAAAATTAAGACCAGCAGTGCATTAAAAGTAATGTTACAGTTCTGGAAATGGATAGTGGGGATAGGTCTACAACATTGTGGCTGTACTTAATGTCTCTGAACTATACACTTAAAAATTGTTACTATGGTACATTTCCTGTATATCTTACCAGAATAAAAAAAAATAGGATTACAAGTGTTGGAGACAATTCCATATAGAGCTGTCATTTCTGCGTGTCTTTTTTCACTGAGGCACAGACAGTTTTTATTCTGAACAGTCTTTTCAAGGACGCTTGTATAGGCTGAATGGTAGAAACAGTGTCACCCCAGAGAGGGCAGCTTCGTTTTCCATCCAATATGAGGAAGATAGGGCTTCCCTGGTGACTCAGTGGTAAAGAATCTGTCTGCCCATGCTGGAGACATATGTTTGATCCTCAGGTCAGGAAGATCCCCTAGAGAAGGGAATGGCAGTCCACTCCAGTATTCTTGTCTGGGAATCCTACAGACAGAGGAGCCTGGTGGAAATAGTCCACGGGGTTGCAAAAGACTGAGCAACTAAACAGCTACATAAGGAAGATAACATCTTCTTCCAGGACAAAGGTTTACAGGCTTGCTTGAAACCCCTTATTGGAAGAGGTTTCCTAAATGCCCATTTCTCAGCTGGGATATATTGTCCATTTCATGTGCAATATCCATCTAGGTCTGCCTGCATGCTTCCTGGGGCTTTTGGGAACATGAGGGTTTGGTATAGAACTCACGCTGCCTGCTGTGCAGTAATAAAGACCTTTGTCCCTGACCCAGGAGTCTCGTGCCCTCTGCTGACACTCAGACAACTTGTGGTAGGCCACGTACCAGGCTGTGAGCAGGACAGAGTCTCAGACCGCTCACACTTCTCCAGTTTGGGCAACAAATGGATGGGAGCTGGAATTTCCCTGGTGACCCATTGGAAGAATCTGCTATCCAATGCAGGGGATGCGGGTTTGTTGGGGAACAAAGATCCCACATGCTGGCAGTGCAGCCAAAAGAGAAAAAATTTTAAGAAGGATAGCTGACAGACTTGGCTCTCTGAAGGGAAAGGGTGAAGTTAGGGGACAGGCAAGATGGCACAGGGACTGATCAAAGGGAATGCCCTCACCCAAGTGTCGGGTGAGTGAGTGAGTGAAAGTTGCTCAGCCGTGTCCGACTCCTTACGACCCCATGGACTATACAGTTCCTGTATTTCTCTAGGCCACAATACTGGACTGGGTAGCCTTTCCCTTCTCCAGGGGATCTTCCCAACCCAGGGATCGAACCCAGGTCTCCCATATTGCAGGTGAATTCTTTACCAGCTGAGCCACAAGGGAAGCCCCAAGTGCTGGGTGAAGGGGAGGAAGTGGGAGTCCTGGATTGCCCTACCTATTAATACTTAGAAGCTGCACAATGATTGGTGGGATTGAAACAAGGTGTGGGACGGTATTCTCATCCTCAGTTGGGACAAGAAACAGATGTCTTTGTGACAACGGGTGGGCAAGCCCTGTGGTCCACTCAAAGGGCAGTACATTGTAGCTGCTGGAGTTAATGCTGTTAGTGGTGAGAACACAGAGCTTTGGTTCAGCCACTTCAAGTCAGAAGTCAGTGCAAAGCTTCACCTACTGGGGATGTCAACTGAAAAAAAAAGTACAAACTAAAAGTTGGGAATTATGTTTTATTTGATGGACAAAACTGAGGACTTACACCCAGAAGACAGCCTCTTAACTCATAGGGATTGGTCCACAGAGGTAAGAGAAGTGCCACAATATATAAGTTTTTGTAACAAAAAGCAGGTAGTTGGAACATCAAAAGATTCCTATTAATTGAAGAAAACCTGACATAAGTGAATGGATTTAGTGCTTTTCTGTGTATGGGGAGATGCAGGAGACTGGGCTCACTGAAATTATTCCTTTGATATACACCTTAGCTCTCTAGGGCCACCATCCTGGTTTTGTCCATCCTGAATCCCCTCAGGGTGCACAGTCCAGGGCGACTACAGTGGCAGATGGCTTGATGGCCACAGCATCCTTTGCTTACTGTCATGTGGCACGTGACATTCCTCATCCACAGGGAGGAGCTGCTCTCTCCCTCTGCGCCCTCTGATCCCACCCTGCCCCCACCCTGCCCTTTTTCCTGACCTCAGGAAAGTCCTGATACTCTAAGAAACCAAATTATTGGGTCTCAGTCTCACAGTCCCCAAGAAGGACTGAAGGCCCATACACACTCTGCACAAATATACCCAGGAGCTTCAGGGAGTGAAGGGACTCACATTTCTCTAGCTTCTTTGAATATAGGCACCCAAGTCACCATCCTATCTGGTCCAGTGATGCTCAGATTTAACTGATGGGATTTGGGCCAGTATCTCAATGGGGAAGAAAAGCTAATTTGACCTTATGGGTGGAACTAATTCAGTGTGCTGCTGTTGCTTGTACATCTGAATGAATAGTAGGAATTGAGATGCTATATGCTTATACTGCCAACCTATAAGTGTCAAGGGCTTCCCTGGTGGCTCAGACAGTAAAGAATCTGCCTGCAGTGTGGGAGACTTGGGTTCGATCCCTGGGTTGGGAAGATCTCCTGGAGAAGGGAATGGCTACCCACTCCAGTATTCTGGCCTGGAGAATTCCATGGACAGAGGAGCCTGGTGGTCTATAGCCCACGGGGTCACAAAGAGTTGGACATGATTGAGTGACTAACACTTTCACTTGTAAGGGTCCTTGGAGATTATCCCAATCACAAAAGTGCAGACAATAAAGACATGCTTATGATATGAGTTCCCTATCATTTGTCACACATGGGTGAGCCAGGATTTAGCATGGGTGCCTTTACCCTCTGATTTCAAAGTTTTCACCCAACAGGTGATGCCCTGTTGGTTGGCAAGTCAGAAGGCTTTGTTTTAAGGTCCCTGACTATCATACACACCAGTAGGTGGCTGATAAATTCAGAGGCTTGCTTTCTAAGTGAAGTTTCTTGGACTTAAATGTGCAGATTCACAACCTTCTATTTTTCTGGCACCCCAGGAAAAAGTGCTATGTGTCTGCTCCACTTCCCCACTCCCTGCAGCCAAAAAGGAGATTTTGCTTCTTGGACTTTGGGGCAACTAGAGACAGTATGTGCTTCACTTGGGCATTCTATTTGGTCCTTTATATCAACTAACCCACAAATCAGCATTTTTTGAGTGAGGCCCAAACCAATAGCAATGAATGCTCTCTTTGTCCCCTACAAAGAGCCTACATTGCAGCCTGGCAACAAAAATCATATGGTCTGTCTGCATCAAGAAACTGCAGTGGCTGGCAATGTGACCTGTTGCTGTGCCTGTCATCCCTTTCCACGTGCTATGAAAACAGAAAAATTCACCCATTCCTGAACCATTTATTTTGCTATGCCTAATGGCATCGATGCATTGATGGCAGCTCCCAGGCATGGACTCTGCCTTGTACATGTATGAACACCAGACGAGCACAATCTTTTAAAAATGAGATTGATACAAATTCATGCTTCTCCTGACAGCTGAGGGCCTTGGGTTACGCCATGTACAACTCTCAAGTCTACCACAACCCAGTGACAGAGCCCATGGTTCTCAACCAAACACATGTGATCCAAATCAAGGTTAATAACAATCCCCAAATGGGAGTGACTTGTGATCTTTGGGCTCTTTGTATGTAGGGGAGAGATAGCCATGGACTCTCCATTGTGGATGAGGGTTGGTTTTTGCTCCTCTATTGCCCCATTGGCAATGACACTAGAGATTAGCCAGTCAAGATTGCATGATTCATAAGGGATAACAGAATGACTTCCGACTACATCCTCCGTGTCTTAAATAACACCCTCTGCTCCCAATAATAGTTAACAGTTAGTTGTGTGTGGGATCCTGGGAGGTATGATTGAGGTCAGTACTGCTGGTTAGCTTCTGTCTTCTGCTTATGAAATCTTATTGATATTAACCTTAATTAATGCTAACTTTATTTTGGGGGAGCTCCAAAGTCACTGCAGATGGTGACTGCAGCCATGAAATTAAAAGACGCTTGCTCCTTGGAAGAAAAGTTATGACCAACCTAGACAGCATATTGAAAAGCAGAGACATTACTTTGCCAGCAAAGGTCCATCTAGTCAAGGCTATGGTTTTTCCTGTGGTCATGTATGGATGTGAGAGTTGGACTGTGAAGAAAGCTAAGCACTGAAGAATTGATGCTTTTGAGCTGTGGTATTGGAGAAGACTCTTGAGAGTCCCTTGGACTGCAAGGAGATCCAACCAGTCCATCCTAAAGGAAATCAGCCCTGGGATTTCTTTGGAAGGAATGATGCCGAAGCTGAAACTCCAGTACTTTGGCCACCTCATGCGAAGAGCTGACTCTGTGGCTGGGAGGGATTGGGGGCAGGAGGAGAAGGGGACGACAGAGGATGAGATGGCTGGATGGCATCACCGACTCGATGGACATGAGTTTGAGTGAACTCTGGGAGATGGTGATGGACAGGGAGGCCTGGTGTGCTGCAGTTCATGGGGTCGCAAAGAGTCGGACACGACTGAGCGACTGAACTGAACTGAGGCACATTGAGCAGGTTTGGTCCCAGGGTCTGTTGGGCAGTTTAAGCAGGTGGTCAATGGAGTGACATACTCAAGTTTGGCCGAGAATATATACGGTCAAGGGATACAATAACTTGGGACAGGAAATTTGCCATGGACCCCTGTGTGTCCCTTTGCATTCTTATTGAGGGTGGCCTTGATTGATCTTCACCCAGGCCATTTCTCAGCACTGTGTTTACACAACCCTGGAGGATGAAGTAATGTATCTTTCTGGAACAAAGAACAGGCTTACCAATTGCTTGCTATTAAAGAGACTGGTTAACTAAGTTCAGCGCATTCCTAAGTGTTCCTTGGTATCCCACTCCTATAAAAGACATAGGTTAAGTTCAGTGTTCCCAAACTGCATGCTTAGCATTCATCTGAGCCCCTCCATGTTTACATCGTGAGACTTGGGGAGGTAAGGAGAAACTGTGAAAACATGATGCTTATGCTCCTTGCTGCCATGAGTAATAAGGGCCTTTGTTTCTGATCCAGGAGTCTCCTATTTTGTTTGTGTCTCAGTTCAGTTCAGTAGCTCAGTCCTGTCCAACTCTTTGCGACCCCATGGACTGCAGCATGCCAGGCCTCCCTGTCCATTACCAACTCCCAGAGTCTACTCAAACTCGTGTCCATTGAGTCAGTGATGCCATACAGCCATTTAATCCTCTGTTGTCTCCTTCTCCTCTCACCTTCAATCTTTCTCAGCATCAGGATCTTTTCAAATGAGTCAGCTCTTCACATCAGGTGGCCAAAGTATTGAAGTTTCAGCTTCAACATCAGTCCTTCCAATGAACACCCAGGATTGATTTCCTTTAGGATGGACTGGTTGGATCTCCTTGCAGTCCAAGGGACTCTCAAGAGTCTTCTCCAACACCACAGTTCAAAAGGATCAATTCTTTGGCACTCAGCTTTCTTTATAACCCAACTCTCATATCCATGCATGACTATTGGAAACACCATAGCCTTGACTAGACGGGCCTTTGTTGGCAAAGTAATATCTCTGCTTTTGAATATGCTGTCTAGGTTGGTCATAACTTTTCTTTCAAGGAGTAAGCGTCTTTTAATTTCATGCCTGCAATCACCATCTGCAGTGATGTTGGAGCATCCCAAAATAAAGTCTGTCACTGTTTCCACTGTTTCCCCATCTATTTCCCATGAAGTGATGGGACCGGATGCCATGATCTTTGTTTTCTGAATGTTGAGTTTTAAGCCAACTTTTCACTCTCCACTTTCAGTTTCATCAAGAGGCTCTTTAGTTCCTCTTCACTTTCTGCTATAAGGGTGGTGTCATGTGCATATCTGAGGTTATTGATATTTCTCCCAGCAATCTTGATTCCAGCTTGTGCTTCATCTAGCCCAGCATTTCTCATGATGTACTCTGCACATAAGTTAAATAAGCAGGGTGACAATATACAGCCTTGACGTACTCCTTTTCCTATTTGGAACCAGTCTATTGTTCCATGTCCAGTTCTAACTGTGGCTTCTTGACCAGCATACAGATTTCTCAAAGACAGGTCAGGTGGTCTGGTATTCCCATCTCTTTCAGAATTTTCCACAGTTTATTGTGATCCACACAGTCAAAGGCTTTGGTATAGTCAATAAAGCAGAAATAGATGTTCTTCTGGACTCTCTTGCTTTTTCGATGATCCAGTGGATGTTGGCAATTTGATCTCTGGCTCTTCTGCCTTTTTTAAAACCAGCTTGAACATCTGGAAGTTCGCGGTTCACATATTGTTGAACCCTAGCTTGAAGAATTTTGAGCATTACTTTGCTAGCGTGTGAGATGAGTGCAATTGTGTGGTAGTTTGAGCATTCTTTGGCAATTTCTGTGTCTAGGAAACACTAATAGGTTAACTTATTAGCTTGCAACTGAGGCTTCCCTGATGGCTCAGATGGTAAAGAATCTGCCTGCAATGCAGGAAACCTGGGTTTGTTCCCTGGGTTGGGAAGATCCCCTAGAGAAGGGAATGGCTACCCACTCCAGTATTCTTGCCTGGAAACTCCATGAACAGAGGAGTCTGGCGGGCTACAGTCCATCGGGCCACAAAGAGTCAGACATGACTGAGCGACTCTCTCTCACACACACACACACACACACACACACACACATTCACTTGCAACTAAGGTAAAATAAAATCCCGATCTTTACATAGTATTTGATTGTCCATCAATATCTTTAATACATGTTGTTCTCATTGAGTTCTATATTCTTGTACCAAATTTCAGCATTTTAAATTTTCTTGAGTTAAATGCTTATTTGTGAACAGTTTTATTTCCTGATTCAGTTCAGTTCAGTTCAGTTCAGTAGCTCAGTCGTGTCCAACTCTTTGCAACCCCATGAATCGCAGCACACCAGGCCTCCCTGTCCATCACCAACTCCTGGAGTTCACTCAGACTCACGTCCATCAAGTCAGTGATGCCATCCAGCCATCTCATCCTCTGTCGTCCCCTTCTCCTCCTGCCCCCAATCCCTCCCAGCATCAGAGTCTTTTCCAATGAGTCAACTCTTCGCGTGAGGTGGCCAAAGTACTGGAGTTTCAGCTTTAGCATCATTCCTTCCAAAGAAATCCCAGGGCTGTTCTCCTTCAGAATGGACTGGTTGGATCTCCTTGCAGTCCAAGGGACTCTCAAGAGTCTTCTCCAACACCACAGTTTAAAAGCATCAATTCTTCGGTGCTCAGCTTTCTTCACAGTCCAACTCTCATATCCATACATGACCACAGGAAAAACCATAGCCTTGACTAGACGGACACTTGTTGGCAATGTAATGTCTCTGCTTTTCAATATGCTGTCTAGGTTGGTCATAACTTTCCTTCCAAGGAGTAAGCGTCTTTTAATTTCATGGCTGCAGTCACCATCTGCAGTGATTTTGGAGCCCCCAAAAATAAAGTCTGACACTGTTTCTACCATTTTCCCATCTATTTCCCATGAAGTGATGGGACCAGATGCCATGATCCTCGTTTTCTGAATGTTGAATTTTAAGCCAACTTTTTCACTCTCCTCTTTCACCATCATCAAGAGGCTTTTTAGTTCCTCTTCACTTTCTACCAGAAGGGTGGTGTCATCTGCATATCTGAGGTTATTGATATTTCTCCCAGCAATCTTGATTCCAGCTTGTGCTTCTTATTAACATAACTAAAATAACAGATTTTCCTCTAATTACTCATACTTTAGCTGTGTCCCACATTTTTTAGTGGTTTATTAAATGATTATCAGTCTAAATTATTTTAGCACAGGCAAGATTTGCCCATGGATACTTAAATTATAATGAGAATAAAAGAATAAAATGAGAATAAAAATAGTATATGGTGGTTGTGGGAATTAAATGATTTAATATATGTAAAACTCTAAGAAAGTGGTAAAAATAAAGTTCTATATAAATGTATTGTTAACCATTTTGATAGTTGCTTTTTAAAATTTATTATTGAAGGATAATTGCTTTACAGAATTTTGTTGTTTTCTGTCAAACCTCAACTTGAGTCAGCCATAAGTGTATATATATTCCTTCCCTTTTGAACCTCCCTCTCTCTCTCCATTCCACTCCTCTAGGTTGATACAGAGCCCCTGTTTGAGTTTCCTGAGCCATACAGCAAATTCTGGTTGGCCATCTACTTTACATATGGTAATGTAAGTTTCCATGTTACTCTTTCCATGCATCTCACCCTCTCCTCCCCTCTCCCCATGTCCATAAGTCTATTCTCTATGTCTGTTTCTCCATTGCTGCCTGGAAAATAATTTCTTCAGTACCCTGTTTCTGGATTTTGAATAGATGCATTAGAATATGATATTTACCTTTCTCTTTCTGACTCACTTCACTGTATAATAGGTTCTAGGTTCATCCACCTCATCAGAACTGACTCAAATGTGTTCCTTTCTATGGCTAAGTAATATCCCATTGTGTATATGTACCACAATTTCTTTATCCATTCATCTGTTGATGGACATGTAGGTTGCTTCCATGTTCTAGCTATTGTAAACACTGCTGCAATGAACAATGGGATACATGTGTTTTTTTCATTTTTTATTTCCTCAGGGTATATGCCTAGGAATGGGATTGCTGGGTCATATGGTGGTTTTGGAGAAGGCAATGGCACCCCACTCCAGTACTTTTGCCTGGAAAATCCCATGGACGGAGGTGCCTGGTAGGCTGCAGTCCATGGGGTTGCTAAGAGTTGGACACGACTGAGCGACTTCACTTTCACTTTTCATTTTCATGCATTGGAGAAGGAAATGGCAACCCACTCCAGTGTTCTTGCCTGGAGAATCCCAGGGACAGGGGAGCCTGGTGGGCTGCCGTCTATGGGCTCGCACAGAGTCGGACATGACTGAAGTGACTTAGCAGTAGCATGGTGGTTTTATTCCTGGTTTTTTAAGGTCTCGCCATACCGTCTTCCATAGTGGCTGTATCAATTTACATTCCCACCCAACAGTGCAAGAGCATTCCGTTTTCTACACACCCTCTCCAGCATTTATTGTTTGTAGGCTTTTTGATGATGGCCATTCTGACCAGTGTGAGGTGATATCTCATTGTAGTTTTGATTTGCATTTCTCTAATGAGCAATGTTGAGCATCTTTTCATGTGTTTGTTAGCCATCTGTATGTCTTCTTTGGAGAAATGTCTGTTTAAGTCTTTTTCCCTCTTTTTGATTGGGTTGTTTGTTTTTCTGGCATTGAGTTGCATGAGCTGCTTGTATATTTTGGAAATTAATCCTCTGTCAGTTGTTTCATTTGCTATTATTTTCTCCCATTCTGAGGATTGTCTTTTCACCTTACATATAGTTCCCTTTGCTGTGAAAAAGCTTTTAAGTTTAATCAGGTCCCACTTCTTTTGTTTTCACTTCTGTTACTCTAGGAGGTGGGTCATACAGAATCTTGCTTTGATTTATGTCATTGAGTGTTCTGCCTATGTTTTCCTCTATGAGTTTTATAGTTTCTGGTCTTACATTTAGGTCTTTAATCCATTTTATCTTTGTGTATGGTGTTAGGAAGCGTTCTAATTTTTTTCCATGTAGCTGTCCCATTTTCCCAGCACCATTTGTTGAAGAGGCTGTCTTTGCCCCATTGTATGTTCTTCTTTGTAAAAAATAAGGTACCCATAGGTGCACCGGTTTATTTCTGGGCTTTCTATCTTGTTCCATTGGTCTATATTTCTGTTTTTGTGGATAGTTCATCTTAAGACATGTATTTGTGTTATCCTTTCTCGCTGATTTCTGAAATATCAAGATTTACATTTTCTCCTAACAAGTATTTTGCCTCTTCTTGTGTTCCTTTCTTCTCTTTCTCTATCCAGAACATTGGTGATATACACATTCTAAAATTTTTAGCCTTAATTTTTATTTTTCTTTTTTTGTCCCTCTTCATTAGTAAAATAAGACTTTACCAAGTTATTATCTTTAATTCTCACATCTCTTGCAGCATATTCTGTACGTACTTCTGCAATTCATTACTTCCTCCAGTTTGATCTTCACTTGACAAACCTTCTGAGACTTTATATGACTAAGAACATCTTTATTACACCTTCAGATTTGAATGGTAGCAGTTAGCTGTAAAATAATAGGTTCACAATTCATTTCTTTATATATTCTAAAAATACTATGTTGCTTGTTTCCAGGGTAGTTATTGAGAAGTTTGATGTTACCTCTGTCTGTTTGAATTGCTAAAATAATTTACCAATAATTTATCATTGACAAACAATAGAAATTTCTCACAGTTCTGGAGGCAGAAGTCCAAGATAAGGTTGCCGCCATGGTTAGGTTCTGGTGAGAGCTCTTTTCTGGTTATAGACTACTGACTGACATATTGTATCCTCATGTGGCATAGAGGCAAGAGAGCTTTTAGGAATTCCTTTTACAAGGGCACTAATCCCATTCATGAAGGCCCTATCCTCATGACCTAATTACCTCCCAAAGACCCCCCTCTCCTACTATCATCACATTAAGGAATAGGGTTTCTACATAGGAATTCTGGGGAATATGTTTGGTCCATAACAGATGTAAATCTGATCTTAATCCTTTTTAGGTGACTTGTGTTTTTCTCTGACACTTTCAAAATTCTTTTGTCTTCAGTATTGTATCTAAATGTGGGTTTTTCCTTTTCTACTTGGCTTTCTCTGAGCTCTTTGAAGACCTCAAACTGTTTTCCTAATTTGGGGACATTTATCTCCATTATTTCTTAGGGGTTCAAAATAATGTAAAATAACTATTTTCTACATTTCTTTCTACTATTTTTCATTTCTAAGGCTCATTATTACCTGTATGTTGGCACTCCTGTACATACCTCCATAATGGTCTTTTTACATTGTTGATCTCTTTTTCTGATACCTTCTGGAAGAATCCTCAATCTTATCTTCAAGTGCACTATTTTAAAGCTTTATTTATGCCCAATCCTTCCTCAAAGAAAAATAGTAGTAGTATCAGATATCAAAACGTAACAAAAAAGCACTAATGGAAATATTAGGTATGAAAAAGGTCATAGAGAAATAAACAACACATAGGGATTGTTGGTGCCTTGACAAGAACGGTTTGACTGGAGCAATGGGAATAAAGTGATTAGAATAGTTCAAGAAGGAAAAGTGGGGTGAAATTATTTCAGAAGACTCTTTTCAAGGAATTTTTGCTGCAGAGTACAAAAAATGGAATGGTAGGGTTTGCAAGGGATTTAAAATGAGAGATTAAAAATGAGAGGTATGTATACAAGTGGGAACAAGCCAATACAGCAAAAATGACTAGGAATGTGGGCTTAACTGCAGGAGTCTTCCGAGTAGTAGAAGGAATGAACACTGGTCACAACTAGACAGAACAGCTAGAGGATTGATGGTTCATGGATAGAACACGAGAGAAGGAAGGTGTATGCACACAGTGAAAAAAGAAACAAGCTGAGCGCGAGATGGAAGGAGGATAGAAGGTCTGAGTAAAGAGGAGAAGGTGTGAAATACTTGTTGGGGAAAAAAAGTGTTAACTGATCAGGAAAATGTTTTAACTATTCTTACAGGGTGTTGTGGGCCTTGATTTTCAGGGCCATATTTCAAGTGAAAAGAGTCAGCATCATTGTTTTTTTCTCCAGGCATTATCAGCAACTTAGGCACAGGTGCAGAGTAGTTGAAGTAATTTCATATACACAAGATTTGAGTTTTCAGTTCACAGGGACAAGGGAATTGAGAGTATATGCAAGGAAAATAATGTCTATGCTATATAAAGAGGAAAGTGAGCGATGGACTTGTAGATGGGGGATAGGTGACAGAATCAACTGTTACAAGATCCTGTTAAGAGCCAAAGAACTGTCAGGATAGACATAATAAACAGAGTTACCTAGAAAGAGGAGGAAGTCGGATGCTAATAGTTAACAAGAGTTTTGGAGGTAATGACAAGATCTAGAGCTGTATTTTCAAACTATAGGTTGAGTCCCATTAATGAGTCATGAAGTCAATATGGTGGGTCAGTTTCTCAATTAGCATTTTTAAATCCTGGCCACACATGAGAGTCATCTAGAGAAACTAAAGCTTAAAAAAAGAGCTCAACACCTCACAGAGATTCTGATTTACTTGGGCTGATGGCAGGATTCAGAAATTAGTTTTTTATTAGAAAATTTCAGGTAACTCCAATATGCAAGCCTGGTTAATAACCACTGTTGCAAGAAGATATTGACATAAAGACTGAGGGTAGAAGTAATGGAGTTAAGATCATAAGCTAGGAACTAAAATTTTCTAAGATGAAAAAAGAGAGGGGTATGAGATCAGATGTCTGATAGGCTGTAATAAGGTGAGGTAGCAGGTGGCATATTCAATGATAATTAATGTAGTCAACAAACAGTATTTATAAGAGAGAAAACTGTACACATAAACACAAAGCCTGTTCAACCATTGTGTAGATGGATTTCAAACAGAAACTTTGACTTCATTTCTTATATTTTGAACTAAGTGGAAATAAATGTTAAGTCAGCTAAAAAAAAAAAGGGCCTGCAATCTGAGTTCAGAAATTTCTCCAAATCCCAACATGATAAAATTTGATTTGAAAAAAAAAAAAAAAATTGATTTGAATAAGTAAATTGTACTTAACTTTAGAATTAGGAATATTGCTATCATTATAAAAAATTATTTTTAAGAAAGAGAAAATAAATTGACTGGAAAGTTTATTTGAAAATCTATGTCAAGCTCCATAATTTAAACTTTTTAAAACAAATTTAAAAATCTATAAAATACATTCAGTTTTTTAAGATAAAACTACTTAAAATACTGTAATATCATGGTTATGAAAATAACAATTATGGCAAGCTATACATTTTTAATTATAGAAAACATTAAAATATTCAACAAAATATGTCTTGCTGTTGTTTTGGGGGAAACGGGGGACTAATATTTAAATATTATTTACATATATTTATTAAAAGATTTTTCTTATGACACTGTAAGTAGTCCCATTTCTACTGTCGTTTGGTGTAATACATGAATTCACACACAGGAGACTGAATACATAAAATGGCACGGATGGTGGAAGAGCCCCATCACTCTCCAGTACATACTGAATGACTGCAAAGGGCATAATGCAAACATATAAAGAATACTAATTTCAGAAAAAGAGCACTGCTCACCCCTGGGCACACACAAACATTTACAAACTTCACTTTATTAAACCAGAGGAAGAAATAAAATGTATCATAAATAATCGGTCTTCCATTTTATGTTAGTTTTTAAGTTCTTTTTTAATCATAATGAAATCTATTAAGAACAGGATTTTCTTCAAATGTGTATGGTTCAAACACGATTCATTTTTGTATGACAATCTCTTTTTTACTTATGTTCTTATATTAATATCTGTATATATATATAAATTCTTAACGTTACAACTTTGAAATTGATGGTAAAAAGCTGCTTTCTATTTAATATGCCACAATAGGTCAGTGTTTACATACTATTCTGGAAGACTGATAAGTTACAACACACAGATTTAGAAGCAGAAAACTGAGTATTATTGAATGTATACTGGAATCGTAACAAAATGTTTTACTGTATTTACCCCATATCCTTTTGCACTCAAAGTTTTACATTAGTACAGTGAGGAATTTTATTTACTGAAAAATATCCCAAGTTTCTGTTCTATTATTATATAAAATTCTAAATATAGCATTTAGTTTAAGTTTGACAGCATTTGTATTATATGAAGAGTTCATGTGATAGCCAAAATAGTATAATATTGTATGTAATATATGAATGTATCTTTGCCATCATAGTTCTAGTTGGTAATAACAAATTATATATGATAACCATTATTTTATCAAGACCTCTGCTTTTATAAGACCTGAATATAATTCCCTCAATGACAGACACCAAATTGGAAAATAATTAATTTCACATTTAGAAGAAAAAAGTTAAACATGACAGCCTAGCATCAAAGTTGATCATCCTTTGTGAATGCATTAAAAATATGGGTTATAAATACAGACATGGAAACCAAATACACTTTAAAAACAAGCACTGTAAGAATATTTACATACACATATTATGGCTCCCTAAGAAAAAGATTATTAAAACATAATGTGAACAATAAATTAATTCACAGTATAAACACACTTTGAGGAGTAATTTAAGTCAGGAATAATAAAAATACAGATATAACATCAGTTAGCACTATGAATATATATTCTGTCATACGTATAAAAATTTACACAAAGTACAGCTCTTTTAAACCAAATTTTTTACAAAAATATTCACTGATTTAAATAAAAGTTGACAGAGGTAGAATCTGTGTCAATGTTCATGATTTTCAGGAACAAGTAATTCAAATATTTCATTACTGTTTGTCCTTTCCAACTCACGGAAAGCCAACATTCTGAAAAAAGGGGGAGAGGAAAGATGGGTTAAAGAAAAAAATGATAAAATTAGTACATTCATGAAAAACTGAAATTCAGTAATGTTTTAACTGAAATTACAGTCTCTAATAAAAACTTGCCCACAATCAAGCTACATTTAATAGTTAAGAAGTATTGTTCTCTATTTTAAAAGATATTCTTCTTAAATTACAAAAGCATGTCAAAGTATGAGTACTAAAAGAATGATACGCAGTGAAAAGAACAGGGTAACAGAGAATGTTAATTGAGAAAACTCACCCAAAATAAGAGCTAATATGATGTCTAGGTTTAAAACTACAAACAAGTATTGTAAATTATGTTGTCTGAGTCTTAAAATAGCATGTTTTAGGGAGAATCAAATATTTTTACAAGTATCTTAGAATTTCCCCCCAGAACAAAACAAAATAACTGATAAAAACTTATTTTGAAGATAATTTCTATAAGAATTATATACATATGTCTATGCATGTGTGCATATTTATTACAAATCAAACATAAGAAAGAAGTATATACCAAAATGCTAATTGCTTATTTTCTCTGAGTTATAGTATTACATGTATAGTATTACATGTACATCTGGGTTCACAGCAGTATTTTCACAACAGCCAGAAGGCGGAAGCAACCCAAGTGATGAGCAGATAAACGAAGTGTGTTACATAAGCAGAATGGAATACTATTCAGCCTCAAAAAGGAAGGGAATTCTAAAACATACTCCCAACTTGGATTAAATTTGAAAACATTATATAGTAAGTGAAATAAGTCAGTCACAAAAAGAAAAATACAGCATGATTCTACTGACATAAGGTACAAACTAGTCAAATTCAGAGACAGCAATTGTAACAGTGGTTGCCAGAAGCTGGGGGAAGGGAAGACTGGGGAGTCATTTAATGAGTACAGTTTCACTTGGGAAAGATAAAAAAAAAGTTATGGAGATTGATGGTGAAGTTGATTTTTGCACAAGAGTGTCAATGTACTAACTGCCAGAGAAATGTATACTTTAAAATGGTCAAAATGATAAGTTTGATCTTATGTACATTTACTTCAATAAAAAAAATATAAAAAAAAGTGGTTTTGGTTTTCTTCTTTATACTTTTATATTTTATGTTTTCTCAGTGAGCATTTTTTTAAGACATAATAATCAAAACAGTAAAGGTAAAACTGGATTATATAATTTATTAAAGAAATTATAAATATGGCTTAATATGAGTATTTCTATTCATTTATGTGTATTTATGGGGAAACCCCTTAAAATTAGCTTTGGTGAGAACATTAGAAAACATGAATGGAAATGTGTTAGTAATTAGCAACATCACTAGGATACTTTGGGAATTTGTTAATGGTTGCAGATGTTTTCTGAACTACATCTACTAGAACAGAAAATGGAAAAAGTTTGGCAGGTATTCAAAAAGTTAAACATAAAACTACCTTGCTGCTAAGTTGCTTCAGTCATGTCCGACTCTGTGCCAGCCCATAGACGGCAGCCCACCAGGCTCCCCCGTCCCTGGGATTGTCCAGGCAAGAACACTGGAGTGGGTTGCCATTTCCTTCTCCAATGCATGAAAGTGAAAAGTGAAAGTGAAGTCGCCCAGTCGTGTCTGACTCCTAGCGACCCCACGGACTGCAGCCTACCAGGCTCCTCGGTCCATGGGATTTTCCAGGCAAGAGTACTGGGGTGGGGTACTATGACCCCAGCAAATTGCTATGGGCTATGACCCAGCAAATCTAGGTACTCCCAAAGATATGAAAACACACTAAAACAGACTCTTGTACACAAATGCTCACAGTAGCATTATTCAGAATAGCTAAGAGGTAAAAACAACCTACGTGTCCATCAACTGATGAATAGAAAAACAAAATGTAGAATAAACACAAATAAGTATTATTTAGGGATGAAAGGAATGAAGTTCTGATACATGCTACAACACAGATGAACCTTGAAGACATTACCCTAAATGAAATAAGACCGATGCAAAAGATAAATACTGTATAAATTCACTTAGATGAAAATCTGGAACAGGCTAATTTTTAGAGATAGAAAGTAGATTAGAAGTTATCGGGGCAGGGGAAGTAAAGATGGGACTGGAGAGTTACTGCTTAATCAATAAAGAGTTTCTATTTGGGGTGATAAAAATTTTTTTTAAGTAGTGCTGATGACTGTACAACATTGTGAATTTAATGCCACTGAGTTGCACACTTTATAAAACAGTTAAGAAGGCAAACTTCATGTTATTTATATTTTATCATAAGTTAAAAAAAAGTTTCCTAATTCATCCCAGATTTAGAGATTGCTGGTATCCACTATGTCCTAGATCAGTGGTTCTAAGTATAGTGTGGAGATCCCTGGAGTCGAGCCTCTTTTCTTAAAACTAGGGAATTACTTGCTTTGTTCACTCTTATAATCTCATGAATGTACAGGTAAGTTTTCCAGAGGCTACATGATGTGAAAGGCCAGTTAGTAAGAAATATTTCAGATCTCTGGGCCCCAGGGTCTCTGTCACAACTACTCAATTCTGCCACTGCAGAATAGCAATCTTAGACAATATGCAAACAACTGGGTGTGGCTATGGTCCAATAAAGCTTAATTTACAAGAATAGGCAGTGGGGTGGATTTGGCCCCTAGGCCCTAGTTTACCAACCCTTGAACTAAAATGCAGCTGTGATTCAAGCACAAAAAAATGTTTGTGACACAACTGCCAAGAGGCTTTATAATGAAAAGCTGACGCTCCATCTAATCACATTCAAATTAATGCAGCAGCTTAGAAGTTGTAAGGACACAGTGATTGCAGCCAGCACTGGGAAGTGGTCCTCAAAATGAAAGAAGAAAACACATGTTTTAATCAAATAAATAAAGCAAAAGCACAGCAATCTGAAATCATTTAAATGAAGGCCTTACAAATACTAATAAACCTGGGACATCAGTATATTAAAGAATAGAACATAACTAATGTTCTTATCAGGATCCTGAGTCACTAAGGAAATAATTATTTTCTATATATTTCTACTGAAAGAGGCCAAAAAATATAATTTTTAAAAGGACGGAGGATTGACTTTACTATTTCTTCAAGATAAGACTTGACTACCAACCTTTCACCTACCTTTCAAACTCTGGGTCTGACCCATTCATTCCCATGTCCAATGTATGAGCACATCACTTTGACTCTTCCTCAAATATACTTCAGCTCTTTACAATCACTTTGGAAAACTGACTTGCCAAAATAAGCTTGAACATGTGTGTCCAGTGTGACCTAACAATTTCATGCCTAAGAATATACCCCAAAGAAATGTATGGTATCTATAAGGTACTAGAATGCTCATCATGTTTCTGTCTATAATAGCCCAAACTGGAAATGATCAAATGCTCATCAAAAACAGAAGGAGTAAATGGACTGTGTAAGTTTGCACAATGGAATATGATACAACAAGACTGAACCATCTACAAGAACACAGCAGTATAAATGAATCTCACAAAGGTATTGTTGAAGAAAAAAAGTCAAAAATATATTTCATTTATAAAATGTCCAGGAACAGAGAAAAGGCATTTATACTTTGAATAACCAAAACAGTTACTTTCAGAGCAGGGATTACAACCAGAAGTGAAGTCCAAGTTGCTCAGACGTCCGACTCTTTGTGACCCCATGCATAGTCCATGAAATTCTCCAGGCCTGAATACTGGAGTGGGCAGCCATTCCCTTCTCCAGGGGATCTTCCCAACCCAGGGATTGAACCCTGGTCTCCTGCATTGCAGGCACGGATTGTTTACTGTCTGAGCCAATTATGACCAGAAGGAAGCCCAAAAGAGAGGTTGTATTTTGTTTCTTGATCTGAGTGCAGGTTGCATATGTGTGTTCAATCTGTAAAAATTCACTCAGCTATATATACTATGATACAGCACTTTTCTGTATGTGTTTCTGTATGTATACTATAATTTACTTTAAAAAATCTGTCCTAGCTTTCAATATTAAATAATATTTTCTGTATTTGTCTATACTTTCACTATCTGTTATCTGTACCTTGAGTCTGGGGCTTTATTAAATATTACCCTGTGAGATTTCATATTGTCCTTTAATTTTTAAAGTATAATTTACATACAATACGATGCATGGATTATAAATGTTCAGTTCAATGAGATTTTACAATGGTATACAACCATGTAACCACCACCACCACCACAATACAGCACATTCCATTACTTCCAAAAGTTCTCGACTACCTTTCTAGGCAATCTCTTCCCCACCGACACAGAAAACAACTCTTGCAATTTTTATAACCAGAGATTCTTAGTAGTTTTGCTTGTACTTGGTGCTATATAGATACCTTTCTGATAATCAGTTTATATGTTCAGGAGAATGTAAAGGAGACCTCATAGTAGAACTAAGGGGTGGCGTGCGAAGACCATGCCGACGCATCTCTTGAATTGCTCGTTCTCTGTCAGTAAAGACAAAATAAGAGATTATACCAAAAAGTGGTATACAAATAAAAGGCTGTTATTGTTATTGGTTACATAATTTCTATTTAATTAGTATTTCTACTAAATTTAAATCATGTCTTTATATAATTTTTAAGTTGTGGATAAAAGATTTCAATTAAAGGAATATGTACTTTAAGAGATTGTTCAAAGCTCCTCTGAATATAGATTTTTCAAAGCTGATGCCTCCCCTCTCTGCAACTAGTTCTCCCACTTCTTGCACATAAATCTACCCCTCTTCCTTCTTCCTGTGTCAAAATGCCCAAATGTTAGAAGTAAAATCATCTGTTTTCTTTTATGCTTTCCTTCCGCATGTCTGGGTCTGTCCCATGAAGCATAGTGACTATGCTGCCACCTCTACTGTGGGCTGTTCAGTGCCTGGACTAGACTTTCTGACTTGAACTTTTCAATATCTAGGATTTCTACCTAGATAGGTGCTTCATAAACTTTTTTTCCTTATAATCCCCTAAAATTTATTTTTAGATGTCCCCTTAGATGTTCTGCTGCTGCTGCTGCTAAGTCGCTTCAGTCGTGTCCGACTCTGTGTGACCCTATGGACAGCAGCCCACCAGGCTCCTCCATCCACAGGATTCTCTAGGCAAGAATACTGGAGTGGGTTGCCATTTCCTTCTCCTACCCTCTGTCAAATTTTAATACACAGATACACTGTTAACGTACTGTAGCCCTTCAGAGGGCCACAAATCACTGTAACACCTAAGGTTTTTTTGCCATTCCCTCTTCCCCCAAGAACCCATATTGTTCCCTGTGGTAATGATATTGCCTCTTTAAGAATGCATGGTCTAGCTGGATGGTAAAGAGAAGAAAAGACATGGCTACATGGGTAGCGGTTTCCTTGGGGACCATGGACAAGAAAAAGGAGAGGAATTAAGGGGGTCTCTAACCCAAAGAAATAAAGAGCTTGGTTTAGGACCCTTGAAGAGAATTTCAACTGTCATTCAGTTTAGTTCAGTTCAGTCGCTCAGTCATGTCTGACTCTTTGCGACCCCATGAAACTGTCATTAATAAATGAAAATCATCATACACATTCAGTTTAGCATGTTCAGAAACTGATCTTCTAAAGTACAAGAAATTAACATTGCTTTCATGACAAAGATGCAATCTCAGGCTTCATCTCTCTTTGAAATCATAAATATTCATTTCCTAGCAAATTTCATCTATAATCTAAATTGCATATGACTTAAAAGTTTTTGATGTAAACGGATAAGAGTAAGATTAGAGAACCCAAAAAGTTGATCTAAATAAGCAATCTGACCACTATTTGAGAATTAAATCTTAGATATGTTGATGTCTATGGTATTAATATGGTAGGAAAGAATAATGGAAGAAAAGTTAACTTGACAAATTGATTTGCAAATTAGATTTGGATTTTAACTGTTAAACCAGGTCTCATTTCTATTTGTAACACTTGGAAATTAAATTTTTCAACATAATAAAGCTAATGAACTGAAATATAAGTGAGTGTGAAAATTACTAGCCTGTAAGGAATATATTGTAAAGATTAAGAACACAGGGTTTATAGTAGATTTTAGTCTTGGCTCTGCTATTTACTATTTGTGTGACATTAGTTTCTAAAAATAAGATAGGTACAATACTAGATAGTTAATAGGATACATACATAGCATATGGTATATATTTTTTAATTGCCCTTATGATCATCACTTACATGATAATTTGTATTTAGAATTTCCTGTTGGATCATAAAGTTTTGGCTCTTGTAGAATCCTTACTACTTTGTTGATTCCTTAACTATATCCTTTGAAATAATGTCCTGATTTTGCCCTGAGGAACGCTATAGCAAATGTTTATTTATACAATACTTGCTACTCTGCTATTTTATTATGGGGATATTATCTTATGCAACATGTATTGCCATTTTAGAAAAAATTACCAAAGGAATTTATCTTCCATATTAATGCCAAGAAAAGTTTGCTATTTATAAGCCATATAAAAGCCTTTTTGGAGTAGAATATAGGGAATAAATAAAAACACTGTCCAATGTTAAAAATATTTGCTTACCGTTCATATCTTTCAGTTGAAATCTGCCTTTTCAGAACATCAAGATCTGTTTGTAATTGTGCCATTTTAGCCCGGAGCATGGTGTTTTCCCGGCTTTGACTATTTCTTAAAAACAAATTTAAAAAAATCAAGTAAGTAAGGAAGTAACAAATACTCTGTTTTAAAGAGTCAAGTACTACGGAATTTTGTTTTTGTTATTAATAACAACAAATGGAGGTGACATATAAGGATAAAAAAAGACTTTTCAACAATAACTTCATAATCGTCTGGATTCCCATCACAAAGTTTTCTTTTTCATTCATCTCATTTATTTAACAAACATTTATTGAGCTTTTAGTATGTGCTAGGCACTCCAGCAATGCTGGAGGTGCAAATTTGAGGAGACATGAATTGTAACACTGAAATGTAAAGTATTTTTATTGGCTCTTTCTTGACTCCTACCTCAGGAAAAGTAATATTTCTCACTCCTTTTAAAAGTTAATTATTGGGACTTCTTTGGTGGTACAGTGGCTACGAATCTGCCTGCCAACGCAGGAGACATGGGTTCAATCCCTGGCCCAGGAAGATCCCAAATGCCACAGAGCAACTAAGCCTGTATGCCATGACTACTGAGCCAACGCTCTAGAGCCCACATGCTACAACTAAGGAAGGCCGCGCAACTAGAGCCTGTGCTCTGCAAGAGAAACCACTGCAATAAGCCCAGGCACTGCAATGAGGTGTAGCCTCTGCTGGCCACAATTCAGAGAAAGCCTGCACAAAAGTACTGAAGGCTCAGCACAGCCAAAAATAAATAAATAAATAAATAAATTTAATTAATTTTTCTACTTATACTATCTATCCTGGGTTTCACTCCCTCTTCCAAAAATATGTCCGAACTTCTCCATCCTAAAAAGGCACCATCATCAATCTCCTAAAAAGTAATCCATATATTTATGAGGGTCAAATTTCATGCTTTTCAAAGTTTTTTTCCTAATCCATAGCATGAAACACTGCCAACTCTCCCCATCCTGAAATGTTCTCCCTTTCTCTGATTTTCTTCTGTTCCTCAACTGTAGACGTTTTTCGAAAGGTCACTCATTCACTTTCATGGGTACCATTTCTGTAGTGAACACACACAAATTACAACTCCAAACATGATGTCTCTTTTGGATTTCCAATAGGAGCTGCTACATAAGCAAAATATTTTGGTTTGTTACCACTGTTCCAACTCCCATCCTCTTCTCCCCAAAAATTGAAAAAAAAATTTTTTTTTGTTCCTCCAGTATTTTTCTATCATTTTTTTTATGTTACAAGTCTACAAAAAACTACTCATATTGAAAAATTATTTGTGACAGACTATTTCCTTCACATAAGTTGAATTATGACACTTACAGTTTGCTTTCTGAAAGGGTCAACTTCTCTTTAAGTATCTGAATTTCTGTATCCTTCTCATGGGAAGTTAAGTGGGAATGAAATTCTTTATCTCTATTTGTAGCCAACAATGATTCAAGGTTTTTAATTGTATGTCTCTCACTCAACAGTTGTTTTTTTAACAGCTCTGACTCTGATTTTATATTTTCTAATTCCATTGTAACCTACAAAAACAAAGTAAGATTACCTCAGTACAATTTTAGACTTACTCTGAAATACTTTCTGGAGAGCTATACACACATCAGTTGCTTTATTCTGAGCACTGACTGAAGATTCTAAAATCCTTTTTTAAGTATAATAAAAACATCTTATTTTCACAATAATCTTTGTTATTTTTAGTTAGGATTTATTTTGACCATAAGACCTATTCCAACCCTCAAATAATTTTCTTTTGCATTATTTTGTCAAGAAAGGGTAATTAACATAAAACTCTAAAATGTGACCATTTTATCAGCCAGGAGGCCCTTCTGGTTTATTAAATATATATATTCTCATTACATAGCCAAACCAGTTTTGAAGCTTCTCTGTCTCTGAAAATAAAGTTACTACTAAATGACTGAAAACTGGAAACACTCATGTTTAAGAATACACATTGGGTTGTTTAACGCTTCAGTTTAGGAATGCAAAGTTTCAGCTTACTCGACTTTCAAATTAGAGTAAAATTTTTATCAGGAAAAATATTCCACTTAGGGAGGAATAAGCTGCTCAATTCTTCACATAAGTCTTAAACAGAAAATACATTGGGATATGTTCCTATTCTATAATTAGAAGACTCATGTTCTAAGTACCCATCTGCTTCAAAATAGCACCTAACTTCATTATCATATTTGCCAAAGAAATCTTGGCAATGAATCTAATAGTCAAATCTAGTTGTCAAAATCCTGTAGTCAGAAGTCACTGCTCTACAGGGGAAGAAATATATTGGGTAGTGAATGGTAAAGTAAAACAATCAGAGTAGGGCTAAATAAAATAGTGTGCTACAAGACAATCTTTTTAAGTTCTCACCCTCTCAAATTCAAGATTTTTGGAATTCAATTGTTGGGTCATAATATCTTTGCCTGAATCAAGCTTAATGCAAAGTTCTCTAAGAGATGATAAATCATTTAACACTGCTGCTTTCTCATCTTCTTGGTGTCTCAGCTCTTCTTCTAATCTAGAGATAGCTTTTGCCATTGATGAGATCTGAGATTCATAAGCATGATGTGCATTCATGTGCTGAAAATAGAAAAAGAAATCAGTATGAAATTAAAGTAACCCAATACTTTTAAAGGTTTGAATCTGTATAGCTACAATGTCATTTTATAAAACTATAAGAGCCAATTTTTGCAATTTAAAAAATTTTACAATTTTAAGATACACTCAAGAAGTTCTCTGCTATTTAAAGATGGCCTATATAAAGCTTAAAAAATAAGTCATGCATAATTATTAATCATGGTAACTATCTCATATATATATAGAAGATGCAAAGATGAAAATTATTGTTTTAGGATTGTGAACATAGGGATTGTTTAAGTTAAATTTTTCCTTTATAAACTCCCTTTGTTAAAACAATGATGAAAGTGAAAGAGGAGAGTGAAAAAGTTGGCTTAAAACTCAACATTCAGAAAACTAAAATCATGGCATCTGGTCCCATCATTTCATGGCAAATAGATGGGGAAACAACGGAAGCTGTGACAGACTTCATTTTTTTGGGCTCCAAATTCACTGCAGATGGTGACTGCAGCCATGAAATTAAAAGATGCTTGCCTCTTGGAAGAAAAGTTATGACCATCTAGACAGCATGTTAAAAAGCAGAGACATTACTTTGCCAACAAAGGTCCATCTAGTCAAAGCTATGGTTTTTCCAGGATTCATGTATAGATGTAAGACTTGGGCTATAAAGAAGGCTGAGTGCCGAAAAATTGATGCTTTTGAACTGTGGTGTTGGAGAAGACACTTGAGTCCCCTGGACTGCAAGGAGATCCAACCAGTCCATCCTAAAGGAGATCAATCCTGAATATTCATTGCAAGGACTGATGCTGAAGCTGAAACTCCAATATTTTGGCCACCTGATGTGAAAAACTGACTCATTTGAAAAGCCCCTGATGCTGGGAAAGATTGAAGGAGGGAGGAGAAGGGGATGACAGAGAATGAAATGGTTGGAATGCATCACCAACTCAATGGACATGAGTTTGAGTAGGCTGGGAGTTGGTGATAGACAGGGAGGCCTGACGTGCTGCAGTCTATGGGGTCACAAAGAGTCGGATACGACTGAGTGACTGAACTGAACACATCAAAAACATATATACTTACCACTCCTCAACTGCCTTGAGTTAAATTTTGAATTTCAAAACTGGAGTTTGCTTTAAAATTACATACCGAAAGTCATAATTAAATTTAAGCTAATAATAGTATACAATTTTATGAGTTTAATAACTGAAATAATGAGCAAAATTTGAAATACTTATAAGACCCTTTTTCCTAGAATGATCCATATTTAAAATGGAGTAATAAATAAATTAGAAATTATTAAAATGAGTAATAAATACAAATAAATATAAAGCTCTACTTCTAGAGTTTAGGAAGAATTCCACATTTGAAAATTAAATTATTACACAGTATTTACTGAAATCACCAACATTAAAAATCTAATGCAGTGATGTGAAGTTTTAATACATTTCAACAGTTGCAGAAAAATATTTGGATTTTCCAAATATTAATGAAGTAGTCAAAATTTCCCCAAATATACATAAGGCAATTTCATGTACCACATAAGACATGAACAATGACAAAGAACAGAAGAGCTAAAGAACAACTTCTGAGAATTAGGAGGTTGAGAAACATTCCTTTAGTTACATACTCATAACAGAAAAACATAGAAATAGTGTATTAGAGACCTAGGACTGCTACAAAATTACTGGAGGGCTTAAAACAACAGAAATTTATTGCCACACAATTTTGGAGGGTACAAGTCTGATTCAGATGTCGGCAGAATTGGCTTCCTCTGGAGGTTCTGAGGAACAATCTGTTCCAAGCCTCTCTCCAAACTCCTATGACTGCTGCCAATCCTCAGTGTTCCTTGCCTGCAGACACAGCACTCCGATCTCTGCCTTCATCTTCAATTGGCACTCTCCCTCGTGTATTCTGTGTCCAGACTTCTCTTGTCTCATAAGGATACCAGTCATTGGGTTATGGCCTGACCTAGTCCAGTATGGCCTCATCTCAAATTGACTACATCTGCAAAGGTGCTATTTCCAAAAAGGTCAAATTTCACAGGTACTGGTGGTTAGATTTTAATATATTTGGTGGGGTGGGGGGACATAATTCTAGCAACTCTCTGGCTCCCCCAAATTCACAAGTCCTTCCCATGTGCAAAATACATTCATTCTATCCCAATATTTCTAGCATCAACTCTTAAGTCCAAAATCTGACCTAAATCAGAACGGTAGGATTCTGGGAATGGTCCATCCTGGGGCAAAATTCCTCTCCCTCCATGATCTGTGATGCTAGAAAACAAACTACCTCCCTCTAAAATACAATGGTGGAGAAGAAATAAAATAGTCTTATTATGAAAGGGAGAAAAAGGAAGGAATTGAAGGAGTAAGTAGGTGTAGAGTAAGGTGACACTCAAGCAGGGCAAATTTCATTAGATTTCAAGGGTCTAAAATTAATGATCTCTACCTTGATGCTCTCTCCTTTGGGCCTGCGAGGGCAGCCACACCTCTTGGCCACAGTGGCAGTGGTGCTGCCTTACGGAGTCAAGGAGGGAAGAGTCCAGTCCCCTGGGCCTATGCCGTCTGGGCCTGTGGTAATGCAACAGCACCACCAGCTTTTGAGCAGCCCTGCTGGTCTCCCAGTCACTCTCAGAGTTATTCTTCCCTTTTCCTGAAGATCAGAGGTTTTTAACTCTTAGTTCAGTTCAGTTGCTCAGTCGTGTCTGACTCTTTGCGACCCCATGGACTGCAGCATGCCAGGCCTCCATGTCCATCACCAACTCCCAGAGTTTACCCAAAACTGACGTCCATTGAGTCGATGATGCCATCCAACCATCTCATCCTCTGTCAACCCCTTCTCCTCCTGCTTTCAATCTTTCCCAGCATCAGGGTCTTTTCAAATGAGTCAGATCTTTGCATCAGGTGGCCAAAGTACTGGAGCTTCAGCTTCAACATCAGTCTTAAAACCCAAGGAATGATCTCCTTTAGGATGGACTGGTTGGACCTCCCTGCAGTCCAAGGGACTCTCAAGAGTCTTCTCCAACACCACAGTTCAAAAGCATCAATTCTTCGGCACTCAGGTTTCTTTAGAGTCCAACTCTCACATCCATACATGACTACTGGAAAAACCATACCCTTGACTAGATGGACCTTTGTTGGCAAAGGAATGTCTCTGCTTTTTAATATGCTGTCTAGGTTGGTCATAACTTTCCTTCCAAGGAGTAAGCACCTTTTAATTTCATGGCTGCAGTCACCAACTGCAGTGATTTTGGGGCCCCCAAAAATAGCCTGCCACTGTTTCCACATCTACTTGCCATGAAGTGATGGGACCAGATGCCATGATCTTAAGTTTTCTGAATGTTGAGTTTTAAGCCAACTTTTTCACTTTCCTCTTTCACTTTCATCAAGAGGCTCTTAGTTCTTCTACACTTCTGCCATAAGGGTGGTATCATCTGTGTATCTGAGGTTACTGGTATTCCTCCCAGCAATCTTGATTCGAGCTTGTGCTTCATCCAGCCCAGCATTTCTCATGATGTACTCTGCGTATCAGTTAAATAAGCACGGTGACAATATACAGCCTTGACGTACTCCTTTTCCTACTTGGAACCAGTCTGCTGTTCCATGTCCAGTTCTAACTGTTGCTTCTTGACCAGCATACAGATTTCTCAGGTCAGGTGGTCTGGTATTCCCATCTCTTTCAGAATTTTCCATAGTTTATTGTGATCCACACAGTCAAAGGCTTTGGCATAGTCAAAAAAACAGAAATAGATATTTTTCTGGAACTCTCTTGCTTTTTCCATGATCCACTGGATGTTGGCAATTTGATCTCTGGTTCCTCTGCCTTTTCTAAAACCAGGTTGAACATCTGGAAGTTCATGGTTCACATACTGCTGAAGCTTGGCTTGGAGCATATGAGATGAGTGCAATTGTGCAGTAGTTTGAGCATTCTTTGGCATTGCCTTTCTTTGGTATTGGAATGAAAACTGACCTTCTCCAGTCCTGTGGCCACTGCCGAGTTTTCCATATTTGCTGACATATTGCGTGCAGCACTTTCACAGCATCATCTTTCAAGATTTGAAAGAGCTCAACTGGAATTCCATCACCTCTACTAGCTTTGTTCGTAGTGATGCTTCCTAAGGCCCACTTGACTTTCACATTCCGGGATGTCTGGCTCTAGGTGAGTGATCACACGATGTCATTATCTGGGTTGTGAAGATCTTTTTTGTATAGTTCTTCTGTGTGTTCTTGCCACCTCTTCTTAATATCTTCTGCTTCTGTTAGGTCCATACCATTTGTTCTTTATTGAGCCCATCTTTGCATGAAATGTTCCCTTGGTATCTCTAATTTTCTTGAAGAGATCTCTAGTCTTTCCCATTCTATTGTTTTCGTCCATTTCTTTGCACTGATTACTGAGGAAGGCTTTCTTCTTTCTCCTTGCTATTCTCTGGAACTCTACTGACCTGTTTTCTGCTTGTAAGATCCAAGGAGTTCAGCCTTCCTTTCAATCATCCTATTTCTGTCCCTTTCAGCCCAAGCTGGCAGTGTTTCTGCTGAGGTGACTGCCTGGATCTATGGGTTACTCACCTAATTGCTTCACCAAGAGGTTGTCTAGCCACAGTCTCTTTCCTGCCTCCAGAACACCCTAACTGTACAGGCTAGAACTTTTCCAAATCCTTGAGTCCCGGTTCCTCTCTTGCTTAGCAATTCCTTCCTCAATTTGTCTCTTTCCTTCACATCTTACTACAAACAGCAGGAAAAATCAGGCTGCATCTTTCACACTTCACTTGGAAATTTCCTCAACCAAATATCCAAGTTCATCACTTTTAAGTTCTACTTTCCTAAGAGCAGACCATACTTCAGCCAAGTCCTCTGCCATTTTCTAAGAATCACCTTTCCTCCAGCATCCAAAAACATGTTCCTCCAGTGCATCTGAGACCGCAGTGGAAGAAACATTCTTATTTCTGGACAACTTCCATTCATAATGATTTACGTATTTTGTAAATAATAGAAGTTATCTCTATAGCTTTCCTGTTCTTTCTGAGGCCTCACTTTTAATGTCTACCTTTCTACCAACAGTCTCTTCAAGGTAATCAAGGCTTTTCTATCAGGCTCTCAGAACCCTTCCAGAATGTATCCGTTACCCAATTCCAAAGACCCTTTTTAGGTTTGTTACAGCAGCATCCCACTTCCTGGTACCAACGTCTGTATTTGTTTCCTAATGCTGCCATAACAAATTACCACAAACTAGCTAGCTTAAAACAGAGAAACGCATTCCCTCCCAGTTCTGGGGCCTCATGTCTGAAATCTAGGTTGTCAGCAGGATTGGTTCCTTCTAGAGGTTCTGTGGGAGACTCTGTTCCATGCCTCTCTCCAGCTTCGGTGACTGCTGGCAATCTGTGGGGTTCCTTGCGTTGGTAGACACTTCATTTCAATCTCTGCCTCTGTCTTCATGTGGCATTCTCCACTGGGGCTCTGTATCTGAATCGCTGTTATTTTATAAGGACACCAGTTACCAGATTAGGGTCCACCCTACCCAGCAGGACCTCATTTTAACTTGATTATATCTGCACAGTCACGTTCACAGGTTCTCAGAGCTAGGAACTAAATATATTTGGTGTTTGTGGGAGGCGGTGCATAATTCTACACACTATGAGTAATCAATGCTTTCTTCTGAAAAATGAAGATCAGCTAAAATACTCCACCAACAAAATGAAAGGAGAACCAATAACCAACAGTTCTACATCAATCTAACTTACTAAGGATTTCTATATTTTAACTCAACTCAAAATTTTATTAAGAGATTTTTATTAGACTCTATGGGAAAAGTTTGTTTAAATCCACATGCAAAAGAATGAAATTGGAGCCTTATCTTATTTCATATATAAAAATTAACTCAAAATGGACCAAAGACCTCAACATAAGAGCTGAAACTAGAAAACTCATAGGAAAAAAAAAGGAAAAAGCTTTGTGATGTTGGATTTAGCAATGATTTCTTAGATATGACACCAAAAATACAGGCAAAAAGAAACAAATAAATTGGACTTCATCAAAATTTAAAACTTCTCTGCATTAAGGATAAGACTGAGTGACAAGGTAAGACACTAGATGGGAGAAAATATTCACAAGTCACATATCTAATACAGGACAAATATTTAGAATATAAAAACAACTCCTAAAACTCAACAACAAAAACAGCTTGATTTAAAAAAATAGGCAAAGGATTTAAATAGACATTTCTTAAAAAAAATATACAAATGGCCAATTAGCACAAAAAATATGCTCAACATCACTAATCATCAAGAAAATACAAGTCAAAACCAAAATGAAATACTACTTCACTCCCATTGGGAAGGCTATTATTAAAAACAAACAAACCACACACACACAAACAGAAAAAACAAGCATTGGTAAAGACGTGGAGAAACTAGAACCCTAACACTGCAGGTAGAAATGTAAAATGGTGCAGACCCTGTGAAAAACTGTATGGCAGTTGCACAAAAAAATTAAACACAAAATCATACTATGATCTAGTAATTCAATGTCTAGGTATATCTTAAAGAACAGGAACCAAAGACCTGAATAGATATTGTATGCCTGTGTTCATAGCAGCATTATTCTCAATAGCCAAAGATGGAAATAAACCAAATGTTCATTGACAAATAAATGGATAAACAAAATGTGGTATATACAAAAAATGGGATATTATTCAGCCTTAAAAAGAAATGAAATTCTGACACATGCCACAACATGGGTGAACCTTAAAATTTAAGTGAACCTTAGGGCTAAATGAAATAGCCAAATTCAAAGGAAAGTAGAACAGTGGTTGTCAGTGGCTGGGGGGAGTGAGTATTCAATGGGTACAGAGTTTAGGTGGAGAAGATGAAAATGTTCTGAAGAAGGACGGTGGTACACTTAAAATGGTAAATTTGATGTTATGTGTATTTTACTACAATAGAAAAGTAATGGAACTCTCAAGCAAATTATCAGAATTAATGACGAAATATTACCATTCAATTTGATTCTACCAATGTTTAAACATCATTTTGATAAAGTGCCTTTGAATGTTTTCTGTTTTACTAAATTATGTCTGTACAAGAAAAATATTATATATATATATATATTACCTCCTGAATTTCTTTTTCTAGCAGCTCCACTCTCTCTCGAAGGTGTCTCCTCTCTGTGTCTATAGAAAGAAGTTCCAGTCGAACTGAGCTGCTTTCTCCCTCAGCTTGATGGGCTTTGACTTCCCAGTCTTCAGCGCGGTTATGAAGCATCTGAAATCTATCTAACAAATCTTGATTTTCTTTTTCCTGGTTTAATCACAGTTAAATTGTTTCTAAATTAGTAATGGTCACTCACTGAAAACCTATGTCATAAACATACAACACATTGGGATTTTGCTTTAATTTAGGAAGCATAAGCCATCTGTGCAGATACTATACTAAATAAGACATGTAAGAAAATATACAAGGACAACAGGCAAGATCTCCACTTTCATATGTTAATATCTAATAGAGGAGGCAGAATAAAGAAACATGAAAAAGTTAAAACAAAATCAGTCTTAAATTCAACCTAACCAATGCTTTTTTCACCTTAGCAGCCATTAAGCTCTCCCATCGTGACACTTCAGTTATGTAATTATGAACTCTACTCTTCATTTCTTCTTTTTCTTGCACTGCTGCTTCTAATTCCAATGAAATTTGCTATAAATCAGAAAATTGAAGACAATATAAAATGAATGTAGCACCTAATGAGTTCTACTTATGTTCAAACAGCTCTTTCTGAATTTGGGGACTAAGAGAGAGTAGGAAAAAAGGAAAACTGTTCCTAAGTATTATTTTCACATGTTTTTTTGACTGATCTTGACTTTTTAACCAATTATTACCATATATCTCCCACAATATAACTGACCACATATCTGGTACTTAAACTAAGGGCTCAGGAATTAATATTTTTAAAAATTTATATATCAGCAATGTGCTCTATAATGAGTAATTCAAAAAATGTAAAATATTTAAAATAAGAAAATCACTGGTTTTCTTGGTATGATCCTTTAAAAACCTAGTACAAACAAAGCCAATACCTTTCAGTATTTGCCATTCTAAAATATTCATTAATTAGCTTGTAGGTAGGTAATCTCTAAGCCACTGGAAGTAAGTACAAATAATTAAAATCTACCATGGGTCTTTAAAACACAGCAACTTTGCCTTGGGAGTGATACTGGGGTCCTCATGCAGTAGACTGACAAAGATTTCTGCCACAGAGAACACCACGCTCCCAGCTTCAGGATTCCTTGCAACAAAGCCTACAATGGTGTCTGATGGTTTATTACTGCTATAATATACAGAAGTATTCTAAGCCACATTTTAAAATACCTTTATAAACAATATTCTCCTTAAAGAGTTCTTTCTTTTGTTGCTCATATTTATATAATTAAAATTTAGAGGACATAATATTTAGAGCTTTAAAATTTAGCAAACATTGAATATATTGTAAAACTGCATATTATGAAACTATCAAAGTTTATGTACTGTGCTCATACCTGGTTTTCTCTTGCCATTGTAGCCAGATCATCCTGTAATCTTCTGTTTTCCTTAAAAGACATTTCTTTAGATCTTCCTACTTCATCAAGTTCTTTGTGAGCCGCATCAAGCTGGCGCCGGAGGCTGCTTATCTCACGGTCCCGATTAATCAATGTTTCCTTTAGGTGGCTGTTACGTGAGTGGGGTAGCAATAATAAAGAAAGCTTTTTGGAAAATTTAGTTTATTTAAAAGGAAACTATTTTACTCTGAATTAAATATACTAAGAATGCAAGAAATTACAACTATGCAACCTATGGATTGGGATAAAATATTTGCAAATGATACAACTGATAAGCGCATAATTTCCAAAATCTACAAACAGCTCATACAACTCAATAACAACAAAAACAATCAAGCAATCCAATCGAAAAATGGGCAGAAAACCTAAATAGACATTTCTCCAAAGAAGTACAGCTGACCAATAGGCACACGAAAAGAGGCTCAACATCAGTAATTATTAGAGCAATGCAAATCAAAACTAAAATGAAGTACCACCTCATACCAGTCAGAATTGGCCATCATTAAAAAGTCTACAAATAATAGAAGTGGAGAATGTGTGGAGAAAAGGGAATTCTCTTACACTGCTGTTGGGAATGTAAACTGGTACAACCACTACTGAATAGTATGGCGGTTCCTCAAGAAAGCTAAAGAGTTATCATATGATCCAGCAATCTTACTCCTGGGCATATACCCAGACAAAAGTATAATTTGAAAAGATACATGCATCTCTATGTTCAAAGCAGTACTATTTACAGCAGCCAAGACATGGAAGCAACCTAACTGTCCACAGACAGACGAACAGATAAAAAACATGTGGTATATACATATATATATATACACACACTAGAATATTACTCAGCAATTTAAAAAATGAAATAACGCCATTTGCAGCAACATGGATGGACCTGGAGATTATGAGATGCGAAGTGAAATAATTCAGAAAGAAAAGGACAAATTGATATCACCTCCATGTGGAATCTAAAGTATGACACAAATGAACATATTTATGAAAGAACAGACTCACAGACATGGAGAACAGACTTGTAGTTGCTAAGTGGGAGGAGGTAGGGAAGGGAAGGACTGGGAGTTTGGGATTAACAGTTGCAAATGAATGTATAGAGAATGGATAAACAACAAGATCCTACTGTGTAACACAGGGAACTACATTCATTATCCTATAGTAAACCATAATGGAAAAGAATATGATAAAGAATATATACATATAACTGAATTACTTTCCTGTAGAGCAGAAATTAACACAACACTGTAAATCAACTATACTTCAATAAAACAGAAAAAGAAATGACAACTACTGAATTAAGACACTGATTAATTAGGTGAAGACATTTTAGATCTCTACCAATCATTATGTGAAAATAAAGTCTTAAAATACATTTATTATTATAAAATTAAAGTAAAAACAGAAGATTTTCAAGTGTTAGAACATAAATGATTCAATTGGTAAATATTTATTTAAATGTTTTAAGTCCCTACTATTATATAATATGTTGCTGAGTCATGTCTGACTTTTTGTGACCTTATGGACTATAGCCTGCCAGGCTTCTCTGTCCATGGGATTCTCCAGGCAAGAATATTGGAGTGGGATGCCATTTATTTCTCTAAGGCACTTTCCCAACCCATGGATTGAACCTGTGTCTCCTGCATTGCAGGCAGATTCTTTACTGCTGAGCCACCAGGGAGGCCTATTATAATATGTAAGGGTATATAAAAGAAATACAATTAGTGCTTTTTTTCTTGAAGTAGAGAGACCAGACACAAAATGTAAAATCTTGCAACCATACTTAAAAAGGTTTAGATGTGGAATAAATTCAGTACTAGCTGCTGAGGTAATCTAAGTTTTGATGATTAGGGCCTGCACAGGATAACTGCCGTAGAAATAAGGAGTAAGTAGGTGTGTAAAGGAAAAATTAATAAGACATAATTGTTTAGATGCCGATGACAGAGGAAGGGAGAAAGTTAGAGGATAACAATGTCTATGCAGGAGATTGAGAAAACGATAACTTCCACTGACAAAAATAGGAAAAGTGAAAAAAGAAATTTTCCTATTGCCAGACTGCTATCCAAACAGATAATGCTGCATTCACTGAAAATTTCTTAAAAAGCTGGATGCCATTCCATCAGTTACTTACTTCAGAGAAGATTCATACTCTGAGACTGTTATCTTCATCTGAGTAATAGTTTTTTCCTACAGAAATTATAAAAATATATCAGATTCTAAACCATTCATATAGAAGTATCTCCAGTTGAATTCTAAAATTTATCACATTTATATAGTTTAAATTCAATCACATAACATGTTATAAAAGAAGGCTCTAAGTAAAGATATTTCCATGTACCAAATATATTTCACATATTGGCATATTTCTACCCACTCTAAGAATCTGAATTGTTCCTTGAGTTTGCTGTAATCATATATGATAAAATTGTATTCTAGAAATAGAACTTTTAAAAATTCAAATTATTGGGATAAAATGAAATTTAAACATATCAGAAGAGATGGCTCTGGGTCTTGGGAACTCACACATGGTTCTTATGAAATAAAAACTGTATATCTTGTAAAGCAATTATCCTTCAATTAAAAAAAACTGCATATATGAAACAGAATAAGATTTTCTGTTCAGATAGCAGATAATATTACTTAATAGTCCCATACTTTACTAGCTAGGTTTTCATGCAAGTTTGCAATCTTTTCTGTCTTCTCATCCACAGTCTCCTGAAGGATGTCTTTTTCTTTATCAATAACACCAATGGTCTTTTTCATTACATGAGCCTCTTCATTCTGTGAAGTCATCCTGAGGTGTAGTTTACCTATAAATGAAAAGAAAGGTTTCTTAGACAAAGTAAATTAGGATCAGCAAAAACAAAATTTAAGAACACTTACCTATTTTTTCCTCCAGTATTTTAACTTGTGCTTGGGCTGATTCAAGTTCACTTCTTTTCATGTTAAGTCGGTGCTGATAATCCTCAAGTGACCGCTGTAGTTGCTCATTTACTAGCCTAAAGAGTCAGTGGACAATAACAAATGGGATTCTTTATTTCTGGTGGAAATAACTTTTAAAAAATGAAAGATCTTAAAAAACAGTTTGCTTATTTTAAAAGCTTCTTTAATTTCTTATTTTAAAGCTCTTTCAGTATAATCAATGGCATTATATTATATTTATTAGTCTTCTCTTCAAAATATTCCACCTTCCTAAAAAATAATATAGTGTAAAAATAAAATTAATTGTATGTAATTTTTCTAGAGGCTTCCTTGTAGTTTTAAAGCTTTTCTCAGTTTTCTATCATCAACTCTCTTTCTCTTAAAACTTATTTCCAGTAGTCAAGGCAAAGTCCTGTTTTTATAGAATGGCCTCATACTTCAAGATTCTGACCATCCTGACCAGTGAGCTTTTAATTTTGCTTCCTATTCTGAATATTCCGAATACCAGACCATCTTACCTGTCTTCTGAGAAATCTGTAGGCAGGTCAAGAAGCCAACAGTTACAACCGGACATGGAACAAGAGGCTGGTTCAAAATTGGGAAAGGAGTACGTCAAGGCTGTATATTGTCACCCTACTTATTTAACTTAAAGAAAGAGTACATCATGTGAAATGCTGGGCTAGATGACTCACAAGCTGGAATCAAGATTGCCAGGAGAAATATCAACAACCTCAGCTATGCAGATGATACCATCCTAATGGAAGAAAGTGAAGAGGAACTAAAGAGACTCTTGACAAAGGTGAAAGAGCAGAGTGAAAAAGTTGGCTTAAAACTCGACATTCAAAAAAGAAGATCATGTCCAGCAATCCCACTGCTGGGCATACACACTGAGGAAACCAGAATGTAAAGAGACACGTGTACCCCAATGTTCATCGCAGCACTGTTTATAATAGCCAGGACATGGAAGCAACCTAGATGTCCATCAGCAGATGAATGGATAAGAAAGCTGTGGTACATATACACAATGGAGTATTACTCAGCCATTAAAAAGAATACATTTGAATCAGTTCTAATGAGGTGGATGAAACTGGAGCCTATTATACAGAGTGAAGTAAGCCAGAAAGAAAAACACCAATACAGTATACTAACGCATATATATGGAATTTAGAAAGATAGGAACAATAACCCTGTATACGAGACAGCAGAAGAGACACTGATGTATAGAACAGTCTTTTGGACTCTGTGGGAGAGGGAGAGGGTGGGATGATTTGGGAGAATGGCATTGAAATACGTATAATATCATATATGGAACGAGTCTCCAGTCCAGGTTCGATGCACGATACTGGATGCTTGGGGCTGGTGCATTGGGACGACCCAGAGGGATGGTATGGGGAGGGAGGAGGGAGGAGGGTTCAGGATGGGGAACACACATATATCTGTGGCGGATTCATTTCGATATTTGGCAAAACCAATACAATATTGTAAAGTTTAAAAATAAAATAAAATAAAAAAAAAAAAGAAGATCATGGCATTCAGTCCCATCACTTCATGGCAAATAGATGAGGCAACAATGAAAACAGTGAGAGACTTTCTTTTCTTGGGCTCCAAAAATCACTGCAGATGGTGACTGCAGCCATGAAATTAAAAGACACTTGATCCCTGGAAGAAAAGCTATGAAAAACCTAGACAGTGTATTAAAAAGCAGAGACTTCACTTTGCTGACAAAGGCCTGTAGAGTCAAAGCTATGGTTTTCCCAGTAGTCATGTACAGATGTGAGAGCGGGACCATAAAGAGGGCTGAGCACCCAGGAATTGATGCTTTTGAACGGTTGGAGAAGACTCTTGAGAGTCCTTTGGACAGCAAGGAGATCCAACCTGTCAATTCTAAAGGAAAACAACCCTGAATATTCATTAGAATGACTGATGTTGAAGCTGAAGTGCCAATATTTTGGCCACCTGATGCAAAGAGCTGACTCACTGGAAAAGACCCTGATGCTGGGAAAGATTGAGGGCAGGAGGAGAAGAGGGCAACAGAGAATGAGATGGTTGGATAGCATCACCCAATCAATGGACATTGAGTTTGAGTAAACTCTGGGAGATAGTGAAGGACGGGGAAGACTGCTGTGATGCAGTTCATGGGGCTGCAAAGAGTTGGACACAACTGAACAACAATAACTTCTGAATACAGACATGTACCAGAATAAGACAGGCCATTCCATTTAGGCTGCTTTCCATCTTAGAATGTACATAATGCCTTGCAAGGAAACAAGAGGGGGAGAAAGAAGTTTCCACCTTAGTTCTTCCTAAATAGTATTCCTTAATTAAACAAACACAGCAAGTTCTTGGTCTTACTACATTGTTTGTTCTGATTTTGTGTAACAAGTGTTTCCTAAATCTGGCCACTGTTCTCCAAGCTCATTGCCACTGTTTGACTCCTGGTACATTGTCTCCACTGTTCTCCATCAGTCTCTTAAGTCTCCAAATCCACCTTCCCTATTTTTGCCATAGTTCACTTCCTAACAGGCATGTTATTCATGTCACTCCCTTGGTTAAAATTTTCTGTTTATTCTCCATGTTTATATGGTAAAATCCATTCACTCTTAGTTATCATACTATGTTCTTTATAACCTGAGTCCAACCTGTAGATACAGTCTAACTGGGCCATACTGACCTCCTTACCATTTTTTAAGACACATCACCTTTTAGACTCTGTATAAATATTCTGATTTTAGATTTCTTTGAAAGAAGAATGAGAATAACAATGACAATGACACAGGTAGCAAAAATTTTAGCAATTCCACACTATGGAGTACAAATACTGGGTTGACCAAAACGGTTAGGGTTTTCGTAAGATACCACAGAAAAACCCCAAGGAACTTTTTGGCCAACACAATAATATGAAATACAGGCATATCTTGGAGATATTGTAGATTTGGCTCCAGACTACCCCAGTAAAGAGAATATGGCAATAAAGTGAGTCATGTGGATTTTTGGTTTCTCAGGGCATATAAAAGTTATGTTTAAGACTCACAAACATAGAAAACAAAACTATAGCTACCAAAGGAAAAGGGGGAGGGATAAATTAGGAGTTTGGGATTAGCAGATAAAAACTAGTATATTTAAAATAGATAAACAACAAGGCCCTACAAATTAGTATGTAAAAAATAGATAAACAACAAGGTCCTATAGCACAGAAAACTATATTCAATATCTTATAATAAACCATAAAAGAAAGGAATATGAAATATATATGTGTATATATAAATATATATATATACTAAATCACTTTACTGTACACTGAATCACTTTGCTGTATACCAGGAACTAACACAACATTGTAAATCAACTATACTTCAGTAGGAAATAAAATTAAAATTCAAAGCCATTAAAAAATAAGTAAATTTTTTAAGAAGCTGTGTTTAGATTATACTGTAGTCTGTTAAGTGTGCATTACATCTGAAAAAACAATGCACATACCTTAATTAAAAAAAACTTTATTTCTAAAAAATACTAACCATGGTCTGGGCCTTCAGTGAATTGCTGTAATAGTCAAAGCTCACTGAAGACAGATCATCATAACAAATATAATGAGTTTGAAATATTGAAAGAATTACCAAAATGTGACACAGAAACACAAAGTGACCAAATGCTGTTGGAAATATGTCACCAATAAACTGGCTTGACACAGGACTGCCAAAAACCTTCGATTTGTAAAAAACACAACATCGGTAAAGAGCAATAAATTGAAGCACAATAAGACAAAGTATGTCTGTATCTGTTAGGGAGATGTTTGAAGGAGGCAGATACAAAAATTTGCCTTCAACCATATCAATCTATGAGTCTTTAAAAGTACAGGTACTCAAAACCTACCCAGATTCATACAGTAAATAAAAACCTCCCGAGATCAGTCCCTCAATCCATACTTTACAAAGGCTCCCCTGGTCATTCTGTCATAAGGGCAGCTTTGAGAATTACTGCTTTTCAAAGACTTAGCCCAAAACACCTCTGTTACAAACCATAAATAGTCACAAGCTAATTCTCAGAAGTGAAATAAAACTTCAGTAAACTTACCTAAGGGAGTTCATCTCTGTTTTCTGATGAGATGAGTCACCAGCCACATGGCTAAGTTTTTGAGCTTGGAATTTTGCTTTTTTCTCTAAAGACTCCATTGTTTCTTTCATTATAAATATTTTAGACTTTAATTCACATTTTTCGTTTTCAAGCTATAATTTTAAAAATTAATAGGGATATGTCTCAGTTTCTTTTCCTTAAGCACTCTTTAATAATATTTCTGGATGAAAACTAAGGAAATAAATTGGATTTATTTAAAAATACATTAAAAGTCATGTTTTAATGTATTTATACTTTAGGTTCTAGATGTAAGAGCAGATAAACAAATTTATCTCTCCTCTTCAATATCACTGAAATCAAAGATAAAAGGAAAGGCAAGAAAAGAAGAAAAGAATATGTCCATAACAGCAATGAAACAGGAAGGGAAAACACCAGCATAAAAAAATTTCTAAAAAAAGTAGATAAGACTGAATTGAAGAAAAGTCAGGACAGAAAATACTATAACTCAACACAAAATGGACAAGACTTATATAAAGAAAGTGAACATTTTCCTCAAGAGCACAAAACACAACCTGACGATGTAGACACACCATCTTTCAGAAGGGGAACACAGTATTGGAAATGGATTAAAGTTTCCTAAAATAATTGTAAATTCCATGAAATTTCAGTAAGAATCCTAACAAAATCTTTTTAAACTAGATAAGTGACTTAGATTTCATTCTTAAATTTATTTAAGGGAAAAGAAAGTTAAGAAAAAAAACAGTAAAAACTGGGGGGAAAAAGAATGCAGCTAGACTTGTTTTATGAGATATCAAAATAAATTTAAAAGCTACTATAATTAAAACAGTATGAATTTCACATGTGGACAAGGTAAACATATCCCTGATGTAAATTTTAAAAAGGTAGCATTTTAAGAAAGTGGGAAAAGAATAAACTCTTTAAAAACTAGAGTTGGGACAGCCACTGATTGGAGACAAAAAATAAGCTAGATTTCTATTTCATTTTCTATATAAAAACAAATCCTAGATTTCTATTTCATTTTATATACAAAAACAAATTCTATCTATAAAACTCAAAACCAAGAAATACTAGTGATAAATTTAAGTCTGCCAGTTAAGATGGCAGACTGACCGCACACATTTTTATCTCCTCTTCCTCTAGAAACAGTGCTAAAATGACAGTAAACAAGGTTAAATAAGATACTCTTAAGGACAAAGAAAATAAGAAAGAAAACAAGGGGGAACCGGTGACTGCAGTAACTTGTAGGAATATTCACTGCAGCACTGTTTACAGTAGCCAAGACAGGGAAGCAACCTACATTCCCACTGACAGAGGAATAAAGATGTGGGACATATATACAATGGAATATTACTCAGCCATTAAAAAGAATGAACTAATGCCATTTGCAACAACATGGATGGACCTAGAGAGTGTCATACTAAGTAAGTCAGACAGAGAAGGAGAAATATTGTATGACATCCCTTATATGTGGAATCTAAAAAGAAATGATACAAATGAATTTACTTACAAAACAGAAAGAGGCTCGCAGACTTAGAAAACAAACTTATGGTTGCCAGGGTGAAGGGATAGTTACGGAGTTTGGGAAGGTCGTGTTCATATTGCTATATTCAAAATGGATAACCAACAAGGACCTACTGTATAGACATGGAACTCTCCTCAATGTTATGTGCCAGCCTGGGCGGGAGGGGGATTTGGGAGAGAATGGATACGTGTGTATATATGACTGAGTCCTTTCCCTGCTCACCTGAAACGACTACAACACTGTTAATCAGGTACACCCGAATACAAAGGAAAAAGTTTAAAGTCTGAAGGAAAAAAAAAAATTGTGAAAGACAAAAAACAGAATAGTGGTTCAGAGTGGAAAAAAAATACAATCTAAAGCAGTTTCTGAACTTAGGAACTAATGATGTTGACACTAAATAATTCTCTGTTGTGGGGGCTGTCCTGTGTATTGTAGGTTGTTTAGCAGTTCTCTCTGCCCTCTGCTAACTAGATTCAAGAAGCACTTTTCCCCCTTAATTGTGACAGACAAAATTCTCCAGGTACTGCCAAATATTTCTTAGGAGGCAGAACTGACCCCAGTTGATAATCACTGACCTACAATGACCACGGTCAGGAATACCAATGAGAGGTCAGCTGACTTACACTGAAGCTGAACACATGAAGCCATGAAGTGGTGGGGGAGGGCCACAAGGAAAACTGAACAAGGAGACTGGCTGCAAATCTATAACTGGGATGTTCATATGCGCATTCCCGTTACTTAGTATGACACTCTCTAGGTCCGTCCAATGATGTTGCAAATGGCATTAGTTCATTCTTTTTAATGGCTGAGTAATATTCCATTGTATATATGTACCACATCTTCTTTATTCCTCTATCAGTTATCTCTTTCTAGAAAATCAAATGTACATTAAAAATCAATAGAAGGGCTAAAAGATAAAGTTGAGTCAATCTCCCAGAAAGTGAGAAAAAAGTCAAAGAGAAAATAAGAAGGGATAAGAATATCAGATCTTTTTAGGAAGTCTAAAACCAACTAATAATAGTTTCAGAGAGAGAGAATAGAATAGTATAGTAAATTACCAAAGAAATGAAAACAGGAGATAAAGAGAGAAAACCCTAAAACTTTTCAGAAATAAAGACATGTCATGTACAAAAGACTCGGTAACAGAACAGCATCAGACATCTCAAAGAAAACTGAAAGACAGTATTCGAAATTTTTAGTGAAAATAATTTTCCAATTGAGAATGCCATATGCCGAAGCCAAATCATAAATTTGAAAGCTGAATAAAGACATTTTCAAACAAATAGACTAGCAACAAAATTTCCTCCCATGTGTTCTTTTTCAGGAAACTGCTGGAGAAGGTACTATGCCAGAAGAAGGAACAAACCAAGAAAGAAAAAAACATGAGGTTCAACAAAGAAGGGGCAGACAGGGAAAGTCTTATGAGGACAGCTATGGAGAGACATAGTCCATAATGAAGCAAGAAGATAGAAAGCTCAAGAAGGAAGGTCTTTAGGGGGGAAAGGACCAGAACTGATAGGTTTAAAAAAAAAATATTGAAAGGCATGTGGCAGAAATAAAGTCCTTGATAAAAAATAGCAAATGAAAAACAGAGAAGTAACACAACACAAAATGAAACAAAAGCAATGAATAACTCTAGGAAAGTGGTCTACAAGAAAAAAGGCAAGAGTAATATTGTCCCACTTGGCTGAGTCATCAACCATGAGAAGTCTTAACAATATAAACAATAACTATTAAAGACAGTAAAACATCTAATTAAACTATGTTAACATAAATGGGGAAAAAAGGGGGAGTGCTAAGCAATCAATAACATCCTGGAGACTCACTCAATAATCTTAAATCCATAAACAGCACAAGCAGTTATTTAGAAACAGGGAGGTAAACACCAGGAAAAGAAGTTAAACAGCTGTGGATGGTAATGTGTGGGATAGGGAAGTGAGAAGGAAAAAAAAAACTGCACTAAAAATTCCAGAATTCTTATACTACAAACAAAAGTACATACAGTATAAAGATTAAAAACATGAATCACTGGCTTAAAAAACACTACGCAAACCTTTGAAACTACTGTGAGCAGTCTCCAATCACATCCCTTAACCCCTGCCCACAGTAACAACTATCTTGGGTCTCGTTTTTCTCATTTCTTGTTTGTCTTAGCACACCACATCTGTATCAATCTCCAAACAACATACAGTTTATGTGAGCATGTTTTGGAACTCTACATGAAAAGAATCATACTGCATGTTTTCTTTCTTCTTCTGAAAAATAATTTATTTTGGGCTGTACTGGGTCTTTGTTGCTGTGTGGGCTTTCCTCTAGTTGTGGAGAGTAGGGGCTACTCTCTAGTTGAGGTGCTCGGGCTTCTCTCTGTAGTGGCTTCTCTTGCTGCAGAGCGTGGGCTCTAGGGCATAACAGGGTTTAGTAGCTGCAGCACATGGGCTCAGTAGTTGTGGTTCCCGGGCTCTACAGCACAGGCTCAAATACTTGTGGCACACAGGTTTAGCTGCTCTGCAGCGTGTGTGACCTTCCCAGATCAGAAATCAAACCTGTATCTCCTGCAATGGCAGGTGGATTCTTTACCACTGAGCCACCAAGGAAGCTCCTGCACGCTCTCTTCAACGTATTTGTAAGATGCATGCGTGCTGATGGTTGTGCCTACTGTTTTTCATTTTTGCTGCTCTGTAACACTCCATTGTATGACTTACCACTCTTTATCTATTTTCCTCACAACTGACATCTAGATTGTTTTCTATTTTCTGTCAGTGAGCAAACATTTTAGGTTTTGTGAGCCTTATGGCCCATTGCCACTACTCTACTATAACACAAAAACAGCTGTAGACAATGTATTAACAAATGAGCATGGCTGTGTTTCAATAAAAATTTTGCAAAAACAGACTGGAGGCCAGATTTAGTCTAGGGGCCATAGTTTATTGACTTTGATTCAGGGTTCAATGGATTTGTTGACTAATAAGAGTAATCTATTGGCCAACCTAGAACAATGCCAAATTATTCTTCAAAAAGGTACCAGCTGGTACTCCCAGAAGCTTCACATACTAATAAAACTAGCTATAACTTGTTAATTTATGATGACCTGAAAGATGTGAAATGATTTTATTTTGGTTTTAACTGGCATTTCCTCTATTTTTGAGGTAGAACATCTTTTTATATTAACCATTTATAATTTCTTCTACCGTGAAGTTATTTACAACTTCTGTTGCGTTTTTTAAGATTAAATGTACAGCAAGTTGTTCTCTCAATTAGTGGCTGTCTTTTCAATTTATAGCTATTTGATAAAGATATTGCTGAGTGCTGAAGAATTGATGGCTTTTGAACTGTGGTGTTGGAGAAGACTCTTGAGAGCCCGCTGGACTGCAAGGAGATCCAACCAGTCCATCCTAAAAGAGATCAGTCCTGGGTGTTCATTAGAAGGACTGATGTAAAGCTGAAACTCCAATACTTTGGCCACCTCACGCGAAGACTTGTTGGAAAAGACTCTGATGCTGGGAGGGATTGGGGGCAGGAGGAGAAGGGGACAACAGAGGATGAGATGGCTGGATGGCATCACCGACTTGATGGACATGAGTTTGGGTCAACTCCAGGAGTTGGTGATGGTCAGGGAGGCCTGGAGTGCTATGATTCATGGGGTTGCAAAAAGTCGGACACGACCGAGCGACTGAACTGAACTGAACTGATAAAGATATTCCTATCAGTGTGGTCCTATTCATCTGTTTTCTTTAAAGGAATAAACTTGTTTGTGTCTTGTTTAGGAGCAAACACTCTGGAATAGATACCTGCTAGCTGTATGATCTTGGGCAAGCTTCCCCTCTGCCTCACTTTCCTTATCTGTGAAATAAGGATAATATTAGCACTTACTGCTTATAGTTGTTGTGAGAATTAAAATTATATGTACATGAATATATATAAAATGTTGAGAAAATTACCTGACACACAGTAAATGCTATATAAATGCTATTATTATTCTGCTAAGGTAAAATAGATTTTCTCTTGTATTTTCCTTTAAAATTTAGAGTGATTTCTTGAACACAAGGATGCAAGTTACCCTGAACTGATTTTTGGGTCTGGCATATATTTTAGGTAGGATCCAATTCTTTTTTTACATACATATATATAAAGTCAATTGTCCCAGAAACAAGTGAAGTGAAAGTGGCTCAGGTGTGTCCGACTCTTTGCAAGTCTAAGGAATCTTCCAGGCCAGAATACTGGACTGGGTAGCCATTCCCTTCTCCAAGGGATCTTCTGAACCCAGGGATCGAACCCAGGTCTCCCACATTGCAGGTGGATTCTTTACCAGCTGAGCCACCAAGGAAGCCCATCCCAGAAACAGTATTACTGAATAATTCTCTATCCTGTTGATCTGAGTCCTCTATATATCAAATTTCCATAATTTGTGGGTTTGCTTTCTACTGATCTTATCACACTTGCTGCTGCTACTAAGTCACTTCAGTCGTGTCCGACTCTGTGTGACCCCATAGACGGCAGCCCACCAGGCACACCCGTCCCTGGGATTCTCCAGGCAAGAACACTGGGGTGGGTTGCCATTTCCTTCTCCAATGCATGAAAGTGAAAAGTGAAAGGGAAGTCGCTCAGTCGTGTCCAACTCTTCATGACCCCATGGGCTGCAGCCTACCAGGCTCCTCCGTCCATGGGATTTTCCAGGCAAGAGTACTGGAGTGGGTTGCCATTTCCTTCTCCACTTTTAATCCCTGAGAATTAGTCCCTTAATCCCTTCATATCTAGTAGGACAAGTTCCACAGTGTATTCTTCTTTAAAATTTCTTTGTGATTCCTTACTCTCTGCTTCCATGTAAATTTTTAAATCTATTGTCAATTTTCACACACGCACACAACATCATGTTCTTGGGATTTCAGATGAAACTACATCAACTCTACAGATGAATTTGGGGAGGATTTACATTTTTTTTTTTTTTTTACAAACATGATATCTGTTACTTTTTAATGAACTGTCACCTTTTTAATAAACCTGATATGCCAGGAGCCACCACGGGAGATCCCACCCATGTCAAGGTCATGTGGAAGAAATCTGATGAGCAAGGCTGATCAGAACTCAAGGGACCCCCTGAATCTGCTCGAGCATCTACCCCAAAACCAGAATCTGTCTGTCTTACTATTTTGTGCCTTTCACCAACTCTTCTGTCATTAACAGGGGGCTATCCCCGACCACCTTTCTCTGGAAAAAATCAACTTAGGGCTTTAGTTAATAAGTCTCCTGGGCATGATAGGAGTGTTTCAATTCAAACCCCTCTGTTGGCATTCTAGCTTGCCTGACAGGTTTATCCATACTCTTGCAATTAACACATGTGATTGTTCACAGCTCCCTAACCTTGAAAGGCAAGGGCAGCCAAAACATTCTAAAGTCCTAATGAGCATAGAGTCCTTTAAGGGATGAAAAATTATTAGAATAGATAGTACTGGTAAAGGGCTTCATTACTGGGCCAATGCTTGCTGCCAAGTGCCCATATCCCTTATCCACTGTGCACCTGGGAGTGCATTAGTTAACATAGTTGGAATGTAAGAAAAACAAGCAGCAGCCTTGGAATTAACCACATCAGACCTTTGAGCTAATTGGTTCTTTCTTTGCTGTGACCCACTGCACCTTTGCTCCGTGAGAATGTAACTTTATTTAGTATTTTCTGAGGCTGGGAGAAATAAAGAAAAAAAACCCTTCAAGGGAAAATAAGTTTTCTGGTTGAGCAGCCTTTATCAAAAAAGGGTCATAAAATGTCCACAGGCCTCCAAGGCCAGAAGATATCGTACACAACATTGTTTATGGGAAAGGTATGCAGAAAAAATCCTGGTTTTGATAAAGACAAAACAGATGTAATGTTTGGGCTGACTCTGTATGACTTTGCATCTTTCATTTCCCTCTATGTACAAGTCAAGGTATAAAAGTTCCTTTTGAAAATAAAGTTATGGGCCTCGCTCACCGAAGCTTGTCTCCCCGTGTCATTCTTTTTTTCCTTTTCCCTCCTTTTCTCTCTCTGTTCTTCTTTCAGGATGACTCCTTGGGGCACAGGGCTCTCTGAGTTCACTTTTTTGCCTGGGCTTCTAAGACCCGATCAGGAAGGCGCCCTGCATCTTCACCAGGGAGGGGGCGTCCTGCGTCCTCACCCCACCAAGAGGGCGCCTGCGGCCTCCGTGAACAGAGCAAGTTCTGCGCCAGGAGCTTTATTGGCTTTCTGTGTTTATCAAGGAAGATCAAGCCCTGATCTCTGCTTTGCTATCCTTTCGCCTAGGTTGTCATCCTGAGGGTACCCCTGGATCCTGCTGGGGCTGGACCCTGGCACTGATACCTCACTCCATTTATTTAGATCTTTCTTAATGTCTTAATAAGGTTATAAAATGTTTTCTATTAAGATCCTTCAAAATTATACATAGGCATCTTGTATTATTTCTTGCTATAAAAATGGTATGGATTTTCTTTTCATCTATATTGCTTTGTCATGCTACTGTAATTCACTGTGCATTCTGAATCAGAGGATTTCTGTGTTTCCCATAATACCTAGAAAAGTATCAGTTATTATATCATGAAATACAGCCTCTCCCATATTCTATTATAATCTCCTAGAATTCTGACTAAATAAATGTTGGACACTTTACTCTCTAAGTGTTTAAACTTATTTTATATTTTCTACCTCCTACTCTCTTTTCAATGACTTCTAGTACTTCAGATATATTTTCCAGTTTATTAAGTCATGCTTTCGATTCTGGGCAGGCTAGAGTGATAAGACACCCTTAATTACTAAAAATTTAGGCAAAATACATGGAACAATGGTTTTAAAGACACTGTGCATCAGGCAATGATGTATAGTGACCCTTAAGAGACATGAATACGTGAACCGTGAACTTCCAGATGTTCAAGCTGGTTTTAGAAAAGGCAGAGGAACCAGAGATCAAATTGCCAACATCCGCTGGATCATTGAAAAAGCAAGAGAGTTCCAGAAAAAGATCTATTTCTGCTTTATTGACTATGCCAAAGCCTTTGACTATGTGGATCACAATAAACTGTGGAAAATTCTGAAAGAGATGGCAATACCAGACCACCTGACCTGCCTCTTGAGAAACCTATATCAGGTCAGGAAGCAACAGTTAGAACTGGACATGGAACAACAGACTGGTTCCAAATAGGAAAAGGAGTACGTCAAAGCTGTATATTGTCACCCTGCTTATTTCACTTATATGCAGAGTACATCATGAGAAACACTGGGCTGGAGGAAGCACAAGCTAGAATCAAGATTGCCAGGAGAAATTATCAATAACCTCAGATATGCAGATGACACCACCCTTATGGCAGAAAGTGAAGAGGAACTAAAAAGCCTCTTGATGAAAGTGAAAGAGGAGAGAGAAGAAGTTGGCTTAAAGCTCAACATTCAGAAAACTAAGATCACGGCATCTGGTCCCATCACTTCATGAGAAATAGATGGGGAAACAGTGTCAGACTTTATTTTTTTGGGCCCCCAAATCACTGCAGATGGTGACTGCAGCCACGAAATTAAAAGACGCTTACTCCTTGTAAGGAAAGTTATAACCAACGGTTCAAAAGCAGAGATATTACTTTGCGAACAAAGGTCAGTCTAGTCAAGGCTATGGTTTTTCCAGTGGTCATGTATGGATGTTAGAGTTGAGCTGTTAAGAAAGCTGAGTGGCGAAGAATTGATGCTTTTGAACTGTGGTGTTGGAGAAGACTCTTGAGAGTCCCTTGGACTGCAAGGAGATCCAACCAGTCCATCCTAAAGGAGATCAGCCCTGGGTGTTCATTGGAAGGACTGATGCTAAGGCTGAAACTCCAATACTTTGGCTACGTCATGCAAAGAGTTGACTCACTGGAAAAGACCCTGATGCTGGGAGGGACTGGGGGCAGGAGAAGGGGATGACAGAGGATGAGATGGCTGGATGGCATCACCGACTCGATGCACATGAGTTTGGGTGAACTCCAGGAGTTGGTAATGGACAGGGAGGCCTGGCATGCTGCAATTCATAGGGTTGCAAAGAGTCGGACATGACTGAGAGACTGAACTGAACTGAACTGAAGAGACACGAAATAAATGAGACGGGTCCTATCACTGTTCCAGCTTGTTGCTGGAAGAATTTCTAGGCTGTGGCACAGGAAAAGGAACCCAGCTGGACTTGGTGGTTCCCCTAAATTCAGACTACAGGACTGAGAGTCAAGGGAGGCCAGAGCAGTTAGAATTTGTAGGGCAGATACTAGAGGAGTAAGAGCACAGGGTTAGAGCTCCAGAGATCTACAAAGTGTTCCCCCTGAATCTTCAGCTGAGCAGAAGCTCAGCCCACAAAAAACTACCCAAGGCCAGGGAAAGAGCCATCAAAGAACTAGAGGGAACTGTACTGAGGGCTCATGCCAAGTCAGGAATAGTTTCTTTCCCATCAGTCATTTGAAAACCTTGTAATTCACGGGGCAACAGGTAGCGAGTGTACCCAAAAAAATTTGGTCTCAGCAGTAAAACAAAATTAGTCCAAAACTAAATGCTCCTCTAGTCCCACCTAATTAAGCTTAAAAGCAAAACCAAAAAGGATTAAGCTACTTCCATCTGACTGAACCGTATCATAGGACAAATTTCAAGAGTGTTTCTAGGAATATAAGCTCTCCAGCAACCAAAAAAATAAAATAGACAATGTCTGACATCCAATCTAAAATTACTGGGAATGCAAAAAAGCAGGAAAATACAACCCAAGTGGAAGAGGAAAAAAAATCAACTGGCCCAAGGTTGATTGAAACAGATGATAAAATTAGTAGATAAATAAAAACAGTGAAGACATGGAAAAGGAAACTAGCCAAAAGAAAACACAATGAGAAAAAAAAAATTTATCAAAACACTTACCAATTTGTTAAAAACCCTATCTCTAGTGAGAGCAATAAGGAATGAAAAGGAATTTCACTTTTACTCTAAGCCTATATTACATGATTTTTTGTTAAAAAAAAAAAAGAGCAAACAACTATCATAGCTAACACTTAATGAATGCTTATGATATGGCAGCGAATATTCTAGGTTCTTGATGTGTATTAATTCATTTAATTTTCACAAAAACTCTAAGAAATAAGTTTGAGTACCATTTCTATCTTACAAAGAAATTAACAGATAAAAAGTTTAAGAAATTTGCCTACAGTAAACAGATGACAGAGATGTATTGATATGAACCCAGGTACTCAATCTTCAGAGTACATACTCCTAGTCAGTCACCAATAAACAGCTTCTCTAAAATATTATTTTGTAATTTTAAAAACATACAGTACATTAAAATATAATTGAAATAGTCATTCATACAAAAAAATATACCCCAAATCCAGTTTGATAAATTACCTGGTGATTAACACATGTCAAATGCTCAATAGTTTTCTCTAATTCTGATTTTCCAAAAACACTCATTTCCTGGAGATGCTGTAAGAGAATTTTATAGAAGATGTTCATAAGCAATGCAATTCTACAGTACTATTTTGTCTTTTTATAACACAGAAATGCTTTAGAAAGAAAATCACTAGAAATTTTACAAAAATGATGCTTTTGGTTGAAAACAAAAACAAGAGTTCTTCATCTTTTACACTCCACCTCCATGTGTGACTGTGACAGAAGACACAGACTGATATGGGTTCATTTATAAAGATTTATACAGATCAATCCATTAGCACAACGATAAAGGGAAAAACCCAGCAAATTAAGTAAGCCCAGAAGTATGCCCTCGTGAGAGGAGACGTAAGAGGAACAGACTACAAAGGAACAACAGATGGGATCAGGAAGATACAGAAAACAGAATACTACAGGGTGATGCAAGAGTTCAAAGTTTCAACAGGGAGCTGGTCAATAATATAAACACAAGTGTTGTTATTTTTGGTTATATTAACTTGTCTGACTCTTGTTGATGCTAAGTCCAGGACAAATGATATGCTGTGCTCTACGAGAATTTTTCGCGCCAATTCTTACTTCCATCCATGTTATTCATTAAAAATGGGCTTCCCTCGTGGCTCAAATGGTAAAGAATCTATCTGCCTACAATGCAAGAGAACCAGATCCCTGGATCAGGAAGACCCCTGAGGAAGGAAATGACAATCCATTCCAATATCTCTGCCAGGAGAATTACATGGACAGAGGAGCCTGGCGGGCTCCAGTCCATGGGGTCACAAACAGGTGGACACAACTGACACTTTCACTACTATTTATTAAAAATAAGTTAAGACATCTGATGTTTGGATTATATATTTCATTGAAAAAGTCACTCTACTGGAGGCCTTTTTTCATTTACTAAATCATTCAGCCAGTACTGAGTACATATTATATACCAAGCACCAAGTAAGGTGTGAGGAATACAGTAAAACAGATAAAGTCTCTGGTGTCATAAACATTATAGTCTAGTAAAGATAAACCTTTAAACAAGATATTAAAATAAAATTCATGAATATTTTGCTAGGAAAAGGAACTTGAAGGCAACGTACTGGAAGAGAATCAGGGATCCAGAGTTCACTTCCTGTGTAAGGAAATGACTAACCTGGCTCTAAAGGGTGAATAGAAATCAACCAGGTGAGGAGACTGAAAGGGATAAAGGAGTTTTCAATAGCCTATGTTAAAGACAGGGGCACGAGAAAGTCCATTAAGCCTGGAGTTGAGAAAATGAGGGGTGGGGAGTAGCGGGTGGGGAGGGCTGAGCTTGACCATGATGTAGCAAGGACCAATCACAGAAGTCCCTGAGAACAGTTAATGGATTTTAAAACAGGAAGTGAAGTAAGCAGATTTACATCTTTGAACAATGACTCTGACTTCACTGTAAAATAGAGATTTGAGAGGCCACTGATACACTAGTGCAGTTGAGAGAATAATGGCCAGAATAGGATGGTAATAGGGGAATAGAAACAAGCAAAGTGATGCAAGAGAAACCACTGTGAGCTCAGGAGCCAGAGTCTTTGTGACTTCATTAGCTGGGTAATCTTGGGCAAATCATTATTACTATTTTTTTATTAAGGTATAGTTAATTCACAATATTACATAGGTCTTAGGTATACAACATAATAGTTCACAGTTTTTAAAAATTTACTCCATTTATGATTATAAAATACCAGCTATATATGCTGTGCTGTATAATATATTCTTGTAGCTTGTTTATTTTATACAAATTTATTAGTACCTCTTTTAAACATTTTTTTTTTTTTAATTTTTATTTGGCCACATCACAGCATATAGAATCTTAGTTCCCAGACCAGGGATCAAATCCACATCCACTGTTCTGAAAGTGCAGTCTTAACCACTGAACAACCAGGGAAATCTAATTCCCTACTCCATCTTGCCCCTCCCCCAACCCCTCTCCCCACCCGTAACCACTAGTTTGTTCTCTGTATCTGTGAGTCTGAGTCTTTCAGACTAGCCTGTTTCATTTTTTAGATTCCACATTTAAGTGATAACATACAGTATTTGTTTTCTTCATTCATTAGCTTGTTTCATTTTTTTAGATTCCACATATAAGTGGTAACATACAGTATTTGTTTTTTTCATTCACTAGCTTGTTTCATTTTTTAGATTCCACATGCAAGTGATAACATAAAGTATTTGTTTTCCTCTGACTTATCTCACTAAGCATAATGCCTTCCAAGTCTACCCACATTGTTGCAAATAGCAAAATTTAGTTCTTTTTTATGGCCAACTGGTACTCCATTGAAAATACATACTACAGCTTCCTTACTCATTCATTGATGGACACTTCAGTTGCTTTCATATCTTGGGAACTATAAATAACACTGCTATAAACATATATCTTTCAAATTACTGTTTTTTCCTTTCTTCAGGCATATACCCAGGAGTAGAATTGTTGGATCATATATTATTATAGATCTATTTTTAGGTTTTTGAGGAATCTTCAAACTGTTTTCCACAGTAGCCACATGAATTTATAATACCAACAGTGTACAAACAATCCCTTTTCTCTACATCCTTGTCAACATTTGCTCTTTGTGGTCTTTTTGACAATAGCTACTCTGACAGGTATAAGGTGATACCTCATTGTGGTTTTGAGTTCCATTTCTCTGATGATTAGCGATGGTGAGCATCTTTTCATGTGTCTGTTGGTTCAGCAAATTATTTAAACTCACTGTAACTCAGATACTGCATCTGTAAACACTGCCAACTGAAAAGGCAACTGTGAAGACTTACTGACAAAGCCCTTGTAAAACACACTTAGAACAGTTTCCCACATGGAAAGGGCGTAACACATGTTACATATTATTAGAAGTAGCATCAGTAGGACTTTGTGCTTAAATGAGAGATAGGAGTTTTCAGGGAGAGAGGACTCAGTGATGATGCCTGGGTTCAAAAACTGGGTGGGCAGTGAAATAACAGGAAACTAGTAGAGGAGACTTAATGACTGAGAGGATTAGTTGAGTTTTTATGTAAAAAATCTGTTGTAAACTCATAAATCCTGCCTCCTGTAATCCAGAAAGAGTCTGGTAATATGAATGTCACTTTTTCTGAGTTTTTGGTACTACTGTACTTTTTAATCCTACTTTTACATTCCTTAGTCATTTCAATAGATATGAAGGATAAATCAGTAGCTTGCACTAAAAGTTGCCATATTGCACAGAAGTTTTCCATTTGGTAACTGTGACACTTATTTTTATAAAAAAGCACTTTCTAGAAGGTAATTTTTCAGAAGATTCAAATTAAAAGTACTCTGTTGGGGCAAAACTTGAACTGAAAATCTATGACATAAAGACCATCTTTATAAAACTTAAAAGTTCTTATTCTTAACTTTAGGTACTAATTTCTAAACATTAATTCAATAATATTTATTGGAAGTAAACTATGGAGGCTTTAATAGTAACAATAATAGTTAACACTGAGTTCTTTTAATGTACTGAGCACTGTTAAGTGCTTTATGTATGTTAACATTTTGGAGAGATTATGAAATAAAATATTGCCCCCTAGATATGACACCAAAAGCACAAACAAAAGAAAAAAATTAAACTGGACTTCATCAAAATTTTAAAATATCTGTGCTTCAAATAACAATACTAAAAAAATGAGAAGACAATCCACAGAATGAGGGAGGGAAAATATCTGCAAATTATATATCTGACAAGGGGATTGTATTGAGAATATATAAGTATTCTTACAACTCAGTAAGATAATCCAATTCAAAAAAAATGAGCAATGGATCTGAACAGAGATTTCTATAAAGAAGATATACAAGTGGCCAAATAAACATATAAAAATAAGCACTTTAGTCATCGGGGAAATGCAAATCAAAATTAAAAAGGATACTGCTTCACACTCACCAGTATGATGATAACAAAAAAGATAGATAGTAACAAATATTGGTAAGGATGCAGAGAAATTAGAACTCTAACCCCTGCCAGTGGGACTAAAAATGACACAAACACTTTGGAAAAACAGCCTGGCAGTTGCTCAAATGATTAAAGTTATCGTATGACTAGGTATACATCTAAGACAAAAGAAAACATACCCACACAAAAAGTTGTATACAAATGTTCACAGCACCATTATTCGTAATAGCTGAAGAGCAGAAACCACCCCAATGATAAAGAAAATGCTGTCTATCCATACAATGGAATATTACCCCATAATATAAAGTAATAAAGTACTGTTACATATGACCTAACAGATGGACCTTGAAAACATTATGCTAAGTTAGAGAAGCCAGACAAAAACAAAAAAAAAGACATACTGAATGGTTCAATTTATATGAAATGTCCAGAGGAGGTAAATCTAGAGAGAGAATGTAGTGGTTGTCTAAGCCTGAGGAGGCTGGGAGATGTTAAGAGTGACTGCTAACCAGTACAAGAGTTTCTTTTTGAGGTAATGAACATGCTCTAAAAGTGATTGTGGGGATGGCTGAACAAGTCTGTGGATATACTAAAAACTAATGAATTATACACTTTAAATGGGTAAATTCTATGATATGTGAATATCTCAATGAAGCTTTTTTTAAGGAAAAAAAAAAAAGATAATCTCCCTCCATATGAGGGAATTCCTATTGAGATCAGAGTTGGTTCTTTTCTATAAATAAACAGTTAATAAATGTTTTAGGCTTTGTGGACCAAACAGTTTTTACTGCAATTCCTCAACTCTGCCACTGCAGCATGTACATGAATGAGTATTCCCACTAGTAAGTATTATCAACAATGAAATCTGAATTTCACAATTTTTCATGTGTCATGAAATGTTCTTCTTTCAATTTTTTTCAATGATTTTAAAACGTAAAAACCATTCTTAGCACGTTGGCCATATAAAAACAGTGTTCTGGATTTGGCTGATGGGCCATGGTTTGCCAACTCCTGATCTAGATTCAAAATAGTTATATCACAGGAAAACATAAAAAAGGACCTCCTTTTTTCTCAATAAATTACCTTTTAAAAATAAGTCAATCTAATTACTTACTTTTAACTTGTCTTTTAAAGCTTCCTTTTCTGCCATAATCCTTCTTAAGTCAGATAATGCAAGTTCTTTTTCCTTTTCTATAAGACTAATAGTATTATGTGAAACTGTAGTTTGGGTAGAGTCTTGTTTTAGTGCAGATAATTCTTCCTGAGCCTTAAAGTAGTAAAAGATATAAATGAAAAAACACTGTATATACTCCCAGTTAAAAAAAGGAAAACTAAACATATGCTACTTTTGCTCTCTTCCCAAATGCCACCAAAATGAGAGTAAAAGGATTTGAGTAATAATAGTAATAATTAAAACAAAAAGACAAGAAGATGGAGAGAAGTGCCAACCACAAAATTTTGAAAGCCAAATAGCAGATGGACAACTACTAATTAAGTAAGCAGACCCAAGAAAGCTGAAATCTAAGCCAACTGCAGGAAAAGCCCAGAAAGTAGATCAATTTGTACTGCAGAATCCCAAAAAAACTCCAAAAGTAAAAAAAGCTTCTTCAACTTGGCCTTTTAACTCATATATCTTTCTCTTCCTCTCAAAATAGCAATAGGATTTCATGGGAGATTGGTAGGAGAACAAATTTTGGTGATAAACACCATGCTTTGTTCAGACTCACCTTGCCTTCTGACAACTGCGGCTTGTAACTGGTCCAACTTACAGTGAATTTCCCCTCCCTATCCCTCGAAGCTAAGACCTTAATATCCAATGTATCCAATTAGTTAGTGCTACCCACTGTAAGATACACATAATTCAACATGAGTGAATCCCAAGGACACACCTGACTCAGAGTCAGGCTGAGACCCATTCAGCAGTTTGAGAAACAGGGAATTATCCCAAAGTGACCTATAGACAGGCTAGAAAAGAGGAAAAAAAAATATGAAAAAACAATAGAAATCTCTGCTTTGGGAACAGGATGATAGTAGAAACTACTAACTATGAAGGAATAGCCCTAAGATCCATACACTACAGTAATATAAAGGATATATACTGGTTCTATTACAGTTAACTGGTGTTACATAATCAATATCTTACTTCATTATATAAGACACTTAGTTTATCTCTTTCTGCTGTCAATAATTTAACATTGGACTGTATATCCACCATGTGCTTTTCAAATCTTTCTAGCATACGCTGAAGTTCGTCTCTTTCTCTTGTGATGAGATGGATATCCGAGTCGTAATCACCCTGAAATATAATTCAAGACAGAAGTTATCATTTGTTGTAATTATCACCACATGGTTGCCACAAGGATGCTGATGATGAGACTGACTGAAAGATGTGAACAGACAAAAAGAACACAACTTCCTTTAATGTAATTAAAGAATACAATTATTAATCTATAAGGAGAGCAGGAGAGAGAATGCTGGCAATACTGGGGCAAATTTCCAGGCTTTCAAGTTCCCAGCAAGAGACCCAGCTGCCACTGATGCTACTTAAATAGATCCCATCAGATGCTTCAATTGTCATTCTCCCCCAGTTGTTTATACTGGTGTTGTAACTAAAGTATAATCCCCAGACCAGAAGCACACAGTATCTGGGGATGTGCAAGGCATGCAAATTTTGAGGTATATCCCAGACCTACTCAATCAGAAACTTTGGGGGCAGGGCCCAGTAACTGGTTTATCAAGCCCTCCAGGTGATTCTGATTCATTTGGAATTGGGAATCACTAGTTTATAACCCTCTCCAAGGGAGGAATCAAGAGGGTATGTGTATACCTGCTTACCTGCTCACCCAGTACAAGTAACTCTAACAGCCTAGCACATTCCTCAGCGTTTCCCAAGACTAAATCCAAGATCAATTTCCCAGGCATACCAGCCCCCAACTGTCCCAGCACCAAACCTAGGTGAGGTCTTTTTTTTATGCAATCAGATAAATATAAATATTTCTACCAGACGGTGTACATTAGGATATTCACTGAATAAGCAAGTACTTCCAACATTCCTAAAACAAGATTATGCCTATTATTTCATTATAACTTAAAAAAAAAAACATTAACTTCCTCCTGTAGAAAATAAATATGGTAAATGTATACCTGGTGTCTGTGGTATATTAATGTTCAAGTACTATATGCAGAAGCCCCAGATAGTGACAATCTGGTATTCTGCTACATTGGAAAGCATCCTGATCTAGGTCAATATCTACTATGCACATGCCATGTCCAAAGGACACTTGGTAAATGGTAAATATCCATGAAGATCCTTCACCTGCCACTTGGAAATAAGTTATCCTCTTGGTTAAGCAAGAAAAGTCAAGGAAAAATGAATGAGAATAGCTATCTGTACATCTTAAAGGGTAAAATGTATCTGTACAGGATAAAAGCAATTAGGGTGAGGACTTAATTAACACTTAAATAATGATAAAAGAAAACCTATAACTTAACCATATTTAAATAAAAATATTTTTACAGAAAGGAGGTGGTATGCCTAGATTTTAGAAAAGGACAGCTCAATGAATAAGGATTTGACAGTCTGTTTTCATCATTGTCTCGGTCTCAGCTTAAACGCCACTCTCCGTAAGGAGTCCTTCCAGATTCTCCAATCTAATTTAGATCTCCCTCTATATACTCTCATAGCATTCTGAATATTTCCCGTATTCTTTCTTCATTAACACTTACTATAAATGAAATTATAAAGTTATTTACACAACCGGATATTTAATGTGTCTTTATCACTAAAACCAGACATCAAATTGCCAACATCCACTGGGTCATAGGAAAAGCAAGAGAACTAAAAAAAAAAAAAAACTCTGCTTCACCGACTACGCTAAAGCCTTTGATTGTATGTATGGATCATATGGATCACAGCAAACTGTGGAAAATTCTTAAAGAGGTGGGAGTACCAGAGCACCTTACCTGTCTCCTGAGAAACCTGTATGCAGGTAAAGAAGCAATAGTTAGAACCGGACATGGAACAATGGATTGGTTCAAAATTGGGAAAGGAATTACATCAAGTTTGTATACTGTCACCCTCCTTATTTAACTTATATGCAGGGTACATCATGCAAAATGCCAGGATGGATGGCTCACAAACTAGAATCAAGACTTCCAGGAGAAATATCAACAACTTCAGATATGCAGATGTTACCATCCTAATGGCAGAGAGTGAAGAGGAACTAAAGAGCCTCTTTATGATGGTGAAAGAAGAAAGTGAAAAAGCTGGCTTAAAACTCAACATTCAGTAAACTAAGATCATGGCATCTGGTCCCATCACCTCATGGCAAATAGATGCAGAGAAAGTGAAAAGAGTGACAGATTTTATTTTCTTGGGCTCCAAAATCACTGTGGATGGTGACTGCAGCCATGAAATCAAAAGATGCTTGCTCCTTGGAAGAAAAGCTATGAAAAACCTAGACAGAGTATTAAAAAAGAGAGATATCACTTTGCTGACAAAGGTCTGTATAGGCAAGGCTAGTTTTCCAGTAGTCATATGCAGATGTGAGAGTTGGACCATAAAGAGGGCTGAGAGCCCAGGAATTGATGCTTTCGAATTGCGATGCTGGAGAAGACTCTTGAGAATCCCTTGGACAGCTAGGAGATCCAACCACTCAATTCTAACGGAAATCAACCCTGAATATTCACTAGAAGGACTGATGCTGAAGCTGAAGCTCCAATACTTTGGCCACCGGGTGTGAAGAGCAAACTCATTGGAAAAGACCCTGATGCCGGGAAAGACAGAAGGCAGGAGGAGAAGCTGATGACAGAAGACGAGATGGTTGGATGGCATCACTGACTCAACGGACATGAGTTTGAGAAAGCTCAAGAAGATGGTGAAGGACAGGGAAGCCTGGTGTGCTGCAGTCCATGGGGTCACAAAGAGTCAGACGTGACTTAAGGACTGAACAACCACCACCACCACTAAAATGCAAATGCCCTCAGAGACACAGTAGGTCCTTCTCACCACATCTTCAGTGCTTAGCATGTAATTCAGTAAAATGAATGAATTCCCCATGTCTCTAAATATGTCTTTATGTATGTATTTGTGTTAATAATTCCCTTTTATCACTCCATTTTTCCTAAACACACACGCACAAGCACACAAACTCATGCACACATACCCACAATGCTAGACTGAGGACAGGAAATAGGTCTTCTGTATCTTGTATCCTGGATGCCACATTCGTAGCATGCTCTCAGTATACATCTACTGAATTAAATCTAACTTTCTACCTACACCTGATGTGCTTTGGAGAAGGAAATGGCAACCCACTCCAGTGTTCTTGCCTGGAGAATCCCAGGGACAGAGGAGCCTGGTGGGCTTTTATCTATGGGGTCGCAGAGTCAGACACAACTGAAGCGACTTAGCAGCAGCAGATGTGCTTTGAACCAGCAAATAATAAAGAAATAAAACATTTACTAGGAACTAGGTGTTATGTTGGACCCTTATACAATTATGTAATGTAATCTTCATAAGAGGTTATAGACACATTTCTCACTTTGCAAATGAGGAAGCCAGGGCTCCATGAGTTAGGTAACTTGTCTAAGGTCATAAAGCCAGTGTGTGGAGTTGAAGCTTCCATAAGGTTTCCAACTCCAAAGCATTTCCCATTACACTATACCCAAAACTCACATCTGGAAGTCTGGTGAGTACAAGGTCAAAGAGACCAGTGCTGTCCCTACACAGACAACAAAGAACCAATGGGTATCTTGTTGATAAAAATCACTGATATGAAAAATGTCAGTATTTTTTCTGAGTTGCAGCAATCCCAGGAAACTCTGCCCAACAATTTGCTATAAAAAGCAGGGGTTGAAAACTCAGCCTGTACTAAATCTAGCTTGAGAGAGGTCTATGTTGTCTGCCAACAACTGTTTCCAAACATGTTTAAAACACCCAGTTTTAGGCTGGAATTTACTCCTTAGTTCACAGCACTCACAACTGTCTTACACTCCACCTACTTCACTCATATACATCACCCATTATTCCCTACCATGCCTGAAATTTACTACTGGGACTCTAAAATGCTACCAAGGTCCCAACTTTCTAAACTTTACAAAATGAATTATGTCAGGTATCATTAGAACATTTCAAGAAACTAAATAAGATGAAGAGGGAAGGCCTCTCCTAATTTTACCAGTACCTTACCCGTATCTCAAGTTATCTTTCAACCATGAATTCACACCAAGCAAACAAATCCAATATTTAAAAGTACTGAGACACTTATCCACTCAGTTCTACTTAATAAGTTGATTAAACTAATCAACATTTTTGAAGAAGACTGTCCCACACAATGAAGGTGATCAACTGATTTATTTTTCTTGATTCCTAAGTATATATGGAGCTTAAAAACCAACTCAGTACACATAAATTAACTTACACTGTATGTTCCCACCAATTCATTGTGCTCTTAACAGATAACAAAGCACAGTGTTTAAACTAACACTCTAAATCAAATTCAGTCACGAGCCAAGGAGGTTAAAAAGCAGTCTAATCAGAAAATGTCTCAAAACCATTTGGCTGTAGGCAGAAGATCTTCAGGAAAAAGATGACAGCATTGGGAAATGCAGCCAACTCTAAAATCAAATGTCCTGAGTTTTAATGACTGCACTTCCAACTTCTCTAATTTTATCCAGTATGTAGATAATGTTAGGGTCATAGAAGCCTCCAGGAATCCTCTAACTCCAATGTTTAAAAGAAAGAAAAATCTAAACACAAATGATAGTCATAAAATGTTGAAAATAAGTAAGACCTAAAATGAGGACACGTTTTTACTCTCTTATGCATTATCATTAACCTTATACATCTTTAGACCATCAAGTTGCAAACGTGGTTTTAGTGGACAAAGGGGATGATCTGTCCAGTGCTCACTGCTATCTTTTACCCTTTCCTGTTGCACAGTTATCATGGAAGATGCCTGGTCTGGACAATGTGGCCTGCCTTTCTGACTGGTCCAAGGCTGGGAATGGCATGAAGCCACGTAGCCTGCCATGTAGACAAAGCCACTCTACTCAAAGAAAGAAAATGTAGCTGATACCAAAAGTAAAGATTAGAAAGAGAGGAGGTGTCCAGTAGCATGAGTTCCTGGATCCAGTTTCTGGAAGCTCAGATGCCCCTGCACTCTTCCCATATATATAATTAGCTATTTAATCTTCCTTAATTTCCAGGAATCAGTATGTTATACTTTTTTCTTAAGCAGTTTTCCTAATTAATGCAGTGTTCCTAAAGTCACAGAAAGTCACAGAAGACTACAAAAATGAAAATTAAGAAAGACTAGTATAGCCACTATGGAGAACAGTGTGGAGATTCCTTAAAAAACTGGAAATAGAACTGCCTTATGATCCAGCAATCCCACTGCTGGGCATACACACTGAGGAAACCAGAAGGGAAAGAGACACGTGTACCCCAATGTTCATCGCAGCACTGTTTATAATAGCCAGGACATGGAAGCAACCTAGATGTCCATCAGCAGATGAATGGATAAGAAAGCTGTGGTACATATACACAATGGAGTATTACTCAGCCATTAAAAAGAATACATTTGAATCAGTTCTAATGAGGTGGATGAAACTGGAGCCTATTACACAGAGTGAAGTAAGCCAGAAGGAAAAACACCAATACAGTATACTAACGCATATATATGGAATTTAGAAAGATGGTAACAATAACCCTGTGTACGAGACAGCAAAAGAGACACTGATGTATAGAACAGTCTTATGGACTCTGTGGGAGAGGGAGAGGGTGGGAAGATTTGGGAGAATGGCATTGAAACATGTAAAATATCATGTATGAAACGAGATGCCAGTCCAGGTTCTATGCACGATACTGGATGCTTGGGGCTAGTGCACTGGGACGACCCAGAGGGATGGTGTGGGGAGGGAGGAGGGAGGAGGGTTCAGGATGGGGAGCACGTGTATACCTGTGGCAGATTCATTTTGATATTTGGCAAAACTAATACAATTATGTAAAGTTTAAAAATAAAATAAAATTTAAAAAAAAAAGAATAAAAAAAAAGACTTCTTAAAATAAGTATGAATAACATTACATTATTACAATAATAAATCAAAAGTTTGCTCATAAAGATCTTTCTTGCCTTATCAAACACTCACAAAGAGGTATTACCTTTTCTAGTGTTTTAAATACTGGCGTTTTTTCACATGTAGAATGACTTCTAGAGCAAGATCTTCGCTGTATTATATGTTGGAGTTTTTCTAGTTCTTTCTTATAAAAATCTCGTTCATCTTCTATACCTTTCAGAAATGTATCTAAACGAGAAGGTGACTTGTCTCGTCGTTTTATTCCATGTTCTAGTCTCATCCTCTCAATTTCCACAGTAAGTTCTCTTTCTGCAAATTAAAGTAATAAAATCTTAAAACAATGTTGCATATAAAATGTATAATCAGCCAAATAAATTATATCAATAATTTTTACAATGAAAGCTATTAAAAATCATTAGCTGTTTTGCATATCACCTACAACTGCCAAATATCAAAGAGGTAAGTGCTGAAAGAGGAAAAAAAAACCCCAAAATTATATTAAAAGTTTAAATAAAATCCAATAAGTCAAGTCCTGCTTTTGTCATATACAAGTCTGGGTACTATTTAGTATATTACCCAGTGAACAATAAATTATCACATGGTACTTACTCTCTGGTGACCTGAAAATGCACTAAAAGAAAATTTACCTGTTAAAACTGGTTATAATATGAGTGACTTTAACATTAAGCTTAAATTTAACATAGTTACACAAAACAACTAGTCTTTCCTCAAATAAGCACAATTATTAACTTTTACCACAGAAATTACCTTTTCAGGAGTCACAAGTAGCCTGTGAACGTGCATGCATGCTAAGTCGCTTCAGTCGTGTCTGACTCTTGGCGACCCCATGGACTGTAACCCACCAGGCCCCTCTGTCCACAGGATTCTCCAGGCAAGAATATTGGAGTGGGTAGCCATGCCCTCCTCCAGGGGATCTGACCAACCCAGGGATGGAACCCCCATCTTTCATGTCTCCTGCACTGGCAGGCAGGTACTTCACCTCTAGGACCACCTGGGAAGCCAAAAATTGCCTAATATTGGCAATTTTGTATAGCTCAATCTAATTTAACTGATGTTCTTTACAATTCAAAAGCATGAAGTGATTTTCAAGACATATTCCAATTCACTTACCATCTTCTTTCATTCATTTGACAGATAATTATTGAGCATTTACTGTATGTCCAGCATGAGCTAAGAATACAAGTATGAAAAACATGTCCAAGGTCAAATAATTATTCTAATTGTAGCAGGGCAAGAGCCACAAAAGAACAGCATGCAATGCAATCCAGAGGATGAATAGCAGAATTCATTCTAAAGAGTGACCAGAGAGGTTAAGAAAGCAAGAGAGCTGAAGGAATGGGCAAATGCCTTAAATGGTAAGTCAAATAAACTGATGAATGAAAAGTGTTCACTGCATTTAGTATAATGGAGGTGACTGGTGACCTTAACGAGAGCAGTTTTATTGGTGAAGTAGAAGGAGAGAAGCAAACTGGAGTGGACTGAGGTGGTAAATGGAGAAGGAAACGGCAACCCACTCCAGTATTCTTGCCTGGAGAATTCCATGGACAGAGAAGCCTGGTGGGCTGCTGTCTATGGGGTCGCACAGAGTCAAGACACAACTGAAGCAACTTAGCAGCAGCAGAGGTGCTAAAGCATAGACAGTGATCAAGCAGAAAAGCAGGTATGAATGACTTTTTAAGATGTAAAAGCTATAATGAGGAGGAAAGAGTAGCTGGATAGGAATGGGTCACAGTTTTTGCTTTAGAATGGGAAAAGGGAAAAGCATGTTTGAATACCAATGGGGAAAAAACAGTACAAAGGCTAAGGTTATCAAAAAGAGATAATATGTAGCATTTTAAAATGAGAGAGAATGGGACCTAGAGAACAGATGGAGGCAGTGGCCTATCATAAAAGCCAAATGGCTCCACTCTAACAGGGAAGATAAGGGTGGACAGGTTAAAGATCTGGGGACACGAAACATGGAATGCCTCCCTGACGGCTTGTTCTTTTAGCAAAACTGGAGGTAAGATCATCTACTCAGAATGGGTTTACTGAGAATGAAAAATACTTGAGTATGTTCCCTGCAGAGTAGGAGATCAAGCTGTAAGGAATATAGAGTGAGATCTCCATACCTCACTGAAGGGGGCGCTGTGGTTCAGGACCATGTAACTTCCAGTGCTATTGCTACTGTCTGGGGCACATGCTTGCTCCTTGGAAGAAAAGTTATGACCAACCTAGATAGCATATTCAAAAGCAGAGACATTACTTTGCCAACAAAGGTCTGTCTAGTCAAAGCTATGGTTTTTCCAGTGGTCATGTATGGGTATGAGAGTTGGACTAAAAAGAAAGCTGAGTGCCGAAGAATTGATGCTTTTGAACTGTGGTGTTGGAGAAGACTCTTGACAGTCCCTTGGACTGCAAGGAGATCCAACTAGTCCATCCTAAAGGAAATCAGTCCTGAATATTCATTGGAAGGACTGATGCTGAAGCTGAAACTCCTACTTTGGCCACCTGATGCGAAGAGCTGACTAATTGGAAAAAGACCCTGATGCTGGGAAAGATTGAAGGCAGGAGAAGAAGGGGACGACAGAGGATGAGATGGTTGGATGGCATCACTGACTCAATAGACATGAGTTTGAGTAAACTCCGGGAGTTGGCGATGGACAGGGAGGCCTGGTGTGCTGCAGTCCATGGGGTCACAAAGAGTCAGACAACTGAGTGACTGAACTGAACTCAACTGGGGCACATGCAAGCAGTGCTTAGCTGCTCACGTGTAAATGTTTTAGTTGATCCATGGCTGGATTTTGGGTAGGAGGATGCATTCAAAACACAAAGAAACAAGGGAGTTTCAGGTATGTGAAAGATTATGCTGAAACGGCAGGATAGAGATAGCATGAAAGAAGTAAAATTGCAAACTTTCAAATGTAGGCCTAAGCACTTTAATAATATATGAACTCATTTAATCCTCATAACAACCTTTTGGGTTAGGTGCCATCTTAACCACACAGATAGGGAAACTGAAGCAACGTTAAGTAACATGCTCAAGTCATACAGCTGGTTAAGCAGAGAAGGGGTCAGATAGATTATCCCCATAGATGCTGAAGAGCCCAGGATACAGCATTTTCTTAAAATAGCACACTGGCTTTCCTTCACTTTCTCAGACACATGGAGTTTGATGGTACCAGGATTCTACACTTGCCATCCCCTCTGCCTGGAAAATTGCCCCAGATTGTCATATGGCTTGGTGTCCATCACTAAGCCTTTTGATCAGCTGATCTCTAGCATACCCTCCCAGTTTATTTAATACCCTTACCATCTGAAATTGATTTCTTCACTTATGTGCTACCAGTTTGTCTCTCTGACTAGATTATAGCCTCCACAAGAGCAGTGGGCCTGTGTATCTTGTTTACCTTATACATCCCAGCACTACAGGCTCATAAACATTTGTCAAATGAATGAATGAATGGATTCTTACATGTTTCTTAAACCAATTCATTTAGGATAAGGTACTTGGCAGAAAGTTAGCCTATTTCAAGTGTGTGTTTTTGTGTGTGTGTACCTGAAGGTGATAAAACTGCATTTACTTAAAATGATTCTGTACTTCAATTTCCCACTATTTCATAATGGTCTTCCTCATAGTCTTAATTCTATTATCATGTGACTCAAAGAAAGATAAATTTACATTGGAAAATATTCAACCGGGGTTCCCTGTACCAACTAGTCAGAATATAAAAGGTTCCTGTAAGGTTCTTGAGGGAGACAGATTTTCTACTATATCTCAATGCCTAGTCTGGTTTCTGATACACAGCAAACACTCAACAAATATTTATTGAATGAATGAATGAAAAAGAAACATCTACTGCTAAAAATAAAACATTAAGAGGAAATCACACTTTTTAAGTTATTAACATTTTATATTTTACCTGTAACTGCAAAACTTTCAATTTTTTTGTTAAGTCTTTGCTTTTCTTGTTCAAGCTGATGAACAACAGTTTCCAGGTCTGATTTTATAAGGAGTTCATCACTCAGCCTCTCCTTTTCTTTATGACATAAGCTTAATTCCTGAAAATTTTAATACTAAAATTAAGATTTCTAGCAACTTTACAAAACATGAAAACACATTTATTTAAGAGTAATTCACATACATACACTTTTAGTCAGTCAAATATATACCATTTCAATTAAAGTTAATTCTCAATTGAGGCTAAAAGCATCACAAAACCCAAACTCAATAGTGCTCCCTTCTAAAGTAGTAGAATTATTGGATTTTATTTTCTTTTAATTTGTTTAGCATATTGTCTTTCAAAAAAGTGAATATGACTTGTTCAATAAAAAATTTTAAAGCGTTTTTATGTTTAAAGAAAAGCAAAAGTAAAGACAGTGCTCTAAGACTACCACAGGTATATATAAGCACAGGGTTATTCTCAGTCTCACCTGCACAATGGGGATAAGACCAGCACCTGGACACCGAGGATTCATCTATGAATGATTCATCTATAGATTCATCTATGGATGATTCTACGAATGTGAAACACTCCGTACAGTGTCTAGCACATGGCAAGTACTTAATAAATGTTAGCTAATAATATCAGAGAAGGCAATGGCACCCCACTCCAGTACTCTTGCCTGGAAAATCCCATGGACGGAGGGGCCTGGTAGGCTGCAGTCCATGAGGTCACACAGAGTCGGACACGACTGAATCGACTTAGTAGCAGCAGCTAATACTACTGTTAACATTTATCTTAAAAATACATAAAATGTAACACCAATGGAAAAAATAAGAAAGGTCAGAAAGTAACTACATCTTGCTGTCAGGCAACAATATTGAAACTTGGTCACAGTTCTGAGACAGTATTATAAATCACATACAACTGCAAAGAGTGTGCATTACAAACAGCAGTGAACAAACAGCAAAAATCCCTGTCCTCATGGAGCTTACACTATAGTGAAAACATCATCAAAACATCTATTTTACATTTTCTGACTTTATGGGACAATTTTACGTATCTATGAAACTCAAGAGTGGGCAACATCTAGTAGGTTTAGCTAATGTTTAGCAGTGTTCAGCTGAACTGACTACCTGATAAAGCAGTTGGATGAAATAGAAAGTCATTGTGATACGCTGTTCATAGTGAACATACAAAAACCAGTTACTGAACACCTAACTGGTGTTATGGCTCAGTTATGAGCCAGTGTATCACAAAAGGCTTCGCTTAATTTGCCTCATGACTGCCACCAGAATATTACCACTAGACTGTAAAAAGAGTATAATTAATGAGAAAACTTGGAAGTTAGTACTAGTCTTTGTTTCCAATATTAATGGAGACTCATCCAATTTAACAGGCTATTAAAAAATTCTCAATAATCTATCAGGTGACCACCTAGGAATTTCTACCTGTACGCAAGACATTCTTTCTGCCGGTTCTAGACTATAAGATTACATCTAGGTTAGGCTAAATCCAGGTTTATGCTGGGATGATTACTAGTTGTCTCATTTGAAGACCACGAGAATGAACAAAATGACTAGTAAGATGGTTTGTACTGCCAAAAAAAATAATTAAAAGAAAACTGAGTCCTTTTTAATAAAGGTCAACAATTTTATCAAGTAATTATCAGTTTTTAGTTTTAATAGTAAACTGATGAGTCATGAAGTCATTTAAATAATATAAAATTCCTAACAGGCTTTCCAAATTTGAGTGTAACTTGCTACCTATTATATATGAGATTAAAGAAGTATACAAATATACATACTGACTGAAATAAGTCAGAGAAAGACAAATATCATATGGTATGGCTTATATATGAAATCTAAAAAATGAGTACAAATGAATTTATCTACAAAACAGATACACAATTATAGATGTAGCAAACAAACTAATGGTTAGCTGGGGGTAAGCAGGGAGAGGGATAAACTGGGAGACTGGGAGTGACATATACATACTACTATATATAAAATAGAAAATTAATAAGGACCTACTGTATAGCACAAGGAACTCCACTGAATACTCTGTAATGGCCTATATATATATATATAAAAGAATCTATAAAAAAGAGTAAATACATGTATAACTGACTCACTTTGCTGTATGTCTAAAACTAACACAACATTGTAAATCAACTCTATTACAATAAATTTTTTTTAATTTCTAGAAATATAAAAAAAGAATTATAAAATATAAATGTAACCAAATATATAATACAATGGGATATTACTAGCCATAAAAAAGAAGTAATGATACATGCTATGATACGCATGAACCTTGAAAACAATGGGTTAAGTGGAAGTCACACATAAAAGGTTATATATTGTATAATTTCATTTACATAGAATATCTAGAATAGGCAAATTATAGATTAGAGAGACAGAAAGCAGATTAGTGTGTGTCAGAGGTTGAGCAGAGGAAAATGAGGAGTGACTGCTAATGGGTATGAGGTTTCTTTTTGGAGTGATTAAAATGTTCTGGAATTAGTAGTGATGGCTGCACTACTTTGTATCTATACCAAAACCACTGGACTGTACACTTGAAACAGTAAACATTATGATAGGTAAATTATAATTAGTAAACAAAAAAGTAAAATAAAACATAAAATTTTTCTTAATGAAAATTCTGGCAATTCAATACAAAACCTACTCACCAGTTGAAGTTTTCCCATTGTTTCTTCAAGATTCCGCATTTCAGAAAGCTTTTTTTTAATCTCTTTCTAGGAATAAAAAGCTTATTAGGTACATACCTAAAAGTCAAGGATACTTAACACTAAGTGACAGTGAAAATGAAGCCAAGTCATTTTTGAGTAATTCATGTTCTCTGTCATCAGGGGGAACAAAAGTTTTAGCCAGCTCTATGCCTCAGTTTCAATGAAGAGGAGGCAAAGTTTAGGTTTCTCTTCAATTTCTGGTATCCTGAATGCTTATAGGGACCTATTTGTAACATGTGCAACAAGAGAGGCCCTTGAAAATCTTCTTCTGTCTGTATAATTGTAGGACTTTCCTTGAGCCCTGGTTTTTAGGACTCCTCTTCCAGCCCTGTCATTTCCTGACTTTCCCATCCTATTTGCTCTTTCACCACCCACTACTAACACCCTGTGCTTGTGCTTAGTCGCTCAGTCGTGTCCAACTCTTGGCTACCCCATGGACGGTAGCCCACCACGCTCCTCTGTCCATGGAATTCTCCAGGCAAGAATACTGGAGAGGGTTGCCATGCCCTCATCCAGGAGACGATCAACCTGGATCCTCTAAATGGCAACTAAGAGTGCTGAATGCCAAGATTAAAATATTATGACCTAACAGGAATCTTTTACTGAGCCAAGTTGTCATTCTCGACTACTTTCAACGTGACGTGTGACAGTGTTCAGTATGTTGTGCACACATGAGAGAATATGCAAAAGAAAGTGGAAAAGGAAAGCAATGAGACACAGAAATACTGCAAAGAAACTAAAGTCACAAAAGCAAAATTACAACTGCACTAACTGAGACTTCCCTGGTGGCCCAATGGCTAAGATTCCATGCTCCCAACACAGGGGGCCCAGGTTTGATCCCTGCTCAGGGAACTTGATCCCACATGCCACAACTAAGACCTGGTAAAATAAACAATTTTAAAAAATTGCACTAATTATGTTTCCTTCATTTTCAAGGTTGTTTTGGCTATTCTGGGCCCCTTGAGATCCATATGAATTTTAGGATTTTTTTCCTATTTTTGTAAAAAAAAAAAAAAAAAATCACTGGGATTTAGAGAGGGATCACACTGAATCTGCAGATTGTTTTGGGTAGTAGGGACATTCAAACAATAGTCTTCCAATCCATGAACACAGGATATCTTTCCATTTATTTCTGTCTCTAAATTCTTTCAGCAGTGTTTTATAGTTTTCAGTATACAAGTCTTTTGCCTCCTTGGTTAAGTTTATCCCTGAGATCTTTATTCTTTTTGACGCTATTGTAAACAGGATTATTTTCTTAATTTTCTTTTTGGATTTTAATATAGAAATGCACCCAGATTCTTATGCAATGATTTTGTATCCTGCAAGTTTGCTGAATTTATTAGTTCTGTTTTTTGTTTTTTTTTTTTTATTGGCATCTTTAGGGTTTTCTACACATATCATTTCATCTGGAAACAAAACTTTACTTCTTTATTTCCAATTTGAATGGCTTTTACTTCTTTTTTCTTGCCTAATTCCTCTGGCCAAGACTTTCAGTACTATGTTGAACAGAAGTAGGGAGAATGGACATCCTAGTCTTGTTTCTAATCTTGGAGGAAAAGGTTTCAGTCTTTCACCACTGGGTATGATGTTAGCTGTGGGCTTTTCACTATGGCCTTTATTATGTTGAGGTAGTTTCTTTCTATTCTACTAATTAATGGAGATGACACTGTATAAGATTAATTCATTTTATTTAGTTGATATAAAGTAGTGACCTTAAAACTATTAATAGGTTATACTCATGCTTGGGATAATATAAAGATTATCCAAGTATTATGCAAAACTATCATATACATACAGTTTTATGAAATCAATATCTGGATTAATTTGAAAATATCCTTCTTAAAAATTATATACCTGAAAACCTGTGGTCTAGGTATCATGTGAATTCTTCTTTCCCACCTACCCTTCCACAATTGCCTTTTACCCACTTTTCAAAAGAAAGGCAAGCTTCTAATTTCATACTATACCTCTACATATAAAAAACTTCTGAAGTACCAGACAACACCTGAAATGTTGGGGCTCATCAAAGCCTTTAATTAAGATGCTATTTTCTCCCATTATATCTTACTAAAAGATGTACTTTCAGTACAATTTTACTTTTTTATTTGATAAGTATTTACCAACATTTGTGCTACATCTGTCACTTTGATCCACTGACTACTAATAATTATAATAACACGTTTTACAGGAAAATGCTAACATTCTGAACCTTATAGTCACAGGATATTTTTAAATTAAAAAAATTTCAATTCATGTATTTTTAATTGCAGAGACATTTGATAGTTATCATAAAAAGATATTCAAGCATAAAATATGTTACAATAAGATACAATTTTGTGGGGATTTCAAGAAGGGTCATTTGGATTCTGCTGGTTATATTTATAAGAACAATATGACAATTTTATTTTAAGAGATCAATCTTAACAACTGATTAGAAATTACATCCTTTGCATCTATTTAAAGATGAAAAATGTTAGCTACCAACTTAAAAATGTGCAAGGACATATATAGTTTCAAAAAATACCTTTAAAGGGCTCCTGAGCACATAATGACCTAGAGGACAAACTTCAGAAGCCTGCTTATAATGTAGAGAAAGGACAGATGAAAATCTTGAATGAAAAGAGGGAGGAATCTGGAAAATTGCCATAAAAATAGATTTGCTCCAGAAAGACACACGAACAACTGGAGAAAGTGCAAACATTTAGAGCATGTAAATAACACTTAAAAAAAAACTTGAATTACAAAACAAACCAAAAGACCTGGATAGGATACCAAAAGAACTCAAGCTCACTCCTCTCTAGGAGAATTGACGAGCACCCCCATAGCCTAGATGTACCTTTGCTTCCTCAAGTTCTTTGTCAGCAGTCTTGAGCACTTCTTCTTTGTGTCTTTCCAACTGCTGTGCTAACTGGTCTATTTCAGTTAATTCCTGGCAGAGTTTTTCATTTTTGTTACTTAAATTAACAACTTCAGATGTTACTGTTTCCTTGGTTTCCATAAGCTCTTGTATATGCTTTTCCAGATCTTTATTAGCTTGCTGAAGAAAGTCAACCTAAATTGAATTTGTAATTCATAAGTTAATAAATTGGAAAATTATCAAATACTGAACTTTCAAAATATTTCAAAATACTGTGTTTTTTAAAATACTGAAAGTTAAAACTCCAGCTATTTTACATTTTCAAATTTATATTGTTTTTATTTGTAAAACTGCTGATGTGTGGTTTAGTAAAAATATATATATGTCTTCAGTTTTCAAGCATGGAAGGAAAGGATAAGTAAGAAATTTGTATGAACCTTTTCCCAACATAGAGTTCTAAATATATGACAAGATTACCACTATGATAATATTAGTCTGGAGTGCTGTACCACACAGAAGCCACTAGATCTGCATATGGCTACTAAGCACTTAAAATGTGGCTAGTCCAGAGGTGTGCTATAAATACAAAGAGGAGTCCAAAGACTTAGTACAAAAAAATAGTACAATATGCCAATGATATTTGACAATACCAACTACATGTTGAAATAACATTTTGGATATATTTAAGTAGATACATTATTAAAATTAATTTCACTTGTTTTGTTTTTACTTTTTTTAATTAGACTACTAGGAAATTTTAAATGACACATGTGGCTCATATCCTATTTCTACTGAACAGCACTGCTCAAGAGCTATGCTAATATTTGGGACTTAATCTACTCTGGCTACAGTTGAGGCAGCAGTGATATCTAAATGTCTAAAGATCATATGGAAACAACCTAACGTCCTTGACAGATGAATGGATAAAGATGATGCAGTGTGTGTGTGTGTGTGTGTGTGTGTGTGTGTGTGTACACAATAGAATATTATTCAGCCATAAAAAAGAATGGAATAATGCCATTTACAGACACATGAGTGGACCTAGAGATTATCATACTAAATGAAGTCAGAAAGAAGACAAACACCATGATGTCACTTATATGTGGAATAAAAAAAATACAAATGAACTTATTTACAAAACAGAAACAGACTCGAAGACACAGAAAACAAACTTATGGGTACCAAAGGGGAGAGGGGATTGGGGAGGGATAAATTAGGAGTTTGGGATTAGCAGATACAGACTATTGTATATAAAATAAACAAGGTCCTACCATATAGCACAGGGAACTATATTCAACAACATGTAATATAACACAATGGAAGGACTTTCCTAGTGGTCCAGTAGTTAAGAATCCACTTGCCAAAGCAGGGGACACTAGTTCAACCCCTCATCCAGAAACTAGGATCCCACATGCCACGGGGGAACTAACCCTGAAAAAGGCAACTACTGAGCCCACCAGCTGCAACTGCTAAAAGACTGTGTGCCCTAGAGCTTAAGCTTGGCAAGAAGAGAAGCCACCTCAACAAGAAGCCTGTGCGCTGCAACTAGAAAGTAGCCCCGACCGTCAAAACCAAAGCCCACGTGCAGCACAGAAGACCCAGTGCAGTTAAAAACAAACAAAAAAACATAATGGAAAAGAATATGAAAAATAATACATATATAATATGGATAACTGAATCACTTTGCTGTATATCAGAAACTAACATTCACTGTAACTCAACTATACTTCAGTTAAAAAAAAATTTCTAAAGGTCATTTGTCACGTTTCACAGAAGTCTCTTGCTCTTTCACTCTTAGGTCAAATGCATGGCAAGGCAAACTACTACATAGTTCAATAAAAACTGTTATGTTTAATTTTTATATTTATTTTTAAAATAATATTTTTTACACTATAAAAGAAATACAAATTCTGAAAATGGAGAAAATCACACAGAAGACTATGTCACCACACAAAGATAAACCTTTATTAGTGTATTTTGGCATAGTTTCTTCTAGTGTTTTCTCTCTCTGAATGTATATACACAATTTTTAAAGCAAACTGAGGATTACTTCTTACCTTCAGTTTATTCTTTTCTTTTAAACACGTATCACTGTGGTATATCAATTCCTGCACCTCATTAAATATAAAAACAGGATTTTTCAACAGCTGTACCCAATTTTGGATACTTTGACTCTATGAAATCTTTTCTGCTATAAATACCCAAGTAAACAACTCTTTCACCTTTACAAACCCAAGACCATTAAAAACACTTACAACTTTATATGCTCAGTGAAATATATAAAGTCGTTACCTGAATATTTAAATGAGCAATAAGCTTTTCGTTGGCTTTATTTCTAGTCTCCAGAGAAAGGATATCAGAGGAGCGACCCCCATCCAATGCAATCGACAGTCGTTCTATCTCTCGTTCTCTAAGTTCAATCTGAAAACATAAAGTTGTGCTATCATTTTTAAAGATATGGTTTTGAACTGAAATGATTAATACTGGACAAACGTTTATTTGAATATACTTCCATTTTTCTTATGCCCCACAATGTATACAAAAGATTAACACTCATATATGTTACTGACACATAAATGGTATTATGAGATCCATTTATACAGAGCAAAAATATACACAGAAAATCTCAACCTAAGAATTGTCAACACAGGTTTCATAAGTATTTTTACTGAAGAGATTCTTTCCAATTTTATGGTTTTTTTTTTCCTCTCCTCTAAGATTAGGCAATGTTTATACAAAAAGAAACTAAGTCCTGGAACTGAGTCTGAACTACTTCAGTGCCTGTTGAAATAACTGGGAGATAAACAAATGAATATAAAACAAAAAGGAAATGATTTGCTACTGAAATTCAGTATTAAAAAGGATATGAGGCCAGAATGAATTTGCTTTACTATTATGTAGAAAAAAACAGATATACAATCAAAAACATCACTACCAACCATGAATTCCCACCCAAGAATCTAGAAAAACACACACACACTTTCAAACTTTGGTTTTCTTTTCAAAAAAAAAAAATGAAAACAAAAACCAAGTATTCAATTTAACAAGCAATTATTGAGCATAGTTCTAAATATACAAAGATGAATAAAACATGATCCCTTACTTTCAGAAACACACAGCTTTACAGGAAAAGCAAGAAAATAAACCAATAATTGCTTTAATATGTTGTTCAATGATACAATAATAGAAATAGGTACACAGTACCAAAGTAGTCAAGGCAATAAATAAGTCCAAAAAAGTTATAACATATGCTAGGCAGAGAAGATAGGAGGGATATTCCCGGCAGTGACAAAGAAGCACTAGGCAACACGGTATGTTTAAGGGAGCAGAAATGACTTGGTATGACTGAATTATAACATGCAAGGGAAATTAATAGTTGGAGATGAGTCCAAAGAATTAGGCAGGAACTGGCACCCCACTCCAGTACTTTTGCCTGGAAAATCCCATGGATGGAGGAGCCTGGTAGGCTGCAATCCATGGGGTCACTAAGAGTCGGACACGACTGAGCTTTCACTTTTCACTTTCATGCATTGGAGAAGGAAATGGCAACCCACTCCAGTGTTCTTGCCTGGAGAATCCCAGGGACGGGGAGCCTGGTGGCTGCCGTCTATGGGGTCACACAGAGTCAGACACGACTGAAGTGACTTAGCATAGCATAGCATAGCATATGATAAGCACTGTATACTTCACTAGGGAGAAATATTACTCAAGAGTAAAGGGTGAATGTGATAAGAACAGGACCAGAAGCAAGGAGACCTACTGTAGGAACGTATGAGAGATGATTAGAGCCTAAGAAACAGTGGGACAGGACAGAACAGAGTATGTAAGTTTAAGAACTGGCAGAACATGGTGAGTGGTATGTGACAGGCAGAGAATGAGATATATAAAGACTACAGAATGCTGGCTTGGGTGGATGCTGAAGCTTCCAATCAAAGTTGAGAATACAGGAGGAGAAACAAATGTGAGACAGAAGCTGGAAAGTTTAGCACTAGGCATATGTGTACAGACAGCATTCATCCAAGTGGAAATGCCAGTGTCAAGCTGGGCATATCAGAATGGAACTCAGCAGAAAGTGTCAGCCTGAGAGACTGGGGAGTCATCAACGTTCAGCTAATAAACTAAGAGAGTAGATGAGACTATCTGAGAAAACATGGAGAGGAGAAGTAAAAGAATCTTAGGGATCGGTGATATTTTAGGGAGCAGGCAGACAAAAGAGCAAAGACGATATTATAAGAGGCTTAAAAAAAAAAAAAAAAAAACGCAAGAAAAGGAAAACCAAAAGAAAATGAAGCCACAGAAGATTTTCAAAGAGGAATGATCAATAATGTCAAATACTGCAGAGTGAGTCACGAAAATGAAGACTTAAAAGTATCTTTCTGGATGCAGCAACTAATGTCAACAGTAACTAGATCAACTTATATAGTTGGGGACAGAAGCCAACAGAAGGTTAAGAAGTGAACAGAACGTGAAGAAGTAGAGAAAGACGAGTAAGACACCCTTTAGAGAAGTATGCATGAGGGAGAAGAAGGCCTTAGTTAGCAAGAGGGGAAAGGTAATTAAAATATTTTTTAAGGGGTATTAGTGATGATGATAAAAGCATCTCCTCACAGTTCTGTTACGAAGACTGAAAAAATTCATAGCCATTAAAATGGCCATATAAGTTTGTTAAGGAATAACTGATTAAAGCAATATCCTAAGGAGAAGAGAGGGAATGGGGCCAAGTGCATGAAACCTTAAACAGGAAGAATACCATCTTACCCATTAAATCTTAAGGAGAACCTGTGAATACTGCTCATTTTAAAGGCAGAGATAGGAAACTGAAAAAGAAAATGATATCCTGAGGAGGGTGTTACAGGCCATGGAAAGAGCTTGAAGAGAACAGTAAAATCTGGAATATATGCTGAGAAGAACAGAACAAACTCCCACCAAAAAAAAAAAAAACTGATAGAGAATAGAGTAGACTCAATCAATATTGATAACCACATTAAATTGGTGATTTCAATCAGAATGGTCAGGCTATTTTCTTCAAACACCTCAGCCACCTCACGGAGACAATACTGGTCAGTCTGTGTTCAAAAAGTACTTAGAAAAAAATGTGATGAAAGAATGACTGACTATAAATTGAAAAATATCAATTAATATTCATCTCATATGCATATTTGATATGTTCAACATCTCTCCATAAAATAAGTTTTTTGGATGACATTACTATAATTCCTTTTAACTCCATTTTATCCAAGTGATCTTCAAAGTACTTCATAAACTTAACACTTATACCAATACATAGGTTACATCTATATTGGTATGTGCAGATTTCTTCACTCCAAAAAAACATAGTTATGTGCAGAATATGGAAAACGTGTTACCTGATTTAAACTTCAGTAAGCATATTAAGAAAGCAAGCCTGTAATTACCCAAATCAGAATTTAGCCAAGACACCAAAAGTATAAAAGAACAAAGCTTGTTCAAAGTTTTCATGTAACCCTGAATTTATTCATTCCCTTGCTTCTTTAGAAAACTGTCGTATGGGGTACTAGTGCTTATAGAGAAAATATTCAATAAGCATGGCAACTCGGAAGAGTAACTTTCAAAGACATATTCAAAATGATAAAATCTACAGAAAGGGTAAAAGAAGTTTTTAAAAATACTATTATAAAGCATAGCACACTTCAATAAAATACCTCTTGAGATGGAAACAGTTAATATGTTTATAATATTTGGGGAGATAGATGATTCACCTTAAAAAAAAAAAAAAACAACTACTATTCACCTCAATGCATAATGCAGGGAATGGACTGAAGGCTCTGAAGCCATCTAAGCCATTCCATCTATTAATTCTATTAACGAATTTACTAAAAAGAAAAGCTGTATTAAAAACTCAGGTTTCAGAAATATTAAACATAACCCAATTCTATTCACAGTCACAGCACACTCACCTCAATCCCAACTAGGCAAATAAAAAATCCTACCTGCTTGTTATAATCTCTCAGTTCACTTTCCATCATTGCTAACTTCTCTTGTAACTGGCAGACTTCTTGTTGAAGTTCTTGAATTCTGAAACATATTTATAAGTAATGTCAATATATTTTTGATAAGAAATACAAAGTTACAAAAGTGAAATTAGATACCTTCTTTTAAAAACCCTCAACTTTTGTTTCTCAGTGAGGTAGGAGGTGCTGTGCCAAAGGGGTCCCAAGCCACAGCACAGAGTACATCATCTTAGAGATTTAATTTTATAAGAACAGATACAAAACTGAGTGGTAAATAATCTGAAACTCAGATACATTATGTCTCCTACTGCATCTTGATTCTTAGGACAAATTCCTCTGGGTACTGTTGCCAATTCTTAGGTTCAGGGAACTAAGCATTGAGTCCAAAACTCACAATACTATTAAGTGAAATAAGGGACTAAATGTTTTTTGAACCCACATGACCCTGTATTTTCTAACAAACTATCTTACAATCTTAAGAGAGAAGAAAAATACTGAGAAATATCAATTTTCCAGGTAACTACAGCAAAAAAAACTACTCTTTCCTGGAACTTGTTAATTCCAAGGGAATCAAGATTTGTCTAAATCATCTGAATTATATGAATCCTAAATGTACCGTACTACATCAAACTTTGCCAAGCATTAACAAAACAAGTCACAATCACTTTCATACTGGAAAAATAAAGCCTGAAGCCAGGTTTAATTTTAAGAGAGCTTTTCCATAGGGTAGATAGAGTACAGCTGAACACTGCTTGTACCTGCTATTAGCATTACTAGAACCAATACTACCCACTAATCCAGGAGTAGGAGAGCAGTACGTGTGCAACCACACTCACATATGCGTGAATGACTCTAAATAAAGTTAAATGTGCATGTGCAAATTCAACAAATAAGATAATCAAGAGACTAATGCTACCTATGATGGCTTGATAGAAAAGAAGAATATTAAGGGAAAGAAAAAGACAGAAAATGATACACGTTGTTGTTCAGTCACTAAGTCGTGTCCAACTCTTTGCGACCCCATGGACTGCAGCATCCCAGGCCTCAGTTTCTCACCATTTCCCAGAATTTTCCCAAGTTCATGTCCATTGAATCGAATACATACAGAGCCCTCTAAAACTCAGTAAATAATACTAACACATTGTCTAAGTCCTAGTTTATAAGTACCAGAAAAACAAAACACAAAATATTTCATGGGTAAAGTCAAGTAAGTATATAAATACAGGTACAAAATATTGTGTGAGAATAACTGAGCTAAAGACCCTAATTAGTCCCCCAACCAATGTCTTTTTTTTTTAATTGCTATAGAGATTAATAATAAAGTAGAAAACTCTCTCATATTGTCTACATAATCTACAAAGTAAAAAGCTAGCTGCACTAACCATTTGCACTGGTGTATTCTGTACTTTACACTGTTTCTGCAGCCGTGACCAGAGAGGCTGTCACTAGTTGCTCTTCTACTCCTCTGCACTGTTTAAGATGTTCTTAACGGCATTCTGTGTATCTCCCCTTGTCTCATCTTCTTACCGGGTCGTAAACGTCTCAAAAGTTGCATCTTTACATCCCAAGAACACTTACATAGCCTTTTCCAAAGAGTTTATTGAAGTTAATAATTAAAATAGAATTTACATCTGACTCCAAGTTAAGGAAACACCAACATACAGAGCCAGAGAATCATGAAGCAAGAATATCAAAGCCAGTTACAAGTCTACTCATGCTACGAGCATTAGAGAAAAATCTGAAGTAATAGAGAGTCTGTAGAAGATTTACTTGGGTGATAAAGCTGAATGTCAAAGCAACTCTACTGAAATAGGCTGTAGGTGGCACTAAATAGTTTTAAAGCAAATATAGACAGAAACCCCAGATATATGATTTACTTGAAATCAAATTTCAAAACAAGTGAAAACCTTTTATATTCAGAATATATTCAGAAAGCGTTTACTGAATGCTTGTGCAAAGTTCTATGCTACATACCAGAGATAGGCTAGTTAAGAAGACAAAACCCTACTACCAAGAAACTTAGGGCTAACCAAGTGATCATGTAACTAAAGCCAACAGAGAATTCTTTAATGCACCTGTTATCAGCCACGTGCAGGAGGTCTGCGATGTAAGGGTCATCTGGCTGAGGAACCGGATATGAACTGATTTCAGAGGGAGGGACTGGTTCATCAATCTGCATGCGCTGGCGCCTAAAAGCAATATTTCTTTTCTTGCCACCTAAAAAAAAAAAAAAGTGTATTTCAAAAAACTGACAACAAAACACTGTCTTAGAATTAAATAGTTTAGAAGGCTAGCCTTTTTGTTATAAAGTATGTCTCTAGCTCTTATTACATAAGAGCCAGGTCAAATGTTTTTTCCCTTATATATAAATACCCACCTGATCTTTAACTAAACAACTCATTTCTGAAAAACTCAACAAGACATGGTTAGAAAGCAAGCTTTATTTTCTGCATGCTTGGTATATATGCCCAGATTTAATCTGTTCCTTCATGAGATGGGGACCAAACTCTGGCAAGATTAAAAGCTGAGTGTGCCTTGTTGTACATGACAGAGCTCAAGACGTCATCACCGGCAGAAAACTGTCAAATGAGAAGCTGAAGTCAATGTTAACTAAAATAAACATGTTTATTAAGCAAGGCCAAAGGAGCAGATAATTGAAACTTTAAGAATCAAAATTAGTATAGAGAAGAATATGTATCCTGAATTAATGGGGAATTTTCTTAATTATCCTTAAAACTAGTAGGTATAATTTCTTTTGATGGCTAGATATATCCCATCTTGGCCCAAACCACAAGGATAATTTACCTTTTCCAGTACCTGGCCAAGATTAGACATGTACTTGAAAAACTAACTGACCCTCACAAAGAACAAACACAACCCACAACTCTGTGTGCCTTAGAATCCTAACAAGTTTTTTTATACTCCTAACCTCTTGTTTCGGAGAAGGCAATGGCACCCCACTCTAGCACTCCTGCCTGGAAAATCCCATGGACGGAGGAGCCTGGTGGGCTGCAGTCCATGGGGTCGCGGAGAGTTGGACACGACTGAGAGACTTCACTTTCACTTTTCACTTTCGTGTATTGGAGAAGGAAATGGCAACCCACTCCAGTGTTCTTGCCTGGAGAATCCCAGGGACAGGGGAGCCTGGTGGGCTGCCATCTATGGGGTCGCACAGAGTTGAACACGACTGATGTGACTTAGCAGCAGCAGCAGCAACCTCTTGTTTTGAGGATGAAGAAACCAGGTCAAAAGTATTTAAATGGCCTGCTTGTAGTTACACAGCTGAACAAGGTAAACCACTTTCTTCCCTTATTTCCTGGTTTTCCTCCTTGGTTGCTCCTTCTCAGTTTCTTTCAAAGACCCTCTTCTTCCATCTGTGCCTTAAAAGACAATTTCCTAAGGTCTGTCTTTGGTTCTCCTCTCTTTCCAATCTATATATAATCTCACTAGTAACTCCTACCACATTCAAAGCTTCTGTTCTCAGGATATTCCAATGATTTCCAAATGTGAATCTCCATCTAGGACCATATTTCTGAGGACAGATCTACATATTCCACTGCATACTAGGAGTTTCAATGTTAATGTCCCATGGATATAACATACTCAACAAACCCTTTGTAAACGGTGGACTTCTGTTCTGTTTTCCATATTCCCTATCTTAAGAAATAGTACCAGGGCATCCTTGCTAGTGGTCTCATGGTTAAGACTAGGGGCACAGGTTTGATCCCTGGTTAAGGAACTAACATCCCACATGCCCCATGGTGCAGCCAAAAAAAGAAAGAAAGAAATAGTATTAATATCCTCATTCATCCACTCAATCACTTCAAACAGAAATTTGGAAATTCCTCTACATCCCAAGTTTACCAAATTTATCCATCACTAAATTTTAGAGATTATACCTCCTAAATCACTCTTGATTTAGGCCCACTCTTTTCTCAGAAAATCTAATTATCCTCCTTTTTTTGTTTTCTTAATCTTCTAGTTACTTCTGAGATCCTCTCCCACATTTCCCCAGCTTTTCTGCCTTTGGCTCACACTCCTCCCTCTCCCAGCTTATTTTCTGCCATTTCAAGTCCCACAGATTCCTCCCTGATCCTGGCCTCCCAGCTTGCAATTCTTCAATTCTCAGATTCTCCTCTTCACTCAGCTACAGGCACACAGTAACATGATTAAGCCTGGACTGTGTCACCAGATAGAACTGAGCCAGCTTCCCGGTCTTCAACTCTCTTCTGATGGCAATCTTCATTCTGACCAAATTACTACTGGTCCTCACCACGTTCTTTAATCCCTCAGTCTCTACCAAGTCTCATAATTCAGGACCTGCCTTCACCTCGTTTGCTTCCATAACATTAAGTCTCATGGTTTAGACACCTCCATGATCTGGAGATTCTGCCATCAGCTTTGAGCCTGGACAACCACTAACTCTGCATATGGCCCATCATTTCTGTTTTCTTCCTTGAGAGCTACTGAGCATAAGGCTAAGAAGAGTAAAATAAACTAAGAAATAACAAGGTATATCATTTTCAAAGTCTTTAGAGTATGAAGTATTTTTATAATTAATAATGGTGATAATAATAATAGAAAAAAGAATTCAAACTAATAATAGAGGAAATAAAACCCTAGGCACTGAGGTTAGATGACTTATACCTAAGAAGTTACTGTTAACGTAAGTTTCTCAGCACATGCATAGAAATATAAGCTGGGTCTTCAGAAATAAATTTTAAAGGTTTTGTGACTATCCAAATACATCTTTTCAAATACTAAAGTCTAAAGCATGAATACCAAAAGTCCCATTTCAGTCGACAGTTTTAACATCTTTAAAAGATTAGATGTAAAAAAATAAATTAATTAATAAAAGATTAGATGTATATAATTTGTTTTGAGAGGAAACAGATTCACCTGGAGTTTGAACTACAGCTTGCAAATTCTTTTCTTGAAGCTGTTGAATTTTCTCATTCTTAGCTTTGCTTTCTTTCTCCATAAGTTTGAGTTTATGAACATATTGATTATTTAGAAATTTCAGATCAGCTGTTTCACGTGCACACTTTTTCAATGTGGTTTTCAACTCTTAAAATGAAAAAGATTTAAAGAGTATTTTATACATCAATAAGTCCTTCCATTCCATAAAACAAAAAAAAAGTCACAATAATTTGAAAGGCTCCACCTGATTCTTATATGCTTTGTTAGAACATTATAACTTTTCTACCACCATTAACAAAATTGCAAATAAGTCACTAAGCACAAAAAGGAATTATATTTTTCTTCTGTGGTGAGCCTAATATGAGCTTTTGATCCAGTAAATTGGATAGGAAGCTAAGGGATTATCAATTCATGCCAAATATTAGCCAGGGCTTTCTACTAAATACAAGAAGATTTTATAATAAGTTAGCCATATAATTTACCCTTTGCCTAGTCCCTCTGAAATCATTCTATCTTCTAGATCAAAAACAGGGTATAAAAGAATCAGAACAATAGATATACGGCTTTTTCTCAGAAACACAGAAGTTGTTATAAGAACATTTTTCTTCAGTACCAGTATTTAATATTTTCTACAGCAACTTTTGGGCTTCCCAGGGGCCACAGTTGGTTAAGAGTCTGCCTGCCAATGCAGGAGACACAAGAGATGCGGGTTCAATCCCTGGGTTGGGAAGATCCCCTGGTGAAGTAAAAGGTAACCCACTCCAGTATTCTTGCCTGGAAAATTCCATGGACAGAGAAACTGATGGGCTACAGTTCACAGGTTCACAAAGAGTTGAACACAACTGAGTGCACACCACCACCATTACAGCAATTTTAATTCTAAAAATTTAATCCACATTCAGTGAAGATGAATATAGTTGTGGAATGCAGATTTATTTTTCTTTTGGGAGCTCTTCAACATACCCTATATTTCAGGAACTGTCAGTAGGAAGACTATCACATTTTCTAATCAATAGTTTCAAAGGTGGACTAGGATTTCCCACATATAAAATAAAAAGGGCAAAAATTTCAAAAGTCACAAAAATTTACCTTTAATATGTTGACCTGATTGTTCTCTCAGTTTCATTAATTCCAGGTATAATTCATTATTTTCCTTACTCAATCTTGCATTTTCAAGTTTATAAGGTTCCAATACAAAATCAAAATTGGCACTCTCTTTTTCAGCTTTCACAGCAGATAATTTTGATTTCCGAAGACTTTCTGTTGTATGAACTAGATCACTAATATTGAATGGAAAATGCAAATACAAGGAAACATTCTATTAACTTTTAATAACTAAAAACAGATTTCTAAAAAGACTTAAATGTTAATACTGAGATCAAATCGAAAATCAGACATACAAAAACAAACACTAGAGGTCTTTTAAGGTACTAGGAAGGTCTCAAAACTTTCCTGGCATAATTAAGAAATAAAGCATACATACATAGGCAGAATCACCTTTCAACCTGGTCTCACTCATCCCCCATGTTTAATTAGTCACCTGATCCTGTGGAATCTGTGAACCTTATTTGGTCATTTAACATTTACTGAATGCCTGCTACACACTAAGTGTCAGGGACGCAACAAACACGGATCAGTTCCCTACCTCTAAGAACATAGATGAACAGAATATTCACTACATCAACATTTACTGGGCAGGGAACATGGTAAAGAACCCACTGACAAGGAGCTTATATCCTACTAACAATTTGTCAAAAGTTACAGTACTATGTGATAAACTCAATAAATATTTTAGTGCGGACCATGTGTTCAGCCTCTCCTAGGTATGGCAGTGAAACAGTCAGTCTCTAGTTTCTTGGACTCTGCATTCTAATGGGAAGGTAAAACAAATTTCCAACAATAATAACAGCTAAGGTAACGTGCAGCATATGTGACAGACAGCTGCAGGCCACACAGCTAACTGAGCATAAAGACAAAGCAGGAAGGAGACGAGAAAGAGACTTTACAGGCAGATAGAACAGCACATGGAGAGACCAAGGGTGAGAGCGAACATGTGTTCAGGAGCTTCAGGTGGTTCATACAGGGAAGGTGAAGGGAGTGTAAAACCACTGGGGAAAATGCATGTCAGTTTCTTGGAAAGTTAAACATACTTCCACCCTATACTTTTGAATTGCTGACCGAGAACTAGATCATGAAGGATTCTGGAGGCCATACTAGAGACCACAAAGTATCTTTCATCCATTTGCTTCTTTTCATCATTATCACATACAGTCCTACTGCAAAAACTTCCTAGACCATTTCTCTGCTCTAGTTAGTCTCAAATCACAGTAATAGGATTTATGTGGAAAAGAATAAAAATAACAAAGAATCTTTCAGTTAAATTAACATGTTAACAGCTAAAGTCATGATCAACCACCTTAGAGAAATATTATAAATGCGTAGCAATTAAAGACCAGTGACTAACATAATATCATGTCAACTGCATTTCAATAAAATAAAAACCAGTGAATAAAGCAGCTACAGAACTCCTAACTAGATCAGAAAATCACATTAAAAATTGTACTTTTACTCACAGACAAAACTCTCAGAAACATTTACTTTAAATAGTATAGTGTGAATGGTGACCTTAGAGTTCTGCAACATGGAGAAGAGAGAAGCTTCAGATGCTTTAAGGAGTTTTAAAAAGTCTACCCATTTCTGTACTAAAGCATGAAGCTCAATCAGAAACTAGATAAACAGGATTCAGGGTCACACAGGTTTGCAACAGTCTTTTCATCTTTACCTGAAAAGTTTTTCTACCAAAGGTATACAGTCCACTGTCAGAGTCTGGCGGTATCCCAACTGATCCAATCTTTTCCTAATATTAAGATACTTTCTTTCTGCAGCTGTAGTCATCTTGTGTTCCAAACTAGGTTTATTCACTTCCAAAAATTAAAATCCTATAAAAAAAGAGTGAACATTATTCTATTATCAGTTACTATTATTATTTAATGTTTTAAAAAAAGATTATTTTAATATGAAGCAATTATTTGTTTCTTTTCAGGCAGACAGCCCTCTAGAATATTTAGATTGATTTAAATCCAATGCTAATGATATCCATGTTGCTGCATTAAAATAAATATCCCCCCATAAACTTAATATGCAGAAGTTAAAACAATAAAACCGCTAGAAAAAAGAAAGAAGAATATTTTTCCAAGCCTGAGATAGGCAGAGAATACTTAGAGAAGCCTCTTTAAAATTTTTCTTTTAAATATAAAAGAGAAACTTGATAAATTGGATTTCTTCAAATTAAAAATGTCTGCTCATCAAAATACATCCTTTTATTTGACAAAACAAAAACTTAAAAAATTAGGAGAAACATATTCATAATATCTAACAAAGGATTTGTATATAAAATACAGAAAGAACCCTTACAATTAATAAAGACAACCCAATAAGAAATGCAAGGCTAAGATTTGCAAAAGATATCTGAATGAGAATAATCATATGAAAAGGTGCTGAACACCACTAGACATCAGAGAAATACAAACTAAACCACAATGAAATATAATTTTGTCCATACTAGAAAGGCTAAAATTAAAGGTACAATGTCTTCAAGGACTTGGAGTAACAGGAATTTTCACGTTGCTACAGGAGTGTGAAATCATTGTGGAAAAAGTCTGTGGGAGGGAGGCTCAAGAGGGACAGGATATATAAGTACTCATAACTGATCCACGTTGTTGTACAGCAAAAGCCAACACAACATTGTAAAGCAATTATCCTCCAATTAAAAATAAATTAAAAAGGGTGGCAGTTTCTTATAAAGTTAAACACACTTCTAGCCTATGACTGTGTGATTCTACTCCAAGGTATTTACTCAAGAAAATGAAAATAAGCATCTACAAAGAGACTCTACAAGAATATTTAAAGCATCTTTATTCATAATAGCTCCAAACTGGAAAAAAAACTATACAGAAGAAGGATAAGTACACTATACTTAAACAATGTAATATCACTCAAGAATAAAACAGAACTGGTACATGTCAACAGCATGGATGAATTTAAAAACATTATCTGAGCAACAGAAGCCATGATTATATGAAGTTCAAGAACAGGCAATATTAAACTATGTACATAGAAATGAGAACAGCTGTCACCTAGGGCGATGGGGGTAGTTGGAGCCTGAATGGAAGGGCATGAGGGAGCTTCTTGGGTAATGAAAATACTGTGGTGATGGGGACAGACACCACACCAATGTATACATTTATCAAAGCTTTTCAAATAGCATATGTAAATTTTACTTATATTAAAAAAGCAAGACCCCAACATGTAAGTATCTCTGGGTATCTTTTTATCTTTGTCTTTTTAAATATCTGTGAATATATCATCTATCAATCTGCCCTAAAATGGAGTTATCCAAAGACCACTTCTTTAAAAAAAACATGCTCTCTTTTCTAACCTTTGTCAGGTAAATGTGGTCCTAGTACTCATATTTCTAAGTCAAACAAGAACTTTGTTTTACATCTGTATTGCTCTTCACAATTTATATAAAACATGAATGGATATGAATATATGCAAAATTTGATCCTCACAACTACTATGAGGGGAAAAGGGTCAAGGACACCCTCCACATTCAAAGATGAGGAAAGGCTGCCTAGAGAGAGTAACTTATTCCAAATCACAAGGCCACCAAGTAGGTGGGCAGTCAGGTCTCCTGAGTCCTGACCCACCGCTCAGGTTTCTGTATTATGCCGCCTCAACTTACCAGATGACTCCTAAGTTAGTACTGCTCCTTGATAACTCCTTCCTACAAATCTCTCCTTCTCCACATTCTTGTTAGCCTTTTCTCTGAATGACGTCCCCATTCTATACTAGGTTCTTTCTAGGTTCCTTCCACAAGAGGGACCTGACTGATGCAGGGTGTTCTAGAAAAAGTCCTGAAGAAGTCAGAAGTGCACCTGTCAGACCAAGAACTAGCAGGGCCTCACAATTCAAACTTGTCTCTTTTTTTGTCTGGTACCAACTTTGGTTACCCAGAAAGAATACATCCTCACATCCTTCTGAGAGACAATATGAGTAAATATTAAAAAAAAAAAAAAAATCATCAACACATACGACAGATGAAAAAGATTAAAAATCCTCCCAGGAAGGACAAAAAAACATATATTAGGCTTTCCCCACCCATGCATGGGCTGCTGTCCTTCACCACCAACACAACACGCCCGTCTACATCATCCAAACACCGCGGCCATACTGAAAGTTTCCCAGCAGAACAACATAAAAGGTAAGGTTTGGAGGTCCTCCACGCATACCCACTTGCTTAACTCTGGGGAGATACGTCTGAAAGCCAGTGCATCTTATTTTTACAAAAGTATCCTGTGCGCGCGTGTGTGTATATATAATCTCCTATGTATATAATACATAAGCACAAGGGCTAGAAAAACAAAACACCCCAAACCAACATTAACTAGGTTATCTCGCAAGTCCTCCCTGACTGAACTAAAAATAGTAGAGAGTGGAAGAGGGGATGTTTACTAACATGCTGGACAAAGGTTAATAAATGACTCGTCCTAGGCTTTGGGGCACTTTTGTTTTACAAAGGGCCTGTATGATTCTTATATGAAAGGGTATTTTAACTTTTAAATCAACCCATCAGTCTGTAGGAGGAGGATCTGCTGGAACCGCACAGACCCCGCGGCGAGCGGGGTCGGAGGAACCAGGAGCCCGGGAAACCCCAGGCCGACCTCCGGGCCGCAGTTCCGCTGTCGGCTGTAGAAGGGAAAGAGGTGTCCGCAGCGGGGCGACACGGCCTCCGCGCCCCGCCCGGGGCCCACTTCCTCCCGAGGCCGCGCGGCCTCCCTCCCGCCAGCGCCCGGGCCCGGCCCGCGGGGACCGCCCGGGAGGCGGAGGCGCCGCCCTGCCCAGCCCGCCCAGCGCCGCGCTCACCCGCAGCCCGGGCCGCCGCTCCCTCCGCCTGCGGTCGCATCTCCCCTCGCGCCTCGCCTCCCTCGCTGGCTCCTTCCGCCCAGACACCGGCTCTGGCGCTAGGACAGTTTGAAAATGGCGCGGAGAGACGATCAGGGCCGGCGCGGAGGAGGTGCCGCGGTTGCCTCGGTAACGGGAGCGGCCGACGTTTCGCCGCGCGCAGCGGGGACGCGCCCGACCGGGATGGCGGCGCTGGGCCCCGGTGCCCGGAAACGCAACGGCCCGCACGGCGCGAGGCCGCGGCGCCCCCTGGCGGCCGGCGAACCCCTAACCTCAGCGTGTGCCGGCGATAGGACTCCTCCAAGTCGATCGCGCGGAGAAGGCAAGGGCACCCCACTCCAGTACTCTTGGCTGGAAAATTCCATGGACGGAGGAGCCTGGTAGGCTGCAGTCCATGGGGTCGCTAAGAGTCGGACACGACTGAGCGACTTCCCTTTCACTTTTCACTTTCATGCATTGGAGAAGGAAATGGCAACCCACTCCAGTGTTCTTGCCTGGAGAATCCCAGGGACGGGGGAGCCTGGTGGGCTGCCGTCTATGGGGTCGCACAGAGTCGGACACGACTGAAGCGACTTAGCAGCAGCAGCAGCAGCAAGTCGATCGCGTGCCTTGCTAGACCTTCTCCGCGCGGGGATAAAATCCTGCCCAGTCCTGGTCCCTGCCGCGGATTAGCCTTCACCCGTTAGGGGGATGCCTTCACCTAAACTCCAACGACAGGCACAATTGCAACTTTCCCTGTCAACCACCCAACACAATTAACTGTTGCTCCCACACCCATGCCCAGATGTGTAGACCCTCATACTATACTCAACCCGCTATGATGATATAACATCATGATGTTTTGATCCCGTGAGTTATAACTCATCCCTTCAAAAAACTTAATTATTTGTTTGTATGTCTCTCCCTGCCGTCCCCAGTTGTGAATTCCTGGAGTCAGACATTATTTTACTCAGCCACGTTTCTCTAGCACTAACCGCAATAAACATTTGTGAATGGAATTAAATTCAAATCAACTCGTTTTACAGAGCTTGTTCATAAACAGAAAACACATGGTCAAAGTGTAGAATTCTGTTTCTCGTGTGAAACCTTGTAGATGATCAGAGACGAGCTCATTTCCTCTTTTCTGATTACTGCTCTAGCAAGTAGGACTTTCGTTCTGAAAATGTATTGTTTTTGCCGATTACCTAACTGCTTTGTGGGTTGTGAATACTTTGTACCCATTCATGTATTGTTTTAACCGTTTCTGTTGTGTCTTGTCTGCCTTCCAGTGTGCTTTTAAAAAAGTTGTTTTGTGGAATTTCTAAGAGGAAGTGAGTTAGGCTCTGTAGATGGTTTTTGTGGTCTCGAAGACGTACATTTAAATACTTTTTTTTCCTGAACAACAAATATCTTTTTAAAATCACAGCAAAATGACTATGCAGTGGCCATCCAGCCCAGATAACTCTTTGTCCCAAATGCATAGCAGTTAGAAAATGTAAGAACCAAAGTCAAAGAAAGTTTAAAAGGTAAGTGGGATACTGAAGTTATAGGCCAGTTTTGCTCCAGGTAACGTGGAAAACCAGAGCAAGTTCACTGTTGCAAGGCCTGGGGTCAGGGTCCCTGGTGCACACCCAAAGTTGTTGCTGCTCACCACCCAGGTCCTTGGCTTCAGAGGAGCATCAGGGCTAGGGAAGCAGAAGGAAGTAGAAATTGAGCTTGTTCTGGGCTCTCCCCAAATCACCAGGGGACAGGAGTCCTGAACTGGGGTCAATCCTGGTAGGCCTACCCTCAAAATTAATAATCAGGAGGTAGAGCCAGATTGGACCCAGGTCTCCCAAATTGCAGGCAGACTCTTTACCGTCTGAGCCACCAGGGAAGCCCATGAATACTGGAGTAGGTAGCCTATCCCTTCTCTGGGGGAACTTCCTCACCCACTAATCCGAAGGGGGTCTCCTGCATTTCAGGTACCAGCTGAGCTACCAGGGAAGCCCCAGAGAAAAAGAACCTTTCACTGAAAATGAGCTTGCAAACCAAAAACAATCAAGAAATCTGATGCTAACAAAGCCAACAAAATAAAACATCAAAACATGAATTCTTGGGTTTCCCTAGTAGCTCAGTGGTAAAGAATCTGCCTGTCAGTGCAGGAGACATGGTTTAATCCCTGATCCAGGAAGATTCCACATAGCTCAGAGCAACTAAGCCCATGCGCAACAACTGCTGAGCCTGTCCTCTAGAGCCTGGGAGATGCAGCTACTGAGCCCATGTGCCCCCGCTGTTGAAGCCCGTATGTCCTCGAGCCCATGTGTCCTCGAGCCCGTGTGTCCTCAAGCCCGTGCTCCCCAGCAGGAGAAGGACCTTGGTGAGAAGCCCCAACAGCAACTAGAGAGTAGCCCTCACTCGCCACAACTAGAGAAAAGTCTGCACAGCAACAAAGACCCAGCACAGCCAACAATAAATAAATAAATAAAATTTTTAAAACCCATGAATTCTCTCTAGATGAAAGAGGCTGATGAAGCTTTTAAAATGCATATATGTAAGGTGATCTGGATCAAAGTTTTTCCAACGTTGGCATTTTGGACACTTTGGGCTGAATAATTCTTTGCTTCAGAGGGCCTGTCCTGTGTGTTGTAGAATGTCGAGCAGCATTCCTGGCTTCTATCCTCTAGATGACAGTACCATCCACCAAGTTGTGACAACCAAAAATCTCTTCAGATAGTGCTGACTGTCCCTTGGGAGGCAAAACCACTCCTGGTTGAGAATCAATGGTCTAGATGGATGGAAGAAGTAACTGCCATTAGAAAGAATAAGAGTTGTTAAATGAAACAAGAACAGATGCATATGAGAGGGAACCAGTCAGAAAATCTGGAAATTAAAATTACAGTCATCAAAAACTTTACATTATTAAGTGGAATGAAATGTAGATTATAGTTAAAAGAACCAGAGAATTTACCTAGAACCCATTTCTTTGCAGACATATATTTAGAACACAATTAAGAAATACAAACACTAGCTCGAGAGACTCAAAAGAGGCACTAGAGGGAATAGCAGCTATGGCAGGCAGACCTCCCCACCAAAGATACCCACACCCAAATTTCTGGAACCTATGAATATCTTATACTACTTGGCAAGAGGGACTTTACAGATGTAATTAAGGTTGTTAAAGGCCTAAAAATAGGCAGATTGTCCTGAGTTTTTCAGGTGGGCCCAATGTATTTACACAAACCCTTAAAAGCAAACAAGTGTGAGCAGGACTTGACAGATGTTGGGGGTCTGAAGATGGTGGGTGCATGTGATGAGTGCAGGGATCTGCCGGGGACCAGCCCCGGCTGATCCAGGGTATTCGAAGGAGAGACGGCATAGGCGAGGATCAGGATACAATAGCTTCAATTAGATATTAATTAAAGATATAAAGAGTAATAGAATAAGGATAGCTCAGTAGGAAAATTCAGTGGAGAAAGAGGCTGAGTAGCTTGGTTTACGCGGGAGACCAATAAACTTCAAGACAAGAAGTTTGCACCACTTACGTAGGCCGCAGGCGTCCTTCCGTTCTCCCGAAGGAGAGGAGACACTGAGGCCTCCCGGTCGGATCTTAGAAGCCCAGGCATAATTAGTAAGCATGGTGGGTTCCGCGCTCAGATGGAGACTCAGCCAGAGTGAGAGAGAGAGCGACATGGGAGACCAGTATTTGAGAAACTGATCCCAATTCTTTATTTCAGAGTCTGTTTTATACACTAAGATGTTATACAAAGTCACGTGGGGACAGCAGTCCTGACTTTATTAAAGTCAGGTGCTTCACACAAATGCATACAGAGGTCTTAGGGTGTTACATCATCTTCTGGCCAGGGGGGCCTGCTGACAATTTACGACCTCTCCTTGTGACAGCGGTCAGTCAATCAGGACACTTATTTCTCCAGGGCTGATTATTCTCAAAACAGACGCCACCCAAGTAAAGTTACATTCCTACAGGGTGAGGGTGTAGTGGGTTTTAGTTAAGGAAAGAATTTACTTAGCTTAAGGTCTAACGTGATTAATATCAAAGGTTAATACTTATTTCTTCTATATATTCATTAATGTGTGTAAGGGCAGGGGATGTGGAGACTTAGCAACAAACATTGGCTCAACAAATGAAAAACCCTTCACCAATACAATTTCTAATCAGCCCATTATACTTATACTAATAGTTTTCTAACTTTTCTAAGGAACCTGTTTTTAGAAGGTTTAAAGCATCTCGTGCCTCTCACGATTGGGAGGCTGTGAGCAATCACATGTGGCCGGACGAGCCTGTCAGGCAGGCTAGAGAACCTTCAGAGGAGTTTGTAGGTTAAAACACTCTTGTCACACCCAAGAGTTTTTATTGACTGGAGCTCTAGGTTAACTCCTTCTCCGAAAGAGGTGGTGGGGACAGCCCCCCGTAAAGTCAGAGGTGTAGGTAAGAGCACAAAGTAGTAAAGTCGGCAGGCTCTGGTTATGGGGGTAGACGCTCGAGGATTTCCAGGGGGACTCTGAGGCTCGATCCCGCCTTTGCGTATGTCGAGCCTCCTTCCTCATGACCTTTGCCATGGGCGGAGTACCTCACTCTGGCCCCCAACAGGGATCCTAGGGGAGCTGAAGGAGGCTAACAGCCCATAGGGACTCGTGAACCTCAGCCCCAGGAACAGGGAACTGAGTGCCTGCCAACAACTGGAATGGACGAGGGAGCAGATTTCTTCCTCTATTTTCTGACCTCCAGATAAAAACTCAGATTGCTGACACCTTGATTTTGACAGCAGAGCCCACTTGGACTTCTGACCTACAGAACTATGAGATAATAAATTTGTGTTGTCTTAAGGTGCTATGTTTATGGTGACTTGTTACTGTAGGAAGAGAAAAAACGACTCAGCAGAGAAGCAAGATTTGAAGAGATAATAGCTAAGAATTTTCCAGAACTGAATCAAGGTACAAATCTTCAGATGAAAAATTTGCATCATTCTAGTTAAAGATGGTGGATTAAACGTATATGTTAACTTTAGCCTCTCTCCCTTCCTCCCTCCCTCAGTGCTTCCTTCTCTCCATCCCTCCCGCCTTCATCCTTCTAGAATGATGATAAAGGAATTTTAAAGATACATTTTAAAAGGCTTTAGAACAAAGAGAATAGCAGTGGAGATGAGATTGATAAAATTTCGGGGCTGGCAAGCAGTTGTCAACAGGAAACTGATTTCTCAGCCTTGAAAATTTTGAATTCCAACCAGCAGTGGGGAAAGTGAAGAAGCCACCTAACTATTCCGCAGAAACCTCAAAGGCCCAGGGACTGGTGGCACCAGGTAGCCCTGCTGGAGCTAACAGCAGCACAGCTGTTTTTGGTAGAATGCTTCCTACTGTCTTGCTCCATAGACAGTCTGGAGCTGGTTTTGTGTGGTTTCACCTTCTCCAGGAGTAGATGCTTTGCCTCCTGACCTTTGTTACTTCATTACAGGTCCACCAGCAGGATGGATCAGTTGCAGGCTAAGCAAACTCTGTGGGTAAAACAAACAGGCATTATTCATACTGGACATCAGCAAGTTATTTACTGACTGCTATCAATGTGTGAGCTCTCCAAATAGTAAGAAGAAAGACGGCTGAGAAAGCTTCTAGACACGGTGATACACATGCTTGGTGTGTATGGCTCTCGCTTGCTTGGTGTAAGTCCATTTTGTCCCTTCCATACTTTTACTCCCTGTATTAGCTTCCTCAGCTGCCATTGTGTGCCTGCGAGCATGCTAAGTCACTTCAGTCATGTCTGACTTTTTGCAACTCTATGGATTGTAGCCCGCCAGGCTCCTTTGCCCGTGGGATTCTCCAGACAAGAATACTGGATGAGTTGCCATGCTCTCCTCCAGGGGATCTTCCCTACCCAGGGATCAAACCCACATCTCCTGTGTCTCCTGCATTGGCAGGCGGGTACTTTACCATCAGCACCACCCGGGAAGCCTATGGCTGCCCTTATACATGATCACAAACTAGGTGGCTTACCACAACAGAAATGTATCCTCTCAGGGGTCTGGAGACCAGATGTCTGAAATCAACGTGTTGTCAGGGCTGAGCTCCCTCTAGAAGTTCTGGAGGGGTGTCCTTCCCTCCCTTGTCCAGCTCATGGTGGCTGTTGGCATTCTCTAGCTTCCTTAGTTTGTGACAACATCACTCCCATTTCTGCCTACACCTTTTCTTCTCCTCTGTATCTTCGAATCTCCCACATGTGTTTTTTTTTTAAGATTTGTTAATGTTTCTGATGGGTACCATTTTTAAAGTCTTTATTGAATTTGTTACAATATTATTTCTGTTTTCTGCTTTGGTTCTTTGGCCCTGAGGCATGTGGGATCTTAGTTCCGCAACCAGGGCTTGAACCTGCACTCTCTGCATTGGAAGGCTCAGTTTTAACCACTGGACCATCAGAGAAATCCTCTGTTAGTTTAGTCGCTCAGTCGTGTCTAACTCTTTGCGACCCCATGGACTGCAGCAGGCCAGGCTTCCCTGTCCATCACCAATTCCCATGAGCTTGCTCAAACTCAAGTCCATCAAGTCAGTGATGCCATCCATCAATCTCATCCTCTGCCATCCCCTTCTCCTCCTGCTGTCAGTCTTTCCCAGCATCAGGGTCTTTTCCAATGGATCAGTTCTTCGCATCAGGTGACCAAAGTTTCAGCTTTGGAGTTTCAGCTTCAGCATCAGTCCTTCCAATGAATATTCAGGACTAATTTCTTTTAGGATTGACTGGTTGGATCTCCTTGCAGTCCAAGAGACTCTCAAGAGTCTTCTCCAACACCACAGTTCAAAAGCATCAATTCTCTACTGTCCAACTCTCACATCCATCATGAATACTGGAAAAACCATAGCTTTGACTAGATGGACCTTTGTTGGGAAAGTAATGTCTCTGCTTTTTAATATGCTGTCTAGGTTGATCATAGCTTTTCTTCCAAGGGGCAAGTGTCTTTTAATTTCATGGCTACAATAACCATCTGCAATGGTGTTAGAACCCAGAAAAATAAAGTCTGTCACTGTTTCCATTGTTTCCCCATCTATTTGCCATGAAATGATGGGACCAGATGCCATGATCTTCATTTTTTGAATGTTGAATTTTAAATCAGTTTTTTCACCTGTCACTTTCATCAAGAGGCTCTTTAGTTCTTCTTTGCCATAAGGGTGGTATTTATAAAGACACTTATCATTGGATTTAGGACCCACCCAGATAATCCAGGTAATCTCTTCACCTCAAGGTCTTTAACTTAATCACATCTACTATGATCCTTTTTCCAAATAAGGTAACATTTACTTGTTCTGGGGATTAGGATGTGGACATATCTCTTGGGGGGCTACCATTCACACCACCATATCGCCCTAGTTTTTGACTTTTTTATTTAGTCTGGGTGAGCAGGAAGACAAAAGACCGTATCCTATACCCTACAGAGCCTTACACTTGCATAAAGGTTTTTCATGTTTGTTTCCTTCTTGTTTTTCCTCCTTCACTCCCTCTTTGTTTCACTGAAAAGCTGAAAGCTTTCCACCTTGGCTTATTTGTTTAGTTATGACTGAGGTGAGAGAGGGATGGAGGAGGCAGTCTAGGTAAAAGTGAAAGAATTCAATGAAGTGTAAAAGCGTTTTCCTACCATCCCTGTAGAGCGAATTAGAGCAGCCCAGCAAAATATGAAATAGCCTCTCATCAAAAGTGAAATAATAAAGCCAGCCTCTAGGGAAAATATCACATATTATCAAATACGTATTCTTAAACACTAGATCATACTCTGAGTGACTTCATGCTGAGTTCCCAAGAGGTCAAAGGAAATTGCATCTGACTGAGTGAACAGCAGAATCTCATCTTCCATCTCAGTCTCCCCTGGATAGCATAAAGTATTGTAAAATAGTGGGCAAAACTGCCCAGATTATTCAAATTGTGTTTTTCCTTTCTTCTTATTTTTATAGTTCTTGGCTGAGAGCATTTCAATGAATTTAAATGAGTGCTTTGTGATAGAACTCTATGTAGTGTTAAGGGTTGAATTATGTCCTCCCTGAAATTCATATGTTGAAGTCCTAGCCCCTTAGAGTGTGATCTTATTTGGAAATAGAGTCATTGCAGGTGTCACTGATTAAGATGAAGTCACACTGGTATAGGATGGACCCCTAATCCAGTATGCCTGGTGTACTGATAAAAAGAACACACTATGTGAAGAGAAATAGACATGCAGAGAAAAGACAACATGAAGGCACAAGAAGCAGGCTTTCCTGGTGGTTCAGTGGTGAAGAATCCACCTGTCAATGCAGGAAACACTGGAGGCGTGGGCTTAATCCCTGAGTCCGGGAGATCCCCTGGAGAAGAGCATGGCAACCCACTCCAGTATTCTTGCCTGGGAAATCCCACGGACAGAGGAGCCTGGTGGGCTACAGTCAATGGGTTTACAAAGACTGGGACACGACTGAGTGACTGAGCACCAGCACCACCACACCTGAACCACTAAAGCTGATTTAACTGGAGTCAGGATTGTCAAGCAAAGGGAGAAAATGTGAATTAGATATTAGGTTACTGGGCTGAAGAAGAGTTCACAGTTCAGATTCTGGGTGAAATAGATGAGAGTATCTGGAATTCAGATCCCCACCAGAATCAATGCTGGGTACTTGGTCCTTCCAACCACACTAGCTTAAATGATCTTGAGCCAGTGCTCCCATCTGGGAAACCACTTCTCAAAAAAGTAGGGAACATCTGGGAATTAGAAATGACTGTGCTTGATTGCTTCTTTAAATCCAGTATGCAGGTTAACTTTGTGGGTCTTCCTTGCCTTGGGCTTCCTGTGGAAAGTATGTTCTTCACTCTCAAGAGAAACTTAGATGAGGCCTGTCATTTCAACACATTCTTAGTGTATGTCTCCTGTATTTCTGGTTCCCATGACCAACAAAGTTTTTAGAGATTTCAGACATCCCAAAGATGTACACTTCTCTTTGGATTGACGCTCTGCCTCTTCTACCATAGTAGCCTTATCTATAGCCTTGCTTGCTTTAGAAAATACTTGAATAAGAAACACTGCTGCTGAAGCAGCTTATTAAAAAAAAAAAAGAAGAAAGAAGAGTAACTTCTACAAGTCAGGAACTCATCTTTAAGCACTTTCAAATGAATAGATAGTCTTTCTATTTTTGCTGTTTGGGGTACCAGGTTTTGGGGACTCTCAGAATTTACTGTCCCAGTTCAAACATTTCCATTAGAAAGCAGGCTGCTAGCTCTGGGGGCTTCCCCTCAAAGTTCATAGTTCAGCTAGTACAGAATGAACGTCTGCTTTGAATCAAAGCAGCTGGTGTCAGGGGCTCATTGTGTTGGCAGCGAACCCCAGAAAGAAAATCTTTTTCCATTCTCTCCATCTCTGATGCTTCATGGGGTATCAAGAGTCTTGGCTGTTTGCATTCCCTTTTAGAGAAAAGGTCCACTGCCTTTCTCTATCTGGTTTGGAACTTCTCCTTCCTGGCACATTTCTGGACTGCATATATATGCATAGCTACTTATTAATCAGTGAAACCTAATCACTTACCCACTGGGAGAGGCTAGCGTTTGTTTTAAAGAAGCATTGTTTTGAAGTAAGTCAGAAAGAGAAAGACAAATACCCTAGGATGTCACTTATATAAGAAATCTAAAATATGATTCAAATAAATCTGTCTGTGAAACAGAAGCAGAGTCAAGGACACAGAGAATAGACTGGTTGTTTCCAAGGAGGAAGTGGATGGGAGAGGGTAGAAGTAGGAGTTTGGGATTAGAAGATGAGAGCTGCTAAATATAGAATGAATGGACAGTAGAGTCCTACTGTATAGCACAGGGAACCATATTCAATATCCTGTCATAAGCCATAATGGAAAAGACTATGAAAAAGAATATATGTGTATGTGTGTAACTGAGTTACTTTGCTGTACAGCAGTAATTAATACATTGTGGTTCAACTATACTTTGATAATAAATGAAATATAAAAAAGAAGCATTGATGATCCAGTGGTTAAGACTCTGTCCTTCCAACGCAGAGGGTACGGATTGGATTCCTGGTCAGGGAACTAAAGATCCCATATCCTGCACAGTGAGACCAAAAAAATTGAAAAACACAAAATTTAAGGGAATTCCCTGGTGGACCACTGGCTAAGACTTTGCACTCCCAATGCAGGGGGCCAGGGTTCAATTCCTGGTCAGAGAACTAGATTCCACATGCGGCTTCATGCTGAAACTAAGAGTTCACATGCCACATGCTGCAATGAAGACCTGGCGCAGCCAAATAAATTTAAAAAATTTTTTAAAGAAGCATTGTTTCTTAAGAGGGTAATTTCTATCTGGATTTTGAAGGGAGTGTGATTATACGCCCCCCTCCTTTACCTCTCACTTTTTAATAAAAGATAAAATCAGATCTTGAAGCTGTTGGGTCCTGGTTCTTCAGAATACTTCTACCCTGGGGGCATTTCTGGTTCTAGTTCCGGCTTCTCCATCTAGTATTGGAGTTCCTTGAAGCAGTCTCTCACAGACACTTCTTACTGAAGACTCTGAGGGTGATTGACACATTCTTGGTTTTTCAAATAATCATTCACGTCACTTCCCCAAACTCTGGAGTTTAAATTCCTTCCTCTGGGCTGGTTCTGGAGATGGATGTCTTTTGACACAGCTTAGATTTAGGAGTCTTTCAGGTCTCGATTCAGTCTGTGGTGCAGCCCCGCCAAACTACTCTGTATGAATGCCCCATGGAAAACGTTACCAAGTCGAAACACATGTCCTGGGGTATTTAAACTCTTATCCTGACTCAGCCATAAAAAAGAATGAAATAATGCCATTTTCAGCAACATGGATGGACCTAGAGATTATCATACTAAGTGAAGTAAGTCAGAGACAAACACTACCTAATATCACTTACATGTAGAATCTAAAAAATAGTAAAAATGAATTTATTTACAAAACAGAAACAGACTCACAGACATAGAAAGGAAACTTATGGTTACCAAAGAGGAAAGGTAGGGGAGGGGGGATAAATTGGGAGCATAGGATTGGTAGATGCTAACTACTATATATAAAATAAACAGCAGGGTGTATTGTGTAGCACAGGGAACTATATTCAATATCTTGTAATAAACTATAATGCAAAAGAATTAGGAAAATGTGGATTCACATATATATAAAAACAGATAACTTTGGTGTACACCTGAAGCTAACAAAATATTGTTATTTCCATTAAAACAAAGCAAAGCGAAAGCTCTCACCCTGCCACCTTTCTGAGTGGGAGGCTGGCAGAGAGGTGCTGTAATGCTGGATAGTCATTTGGCCACACTGAAATTCCCAAAGAGAGTGCTTGCCAGTGCTTAAAACCAAAATCCCTGGACACTTCAAAACTAGAGAATCTGGTGAATTTAGCACAGAATATCCATTCTTGCTCCAGTGTACCCCCAAATACTCTCTATCTTAATGTTAAAACAAAGCAAACACTCGAAGCCCAGACCAAGGGTGATTTTCACGTGAAACCAGGAGAGTGGTGGGATGCTATAGAGAATAAGGGGCGAGCTGTGTGGTGAGCCGCCTGTGACCAGGTCACTGAGGACTGGGGCTCAGTGCTCTTTACCTGAAGGTGGAGCCCATCTCTTCCCACCTGCGTGAGGCCATCCTCTGCTCCCCTAGGGATCAACCATGAGGATGTCCTACAGAGCCTGGAGGACATACATATTCAGGTGTCCATTATAAGCATCTTTTCACTATTACACATATTTTAAACACCTCCTCCTGTCTCAGTGCCACCAGTGGCCCAGTTCCATCCATTCTGAGTGGAAAAGCAGAGACTGCCAGTACTTTGCTTAGGCTTCCCTTCCTCTCTATCCATATGGAATTTCCTGTCCATTTCACTATTGTGGACGGATTTCAGAGCTTGAATTTTATCCAATATACAGTGGAGAATTATTCAACATGTTTTAAACTGAAAATTACAAGATGAAATTAGTCTGGGGAAAGTGAATCTGAGTAGTAGAAGAACCAAAGGGTGAGTGGTGTAGAGAACAATATTATCTAGGACAAGAGATTATTTTAACGATAAGATTAAGGCCTGAGGGAAAAGTGAGAAATACTACAAAGAAAGAGTGGGCAGGGCTCAGTGAGGGGTCAGCCTCTCGAAGAGAAGTAGTGGAAGGAATCCAGGCAAATGTTAAGGTTTTGAGTTTCAGAAACTGAAGAATGTGCTGTCGTGCAGACCCCTGGGTATAGAGTCAGGAGGCCACCTTGAAATGTGATGGGGGGCGTCCTTGGTGGTCTAGTGGTTAAGAACCTGCCTTGCAATGCAAGGAACACAGTTTAGAGTCCCTGGTCTGGGAAGATCCCAGGTGTCGTGGGGCAACAAACAAGGCCTGTGCGCCACAACTACTGATCCCGTGAGCTGCAACGAGAGAAGCCACTGCAATGAGAAACTGCAATGAAGAGCAGCCCTGACTCGCCTCAACTAGAGAAAGTTCTCATGCAGCAAAGACCTACCACAGCCAAATAATAATAATAATATTAATCAATTTTTTAGAAAAAGAAAAATAAATGTGTTGGGGCAGGAAAGGGGTAAGAGGTGGATGGTAAGTGTGGTCTGGGAGGTAAGAGGCTCAATGCAGTGCAAAAAATGTCCCCGCATGGCACAATGAGAAAGATGTTCGGTTTTTTCCCTCAGTCCTGGAACAAGGCATCTAAAGTTCTTAGAACTTCTTGAGTGACAGGGTAACAGGAGCAACTTTGTTCTCATGAGATGACTCCAGCAGGACTCTCCATCGCTGCAGGATGGGACTGGCCACCAGAAAGGCCAAGCCTCGATTAGAAGCTTGGAATTTTCAGCCCCACTCCTAGTCTCTGAAAGTGAGAGAGGGGCTGGAGAGTGAGTTAACCACCAAGAGCCAATGATTTAAGCAATCAGTCCTGTCTACTGGAAATCTGTAACAACCCAACACTTTGGGAATCAGAAAGCCTCTAGGTTGGTGAACACATCAGGAACAGGAAGGGCAGAGTTCCTGGAGACGGCTTGGGCTCTCCCTGCCCTTTCCCCGCTTCCTTGCCCTGTGCATCTTTCCCATTTTGGCTGTTCCTGAAGTGTATCCTTGCTAATAAATTGGTATAGTAAGGAACGTGTCTTCCTGAGTTCTGTTCTAATAAACTATCTAACCTGAGAGGGGGTTATGCTGCTGCTGCTGCTGCTAAGTCGCTTCAGTTGTGTCCGACTCTGTGCGACCCCATAGATGGCAGCCCACCAGGCTCCCCCATCCCTGGGATTCTCCAAGCAAGAACACTGGAGCGGGTTGCCATTTCCTTCTCCAATGCATCAAAGTGAAAAGTGAAAGTGAAGTCGCTCAGTCGTGTCTGACTCTTAGCGACCCCATGGACTGAAGCCCACCAGGCTCCTCCATCCATGGGATTTTCCAGGCAAGAGTACTGGAGTGGGGTGCCATTGCCTTCTCCAAGAGGGGGTTATGGGAACCCCCAATTTATAGCTGGTCAGTGAGAGGTATGCGGGCCCCAGAACTTGTGACAGGCATCTGAAGTAGGACTGTCCTGTGGGACTGAGCCCTTAACCTGTGGGGTCTGTACTAACTCCAAGTAGTAAATGTCACAATTGACATTGAGTTTTGGACCAGTTGGTGTTCAGAGAGTTGGAGATGTGGTTTTGGAAAAGATACCATGTATTTGGATGTTAGGAGGAGAAAAAAAAAACAAAAACAAAGTCTCATTTGGTGTTTAAAATGTTGTGAGTAAAGATAACTCACCAGGAAAGAGTTGGCTGTATGCAGGTAACATTAAGGAGAAATCTAGAAGTAAACTGAGGCTTCTCTTTCAGGTTTCTGCTCTATATTTCTGAAACATATTCTATATAACTGGATGTTGCTGACTCTAATGTTGTCACAGACTATTCTGTTTCCCCTTTTAGACTGTGAGCTCCTGACAGTATACAGAAGACTAACGGGTTCTTCTTTGTGTCCATAACTCAGGCAGAGTGTCTGGCACTTAATGAGAGATCATTGAACAGAACTGAATGGAACTGGGTGAACCTGGCCTCCATACAAGTCCAGCATATAGCACAGCTGCCTTCTTTCAGTGACTGGCCTGAAGATGGGCCTAAAAAATATCAGCATTACTGCCAACTAATTCAGGTCCTTTTGTTTAAGCAGCAGGGACTTAATTTCCCTGTTGCCACAGGTATAGGTTTGGCTGGCAATCTGATTATTTCCTGGCAGTTAAGGATAATGGTACTTAACAAGAAATGTCAATAACCTCAGATATGGAGATGATACCACCCTTATGCAAAAAGTGAAGAGGAACTAAAGATCCTCTTGATGAAGGTGATAGAGGAGAGTGAAAAAGCTGCTTAAAACTCAACATTCAAAAAATGAAGATCATGGCATCTGGTGCCATCACTTCATGGCACATAGATGGGGAAACAATGGAAACAGTGAGAGACTTTATTTTTCTGGGCTCCAAAATCACTGAACATGGGGACTGCAGCCATAAAACTAAGAGATGCTTGCTCCTTGGGAGAAAAGCTTTGACCAATCTAGACAGCATATTAAAAAGCAAAGATATTACTTTGCTGACAAAGGTCCATATAGTCAAAGCTATGGTTTTTCCAGTAGATGTGTATGGATATGAGTGTTGGACCATAAAGAAAGCTGAATGCCAAAGAATTGATGTTTTTGAACTGTGGTGTTGGAGAAGACTCTTGAGAGTCCCTTGGACTGCAAGGAGATTAAACCAGTCCATCCTAAAAGAAATCAGTCCTGAATATTCATTGGAAGGACTGATGCTGAAGCTCCAATACTTTGGCCACCTGATGCAAAGAACTGACTCATTAGAAAAGACCCTGATGCTGGGAAAGACTGAAGCCAGGAGGAGAAGTGGGCGACAGAGGATGAGATGGTTGGATGGCATCACCAACTCGATGGATATGAGTTTGAGTAAACTCCGGGAGTTGGTGATGGACAGGGAGGCCTTAGGTTCTGCAGTCCATGGGATCATCAAGAGTCGGACACGACTGAGTGACTGAACTGAACTGGATAATTGTTACAATAGTTCCAGTCTGTCTGGAGACTTGCAGTGAGCCTCTGTAGTGACTTAGCTACAAAATGTTAAGAAAAGCTATTCTTCAGCAGCAGAGACACTGGGAAAATTACTGTCAAAAAGGGTGAGCCCCTTTTAAAAGCACGATGCCAAAGCATTTTGATGATGGAATACTTTATTTTGTAAGACATCAGAATGCTCATTTCATAATGTTAATGCAAGGAGCTACTTCTTTTAATCCCCTTTTGTAGATATGCATCAAGCAACAAAGGTTTACTGTTTAGCATAGGGAACTATAGTCGATATCTTATAATAACCTATGATGGAAAATAATTTAAAAATAAATGTGTATTTGTGTAACTGAATCATCTTGCTGTGCACCCGAAACATTGTAAGTCAACTATATTTCAGTAAAAAAAATATATATTAAAAAAATTCCCTTTTGGAGTCAGTAAGAGTAAAGATAATAGTGGGGGTTCTGCATGAATAAAAAGATTGATAAACATTATATATTTTGAAAATATTCCACATGCTCTAACTTTCAAAAGAACCTTCACTTGTTCTATGGCCACAAGACAAAGGATAAACTGGGGAAAATGTTCCAACTATTTCCATAGATCTAATATATAAAAAACTCCTATAAATTGATAGTAAAATGACTAACATGATAGATTATATCAGGAAAACAATTTTTAAATGGGAAAGGTATGAAAATTCAATTGCTCAAGTGGTTCTTTAATCATGTGACAAGAGAAACTCACTGAAAGTAAGAGATATAAATTAAACAATAGACATGTGAAGGATGAGTAGGTAGCCAAATGAAGGATGGAGTAAGACAAGTGAAGAGGCTAATAAACTAATAATAGCCATTGGGTATTGAGTGCTTGCTAGGTTCTGTTCTAAGTGCTATGCATGCTTTACAGGTATTATTTCATTTTATCACCATAATAACCCAATAAAATAGGAAGTATTGATATCCACCTTTTACAAACAAGATTAAAAAATTTACTAGAAATCACAATGTAAGTGATAAAGTCTTGACTTCAATTCCAAAAGTTAAAACAACTCTGAATTTGGCAGACTATCAAGGAAGAGAACTCTACAGGATAATGGCTAGAAAGAGAATATTCAGATGGTGATCAATTAAACTTGGTGGAGATATAGAATTGTCAGGGTCCTAAAATCTCAAACAGACCAACTTTCTAAATCAAATGCAAATTTCTTCTGCAAATCCTCCAACAGATGGCCATCGCAGCTGCCACCTGACTATTTCCAAAGACAAGAGGACTCACGACTTTTCAAAGCAGCTCATTGTGTTGCTGAAATCTCTGTTAGAAAAAGTCTTCTTTATACGATGCTAAAATATGCCTCTTCTTGCATGTGAGAAATCAAAAGAAAGTGTATCTTTCCCCGTATCTGTAGGATGACCTACCAGAGTACTCAGATTCTTCCACCTTTGCTCATATGATATGGTTTCCAAGCCCATCACTTCTCCAGCTATCTCCTTAAGATCAGAAATACTCTAGTTTCTCGGTTTTCTTACCCAGAAATGATTGAATCAGATTAGGGCTTTCAACCTGTTCCAATGTGCCAGTATCACTGAGTCACATTCTCCAGTGAAGAACCATGCATGAGCCTCTTTCTACAGCTGATCGGTTTTTAATATCTATATTTATGTACATTATCCTGAATGCAAATATGGGGTTTCTGGAGCAGAGATAAGTTTTTATTACATCAATAACTATCTTTGCCCAGGTTAAGATGAATGGAGTCAGATGCTCCCCTGTACGTACCCGACTCTGTACTGCAGGAGAGTAACCCCATACCCCAATAAGAATCTCAGGGATGAGAGGAAAGGGAGAGAAAGGGAGGGAAAGCTCTTATGCCTAATTAACACTAATTTCCCTTGGGAAGATAAGGGAAAGTTCCGGTGCTCTTACCTTCTGGAATATAAATAGATGTCTCTGGGGGAAGGAAGACAAGTGATTTGTCTTCCTCTGGTTTACAGGTCCTGATTCCAGATTTTGCCCCCATTTGAAATGTAAACATATACCTCCAGAGAGGTAAATCTTTCCAGAGTCGTCTCACTAACTATTCTGTCATAGTCATAATTTAACTTCCAATGCTTGTTAAGCTAGGTTCTGGTAAGACTTGCTTGGAAAGTCCTAACTGTGCAGAAATGTGAAAATACTTGCTGACTTGGACTCCAAATCTGCCTGTCTTTCCCTGTCTCTTTGTCGCTCTCTCACCTCTCATGGCTTGCAGGGATTCAGCCTGAGTACCAATCAATATGGGCTTCCCCAGTGGCTCAGACAGTAATGAATCTGCCTTCAGTGCAGGGGACCAGGGTTTGACCCCTGGGTTAGGAAGATCTTCTGGAGAATGGAATGGCAACCCACTCTAGGATTCTTGGCTGGGAAATTCCATGGACAGGGGAGACTGGTGGGCTATTAGTTTGTGGGGTCACAAAGAGTCAAACACGACTGAGTGACTAACACTTTCACTTTTCACTAGTCAACATGCATTTGACTAATAAGTATCAGAATGCCTGACTAAGAAGTGGTTAGGTAATAAAAGCATTTTGTGGTTAAAATGCTTGACATAATGACACAAAATGCTTGACACTTGACAAAATGAAGAAGTGAAGTGAAGTTGCTCATTTGTGTCTGACTCTTTGCGACCCCATGAACTGTAGCCTACAAGGCTCCTCTGTCCATGGAATTTTCCAGGCAAGAGTACTGGAGTGGGTTGCCATTTCCTTCTCCAGGGGATCTTCCCAACCCAGGGATCAAACCCAGGTCTCCCGCAATGCAGGCAGATGCTTTACCAACTGAGCCATCAGGGAAGCCCACTTGACAAAATACCTCCAGTATTTTATACAGTAGCGAGTATAGCTTAATACAGTAGCCAGCCCTGCTTTGGTTTGCAATTCAATGGAGCCATCAAGGACCTGACAGCTGTCATGCTTCCATTCTTTCTTCTCAGTAGGTGAATTTCATCCTCGAACCTTTTGCCTCTTGGTCACAAGACAGCTGCCACAAGTCTAAGAAACAGGTCTGCATGTATCAGCACCCAAAACAAGAAGTGAGGGCAGGCAACAGGGATTTCATGACAAGGTTTTTTCCTCATAGGCCTCTTTCTCATCAAAGAGAAATGTCTCCCAGCAGCAACTGGTGGAGTTTCCTTTATGGGCCAGAACCAGGTTCCAGGCCCAACCCTAGAGCAGTCGCTGGCAAAGAAACATGAATCGGTTATGACGTGGTCTCACACCAAGCTAGGGTTCTATTAACAAGTGTTAGAAGTGATCCATGAATTTTTGGAGAACTTCTCTCTTCATCTCAAATCAAGAGAGTGGAGACATAAATTTGTGCCCCCCTGAACAAAGGAGAAGGAAATGGCAACCCACTCCAGTATTCTTGCCTGGAGAATCCCAGGGATGGAGGAGCCTGGTGGGCTGCCATCTGTGGGGTCGCACAGAGTCGGACATGACTGAAGCGACTTAGCAGCAGCAGCAGAACAGAGGAGAGAATCCTCAGTAAAGGGTGCCCTCTCAGACATCGTGGTACCTTTTCCACACAAGATGTGAGATCTTGGTTCCTGTACCAGATCCTGTGGATTGGGTCGCTTGGCATCCACTCCAGGCTCCTGACATGTCTGAGAGGCTAGAAAGCTGAGGGTCGTGTTTCCAGGACTGCCTTCAGTAGGGGTCCCACCGTCACCTGCAGCTATGTGACACTTGCCTTAGGAACCAGATGGAGGAGGGAGAGCGTGGGATGGAGGCATCCACTTGGCTGCGTGGGTGGTGGAGGAGGCAGCTTCAGGCACTGCTGGCAGCACTGTTGTTCAGTTGCTCAGTAATGTTCAACTCTGTGCGACCCCATGAACTGCAGCACACTGGGCTTCCCTGTCCTTCAGCATCTCCTGGAGTTTGCTCTAACTTATGTCCATTGCGTCAGTGATGCCATCCAACCATGTCATCCCCTTCTCCTCCTGTCTTCAATCTTTCCCAGCATCAGGGCCTTTTCCAATGAGTCAAATGTTTGCATCAGGTGGCCAAAGTATTGGAGATTTAGCTTTAGCATCAGTCCTTCCAGTGAATATTCAGGATTGATTTCCTTTAGGACTGCCTGACCACAAAGGAGATGTGATCTTGGGAGTGGGAGCTATTTCTAGAAGCTTTTCCTAGAGCCTGTTCTTCCAACCTTTGCATACAATTTTGTAAGTCTCTAACAACCTGGTTTTAAGTCCATTTCCATTGAAATGGGATATAGAGGGGTTTCCCTGGCCTAAAACTAAACCCTAACAGAAAAAGGTCCCGTCTAGGAAGGTGTGCAGGAAGACTAGGAGTCTTGTGCTGAGGGAAGCTGGGGCTGCTGCCTGTCTGGGGCCAGAGGAAGGAGTAAGAGACCAATGAGATGCATTGACTCCTGGCAGGTGAGCTGCAGGTGACAGACACTCAGGGAAGGGAGGAGTGTCTCCAAAGCATTCGAAACAACAAAGAAAGAGTCAGGTTTAAACACCTGAGAGCAGAAGCTGGTGCCCAGAAATGCTGGTCAAATAAGAACTTTCCAGCCTCTCTGCTCCTCTCCCCACTTTAGCAGTTTGAATAGAGGAGGAATTGAAGTAGGCCTGCGGAAAGAGAAAGCAAGGGTCCCTTCCCCTTCTTTCTCTGCCCAAGTTGAGCCCAAGCTGGCAAAGGGTGAGAACATTGACTACTGAGCCATGTTTCAAGTTCTGCTTATGACAGGGAACTGCCATAGGCATTTCAATGACTGACCAAGGACTTATTCCACTTCACAGACACCAAAAAATATCATGGGTTCTGGCCCAGTTATTATCCAGGGGCAAGAAGAAGAACTGGATGTGAGGAAATAAAACTTATATTTTGAGCCCTTCTGAGCAAACTATATACTTCTTATCTAAACCTCTGATATAAATAAGCATGGTGACTTCTTTTGGCTTTTTTTTCCCTCAAAGTCAGGAAAAATCATGTGAAGAGGAAGTGTCTGATACACAGAAAATCTGCCTTACCTCACTCTTCCTAACTCACCGAAATTGGGTGATAGAGAATAGAACTTTCAGGAATATCCTCTACAGAGATTTATGGTCTCAAAGAAGCGTTACTGTTGTTGTTCAGTCGCTAAGTCCCATCCAACTCTTTGCGGCCCCATGGACTGCAGCATGCCAGGTTTTCCTGTCCTTCACTCTCTCTTGGAGTTTACTCAAACTCATGGCTTTCCTGGTAACTCAGATGATAAAGAATCCACTTGCAATGCAGGAGACCACAGTTCAATTCTTGGGTCGGGAAGATCCTCTGGAAAGGGATAGGCTACCTGCTCCAGTAACCTTGGGCTTCCCTGGTGGCTCAGATGGAAAAGAATCGACCTGCAATGCTGGAGATCTGGGTTTGAGCCCTGGGTTGGGAAGATCCCCTAGAGAGGGGAATGGCTACCCACTCCAGTATTCTGATCTGGAGCATCCCATGGACTATATAGTCCACAGGGTTGCAAAGAGTCAGACACGACTGAGCAACTTTCACTTTCACGTCCATTGACTTAATGATGCCATCCAACCCTCTCATCCTCTTTGCCCCCTTCTCCTTTTCCTCCTGTCCTCATTCTTTCCCAGCATCAAGGTCTTTTCCAATGAGTTGGTTCTTTGCATTAGGTGGCTAAAGTATTGGAGTTTCAGCTTCAGCATCAGTCTTTCCAATGAATATTCAGGGTTGATTTCCTTTAAGATTGACTGAATCTCCTTGCCGTCCAAGGGACTCTCAAGAGTCTTCTTTAGCACCACAGTTTGAAAGCATCAGTTCTCAGAAAGCATCAGTGCTCAGATTTCTTTTGATGTATAAAAATGTTCAAGGGAAAAAAATGCTCAAGGAGAGTTTTAGAAATCAGTGGAGGCCAAACCAGTGATATTTTAAGGAATACCCGTTAAGTTTCCAGTTGATGACATGCCCAGTCATTTCAAAATCAACTATGCTCTCTCTCTCAGCCCCTCAGCACATGTGGGTTGATTTCACTGGGAGGACCAAATCCTGGGGGGTATTCTGTGGGTCTGATCTGATACAGTAATTATTTCTGTGCACAGAGCTCCCACAGGGAGCTGAATCTTAATTGATTTTTAGACTTAGCAGGACTGTGCATTTAACTTACATCACATCTCAGAAGTTTGGAGCGAGTGTGGTCCCTTGTTAACTAGTCCAGCCTTCTTCCCCTGTCCCTACCTGCTGGTAAGGAGTAAAAACAATTAACTAAATCTAACTGAGTAATTGAAATACATTCATGAGGGATGTTAGAATGTCTAGGAAGATAAGAGCACAGTCCACCAGATTTCTCACCCTCTGGGCTCTAAGATGTGAACAGGGGTGTGCATGTGGGGGTGGAAGGCTGCCTGACCTTGTAGCTGAGGAAGACTGTGGTCCATGGGAACCTCTGCTAGGTCTGCCTGGTTGTTCTTGGTGTCTTTGGCATTGCAGCTGATGCCTGTGTCTGGTGTGATGTCTGGGTCTCTTTCTGTTCCTAGTTGGCCCTCTCTGACTCTCTCTGCCTCCTCAGGGCTTCTCTCAAAACAACCTGTTCCTTTGACTTCCGGCTGTGACTCCCGCCTCATCCCAGCCCATCCTGCAGGCCTTCACCTACCTCACTGGCACTGGGGATCCCCACCAGATTCTCAGAGTCTCAGTCACAGGACCCAGTTAGGAGAGACTAGCCAATTCTAAAGTTAAACCTTATGACCTCCCTCTGTCTGGTCATGCTGGACCCTCTAGGGTTGATATGAAGCAGCCTGAAATGAGGCCTCTTCTCAGAGTCTCAAATGAGGAGTGGAGATAAGAACTTCCTTCCACCTTAGATACCTTCCCCAATTTCATACCACGTGCCCAGGCTGTGTCTGGCAGCACTGTCCCTCTGTTGCTCTTTTCTCCCACAGTCCTGGGGCTGAAGAGTAATGGCTTCCCTCTCTCTTCTTTTGTAACACACCTCACTTCCACTCCAGCAGAGAAATGACTGAGCCATGTCATCTAGGCTTAGTATCAAATGAATGGAGGATGAAGGCAGATAAAAGAATTTAGAAAATCCCCTCTCAATGTAATAGCCTGGCTTTTAAACTATTGTTTAGCTGCACAATCTTATTTTGAAGGTTGTCATGCATGCGAAGTCGCTTCAGTTGTGTCCGACTCTTTGCGACCCTGTGCTCTTTTGTCTGTGGGATTCTCCAGGCAAGAATATTGGAGTGGGTTGCCATTTCCTTCTCCAGGGGATCTTCCCAACCCAGGGATCGAACATGCGTCTCTTATGTCTCCTGCATTGGCTAGTGGGTTCTTTGTCACTAGTCCCACCTGGGACTCCCCTTAAGGTCAGAAACTGAGTGTTAATTATGTCTTTCTCTTTGCATTACATGTAAATTGCTTAGAGCAGTGCCTGGTGCCTGGTAAGCAATCAATATTCTCATTCTGTAATAGATCTTTTAGTATCCTGAGACTGGTTGATGTCTTTGGCCAACACATAGAAGAATATGTGCTAGGAAAAGCGAGAGAGAAAAATTATGTTAATAATATCTAAGATATTAACCTTATTAACATTTCATTTTACCATATTTCAAAATTATCAACTAGTATATGCTTGTAGAGGAATTCAAAATATATAGGAGATTACAAAAGTCCCAATAAAATTTTTAAATTTCTTTTATTCTGTTCTGCTATTTTACACTTTTCTCTAAAAACAATGACTGTAAGCATTTTGGTTGGATATTTTTACTTGCCCATCTCTACCATTACACTGAGTTTTTGATCTTGTCTTTGTAGCCTCACAGGTCATTAGTGTTTGATGAATGAATAAATGATTGAATAAAGAATTACCATATAAGTAAATGAAATATCTTTAAAATGTATTGTTATGTAAATTTGTTAAAATGCTACTTTAGTTACTTTTTGGACTTTCTTCATAGGATTACATGTGATTCAAATACAACAGCGATTTAATTATGATGCTTTGCGTACAGTTTTCTTTTAAATGCTTCCCATGATGCTTCAGGAACCTTATACTGAGTAATAGAATTGTTGCAGGAAGGGGGGCCCCTTCCAGGGCCCGAAACTGGGCTCTTGTCTAACACTCAGAAATGAATTGTCCAAGGAGACACATGTGCTGACACCCCGGTGGAGAGCAGTAGGGTAAGGGAACCCAGGAGAACTGCTCTGCCGCGTGGCTCGAAGTCTCGGATTTTATGGTGATGGGATTAGTTTCCGGGTGGTCTTTGGCCAATCATTCTAATTCAGAGTCTTTTCTGGTGGCACAGGCATTGCTCAGCCAAGATGAGTGCTAGTGAGAGGGATTCTGGGAAGTGGACGGACATACGGTGTCTCCTTTCGACCTTTCCCCAACTCTTCCGATTGGTGGTGGCTTATCAGTTCCATATTCCTTACGAGGATCTCCTGTCATAAAACAACTCATGCAAACCAGTTACTATGGTGCCTGGCCAGGGTGGGCAGTTTCAATCAGTGTGCTTCCCCCAACAGAATGAGAAGTTTGGATGATGACAAGGCAATTCATTAAGGCTTTTGTGTTTTTATGTGACTATCTGATCTCGTAGCAGTAATGCCCAGAGCTTTCATGGCTTATTTTATTTTTGATGTGTTATAAAGCATAGCCAATGCATACTCTGTTATCTAATATGCTCAAGTAAAATGAACTGTGATGATTGATCATTTGGATTTGTCAATGTTCTAAAAAGTAGTAATAGAATTCTAAATTAAAAAAGACATAACTTTGGCAGTGTGATTAAAATGAAGGAAGAGACATACCAATCTGGTGAACAGACTACTGGTCTTATGAGTAAGAAACAGGACCCAGTTCATATCTAGTTTCCAGGATCAGTGAATGAGATTCTTTCCCAGGTCATTTAGCAGAATTTGTTGATAATGTCTAAGATATTAACCTTATTAACATTTCTTAGAAGGCTGGTTGAGGCTGCTGCTGCTGCTGCTGCTAAGTCACTTCAGTCGTGTCCAACTCCCCACAGCCGACAGCCCACCAGGCTCCGCCGTCCCTGGGATTCTCCAGGCAAGAACACTGGAGTGGGTTGCCATTTCCTTCTCCAATGCATGAAAGTGAAAAGTGAAAGTGAAGCCGCTCAGTCGTGTCCGACTCTTAGCGACCTCATGGACTATAGCCCACCAGGCTCCTCCATCCATGGAATTTTCCAGGCAAGAGTACTGGAGTGGGGTGCCATTGCCTTCTCCGTGGTTGAGTCTAGAAGACATCTCTGCTTTGCCTCACAGGATTTTGAAAGGCTAATGAAACAACATTAGCAAGTTACTAAGGACTTTGTGGGTAATGGCTTCACAAAGGCCTTGATAGACTTCCTCTATCCTGAGAAAATGTGTGTGTGCATGCCTGGTGGGTGACTGGGTCCTGGTGAGGAACGGATCCATGTCAGGTGTTGTCACCTTGTGGCCCAATCATGTTGCTCCATTTCATCCACTCACCCTGGAGATCTGAGTCTGATTGCTCGACCATTGCTAAGAAATGCATTGTTGACTCACTTCTTAAAATTGAATGCTTATTAGCACCGTGCTAAACATTTTACATCATCTGATTTAGTCCTTATGATGAACCTATGAGAGAAGCACTACTCTTTCCTTTTTACAAATTAGGACCTGAAGCACAAAAGCTAACCTAACTGAACAAGATCAGATAGCCTGAGAGAGGCAGGGTTTGAGCCCTGTTCTAACTTCAGAGTCTGAACTCTTAGCTCAGTGTTACACTATTAACTGATCTTCATGGGTGCTGCCCAATGGGTGGGTGGCAGTAACTCCTCATGCATGTCTCAATTCCTTTATCAGACCGCAGATACATCTAACTCCTCTGAGCTATTACAACACTGTATCATTTATTTGGCAAATATAATTTATTGTCTTATACAGTTTATTTGACTCTGCATATAAACATATTTTCAGTTCAGTTCAGTTCAGTTGCTCAGTCATGTCCAACTCTTTGTGACCCCATGAATCACAGCATGCCAGGCCTCCCTGTCCATCACCAACTCCCGGAGTTTACCCAAATTCATGTCCATCAAGTTGGTGATGCCATCCAACCATCTCATCCTCTGTTGTCTCCTTCTCCTCCTGCCCCCAATCCTGCCCAGCATCAGGGTCTTTTCCAATGAGTCAACTCTTCACATCAGGTGGTCAAAGTATTGGAGTTTTAGCTTCAGCATCAGTCCTTCCAATGAACACCCAGGACTGATCTCCTTTAGGATGGACTGGTTGGATCTCCTTGCAGTCCAAGGGACTCTCAAGAGTCTTCTCCAACACCACAGTTCAAAAGCATCAATTCTTCGGCACTCAGCTTTCTTCACAGTCCAACTTTCACATCCACACATGACCCCTGGAAAAACCATAGCCTTGACTAGACAGACCTTTGTTGGTGAAGTAATGTCTCTGCTTTTGAATATGCTATCTAGGTTGGTCATAACTTTCCTTCCAAGCAGTAAGCGTCTTTTAATTTCATGGCTGCAATCACCATCTGCAGTGATTTTGGAGCCCCCCAAAATAAAATCTGACACTGTTTCCACTGTTGCCCCATTTATTTCCCACGAAGTGATGGGACCAGATGCCATGATCGTAGTTTTCTGAATGTTGAGTTTCAAGCCAACTTTTCACTCTTCTCTTTCACTATCATCAAGAGGCTTTTTAGTTCCTCTTCACTTTCTGCCATAAGGGTGGTGTCATCTGCAAAGCTGAGGTTATTGGTATTTCTCCCAGCAATCTTGATTCCAGCTTGTGCTTCTTCCAGCCCAGTGTTTCTCATGATGTACTCTGCATATAAGTTAAATAAGCAGGGTAACAATATACAGCCTTGACGTACTCCTTTTCCTATTTGGAACCAGTCTGTTGTTCCATGTCCAGTTCTAACTGTTGCTTCCTGATCTGCATACAGGTTTCTCAAGAGGCAGGTCAGGTGGTCTGGTATTCCCATCTCTTTCAGAATTTTCCACAGTTTATTGTCTGCACTAATTGGGGATCTTTGGTGGCAAGCTATAGAAACTAACTTCAACTAACTTAAGGGCTCCCTACTACTCTCTGACTGCAATATGGGAAGAATATTGGGTGATTCACAGAATCAGAAGAGAACCACTTGATCTTGGGAAGATCAAAAACAAGGGCAACTTTGGAGATCTTTATAGAAGACTTTTATGGGTGTTCTCTTTTGGTGTGAAATGGACATGATTTAACTCTTAAGTACTTTCATTCAAGCAGTGTCACCTGCCCAGATTCACACTCCTGGCAGAGATGGACAGTCTGATTGGCCCAGCTAGTCCAATCATCTGCCTAATCTTTGTAGAGCATGGGGACTCTGATGGATAACCTTACAGGATCCAAATTATCCTACTGTGATATAGGAAGAGACACAATCTATGTCTAGATTATTGTGATTATTTTATATCCCCTGATGCAATATTATAATTTATCAGGCAGAAAAGACAATCTATGGTACAAAGACAAGGCTAAGAGGCAGGAAATTATTAAGGCAAGGGACCCAGAGAATAAGCAGAGAAATCACAATTCTTAGGATGATGATGCCCTAGGAAGAGGACATAATTTCAGCCTCCATCAGTAAAAGTTAAAGTATTCATCTATTGCACTCTCTTGGCTGTTCCTCTGCTCTCTTCTAGAGAACTATTCCCTGTGATAAATTTTATGGTTTGAACAATCTTACAGCAGATTACTCCTCCTGAATAAACAAATATGGAAATGAATTTTTATGAACACAAGTTATATGTAGTTCATTTCATTTATAGCTGTAGTTAAATAAACTTGGCTTTTAAAAAGCTAAGTAAAATTATAATGAGTGAATTTTAATACATACCACTTTAAGATTTTTTTTTTCCAAATTAAATTTAGGGCCTACAAACTGTCTTAGGAAAGCAGGTGGTGTTTTGGATTAAATTTTGTATTATTCCACTACTTAGAAATCCTTTTAGAAAGTTCTCTTTCCCTAAGTGCTACAGTATTGACTGGTCAACCTGACCTCAAAGTAGTTGTAGAGGATCGATGTTGGCTTAGTTACAGCTTGGCAAAGACTGGGAGGTAAGATAAGAGCTGTTGGTCCAGAAAAACAACCCAAGATAAAGGGTTCTTTTAAACTATAGCAAATGCAGGATATATTATACTCTAACAAAACAATATAAAATTTCTGCCAAGCCATTCTCAGACCTTTCTGCACATATTTTTAAATCATCTGCAAAACTATAATGATCATGATTGTGTAATGAAAATAGAAACCTCTAAAGATTAATAGTAACATATGGATAATCATTAAAGAAATTACATTCAATAACCTAAATTTTCATACAATTGCACCTACTGTTTATATACATATTATTTTTTGACGTTTGCATGTTTTAATACACATATATCATTCCATGTTTAATCTTTTTCTTTTATGACTCAGATAATCCTCCTACGTCATGATCACAGCAGCCATGGCTCTCATTATCTCCTATCACAACATACCAAGAAGAAAGAAGATATAGAGGCTAAAGACCCTGTATGTCTTATGAACTTTCTGTTTTTTTCAGGATGGACAATCTCTTTGGGGATCTCTTAGCAGACTTCCTCCTAGATCTCACTGACTAGAGCTGGGTTTACACAAATATGTACTCCTCAATCAAACACAGGCAAAGGAGAGCTGGACTATCATGGCCAGCTGAGACCAGGGCAAGCATGCTGCCCATTATGATTTGGGAGTTTGTAAAAACCTGGGCCCCATCTTCAGAGATTCATATTTATTTGGCTAGAGTAGGGTGCAGATATCAAGATTTTTAAACCTTTCCCCAACTCCTCTAATATGCAGCAGGTTGGGATCCAAGGGTCTATGCCAGCTTTGATTTTTCACTTTTGTCTGGCCTGTTCCTACTCTGTAAAAAGCAGAGCTCTGTTAGCAAGGAGGAGCAGGCAGACCCCACAGCTCACAGTGTCTACCAGAGGAACTGATTGTAGATCAAGTAAACCCACCTCCCTAAGACAGCATATCTGAAATCTACAGAAGACATTGTTCATTTAGGCCTTCCATGAATTTAATTCATCAGTCTTTATAGAATGTATACCACTGTGAAGACCCTGTATATGTATAAGGTAAAAGCTGGGAGTAGAGCACACTTTATCTTGTAAGTCCAATCTCCTTGTAACAACCTTCACTCAGCACCTGGAATGAGATCCACATCTAGTTACATTAGGCGCTAGGTTCAAGCAGAGAACAGAGCCTCTGCCCCAATGCAACTTACTTTCAAGAATACAGCTGTGCTCTAAACATTGAAGAGAATTGTAAAGAAATACATGTGATGGTTTCCTCCTTCCATGAATTAATAATTCAAGTCTGCCTGTTCACGTTCCACTTTTTAAACTCAACATTTGTTAAGTACATACATGTTTTAGACAGATACTGTTAAACAAAATGATTCTAGTCATAAAGACTGCAGGCTTAGATATAGGGGAGATATACTAAAGAAGTTGAAAGACAAACATATTTCATGTTATACTAAGTGCCATGAAGGAAAAGAATAGGCTCTTATGAGAGAGTTACAGGGCAATATAATTGAAATCAAAGGAGATCCAAAAGACTAACTGTTTAATGTGAGATGGAGACAAATATAAAATTCAGATTAAAGCACATTCCTTCAATTTCTTAATTTCTTTTCCACTACCTTCTCCTCCAGCTGACTATGATGGAACTTCCTGAAAGACTCACCATCTTGCAAGTGAAATTGATCGAGATGTTATCTCAGAGAAGCTGCTTTCTCAAGATTTTTGGGCAAGACATGTGCTCATAGACTGATGTTTCTTTGTCTTGCTTGCTATATTCTCCATTTTTTCTTATCACCTGATTTCCCTTCTCTTCATATATTCCTCTCCCCCTTTACATCTGCTCTATTATCTTTTGTCTTCCTTTTTTCAAAATATGAATTACTCCTAAATGCACTTAGTCCTATACTCACTCAGAAATTAAGTTAGCATTATACCATGCTTGGAGAAGGAAATGGAAACCCACTCTAGTATTCTTGCCTAGAAAATCCCATGGACAGAGAAGTCTGGTAGGCTACAGCCCGTGGGGTTGCAAAGAGATGGACACAACTAAGCACCTGTGCATACCAGCATATCATATCATGATGCTGCCAAATATTAAAAACTGAGAACTCAAAACCACAAGCACACATGCTGTCTTCCAAATGACCAAAAAAATAAAAAAAACAAAACAACAACAAAAACAAAACCCCAAATTATACTAATTTGTTCAGAGGTATGAATGATGTCGCCTACACCACTGTAATTGACTATGCCAAAGCCTTTGACTGTGTGGCTAACAATAAACTGTGGAAAATTCTGAAAGAGATGGGAATACCAGACCACCTGACCTGCCTCTTGAGAAACCTGTATGCAGATCAGGAAGCAACAGTTAGAACTGGACATGGAACAACAGACTGGTTCCAAATAGGAAAAGGAGTACGTCAAGGCTGTATATTGTTACCCTGCTTATTTAACTTATATGCAGAGTACATCATGAGAAACACTGGGCTGGAAGAAGCACAAGCTGGAATCAAGATTGCTGGGAGAAATATCAATAACCTCAGATATGCAGATGACACCACTCTTATGGCAGAAAGTGAAGAAGAACTAAAGAGCCTCTTGATGGAAGTGGAAGAGTGAAAAAGTTGGCTTAAAGCTCAGCATTCAGAAAACAAAGATCATGGCATCCAGTCCCATCACTTCATGGGAAATAGATGGGGAAACAGTGTCAGACTTTATTTTTTGGGGCTCCAAAATCACTGCAGATGGTGATTGCAGCCATGAAATTAAAAGACGCTTACTCCTTGGAAGGAAAGTTATGACTAATCTAGACAGCATATTAAAAAGCAGAGACATTACTTTGCCAACAAAGGTCTGTCTAGTCAAGGCTATGGTTTTTCCAGTGGTCATGTATGGATGTGAGATTTGGACTCTAAAGAAAGCTGAGTGCCGAATAATTGATGCTTTTGAACTGTGTTATTGGAGAAGACTTTTGAGAGTCCATTGGACTGCAAGGAGATCCAACCAGTCCCTCCTAAAGGAGATCAGTCCTGAGTGTTCATTGTAAGGACTGATGTTGAAACTGAAACTCCAGTACTTTGGCCACCTGATGCGAAAAGCTGACTCATTTGAAAAGACCCTGATGCTGGGAAAGATTGAAGGCAGGAGGAGAAGGGGACGACAGAGGATGAGATGGTTGGATGGCATCACCAACTCAATGGACATGAGTTTGAGTAAACTCCAGCAGTTGGCAATGGACAGGGAGGCCTGGTGTGCTGCAGTCCATGGAGTTGCAAAAAGTTGGACATGACTGAGCAACTGAATTGAACTGACACCACTGTAAAACTTTGCAACTTCAGCTGTGAATTATAGACCTGTAGCAGTGATATTACCTGGGATCTTGCTAAAAATGCAGAGTCTTAGATCACACAAAACCTGTATTTCAACAAGATTCCTCGTTGTTTCATATGTACATTAAAGTTGGGGACTTGCAGATGCAGAAGATCCCAGAACAGAGTTCAGTTCGGTTGCTCAGTCATGTCTGACTCTTTGCGACCCCATGAACCGCAGCACGCCAGGCCTCCCTGTCCATCACCAACTCCCGGAGTCCACCCAAACTCATGTCCATTGAGTTGGTGATGCCATCTAACCATCTCATCCTCTGACATCCCCTTCTCCTCCTGCCCTCAATCTTTCCCAGCATTAGGGTTATGAGAATTAACAATCTTACTTCTTAGACACCACTGTATAGTTAACCTTCTTGGCATAGCCATTTTTGTTTCTCAGCACTTTTTCATTTCTTTATATTCTCTAAGTTATCATATGTTGCTCTTTTCCTATCCCATCTGTAGCATACAATATTATAGATCTCTAAGATCTAGAAAATTGTAGCTGATTAGAGTCATCCACTGCCTTTTCTTTTTTCATTCATCTTATTATTTAATTTTGAAAAGCTGTATGTATTAAACTTTGTTAGTTTCTAATTCCTTAGAATAAACAGATACTAACACAAATATGAACTGAGACATATTAATTAACCAATGTGTATCTTTAATAGGAATCATGTATATCTTACTTTCTCAAAATTTCTATCCAGTTATTTAGATAATTTTGTTATTTGAGGTGCTTACTTTTTTGGATTCTTTTCTAAGAAGTATTTTGCTATCTGCCTTTTCTTTAAATAAGAGCCATACCACGTCAGGTAAAATTAACCTTGGCCTGTTAACAGAAATATTAGACAATGTTTGGTCTTTAGATGTTTAAATATATTTATATCTGTAACATTCTTGAGAGGGAGGTCACCATTGTGTGGAATATCAGCTCTGATAATACTTGGCTTGAACCTTGAGCAATCCAACCAACCTTGGATCTTCTTTGGCTCCAGATCATCTACAAATGTTAAGGTTTTTTCCTATGTCAATAAAGAATATATACACACATATATGAGTTTGATTTTGCTTTTAAATTGAATGTTGAGCTAACATAAAATAAGATTTATAAGGTATGTGTAAGGTATAAAGTATCATAGTACAATGAAATCTATGTAGCCACTGCCCAGTTTAAGTAAAATAATATACCTTTAAAATCCTGCCCCTGCTAGATACCATAATCTTCCCTTTCTGGTCTCTAATCACTCCAGAATTTTATGATCATTTCCTTGCTTTTTCTCAGTTATACCACACTTGTAACTCTAAATACTACTTATTTTGAACTTTTATATTAATAGAATCATATGGTATACATTCCGTGATTGACTTTTTTTTTAAACCTGACATTATTTTCGTGGTATTTATCTGCACTATTTTTTGTAGACAAAATTCACTAATTTTCACTACTGTACTGGCAAATAATGAATATACCTTAATTTATCCATCTACTATTAATGGGAAGTTGGATTATTTGCAACTTTTTGCTATTAAAACTGTACTGAGGGACTTTCCTAGTGGCCCAGTGGTTAAGAATCCGCCTTCCAATGCAGGGAATGTGGGTTGATCCCTGGTCCAGGAACTGGGATCCCATATGCCATGGGACAACTAAGCCTGAGCGCCATAACTAGAGAGAAGCCCACAGGCTACAATGAAGATCCTGATGTAACCAAAAATAAATATTAAAAAAAAAAAAATGAAGCCAATGTATTGATAGGGTCTTTGTGTTTATGCATTAAGGACATGAGTCTCTTTATAGCAGTGATTCTCAGTCCTGAGTACCACTGACTATGTTTTACGGTAAATGACATGTAATAATTCTTATATATTGATTTTAAGAACTTGCTTTCATACAAATGAAGCACATGATAAATTTAAGAATAATATTACCACATTTCAACTTTTTGGAAAATGTATTTCGGACTGTTACACAGAATCACGTGATCCTCAAAATTCAAGTTTACAACTGATCTTCACAAGAGCCTTATCCATATAAACATTAGTTATTCAGAAGGAAAAATTCGATACAGTATTTTAGTAGTTACATGATTTGTAACCAATACTGAATTACTGAAAGCTGAAGAACTCTCAATGAATTACATAGGATGACCACTCCCAAATACAAGAAGCAAGACAATAAAGGAAAATTTTCTGTTCAGTCATAGAAAAATGATGAAGGCATTTATGATGAGATAAATGCTTTGTTAGTACACAACCTACTGGGCGAATAAAACTGCCACATAGGTTGGTAGTTTTGCTCTTGAATATCTGTGGTATGGTATTACTCATTTTGGAGAAGAAAATGACAACCTACTCCAGTATTCTTGCCTGGAAAATTTCATGAACAGAGGAACCTGGTGGGCTCCAGTCCATGGGGTTGCAAAGAGTCAGACACACTGAGCATGCACACATTACCCATTTGTTTGACATTAAGTGATACGTAAAACTTCAAGTCTGAGTTCTCAAAATGGTTGCTTGGTATTTCTGAATAGTGTCTGGTGTACTCAGAGTGTTACTTTTTGTTTATCTTTTCTTCTTTTATAAGGTTTAGTGGGACTGTGCAATGCTGGAGCAATAGTCCAGAATGTCCTGAATAGTGAATTCCATTGTAACACCAGATCCAGGGTAACAGCGAGCTATCAAACCTTCAAAATGCTTGTACTGGCGAATAAATTCATCCTGCATGGAGTGCCACACCACCTATAAACAATGAAAGTAAGAGTCACTAAACTACAAATGGAAATAATACGTAAACAAGAATGTAGAAATATTGTCAAGACATATTCTAAGCATTTAGGATAGCATAATAGTTAATCACTGTGGACGGTGACTGCAGCCATGAAATTAAAAGATGCTTGCTCCTTAGAAGAAAAGCTATGACAAACCCAGAAAGCATATTAAAAAGCAAAAACTTCACTTCACTGACAAAGGTCTGTAGAGTCAAACTATGGTTTTTCCAGTAGTCATGTACATATGTGAGACTTGGACCATAGAGAGGGCTGAGTGCCAAAAAATTGATGCTTTTGAACTGCTAGAGAAGATTCTTGAGTTCCTTGGACTGTAAGGAGATCCAACCAGTCAGTCCTAAAGGAAATCAACCCTGAATATTCATTGGAAGGATTGATGCTGAAGGTGAAGCTCCAATATTTTGGCCACCTGATGCGAAGAACTGACTCACTGGAAAAGACCCTGATGCTGGGAAAGATTAAGGGTGGGAAGAGAAGACAGACGGTGGCAGAGGATAAGATGGTTAGGTAACATCACTGAGTCAATGGACATGAATTTGAGCAAACTCTGGGCAGTCCAAGGGGTCGCAAAGAGTCAGATATGACTGAGTTGAACTGAACTGGGAGAGAGTGAAGGACAGGGAAGCCTGGTGTGCTGCAGTCCATAGGGTCACAGAGTCAGGACTAAGCGACTGAACAACAACTGTTAAGAATGTACATTCTGAAGCGAGATTCCTAACTCCTCAAGTGACCTTGAGTATATTACACCACTCTTCTGTGCCTCAAGCCCCTTATCTATAAACTGGGTAGTGATAATAATACCTTCCTCACAGGTTCAAATGAGATTAAATGAGTGAATGTATGTAAAGTGCTCAGAATAGTGTTCGACACAGTAATGCTTATTACATTTTAGCTGTTATTGTATCTGTTCCAATATCCAACACAGATGTGGCTATGTACAACTATGTATGAAATAAGACTAAGGATTAAATGAAATTTCACATCAGATGAAGGTTTAATTTCTTTATCTAAAATTAACGATGCAAAACACTTCTTGATGACATGGAGGACACCAAGATGAGTCAGACTAATCATGAGCAATCAAAGGATTCTATAATCGGGAAGTGGAAACTAAAATGCCGACAGATATAAACAGAAATCAACAACACTGTAAATCAAAAATATTTCAGTCAAAAAAAAGCAAATGAATGAACAGTCCCATAAAAAAATAAATTTTAGACAACTATCAAGACAGAATTTGACACACACACACTGACATATTAGTAATATCAATAGTTTACATTTATTCGACTTATTTCATATCAGCACAGTACAAAGTGCTTTATGTATGTATTATTCTATTAAGTCTCATGACAACCTGGTGAGGGTGGGTACTATGAACGAACACCATTTCTATCTGCCAGTTCAAAGAGTGCCTTCTAGGATTTTTCCTTGTAAATCTTAAATGTCACAAATCTTAAATTCCTAATAGTCAGCTTAAGACTATTTTACTAAACAGCTTTACTTACACTTTTTGCTTATCTTCTTTTAGCTCACAGTATTTCTTCCACTGGGAATGCCACTTCTACTTTATCTGTTAAGTTAGTATCTGACTTCCAGAGACTAACATAAATGCTTTCCTTCAGGAAGCCTTCCATGATGCTAAAGTCAGAGTAATTCTTACTCATTTCTAACTGAGGTTTAAATCTGACTCTATCATACATTAAGTATGGGATCATGGTCACATTACTCTACCTCTCTAAGCTCTGATTTTCACATGTATAAAATGGCAATGGAAATAATATTAGTGCCCACCTACAGAGTAGAGGTATTATTTCTGCTTTTCAAATAAGGAAACTGAGGCTCAGAGAGGTTAACTAACTTGCTCCAAACCAGGTAGCTTTACCTGGAGGCAGATTATGAACCCATATCTAGGCTCCTATGCTCAGAATCACTCCACCGTACCATACACCATTCCATTCCCTTACTACCCTCCAAACTAAAACAAAACACAAAAAGTTAATGAAAAACCCATCCCCAAACAAAAGCAAAACAACTTAATGTCTCAAAACGATACAACAGAAATATAAAATACACAGAGATAGCCATATAAACTTGTATAAATATTCCTTTCTTCCTCACAATTTATTAATCTTGTCTGCATTTTATATGGCGCTTTTCTCCTGCACTAAAATTAGAAAATGTATAGCATTTCTAGAGGAATATTTTGGGGGAAATAGATATATATAAGGATGTGCAATCTAGGTAGGTTAAAAGAACTAAAGCATACCTGAAGTAAGTTCTCCTCTTCACATAAATGTTTATCAACCTTCTTGTAGAGGTTATCGAGACCTTTTTTCACTTCTTTTCCAGGATACTCTTTAATAACTTTTCGGAGTTCTTGCTTGTTAAACGCAAGTTGATAGCTCACTTCCTCCTCTCTTATACCCTGTGCTACCCGGGCTTCAACACCTTCAAAGAAATGCTTCAAGGAAATGAAAAGTAACAATGGCTAAGAACGGCTCTCATTACCACTTAAAAAAAAATCTGATTACAAAATACTATATATCCACTGTGTAAAAATCAGACAGTGTGTGAAAATATAAAGGATAAAATAATCATCAGCTTTTATCAAACTACTCAGAGATAAGCACTGTCAAAAGACTAGATTTCCCTCTAGTCTTTTGATGTGTGAGTATGAAAATGAGATTATAATTTTGTATGCTACATTTTTCATTTAATATTTTATGTTTTCCCCAAAATATATATTTCAATGGCTGCATCATGTTCCATCCAATGACTATACTATGTTTACTCATTCCTCCAGTATTAATATTTTTTACTTTTTTTCTTGAAGTTGGCAAAATCTATTCATCAAAAACAAAATCTATTATAAATACAGTTATAAATAACTTTCATACATAGGTATTTACCCACATTATTGATGACTGTCCAGCATACATTTCTAGGACTATAATTCCTCAGTTGAGGAGTGTAATTGTTAAGTATTCTGGAGATTCTTCATATACACAAATTGCTTCCCAGGAAACTTCAATCACTTTATACTTCTGTCAGCAGTGTATGAGACTATTTTATCATACCATCATCAGCATTATCATAATTAAAAAAAATCTTTATCATTTTGAAAAGTAGGACTTTCCTGGCAGTCCAGTGGTTAAGACTCTGCCCTTCCAATGCAGACAGCATGAGTTGGATCCCCGGTGGAGAGATGGGAAGGGGAACTAAGATCTCACATGCCAAGTGGTGTAGCCAAAAAAAAAGTAAGAAAGGTTTGTCATTTTATTTCAATATTCTTCAGCTAGAAATGAAGTTTATCTGCTTTTCATATGCTCAGTAAGTACATTCAGAACTCTTACCATTTCTATATTGGGATCTTAGTGCTTTCCTGATTGATTTTAAAAAGGTCTTTTATATTAAGTATACTGACTATTGTGCTGTTATATTCTTCTCAGGTTGCCTTTTAAGTGTAATTTGTTTTTTAACATGCATATTGATTGGCAAGTCTTTACTTGAATACAACAGGATTTAATACAAGTCAAATCCCCTCACTACTATTCTCTAAAATTTTCTTACGCAATTATTTATTTATTCTTCTGAAATTATTACATTTTTAATAATAATTTTTTAGACAAATCTGTTCTGGATATTTAAAAATTTTTTTCTACACAGATTTTTATTTTTTTATTTATTTTTCTATACAGATTTTTAATTGGTTATTATAACATATAGGAAACAAATTGTTTTTTGATATATATATATATCTTGACTAGGTTAAAAAACCTATTTTACTTTACCAGATAAAATAACCTCAACATATTATATTCAGGTAATTATAACCCTGAAGGCTTCCCAGGTGGCGCAGTCACAAAGACTCTGCCTGCAGATGCAGGAGACACAAGAAAAACGGATTCGATCCCTGGGTTGGTAAGATTCCCTGGAGGAGGAAATGGCAATCCACTCCAGTATGATTCTCTTTTTATATATCTTTATGTTTCGGTCTTACTGCATTGGCTAGAGCTTCTATAACAATGTTAAATAATAAAGAATTTATCAATGTTTCTGCTTTAAATTTGATTTCAAAGGAAGTTCCTTTATGTTGCAGTTACGTTATCATGCAGGCTTTAGGTGTGAGACAGACCCTTTACCCTAAAGGAATATCTGTCTGTTCTTCAGTTTATAAGGCACTGGTTCTGCATTTGAATTGCTTGACAACAGATAGACAATTTTTATTTGCCTCTAATTTCAAAACATAGAAGGTGACTAATCACACTGTGGACATAATTTGTTAGAAGGGTCCATTTAAGCTTCTACTATGTTGCAAAGTTCTCTAAAACTACTATTTCTCATGTTTAAAGATCAGATTTGCTCTGGGAAATGACAAATCAAGAAAGGAAGGATAAAGAAAAGGCAATGAATAAAACAATTTTTTATTTTCTTTATATCTTGATAGAGTTTTCAAAATCTTCATCTGAGCTAGGGATAAAGGTTAGCCATTTATGAGGTAAGAAATGGAAGACTGGTATAATGGAAAAGGCTAAATCTATGGTTAATCCCCCTGCTTTGCTAACCTTTTATTTACTTTCAGTTTCTTCATCTGTAAAACAAGGATAATGCTATCTTACCCCACATCATGGTTTACAAGAATTAAAAGAAATAATGTATATAAAACATCTAGCAGTGTCTGAGCAACTTCAGTATCTCAGTCCATCCTTCCTTATCCTCCTGCACCAATGAATGAGCAAACTTAAAACAAATGTCTGTTGTGTTACTCACATGTAAACACAGGTTCAAAACCAGGAAAAACATACTGAATGAAAATATGCTTACGTTTAGTTTTTCAAGAGGTTGTCCTAAAGAGTATATGACATAAGACTGAAGGTGATCTGTGTATTTTTGTTTGGCTTCTTTTTTTTCAGCTTCTAGACATGAGATTTTCAAACGTGAAAGTGTTGCAAAAATATGGTGGAAGTTTTCCATCATGACTACATCCCTAGGGGTCTTCTGGCTTTCGTTTGCTACTTTCTCCACTAAAACAAAAATGGAAAAAATATAACAATACCCTGGTATGAATATGACCACATTTAGCTATGGAAAAATTACATGATTTTTTTCATTTGTAAGTTTAAGAAGTAAGCACATTTCTGGACTTAATCAAATAAAACATACTGTATTGAAGGATCAACCTAAACCGAAATAAAATATCATTCTAAAACAGTCATATATATATATATATATATATATATATATATATATATATGTATAAATTTGGATTCCTATTTCACATCTTTTAGCCAAACAAATTCTAAATGGTTCAAGTGCTTAAAATGTTAAAAGCAAATAAATGAATGCAATCTTAAGTACTAAGAAAAATGAACCTAATTAAAAAAATAATTCTGTGACAGTATGAACTCTCTAAGAATGGCCCAAAACTTAGAAGTCATAAAGAGAAAGATGAATAAACCTGACATATAATTTGGAAGCTCTTACACAGTAAAACATACCATAAGCAAAACTGATTTATATCCTTCTAAGTTAATGAAGGATAACAAGACTGATAATACTGAGAAATACTGGGTATCGAGGCAGATGTGATAGAAACTTTCACCAAATGCTCAAAGGACTAAACAGGTATAATCTTCCTGTGTGGTTATTTGGCAGAAACTCAACAGACACAAAACTTTCGACCCAGTAATTATTTCTAGTAATTGATCCTAGGGAAATTATTGGACAATATACAGAAATACACAGAAAACTGGAAACAAACCAAATGCCTGGTAACAGAAGATTTGCTAAGTAAATAATGAAAGATGTAACTCTATGTAATCATTAAAAGTGATTATGGTTATCTACATTAGTAGACAAGGAAAGACACTAGAATCATAGAGTCTAGCAGGTTCCAAAACAGTGTGTAAGGTATGATAAAACATTTTAAAATTACAGAACACACCGTATGTGCATATATACCAGGGAGAGAGATATATTGGAAAGTTTAGACATGTAAAAATTAAATGTTACCTTTGTATGATGAGATTATAAATTACCTTTACTTTCTTCTTGATTTTTAAAGTCAGTTTGCTGATTTTGGGGGGTATGTAATGAGCATATACTACTTTATAATCAGACAAAGCAAAGCTACTTTGAATTTTAAAAGAAATATCAACTATATAAACATTCAATCATATAATTTATCATCTTTCCCCTAAATCTGTTTCCACCAAAAATGTATTATCTGTAACTGTTGAGATAATTCTACTTTTGTTATTTTTTTAGCTTTAAAAATTCCTGAATTGATGCAGTCAGATCATTTATTTCAAATTAAACACATCCACACTGTTTCTGTAACTTAACTGTATGATGTGACATAGATGATGAATTACACTATTTTAGCATTAATTTGGGCTTCCCTGGTAGCTCAGCTCGGAGAAGGCAATGGCACCCCACTCCAGTACTTCTGCTTGGAAAATCCCATGGACGGAGGAGCCTGGTGGGCTGCAGTCCATGGGGTCGCTGAGGGTCGGACACGACTGAGTGACTTCACTTTCACTTTTCACTTTCATGCATTGGAGAGGGAAATGGCAACCCGCTCCGGTGTTCTTGCCTGGAGAATCCCAGGGATGGGGGAGCCTGGTGGGCTGCTGTCTATGGGGTCGCACAGAGTCGGACACGACTGAAGTGACTGGTAAAGAATTGGCCTGCAATGCAGGAGACCCAGATTCAATTACTGGCTCGGAGAGATGCCCTGGAAAAGAGATAGGCTACCCATTCCAGTATTCTTGATCTTCCCTGGTGGCTCAGACGGTAAAGAATCCACCTGCAATGTAGGAGACCTGGGTTTGATCCTGGGGTTGGGAAGATCCCCTGGCAGATTGCATGGCAACCCATTCCAGTATTCTCAGCTGGAAAATCCCATGGACAGAGGAGCCTGGTGGGCTACAGTCCATGGTATTGCAAAGAGTCAGACCTGACTGAGTGACTAAGCACACACACATACAGACATCACTGCTGATCATCTCGAGAAGACTCTTGCTAAAATGCAAATGTAATCCACGAGGTCATTTTTGTGTTTAAAAAATGAATTTAAAATTTACATAGTGATAGCCCATATGAACCCTAAAATATAAGTAGTTCCTGGTAAATACAAATGGGTTTTACATACTGTTTGATTTTCAAATTTAAGAACTCTTTAATTTCAGAAAACAAAAAAGACTATAGACTATGGAAAATAATGAACACATCTGTCCCCCAACTTCTAACTTAATCAGAAATAATGAAAACAACCAACCAAAAATATCAGAAATAAAGAAAACCACCACCAAAAACTTCTTCATAATGTAACAAAAGTTTACCATTAACAAATACTCCTCTGATAAGTTTAGTATATGCTTTATCTAGATCTCCACGACGCTCAGCGTTTTTAAAGATTGATTCTGCGAGTCCAGCAAATTCTTCAAATTCAGCAACAAATGGGAGAATTCCTACTTTACTCTTCTTTGAGATCTTTACTTCTTCCATTTGCCTTATTTGGTTACTCTAAAGTTAGGCAGAAAACAAGGGAGAAAAATAGCTAAGCAACCTAGAAAGAACATACAATTAAAAGCAAATATATATACCACAAAGGCATGATGTAATACCTAGAACATTTTGGACATTTACTAATCAAAGATTAATACAATACGGATAACTAAGAAAAACTATTTCTAGAGATTAAAAAGTACATATATATTAAGAAACTAAAATCAAGGAAAAAAATCCAAATTATTCAAAACAAAATGCACTCAAAGCTTGTGAACGTCAGGTCTTTGTTTAAAGTAAAAACAACCAATGAACACTTCTATCATTTATAAAAGGTAAGTATATAGTGATTGCCCATTTTGGGGCAGAGCAGATACCAGAGCACACACAGGATCTCTCAAGATTATTTCTGGTTGGTGGCTATATAGTCAAGTTGAGAACCACAACCATTTCCAAATCTCAACAGCCTAAAATTCGTTTGGATAGAGAAGTTCTATATTTTGGGGGTATGAGAACAGAGAAGGAGAATAGGTATTTCTACTGTGGATTTGTATTATATAGTTTTCCATGTATCTATTAGTTGTTTACTCTAAATCTGTATAGCAAAGTACTTGTGTAAGATGGATACAAATTACAAATAGACACATAGACAGAATAGACACTTTGGTTCAAAATAATCAATTATGATTCTGTGTACTTCCAGGGGATCTAGTTCTATCCGCAGTAAGAAGTACATTGCCAAAGTGTTGAATCATTTTCAACTCCTACCTAAAATTTCATTGTGCTGAGATTCTGGGGGTATAACCTGAAAACCATATGACATGTAGAGATTAGAAAAGTAATTGTTCTTTTGTTCAATATGGTACTGGAAGTCCTAGACAGAACAGTCAGACAGGAAAAATAAATAAAAGGAATCCAAGTTGGACAAATAATTCTAAAACCTGTATGGAAACACAAAAGATCATAATAGCCAAAGCAAGCTCAGGAAAGAAGAACAAAATCAGAGGTATTATGCTCCCTGATTTCAAACTATACTACAAAGTTATAGTCATCAAACAATATGGTACTGGTACAAAAACAGACATGTAGATCAATGGAACAGAGTGCCCAGAAATAAACCCATCCTTCTATGGTTAATTAATCTATGACAAAAAAGGCAAGAATATACAATAAGGAAGAGACACCCACATCATATCATTTTCAAAGGTTAAAGAGTACAAAACCACATCACTATAGTGTGAGGAATCCTGAAAAGCAAAGTAAATGCAGGTAAGAAATGTACTGGAGTGCAGTGTCCAGCTTGGTATTACTTGATATGTTTCTAATTTTATCTCTAGTTCTTGGTAGGCTAATCTTTTTAGCCCTGTTCCTTGAAGAACACTTTGGGCTTGGCCACCAGATGAAAGTACTAAATTCAGATGCTATCTATTCCACTTTCTGCAGTTGTCTGACATTCATTCTTTGGCTCAATACACACAGAACCATTCACTACTTTTTCAATGTATGCCTCAGGTCCAGATCTTGTCCCAAGTACCAAAACATGTAACACTTACTGAGCACACACAACTGACTGGACACTGTGAAAAGACTTGAGTTAAAATAAGAAGCAGATTGATGACAACCAACAGAAGGAACCATCCTTCTCCCTTTAGTGACAAAAGGTAAATCTTTCAGCTGCTAAGTCACTTCAGTTGTGTCCGACTCTGTGCAACCCCATAGATGACAGCCCACCAGGCTCTCCCGTTCCTGGGATTCTCCAGGCAAGAACCCTGGAGTGGGTTGCCATTTCCTTCTCCAATGCATGAAAGTGAAAAGTGAAAGTGAAGTCATTCAGTCGTATCCAACTCTTAGCGACCCCATGGACTGCAGCCTACCAGGCTCCTCCATCCATGGGATTTTCCAGGCAAGAGTACTGGAGTGGGGTGCCATTGCCTTCTCCAAAATCTTTCAGAAATACATGCAATTTAGGAAAAAAACATGACTTTATACCTTTGTCTAGGTTAATTTTACTAAATTTCTTCACTTCCCAGTTTTGAGAGTAACATGAATATTCTTCAGCAAACTATTATTACTACTGTTATTCCCTGGTAACTCAGATGGTAAAGCATCTGCCTACAATGTGGGAAACCTGGGTTCGATCCCTGGGTCGGGATGATCCTTTGGAGAAGGAAATGGCACCCCACTCCAGTACTGTTGCCTGGAAAATCCCATGGATGGAGGACCATGGTAGGCTACAGTCTATAGGGTCGCAAAGAGTCAGACATGACTGAGCGACCTCACTTTCACTACTGTCACCATCATCACCATTACAAGCGGTCAGTTACGAGCTCTTGTTCTGTACCAGGCAATGTGCTAAGCACTTCATCTGAACCCATGTCTACTTCTACCTGACACTATTATATCTTACACTTTTAATAATTACATTCAACTGGATTGAGAGAGATATTAAAGTTTCATATAATAGTTTTATTTCACTGATAAGAGCAACAAAATCTTCATAGTCTAAAAATGTATAGTGTTCTCATGATTAGTGTCCTAGCTATTATTCTATGTCACATGGGACTCATTATCTTAGACTTTAGTAATTCTTTATGTTCCTTTTGGCTATCAGCTTACAATCAGACCTTACAGGTTTATCATCACTTCTGAAGAAAGCTGAGCAGGGAAGAGGATAAGTGGCCAAATTTCATATTTCAAATGCCAGTGTAATCATTTGGAGGGGAAGGAGGGTTAACAAGTCTGTTGAGGACATTTAAGTTTCTACGGATGGCTGTTAAACTTTCAGAAATCAGTAAATATTATTTTTAAAAAGTATAAAAGATGATGTGGATTTTGATTACCCTTAATATTTTTATTATTCTCTCATTATTCTATGGGCTTCCCTGGTGGCTCAGCTGGTAAAGAATCCGCCTGCCAAAAGAGAGACCTGGGTTCGATCCCTGGGTTGGGAAGATCCCCTGGAGGGAACGGCTACCCACTCCAGTATTCTTGCCTGGTTAATTCCATGGACAGAGGAGTTTGGCAAGCTACAGACCATGGGGTCACAAAGACTCAAACATGACTAAGCGACTTTCACTCACTCATTATTCTATGGCTATTCAAGCACTGGATTTAATTCAGAGGTTACATAGTAGAATAATTCAGATGATGAATACCTACTTTTACATATTAATACTAAATATATTAATAAAATGAAACTCTTTTAGAACCTGGCCCAATCCTGTTCATATCTATGAGCTTACCAAAACCTAACAGAAAAAATAAAGTTAATGATTTTTTTCCTATTAGAAGGAGAAAAATGATAACTGCCAAAAGTTGTCATAAGAACAATTTATTCTTAAAGCAATATGATTAAAGCTATTAAACTAAAAAAAAAAATACTTTAATCAATTTAAATAATCCAAATATTAATTATCCTATTGTAATATGTTAAAAGAAGAAAAACAATAAATTCAAGTTTCAGTTGTTTCATTAAATCTATGGTCACTAATCAGTCAACTGGGATTTCAGTCACTTAGTGGATCTCAAGTGTAATAACTGCTGCCTCTATGTCAGCTACTCCAGAACGTGCCATGATTCACAGTGTAGATGGGATACTACTTGGCACAGCACCATCCAACTAACCCTGCTCCTGTATATTGCAGCCAATACCTTGCTTCAAGGCTTGGGGGATATGAACAGTAGATCCCCTGGTGGAAAGCTGGAAATCTTTTAAATATATATATATATATATACATACGCACACACACACACACATAGATATTTTACAATGGTTAAGAGTTCTAAGTTATTGGGGAAAAAAAAAAAACTCAACTTACAATACATTTGTCAAAGTTCCTTTTGACAGTCACCAAAACATTTCCCAATGTAGTACTCAGAAAAGAAGCAGGGTCCACGTTTTGTGCAGTCCACACATGATGACTCATTTTGACTAGCATGTAAAGGGAGTTAAAACTATCGATTTTGTCTCCTAATGCAATCAAGTTGTTCAGTTCTGGCTCAATGCAGCGAAATATTTTAATCATCATTTGGCGGATCATATCTTTCCTGTTCAGAAATACAAAACAGAAAAGTTATTACAAGCTTCAGGTGTATTCACCTTTAACTTTAATCTCCTCAGTATACACAAATGACTAAAATTTGATATTTCAACTAACACTGTCCAAATAGTTAATTATTCTAGAATGGTTTCCAATATAAACATTTTTTTTTTTTGAGGTTGCATTTTATCACTCAAAATAACGTTGTCCTTTGTAGAACTGGGTCCGGAAACGTGCTTTGTGATTTCTGAGAAATACACTATAATTCAAATGCTACTTCCTACCAGCAAACATCAAAATTGACTGCATTTGTGTGATTACAAGAGCAAAGAAAAGCCGAAGAGCCATAAATAGCACCAATTTTACTTCACTGAGATGTTCTGTAAGACACTGGGCACACAGATCGGTGCTCCAAGTGTTGTCAGTTATGGACAGAAATCTGGACTCCTCACTGGGCAGTATTCCTTTCTGCTCAATTGAAAGTTTATTTTCTTTCACAATAAATAACAGATAGTAACAAACACATACTCAGATGAAACAGGCAGTGGTGTGCCAGCATTATGTTGCCGTGACAAAGTTCCTCCATCTGTGTCCTCTCCTTCAGTCTGCAAAAATTATTCAGGTACTTTACATAATAAAAGACTAACAAATTGACTAGTTTAGTTTATATAGCAATAGCCTGCTCAGTCTTAAAATTCTTAGGAGAGAATATATTATGAGAAATAATGATTTTTAAAGGTAGTATTATCAATGAAATTATATAATTTAATATGTTGTTTCAGAATGTTCAGGAAAAGCTTTGTTTTTAGATTTTACCCGAGAATGAGAAATTGTGTTTGTGTGTGAGCACATTTCAGGGGGGTGGGGTGGGAGAGAAAGGTAGAGGAGACTCAGAGGGAGTGTAGGAATGAGAGGGCAACTTAATAAAGAGCTGAAAACATCTAGGAACGTGTTCAAGGGAGAATTTTGAAAATTAAAATCATTCTAATAAAACTCGAGCATAAAAAATGCTGCCAGAAGTTCTTATAGAAACTAACAAATTTACTAGCAATACCATCTATAAGAACAAATCCCTTAACCATTTGAAAGACTTAATTTCTCAGTCATTTGAGGACTGTTTTTATATGTTGGTTCTTTTAAAGATCATCTTAATTTTTAAAAAACCACTCGATTTGCATTGTGCTTTTAAGTTCTTTTTTTTTTTTCTAATTTTTTTTTTTAATTTTTTCAATTTTAATTAAAAAAAATTATACATGAACTCCCCATACCATCCCTCTAAATACTCTAGCAAATGTCTCATTTTATTTTCTTACATTATGCTACCAGAGAGCCATGTTCAATAGGCATTATTATACCCATTACACAGATGAGGAAAAATAGGGATTAAATAATTAGTTTAAGGTCTCAGAGTAAGAAAGCCATAAGAAAGATTCTGATTTGAGGCCTCACCATTTTTTTCTTTCTTGCTTTCATTTATTTTTTTAAGACCACGGGGGCTTCCCTGGTGGCTCAGCGGTAAAGAAATCTGCCTGCCAATGCAGGAGCCACGGGTTCAATTCCTGGGTTGGGAAGATCCCCTGGTGAAGGAACTGGCAATCCACTCTAGTATTCTTGCCTGGGAAATCCCATGGATAGAGAAACCTGGTGGGCTATATAGTCCACGGGGTCGCAAACAGTCGGACACAACTTAGCGACTAAATAACAACAAATATACATTAAAACATAATTTTTTAATTTTTTAAATTCTATTTACTTTTTCTTGATCACTAAAACAATACATTTGCTCTTTAAAAATATATTTTGCCAAGTAAACTTAGACATTTCCCCCACTCATCAATTTGGAGAATGTTTAGGCCTAAGATAGTCTAGAATATTAGATTAGATGCCCAAACCCTATCCCTTTTTTTATTATCTTGTATGATAAAAATTATTTTAAATATCCTTACAATGTAAATGTTTTCTGTTCTGATATTGAAATTATGACAACATATTGATTAAGCTAATTATGATACAGAGCATAAATATGAGCTAATAAATAAATGTCACCCATACCACAGTTCCAGGCATACTCTGATGTTGCTGCAGTTTGAAAAATTTACTTATGAAGTCTTGTTCTGCCAGACACAGGGGCTCCAGTTCACTCAGTACCTGTTCAAAGATCTGAAGAAAACCAAAATGATCCTACAAAGAACTGAACAAAATGCTTAAAATAACATTCCCCATTTACTTTTCTCCAGCAACCAGGGAAGCTTTATCTATAATCTTAATGGAATCCCCCAAACAAATACTTCCAAGATTGACAGGACAATGCAGTATTAATGAGGCATAACAGGGTCAGAACATACCTAAAACAAAACTGACAACAATTATTCACTTGGAATCTGAAAAGAGGAACATAGAGATAAAACTATTTATAAACAATTTAGCTTCATAAAAGTTGTTTCCTCTTTGTAGTCACTCAAATAACCGGATTGACAATGCAAGCTCTTTATGATTTATAACAAATTTTAATAAAGCTGTTATGTCATTTAATTGATGAATCACATTTCAGTTGCCATTTGACCAGTATTTTTTTTTTTTTTAGATTCAGAAATGCAAAGTAAGACATGGATAATTAAAAGAGTCAATATAGCCCAAATCTTTGAACACAATGAAAGCAATAACAAACTGGTGCTAGAAAACTGACAGTAATGTTTAAGAAACATGTGTTATTTTATTTTACCTTATCAAATTTGGTTCTGTCTGCAACATCGAGATCAGAGGCTGACATGTTTCCCATATCCAACAAGGAAGATGACTGCGATCTGCGATTCCCTGAACTCTGAACACTGAGTTTATTTAGACTAGAAGTAGATCCAGTTAATTTCCCGGAACTTCCATGAAGACCTAAGAAATGATAAAACTTTAAAAGTTGTGACCTTCATGAATAAAAGATCCATGGCATAAATCAGGGCTCTCTTCTACTGTCCTGGTCTTCCAGGGCTCATATTAGTTAGGGCACAACTCTACCATATGAAAAGGATGTAGAGTGTCTTTCTCTTTCATTAAGATTTGTGTTCTACTTCTGAGCATATGTAAAGATAGGTGAAATCATACAGAATCACAGAATAAGACTGAAAGGGATCTTAAAGATCACACTGTACCCTGCCCAGTCTCATTACAGTTGCCTGATGATTTTTCTAAAGTAGATGAGGATTTCTTTTCCACTCAGAAGATATGACTATGGATGAAAGTCACTGATCCCCTAGAATACTAGCTAACATGATGATTGTATTTCTAGAAAAAAACTGCCATATTCCAATGTTATTTGCCTCTACATTAAATCAACATATTAGGCTGAACCATATGAAACTACCAACACTCAATTATTTTTGCCCTACTAAAAATGTCAATTACACATGACTCAATACATTCCTGAACTCAGACACTCTTGTTTTTTCAGCAAGTGAACTGATTAAAGTTCTTTTAAAAACTAAACAAAATGAAAAGAAAAAAAAACAAACCCTGAATATTTGTTGTATTTAAAATACAACTAAAATATAACACATACGGTATTAACTATATTAATAAGGGACATCTGATTTTAGGTATAAACACAGGTATCCATAATAGCCATGAGGAAAAATGAGAACAATATGTCTGGACAATATCCTACATACATCAAATAATTAAAGGATTTTATTTTTACAAGCAAATGTGATATTTTTATTCAGAATTAAATTTAAACAGTAAAACATTTTTATTCTTCTTGACTATTTCTCAGCTAACCTGTATTATTTGCTAATGGTCAGAAGGGACAAATAATAAAATAAGTGATAAAAAATATGATATATAGTTAGAGACAAACTTTGGCTTCATTATGCAAAATCTGACCACACATACAAGAAATTTTATAGTTTCTAAACACAGCCTGAAAACAAAAGTATAATGGTTAAGACTTTATATAAATTTCTGACTACCCACCATACATGTTTAACCATATTACATATTTCTTGGATATAGTCATACCACTTCCTTTCTGTTGGTTTTCTTTCATCAATACCTGGCAACCCAGAGCAATCAATATTTCTGGTGTAACTTTTTTCAAGATAAGTAACTAATTTCTAGACATTAAACAAACATGCATTGAGAATACCTACTAATACACTAAGCATACTCACTCTCTGTTTCCTGTTTGACAGCACTTTCTTTTCGAGGCAGTGTAGCTGTGATGGATTAGGTTGCAAGCATCAAAGACAAAGACAAGTTAATAAACTGCAATTTGCACAAACCATGCACAAGAGGAAGTTAAAGCTCTAGTTTAAAAGACACATGCAAAGAACCATGAGCATCAAGTAACGAGAGATGCAACGTATGTTTAGTTGGTCAGCTACTGCTTGAGAAATTACATGAGAGAAAAGACTTTACTAGTCTTTTAATGTACTATTTTATGCAAATATTCAGGTAAAAATATCTACATTTGTAAACCTCCCCCACACTTTTAAATGATGTTTTTAAGTCTCCTAAGCTGATGTACTTAAATTTAAAGACTATACTTGCAAGTTCTGATTTCTGAAGAAAACAGAGTTCAAGTAAATAATTTAATACAGTGAAAATTTAGTAGAATGAAGTTGCACATTTAAACATTAAATGCATTAACAATCCTGTATTCACTGAAAGCTCTTGGAAGGAATCTCCACTGTACTAAATAATTTTATACTCCCTCTGATAAAAAAATTATGAGTGGGGTTTTAAAACCATTTTAGAATAATAAGCTAAACTATTTAGTAACTTAACTGGCTCTGTGAACACAGAATAAAACATATGTATCAAAATACTAATTATTGGGAGATGGGTAGGTAGAAGGGTAAAGCTGAGAGAACAGGTCTAATGTGGGAACTGGAGCTCTTTCAGAGTCATCTGGTATTTCCTTTATCTAAAACCTCTCTTTAGTATTTGTTAGATCAATTGTAGAGATCGTCTTGTGAAACATTCTAAACCCAAATGAGAAGCTAATTTGAAAGGCAAAGAAAGAAATTACAGAATAAAACAGAAAATTAATGAATATAACTCTAGAAATATTTAAGAAATAGAAAACAATGTGTCAACTCCTGCCAAACAGGGATAGTGATAGCTGCTATCGCTAGGCAAAAGCTCGAGTATAAACTACTAATTTGCCACAGCAAAAAACATGTAAATCTTCCCAGCCTTGTCTGCCTGAAGTTTAAAGGAATATGAAATGATAAGGCTGGACATTACAGCGACCAGTAGGGAGGGATGCGCTGGAGCCACTAGCTGGTCAATCTGAACAGTACCTTCTGGTGGCCTTAAGGTGTCACTCTACTAAGCTCACCAGTTTCAGAGCAAAGCCTAATGCATATATTTTTCTTTTTTAAAGTAGTTAATAACTACTACTAGCGCCCTATTTGGACTCATAAAAAAGTCTGTATTATTTATCAGCAAGAAGTAACAATATTCCGATAAATTTTAAATATCCTTAAACAATTTCTGCTAGAGTATAAGCATCAAGAGGGTAGGGTCTTTGCTTATGCTGCATTCTCAGTACCGAGCAGTGCTTATCATATAATGCTATGCTATGCTAAGTCACTTCAGTTGTGTCCGACTCTGTGTGACCCCATAGACAGCAGCCCACCAGGCTCCCCCGTCCCTGGGATTCTCCAGGCAAGAACACTGGAGTGGGTTGCCATTTTCCTCTCCAATGCATGAAAGTGAAAAGTGAAAGTGAAGTCGCTCAGTCGTGTCCGACTCCTAGCGATCCCATGGACTGCAGCCTACCAGGCTCCTCCATCCATGGGATTTTCCAGGCAAGAATACTGGAGTGGGGTGCCATTGCCTTCTCCGGCTTATCATATAATAGGTAATTAATAAATATTTACTGAATGAATCTTCCAGTCAGGACTGAATTTAGTCTTGTGTTCAAGACTCTCTTTGGAATCAACAAGATTTCTTAATTTAGTGGAGAAACACTGAAAAAAAAAGTTTCTGGCATATCATTTTTTAAGTTTTGGGTTAATAAAGATAAGGAAGTTATTATGTAAATGGGCTCAACTAACACATGTGTGTCTTATCTTAGTAGTAGAAAGAAAAAAATGAGCGATTTAAAAAATTATTACTAAATATCCTTTGCCTGTCTTTTCATTAAGTACATCTGAGGAGCACAAAAGAAAAAACACCAAAGTATCAATCTTGGGGGGACAATCCCACACCTCTGAAGATATCAGGGTAAACCTTCAGATCTAAAAAAGGCAAAGACTTTATAAAAACCTTACCACAAAGAAAAAGTAGTTTACTGGCATTTTAACATTATTTTAAATTATCTGAACTAAGTAAATGTTAAAGACTTGAGTAAAGAATGGTTCAAAAAGAGAGAATTCCCCTAAATCTCTACGATTATATTTTGTCTACACAATTTCCTTTTGTAAAACACATTCAATCTGACTTTCTATTCTTATTAGTATCTACGACGCAGCATTTTCAGAGCAAGGAAAAAACAAAACAAATTTAAATTTTATTCATAATTACTTAATTTTGATCCACTGAAAAGTTATCTTCCCCAAATTTTAGGTTTCTCTTTTAATTGTAATTACTATTAAGAACTGATTTAAACATAATTTGAATCCTTGAAAAGGTATCTTTAAAAAGTTTACATTCTACCTATTTAGAACTTCTGAAGTCATTTGTATTTACTTGAAATTTATTTTTAAATGTTGACCAACAAGTTACATTTTCAAAGACGAACAAAATAGTTTTTATCCTCTGAATTCTGTTTATTATTTAGTTTTTCTTTTCTTGTAACTGATAACATCAAAGTAATAGAAACTGTAATTTTTTGGTTACTCTCCTATTCCTTATTGCTTAATAGATACATATAAGAGATGTAATTTTAACCCTGTTTTAAAAGTATCTTCTAAACTTGTCTTAGGTTAATTAAAATTTTTTTAACAAGATAATTTAAGAACTTCAAGGGATAAGGAAAAAAATCAAGGTTTTAGGTTAATGCAATGATACCATTAAGATACTATTGTACTTGATTTAAATTATATTTCAATTATGTCATTTATCTCAATGAGAATCTTAGGCTTGATAAATTAATATTATGATAGTGGCATTAATAACCTCCCAAGGAGGTAGTTTTAGAAAGATTTCCCTTTTATTGCAGTAACAAGTGATGACAAATATACTAAATGAAAACATTAAACACGTAACTGTATTAATATGTTGTTTACTAAAAAGAAAAATTGATTTAACATATCCATGGTGAAACATTAACAAGGATATAAACACACTGTTTAAGAACAATTAACCTTTAGGATGAGTTAGCATTTCTGTTTCCAAAAGCCTATTGTCCCAATATTTTTATCAGTATCTTTACCAAAGTATAATACACAGATTCAAACCATTTAAAAAATCTGAACTAGTATCACCAATATATTAGTGTTGTATTAAAAAAAAAACCACAAACCAGTGAATCACAAAATAATTACCCACTACTAAAGATAGTCTTCTTTGTCCTAAAGAAAAGAATGGAAAGGTGAACTATCAATTTCAATCAGGGCACAGGCTCCTTTCAACAAGCAAATGCTAAACTCATGGTTCTAAAGGGGAACTATGCAGACACAGAGGACACACTGTAGCCCTTTAAGGCCAGGTTTTGACTCCAATAGGCACAGAACTCCATCCAAAAAGAAGTCCAGAGATGGGTACATGCAAGAGCAGAATGTGGCCTCGGCAAATCATTTCCTTGCAACTTGATACTTTCACTGGTTATCCTTTTAAATCAAGTTTTTTGTTTATTTAACATATTTAGAAGCAACAAAAAAACTTCTTGTTTCAAAAATAACTCTTCAGAAAAATAAAGTATAATTACAGGAGAAACTTTGGTGACATTTGTATAGCCCCTTCACAGGGGAGAAAACACTTAGAAACTTTCTTTTTGATTCAAAATAGCCAGTGAGAAGTAAGAAGCTAGGAATCACTTTCACCTCCTTGTGGAGTGCAATGACTTAAGAGATCACAGACTTGCCTCCAACTGTTATAAAAGGTCTTTTAGGAAATCAGAAGCTGAACTTTCAACATATGTCTCTTAATCTAGTACTTTCTCTACCAGACTGCACTTCATTTTCTGGCCAACTGCTTCTTCTGTGACTATATACAGTTGTCCCTGGTATCTGTGCAGGGTTGGTTCCAGCACCTGTCGTGGATATCAAGATCCATGGACGCTCAAGTCCCATAGGTGGTCCTCCACATTTACGGGTTCCGCATCTGCGGATATGAGGTGCACTGTACTTTTATGAGACATGGCATGTATTTACAATTGCTGTCAAATTCACATACTGCAGAATTTTAATCAGTAAAAGTAACTATTTAGAGACATACTTTTTCCATGAAAAACATATAAACCAATGCATTAGATTTATTCTTTTACTAATTCTATTGTATCTCCTTCCATCTTGTCTAAAAAGTCTTAAAATTATTTGTCACAAATAAAGCAATTTTTAATAGAATAGAAAACAAACAAGGGGACTGAGATGCCTAAGCTTACCAAACTTCTTGCTTTCTTTAGTTGTGCCAGTCATCTTGATCTTTGCAACTTCAAAGAAATCTTTAATTTCTCTCTCATAGAGTCGTGATAAATAATCCATGTAATTCTTAAAAGTGAAAACAACACATACTCATTAATAAAACAAATATGATAATTTCCATTTCTCAATCCCCCCATATCCTTTGTGCTTAATTTGAATTTGTGGTCTTAAAATATTTGATGCATTTCAGAGGACATAAGAAGGCTATTTTCCATCTTTTAAAAAACTGAACTGGCATCATAATATTAACAATTTATAAAAATATGAAGTTGAATAATCAAACTCACATTTTCACTTTTATACATTCAGTTCAGTTCAATTGCTCAGTCATGTCCAACTCTTTGCAACCCCATGGACTGCAGCACGCCAGGCTTCCCTGTCCATCACCAACTCCCAAAGCCTGCTCAAATTCATGTCCATTGAGTTGGTGAGGCCATCCAACCATCTCATCTTCCGTTGTCCCCTTCTCCTCCCACCTTCAATCTTTCCCAGCATCAGGGTCTTTTCCAGTGAGTCACTTCTTCGCATCAGGTGGCCAAAATATTGGGAGTTTCAGTTTTAGCATCAGTCCTTCTGATGAATATTCAGGACTGATTTCCTTTAGGATTGACTAGTTGGATCTACTTGCTGTCCAAGGGACTCTCAAGAGTCTTCTCCAACACCACACTTCAAAAGCATCAATTCTTTGGTGATCAGCTTTCTTTATAGTCCAATTCTCACATCTGTACACGACTATTGGAAAAACCATAGCTTTGACTAGATGGACCTTTGTTGGCAAAGTAATGTCTCAGTTTTTTAATAGGCTGTCTAGGTTGGTCATAGCTTTTCTCTCAAGGAGCAAGCCTCTTTTAATTTCATGGCTGCAGTCACCATCTGGAGTGATTTTAGAGCCCCCCAAAAATAAAGTCTCTCACTGTTTCCACTGTCTCCCCATCTATTTGCCATGAAGTGATGGGACTGGATGCCACGATCTTAGTTTTCTGAATATTGAGTTTTAAGCCAAATTTTTCACTCTCTTCTTTCACGTTCATCAAGAGGCTCTTTAGTTTTTCTTTGCTTTCTGCCATAAGGATGGTGTCATCTGCATATCTGAGGTTATTGATATTTCTCCCAGCAATCCTGATTCCAGCTTGTGTTTCATCCAGCCCGGCATTTTACATGATGTACTCTGCATATAAGTTAAATAAGCTGGGTGACAATATACAACCTTGACATACTCCTTTCCTGATTTGGAACCAGTCTGTCGTTCCATGTCCAGTTCTAACTGTTGCTTCTTGACCTGCATACAGATTTCTCAGGAGGCAAATAAGGTGGTCTGCTATTCCTATCTCTTGAAGAATTTTCCACAGTTTGTGGTGAGCCACACAGTCAAAGGCTTTGGCGTAGTCAATAAAGCAGCATTAGATGTTTTTCTGAACTCTCTTGTTTTTTCAATGATCCAATGGTAATTTACACATTACCTTTCATGTATTTTAAATATAGCTGCATTCATACTATATAGGGTATTTGGGTCAGCACAATCAGGCTTTTCCAGTGTCATACACTAATGACTGCACAGTATTACGCTCTGTTGATGTTCTCAATTTAGTAAACCATCCTCCTAATACAGACTACTTAAGTGGTTTCGATGTTTTGCTGTGATGGACAATGTTACAATAAGCTTTTCATCTCTAATGAACTGCTTCCTTGGAATAATTTCCTAAGGGTAAAATTACAGTGCCAAAGAGTAAGGGATCTTTTAACTCTTCCTCCATGTTGCCATGCTGTTTTAAAAATTATTATACCAACAGACAGTATCAATGACATTGAAGCAGTACACTGAGTTTTACCATACCTTGCCAGCATGGGGTATTAAATTAACCCAAAATAGGTTACTTTCATAAGAATTTAATTACTACATCTTACAGTTTTCATAATCAAATAATTTATTTTTAAAAAACAAAATTTATTCTAGTTCAAATGAAAACATCTATTATTTAATAGGCAAACTCATTCCCTCATCATATATGCTTACTGTCATACAAAAATATTTTATACCCTTACAAAAGATTCAACAGTGGGAGACCATGTATTTTTCCAAATCCTATGTTAAATGCCTTATGTAGAGTTTCACTAAATTTAAATAAATCCACAGCAGAAAAACTTCTATGCCTAGTTATTCTTTTAAATTTATCACGGAATCTACACTTCAATTTCAAACACATCCAGTTTTAGAACAGTTTACTTTGCTTTAAACATCAGATGTAACTTTCAAAGGTATATCATTTAAATTATCTGTATACTGATTCATAGTTCATTATTGATTTTTTAAGATATTTTATAAATATATAAATATATATTAGATATTAGATATATTTAGATATTTTATAGATAGATATGTCCTTATAAAAAATTTTTGGATGAAACATAATATAAAGCCTGCTTATTCCAATTTGTATGCCACATACATTTCCCACAGATTCTCCGTAAGTAAAGTTAAATAGGAAATTTTTTCCTGTGTTCTTTGTGTGTAACTTCAAAAGCAAATCTAAAGTTAAACAGACCCTAAAATTATTCCTATTTCACTTTTTCTGCATCTCATTCTTTGAATTTTAAATTCTCACAAAAACACTGATCACTGGAAATCAATGTAAATGACTGATCAACCTATAATTCATAAAATCATTAGATTTCTACTCAACTCACTCAATATAACAGACTGCATTCCAATACCTAAATTAAGTGCACACTACTACCCAAGCAATTAAACAGTCTCAAAACAGCTATTTTGCTATTTTGAAAACAGTGATTTGAGCAGACTACCAAAAATCACCTTCTTTTTCAATACAATTCAAATGACTGAATACCTTCCCCCAGGTTCTCAACAGAACTCAGGGGTGGGAAAGGCCACAGACAGGTGTGACTCTCAGTTCATTCATTTACTAAATTCAGAAAGATGTTTCTCACTGTACGTATTTTTCTTAGCACCCTGTATACAGCACCTAACTTAAAATCCAACTATCTTGAGTTTAAGTACTGTTATCTCAGGCGGTATTTCCAACTTTATTTTGTGCTCACTGTAAAGTCTTATGGATAACACCATGTTTCATTTTCTATATTTACAAATATAGGACTGAGGCTGAGAGACGATGTCTGAGCAGTCTTCAAGACTGTTGGCCGCAGGGGACTATTAGGAGAGGAAAGATCGTTCCTACCTAAACATGGATGGACCTGATCAACCGCTCTACATGCATAATCAGAGCCCCAGCTAGGGAGAAGGGATTCTGGGCAGCCAAGCTCATTACATGTCCAATGCACCTGTATTTTCCTTAGGCTCTAATTACATATACCCCAGATCAGGGGTTTGCTTAGATTCAGCCATAAGTAGAGTTGGGGCAGAGCCTAGTTATTCTTATCCCTAAAGAAATGAAGACAAGCTTTTCCTGGTCCTGCCAAAAAGTGTGAGCTGGGTACAACTAACCAAGTACAAAGGTGAGTGTAAGTCACTTCAACTGGGTTCAACTCTCTGCAACCCTATGGACTATATAGCTCACCAGGCTCACCTGTCCATGGAATTCTCCGGGCAAGAATATTGGAGTGGGTTGCCATTTCCTTCTCAAGGGGACCGTCCCGAACCAGGGACTGAACCTGGGTCTCCTATGTCTCCTGTGCGGGCAGGTGAGTTATTTACCACTAGCACACTACCTGGGAAGTATGACGTATAAACAGTATCTGGATTTAATTACTATTTCTTACCAAAGAAACACTGATTTGTCAGGTTCCTTTTTTCATTCCTTTCTTTCCATTTCCTTTCATTCCTTTCTTTGTCATATTAATAAAATTCCTATTTTTGAAAACACTTGAGCAACCAAATTAGAGTATCAGGCATAAAACTGCATGGTCTGTCACAAGTTCAAACACAAGATAAAGTAAGATTCCTTGGAAATAAGATAATTTCATTTAAAAAAGCACATCAATATTGTCAATTTAAAATATACTGTGAGCAGAGAATGATTCCATAATTCAGTGCTAGATTGGCTACTGTCTTGCTTCTTCACTTTATATTACATTCATGAATGATACATATATATATAAAGATAGGGCAATAATATTCACTGAGAACACAATCAGGCAAAAAGCTTATTGATTATTTTACTCATTTGAATATTCACTAGGGGACAAAGCGCTTGTTGGCACAAAACTCTTAAGATGTAACAATATTTAATTATTCAAAATACAGTATTAATCCTTAAAACTTCAGAAGGCAAAGATTCCAGTCACACAAATATTATTCTGTAAGCTATCTCCAAATCAGAATTCTGCTGACTCAAAACAAATCAGAATACAACACAACAGTAGAGTACTGAACCCATGGGTTCCTGCTACAATGGCCATTTATATAAATGAGTGAGATCATGTCATTCTGCTACTCAAAGCCCATCAACACCCTCCCCCGCCTCATCTCTCTGAAAGTAAAAACCAAATTCTTAACAATGGTGCACAGTGCCTTCCAGATCTGCCCGGCCCACCTCACCTCTCACGCCTGCCCTTCTAATCCTGAACTTGGCTCACTGTGCTCCCTCCACAACGGCCTCCTGGTTGCTCCTCCAGTGCTCCAGGTTGCTCTTGCCTTGGGGCACTTGTGCTGTGCTGGGAAAGCTTTCCTCGGAAATTTCCACTGCTCACCCCTGCTTACCTTTAAAATGTGTCCTCAAATGTTGCCTTCTCTGACCATCCTTTTTGAAACTGCAACCTTTCTGATGTCCCAGCATTCCCTGCTTTATTTTCTCTAGAGCTCTCAGCAGTACCTTCCAGCAGACTACAAAACTGACTTTTGTGTTGGCCCTTCTCCACTAGAATACGTACTCTCAACAGTCAAGCGTTCGCCTGTTTTCTTCAGTGCTGTTATCTTTAGCGCATACAACAGTGTTAGCGCACAATAGATGCTCAATTCATTTGCTAAGTGAATGTATGAATGACTCTTCTCTTGTCCAACTGCAGACATCTGTGTGTACGTGTGTGCTCAGTCACTCAGTCATGTCCAACTCTTTGTGACCCAGTGGACTGTGGCCACCAGGCTCCTCCGTCCATGGGATTCTCCAGGCAAGAATACTGGAGTCGGTTGCCATTTCCTTCTCCAGGGGATCTTTCCAACCCAGGGATCAAACCTGCATCTCCTACATTGACAGGTGGATTTTTTTTAATCATTGTGCCACCTGGGAAGCCCAAGTGGTATTTATCACTGTTCTAACCTCTACGTCTCACAAGTCTGGCACCATCCTGTCCCTTGTTTTTGGATTCTCTCTTGTGATTTATAATCTCTATTCCTATTATCATCTTCCTCATTCAAGATTTCATTTCAGTTTATTATTATATTAGGTTCTTAATTAGTTTCCCCTATCAAGTCTTTTCCTATGTGTGAAGAATGCTGTTAGGACTCACAGCTCAGATTTTTTAACCTAACTTCTCATTCTTCTAGAATATGGAATTTCAGCTTCAGTCAGCCTGGCCTTCTTAAAGTCCTGGGAAAAGGGTCAAATCCAATGTTTTCTATGAAGTTTTCTCCTGTGGCTTCAGGTCATGAATTTCCTTTCTCTAAACTGCCATACATTTAAACTCATTTCCAGTTTAGCACTTAACTATGGCCAGCTGTTTTAAGTATAATTGTTCTTCCCTGGCAGACCTGATGCTCTCTGGAAGTAGGAGCATATGTGGGAGCCACTTCTTATTCTTACATATGGATTACAGTGAGTACAAAAGAGGCACACAGTGAAAATCTGGTGACTGACAAAGAGATGTACCATAATATGATAATCCAATTTTTCCAGCTAGTGTGTTCCACAGTCAGGAACAGAAATACCTATGTTTCTATGTGCCTGGAACAGTGGAGTGTTTGTTTAATAAAGAGGCATACTGCATGTGCTTAAAAGAATAGATTACAGATTCTTAGAAAGCAAATGCCTCACTGAAAATATCTTCATACTCTCTAGTTTTTATATTGCACATAAAGAAACTCAGGAAATAATTATTTAAACTGAATGATGCTTCAAGCTGCAGTATGGCCTAATACTATATTGAAGTTCAAAATATAGCTATTCTCCATTCAAGTAAATAAAATAAATGTTCTCCCTAGCTAATGAGCGCTCAGAAATTCAACTACTTGCTGCTTGTCTAAGAATATACAACAGTGTTTCATGTCACTTGCGGAACTGAACACATGACCTCTCGATTCTAAAAGATAATGCTCTATACTCAGTGAGTAACTGACGTCAAATCCATACCTTTGTTAGTCCCTCATATTTTCGATAATCGGTACTCTTTAGCCACTCCATCAGCTTGGCATATCGCAGTAAGTCTCTATGAAATGGATGATGATTAGGTAAAGTCAGTTCAACAGAGTGCTGAGCAAGAGTTGAACTCTGATCATGACCCTAGAGTGAATAAATAAGTACATAAATATCACTGACAGTATAAAGAAACATTGTTGTAACTAAACATCCTTAATAATGATCAAGCATGGCCAAGCAAAAACAACATAGAAATATAAGAACTGAGTACTTACTTGTCTTTATCATGTGTGTATACAAACTGAACACCACCACCATAAAACAGTCATAAACACACAAGGATGACTCTCTGATAAATCGACTCATTTTATCTTTTAAAGTAGCTGAGAATGAATGTTTTAATTAAGTTTACCTCTCCCCTATCATTTTACAATTTACTAAGCAAATAAATATCATGATATAAACTGTTACTAAGAAACACACACCAAACAGGGGAAGTCATTCAGAACAAATTGTCTACATCTATGATATTTTCATTAGAGTCTACAATATTTAAAACAGCAGATGAAAATACACAGGATACAGAATTTCAGAACTAGGAAGGACTATAGATGACTGTTTCCTGGGCCTTCCAGGATAGCGCTTGGTGCTCAGTTGCTGGGTCATGTCCTATTCTTTGAGAACCCTATAGACTGTAAGCCTGCCAGGCTCCTCTGTCCATGGGATTTCCCAGCAAGAATACTGGTGTAGGCTGCCATTTCTTCCTCCAGGGGATCTTCCCCACCCAGGGACTGAACCTATGTCTTCTGCACTGCAGGTGGACTCTTTACCACTGAGCCACCTGGGAAGCCCTTTCCAGGATAATCCCTAATATTAATGTAATTTTAATTTTTCCATTAATTTGCTAAACAAGCAACTATATAATTTTGTTTTTAATCCTTGACATGACTTATATAAATTAGTAAGTTTTCAAACAGCCTGAGACAGACAATGCATCCTGACTTTGTTTTAGAGTATATGGATCCAGTAGATCAGTTTATCCAATAGAACAAACTGAAATTCAAAGAGTTAAGTGATTTACACAGGTCACACAGGAGGAAGGCTAGAATCTGAACCTTAGTCACGTGAGTCTCACTTGTTTTCTTTTAAAAACATGCCAAACAAAATAATTTTAACCAGACTCAAAAATTGCTGAAGGTCAATACAAACATTACATTTCAGAAATGTTTGCCACATCAGGATGACTGAGATTCCACTGAATCACAGATATTAGATACTGTACACAGATAGAGATTAGTTTTAAGTCTGCTAATGTCTCCAAATTGTGTCTTAACTAAGTTACACTGACTAAAAGGAAGGAGTATTTGACAAACTTATTATTGCTGATAAATGTTTTTCAAATATTCTGCCCTTATTAATAATAATATTAGATATATTTCCATTATCCCACTCTTCCTCATTAATTTTTTCAATGATTCAAGACTCAAAATCATGGTTTATGTTCTTCAATAGTTGTTTACTCAGGTCACTGCATGTTAAGTTATATTATTTAATGTCAGGAAAGCTCTTCAATTAAAAACCTTCACCTCTTCTGCAAAATGGAAGAATCAACATTTATAAAGAATTTTACAGTTTAACAAAGCTCTTTTACATATATTATTATTCGAAGCTTTCTACTTCAAGTAGCATTTTCAGATCACCATCATCTGAAAATTCACTGATATAAAGAACATCATTACCTTCAGACTATTAAGATATATTAAATAGTGTTAACAGAAAGATTTTAGAGAAACTGGTTCCAAAATATATATAGGAAGAAGGAAAATCAAATACATAAATTGCTTAATTCAATCAATAATATAGATAACTATCATATCTAGAACTCAGTTGTGCTAAGAATTTGACTCTTTATATACTTTAAAAATTAAGACATTGTTTAAAATTTCTTATTATAGATAAATAAATTAGTAACGATAACTGAAAACCTTTTGAAAAGGACTGGCCATTCTAGATGCCATTAAGAACACTGTGATTCATGAGAAGAGGTCAAAATATGAACATTAACAGGAGTTTTGGAAGAAGCTGATTCCAACCCTCATGAATGACTTTGAGGTTTAAGACTTCAGTACAGGAAGTAACTATAGATGTGGTAGAAAGCAGGAGAACCAGTGGAGTTCTCTAATTGGAGACTCCAATTAGAAGTGGAGTTTAAAGATGTGACTGAACTGTTATAATCTCATTTAACAGATTTTTTAATGGATGAGAAGTAGCTTCTTATGGATGAACAAAGAAACTGGTCTCTTGAAACAGAATCTACTCCTGGTGAAGATGCTGTGAAGGCTACTGAAATGACAACAAAGGATTTAGTCTATAATTAATATATAAAGTTAGTTGATAAAGCAAGTGGCAGGATTTGAGAAGACTGACGCCAATTCTGAAAGAAGTTCTACTGTGGGTAAAATGCTATCAAACAGCATTGCATACTACAGAGAAACTGTCTGAGAAAGGAAAAGTTGATCATTACAGCAAACTTCACTGTTGCCTTATTTTTAAAAATTGCCATAGCCACCCCAATCTTCAGTAATTACTCCCTTGGTCCCCCAGCACCATCAACATTGAGGAAAGACCCTACACCAGCAAAAAGATTATGACTCAGATGGTAGGCTCAGATGGTGGTTAGCAATTTTTAGTATTTTTTAAATAAGTGTGTACATTCTTTTGTTAGACATAATGATATTGCACACAACAGGCTACAATACTGTGTAAACATAACTCTTGTACACACTGGGAAACCAACAAATTTTGGTGACTTGCTTTACTGACATATTCACTTTACTGTGGTGTCTCCAAGGTATCCCGTACACACTGCTGTAGAGTTTTAAGTACCTTCCTTTTAACACATCCACACAAGCATCTTGAGGGTAGGAGCCATTTCTTATTCTTACATATAGAGGATAGCGAGTACTGTCACACAATGTGCCACACAAGTCAGACACACAATCAGAATTTGATGACAGACAAAGACATGTGACACAATGAGGTAATCAAATCTTCCCAGACAGTGTGCCCCACAACCAGGAATAGAAATACCCCTGTTTCCCAACTCTTTGCTAGGTGACACAAAGTATTAAATTTAACACAAAGAAAATCTCTTTTCTGTACTTGGGACATCATCTTTCATCTTCTTCAGCACATTCCAGGTTGTTGCAACATTCTGGTTTTTAACATGCATTACTCACGTGTAACAATGCATATTAGATTTTCAGAACTAGGAAGCATTCATTTTAAACAAAGCCATTAGTTTAGAAGGCCAGGAAGCAAAATCACAAATAATAGCATGTTATAATAATTAAGGGTGGAGAAAAGATTATCACCTGCTGACTGGTATTTTCAGTACCATCTACAAATGTGGATTACACCCCTGCCAACAGGATTATTTTTAAAAACTAGGGAGTTGTGTAGAAATAGATATTATTGAAATAATAGTGTAAGAAAAATGTGCGTTAGTATTTCCTATGTGATTCCTAGGTTTCCTTTTTTCCTCATGCTTTTTAAGTCAAGTGGAATGTTAAGAGAGTCTTCCCGTTTCCCCCTTGCACGCTTAGTTAGCTGATCTTCCTTTATGCCCCCATGATACCACCATAACATATACCCTCCCTCAGTCTGTTTGTGTCCCTTCTCTAGACCGTGAGCAACTAGAGAAAGAATCAGCCTCTCATCTGTTCCAGTGAAATGTCTGGAATGCATCTTTAATCACTGGGCAAATGACTTCCAAATGAAGGAATGAGTGAGTGAATGAAAGAACGACAGAAAGAAAGGCAAGCAGAATGAGATTAAATGCCTTTTGGATCTAAATAAACTTTCTGTTATGGGACATTAAAAAAACTGCCACAAATATGGTTAACAGGTAGCTTAAATCAGTAAATTACAACTATAAAGATTCTGCTGCTATTAAGCTTAGTAAACTTTACAGGAAAAAAAAAAAGAATCAGAGAAGCTGGAGCCAAAGTTGATGTACTCACAGGCACCGAAAGAAAGTAGGACCTGTTATAGAGCTGAAGGAGGGCCTGAGTAAACTAGTCAGAGATAAAATAAACACAATTGTTTCAGAATACTACAAAGTGAAAACAAATAAGAACCTAGAATTTCAGACAGAATTTCTGATGAACAAAATTTCACTCAACTTTTTTTTTTTGCCCCAAATCCCTATTAAAGAGATGATAAATACACAAAATCTAATTTATTACACCTTATTTGATAAATATTGTCTAATTTATTATTTATTAAATAAAACACCTTCTATTCAAATCCCTCTAAGGTATACTTAATAGTAACATTTATAGCATTGCCACAACCTTAATTATAACACCCTTTCCACATAAAAATAGAGACAAAGGTTTTATATAAGATTAAATCAACTAGAATTTATAATTGAGTTAGTCATTTTTCTCATATGTGTAAGTACATGGAGCCAATGAAACACTTAAAACATGGAATCAAGTCCCTGTTCTCACTTGAAAATATTGAAAAATAAAACAGGTCAAACATTAAACATGTAACAAGTTTGGACTTATTTTTGTAAACAAGATTGTCTAAATGGGGTATATGTAATATGTAAGCATAATTATTTAAAACTTAGGGAATTTTAGCTAAAAGGAACTGTCTTCATAGGAGACCACTGAAGCCCCAAATACATCTATGAGCAAATACATATATATCTAAAAATATTAAAATCAAATAAATATATAAAGGAACATAATGTGCTCCCAATTAAATACATTAAATTTTTTTCTGTGACAATTTCATTTTAAGCTACAGGAACATGACAGTAATATAATAAAATAAAATTACCTGTTGAACAAAAACATTGTTGAGGTGACTGGCCAGTCTCCGGGCAAAATTCTCTCGCAAATCACTGAAACGCTGCTGCTGCTGTTCAACTGCCAGAAGCATGTCATGGCCTGAAATTGTAACAACTTATTTAATGGGTTAAAGAGCTCCTGGATGTCTAATGAGTACATTTATAACAGAAGCCATATTTCAGTTTTGAAGAACTCAAAGTTTTACTGGTTTATTCATGTGTTTATAAAAGAAAGGTAAGGGGGAAAACCAGTATAACTCAGCGATCCTCACACTGTGGTCTTGCCTCAGTATCACTTGGGAACGGTCAGAAACATAGATTCTAAGGCCTCAGACCAGACCTACTGATTCTGTGGTGGCACCTGGCAATTTGTGTTTAAAAAAAAATTTTTTTTTTAAATTTGTGATCACCCTCTAGGTGATCCTGCTGCAAGCTCAAGTTTAGGAACCACTGGTCTAGCAAAGCCTTATGGCATCTACCTTGTCCTAGGTCCTGTGAACAGCACTGAAGAAAAATCCTGGTGTTAACTTAGTCACTGATGGTCAACCAGAAGGTACTGAAACTAAAAAGTTCTTCGTGCCAATATAAATTATGTTTGATAGTAAGTGAAACTTGTTTCAATAGCTAACAATCTAACCCTAAACCACTTGCCTTGTGGACTTCTTGTCAACAGCTTTACACTAAGGCAGAAGCTTAGTTCCAGGTTCTTGGGCAGATTTTATGGTCATACCTGGTCGAAGAGCCACATTCATGCACTGCAGTAGGGCATCTGCGGCGTTGGTGCAGGCCTCAATGCCCCTGGAAGAAGAAAGATCTCCTTCCTGAAGTGCCTTTATATGACCTTTGGCCAGGTCCATGTGGTTCTGGAATGTAAATAAACACACCATTTGTCTGTTTACTCTTAGGAAGTTTACAGGTAAGATGCTACTCAATCCTATTACTGGGTCTTTGAAACTTCAGTATTCTTAAATCTTGCTCTCCTAAGGAAATTAGAAAATATTTACAAATGGGCTTTAGAGATCATTAGTTGTTTTTTTTTTTTTAATTGTTGTTAATAGTTTATAATCATGCTTACCACAAGGAACTCTATCTCAGATAGGAGTTTTACATTATTAGTGTTACTAAGATGAATTAGGTGGTTGCTTTCCGAGATTTGATCCATTTGTTCTTTTACACTTTGGAGCATTTCCTCATAACTGCTCAGTTTCAATTCAATCTGATCCACCTCCTTGAGAGCCTCATCCAGTAACTTCATTAAGATGTTGACTTGCTTTTCGGAGGCCATGATTGACTGGATGTTGGCCTACAAAGTTAAAAAGAGAAGTAATACTTTATATGCTTTAAATGAAATATCCATTAATCTCTTTGACAGCAGAGTGACTTAGCAGCAGCAGCAACAAAGGTTGACATACACACCTACACCTCTACTTTACTTTGCTACTTTGTGTTTGCATTCCACTTTTGTACACAGTATTTCAGGGAAGCACACTTTCCCCTATATGGAGGTTAGGGACCAGACCTCAATACTGCCTATTTAGGGTATGCCCCATGATGTATCATCAGTAATGGTGTACTCTCATTTCTGTAAACTAACTGGCATTAGGTTATACCATCTCTGACACTTCTTTCAGCTCTATCAACTATAAACATTTTCTATAATCTGCACTATTTATGTAAAACCCTAAACAAAAGCATGCTGCTGCTGCTGCTGCTGCTAAGTCGCTTCAGTCGTGTCCGACTCTGTGCGACCCCATAGACAGCAGCCCACCAGGCTCGCGTCCCTGGGATTCTCCAGGCAAGAACACTGGAGTGGGTAAACAAAAGCATAATAATCATCTGTCTTACTACCTTAGTTGAGAGGGTAGCAGAAGCATGCCAGTCTTTAATGGATACATAGAACTAATTTATAACTGTAGCATGATTTGTACTAATAGGATGTGGAAGAGCCTATTGCCATAAGATAGCTCCTTTTACAGTATTCTTTCTTTTCTCTTTCATTTGCAACTACTTTCTTTCCCCAAAGCAGCAACAAACCACCAACCCCTTATTAATATTTTCTAAAGATTCTGACTATTGATTCTGAATTCCCTGAAATACGGAAGCTTTCAAATCCAAAATTAAACTGCAAAGTAATATGATGACTTGGAACACAGATGCAACATTAACTAGAAAACACAAACCACAAAGCCACATTAAGAAGGCATATAACATGATATGGGGAAAAAATTTGGATAAAGAATTAAAATAATGTCATTGTATGAGTGATGCTAAAATGTCACATGTTATTTTATATACTATTCATAATAACTCACTTGTAGGTGCAGCCCAACTGTAAAGGCAGCAGAGCTCAGACCCACTGACATCTTAAGCAGCAGAGCTGGAACTTGAACTGATTCAGGACAATTTTCACTTCAACATCTTGAAGTCTCTTCTAGGCTTTACTTCCTGAGAGTTTTACAAATTTGTAAGCTTGGACTATTGTAATCTCTGGACCTCAGTTCAACCTTACAACTTCTGTACCTTTCTTGTATAAAATGCCAACACTCTTTAAAGTCTTTAAAACATTCCTTATTTTCTGAGAGTTCTTCTTAAATGCATACTTTGCCTAACAAAACCACACTCCACCCCCACCAAAACATTCTCATTTTAGATTTTTCTCAGGAGAGGTGCCACTTGTAGCTTTTTACTTCCTAAAGATGTACATTTAGATACAAGCTCATATACCTGCACACAAATGAACAGGATCTATTCCAAAGTAGTTCAGAGGAGTCAAACATCCTCTTGCCCTGGTTCTCCTGTTTTCACTACACTATTTTGCTCTCTTTGGGTAAAGGATTCACTTCTTTCAGCTCACTCTCTCTCTTTCTAACTTTTACCTATTTTTTCCCCCCAAACCACAAAAATGCTTTTCTCTTGTCCTGAACTATTCTGAAGTGTTTCAGAGGCAGGGGATTCAACCCCCAGGGTGGTTTCAGGTTGGCTACTTTCTATTTCCATCACTTCATATCAAGAACCTCCCCAAATTCAGAACCTCAGCCAACTGCCTTCACTGGCCTAATAGAAATGGTTCTGTCTTTGGAACAAGAACAATGAAAGATGGAGGGAGGGCAGCTGGTAATGCGCTTCTAGGGAAAGACAGCAGTAATCACACTATCCAGGCTTAAGCGCAGAGGCCGTAGAATATGAACATCACCAGTCTCAGTTCACCACACATCACTAGTCACACGTTACAACAGAGGCTTACCCCATCTAGCACCTGCAGCTCTCTGGACAACCTTTCTGCAAAGGCCTCGGCATTGGAAATTGCATATTCACAGCCTTCCATCATTATTTCAATATCCTGCTCTTCTCTTGCATTTAACTCTTGGTATTCATCGACTGCCTCTTCATCACCTCCTGTCACACTCTGATTTTCTCCACTTGGAACAGATTCTTAAAAGAGGGTAAAAATTAAAAATAAAGTAGTAAAAAACTAGGAAGGGTAACAGCATTGTACTTCTACATAAGGTCAGTTATAAGCACAGGTCACATTTAGTGGCTGAAAAATAGGAAAAAAATGATTCAAAGTATATGAAAAAAAGACTTATTTTTATGAAGAACTGCTTACGTTAACATAATGTCTAGTATAACAAAAGCATGCAGTCTAATTTATTGACTTGTGTTAAAACAGGCCTTAGTCACACTTTCCCAAAACATAATTAAACTATAAAACAAATATAAAACCAGAAACGAAACACATGCACAAACCTAGCTTTTTTTTTTCCTACCTGAGGTAACTGTTGCTCTAATACAATAATGCTTATGAATTCAGGACACATGAGAAACAATTTGCTTTCCTTTTTTTCCCAGGTAACATCTTCTTCCGTTATTTTTGTTCTTTTTGTCTTTGTTATGTTTTGTGTTTTCCTCCAAATAACTTTCAATTGAAATTTTAAAAATGTATCTACAATTCATAATTTATTTTGGGCAATGAAAATATTAACTGAACTTTCCATTTCTTTCTTTAAAAAATTTTCACATGCATTTATAAAATTTCTAAGGATCAGCTAATAGAAACTTTCTCAATATCTCTATAGTAAGAACAACAACATGGCCATGTAAGACTACAAAAATTTCAACTGTCTTCCTGCTTCAAAACAAAAGACCATGAGGTCAGAACTGAGATGTTTTCTAGATAAATGTCTCAGTTCATTTTCTGGAAAGAACACTCAGCATACGGGATTTTATATAAATCTTGAGGTTAAGAGACATAAAATGAAAAAAATAATTTTACCCTTAAATAAACCTCGAAACAAAGTTACTGATTTTCAATAATTCATGGGACACCATTTAAAACACAAATTCCAAGTGTTTTAAATATTCATTATTTTGTATGAAAATGAGAATCTTCATTCAGCATGACTTGACATATGTTAACTTGTCCTTGAACAAAATACACCTAATTCAAAGTAAAAATGATTTACTCTTAAGAATGTTAATTAGGCAGGTTTAGATAACGTACCAGAAAAAAAAGGAGGGGCTGAAACTTTTGGTACAGGAAATTACAGATTGCAGTACACAAATACAAGCTCCTTAGATAGCATCACCAAGCTCCTGGCCCTTCGAAACAGTCCCTCTGGAAATGTTAGTGTCCTGTGTGCAGCCTTTTAGCCACTAGGGGCAGGGAACGCCCAAATCATTCTATACACTCCTTACACAAGTAAATATTTTAAATAAATAAATATTTTAAACGATCGTAATTATTTCAGAAGTATTTTCTCTTCCATAAACAGTTCTTTGGAAGTCAATAATGAATACTATCATTAATTTTTATTACCATATGGATTTTGTTGTAATACATCTTTCCCTGCACACAATTTCATAAAATATGCAACCAATAGTAAAGAACAATGGCAAGTAATAAAATATTATGGAATATAATATATGGAATAGAATAAGAAGAAAAGGTGTTACGCACCTTCTGTAACTTTAGGCAGTTCTGGAGAGTAAAAGGTATGAAAAAAGCAGAGGAAAGTAAGCAAAGAATATTAGCTGGGTAGAAATGTACACAGGTTTAAATATTAAAAATACTACCCACATCTCATTTGAACTTCATGCTAAATTAAAGCTTAAAAGACAATGGCAAATACAACTACCAACTGGAAATATTCATAAGAAGCTAAATTTCCAGAGTTCATTTTTCTTATTCATTTTCTGACAGTGACTAAAAATACATTTATCTTTCTATTTTCTCTTAGTAACATACAGTACTGCTGAGACCTTGGAGGAGAAAACTGGAAAACAGATTACTTCCTGGGGATTATTTTTAGGTCAGTTGTGACTCATGCATTTAGTCTAGTTATTTTCACTCAAGACCCAAAACTTTTACCCAGACACTCCCTCACAATGGATTAGTCATAAAAATTGTTAGAAAGGACAAGATGGAACCAATTTAAAACACACACAAGATATCAGTTCAAGTTGGCTTTTAAGAATTCAAGTCAAAGATTAAAAAAAAAAAAAAATCAGGCTGTAAGAATGAAAAAGAAAAGGCCAAACAAAATTTTCTGACTTAACCTGTTAACAAAGCTCTGTTTTAAAAATATTATTCTACCAAGAAGCCCCAGTTACTAGCATGAACATTCAGTTGTCACCAACGAAAACTACTAAAGCTGTTACTGCAATGAACAGTCTTACTTGAATGATTATTTAGCTCTTAAAAGGAAATGGTGATAATTTCGCATTTGTTTTCTAACATAACCCAAAGCTTAGAGACTTAAAAAAAAAAAACCAATTAGTGGCCATGATTTTAAAGTCCAGTAAGACATTAAACTAGTTTATAATCATTAATAAAGCTACTATATAAACTCCATTAAATCAAAGCAATAGTTACTGATTTATAGAAAGTGATTTTCAAAATGAGATCCTTAAGGATCTTAGTATTCTTAAAATTGATCTCAATTAGGTTAATGTTTATAAAAATGTCTACACCTTTGCTTAAGGCTCTAAAAAATTAAATGTCTTTTCTTTTTTTAAAGCTAGTCACCTTATTCTCAAAAAACAGCAATACTCTTATTGATTTTGGTGCTATTCCTCAATGAGAGAAATACAGGTAGGGTATGTATTTTCCCATATTGTTGACTGAACAAAATATACTGGTTTAAAATATATTTTAGGCAATAAATAACATCTTGAAATATATATAATATTTGAAAACGGAACAGAAAGCTTATGAATCATTCACTGACCAGAATGTTCAATCCTGAAATGCTGAAAAAAAAAAAAAATTAAATAGCTCAGCTGGTAAAGAATCTGCCTGCAATGCCAGAGACCCCAGTTTGATTCCTGGGTCAGCAAGATCCACTGGAGAAGGGATAGGCTACCCACTTAAGTATTCTTGGGCTTCCTTGGTGGCTCAGCTAGTAAAAAATCTACCTGCAATGCGGGAGACCTGGGTTCAATCCCTGGGTTGGCAAGATCCCCTGGAGAAGTGAACGGCTAACCACTTCAGTATTCTGGCCTGGAGAATTCTGGACTGTATAGTCCATGGGGTTGCAAAGAGTTGGACACAACTAAATGACTTTCACTTTCAGTCAGAGCACATTAAGCTAATATTCAAGGCACGGAAAATTACCATAAATTTCTTAACGGTCATCGGAGGTGAATGTTGGCGAGATGGAAGCCCTGAGGCCTCAGACACAAGGCCAGCCCCACTGTAGGGAGGAGCACAGGGCCTGAGAGATGCCCCTGCCAGTTCCAAGCATCAAGCCTGAAACCAGTAACGGGCTCACTAATTAATAAGTGATGGACAAGAACACTACATTTAAGGAGAGAAAGACAGGCGGCCGAACAGCAAAGGAATTAAGTAAAACAAAATGGAGAAAGGACAGAGGCCAGTAGCTAAGCCAAAGAACAGTCTGAAGCACCTGAAGTTGACATTTTTATAGGTCAAAACGGTTGAATATTGGCAATTTCAGATATTTCAACTTGACAGAACAGAAGATTCTATTTTTAAATGCTAATATACAACTTAGGACAAATCTACTTATTTTTTTCCCCCTTAGTAAAGAGGGGCTACAACTCTGTCCATCTGCTGCCACTTCAATTACTTTCTTTGAGATGAGGAATACAACAAATTCTATCTGCAAGGCACACAGAACCATCTTCTCACAACATGTGTGCCCTTATAAAAGAAATTTTCAAGTTAAAAAAAACCTCATTGTACATTTTCAATAACAGTAGATTTTTTGTCTTATAGCAGAAAATAATCCCTAGTAATATTCCTGAAGATGTATGATCTAAAATACCTTAATTTACTTCATGTCTAAGGACTTTACCCTGGATAAAAGAATAATAATCGCTAATATACAACAGTACTTACTACAGCTTTGGCATTGTTCTCATCATGTTCATATATTTAATCCTTACAATAATCTTATGGAGTTGATACTATTATCTCTGTTTCTGAGATAAGAGAAATTGAAACAAAGAGTAAACCAAGGTCACAAAACTATAGTAAGGGACAAAACCAAGATTTGAATCCAGGCAGTCTGACTCCAGACTTGTATTCTTAAATACTACACCAATACACTACACAAAAATACAGCTATAAAGATATTCATCTCAGAGTTGTTTAAAACAAGCAAAGACTGGAAAACTTTTAAAAAGTGACTACTTAAAAAATATCTAATACAATGGAATACTATGGTGCCATTAAAAATACTATTGAGTAAATGTTTAATAAGGAAAATGTTCACGATACATTATATGAAAAAGAATGGGAGGTAACAACATAAATTTATTTAAAAACAAGTATTTAAATATGCATAGAAAAAAATACCAGAAGAACATCTAACAAAATGTTAACAGTAGTTATATTTCAGGATTAAGTTTATTAAGTGACTGAATCAATTTTCTATAACAAATAAGCATCACTGCTGCAATAAGGAAAATTATTTTTTAAAAAAGATCTTTCAGAGTTTTAATTACTTTGAAGAATGCCAAATTATATATTCACTTACAGATATATTTTATTTTACATATACACTTTTATTTAACTTTACCTTCCAAAAGTTGTGAGCTGACATTGACAAAATCAATTTTCTTCCGAAGATATCGCTGATTCAATTTCCAAATGCATGAAATAAATGCATTCTTTTCAGCAGTGCTGCTGGCAACCCATTTATATATTTTTTCAAAATGTAAATCAAATTCAGGATTTTCCTGCAATAAAAACACATAATAGATATCTATATTTCAATAAAACAAAAAGCTAAAATCACCATTAAAAATCAACTAAGTGACTTGTAGAAAATGGTTCAGAAAATTCAATTTATAGCAAAAATTTATTTGCTTCCCAAAAGAAGCTGGATTAAAAACAACATAGTTGGCAATTTCCCTTCTATATCCGTTAGGTCTATACGTGAAAGTACAGGATGTCTACTTAACGGCATGTGTTTCAGCTTCCTACTTTGTAAGATGACAGTGGTCTTGAGTTTTGATTTTTCTTTTTAAATTGCCTTTGGGGGTTTCAGAGTTACACTTTTTCTTTAATAATGTGCTGTTATTCATAACTGTGATTTGACACTAATTCCTTATAACATATGAGAAAAAATACAACCTATACCCGAGTGTGGTTTCTAAGAATACATGAGGTGGAAAGCAGGGACTGCTCCTGTTTTCAATTCTGAAAACACAGAATAATTAAGAGTGTTTCAAAAGTAGAAAATACTGGTGGCCTTATTTTAATGAAAAAGAAGTTCAACTGATGTGAGAGAACTGCAGTATGCTCTCTACATGTCTCTTAAGTCAAATTACAGCAATAATTTCATGCCTTGATATTCTCCCTTGAATGCAGAACTACTTGATTACTATATAAAAAATGAAAACATATAGATGTACACTTTTCTTTACATCTAAGGAATTAAAAAATAGTCTCAAATGTTTTTAATGTTCTATAGAAGGCTAATCATACATTCAATTAGTTTAAAGTGTTGTTTAGGGGGATAAAATGTAAATAAAGACCACAAACATGGAAGAAAAGTGATACCAGACTTTTATTATGAAGATCTGAGATAATTTAAGGATTAAGACTTGACATATTACACTAGGATGGTTTTATTAATTAATTTATAGCTCAATAAGCAGAACTAAAATGACAAGCGATTAAAAACTTTCATTTACAATGAAAAAGTAGTTGCATTAAATTGCTGCAGTCACTATGAAAAACAGTAAGGAGGTTCCTCAAAAGACTAAAAACAGAGTTGCTATATGATCTAGCAATCTCATTCCTGGGCATGTACTGGACAAAACTATAGTATGAAAAGATACATGCACCCCGATGTTCACTGCAGCACTATTTCAATAGTCAAGACATAGAAACAACCTAAATGTCCACCAACAAATGAATGGATAAAGATGATACGGTACATATATACACTGAAATACTGCTAAGTCACTTCAGTCATGTCTGACTCTGTGTGACCCCATAGACTGCAGCCCACCAGGCTCCCCGTCCCTGGGATTCTCCAGGCAAGAACACTGGAGTGGGTTGCCATTTCCTTCTCCAATGCATGAAAGTGAAAAGTGAAAGTGAAGTCGCCCAGTCGTGTCCGACCCTCAGCGACCCCATGGACTGCAGCCTTCCAGGCTCCTCTGTCCGTGGGATTTTCCAGGCAAGAGTACTGGAGTGGGGTGCCACTGCCTTCTCTGATTGAAATACTACTCAGCCATAAAAAGAATGAAATAATGCTATTTACAACAAACGGGTGCAACTAGAGATTATCACACTAAGTGAAGAAAGAGAAGGACAAATACCGTATAGCACTTATATATGGACTATAAAACATGACACAAATGAACTTATCTGCAAAAGAGAAACAGACTCACAGACGCAGAGAACAAACTTGGGGCTGCCAAGGGGGAGGAAAAGGGGAGGAGGGATATGTTGGGAGTCTGGGACTAGCAGATGCAAACTATATATTTATAGAGAGAGAATGAATAAACAAGGTCCAACTGTATGCACAGGGAGCTATATTCAATATCCTGTGCTTAACTATAGTGGAAAAGAAAATGAAAAAGAATGTATATATATGTCTAACTGAATCCCTTTGCTGTACAGCAGAAATTAACACAACATTGTAAATCAACTGTACTTCAGTAAAATACACTTAAAAAAAAGGTAATCGCATTAGTATCTATAAAGAAATCTAACAGTCTTGGCAACCAACATGAAACTTGATGGGAAATGATCTCTTCCTTGGGAATATTTCCCATAATGCCATAAAAGAAGCTGAGTGCTCCAGCAGCAACACTCACACAAATCAATGTGTGATGCTAAATGGCTGTTAGACTATGTATAAAAATTTTATGTTTTATATCCATATATAGCATACACACACCAAGGTGCTTGCATAAAATGAAAAAAAAATCCATTAAGCAAGTCAGCAATGAGGTGTCAGCTGAGGAATGCATTCAAATAAGCATTTAGCAATGTTAGTGAATTACACAAGTCAATGGGCTTATGAAATGTAAAACTACTGAAGAGAAGAAAGCTTTTTAATAAAGGCGAGTTTCTAAAAAGGCCTTAAAGTATTTTGTCTTAAACAGAAAATCTTTCCTCTTGATCCTTCCCAGAATAACAGAAATTATTATATAATGCAAAGTGTTTTTTAAAATCTCATTTTTGTGTTCTTTTCAAATACATACACATGCACCCACACTCAAAGCACCTGTTAGACCCCGTTTTCCACATTCCACATTTTTCTAAAAATTGGGTGCTTTGTAGAAATCAACAAAGGCCCAGTTTTCCCTAAAATACTTACAGAAAAGGCATTCTCTCCACTTTGAAAGAAATCACAACTCTACAGATACGCAGAACTCTCCTAAACTTGTTTTTGTTTCTTTAAAAAATTTCTGTTTGCACCTGACTCAACTGCTTGTCATTCTGAACAGCTTTTAGATCCTCAGAGGTCTGAATCAGGGTCAGCCTAAAACCAGACTTTTATTTTATCAGACTGCTCTACAAAGGTAATTTTCACTTCTCTGTGCCTTTTGAATCAGTGTAAAGACTTGAAGAGCTCACTCACAGGGCACCTGCAGTTACAGTACTATAAGCCTTGCTTACAGCCCCATCCACAGTATAGAGGATATGCTGCAAAGCACCCCCGAGAGCTCTGGAAGGGCCCCTGGGCTATGAAGGAAGATGAGGGCAGGGTTAGAGAGGCTGAGGAGGAGGAGGCACATGCTTTAACCTGAAGAGCTCTACTTGATTTCCCTTTTTTTATTTAAGGGGTACTGCTGTGAAAAGCCTTGAACTGTCAGGAATAAAGGTGCCCCTTTATCACGATTATCATATTATTCAACCTTCTTGGAATTTGAGAGTGACTTAAGCAGAAGGTGTGATATCTTATTCTTTAATATCTTATATTTTATTCTTTCTGGAGAAGGAAATGGCAGCCCACTTCAGTATTGTTGCCTGGAAAATCCCATGGACAGAGGAGCCTGGTGGGCTACAGTCCGTGGGGTCGCAGAAGAGTTGGGCACGACTTAGTGACTTAACAACAACAATCGTATTCTTTAAAGTCCTTAGAATAAGGGGTGTAACTCAGTGCCATCACTTGAGCCACAATATTCAAACCATGGCTTCACAGGGCCAGCTCAGCTGCCTCAGCTGATGATTCTGCATTAATTTGTGAGGGCTACCTGAGGAAGATTCACTTTTATTATATTTTATGTGATTTTGAATGAGGTTTTACCAAAACAATGATTTTTTTAAAAACTCACACTACAAACCACCTTAAAATCCATACTAATTCATGGATTCTATACTAAGTATACCTAATCTAAACAAGAAATGTACAGTCAAGGTTATTTTGCTCTAATTATGTAGCTTGTGAACAAACGTAATTGCAGCTCAAAAAAACCCACCAACAATGAAACAAGCTTACATATTTACTTATTTTTAGTAGCCTAAGACTGAGAAGTGGGAGAATGGAAGGCTGGACAATACACTGTAGACTAATTCAAGGTTAGGTGGTGAACCACTGGGTCACAAAATAAATTTAGATCATCTTAGAAGTCAACATACTATGTTATAAAATGAAAGACACGTCAAAGAAAAAAAGAAAAACATACTTTAATAGCATCCTTGGCATCTACCACAGCCAGGTCTCGAAGGGCCCAAGCAATCTGCCTTTTGTAGAAATCTCCTTTATCAGATTTCTTGACTTTGACCACCTTCACCTGTACAGGGCGTTCAGTTGTCACTGTTGAATAAAACATACACTTTCATTAGAGACATTATTCATTTCTTCATTCTTCATTCATTCATTCACTGCAAACAGCTGTCAGATGCCTATTGTTGTTTAGTTGCTAAGTGGTCTCTGACCCTTTTAGCGGTTTCTGACTCTCATGGACTGTAGCCTGCCAGGCTCCTCTGTCCATGGGATGTCCTGGGCAAGAATACTTGAGTGGGTTGCCATTTCTTTCTCCAGGGGATCTTCCTGATGCAGGGATTGAATGCGTGTCTCCTGCATTGGCAGGCAGATTCTTCACTGCCACCACACGATACTAAAGCAGGAATAGTATTTCATAACAAATGCTATGACTGAGGAATACACAGATTACTAAAAGAAGAATCTAAATCAGACTAGAGGGTCAGAGGCAGATTCCTTAATAAGTAAAACTCTTAAAACTCAACAATAAGACAAAATATTCTGATTAAAAAATGGGCCAAAGACCTTGACAGACATCCAACCAAAGAAAATATACAGATGGTACATAAACATATGAAAAGTGCTCCACATCATTTCTCATGGGGAAAATGCAAATGAAAACAAGTGAGATGCCACTACACACCTACTGTTGCTTAGTCACTAAGTCGTGTCTGACTCTTTTGTGACCCCACAGCCCGTAGCCCGCCAGGCTCCTCTGTCCATGGGATTTCCCAGGCAAGAATACTGGAGTGGGTGGTCATTTCCTTCTTAATGGCCAAAATCCAGAGCACTGACAATACCAAACACATGTGAGGATGTACAGCAACATGTACTGTCATTCACTGATGGTGGGAACTAAAAATGGTATAGTCACTTTGGAAGACAGTCTGGCAATTTCCTAACAAAACTAAATATACTCATACCATACAGTCTAGCAATCATGTTCTCACAGTATTTACTAAAAGAATCTGAAAACATGTCCACACAAAAACCTGCACACAGATGTTTATAGCTGCTTTACTCAAAACTGACAACTTGGAAGCAACCAAGATGTCCTTCAGTAGGTGAATGGATAAATAAATTGTGGTGTATCTGGACAATGGAATGTTATGTAATGCTAAAAACAAGTAAGCTGTAAGCCATGAAAACCACTGGAGGTAACTTAAATGCATATTACTAAATGAAAGAAACCAATCTGAGAAGGCTACATACTATTTGATTCCAATTACTATTTGGTCTTCTGGAAAAGGCAAAACTATGGGGACAGTAAAAAAATGAGTGGTCACCAGGAATTGGGGAAGAGATGAACATGCAGAGCAGAGAGAATTTTTAGGGCAGTGACAATACTGTATGACATTATAATGACAGATATATGTCATTATCCATTTGTCCAAACCAACACCAAGATTGAACCCTAAGGTAAACTATGGATTTGGGGTGATTACAATTTGTTAATGTAGATTTATTCTTGGTAACAAATGTATCATTGTGGTGAGTGGTAGAGAAAGGCTATGCATGTAAGGGTAAAGATATATATGGGAATTCTCTGTACTTTCCTCTCAATATTCTTGTAAACCTAAAACTGCTCTAAAAAAATAGTAAAGTCTTAAAATGTATTAATGCTAATAAGAATTATCATTTATGATGGTATAAAAAATCTAGGAATAAATAAATACCTAGGAGTAAATACAACACATGTGCAAAAGCCTTTAAAATTATAAAACTTACTGAAAGTCTTTAAAACTATAATCCTTGTTGAAAGGCATTAAAGACGACCAAGAAAACCACACCATATGCATGAACAAGATTTTATATAAAAATGCACGTTCTCTCCAAAGTGAACTATAGATTTAAAACAACTCCAATAAAAATCCTGACAAAATTTGGAACATGACAGGTTGATTACAAAATTTAGATAAAACAACAAAATACCCACAAAACAACATAAAAACCAGATATAAGAAAGTGACCAGAAAAAAACAAACACTTATCACTACAAACATAGATACAGGTAAATCAAAGACTGAAATATGAAAGGTAAAATTATAAAACTTGTAGAAGGTAATACAGGAGAATACTTTTAAGGGCTTTCCTGGTGGCTAAGACAGTAAAGAATCCGCCTGCAATGCAGGTGACCTGGGTTTCATCCCTCAGTAGGGAAGATCCACTGGAGAAGGGAGTGGCAACCCACTCTAGTATTCTTGCCTGGAGAATTCCATGGACAGAGGAGCCTAGTGAGCTACAACGCATGGGGTCACAAAGAGTGAGACACGACTGAGCAACTAACACACGACATGACACATGACAGGGTAGGGAAGGACATCTTAAACAAGAGACAAAAGGCCATAAATGGTCAGATAAACGATCAGACTGATTAATCTGATTTCATTTAAATCATAAATGTCATCAAAAGGCATCATAACAAGTGAAACCACAAGCCACAAACCAGGATGCATATAACCAACAAATTAGCACCCACATTATATAAAGACCTCAAAGAATCAACCAACCAAAAAGGACGAGCAACACAGTAGAAAAATGAATAGAAGGCTTAAACAGGCAACTTTAGGCAATAAATGGCTAATAAAATCATGAACAGAGACTTAGTCTCATTTTTATTTAGGGAAATACAGTTTAAAACCACAATGAGATTCTATTTCACACTCGCCAGATTGGAAACAACTGATAGTCTGTCAAAACCCAGCGTCAAAACCAAGTTTAGACTAAGATGTGGAGAACCCAAAATACACACTGCCTGTGGGAGTGCAATCAATACAACTACTTTTGAAAATAATTTGTTATTATAGTGTTGATCATTCACATGCCTGTGACCCAGCAATCTCATACTTAACTATCTACCCCAGAAAATTCTTGCCTATACACTGGCAGACAAGGACAAGCATGTTTTGTTGCCTGAATAGCAAAACCTGGAGACAAATCTCCTGGTCATCACTAGTAGGATGGGTAAGTAAACAGTTGTACTCTCAGAACAGAACACTACAGAGCAGTGGAAATAAAAGACTCAATAGGCATGGGAGAAACACAGACGTAACACTCACTAACATGAACCTACTGATGAGTGGAAGTCACAAATGAATACATGTGTTACAATCCAATTTATGCTCAGTTTAAAGCAAATCTAACAATACATTATTTGAGATTACAAACATATATGGCAAAATGATAAAGAAAAGCAAGGAAATAGTAAATCAAAACTCAGGATACTCATTACCTCTTAATGAGGGAGGGAAGGGAATGGGAGCAGGGCAGGGCACACAAGAGACTTCAAAGGTAATGGTAATATTCCTTTTATCCTGGGTGGTGGCTACACAAGTGTTCATACCTTTATATATTATGGAAGTGCTTTTGTATCTTTTTAAGATTTAATTAAAGACAACTGAAAAAAATGAATGTGCTGGCCCAACAGTTTTTCCAATCATAGAGACAATGAGAATATTTTATAAACAACCAGGAAATGTCTCCAAGGAATAAAAGAAATCTTTCCTTATTAAATACTCACCTGTGGCACACAAAAAACAGTTCTTTTTCTTTTTTCCTGCCTTGCAGACATTGACAATACTCAGCAGGCGTTCGTCATTTGGAGTAAAAATGTCTCTTTGTAATGCATGCTTGATTGCTGTCATCTTTACTCAGCTGAAAAATTCAGAGTATAGATATTACATTTGTCAAAATCATTCTTCTTATATTGTTCCATTTAGGATTAGGAAAAGACCTTATTTATGGTTAATAAGCATGGGGAAATAATTTCATACATTTGTACACCTACATCATAAAGATAAAAAGCTGTGTGTTTGGAAAAGAAATTAGAGAACCAGTATTATCAAACTCTAAGATCAGAGACGTTACTTTGCCAACAAAGGTCTGTCTAGTCAAGGCTATGGTTTTTCCTGTGGTCATGTATGGATGTGAAAGTTGGACCGTGAAGAAAGCTGAGCGCCGAAGAATTGATGCTTTTGAACTGTGGTGTTGGAGAAGACTCTTGAGAGTCCCTTGGACTGCAAGGAGATCCAACCAGTCCATTCTAAAGGAGATCAGCCCTGGGTGTTCTTTGGAAGGAATGATGCTAAAGCTGAAACTCCAGTACTTTGGCCACCTCATGCAAAGAGTTGACTCATTGGAAAAGATTCTGTTGCTGGGAGGGATTGGGGACAGGAGGAGAAGGGGACGACAGAGGATGAGATGGCTGGATGGCATCACTGACTTGATGGACGTGAGTCTAAGTGAACTCCGGGAGTTGGCGATGGATAGGGAGGCCTGGCGTACTGCGATTCATGGGGTCGCAAAGAGTTGGACACGACTGATTGACTGAACTGAACTGAAGATCTTTTGAAGTGCTCACCAAATACTAAATATTTTTTAAAAGATTTAAGAAAAATTAAAAGGCCCATTACCAATATTTAAATATAAATTTCTATATAAATAACTTTTACAACTCAACAACAAAAAAACAAATAACCCAATTAAAAATTGAGAAAAGGATTTGGGAGACATCTCTCCAAGGAAGACATATGAATGGTTAAAAATGACATGGAAAGATGCTCAACATCATTAGCCATTAGGGAATCATAAATTAAAATAATGAGATACCCACCACTTTACACCTGCTAGGATGGCTAAAATTAGAAAGACAAGTGTTGGTAAGGGAAGTCTCATATACTCCTGATGATTGTAAAATACTGCGGCTGCTCTGGAAAATAATTTGGTGGTTTCAAACAGTTAAATGTGAATTTACCACATGATCCAGCAATTCCATTCCTAGGTATATACTTAAGAAAACTGAAAATGTATGTCCACACAAAAACATGCCCATAAACGTCCACTGCAGAATTATTCACAATAGCCAAAAGTGGAAACATCTCAAATGTCCTGGGGAACAACAAAATGAAATGTACCCATACAGTGGCATATTATTTGGCCATAAAAAGGAGCAAAGTACTGATACATACTACTGACACACACATGAATCCTAAAGACATTATGTTAAGTGAAAGAAGTCAGTTGCCATGGGCCACATATTTCATGATTCCGTTTATATGAAATGTCCAGAGCAGACAAATCCACACAGACAGACTGATTTCTGGTTGCCAGGGGTGGGGGGCAAGCAGGCGTGAGGAGTGACTGCTAATGTGTATGGGGCTTCTTCTGGGGATGATGAATATGTCCTTCAATGAGACAGTATTGATGGGTGTATAACCCTGTGAATATATTGAAAAGCACTGAATTATATATTTGAAAAGGGTGAATTTTATGGTATATTAATTATATCTCAAAAAAGCTGTTATTAGAAAATAGTTTTCCACTCGTCTTCCTTTTCTCATCTAATTCAACGTCTTTTTTCAAATATCAACTTAAATATTTTTTAAACATCTCTTTTCAATTTTATTTGTTAAATATACCAAATACATATTTGTGTGTGTGTATGTGTGTGTATTACTATTTCCAATGCAGGTGTATAGTATTTAATACATGTGAGCTGGTTTAGGAAATTAATTTATACTCCTAATACTGTTTCTATGGGAAAATGAAGGAATTATGAGTTTTAAATAAATGACTTTTAATGTATTTTTATAATACAATGACTCTTTTGAGTAAAATTGAGGAGTTTTCAAAAGAGTCAATAATACAACATTGTATTATAAAACAATGACTCTTTTCAAAACTCCTCAATTTTACTCAATCTGTAACATTTTTATCTCTGCTCCAACTCAAAAAAATTGCTTTTCTCAGAAAAACCACATCTTCCCATTTCCATCCCTATTCCCCCTCATCTCAGCCTCCGGTCTTCTGACCTCCCCTTCCATCCTGTTCTCTTAGAACATCTGGCCTCTCCAAGCTTAATTTCTTTCCCAGTCTAGCCTGGAGGCAGTGTTTATTTCCATACACCCACACCATTCCTTTCAATGATATGTTCCACGTGTAGACCAGTTCACCCTGCTCATCAATCTCTATAAACTGTCTTTTTTTCTCTCCTTCTCCTGGGCTACCATATGGCACTTAAGAAGGTCTCATATCCATGTCCATTGTACTCATTACAACTTTTAAATCCAATCAATGCTAAACTTTCAATGTTGCTCAGCCATTCCTTAACACTTCTTTGATTCCCTCGTCCTACTCCATCGGTGTTGCAAATCCTTATTTCTCTCCTTCAACCCCCAATTCTGTCTACTCCCTCTCTGCAAATGACTTCACCATCTACCCTGGAAAGAATATAAAATCATGAAGAGCAAGTTTCCCCAACTGCTTTCTTCATCCTTCTACATTCCATTTTAACCTCCATTCCACCCATTATAAAATGTCTATGTTACTATCTCTTCATATGTTCTAGATCCTACACTATGCTAAAAGCTCAACTCTATCCTTTGCTGAAGCCACCCTGGATACTGGCCAGTTTGCTTTTCTATCTCCAGGCTCTTGTTCGTGTAATTTCTTTTTTCTCAAATTCTTTTCTCCCTGGGAAATTCCAATTCAATCTGCTAAAATAAGACCTCTTTTGTGAAATAGTCACACACCCAAAAAAACCCAAAAATTCCTTTCCTACTTCTCTAACATTTCCCCTCTATTCTGCTAACACAGCACTTACAAACCATATTGTCCAGCTAGTTGTATTCTTTTCCCAGTAAGAGTATTTCCTTGCAGGCAAGGCCTGTGTCTTATTCATCCTTATATTCCCAGAACTTGGCAAAGACATAGCAGACAGTTAATAAATTCACCAAAATGAAGGTACCAAATAACCTGACAGCTAAAGCATTTTGCTAATTTTCCTTCATCTACACATAATTTATCCTTTCTGGTCCTACTGCCAAGGTACAATCCAGGTTTACACCAACTACATCTATTTAACACCATAGCATCTGGTTACCTCTTTGCAAGCTTCCATAACCCCAAAACTCTCAACAAATAATATTAAAACATATCTTTCATCATAATATGCCCTTGCTCAACACTTTTCTAATGCTCCCAAAGACAAACCTTTCACTCCAAGCCCTCTGATCATTCTAGCCTTTAAATCTTTGCTTAGGAGATTTTCCATGCAGAGGGTATTATCTACCCAAATCCTAACTACATTCCATAATTTACATGAACTTGATTCATCAGTCAATCCTAAAGGAAATCAGTCCCGAATGTTCAGTGCAAGGGCTGATGCTGAAGCTGAAACTCCAATACTTTGGCCATCTGATGCAAGGAACTGACTCCTTGAAAAAGACCCTGATGCTGGGAAAGGTTGAAGGGAGAAGCGGATGACAGAGGATGAGATGGTTAGATGGCATCACTGACTTGATGGAGATAAGTTTGAGCAAGCTCTGGGAGTTGGTGATGGACACGGAATCCTGGCATGCTGCAGTCCATGGGGGTCACAGAGTCGGACATGACTGAGCAAATAAAATGAACTGATTCAATACAGACCTTAATCCAAATTGATTTCTCCTCTCAACTGCTATACCACTTACTGTATTTGTTAAACATCCAGTACTTGCTATCCAACTGGTTCATTAAGTCACAAGTTCCTGGATCTCAAGAACTCTCTTCAAGGGGCAGGGGGGATGGCTGGGGGAGGAGGTGTTTTAGCAGTTTCATATTCTGTCTTTGTAGGTACTAAACAAATACCTCTTGAGGAAATCTAAGCTGAATTATAAAAACTGGTTCACCCAATCCCTCTTTGGTCAAAAGCACGGACTGACAATATGGTAAGTGGTAAAAACAAGAGAGGAAATAGGCACAGTTGATAAAGGAGTTAGGCAGAATGAAAAGCACTACACATTCAGCAAACACTGATGCCTACTACTGCTGCTGCTGCTGCTGTTACTAAGTCGCTTCAGTCTGTGACCCCATAGGCGGCAGCCCACAGGCTCCCCCGTCCCTGGGATTCTCCAGGCAAGAACACTGGAGTGGGTTGCCATTTCCTTCTCCAATGCATGAAAGTGAAAAGTGAAAGTGAAGTCGCTCAGTTGCGTCCAACTCTTAGCGACTCCATGGACTGCAGCCCACCAGGCTCCTCCGTCCATGGGATTTTCCAGGCAAGAGTACTGGAGTGGGGTGCCACTGCCTTCTCCGGATGCCCACTAAGTGCCAGGCAAAATTTTAGGTTATCATGGTGAATATGACAGACATATCCACGAAGACTCTTGCCTCCAACGGCATCTACTTTATGAACATGGCGTGAGAAACTCTCCAGTGTTTGTAATACTCTTTTGGTAAATCAGTGAATAAGTCATTAGAGGTTCTTTAAAACTATTTTCCAGGTATAAGAACCCATGTCTGACCACGTTCCAGAGGCAGTCAGCCACAATACTCTATGTTGGTCGTTGTTTCCTTAAATTCAGCCAGATCTACAGGATGTGACAGATAACTTGTAAGCAGTACTGTCATGAGAGTGAGTGCGTGTGGGTAAGTACCCTGTCTGCTATCCAGACACCTTAGTGCATGCAGCACTGAAGAGAATACGCCATGCATGGCAACAGGGAAATGCACTTATGAGATTTAGAAGAAAATGAGGATTTGGACAAAGAAGGGAAAGGTACTGCCACGCCCTCCCCTCCTGGTCCAAGCCAAAGAAGAAACTGTTCAAGACCGTTTTTTACGATGAAATCTGATTTTCATGGGCGGAACCGGAAAAGGATGTCTGGGCTGCCCTCCCAGTCCCCCAGGATAACAAGGGGTAACGGGATCCTCCCACCGGCCTCTCCGCCTTACCCAGAAAGGCTGGGAAGAGAAGGGGGCTTTGACGGCGGAGGGAGCAGTACCCAACCCCCGGCGCTGGACCAGCACCAGGACTGAGGAGCCGCCTGAGACCTTGGCGTCCACCCCTCCGTTCATTTGTCCGCTGCCGCCAGGACCGCCCGGCAGCCGCGGCCGAAGGCTTACCGCAAGGCCGGACCGAGCCCGGCTGTGCCGAGGCGGGTCCTCCAACACGGAGACCGGACAGGCCTGGGGGCGGCCACCGTTACTAGGATGAACCGCTCAATTAAGCAGTGAACTGGAAGCAGCCGTCCGGCCACAACTTCCTATATCCGGGCACGTGACACACCTCCTCGCCGGAAGTCTGTTGGGTTGAGAAGGAAGCAGTCGCGGCTTTGGCCTTGGTGAGGGGGTGGGGTCAGGTCTCTCCGGAGGGGGCGTGTCTAGGACTTGCAGGAGCGGCCCCTGTCGCTGAAGACTGACTGCGGACCTGGGGGATTTGGTGTGCGTATTCCTTTCTCTAGAAGACTTATTTATTCAGCTGTTTTCAACAGTTCACTTACGAAGAGATCTGATCAAATGTTTTCTTTTTTGCACGCCTAAAGTTCAGTTAAATCTAGATCAGTTCAGTTCAGTCGCTCAGTCGTGTCCCTATGGACTTGGCGACCCCATGGACTGCAGCTCGCCAGGCTTCCCTGTCCATCACCAACCCCCATGAGCTTGCTCAAACATATGTACTTCGAGTCGGTGATGTCATCCAACCATCTAATCCTCTCTCATCCCCTTCTCCTCCTACCTTCAATCTTTCCCAGCATCAGGGTCTTTTCCAGTGAGTCAGTTCTTTGTATCAGGTGCCAAAGTACTGGAGTTTCAGCTTCAACATCAGTCCTTCCACTGAACATTCAGCACTGGTTTCCTTTAGGATTGACTGGTGCGATCTCCTTGTAGTCCAAGGTACTCTCAAGAGTCTTCTCCAACAGCGCAGTTCAAAAGCATCAATTCTTGGGCACTCAGTTTTATTTATAGTCCAGCTCTCACATCCATACAAGACCACTGTAAAAACCATAGCCTTGACTAGATGAACCTTTGTTGGCAAAGTAATGTCTCTGCTTTTGAATATGCTATCTAGGTTGGTCATAACTTTTCTTCCAAGGAGTAACCATCTTTTAATCTCATGGCTGCAATCACCATCTGCAGTGATTTTGGAGCCTCCCCAAAATAAAGTCAGCCACTGTTTCCACTGTTTCCCCATCTATTTGCCATCAAGTGATGGGACCGGATGCCATGATCTTAGTTTTCTGAGTGTTGAGCTTTAAGCCAGCTTTTTCATTCTCCTCTTTCACATTCATCAAGAGGCTCTTTAGTTCCTCTTCGCTTTCTGTTATAAGGGTGGTGTCATCTGCGTGTCTGAGGTTATTGATATTTCTCCCGGCACTCTTGATTCCACCTTGTGCTTCATCCAGCGCAGCATTTCACATGATATACTCTGCATATAAGTTAAACAAGCAGGGTGACAATATACAGCCTTGACATACTCCTTTTCCAATTTGGAAACAGTCTGTTGTTCTACTTCCGGTTCTAACTATTGCTTCTTGACCTGTATACAGATTTCTCAGGAGTCAGGTAACATGGTCTGGTACTCACATCTCTCAAAGAATTTTCCACAGTTTTTTGTGATCCACACAGTCAAAGGTGTTGTTGTAGTCAATAAAGCAGAAGTAGATATTTTTCTCAAACTCTCTTGCTTTAAATCTAAATCTAGATACTTACAGGTTGTAGCATGGAGAGTTTAAATGAGTTAAATCAGAATGGGGGAGGGGGCAGGAGGTATCTTGCTGGGGCCAAGATAACAGCACTTTTTTCTTCTTCTTTCTTTCTTAATTTTTTTAGGCCCCACAGTATGAAGAATCTTCCTTCTCCAATCAGGGAAGAAACCTGTACCCCCTGGAGTGGAAGCATGGAGTCTTAACCACTGGATCACCAGGGAAGTCCCCACCAGCACATTTAATATCTTCCAGGAAGAGTCTCCGGAGAAGGCAATGGCACCCCACTCCAGTACTCTTGCCTGGAAAATCCCATGGATGGAGGAACCCGGTAGGCTGTAGTCCATGGGGTCACTAAGAGTCAGACACAACTGAGTGACTTCCTTTTCACTTTTCACTTTCATGCATTGGAGAAGGAAATGGCAACCCACTCCAGTGTTCTTGCCTGGAGAATCCCAGGGATGGGGGAGCCTGATGGGCTGCCGTCTATGGGGTCACACAGAGTCAGACACGACTGAAGCAACTTAGCAGCAGCAGCAGCAGCAGGAAGAGTCTCATATGCTGTAGAGGTCCACTGATGTAGTGACACTGACATTTAAAAATTGTTCTGTAGAGCAGCTTCTTGAGGATCATCTGAAAGTTCTTTAGAAAATGCAGCTCTCAGGCTCACTTCAGAGCTACTGAATGGTGATCTATGTCTTAACAGGATGACACCTATGCAGGTGTAAATTTAGGAAGCACAGATAATGCCAGTGTTGTTGGTTGCAAGGCAAGTGATTTATTAAGTCCATATTCTTAGCACCTGTTTTATGCCAGATACTTTGATGGAGGTGTGGAGGTGACTTGATATGACTCTTACCCTGAAGAAGTTCATGGTATGGTAGGGCCAAATAAGATATACGTATGCTGCTGCTGCTAAATCACTTCAGTCGTGTCCGACTCTGTGCGACCCCAGAGACGGCAGCCCACCAGGCTCCCCGTCCCTGGGATTCTCCAGGCAAGAACACTGGAGTGGGTTGCCATTTCCTTCTCCAATGCATGAAAGTGAAAAGTGAAAGTGAAGTCGCTCAGTCGTGTCCGACTTTTAGCGACCCCATGGACTTCAGCCCATCAGGCTCCTCCGTCCATGGGATTTTCCAGGCAAGAGTGCTGGAGTGGGGTGCGTATAAAATACATATAAAATAAGACAAAATAAATGACCAAAGAGAGATACAGGCCAGATAAATATGTTGGTATTTCAAAGGAGTGATTTCTTTACTTCAGCTCAATACCATCCTTTGCAAGGGTTCTGCAGGAACCCTTTGGTGCAAGCATTTGTTTATTTGAGAAACAGAGCCACCTAAGTGCCAGGGACTGGAGATACAAAGACGGGGATCCCATTGAGAAGGGGGTCTGTCTCTCCCACGGTCATTGGAGAGACAGAATTAAATAGATGGATAAATTACAGTCTAGTGTGGTGAACCAAACAATAAAAGAAAAAAAAAAGATGAAACACCATGGAAATGCAAAAGAATGTGTAACTCACTCTTTCAAGATGGGTTCACTGAGAAAGGGACAAAATGAGATATGCAAAGTATCTTTCAATGTGTATCTGAAGATATAATTTGGTGGAAAAATCTGCAGAAATAGTAGGGACCTGTTTGCTACTGAAATCAATATACTCTGGTCAATACTACTTGAAATGCTTTTCAGTTTCATTGAATGACTTCCCTTTTGAGAGCAGGATCTGATCTGATCTTTAAACAGGCCTCTTGGGTCCTTCCTGTTCAGTCCCAGAACACTTACTGTATTCACTTTTTATATGACAACTGCACATGCTATTTTGTCATATTATTATTATTATTTTAACTTGTATGTTTACAGCCTGCTTCAGAGTTGAGAAGTGAATTGCCATTTCTCACTTCCTCTCCTGGATTCCTCTCAAAGTGGAGGCACAGTATTTTATCTGGGGTTTTGATCCCAGGCAGCAAGAGTGAGAGATGAGGGAGGGGAAGTAAAACAAGGAAGAGAGAGAGGCAGTATAAGGATGTGTTGTTCAGTTGGTTGCCACCATGTCTGTTTTCTTGATCCCTTAATACCTTCTGGAAAAGTCATGAGGTGAGGCTCAAAACTGTCCACTGAAACCAAGAGTGGGAGAAGCATTTATCTGTTAGCTCCGGTCTACCTTTGATCAAACGTTAAGGCCCCTAGCCATTAACTACTCCACACTTCCCAAATGCACAGTTGTGAATGCCAAGCTGACTGCCACATCAGAGAAGTCCTGAGGCAGGAAGGAAGAGGAGAGGCCTACCATGTTGTACTTGCCCACAGTTTATCGGATTGTTTAGAACAGGTTTCTGCAGCAGTGGCTGGAATAAGAGGCTGAAGGATTTGAAATGGTGACAGAAGATACACAGATGGTGTCCATTAGTCCAGTCTTTGTACCACTCATATCTGTTTGGCCATTTAAGTCTAGTCCTTTACAGTCCCCTTCAAGATGATGGATACCTGCAATCATTGCAAAGACTTAATATAAGAGTTGATGCAATAAGCTTCAGTCCTTGCTGCTACACTGATGCCAAGACTGTACTTGTTCTCTTGAGCTCCCCGCTCTACTCCCCATCCTTACCTCCCTTCACCCTTGGCCAGCACATCACCTGATCTAGGTTGTTGGCTCAGTGAGGCAACTGGAACCTTCAGCTTTTGTTTCCCTCCCTCTGATTGGGCCATGATTGTGTGATTGCCTGTTCAACTTATCCCAAGATAAGCCTCTGTTGAATTCTTTGGATTCTAGATTTACCCTCCCTATTGCTATTGTACAGCAACAATCCCAGATCCTTTGCTAATCACAGTTGATTACTCCCACCAATGCAGTCACTCCTCCCTTTGCTGGCTGGACTACTATCATGAGAAACTCAAAGCAACCAAATGATAGGGAGGGAGTTTCACGTTCAGTGAAGCCTCCTCCACCCAACCCCTCGTGCTTGTACTGGTGTTCAATTGCTAAGTCGTGTCCAATGTTCTGTGACTCTTTTGCAAACTGTAGCCCACCAGGCTCCTCTGTTCGTGGGATTTCCTTGGCAAGAATACTAGAACAAGTTGCCATTTTCTTCTCCAGGGGATCTTACCAACCCAGGGATCAAACCCACCTCTCCTGCATTGGCAGGAGAATTGTTTACCACTGAGCCAGCAGGGAAGCCCCCACCCAACCCCTGGAGAGCTAATTATTATAATCCAGCAAAGCCTGGATTTGAGAGGCAGGAAACACAAATTCTGTGAGTCACTGGGAGTGATGATAAAATGGGCTAATCCTGCTCCCATTCCGGGCTTTCCAGAGCTATGTCTTTAGCTCTGTCTTTATTGGTTGATTGGAAGCATTTGCCACATCAGAAGCTGGCTGCTTCTGAGTGATGAGGGATACGACCATCTCAGTGGAGTCTATGGTCATGTGTGTATTGTCACTTTTTGTTTCGGCTATAAAATATATTCCTCGGTTAGGGTAACAATCAGGAATGCTATAATTCTGGTGATTGTGAATGTTGGCAGAGTCACTTCAGGCAAGAAAGACAAACCTAGGAGTCTCTGGATGTTTGTACATCAGGCCACTTCTCTCTAAAAGCATGCGATGAAGAATACTGCCCCAAGCTCTGCCAACTGGCAAGATTTCCCTTCACCTTTGTTCTTTAAAGCCATCCCTGAGTAGGGCTTTGCACAGCCACAGTTCAGTTTTTCCTACACACCAACACATCTGTGAACCACACTTAAGCTTTTTATTCTGAGATTGGTAGTTGTAGGGAGCCCCAGGAGGGCAGAGGAGTGAGTTGAGGAAGAGGTGCCAGTGCTATGGATGTTCCATGGAAGTCTGAGTCACCCTTTTGTGTAATTTACTTGTGTCTTCTGGACCTGTTCAGGCTCAGCCCTACACTGTTTATATTCTTCAACCAATTGCTGCTGTATTCATACACTTATGACTTAGTGGATCTGATAAAATCCAGCTCATGATAGATAGCGCTAGTGTTCCCAGTGGAGAATAGTTTTCTGGCTCAGGCATGGCCTTGCAGAATACTCAGGATCTGTGCTGCAACTCTTTTACTGGGAGCTTTCCAGAAATTTCACACAGGGCTCTTATCCATCACAGATCCCTCAAGTACCATTAGATCTGCAGGAACAAATAGTCTGAACATTAGGCAACATGCATCATGGCCCTTCTGGGTAACATAGCCAGCTGATAGGTACTTTAGTTTTACAATAAGTTTGTTTCAACATCCTTACTTCTGGGAAACATATTCTGGTGGTTCTTTTGTCTCACATAATAAAATCATTCTAACACTCCTGCTCCCCTGAGTCTTCTGATTCCTTTCTCAATACTCATTCAGAGTTGTTCTAACATCTCATTTAGCACGGGCCATCAGCATAGCCAAGCTTTAAGGAGGCATGAAGGGTTTGTATTAGGACTGATTCCAGGTATCCTTGTCAAACTTTAAATCCAGAATCACAAGTAAATGGTGCCATGTCATAAATTCTTTGTTACCTAGCCTTACAACTTCATTCCCGTGTTTTAACACTCTAAATATTTACTCCTGCATATAATCCCCTGGTTTCTATTGGTTGTGTTAGACAGTTTTGCAGTTCTTTATCTATAGGTCAGTGATTCTCAATGGGTGATTTTGAAGCCAAGGAGACGTTTGGTACTGTCTAGAAACATTTTTGATTGTCATTACTGAGAGAGTTCTACTGACATCTAATGAGTAGAGGCCAGGGATATAGCTAAACACCTACAATACACAGGACAGCCTCCGCAGCAAAGAATTATCCAGCCCCAAATGTCACTAGAACTGAGATTGAATAATTCTGGTCCGATTCCCCCTGGAGCAGGGATTGCAATCTCCATGTAGATTGGGCTGAGATCTGACGCTGGTTACAGGCTTGAAGCAGTGGCAGTTGGGAGGATATTGGGGAAAATAAGGCCATAAATAAGGCACTTGCCTCCGATATACTCTTTGCCGTATTTCTGGACAAAGAGAGGCTGCTTTCCTTTATTAAAAGAAAGACTGTTGACAGAGAGGATGACAAAAAAATCTGAGCATTTAAGATTATAAGACATGGGCACACAAATATCCCCATTCTAGATCTCAAGATTTCATTGTTTTCCTACGAGGGCTGTAGTTTTGACATGGGTGATATTTCAAGGCTGTGCATTTAGACTGCTTTGCAGCCCTGCCACCCTTATGACTATATACTGAAGCTGATTTTTAGCACAGTCTGCTCGGTGGTTACTGTGCGCTAAAGGCTTCTGGCTTTCACAATGGGCCATGATTTGATTATTGTTAGCCCTGTCATTGTTAGCCCACAGTATCATTGCTTCCACAATGCTCAAGTACCATAGCCACTGTGTAATTCAATGCTTCATTTTCTATCTGCTCTTCATTCTAATCTACTACAGTAAAGTCTTGATAATTAGCTTTGCTACTACTGTATGCAGGAGTTGTCACCACTTGCAATTTATCAACAACCACTTAACCACCAGCAGGGGTCCTTATTGTCTTGTAATCAGTGTTGTAAGAACTGCCTCCAAAATTTCATACCGAGGCTTTGCTTTTTGGAGTCACTTTCGATGACCAGAGTTCCCCTGAAAGTGAAAGTGAAAGTCTCTCAGTCAGTGTCTGACTCTTTGCAACCCCATGGACTATACAGTCCATAGAATTCTCCAGGCCAGAATACTGGAGTGGGTACCCTTTCCCTTCTCCAGGGGATCTTCCCAATCCAGGGATCAAACCCAGGTGTCCCGCATTGCAGGTGGATTCTTTACCAGCTGAGCCACAAGAGAAGCCCTCCCCTGAAAGCAGAGCCCCAAACAAAGGCTTATATGCTGGTGGTTGGTTTGAGAATATGAGTTCAGGGAATAGAATAGGGGCTCAAGGGAAACAAAGAAGTCACAAAAGCCCAATACAAGGATGCATTATTGAGTTAACAAATGCCATGTGTTGATTGATACTGTGGAACTTTCTGAGAATACTTATGAAACGTGTCTTATATTCTTTACTATAGTGAAGAAGAACAAAGAGGAGGCATTTATCCAGTGGCTCCTGTCTGCCATTGGTCAGAAGCACCACATGCTTCTAACTACACATGTGTATGGAGGGCTAGTTTCTGCAGTATCCCACGTTAGAGGCAGGAAGAGAGGGAGGGAAGATGCTGGATGGAATATTGCTCTTGAGAGATGATCTTCAGATTGATGCCTGCACAAAATTGATCACTGCAGCAACACCTGGACTATGGGAGGCTGAAAGGATTTTAAATGATATGCAGAAGATTTCTAAACACAGTTTCTCCCTGAGTTTTCTCCATTTGAGTTAATGTTATCTCTGTCATCTCAGCAGCTCAGGCCAGTCCTTAACTCCTGTCTTCCACTCACATTCTACATCCAATCTCTCAAGAAATCTTCGGGGTTCTACATTTAGAGTATTTCCAGAATCTGGCCACTGCTTACCGTCTCCATTGCTACTCTTTCCTTGATTATTGCCAAGATCTTGTCTCTCCTGAATTACTGCTGCTCTCTCTACCATGGATTCCTAACACAGTTGCCAGAGAGATCCTTTTAAAAACATGAGCCACCTCTCCGGGCAAGATGGCGGGGGGCGAGGCTGGTGTGACTTTAGGGCAGCCGCACCTTTCTCGGCAAGATCTCGCCACTTTGGATGTTTCCAAGTTGACGCCACTTTCACATGAAGTTATCAGCAGACAAGCCACAATTAATATAGGTACAATTGGTCACGTAGCTCATGGGAAATCTACAGTTGTAAAAGCTATTTCTGGAGTCCACACTGTCCGTTTCAAAAATGAACTGGAAAGAAATATTACAATCAAACTTGGCTATGCTAATGCTAAGATTTATAAACTTGATGACCCAAGTTGTCCTCGACCAGAATGTTATAGATCCTGTGGAAGTAGCACACCTGATGAGTTTCCTACAGACATTCCAGGGACCAAAGGGAACTTCAAATTAGTCAGGCATGTTTCCTTTGTTGACTGTCCTGGCCATGATATTCTGATGGCTACTATGCTGAACGGGGCCGCGGTGATGGATGCCGCTCTTCTGTTGATAGCTGGTAACGAGTCTTGTCCTCAGCCTCAGACATCTGAACACTTGGCTGCTATAGAAATCATGAAACTGAAGCATATTTTGATTCTACAAAATAAAATTGATTTGGTAAAAGAAAGCCAGGCTAAAGAACAGTATGAACAGATCCTTGCATTTGTTTGGTACAGTAGCAGAAGGTGCTCCTATTATCCCAATTTCTGCTCAGCTAAAATACAATATTGAAGTTGTCTGTGAGTACATAGTAAAGAAAATTCCAGTACACCCAAGAGACTTTACTTCAGAACCCAGACTTATTGTTATTAGATCCTTTGATGTCAACAAACCTGGCTGTGAAGTTGATGACCTTAAGGGGGGTGTAGCTGGTGGTAGTATTCTAAAAGGAATATTAAAGGTGGGCCAGGAGATAGAAGTCAGACCTGGTATTGTTTCCAAAGACAGTGAAGGAAAACTCATGTGTAAACCTATCTTTTCCAAAATTGTATCGCTTTTCGCAGAGCATTATGATCTTCAGTATGCTGCCCCAGGAGGTCTTATTGGAGTTGGAACAAAAATTGACCCCACTTTGTGCCGGGCTGACAGAATGGTGGGGCAAGTACTTGGTGCGGTTGGAGCTTTACCTGAGATCTTCACAGAATTGGAAATTTCCTATTTCCTGCTTAGAAGGCTTCTAGGTGTTCGCACTGAAGGAGACAAGAAAGCAGCGAAAGTACAAAAGCTGTCTAAGAATGAAGTGCTTATGGTGAATATAGGATCCCTGTCGACAGGAGGAAGAGTTAGTGCAGTCAAGGCTGATTTGGGTAAAATCGTCTTGACTAATCCTGTGTGCACAGAAGTAGGAGAAAAGATTGCACTTAGCCGAAGAGGTGAGAAACACTGGCGTTTAATTGGTTGGGGTCAAATAAGAAGAGGAGTGACAATCAAGCCGACAGTAGATGATGACTGAAGAGTTAACTAACAGATCTGAATGAAGCTGGAATTTCTCTTAACAATCTAGGGGTATATGATGATGACTGAAGAATTAACTAACAGATCTGAATGAAGCTGGGATTTCTCTTAACAATCTAGGGGTATATGATGGTGACTGAAGACTTAACTAACAGATCTGAATGAAGCTGGAATTTCTCTTAACAATCTAGGGGTATATGATGATGACTGAAGACTTAACTAACAGATCTGAATGAAGCAAGTAACAATCTGGTATATGATGGTGACTGAAGAGTTAACTAACAGATCTGAATGAAGCTGGAATTTCTCTTAACAATCTTATATGATGATGACTGAAGACTTAACTAACAGATCTGAATGAAGGAATTTCTCTTAACAATCTAGGGTATATGATGGTGACTGAAGAAACTAACAGATCTGAATGAAGCTGGAATTTCTCTTAACAATCTAGGGGTATATGATGATGACTGAAGACTTCTAACAGATCTGAATGAAGCTGGAATTTCTCTTAACAATCTAGTATATGATGGTGACTGAAGAGTTAACTAACAGATCTGAATGAATCCTGTCTTAACAATCTAGAAGTATGATGACTGAAGACTTAACTTATCTGAATGAAGCTGAATTTCTCTTAACAATCTGGCGTATTGATGGTTGAAGACTTAACTAACAGATCTGAATGAAGGAGTAACAATCTAGGGGTATAGATGATGACTGAAGAGTTAACTAACAGATCTGAATGAAGCTGGAATTTCTCTTAACAATCTAGGGGTATATGATGATGACTGAAGAGTTAACTAACAGATCTGAATGAAGCTGGAATTTCTCTTAACAATCTAGGGGTATATGATGATGACTGAAGAATTAACTAACAGATCTGAATGAAGCTGGAATTTCTCTTAACAATCTAGGGGTATATTTTCAGAACAGTAGTGGGAAAATAATTTCACAGCTCATTACCTTAGTAGTAGCTGTAAGATTATTCTCATTTTTTGGTGATGAAAATTTAACCTCTAGTACTGAAATAGAGCCTACAATAAATATAGAAATTAGCATCATGTTGGATTGAATCTACATTTTACCAGAAATTAACCATTCCCAAATAATGTCTAATTTATACATCAGTGCAGATTTGAAAGGAAACTGTTTGCTACAACCAGACTTTGCTGTAGTAGACATACCACTGAATCTGTTTGAAATAAAGTCTTTGTTCTTAAAAAAAAAAAAAAAAAAAAATGAGCCATATAATGTTACCCCTTGCTCAGAACCCTCAGATGTCTTACAATGACCTATGAAATCCTGCACAATCTCCCCCTTTCCCCACTCACCAGGACGTCATCTTCTACCACTCTCCTTGGTCACTCTACTCTAGTTCTTTGTTGTTCCTTGAAAAGTCCAGGCAATGGGAGGGGAGTTTGGGGAAGAATGGATACATGTATCAGTGTGGCTGAATCCATTTGCTGTCCACCTGAAACTATCACAACATTCTTATTCAGCTATACCCCAATACAAAGTAAAAATTTTTAAGAATAAATAAAATAAAAAGTTAAAAAAAGGTTCAGGCAAACTGATCCTTTGTTCTTGCTTTTCCCTTGCTTGGAAATTTTACCATTAAATATATGCATGGCTCACTACTGTATCCCTTTCATGTCACTGCTTAAGGTTACCTCAACGAAGCCTCCCATGAAGGTCCTATTTAAAATAGTACCCCAATCTAGCATTCTTTATCTCCTATTTTTCCTTTGTATTTCTTCGCGGTTCTTATTACATCCTGAAATACTATGGCATTACATCAAGTATATACATCTGTTTCTGCCTTATTGACTATGCCAAAGACTGACTGTGTGGATCACAATAAACAGTGGAAAATTCTGAAAGAGATGGGCATACCAGACCACCTGACCTGCCTCTTGAGAAATCTGTATGCAGATCAGGAAGCAACAGTTAGAACTCGACATAGAACAACAGACTGGTTCCAAATAGGAAAAGGAGTACGTCAAGGCTGTATATTGTCACCCTGCTTATTTAACTTATATGCAGAGTACATCATGAGAAACACTGGACTGGAGGAAACACAAGCTGGAATCAAGATTCCCGGGAGAAATATCAATAATCTCAGATATGCAGATGACACCACCCTTATGGCAAAAAGTGAAGAAGAACTAAAGAGCCTCTTGATGAAAGTGAAAGAGGAGAGTGAAAAAGTTGGCTTAAAGCTCAACATTCAGAAAACTAAGATTATGGCATCCAGTCCCATCACTTCATGGCAGATAGGTGGGGAAACAGTGGAAACAGTGGCTGACTTTATTTTTCTGGGCTCCAAAATCACTGCAGATGGTGATTGCAGCCATGAAATTAAAAGACGTTTACTCCTTGGAAGGAAAGTTATGACCAAATTAGACAGCATATTGAGAAGCAGAGACATTACTTTGCCAACAAAGGTCCCTCTAGTCAAGGCTATGGTTTTTCCAGTGGTCATGTATGCATGTGAGAGTTGGACTAAAAAGAAAGCTGAGCACTGAAGAATTGATGCCTTTGAATTGTGATGTTGGAGAAGACTTCTTTAGAGTTCCTTCGACTGCAAGGAGATCCAACCAGTCCATCCTAAAGGAGACCAGTCCTGGGTGTTCATTGGAAGGACTGATGTTGAGGCTGAAACTCCAATACTTTGGCCACCTGATGCTGATGAAGAGCTGACTCATTTGAAAAGACTCTGATGCTAGGAAAGATTGAAGGCAGGAGGAGAAGGGGACAACAAAAGATGAGATGGTTGGATGGCATCATCAACTTGATGGACATGAGTTTGGGTGGACTCTGGGAGTTGGTGATGGACAGGGAGGACTGGTGTGCTACGGTTCATGGGGTCTCAAAGAGTCTGACACAACTGAGCAACTGAACTGAACTGAACTGATATACACATTATTTGCTGATTTGTCTACTTGTTCTTTCCTTTTCTCCAGAATGAAATTTCATGAAGACAAGGGCTTATGTCTTGTTTGCTGATATATTTCCAGTTCCTAGTAACATATCAACTCACTTATTATCTTCTATGTAGTATTATATGTACTTTACATGTTACATTCGGTTCAGTTCATTCACTCAGTCGTGTCCTACTCTTTGTGACTCCGTGGACTGCAGCACACCAGGCTTCCCTCTCCATCACGAACTCCCGGAGTTTACTTAAACTCATGTCCATTGAGTCAGTGATGCCATCCAACTATCTTATCCTCTGTCATCCTCTTCTCCTCCTACCTTCAATCTTTCCCAACATCAGGGTCTTTTCAAATGAGTCAGCTCTTTACATCAGGTACCCGAAGTATTGGAGTTTCAGCTTCAGCATTAGTCCTTCCAATGAACACTCAGGACTGATCTCCATTAGAATGGACTGGTTGGATCTCCTTGCAGTCCAAGGCACCCAAGAATCTTCTCCAACACCACAGTTCAAAAGCATCAATTCTTTGGTGCTCAGCTTTCTTTATCATCCAATTCTAACATCCATACAAGACTAGTGGAAAACCCATAGCCTTGACAAGATGGATCTTTGTTGGCAAAGTAATGTCTCTGCTTTTTAATATGCTTTCTAGGTTGGTCATAACTATCCTTCCAAGGAGTAAGTGTCTTTTAATTTCATGGCTGCAGTCACCATCTGCAGTGATTTTGGAGCCCCCCAAAAATAAAGTCAGCCACTGTTTCTACTGTTTTCCCATCTATTTGCTATCAAGTGATGGGACCGGATGGAGAAGGCAATGGCATCCCGCTCCAGTACTCTTGCCTAGAAAATCCCATGGATGGAGGAGCCTGGTAGGCTGCAGTCTATGGAGTCGTGAAGAGTTGGACACGACTGAGTGACTTCAATTTCACTTTTCACTTTCATGCATTGGAGAGGGAAATGGCAACCCACTCCAGTGTTCTTGCCTGGAGAATCCCAGGGATGAGGGGGCTGGTGGGCTGCAGTCTCTGGGGTCACACAGAGTCAGACACGACTGAAGCTACTGAGCACAGTAGCAGCAGCAGATGGGACCAGATGACATGATCTTAGTTTTCTGAATGTAGAGCTTTAAGCCAACTTTATTCTCTCTCCTCTTTCACTTTCATCAAGAGGCTCTTTAGTTCTTCTTCATTTTCTGGCATAAGGGTGGTGTCATCTGCATCAGTTCAGTTCAGTTGCTCAGTCGTGTCCAACTCTTTGGGACCCCATGAACTGCAGCATGCCAGGCCTCCCTGTCCATCACCAAGTCCACCCAAACCTATGTCCTCTGAGTCGGTGATGCCATCCAACCATCTCATCCTCTGTTGTCCCCTTCTCCTTCTGCTGTCAATCTTTCCCAGCATCAGGGTCTTTTCAAAGGAGTCAGTTCTTCGCATCAGGTGGCCAAAGTATTGGAGTTTCAGCTTCAACATCAGTCCTTCCAATGAACACCTAGGACTGATCTCCTTTAGAATGAACTGGTTGGATCACCTTGTAGTCCAAGGGACTCTCAAGAGTCTTCTCCAACACCACAGTTCAAAAGCATCAAGTCTTTGGTGCTCAGCTTTCTTTATTGTTCAACTCTTACATCTGCACAGGACCACTGGAAAAACCATAGCCTTGACTAGACGGACCTTGTTGACAAAGTGATGTCTCTGCTTTTTAATATGCTGTCTAATTTGGTCATAACTTTCCTTCCAAGGAGTAAACGTCTTTTAATTTCATGGCTGCAATCACCATCTGCAGTGATTTTGGAGCCCCCAAAAATAAAGTCAGCCACTGTTTCCACTGTTTGCCTATCTATATGCCATGAAGTGATGGGACCAAATGCCATGATCTTAGTTTTCTGAATGTAGAGCTTTAAGCCAACTTTTTCACTTTCCTCTTTCACTTTCATCAAGAGGCCCTTTAGTTCTTCACTTTCTGCCATAAGGGTGGTGTCATCTGCATATCTGAGATTATTGATATTTCTCCCAGCAAACTAGATTCCAGCTTGTGCTTCATCCAGCCCAGCATTTCTCATGATGTACTCTGCATACAAGTTAAATAAGCAGGGTGACAATATACAGCCTTGATGTACTCCTTTTCCTATTTGGAACCAGTCTGTTGTTTCAGTTCTAACTGTATTCAGTTCTAACTGTTGCTTCCTGACCTGCATACAGATTTCTCAAAAGGCAGGTCAGGTAGTCTGGTATTCCCAGCTCTCGAAGAATTTTCCACAGTTTATTGTGATCCACACAGTCAAAGGCTTTGGCATAGTCAATAAAGCAAAAATAGATGTTTTTCTGGAATTCTCTTGCTTTTTTGATGATTCAACAGATGTTGGCAATTTGATCTCTGGTTCCTCTGCCTTTGCTAAAACCAGCTTGAACATCTGGGAGTTCATGGTTCACATATTGTTGAAGCCTGGCTTGGAGAATTTTGAGCATTACTTTACTAGCATGTGAGGTAAGTGCAAGAGAACTCACTGGTCATAACAAACACCCTCTTCCAACAACACAAGAGAAGACTCTACACATAGACATCACCAGATGGCCAACACTGAAATCAGATTGATTAAATTCTTTGCAGCCAAAGGTCGAGAAGCTCTCTACAGTCAGCAAAAAACAAGACTGGAAGCTGACTGTGGCTCAGATCATGAACTCCTTATTGCCAAATTCAGACTTAAATTGAAGAAAGCAGGGAAAACCACTCGTCCATTCAGGTATGACCTAAATCAAAGCCCTTATGATTATACAGTAGAAGTGAGAAATAGATTTAAGGAACTATATCTGATAGAGTGCCTGATGAACTATGGATGGAGGTTCGTGACATGGTACAGGAGACAGGGATCAAGACCATCCCCATGGAAAAGAAATGCAAAAAAGCAAAATGGCTGTCTGGGGAGGCCTTACAAATAGCTGTGAAAAGAGGAGAAGTGAAAAGCCAAGGAGGTAAGGAAAGATATACCCATTTGAATGCAGAGTTCCAAAGAATAGCAAGGAGAGATAAGAAAGCCTTCCTCAGCAACCAATGCAAAGAAATAGAGGAAGACAGTAGAATGGGAAAGCCTAGAAATCCCTTCAAGAAAATTAGAGATACCAAGGGAACATTTCATACAAAATGGGCTCAATAAAGGACAGACATGGTATGGACCTAACAGAAGCAGAAGATATTAAGAGGAGGTGGCAAGAATACACAGAAGAACTGTACAAAAAAGGTCTTCACAACCCAATTAATCATGATGGTGTGATCACTCACCTAAAGCCCGATATCCTGGAATGTGAAGTCAAGTGGGCCTTAGGAAGCATCACTGCCAACAAAGCTAGTGGAAGTGATGCAATTACAGTTGAGCTATTCCAAATCCTGAAAGATGATGCTGTGAAAGTGCTGCACTCAATATGCCAGCAAATTTGGAAAACTCAGCAGTGGCCACAGGACTGGAAAAGGTTGGTTTTCATTCCAATCCCAAAGAAAGGCAATGCCAAAGAATGCTCAAACTACTGCATAATTGCACTCATCTCACTTTACATGTAATAACTACTAATAACTAATGAGGTATGAATCTTTATTATCCTTATTTTAAAGATTAGAAAATGAAGACAAAGATTAATTATTTAGCCCATGGACACATAGTAATATTTCAATGAATGTCTCTTCATATTACTATAGTCCTCTGCATAAAGTAGACTTGGGAAGCAGCATAAGATAGTGGAAAGTACATGGTTGTGGGGGTAATGCAGACCTGGGCTCCAGTCAGTCTTTATTAGCTTAATGACAACAGGCAAATAACTCTTCTGAGCTTTAGTTTGCTATCTGTAAGTTTAAGATAATAATCACCATCTTTTGGGACTGTCCTACAATTTTCTGAGATATATTTCATGTAAAGCTCTTGCACTTTACTTGGCACATAATAAATGGTAGCTATTATTTACATACAGGTTGTTCAGAAAACTAAATTGGGTAGCTTTATGTTCTCAAAAGACAAAAAATAGTTCCTCAGGCCCTGAGGTCCTGCTTCCCTTTCATAGGCCGAAGGCCATGTATATTAATATGGTCATGTAGGATGCAATCTTGTATTTGGATAGCATGAAATAAACTTTTCATTGTTAATGAGTTCCAAGGGAAAAGTTTATTATAAATGACCAAGAGTAGCAAATATTTTTTACAAGTTTATTATTATTATTTTTTAAAGTATTTATTTATTTGGCAGCACCGGGTCTTAGTTATAGCATGCAGGAACTTCGACCTCTGTTATAGCATGCAGGTTCTAGTTCCCCACCAGGGATGGAACGTGGGCCCTCTGCATCAGGAGCAGAGTCTTGGCTACTGTACTACTAGGGAAGTCTCTGAGAAAAGTGAATATTGATATTTGAACAATATAGGCAAAATTACCTAATAATGTTGGCAGAAACTTGTTTCCTCAGAGAAATCACTCTCAATATCTGCACCAATAAAGCAGAGGTATGAAGCCTGTGGAGACTTGATTTCAGAGCCCTCAGAGTAACCTGCACTCATTTCATCCATTTTGGTGGGAGAGGAAAGTGAAAGTGAGGTCACTCAGTCGTGTCTGACTCTGTGACCCCATGGACTGTAGCCTACCAGGCTTCTCTGTCCATGGGATTTTCCAGGCAAGAATACTGGAGTGGGTTGCCATTTCCTCCTCCAGGGGATTGTCCCAACTCAGGGATCGAACCTGGGTCTCCCACATTGCAGGCATATGCTTTACCATCTGAGCCACCAGGGAAGCTGGCTTTGGGTGGGAGAAGGGGAGTCCCTTTTTCTCAGATTGAAAACCCTGAGGAAGAAGGAAAGACATGTCCTGCTAAACCCAGGACTCTGCCTGGTGAAGTTCAAATGGGTGGGCTTTGTGGACTTTGGTGGAAAACTCCATAGATCTCACAGAAGCAGATTGAGGGATAATACACTTTTGCAGTCCTCACTGACCCTTAATTTGAGTTATTGACTTTGGGTATTAGGTTAAGGAGTCTTTATACATTTGAAGAAATCATATGGGTTTATGTAATCTCATTTTTTTCTTATTCCTAATTTTGGGGACTTTTTATTACATCAGCTACTTTGATATTTCTCTTTTCTATTTCTTAGCTTTGTTTTCTTATAGCTCATTATGCACATTACCTGTCTAATGAAGGAAGAACAATTTTTCAGAGATGTCAGACCATTGGTATTGACACAAAGAACACCAAGAAAATTATTTTGGGGCAATGAGGATTATAGTGCTCCAGTTTCCAGATTCTTTCTTTATAAATGGCCTCAACAGTGACAGCATGAGAGAAGAGCATCTGCTGTAATACACAAAAAGCAGTCAGTGCTTTTTTTTTTTTTTTTTAATTAGAAACAGATGTAAATATCCCCACAGGATACTTTCCATTTCTTTACAGCCTTGTAGAAGGAAGTCAGGTAGACAATGAGGATGGTAAGTATCTATATTGCTATTCATTAAATAAATACTAAAAATAGGTATTAACCAGATATAGATGCACATTTGAACAAGATAGAAAAATAATAAAAAAGACATACAAATACCATAAGGAAGGCAGAAGTTGACTTGCAGAATCACATTGTATCGTCAAGCTTTTTCTATGCAGTTGCCTTATTCAGTGTATGTATTATAGGGTGATATTATAATAAAAGGCACAGGGCTAAGCTCCCTATTTATATTTGCAGAGATTCTCTCAGAAGTGCAGAGATATCTCTTACCTAATTTGGAATCTCTTCTGGAAATTGACCACTTTTATGGACAAAAATACACCACATGTTTTGGCTTGAAGTAGAGGTTAATGATTCTCAGGGTGACTTCGTTAATACACTCAGGTCAGGTCCTGGACACAATATTTTTCTCCTCTTTGCTCTTGAGGAATTTAGGAGCAATGCTGTTGGCAAGCCTAGACATGCACCCTACAAGTGTAAGCAAATCAAGATAAATACTAAATAGCTTGACTGTGTTTGTTTTTATGGAAAATCAATGTTTAAACACCAGTCAGTAAGTAACTTTCTGATAAGTGGCATTTAGACTGTACAAAGATAAGGTTTTGTTGGTATTATTGTTACTTAGTGACGAGCAGTATAGATAAGTAATTTGTACCACTGATGAAGGCCCTTGAGGGTCAAGGGCTTTCTAGGAGAGTCCCCAAGACTGTTTTCCCCCCTAGAATTGTGCATTAACTCTGGTACTTCTGCAATAAGCCTGTTACCTGTTTTTCCCTAGAATCTTCAGACAAAATATTAAAACTTGCAAAACTGAAACTCGTTCAACAATAAATCCTCATTTCCCCTCTCCCAGTCCCTGACAATTACCACACTACTTGCAGTGAAGTTTCTTTAAGTAGGATTGTAGGGGTAGAGAATGAGATTATTAAAAGATATTACATAAGATTTTTAAAAATTGTTTTTAAGCATCCCTATAGTATCTGGGAAATAATGAATTTATAACTTCTTGGCTCAAATTTCCCCAAGAAGAGACAAATGGTTGCTCTTGGCTCATAAATAAGCTTTTCTCAGAGGTTGTGGAAAAATATTAGTCTGTGTTCCAACAGTTCTCCTTTGTCAGTACTGGGCTCTGCTTATCCCCAGGTTGAAAGCTTGCAAGCTTCTCCCACAACCAGACTTCATGGTTAACGAGTCAGTGGGCTTATGGATCATAGACACATTTGCTACTTGCTTAAAAGTTCTCTTTGTTACAAAAAAAATCTGGTCTACTAAACATCTCATTTTATATTTATAAGACATCTATTAGGGCAAGTACTATACTATGTGCTACAAGGAACTGAAAGATGAAAGTTTTTTTTCATATATATATATGTGTGTGTGTGTATAAATATCTTTAGATTTTCCCCATTGTAGTTTATTACAAGATTTTGAGTATAGTCCCCTGTGCTATACAGTAAATCCTTGTTGCTAACCTATTTTATGTACAGTAGTTTGTTTCTGTTAATCCCATACTTCTGATTTATTCCTCCCCTTCTCCCTTTTCCCTTTGGAAACCATACATTTTTTCTATGTCTGAATTTGTTTCTGTTTTGTACATAGATTCGTTTGTATTATTTTTTAGATTCCACATACAAGTGATGTAGTATTTGTCTTTCTTTTTCTAATTTACTTAGTATAGTATTCTCTAGGTCCATCTATGTTGCTGCAAATGGCAATATTTCATTCTCTTTTATGGTTGAAAATATCCAATTGAGGACCTTGGAATGAAAGCTGGTGACTGTGGACATATCCCCTCTGTGGGGCTGTCAATTCCTTGCTTATGCAATACCTGGATATGAATTGTAAAGAAGCATGCCTTTTTTAAAGTTAAAAAAAAGTTGGTAGTATATTATTACACAACCTGAATAACTCCCCCTAAGGGAGATTTCCACAGCCCAGGCAGACAGCCAAACTCCCAACTCCATCTAGGTAAGGAGACAAAGTCAGAGGGCTCAGACTTCTGAGAGTAGCAGGGGAGCAAGAAAAGCAACATGAGGAGTTTGTTGTTAAGAGACTGAGTTGTTGGTCTCTGTCATTCCCTTGTGTTCCTATTATACATTCACATCCTTGATAAGACCTCACACTGCATGGAATCTACTTCCCTGCACTTTGCCTTTGGACTTGACGTAGTGACTTCCTTTGACCAGTGGGTTATTAGTGAACATGATGCGGGCAGATGTTTGAAATATGCTTGCACAGTTGGATTTGCCCTTTGTGTTCCTGTATTTGACCATAAGAATGATGAATTTGAGTAGTAACTGGTCAAAGGTGGAAGAGAGATGTGGAGCAAACCTGAATTCAATCTGAAGCTTGGAGCCTAGCCCAGCTCAGCCTAGATTAATCATATTCCAGCAAACCTAAAGATGCCTGAGCAAGAGCTAAAAGCTTGTTGTTAATAAGCCACTCAGAGTTGTTTGTTACATGGCATTTTGTGAAAATAGGCAGCTGATACAAAGACATGCTCAGACTGTAGTCAAGTGAGAGGGCGGACAATTGTTAGAGTGTATGCTAGTTCATTGGTACTCTCCATGAGTGCAGACAGGAGTTCATGAAGGAGGGAGCTTTCTCAGTCATTCCACAACTGAGTGGCCTCAAATTATGGATTTCACCCGTAAAGTGTCATCTCAATTAGGTTTTTCAAGGTTTATGTTTTAGATATGATCCTCTTGTGTAGTATACAACCTGTATGCCTGGATGCATGATTCTGCTAGTATTGGCAACTGCTGCTAAGTCACTTCAGTCGTATCCAACTCTGTGCGACTCCATAGATGGCAGCCCACCAGGCTTCCCCATCCCTGGGATTCTCCAGGCAAGAACACTGGAGTGGGTTGCCATTTCTTTCTCCAATGCATGAAAGTGAAAAATGAAAGTGAAGTTGCTCAGTCGTGTTCGACCCTTAGCATGGACTGGAGCCTACCAGGCTCCTCCATCCATGGGATTTTCCAGGCAAGAGTACTGGAGTGGGGTGCCATTGCCTTCTCCGAATATTGGCAACTAGGTGCTAGGAATTTCACACTGCAGTAGCTTAGGTAAAGAGGAATAAAGAAAAAATATAAGACAGAGACTAGAGAATTAAAGACATTTGGCTTGAAGATGAATTAAACTTTAAAAGAATAGGGGGGGGGAAAAAGAAGGCAAAGGCAGAGAGAGAAGAAACATAACATAATGGTTCAGTTCAGTTCAGTCACTCAGTCGTGTCCGACTCTTTGTGACCCCATGAACTGCAGCACGCCAGGCCTCCCTGTCCATCACCAACTCCCTGAGTTCACTCAGACTCACATCCCTCGAGTCAGTGATGCCATCCAGCCATCTCATCCTCTGTTGTCCCCTTTTCCTCCTGCCCCCAATCCCTCCCAGCATCAGAGTCTTTTCCAATGAGTCAACTCTTCGCATGAGGTGGCCAAAGTACTGGAGTTTCAGCTTTAGCATCATTCCTTCCAAAGAACACCCAGGGCTGATCTCCTTTAGAATGGACTGGTTGGATCTCCTTGCAGTCCAAGGGACTCTCAAGAGTCTTCTCCAACACCACAGTTCAAAAGCATCAATTCTTCAGTGCTCAGCCTTCTTCACAGTCCAACTCTCACATCCATACATGACAACTGGAAAAACCATAGCCTTAACTAGAAGGACCTTTGTTGGCAAAGTAATGTCTCTGCTTTTGAATATGCTATCTAGGTTGGTCATAACTTTCCTTCCAAGGAGTAATTTTAATTTCATGGCTGCAATCACCATCTGCAGTGATTTTGGAGCCCAACAAAATAAAGTCTGACACTGTTTCCACTGTTTCCCCATCTATTTCCCATGAAGGGATGGGACCAGATGCCATGATCTTCGTTTTCTGAATGTTGAGCTTTAAGCCAACTTTTCACTCTCCTCTTTCACTTTCATCAAGAGGCTTTTTAGTTCCTCTTCACTTTCTGCCATAAGGGTGGTGTCATCTGCATATCTGAGGTTACTGATATTTCTCCCAGCAATCTTGATTCCAGCTTGTGCTTCTTCCAGCCCAGCGTTTCTCATGATGTACTCTGCATAGAAGTTAAATAAGCACAACCATGGCCAATTATCAAAACTGAAGGCATGTACTTTAGTATAATATCACTAACTAAATTACAGATCTGATTTAGATTTCTTCAATTTTCCCACCAATAACCTTTTTCTGTTGTAGTTTCCAATCCAGGATCCCACACTGCATTTAGGTGTATTCCAGTCAGCTCCTCAGTGTTACGGGTTGAATTGTGCCCCAGACTACCCCCACCTGCTTCCACCTTCTCCAATTCATGTGTTGAAGTTCCAACCCCCGATATCTCAGAAAGTGACTTACTTGGAGATAAACTCTTCATAAGTGAAGTCGCTCAGTCGTGTCCAACTCTTTGCGACCCCGTGGACTGTAGCCTACCGGGGTCCTCTGTCCATGGGATTTTCCAGGCAAGAATACTGCAGTGGATTGCCATTCCCTTCTCCAGGGGATCTTCCCAACCCAGGGATCAAACCCAGGTCTCTAGCATTGCAGGCAGACGCTTTACCATCTGAGCCACCAGGGAAGCCCAAACTCTTCATAGAGGTAATCAAATTAAAATGAGATCATTAATGTGGGCTCTAACCCGGTATGACTGTTATCCTCATAAAAAGAGGAAATTTGGATGGAGTTACTTGCAAAGAGGGACGATTATGTGAAGACACCAGGAGAAGACAGCTATCTACAAGCCAAAGAGAGGTGCCTGGGATAGATCCTTTCCTCACAGCTCTCCAGATAATTGAAAAAGTTAATTAAGGCAAGCAATTGTATAAAACGGGGTCTCAAAAGAGTCAGACACAAATGAGCAGCAACTAACACTTTCACTTTCATACATACCTTAAATTTTTTCCCTTTGTTTTCCTTCCCTTTACCTAACTCAGGAAGCTGATCTTATTTTATAAACTTTTCATTTTTATTTACTTTATTGTAATTATTTTTTCTTTTTACCTTTGACCCCCTTCACCCATTTCTCCCACTACCAGCCACTCTACACCACTGGCAACCATCAGTCTGTTATCTGTATCTTCTTTCTTCCTCTTTTAAGATTCTGCATATAAGAGAGATCATCTGTTATCTGTCTTTCTGTGTCTGATTTATTTCAGTTAGAATAATGCCCTTGAGAACCATCCATGTTGTAGCAAATGGCAAGATTTCATCTCTTTTTTTTATGTGAATAATAGTCCACTTTGTGTGTGTGTGTGTGTGTGTGCCTGTATGTCACATTTTCTTTATCCATTCATTTATTGATAGTTGTTTTCATATCTTGACTATTGTAAATAATGCTGCAGTGAACATGGGGGTATATATATCTTTTTGTGATCATGTTTTCATTTTCTGGGTATTTAAATGTCCAGAAGTGGAATTGCTGGATCATATGTTAGTTATATTTTTAGCTTTTTGAGAAACTTCCATAATGTTTGCACCAATTTACATTCCCACCAACAGTGCATGAGGGTTACCTTTTCTTCATATCCTACTCAACACTTGCTATTTCTTGTCTTTTTGATAGTCATCCTAACTGGTGGGAAGTGACGTCTCAATGTGGTTTTGATTTATGTGGTTTATCATTTTTTCTTTTTTTTTTTTTCTGAATTTGACTGATAGCTAGGAGTTTTCCCTATTCTTAGTTTATAAAAAAAATTCACCCATGTTTTCTTCTAGTAGACTTAAAGTAGCTCTTTTTTCTAACAGTTTTATTGATGTGTAATTCACACACCATACACCTCACCCATTTAAAGTATATAATTGGATTTTTTTAGCATATTACATTGTTATTTTTTTAAACTAGAGTATATTTATAACATTAACTTAGCCATTTTAACCATTTAAAAATATATAATTCAGCAACATTAACTACATTTACAATGTTGTGTAATCCTTACCACCATATATCTCCAAAACTTTTTCATCATCACAAAAAGAAATGCTGTAACTATTCAGTAGTAACATCCCATTCCTTCTTTCTCCCAGCCCCTGGCAATCTCTAATCTAATTTCTTTCTCTAATTTTGCCTATTCTAGGTATTTTATATAAGTAGAATCATGTAATATTTGTCATTTTGTGACTGGCTTATTTCACTTCACATATTTTCAGTATTAATCCATGTTGTATGGCTAAATAATATTCCATGGTATGAATATACCACATTTTGTTTATCCATTCATTTGTTGATGGATACTTGGGTTGTTTTCATCTTTTGGCTACTGTGAATAATGCTGCAATGAACATTGGTGTAGAGACATCTATTCAAATCCCTGCTTTCAATTCCTCTGGGTATATACCTAGGAAAATACGAGAAAAATTGCTGGGTTGTTTAGTAATTATGTGTTTTGCTTTTTGAGGAAAAGGCAAATTGTTTTCCACCATGGCTATAGCATTTTACGTTCCCACAAGCAATGTAAGAGAATTTCAATTTCTCCACACCTTTCCCAACACTTCTTGTTTTCTGTATTTTTTTTTTTAATAGGTATTCTAGTAGTGGTGAAATGGTATCTCATTTTGGTTTTTATTTACATTTCTCTAATGAATAATAATGCTGAGTTTTTTTTTCTTGTGCTTATTTTACCTCTTTGCAGAAATATCTATTCGCATTTCCTGTCTATTTTTAAATTGGGTTATTCGTCTTTTTGTTACTGAGTTGTAGGAGTTCTTTGTATTAGATCCTTATCAGATATATAACTTGTAAATAATTTCTTTCATTCTGTAGGTTTGTTTTTCACACTCTTAATAATGTTCTTTAATGCAAAAGGAAATCTGTTGAAGTCCAATTTATCTGTTTTCTTTTGTTCATTTTGACGTCATAAAATCCATTGCCAAATCCAAGGTTCTAAAGTTTTACTCCTATGTTTTCTTCTAGAAGTTTTATGCTCTCATGTTTCACAGTCAAATCTTTAATCCATTTTAAGGATGTTTAAAGTGTAAGATAGGAGTTTAGTTTCTTTCTTTTGCATGTAGATAACCAGTTTTGTCCCAGCACCATTTGTTGAAGAGATTTGTTTTTTGCTCCTTTGAATGAACTTGATAACCTAGTCAAAATTCAGTTGACCATGGAGGTAAGAGTTTTTCTGAACTCTCAATTCTATTCCATTGGTCTATATATCTGTCCTTATGCCAGTACTATATTGCTTTGATCATTGTACCTTTGTAGCAAGTTTTGAAACTGGGAGAGGTAAGTCCTTTAACTTTGTGCTTCTTTTTCAAGATTGTTTGGATATGTTGGGCCCCTTGTAACTCCATATGAATTTGAGGATTGACTTTTCCATTTCTGCAAAAATAATCATTGAAATTTTGATAGGGATTATAGTGATCTGCAGGTTGCTTTGGGTAGTATTGACATCTTGACAATATTAAATCTTCCTATCCACGAACATGGAATGCATTTCTACTTATTTTGGTCTTTCAAGATACTTCTTGATACCCCTTTGTAGAATACTAATTTAGGCAACACCATCTAACTCCTTCCAAAGTTACCAAAGAACACATAGGCAAGAGTCCCAAATATTGAATGACTGCATTAAAGCACATTTCAAGACAATTCACAAAGCATCACTTTATTTTCATATAAATAATAGTCACCGATAAAGGGAAAAAACAAAATTATGACTATCAATATTTACTTAGGGAACCATTTTCATAGAACACTGATGAAGGAACATAGTATATGTATTCAGAGTGGCAGAGGACACAGGGACAAGCACACTAAATTGAAGGCATAGAAGCATATTCTCATAAGGACCAAGCAATCCTTGTTGTTGGAGGACCAAATGGAATCATCATTAATGTAAGTAGAATCAAAGTTCACGATCTGTAAGTCCTTCTTGAGATATTCATGATTCAGCTTGTTTACAGTCCGAGCAAAGGCATATTTCGAAGCACAACTATATGCTTCCAAACTGTACACTTTCTTGAAGTGCAGATCAAAGAATGGATTGTCCTAGAAGAAAAAGAGAGCCAAGATTTTGTTTGTAGCTAAGAAAGTAGCTCGATTTCCTGGATTCTCTCATATTCTTTTGTATGCTTATTGATTGTAAGATATCAAACATATTTCAAAAAATCTAGAAATGAGCTTTCCAAAGCTACCTGGTTCAAACATATTGCTTCTAAAAAGAATAACAATAAGAAAGATCATTTTGAAGCATCTTTGATTTTTCAATATGCAAATAAAACATATGTTAGAATGTGTAGTTATCAAATCTTTCCAGGGTAGTAAATTGGAGAGGATGGAGGGGCTGGAGAAGAATAAACCCACTTAGCAGACTTCCACAGGGGAGAAAAGGAGAAACCTTTTCTCAACTAGCAATTTGGTCCTTTTTGCTATTTCAGTGGTAGAAGGGGGAAATACAGAATTAGCATTTGGCATACATGCACGCATACTTGCTAAGTCTCTAACTTTCCAGGCAGTGCTAGTGGTAAAGAGCCCGCCTGTGAAAGCAGGAGATGCAAGAGACGCGGTTCGATCCCTGGGTCAGGAAGATCCTCTGGAGCAGGAAATGGCAACCCACTCCAGTATTCTTGCCTGGAGAATCCCATGGACAGAGGAGCCTGGCAGGCTACAGTCCATAGGGTTGCACAGAGTCGGAAACAACTGGAGCGACTTAGCAGGCAGGCAGCAGGTAGGCAAGGTCACCAACTTGCTGGCTTTGAAGTTAATAGCAAGGAATTACTTTTAAAGTTAATGACAAGGTTCATTAAATCATTTGACTGAAACTGACAATTTGACACTGACTCATTGGATTGAGTTAGGCTCTGTACTTCTAGTGGAGATGTTTTGGGAAAAAGTAGGCATCAAATCTGATCTAGGTCTACATGGTAAAATACTAATAACTGCTACTGTTACTAATAGTAGTAACAACAATACCTTGCATTTATGAAGTGCTTTTTCAATTTACAAAATGCTTTCAAATTCACTATCTGCCTAACTTCTAACTCTCCTTGAGGGCAGAGGTTTTGAATCATTTATCTTTTGTGTTCCTGGTGCTTATCCATGGCAACAATGAATTTCTCAACAAACACATGTTGAACTGAGCTGAAAGTGAAGTGAAAGTGAAGTTCTCTCAGTCGTGTTCGACTCTTTGGGACCCCATGGACTATACATTCTATGGAATTCTCCAGGCCAGAATACTGGATTGGGTAGCTGTTCCCTTCTCCAGGGTATCTTCCCAACCTGGGGATTGAACCCAGGTCTTGCACATAGCAGGCAAATTCTTTACTAATTGAACACAAGGGAAAAAGTGAAGTGGAGGTAAACATTGTCCTAAATGATAAGGAAGCAGAGACAAAACCAAACAACAGTATTAATAATGTGTTACTGTATAGTGTGTAAAGTTTATAAACAACTTATATATTGCAATTTTTTTTTTTAATAGGAAAATTCTTGCAGCAGGCAGGAAAAAGAACAAGGGTTTTAAAGTTAGACCACTGTTTTGACACTGATATAACCATGGGCAAGATCCTTATCAGATTGGGCCTTCACTTTTAGATAGGATTGCTATGAAGTTTACATGAGGTTAATCATATAAACTGTGACACTAGGATGGAGCTTAATGAGCTTAATGAATGATAGTTCCTTTTCCCAGATCTGCCGCCAGAGATTATGATACTGGTGGTAATACCACCTTGCTTTGCACTATTACAATTTTTTAAAAACAAAGCAATATTTAAAGAATGTACAAGAGTGATGTGATTTTAAGCGCATTTCCCCAACTCACATCTTGCAAAATGTTTCCTAACTGTCATAATTGCCAGTTGAAAGACACTTGTGCAGAGAATCTCAACAAAAGGAAATCACACCCATTCCATCACCAGATACTAATCACACTTCTTATGTAGTTTCCTCACAGAACCATTTGCTCCTTGTCATGTAGAAAATATGCTTTATGTTTTTGAAATACTTGGAGAGGATTACGTTTTTCCATTAGCCTAATAATGGGGCTTTCCTGCTAGCTCAGACGGTAAAGCGTCTGCCTACAATGCAGGAGACCTGGGTTCGATCCCTGGGTTGGAAAGATCCCCTGGAGAAGGAAATGGCAACCCACTCCAGTATTCTTGCCTGCAAAATCCCATGAACTGAGGAGCCTGGTAGGCTACAGTCCATGGGGTCGCAGAGAGTTGGACACGACTAAGCGACTTCACTTCAAGCAGGCATGAACACAGAATACACATCTGTCCATCCCTCCCTCTCCTTCCCTGCTTCCTTCCTTCCTCTCTGCCTCTTCCCCTTTCTCTCTCTTTCTTTCTTTTGACAGAGCTAAAAGGGAATCTCATAGTTCATCCTGTAATCTCTTGTTTATAATAGATTATAATATCAGATCAGATCAGTCGCTCAGTCCTGTCCGACTCTTTGCGACCCCATGAATCGCAGCACGCTAGGCCTCCCTGTCCATCACCAACTCCCGGAGTTCACTCAGACTCATGTTCATCGAGTCAGTGATGCCATCCAGCCATCTCATCCTCTGTCGTCCCCTTCTCCTCTTGCCCCCAATCCCTCCCAGCATCAGAGTCTTTTCCAATGAGTCAACTCTTCGCATGAGGTGGCCAAAGTACTGGAGTTTCAGCTTTAGCATCATTCCTTCCAAAGAAATCCCAGGGCTGATCTCCTTCAGAATGGACTGGTTGGATCTCCTTGCAGTCCAAGGGACTCTCAAGAGTCTTCTCCAACACCACAGTTCAAAAGCATCAATTCTTCTTGTGAATGATAGTTTCCAGAGGGTTATAGCCCAGGTCACACATGTAGCTATCGGCAGAGCCAAGATGAGAACCAAGCTCTCAATCAGTCCAGCCCCATTTCTTGCTACATCATCCTCTCTCCTGTTGCACCACAACAGGCTCCAAGTCCCCCATCATTTTGATTTCTGCAATATAAATTGACTTCAGTTTCAATTCCATTCCATTTTAAAGTTGACAACTTTCTGGCTTGAACTAGCTCTCTTTAAAACTGTATCATTGCTATTGAGAAAAATATAATAAATGCTGACTCCTGAGGATTCAGTTACAAGAGGGAAGAGAAGTGGAAATTCCCAGAACAATTGAGATATTTTTACTTCACAGGAAAGAAATATTTAAAAGAACTACACTTTGGATATTACAGGTTTTCTTCTGACAGTTTAATATTTAGGTCCTGAAGAGATGAGAAAATTAAAAATGTTCAACTTCTCTTTTGTATCTATCTAGTTCACTATGAAAGATAATGATCTTCAAATGTGAAAGGGAAGAATCAACAACATAGGAATGAAATTAAATGCCAGAAAGGTGAGGATAAAATAGAGCAGAGTTAGCTGCTTCCAGTGTATCTGAGTTGACAGGCTTGATTAATACATTCCTGGGCACTGACCAAGCTCATAGAAAATAGTTATGACATCAGTAAATATTTGAGGACTTATAACAAAAGAAGAAAATGGTAAAAAAAAAAAAAAAAGAAATGGGAATGGTTAATTCCTAAAACTACATATTAATGAAATTGACATTGATTTCTGATAAAATTCAATGCAACACAGAACTTTTGGCAAATATATAAAAGTAGAAAGAAGATAATAATTTAAAAATTATAATAATCTTTTCACACAAAGATAATTATTGCTAAAGTACTGGTTAGTTTCAAATATGCATATACACACATCTATATATGTTTGTGTTAAAATTTGAGGTTCAGCTTTGAAGTTTTTGATACTATGATAGATTAAATATGTAAAACAAGATAATACTATAGAAGAGTTTTGTATCAGGTGACTTTTACAAAACGTATTAAATGATGAACAATTGTGTTCTGAGGTATTCTTTTGGAAACATGATTTTTAATGGCCATGTAATGTTCCAGCATATTGACATGCCAAGAATATTTATTTCCTAAAGTGTTGAATGTTTAGGTAGAATGTCTTGCCAGAAAAAATGCTATGTGATTACTTAGGAAAGAAAGTAATGAAATTCAGCATACTTTCACCAAGAAGTCCTGTCAAATATACCAAATTTTAAAAACAGGATTCCTGGAAGATAACAGCAGATAACATGTATTGATTTCAGTAAAGATCTTAAGGGTAAAATTTCGATATTCAGACTAGATAAGTGAGGCAGAATTAAGTGCTTGTGTCCATCTAACTTACCACTTACCATCAGAGCCTAGCAAGACCTAATATACCATAAATTCTCAGTGAATGAACAAATATAAAAATTTGTATAAATGGTAAACAACAAGTCCAAAGAAGATGAATTAATAGATTTGGAGGTAAAATCTACCTCCATCACTAAAGTAGTTATTTGACCTTGGGCAAGTCAGTTAATCTCTTTATGTCTCATGTTCCTCATCTGTAAATCAGGAGTAATGCTAGAATCTAGTTCATGGGTTGTGACAATTATATGAAATTATGTCTAGAAAGAGATTTTTTGGTCCCTGTCATCTGATAACCATTTACTAAGTGTGAGATGGTAGTATGTAGCAGTACTACTAGTAATGGTAATAATAGTAGTAGTCATGATAACCCATCAGTTACCCAAAGGTATTTTTAGGTGTGCCTGCTTCATCACTTTTATTATTGACTTGAATGAAGTGCTAAATGTTGTTCAAATTAAACCTGCACCATACTACAGTGAATGTTAACGAATCAAAATATTAGAAGGTTTGATGGGCGGGAACAATAGACGAAACTAAGAGTATGACATTAAATAGGATAAAGAATAAGTAGTGAGTTTAAATTCTAATTCATCCAACGATAACAGAAGTATTTGAGTCCCTAATATCTGTTAGGCAGAAGGCTACAATAGAAGATGAAAAGTAAGCGTTGCAGTTTTTTATTCAGAGGGGAGACAAAGTAAGCCAACAACTGCAGCTTGTTGGATTATTTATATCCATAACGCAATGGGGTTGTAGGGCTGGGGGACATGAGTGGGACTTACTTCAAGGAGAATCTAAGAATGGGGTGAGGGATGGAGGTGACTGGCATTCTAAGCCCTGAGAGTCAGTAGTTAAGTACTTTCACTCTATAAATTTTAGGGAGAATAACCAGAGATGAAGGAGCCAGATGATCAAGGGCTTTTATTTACATTTTATCCTAGGTACATAGAGGGTATGGCAGATCAGGTTAAAAGGCAATTCATGCCCAAAAGATCCAAAGGCTCAGTTGAGTGTTTAATAGAAATAAGAATTCAGATCAAAGGAATTATAAACAGGTCACACTAACTCCAAAGTTTTGTATTTAATTCTGGAGAAACAAGCATTTCAGAGGAGAGAAAATAGCATAGTGGAAGGTGTTGTAGCAATGTCACTGCATAAAATAACAACAGTGCTATTCCCTCTTAGTGTTTGTATGGTCCTGTCATATTATCTTATTTAATCTTCATATGAACATCATTTAAAGAATGAATGGTTACATTTAACCCAGAAAAGAGAAAACTTGAGGAAACCTTATAATTGGCTTCAAATATTGGAAAGGCTGCTATGTGAAAGCAGGGTTGGTTTGTTCTGGTTGTACCAAATGGCAAAACTAGAACTGATGGGTGGATGTCATAGTGAAGCAGATTTGGGTTAGATATAAGTAGGAGGGACTTCTTCCCTGGTGGTCCAGTGGCTAAGACTCCATGCTCCCAACACAGGGGGCCCGGGTTCCATCCCTGGTCAGGGAGCTAGATCCCACATGCTGCAACTAAGCCCTGGCACAGCCAAATAAATATAAAAAATAATAAAACATAAGTAGGACATGTAAAAAATAAAGGATGGCAATTCAGAAATAGAACGGACTTCTTCATGTGGTAATGAGTTTTCCATTAGTAGAATTTAAGGAGAGACTGGGAGAACCACTTTAAAGTGGTCATGTGAGAGATTACACTCTCTTTTCCTACTTTCAACACTGAGGCTGTAGGATTTCCTAGAGTTATCAGTCCTTCTGGAGGATCAAGTGGCTAACTGGCAGAAAAATCTGAAGAAGGTGAGGAAAGGAATTCCCACAACTTGTGGAGGAAGTTGGGATGGGGAGAGAGTGGTGTGAAAGTGTCAGATATTTAAAGTTTCAAAACAGACTAGAAGAGTGTGTTTTACCTGTTAGGAACCACTTGGGAAAGACGCTTTTAAATCTGATAGACAAAATTCAAATTTAAACCCATAGAAACAGAAAAAACAAACCAGTAGATCATCCCAGTAGATTAAACCGTACTACTTAAGAACAATATGTCATCTTAACACTCAGTATATGTCAAAATGTATGAAGTAGGATATTGACCATCAAGATCTCCAGCATATTGATTCCATAGCTCCCTTACAAAAACATAACACTTACTGTATCTGCTTCTTTTCCATCGATCATCTGCAGATCATTCAAAGACCACTTTTTGGTTACTTCATATTTTTCATCTAAACCTATTCTGTAGTGTTTCACCATAATTATTTTTACTTCTTCATTTTTGGTCACTGTGGGACAGAAAAAGACTTCGTTTACATAGACTCTTGCAAGATAATAAATTATTCACCAAGTCATAGTTTTCTGTATTTATGTATCTCCTTTTCATATAATGAACTTGAACATACATTTTATCTGCACCCTGGTTGTGAACTCTGAGGTATCTGAAGCTTCATGAATGTTCCCTCAAATTTGCTCACTGTTCTATCAGTGTGTTAACTTTATTTTTGCTACAGTTGTGGTCACATACAGCCGCGGTAATGTCTGTCAGATAGAACACCGAGCTCTGTGCTTTCAGCTCTGAGCTTTGTGGTGGAGGATGGAGTTCAACTCAGGGCAGGAAATAAGAGGCTTAGCGTGAGCATACAGTCAGTGCCAAAGTGTTTACCAGAACAAGTTGGAATTTTAATTTATGACAATATAAGAAAATGAGGTCAGGAAAGTATATCATTCTGCTCACCCAGCAACCAACTGTGGAAGAGAGAGCATGCAAATAATATTATGCACACTTTCTTTTAAAGTTGCTCTGAGATTTTGAATGTAGGATTGCTGGCAACACAGCTTTTACTAACCTATTTGGTATTGTTTGAGGTTTTTAATCTTCTCCAGAGTGTATCTAAACTTCTAGTATTTGAAATGTGCCATTGAGGCAAAAACTTTAGTACTATACTTTGAAGGGTGTGGGGAAAAGCATTGCTTACTTTATATGAACGACATAAGGGAAATAATTTTCTGGCCTTAAAATCATTGAGTTTGGTCTCATACGAACACACTAGGAGAATCAGCATTTGGTGTTAGAACTCCTGAATTGAAAGTTCTCAGTGAGTTATCAAGGGTATCCTAGGTATCCACAATTTGCCGGATAGAACTGTTACGATTGCCAGTGAGGGTAAATGATTGCCTGCCCTCTGGTAACTTATGGTTTTGTTGAAAAGAAAAGGCTAACAGACATGTCATATAAAATATGTATTATGAAGGTACACAATTATATCATAGAGGAGTGGCAGTAGGAATTGAATATCTTAAGCTTTCAAGATGGTTGATGTCACTTGGAGTGTTGCAGGCTGGTTCTGTCTCCTCAGAGTGAGACTGGAATTTGTCTTTGAGGAAGACTGTCTTTTGGTTCTAGAAAGTATCACTTTGGCATTGCTTCCTAGTTAAGATGAAAACAATATATTACAATATAGTCACAGTAATAGATCAGCAATTTGGAACAGAGTATATGCTCAACAGGAGTTCTTAGAAGAAAGAGGATTGGAAAAGTTAAGGAAAGAATTATGGAAGAAATAGAGTTGGAGATAGAGCTTTTAAATTAGTCCAGTTTCAGAAAGGCAGGGATGATACTGAAGGCATTTCTAGTTGAAGGACAGTATGACCAACTGAGAGGACAATTGACCCTGAACTTCACCAGGTAGGATTAGAGACAGTGGATTGTATAGATTAATTGGTGTTAGGACATGATGAAGGATAAGGTTAACCAGGTTGTGAAAATGTTTTGAAAAGTGACAGAAACCATTGTAGACTTGTGGTGTTGAGTCCCCCCTCTGGTGGGAAGGATGGGAGTCTGGCCTGGACACTGGGGGCTCTAGAGTTGGGGCTGGTGAAGAGATTAGTTATCCCCTGAAAGTGCAGGTGATACTGAAATTAAGGCAATCAGTTGAGCTTTGAGTTCACAATGGACCTGAACTCAGTCTCCTAGAGAAGGGAGTCTGAGCAGGTTGACAAATCTAAGAGGGCACTGTGTCAGGAGTTCAGTGAAAGGTCATATAGTAACACACATTCAATAAGTCTTTTTCCTTCTTGAGCAAGAGACTAATACAGTGGCACCTCATTAGAGGAGTATTTTTCTGGAATCAGTGATGCCAAAGAACATTGAAGAAGAAAAGAAAGAGGAACTAGAGTTTGGTAGAAGAGGCAGTAAATCTTAGTGGGCTCTGGCATTAGACATTCTGGATTCAAATCATGACATCACTTCTTACACTGTGGTCTGAGCATATTACTTAATTATAGAGAGATTAAACCTCAGCTGTCTCATGTTGTAAAGTGAACATCAGAGTGATACAAACTTACAGGGTGTAAAGATTAAAGTATGTAAATGATGTAGGATAGTGCCTAGTTTATAGTAATTGTTTTTGTCTTTGTTTTGTTTTATGAGGTTGTTAGAATCTAGGCATAAGATGTGAGCAGTAAAAATAGAAGTAGCAAATCTAATTAAGATTTTAAATGAGGCATTGACAACACTTGATGGAAATCAAAATACAAAAGTATGGAGGGTGGACTGGTTGGGCAGAATAGTGAATTTAGTTTTTGACATACAGATGAGATCCATAAAGTATCTGGGAAGAGAAGGAGATGAAGATATGGAGATGGAGATAGTTAGGAATGGAGATATGGACTTAGGACTTTTCTGTGTAGACAGTTTTCCAAGACAAGGTTTATAGGGAAAAAAGCAGAGGAAAAAGGTGAGATGGAATAGAGAAAAAAAAAAAAAGGTGCCAGCCAAGAGGCCTAAGAAGGAGCCATCAAAAAAGAGATAAGCCCAACAGTGTGATGCTACAGAAATGAAAAGGACAGAGAATTTCAAAGATTTGGAGACAATCCCGTGAAGTCACTTTGTTGGGTAAAAAGCAGAGTTCAGTCCTGGCACTCAATCTGACTTGGGGAAGATCATTGATTTCCTCCCTGAGGGCAATTCCTCTATAACGGGGAGTGTAGAAGACAGCTTGCAGAAGCCTCCTTCCTGGACTGGCTAACACTGAGTGCCTACTGTGTACCAGTTCCTATGTTATGTAGGGTTTAGAACAAGAAATAGGAGGAGAATAAAGACTATGATTTAGAGCACATATTCCAAGAGTTTGGAAGAGGAGGGATTGCGTATTTTGAGGGCAAAGGAGTGATTGAGGGGCATGTCCTGAGGGGACCTAGAGTGGAAGGTTTTAAGTGGAAGTTTTTAACCCTGGGTAAGAAAACTGACTCAGAATCTGTGAGTCTCCTGAAATTGTATGAAAACTTGGTGGATTTCTGCTCGTGTTACTTTTCCAGCCCTAAAGGAGATCTACTTCCATTGTTGTAGATGTTAGCTTTGGGAAGAGGAAAGGAAGAGAGGAGAAAAGAAGCCATTTGGTTGGTGAGTTGACGTGGAAGCATGGTAGCCTCTGTCATACCTGCTAAGGACAAGCTCTCAGAGGCTGTTGTCTGTCCAGACAAAGGCTCTACCTCAGAATCAAATGATGACACTCTTGTTCTCACTAGCTGTCTCACTGGCTACTTAGGAAGTGGGAGAGAATGGGGATGGGGAGAAATAACTGGATACTGTATAAAAATGTCATTTGAAGCAAATTCACGGCCTCATCAACCTGTTAGGATAACCAGCTCGTTAACTGCAGACCCACTGATTTGTTTCATTAATTTGATATCTGAGTTCCCCTTTTGTACAAAGTCCTGGGCTAGGCATTGAAAAAATGTATTCCTCTGCGGCACCATCATGTTCCCGCTGAGATTACAAAGTGTGGGACTTCAGAAAGAAAACACATGATTACAGTCCTGTGAACGAGGAATGAACAGGTCTTATAGGACCATGGGGAAGGGATATCTGCATCCCACTGGAGGCCTGACAGAGCTTCTTGACAGGTTTTCTGAGTTGCAAAGGGCCATGGGAGTTAGCAGAATGAATAAAGGGGTACAGGGAGTGCTGAAACAACATGTGCACAAAAGCGTAAGATCCTCGAATCTTCTAGTCCTCACAGGCATTTACCACTGTTGGCATGACGTGTAGGGGGAATAGGTGATAGGAAACGGGGAGGCCGGACCTGGTTCCTGAATGGTCTAGAATGCTAGGCTAAGGAGTTCAAATATCATCCTGAAACTTATATATGTGGGGAGATTTACAGGTGGTTGTGTTGTCACTGAAGACTTTAAGTAAACAGTCAAGCTGAACTTTACATTTTAGAAAGTTTTCTTCAGCAGTTCTATAAAGCAGGGGTCCCCAACCCCTGGGATCTAATGCCTGATGATGTGAGGTTGGATCTGATGTCGTAATAAGAAATAACATGCACAATAAATATGATGTGCTTGAATCATCCCTAAACCATCCCTCTTTTGCTCTGGTCTGTGGAAAAAGTGTCTTCCACGAAATGATCCCTGGTGGCAAAAAGGTTGGGGACCGCTGCAAAGATGGGTCTAAGGGAGGGAGTGAAGAAAGAGATAAGAAGGTAGGATCTACTAGTTATCAAGTTTTCTTACATTAGTGATCATTGTCTCACTAACTACAAACTAAGAAAACAGCAATCATGCTTTAAAAGTTAACTTTTTGATACAATGATGCAGCACAGAGATAGTACATCCTCCTTGATTTGGCAAAACAATCTCCTCTGTAGTCAAGGAGGTTCCAAGAATTGTCTTTAGCCAAGAGCTGAAGAAGTCTGCTCAGGTTGGAGTGGACCCAACGCCTCATCTCCATGCTTGAGCTCTGCTGCCAGCTAAAATTAAGTGGCCATATCCACATTAATGCGGTGGCAAAGTGGCAACTTATCACATGGTCTTAAAACAGAAAGGTGTTTGTGTAGTTAGAATGTTGCACAGTTGGTTTTAGTGACATCAGATGTATTACTGTCCACTTATGATTTAGTGATATCTATAAACCCAGGGAATTTCAGAATGAACCTACTTCAATGTCATTATTTTAGTTAGCATTTTCAGAATAACCATCTTAACCTCATGCCAACCATTGATTTTCACTTTTAATTTTGTAATAAACATTGTTGTTAATAATTGCCTCTATTATCATAGTAAAATAGTCACTCATGGTAAAAGTGTCATTCAGGAGGCTAAGTGGAAAGAAATTAGCCAATGATCCAATATAATTTGGCAGATAAGAGGAAAAAAAGCAGCTTGTAAGTAAGCTGCACAGAAATATTTTAAACACATAAACTACCATCATTTCATAACCCTAGAGTTATATAACTGCTTTCATCATTGAAATTAAGTAATAGGGGGAAATTACCGTGAGATATTAAAGACAAGAAGCCTCACTGAAAATGTCTTAATGTATTAGTTATGTCTTGGGATTGTTGAGAATGTTATTATTGATTTAATAAAAAGATAGTTTTCAAAAAACATTATCTAGAAATATTTTAATCAGATTGATTTGGGGGCAATAACTGGGTACTACAGATTTAATGTTTATTTCCTCTAATTCCTATGTTGAAATCTAACCCTTAAGTCAAGTCTATGGTATTAGGAGGTGGGGTCTTTGGAAGGTATTATTGGGATTAATACCCTTATAAAAAGACCCCAGAGAGCTCTCTTGACCTTTCTGCCCTGCAAGGTCACAGGGAGAAGACAGTGGTCTATGAGGACAAAGATCCTCACCAGACACTGAATCTGCAAGCACCATGTTCTTGGATTTCCCAGCCTCCAGGAATATGAGAAATTAATGTTTGTGCTTCATAAAACACCTAGTCTTTAGTATTTTGTTTACTTTTCCTGTTGACATTCTTATTTGACACTCTTGTTGTTAATATTATAAATGATTTGACAAAATTATTCAATTCTCTGATGCACAGAGAAGTTCTTTTTGACATCAAAATGTAATATGTATGGAGAATTTATGTGTACTGTTTTCATAATTCTAGCAAATACTGTTTATTTTCAAATTAATTATCTATGGAGAATATTTTTCAAAATATATGTGAATACTTAAAAAATACTCTGTATTGCAATATGTATATAATTTATTTATAAACTATATAACATAAATATATATCTATGTCTTTACTTTATATTTTATTTTTATTATAAATATTTATTTACAGTATATACTATATTTCTACATCTAAGCATATGTTTTCACAATACATGTTTTTCTATATATTTTAACAATATAACCCTACCTTTTATTTATTTGGAATATAATTTATCAAGTTTGCTTTTTTCCTAGTTAGGATTTAAGAAGAGAGCATCACTTCCATGCTCTGTGAGGACCTAGAGAGGTGGAATAGTGGGGTGGGAGGGAGGTTCACAAGGGAGGGGATACATGTATACTTATGGCTGATTCACATTGTTGTATGCTGCTGCTAAGTCACTTCAGTCGTGTTCGACTCTGTGAGACCCCATAGATGGCAGCCCACCAGGCTCCCCCATCCCTGGGATTCTCCAGGCAAGAACACTGGAGTGGGTTGCCATTTCCTTCTCCAATGCATGAAAGTGAAAAGTGAAAGTGAAGTCGCTCAGTCATGTCCGACTCTTAGTGACCCCGTGGACTGCAGCCCACCAGGCTCCTCTGTCCATGGGATTTTCCAGGCAAGAGTACTGGAGTATGGTGCCATCGCCTTCTCCGCACATTGTTGTATAGCAGAAACCAATACAACATTGTAAAGTAATTATCTTCTAATTAAAAATAAAATTTTTAAAAAGAGAGAACACTATGTGCAAATGTTGTTGTTTAATTGTTACGTTGTGTCCAATTCTTTTGCGACCCTGTGAACTGCAGCCTGCCAGTCTTGTCTGTCCATGGATTTTCCCAAGAATACTGGAGTGAGTTGCCATTTCCTCCTTCGGGGGATCTTCCTAACCCAGGTATCGAACCCATCTTCTACATTGGCAGGTGGGTTCTATACCACTGAGCCACTAGGAAAGTCCATGTGCAAATGTAGGTATTATTGAATATTAACTGAATATTAAATTGAATAAGTAATAGTGTTGCCCCCTATTTCGTAGCTGGCAGGTAGGCAAAGTTCAGTCATTTCACTCCAGCTCTGTCTGACTCCTAGCCTTCCATGGTCTATCCCACCATGCAATGCTACTTCCCATCCAATTATGGGTAATGCTTTCTATGCAATTTCAAATCTTTCAGAATTTCCTTAACTCATTTGCATTCTCATCATGGCACAAGTGACCTGTCTCTTTTTGTTCTCGCACATGATAGAGCCCCTCCCTCCTTCATAAGAAAACGCTGCTTTTAACTCCAAGGATAATGACATTCTGGGTTAGGTGAAGCCAATTCCAAGGGAAAATGACCATGTAAACCCTGAGGTGCCATGAAATTCCCAAGGTAAGTACTAGCAAACTACAGAGAGGGAGAGAAATTGGTAATGTTTGTTTTTTGACCTTGACGAAGTAAAGTATCCAGGTAACAGTAAATTACAATCACCTGGCTGGGAGACCCCTGCAAAAGACAGACTCAGATCAGATAAACAGAAAGTGTAATTTATTTAAACATACCTTCTTTAATCTGAGAAATGTATAATGGGATTTAACTACCCTAGACTCTTGGCTCTCACAAATTTAGAACTGCTGGATTAGAGGCTATAAAGAGGAAATCATAACTATGTGTCTCTCTACTCCCAGAAGGTGGCCAACTTTCAAAATCTGGAGTTATCTGCCTCCACAACTGAGATATGGCCTGTCTGATTCCTCTCAATGGAGTTATTTTCTGAGTAAAGCACAGCCAAAGGTTTAGCTCTAGCAAGCATCACTCTGACTTTAAATTACTGTTCTGTCTAAATGCATTTGAGATGGTCATAAAGAGATGCTACATTTGGAAAAGTGCTCTCAAATTGATGGACGTGATACAGAGGAGAGTCGTGAAGCTGATGAATGAAAATTAATTTTAATGTTAACTTTTACCTGGAATATCACAAAACCATCTCCTCTTCCTCACCTCTGAGACAATCTTGGTTTTCCCTTCTTACATAAGAGAATCATTGAATTTTACTAATGAAAGTGATCACTTACTTTATTTGATTATTTTTCAGGTGAAAACTTTGACCCCTAAAGAGGTTTCCTTCGCACATGTTAACAACGCCAACACCTTTTAACCAATCTTGATTAAAAGGATTCATGTTATTTATGAAAAAAGACAGCAGGTGACCCCAGCCCACAGTGTCTTTCTCAGAACTTGAGGACATTGGGGAGAAAAATTACATCCATTTCCAAAAATTTAATTCTAGGAGTGTTTTTTTCCCCCATGCCAGATAGAACAAGTTTAGTTAATTATATTGTTGGAGGGGGGCATTAAAATACATCTAGTAAATTAGATTTAAATCATTCCTGGTAAATACATAAACATGATTATGATTGCTTTATTTTCATAGGATTTAAAACAATGTGTATATACTATAATGTTACATGATGAGTAATTAGCTTTATAAAGAATTTCAATAGGAATAAAATTAATTATTAAATGTTGGAATAAGCATTTTCTCTAATACATTAAGTCAAAATATTTTAAGATATAGTGATCTGACGGTTTGAATATAATGCAGTTTCTAAAATTTTTTCATTTGATCTTTTTCCATAATTTGACTTTCTTTTTCCTGGACTGAGGAAACAGGCATACCTGGCTGGTATGCCAAGCCTCACACTTTTTATTTGGCAAAATATGCTAGGTAAAGTATAAGATAAATCTTATTATTCTTATTATTAAGTAAATATTAGTATACCTGTTAGAAATGATAGGATTTTAAAGCGTTCTTAGCACTTTCTTTAAAGATGTTCTACTTTTCTTACAGTACTCTCTCTTGACAACTTTTGCAAGTTCTTTTAAGCAAAGTTTCAGGAAGGGAAGTATAATAGACTTTCTGAAAATGTTGAACTGTGTGCCTTAAAAAGCAAAGTGTACAATGAAAGTTAGATTTTCTAATCTCTTTCCTTAAGCCCCTGAAAACTGTTAAAAATCATGGATTAAAAAGAGAAAATGCTGTATATTAAATTCAATAGTGGCACAAACATTTTTGTCTAAGTTCAGCACAATAATTACAGGTTAAGTAAATCATAATTAAGTGAAAAAGCTTATACCTACCTTTGGACAATTTTCATGAATGTTTAAAACACGAGGAAAAATATTTTAGTTGAATAGTTTAGAGAACATTTCCTTAAAGTTTCATCTTCATGAACTAATTTCTACCATTAAAATATTGTTTCTGTGAGCATACTGTGAGAAAGAATTTTTAAAAGATCATTTCTCTTTTCAAAATAAGCCACCAGGAAGTCTAAATAAACCTCAGAAGAAAATCTTAGGTCTTTTTTTTTTCTTTCCCAGCATGAAAAGAGAGAACGCTGGTTTCCAGACTGGTTGGAAATAGAGCCGTATAACTCAGTTATCCAATATGTTTAAAAATATTCAGAGAGCTTTCTGTTTAATTTTTTAAAATGAGCTCATACACAAATAAAACTGTTTGCCATGCAAGTGAATTGAATAAAAGATTGGAGACTAATCAGATCAGAAAAAGCACATACCCAGTTTCATTTCTGAACAATTAACCAAAATACTAATACAATACATTTTGCCTTACATTTTAGCACTTACAAAAATGCTGTAAAATCCAAATTCTTTACCTTGGTATAGTTAAATTCTATCACAAGAAGGTACATGTGCTGTTACTGTGTAGAAAGTAAACACCCTCAAATGCCCCTCTATCACCTAAGCCTCTCAGGGTTATTTACATTTTGAAATGATAACAGAAAGAACAGATTACCTGACACACAGAGGTAATACCTGTCCTGGACCGAGAACTCTATTTCAATAAACTCGTACAGATTCTGTGAGAGTGGCTTAAACAGTTTCTTCTCCAAGTCCTCCTTTACCAATGATGACATTTCCTCCAGTTCCACTTGGCCTGAGGTCTTGGCTCCAGCGCACTCTCTTTTCTCCTTCTGCTCCCTAGATTTCTTATTTTGGTTTGCAGCTCCTCGGTGAGTCCTGCCCACCTCCCAACCCTCACTCTCAACTTCTCGCTCCTGGCCAGACCCAGGCTCTTGAGAGCACTCAGCGCGGTCAGACCCCTCACTGCGGTATCTGCCCAGTGGCAGCAGCGGCAGCAGCAGCCAAAATACAGCAGCCGCACCAGCCCCACCGTCACTCTCCAGCATCCAGGCTCAAGGAGGCTGCTCTCTAGAGCTCTCCTGTGGTTTGTTGATGGGCAACATATTTATGAACACCAGCAGATACACTTGTGGAGTCCGCTGGTCTCCCTAGCCTAGTAACCCTTTTCCCCTTTCACATGGCTCTGCAGGGGAAGACCACTCCTTCAGTGTGATTCCATTACATAAATCAGCTGTCTGGCTCTATTGATTGGGATCATCTTCCATTAAGAAATTTGCTATCACCCGTGAGAGAAAATGCCTCTGTGCTTGCTCCTGACACTTCCAACAAGTCTTTTTCCCTCCTCTCTTCCCCCTTCTGCAATTCATCTAGACCTTTGTTTCAGGAGAGTCACCATCAATTCCTGGGTCCAAATTATTTTTAAAATGGGCTCCCTGTAATGTTATTCATTTCATTACTCCCAAAGAATTCCCTAGGTGCCTACTGGGGCAAAACATGGTATCTGTTTCTTGGGAGGCTGAATTTCCTATCCTTGAGACGTTTGTAATTTAATAAGAGAGGAGCACACCAAATAATTGTAAATATGTAAAAGTGATAAATGACACAAGAGGAAAAGGAATACAGAAAAGATATTTGTACCTGGAGAATATCAGAGAGTGCTATGGGTAGAAGATCTGGAGAGGAAAGTATTTAAATGGAGGAACATATTCTGTGGAAAGAATGTTGTGAAGCTCTGTCCATGTAGATATAACCCAGCGGGTACACAGGGAGGCGAATTACTCAGAAGAAAAGACTTCCTTGCCTATAACTCATAGATTAATGAACTTCTGTGTTAACTGAGGAACTGTAGCTTGGATTCTAAAAGACCCACAAGAGTGGACTCTAATTTCTAAGTCTATGAACTGTCTGGATCTATTTTATTCTTATGATTCTTTTTCATAGACCAAGGAACTCTTTTTCTTTTAATTTTCAGTTTTGGTATCTTGCTTCAATCACTTCCCTACACAGTCATTAAAATTCTTACATTCTCTTGCAACCACAGAATTATTTATCTGCTGAAGAAATCAGGGAGTAAGTGCCTATCTGTCCATAAGTAACAGGATCACAATGTTCAAATGATACCCGGATTTTTCCCTTTGGCACATTATAGGAGGGTAGGTCTCCACAGAGTTCAGGGCTAAGGTAACTCATTGGTTTCTGGAATTACAGGCCTGAACTAGTTGGGAGAATACTGACAAAAGTTCTGCTCTTCTCAGGACTTCTCTGTGGGTGCTGGAGGAGGTAGTGGTAAACACTATGAATACAGGCTGGGCCCTAACTCTGTGTCTTCATCAGATTCACGTCCCACAGCCCTTTTGCTTCAGCAAAATGTCGTGGTTTTGTCCATCCTCATACAAGGAGGCCTTGGAGTAGCCTTTGGGAGAGGAGACAAAATACTGTTAATTGGCAGGAATAAATGCCGGACCCTGTGTGTTGGCTTATGTCATTTAACCTTTCAAGAAAGCTAAGAAAAACAAAAATAAGAAAAAAAAAACAAAAACTAAGAGAGAGATGTGATTGTCCCCATGTTTTCCTCTTTGGAAGCAGAGTACTCTGTGGAAGCATGGTAGCCTCCTCAAAGTTTGATGAGGAAGATGATGCATCTCTGTCTCATACTTATTTATTGCTTCTATCTTTGGTAAGAATATCTTTAGTAGTAAAATGTTATTGCAACCAAATATGCATTCATAGACCCTGAACTTAATACCTTCCTGTGTGTGATTATATACCAGATTGGAAAATGCCAATCTTTTATGTTATATTTCTTAAACTTTTATTTGAAGGAATGAGGATCATGTTGGTACTAAAATATTTAACCTTTTTATACACAAAAACTCTATTACTATACCATAGTATATTTTTTTTAATCCAGCAAATATTTGCTCTTTAATCAAGGTATTGCTTGGTAATTCTAGTTTAGGAATATTGTATGTGTGTGTGCATGTGTGTGTACATGAGTTTGTACAATGGACTGAATGTTTATTATGTCCCCAGATTCATATGTCGAAACTCTAACCCCCAGTGTGATGGTACTGAGGTCTTTGGGAGGTGATTCAGTCATGAATGGAGCTCTCATGAATGTGATTAGTGTCCTTAAAAAAAGAGACCCCAGAGGGCTCCCTTGCCCTTTCTGTGAGGAGGATGAAGGAAAAGAACCAGGAAGCAGTTCCTCACCAGAAACTGAATCTGTTGGCTTGAACTTAAACTTCCCAGCCTCCAGAACTATGAGAAATAAATTTCTGTTGTTTCAGCCATTCAATCTGTGGTATTGTTATGGCAGCCTGCACAGGAAGTGAGTGAGTGTGTGTGTGTGTCTGTGTGTGTGTGTGTGTGTGTGTGTACATGCTTTGATGACTTAGGATAGATTCTAAATGGATGTGCTTTGTAAGATATTTTCTTTTGTTTCTATTTGCTTTTTTTCTGGTTATGGATCCTCCATATAGTCCCCTAACTCTGTCTGTTATAAGAGTTACTAGAGAGCATAGCCCTGTCCCTGAGAAGAAAAGCAATGTAATTCCTTCCTTTCATGCCCATTCTTCCCTGACCTCTTAACATTCTGCGATGAGGACTCTCTGAGGGTCTCGGTACCTTGGACTTTGGTTTATTACTAATATTGCAAAATGTGTTAGAGTAGGAAGGCTTCGGCAGTTCACAATCAGTGCCAGAGTATTCATTAGGAAAGGGCTTCTCTGACTCAGCCAGAGAGGGAGTACATTTCTTGCTCGAAATACTCTAGTGTCATTTTATAAAGCATTGGATTTACAGAGGCAGTTTGCTTTTAGAAATGAAAAAGAAGTTCTAAAAGTACTCTGTGAAAAAAATTTTCTTTTGACAAGATATACATACAGATCGATTTTCAGGAAAGAGTTTGTATTTTCATACAATTGCACAAACATTTAAAGAAAGAAGAAAAAGGGAAGGTTTGTATTTTCTTCCATAGTCTATAGAATAACATGAGGAACCAGTTTTTGTTTTGTTTAAATTTGGTTCCATGGAATACATGATTTATGTTCATAAAAAGACTACTTTAATGTTAGAGGTAATGAATATAATAAACTTATTTTTTATAGAATGGCCTCTTTTGTGAGTGCTAAAATAGATATAGCAGTTAGATGCTTCCAAAGAAGTTTTTTTTTAATTTTGGAGATAAAGGAATTTCAAATTAGTTAACAGAGAGAAAGTCGCATTTACTTGATATCCAACTAGTAATAGCAACTTCATAGTAAGAGCTAACATATAGTGATTCCTAGGGCTTCCCAGGTGGGGCTAGTGGTAAGGAACCTGCCTGCCAATGCAGAAGACAAAAGAGACGCAGTTTTGATCCTGGGTTGGGAAGATCCCCTGAAGGACGACATGGCAACTCACTCCAGTATTCTTGGCTGGAGAATTCCAGGGACAGAGAAGCCTGGTGGGCTACAGTCCATAGGGTCCCAAAGAGTTGGACACGACGAAAGTGACTTAGCACACGTGCATATTGGTTATTTATTCAGTGTCAGGATCTATTCTAAGAGCTTTACAGATGTTAGCTTATGTAATCTTCCCACCAGTCCTACGAGGTAGGTATTATTGTTATTCAAATTTTAGATTTAAGAAAGTTTTCATATAAGTAACCGCTTACCTGTCTCATGTCACATTTTAATGAGACTAGATTTGTATGGCCACAATTGTGCTCAAGATTAATCCTCTGAACCATGGGGTCACGCTGCCTTGTTCTGATTTGACCATGAGTAGTATTTTAACTCCAGGACTCTTGCCTGGAAAATCCCATGGATGGAGGAGCCTGGTAGGCTGCAGTCTATGGGGTCGATAAGAGTAGGACACGACTGAGTGACTTCACTTTCACTTTTCACTTTCATGCACTGGAGAAGGAAATGGCAACCCACTCAAGTGTTCTTGCCTGGAGAATCCCAGGGATGGGGGATCCTGGTGGGCTGCCGTCTATGGGATCGCACAGAGTGGGACACGACTGACACGACTTAGTAGCAGCAGCGGTATTTTAAAACTTTGCTATGAAGGTGTAGATCTATCTTTTAGGACATTTAATCTATAAAGGTATCATTTTCTTGTCTCAGTCTTTTTTCCAGCTGCCTTTTCATTTTTAGACCTTTTAATTTAGCCTGTGTCCACAAAGATGTTAGGACTAGTAAGGATGAGCTCCTCTCATAGAAGGTGCTTAATAAATGTCTCTTAAATGAATTAGAATGCAGGATCTCTGGTGGCTCAGTGGTAAAGAACCTGCCTGCAATGCAGGAGCTGCAGGAGACTTGGGTTTGATCCCTGGGTCAGGAAGATACTCTGGAGGGGGCCATGGCAATCCAGTCCAGTGTTCTTGCCTGGAGAATCCCATGGACAGAGGAGCCTGGTAGACTTTTGGGATCTTAGTTCCCTGATCAGGGATTGAACTGCACCCCTGACAATGAAAGTGTCAGTCCTAACCACTGGCTGCTGCTGCTAAGTCACTTCAGTCGTGTCCGACTCTGTGCGACCCCAGAGACGGTAGCCCATCAGGCACCTCTGTCCCTGGGATTCTCCAGGCAAGAATACTGGAGTGGGTTGCCATTTACTTCTCCAATGTGTGAAAGTGAAAAGTGAAAGTGAAGTCACTCAGCCAGGTCTGACTCTTCAAGACCCTCAGGGACTGTAGCCTGTCAGGCTCCTCTGTCCATGGGATTTTCCAGGCAAGAACACTGGAGTGGGCTGCCATCGCCTTCTACCCCTAACCACTGGACTGCCAGGGAATTCCCGTAAACCTTGGTCTTTTATTGTTCAGCCATCCTTAATCTAAAGTTAATAACTGCTGTTTTGTAACTGTTCTCTGTTCAAATAGCCGTTGTGGTTTCTGTCTCCAGACTGGATACTGACTGATGAAAAGGTCCATCAGTTTCCTCTCTGAAATTTTACATAGGGATTCTAGGGGAAAAAGATCGTTCTCTCCTTACAGAATTGAGAGCTGTAAGCACAAAGTAAGCTGGAGGCCATGGTTCCCAAACGCAGAGAAGCTATTTTGAGTTAAGAAAAACACACACACACAAACACAAAGATGAGGTCATGCATAGAGATAAATATATGTGAGAGACAAGCGAAGATGGAGAGAATTCTGATGAAGTCATTTGATTCCTTAGAACCAGCCTTGCCCGAAGACAGTTTTCCAGTCATATTATCAGTAAACTCCCTTTATTTTTCTTAAGCAAGTTTGAGTTAGATTTCTGTCTCTTGAAATTGAAAGAACACTAATTATGTTAGAAAGTAGTTTTACCACTTAAGAAGTAAGCACTCATTCATTCATTTTTTGGTTTTAACGGTATCTTTAATTTTTAAAAGGATCACTTATTTAACTCTTGTTTACAGTCTCCCAAAGGCAGACTCAGAAGGTGTCTGCTGTGAGCCCTTCTTCACTGAAGGGGGACTGGGGCATGCATCGCAGTGTCCATCTCAGGGACACCTACCTTAGTCTGAGAACCTTCCGTAGTGACCACCACAAGTGACATACAATCATATATTGGAGTTGTCCAACTCCAACAAAGTTTAAGAGTCAAAAGAGGGGATGTGCTAACAAACCTTTACAGTATCTCTCCATATTATGTACGAAGGATCATGGTGGATGTTAGGGACACAAAACTAAATAAACTCCTACATTTTAAAGGAGACTGTATTAACGGTGTGCTTTATTTTCTGTATTCTTTTGGTTTGACATCTGGGGCCTTGCTGACCCTAGAAAGGTCACACCTCCATCACATTCCTTATCAGGTTTTCATACTCTGGCCCACCTGGCATAATCGTTTGAGGCCATGGGCCAGACATCTAGGGATAGCTGTCAGTCACTCAGTCGTGTCCAACTGTGACCCCATGGACTAGCCCACCGGGCTCCTCTGTCCATGGAATTCTTCAGGTGAGAATGCTGATGGGTTGCTATTTCCTTCTTCAGGGGATCTTCTCCACCCAGGGATCAAACCCAGGTCTTCTGCACTGCGGGCAGATTCTTTACTGTCTGATCCACCAGGAATAGCTGCTAGCCCCAGCGCCTGCTGAAAGTAATCAAGCCAGGCAATCTTAAGCCTGCTTACCCTATTTTGTTCCTTCCTTTGAAAACTACAGTAAACATCCTAGCTCACGGTTTTTCCCTCCCCCTCTGCCTCCTGACAGAGCTCGGTGCTTCTCTGAATAGCCTCCTGTGGTGTGGCATGGCATGACCCCTCCTCTTGGGATCTGTGAATATTACAAACTGTCTCTTTGGTGGCAATTATCTCCTGACTTGCTGATCTTACTGAACCTCCAAAGTACTATTTCTATACTATATTTAAAAACAGACACCATATTGGGGAATTTTAAAAAATGTTTCCCAGTCTTAATTAATCATTGGAAAAGAGGCCATGCCCACCTATTCACCTCTGTATCCTTATCAGTAACTCAGTTACTGTTAGATGTTTATCCCCCTGGATTTCCAAGCAGTGTTCATCTCATATCGCTTATATTAATTGCTTCTATTTGAGTTCTACCAACTCCACTCTACTTCAGGCTCTTACTGACCGTCACCTAGGCTCACTTTTCTGATCACCCAGTTCATTTTTCCTTGTTTCAGGTTTTTGTTCATGGTCAGTTCAAATGCCACCAGACCCACAAAGCTTCTCTTGACCCTGTCAACTAGGTGTTCAGTTCAGTTCATCGCTCAGTCATGTCCAACTCTTTGTGACCCCATGAATCGCAGCATGCTGGCCTCCCTGTCCATCACCAACTCCCGGAGTTCACTCAGACTCACGTCCATCGAGTCAGTGATGCCATCCAGCCATCTCATCCTCTGTCGTCCCCTTCTCCTCCTGCCCCCAATCCCTCCTAGCATCAGAGTCTTTTCCAATGAGTCAGCTCTTCACATGAGGTGGCCAAATTACTGGAGTTTCAGCTTTAGCATCATTCCTTCCAAAGAAATCCCAGGACTGATCTCCTTCAGAATGGACTGGTTGGATCTCCTTGCAATCCAAGGGACTCTCAAGAGTCTTCTCCAACTGGGTGTAAGCCTTCCCTTTTATGAACTGCCACACTGACTTTTTTTCAAATTTAATCACATACTTAACCTCTTGTTCTAGTCATCTGTGTCCTTGTTTTAGCTCTCTATCAGACTGTGAACCCCTTGAAGGAGAGAGCCATAAACACCTCTGTATTCTTAGCTCCTGGGCTTCCCCAGTGGCTCAGTGGTAAAGAATCCACCCGCAATGCAGGAGCCACAGGAAAACTGAGTTCTACCCCTGGGTCAGGAAGATCCCCTGGAGGAGGAAATGGCAACCCACTCCAGCATTCTTGCCTGAAAAATCCCATGGACAGAAGAACCTAATGGGCTATAGTCCAAAGGGTCACAAAGAGTCAGACACTACCGAGTGACTGAACATACATTCTTAGTTCCCAGCACAGTGCCTGGTAGCAGGTGTTCCATACTGTTGAATGCACAGAAGAATCTGTTGTTGTTGTTCAGTCCCTAAGTCGTGTCCAACTCGTTGCCACCCCATGGACTGCAGTATAGAAAAATACTGGACTATAAATTCCTTTAAGTCAGGGACCATGTTTCAGCTCTCTTTGTTTATCTTGGAATACTTGCCACAAGATCTTGCCTATAGTTGATGTATAAATAGTGAGTTGAGTAAGCCGGTAAGGGATGTGGAATAGGTTGTATTAATAATCCCATTTGAAGGATAACAAAACTGAGACTTAGGGAAGTTAATGCTCTTTCCAAGGTCACCAAGTTAGTGTCAAGTGTGAAGTAGCTGGATTAGAACCAGGCACTTTGCCACCTACTCCACCAGAACTTCTCACTACCTACCATCACAGTAATAGCTGGCACTCCTGAGTCATTCTTACATCCTAGGAGTTAAGGCAATGGCACCCCACTCCAGTGCTCTTGCCTGGAAAATCCCATGGACGGAGGAGCCTGGTGGGCTACAGTCCATGGGGTTGCGAAGAGTTGGACATGACTGAGCGACTTCACTTTCACTTTTCACTTTCATGCATTGGAGAAGGAAATGGCAACCCACTCCAGTGTCCTTGCCTGGAGAATCCCAGGGACGGGCGAGCCTGGTGGGCTGCTGTCTGTGGGGTCTCACAGAGTCGGACACGACTGAAGTGACTTAGCAGCAGCAGCAGGACTTAAGGCTGTCCTTTCATGGGGCAAGATCTCATTCTCTATTATATATGTTTTTGTGGATTGAATGTTTATGTTGCCCCAAAATTCTTACGTTAAATCCTATTAGGAGGTAGGGTCTTTGGGAGGTAAATGGGTCATGAGAGACGAGCCCTCATGATGGATTAGTGACTTTATAAAAAGAGGCTACAGGGAAGCCTGGTGTGCTGCAGTCCATGAGGTTGCAAAGAGTCGGACATGACTGAGCAACTGAACTGAACTGAACAGCTAGCTTACTCTCTTTCCATCATTTGAAGACACAAGGAGAAGTCATTTGTCTCTAATCCAGATAAGGGTTCTCACTAGAACTGACCACGCTGACACCTTGATCTCAGACTTCCAGCCTCCAGAATGATGAGAGTTAAATGCTTGTTGATAAGCCACCTAATTTATGGCATTTTGTTATAATGGCTCCAACTAACAATGACATGTGTTTTTGAAACCCTCTTGATTTTCATAAGATTAGAAATATATCACGACCTTTATTGACAACAGATACTTTGATATGTCTCCATTATCGATCTAGTAAAAAGTGAAGATTTAGAATAGCATTTCTGCATAAGATGAAGAATTGGCAGTTATGAAGAATTTAGCATTATTTTCTTGAGAATAACATATTGTAAGTTGATCTGAATCTTTTTGATTTCCCAGAATTTGACTGGCTGGATTTATTCCATAATTCCTCCCCCACCCCGCCTCCAACCTTGGCAATATCTCATGAGCTATTGATAAATTATTAAGCTCTGAAGCAAACTGAAGTGCCAGGATTAACCATAAAGCTGTGTATTCGTCAGGGTCTAGTCAAGAGGCAGAAAACACAATGTGTTATTCTGATGGCAAAAAATGTAATATGAACACCAGTTGACTAGATATAAAGAATCTTTACCTGAAAAGATAAAAGAAACCCTCAGCATCATGGATGCAGCAGGAAAGCAATGGCTACCCTAGGACTAGGGGAGCAAATTTAAGAATTTGAAATTATTAAACTTAGAGGAGAAGCCCCTGGAGCTGAAAGTCCCGTCTCTGAGGAGGGGTGCTGTTAGACTTGAGTGTTGAAAAGTGTACCTGGGGTTGTTTTTAATCGGGTGTGGTAAGACATGCAGACAGAAATGATTTTCATGCAGGAGGAAGTTTATACTTATAGATGTCTGGGAACAGACAGCACAACATTCTATGCAGGGCCACATAGGTAAGCACCAGGGTGGGGAAGGACACCAGAGGAAGAGGAGAAAGCATGGGCACAAGCTTTTATTGTGATCTCTTCAGGAAAGGCAAGGCAGGGCACAGTTTAGGATTGAGTAGTTTGAATAATTTATTCAGGCCCTGGGCTATAGGAGTGGTTCCTAGCTATCAAGTACTGGCTCTGGAGTGAGTTGGGGCAGGGGGCATATTGGCTGGGGTGTGAGAGTTTGATAAAGGAGGTTGTTGGGGTGTGGACTCTGGATTGATTGCTTTGTATATAAAGGTATGTTCCTGGCAAGTTGTTCTCCATCTCTAGAAATTAGCTAACACTGGGAAGAACAGTCCTCTGGGGTCTGCAAGCCCTTCACCCCAGTGTCAAAGCATCATAAAATATAAAAAATAATGATTAATACAACTGGGCTGACTATGGAAAATAATATGGGGTTTCCTTAAAAAAAACTAAAAGTAGAGTTGCCACATGATTCTGTGATCCCACTCCTGGACATATATCCAGAGAAAACTTTAATTCAAAAAGATATATGTACCCCAATAGCAGCACTATTACAATTGCCAAGACATAGAAACAACCTAAATGTCCCTGAATGGACGAAGAAGATGTGGTGCACATCTCAGAATACAGCAGAATACTACTCAGCCATAAAAAGAATAAATAACGCCATTTATAGCAACATGCGTGAACCTAGAGATAATCATACTGAGTGAAGGAAGTCAGACAACATATTTCATATCACTTATATGTGGAATCTAAAATATGACAGAAATGAACTTATTTATGAAGCAGAAACAATCTCACGGATACAGAAAGCAAACTTATGGTAACCTAAAGGGAAGGGGGGAGATGGATAAATTAGGAGTTAGGGATTAGCACATACAAGCTACCATATATAAAAAGATAACAAAGTCCTACTGTATAGCACAGCAAATTATACTCAATATCCTATAATAAACCATAATGGAAAAGAATATGAATGAGAATATATATAACTGAATCATTTTGCTATACACCAGAAACAAGCACAAGGTTGTAAGTCAACTGTACTTCCAAAATACAAATCTCCATCAAAAAAATTATAAAGTGTATAATTTAATGGTAAAAAATATAACTGGGCTGGTATTTCTGAGTTCCAAGGGCCTCAAGCTGCTTTTCTGAACTATAAATAAACCTCCTCCCTCCTTTGGGGTCAGAGAGGGTAGCTAACATATACCTTTCAAAGAGGAGAGAGTTTCTGCCCTATTCACTGAACTTAATAACAATTCAAAGACTCTATAGTAGAAGTGATTGCTTATGTATTCTAGATATCCTAAGAGAATATACACACGGAGCTCCTTACCTCACTTGAAGACTTTCTCTTCTAGATTTTAGGTTCATTATTAAATATCATATATCTGTGGATAGCAAAGATATGAAAGTACTTTTTAAACTGGAGACAAAAGTGGGGGCCTGTGAACTCTTCTCTGCCTCTTCTGTTCCCCGCACCATTGCCTCTCCACCAGGAGATCTCAGGAAAAAAAAAAAAAGCAAAAGCAAAAAACATTTACCCACAATAATTTCCAGCTGACATTGTGAAAGGATATTTTTAATTTCTAGAATTTTGCTTCTCCAGAATTTGAACCCTTATGACATGAGTTGGATAAAAAACAGAGCCCAAGACAAAGCATTCATGTGAATGTTTTATTGTGGGGCGGGGTTGGGAGAGGCTAGTGCAATCCCCGGACAGCAAGAGTGAGGGAAAAGGGTGTGTGAGGCAGAGAGAGAGGGTGGATAATTACTGCCCGGGCCACAGGCTTCAAAAGAAAACAGCTGGAACTATGGTCCCATTAGCTGTCTCCAGGTGGGCCTGGAGCCCCTGCACGTTGAAGCAGTTCTTTGTGAGAAAGATGTGAATTTATCTGTTGGTTTCCTCCTTATGACTCTCATCGGTCAAAATATGCCCCATTTTTGTTGTGTTACTTGACCCCCATTGGACATCCAATGGGAAATTTGTATCCCATGCTTCGCAGCCCAGAGCCTCTGTAAGTCTGTAAGAGCTGCCATGGCTCTGCTATGATGGAAGTCACACTAGCCTCCAGTCTTCCACTTAGAAGGACGTGACTTCAGCAGTGCTTGGAGGACAGGCAATGGTGGCAGGGGCCAGATTTTTCAAGTGACAAGTAGCAAAGAGACCATGTGAGGATGCCCATAAATTGCATCTGATGTAGAAAGTAATGTGGCTGTTCAGTCACTAAGCTGTGTCTGACTCCTTGTGACCCCATGGACTGCAGCACGCCAGGCTTCCCTGTCCTTCACTATCTCCTGGAATTTGCTGAAAGTAATGTGCTATTAATTTGCTATTAATGAGTCAGAGATGCTATCTAACTATCTTATCTTCTGCCACCACCTTCTCCTTTTGCCTTCAATCTTTCCCAGCATCAGGGTCTTTTCCAATGAGTCAGTTCTTCCCATGAGATGGCCAAACTATTGGAGCTTCAGCTTCAGCATCAGCCCTTCCAATGAATATTCAGGGTTGATTTCCTTTAGGATTGACTGGTTTGGTCTCCTTGTTGTCCAAGGGACTCCCAAGAGTCTTCTCCAGCATCACAACTTGAAAGAATCAATTCTTTGGCACTCAGCCTTCTTTATGGTCCAACGCTGGTATCCTTACATGACTACTGGAAAAACCATAGCTTTGACTGTACTAACCTTTGTCAGCAAACTGATATCTCTGCTTTTTAATATGCTGTCTAGGTTTGTCATAGCTTTTCTTCCAAGGAGCAAAGATCTTTTAATTTCATGGTTGCAGTCACTATCTGTTCTGATTTTGGAGCCCAAGAAAATAAAATCTGTCACTGTTTCCACTTTTACATCTATTAATGGTAAGGAGTAAATTAGAGGTTGGAAATATTTGTAAATACAAATGAAAATAATTGGAGAGATGAAAAGTTCCAGGACCATATGTCTGGAACATGGATTTATAGAGCATGTGAGACAGAGGTCTCTATTAACACATGGAACAAGAGTGTGTTGTGCTAGGGGAAGGGGCATGGAGGGGCAGGGCAGCCCTGCCTCAGGAGACAGGAGACCCAGTCCCAGTGCCACATCTTCCCTTAGCTGTGGCATGATCTTGAATTTGTTTCTTCCCTCTGAGCCTCTGTTGCCTTATTTTAAGAAATGAAAGAGAATCAAAGCTGACACTTTTCAGTTCCAAGATATGTATTTCAGAGAAACCATTTTGCAGGAGTAATTTACAAGTACAGTCTTCTCAAATTTTACTATATAAAAATGAGGAATTATAGTTAAGAGCATCACCAGACAGAAACTCATTTTAAACTTAATACATGAACTAATGGATCTGACAATGAGCTATTGCCCTGGGCAGTCAGCCAATCTGACTCTGTCAGCAGAAAGCTATCAGTTCAGTTCAGTTCAGTCACTCAGTTGTGTCTGACTCTTTGTGACCCCATGAACCATAGCACACCAGGCCTCCCTGTCCATCACCAACTCCCAGAGTCCACCCAAACTCATGTCTATTGAGTCAGTGATGTCATCCAACCATCTTATCCTCTGTCATCCCCTTTTCCTCCTGCCTTCAATCTTTCCCAACATCAGGGTCTTTTCAAATGAGTCAGCTCTTCACATCAGGTGGCCAAAATACTGGAGTTTCAGCTTTAACATCAGTCCTTCCAATGAACATCCAGGATCAATTTCCCTTAGGATGGACTGGTTGGATCTCCTTGCAGTCCAAGGGACTCTTAAGAGTCTTCTCTAACACCACATTTCAAAAGCATCAATTCTGCGCTCAGCCCTCTTTATAGTCCAACTCTCACATCCATACATGACCACTGGAAAAACTGTAGCCTTGACTAGATGGACCTTTGATGACAAAGTGATGTCTCTGTTTTTTAATATGCTATCTAGGTTGGTCATAACTTTCCTTCCAAGGAGTAAGTGTCTTTTAATTTCATGGCTTCAGTCACCATCTGCAGTGATTTTGGAGCCCAGAAAAATAAAGTCAGCCACTGTTTCTACTGTTTCCCCATCTATCTGCCATGAAGTGATGGGACTGGATGCCATGATCTTAGTTTTATGAACGTTGAGCTTTAAGCCAACTTTTTCACTCTCCTCTTTCATGTTCATCAAGAGGCTCTTTAGTTCTTCTTCACTTTCTGCCATAAGGGTGGTGTCATCTGCATATCTGAGGTTATTGATATTTCTCCTGGCAATCTAGATTCCAGCTTGTGCTTCCTCCAGCCCAGCGTTTCTCATGATATACTCTGCATTTAAGTTAAATAAGCAGGGTGATAATATACAGCCTTGACATATTCCTTTTCCTATTTGGAACCAGGTCAAACTGTCCAGTTCGAACTGTTGCTTCCTGACCTGCATATAGGTTTCTCAAGAGGCAGGTCAGGTGGTGGTATTCCCATCTCTTTCAGAATTTTCCACAGTTTATTGTGATCCAGACAGTCAGATGCTTTGGCATAGTCAATAAAGCAGAAATAGATCTTTTTCTGGAACTCTCTTGCTTTTTGATGATCCAGCGGATGTTGGCAATTTGATCTCTGGTTCCCCTGCCTTTTCTAAAACCAGCTTGAACATCTGGATGTTCACAGTTTACGTATTGCTGAAGCCTGGCTTGGAGAATTTTGAGCATTAGTTTGCTAGCATGTGAGATGAGTAATTGTGTGGTAGTTTGAGCATCCTTTGGCATTGCCTTTCTTTGGGACTGGAATGAAAACTGACCTTTTCCAGTCCTGTGGCCACTGCTGAGTTTTCCAAAGTTGCTGACAAAGCTGTTAAGATCACCATAAATCAGTAGACATTTGTCTGTGTGCTTCATCAAAGCACATGCTCCGGTCTCCTATCACCTTGGTCAGAGTCCCAGTGTTCGCACTGACTACCTGTGTGACCCGGGGCACGTTACTGAACTTCTCTGACTCTTTCTCCTTCTCTGTCTAGTGGGGCTGCCATGAGCAAATGCACATGAAATGTATGACTTAAGCGTACACACTCAAGGCTTTCTTTAGTATTTCCTTAATTGTGAAAAGAGGAAGTTAGAGCTGTAGATCCGGGGGACACATTCCACTTTAACATTCCATGATTCCATACCCTGATTCATTATTTAGCCACTCCAAAAGCTTAATGAGCATTTATTACATATGCAGTCTGGGCCACCTTGCCTTCAGGCCCATCCTACCTGGTTGAGGCAGTCACATAAGATTAGAAACCACGCACAATAATTTACACTACTGTAACAAGGAGTGATACCTTAAAATCATAATACATTTTATTTACAGAGTTCTAAGACTGATGACCTATCAAATACATTATTCTGGGAAATAATGGGTACTTTTGTCAGCATTGGAGGACATGCTTATGACACATCTTTACAGTTCTTTAAAAAATTATTTTAAACATACTCATTAGTATGTGTTCAACTTATAACTGATGGATTACTGTTGGAAGAAGTGTCCACATGGAGTTTTATTCTAAAGTGTGAATTAAACCTGGTAAATTATATATCAGTGCTTAGTGTAGCTACTCTTTTTAATTATATCATTTTTCTAATGAGAAAAAATTAACATTAAAATTAATATTAAACAGGTGATTTGACTCATCCAGGTCGTGTACCCAATGTTCAATGTTCACAGCACTGTTTATAATAGCCCGAGGACATGGCCCGGAGGACTGCGCGGGCACAGGAGGGCCTAGAGGAGCTATCCTACGTTGAAGGTCAGGAAGTGGTGAGGATATACTCGTCCAAGGTAAGGAGTGGCTGCGCTTTGCTGGAGCAGCCGTGAAGAGATACCCCACGCCCAAGGTAAGAGAAAGTAAGACGGTAGGTGTTGCAAGAGGGCATCAGAGGGCAGACACACTGAAACCATACTTCAATTTGTGGGGTGGGTCATGGTGGAGAGATCTGACAGAATGTGGTCCGCTGGAGAAGGGAAAGGCAAACCACTTCAGTGTTCTTGTCTTGAGAACCCCATGAACAGTATGAAAAGGCAAAATGATAGGATACTGAAAGAGAAACTCCCCAGGTCAGTAGGTGCCCAATATGCTACTGGAGATCAGTGGAGAAATAACTCCAGACAGAATGAAGGGATGGAGCCAAAGCAAAAAGAATACCCAGCTGTGGATGTGACCGATGATAGAAGCAACCTAGATGTCCATCAGCAGATGAATGGATAAGAACCAGCTATGTCAGGTACATGAATACAAGGCAATGGAGTATTACTCAGCCATTAAAAAGAATACATTTGAATCAGCTAACTGAGGTGATGAAACTGAAGCATATTATACAGATGAGCAGATTATACAGAGTGAAGTAAGCCAGAAGAAATGGAGTGGCCATCATGGTCAACAAAAGAGTCCGAAAGACAGCACTTGGATGCAATCTCAAAAACGACAGAATGATCTCTGTTCGTTTCCAAGGCAAACCATTCAACATCACGGTAATCCAAGTCTATGCCCCAACCAGTAATGCTGAAGAAGCTGAACAGTTCTATGAAGACCTACAAGACCTTTTAGAACTAACACCAATAGTTGTCCTTTTCAGTATAGGGGACTAACGCATATACAGAAAGTTAAAACACCTGCAGTAACAGGCATATTTGGCCCTAATATGGAATTTAGAAAGACTAATAGAGTTTTGCCAAGAAAATGCACTGGTAACAAACCCTGTATACGAGACAGCAAAAGACCATGGACATCACCAGATGTACAGAAACCTTGTGGACGAGAGGCAAAAGAGAGAGGCTATACAGACAGCAAAAGAGACAGGACTGATGTGGCTCAGATGATGAACTCCATATTGGGAAATGTAAATTGCAGCAAGATAAAATCATAACCATACAGTATACTAAATTAAATCCCTTATATATGGAATTTAGAAAGATGTAAGGGCCTAGATCTGATAGATGAGTGCCTGATGAACTTGGAGTTTGGGACAAGGGAGAGGAGAGAGGGATCAATAATCCCCATGGAAAAGAAATGAAAGCAAAATGGCTGTCTGTAGATATTTTGAATACAGAGTTAAGAATAGCAAGAAGAGATAAGAAATCAGCGATCAATGCAAAGATATAGAGGAAAACAACAGAATGAGAAAGACTAGAGATCTCTTCAAGAAAATCAGAGATACCAAAGGAACATTTCATGCAAATATGGGCTCGATTTAGAACAGTCTCTTTGACCTAACATGGATAGTGTATTATGAGATAGTCGGCAGAATCCACAGAAGAACTGGATCTTGGCAATAATCACGCTGGGATCACTGACCCAAAGAGAGACTGGTTGGAGAGGACGGAGGGCTTTTGGACTTCTCTATGGGCACAGAGGGAGAGGGTGGGATGATTTGGGATATGGCAAAACCAATACAATATTGTAAAGTTAAAAAATGCCAGCAAATGTAAAAAACTAAAGTGGCCACAGGACTGGAAAAGGTCAGTTTATTCCAATCCCAAAGAATGGCATTGAAACATGTATAATATCATATATGAAACAAGTCGCCAGTGCAGGTTCAGGATGGGGAACCATGTATAACTGTGCTTGGGGCTGGATTTAGCTCTGGCAGATGACCCAGAGGTGATATGGTAAAGTTAGCATGGAGGAGATAGAAGGTTCAGAAAAAAATGTATACCTGATTTATTTTGATATATGGCAAAACCAATACTGTATGGATAAAATAATTAAAATTCTTCAAGAGATGGGAATTACCTGACCTGCCTCTTGAGAAATCTGTATGCAGGTCAGGAAAAAAAATAGAAGTGGACATGAATTAAGCCTGTAAAGTATATATCATTGCTTGGTGTCAGCCTCTTCATTTAATTGTATGCATTTTTCATAATGAGAAAAACTGGACTGGAAGAAACACAAGCTGGAATCAAGATTGCCAGGAGAAATATCAATAACCTCAGATATGCAGATGACACCACCCTTATGGCAGAACATGAAGAAGAACTAAAAGCCTCTTGATGAAGGTGAAAGTAAAAGTTGGCTTAAATCAACATTCAGAAAATTAATATTAAACAGGTGATTTGAGTTTAATTGAAGTGGAAATATTTTCTGTTTCAGACTTTAATCACTGCAGATGGTGACTGCAGCCATGAAATTAAAAGATGCTTACTCCTTGGAAGGAAAGTTATGACCAACCTAGAAGGCATATTCAAAAGCAGAGACATTACTTTGCCAACAAAGGTTCGTCTAGTCAAGGCTATGGTGTGGTCATGTATGGATTTGAGTTTAATTGAAGTGGAAATATTTGATGCTTTTGAACACTCTTGAGAGTCTCTTGGACTGCAAGGACATCCAACCAGTCCGTTCTAAAGGAGATCAGATTTCTTTGGAAGGAATTATGCTAAAGCTGAAACTCCAGTACTTTGGAACTCATTGGAAAAGACCCTGATGCTGGGAGGGATTGGGGGCAGGAGGAGAAGGGGACGACAGAGGATGAGATGGCTGGATGGCATCACTCACTCGATGGACATGAGTCTGAGTGAACTCCAGTTGGTGATGCAATTCATGGGGTCACAAAGAGTCAGACACAACTGAGCGACTGATCTGATCTGAAAGGTCACCATGGTTAGGTTTTAGACTCAGTACCAAAAAAGGATGGTGTTTTTTTAATCAATAGCAAAGACTTTCTTGCTATTCAGAACAACATTGAATGCAGGATTCAAAAAATCCTGTTCAGTTTGAATTATGAGGATAGAGGAGCAGATTTGGAAATGTATTTTATTTCAAATGTGTGTTTGGATTAGAAAAAAAATTCACTTTTAACACATAATGCTAGGAAAAACAGGAAAATCTGTAATATTATTGTACATTCAACAAAACATGCAGAAAAATATTTTAAGAAGGCTTAAGTCAAGACTCCCAGAAGTTTTTTTTAGAAATTCAGGAAGATGCTATCATAAGGTACCATGTGTTGTAATGGGCTTCCTGATAGCTCAGCAGATAAAGAATCTGCCTGTAATGCAGGAGATGCAAGAGACCCAGGGTTTGATCCCTGGGCCTGGAAGATCCCCTGGAGGAGGTAATGGCAACCCACTTCAGTATTCTTGCCTGAAAAATCCCATGGACAGAGGAGCCTGGTGGGCTCTAGTCCAAAGGGTCTCACAGAGTCGAACATGACTGAATACTGAGCACTGTGCTGTGATGATGAGATGCTGAACTTTGGTTTAGAACATGTTGGTTCAATTCTTTAATCTGCTACTCACTGTTTCAGATCACCTTGGCCAAGGACTCTACTCTCTCTATGATTTGGTTGTCTATAAAATTGAAGGATTAAAAAGTTTTTTCAAATTAGTTAGGGTTGTTGTTTAAAGTACTATCAAAAATTTACATGCACATAGTTTAAAGATAAGTAGTTTTACAAAGCTTGTTTGAAAACAACATCCCTTCCCCCACCACTTCCATTATTCAAAGGAAAACACTTCCAACTTCTCTTCCTTTTCATATTTGCCCCTGTGTCTCTATGTTATATGCTTAAATTTCTCATTTTTAAAATTGTGGTAAAATATACATGAGATTTTAACCATTTTAAACATACAGTTAAGTGGAATTAAGTATATTCACACTGTTGTGCAATCATTATCAGTACCCATCTCCGGAATTTTTTTCATCATCCCAGACTGAAACTCTGTACCCATTAGAGTGTAAGCTTCCTTGACCCCCAGTCCTTAGTAAAATCTCCATTCTGCTTTCTGTCCCTACATATTTGACTATTCTGGGAGCTTCATGTAAGTGGAACCACATAATATTTGTCCTTTAGTGTCTGGCTTCTTTCACTTGATACCATGTCCTCAAGGTTTATCCCTGCTGTCGTATGTGTCAGAATTTTCTTCCTTTTTAGGGTTGAATAAGATTTCATTGTTTGTATATACAGTGTTTTGTTTGCCCATTCATCTGTCAGTGTACTTTTGGGTTGCTTCCACCTTTTCGTTATTGTGAATAATATTGCTGTGAACATGAGTATACAAATACCTGGTTTAGGTCCTGTTCTCAATTCTTTTGAGTATAAATGTGAAAGTGGAATTGCTGGATTGTATGTGTTAAGTGGTAACACTTAAATTTAATTTTTTTTGAGGACCTAACAGCCTGTTTTCCATAGTGGCTGGACCATTTTACATTGCTACCAGCAATGCACAAGAATTCCAATTTCTCCACATCCTTTCTTGTTCTTCCTTTCTTTTTAAAAAATACTAGAAGTGTCACCAATTTGTGCATTGTCCTTGTGTGGGTCTATACTGATCTCTATGGCATTCCAATTTAATAAATGTGCTGCTGACGTGAGCACTTTGTATGCTTTTGCTTTCTACTTTCTGGAAGTGTTCCTTAATTTTATCTTCTACTGAGCTTTAATTTCTGCTACTATACACGTAATTTCCAAGAAATTTTGGTTGATGGTATCAAACATTCATGTTTCTTTTTCAAAAGAACTTCTTATTTTTTTTTAACATTGTCTTTTTTAGAAGACTTTATTTTTTAGAGCAGATTTAAGTTTACAACAAAACTGAGAGGGAAGTACTGAGATTTTCCATATACTCCCTGCCCTCACACATCAACATTACCAGAGTGGTACTTGGCGTAACCAAGGATAATCCTATGTTGACATCATAATCACCCAAAGTCCATAATTTACATTATGGTTCACTCTTGGTGTTGTACACCCTATGTTAGGACGAATGCTTAATGACAAATCCCATCACTGTAATATTGTCCAAAGTATTTCCACAGCCCTAAAAATCCTTTGTGTTCTGCTTATTCATTTCCCTTCCCACCCACCATTACCCTTGGTAGCCACTGGTCAATTACCTTCATAGTTTCATCTTTTTTAGAATGTCATATATTAACAATTGGAATCATAGAGCCTTTTCAGATTGGCTTCTTTCACTTAGTATTATGCATTTTTTGATTACTCTATGTCTCTATGTCTTTCCATGGCTTGATAGCTCACTTCTTTTTGGCACTGAATAATATTCAATTGTCTGGATGCACTACAGTTTATCTATTCACCTACTGAGGGACATCGCAGTTGATTCCGAATTTTGACCATTATCAGCAAAGCTGCTATAAACACCTTATGCAGGTTATTGTGTGGGTGTAAGTTTTCCACTGCTTTGGGTAAATACTAAGGAGCATTGTTGTTGGATTGGATAGTAAGAATATGTTTAATCTTGTAAGAAAACAAAACTGTCTTCAAAAGTGGTTTGCCACTTTTGCATTCCCACTAGCAGTACATGAGAGTTCCTGTTGCTCCACATTCTTGTTCGCGTTTCATGTTCTCATTCAATGCTGTGGATTTCAGCAACACTAATAAGTGTGTAGTAGTAGCTCATTGTTTATTTGCACTTCCCTGGTGACATATGACGTGGAGTATCTTTTCATATACTTATGAGTCACTTGTATATCTTCTTTGGTAAGGTGTCTGTTAAGGTCTTTTGTCCATTTTTAAATTGAGTTGGTCTTTTTCTTATTGTTGATCTTTAAGAGTTTTCATATATTTTTCATAACAGTCCTTTATCAGATGTGCTTTTGCAAGTATTTTCTTGCAGTTTGTGGCTTGTCTTCTCATTCTCTAGGTATTGTCTTTCACAGAGCAGAAGTTTTTAATCTTAATGAAGTCCAGATGATCAATTCTTTCTTTCATGGATTTTGTCTTTGATGTTGTATCTAAAGAGACATCACTGTATCCAAGGTCACTTAGGTTCTCTCCCACGTTATCTTCTAAGAGTTTCATAGTTCAGTGTTTTACATTTAGGTTATGATCCATTTTGGGTTAGTTTTTGTGAAAGGTGTAAGGTCTGTGTCTATACGCCTTTTCTGCATGTGGATGTTTAGTTGTGCCAGCGCCATCTGTTGAGGTGAACAGCTTTGCTCCATTAGACCATCTTTTGCTGGTTTTAGAAAAGGCAGAGGGACCAGAGATCAAATAGCCAACATCCGCTGGATCATGGAAAAAGCAAGAGAGTTCCAGAAAAATATCTATTTCTGCTTTCTTGACTATGCCAAAGCCTTTGACTGTGTGGATCGCAATAAACTGTGGGAAATTCTGAAAGAGATAGGAATACCAGACCACCTGACCTGCCTCTTGAGAAATTTGTATGCAGGCCAGGAAGCAACAGTTAGAACTGGACATGGAACAACAGACTGGTTCCAAATAGGAAAAGGAATACGTCAAGGCTGTATATTGTCACCCTGTTTATTTAACTTCTATGCAGAGTACATCATGAGAAACACTGGACTGGAAGAAACACAAGCTGGAATCAAGATTGCCGGGAGAAATATCAATAACCTCAGATATGCAGATGACACCACCCTTATGGCAGAAAGTGAAGAGGAACTCAAAAGCCTCTTGATGAAAGTGAAAGTGGAGAGTGAAAAAGTTGGCTTAAAGCTCAACATTCAGAAGATGAAGATCATGGCATCTGGTCCCATCACTTCATGGGAAATAGATGCGGAAACAGTGGAAGCAGTGTCAGACTTTATTTTGTTGGGCTCCAAAATCACTGCAGATGGTGATTGCAGCCATGAAATTAAAAGACGTTTACTCCTTGGAAGGAAAGTTATGACCAACCTAGATAGCATATTCAAAAGCAGAGACATTACTTTGCCGACAAAGGTCCGTCTAGTCAAGGCTATGGTTTTTCCAGTAGTCGTGTATGGATGTGAGAGTTGGACTGTGAAGAAAACTGAGCGCTGAAGAATTGATGCTTTTGAACTGTGGTGTTGGAGAAGACTCTTGAGAGTCCCTTGGAGTGCAAGGAGATCCAACTGGTCCATTCTAAAGGAGATCAGTCCTAAGTGTTCTTTGGAAGGGCTGACGCTAAAGCTGAAACTCCAGTACTTTGGCTACCTCATGCGAAGAGTTGACTCATTGGAAAAGACTCTGATGCTGGGAGGGATTGGGGGCAGGAGGAGAAGGGGACGACAGAGGATGAGATGGCTGGATGGCATCACCGACTCGATGGACGTGAGTTTGAGTGAACTCCAGGAGTTGGTGATGTACAGCGAGGCCTGGTGTGCTGCAGTTCATGGGGTCGCAAACAGTTGGACATGACTGAGCGACTGAACTGAATGGAACTGACTCCTTTTTCAGAGATCAGTTGAGTGTACTTATAGGGGTCGATTTCTAGGCTCTCTATTCTGATCCATTGGTCTTTTTGCTCATTCTTTCACCAATACCTTACTGTCTTGATTACTAAGTAAATTTATAGTAAGTCTTGAAGTTGGATAGTGCCTTGTTCTTTTTCTGGGGTGAAATAAATTTTCCTCTCTGTCTGAGCACTTTAACTACATCTATTTAAAGCATTATTTTGCCTCCATGGTCTCTTTTTTCCCCAAGCTGGCTCCCCCCAACCACTTCCTTTGTTTTAGTTTCTGTCTTTTGTGCCACAGACTTTCCTTTGGAGATCTGGTGATCCTTGGTCATCTGTTCATATTTAAGGGCTCTGAGCAGATTGGAAGGTCTGGGTTTGTTGACTATGAGATTCACTGAAGGATGACCTGGCTGGAAAAATTTGTTGAATCTATAGATATTATTTTGGACTACTCAGGTTCTCTAGAGAAATATTTTCCAATTTCCTGGTTCAAAGATATAGCCCTGATTCCCTTCAACTGGAGCTCATTCAGAAAAAACATTGGGGAGGGTTGTGTGTAGGGTCTTGTCAACATTCAGTATACATTCTGTTAACATTTCTGAGTACTGAAGGACTCTCAACTGGGCTGAGCGTCCCCTAGTCCAGAAGCTCTGTTTTCTATCTCCACAGAGTAAACTTCCAGAATTTGTATGGGGTGGTGGAGAAACATCTAATCTGCTGCATTGAATGGGAGAGAGGGATCTGAGGGTCTAATGCTTCTTAAACAGAAATCAACTCATTCCCTCAATTGTCCTCTGTTTGCCCCTATTTCAGAGGCACTTGGTGCTGCCAACCTTGATCTGGATCTTCCTGGGATTCTGTAATGGAACTGGATTGCTTCTCAGCTTTCCCTCTGCAGCTTCAGGATTTAGGTCTAAGTGAGCTATCTGAGTTAATTACCACTCATTCACTGTTTTCAGGCTTACAGTATTTTGTTGCTATGCTTCTTCTCCCATCCTTTTTATTTTGTATATCTTAACACAATCTTTTTACTGTCATTTTGGAAGAATGTGGAGGGAAGGAAATTAAATATATAATATGTGCTTGATCTTCCATTTTTCCTCCAGTATGCTAATGTATTTTTTAGTTCTAATAGTCTGTGAATCTAAGATGGATGATAGATTGTAAAAAATCTAATCTCAGTTATGCAAGGCTGTGCTGCACAGAATATAGATCTCCCTAACTACTAGGGCTTCCTCTACTAGCTGCTCACTTGCTTGGTTCCCTACTGTCAGAACACATGGGGGCAAAAGGTATGGTAAAATTCCCAACAATCTGCTTTACAACTTCATTTCTGGCAAAAAAGACTACAGAAAGGAAAATATTAAGACTCATGACTGAAAGTGAGGGTTTACTGTTTTACATTATTTATGGTCTCTTAGCTTACTGGGGCTGGAGAAGGCAATGGCACCCCACTCCAGTACTTTTGCCTGGAAGATCCCATGGATGGAGGAGCCTGGTAGGCTGCAGTCCATGGGGTCACTAGAGTTGGACACAACTGAGCGACTTCACTTTCACTTTTCACTTTCATGCATTGGAGAAGGAAATGGCAACCCACTCCAGTGTTCTTGCCTGGAGAATCCCAGGGACAGGGAAGCCTGGTGGGCTGCCGTCTATGGGGTCACACAGAGTTGGACACGACTGAAGCAACTTAGCAGCAGCAGCAGCTTACTGGCATGCTGTGATTCATGGGGTCACAAAGAGTCGGACACAACCGAGCGATTGAACTGAACTGAACTGAGCTTACAATTAGATTCAATATTTTAATGTTTAAAAACCATATTTCTTTGAGGGTATTACCCTGGAAGTCCAGTGGTTTGGACTCTGCATTCTCATTGTCGAGATCCAGTTCAATCCCTGTTTGGGGAACTAAAATCCTGCAAACCAAAAAATTTTGCCCCCCCAAATTAATTTTCTTTCAATTGATAATAAGCAAAGGAATGTATCATTTCAAGATGTTGTGTTTGTTAAAAATATTTTCGTGTGTATCATATGATTAGATCAATCACATGAGGCATTTTCAAATAAATAAATGGAGGCATGAAAACCAGTCAGATAACCTCCTTAAGTATATATAGCTAATGAGTATCTTTTTGGAAGAGAGTCAGAAAAATCAGTTTTCTCTTTCATCTATGTCTACTTGGTAGTGATAAGAGGGTGTTCATTCTCTTGGAGCAGTCCAGTTTATGGAGGAGATTTGGCAGCAGAACTGTTACCATCTGTAACTGCTATTTATTTAGTACCTACTAGGTGCTTATATGCGGAGAAGGCAATGGCACCCCACTCCAGCACTCTTGCCTGGAGAATCCGGTGGACGGAGGAGCCTGGTGGGCTGCAGTCCATGGGGTCGAGAAGAGTCGGACACGACTGAGCGACTTCCTTTTCACTTTTCACTTTCCTGCATTGGAGAAGGAAATGGCAACCCACGCCAGTGTTTTTGCCTGGAGAATCCCAGGAACGGTGAAGCCTGGTGGGCTGCCGTCTATGGGGTCGCACAGAGTCAGACACGACTGAAGCGACTTAGCAGCAGCAGCAGCAGGTGCTTATATGAGTGCATGCTAAACTGCTTCAGTCATGTCCTATTCTTTGTGCCCCTATGGACCATAGCCCTCCAGGATCCTCTGTCCATGGGATTCTCCGGGGGAGAATACTGGCGTGGGTTGCCATGTCCTCCTCCAGAGGATCTTCCTAACACAGGAATTGAACCCGTATCTCTTACATTTCGTGCACTGGCAGGTGGGTTCTTTACCACTAGCGCCACCTGGGAAGCCCAAAAAGTGCTTGGCTGTGTGCAAATACTTTACATGTTGTCTCATTAATCTTTATAGTGGTCTTTCTTTACAGATAGGAAACTGAGACCCAGACAGGTTAAAAACTTGCTGCTGCTGCTGCTGCTAAGTCGCTTCAGTCGTGTCCAACTCTGTGCGACTCCATAGACGGCAGCCCACCAGGCTCTGCCGTCTCTGGGATTCTCCAGGCAAGAACACTGGAGTGGGTTGCCATTTTCTTCTCCAATGCAGGAAAGTGAAAAGGGAAAGTGAACTCGCGCAGTCGTGTCCGACTCTTAGCGATCCCATGGACTGCAGCCTAGCAGGCTCCTCTGTCCATGGGATTGTCCAGGCAAGAGTATTTGAGTGGGTTGCCATTGCCTTCTCTGAAAAACTTGTTGAGGTACACACAACTTATACTTGCAGGAACTGGTCTTTCTGACTTGAAAGCTTGGGCTCTTACTACACACAGCTTCCTCCAGGGTACACAGGTGAGAAGCTTAGTCTAGTGGCCAAATGGAGGAAAATGGGTTATTACAACACTGTATGCTAAGGGCTGTAGTGGGGTTATGGTAAGGTGTTATGAGGGCCAGTGGGACTACTTGGAGGAAGTCATCAAATCAGAGGCCTGATGGGACAGTAGGAGCTAGCCAGGGATGAAAGAGCAAAAGAGCATTTCAGGTGGAGTGGGCCAAAAGACATTCTCGTACCTGGGGGAAGTCAGAGTAACTGAGCAAGGGCCATGGCTGGAGATAGAGAGATGGACTTGGTGAAGAGAAGAGAGGCTAGAGGAAAGTGTGGGGGGCAAGTGAAAGAGCCTTGGAAGTCTATGGAGGGAAGTTAGGTGTTTATCTTCAGGCCAGTAGGGAACATTTAAGGGTTTTTAGCAAAGGTGGGACATAGATAAAAATTTGCATTTTATAAAGACCATTCTGGTAGCTGCAGGAAGAACGGATGTGAGAGGAACTGAAAACGGGGAGAAGTCGAGAATGATTTTCAGAACTTTTCCTTGGACAAGTGGACAGAGTGGTGCCATTCACTGAGTCAAGAATCAGCCTCAGGATAAAAGTCTGTTGCAGTATCTAGGGATGTGATCTGATTCATTAGATCTGATTTTGCACAAAAATTCAGTGAATGTTTAGAACTAACTTGACAGACTTATGTCCATAACCATGATTTACATCAGGTTCAGAATCAGTTTAAATCTTAAGAGATGTGGGTATCTTTGTACTTATCTCCATATACTCTCACATTTAAAAAAAATCTTGATTGTGTTTACTGCTTTTTAAAAATTAAGTTGAATTATACAAGCAACAATGGCTTTCATCGATTTACTGTTATAGGTGAGTTTCCATCTAAAAAGGGAACACCAACATGAGATTTTAAAAATATGCATTTATGGCAGCCCACTCCAGTCCTCTTGCCTGGAAAATCCCATGGACGGAGGAGCCTGGTGCGCTGCAGTCCATGGGGTCGTGAAGAGTCGGACACAACTGAGTGACTTCACTTTCACTTTTCACTTTCATGCATTGGAGAAGGAAATGGCAACCCACTCCAGTGTTCTTGCCTGGAGAATCCCAGGGACGGGGGAGCCTGGTGGGCTGCCGTCTATGGGGTCGCACAGAGTCAGACACTACTGAAGTGACTTAGTAGTAGTAGTATTGTTAAATTTGAAATTTTTCTAGGTACTGTGCTAAAAATGTACAAAATTGAAGGAGTAGTGGAATTACACAATACAACTTTTAGAAACTGGTGTGATGGCGTGGTAAAGAAAATGTTACACAATGTAATATACTTGCTTATTGATTCCTTCCTCTAATATTTATGATCTTTAGAAAATGTTACTGTTGGTTGTTCTTGGCATTGTGTAGAACATACAGTATTAAAAAATAATAAAATGACAGAGCTGGAGAGAAATTTAGATAATTCAGTTCTCTCATTTTAGGATAATGGACCTCAGAAAGTCCCTACAGCTGAGGAGTCTGAGGACACGAATGTCCACTCCTTTGGTTAGTGATACAAAAATCACTGTGTCCTTTGATATTCAAACTATTATAGCAAAGGAAACTGACAACTTGAATCTTCATGCTCTTTCGTTGCAATGGAACGTGGGGGAAAATACAGTTTTGTGGAGAGGATTTGTATTGTCTCTTGAATACATCATTAAATCTTAACATCTATTTTTAGGTGCAATAAAAGTTCTCCACAACTGCTTTGGGAAAACAATAATATGAATCTTCATATTAAAGGTGCCAATAGCATATATATATGTAGGATATTGGCTTGTAAAATAGAAATGGAAACCAAATAATAAAGGCTAAAGTGTGCCAATGAGATTGTTACTATTAAACCTTTGTGGGACTTAGAATGTTTGCAAAATATTTGTCATTTGCATAACCAGTTTCCATACTTTCTAATAATGAAATGTCTTCTTGGAAGTTGATAAAAAATATAAAGCAGTTTTAACAGCTACGTAAGAGCTACATATTTCATATACGCTTAACAACACTGTATATTCTAAACAGTCTATACTACTATCATGGCAAAAGAAGAGAATAAAAATTCATGTTTCCCTCAGTGACAAAGTGAAGTAGATAAAAAAGTTTATTTAAATAAACTTTTGACTGATAAAATATTGTTTCTAATGTGTTCAGTGACTGGTCTCAAACAACATAAAACTCTTCATTATTAGAAATTACAAAGCACTGTAGACATTCTTTAATAAATGCAATGTAATATTTAGTGAATACCCAAGTAAGATGGTAGGTGTTGCAAGAGGGCATCAGAGGGCAAACACACTGAAACCATACTTGCAGAAAACTAGTCAATCTAATCACACTAGGACCACAGCCTTGTCTAACTCAATGAAACTAAGCCATGCCCGTGGGGCAACCCAAGACGGGCAGGTCATGGTGGAGAGATCTGACAGAATGTGGTCCACTGGAGAAGGGAATGGCAAACCACTTCAGTGTCTTGTCTTGAGAACCCCATGAACAGTATGAAAAGGCAAAATGATAGGATACTGAAAGAGAAACTCCCCAGGTCAGTAGGTGCCCAATATGCTACTGGAGATCAGTGGAGAAATAACTTCAGACAGAATGAAGGGATGGAGCCAAAGCAAAAAGAATACCCAGCTGTGGATGTGACCAGTGATAGAAGCAAGGTCCGATGCTATAAAGAGCAATATTGCATAGGAACCTGGAATGTCAGGTCCATGAATCAAGGCAAATTGGAAGTGGTCAAACAAGAGATGGCAAGAGTGAATGTCGACATTCTAGGAATCAGCGAACTGAAATGGACTGGAATGGGTGAATTTAACTCAGATGACCATTATATCTACTACTGCGGGCAGGAATCCCTCAGAAGAAATGGAGTGGCCATCATGGTCAACAAAAGAGTCCGAAATGCAGTACTTGGATGCAATCTCAAAAACGACAGAATGATCTCTGTTCGTTTCCAAGGCAAACCATTCAATATCACAGTAATCCAAGTCTATGCCCCAACCAGTAACGCTGAAGAAGCTGAAGTTGAACGGTTCTATGAAGACCTACAAGACCTTTTAGAACTAACACCCAAAAAAGATGTCCTTTTCATTATAGGGGACTGGAATGCAAAAGTAGGAAGTCACGAAACACCTGGAGTAACAGGCAAATTTAGCCTTGGAATACGGAATGAAGCAGGGCAAAGACTAATAGAGTTTTGCCAAGAAAATGCACTGGTCATAACAAACACCCTCTTCCAACAACACAAGAGAAGACTCTATACATGGACATCACCAGATGGTCAACACCGAAATCAGATTGATTATATTCTTTGCAGCCAAGGATGGAGAAGCTCTATACAGTCAGCAAAAACAAGACCAGGAGCTGACTGTGGCTCAGACCACGAACTCCTTATTGCCAAATTCAGGCTTAAATTGAAGAAAGTAGGGAAAACCACTAGATCATTCGGGTATGACCTAAATCAAATCCCTTATGATTATACAGTGGAAGTGAGAAATAGATTTAAGGGCCTAGATCTGATAGATAGACTGCCTGATGAGCTGTGGAATGAGGTTCGTGATATCGTACAGGAGATAGTGATCAAGACCATCCCCATGGAAAAGAAATGCAAAAAAGCAAAATGGCTGTCTGGGGAGGCCTTACAAATAGCTGTGAAAAGAAGAGAAGTGAAAAGCAAAGGAGAAAAGGAAAGATATAAACATCTGAATGCAGAGTTCCAAAGAATAGCAAGAAGAGATAAGAAAGCCTTCTTCAGTGATCAATGCAAAGAAATTGAGGAAAACAACAGAATGGGAAAGACTAGAGATCTCTTCAAGAAAATCAGAGATACCAAAGGAACATTTCATGCAAAGATGGGCTCGATAAAGGATAGAAATGGTATGGACCTAACAGAAGCAGAAGATATTAAGAAGAGATGGCAAGAATACACAGAAGAACTGTACAAAAAAGACCTTCACGACCCAGATAATCACGATGGTGTGATCACTGACCTAGAGCCAGACATCCTGGAATGTGAAGTCAAGTGGGCCTTAGGAAGCATCACTATGAACAAAGCTAGTGGAGGTGATAGAATTCCAGTTGAGCTATGCCAAATCCTGAAAGATGATGCTGTGAAAGTGCTGCACTCAATATGCCAGCAAATTTGGAAAACTCAGCAGTGGCCACAGGACTGGAAAAGGTCAGTTTTCATTCCAGTCCCAAAGAAAGGCGATGCCAGAGAATGCTCAAACTACCGCACAATTGCACTCATCTCACATGCTAGTAAAGTAATGCTCAAAATTCTCCAAGCCAGGCTTCAGCAATATGTGAACCGTGAACTTCCTGATGTTCAAGCTGGTTTTAGAAAAGGCAGAGGAACCAGAGATCAAATTGCTAACATCCGCTGGATCATGAAAAAAGCAAGAGAGTTCCAGAAAAACATCTATTTCTGCTTTATTGACTATGCCAAAGCCTTGGACTGTGTGGATCACAATAAACTGTGGAAAATTCTTCAAGAGATGGGAATACCAGGCCACCTGACCTGCCTCTTGAGAAATTTGTATGCAGGTCAGGAAGCAACAGTTAGAACTGGACATGAACAACAGACTGGTTCCAAATAGGAAAAGGAGTTTGTCAAGGCTGTATATTGTCACCCTGCTTTTTTAACTTATATTCAGAGTACATCATGAGAAACGCTGGACTGGAAGAAACACGAGCTGGAATCAAGATTGCCGGGAGAAATATGAATAACCTCAGATATGCAGATGACACCACCCTTATGGCAGAAAGTGAAGAGGAACTCAAAAGCCTCTTGATGAAAGTGAAAGAGGAGAGTGAAAAAGTTGGCTTAAAGCTCAACATTCAGAAAATGAAGATCATGGCATCCAGTCCCATCACTTCATGGGAAATAGATGGGGAAACAGTGGAAACAGTGTCAGACTTTATTTTTGGGGGCTCCCAAATCACTGCAGATGGTGACTGCGGCCATGAAATTAAAAGACGCTTACTCCTTGGAAGGAAAGTTATGACCAACCTAGATAGCATATTCAAAAGCAGAGACATTACTTTGCCAACAAAGGTCCGTCTAGTCTAGGCTATGGTTTTTCCTGTGGTCATGTATGGATGTGAGAGTTGGACTGTGAAGAGGGCTGAGCACCGAAGAATTGATGCTTTTGAGGTGTGGTGTTGGAGAAGACTCTTGAGAGTCCCTTGGACTGCAAGGAGATCCAACCAGTCCATTCTGAAGGAGATCGGTCCTAAGTGTTCTTTGGAAGGACTGATGCTAAAGCTGAAACTCCAGTACTTTGGCTACCTCATGTGAAGAGTGGACTCATTGGAAAAGACCCTGATGCTGGGAGGGATTGGGGGCAGGAGGAGAAGGGGAGGGCAGAGGATGAGATGGCTGGATGGCATCACTTACTTGATGGACGTGAGTCTGAGTGAACTCCGGGAGTTGGTGATGGACAGGGAGGCCTGGCATGCTGCAGCTCATGGGGTGGCAAAGAGTCGGACACGACTGAGCAACTGATCTGATCTGATCTGATCTGATGCATCATATATGATATAGGCTAGAGTCTGTGTATGAGAAAATAGAAAATATATATTTTGGTTTCTGTCCCAGGTTCTTGGCACAGTGCTCCCCAAACCCAAGTGAATTCGTAAGGGACAAGAGCACTAAGAAGCATCTTTTAATCTATTGAATCAGTGGGCTCCCAGATGGCTCCTGGATGAGGGCTGGTCACCAGAAAGAATCACATCATACTTAGAAGCTTGAAATTTTCAAGCCGGCTCCCTACTTCTCCAGAGAGGAGAGAGGGGATGAAAATGGAGTTAATAATTCATTGTGCCCACTTGAGGAAGCTTCCATAACTCCAATAGCAGCATTTGGAGAGCTTCCAGATGAATGAATACATTCACCTATGGAAGGGTGAAGCCTTCCCTGGTGGTTCAGACAGTAAAGACTCCACCTGCAAGGCAGGAGACCTGGGATGGATCCCTGAGGAGAGCATGGCAGCCCACTCCAGTAGTCTTGCCTGGAGAATCTCCATGGACAGAGGAGCCTGGCGGGCTACAGTGCACGGGGTCGCCAAGTGTTGGAAGCGACCTGGCGACTGAACAAAAACAAGAGGAGGAAACCCGACCGAGAGGCGGGGCCAAAGGCGAGCCCGCCCCCGCGGCCTGTTTAGAGGGAGCTGAGCGCGCCGGTTGCGGGGAAGGTGAGTCTGGAGGCTTCCGTGGCCATGGCCGGGATTCCGAGCCCCTCGGATTCGTCCCGGCCGCGCCCGGCTGGGGCCAGGGGAAGGCTCCCGCGGGCGGCCAACATCCTGGAGCACGTCTACGGACTGACCGGTGCATGAAAAGGTAACAGCCGCCCAGGTGCCTGCAGCGGCCAGGGCCGCCTCTCCCACGGGGTTTTCCCCTGGTGTGCTGGTTCCGAAAAGGCGCCGGACCGGAGGCGAGCCAGCCGTCTCAGCGAGGCCAGTCCCCTTCTCGAGTTCGCTGGCAATCCCTTCTCTCTCCTGGGAACCCTGTCTAGTCGCCGCTGACCCATCCCAGTTTCTTTAGTCAGATAGGAAAAAGATGTTAGTTTGGTTTCCAAAATTAGGAGAAGCAAAGCTAGAGTCTAATATTTCTATGTTTGCCTCTGGAGAACGCAAGAATTGGTCCCTGGGATTTAAATGATGCTCCAAGTATGGTGTGTGGTTGTGGGAACTCTCTGCTGCTTGAGGAAGACTGGTTTCATAGTTGGGCCCACATAGTGTAGGTGAGAGAGGAGGGTTTGTGTTTGTTTGGTTTTGCTGACACTAGGTGAAAACCATCTATTGAGGACCTCCCAGAGAAATAAAAATCAGCTGATGTTGAGGTTGCACCTTTCCCCTTCTTTGAGGAGAAAGAGGAAAGTTATTCTTGCTTGATTTTGAACTTGGAGAAAATGTCAGATAAAATGGATGTGTTTAGGCATCACCTAGAAGTGAAATCTTTAGATTGCCCTTAAGTAATGCTTGGGCAAAAATCTCACTCCTGGGTGTGCAGCTGTGTAGGGCACTGGCTTGCACCTGGGCATTGAGAGGCCTGGTGTGGCCACCTCTGAAGAGACAACAGCAGCAAAAACAGTGTGATATTTATTGAGCATATGCTATGTGCGATTCTAAATGAATTGCATATACTATTTAATACCGAGTGCTCTTTTGAGAGCTTTAATGTATTATTATTTAGTTTTGATGAGTATATGAAGTAGCTGCTGTTGTTATAGTCCCATTTTACAGATGAGGAAATGAAAACAAGAGTTTTTCAAGTGGGTAAACGCCCCAGTTCTCCAGCTGCTACGAGTATAGGCTCCTAACAGCTCACAGTTGCACCGCCTTTCAAGAATTGCCTTCACTGATGGAGGCTGCCTTGCCAGGAAGTGCCCCAGTGGTTACACCCCAAGACTTTTGGTGCTGCTCTGTAGCTAAGGATTGCTAGGAGGGCACCTGCCTGCTCCAGGGGGAACCGCTTTGCAGTGCATTCATGGTCTACAGCTGCCGATGGGATCAGGCTGGGGTGGGCTACAGCTGGGCCCACATCTTTGCTTCCTGCCTTTTGCTGTCCTGGTTGCCCCATTTCCTTATAATTTTCACCTGAGAACCTCCCATCATTGCATACAAGAGTCTTTGTCTCACGGTGTGCTTCTGTGTCTCAACCTGAGACAACTGCTCTGCTCTGCAGTAGGCATACCTTGGGTTTGGTTGCAGACCACTGCAATAAATCAAATATCACAATAAACTGATTCACATGAATTTTTTTTGTTTTCCTGTTCATAAGAAGTTATGTTTACACTATACTGTAGTCTGTTAAGTGTGCAGAAGCAGTATGTCCAAAATAATGTACATGCCTTAATTAAAAAGTACTTTAATGCTAAAAATTGCTGACCATTATCTGAGCCTTCAGCAAGTCATAATCTTTTTGCTGATAGACTTACTCAGTGCAGGGTTGCTACAGCCTTCAATTTGTTTGAAAAAAAAAAAAAAAAGCAAACCAACAGTATCTGTGATGTACAATAAAATGAAGTATGCCTGTACTGGGTTGTGAAGTTTTCAGAGTTTTATTCTTAATTTCCTAGCGGGAATTCTATAGAAATACAGTCCATCAGTTTTAAGCATGTCTCTATCAGATGACTTTCTCTTTTGGCTAATATATAAAGAGATATATAAAAGAAGTTATGCTGCTAAAATGTTATTTTATGTGCATAAAGGAAATAACAATATGGCTTCTTTTAGATGCTGTTTGGCCAGAAAAACACTATTCCTACCAGGGATGGAGGTGGCCAGAGTAGGTGATAGATGAGTATTCATTGGTTTCTTGATTGATGAACCTGATTATGAGAAGGAAATATGTTAATACTGTTTTTAATAGCTTTATAGGGGTATAATTGACATGGTAAAAGTGTATATTTTGATAAGTTGCTTTATGCATATGCCCACAAACCCTCACCACAATCAAAATAATGAAAATGTACATCACTCTTCAAAGTTTCTTCAGCTCTTTCTGGTTCCAGGCAACCACTGCTTTTGTTTTAGTAACATAAGGTTGAAGAAAACCTCAGAGGTCATGAGCTTCAATTGCTCAGTAGTTGGGCATGCCTGAGCACAGGCATGCAGGGATTTCCACTGGGTAAGACCATGAAGGCAGTTGACATAACTAGGGCCAGCCAGTCTGCCATCTGCATGTAATAAAGAAGATGGGTACAAAGCTGGACACTGATGACAACTTTGGCATCAAGGCAAAGATTCCATGTGTGTGGCAAATTTTGATGAGTTTCAGGTAAACTTTGGGATAGCCCAGGGTTTTGTTACAATTAAAGGAGGCCCTGTGAGGGAGTGATGCCATCCTCGAAACGCACAGCCTAAATAAAAACATACAAATAAACCTTTCCACCCAAACTCAGACCTCCCAGTCTGGTACTGGAAACGGAATCTCCTGGGGGGTGGGGCAACTGATTTCTGCCCTTCACGTTCATGCCCTCTTGGTTCTCTTACTGGCTGCTGCTGGATACAGAGGACATACTTTCCCATTTTAACCCTTTGGCTCAAGTGTGCTACCTCGTGGTCCAGCTCAGACATGTTTAGAATGTTCTGAGGCACTGCTGAAAGCTCTGGCAGAAGCAACAGAGATAACACAGTGAGAGCAGTAGTTCTAGATAATCTGGCATTTAAAACCTAGTTTTCTATCTTTGCTTTATGAGCCTTTCTTCCATGCCTGGAAATCCCCTTTTTTGATTCCTTTAAGTTCAAGCCAAACCCAGTTCACCGCTAACTCCTTCCGCCTCTCATTTCTTTGCTCCTTGCTGGAAGATTCTTAGAGCACAGCAACTGATGGTTAGCTTCATAATCTAGCCCTTGATCTTAGCAATCTAGATCTCAATGATCTAGATCATTGCTGTCCAATAGAAATACGATGCAAGCCACAGATATGAGTCACACATTTAATTTTAAATTGCCAGTGACCTCATTTTAAAAAAGGAGAGAGGGAAACAAACAAGTGAAATTATTTTGTAGTAATATATTTTCAACTCAGTGTCTCCAAAATCTCATTTCAGTAGGTAATCTATATAAAAATGACAGTGACATATTTTACATTGTTTTATACTAAATCTTTGAAATCCAGTGAGTACTTATAGCTCATCTCCATTTGTATAAACTGTATGTACTTACTGAAGAGTGCAAGTCTAGCTATAGCATCATGGCCTGGATCCACAATTAGCTGAATATTCTTTGGAAAAGAGGCATAGAATATGCGCTTTCTTTTGGACACGCTGAGTGTGGGGTATAAGCTTTTGGAAATGCAATTCTAGAATGCAAGACAGCACCTTTCAACTTCATTTGTCAGAGCAACATGTACCACCTCCATAGTAAGTTCCCAATTTCATCCTGTCTTTTGAATCCACACCTTAGAATTTTCCTCTCATCTTAACTTGCACTAAAGTATGTTCTACTCCAGTCAGTTCATCTCTACATTATTCTCCATCAAGTAAGTACTTATTATATACCCTTTTCTATTTACTTATACCCACGGATAAAGGAACCTGGCAGGCTACAGGCCAGGAGGTCGCAAAGACTCAGACACAACTTAGCAACTCAACAACAATTAACTTATTTTGTCTCTCCTTCAGGTACCTTGAAAAGAGTTGAGCAGAAGAATGGGCACTATTTTACTTGAACATAAAAACCATTCAGCCAATGAACTGGGCATGAGTTATTCAGCATGAGCAATTATTCTAAACATGGTTAGTATTTCTTAACTTCATGCTAATTAATAGCTATCTAGTTTTAAGAATGGGCTGCCCTGGTGGCTTATTGGTAAAGAATCCATCTGCCAGTGTAGGAGATGTGGGTTCAATCCCTGGGTCAGGAAGCTTCCTTAGAGAAGGAAATGGCAACTCACTCCAGTATTCTTGCCTGGGAAATCCCATGGACAGAGGGGTCTGGTGTGTTACAGTCCAGGGTCACAAAGAGTCAGACATGACTTAGTGACTAAACAACAAGTTTTAAGAATAGCAAAACCTGTAATATCTCAATTTTTTTTTCTAATTGTAAAAGTGATGAATGATAATGACATCATTCTGGTTAAAAAAATATTTTTAAGGGTGATAATAAGCAATATCTCAAAGATATAAAAGAAATGGACACTTTTATCCATTGATGGTGGTAATGTAAATTTCTACAGGGATTTTGGAGGACAGTTTGGCAATATGCTTTACAATTCAAAATGTGCATACCTTTGTCTCTGCCATTCCAATTTTTGAAATTTATGCCACAGGAATAATTGGATAAGTGCACAGATTTGTGTGTGGAGTAATGTTGATCTTATTATTGTTTGTATTTTTTTAAAAAGGAAACAACTTCCTTTTCAACAACAGCTATTTATTGGACATTATAGTAGGTGTGTGTGCTCAGTCACTTCACTTGTGTCTGACTCTGCAGCCCCATGGACTGTAGCCCACCAGGCACCTCCTCTGTCCATGGGATTCTCCAGATAAGCATACTGGAGTGGGTTGCCATTCCCTTCTCCAGGGGGTCATCTTAGAAGATCGCCTTCAGTCAATAACACTATTTTGAAACTGAATTCTGTAGATAAAAAGGAAACAACTACTTGTGTGTAGTTTCAGAGTCTGGTACATGTGACCACTATTCAACTGAGTTGACATGAGAGTAAGCTACACTCATGGGGTCCCTCATACTCATAACAAGAAATACCACTTCATCATACAAACAACTCTCAATTTGCTTTAATGGTCCTGTTGTCTTAGTTATAATCAAATTTGTCTATCAATATAACATGACCAGTGAATCCCACACTTAGTGCTTCAGTAGTTTTAAGTAAATCTGTTCTTTATTTCAGTAAAATGTCTGTGCAGAGTTAGAAGTCAGTATTACATAAATGTAACACTCTGTTACCCAAGCTATAAATCCTTTCCAAATTTTTAGAAGAAATTATGTTCATGGTGACAGATCAATGTAAGTACACTTTGTTTTACAGAGCAAAGATTTGGAAAAGCTGAAAACATTGTCCATTCGATCTAAGCAGAGAAGCCCAGAAAATCTCAGAGAGGTAAAGAGATAAAAAAAGGTTTTTTCTGATATATGATAATGCCAGTGTTTTTAATAACACTTTTCTTCTATCATTTTAAGCAAATATAAGTTAACACTATAAAAGAACCAGGCCAAATTGTTTTTCTTATTTTTCTACTTTCCTAATCCTTATGTTAATTTTGGAGTTTTAGAAAACAAAATGGGATTAAGTAAAGTTGGCTGTAATATTCATATTTTATTTTGGTCTTGTGAAATAATCTTTAATTTATTTCATATATTAAAGAAATATTAATCATTGAGTTACTATTATGTGTTATGTTTGAGGTCTGTGTTTGAGATACTTGATTTTGAATATAAATAAATTTATTTAAACATATTAAAATGCTTTCTGTAATGTTAATTTACTAATATTTGAACAAACTTCAATCCATTATATACTCATGAATTTCTGTCCATAAGAATTTAGGTGGACCTTCTCTACTTCTCTTAAGAATTTAATATACTTTTTGAGGTATAAGTAAATTGGATTTACATTTGTTGTTTTTAAGCCTCTGAAACATTTTATAAACCTCTAACATTTTATAAACCTGCTATAAAGTAAAGAGAAGTATTAATTTTTAGGCATTTTAAGATATAAAGCAGTTCAGAGTACCCTAAAAAATAAAGTGCTGTATTACAAATACTCATTATCTTTGGCATCAGACATTTCTGACAGTGCTTTCTGTGCTTATGCCATTGCCTTGAATCCACCTATACCATTTTAGTCTGGGAGGATTCAACACTACTCCGTGTCATAGCCATGTAAGTTCCTATAACTACAAGCTGAAATTCTTGTTACGGACAGTCCTTAACAGTGAATTTACAACTTGGAAGAAGTAGTATAAATAAACATGATTTAAGTTAAATTTATCTTTCTCATAGAATCTAAATTTAAATACAGAATTGTGTTCCTGAAGGTGTAAAAGTAGATATTTACTCATTCTTCATGACTCATGTGAGATTTTAGTTTGGAAAACTTGGACATTCATACTGTGTGGGTGAAAAGTAATAACTGGATACTGATGACTTGTTTTTATTTTGGGTTTCAGTTACCTGAGATTTAGACCCATTTATTTGAATTACGTTATTGCTGAGTATTGGAGAAGGCAATGGCACCCCACTCCAGTGCTCTTGCTTGGAAAATCCCATGGACGGAGGAGCCTGGTGGGCTGTAGTCCATGGGGTCACGAAGAGTCGGACACGACTAAGCGACTTCACTTTCACTTTTCACTTTCATCCATTGGAGAAGGAAATGGCAACCCACTCCAGTGTTCTTGCCTGGAGAATCCCAGGGATGGGGGAGCCTGATGGGCTACCGTCTATGGGGTCGCACAGAGTCAGACACAACTGAAGCGACTTAGCAACAGCAGCAGCAGCATTGCTGAGTATACCCCCTGTGTTTTGCTGGAGCTAAATTTTTTTTTAACTTTTTAAAAAGTTGATAATTTTAGGCTTACAGAAGAATTGTAGAGATGGTACAGATGGTTCCAATAATACTCTCTATGCAGTCTCCCCATATGTTAACATCTCATATAGCCATGGAACAGTGACCAAAACTAAGAATTAAGATTAGCTTAACAAATATTGTAAACTAAACTATAGACTATTTAGATTTCCCCAGTATTTCCACTGTCCTTTTTCTGTTCCTGGATTCAAGTCAGGAGACAGTGGCGCTTTTAGTTTTCATGTCTCCTCCTCGTTGTTCAGTTGCAACTCTTAGCATCCCCACGGACTGCAGCATGCCAGGGTTCTCTGTCCTTCACCATCTCCCAGAGTTTGCTCAGACTTATGTCCATTGAGTCTGTGATGCCATCCAAACATCTCATCCTCTGTCACTCCCTTCTCCACATGCTTTCAATCTTTCCCAATATCAGGGTCTTCTCCAGTGAGTCAGCTCTTTGCCTCAGGTGGCCAAAGTATTGGAGCTTCAGCATCAGTCCTTTCAATGCATTATGCAGGACTGATTTCCTTTAGAATTGACTGGTTTGATCTCCTTGCTATCCAAAGGACTCTCAAGAGTATTCTTCAGCACTGTAATTCAAAACATCAATTCTTCAGCACTCAGCCTTCTTTATAGTCCAGCTCTCATATCTGTACATGACTACTGGAAAAACCACAGCTTTGACTAGACGTTTGTTGGCAAAGTGATATCTCTGCTTTTTAATACGCACTCTAGATTTGTCATAGCTTTCCTTCCAAGGAGTAAGCGTCTTTTAATATCATGGCTGCAGTCACTGTCCACAGTGATTCTGGAGCCCGAGAAAATAATGTCTGTCATTGTTTCTACTTTTTTCCCATCTATTTGCCATGAAGTGATGGGACCGGATACCATGATCCTCAGCTTTTTCATTCTCCTCTTTCACCTTCATCAAGAGACTCTTTAGTTTCTCTTTGCTTTCTGCAATTAGGGTGGTGTCATCTGTATATCTGAGGTTATTGATATTTCTCCCGGCAATCTTGATTCCATCTTATGAGTCATACGGCCTGGCATTTTGCATGATGTACTCTGCATATGTTAAATAAACAAGATGACAATATACAGATTTGACATACTCCTTTCCCAGTTTTGAACCATCAAAGGAAAGAATGAACAAAATAAAAAAGTAACCAGTAGAATGAGAGATAATTTTTGCAAACCATTTACATGATAAGAGCTTATTATCCAAAATGTGTAAGAAGCTGTCGCAATTCATAGCAAAAAAGCAAATAACCAGATTAAAAGATGGACAAAAGAACTAGATATATACTTTTCCAAAGAAGATGTACAAGTGGCCAACAGCTATATGAAAAGATGCTTAAGGTCACTAATTGTCAGGAAAATGCAAGCTAAACCACAATATCACCTCATACCTGTTAGGATGGCTGTTATCAAAAAATCAAAAGACAGCAAGTATTGACAAAGACATGGGAAAATTGGAATCCTTGTAAATAATTGTTTTTGAGAACGAAAAATGGTGTAATCACTATGGAAAACAGTATGGAGGTTTCTCAAAAAATTAAAAATAGAACTACCGTATGATCCAACAGTCCCACGTCTGGTATTTTTCCAGAAGAATTGAAGTCAGAATCTTGAAAAGATACTAGCAACTCTATGTTCACTGAAGAATTACTTATTTAAAATAGCCAAGATGTGGAAATATCTAAATGTCCATCAACATATGAATGGATAAAGAAGTAGTATATCTTTACAATGGAATGTTATTTAGCCTTCAAAAGGAATGACAGTTCTTATACACATAAGAGTATGGACGAACCTTGAGGACATTATACTAAGTGAAATGAACAGTCACAGAACAACAAATAATACTTGATGCCACTAATATGAGGTATCTAACATAGTAAAACTCATAGAAGCAGAGAGTAGAGGGACTTCCCTGGCTGTCCAGTGGTTAAGACTCAGAGCTTCCAATGCAAGCATTTGATCCCTGGTCAGGGAACCCAAGATCCCACATGCTGCATGGCACTGGCCAAAAAAAAAACACAAAAAAAACCACACACCAAAACAAGCAAACCAAAACCAGAGAGAGGGCCCAAGGTGCTCTCCCGCCCTCCGGGAGGCTCGCCTGGCTGCTGTGAGAAGGACGCTCTGTAGACTGGAGCCAGCCGGTTCCCTCTCCGCACTTTGCGACTGCCATGGCGAACATAACCTCAGGAGTGCATGTTGCCGATGAAGTATGATGCATTTTTTTATGACAGGAAAGTTCACAAGTGCTTGCCACCAGAAGAAATCAAGAAAAGAAAGAAGGCTGTCAACTTCTGTCTCAGTGTAGACAAAAAGTGCATCATCGTGGAGGAAGGCAAGGAGATCTTGGTGGGAGATGTTGGTGTCAGCAAGAGCGATCCTTTCAAGCATTTTGTGGGGATGCTTCCTGAAAAAGATTGTTGATATGCTCTGTATGATACAGGCTTTGAAACAAAGGAATCCAGAAAAGAGGAGCTGATAGTTCTGTGGGTACCAGAACTATCTCCTCTGAAGAGTAAAATGATCTATGGGAGCTCCAAGGATGCCATCAGAAAGACGTTCCAAGGCATAAAACAAATGTCAAGCAAATAGGCCAGAAGACCTCAATCGAGCTTGTATTGCTGAAAAGCTAGGTGGATCCCTAATTGTAGCTTTTGAAGGATGTCCTGTGTAGACCATCATCTGGTGCCACAAATCAAAAGCTTCCATGTTTAATGTTATCCTCTTGCTATATATAAGTAAAGCAGAAAGAATATAGGGACTCGCTGAAGGGGAGCTGTCTTGTCATTTGTAGGGGTGAACTATTCTGTGAACATGTGCAAATGGCCCTAAATAAATCTAAACTCTAAAATTTTATTGGTGTGAAATTAAATTGGGGATGCGTTGGCTTGTTATAAAGATTTTTGTTAAAGCTCATGATTTTTAATAGTGCAGTTCACAAACCAGTAGAAGGCCGCAAGAAGACAATCACATCTTTGTTAACCTCAGCAGTTACTTTGTTTCTTTTTTGCTTAGAGAATTGGTCATAATCTGGTTGTAATTTTGGCCCAAATTTATTTATTTCATTGAGCTAAACTGCATAATGGAAAATAATTCTCCTCACAACATATTACAGCACTAAAATGCTAACCTAGTAATTCACTGGACGTGTGCTGGAGACTGCCTTGAAATGGTGTAGGCTTAAAACCAGCACTGACCTTGCAGAGCTGCTCCCACACCTGGGGCTGCTCACTCCCAGGTCTGGTCAGGAGGCTGCTCTGAGAGTGACCTTGCACCCTAGAAATCAGGAGAATGTGCACCGTCTTGTAATAGTGAATCATAAAGCAGATCCGAGCCCCAGTGCAACCCACTTTGTTTAGGAAAACAGTGAGGGTGGTATATTGACAGACTGTGACTCCATGCTGTCTTTAATTAATTGTGTCTCCTTCAGAACTTTGTTGCTTCTGGTACTATAAAGTATGGAAGAACATTACATTTACTCTAGGCCCTGGGAGAACTTCTTACTCTCCTAGAGTAGCTTGCAACTGTAATTCCGGGAGCAGTTATGATTGACAACTCTCACGGGAAGCCACGCTGAGGACACCTGGAAGTAACTGTCCTTCACATCATAGGCATAACACTGAACAACCTAGAGATGCACAAGCAGTGGAATTTAGAAGTAGCAGTACTGACTTTATGTAATAAAGGAAGCATTTTTAACTTCAAAAAACAAAAAAAAAACCAGAGAGAGTAGAACAGGGCTTTTCAGGGACTGTAGTGAGGGGATAGTGAAGAGTTATTACTTAGTAGTTACAGAGTTTGTATGTGGGAGGATGGAAAAGATTTGGAAACAGTGGTGATGGTTGCCACCAACTGTACACTTAAAAATGGTTAAAATGACATTAGAAGTTTAGAAGATATGGTCATGATATGTAGAAGTTGATACTTAGGCTTTAAACACCCTATAATTTCAAAAATTTTAATCAAGTAGACTTTGCAGAAAACTTACATAGCAGGTCAGAAAATGTGGTTTTTTAGTTAAGTGATTTTATAAATAGTAAGTTGTACATCGTAAACAGCAAATTTCAAACAAATATTAACACAAAAATATATTCATCTGACTTCCCTGGTGGCTCAGACGGTAAAGCGTCTGTCTACAATGCGGGAGACCAGGGTTCGATCCCTGGGTTGGGAAGATCCCCTGGAGAAGGAAATGGCAATCCATTCCAGGACTATTGCCTGGAAAATCCCGTGGACAGAGGAGCCTGATAGGCTACAGTCCATGGGGTCTCAAAGAGTGGGACATGACTGAGCAACTTCACTATCTATCACTATACTCATCTAGGAATTAAATGGAATTTTAATTATTTAGTAATGGAAAGAGAAATTCAAGGATCATCCTTATAAATATTCTTCAACAGGTGAATGGATAAACAAACTGATATACCCATACAATGAAATACACCTGAATAATAAAAAGGGGCAAACTGTTGATTCATACAAGACAGGTGTGTGTATGTAGTTGGTTGTTCAGTTGTGTCCAGCTCTTTGGGACTTCACGGACTATAGCCTGCTAGGCACCTCTTGTCCATGGGATTTCCCAGGCAAGAATACTAGAGTGGGTTGCCGTTTCCTCTTCCAGGGATTGAACCAGCATCTCTTGAGTCTCCCACATTGACAGGCAGATTCTTTACCACTAGTGCCACCTGGGAAGCTTACCAGACAGGGATGATCTTAAGTGAATTTTGCTAAGCCAGGCACAAAAGTACTGCATTGTGTGATTCTATTTATATATCATGGACAGCAAAATTATAAAGAAAACAATTAGTGTTTGCCAGGAATTAGGAGTCAAGGAAGGGGTTGCCTAAGAGTGGGATTGCTTGCTTGTATGATAATTCTGTAGCTTTTGTGAGTAATTGCCATACTGTTTTCCATAGCAGCTGCACCATTTGCATTCCCACCAGCAAAGCCCAAGTGTTTGTTTTTTCATATCCTCATCAATACTTATTATTTTTCTACTACTACTGTTATCCCGGTATGGCTCAGTCGGTCAAGAATCCACGTGCAATGCAGAAGACCCAGGTTTGATCCCTGGGTGGGGAAGGTCCCCTGGAGACGGAAATGGCAACCCACTCCAGTACTCCTGCCTGGAAAATCCCATGGACAGAGGAGCCTAGTGGTTTACTGTCATGGGGTCTCACAGAGTTGGACTTGACTTAGCGACTAAATCACCCACCACAATTATTACTGCCATGTTAGTAGGAGTGAACGGTATCTCATTCTGTATTTGGTTTGCATTTCCCAAGTGGCAAAGGATGTTAAGCATCTTTTCATGTACCGTTTTATGACTATTTGTATACTTTCTCTGGAGAAATGTCTATTCAAGTCCACTGCATACTTTTAATTGGCCAATTTGTATTTTGTTACCAAATTGTGAGTTCTTTATGTATTCTGGATATTAAACCTCTGTCAAATATATGGCTTGCAAGTATTTTCTTCCATTCTACAGGTTGTCTTTTCACTTTCTTTGATAATGTCCTTTGATGCAAAAAGTCTTAAGTTTTGATAGAGTCCAATTAATTTTTTTCTGTTGCTACTTGTGTGTTATATCTAAGAATGTATTACCAAATCCAAGGTCATGAAGGTTTACCTCTGTATTTTCTGGTTTAATATTTTTGAGTCTTATATTTACATCATTGATCCACTCTTTGAGTTAATTTTTATATATGATATGAGGTATGATATGAGGTATATGATATGAGGGTTATGAACATGTCTTTGTTTTTAGACCTTTTAGAAATGCAAACATTTTAAAGATTTAGTAACCACTTCACAGTTCTTTCTCAGTGATAGCAGGCAGATGCAATATTCATGCATATTAAAACCTAATACTTTGAAAAAGGAAAAAAAAAGGCATGCTTGAACTTTTCACCTCAGATGTCTTCCAGTCAAGGATTCCTGGACACCATCAGATTTTATTTTTCTGGTGCTTGCTTTTTCTTAACTGTTTTGCTGGCCTAGCTAGGTTCTGAAATATTCCTTACCAACTTCTCCACAGAGTTTGAGGCCCTGACATCATGGCACTTCGTGAGTACAGGGGAAGACCGTCTCCTCACTGTATCAATGTCTCCTTCCCTTCCATAGAAGTTTTGCTCTGTTAGCATCATAGCAAATTCTCATGAATCTAGATATGGAAGATTTTAATGATCACTATCTACCGCCTAAAAAATGATTAGACTTTAGAGAACACATAAAGTCTATTCTTGTTTTGGTTATCAGAAACACTGAAGGGATCTGAGCTAATTGCAGAGGATCATAATCTTTTTCCTTCATTCCCTTTCTAGGCTATTTATTTATTTATTTTCTTTCTTCTTTTTTTTAAAGCTTCAACTATGTCTAAAGAGGAATAGGTCATTTCACAGTTTGCCAAATGAAGTACAGCTCCAACTTTGCCAGACCGCAATCTACCAAGAGTAAGTGACACAAAAATATTCCATTTGGGTCTTGGCAATCCCCTAAGAAAGGCAGGGACAGATGGTGAATAGAGTATAACAAAACTTTAAAGACAAAAGACATATTACGAATTGAAGAGTGACTAAAAGAAATATGTAATAATTTGGGGTTTGTGCTTTAAACTCTGTCATGTAATGATGAATTTTCCAACCAACCTGAAGGAAATTAGAATTGAAAACAGGATGAAGATGAAAACTTATAAGCAAATACCAAAGCAATTTAAAAATGACTGGACTATTGTAACAGTTTCCTTATTTGTCAAGAAAGAGGAAAAACATGCAAAATGTATTAGGTAAGGCACCCTGAATTTTGTGATAAAGGTTGAAGTTGACATTTGCAATCTGGAGTTGCCCAAAATCTTTTGAAACAAACTCTACATTTTAATATTTCCCCCATAATGTTATCCTCATCATTTCAATGTAGAATATTAACCAAAACAAAAAAACCCCCAAAACTTACCTTTTCCAGTCCCTCCTCACTTTCTTTTAGAGTATCAATAAATGATTTAGATTCTAAAAAATATAGCTTTATGACACTTGGTTTGCAATTAATGGGCTTCCCTGGTGGCTCAGATGGTAAAGAATCCACCTGCAATGTAGGAGACTTGGGTTCAATCCCTGAATTGGGAATATCCCCTGGAGAAGAGAATGGATACCAACTCCAGTATTCTTGCCTGGAAAAGTCCACAGACAGAGGAGCCTGGTGGACTACAGTCCATGGGGTCACAAAGAGTCAACACAACTGAGCGACTAACACTTTCACTTTTTTTTTTTTTTTTTTTGCAATTAACGTGTGTGGGGGAAGGATTAGACATGGGACGTCCATTTTGCTGATGCAGAAACTGGCAAAAATCACGTGATTCTTTGTTCAGGTGTGGTGGCTGGCCCCAGTTTCCTGACTATGGTAGAGATAAAATGGTTCTGGGATCTGCCCGGCATTTTCACCAAAGTTATTCTTGTAAGTTTTGCCTACAGGCTATTTCACTAACCTTTGTAAAGATTCTGTAATCCAGAGATCCCCAACCTCTGGGCCACAGACCAGTACCTCCTGTCAGATCAGTGTTGGTATTAGATTACAAAAAAGTGCACAATAAATGTAACACATTTGAATCATCTCCAAACCAGCCCTGCCCCCCACCACAGCATCTACTCCGTCGAAAAATTGTCCTGCATGAAATCAGTCCCCAGTGTCAAAAAGGTTGGTTACGGCTGCTATAAGCTATCTAGTACCCATACTAAATCCTTTCTTTCTTTAAACCAGAGTAGATTCTTTTGTCTGCAACCCAGAACCCTGCTTAATATAAGATACATTGTGTATGTGAGTCTTGGAAAGTGTTAAAAATAGTGTAACATTAACATGAAGCCTCATTTAAAAAATCATGGATATTTAGAAATTTTAATGGTGAATTACTTTTAAAAAGTACCAGGTCATTCAGTGAAGATTGATATTAATGTGTATTCAAGTTTCCCTTTCTTTTAAATGGAGAATAAAACCAAATGAATCAGTGTTATCTATAAATAATTAATAATATTAATAGGCTCTCTTAGAGTTCAATATACAGTATACATGTATAGCCATATGCATGTTAATGAGGACATTTTATGTAGTTTTTGAATGTGAAGGTATTAAGTCTTTCTACTCCTAATAGAAGTACTCTGATTTCTGTTTCTCCACTGGGAGTAGTTGTAGCTATATTCTAAACAAGAAAAAATTATTGAGAAAGATGATGCTTGGAATCAAACTGTAATTCACAAATGTGTCAAATGCCTCAGAAGTATAAAATTAAATGTTTAAGCGTGGGAAACCTGTTTAGTATTGGCATGCCTTCTCGTCACTCATTCAGGCTATCGAAGAATCATTCTGGAGTTACGATATAATACCAAAGCAGAGTACAGGCCTATGTGAATATTTTATGGTTTATTGTATGTGTGGCAGGCTTAAATTTTAATGCTGTGAAAGAAATAGGTAGCTCTAGAATCCTTGTGTCAACAAGATAGAGAGGAAACTGGTGATCCAATTAGTATAATGGGCGTCTGGCAGCCAAATGATGTACTTCAAAACCTGGCTGGGAATGACTGGCTCTCATCCACACTTTTACAATATAAAGGGAAGAAAACAGAATGTGGAATCCTCCTGTTTCTGTGAGGCCTCAACTCTGATTGAGTCTTGAATTCCAGACCTTTTCCATTAAAATGCTAAATTTGTAAGTTCTCAGGTTCTCCCACCTTCTCCGTCCTTTTCCATCACATCCTTACTGTTGGCCTCATTCTCGTAATTTCTTGGTGGTCCTATGGACTGTTCTCCTACAGTTAGTTCATGGAAACTAATCATTATCTTGAGGATATTTCTGTGATGTGGCAGTTAGTTCAGGAATTTTTGATATTTTTTTAAAGTCTAAAGAGCTTTAGTCATGGTTTTTAAAAATTGCTGTTAACATAAACAATACAAAGTCGGGAGTCTTCACATTGTAATCTTATGATCCTCTTCTCAAAGGCAGTGAAAATAACATTGTAAAATTTCTCCTTGCCTTTTTCCCTTTTAGAACTAGAATCATAATTCTTTAAGTAGCCATCTAACTTTATTTTAAAATTCCATTCATTTGTATTATTATGTGCTATATGTTGAGATACAGCCTGCTTGAGCCTCTTATGTTCCTATGCATCTTGCTGTATACATCCCAAGACTTTGCTGCTGCTGCTGCTAAGTTGCTTCAGTCATGTCCAACTCTGTGCGACCCCATAGACGGCAGCCCACCAGGCTCTCCTGTCCCAGGGACTCTCCAGGCAAGAACACTGGAGTGGGTTGCCATTTCCTTCTCCAATGCATGAAAGTGAAAAGTGAAAGTGAAGTTGCTCAGTCGTGCCTGACTCCTAGCGACCCTGTGGACTCAGCCTACAAAGTTCCTCCATCCATTGGATTTTACTGGAGTGGGTTGCCATTGCCTTCTCCACCCAAGTCTTTGACTTTTTTTTTTTTTTTTTTTAAAAACCTGGGCCATTTCTTGGAATGTTTATGCACTTGGTAATCCTGAGAAAGTAATGCATTGCAGTTCACAGCACCTGGTCACCTTTCAGACAAACCACCTTACTTACTTCCTATTCTACAGCTGCGGATTTCCTATGCATAGAATCCTCCTCTGGGACTCACCATACTGTGTGTGCAGGCTCCACTGGGCCCTCCATGTTGCCTTGAGAGATCTGAGGACTGGTGCGACAATACTGATACACCTGTTTCTCCTGCTGCAACTGGTAAAGTCCTTTGTCTCTGACTCAAGAGTCCCACGTCAGCATCCATGGAACTGCGACAGGCTTACTTATCAACTTGTATGGTTTTTTGTTGGAAGTTATCCTGCTTCTGCGATGTCAAATTTATTGAAGTAGGGCCAAAATCCTCAATACTTTCTTTACAAAATATCTTCCTTTTGAATAATTTAAGTCACTGTTATATATTCCATGCTTTTCCCCTAAAACATTACTATGAGGAATGTTGGTATATTCCTATTTTGTAAGTGAGGAATTGGAGCTTAAGTGATTTTTTTCAAGGTTTTTTAATGTATCTAGCTCATCAAGTGCTAGAATTCAGGCCTTCTCACTGATAACATAGAGATGGTTGTGTCTTTAATATCTAATACCGCTGTCTTCTTTCCCATTCACATTCTCTGATAATTACACCTGCCTGATATGGAATAAAGAAATTATAACTGTTCTTCTAGGAAGAAAGAATTCTGGATAGTATAACTGCTAACTGAAAATCAGAAACTATCCCAATAGTTCATAGAACTTCTTAATATTTCATAGAACATGTTCTGGTCTTCACAACAATTACTCATATCAGAAAAAAACAAAATAAATGACATTTATTCTTAGCTTCAATTATGGTATTTCTCAAAGTGTGGTCCTCATCAGATAATCTGGACAGTCTTTTAAGAATAGATTCCTGGCTGGCTCTACCCCAGACTTACCAAATCAGAATTCCAAGGGTATCCAGGAATCTTGAATTTTTTAATCAACTGCCCCATGTCATTTTTATGTTTATTAGCACTTACCATGCATTACTACTAGGGCAGGTTCTAGAAACTAAGGGTGGACTGCTCTTTCTGGCTGAAAATTTACAAATAGGGGAAAGAAACAGATTTACAAAACTTCTCTTGAATACAGTAATTTTAAAAATTCTTGATAGAAGGAATGCAAGTCAACATCAAATTTATGTCTCCCAGAAAGCCAAAAATCTGGCTTTATGTCATGAATTCAGCAGTAGTGATTTCAAAAAACACCTGTATTTTGTGAAATAGCAGGGCTCATCTAACAAATTATTTTGTAGGGAGACCTTCTGTTCTGTGGTTGTGTGATACCCCCTTTTGCCTGTTTATAAATCCATTTAACATATGTTCATTGAGTGTCGACTTTCTGACCCAAGCACCATTCTAGGCTTGGATGCTATAGCTATAGACAAGTTGACTAGTGTCCCTGCCTTCAAGGTCTTAATGAGAAGAGGATGATAATTTTATTAAGAAAATAAAAAGTAAAATTCTTTACGGAAGAAGATGACAGGATTTTGTTAGCCAAAAATGACTTCTAACTCACAGAAGAGATGTTTTTAATATTCTTTCTCCCCAGATTTGAAGCTGAAAGTATGATTCTGAGACAAGGACACGTACCCTTGAAATACTACTTGGTTCGTGCTGGACATTTAAAGGTCATGTCAAGTAATATAAGCATGAACAAAAATACCAACTCTGAAATTTTAAGTGCGTTTGGAGAAGGCAACTTCATAGGGGTAAATACTGTCCCAATTTATTAGTCTCTCATCATCATTTTTTTAAATTAAGATTAAAAAATTATATGTATCATTGCATTAAAATAATTAACATAGTATACTATAATATTGTCCTTGAGTATTATGTATTTTGGTAATTGACATGCTTAGTAAAAGCAGTTTTCCTTAGCATTGTAGAGCCAATTTATAGCCTATTATATAGTTTGTCAATGTAGAGGACATACAAGATTATCAAATGACTTACATGAGTGACTGACTGGTTAAATGAAGGAGTTGCAAACCATGTAGCTCAGGAATCAGGGTTGCATTAAAAAATAGAGAAATTATGCTAAAACACTTACGGATTCACGGGGCTCTTTCTGATTCTTTAAAGAAATTTTATCCTTTCAAAAGATTTTATGCGAAAGGGATAAAATTTAGGCTAAGAAAGCAGCTTGTATGTAAAGATAAAACTTGCTTCATTTCTATATTTAGTCAAGGGCTGATTGGATTTAGAGATCCTTGAAACCAGAAGTCCCTAAGTGGAGAGGTCTTGGGTTCAGTTCAGTCCTCAGTCGTGTCCAACTCTTTGCAACCCCGTGGACCACAGCCTAAATAAATTTCAAAGCCCCAAAATATTTACATTGAGAATGAGTACTAAGGAAAATTAAATGTCTATAAAATGTTAGGTCTTAATGCTCTGTGCTGTTAGGTCAGTAGATTTAATTAGATAACAATTCCATTACAGAAGTACGGGAGGCAAAATTCCCCCTCTATCCTCTTGGAGTTTTTCAGCTAGGTCTGAAAATTAAACTGACATAGAACAGATTAACAAGAGAAAAGCATATACATTTCTATAAGGTTTACATAACACAGGAGCCCTTATAATGACAGGAAGACCCAAAGAAGTGACAAAACCTAAATACTTTTATACCAGGTTGAAGAAAGAGAGGCACTTGTGGGAATGTAACTAAAATATATGGGGAGGCTGAAGGAAGATTGAAAAAGATAAGAAGATAGGAATTATTTTAGCAAGGTCTGTTTGTACAGAATTCTCTTGGCTTTGACTCACCATGGAAGAATGTTCTTTTCTCTTGGTTTAGGGAGGGCATCTTTCAGATAGGAGTTTTTGTTTTTTTTTTTTAATTAATTTTAGGCTGTGCGGTGGGTGACTGCTCTGTAGTTGCAGCACGCAGGCTTCTCATTGCAGTGGCTTCTCTTGTTGCGGAGCACGTGCTCTGGAGAGCTCGGGCACAGTAGTTGTGATACACCAGCTTAGTTGCCCCAAAGTATGTGGGATCTTCTAGGCATGGATAAAACCCTTGTGCCCTGCATCGACACGTGGATTCTTAACCACTAGACCACCAGGGAAGTCCCTACATGGGAGTTTTTGATATTCTATATTCAGGAAGAAAAGGGGAGCTTAGAATGCCCTTCTTACATGTTGTTTTTAAAGTCTTTAGTTCTAAATAATTCTCATGTCAAAGTGGCATATTTGGGGGTGGGATATTCTGTCACCTATCATAGACCATAAAGCTTTTTCAGGGATTAATTTAGATAATGCACATTGAACTTATAGATCAGTGCCCAGCTGAACAGCACTCAGTAAATGGTAGTTAACTACCATTTTGTTGTTACTAATTATAATAAAAACAGATAATCATGTGCTATTGACAGATACATGCTCTTCAAATTAACTTTTTTAAAGTGTGCTTATAATGCTGTGTTGTTAATGCAAGTGGTTGCTTGGTTCATTGCTAGGTTTATGATCTGAACCTAAAATGCTTATTCACAGAAACATGCTGTGCTGCTGCTGCAGGGGTTGTGTGTGATTCTGTTTGTTGGCAGTTGAAGTGCATTTTGTTACACAAGCCTGTGTTAAGCGGAAAGCAGAGATTTTCATTGTTTTTGGAAAGTGATTTATAAGTGTTTAACAGTTCTTACAGCAGGCTCAGGGGTGTATTCTCATTCCCATATTATTTTAAAATTATTTCTTGGATAAATCTCATGAGACGTCCTGTTAGTTTCAGGGTGTTGATGATCCAACAGCAGCGGCTCTAAATTTTGTTGTTTTTTTAATATAATTCGAGACAAATGGCTTTCTGAAGCTGTTTAGGCCATGCATTCCTAATCTGCCTATAAGTTTTGATGTGCTAGGTACTGGCACGATTGCCTAGTTGATCCCTTGGGAAGTCTGAAGTGAAAGCGTTGATTAGATTCTTTTGGGCTGAGAGCCCTATTCAGCTATTTAGCTGGCAGGAAAGTCTTCATTTTTTCATTAGAGAAACTAGTGGCAGGAGAGTCTTACCTTGAGCCATTTATTGCTCTTAGCATGGTCACAAGCACTGGTTACTGGCTACTTACGACATCTGTTGCTGAGTCATTCTGGAAGCAAAGGAAGGCATCTGAATCTGTATTTGTTTCAAATGTTTTAAATAGATATCTCTGTCAATACTTAGATCAAGCTCACGAGGTTTTCTGTGTGTTTGCTGGGATAAATCATTCTGTGATACACTCCTCGAATTCAGAGTGGAGTATTCAATAATCTGATTTGAAAATGTCATAGGAAATTTTGTGGATGTTTTAGTATTGATGAATATCAATTTAATAGACACATGCCATGTACTTTGTACTGAACCTGTGCTGTGGGAACTTGATGGACCGCAAGACTTATGGCCATAGTAAGTGCCAGGTACTCAAAAGGTCCTATGAAAAAAAGCATCAGAAATACAATGATATGAAGGATGTGGTTTTCTTTTTAAATATTATATCTGATTTATTATTTATGGACTATAAAAGGAAGGTAAGCTCCATTAACCCAGTGACCTTTATTTTTTCCCAAGCAGGATAATTGCATTCTAATGGAAACGTAGGAATAGTAGGTATGGTAAATACAGCTCCCTGTGCAAGTAGGGCAGCTCACATTAGCCTCTGAAAGTGAGTTATGAGTTTCAGCATAAATTTATAAGCAACTCCAATTCTTTACTAAACAAAACAGAAAAATGCTGCCAATGTGTTAGCATAGGGAAAATCTAATAATACTCCTGGTGTTAATCTGATACCTTCTTTAAGTGTATTCTGTTCTCTTTAAAGTGATAGTCATCAGTTTGATTCAAGACTGAACTTACAGCCTTACAGTAAGTGTCACAGTGTCATATCTCAAGTTGTCATGTGCCCTTATTTGGGAGTGCCATGAACATCTTATGTGAAAACCACAAAAATTTAGGGTTCCTATTCTGGCCACCCCTCACAGACTTTCTGTATTTCTTTTTTACATCTGATCATGTCTTCTGAATCTTAAGAGACTTAACTTTGAGAACTTCCTGGGATCCAGCCACAAGAAGGATGGAGTCTCAGTTTTGCTTTTGGGTCCATGATCCTCTGGGGTCACAGAGAGATGCCAGGGGAGGCTGTCAGATGGTTCTCAAATGCTAGTTCATGCATTATTGATATTCTCTGATAGTTCTTCACCTGCCAGAGAGCAGATGAGAAAGATATGGATAATGTATGTTTTTCAGAAGGCTGAATTTATTCAAAATTTAAAAACAAGATACTATTTTAGACTTGTTTCTGTCTTTCTTTCTTTCTCTTTTGTGCTTAAGTATCATTTATTTCATGAAATAATGTTGACAATCCTAATGTTCTTACGTGACATAACACAAGAAAACCAGAGGTTGCCAGCTATATATCATATTCTTCCATCGCCAAATCTTTTTTTTTTAAACGAACTGATCTGGGAAATCTCCAAATCTGGAAACTAATGTACTTTGCGAAACTCTTTTGCCTGTATGAGGACTCAGAGCCCAGTGTTGGGAAATGTCTCAAGATTCAGAAGACATTTGTATTAAGTATATTACTTGCAGTAATATTTAATTCTCACAATAACTCTATTTGCTGCTATCCTTATTCCCTTTCACAGATTAAGGGAAAAAAGCTAAAAGATCATTAAGAAATTGTTTCAGGGCCCGAGCCTATTGAGCTGTAGGATTCACACCCAGAGTCCTTAACGACTGTGATATGTCCATTAAGTGACGCTGTGAAAGAAACAGACCTCTCATGACGTTTTAGAGACTGCCCTGCAAGCTTTGAGAGATAGTTGTGAAACCTCCTGATTTCCAAGATAATTTAAAAAGCCTTTTTATTTGTTTGTGCCAAGATTTACCATATAGTGATCCATCCCATAATAAGCCAGAATATTTGTACAAACCTAGGCTTGTGGCCTGACTCACCATCTTAATCACAGACTTGTACACTCTGTGCCAACTGTCTGGTTGAATTGTAGGCAGAAATGTTCACTTACTCTTGTATATACTTCCAGTTTTCCATAATTAGAGGTGGCCCTGGGAACTGAACAATAAGCAATTGGCACTCCTCGGCCACCTGACACTTGGTAGCCAAGCTCCTCTCCTGAGCAGTCAGAGAGACCTGAGCAATGGAAGCTCATCTCAGGAAGTAAGTGTGTTCCAGAAGTCAGTGACTGCCTTGTATTTGGGAAAAGAGATCCGTGCAGGTGTATCTAGTCCCATGCAGGAGCTCTCTTCTCTCCAGGCAGTGGGGTTGTCTCAGTGGTGTTTGCCTTTGAGGGAAAACAAATACCGTGCTGGAGACTGGGTAGCCACAGGAAACTTGAAAGTCCTAAAATTGAATAGGTGGTTATCAGCAGTATCTGATGTGGTTGCCTAAGAAAGTTGCAGTGGACATTACAATCTCACAGTTTTCTCTTACTAGTTTTATTTGTTTGCTCAGAAGTCAATACATCAAAACCATTTCAGGTTTATTGGCTCTAGAGTCCTAGAAAGGAGAGTTCTATTATTGAGAAACAGAATATTCTTCCAGGAGTGGCCATGAGGCCTCTTCAGCTGCATGCTTCTGATTATTCAGCCCGGGCGCAGGTTGTGCGAAAGCTTATCTCCAACAACCTTAAGAAACTGAGTGATTTTTAGATTTTGAGTATCTTACCCAGTTACTCACAGCACACTTACAGTTTCCAGATTTGTCTTTATTTCTAATTCACTAAAAACAATTCATTTAATATGAGCAAATTATTCAAGGAGTCTGAAATCGCTTTAATGTAGTGAACAGAATTTTACAATCAGAGAACAAAGTTCTAATCCTGGCTCTGCCATTCACTTGCTGTGTGATTTTGGGAAAATGATTTAGCCTCTCTGAGCCTCAGAGGGCTCATTTTTAAATAGGGGATGATAAGACCTGTCATTCAGAGTCGGTGCAAAGTGAATTACAGAAAGCAACTAAGGGTAGTTATTGAGCCCTTACTATATGGCAGGTGCTGTTCCAGGCTTATGAATACAGTGGTGAACTTGAACTTGCTTTCAAGGAGCTTGTGTTCAAAAGGGAAGGCCCAGCTAACATGTGATTATAATAAAGCAAGGTGCAGGCTAGTATTGTAGTGTGAAGCATGAGGGGCCTCAGGTACTCAGGGAAAATAAGTAACTCAGTTTAGGTCGATGGATCTCTGCCTTGACTGTTGATTAGGATCCCCTGGAGAGTTTTAAAAAAAATACCAAATACCCTGGACACACCATTGACCAGTTAAATCAAAATCTCTAGGCTGTAGCTTGGGGACCAGTAATTTTCAGTCCTCTGGTGATTCTTATGTGGAGCCTGGTTTGGGAAACACTGGCTTAGGCTGTGATCTTGTGAGGGTTATCAGAGGAAGCTGAATTCTTGAGGCTGAAGCTTCAGGATGGTCCCCAGTTGGCCAAATGTAGAGGAGGGAACCGTTAGTGGGATGGGAGAGTTAAGCTGGTGCTGGAACACATGGGTCTTAAATTACATTCTAAAGAAATGCCTTGTATAAAGCAATTAGTGTTGGCTCAGGGCAGATCATCAGTAAATAACAGTGATGGCTTTAAGTTCTTAGAATCATTTACATGTAGGATGGGAGGGACATTCTAACTATGTCTGCTCAAGGGTCTTAATGGAAAATTAATTTTCACATAATTTCAGTATCCCAGCCCCGTGAGTGGGAAGAAGAGGTTGCATTGTCTGGGTTACTGGTTTCATTCCATTCAAATTGTGCTTTCTGAGTCTAGTGAGTGACTAATTCCTCACTTGATATTTTAATTGTGGTGGTGGCTCAGAGGTTAAAGTGTCTGCCTTCAATGCGGGAGACCCAGGTTCAATCCCTGGTCGGGAAGATCCCCGGAGAAGGAAATGGTAACCCACTCCAGTATTCTTGCCTGGAGAATCCCATGGACAGAGAAGCCTGGTAGGCTACAGTCCATGGGGTCTCAAAGAGTCAGACACGACTGAGCAACTTCACTATACACTATACACTTAACACGAAACTTACCATTTTAACTATTTTTAAGTGTACAGTTCAGTGGCATTAAGTACAGTCACATTGTTGTGTCATCATCACCACAGATCATCTGCAGAACCTTTTTATCATCCCCAAATGAAACTGTGTACCCACTAAACAGGAATTCCCCATCCCTCTTTCCCCAGGCTCCTGGTAACTGCTAGTCTTCTTTCTCTGTCTGTAATTTGACTATTCTAGGTACTTTATATAAGTAGATCATTGTTATTAGTTGTTTTGGGTCTGGCTTATTTCACAATGTCCTCTTTAAAAAGATATTTTAATAGGTCTTTTTCTTGGACCTTAAACTCTGACCTTTTAACAGCATAGGAATAGCTTCAATGTTAGGGAGTTCATAATATTTCAACACAGCATAATATGACAAAACAGTGTCCAGAGTGTGTGTCAAAGTCCTGCTAGGTCTCCATGACAAAGGTATGAGCATCCTGAATTATCAGCTATGGTTTATATCTCTCTGCTTCCTTAGATGACATAAGAGCAACAGAAGGATAGCTCTTTTATGCATCTTTTTATAAGTCGTTATTCTATTTTTCTATCAATTTTATTTTTTGGCTCTAACTGATCACTGTAGGCTACTTATTCCTGAGTCAACTAATAGACAAATACAGTGGCCTTTCACATGTCTGGGCTTCCCTTGTGGCTCAGCTGATAATAGAATCCACCTGCAATGCAGGAGACCCTGGTTTGATCCCTGGGTTGGGAAGATCCCCTGGAGAAGGGGAAGGTTACCCAGAATTCTAGCCTGGAGAATTCTATGGAATGTATTCCATGGGGTTGCAAAGAGTTGGACACGGCTGAACGACTTTCACTTCACTTCACATGTCTCTTTTCTTCAAACTGAATGATGTATACAAATAGGAAGCTATTTTTAAATAATCTCATTCTGTGTTTATATTAAAGTAAGAATAACTTGCATCTTCACCACCTTATATTATTTTGTCCAGTTACATGACTGATCTATTTTCAGTTTTCTCTGCCCTCCAAAAATTTTTATGAATAACTACTCAGAAGGATGGAAACCCCTTGGCCTAGTAGTCATATGAAAAGTCATCATGACTCACCAGCAGCTTCATCTTCCGGAAGGAGCCTGAATTCTTTCTCTTTTTTCTTTACGTTTCCCTTTCTTAAAATTTTATTTCTTCAAAAGCACTTCTCAGGTCCCTAATGTATGTCAAGCAGCTCAGTGGTAAAGAACCCGCCTGCCAATGCAGGAGGTGCAGGAGACTGTTCAAGCCCTGGGATAGGAAGATCCCCTGAAGGAGGAAATGGCAACCCAGTCCAGTATTCTTACCTGGGAAATTCCATGGACAGAGGAGCCTGGTGGGCAACAGTCCATAGGTTCACAAAGAACTGGGCACGACTGAGTGACTGAGCATGCCATGTATGTCAGGCACCATGTTAGAGCCCAGAACAAACAAAATAGATGTAGGGTCTATTCTTGAAGAGTGTAGTGGATTTGGTATCAACTTTCGCTTTTCACTTTCATGCATTGGAGAAGGAAATGGCAACCCACTCCAGTGTTCTTGCCTGGAGAATCCCAGGGACGGGGGAGCCTGGTCGGACACGACTGAAGCGACTTAGCAGTAGTAGCAGTTGATATGTATAGTTGATTTCTGAGTCACAGTCATCTAGTGCTAAATGCAGTAGTGGATCATGTATTTGCACATGTTTCTTTCTTTCTTTTTTTTTCCTGTAACATGAGAAGGTAGAGCCACTTAAGGGGGTCTAGCTGACTGGCTGCCAAGATGCCCCACAGGGTGGCAAAATTCCTGTCACCTGGCTCTGATGTTCAATCTGTAGTTCTGGAAGTTTATACACCAGTGCCTCATGAAAGACCTCTTGACATGAGAGGAGAGAACAGATTCATGTTAAGTTATGAGAGCATGGTAATCCAAATGTTGATTTATTAATTTTGCTGGAGAATATGTTTCCAGCTACAAATTATTTGTTTTTATCATTTTATAAATCCTTCTTGCATCAGGGTGACTGAAGGGCTGAATTCATAGTCAAAGGGATACGAAGTAAAGACAAAATTGAAGTTATGTAGGTGATCTTGAGGGGTCTTTTATCCAGACCAAGGGAATGCCTAGTATAAATCCAAACCCCATAGCCAAGAGCACATGGAGAGGGAAGTGATTTGATCCCACCAGCCGTGTGTGCCCAGTGATGGGTCCTTACCACGCCCTCCTCCTTTCTGCTTCTAGGCTGATTACTGGTCTGAGTGACACATTCCCTCATCACATATGCTAACATCATCAAGACTGAGAGCCACAGTCAGATCATACTCTTAATTTAGCCTTTCCACCTCTTATCTTTGCATAACTCTGATCTCATCTGTAATAGGTTATGATTGCTGGCCAAACTCTCAAGAGTTCTAGGACTCTTTTGTTCCTCTTTCTAATCAGATTGTTCTCTGCCTCTACCTATGACTGCATTTGAAGAAAGTCCTGTACTTCTTTAGGATGGAAACATTATCCTTACAAAATCCATTACAGTTCTTGTGGTTTTTTTGGTTATGACTTTCTATTCCTTCGTCCATTTAATCCATTTCTACTATATTTGCCTGTCAACTAATTTTAAGGAAGTGCTTTGAATGGATTTAAGACCCAGGTTTTCAGAGAAAGAAAGTCTGGTTCTTCATCATGACCTAGACTCCAAGGGTTTAGTTTGAAAATATCAGTAACACTCATTTTTCACACTTCCATCACTTTCTCAGGAATCCCATTTTACCCTGAGGCTGTGTCAGTTTCCTCCTCTGATTCTTATCTTCTTCTTTCACATATGGGCCCTTTCTAAGTGGCAATGTCTTGACTGGGCCTACTTGAATTATAACCATCTTGAATTTATGTGCCATTTTTATAAGTCATTGAAATGTGGTAAGATAAGAAGCCAGGTGCTTTATCCGTCCTAATTCTGAACCTATATCCAGATGTCTTTATATTTTCAAAATATTGTTGTCTTAAATTTCATACTTTTATATTCTATTCCTGATAACTGTATATTTCTTAGCTGCACAGAACTGAATTCCTTTCATTCATGAACTTCTAACAGTGACTTCACACCCTGGACTTCATTATCCATTTGCCACCATCTGTTAGTAAATACAGAGTATAGAGTTTAACCCTTTATACTTTCTGCCTGGGAATCTGGTGCGTTAATATCATCTTTGTCATCTCTTTAGATATTGCTTACCTCGGGAAAATCAATGTGCTGGCTAGTGGCATTTTCACTTCTCATTTTAGGACTTTCGGGTGTGATGCATTTTAAGAACTGTCCAGTATATTAATAATAGATGAGAGATGGCGTCATATGAGCACATGGGGCCTTGGTGATTAAGGTCCCTGGGGATTCAGAAGAGCAAATTACAGAGCACATTTTATGTCTTGGAAAGAGAGCAGATACTATAATGAATTTTTAAGTTAGCAATTTGTTTAGTCTCCTGAGGCCCTGGCAGCTTGCTGAGGTTACAGGGGTAAAAAGTACCTGCAGAGAGGAATTTCTCAGTCAGAACCAACGTTTAAAGTAGTGGTGTGTTAATGCTTAAAAAGAAATCCTGTATGCATTTTTTATAGCTTCTAGCTTTTGCAGCTGGATCTGACAAATGATGCTCCAAGAAGTTGAGCCAGCTTGCCATTTTCCAGGCTTCAGCTCCATTATTTATGTCTTTTCCAATAAAGCCTATGGCACATTCTTAAAGACTTGGCTTTGCTAAAAGTACAGCCCAATACCTGAATGGGGACTGGTAGCAAATGCCATTGGGCCTTCATTGTTTTTTCTTAACCCTGCTGTTCTTATCTAGGTATACTCAGTGATTTAACTTAATATCAAGTAACATTTTCAGAGATTCTGAGTTCATGGGGGTCTTTTGAAAAGTGCATTTTATGTGATTAGCATTTGATTAAGTGATCAAAGAAGACAGTTTCTATCACAATGTCAAGTAGAAATGTATCATTAAAAAATTGGATCAGAACTCAAAGATAAATTGAAGATTCCATGAATTTTTATGATATTAGCACAGAGGAACTTCATTTTAAAAAGAGAAACCACGTATTTTGGCAGTCTTCAGCAGTAGGCTAAAGAAGTTATGACCTAAATTCAAATGTAGTCCTATAGACCATAGCTTTTTAAGAGACCAGAATCCTGGAAGTAAGGAATATATAATCTACTCCGCTCTCCACCCCCATCAGAGAAGAAGCTATGGACCTTGACTCCTGGACAGGCTGACCAACTCCTGATACTTTGTTTAATATGTGAGCCCCATACAGGCCTTGATTGCAAATGTACTCCTATTAATGTTGTTGCCCAGGTTATGGCCATGGTTTTTCCTTCTCAAATATCCCTCTGTATTTCAGGCATTCCCACTCTAGTACTCTTGCCTGGAAAATCCCATGGACGGAGGAGCCTGGTAGGCTGCAGTCCATGGGGTCGCTAGGAGTTGGACACGACTGAGCGACTTCACTTTCCCTTTTCACTTTCATGCATTGGAGAAGGAAATGGCAACCCACTCCAGTGTTCTTGCTTGGAGAATCCCAGGGACGGGGGAGCCTGGTGGGTTGCCATCTATGGGGTCGCACAGAGTTGGACATGACTGAAGTGACTTAGCAGCAGCAGCAAGGTGGTATCTGCTGTGTTTATGAACTTAACCACTCAGATTCTTCTCTTGCCTCCTCACTAAGCTCCTCCTGCTTCCCTGGGAATGTCTCTGGGCACAGAGCTGTAGCAGGGAGGAGTCAATTTCACTCTCCCTGCTAGGTCTATTTCTTTGGTGGCTTTTGTTATTATAATCACACTTAAGGGCCTGCCTCAGAGAATCCTGCCCCTCTGCCTGACTGTTAAGCTTAAGTGCCATTGTTCAGAACCCTGTCCACCTGTAGATGGCAGGAAGGAAGAAATTAATACACACCCCTGCCTAAGGCTTGCCATTCTAGCAAATCAGTTCAGTTCTGTTCTTTGCTCAATCGTGTGCAACTCTTTGCAACCCCATGGACTGCAGCCTGCTAGGCTTCCCTGTCCATCACCAACTCCTGGAGCTTGCTCAAACTCATGTCCATCAAATCAGTGATGCCATCCAACCAGGTCATTCTCTGTCACCCTCTTCTTCTCCTGCCCTCAGTCTTTCCCAGCATCAGGATCTTTTTAAATGAGTCATTTCTTCGCATCAGGTGGCCAAAGTAATGGAGTTTCAGCTTTCAGCATCAGTCATTCCAATGAATATTTAGGACTGATTTCTTTTAGGGTTGACTGGTTTGATCTCCTTGCAGTCCAAGGGACTTTCAAGAATCTTCTCCAACATCACAGTTCAAAATCATCAATTCTTCGATGCTCAGCTTTCTTCATGGTCTAACTCTCATATCCATACATGACTACTGGAAAAACTACAGCTTTAACTAGATGGACCTTTGTCAGCAAAGTAATGTCTCTGCTTTCTAATATGTTGTCTAGGTTGGTCAGTACTCTTGCCGGGAAGGTCCCATGGATGGAGGAGCCTGGTAGGCTGCAGTCCACGGGATCGCTAGGAGTCGGACACGACTGAAAGACTTCACTTTCACTTTTCACTTTCATGCATTGGAGAAGGAAATGGCAGCCCACTCCAGTATTCTTGCCTGGAGAATCCCAGGGACGGGAGAGCCGGGTGGGCTGCCGTCTATTGGGTCGCACAGAGTCGGACACGACTGAAGCGACTTAGCAGCAGCAGCAGCAGGTTGGTCATAGTTTTTCTTCCAAGGAGCAAGCGTCTTTTAATTTTATGGCTACAGTCACCATCTGCAGTGACTGTAGAGCCCAAGAAAGAGCCCAAGAAAATAAAGTCTGTCACTGTTTCCATTGTTTCCCCATCTATTTGCCATGAAATGATGGGACCAGATGCCATGATCTCAGTTTCTTGAATGTTGAGCTATAAGCCAGCTTTTTCACTCTCCTCTTTCACTTTCATCAAGAGGCTCTCTAGTTCCTCTTTGTTTTCTGTTATAAGGGTGGTGTCATCTGCATATCAGAGGTTATTGATATTTCTCTTGGCCATCTTAATTCCAGTTTGTGCTTCATCCAGCCTGGCATTTGGCATGATGTACTCTGCATATAAGTTAAATAAACAGGCTGACAATATACAGCCTTGTTGTACTCCTTTCCCAATTTGGAACCAGTCTGTTGTTCCATGTAGATGGCAGGAAGGAAGAAATTAACACATCCCCCGCCTAAGGCTTGCCATTCTAGCAGATACTTGTAAGATTAAGTGACCTTTTTACTTTGTTTCCCCCCCTTCCCTATCTCTGATCCGTAAAAGGACCTGGCATCTGGACACCAACAAGATGGTTATTTGGAGACGTTAGTGTGCCATCTTCTCAATCAGTTGGCTTTCCATGCAAAGTCGTATTCCTTGCCTCAGCACCTCGTCCTCAATTCATTGGCTTGTCATGTGGTGAGCAGAGCGAGCTTGGACTGGGTAACAGCCAATTCTATACTATGGTTTTTCTGTCTGTTGTGGGATGAGATGAGCATCTTCTCCAGGCCCTTCAGTTTCATGATTAAACCCTCTCTCCATCACTGTTCATCCCAGAGCTTTGGGCAGTAAAGGGGAAAACTCCATCCTATTCCATCTATCTCTCTATCTTCCCTCTTCTGGGCACCCTTGCTAACCTGGAAAAGAACTGCTTCTTCAGTCAAGAAATGATCCTCTTTGATTACTGACTCATGCTGATAAATTTCTGCAAGGATCACTAGGTCACCATTTCTGCAGACCACCATTTGAACACAGGACACCCAGCTGAAAATGCAGTTTTAGTTGAAAACAGGAAATGAAGTAGCTTTGAAATTACACTAAGTCAGTGCAGAAGTGAGTTTTCAGACAAGCTTAAAGGACAAGCAGGATTCATTCAAGTAATGTTAATACCTTTTGATTGATCCTTGAGATTCTCTGCGGGCCATGATAAATAGTACTTGTTTATTTACCCCTCATTCCTCTGTGCTGGATTCTACAAAAAGGATATAAACCCTGAAGAAACTTCAAAATGGAACATTCAGTGTTTCTATCCTCAAGAAGTAACACCTAAAGATTATCTATCGTATATAATTCTTTCATGTATATGCTCTGTCTTTCAGTCTCTCTCTAAACGCACATGCATTCTGTATGTTATATGATATTATCTTCCTTTTTTCTCCTTTATTGGTCTATATAGATTACCTTATTTTTAATAGATATTTGATATATTATGTAGAAAATTATAATTGTATCAACTAGCCATCCATTCATGGATGTTTGAATTATGAAATATTGTATTTGGAAACAAAGTAATGTATTACGAGATTATCTGTCTTTAGTAACCATTGAATGCCTGCCAATGTCACAGTGCCTTTTCCAGCAGAATCAAGTCTGAATACTTTGTTCTGATGATTCTAATTTATGTTCACAGCAGGAGAGAACTTTGCAGAAGGATCTTGTTTGTGCTTATTCCTTCTAAGTAAATCATTTGTGTGTTTTAATTATACATTTGCCAAGTCATTAGTGTTACAGTGTGGTTGAGAGCATAAATTCATTTCAAAAGTATGTTTGGAATTTTGTAGTTTTACAGTTCACAGCAGGAACCAAACTGATTCAATACTTTCTAATAAATAATATCTTTAATCACTGTCCTACTTAAGCTGGTATGTAATTATTCTTTGTTGTATGATAGAACCAGAACTGTGATTAATTACTTTTCTGATTCTTTCTTTCTGCTCTGTTGTGCCTGCACTGTCAGCCCCTCCTTGTCTATAGACAGATGCAGGAGGCTCTCACCCCCTGGCTTCCTGCACAGGCCACCACACTGCCAAGGTCAGCAGGAGAGGACTGTTGCCCCAGTGGCGCCACGTTGTTCAGCTTGACCTGAACACCTAGCCGCTCCAAGGGCTCATTAGAACTGATCCCATCATGCTTCACATTCCACCAGAAGGCCACACCCCTCCAAGGCTTCCACAGGGTCTGTGCCGTTTGCCACCACTCACCACCTCCACTCATCTGACCCAGTTTCCTGCTCTTCTCCAACCTCCCAAAACTCTTGCCTGTGCCATTTGGAATTGATGGACTATCAGGGCAAACTGCTGCTCTGAATGCCCTCACCACCTGCATGACCTAATTTAAACCTGGGTGCTTCCTATGGACACCTCCTCACCTGCACTCTCTCCAGTGGAAGCAGCTCATTATCAATGTTGTATTGTTCTTCTTCTTCTTCTTATGTTATTATTATTATGCAAATACCACAGGCCCTGGAGCTTGGGGTGAGTGTCCTCCTAGCACCCCACTGCAGCTTTTGGACCACAGCTCTTCTTTCTTCCTTTAAACACTCAGCTCCTTTGAATTTTGTGCCTTCAGACTTTACTGCCCGCCTCTGTTGCTGTTACCTGCGGTCCCTAGGTCCTCCCTAGGCACTGCTCACAGTGCTGTTTCACTGTCTTTTATCACTAGTCCCCAGCATTGTTCCAGGGGATTTGCATCTAGTACCTTGCTTCTTTGATCCTGAATCGGTTCTCTCCCCTTCAGCCATTCCTACAGTCCTAACTTTAACCTTTCTGTTACTAATAATGGGACTCCCTCCAAAATCTTTCCTGCAGGCATTCGTCTCTTGACTAGTTTCTTCTATGCTTCCAACTTGCCTTTTCTAGTCATCACATTTTAGATCATTCAGACCTTTAATCCACTGACCTTTTTTGTCTCTTTGTATTTCTTTTACTATCATGCTTTCTGCTTCTATTCCCTCCATATCCAGCTTAGATTCTTTGTTCTGTCACTGTGATCACTCCCCAGCAAATATCTGCACCCTCTCCTGTTTCCCTCCCTCTCTTAAACCTGAAACTAAATAATTAATGTGGAGAAAAAACACTTGAGCCTGTTAGCCAGCTCCTCTTTAAATTCTTGGCCAGTGCACCATAATTCTACTTTATTTCCATGATATATTAGCTTTATCCTTCCCTAAAATGACTATTTCACTTGTTTCCTCTCTCCTAAATTCTTCTCCCCACTTGCACTAATCGGATGATCTTGCCTTATATACTGCTTAATAAAATAAATAATAAAGCAGGAACCCTCCCCCCCATCATTCTGTCATGATTCCATCAAACAACTTCTCTCTACCTGTAACCACAGTCTCTATTTCACTTCTCTTTCTGTGGATGAAGCTCTCCTGAGTATGTTTTTTTATTTAAAATTTTAAGTTGAATTATAATTGGCTTACCATATTATATTAGTCTCAGGTGTGTGGTATGCTGTGTGTGATAAGTGGCTTCAGTCTTGTCTGACTCTGTATGACCCTATGGACTGTAGCCTACCATGTTTCTCTGTCCATGGGACTCTCCAGGCAAGAATACTGGGGTGGGTTGTCCTGCTATTCTCTAGGAAATCTTCCTGACCCAGGAATCAAACCCATGTCACTTGCGTCTCCTGCATCGGCAGGCAGGTTCTTTACCACTAGTACCACTTGAGAAGCCTAGTTTCAGGTATACAATATAGTAATTCAATATTTTTATATGTTACAAAATGATCACCACAATAAATCTAGCTACCACCTGTCATGGTACAAAGTGATTATATTAGTATTGGCTATATTCTCTATGCTGGACAAACCTGAGCGTATTGAACGCCAACTTGCCCTTATGTCCTGGTTCTATAGACTGAAAAATACAAAAAAAAAAAAACAACAAAAGTGCACAATGTGAGAGCTGTGAGTTTCAGTTTTATTATGGAACTTAAGGCTATATCCCTTAAGGAGACAGCCCCTTAGATAGCTCTGAAGAACTGCTTCAAAGGGCTAGGGGAGGAGCCCCTCAGGATATATAAGAATTTTTTGGACTGGAGAATACATGTAGTCAAGCATGCCTCCTGGCAAAAAGTTACTGCTAGCCACAGATATCAGATATCTTAGTTAATGAATTTAGTGCTTTTCTATGTATGGGAAATGCAAAATGCCATTTCAGTGGGGTCATTGAAATTCTTCCTTAGATACACGTTTTAACCATCTAAGGGTTCATATGTCCAAAACACAGAATGCCTCATCCTGAATTCCTTTCATGGTGTCCTTGTAGGTCAGCGACTGCAGTGGCTAATGACTTGACCCTTCTAGAACTGGAATGGCGGGTAGTACACTTTGTTCACAGTCCGTATCCCCTCTCACGCCCTGGGGACTGGGCTCCAGTGGTAGAGTGCCTCAATGGCTAAGTACACAGACTCTGGAGTCAGACTTCATGAAATTTCATCCCTGCTACCTTCCAGGGTATGAGCTTAGGAAAATTACATAACTTTTTCTGTGACTCAGCTGCCCCACTTATAAAATGAGGTGTTAATGTAATCTGCTCTGCAGAGTTCTTATGCAGATGAAAGGGGTGAATTTAGTGATGTGCATAGGATGGGCTGAGTCTGCCTTAGCCCTTCTCTTCAGCACACGTATATGCTCTAGTAATTTCACATTGAACAAACAGAGCCTTCCCTTCTCTTCACATTTTCCCAGCCCCCCAACTCCCACTTTGTTTCTCTGCTCCTCCAAACCAAAAATTTCTTGATTCTACCTGCTTCTCTCTAACTGTCAGTCTTCTCGTTTTAGTCCAAGGCTTCTCTTGCCTGAATTGCTGCAGTGGTTTTTTGATATATTCATTGTTAATCAGATAATGTCACTGACTTTGAAAACCTCTCCCAGGAATAAAACCAACACTTGCATTCTGGCATAGAGTCCCACAAGATCAGGATTCGTCAGCTATTGTCTCAATGATACTGAAGAGCAACTCACCATAAAATCTCTGGCTTAAAACAACTCTCATTCTCCTGAATCTGCTGATGACTGCTGGTTTGCCCACATTCTTGCAGGGTGGCCAGGGGCTGGCTGCCTGCGCATCTCAGCACAATTTTTGTGTGCCAGCTGCTTATATCACGTCGGCCAAAGAAAATGTCACAGCAAACCCAAAGTCCAGGAGTGAGAAAATACTTCCTCTTTTGTGAGAGGAATTGCAAAGTGGCATGGCAAAGGGCATGTACACATATGTGTGTGTGCATGTGCACAGGTGTGCACATGAGGGAGAGGGGGAAGGGGAGAGAGTCTGCTATTTCAATTTACCACGCCATCCTCTGACATCTCGCATCGGTGACCTCCTCACCCACAGTGTTCTAGCCATAGAGGGTCTTGTCCTTGTTCCTTGAGCATAACCAATTCCTTCTTATTCTGGGACTATTTGTACCACATTCAGTTCAGTTCAGTTCAGTTCAGTGGCTCAGTCGTGTCCGATTCTTTGCGACCCCATGAATCGCAGCATGCCAGGCCTCCCTGTCCATCACCAACTCCCGGAGTTCACCCAAACTCACATCCATTGAGTCGGTGATGCCATCTAGCCATCTCATCCTCTGTCATACCCTTCTCCTCCTGCCCCCAATCCCTCCCAGCATCAGGGTCTTTTCCAATGAGTTAACTCTTCACATGAGGTGGCCAAAGTATTGGAGTTTCAGCTTCAGCGTCAGTCCTTCCAATGAACACCCAGGACTGGTCTCACATCACACTATGCTATAAGTTTACACGTAGATTTAGCACTGAAGTTTGTTTTCCAGAGAACTCCAGTGACATGACAGCTATTCCTTCTCTTCATTGTTTTTAGCCCTTAAATTTTATTTTTGATGATCTATACCCTTAGAGCCTTCATTGACTTGAAGATAGATCTGAAAGCCTTTCAGATTCACCATCAAATCAATAAAGCCCTTTTATTTTCCTCTAATACTGTAAAACCTGCCAAAAGATGAAAAACAAATTAATTTGCTCTACATTTGTTCAATAAGAATAATGGAGAGTAGGCAGAAGACTATGAGGAAAAAGTAAATTCAGCGGAACTTTAGGAGTTGAGATGACTTGGATTTTGTGAACTTCTGTATTTAATAAATGTCATTTTCCAAATGTGTGAACTAATTTTTTTTTTTTTTTAATTCACATTACACAGCATGCTTGGTGGTCAGCTCGGTGTTAGTTCGCCTAGTGCATCACAGGCAGCTTGTGGGGTGTCCTGTCACCCTGGGGGAGCAGGGTTTGCAAGGATGGAAGGACTCAACATACAGCACAGGTTGGGGGCGGGGATTGGCCCAGGAGGCACTTCAGCAACAGGTGCAGGGAGGAAAGGGACCGGGGAGCGGGGATTCAAGGCACTGCACTTTTTGCTTCCTCGAGAGGTGTTTGAGACCTGGGAGATAAGTCCTGTCACTCACTTCCCCTATATCCCCAGGAATATTAGTGAGGACAAGGAATTGGGAAGACTCAGAAGGCAGGAAGGAGCATGGATGAAGCTGGTATGAGAGCAGTTTGAACAGGGCCCCACCCCGGGTACCCTCTGGTTGGCTGAAGTGGAAGACCAAAAATAGCAGAAGCAGTACCCACTCCAGTGCCTGGAGAATCCCACGGACGGGGGAGCCTGGTGGGCTGCCGTCTATGGGGTCGCACAGAGTCGGACACTGCCGGGAGCCGGTGAGGCATTCCGCTTGTGACAAAGGTCATGAGGAAGGAGGCTCGGCATACGCAAAGGCGGGATCGAGCCTCAGGAGTCCGCCCGGATATTCTCAAGCATTTCCCGCCCCCCCCCCCCCAAAAAAAAACCGGAGTCTGCCTACCTTATTGCTTTGTGCTCTCACCTCTGACTTTACTGGGGGCTGTCCCCTACCACCATCTCGCTCTCTCTGTCGAAGAGTTAACTTACAGCTCCAATTAATAAAGTTCCTGGGCAATTAGGAGTGTTTAAATCCAAACCCCTCAGATGGCTCTCTAACTCGCCTGACAAGTTTACCCGGACTCCTACAGCTATGCATACGATTGTTTACAGTCTCCCAGCCTCAAGAGGCACGGGAAGCTTAAGATACTCAAATAGCTTAGAGCCTCTCAGAGAGTTAGAAACTGTCAGAATAAACTAGTAAAGGATTTCATTGATGAGCCAATGCTTGTTGCCAAGTTTTCACATCCCCTGAATTGTATCCTTGAATGTGTATTAATTAATATAGTTGGTATGTAGAAAAAATAAGTAGTGGCCTTGGTGTTAGTAACTTTAGACCCTTAAGGTAATAAATTCTTTCCTTTGTTGTAAACCCATTACACATCTGCCCTGTAGGAATGCAATTTTATCTTCGGAAGATGGCGCCAAATCTTAAAATAATTACTCTTAGAGAAAATAAGTCTTTGTTGATAAGTCCTTGTCAAGAGTCATAAAATGTTAGTAGGCCTTCTGGCCAGAAGATGATGTAAATCACCTAAACCATTTGTATACGATAAATTTGCAGGAAAGAAACCCTGGTTTTTGATAAGGATCAAAAACTGCTGACTTTGCATCCCCTATTATCCTCTATGTGTAACTTAGGGTATAAAAGCCCCTGTTGAAAATAAAGCTGCGGGCCTTGCTCACCAATGCTTGGTCTCCCCATGTCATTCTTTCCTTTAACTTCCGGCTGAAGTCTCCATCTGGAGCGTGGATATCCTCTGCGACCACTTATTTGCCTGGGCTTCTAAGACCCACTCGAGAAGGTGTCTAAGGTGGGGCACCTTCCGCTATTCGAGAGGGCGCCTGCGACCACCGTGGTCAGAGCTAACCTGGTGTCACGGGTTATATTGATTTTCCGCATAAACCAAGCTACTCAGCCTCTTTTCTCCACTGAATTTTCCTACTGAGCTATCCTCATTCTATTACTCTTTATATCTCTAATTACCATTTGAATAGGTCGCCGACGCCGTCTCCCCTTCGAATACCCTGGATCAGCCGGGGCTGGTCCCCGGCAGGACACGACTGAAGCGACTTGGCGGCGGCAGCAGCAATACACACTGACAAGTGTTTTGCATAGTCCCACCTTCATGTACCACCAAGGGCTGTTATCAGGATCAAATGAGATGACGCAGATAGCCTGTTTCATGAACTACAGTCCTAGGTATAGGGTACTTTTAGAGCTTGCATAAATCTGTATTTTTTCCCCCAAAATTTTAAACTCGGAGTATAATCGCTTTACAATGTTGTGTTAGTTTCCACTGTACGGCAAAGCGAATCAACTCTATGTTTACATATATCCCCTCTCTCTTGAGTCTCTCTTCCTCCCCTCCTCACCCTCCATGTCTTTCTCTGTGGAAGGATTGTTCATCCTCACCCCGTTGCTATCAGGCTCGGTCATGTGGCTTGCTTTGGCTAGTAACCTGTGAGCAGAAGTCCTGTGTCGTCTCTGGGCAGAAGCTTTAAGAGCAGCCCATTGTTCTCCCATTGTTCTCTCTTCTCTGCTTCTGTCTTTGTTAGGATGAAGCCTCTGTTGGCTTGAGTTCCCTGGTGATTCAATCAATGAGCAAGTAAAGCTCAGGGATATGCACATGAGTGAGAAATAAAGGTTGTTTTAAATTGCTGCGACTTTTCACATTCTTTGATCCTTCTCAATAGCCTAGCCCAGCCTGAATGATACACAGTTGACCTCTGGAAGTCTTAGGTTGTTTCTGGAAATTAGTGAGCAGTTAGGAAATGCAACTGCTGCTATCAGTAACCAAGTTTGAAATACTTAGAAAAAAGCAGAGGAATGATCCTATCTTGTTTTCAGTTTGAACAGAAGAGAAAGATGCTTATTTATTCATTGTTGTATTTTTTATTTTTCTCCATGTCTTATACTTTGGTCTTTAGCTGGAGTTTGGTTTATGATTGGCATGTACACATCCCAGTGTGCAGAAAATACAACATAGTGTATTTCTTTACTGTCAGTGTACAAATTTTATGTATATTTTTATATTAGTGCTAGAGGATAAAACTGATTATTATATTAAAAAGTATATTCTATATTTATGTTCCATTATCTTTTTATGTAGTTGTATGTACTTTATGGAAAAATATCATCTATGACATAAATTAACTTGTTTGAAGGCAGTTAATAATGTCACCACAATTTCTATGGTAAAAATTATGCAATTTAAAAATTAAGGAGGAAGTTTATTTCATTTTTTATAATTAAGTCATATTTATTTTTGATTGTGCCGAGTCTTTGTTGCTGCACACAGGCTTTCTCTAGTGGTGAGAAGTCTGCTTTTCATTGCAGTGCACAGGCTTCTCATTGCAGTGGCTTCTCTTGTCTCGAAGCGCAGGCTCTAAGCGTACAGGCTTCAGTAGTCGCAGCATGTGGGCTCAGGAGTTGAGGCTTCTGGGCTCTGGGCTCTAGGGCTCGTGCTCAGTAGTTGTGGCGCACAGGCTTCAGTTGCCAGAGGCATCTGGAATCTTCCCAGATCAGGGACTGAGCCTGTGTCCCCTTCATTGGCAGGTGTATTCCTGCCCACTGTACCACCAGAGAAGTCCAGAAAGGTTTATTTTTAAAGATTTATTTTAACAAATTAAGGCTATCTGAAACCATCATGCATTTATTTTTAAGTGAAAACGGAAATACATTAAAAATATTAACTGTCATTGAAATGTATTCATGAAATAAATGATGAACTTTTTTATTTAAACAAATCCGCACCCCAGAGGAGGTGTATGAGATTTTAAAAAATTCAAGTCATGTGTCTTGGCCAGAGGAAAATAGAGCAGATGACTTTACAAGGCTGCTTTGTGTGTGTGTGTGTGTGTCTGTGTATGTGTAGTTTTGCATGTGTGTGAATTTGTGTATGTGGAGTATATATGTGTGGAGAGAAGGAGAAAGATTTATTCTTTCTAATTTTGTTTTTAGGATTTTTATGGTATTCTTGTACAGAGAGTACAACAATATCAAGAAACATGCAACTTCCTAAGGTAGGCATTTTCTGTAGTTAGTTCATACAGTTTTAAAAGACTCATTAACAAATTCATGTGATAGTTTTTACTTGAAGTTCGGAATAATCTCCAACAAATGTTTACTGTGGTGGAAGGCAGCAGGAGGTGTTGAGAAACACATGTGCCTTGAAGACACACAGACCTCGATCTGAGTCCCAAGGTTATCACTTCTTAGTGATGCACATTTAGGAAAGTAAATATACCTTTTACCCTCAGTTTTTTTTTTTCCATATATAAAATGGGAAAATGAGAGTAGATCATAAGGAACAAAATGTGTCTAAGTACATCAGATTCAGAAGTCAAGGTAGGGAGAATCAAGGTGAATGGGTATTTTCAAGAGAAGCTTCACCTATCAATCTTTAGTAAAGACTATTGCTCTCACAGTGGCATAGTCAGATCACCACCTTAATAGCATCTGAGAAACAGGAAAACCACTGTTTGTTTGCAAAAGATTAACCATACCATGCGGAGAAGGCAATGGCACCCCACTCCTGTACTCTTGCCTGGAAAATCCCATGGACGGAGGAGCCTGGTAGGCTGCAGTCCATGGGGTCACGAAGAGTCAGACACGACTGAGTGAGTTTACTTTCACTTTTCACTTTCATGCATTGGAGAAGGAAATGGCAACCCACTCCAGTGTTCTTGCCTGGAGAATCCCAGGGACGGGGGAGCCTGGTGGGCTGCTGTCTATGGGGTCACACAGGGTCTGACACGACTGAAGCGACTTAGCAGCAGCAACCATACCATGATATGTAATGTCAATTCTAAATGACACTGAAGTGAAGAATAACTACTGGTATTATGGGTACATGTGAATTCTGTGTTATTACTTGAATGGAATAGCACTATTGTAGCTTGGGAGTTTGCTTCAAAAGTGATATTTTCCCTTCCAAGGAAAATAAAAAAATCCTTTTCAAGGCATTTTGCTTTTGTTATTATGGAGTCCAGTGCGCCATATTGGGCTTCCCAGGTGGCAACAGTGGTAAAGAACTCGCTTGCCAATTCAGAAGACATAAGAGACCCGGGTTCAATCCCTGGGTCAGGAAGATCTGGAGGAGGACATGGCAACCCACTCCAGTATTCTTGCCTGAAGAATCCCATGGACAGAGGAGCCTGGTGGGCTGCAGTCCATGGCATCGCCCAGTCGAACATGACTAAAGTGACTTTGCATGCACACATGCATATGCCATATTATCCTACAAAGAGACTGGAGCCCCCAGGCCAGTGAGAGGTTTGTGGAGGTACAATAGAGTGCATGTGGCATGTTAGCAAGGAACTGGGTTTTTTAGTGCTGGTGTTACCTCTAATTAGCTCTACAACTTCGGACAAGTTCCTATTTTAAAGTATGTTTGGATACACGTGCATTAACCTTGCTTCTAGTGTCTGTAAATGTGATGCTTTAATATCTGCTTACATGCATATGCTGGACATACCTTGTTCTGGACAACCCAATAATATACTTCAGTCACCTTCCTTCACCCCCTGCCTCCCTCATTGACCCTCTGCCCTCCCAAACCCCCAGGAGGAGCCCTCTCTCCAGGGGCACACTTTCGCAATACAAACCAGCCAATCCAGAGCCACATCACCAACCATCTCCTTAATCAGGCTCTTACACTCTGGGCCATTGCACACTTGTCCTAGTGACATCAGGACCAGGTACCAGACAACTGGGGACAGCTCCTGTGCCCCAGAGATGCTGAAATTATTCAAACTAGTCAATCCTAAACCTACTTTCTCTCCCCTGTTCTTTTCAGTGGAAACCACAGTTAAGGCTCTTGATTGATCACCATTCCCCCCTCCCTGTGCTGACTGTTCAACCCTGGCTCCTTCTCACGTGGCCCCTCCTCTTGGGAACTGTCTTTTCAGTGGCAGTCATCAGCTTGGCCTCACTATTCCCCAGATTTTCAATGAATACACTCTATTTTAAGACAGTAAGGAACGGACTCCATGTAACTAGAGTGGAGGCTTGGGAGGATGAGAAATGGGAACTGTGGAGTAAGTTTCCTAGGTTGCAGGGACCACTCATGTTTGCTTTGCTCTGTGTACCTGCTTCATTCCTCTCGGTGTCTGAGAGCAGCTTCCTTGGCTGTCCTGCACTTGACTCATCTGCATTGCCTTCCGATGGTGCCCTTGGCTGACAAGTCTGTTCAAATCCAGCATTCATATCTTACTGCCTTAGGCTTTCTCTGTCCTTCCTAATTCCTGTGGGGAGAAAAAATCTGATCTGGGAAAAAAAAAAAAGTCCAGCCTTGGGTCAGCTGTCTGTTATTCAGCTATAGCCAGAAGGTAGGATGGACATGGCTTACAGAGGGGAAGTGGGAGAAGCAAGACCATTGACTAATATCTGGTACCTGAAGACATTTTGCAGTATTTTTTTAAAAAAGTATTTAAAGGGATTCTATTTTAAAAAATAGTAAATAACTGAAAATATGTCTATTATTCTTCAAAATCAGATTTGTTTGATCAGGTAGTTCATTTCCCAAAGAACAAAGATAAAATTGAGCCATCTAGAATGCTGTTACTTCCAAGCTCCTGATAGGAATTATAAAATGAAGACTTCCTAGAGTTCTGAAGTGAATTTTGAAAAAAGTCATACCTGTTGTTTATATTTTAAGTAAACGATAAAGTATATTGTTTGAAGCTTTGGGAAAGCTAAAACTTGGAAATTATTTAGCAATAAAGGAAGAGTTGTTTCAGAGACCCAGTTGAAATACTATGAAAGGCTAGGAAATATGTAGTGGTAACCACAAGTATACCTATTAGAGCTTGAAAAGGGTGAACGTCAGGGTAAAGGGATTTGGAAAAAACTGGCTAAAATAAAGAATCCAACATTAGAACCTATGATTTTAAAAATGGAGATGATTTAAGTCTTTTGGTCTCAAGAGGCATTCCGCAAATGATAAAGAAGTACAATGGAACTCCTTTATTATAGGCTGAATGTTTGGGTTCCCCCTCCCCAAATTCATATGCTGAAGCCCTAACTCCCAACATGGCTGTGACTGGAGATGGGATTCCTTAAGTAGTAAAGTTAAATGAGGTTATAAGGGCCCTGATCTGATAGGACGTGTCTTACAAGCAAAGACACCAGAGGGCGCTCTCTCCATACTCATGCAATGAGAAGAGGTCATGTGAGGACACAGCGGGAAGGTGGTTGTCTGGAAGCCAGAAAGAGAGCCCTCAATTCAGTTGCGTCTGACTTTTTGCAACCCCATGGACTGCAGCACACCAGGCCTTCCTGTCCATTGCCAACTCCCGGACTTTACTCAAACTTGTGTCCATCGAGTTGGTGATGCCATCCAACCATCTCATCCTCTGTCCTCCCCTTCTCCCCCTGCCTTCAATCTTTCCCAGCATCAAGGTCTTTTCTAATGAGTCAGTTCTTTGCATCAGGTGGCCAAAGTATTGGAGTTTCAGCTTCAGCATCAGTCCTTCCAATGAATATTCAGGACTTATTTCCTTTAGGATGGACTGGTTGGATCTCCTTGCAGTCTAAGAGACTCTCAAGAGTCTTCTGCAACACCACAGTTCAAAAGCATCAATTCTTCAGTGCTCAGCTTTCTTTATAGTCCAACTCTCACATCCATACATGACTACTGGAAAAACCATAGCTTTGACTAGATGGACCTTTGTTGGCAAAGTGATGTCTCTGCTTTTTAATATGCTGTCTAGGTTGGGCATAACTTTTCTTCCAAGGAGTAAGCGTCTTTTAATTTCATGGCTGCAGTCACCTGCATCTGTAGTGACCAAAATAAAGTCTGTCACTGTTTCCTCAGGAACCAGATTAACCTGCATCTGCATCTTGGATTTAACCTCCAGAACAATGAAGAAATGAATTTCTGTTGTTTATGTCACACTGTCTGTGGTATTTGTCATGGTAGCCCAAGAAGACAGACATCCTTCAAGTCTTTTTTGCCATGATACTTGTTTTTAAAACATCATGGTTTTGTCCTCTGTTAATTATGTCCATATCAAAACAAACAGTAAAAACCCCTCACTGCTCCCTGGAAAACTCTGAGGAAGGAAGCTAATATTTTCCTTTTAAAATGTGTAAATGATGTCATCATTTTTCCTGAATTAATTAGTGATTGGTTGCCTCTGGTCGCCAAGGTAAAGTGTGTGGATAAGAAAGCTTTGTTGCAGAGTAAGATGGCCCAAATTTGAATTAAGGTATTTTTAGCTTAAATATATTTTAAAACTTGCACATTATTTTTTTTTTTTTTTTTGGAAATGCAATGTAAACTTCAAACCCATTAGTGCCACAGCTACTTTTCCCAGCTCTGCTCAGCTGTTTCTAGTTGGGGCCAAAATCTGAACCCTGGATTATTTCAAGGCACATGGATAGTCACAGGGATAAAAAAGGTTAATGCCAGGACATCTTAACTCCCCAAGATCATGTAATAAGACTTTGTTCAGAAAAAGGGGGAAATGATACAGACTTGCTGATTGAGTGGTGGTAGAAGTCCTTAGACATGGAAAAGTGATCTGTTCAGAGACTGGGTTCCAGCTGTCGACTGCTTACTTACTCATATTATATCATCCAGTGAATGAAGTCCAAAATCCCACAGCTTCAAACCAGAGGTTAGTCTATGGGCCACTTCTGGACTGCAGACATTGTTGGGAAAATTTGCTAACATTTAAACACAGAAAGATCTCTCATAAAAATCGAGTTTTTTGGCTTCCCTTTAATAACTGGAAGAGCTGGCTAGATTGGGTTAATGTATGCAGATGACACCACCCTTATGGCAGAAAGTGAAGAGGAACTAAAAAGCCTCATGATGAAAGTGAAAGTGGAGAGTGAGAAAGTTGGCTTAAAGCTCAACATTCAGAAAACGAAGATCATGGCATCCGGTCCCACCACTTCATGGGAAATAGATGGGGAAACAGTGGAAACAGTGTCAGACTTTATTTTTCAGGGCTCCCAAATCACTGCAGATGGTGACTGCGGCCATGAAATTAAAAGACACTTACTCCTTGGAAGGAAAGTTATGACCAACCTAGATAGCACGTTCAAAAGCAGAGACATTACTTTGCCAACAAAGGTCCTGCTAGTCAAGGCTATGGTTTTTCCTGTGGTCATGTATGGATGTGAGAGTTGGACTGTATGGAATTGATGAGAGTTGGACTGTGAAGAAGGCTGAGCACCGAAGAATTGATGCTTTTGAACTGTGGTGTTGGAGAAGACTCTTGAGAGTCCCTTGGACTGCAAGGAGATCCAACCAGTCCATTCTGAAGGAGATCAGCCCTGGGATTTCTTTGGAAGGAATGATGCTAAAGCTGAAACTCCAATACTTTGGCCACCTCATGCAAAGAGTTGACTCATTGGAAAAGACTCTGATGCTGGGAGGGATTGGGGGCAGGAGGAGAAGGGGACAACAGAGGATGAGATGGCTGGATGGCATCACTGACTCAATGGATGTGAGTCTGAGTGAACTCCGGGAGTTGGTGATGGACAGGGAGGCCTGGCATGCTGCGATTCATGGGGTCGCAAAGAGTCGGACACGACTGAGCGACTGATCTGATCTGATACACCTGTGGACAAGTCATGAGGTCTCTAGGTCCCCAGTCTCCACACTTCCAATGTCTTTGCCCATCCTCTCCTATTCATTCATATTACTTGTAGGTCATTTGAGATCAGAGATGTTTAAGACACTTACTCCAATCCAGCCTTCTCTTTCTCAAAAGTCAGTGGGAATTTAATCAGGATAACTAGCTAAAACCCTATAAGTTAGGCAACTTTAGTCATTATTTACAAATAAAATACGAACAAGGGGTTCTAACAGAGTGACTATTTCTGTATGAAAGTGAACTAGCTCAGTCGTGTCTGACTCTTTGTGACCCCATGGACTATAGCCTACCAGGCTCCTCAGTCCATGGGATTTTCCAGGCAAGAATACTAGAGTGGGTTGCCATTTCCTTCTCCAAGGGATCTTCCTGACCCAGAGATTGAACCAGGGTCTCCTGGATTCTAGGCAGATGCTTTACCGTCTGAACTACCAGGGAAGCCTGATTTCTATGTAAAACAGACAACTAAAAACTCCTCTTAGGAAGATACAAACCTGTCCCTGAGCAGAAAGATTCAATCTCTGGAAGAAGCTGAATTTTGCAACTTTAAGTATATTTGTCTTTCTACTTGAAATTTAGAAACTAATCAGATTTTTTGAAATCAGGCATAAGCATTTAGAAAAGACAGAGGAACCAGAGATCAAATTGCCAACATCTGTTGTATCACTGAAAAAGCAAGAGAGTTCCAGAAAAACATCTACTGCTTTACTGACGACGCCAAAGCCTTTGACTTTGTGGATCACAGCAAACTGTGGAAAACTCTTAAAGGGATGGGAATACCAGACCACCTGACCTGCCTCCTGAGAAATCTGTATGCAGGTCAAGAAGTAACAGTTAGAACTGGACATGGAAAAACATACTGGTTCCAAATCAGGAAAGGAGTACATTAGGGTTGCATATTGTCACCCTGCTTATTTAACTTCTATGCAGAGTACATTATGTGAAATGCTGGGCTGGATGAAGCACAAGCTGGAATCAAGATTTTGGGGAGAAATATCAATAACCTCAGATATGCAGATGACACCACCCTTATAGCAGAAAGTGAAGAAGAACTAAAGAGCCTCTTGATGAAAGAGGAGAATGAAAAAGTTGGCTTAAAGCTCAACATTCAGAAAACTAAGATCATGGCATCCAGTCCCATTGCTTCATGGCAAATAGATGGGGAAACAATGGAAACAGTGACAGACTTTATTTTCTTGGGCTCCAGATGGGGACTGCAGCCATGAAATTAAAAGAGACTCTTGCTTCTTGGAAGAAAAGCTGTGACCCACCTAGACAGCATATTAAAAAGCAGAGTCATTGCCGATAAAGGTCCATCTAGTCAAAACTATGGTTTTTCCAGTAGTCATATATGCATGTGAGAGTTGGACTATAAAGCTGAGTGCTGAAAAATTGCTGTTTTTGAACTGTGGTGTTGGAGAAGACTCTTGAGAGTCTCTTGGACTGCAAGGAGATCCAACCAGTCCATCCTAAAGGAAATGAGTCCTGAATATTCATTGGAAGGACTGATGCTGAAGCTGAAACTCCAATACTTTGGCCCTGATGCAAAGAACTGACTCATTTGAAAAGACCCTGATGCTGGGAGAGATTGAAGGCGGGGAGGAGAAGGGGACGTCAGAGGATGAGATGGATGGTTGGACTTGATGGACATGAGTTTGAGTAGGCTCTGGGAGTTGGTGATAGACAGGGAAGCCTTGCGTGCTGCAGTCCACGGGGTCACAAAGAGTCGGACTCGACTGAGTGACTGAACTGAACTGATAAGTAAGCAAGCTCCTTAGCCACTTTGAGGACTCAGCAGTACTGATGGGGTGAGACAAGCTTATAGTTAAACAGAGGCAGGAGAGATTGGATAGGAAGTGAGAGAGGGAGAGGAGGAGAGAGGAAAGGAATGAGAACCAAAGAGAAGGGATGAGCCTCACAGGATTCCATCACCAAGTGTTTCCGAGCCATTTTGATTCTTTTTTGTTCTGGGATGTTATTATTAACTAATCCACCAGGTGGTGCTCTAAAATACCAAATAAACTTTAATCCTTCATTTAAGAAATTACATTACCCTGGGCTTTCCACTGGTGACAGTGATCAAAACTGGAAAGGATTCTTCTCTGATTACTCTTTATTTTAAAATACTTACATTACATAAATACATGAGCTATTTTTATTGAAAGGATGAAATTTAGAAGGGAAATTAGAAATCCATTTAAATTACATTATTTTCAGCCATCTTAAAAATACTTCATAAAGTATAAATTTTTAAAAAGTCAAGAGAATTACTATGGATATTTGTGCCCCGCCAATCAGTAAATTTACATATCCTCCTCCCAGCTTCTTAGGGCTGAAGCCAGCCACCTGTTAGAGCCACTTGACTCCACTGTGTGCCTGTAGAATGCTGAGAAAAGTTTATTGGAGGAATCTAGTTTTCTGCAATCAGCCTGGGCTCACCAGACACACTCTAGCTCCGTTCTTCATGTTTTGGTCTCTGGTATTCCTCTGTCTCCTGGGGACCCTTCAGAAGCTAAGGTCTAGCTTGTTCATCCAGCACTCCTCTGCCTCCAAATACCATATCTAGGTAGGTCTGACTCTACTCCCCCTCCCAGAGCCACTGGAAGTGAATTCATGCTATTTTTAAAAGTCTCTTTGTTGTCATTTAGTAGCTAAGTTGTATCCCATTATTTTGTGACCCCCTCCCCTGGCCTTTCAGGCTCCTCTGTCCATGGGATTTCCCAGGCAACAATACTGGAGTGAGCTGTTATTTCCTTCTCCAGGGGATCTTCCTGACCCAGGGATCAAACCTGCATCTTCTGCACCTTGGCAGGTGGGTTGTTCTCTGAGCCCCTGAGAAGCCCTTGCTGCTGCTGCTGCTAAGTCACATCAGTCGTGTGGCAGGTGGGTTGTTCTCTGAGCCCCTGAGAAGCCCTTGCTGCTGCTGCTGCTAAGTCACATCAGTCGTGTCTGACTCTGTGCGACCCCATAGATGGCAGCCCACCAGGCTCCCATCCCTGGGATTCTCTGGGCAAGCACACTGGATCAGGTTGCCATTTCCTTCTCCAATGCATGAAAGTGAAAAGTGAAAGTGCAGTTGCTCAGTTGTGTCTGACTTTTAGTGACCCCATGGACTGCAGCCTACCAGGCTCCTCCGCCCATGGGATTTTCCAGGCAAGAGTACTGGAGTGGGTCACCAGTGCCTTCTCCAGAGAAGCCCTTAACAGCCTCTAATTTATGATATAATACAGTTTAAGGAGGAAAAAAACCAATGACGTGGGGAGAACTATGCACTTGGGGAATGTATTCTCAAAGAGTTGGCATTAAATAATCATAAATATGACAAATGACAACGCTAATATAGCAACAATATCTTTGGAGTCAGACTGTCCTGAGTTCGGATTCTGCTACCCCACATGTTACCTGTGTGGTGATGACAAAACTAGATAGCCTCTTTGAACCTCAAGTTTTCTCTCCTGCATAATGGGGACAGTAATTCCTAGTTCGCATGGTTATTGTGGGGATTAAATGAGATCAAAGCACCTAGTTAGTAGGCTGCCCGTCACTTTCATTGGCCTTTCCTTTCCCTTCCTTACCTTATACCTGTGCTCCAACTCAAAATTTGTACTCCAGAGCCAATGACAAGGACAATTCTGTGTTCCCCTAAGTCTTCTCCTGCCTCGATAGTCTGCTTCCAGACTTTCCTGACCCTGGCCACTGGCTGGATTTCCATCATCTTGCCACTTCCAACTCCTCATTGCCTCCTGATCTGTTCTGCTGGGAAGACCACCTGATGTGGTTTGTTGTACCTCTCCGTGGCCAGTTGTCTGCCCGCCTTCTGGAATGGCCACTATTCCCAAAACCATACTCTCTGGGTACATCCTTCTCTCCCCTTCCCGCCATGGGATCGTCATTCTCCCTGCTGGGTTACCCTTTAACCAGTTGCCCCATGTGAAGACCTCTTCCACGTCACTGGGCCTGATGCTTGGGAAGAGAGCTGTCCAGCTGCACTGCATAGCATCTGTTAGACACTTGGACATGTGCAGAAAGGTTGTGATTTTTAGGTTAGACTTGAAATCTGATGGAATGTATGTCCTGACAGACTGCTGACCTCTGGTAGTACAGCTGGAGGGTCTGCAAAAGGACCCCCTGGGGTGTTGTACCCTCATAAAACCTGGATCCCTTCAAGGCAGGAGTCTACCTAGCCCCAGGTGGCATGGCCAAGGTTGTAGTATTTTGAAAGGTGAGGGGAGGTGATCAACGGAAGACTGAGTGAAGAACTCAGAGTTGTGTCCTCAGAGCAGGTGGTTCAGGCTCGAGGCCAAATACACTGTCAGGAGTAGCTACAGGAGCCTGTTGGGGATGGAAAGCCCTGGAATACTCACTGGAGACGTGACTGCTCCTGTAGTTGTTAACTGGGAATTCCCATTTACACATATTTAGAAAACAATTCAATAGCTCCTGGGTATAACTTTCTACCATATTTCTGAAATAGTTTTCATGCTATGAAGAGTCCTTTAAGTCCATTTATCTGAATTATTTTTTATTCTCCACAAATGCTTTTTCTGCCATGAAGAACTGCCTCAACTTATTAAAATTTAGCTTCCTGCAGATTTTACATTAAAGGCTTAAAATCCAAGCATTTACAATTCTGAAAGGAGTAATAAACATATTTTAATAGACTCTTTGCAAGTGTGCTACTTTATTAATGGTAGAAATGGTTGTGAAAACCAGATCCTTTTCCTAGATGGTATTCCTAATTACAGATACAGAAATATTGTAATAATTGGCATTTGATCAAGTTCAGGGTTCTGTTAAACTCATTGCAAATTTTATCTTCAAAACTTTAGTCTGCTTTCCACAAATAGTAACAACTATTTGAGCAATAAGCCAAAATTCTTGTGGTCTCAGTGATCCCAATGTCATCATCGTTTTTTGGAGGCCAAAATAATATGCTTCAACTTGCCAAAGCCGCGTCTTCTTAATCTCCTCCATTAGCAGCTCTGCAGCTCATTCCAAATTGTATATGCAATCATTCTCTTTTTAAAAAATGGGAATATAATGAAACACTAGTTATGCCGAGTGCTTTTTTCCCTAAATAGTGAAGGTGGAAAACAAGTTTTGATCATACAGTGATCCTTTGGTTTTATATTAAATTTTGCTAAAATGAACTTTAAAAATCAATGTAGAGACTTACCTGGCGGTCCAGTGGTTAAGATTCTGTGTTTCCAAGAAAAGGGTTCCACCCCTGAGTCAGGAAACGAGGGTTCCACATACCGCATGGCATGGCCAAGGGTGGGGGGGAATCAATGTAAAGGTTGGATCTTAAGGGCAAACACAAAAAGCCAATCTCAAAAGCTTATTTACTATATGATTATTTAACAGCTTCTGAATGACAAAGTTATAGTAATGGGGAATAGATAGGTGGTTGGGGGAACAGTGTTGGGAGAAGGGTATGACAATTAAGTAATAACACTAGGAAATTTCTTTGTAGTGACAGAACAGTTCTGTATCCTGATTAAGGTGTTGGTTACTTGAGTCTACACTTGTAAAACTACATGTAACAACAGACCAGAAAAAGAAAAAATGTGTGTAAACCTTGTGAGAACTGAATAAAGACTATACCTGAGTTAATAATATTGAAAAGCATCAATGTCCTGGCTTTGACAATGAGCCAAGTCTGTGTAACATATTATTGGGGAAAGCTGGGTGAAGGGTCCATAGGAACTCTACTATTTTTATAATTTCTTGTGAGCCTTAGGCTATTTCAAAGGTAAAGTTTATTTTTTTAAAATCACTGGAAAGAAATAGTTATATGAATGGTTTCTTTTTCTTTTTAATGCCAAGTACTCCAGAACTCTTGCCTGGAAAATCGCATGGGAGGAGGAGCCTGGTAGGCTGTTGTCCATGGGGTCTCGAAGAGTCGGACACGACTGAGCGACTTCACTTTCACTTTTCACTTTCATGCATTGGCGAAGGAAATGGCAACCCACTCCAGTGTTCTTGCCTGGAGAATCCCAGGGACAGGGGAGCCTGGTGGCTGCCGTCTATAGGGTCGCACAGAGTCGGACACGACTGAAGCAACTTAGCAGCAGCAGCAGCAGCAGCATAAGTTCTTTGAGTACCTATGAAAGTGATATAAATGTTTTAGGAAAAAAAGAAGGTTTGTAATAATCTGTAGCAATTTTCCAGTAATGGTTTCCTAGATAATGTTTGCTTTTAGTGATGGTTTCTTCTTCCCTCAATACTTTCCATTTATAGTTATGAATTTGGTCCCTCATCTGTGTGCATTTCTGTGTATTTCTGGAGAGAAGATGGAGTATGGGAAGAATCTTGCCCAGTAGGTGTAGGTGAGGCAGAGAAGAGAATTTCTTTCTTTCTTTCTTTCTTTTTTTTTTTTTAGTTTATAAAGGGTAAGAGCCTCAGCATTTAAACCTCTGAATCATTCCTTTGCATAGCAAGAATGTGTTTAGATTGAAAAAAAAAGGCTACAAATGAATAAAGGTACCACCAGTTTCCCTGAAATCCCTAGATGGCTCACTTTTAAGAGTGTTCTTCAGGAGGTATTTGGGAAGGGACTGGAATAAGTGAGAATAAGATGGTAATATTTTCTGTAATATTGGCCTTGGCAATATAAGATTATGTTCAAAATTGCTAATTTTCTCATTCCAAGGCAAGATCTCTTGGCACTACAAGGATCAAAGTAAATTTTTGCAAAATTAAGGTTGATGCTTACCCTGAATCTTTAGGTCACTATGATACCGAATCTCAAGACAATAATCCTGAGTCAATTTTCAGTCTGTTTTTAAAACAAAAATAGATGAAGAAGATCTGTTTGATATTCAAGAATGATCCTACATTGCTCAATTATTTAAACAGACTTTGGAGATTCTTGGAAATGGCTTGCTAAAGTTCAATTTCATTTATAGTTTTGGCTACGGTAAACTCTTCTCCAAAGCCTTTGAATGTTTGGGGGTCAAGGGAGGCCACAATAAGAATTAAAACTGCAGCTACATGGAGTGTGTGTGCAGAGTGGAGAATATGACTTCTTTTTATTAAATATGACACAAATAATTACCAAAGTGGACCCTGCTATTTACAGATATATAATACAGCTTGGTTCTGTGGAGTAGTAGTAGTTGCAGATGAATCATAAAATTAACATTTATGAGACATTAATTAGATCTTTTCTAATATCATTCTGTGCCTGTATATCTTCCCTACCTTTCACTGATTTTTGACAAAGAAAAAGTGCCCTGGTTCTAGTGAGTCTTGTAGAAATTACTGCAAAATATCTCTGGATGTGGTTCTTGTTGATTTAGGACTCAGCTTTGTCATTCCTTTCTCAGTGGCTCTCCAGACATTTAAAAAAATATCTTAAATATCCTGAATGAAGATTTAAGAATCCTTAGGATGTAGATTCCAGAGAAGGCAATGGCACCCCACTGCAGTACTCTTGCCTGGAAAATCCCATGGGCGGAGGAGCCTGGTAGGCTGCATGCAGTCCATGAGGTCGCTAAGAGTTGGACACGACTGAGCGACTTCACTTTCACTTTTCACTTTCATGCATTGGAGAAGGAAATGGCAACCCACTCCAGTGTTCTTGCCTGGAGAATCCCAGGGACGGGGGAACCTGGTGGGCTGCCGTCTATGGGTTCGCACAGAGTCAGACACGACTGAAGTGACTTAGCAGCAGCAGCAGGATGTAGGTTCCTTGAAGGCCAGGGTTTTATCTGTGCTCCATGCCATGCCTCAGTACTAGAACTGTGCTTGACACAAGTGCTCAATAGCTTTTTTGTTGACTTGATATGGTCAGTTGATGTTGAGAAAGAACTTTGTTTCTGGAGTCAGACTGACCTTGGTTAGGATCGTGACTGCCACTGGGTGACCTGGGACATGTTACTTCCAGGAGCTTTAGTTTTCTCATGTGTAAGCTGCAGTTCAGACTGAAGCATCAAGCACAGAGCTTGGGAGGTACTGAGTGCTTGTTGTTTAGTCACTAAGTCATATCCAACTCTTTTGCCACCACGTAGATGGTAGCCCATCAGGCTCCTCTGTCCATGGTATTTCCCAGGCAAGAATACTGGAGTGGGTTGCCATTTTCTTCTCCAGGGCATCTTCCTGACCCAGGGATCAAACCCCTGTCTCCTGCAAGGGCAAGGAAATTCTTTACCACTGCTTAGTGAGTGACTGCTCCCTCATTTACTCATATCAGCCCCATCGCTTTCCTGTTAAACGATTTCTGTTTTTCAGAATATAACTGGTTTTAAATGAAGCATTTAGGAAAAGACTATCATGATATTTAAGAGGAATCTCTGGGAGCTGAATTCCTGGACAGTAGAACTCCTTCCTGTATTCCTCAGCTTTGTCAGCCATAAATCAACCAACCACTTCCACATTAGATCCATGCCAATGTACACATGCCGAGCGCCTCTTTCTAGATTTCCACCAGTGTTCACATTCATTATTTTCAGGCAGGAGGGGGAAGTTTGGGTTTTGTCTTTTTTATTGATTTTATTTTTCACTTATCAAATATGTTATATTTGACCTCCTTGGATGTCTAGCATGACTCAAAGAGCTACAAATCCAGACCTTTCTTTTTCCTTGACATTCATGGTTGATATATTAAATTCCTCTAATAGATGATTTTCAAGTATTCTAGTCTTTGTGATTTATTACAAATTCTTACTATCACTCAGTTGTGATACAACTTAAGTCCCTCATTTATTTTATTAATGAATGTTGTAATCAGTTGTTGATTGCTGACTGTATATCTGTGCATTCTAGTGCTGTGAAGGCTAAATAAGAAAGAAGTTGAGGGCATGGGTTCTATTCTCGAAGAGATAATAAACAGAAAGAAAAATTTTAATATATTTATTGTGTTCATAAAATAGCTTAAAAATATGTTAAATAAGTGTATTTATGGTTAATTTTTATAGACAAATTTTGTATGCATTAGACAACAAGGAAAATATTTGGGAATTAGGCATATGCATGAAAGTGTGATTTAGGCCATATTTATATGTTGTTTTGAAGAGGAAGAATTATCATAATAGGCTGCTTGCTTACATTGTAGGCTGTCCTCCAAAGAGGCAGTTGCCAACAAGGGCCAAAAGAAGCTAATGGGCATAAAGAGCTGGTGCCCTTTCAGGAAGGCCCAGAGATAGAAAACCACCATATTCATGGAATGTGGAGAATTCCATCCTCATCTGGGCCTACAGTACTGTCCAAGGGAACTCATCCAAGAGGCTCTCAGCAGCTCGGGGTAGGAACTCTTAGGTCGAGATGGTTCTCTGTAAGGCAGGTGTCAGAACTGTGGGTCAAGGAGGTCTTTCTGGGTAAAAGAGGTGTCATGGTTAGAGTGCCCTGTCTATAAGACATGCTGGGAATGTGGAAGAAAGAAGGGATGGTTAAGAACTGGCTGGGACCTGAACTAGGGGAAATTAATTGGGACAAAAGTGTTGACCTTTCCTTTAGAAAGGGGCTGAAAGTCCAAATTACCAGGTCTAAGAAGGCATAGCAAACTCTAATTCACTATTTCCCTAAGTGGCAAAAAGTCCTAGGGATGGATCATCTAGGAAACTTGTTAAAAACACATTGTCAAACCCTCCTTGGATGTCCTGAACCATTATCTCTAGGAGAAGGGCTTGGAATTCTGTATTTTTCATGGGTGCACCTGATGACTTTTTATGACAGCAAGTTTGGAAAACATCACTTTAGTCTAATCAAGTCCGCATCAGAATTCAGGTTTCCTTGCTCAAGAGGCAGGACAAGGCTGGGAGGCAGGGCTTTTTGGATTTGGAGGTATATTGCAAATCATATGTATGTCAGGAAGGAATCCTGGAAACAAGATTCAGTCTTGAGAAATAGGATTGTCAGATTTAAGCATTATGGACGTTAGAATTAGGGCTCCAGTGACCTGATCTGTCTACATATGGCAGGGCTCTAGTGCTCATGGGAAACTAGAGGAGACCCCAAGAGACAAAATAGCAGTAAAGCATCCCAGCCACAGGCGACGGTGTTGGTAAAAGTCCTCCAGCCCTCTTGATGCAAATGAAAGATTTAGGCTTGTGTGGTATTCCTGGCTGATGGTCTGTGGAAGCCGTGGGATAAAACCGCACACTCATGGGTAAGCAGCAGGTGGTATCTCTCTTGAAAAGGATCTTATTCCTGGATGACAGCCATTGAGGCAAATGGATGGTCCTTGCCCAGTTTATTTCAAGCCTTCATTCTTTGGGTCCAGATGTAAAAGATTCTGGGTGTCCTTGCAACTTCACTGTCTTGAGTTCATCAGAGTCATGTAATAGATGTCCCTAAAGAGAAGGAGGGATATGTGAGGATTTGGATAGTGCTATGGAGAAGGCAATGGCACCCCACTCCAGTACTCTTGCCTGGCAAATCCCATGGACGGAGGAGCCTGGTAGGCTACAGTCCATGGGGTCGCTAAGAGTTGGACACGACTGAGTGACTTCACTTTCACTTTTCACTTTTATGCACTGGAGAAGGAAATGGCAACCCACTCCAGTGTTCTTGCCTGGAGAATCCCAGGGACAGGGGAGCCTGGTGGGCTGCCATCTGTGGGGTCCCACAGAGTTGGACATGACTGAAGCGACTTAGCAGCAGCAGCAGCATGAAGCCAACTTATTGGAAAAGACTCTGATGCTGGGAAAGATTGAAGACAAAAGGAGAAGGGGGCAGTGGAGGATGAGATGGTCAGATAGCATCACCAACTCAATGGATATGAATTTGAGCAAAGTCCGGGAGATAGTGGGGGACAGAGAAGCCTGGTGTGCTGCAATTCATGGGGGTCGCAAAGAGTTGGACATGACTTAGCGACTGAACAACAGCAAATGAAGCTGAGGAGACCCTTCCCACAAGAGAACCTTAGTCTCCTGCAGCCTTTGAGGATACTCTGGAGATGGACATTACTCTCAGGTGAGTCTGGAGCATGCAGGTAGAGGTGGGCATGAGATGTTAAGGAAATGATTAGTAGGTTCTTTTGGGCTAAAAGTAGGACTTGTTAGACTGGGAAGTAATGAATTTTGACTCTGATTGCTTCTGGAAACTGAATGTTTGTGTCCCCCACCTCCGAATTCATATGTTGAAAGCTAATCCCCAATGTGATGATATTTAGAGGGCTTTGATAGGTGATTAGGTGGAGCCATCAATGATGAGATGAGGGGCTTCCCTGGTGGTGGCTCAGTGGTAAAGAATCCGCCTGCCAGTGCAGGAGGCATGGGTTCCATCCCTGATCTGGGAAGATTCTACAAGCCACGGAGCAGCTGAGCCTGTGCACCACAACTACTGAGCCCACGCTCTAGAGCCCATACTTTGAAACTACTGAAACCCACACGCCTGGAGCCTGTGCTCCGCAACAAGAGAAGCTACCACAGTGAGAAGCTCACACACAGCAACTGGAGAGCAGTCAACTCCTCACAACTAGAGAAAAGCCCTCACAGCAGTGAAGACCCAGCACAGCCAAAAATTAATTAATTAATTAAAGTTTTTCAAAAAGGATCGGATTAGTGACCTTACTGGAGGATAAAGAGGCCAGCGTTCTCTCATTCCACTATCTGAGGACACAGCAAAAGCATGGCCTCTGTGTGCCAGAAAGTGGACCCTCACTGGACTGAATCTGCTAGCCTCTTGCTTGATCTTGGACTTCCCAGCCTTTGGAACTGTGAGAATTAAACTTCTGTTGTTTAGAAGTCACCCTGTCTATGATATCTGTTATAGCAACCCAACTGAATTTGAAATAACCTCAGAATGAATAATTAGACATGATAGCTCCTTTAAAAAATTCAAATAGTAGCTTGGAGATCCTTGACCTTAAATTCTGATATATTTGCTTTCCTATCTCAACAGGCATCACCCTCTATTCTTTTCAGGGCCAAAGGAAAAAATAGATTTCCTGGTTCACTGTTCTTTATGTTGATACTACAGGTTATAATGATTATATTTTGTATCCTAAGCTTCTCTCTTAGAATCAGTAAATACTTATTTGAGTAAAATTTGTTAAATGAATTAGAAGGCTAGGCTCTCTTCATCTATCAGAAGCCTCTCTGCTGGTCACAGTCCTATCTGGGCTTATAACCATCTCAAAATCACCTCTTCATGAGACCTCACTGAGCTCCTCTGTCCGTATGTGACTTCTTGATCCTTTGAAAGCCCATAGCACCTCAGTTTGTAAGTCTTTATGACATTCATTCACATGACACTGTTTACATTCTTCATTTTACTCTTCAAGAGCATTTATCTTTATGTAGGATTTATTTATAACTCTTCTTATTCCATGAAGGAAACCTATGAAAGGAAATATAAATGAGAAAATGGTAAGAAAGGAAAATAAAACAGGAATATAAGATAAAGCCAACTGTTACAAACATTTATTGGGTATTTGCCATGTCCTACGTGCTAGACAGTCCCTGCTCTCTTTGGTGCAGAATTGAGTCAGGACAGAGCTGTGGCTAATGGACCAGTTCAACTCTAGGAAGCTCTCAGAGAGCAGCTTCAACCCATCACCAGAGGTTAGTTGTTAATAATTTAGCCCCTTAACTACCTGATTTCTCCCTGAAGCACCCACTTCTTACTATTATTCATCCTAGAAATTGTATCCTCAATTGTGTTAGCATTTTTCATTAGAGGACTTATTTTCTAATTTCATAGATATCTTGGTAGCTCTTTCCTAAACTTTCTTCAGGCTTCCCCGGCGACTCAGTTGGTAAAGACTCCTGCACTGCAGGAGACCTTGGTTCAATCCCTGGGTTGGGAAGATCCCCTGGAGAAGGAAGTGGAAACCCACTCCAGTATTCTTGCCTAGGAAATTCTGTGGACAGAGGAGCGTGGTGGGCTATAGTCCATGGGATCTCAAGAATTGGACACAACTTAGCAGCTGCACCACCACCTCCAAACTTCTTCAAGGTCTAAGGGCTTGCATACCAGACTGTAAAGCCATTCCTGTAATTGCTGGGGAGACAGGGTATCCCTCAATTTTTTCTGGGGAATTTATGTCCCAGCTTGTAATTACTTTATATATATGATGTAATAAAAAGATTCTCTGGCAGTTTATCATTGAATTATAGCTGCCTTTGTAAAATAAGCCTCATTTATATGTTGTTTCCTCTACATTGGCTAAATGGCAGCAAATGAAATAAGGAAATGATGATCATTTCCCAGATGTTGTGAAAGCAACTGCTGCACCAACATAGTCATTTTTGGCTCCAGAGCAAACTATGAATGGAAAATCATGACTGTACGAATGTGTGTAAGTATAGATTATTACCATGGCAATGCAAAAGGCTACAGATTTCCCCCAATCACTACCCAATTTGTATATTTTGACCAAAATAATTCTCGAGGGAAAGTCCCTACTAGGTCATTTTTAAAAGAGAAGCATTTGTATTAGGGATGCTTGAAAAAATTTTAAGGATATTTACTCTCATTTTCTGTTTATATCTCTGTGTATGAGGCAAGAATAAGGAAAACTGTGATTGCAGTGTGATTTTCATTCTAACTGATCTTTAAAATAGTATTTTTTATTATAATAACTATCACCTCAGATAATAACTAGTAATTGGAATTTCTTAATGCTGAGTTTTTATTTTTATTTTTCATTAATGCTTAATGCTGCTCTATTTTTTAAATTTGGCCAAGTTGCTATTTTAAGATCATGGGTTTAAGCACTCCTCCATGAATTGGAGTTTTACTCTTAGGTACTTCCAAGAAATATTCATTTCTTTAATCTTATTTTCATTATATAATAAATTCAGTCACTTTAACATGGAAAAAGGACATTAGACCCTCCTCCCTTAAAGAGCGAGCTGTGTGCACTTATATCAGGAGCTTTCCCATCATCATCTCTGGGCTTTTTCTTGAGGCAGGTTTGGATTTGGTACAGCTTGGGACAGAAGAGTGTAGAGACCAAGGCATGTGGCATCAACATGGGTGGCAACAGGCACGGATCAGCCTGCAATCCAAGGGGCAGGCAGGGGTCATCCTGTGATCCAAGGGACAGGCAGAGTCTAATCTGGGAGTGCTTGGAGCCAACAGAGGTGACATCAAAAGTCAAAGAGAAATGAGCCAGGAGCCCAGGAAGCTGCTAGGGGGAGCCAAATAAATGTGCAAAAGGTAACTTTCTTGCTTAGGATAAATATGTAGTCAATCTCTGGCCATATGTCTCAAGGTTTTCTGATCACAATTTAGCAAGAAATACATCTTGTATCATGGTCTAAAAACACACATTAGAAAAATCCTTGCCCTCACCATGGAAGAGGCACTCTGATATATCCAGTTCTCCAAAGTCCTATTCTGTTTCATTTAAAAGTGTTGATGAAACTGGAGCCTATTATGCAGAGTGAAGTAAGCCAGAAAGAAAAACACCAATACAGTATACTAACGCATATATATGGAATTTAGAAAGATCGTAACAATAACCCTGTATACGAGACAGCAAAAGAGACACTGATGTATAGAACAGTCTTTTGGACTCTGTGGGAGAGGGAGAGGGTGGGATGATTTGGGAGAATGGCATTGAAATATGTATAATATCATATATGAAACGAGTTGCCAGTCCAGGTTCGATGCACGATACTGGATGCTTGGGGCTGGTGCACTGGGACAACCCAGAGGGATGGTATGGGGAGGGAGGAGGGAGGAGGGTTCGGGATGGAGAACACATGTATATCTGTGGCAGATTCATTTTGATATATGGCAAAACCAATACAATATTGTAAAGTTAAACAAAATTTTTTTAAAAAGGCACTTATTCTTCATTAAAAAAAAAAAGTTGTTGGAGACATACAAATCTGATTTCATGATCTGCTAATTGATAGAAATCCATTGCCTAAAATGTACTGTCTCAGAGATTGGGGAGATTGGGGAGATTGGGATGAACAGAATACCAAAACAAAAACAAAGACTGGAGATATAGTGTCGGATTTTAAGGCGATTGAAAGCCCTTTGGAAAGTTAGGATGTAACACGTGAAACAACAAAACACATTTAAAATAGAATAAGTCAAAATAAGCAAATTAATTAAAAGACACTTACTCCTTAAAAGAAAAGTTATGACCAACCTAGACAGCATATTAAAAAGCAGAGACATTACTTTGCCAACAAAGGTCCGTCTAGTCAAAGCTATGGTTTTTCCAGTAGTCATGTATGGATGTGAGAGTTTGGCTCTTGTAGAAGAGTTTTGTGACCTGTCTTCTTGGTTTAAGACTCCAGGGCTGGATATGACTCAAGAGGTGATTAAAGGGGCTTATCTCTTTGTTGGATCTGATCCAATGTGAGAGTTGTTATGTCTTTGTTGCTTTGGCAAGGCACTGTCTTTCCTCCAACCTGAACTGATGTTACCAGTATTCATTGCTACTGGGTTAAGCCCCAAAGATAAAACTCATTTGAAAGTCTTTGTACCTGGTACGATGAGACAGTAACCTCCCTCCTGTCTCTGAAAAGTAGTGTCAGTTTTAAGGAAATCTCCTGGCTCTTTTGGAAAATCATCCCAAGGCCCTCCAAGGTAATGAGGGTGGCTGGAAGTCAGAGCCCTGGCTCTTCTTTTGGGGTTCAGCTCTCCCTTGGGGGGTCTCCCGTTAGTGCTGGGATTGCCTCCTCTAGCTTTCCTACGTAGGAAGACCGAGGCTGGGGTTGCTTTAAAGATCTTGATGGGTTCAACTGCAGGAACCTACTGACCTCAAGCAGTGCTGTCCCCTAGAACCTCAGGAGTGCATCAGTGGCCACTCAGCCCTCTCTTGGCTCTCATGCCTACGCCGCCCCTGCTGTTCACTGCTTTGGTTAAAGTTGCTTCTGTATTGATCTTTCTTCTTTATAAGGTCCCTTATACTACTACTACTACTACTACTAAGTCACTTCAGTCATGTCTGACTCTGTGTGACCCCACAGACGGCAGCCCACCAGGCTCTGCCGTCCTTGGAATTCTCCAGGCAAGAACACTGGAGTGGGTTGCCATTTCCTTCTCCAATGCATGAAAGTGAGAAGTGAAAATGAAGTCACTCAGTCGTGTCCGACTCTTAGCAACCCCATGGACTGTAGCCTACCAGGCTCCTCCATCCATGGGATTTTCCAGGCAAGAGTACTGGAGTGGGTTGCCATTGCCTTCTCCGTCAAGGTCCCTTATAAATAAGGTTAATTACTCATCTTATTTATCTTCATAGCCTCATACTGTTGAATACACAGCACCTTGCATTGGTATTTATAAATATATTAACAGCACAATGAGAGTATATGATATTGTTGTTATTCTAGGTATCTCTGTAAGGCTGAAACTACAATTTCTTGTCTTTTCTTTAGGGAAATTACCATAAATTAATTACTATGGTTTTTCCAGTGGTCATGTATGGATGTGAGAGTTGGACTGTGAAGAAAGCTGAGTGCCAAAGAATTGATGCTTTTGAACTGTGGTGTTGGAGAAGACTCTTGAGAGTCCCTTGGACTGCAAGGAGATCCAACCAGTCCATTCTAAAGGAGATCAGTCTTGGGTGTTCATTGGAAGGACTGATGCTAAAGCTCAAACTCCAGTACTTTGGCCACCTCATGTGAAGAGTTGACTCATTGGAAAAGACCCTGATGCTGGGAGGGATTGGGGGCAGGAGGAGAAGGGAACGACAGAGGATGAGAAGGCTGGATGGCATCACCGACTCGATGGATGTGAGTTTGAGTAAACTCTGGGAGTTGGTGATGGACAGGGAGGCCTGGCATGCTGTGATTCATGGGTTCGCAAAGAGTCGGACACAACTGAGCAAATGAACTAAACTGAATTATTGGAAATCAGTTCATCAAATTAGGTAGTATAAACTAGTTTAGTAGACACTTAAGTGGAAATCAGTTTGTCAAATTATTTAGGCTTAGATTAGCTTTGAAGCGGTGGATAGTGGACATCAAGGCGAAAATCCTTAGGAAGGTGCCAAGGAGCCTCAGAGAAAGAAAACATATAGAGACAGAAGTGGAGAACCAAAGTCAAACTTCATCTACTTAATAGATGTACTTACCTCAAATTATTCTGCCTATACCATTGCACACTTGCTTAAATGAAATCTCCTCCCTGCCTCTTTTAAATGGTGTATTTCCTCAGTATCTCCAAATAGAGCAGAGTGTTGCTTTTTGAGACTAGACACTGTGGCTGTCTCTCTTCTGCTCTCCCCACCCCTACCCCAAATCTACAATACTGGCATAAAGAAGATGCCCAATGATTGATTGTGAGTGGAAAGCACATAAAAACACATAAAACTTCATTCAGTCTCTTTCTTGCTCATTTTATTTTTAGCCTAGCAAGCAATAGTTGCAATGAGTATTTTTGTATGAATAAATAAATTTTCTCCATGGTCTCTGAATCCCACCCTCCCCTTTTTCTTTCAGGGCTGGAACAACCATTATCTCTGACAACTTAAACTCGCACTCCCTTGTATTCATTGTATCTGTAAGTATACAGTAGAAGCATTACCTTCTTCAGTTAAAGTCTGGGGGGCGGAGCTATAACCAACAGTTATATCTCTCAGTTGACTTCCATATTTGTGATCAACTCTAAAGCCAAGGGGCTAGTTGAACCTGATTGCAGATGACATAAATATCAACTCCCTTGTGAAATTGTTAAGCTAAATCACATTCATATATCATTACAGAAGATGACGCATCTAAGAGCTCCAAGTTTCTTTCATATTCGGAGTCTTTTTCAGGGTCTGTGTCGGATAACTGCTCAGATGAATGCTAAGGAAATACCTGTGTACGTTGCTGTGTCATGAAGACCAGTTCTTCTACCCTGAAAGAGTTCCACACTATTCCTCCACCAAGAGGATGTCTTAATGCAACTGGTAGAAGTTTAGCAAGTAAGAATATTTCTGAGTAATAGTGTTGTACAAACATTGGAGTTTATTTCTGAGTTGCAGTTCACCAATTCTGGGTCTATATGCTTATCTATTTTTATGTTTATATTTATTAATTTATTATGTGAATTATATAATTTGTATATTTGTTTTTCTTCCATGAAATATTTCTCAATATATTGTACCATAAAAACAAGGCAAATGTAAAATGAACATTAACTTTTTCATTAAATTCTTCTATACCACCATTTTAAGAAGCACTTAGTAGTCTACCTAATAAATGGATGATAAATGTGAATAAGTTTAAAATAAAATTTGCAAAAACACAATATCTGCTCTTATTTAACCACCCACAGTTTCTCCCAAGACTTCACTGTCAGCAGGAAGGAAGAAAACACTCAACAAAAAGAAACAGGTAAGATAAATGGTTTAAATTTCACTTAAAAAAAATAGAAATATAGTTGATTTACAGTGTTGTGTTAATTTCTGCTATATAGCAAGGTGATTCAGTTATACATATATGTATATATTCTTTTTTAAATATTCTTTTCCATTACAGCTTATCATAGAATGTTGATTATAGCTCCCTTTGCTATGTAGTAGGACTTTGTAATTTGCCCATTCTCTAGGTAATAATTTACATCTGCCAATCCCAAGCTCCGGGTCCATCCCACCGCTCCGCCCCTTGGCAACCACACGTGTGCTCTCTATGTCTGTGAGTCCTATTTCTGTTTCATGAAAGTTCATTTGTGTCGTAATTTAGGTTCCACATATAAGTGATATCATATGGTGGTTGTCCCTCTCTTTCTGATTTACTTCACTTGGTATGATCATTTCTAGTTGCATCCATGTTGCTGCAGATGACATTATTTCTTTCTCTTTTATGGCTGAGTAGTATTCCCCTGTATACATGTACCACATTTTCTTTATCCTAAATGGTTCAAATTTGATGTCTCTTTGAAGATCTGGATCTTAGGTTCTTTTTTCTCTAAAATACAGAAGATCGGTCCCTGTATTCTCAGGGGATACAAAAATCCAGGGAGCTCAAGTCCCTTGTACTGTGCTTAGTCACTCAGTTGTGTCCAACTCTTTGTGACCCCATGAATTGTAGCCCACCAGGCTCCTCTGTCCATGGGCATTCTCCAGGCAAGAATACTGGAGTGGGTTGCCATGCCGTCCTCCAGGGGACCTTCCCAACCCAGGAATTGAACCTGGGTCTCCTGCATTGCAGGTGGATTCTTTACTATCTGAGCCACCTGGGAAGCCATTGTATTTGCATATAACCTACACAGTCCTCCAGTATACTTCAAATCATCTCTAGATGATATATGATACCTAGTATGATGTAAATTCTATATAAATAATTGTAAACACAATATAAATTCTATGTAAATAATTGCCTTGTGTGGAAAATTCATGTTTTGCTTCAGAAATTCCTGAATATTTTCAATGTATGGTTGGTTAATCTGCAGATTCAGAACCCATAAATATGAAGCATTGACTGCATCAAGGATCTTTGTTCCAGGGGGTGCAAAGTAAAGGCGTAGGAGATCCCTCTTGCCTTGGCACTCACCGAGGGAACACCCCAAATTCCTATGTTCATTTCTTTAAGTCTTAGATAGTACCTAGATGTTAAGCTGATAAATACTTTTTCAGGAAGTTTTTTGGATGAGCGATCCACTCTTTGTGATCTAGGGTGATCTAGCAATCTGTTGTTGTTGTTGTTTCATTGCTAAGTCATATCCAACTCTTCTGTGACCCCCATGGACTGTAGCCCACCAGTCTCCTTTGTCCATGGCATTTTCCAGGCAAGAATACTAGAGTGGGTTGCCATTTCCTTCTCTAGGGGATCTTTCCAGCTCGAGGATCGAACCTGTGATTCCTGCATTGCAGGTGAATTCTTTACCACTGAACCACTAGGGAAGCTCAATCTAGCAAGCTAAGCAAGGTAGATAGCAATCTTTTGTAGGATCTTCCTTGATTATGTTTAATCATGCTCTTGCTTATACTTAATTTTAACTATAAATGCACAGTCATTTGTAAACTAGCAACACTGCTGAAATTGGGGCACAAGCATGAGTAAGACCCAGACTTGTAAAGAAGAGAGTTTTTCATCTGTTTGCAAAGTGAATCATTATTTGTAAATGCTTCTAAAGAATGTAAATTATTTGTAAATAACATTTGTGCATTTTTAAAATGTAATTTTCATATACACATCTATGGCATAAATGGCCTGACCTGCTTTTTACAGAATCTCATACTTCTTCAGTCTTGAGACTCTGTTTCTGGGACTTTGGGTTGCTTCCAAATTTGCAAGTCCTTAGTAATGAATTACCCAAAAGAAATGTCTGATAACTAAAGACTGGAGTTGTATTTGATATCTACATTGATAATCAGCAGCTTGATGCCATTCCTTATGTCCCACACAAGCACATGTTCTTTGAGAGGAGGATCTAACCATTGTCTCTTCCTCCATTGATGGATACCCTATCAGCTTTTTTTAAGGTTAGTGGTTCCCTGTTCAAAGAGGGATTTCTGTCTTCTTAGCATTAACTACTTCCTTCTTCTTTCATTGATTCATCAAATATTTTTTGAGCACCTACTTTATGGTGCTTCTGCCCCCTGCTTATGATACTACATGTCTTGGGCCCCAGGCATTTCCCTGCCTTTGTCAAAGTCACAGTTTTGATCATTCTTCCAGCACTGTCCTAGATACACTAGAGGTTTTCCTGGTATTTGGACAGAGTGTAAAGTAAGCTAACTCAGCTTTAATTGAATGTTCTATGTCTTACTTCATGGAACTAATGAAAATTACAAGCATTTAAAAATCTGAATTACTTTAGTAAGGACAAAGTCATTTCATAAATTAATTAATATATCATTTATTGTTATTAAATCCTTGTTAATTAAGTAAAAAGGTAGAGTTAAATGAAAAGATGGATGATTTCCTAAAGGAAATGAAATTGTGATTTAAAAATCTTCCTTAATTGGTTTAATTGACAAGCATGGCACTGTATCATTCAGAGCTACAGGCTGATGAAAGACTCGACACAAATAGAGCATATGGGGAGCAGGAAACAGCATTATTTTCCAGAGAATAACCATATTCTATTTTACTCCAGTGGTTATTAACTTTGTCTTGGTTAAGAATCCAATATACATAAGTCAACTAATGTTTACTGAGTATCCCATATATGTCAGGCATTGAGGGCATAACAGAGGATTGATTTGAACAAAAATAGATCCTGTAGAGAATTTGGTGAAAGCTAAGGGTGGAAGTGAGAAATAGATTTAAGGGACTATATCTGATAGAGTGCCTGATGAACTATGGATGGAGGTTTGTGACATTGTACAGGAGATAGGAATCAAGTCCATCCCCAAGAAAAAGAAATGCAAAAAAGCAAAATGGCTGTCTGAGGAGGCCTTACAAATAGCTGTGAAAAGAAAGGAAGTAAAAAGCAAAGGAGAAAAGGAAAGATATACCTATTTGAATGGAGAGTTCCAAAGAATAGCAAGGAGAGATAAGAAAGCCTTCTTCAGTGATCAATGCAAAGAAATAGAGGGAAAAGACAGAATAGGAAAAACTAGAGATCTCTTCAAGAAAATTAGAGATACAAAGGGAACATTTCATGCAAAGATGGGCTCAATAAAGGACAGAAATGGTATGGACCTAACAGAAGCAGAAGATATCAAGAACAGGTGGCAAGAATACACTGAAGAACTGTACAAAAAAGATCTTCACGACCCAGATAATCACAATGGTGTGATCATGATCACTCACCTAGAGCCCGACATCCTGGAATGTGAAGTCAAGTGGGCCTTAGGAAGCATCACTACGAACAAAGCTAATGGAGGTGATGGAATTCCAGTGGAGCTATTTCAAATCCTAAAAGATGATGCTGTGAAAGTGCTGCACTCAATATGCCAGCAAACTTGGAAGACTCAGCAGTGGCCACAGGACTGGAAAAGGTCAGTTTTCATGCCAATCCCAAAGAAAGGCAATGCCAAAGAATGCTCAAACTACTGCACAATTGTACTCATCTCACATGCTAGTAAAGTAATGCTCAAAGTTCTCCAAGCCAGGCTTCAGCAATATGTGAACCATGAACTTCCTGATGTTCAAGCTGGTTTTAGAAAAGGCAGAGGAACCAGAGATCAAATTGCCAACATCCGCTGGATCATGGAAAAAGCAAGAGAGTTCCAGAAAAACATCTATTTCTGCTTTCTTGACTATGCCAAAGCCTTTGACTGTGTGGATCACAATAAACTGTGGAAAATTCTTCAAGAGATGGGAATACCAGACCACCTGACCTGCCTTTTGCAAAACCTGTATGCAGGTCAGGAAGCAACAGTTAGAACTAGACATGGAACAACAGACTGGTTCCAAATAGGAAAAGGAGTACATCAAGGCTGTATATTGTCACCCTGCTTATTTAACTTATATGCAGAGTACATAATGAGAAACGCTGGGCTGAATGAAGCACAAGCTGGAATCAAGATTGCTGGGAGAAATATCAATAACCTCAGATATGCAGATGGCACCACCCTTATGGCAGAAAGTGAAGAAGAACTAAAGAGCCTCTTTATGAAAGTGAAAGTGGAGAGTGAAAAAGTTGGTTTAAAACTCAACATTCAGAAAACTAAGATCGTGGCATCCGGTCCCATCACTTCATGGCAAATAGATGGGGAAACAGTGGGAACAGTGTCAGACTTTATTTTGGGGGGCTCCAAAATCACTGCAGATGGTGATTGCAGCCATGAAATTAAAGGACACTCCTTGGAAGAAAAGTTATGACCAACCTAGACAGCATATTAAAAAGCAGAGACAGTACTTTGTCAACAAAGGTCTGTCTCGTCAAGGCTATGGTTTTTCCAGTAGTCATGTGTGGATGTGAGAGTTGGACTATAAAGCAAGCTAAGCACGGAATGATTGATGCTTTTGAACTGTGGTGTTGGAGAAGACTCTTGAGAGTCCCTTGGACTGCAAGGAGATCCAACCAGTCCATCTTAAAGGAGATCAGTCCTGGGTGTTCATTGGAAGGACTGATGCTGAAGCTGAAACTCCAATACTTTGGCCACCTGATGCGAAGAGCTGACTCACTTGAAAAGACCCTGATGCTGGGAAAGATTGAAGGCAGGAGGAGAAGGGGCCCACAGAGGATGAGATGGTTGGATGGCATCACCGATTCGATGGACATGGGTTTGGGTAGACTCCGGGCGTTGGTGATGGACAGGGAGGCATGGCTTGCTGCAGTTCATGGGGTTGCAAAGAGTCAGGCACGACTGAGCTACTGAACTGAAGGATTCCTTACAACAGAATAAATAAAATATAAACATGAATATTCATACCAGCTTTTACACACGATCTCTTAGGTGGTATATAGTCTTTTAAAGTTCGTCTATGGAGACCCTTAGGTCTGTGGGCTTAGTTTATGGACCTCTTCCCTATTTGAAGTTATTTGAGCAAGAAATGATGTGTGTGTCTTAGGACCAGGCCCTTCACCTCCCTAGACTTCCATATTTTTACTTGTAAAATGAGGGCAGTAGATCAGAGCCTTCCATTTCTAAAACTCTATGAATTTATGAATGGGTGTTATGAATATGTTTGTTTATGTCATCTGTCTCTCTGTTGCTCATATTTGTGTGTTGAGATAGCAAAGAACATAACCAGAGCATAGGAATCATAGAATCCTCCAAATTTTAGCCATCATCTCAGTTAGTCCATGAGAAGAGGCAGTGGTAGATGGTAAATGGTCCCACAGTGAGTGAATGTCAGAGTTGGGAGTCAACTCTTGTGTTTCCTGACCTCCAGTCAGCTGACCACAGTAACATTGTGTATATGAAGATTTATATCTCACTAATGCCTGTAAGTGGGCTTCCATTGTGGCTCAGCTGGTAAAGAAGCTGCCTGCGATGTGGGAGACCTGGGTTCAATCCCAGGGTTCGGAATATCCCCTGGAGAAGGGAAAGGCTACCCACTCCAGTATTCTGGCCTGGAGAATTCCATGGACTGTTATAGCCCATGGGGTAGCAAAAGAGTCGGACACAACTGAGTAACTTTCACTCACTCACAATGCCTATAAGTAATTACATTAGCTTAATAACCATCTTTTAAAATTGATGTCAAATTGCAGTTGTTTGCTTGTTAAATTAAGATATTTATCTTTAATTAAAGGTATTAGTAATAAAAATGTTTTATAAACTGACTTCTTGGTATGAAAGACAAGCCAGATGTTTGGGAAAGCCAGAAAGCTTCATTAATGGTAATCCTGTGGGATTTTATGGGTTGAACTGTGTTCCCCAAAGTTGATACATTGAAGTTCCACCTCCCAGAATCTTAGAATCATCTTATTCTTTACCAAGGTAATCAAGTTAAAATTAGATCATTAGAGTGGGCCCTACTCTAATATGTCTGTTTTCCTAATGAAAAGAGATTTGGGGACAGATATTCACATAGGGAGAATGACATGTATAAATAAAGGCAAGAATCAGGTGGAATTCTATAAGCCAAGGAACGCTAAAGGTTGTTCACAAACCTCCAAAGGCCAGGAGGGCCTTGGAACACATTCTCTCTCACAGCTCTCAGAAGAAACAACCTTGATTTTGGACTTCTAGCCTCCAGAACTGTTGTTTAAGCCACCTAATTTGTGGTTTTCCAATGTGGTTGTATAGTTTTATACTCCCACCAGCAATGTATAAGAATTCCTATTGTTCCATATCATTACCAGCCTTTGGTATTGTTAATCTTTTAATTTTAACTACTCTGATGAGGAATGTGAAGTTTTAATTTGGTTTTTCTTAAGACTAAAGATATGGAGCACCTTTTCAGCATGCTTATTGATTATTTGGATATCTTCTTTTGTGAAGTGCCTGCCTAACTCTTTTGCTCATTTTTAAAGAAAATTTATTGTTGTTTGGGTTTTTTTTTTAATCTTTTCTGTTAGTCTGTGCTTTTTTACTTTAATAATGATGTCTTTTGGTGAACAGATGTTTTTAAACTTGGTGAGATCCAGTTTATCTGTTTTTTTTCTCTTAGGATTATTCTTTTATGTCCTAAAATCGCTGTCTACCCTAGAGTCTATCCTAAACAGAAACAGAGAAAGGATTTTTTCTAAGATTAGTAGTTCAAATTGATTTTTATATTTCGCTTATTGTTTCTCATTTGTTTCATATTTCTTTCTTATTTAGGTTTTTATTTTCTGCTTTCCTCATAGTATTGATCACTAAGGCTTTCTAGTGCATTTATAGCATTAGCTTTTATTTGGAAAAAAAGATCTTGAAACTTAGAAAATATATGAAAACCCCCCACCAGACTACATGGGATTTAAAGTGAATATCATCTCTAAGATAGTATGATTCACTGTGTGAGGGTAATCTAGGAAGAATTGCTTATGAGGGACAAACCTGTTTTTTGTGAGACTTGAAGTTTGTTATGAGTTAGGAATCACTTTCTAAGAAAAAATGAGACTTTTTTCAGGAGACTCGGGTTTGATCCCTGGGTCAGAAAGATGTCCTGGAGAAGGAAATGGCAACCCACTCCAGTACTCTTGCCTGGAAAATTCCATGGAAGGAGGAGCCTGGTAGGCTACAGTCCATAGGGTCACAAAGAGTCGGACACGATGAGCAACTTCACTTTTCTAAGAAAAAGTATTTCACATGCCATTTCTCTTGGGGTTGCCGCATTTTGAGACGTGTCAGATATGTCGGCATGTCATCTGATGTACTGAGATGCGTAGACATGAGTCTGCTCATGGCAGCCCTCATGTGCTGTGTGGTTGTTGTTGTTTAGTTGCTCATTCATGTCCGACTCTTTGCAACCCCAAGGACTGCAGCATGCCAGGCTTCCCTGTTCTTCACCAACTCATGGAATTACTCAAACTCACGTCCTTTGAGTCAGTGATGCCATCCCACCATCTCATCCTCTGTCGTCCCCTTCTCCTGCCTTCAGTGTTTCCCAGCATCAGGGTCTTTTCTAATGAGTTAACTTCGCATCAGGGGGCCAAGGTATTGAAGCTTCGGTGTCAGTCCCTCCAGTGAATATTCAGGACTGATTTCCTTTAGGATTGAGACTGGTTTGATCTTGTGGTTCAAGGAACTCTCAAGAGTCTTTTCCAACACTACAGTTCAAAAGCATCAATTCTTTGGTGCTCAGCTTTCGTTTTTGGTCCAACTCTAACGTCTACACATGACTACTGGAAAACCATAGGTTTGACTAGACAGACCTTTGTTGGCAAAGTACTGTCTATGGTTTTTAACATGGTGTCTAGGTTTGTCATAGTTTTTCTTCCAAGGAGCAAGCATCTTTTAATTTCATGGCTGCAATCACCATCTGCAGTGATTTTGGAGCCCCAAAAAATAACACCATGGCTTGTAGTGTCGTTGTAAATTTGTACCATACATTCATAGGAATTATAAAAATGTTTGTTTTGTAAGATTTCAGACGGTTGGAAGATGAGATGGTTGGATGACATCACCAACTCAATGGACATGAACTTGAGAGAACTCCGGTTGATGGTGAGTGACAGGGAGGCCCCGGCATGCTGCAGTTCACAGGGTCACAGAGGGTCAGACACAACTTGGCGACTGAACAACAATAGCAAGATAGCAGATATATTGCAGATAGAGCATATTTATGAAAAAATAGAAATTCCACTTCAACTAGGAGACAAGGTCAAATCTTTAACTTACAGTTTTACACAGCTGATAACTGGAAGAGTTTGCCACAGTACTAGCTTCTGGCTCTGTTTCTTTCCACTTTCAGAATGCAGTATTGTTAGTGCCCTTCATCTTCATATCATGATGCCAGATGAGTCACAGAGCAGGCACTTGAATTATTCCTGAAAGAAATCATATGCTGGGAGGGTAGCAGTACCTAATTATACAGAGGAGTGACTGTTAACTGCATCAATTCATACCTCTAAATCCAAGTTAACTGTGTCTCCAATTCAACTTCCACTTCACTGGATCTTCAGAATACCTCTGGTCACTCCAATATGACTGAACATGGTAAAAAATATTAGGGGTACAAAGAGAAAGCAACCTTAAACAGTTATAATTCAAATAACTTACTTTTTCAAAATTTACAAAAATATTCAGTTCGTGTGAATATGTTGTTTGAACCTCTCCTGGATCCTGGAAGGGGAGTGACTCTAAAGCTTAAGATTCATTACTTCATGGTAAATTTACCTCTGCTTATTACTTAAAATTAGAAATATGAAAGAAGCCTGTTATATGCTAATTACCCCCTGCTATAAATATTAGATAATATTGAAATTTTAGATTACAGTACATTAGATGCTGGTACAAACACACACATCCACTATGTGTTGTAGAAAACAGTTAATCACTCAGCACCTGCTCCATATCAGGTAGTCAAGCCTGTTTTAGGAATGAGTGTATGCAAGAAAAATATATTTAAAATATGTGATAGTGAGGACCATTATAAAGACTAATATGAAAGTAACTTATCCCCAGGGGTCATTAAATCATATTATTGGAAATGTTGACAGTCTTGTAATCATGTAATAAAAAAAAGTTCTATTTACTGAGTGTTACTCTGTATGCAGAGTACATCATGAGAAACGCTGGGCTGGATGAAGCACAAGCTGGAATCAAGATTGCCAGGAGAAATATCAATAACCTCAGAAATGCAGATGACACCACCCTTATGGCAGAAAGCAAAGAAGAACTAAAGAGCCTCTTGATGAAAGAGGAGAGTGAGAAAGTTGGTTTAAAGCTCAACATCCCTAAAACTAAGATCATGGCATCCTGTCCCATCACTTCATGGCAAATAGATGGGGAAACAGTGGCTGACTTTATTTTTGGGGGCTCCAAAATCACTGCAGATGGTGATTGCAGTCATGAAATTAAAAGACGTTTACTCTTTGGAAAGAAAGTTATAACCAACGTAGATAGCATATTAAAAAGCAGAGACATTATTTTGCCAACAAAGGTCCATCTCATCAAGGCTATGGTTTTACCAGTAGTCATGTGTGGATGTGAGAGTTGGACTGTAAAGAAAGCTGAGTGCTGAAGAATTGATGCTTTTGATCTGTGGTGTTGGAGAAGACTCTTGAGAGTCCCTTGGACTGCAAGGAGATCCAACCAGACCATCCTAGAGGAGATCAGTCCTGAGTGTTCACTGGAAGGACTGAAGGGGACGACAGAGGATGAGATGGTTGGATGGCATCACTGACTCAATGGACATGAGTTTGAGTAAGCTCTGGAAGTTGGTGATGGACAGGGAGGCCTGGCATGCTGTGGTTCATGGGGTCGTGAAGAGTCAGACATGATTGAGCAACTGAACTGAACTGAATTCTATACCAGATATCTTGAGACATATAAGTATACTTCTTTGGTGGCTCAGACAGTAAAGAATCCATCTGCAACACGGGATACCTGGGTTTGATCCCTGTGTTGGGAAGATCCCCCGGAGACGGCAACCCCCTATAGTTAGTATTCTTGCCTGGAGAATCCTATGGACAGAAGAGCCTGGCAGGCTACAATCTGTGGAGTCCCAGTCAGACATGAGAGTGACTAGCACTTTTATTTTCTTTCATAAATGTGCTATGTTACTTTGTTTAAATTAGTATCTTCCTGAAATCTTTTTAATATTTCAATAATGATAAGGGCTATGCCTTTTTATTCAACTGAATGACTCATGTACTCACTGATGTCAATAGTATTTTGAGTATTTGAGTTAGAGTGTGGTTCCAACATTAAATAATTCTACCACATTTCACAATGAATATTTTTAGAAAATATTTTCCAGTAAGTATTTTAGTAGAAAAACAGTAAAAATTTCCCACTAACTGTTTGCTCTGATCTGAAAAATATTTTTGGCATTCACAATTACATATTTTGACAGTCACATGAGTCTAATATGAACAAAGCAAACTCTTAGATATTAAAAGAAGATACCATGGAAAGAAAATAACTGTTTTTGAGGAAATTTTATATATTCTATGGCATAATTCAAATGCATAAAATGAAAATATTTTTAGAAAAATTATAATTTTTATAAGCATATTTTTAAAAGCATGCTTATTGCTATTGGAAAAGATGCTTAAAAATGTTATGAAGTATATTGAATATTTTAAATCTGACATTTTTATGATGATGAAGTGGGTCAAGGCAGACATTTAGGTTTCTGAGGAATGCTGTCCTGAGTAGCTAAATTAGTTTAACCAACATTTTTAAGTTGATAAAAAATAATATCTCTTGTTTGTCCATCCTAAATGCATAATGTTTATGTGTGAATCACATTTTATTCCATTTAATTAAATAAAATTATTTATGCAAAATACCAAGATCATTGCCTGGCACAAAGAAAATTGTTAAGTATATTAGTTATAACCCCTTATCTCATAATTAAATTAAACAGAGACATCAGTTGTATACTGTTGTGGCCAGCTATGGTAGATTGTCTAATTAAGAAAATATAACTTTTTGTTTAATTTATTTAAGATATAAATGTAATTCAGAATTTGAAAAAAAAGTTGTAAAGAGTAGCATTCAATGCAATAAATATTGATTTAAGTTTCAAGCTATAATAGGTAGGAATTTTTTTTTAAAAAGATGATGACATTGTCTCTGCCCTTGAGGAGTTTATAGCTTTGGTGCCATAGTTTGAGGATAAAACCATATGCAAATAGGTGCTCAATTGTCTTCTCTAAATGTTTGGTAGGTAGCCATTTAAAGAAGGGCAGTAACATGTCCTGGAGTGGTCAGATAGAGTGTAAAATGAATCTTAATGAATAGAAACAGCTTTTGGGAGAGTAAAATGTTTTCTCATTCATAAGTAGAGCAGGTATTTTTAAAAAACTGTTTTGTAATTTACTATACAGCTTGTGGCCCTTCGTGATGCCCTGTTAGGTTTGAGGTTATAGGACCATCCCTAATGGGTACTCTGCTTAGATTATGTTCAAAATTTCCTAGAGAAATTCACAGGACTCAGACTAGCCACTGAATGTGTGTGCAGCTCAGAGGTTGCTACATAATTCAGAGTTTTGCTTTTGTTGTGATTGTTGTTGGATCTTTTCATCCAGGAGCAGGAGTTCGGAGGTTCCTTCTCCGATTGCCCCTGAGGGATGCTGAGAAAATGTAATCAACAACAAAATCTCTCAACCTGGAGAACTTTTCCACAGAGGTCATAGAGAAAGAAAACGGTTTTTAAATGATTAAGAATTAAACCAGAATGTGATGTGCATTCCTGAGAATAACGAAAAGATTGTAAAGACAGAAAGAAATCCTCACTCTTCTGTAGCAAGCAGATACAACCCACCGCATGCATGTTTTCAAGATAAAAAATGACTTGTCAAGTACGAGGTCTTGATGGCACCTTTTATCACACAAGGGTTCAACTGTTAGTCACTCAGTCGTGTCCAACTCTTAATGACCCCATGGACTGTAGTCTGCCAGGCTCCTCGGTCCATGGAATTCTTCAGGCAAGAATACTGGAGTAGGTTGCCGTTCCCTTCTCCAGGGGAACTTCTGAGCCAGGGATTGAACCCAGGTTTCTGCATTTCGGGCAGATTCTTTACCCTCTGAGCCAGCATGGAAGCCTAGTTTATGTTAACTTTACCCTCCTGTGTTGACTAATTGGGTTTATCCAGAAAAAAAACAAACTAATTTCTCCTGTCTTTATGACAGGGGGTAGTTTCACAGCTTGGAACAAGTTCCCTCTGAAGTCAGGCTCTTACCTTCCCATAAATACTGGAAGATAGAAGTACTGTCTCCATGGATGGTTACATTTTACAGAGATGACTGCCAGGTCCTTGAAAAAGACAGTTCTGGGTCTTACAGCTGAAAAATACTGATCTAGTCTTTGAAAGGACTTATATGCATTTCAGAGAGAAGAGAAAGTACTTACATTATGTTTTCTAAAGCAAATGACCTGAGAAAAAGGAAGGGCAGGCACACAGTTTTATTTTTAATCTTGGCTTCCTAGGAGTTGCCCTCAGTCAGAGCAGCTTATTGTCCAGTCAGCATTTGCTTGGAAGTTGTATTTATGCCACTTGTTGCCTGTGAGGCTTCTGCCCTGAGTTGATGGATCCTTGTGCAGCTTGGAGAATGCTTCCCACTTTGCCCAATGATTGCTTCTGAGTGGGGGCTGCCCAACCTTTGTGACCCCTGGAGCTGACTCTGATCCTGGGACACCTCTTCTTGGTTATCTCTTTTCCTATTTCTCTCTGTTTAAACTTCTAGCTCCTCTGCTGTTTGGCTAATTCAAGGAGCTACTAGCCACCTCTTAATGGCTCTCCATCCAGATTGGTATTGTTTTTCAACAATGCCCTTAGGCATGGAGTTCTTCGTTCTCAATTCCAAATAAAGTCAGTGCTGCAAAGCCTTCATCACCTAGCCTGCCTGTCCTCTTGGGAAGAACCTCCTTACCACTCTACCACCTTAGGATACAAGGACCCACTTTTCCTGGAGCGACACCCCTGCTCTATGAGTTTGCACTGCCGTGGATGTGGGGAGGACTTGGCAGTCCCTGGTCTCCTCAGCTTGCCGCTCCAAGTGGGAAACTTTTACCCCATGAGTGAGCTGGGGTGAAAGTCCCTGGAGCCCCAGGATATTTGGCCTTCTGCATCTGGGATAGAGCTGCTGCCCTATGAGTGGGAAGTTGAGTAGAGGATGAAAGACCTAGCTTCCTAGAATAGATGACAAATGTGAGCAGCCTCTCCCTCCTGGGATGAAGCTGCAGCCCCAGCCTGTAGCTGAGGGGAGATGGAGCTCCCATTTTGTTAAATGCATGAATAGAGCTTCTATAATGAGGAGTTGGAGAGAGATTCGAGTGGGTTGTGGTTCAACTACTACTATTTTCATTGATATTTAGTAGATTTTCTTGAATGAATATTTCTCTATGGGCAATTTCCAGAGTTTAGATAAATAAAAATTATTTTTTTACCAGTTAAATTATTTTGCGGGAGAGTTAGTTGAGCTCCTTACTCCATTCTAGAAGTCCTCCTTCTCACCTTCATTTTGAAATATGTTTTCACTAGTTATAGCATTCTTGGAATCTGCGTTGACTTTGTTTCTAAAGTATTTTGAAGAGGTAGTTCTGTTGTATTTTGACTTGCATAGTTTCTAATAGTCTGCTATCATTCATTATCTTTGTTCTCTGCAAGGTTTTTTCTTTATCTTTGGTTTTCAGCGACTTGACTGTAATGTGGTCAGGTATTAAAATTTTTTTTTCTGTTTTTCCCGCTTGGGGTTCTTTGAGCCTTTTGGATTTGTGTTTGTTATCTGTTACTAATTTTGGAAAAGTTCTCAGTTTATCTCTTTAGGTGTCTTTGTTCATCTGTTTCTTTCTTCCTTCTTGTGGTACTTAAACTACATCTGTGTGTGTGTGTTCTCAATTACGTCCAACTCTTTGTGACCTAATTGACTGTCCCCCACCAGGCTCCTCTGTCCATGGAATTTTCTAGGCAAGAACACTGGAGTGGGTTGTTATTTCCACCTCCAGGGGATCTTCCCGACCCAGGGATCAGTCCACATCTCTTGCATCTCCTGCATTGGCAGGTAAATTCTTTACCACTGAGCCACCTGGGAATCCCTCAACTACATGTGTATTAGATCATTTGATATTGTCACCAAGACTCTTAGATATTCTGGTTTTAATGTTACTATTTGCTTATTTTTTTCCTCACTCTAGTTTTACTTGGTGTTTCACTTTGGATGATTTTTGTTGATTTATCTTCAAGTTCATTGATTGTTTCCTCCACTATGACCAGCTGTCCAGTAAGCTCTTGGAAAGAATTCTTCAACTCCAATACCACACTATTTTTTTTATTTCTAGAATTTTTGACTGTTTTTTATATGTTACATCTCTTTGCTAAAATTTTCCATCTGTTATTCAAGCTATCTGCTGTTTCTACTAGATATTTTAACATATTAATCATAAATAAAGTCTCTATCTTAGGACTTCCCTGGTGGTCCATTGGTTAAGACATCACTTTTCCAATGCAAGGGACCCAGTGATCTTTGAGTGTTTCCTTTCTTTCTGACTTAACAAGATAGCCCAGTCTCATCTTGTGTATTTCCTGATCTATACCTGGAATTAGACATTTCTTCAAGAAGATCTAGTTCTTTAGTGGGAAATAATATTTAGAAATTGTGATCTGGGGACTGTGGATGTTTTTGACAGCAAGTTATCTTTGCTTCTATACCTTGTACAGTTTATAGAACTAGGAAATGTGTGCTTTTCTTTAAGAGGGAAAAATAGCATAGTTTATACTGATAATTCTAGTTCAAATCTAAGATTATTTAATGTGTTTGATTTTATACTTGTATTATTTTATGTCACAGTTAAAATCTTGGTTCTTAATAACAGTAAGACACTTATTTGCTTTATGCTGCAATGTATATGGAATACTTTCAAAATAATGATACAACTCTCACTTACAATAAGATTCTTGAATGCAGTTTTAATATTTCTTTGCAATTCTCTTAGTCATTAATATTTACTAGTGAAGTACAAGTTTCCAACTCAAAATCTACTTTTTTTTATAAGATATTTGTGTTGATCCACTCTACAGTATGCTTTTTTTCACCTCTGAACTTTTATAATTTTAATCTTAAATCTCATACTCTGTACCTGACTCAGAAGACCTTGAATTGTCTTTTAGTTATTTAAATATGAAAGTTGAGTATAAGGCAGTGAGAACAATCTTCCTGAGAGGCCTATGGAGTCAATCTAGTTTATTATTGCCACAGTAAACTCTGAAGGGCAGGTGCATATCTTCTCTTATATACCAGAAAGTCTTCCTTGTTAAACTGAGTGTAATTTAAATTCTTTTGAGAACTTGTCTCAGAATGACACACACTGAGTAGGTAGACCATCTCCCAGGATCTGGAAATAGGAAGGACCCCTCAAGACTTGATGCTGGATGACAGGTGGGACTAGGGTCAGAAAAATACAGAGCAAGATATTTGAGGATAACGGGCTTCCCAGTGGCTCAGTGGTAAAGAATCTACCTGCCAATGTAGGAGACAGAGGAGACGTGGGTTTGATCCCTGGGTGGAAAGATCTCCTGGAGTAGGAAATAGCAACCTGCTCCAGTATTCTTGCCTGGAAAATCCCATGGACAGAGGAGTCTGATGGGCTACAGTCTATAGAGTGGCAAGGAGTCAGACATAACTGCATGACTGAGCATGCATGCACACCAGTCAGTCCACTGAAGCTGGATAGTATGTGAATTAATGAATCTTGTGTTTAGAAACTTTTCCTTTGAAAATCATTTTCCACTTCCACATTTAGTAAATTTTTCCTTTAAAAATGTTTGTTCATCTCAGACAAGGACAGGAGTGTTCTGAGAAATACCATACTTCAGGGACTTGGACAAGAGGAAAGTGATAGAAGTCATAGCAAGAAAGTCCCAGGAGGGAACCACATTCAGGAAATCAGAATGAGAGATGGGGCATGGTCACCTCTCCCAAGCCTTCAAGAGCTGGGCTGACCTGTGTTCTGTTTGGGTGAGTGGCTATTACCTCCCACGTTCCCTCTTCACTGAAGCAGTGTTAGAGGGAGAACAAAGGGACCTTGAGCTATAAATTGGAAGACCCAAGCTCTGGTTCTTATTGCATATGCAGTATCAGAATAATCCCTAAAGCTCAGCGTGATCTGACAGCTGTCTCCCATGCTGACCTTTGCTCTTATCATCCCCCAGTCTCTTGGCTCATTCACTGTGCTCAGTGGCAACTTGTTCCTACCTCCCAACTAACCACCACACTGTTTGCCCAGATGAACTTCCCAGGCACTTTGCTCTCATTGCTCAGGTTTATGAAGCACTATTTTAGGGAGGCTTTCCCATCCCTACATGACCTCTTCCCAACCTTCTCTCTCTCATGTCTTTATCAAACTTTTCAGAGCTCTTACAGACATGCAAATTTACTAAAATTTTACATCTTATGGAAATAACCCTGGTAAATAAACAAAACACTGACAAGTACTGTCACATTTAAAGAAAACTCACTGATCATTTTGCCAATAAAATATAAAACTTGTTTTAGTTCTAGATTTTTATAGTGTATCTATCAGAGCAAAACAAAAAAAAAACTGAAACAGTTAGTGGTGATTTGATAAATAACTAGCAATATTAGTGATAAATTAATAAGAGTGTGACATGGGAAGAAGAGAAGCAGTCATTTTATATAGTCAGTGTCAGAGAGGACAAGAAAGTAAAATCGATGCCCTTTACTGCAACTGAATAAATAAGATCACAATGAAAATGGCATTAGTAGCAGTAAAGTGAGAAATTCATTCCTAGTCTCAAGGTCAGGTGTTTCTTGTAAGCCACCTCATACCCTTTTGTGAAATAAACCAAAGCATAAACAAATGCATGCCCTCACACACACATCCATACACATACATATACTTTTCTCTCTCACTTCCCTATCAATTCATGACCAGTGGAGACATGTAAAAAGAGAGGTCAGATTAAAAAATTTAAATGACAAAATTATAAGGCAGACTGCCCGATCCCAAATGGCTTGCTGTCTCCTTGTCAGAATTTATTTTGCCATTCAAGCAATAGAAAAATGCATCTAATTGGTTTGTTCCTTATATATAATTGTAGTATGGAAGGATAGCAATCCATCATTATAGTAGGAATTAAAAGGAGTAAGACTATCATTTGAAGTAGAGTCCAGGAAAACCCCACTAAAGTGGTTTTCAGAAGTTGCTTATATTTTTATTTATTATTCCTACCAGTTTCTTCATCTGTAAATTTGGAAGGTTAGACCCCCTAACCTTGGACGGCAAGGACATCCAACCAGTCTATTCTAAAGGACATCAGCCCTGGGTGTTCTTTGGAAGGAATGATGCTAAAGCTGAAACTCCAATACTTTGGCCACCTCGTGTGATGAGTTGACTCATTGGAAAAGACTCTGATGCTGGAAGGGATTGGGGGCAGGAGGAAAAGGGGACGACGGGATGAGATAGCTGGATGGCATCACTGACTCGATGGACATGAGTCTGAGTGAACTCTGGGAGTTGGTGATGGACAGGGAGGCCTGGTGTGCTGCAGTTCATGGGGTCGCAAAGAGTCGGACACGACTGAGCGACTGAACTGAACTGAACTGAACTGAGACCCCCTAAGCATCCACTTCTACCTCAAATTCATTAACAGGTCTGTCTTCTTTCCTCAGTCTCCTTTGGTTACCCTTCAGAGGGCACCAGTAGGCATCCCCAAGCTAATTTAAATTTTCTAAAATGACCTGTTGTGCATTTGGGATGAACAGAGAAAAAATTTCCACTTGAAGAGTTGATGGGGAATACGTCTGCTGCTGGGCATCTCTTCAAGTTCATGTCATAGTCACAGACTTCTTGGACCTCCAGTCTGACCTGTGGCTCGTGGTCAGCCTGGGGGAGATCATGTTCAAAGAACAAACATTACAATGTACAAAGTTTCCTTTTGTTGTTTAAAAAAAGACGACTGAGTGACTAAACAACACCACTGAGTAACTGTTGTTAAAAAGAATCTCCCAATTAGAATCAACTGTTTATTAGCTGTATCTGGACATTCAAGCTTCATGAGGTTGTTTTTACTTAATCATTTGCAGTGTAGTTTATCTCAAAGTATGTTCTGTGAACCTCAAGCATCAGATTCTCTCCCACCCCCACGCCTTCCAATGTGTGGCTAAAATACACATTCCTTGGCCTCACCCCAGACCTGCTCAATCAGAATCTGGTGAAAGCAGGTAGTGCTCAGGGATCTGCAGGTTTCACAAATTCTCCAGTGATTCTTATTCACAGTCAGGTCTGAATACCATCATGTTAATGAGTTGGAAGTAATTCTACCCTGACTATCCTGCTAAAAGCATAGCAGCTAGGCAGACCTACACAGACTTACTAGGCAAATCCCGCATCGTGATAGCTCATCAAAGAAAATAAGCTTGACCTATATAACAGGTTGGTTTGCCTTATAATATATGTAATCTGTACAGCAACTTTCTTGAATATTGTCCTCCTAATTTCTGTTCTTGATTTTATTTTTGAGTGATTGTAAAAGCATAAAGAATTTGTTGTATTTCTGCTTATTTTAAACTACTATTTGATTTAAAGTAATAAACTCATTTGATTCCCTTCTCTTTAAGTTTATTTTTTAATTGAAGGATAATTGCTTTACAGAATTTTGTTGTTTTCTGTCAAACTTCAACATCAATCAGCCATAGGTATACATATATCCCTTCATTTTGAACCTCCCTCCTATCTCCCTCCCCATCCCACCCCTCTAGATTGATACAGGGCCCCTGTTTGAGTTTCCTGAGCCCTACAGCAAATTCCCGTTGGCTATCTATTTTACATATAGTAATGTAAGTTTCCATGTTACTCTTTCCATACATGGCACCCTCACTCCCCTCTCCCCATGTCCATAAGTCTATTCGCTATGTCTGTTTCTCCATTGCTGCCCTATAAATAAATTTTAGTACTATTTTTCTAGATTCCATATATATGCATTAGAATACAATATTTATCTTTCTCTTTCTGACTCACCTCACTCTGTATAATAGATTCTAGGTTCATCCACTTCATCAGAACTGACTCAAATGTATTCCTTTTTATGGCTGTGTAATATTCTATTGTGTATATGTACCACAACTTCTTTATCCATTCATCTGTCGATGGACATCTAAGTTGCTTCTATATTCTAGTTATTTAAATTGTGCTGCAATGAACAACGGATACATGTGTCTTTTTCAATTTTGGTTTCCTCAGGGTATATGCCTAGGAGTGGGATTGCTGGGTCATATGGTGGTTTTATTCCTAGTTTTTTAAGGAATCTCCATACCATCTTCCATAGTGGCTGTATCAATTTACATTCCCACCAACAGTGCAAGAGCGTTCCCTTTTCTCCACACCCTCTCCAGCATTTATTGTTTGTGGACTTTTTGATGATACTCATTCTGATCGGTGTGAGGTGATATCTCATTGTGGTTTTGATTTGCATTTCTCTAATAATGAGCAATGTTGAGCATCTTTTCATGTGTTTGTTAGCCATCTGTATATCTTCTTTGGAGAAATGTCTGTTTAGGTCTTTTCCCCACTTTTTGATTGGGTTGTTTGTTTTTCTGGCGTGGAGTTGTATAAGCTACTTGTATATTTTGGAAATTAATCCTTTGTCAGTTGTTTCATTCGCTATTATTTTCTCCCACTCTGAGGGTTGTCTTTCCACCTTGCATATAGTTTCTTTTGCCATGCAAAAGCTTTTAAGTTTAATTAGGTCCTACTTATTTGCTACTGCTACTGCTAAGTCACTTCAGTGTCCAACTCTGTGTGACCCCATGGACGGCAGCCTACCAGGCTCCTCCATCCATGGGATTTTCCAGGCAAGAGCACTGGAGTGGGGTGCCATTGCCCTACTTGTTTACTTTTGTTTTTATTTCCATTACTCTGGGAGGTGGGTCATAGAGGATCTTTCTTTGATTTATGTCATCGAGTGTTCTGCCTATGTTTTCCTCTAAGAATTTTATAGTTTCTGGTCTTACATTTAGGTCTTTCATCCATTTTGAGTTTATCTTTGTGTATGGTGTTAGGAAGTATTCTAATTTAATTCTTTTACATGTTGTTGTCCAGTTTTCCCAGCACCATTTATTGAAGAGGGTGTCTTTGCCCCATTGCATATTCTTTCCTCTTTTGTCAAAAATAAGGTACCCATAGGTGCATGGGTTTATTTCTGGGCTTTCTGTCTTGTTCTGTTGGTCTATATTTCTGTTTTTGTGTTAGTACCATACCGTCTTGACTGTAACTTTGTAGTATAATCTGAAGTCAGGAAGGTTGATTCCTCCAGCTCCATTCTTCTTTCTCAAGACTGCTGTGGCTATTCTGGGTGTTTTGTGTTTCCATATGAATTGTGAAATTTTTTGTTGTAGTCCTGTGAAAAATGCCATTGGTAATTTGATAGGGGTTGTATTGAATCTGGTAAATTTCATTTGGTAGTATAGTCATTTTCACAATATTGATTCTTCCTACCCAGAACATGGAATATCTCTCCATCTGTTTATGTCATCTTTGATTTCTTTCATTAGTGTCTTATAATTTTCTGTTTACCATTCTTTTGACTCTTGAGGTAAATTTATTCCTAGATATTTAATTCTTTTTGTTGCAATAGTGAATGGGATTGATTCCTTAATTTTTCTTTCTGATATTTCATTGTTAGTATATTGAAATGCAAGTGATTTCTGTGAATTGATTTTGTATCCTGAAACCTTGATAAATTCACTGATTAGCTCTAGTAATTTTCTGATACTATCTTTAGGGTTTTCTATGCACTGTATCATGTCATCTGCAAACAGTGAGAGCTTTACTTCTTTTCCGATCTGGATTCCTTTTATTTCTTTTTCTTCTCTGATTCCTATAGCTAGGACTTCCAGGACTATGTTGAATAATAGTGGTGAAAGTGGACACCCTTGTCTTGTTCCTGATCTTATGGGGAATGCTTTGGTTTTCACCCTTGAGAATCATGTTTGCTGTAGGCTTGTCATATATGGCCTTTACTATGTTGAGGTAGGTTCCTTCTATGCCCATTTTTTTGAAGAGTTTTAATCATAAATGGGTGCTGAATTTTGTCAAAGGCTTTTTATGCACCTATTGAGATTATCATATGGTTTTTATCTTTCAGTTTGTTAATATAGTATATCACATTGATTGGTTAGCGTGTATTGAAGAATACTTGCATTCCTGGAATAAACCCAACTTGATCAAGGTGTATGAGCTTTTTGATGTGTTGCTGAATTCTGTTTGCTAAAATTTTGTTGAGGATTTTTGCATCTATGTTCATCAGTGATATTGGCCTGTAGTTTTTTTGTGTGTTGTCTTTGTCTGGTTTGTCATGCTAGTAAAGTGATGCTTAAAATTCTCTAAGCCAGGCTTCAGCGATACATGAACCTTGAACTTCCATATGTTCATGCTGGTTTTATTTTATTTTTTCATGCTGGTTTTAGAAAAGGCAGGGGAACCAGAGATCAAATTGCCAACATCCACTGGATCATGGAGGAAGCAAGAGAATCCCAGAAAAACATCTATTTCTGCTTTATTGACTATGCCAAAGCCTTTGACTGTGTGGATCACAATCAACTGTGGAAAATTCTGAAATAGATGGGAATACCAGATGACCTGACCTTCCTGTTGAGAAACCTGTATGCAGGTCAGGAAGCAACAGTTAGAACTGGACATGGAACAACAGACTGGTTCCAAATAGGAAAAGGAGTACATCAAGGCTGTATATTGTCACCCTACTTATTTAACTTACATGCAGAGTACACATGAGAAACGCTGGGCTGGATGAAGCACAAGCTGGAATCAAGATTGCCTTGAGAAACATCAATAATGTCAGATATGCAGATGACACCACCCTTATGGCAGAAAGTGAAGAAGAACTAAAGACCCTCTTGAAAGTGAAAGAGGAGAGTGAAAAAGTTGGCTTAAAGCTCAACATTCAGAAAACTAAGATCATGGCATCCAGTCCCATCACTTCATGGCAAACAGATGGGGAAACAGTAGAAACAGTGTCAGACTTTATTTTGGGGGCTCCAAAATCACTGCAGATGATGACTGCACCCATGAAATTAAAAGACACGTACTCCTTGGAAGGAAAGTTATGACCAACCTAGACAGCATATTAAAAAGCAGAGACATTACTTTGTCAACAAAGATCCATCTAGTCAAGGCTATGGTTTTTCCAGTGGTCATGTATGGATGTGAGAGTTGGACTATAAAGAAAGCTGAGCACCAAAGAATTGATGCTTTTGAACTGTGGTGTTGGAGAAGACTCTTGAGAGTCCCTTGGACTGCAAGGAGATCCAACCAGTCCATCCTAAAGGAGATCAGTCCTGGGTGTTCAGTGGAAGGACTGATGTTGAAGCTGAAACTCCAACACTTGGGCCACCTCATGCGAAGAGCTGACTCATTTGAGAAGATGCTGATGCTGGGAAAGATTGAGGGCAGGAGGAGAAGGGGACGACAGAGGATGAGGTAGTTGGATGGCATCACCGACTCAATGAACATGGGTTAGGGTGGACTCCAGGAGTTGGTGATGGACAGGGAGGCCTGGCATGCTGTAGTCCATGGGGTCACAAGGAGTCGGACATGACTGAGCGACTGAATTGAACTGAACCTTTCTTTGATCTGCTATTTTCCATGTTATATACATTTAGGATTTATCTTGTATTAATGAAAACCTTATAGATTCTCCTAAGAGTAGTTAGACTCTTGAACTTTTTTCTAATTTTTTGAGATTCACAGAAAGTTTCAAACAGTATAAAATACGAGTATTCAAGGAAGTTTTGCGACTCATAACCAGTGCTTTGCCCGTAGAATCCAGGCAGAGTTAGCCTGAAGAGCTGTTCACTATGAGACCAGTCTCTGTTGTCCAGAACAGGCAGTTGCATGGAAGCATTTGTATGGAACAGAAGCATGACTCTAGAAGAAAAGGCACTTAAGTAATAAGATTACATTCCAGGCATTATCCAACCTAGGAAATCTCTTGTCCTCTTTTAAAATCTTAGGGGATTCCAGTTTCATTCCCACCCTGCTACAGAAAGTATTTGAAAGTGAAAGTGAAGTCTCTCAGTCATGTCCAACTCTTTGTGACCCCATGGACTGTAGCCTACCAGGCTCCTCTGTCCATGGGATTTTCCAGGCAACAGTACTGGAGTGGGTTGCCATTTCCTTCTCCAGGGGATCTTCCCAACTCAGGGATTGAACCTGGGTCTCCCACATTGCAGGCAGACACTTTACCATCTGAGCCACCAGGGAAGTCCAGTTTCACTCCCACCCTGCTACAGAAAGTATTTAAGTGGCCCTAATTTCTAATACATTGGCATTCGGCAATAGCAATTTTAAAAAGAGCAAAAGCTGCAAAACTGAAAGAAATAACCGTGCTGAACTTAGTGACAAAATTTTTGAATAATTGCAGAGAGCTTGAAGCCCAATATGAGAAAGTGGTCAGTCTCTAATTCAAAACTCTATCTCTGGCACATAGGGACCCATCTAGAATGTAGAAGTATACATAGAACATAGAAGTGTAATCAAGGGCAGAGGAGTAGAATCTGACTCAATAGTAGAAGAAAAAGATCTGGACTAGGACCAGAACAGAGGCACAGAACACTATGTCCTACTGAGGGAAGAATAATTGTTAATGTCAGACCCACACTCCATGCCACCTACAAATTGTGATACAACTACCTGTCTTATATACAAACTGTGTATGGATTGTCCCATAGGAGTGTATATTTTCTTAACTAACCCTTTTATATTCCTTATGCATAATTGCTTAAGGTATTGATAAGACACATGTCAGGACTAGATGGGTCCAAATGACCTTTACAGTTGCCATCCTGTTTCCCAGATTAGGTAGACAAGTCAGCAGCTCCTCATACACGCAGCTCATTGGTGTTGATTGATTAGGTCCTTAAGGGTTGAGAGGGGCACATGAACTCTTTTTTAATCTATATTAGATCCTAAACCGTATTTCTTTTGTATATTAAACAACTAAACCTTTCTGTATTCATTCTCTCTTCTAGATTAGTGAAGGAGAAGAATGCATTTTTATTCCCAAAAACCTGTTTCTAGAAGAAGCCAGCACTGAATTCAGGAAAACTGCTTTGGGGCTGGCATGTGCCTACCCCCGCAGAAGAGGCTATTAGGGAGCATCTGATCAAACAGTGAGTGTGGAATGAGTACAATACCAGACTCATGGCTCAGCAGCTGAAGAGGCAATGCTAACCCACTGGCTCAGCTCATTCTTATTTTTAATAAAAGAAAATCCTAATAGAGATTGAAAAACACAGCTAGAAGGTTATTTAAGCCTGCACTCAGCAGTGCCTCCGTCATGGTCAGGGCATGGGATTTATTAGTGTTGCTTAAATAAGTGATGCTACACCCTAACTGGCTCAGAACTTCCTCATTTCGGAAAACGTAACTGAAATTGAAATTGAAATCAGATTTGGAAACCTGATTAACATTTATTATTTTTCATGAATGATGTGTTTGTGTGTGCTTAGTCGCTCAGTCATGTCCGACTCTTTGCAACCCGCATGGACTGTAGCCCGCCAGGTTCCTCTGTCCATGGGCATTCTCCAGGCAAGAATACTGGAGTGGGTTGCCATGCCCTCCTCCAGGGGATCTTCCATACCCAGTGATCGAACCCAGGTCTCCCACATTGCAGGTAGATTCTTTACTGTCTGAGCCACCAGGGAAGCCCAATGATGTGTTTATGATTTAGTTATTGCTTCATGTTAAAAATTGCTCTTAGTATATTTTTTAGTGGTTAAAGCATCTATAAACTATAACTAAAATAATTTCAATAAAATGTATATGAATTTTTACAGCATACTAAATAGCTTTAAAATTTAACAATGGTAGTCTGTGAATGGTGCATTTGTTTTGATGTTTTAAAATTTTCTTCTTTGGGTATTTTTGTATCTTCAAATATATTTTAATCACAGAGATTACTTTTTTAATCAGAAAAATGAAGTCTTAAAAATTCCAGTTCTGGCTAGGTTAATGTTTCTGTGAGATAAGCTGCAAATTTTGAAAGACTAACACAGGGAATAAAGAGAAGTCTCCTGAGGAGAGCTTCATGTCGCATCAAACCTGTTTCTTGTCCTAGAAAAGTTCAAGGTGGTGTCCTCCTGAAGTCCTTTAGCAGGTGCTTACCTTCCCTGGTGGCTCAGATAGTAAAGCTTCTGCCTATAATGCGGGAGACCTGGGTTCGATCCCTGGGTCAGGAAGATCCCCTGGAGAAGGCAATGACAACCCACCCCAGTACTCTTGCCTGGAAAATCCCATAGATGGAGCCTGGTAGGCTACAGTCCATGGGGTTGCAAAGAGTTGGACATGACTGAGCGACTTCACTTCACTTACCGGTACACCAACCTCACATACTTTCAGCCCACCTATGATTTCTTCTGTTTGCTTTGGCATGTTGACAGCATCCCACCTGCAGTGCCCACTCTGGAATTGGTGTTTTGTGGATAATTGCCTCAGTTTCCCAGTCTTTGATGGAAGGTTTCTGAGGTGTGTTAACACAGTTCCTCAAAGGGTCCTGTATTAGTTACCTGTGTAACAGATTACTTCCAACTCAGGGGCTTAGAATAACAAAAATTTCTTGTTTCTGTTTCTACGAGTCAGGAATCAGGAAGCAGTTTAGCTAGATGGTTCTGACTTGGAGTTTCTCACCAGAGGAACCATGTATCAACCAAAACTGTAGTCTTCTGAGGCATGACTGGGTCTGAAGGACTCACTTCTAACTCACATGGCTGTTGGCAGGAGGATTCCCCTCACCATGTGGACCCCTGCCCAGGGCTTCTCACCATATGGCTTCCCCCAGAGTGAGTGGTCTAAAAGAGAGTGGGCCAGTGCCCAAAATGAGAGCCAGTCTTTTTTATGATCTAATCTCAAAAATGACATAATATCTCTTCTGCTGTATGCTGTTGGTCACACAGACCAACCCTGGTGCAATGTGGAAGGACACTGCACAAAGGTGTGATTCTAAGGAGGCAAGGATCCCTGGGGGCCACCTTGGAGACTGGCCACCACCGGTCCCCCGGAGGATTGAGTCTCAGGTGCCACAGGGAGAGATCGACTGATAATGTGTTCTTGTGTTGTCTTTTTCTTCCCATCCCCTCGCTTCTGCTTCCTGAGATGACCCTCCTCCCAACCGTCCACAAAGCTGACCTAAACCTAAGCCTGACTTGGGTTCTAATTTCAGAGACCCAACATAAGAGAAATCCTGGCCCATTATGCAAAATTGTCAGTCAGCTTCTTCCTTGAACTTTGCTAGTTGAGAAAAAATGGGCCTACTTCAAATTTTTAACTTAAAAAAGAAAAAACCTTTTTATTTGGCTGCACCCAGTCTTAGCAGCATGTGGGATCTGGTTCCCTGGCCAGAGATCAAAACCAGGCCCCCTGTATTGGAAGCATGGAGTCTTGACCATTGGACCACCAGGGAAGTCTGCATTTTTAACTTTGTATTTTGAAATAACTTACAACATAAAATTGCAAAAATGCTATAAAGAGTTCCCAAATACCTCTATACCTCTACCCAGATTCACCAGTTTTTAATATTTTGCCATATTTACTTTCATTCTCAAAGGCCTGGATTCTGAACCTTATTAAAATATCAAGTGTCATTCTTGCTTTACTTTTATTCTATATTCACAATATGATTTTGTTTGATTTCTTTTTCATTGAATTTGTATTTATCTTTGGGGAAGTCCCTCAATCTCTTTACACTTGTTTTCTCATCTGAAATGTGAAGATGTTTATGGCTTAGAGTTGTTATAAAAATTAGATGAGAGAGTGCATGCAAAACATTTAGAACAGGGCCTGGCATGCAGTAAGTACTCAATAAATATTAGCCTTTTATTCATTGTATCCACAAATATTTATCGAGAAACTTGTGGTTGTTATATCTTTGGTGACTGATAAATAATTCAATCCCAGGAGATGAACACTGATAATAATAGTTCAAATTGTAATACACACACACACACAGGAAATAAAATGGCATCTGAGCTTTGCTTCAAAATTATTTTCAGGGAGAATAGGTGATGGATACATGAAGTTTCATTATATTATCTTCTTTTTTGCATATATTTAAAACGTTCCATAATACAAAGTTTAAAAAAAAGTACAAAGACACATATACCAAATTAACCATTTTCAAATGTCTGGTAAATGTCACATTTTCCCAGAGGTGGGTCATTTAATTGGTTTGGAAAATATTAAAATGAGACAATGAATCTTAAGATTCTGATGGTCACAGAGCTCAGCTTCCTGTACTTTCACCATTAATTTGATAGCCACTTCTCCACATTTTTTTTCTTTATGGCATTGAGCCTTGACACTAATTGTGTCCAGGTAATTACCTATTGGCTATGACTGAATAGTACATTGTTTATTTATATCTTGCTTGTGATGTTACATAAGTGAGCTTTCAGAAAACTACATTTATAAATGTGATTCTTAATCTATGAGTCACTTCAAGCCTTAGTTAATAGGAACTCAAACAGCTTAAGCGCCATGAAGTCTATATAGTTTAAATTTGTATTATGAATAGATGTATTCTGAGCTAAATGGCAAGTTTTTGGAATTATTATTATTTTACTCTAATACTTTGATAAGAAGAAACAAAAATAAGCAGTAGAGGAGTTGTCAAGCTGAGTAGTTTCCAAGTTTAGAGACCTCTGAGCTTTTGTAGCCGACCTCTAGCATTCAGTCTTAAAATGACTTTTTAGATGAATGGACATTTGTTAAACCCCTCCCACCTCTTCCAAAATCTTGCTCCATTAATCATCTCTTTCTTCAATTGTGTATTCAGTCTTCCTTCATGTTCTCACTTTTTCCAGTATTGTGGACAAGTCTGATGTGGTATGTTATGTTAAAATACAACAAAACTATTCCCAGGTGCAAAACTCTTATAGATGCTGTAAGGGAACAAGAGTACATGCTCTAGGTGTTGAGACACCTGGACAGAGAAAGCTGAGACTGCTGAATGTCCCAAGGCAGAGGCCTTGAAGTGTGCACTAATTTGCCTCCAAGCTGCTTCTCACATGTCATTTCTGGCAGCATGTTCTGGGATAAATGAGAGCAGATATATGTTTAATAACAATGAATATGTCTCCTACTACTAGGCCAGCAAATAAAGAATGAAAAAACAAGTTGCACAGAGAAATTAAATGGGCAAAGGGCTTATCTTGTTCTCTTCAAGGCCAAAATCAGTTCTGAGCTATTCCTTCTATTCAAATTTATGATTACCCCTCCCCACTTCTCCTAGCTGAAGTGGGCTGAAAGTCTGGGTTCAATCTTCTGTCAGAGGTACACAGGATTTGGCCCCCAAAACTGGGTTGCATATGAAAGGAATGAATTTAGTGAGCTCAGAGGCTTGCATCTTCCTATACATGGAAGAACACTGAATTCCTTAACTTGGTATCTGGTTTTCCTTACTAAATCATAATCTTTGATCTTCAGATTGCCTGCCCGCTTTGTTGCAGACTTGTATATAGTCTGACTCCCTCTCCTGCCTCCTCAGAGCAGTTTTATCTGGGCTACTGAGATACTGCCTCCCAGAATTGACGTCCTTAACATTTCCACCAAATAAAATAGTTCTCTACTTTCAAAAAAATAAAATAAAATGCAAAAGTTACATTTTTAAAAGCAATGAATTCTAAATGGGGGCTCTCACTGTTGGCAACATCCTGGCAAAGGGGAACTTGAATTTTTCTCATCTCTGTCCTCATGCATTTGAATTCTTTGAAAGGACTTAGTGTAAGCAGATTTAGTTGGGCTTTTGTGTACACCTGAGAAGGGTAGTCTGAATCACTGGGGTGGTTCCTTATTTTAGTTCTCGCAGTTGCTTCCCACAAGATATTAACCCAATTTCCTTTTCTCATTCTCTGTTAATTATAGCTGTGGCACATCGTAAAAGAGTAATTCCAATATGCAAAGTCCATAATATGTATTTAATGAGGTTAGATATGACTGTAGTTTGGGGTGGACACCTGGTCCCGAGTGTCATGACAGGGAGAGCATTCAAGCTGGAGCTGGACATCAACCAAAGGGCTGTCCACGAAGGGCTCGTGAACTCTACTAAGGAATTTGGACATTATCTAGGAGCACTAGGAAACCATCAGTGGTTTTTTCAAGGGGGTGACATGATCAAATTTGCATCTGACTCACTGCTAGGAGAGAGTGTGTGTGTCTGTGTCTGCATATGTTAGAAGGTTCTTCCTTCTGTTAACTTAGAACTGCCTCCATCTGACTTCTCTCAGCTCTTTCTTCTGGAGCTCTATGGAAGCAAGTCCTCTCCCTCTTCTAATGAGAACTCTTCAAATTCCAGTTCTGTTTCAGCTTCTTATTGTCCTGATTATCTCTCTCTGTTCTTCCTATATCATCAATCTTCCTAAATGGGGTTCATAGAATTGAATATGAACCTCCAGAAAGTCTTGGAGAACAGATATATTATTTTCTGTGATCTGGACCCTATACTTAAGCCACACAAGTGACCAATAGTTTTATGCTAAATTTGTAGTCTATGAAACAAGCCCAACCCTCAACTTTTTCAAGTGTAATGCAAATAAATCAAAGGTATCTCTTTTTCTGTTTTTGCTCTATTGTTTTTTAAAACACAAATAAATAAAACAGCTCTGGCTTTTAGCCCTAACACTGCTACCAACTTGCTATATAATCCTGAAAGGTCACATGTTCCCTCTGGGCCTCCATGCTTTACAGAGGGGGTAGAATTCTTTTTCCACTCTTGACGTTTCCTTCTGTGTGGTGGGAACCCTATTTCTGAACCAGGCCTGGGCTCTCTCTCTTCCTCTCATGTAGTCTTCCCAGAGGAGAAGCGACTTCACGTCATGGAGGAAATGGACATCCTTAGCTCAATGCCTTTCTCACTCCTCTTTCTTTGGGAGCAAGCTGGCCCACAGAAAGCATGTGCTCTGGGCTGCCCTCCCCAAGCTGTAAGTTTTGCAAAGGGTTTTTGCCCCAGGGAGCTGGCAGTCATCCAGTGGAGCTCTGTATTGGGAGACCCACTTGTCTACAGAATTACATCAGTTTCTTCATTATCTACTTTATCAGTAATAAGGTAATAGTCCTGCCTGAATGGCCTTATGTCATTGTCTTGTTTCTCAATTGGTTTGGCACTCAATGGTAATTATCAGGCTCTCTGAAACAATGAGAGGATAACCAATGATCGTTTTCCAAAATTCCTTGTCCCTAGGAGTATGACTTTTATCCCACTAAATGTCTTTAGGTTGGTTTCAGCCCATTTTTCATCATAGCCAAAATTAGCACTAATTGGTACCCAGTGGTCTAGGGGAATAAACTCATTTCCTTAACCAATTAGTTAACTCCAAGGAAGTGGAATTGGCTCTGGAATTCATTCTAGAGAGAGAGTGCAGTGTGCTGGAATATTCCATAGCTTTATTCTCAATGCCATATTACAATTTTGTGGGAGCCCCCATTAGTAAAATGTCATTTCAAAATCAGATGTGCTCTGTATTCAATTCCACTCAATTATAACTAATTGTGACCTTGTCATAGTGAGGTCACATGCCACCTGACATATTTTTGAAAAGTTTGTTCATGGTGTCTGTTGTGTAACAAACAGAAGTAATCATACACATCGACGATGGTGATGGTTCAAAGTGTCAGTAGTTTATATTTGCTAAGTTTTTGTGTGATTCAAAGAATTTTCAGGTACAATATCTAACTTGAGCTTCTCAGGTGCCCTTGTGCAGCACACAGGGCAAGAAGCATTGTCCTTATTTTACAAATGAGTAAGTAGAGGAGTTCAATAAAATGTCGCAAATCACATGGTGTATTTAGTAGTAGAGTCAGACTCAGAACCCAAGCCTGCAAATATTGTCTAAAACTTGCTGCTAGTGTATAGCATGGCAATCCTACCACACATCTTTGCTCTATTCTCTTCTGTCCATGGGGTTGCCAAGAGTCAGACATGACTGAGCAACTGAACAACATTTTCTTTCCATTCTCTAAAAGTCTCACAGATATTCACTTCTTCCCACAGAACTCTAAAAACTCTCTTGCCATGTTCTACTAAGCAAGCCCTTATTCTTATAAATTTAAAATGCAGCCAGTCAGCATAATATGTTTTACTCATAATGTTCTATGCTTGTTGGTAGATGAACTTAGTGTAGATGAACTGTTGAGTTTTAACAAGGTGAGAGTTTTGCAATGAAAGTGCAATGGATTTTTCAAAAAGTTACAGGAAATAAAAGTGTTTGACCAGAACATAATGAATGCAACCATAACAAAAAATTGCTGCTGAACCTGATAGCCACTTCAATAGTATATTATCTTCCATCCTTAGTGGGTTCTTATTCATGATGCGATAGGCACATATTCATCACTAGATGCAGTGCTCCTAGAAGCTGTGTCCTCATGTGGGTCCCTGGTGTCCATGGCATAGATGCCTGTCTGCATGAGACCCCAGGGTCTTCAAGAGGGGCCCATGTGCTTGCTGTTCTTTCAGCACCACACTTAATGTAGAATGGCAAAAGCATTCTTGATTTTTTAAAGAGCTGGGAAATGTGTTTTATATCTGCCTTAGCTTTTTTCCTCTTTCGACTTAGTTTTACAGATGTGTTAATACTAATTCATAGTAGGGAATGTCTCCAAGACCACAGGGGTTGGAAATAATGGTTTAGGTTGCAGTCCTGACTCTGCCAACTGATGTTTGGCTTAGGGCAAGTTGCTTAATCTACTTGCCTTATTTTGGGTTCTCCTGACACAAGAACTTAGGTGAAGATAATTTACTTCAGAGATGATCCCAGGAAGCAGAAGTGGAGAAAGTGGGGCTTGGAAGGAAGAAAAGCCAACAAAGGGTATATTAATGATTTAGTTGTTGTTGGGGGAACTGGACTTAGCTGTGCTGGGGACCTTCTAAGGACTTTCGTAGAATTGTCCTATCACCTGGTGGGGATCCTGGTGCATTTACCTGCTGGTTCTTGCCCCCATTGGTTGAGATGACTCTCAGTCATTTGCCTCTCCTCACCTCCCACTCCTTGCAGATTTCTGCATGGCTGAACAATTTCCCAAGGCTTCAAAGAAGCTTCTGGCAGCAAAGCAGGGAGATACTGAGGCCCAGAATTGTTGTGGGCCATGGGCCACATGCATAGACATGCACATCTAAGACATGCTGATATCAAGTGTACTAGGCATGTAGAATGACTCTCCACAAACATCTGCTACAGTCCTTAAGCTTTGGTTATTGCAGTTGCAATATACCTCTTCACAGAGTAATAATGATGGTTAAAACCAGAGAGTGTACAGTTTCTGACATACTTGATAGATGATAAATATTAGTGATGATGATGTTATTTATCTTATATTAAATCCGTAGTAATTCCAACTGAAATTAATGTCAACAGGCAGGTCATATTTTTGCCATTTCTCTGTGTTTATATTATTGGTCAGATTCTAACTCATCTGGAACTATTTATCTAGAATTGGCCATGTGCTACATTCCTGCATTTAAAATATGCTCTTCTTTTAAGTTTAATAATTACTAAAAATTAAAAATAGCTATCTATTTCTGCTTTATTGACTATGACAAAGCCTTTGACTGTCTGGATCACAATCAACTGTGGAAAATTCTGAAAGACATGGGAATACCAGACCACGTGACCTGCCTCTTGAGAAATCTGTATGCAGGTCAGGAAGCAACAGTTAGAACTGGACATGGAACAACAGACTGGTTCCAAATAGGAAAAGGAGTACATCAAGGCTGTATATTGTTACCCTGCTTATTTAACTTATATGCAGAGTACATCATGAGAAACACTGGGCTGGAAGAAGCACAAGCTGGAATCAAGATTGCTGGGAGAAATATCAATAACCTCAGATATGCAGATGACACCACCCTTTTGGCAGAAAGTGAAGAGGAACTAAAAAGCCTCTTGATGAAAGTGAAAGTGGAGAGTGAAAAAGTTGGCTTCAAGCTCAACATTCAGAAAACGAAGATCATGGCATCCGGTCCCATCACTTCATGGGAAATAGATGGGGAAACAGTGTCAGACTTTATTTTTCTGGGCTCCAAAATCACTCAGATGGTGACTGCAGCCGTGAAATTAAAAGGCGCTTACTCCTTGGAAGGAAAGTTATGACCAACCTAGATAGCATATTCAAAAGCAGAGACATTACTTTGCCAACAAAGGTTCGTCTAGTCAAGGCTATGGTTTTTCTTGTGGTCATGTATGGATGTGAGAGTCAGACTGTGAAGAAGGCTGAGGGCCGAAGAATTGATGCTTTTGAACTGTGGTGTTGGAGAAGCCTCTTGAGAGTCCCTTGGACTGCAAGGAGATCCAACCAGTCCATTCTGAAGGAGATCAGCCCTGGGATTTCTTTGGAAGGAATGATGCTAAAGCTGAAAGTCCAATACTTTGGCCACCTCATGCGAAGAGTTGACTCATTGGAAAAGACTCTGATGCTGGGAGGGATTGGGGGCAAGAGGAAAAGGGGACGACAGAGGATGAGATGGCTGGATGGCATCACTGACTCAATGGACGTGAGTTTGAGTGAACTCTGGGAGTTGGTGATGGACAGGGAGGCCTGGCATGCTGCGATTCATGGGATCACAAAGAGTCGGACAGGACTGAGCGACTGATTTGATCTCATCTGATTGATTTCCTATGTGTATGTTACCATATAATTAAAAACAATAAATTTATAAGAGTACAGAAGGATTGAGGTGTATGCCATGTCCATGCACACATAGGTTTGTGCCTAATTTTAATAATTCATAAAAGATTTAAGCCATATATGGTCTTCATGTTTCATAGGTTTTACATTTGGGCCCCCAGTTATGTTAGTTTTCAGTTTGGCATTTTCTTGATATAAGATCTGATACTGTTATTCTTGTTCTCTTAAATATCATATAAATACCTTCTTCCTTAAAGATCTTCAGTTCTTTAGGCAATAGCATGACCAGTTCAAGCCCCACTTCTACTGTTATTTACTAGCTCTGTGACCCTTGGATCCATTACTTGGCTTCATTTCCCTCATTCAAACAAAATAAAAACTCAAAAATGTTAATACTCTTGTCTTTCACTTTCTTATAGGGAATTCATCCCCTTTCCCATTGTACCAGAGGGTCCCCACAAACAGAATTAAAATTGGCAGGGGATTCTGTGGCTGTGATTCCTTGCACATTTTCTTAGTGTAGCAAAAGCAACTGGGAATTATTCATATTAGGCTGAAGTTCATTGAACCACAGAAATGCCTTTCAAACTCAGTTTTAAACAGGAGTGGCCAATGTAACTATGACTTTCACATAGGATGATTTCCATGTAAAATATGACATTTATAGTGAAATTTTGGAGTCAAGTTTTTCCTTGAAAGTGAAAGTCTCTCAGTCTTGTCCAACTCTTTGCGACCCCATGGACTATACAGTCCATGGAATTCTCCAGGCCAGAGTACTGGAGTGGGTAGCCATTCCCTTCTCCAGGGGATCTTCCCAACCCAGGGATCGAACCCAGGTATTCCACAATGCAGGTGAATTATTTTACCAGCTGAATTACCAAGGAAGCCCAAGAATACTGGAGTGGGTAGTCTATCCCATCTATAGCAGATAGACCCAGGAATTGAACTGGGGTCTCCTGCATTGCAGGTGGATTCTTTACAAGCTGAGCTGCCTTTTTCCTTAGCAAGTGATTTAAAAGTTAACGGATGAAAGCTGGGACCAGGATTCATGATTTTGGGTTATTCCTCAATGAAGAGCCATGAATAGAAGTGGTTATAAGATTATGAAGTGAAGTGTTAGTTGCTCAGTCATTTCTGACTCTTTGCAACCCTGTGGACTGTAGCCAGCTTCAGTCCATGGAATTCACCAGGCAAGAGTACAGGAGTGGATAACCATTCCCTTCTCCAGGGGATCTTCTCAGCCAGGGATTGAACCCAGGCCTCCTGCATTGCAGGCAGATTCTTTACCATCTGAGCTACCAGGGAAGCCCAAGAATACTGGAGTGGGTAGCCTATCCCTTCTCCAGGGGATCTTCCTGATCCAGGAATCAAAGTGGGGGTCTCTTGCATTGCAGGCAGATTCTTTACCATCTGAGCCACCAGGGAAGCCCACATCCCTAAACATTTCTGTCCTTTGGAGATATTTCCTACATTTCCCAACCTTTCTTAAAAGAGGACATATTTGGGACAAGCCTAACTTTCTTCAAGTTGATCAAGTAGGCACTAAAAAACAATAAACAACTGCCTTACTTGAACACAGGACCTACATTTGGAATTTGGGGCTGCACGCTCATGGTCATCAAGTAGTTTTAATGTCATCTTCCAATTGGTGGGAGTTTTAGCATCTGTAAAACAACTCAGAAAATGTGCATCAGATACTGTGACATGGGTGCTTCAGAGGGGAGCTACAACCGAGGACATGGGGCGGGGGGTGGAGAAGGGGTCTCTGTCCCGGGGAGGTCCTGTAGGTCCTGCTCAAGGTTGCACTGGGAGCACTTAGCAGGTGCTGAAGTGAAGGAGAGGAAAGGTGTTTTCTTTCTCTTATCTGAGTTATAAAGTACAAAGCTCTGGCCTCTCCCTGTTTCCTAAGCTGTCTCCTCCTGGTCCTGTAATGTTCTGCTTCTGCCACATTAAAAGGGTCTGAGCCTCAGTCCCCGCCCTTCTCAGTAACATTAGGATGATTAATCTGACATTAACAGTCACGACAGGACTTGAATGTTTAACAGAACATTTGTGAACCCAAAGGGACTGCTGACTGGTAGGATTTCCGACTAGATGATCAGATAAAAATGTAAAGATCCAGGCAGTGAGGGAGAAAGAGTTGGAGGTTTGGCAGACTGCCTTGTTGGCTGTTCCTCACCCTGTCATGGTTTATCATTGCTCCTTCTTTCCTTCCTCTTAACTGCGTACTTTGATATCACTAAGATCATCCCCACTGACACAGAAGAGACGTTTGGGTGAGGAGCAGAGGGTGGACATAGCGATGTGACTTCTCATGAGCACTGGGAGTCAGAGGTGCCACATTTCTGTGGACTTCCGTGCTTTTTAAAGGCTCGGAACTGCTTTCTTCAGGAGAAAATTTTTTTACGATCATGTTTTTTTAATATTAATTTGCTTAGTAAGTCTTGCCTCCCTCCTCCTTCCCTCCCTTTGTTCCTTTTTTAGTAGATAGGGCTGAGTAAACTTGTACCCAGCAAGTATCTTCATCACAAATTCCAAACTAGTCTGAAATAATGAGCAATCACAAAACATGGGCAAGTAGAACAAAATGAATAAGCAGCAGTTTCTTAGGTGCTTAAGGAATAAATGAAAAAAATGAGTTTGGCCACACGGATGAGCAGATACACACACACTCCTCTGTGTCGCTCTGTTGTTCTCGTGTTACTTCGCCCTCATCATTCTGAATATCAAGGAAAATAGGTTCTGTTGAATAGTTGCATCCATCTCCGCCTCTCCACACCCACTACTTGAGTCAGTCCTGAATGTGCACAGTAGCCCTGATCTCCTGGCCCACTCCTCTCGCATCCAGCCTCCCACACTGCATTAGCATGGTCTATCTAAAACACAGATCTGACTGTGGCATCTACCATTTGAAACTCGTGATGTATCCTCACTGCTCCTGAATAAAGCCGGTACATCTTAGCATGGTAAACAAAGCCCCTTTCCCACCTCATTAAGCCCATCTCTCCAGGGACTCAGTGCCTCCATCCACTCTCTGCCACAGTGAGATTTCTCACTGTCTTTTATCTGACCATGCTGTGTACATTCCTACCTCTGAGACTTTTCTCCTGCTTTTCCCTCTGCCCGGACTTCCTCTTTTACTTTGCTTGTCTAAACTGCCTTCTCAAAGGCAGAAATAATCATTCCCTCCATTCTCTTATACTTTACATTGCAATTTATTGTAACATCTATTGTAGTTATTTTGTTTGCTTTTCTGTACTCCAATATAAGAAGTGATTTCTATCAAGACAGGGACTTCATTGTTTCTGGAGCATTTGCACAAATGTCCAGATCAAATACCAAGAAATGATGAAAGGAGTTGAATCAGTATAAATGAAGCAGAACAGGCAGAAGTAGCCATCCAGAAATATCTTACTAAAATCTTAATGAATTAAACTACTTACAACACACACATAAAACTTCTTTACCCAATCCCATGTCTTCTTATTAATTAAAAACAACATCTTGTCTTGGGGCTGCCAATTTTGAAGTTTCTGGTTTATGTCACTCTCAACTTGCATTTTGACAAAGAACAAGCTTAAAGGAAAAATTTTAAGTCTTGAGTAAAAATAATCAAAGAGAACAACTAGAAATTCATGAAATCGGAGAATGTGTCCACTCTCAAAGAAAAATCCCATGACATAAAATAACATTTTAAAAAGATTTACTTATTCATTTATTTTTATTTAGTTATTTTTTGCTGCACTGAATCTTCATAGCTGCATGTGGGCTCTCTAGTTGTGGCGAGAGGGGGTTACTCTTCATTGCAATGCATGGGCTTCTCATTCTGGTGACTTCTCTTATTGTGGAGCCCAGGCTCTAGGAGTGAGGCCTTCGGTAGTTGTGGTGCATGGGCTTAGTTGCCCCGCAGCACGTGGGATCTTTTTGGCCCTTGGATCGAACCCATGTCTCCTGTACTGGCAGGTGGATTCTCAACCACTGAACCACCAGGCAAGCCCCCAAAATAACTTTTTATAGTATTTTACAGCAATGAAAATGACATAAGTATGATTTGCATAATACTTGTTCACCGTGACACTTCTTACATGACATAGCATTGACATATGCAACCTATTGTTGAGAAAACCTGGGTTGGCGTTGCCATGCAAAAAGAAATTTATAACCTGCCTTTGCCCTTAAGAGACTTAAGCAGGCTCTGATGTGGACAATATCCCCAGTATTGGAACTGCTGTGTACCCCAAAATATTGCTGCTAGTAAAAAGACCCCTTGTCCTGTCCCAGGTCTTCATTCTTTCATTTTGTCTCTTTTTGAAAGAAACATTGAAATGATCTACAGAAATATCAGGTCAGATCCCAACTCTGGTGCCAAGTAGATACTGTTTTCTAGTTCCTGACAGTAAAAGTCCAAGAAATAAGCTTTAGTCTGTTTGTGAAAAGTTTCCCGTGTAGAAGCATGCATCCCGTATCTTTAGCCTAGCAAACCTCCACTGAGCACCTCCTCGCACAAGGGAGAGTGTTGGGAACTCTAGGGAGGGTGGACCCAGTTCCTGCTCTCCAGGAGACGATAATTAGCAGGGCTGCCAGATGTAATTGCTGCAGGAAGGCACTAACACACTTTGTGGGAATAGTCATGTCTTTAGGGTGAGGTTTATGCTGGCCTTGGAAAGCCAGAAAAATGGCATTATGGCTTTTTAGGAAGAGTCACAAGCATGAGCAAAATCAAAGGGCATTAAGCTGAATGTCTGAGGAAAAGGAAAAAGTCCAACATGACCAGATCATAAGCTAAAGCAACCAAAAGAGCTAAGGTGAATAACCAGGCTGGCAAGGGAGGCACCAGCATCAAAAGGTAGGTTAATGAAGGCTCTGTGGAACCAGAGAAGTTGTTTATTAATATAAAGTACATAACTAGAAATGAAGGAACTGTAATAGATACTAAAATTTTGTACACTGAAGTTAGATTTTCAGGTATCAGTCCTTGCTCTACCACTCCTTATGAGTATGAATTTAGGCAAGTTACTTTAACTTTCAAGTTCTCACTCTCCCCATCTATAAGCCAGAGAGATATGAGGACCTTTTTAAGGGTTGTGTAAGTAAAAATTAACATAGTGCCTGATATTCAGTAAGTGTTCAATAAAAGTTAGTGATGATGATAATGATGATGATAGTATTTTTGAAAGAATTCTGAGTAGAGAAGGGTGAGAAGGGTGGGTTGGAATATCAAAAGAATGACAGCATAGAGAGCAATGAGGAGAATATTGGTGATATCTGGATGAGATATGAGAAGGGCCTGAGTCACACAAATGTATTTTATGTGAGTGGTTTCCGCCTCCCCCCGCCAAAACACCCTACCAGGTAAATGGTGTCCCTGAGAGTTCAGCCCTTTGGGACAGCAGAAATGCATCGGCAGATTGCATTTTCTGACACAAGTGCAACAAGATCTCCCATGCTTCTCTTAGAATGTGAAGGTGATGCGGCTCCATCCAAAGGTGGGGTCTGTGTTCCTTCTCCTACATTCTGGAGGTGGGGGGCTCTATGAATACCAGAGGTGACATTATGTGACTTCCCAAGCCAGGTCATAAAAGGTATATAGCTTCTGCCTGGTCCTCTTGGGATAATCATTCTTGGAACTAAGTTACGAAGCTGTGAGGAAGAAGACTCGCTACATGGAAAGAGACATATAGGTACTCCAGCTGACAGCCCAGGCTGAGATTCCTACTGACAGCCAGTGTCATTCACCAGACATGTGATCTACTGATACTCCTGTAGATCATTTTGATGTTTCTTTCAAAAAGAGACAAAATGAATGAAAGGATAAAGGATCCGCTGAACCTCAGCCATCATTGTTCACCAGCCATGTAAATGCTCAAGCCTTATGTAGATTCCAGACTCTGCCATCAGGTCACTCCCACCCTTGAAGTCTTCCCAGACAAAACTCCAGACGTCATGGACCAGAGATAAGTAAGCAGTCACCACTGAGCCTTTACCAAATTCCTGAGTCATGGGAAATTTGAGAGAAAATAAAATGATTGTTGTTTAAAAGACTAAGTTTTGGGGTGATGCAGCAACCAATAACTAGAACAAGTAATGATGCATTTTCAAGATATTTTGTAGGTAGAATTAATGGTGTTTGCTTGGTGAGTGTAAAAGTGAGATTAAATATGACTATGTAGAGAAACCACATAGTTCCTCAGAGAAAGCACATAGTCTTGTATAATCTCACTTTTATACCAACCAAGCAAGTACCATTAATACTACCTACAAAACAGTAGGTTGCAGGTGCAACTGACTCACTGGAAAAGACCCTGATGTTGGGAAAGATTGAGGGCAGAAGGAGAAGGGGGCAAAAGAGGATGGGATGGTTTGATGGCATCACCAATTCAATGGACATGCGTTTGAGCAAACTCCAAGAGATAGTGAAGGACAGGGAAGCCTGGAGTGCTGTAATTCATAGAGTCGCAAAAAGTCGAACACGACTTATCAATTGAACAATAGGTGGTTTCCGATTGAGACACTGGCTGATAAACAGTCTTATAATTGAATGGAAAACAAAACAAAACCACTGTCCTATAATTGAGTGCAAGGAGGATTAGGTCTGGGTAGAGAGATGAGAGAATAGATTTAGATTTTGACACAGGGTATTTGAAGTATCTAAGGACAGCTGCATGTAGATGTCCAGCAAGCCCATGACTATCAAATCCAGAAGAGAAATTAGGCCTACAGAGGTTGATTCAAGAGAAAACTCTGTTCGTTAATTATCAGAGAAATCCAAATTTAAACCTGAATGACGTACCACCTCACACCTATCAGAATGGCCATCATCACAAAGAACAAAAATAACACATGAGGTCCACTCTGCCAATTTTAATTGTTCTGGTCCCCATTTCTGTATTTCCATGTAGACCACCCTCTCCTATTGTAACATTCTTCATTAAGAGATGTTAATATCACACAGATAAATTCTCTTTCTGTTTTTGAACCAGGATCCTTTTTCAAAAAATGTTGGCTACCTTTGACATGTGTGTGGATTTTCTCAGTCAAGTCAGTTCTTAATCTTCTTTCCCTACCTACACTGCACTACAGCTCACACAAACCTGAAAAGGTAACTCACACAGCTCCTTGCAGGAAGTTACTTTTAAAACTTGTGTTTCGCTTACTAAGATAGCTGTTAAAACACTGCTTGGGGAAATTAAAGAAATAACATAGCGCTAGTCCCCATAAGCTATTATCAGAGAGTCTAGCCATTTGTACTTTGCTCTTATATTGGTTTGCTCTCCATAAAATTCCCTTATGAAAACCCAGAGATCTTTGGACCACAAGCCTAACGGCATCATGTGGCTATTCAGGTTCTTAATACATTTTTTTTTCCTTTGAGGTATACTCTCCTAAATCCTATCTGCTGACTTCTTTATTAACTTGATTTTTAAATGTCTTTGTATTTATTTGGCTTCTCCATGACTGATGGCCATGCTCTTCACGTGACATTTGTGCTCATCCTGTTTTGACTAGAACATTTTAAAAATTTCTTGATGTATAGTGACTATTCACCTATTCCTTGAAGTTATAGCCTCATCTATAGTGCAAAGTCCTGGTACCAATTTATACTAGATTTTATCCATGAGTTCAGTCTCGTATTACTTTTAGGCTTCCAATCACCTATGTTCTTTAATTCTAAAGACAGGGAATTTGGGTTGTGTTTTAGGAGTTATGAAATCCTACTACCAAGTGAGAATGACTGGAAATCTTCCAAAATTCTAACTCATATTCTTCCTCTACAAGCCTGGGGGATTCTTTTTTTTGTTTTCTTTTTTAATTTTAATACTATTTTTTTTAAGTTATACTCCATTTATAGTTATCATAAAATATTGGCTATATTCCCCATGTTATATAATATATCCTTGTAGCCTATCTTATATCCAATAATTTGCACCTCTCACTTCCCCCTAGTCTAGTAACCACTAGTCTGCTTTCTATATATGTGAGTCTGCTTCTTTTTTGTTATATACACTAAATTGTTTTTTTTTTTAGATTCCACATATAAGTGATATATAGTCTTTCTGTCTAACTTATTTCACTTAGCATAATGCCCTCCAAGTCCATCATGTTGCAGCAAATAGAAAATTTGTTTTTTATTTTAATGGCCAAGTAGTATTCCATTGAGTTCCCTGGTGGCTCAGATAATAAAGAATCTGCCTGCAATTCAGGAGCCCTGGGTTCGATCCCTGGGTCAGGAAGAGCACCTGGAGAAGAGAATAGCTACCCCCTCCAGTATTCTTGCCTAGAGAATTCCATGAACAGAGGATCCTGGCAGGCTACAGTCCATGGGGTCAAGAAGAGTAGGACCCGACTGAGCCACTAACACTTTCATTTTCAGTACCATTAACTGGAAGAAACACAAGCTGGAATCAAGATTGCCGGGAGAAATATCAATAACCTCAGATATGCAGATGACACCACCCTTATGGCAGAAAGTGAAGAGGAACTCAAAAGCCTCTTGATGAAAGTGAAAGTGGAGAGTGAAAAAGTTGGCTTAAAGCTCAACATTCAGAAAACGAAGATCATGGCATCTGATCCCACCACTTCATGGGAAATAGATGGGGAAACGGTGGAAACAGTGTCAGACTTTATTTTTCTGGGCTCCAAAATCACTACAGATGGTGACTGCAGCCGTGAAATTAAAAGGCGCTTACTCCTTGGAAGGAAAGTTATGACCAACCTAGATAGCATATTCAAAAGCAGAGACATTACTTTGCCAACAAAGGTCCGTCTCGTCAAGGCTATGGTTTTTCCTGTGGTCATGTATGGATATGAGTGTTGGACTGTGAAGAAGGCTGAGGGCCGAAGAATTGATGCTTTTGAACTGTGGTGTTGGAGAAGCCTCTTGAGAGTCCCTTGGACTGCAAGGAGATCCAACCAGTCCATTCTGAAGGAGATCAGCCCTGGGATTTCTTTAGAAGGAATGATGCTGAAGCTGAAAGTCCAGTACTTTGGCCACCTCATGCGAAGAGTTGATTCATTGGAAAAGACCCTGATGCTGGGAGGGATTGGGGGCAGGAGAAGAAGGGGACAACAGAGGATGAGATGGCTGGATGGCATCACTGACTCAATGGACATAGGTCTCAGTGAACTCTGGGAGTTGGTGATGGACAGGGAGGCCTGGCGTGCTGCGATTCATGGGGTCACAAAGAGTTGGACACGACTGAGCGACTGATCTGATCTGATCTGATATATATAATGGAAAATGGATCTTCACCCATTCATCTATTGATGGACACTTAGGTTACTTACATATCTTGTCAATTGTAAATAATGCTGCTAGGAACCCTGGGATGCATTTATCTTTTTGAATTTGTTTTTGTTTTGGATATATACCTAGGAGTAGAATTGCTGGGTCATATGGTAGTTCTCTTTTTAGTTTTTTGAGAAACCTCCATACTGTTTTGCACAGTAGCTGTACCGATTTACATTCCTACCAACAGTGTACAAAAATTCCCTTTTCTCTACATCTCAACCCCAGGATATTTCAGAGTGGCTTCCTAGCACACGCTGTCAGTGCCTCACCCACATTCTTTCCTGCCACCCCAGCACGCTCCAGCCCACTTCCAACTGCCAGGATCTGCACCTGTTTGCCTGAGGGCTTTTCTAGAGCCCTGGGCTTTCCTTAGATATAAAGGGTGGGCTAGAAGGAAGGAGTGGGGAATTCATATCCCTGAGCACCGTCAACCAAGAACTGATGGGACTGTGTGCTTAGTCACTCAATTGTGTCCGACTCTTTGTGACCCCATAAACTGTAGCCCACCAGGCTGCTCTGTCCATGGGGATTCTCCAGGCCAGAATACTGGAGTGGGTTGCCATGACTTCCTCCAGGGGATTTTCCCATCCCAGGGATCGAACCCAGGTCTCCTGCATTGTGGTAGATACTTTACTATCTGAGCCACCAGGGAAGCCTGACATGGAATACAAATATCCAGCAACACTTCCTCTAATTTGGGATATGTTTTACACCATTTCCCCACATTTCTAGCACACTAAGCTCCATTTGCCAATATGCCAGCAAATTTGGAAAACTCAGAAGTGGCCACAGGACTGGAAAAGGTCAGTTTTCATGCCAATCCCAAAGAAAGGCAATGCCAAAGAATGCTCAAACTACCGCACAATTGCACTCATCTCACATGCTAGTAAAGTAACGCTCTAAATTCTCCAAGCCAGGCTTCAGCAATACGTGAACCATGAACTTCCAGATATTCAAGCTGGTTTTACAAAAGGCAGAGGAACCAGAGATCAAATTGCCAACATCTGCTGGATCATCGAAAATGCAAGAGAGTTCCAGAAAAACATCTATTTCTGCTTTATTAACTATGCCAAAGCCTCTGACTGTGTGGATCACAATAAACTGTGGACAATTCTGAAAGAGATGGGAATACCAGACCACCTGATCTGCCTCTTGAGAAACCTGTATGCAGGTCAGGAAGCAACAGTTAGAACTAGACATGGAACAACAGACTGGTTCCAAATAGGAAAAGGAGTACGTCAAGGCTGTATATTGTCACCCTGCTTATTTAACTTCTATGCAGAGTACATGATGAGAAACGCTGGGCTGGATGAAGCACAAGCTGGAATCAAGATTGCCGGGAGAAACATCAATAATGTCAGATATGCAGATGACACCACCCTTATGGCAGAAAGTGAAGAAGAACTAAAGAGCCTATTGATGAAAGTGAAAGAGGAGAGTGAAAAAGTTGGCTTAAAGCTCAACATTCAGAAAACTAAGATCATGGTATCCAGTCCCATCACTTTATGGCAAATAGATGGGGAAACAGTGGACATAGTGGCTGACTTTATTTTTCTGGGCTCCAAAATCACTGCAGATGGTGATTGCACCCATGAAATTAAAAGAGGCTTGCTTCTTGGAAGGAAAGTTATGACCAAACTAGACAGCATATTAAAAAGCAGAGACATTCCTTTGCCAACAAAGGTCCATCTAGTCAAGGCTATGGTTTTTCCAGTGGTCATGTATGGATGTGAGAGTTGGACTATAAAGAAGGCTGAGCACCAAAAAATTGATGCTTTTAAACTGTGGTGTTGGAGAAGACTCTTGAGAGGCCCTTGGACTGCATGGAGAACCAACCAGTCCATCCTAAAGGAGATCAGTCCTGGGTGTTCATTGGAGGGACTGATGCTGAAGCTGAAACTCCAATACTTTGGCCACCTGGTGAGCAGAGCTGGAGAAGGAGATGACAGAGGATGAGATGGTTGGATGGCATCACCAATTCAATGGACATGGGTTTGGGTGAACTCTAGGAGTTGGTGATAGACAGGGAGCCTAGCCTGCTGCAATTCATGGGGCCGCAAAGAGTCGGACATGACTGAGTGACTGAACTGAACTGAAGCTCCATTTGCCCATGATGATGACTGGCTTGATAACTCACCCTTTATGGCTTTCTTTCTTTCCCTGCCACTTTTTCATCCCCTGCCAGTGCTTCCAATACCTCACAAATAAACTCCTTCATTGCAATCCTTAACTCATTTGTTCCTGCGCCCACATTGAGGTATGAGATATAATGGCAAAGAGGAAACCTCCTAGCCAAAGATCAATCAAATCAAGATGTAGAAGTTACAGCTGATGAACTATAATGGACATAGGGCCTGATACTTAATAGTTGTTCTATGAATGCTTTGCAAATAATCATTGCTTGTGGTCCTCCTCTCAAGGAGTGCCCAATCCAACGGGAGAGGCTGACATATAAAGCATGAGACTCTAGTATTATGTAGTCAGTGGTACAGGGAGATGTGAGAAACTTCTATGTGAGAAGATGTAAATGGTTCAGCAGGATGGGGTTAGGAGTGAAGGAGAGGGTTCAGGAGAAGCTTTATTGATGGGGTGATATGAGGTAGGGAAGGCTGATAGGAGCACTTCAGAGGGAGAAGCATGAACACAGAGATATTTTGAAGAAGGCATAAATACTGCCATGGTGAGGGAACAATGGGCTGGAACATGGGGTGTTGGAGAGAAATGACTGGGATGAGATGGTGAGAAGCTTCAAATCCAGTCTAAGTAGAGAGTTGGCCTCATTCTACAAGTGACGAGTATCATGATCATATTTATGTATTAGAAAATCTTATTTCCAGAAATGTATGGAGTAACTATGGGCTACCTGAGGCTTTCTCCGAGCTCAGTTTACAGAGATGGGGCTATAGAATGTGAATGGTTAAATGTGTGGGGTGCCTTTATTTGAATGCAAACCCTGCCACTGACTAATTGTGTTATTAAAATAACTAGCATTTTTTAAATTATTGAAATATATTTGGCATGGTGGTGGTAATTTAGTTGCTAACCACTGACTCTTTGTGACTCCATGGACTGTAGTACCCCAGGCTCCTCTGTCCATGGGATTCTCCAGGCAAGAATACTGGAGTGGGTTGCCATTTCCTTCTCTAGGGGATCTTCCTAACCCAAGGATTGAACCTGCCTCCTACATTGCAGGGAGATTCTTTACCAACAAAGCAACCAGGGAAACCCATATTTGGCATACAGTATTATGGACGTGAGTCTGAGTGAACTCCGGGAGTTAGTGATGGACAGGGAGGCCTGGCGTGCTGCAATTCATGGGGTGGCAAAGAGTCGGACACGACTGAGCGACTGATCTGATCTGATCTGATATATATAATGGAAGATGGATCTGATTGTATTAGTTTCAGCTGTACAACATAATGATTCAACATTTGTGTACATTGCAAATGATCATCACAGTAAGTCTAGTTACCATCTGTCACCATACAAAGTTCATACAATATTATTGACCGTATTACCCATGTTGTACATTACATCCCCATGACTTATTTATTTTACAACCGGAAGTTTGTACCTCTTGATCCCTTTCACCGATTTGTCCCCCTCCCCTCCCCTCTGCTCTAGCAATTCACCAGTCTGTGTTCTGTATGAGTCTGCATTATGTTTTGTTTTTCTTTTTAGATTCCACATATAATTGAAATCATGTGGTATTTTTCTTTCTCTGTCTGACCTATTCACTTAGCATGGTAGCCTCAAGATTTGTTCACATTGTTAAGTGGCAAGATTTCTTTCTTTCTTTTTGACTGAGTAGTATTTCTCTCTCTCCCCGCCCTACATATTTTCTTTATCCATTTACCTATCAATAGATACTTAAGTTGTTTTCATATCTTGACTATAGTGCTGTACTAAACATAGGATTGCATATGTCTTTTTGAACTAATGTTTTTGTTTTCTCCAAATAGATACCAAGAAATGGAATTGCTGTATTGTACAGTAGTTATGCTTTTAATTTTTTGAGGAAACTTCATGCTCTTTTTCATAGTGGTTGCAGCAGTTTACATTCCCACCAATAGTGTGTGAAGATTCCCCTTGCTCCACATCCTACCAACATTTGTTATTTTTTGTCTTTTTGATAATATCTATCCTGAAGAACATTCCATGTGCACTTGAAAAGAATGTGTATTCTGCTACTTTTGGATGGAATATTCTACATATATCGATTAAGTTCATTTGACATAATGTATTGTTTAAGGCCAATGTTTCCTTATTGATTTTCTGTCTGGATGATCTATCCATTGATGTAAGTGAGGTATTAAATTCCCTACTATTATTCCTGTCAATGTATTCCTTTAAATCTGATAATATTTGGTTTACATATTCTGGTTCTCTCATGTTGGGTGCACGTACATCTATAAGTGTTATATCTTCTTGCTGGATTAACCCCTCTGTCATTATATAATGCCCTTTGTCTTTTATTACAGTCTTTGTTTTAAAGTCTATTTTGTCTGATATGAATATACCTACACCAGCTTTCTTTTTATTTGCATGCAACATCTTTCTCCAGCCCTTCACTTTCAGGCTGTGTGTATGTCTTTACTTCTGAAGTAAATCTCTTGTAGGCAGCATATAGATGTTTTGCTTGTTTGTTTTTATTCATTCAGCCACTCAATGAATTTTATTGGAGGATTTTATCTATTTACATTTAAAGTAATTATTGATAGGTATGAACTTATTGCCATTTTATTAATTGTTTTCTGAATGTTTTTATAATTCTTCTCTCTTCCTTTATTCTTCCTTTCTCCCTTCTACTGTGCTTTGGTGATTTTCTTTAGTGAAAAATAGCTAATATTTTTTGAGTCTACTATGTGACTGGCATAGTTTTAAGTGCTTTTTACATGTTCTCAATTATTAAGTCACTTGCCCTGTCATTTTACATCCAGAAGATAGTACTTTGTGACAATATTTTATGTAGCTGCCCTGAAGGATAGTTTGTGTAAACTTTTCATAATGGTGTCTTATACACAGGAGGTAGGAGGTGCAATAAATGCTATTGTTATCATTATCCTGTCCCTCTGCTTTCCAGAAGAGCTCATATGAAGTAGAATCTATGGTTTTGCCTAATTTCCATACATCTGAATTCAGACATACTGAAAAGCATCTCCGGAAGGCATTTGCCCTTGTTGAAGGACAGATAGGAGCTGATATGGTACAATACTCCATAACCTTCCTTTCCTTTTACAGCTCTAAGAATTTTCATCCACCAAGAAAGCTGCTCACCCGAGACCAGAGCCTGTAGAGAGCTGTCCTTTGGTGGAGGTGCTGAAGGAGTTAGAATAAGTTGTTCAGCTGTCAAGGCACCTGAGCAGTGTTCTTAGAATATAGGAGAACAAAACAAAACAACGAGCATAAAGCCAGCAGTGAGTTTTAGGATCAGGGTTTGGAGCAGCTTCTGTCTGATGTACCTGGCTCCCAGGAAGTTCCACTCTCCTATCTGTAGGACTGTCTGTGGAGCTTCCAGTGAGCACAGCACAGGGAGAAGGTTCACACAGCTTCGATTGCCTGTGAAAAGGGCTTCTGAGTTTCCTTCTTGAGAGCCCTTACTCCTGAAGCTGTGAGTTCTAGTTCTGAATGTCGCAAGTGAAGCTATGACATCTTGAGGGACAGTGGGGACTGTGGAGCAAAAAGCTGCTAAGCTTCTTATCCAGGTATATGATGAAATTGCAGGTTCAGAATTGAGAATGTGGGCTATAGGCATCCATGACAATTTTGCATTAGAATTCAACTTTCATATTTCTGGAAACAAATGAGGTCTGGAAAGAGAGCAGTGCACTGATATTGTGATTTAAATTTTACATTCAAAAATTAAAATAATTGTAACTTTTCTTCAGAAAAGCATTGCATGACTGTACTGTTTTATTTTGTGTATCCTCCCAGATTTTTGTCCTTTTCAGTAAGTCTTCTACTCCGAGGCAAGCAGAAAAGGTGGAACTCAACTTTCTCAATAAAACATGATGAACTTGAGTCTTAGGAAGTTTCATTTTTACAAGGAAGTGCTGGGCTCTTTTCCAGTTACTTTAAAACAGTAGTGGGGGAAGACTCCCTACCATTTGTTGTGTCCATGTGTGACTATCGATACTCAGTACACATTCTTGTCCCCTCCTTGTGAGTGTCTGTTTATATGTCTATCTGTACTGTTGACATCAAATTATATATGCTGGCCTGAAAACTACTTTCCTTTTCAAATGATACATCATCTTACAAAAATACCTTAGACATTTACCTCACTTTAAAATGTAAAAAGATAGGTGGAGATACCATTTTTCAATTTGTGCTCCCTTGTGTAATGTAGGCACTAAATGATATTTTTGATTTACATTCTGTAGCCAACTTGTCAAGCCCAAGGTTCAGCATCTTTTCAAAATAATTATATATATATATATATATATATAACATTTTTATTGGTTGTTTCACTATGGCAGAGTGCAATAAAAGAGAATTCACTTGTGTCTACAGTCTGGAAATTACTATTTTTTATTATCCATTTGGTTAATGTGTTAATTATTTTAGGTAAAATCTGAAACATCAAGCAGGTTAAGCATCAACCAAGGAAATAACATTAGTAACTGTTATTATCAGTGAGGTAAAAAACATACTTTAGAATACCTTCATGCTAAACTTATCAGTGATACCAAATTGCAAGAGTAAAAGAAAGTTTCAGATTCCCAGCGGGGAGCATTGGAAAGCATTGACTCTCTCTTTGCCCCTCTGGGAGCATGTCTAAGTCCTACAAACAGACTTTTAGAGTGAAATGCTTGCTAAATAATCTATTTAGCAAGAGATGAGACTGTGATTTTACGCATTTACTGCTGCTGCTAAGTCACTTCAGTCGTGTCTGACTCTGTGCGATCCCATAGATGGCAGCCCACCAGGCTCCCCGTTCCTGGGATTCTCTAGGCAAGAACACTGGAGTGGGTTGCCATTTCCTTCTCCAATGCATGAAAGTGAAAAGTAAGAATGAAGTTGCTCAGTCGTGTCCGACCCTAAGCAACCCCATGGACTGCAGCCTACCAGGCTCCTCCGCCCATGGGATTTTCCAGGCAAGAGTACTGGAGTATGGGGTGGCATTGCCTTCTCCATTATGCATTTACATATATATATATATATATATATAATTATTACATATATAATTACATATATAATACATATATGTATGGGCTTCCCAGGTGGCACTAGTGGTAAAGAATCCACCTGCCAGTCCAGGGGACATAAGAGAAGTGGGTTTGATCCCTGGGTTGGAAAGATCCCCTGGAGGAGGGCATCACAATCCACTCCAGGATTCTCGCCTGGAGAATTCCATGGACAGAAGAGCCTGGTGGGCTGCACAGTCCATCGCGTTGCACAGAGCACAGAGCTGGACACTACTGAAGTGACGTAGCAGCACTTTTTTTTTTTTTGCTACTCAAAGTGTGGACCCTGGACTAGCAACACTGACATCTTGGAGCTTGTTAGAAATGCAAAATCTTGGGCCCTACCCTAGATATTCTGAATCAGAATCTGCATTAAAAAATATCCTCGACTCATGTTGCTTTGGAGACAGAAAATATTGCTGAAGGAAGATTTTGAAGTCTGTATCTATGTAATCATTTGTAGAACTCAGAAATACTCCCCAAATGAGCAAAAGAATCAAAGGGTCTCCTTCCCTTTTACTGTATTGATTCTCCATATAGTGAGGTCTGCCTTATGTTGGAGGCTGTCTTGGTTTGAATCCTGCTTTACCATTTGCATAACTTCTCTTTATCTTGGTTTTCCCACCTGTACAAAAGGAAAAAATAATAGTGTATCAAATAGTTGTGAGGCTTAAATGAATTAATACTTTTCAGGCTCTTAGTGCTTAACACATAGCATGTGTTCAAAAATGATTCATTACCATCATTATCAAGGTCTGTTTTATAAGCCATTATCTTAAAACCTCAAATCTTCCTCTAAGGCTGCTGCTGGCAGAATGGTGCAGAGACAAGGCTGGTCAACTCAGAGCACCTGGGCTGGATGGATTTGGCTAAAATTCCTTTAAGGCAGGTCTGGGCCTGACGTGCGGCAGTCCATGAGGTCACAAAGAGTCGGACATGACTGGGCGACTGAGCAACAACAGCAAGCCCTGGCATAGGACTGCCATGTAGTAGCTTACTGCCCAAGTGTAATGACCATGGGATGTTAATCGCTGATTTCTCTTTCCCCAAATTCCACTCATTAAAAGTCATGGCAGATTTTTAGCCAATTCCCTGAACCTTATTATCTTTACTTTGTGAAATAAGCCTCTTGAGTATAGTGGAAACCCACTCTTAATATATCTCATTACATAAGCTGATATCATTGGCGGACTAGATTTTGCCATCTTCTCCTTCTTCTCTTTACCCCCTGCAGATAACTGTAAGTAAAGTTAAGATGATAGATTGAGTGATACTGAAATGGAAGGAACCTGTTTCCATCCTTCACCAACCATCCTTCTTCAACCACAGGAAGACATGTGCCAGACAGAGGAACACTTCCCAGCTCGAGGCTTCATCTCTGGTTCCAGTGTGGGGCCCTGGGAAACAAGAAGGAGTGCTGTTGCCTAGGTCAGTGCTTCTGAAATTCTAATATATGAATGTTACCTATTTTATTAAAATGCAGATTCTGAGTTGATCGAGCTGAGTAGGACCTGAAATTCTGCATTTCTAACAAGCTCCCAGGTAGTATCAATGTTGCTGATCCATGAACCACAATTTTAGTGAGGCCTAGGCTGGAACCAGCCTGAGTAGGTCAGAAAGGATTCTTCTGCACCTGCCTGCCTGAGCCATCACCTGGATCTTGGCACTCTATGCAACTGGTTTTCGGCCCTAGCTTCACGTTACAATTGCCTGGAGCTCCTGGTCCCAAACTCCAGATATTCTGATATCATTGGTTTGGAGTTTATGGAAGAGAGCCAAAAGAAAGGATCAGAAAGAAATGATTCTGGGAACTCTTGAATGTTTCACTCCTCCGCATTAGCAATGAAATTCCTTCTTGGCACTGTGATCCAACAAAACAAACTTGCCCTTGATCCTGATCCAGATTTGGAATAGAAAGTCAAAAAGAATGGGGATCCTTGAGCTTTTCATGGTGGCAAATTAAAAAAAAAATTACTTATTTATAACTGCGCTGGGTCTTTGATATGGTGCACAGGCTCTTCGTTGCTGTGAGCAAGCTTTCTCTAGTTTTTGTGAGTGGGAGCTATTCTCTAGTTGCGACGCACAGGCTTCTCGTCCTAATAGCTTCTCTAGTTGTGGAGCATGGGTGTGCAGGCTTCAGTAGTTGTGGCACATGGGCTTAGTTGACCTTGGCATGTGGGATCCTAGTTCCCAGGCCAGGGATTGAACCTGTGTCCCTTGCATTGGCAGGTGGATCCTTAACCACTGCACTGCCAGGGTAGTACCCATGATGGTAAATTATAACTGCAAGTAATCAATGTGGGGGCTTTCCAGGTGGTGCTAGTGGTAAAGAACCTGCCTGCCAATGTAGGAGACATAAGAGAACATGAGTTTGATCCCTGGGTCAGGAAGATCCCCTGGAGAAGGACATGGCAACCCACTCCAGTATTCTTGCCTGGAGAATCCCATGGACAGAGGAGCCTGGGGTACTACAGTCCATGGAGTCACAAAGAGTCAGACACGACTGAAGCAACTGAGCACACACACATGTGACCAACATGGGTGTCAAAGCATTTTTATAGAGCAATTCCAGAGTATTTTTCAAATGGTAATGCTAAAACATGTTCTTAAGGGAAAGCTAAGTTCAGGAATTTTGAAATGCTGATTTCCTCTGACTCTGGCAAAGATAGAGTCAAGTGGGTATTGGCTTCAGGTAAAACTGTATAAATATATGATCCTTTTCTTTGAGCACCTTATACTCTAGTTAGGAAGATAAGACCAATACAAGGGTGTGGTAAAAGGTTTACTCAGCAGGTCTGGGGTTCCTAAAACTTGTGCATTCCAAAGAAGGCCTTTCGCTGTAAGACTGGTCCGTGGCTAGTTCCTAGGAGTTACCTCTGATCCCTTAGAATATCCTGCTTGATAAGAGTATTTTTATATGCTTGAGCCCCAGTCCTACACTGAGTCCAAACATAGCTCTCAGGATGGTGGCTGGCCACAATCCGTACAAAAGACTCAAATCAGAACAGCTAATGGAACAAGCCACAGTCCCTACTGTTGCAAATGATCTCAAGGTTATGTTGTAGTTATTAAGTCACTAAGTCATGTCAGACTCTGTGACCTCTATGGACTGTAGCCCCCCAGGCTCCTTAGTCCATGGGAATTCCCAGGCAAGAATACTGGAGAGGGTTGCTGTCCCTTCTCCAGGGGATCATCCTGACCCATGGATTAAACCTGTATCTTCCTCACTGCAGGCAGATTCTTTACCAGTTGATATTTATTATCTACTTCCTTTGTCATCCATTCTAGATTCCCCTCACCCTAGACCTGCAACGTAGGACAGCAAAGTGCAGTCTGTAAGAAATTAGCATCTAGAACATGTAAAAGGAAATATATGAAATGTGTTGAATGTTTAATAAAACTCAAACTGATACTATACGGGTCTGCTGACTCCAGGTATGGGAATTACTGCTGGCTGTGTAAATGATACTTTGTGGATTGCTGTTGTGGAAGGGAATATGCTGTATTCCTGTGTTTTGAGGCAGAAAAGGAGATTGAAAACTACTGATCTAGAAAACAGCTAATATTTGAAAACTTGATTTAAATTTAAAATTTTCTACAGAGTGAAGAAGTATCTTGATTGAATATGTACAACTGATCACCCATAATTTATGAGACAAAGAAACATTTTTTATACTAACATGAGAATTATATCCTGTCATTTCCTTAGCGTCTGCTGAAATCCTATTCACAACACTGGTCACTAAACCTCTTAATTTATTACTGTGGTCAAAAAACAGACAATTAAATAAAAATTTAGTGTCATTCCTCTTCAAGTAAAGTCACCAGAGAGGCTTATATTTAAGAAAACCTTAGAAAAAAGAAATATACAGCAGCATTCTCTATTTCTGATTCAAATTAATTTCTGTTTCAAGAAGTCAAAAGTCAGTTTGATGTCAGGTCTCCATTTGACCAAGAGACTTCATGGCATCAAGTTTAGTCCCATGTTTTCTTCCCTCTAAAGAGATAATCAGGGCAAAATTTATTCAAAGTAATTAGGAAATTTTCACATTATAATGACAAATGCAATAAATATGTATGAAATTATTTTATAAAAATTAAAGATGAGATAAAACTATAAAACTCAACTTTTACTATCATTGTTATTGTTGCTGCTGCTGCTATTCAGATTTCTTATTCCTTGCCTAAATCTCTTGGAGCTGTGTGTCAGAACTCAGGATTTTTTTTTTTTGAAAAATAATACCATATGTTTACTGTGTATTACAGAACAGCTTCCATTTTGCCTGGGGAAGAATCCTGTAATGAACAGATAAATATTTATGCCTCAAAATGTTGAGTATTCAAAGTAAATGGTATAAATAAGGGCTATGAATAGTCTCTACATTTTAGGCCAAGTTTTGCCATCAGATTAGTTCAGGTCATGTCAGACTTCACTGCCAAATGACTTATAAAACCTAGCTTTGGCTTTTGTGATTTAAAATTGCAGCTATGTGTTTGTAGACTCTATTATTATTATCATTACAAAATCAAAGTTGGATGAAAAAGGGCAAATATTATCTGTACCCAGAATGTTTGCTCAGTGTCACTGCTTAGAAGGTGCTATTCTTGGTGGAAGGAAATAGGCTTTCTTGTTAGACAGACCTGGATTTGAATCAAACTTGAGAAAATTATTTACTGTCCTTGAACTTTCTTTTTCTCATCTATAAAGTATGTACAATAACTGTGAACTCTTGGCTTTCTCCCAGGATATGTCTTGAGAGCTTATGAAACTACAAACTTAAGTATCTCTAGATAATATAAATTTTCTCTCAAAGTTTAGTATATTTTTACTAAACCAAGTTGCTTATCCTCTAGTTAATCTGTTGGAACTCACAGTAGTGAGAAGGTCTGGACAGTGGAGCTCCTATGTATGCTGTGTTGCTCAGTCGTGTCTGATTCTTTGTGACCATTTGGACTGTAGCCCACCAGATTCCACTGTCCATGGGATTTTTCAGGCAAGAATACTACAATGGGTTGCCATGCCTCCTCCAGGGGATCTTCCTGACCCAGGAATCGAACCTGTGTCTCCTGTGTCTCCTACATTGCAGGCAGATTCTTTACCCACTGAGCCATGGGGAAAGCCCATGGTGGAATTCATAAGAAATGATTTTTCAAATAGCAGCTGTAACAAAAGTGACTTGTTGGTTTGTTTAGTTGCCTCAAATACAACATCTGTTCGTCACTTATGTGGATACACACTTTGTTCTTTATGTGCAGCTAAATCTTGCCTTGGGCATGACGCATCCATGAGAAACATCCAAATATGAAAAGAAAATAAGAGGCTTAGCCTGGACTTTCTTTTATAATCATGAAAGAAAATGCTCTTTCAAGGTCTCTACTTGAAACACATGTGCATGGGAAGTGTTGAAAAGAGTAGTCATTTACATTGGATAACTCAATCATTTGAACTGGAAGCTTCTCCAACAGATTGAGGAAAAATAGTAAATATATTTTTGATAATGGCTGCTAAAGCTAGGGCACTTTAAATACTTAAATTGGCAGAAAGCTTGTTCATAAAACAAACTTTTATGAACTTCAAATTTTCACTTTTCTGTTACTTGCATGTCTATACAAAAGAAGACTTTTGGAAACAGACATTTGCTGATGTTATTTTTAATGCATAAAAGGCATATAATTTTCAGGTACTTTTGTGATGTTTAAGAATCCTTCACTTGGGACTTCCGTGGAGGTCCAGGGGTTGAGACTTTGCCTTCCAGTGCAGAGAGTCTGGGTCTGAACCCTGGTCAGAGAGCTAGGATCCCACATGCCTTGCAGCCAAGGGACCAAAACACAGAAGCAGAAGAAATATTGTAACAGATTCAATAAAGACTTTAAAAACATAGTCCCCATGAAAAAAAATATTTAAAAAACAGATTCCTTCACTTGAGGAGACACGGGATTTAGAGCCATTTACATTTACCATAATCACTTACAATCCTGTCGAGCTTAAGTATGATTCATGAATCTAGACTTGTATGGGATAAAGTTAAATAATTCAGGATACCTGGAGTGTGTCCTTTTTTGGTATATAAGATTCAAAAGTGAGTCAAATGAATTTTAAGATTTCACAATTAATAACAAGAAAATAACACTTCAGTTCTATCTTGGTGAATTAAAGGACTCTCATGAAATCATATCCTCACAGAGTAGAAAGTCACAGAATGAAATCAATCAAAACTTGGAGAAGAAAGCAGACATTATCCACTTGCTCTCTTTATAAGTTTTAAATGAGTAGTATGTGTGCTTGGAAATGAAAGTCTGGCTGTCAAAGCTACTGACAGGCAATGGGAGCCTTCTTGCTCTGTCCTGAGAGAATATTAATGCTTAGGGATAATGTTTAGAATGAGCTGTTTTCTCTGAGCTGTCCTTTGACATAGAGTGATCAGTTATTTTGTGTGACTAGATCTAGATGGTATGTTTTTTTGGAATGTCCTTACTGCATTTAAAAAAATGGCAACCTCTATAAATGAGAATGCTAATGTTTGGTAGTTTTTATATCACCAATAAATATAACAACTAACTTTTAACAAATAAGAACAAAAATAATATATTAGAAATCTATATCCAAAGATAATATTCTTCAGGGAACGATATCCTATCTCTGGGGATAAATCATAAAGGAAAAACGTTTAAAAAATGTATAAAAAATTCATGGATTTGAACATTGATAATCTTTGGGCACTAACATTACAAGAAGAACTGCAGACAGACATTAGAAATAGTCTCACTACAATGATCTTACCAAGTTTCTTGTTTAACAAGAGAGAAATACAGAAGAGAAGTGCTAAAGGCTATCACGAGGCTTAAGTGAGTAAAATTCAGATAATGGTAATAACTACCTGATTTGTTCAACAAAATCTTGCAAGAAAGTAAAAAATCATAGATGAGGCTAAGAATTATAGTTCATAGCATTCATTTTATTGTACGTAAATTATATATTCATTTGAATCATAACATAATTCCCTTAATAGTATAAAATATCCAGTTCTGAATCCTCTGTTTATTTGTGTATAATTGATTTGTTTGCATTAGTATCTAAACAAATTCCATACATTGCCCTTAATTAGTATATTTCTAAATTCTTTCTTTTCTCCTCAAAAATAATATAAAATTTATAGTGTGTTTTGCATATGCATTTCCTTCACACCATTTTCCAGTACTTTTTTGAGAATATATATATAATAAAATGCAAAGTATATATAGCTTTCAGTATATATATTGATGTATTGAATATATATATTCAGTATATAGCTTGATGACCTTTTGAACATGAACATGTATTTCTAATTTAAAAGGGAATTTAACCACATTGTAAAACATGTGAAAATGAGAGAATATGAAAATAATCACAATCACAATTTTGGTATATTTCTTTTTATCTCTTTTTGCAGCTACCTCAGTGAAACATACCTGTGAATTTATATATTGTTGTTGTTGTTCAGTCACTCAGTCATGTCCGATTCTTCGTGACCCCATGGACTGCAGAAGGCCTAGCTTCCTGTCCTTCACCATCTCCCGAAGCTTGCTCAAACTCATGTCCATTGAGTCAGTGATGCCATCCAATTATCTCATCCTCTGTCATCACCTTCTCCTCCTGCCTTCAATCTTTCCCAGCATCAGGGTCTTTTCTAATGAGTCAGCTCTTTGCATCAGATGGCCAGAGTATTGGAGCTTCAGCTTCAGCAACAGTCCTTCCAATGAATATTCAGGGTTGATCTCCTTTAGGATTGACTAGTATGATCTCCTTGCAGTCCAAGGGACTCTCAAGAGTCTTCTCCAACACCACAATTAGAAAGTATCAATTCTTTGGTGCTCCGCCTTCTTTATGGTCCAATTTTCACATCCATACATGACTACTGGAAAAACCATAGCCTTGACTAGACAGACTTTAGTTGGTAAAGTGATATCTCTGTTTTTTAATATGCTGTCTAGGTTTGTCATAGCTTTTCTTCCAAGGAGCTGCTGCTGCTGCTGCTAAGTTGCTTTAGTCGTGTCTGACTCTGTGCGACCCCATAGACGGCAGCCCACCAGGCTCCCATCCCTGGGATTCTCCAGGCAAGAACACTGGAGTGGGTTGCCATTTCCTTCTCCAATGCATGAAAGTGAAAAAATAAAGTGAAGTCGCTCAGTCGTGTCTGACTCCTAGCGACCCCATGGACTGCAGCCCATCAGGCCCCTCCGTCCATGGGATTTTCCAGGCAAGAGTACTGGAGTGGGTTGCCATTGCCTTCTCCCTTCCAAGGAGCAAGCATCTTTAAATTTCATGGCTGCAGTCACCATCCACAGTGATTTTGGAACCCAAGAAAATAAAATCTGTCACTGGTTCCACTATTTCCCCATCTATTTGCCATGAAGTGATGGGACCTGATGCCATGGTCTTCTTTTTTTGAAGGTTGAGTTTTAAGCCAGCTTCTTCACTCTTTTCTTTCACCTTCATCTAGAGGTTCTTTAGTTTCTCTTCACTTTCTGCCATAAGGGTGGTATCATCTGCATATATAAGGTTATTGATATTTCTCCCAGAAATCTTGATTCTGGCTTGTGCTTCATCCAGCCCATAATTTTGCATGATGTACTCTGCATATAAGTTAAATAAGCAGGGTGACAATACACAGCCTTGATGTACTTCTTTCCCAATTTTGAACCAGCCGGTTGTTCCATGTCTGGTTCTAACCTGTGAATAATTCATGGATTTGAGCATTGATAATCTATGGGCACTAACATTATAAAAACAAAGGAAGACAGACATTAGAAATAGTCTCACTAAAATCATTAAATATGAATCTTACCAAGTCTCTTGTTTAACAGGAGAGAAATAGAGGAAAAATGCTGAAGGATATCATGAGGTTTAAGTGAGTAAAATTCAGATAGTGGTAGTAACAACCTGATTTAAATATAATACATGTACAGTGGTATTATTAATATTCACAGTTAAATATTGCTAAGGAAGTGGTCAAGTTTGCAGCTGTAAATTTTAGTAAATTGCTCATATTGAATTTGAAGCCCTAAGCATACTATCACATGTTATTCTACCATGTTCATATCTAAGCCTGGTTAGGTAAAGGACATATGTGTGTGTAGTAGTAGTATGTAATTTGCCTGTCTTCTGATGGAGTGGTTTCTTTCCCTAGGGAATTCTGCACAAACCTGCACAAATTTTCCAGAGAATTGTAAATGTTCTTGTGTTGGATACAGGGGAAAAGCCAGTATTATTCCATCCATTCACAGACCCATACTCAATTTCCAGTATAGTTTTCAGTTGATAGAAGGGTTACACAGAACTTTCCTTTGACATTTTCAAGTTCTAAACTGTGTATATTTTCTTGAAAATGAAGTCGTGTCCCAGCATATGTTTGGATCTATACTTACCATAAGCTGACTTACTCCTTACTTCCCTGGTGGCTCAAATGGTAAAGAATCTGCCTGCAGTGTGGGAGACCTGGGTTTGATCCCTGGATTGGGAAGATACCCTGGAGAAGGGAAAGGCTACCCACTCCAGTATTCTGGCCTGGGGAATTCCATGGACAGAGGAGCCTGGCGGGCTATAGTCCATGGGGTTGCAAAGAGTCAGACACGACTGAGGGACTTTCACTTTTCAATCCTTTCATGGGCTTTCTGAAAACAGTTTTTATATAATGCTTGAGGTGTTGGTTTTTCTTGCAATCTCATTAATTCCCATGTAAATGCCAAATATTGTTGAGGAAGAAGAAACTATATTTAATGATGGGAATGTTGGGGCCTGGATATTATTTTTATAAGCAGCATTTTTCTCCAGTCTGGAAAAGGTCACAGCACTTCTGTTTTGGGGGGTGGGGAGGGTGCTGTTCCCTTTCCTGAGTTGTAATGAAATGCAATGGATCTATTAGCAAAAATGGCTTTCAGAGGCTGCAGATACAGTAAAATCAAGTCAAAGCAAACAAGATTATCCTAAAGTAACTTTTTTTAAAAATAAAAAGTGGTTATCCCACTTTCTGACTGGCTTTTAAAATAATGCCAATAGGATGAAAATACAATCAAAGATGTTGCTGCTGCTGCTAAGTCACTTCAGTCGTGTCTGACTCTGTGTGACCCCATAGACGGCAGCCCACCAGGCTCCCCTGTCCCTGGGATTCTCCAGGCAAGAACACTGGAGTGGGTTGCTATTTCCTTCTCCAATGCATGAAAGTGAAAAAATAAAGTGAAGTCGCTCAGTCATGTCTGACCCTCAGCGACCCCATGGACTGCAGCCTACCAAGCTCCTCCGTCCATGGGATTTTCCAGGCAAGAGTACTGGAGTGGGGTGCCATTGCCTTCCTACTCTTAAAAATTTTTGAGAGCCTTTTCAAAAAATACTGGAGCTTCCCAGGTGCTGAGTGGTAAAGAACCACCTGCCAATGCAGGAGACATAAGAGACCCGGGTTTGATCCCTTGATTAGGAAGATCCTCTGGAGGAGGGCATGAAAACCCACTACAGTATTCTTGCTCCTGGAGCCATCAGACTTTCATAGGCAACAAAACCAAATCAAAACAAAGAGCCTTGAGTTACTTTATACTTTATGTAAAAATTAACTTAAAAATAATCACGGACTTGGTTAAATATAAAATATAAAAATGCAAACTTTTATATTTAAGAGTAAAACTTCAGAACCCATGACTGGATGAAAAACTTCCAGACCTGACACCAAAAGCACGATTCATAAAAGGGAAATTGTGATACATAGGATTTCATGAAAATTAAAAATTTTGCACTATAAAATATCACTTGTATCTAAATAATAAACTAGTGAATAGAGCAATAACAACAACAAATCTAGACTCACAGATAGGACTAACTAGTGGTTACCAGGGTGAAGAGAAGAAGTGAGGGGCAAAGTGGGGTAGGGGATTACGGGGTACGAACTACTATGTATAAAGTACATAGTACACAGATATATTGTACAGCACAGGGTAGGTAGCCAATATTTTATTGTAACTCTAAGTGAAGTATAACCTTTGAAAATTGTGAACCAATAGGTTATATACCTGAAACTTATATAATATTGTCCATCAACTATACCTCGATAAAATTTTTAATAAAAATTAAAATATTCTGCATGCGTGCTCAATCACTTAGTCATGTCTGACTCTGTGAGACCCCATGGACTGTAGCCTGCCAGGTTCCTCTGTCCGTGGGATTCTCCAGGCAAAAAAAAAATTTTTTAATTTGCTCTTTATGAGAAGGATGAAAAGCCAAGCTCCAAACAAAGAAAATGTTTGTGAATTATTTATTCAATGTATGGCCTTGTATTTAGAATACAGAAAGAGCTTTTAAAACTCAATTTAATTAGAAAATGGTTATATTAAAAAAAGAGAGAGAAAAAAAGAAGATCCCTCATGATGCAACAAAGATTCCTGTGCCACAGCTAAGACCTGAAACAGCCAAATAAATAAATATTTTCAAAACCCTAAAAAAAAAAGAAAGAAAATGGGCATAAGACATTAACATACATTTCATTGCCAAGGACATACAGATGGCAAATAAGCAAATGAAAAGATACACAATATTAATAGCTACTAAGGAAGTGCAAATTAAACCCTCAAGATATCATCATACACCCATCAGAAGGGCTAAGATAAAAAAAGTAATGATCACATCAGATGCTGAAAAGAATACAGAGAAACTGGATCACTGTTTGCTGAAGGGAAAGTAATGTGGTACCACCACGCTGGGAAATAGTTTGTCAGTCTCTTATAAAATTAAATAAACACTTACCATATGACTCAGCAATTGCACTCTAAGGCACGTATCCCACAGAAGTGAAAACTTATGTCAACACAAAAACTGTACACAAATATTCATAACAGCTTTTTTCACAATAGACAAAACTTGGATGCCCTTCTGCTGGCGGATGTAATATAATAAAAGGGAACAACCCACTGAAGCATATAACAATTTGAATGGATCTTCAGGAAATTATGCTGAGTGGGGGAAAAAAGTCATTCTCAAAAGGTGTAGTATATGATTCCATTTATGTAACATTCTTAAAATAACAAAGAATAGGAAAAACAGATGACTCCTGGGGTTAGAGATGAGGGGGTGATTATGGATAAAAAAGGGCAGAACAGGGAGCTTTGTGATGATGGAATTGTTCTGTGTCTTGACTGTGATGGTGGTTACAAGAATCTGTGCATTTGATAAAATTGCATAGAACTACACACACACACACACACACACACACACAAATGCACTTAAAACTGATGGAATCTGAATCAGCTCTATGGATCGTACCAATGTCACTCGCCTGATTTTGATATTGATCTATTGGCTTCCCAGGTGGCTCAACAGTAAAGAATCCGCCCGCCAATGCAGGAGATGCAAGAGACATGGGTTCAATCCCTGGGTCAGGAAGATCTGCTGGAGAAGGGACTGGCAACTCACTCCAGTATTCTTGCCTGGAAAACTCTATGGACAGAGGAGCCTGGCAGGCTGTAGCCCATGGGATCACAAAGAGTTGGATACAACTGAGCACACACACACACACACACATATACATACACTCACACTACAAGGTACTACTTTTGGGAGAAAATAAGCAAAGAACCCATAGCACTTCTCTGTAAATTGGCAACTTCTTGTGAATCTGTAATTATTTCAAAATAAAAAAGTTTGAGAGCTTGAGTTGTATGTTAAATAAAAAGTCTGGGTGGTAAAAAAAAAAAAAACCCAAAAGCCATTGTAATAATAATAATTCGTCCTGTCTCCTCCTTCCACCTTCCTGAAAAATTGGTAGGTCTAGATCTTGGAAGTTTCATGCATAAATTAATTCTCATCTCTCTTGTGTCTGTTCTTCCTATTCCAGGCATTGCCACTATTCACTATGGAATACACAAAAATGCAGTAAAACTTTAAAGTTTTCAAAATTGTCTCTTCTATTAAACAGTTTTTCTTTCACCTCCACTTGTTAATCATTGCCAACATAGTAAAACTTCTTGTGCACTTATTTTGTGCCTCTCCTGTTGCAAATGTAAGAATCCCAACTTAAAAGAAAAATGGAAAGTTTTTTTTTTTTAAACTTTACAAAATTGTATTAGTTTTGCCAAATATCAAAATGAATCCGCCACAGGTATACATGTGTTCCCCATCCTGAACCCTCCTCCCTCCTCCCTCCCCATACCATCCCTCTGGGTCGTCCCAGTGCACCAGCCCCAAGCATCCAGTATCATGCATTGAACCTGGACTGGCAACTCTTTTCATACATGATATTTTACATGTTTCAATGCCATTCTCCCAAATCTTCCCACCCTCTCCCTCTCCCACAGAGTCCATAAGACTGTTCTATACATCAGTGTCTCTTTTGCTGTCTCGTATACAGGGTTATTGTTACCATCTTTCTAAATTCCATATATATGCGTTAGTATACTGTATTGGTGTTTTTCTTTCTGGCTTACTTCACTCTGTATAATAGGCTCCAGTTTCATCCACCTCATTAGAACTGCTTCAAATGTATTCTTTTTAATGGCTGAGTAATACTCCATTGTGTATATGTACCACTGCTTTCTTTATCCATTCATCTGCTGATGGACATCTAGGTTGCTTCCATGTCCTGGCTATTATAAACAGTGCTGTGATGAACATTGGGGTACATGTGTCTCTTTCCCTTCTGGTTTCCTCAGTGTGTATGCCCAGCAGTGGGATTGCTGGATCATAAGGCAGTTCTAGTTCCAGTTTTTTAAGGAATCTCCACACTGTTCTCCATAGTGGCTGTACTAGTTTGCATTCCCACCAATAGTGTAAGAGGGTTCCCTTTTTCTCCACACCCTCTCCAGCATTTATTACTTGTAGACTTTTGGATCGCAGCCATTCTGATTGGCGTGAAATGGTACCTCATAGTGGTTTTGATTTGCATTTCTCTGATAATGAGTGATGTTGAGCATCTTTTCATGTGTTTGTTAGCCATCTGTATGTCTTCTTTGGAGAAATGTCTATTTAGTTCTTTGGCCCATTTTTTGATTGGGTCATTTATTTTTCTGGAGTTGAGCTGTAGGAGTTGCTTGTATATTTTTGAGATTAGTTGTTTGTCTGTTGCTTCATTTGCTATTATTTTCTCCCATTCTGAAGGCTGTCTTTTCACCTTGCTAATAGTTTCCTTTGATGTGCAGAAGCTTTTAAGGTTAATTGGAAATTTTTGATTTACTTAACTCCATCAAAGCCTGGACCTGGCTTCAGGCCTAGCCAAATCTCAATATGTATAACAATTTTCATCTCTCTCTCTTCCCCTGGCTCTCCACTTCTCATCGCTTTTGTTGTTCAGTCTCTCAGTCATGTCTGACTCTTTGAGACCCTATAGCCTGCAGCATGCCAGGCTTCCCTGTCCTTTACTATCTCCCAGAGTTTGCTCAAACTCATGTCCATTGAGTCGGTGATGCCATCCAATCATCTCATTCTCTGTCATCCCCTTCTCCTCCTGTTGCCCTCAATCTTTCCCAGCATCAGAGTTGTTTCCAGTCAGTCAACTCTTCACATCAGGTCGCCAAAATATTGGAGCTACAGCTTCAGCACCAGTCCTTCCAGTGAATATTCAGGGTTGATTTCCTTTAGGATTGACTGGTTTGATCTCCTTGTTGTCCAAGGGACTCTCAAGAGTCTTCTCCAACATCACAGTTCAAAAGCATCAATTCTTCGGTGCTCAGCCTTCTTTATAGTCCAACTCTCACATCCGTACATGACTACTGAAAAAACCATAGCTTTAACTAGATGGACCTTTGTCAGCAAAGTAATGTGTCTGCTTTTTAATACACTAAATTTGTCATAGCTTTTTTTCCAAGGAGCAAGCAATTTCATGGCTGCAATCACCATCCACAGTGATTTTGGAGCCCAAGAAAATGAAGTCTGTTTCACTGTTTCCATTGTTTCCCCATCTATTTGCCATGAAGTGATGGGACCAGATGCCATGATCTTAGTTTTCTGAATGTTGAGTTTTAAGCACTCTCCTCTTTCATCTTCATCTAGAGTCTCTTTAGTTCCTCTAGGCATTCTGCCATTAGGGTGGTGTCATCTACATATCTGAGGTTATTCATATTTCTTCCGACAATCTTGATTCCAACTTGTGCTTCATCCAGCCCAGCGTTTCTCATGATGTCCTCATAAGTTAAATAGGCAAGGTGACAACAGCCTCAATGCTCTTCTTTCCCAATTTGGAGCCAGTCCATTGTTTCATGTCTGGTTCTAACTGTTGCTTCTTGATCTGAATACAGGTTTCTCAGGAGGCAGGTAAGGTGTTCTGGTATTCCCATCTCTTGCAGAATTTTCCAGTTTGTTGTGATCCAGTCAAAGGCTTTAGCATAGTCAATGAAGCAAGAGTAGATGTTTTCCTAGAATTTCCTTCCTTTCTCTATGAGACAGCAAAATTCCTCAATTTGATCTCTGGTTCCTCTGCCTTTTCTAAATCCAACTTGTACATCTGGAAGTTCTCAGTTCATGTACTGCTGAAGCCTAACTTGAAGGATTTTGAGCATTACCTTGCTAGCATGTGAAATGAGCACAGTTGTGGGGTGGTTTGAACATTCTTTGGCATTGTCCTTCTTTGGGCTTGGAATGAAAACTGAATAGCTTCTCTGCATATGGTAACCCACATAATCCTCATATGTCAGACTCACAGAGAGAGACATAGCCTTTGCCATAGCTCTGAGGCAAAGGCAGGGATAAATCCTTGAATCATGTGAGATTCTTACAGCAAAAGGAGTGGTTTTCCAAAGGAAGGGACGTTATACAGGAAAAAAATTACACACTCCTATTTTACAAATAGGCTTCCCTTGTGGTTCAGCTGGTAAAGAATCTGCCTGCAATGCAGGAGATCTGGGTTCAATCCCTGGGTTGGGAAGATCCCCTGGAGAAGGGAAAGGCTACCCACTCCAGGATTGTGGCCTGGACAATTCCATGGACTGTATAGTCTATGGGGTTGCAAAGAGTCAGACACAACTGAGTGACTTTCACCTCACATTTTACAAATAATCAAAACTGAATCTTTCAAAGGTTGATAATCACCCTGTCTTTCAGCTAGTAGGTGGTACTCCCTGATTCAGAGTCAGACTGTCCAGCTCCACTGCTCAAGCTCTCAATCATGAGGTCCTACTGACCCTAAGAACTCTTGCTCTCCTCATTAGATAATACCAGTTTTCAACAGCATTTCTATGTTTATTTTCTACCATTATCTATTGACTCTTTTCTTTATAAATTCCAGATTCTTGAGTCTCCCACACTAATTAGGACAAAATAGGAAATACAACCCAGGAAGGTTCTAAGCAATGCCTTGTACAGAGAAAGATCGCTTTCTCACTCTGATATTGTTATAAGGGATATCGCCATTTATACCACATCAAGTGTTGGTAGTTAAACCATTAAACATATAGATGTTGTGATGAGAACATCAGGGTTGATTTGCTTGAAAACACACTGAGTTAAGGCAATGATGGCCCTAATTTTGTTTGGCCTAATTTTCAGTTTTCTCTAAACTTATCTTGTCTACTTCTGCTTTTTCCTTTTAAGCTGTTTAAAAGCTCAAATTTGGGCTGAGATTCAAGATTGAAACTAGCTTACATATCTAATGAGTGAAAAGATAGGAAAAAGGACCTGCGATATATTTTTGAGGAGAAGGGTATTCGATCACCTCACAGATGAACAAGGAGAATAGACTACTCAACATTGACTCATTTTATTCTTCTCAGAAATATCTTAAATTTCTAAAAATAATATCATCTAGTATTTAATTTAGAGCAACATGACATACATCCATATACACCTTTGAGAATTTCGTATCTCTATGGTCTGCTTAAAAAATCAGAGCTAAAATTATTTGAGAAACTAGAGATAAAATGAGTAGTGACTACTCCTTTTATGATACTAACTGAAATGTCACTTGTTTTTATATTCAGAAACTCATTCCAGGTCTCTCTTGATTATTTTACTTTAGCATTTTTCAGAAGATCAAATAATATCAATTTTTCTTTTCATTTTTTTCAATTACCTTTGATGAAGTGCAGTAAAAAAATTTTAACTTATCTATGTAGAGAAATTATGCATTTTTCATAAATACAGATGTCTTTAGAAAATGTAATATTTTGATTCTTTTTAAAATAGACTGAAAAACCAGTCTATGATAAGAAATGGTTGTACAACTTATTGTATAGAAATAATAAATTTTACTTTAGCTATCCTTGTGTTTTTATGGCTGTCATTTAATTTAAGTTTCCATTTTTATACAGCTTCATATGTCAGGAAATATTTGTTTTGCTGCCAGCTTTGCCATGATGTGATGCATAAACACGTGAAGAAAATCTAATAGATCTTTCATTAGTATGTATTAATATTTTAATTGCAATTTAAGGAACAAAGAACGATTCTGCCTTCCACGGACTGAAATTTTTTTTTTAACATCATGTTTCAAATTAGCAATAATGGTGCTGCCTTCTATAATGGCTTTCCCCTCGGAACATCTATCATGTGAAAATCTAGCCTTGTAGGTGTCAATGTAACTGCAAAAAGTTATTGACTTTTTGCTTTTTAAAAAATTCTCTTATAACTTTTCTCAAAAGGAATTTATCTCTAAAGCCTCTCTAAGAAAAATCTATGCTGCTTTCAGGCTGCATGTCAACCTTCTCTGGCCCGTACTAAGAGAATTCACTGATTTTGTCTCCACCCACATCCTCCTAAATGTAGGAGACAGAAGATATGAAATCTAGTTTCTTTTGCAAAGACATTAGCAAAAATGTCTCTTGGACATACAAAGCTATTATTCACCACTAGTCCCATGGATGGAGGAGCCTGGAAGGCTGCAGTCCATGGAGTCGCTGAGGGTTGGACACGACTGAGCGACTTCACTTTCACTTTTCATTTTCACGCATTGGAGAAGGCAATGGCACCCCACTCCAGTGTTCTTGCCTGGAGAATCCCAGGGACGGGGGAGCCTGGTGGGCTGCCATCTCTGGGGTCGCACAGAGTCGGACACGACTGAGCGACTCCACTTTCACTTTTCACTTTCATGCATTGGAGAAGGAAATGGCAACCCACTCCAGTGTTCTTGCCTGGGGAGTCCCAGGGACCGGGGAGCCTGGTGGGCTGCCATCTCTGGGGTCGCACAGAGTCGGACACGACTGAAGCAACTTAGCAGCAGCAGCAGCAGCAGTCTACATCACAGTCACTTTGTGCATTGGATGAACCTGAAAAGCAACCTTGGGTGAAAGGGCTTTTATTAATGTTGCCCATTATTTCTGTAAACTGTTTAAAATAAATTTTATCAAGTAATTTGAGAAAAGAAGAAACGTTTCCCTCCCCTGTAAAGGATCATGTTGTATTTCTTAAATTTTATGAGCTGCTACATCTTCATCAGGGCAAAGTTAATAATCCTACAACAGAAAGTCCTAAGAAACATGGACGTATTTGATCTGTGGTCCTCCATTTCTTGTATTCATTATTCTTTTGTTATCTTTTAGAAGCGTGTTTCTTCTGGGTTGATTTCTCAGTACAGTGTTGTGCATTGAAAAGTTGCTCTGAATCAGGAGATTTTCCTGAAAGCAGAGAGGTTGATAGCTACCTCGCTTGAAGACATAGATGGGAAAAAGAATAGTTGGGATTATTGGAGTTACCATAAAATCTATGAAATATTATTGTTCAAAGCGAAGGCAAATGCAGTTGTAAACTGAAAGTTTCATCCAGATACCAAAGATGTTTGTAGAAAAAGCTGAAAAGTATCCTTGTCACTAAGTAATAGATACTCATCTTCAGAAGCAAACAGACCCGCAATCATTTGGTCTATTTTCCTGCAGTTGCCACAAATGACTTCTCCCTTTGAACCCAAGCTCTGTAGCTCCACAATTGGCTTCTGCCCAGAACTCTACTTAAGAGACCACAGGCTGAACTGAGTCCTTGAAGTATTAATAGCTTGCTTTTCATATGGATCATTTTAAAAGTCTTTATTGAACTTGTTATAATATTGCTTATGATTTATGTTTTGGTGTTTTGGCCTCAAGGCATGCAAGACCTTAGGTCCCCAACCAGGGATGGAATCAGCACCACCTGTGTTGGAAGGTGACGTCCTAACCACTGGACCTCCAGGGAAGTCCCTGGAGTAGTTTGCTTTTAACTACTATAACCTCAGCAGAACTTTACTTTTTAGATTAGGTACCCTTAAGCAAAAACTTTTCTTTAAATTTCAAATTTGGAATCATGGTGGTATTTCTAAATAGATCATCCTGCATGCACATAAGAAATAAATAACAAAATTGGGAAGATGCATGACAGGGTGCAGGTGGTCTTAGAAGAGCTAAAACAGGAAACAGAATTTTTAATATTTTGTTAGTCTATAAATCTTACAGCGGATACTGGCTTAATAAATACTTGCTGAATGAATGAGTGAGTATCCTGCTAATCACTGAGAACAGATCATCATTATTTCACAAATAGTATCCACTTGCAATTATTTATATATTGATGCTATTCATAGGTAACAGTTATATCAAAGTGACTATAAAGACCAACATTCTCCATCTGGGTTTTATGAAGTATTTTCCTCCCTGAAAGACGTTATAGTTAGTGACTATAGCATGGTCATTGATACGGACATGTCTTAGGTGAATGGCTTCACAAAGTTTGAGAGGGGGTGTCATAGTTATCAAGAACATCCGGGTATTAAATAGCAAATTTTGGATATTTCATGCCAAAAATAGACAAATATTTCTTTTGCTAAATTGCAAAGACTGCCACCAACATTGTTTCTGACCTGGACTTCTTCCTTTTTTAAAAGAAAAAAATTTTAGATGTAATTAACATACCATAAAATGCACCCTTTTAAAGTATAAATTCAATGATTTTTAGTATATTCACATCTCCACTGTCTTACTCCAGAACATTTTCATCACCTTTAAAAGGAAACCTCTTGCAAAAGGAATCCTCCATACTTATTAGCAGCCCCTCTTTTCTCTCCCCAGCCCCTGGAAACTTGTCTATTTTCTGTCTGTATGGAGTTGCCTCTTCTGGATATTATGTATAAATGGAATCATACCGTATGTAGCCTTTTGTGTCTTTCTCCACTTAGCATAATCTTTTCAGTGTTCCTCCATGTTGTAGAACACCTCAGTACTGCATCCAATTTTCTGGCTCTGGTGTGGATTTCTACAGTGTTCTCCCTGCCTCTACTGGGATCCCCTACAGCTTGTTCTCCACGAAAGCCAGGATGATGCTCTTCAAATGTAAATCAAATCACCTCACTCCTCTACTTAGAATCCTCTAAAGGCTTTCTATTTTACTTAGAGAACAATTTTTTTTTTTTACTTTACAATATTGTATTGGTTTTACCATACATCAACATGAATCCGCCACGCGTATACACGTGTTCCCAATCCTGAACCCCCCTCCCACCTCCCTCCTCATACCATCCCTCTGGGTCATCCCAGTGCACCAGCCCCAAGCTTCCTGTACCCTGCATCGAACCTGGACTGGTGATTCGTTTCTTATATGATATTATACATCTTTCAATGCCATTCTCCCAAATCATCCCCTGCCCTCTCTCCCACAGAGTCCAAAAGACTGTTCTATACATCTGTGTCTCTTTTGCTGTCTCACTTCTCATGGTCTCCAAAACCTTTCACTGATCAGGACCCTACCTTGCCTACTTCAAATATCAGCCCCACATACTGCACTTACTCTAACAGTTCTGTACCAGTTCCATTGGCTTCCTTCTGCTCCTGGGTCATTTCAGGCTTGGCTTTTCTTTCCGTTTTTGCCTTAGGGCCTTTGCATGTGATAGTCCCTTTGCCTGGAACTCTTTTTTTCATAGATCGTTCCATGATTGGTTTCTTATCTTTCAGGCTTCCCATATCATCCCTTCAAATGGCTACCCTAGATGATCCTGCGTCAAGTGTCTTTTTCCCAGCTCCCAGTCACCGTCTATCATATCATTACTCTGTTTTAATTTCTCTATAGCATTCACTACCATCTGAAATTGTTTCATTTATTTACTTGCTTATTATCTGCCTCTCCTTGAAAGCCTATAACTCCATGAAGGCAAAGACTTTAACTTAGTTACCGCTGTATCCCAAGCTTCTAAAATGGAGCCTAGAAGGTGCTCAATTAATATTTGAAGGAATGCATGGCTATCTTGCCTAGAACTCCTAAATCTTCCAGATCGTGCCCCTTTTCTCAGCTCCTAAAGCTGGATCTCTTTACCTGTTACTAGACTTTGCCAACTCCTGCCTGCCTGAGTTTCCATCTGTTGTTGATTCTCCCATTCTCTTGACATTCAGCCATCCTCCCCTTCCTAATGCTCTCCATGATGACTTTTCTAGATACCCCAGTCACAAGCTAGCAGGTCTCAGTAGTTTGTAGGGCCATCATATAATTGAGCCTTCATTCTTATAGATTATAAACAAAAAGCAAAATCCAGTTGCCAATTTGCAAGAGAGAAATAGGTGAGAGGAATCAGCCTGGAACCAAGAATCAAACTTTCAGTCTTGAATGGAGTAAGGAGGAATGCTTTAGATGCTGCACTATACCTGGTGGTACATACTGATGTATAAGCTCAATCGAAATACAGATCAGAATGCTAAGAAAATTGTTAAGCCTCTACTGTAGAGATGTGGAATCTAGCTTCTTTGGAATACTTGGACAAAAGGGGACCTTGGGAATCGGCTTTCTTCCATTTAGTCAATTGTGGAATGCCCTCCAGCCCCCGACCCGTACCTTTGCTCTTAGGAAAGTGTCTATTTTCCTTCATTCCCCCATCTATTTTCTCTTATCATCCAAGTCACACAATAGCATGTTCATTTGACTACAAGACTTTTAAAAAGCATTTCTTCAAAAATAACAACTCATATATACTGAGTAAAGGAAAAGTCATAAGTAGGGAGGAAAGAATTGCCACACAATTAACCAACAAATGCTCCAGATGCATAAAGCATTTCTATAATGGGTAAGAAAAACCTAACAACCCAAAGGGGAAGAATGGAAAAGAGATAAAGGACAATTCACTGAAGAGAAAACAATGATGGCCAATACCTTTGTGAAAAGATATTCAACCTCATTAGTAGTGGGAATTGCAAATTAAATCCACAATGAGATGCCACCCCCACCTGTATGGCAAAGGTTTTTTCAAGAATGTGCAGCAATGGAAGCTTCATGCACTGCTGGTGGGGTGTTGTTCTTTTTCAGTTGCTCAGTCGTGTCCGACTCTTTGCAACCCCATCGACTGCAGCACACCAGGCTTCCCTGTCCTTCACCATCTCACGGAGCTTGCTCAAACTCATGTCCATTGGGTCAGTGATGCCATCCAACCATCTTGTCCTCTGTTGATGTATAAATTGATACAATGCATTTGAAAACAATCCATAGTTTACCTGGACCTATGACCTAATAACATTATTGCTAGCTATATAATTCAGAAAACTCTTGCATACATGTACCAAGGGCCATGTACCAGAACATCCAGAGCAGCCTGATTCATGCAGAAAAAACTTGTCATACATGAGTCATTTCTTTTCCTGACCTCTAGAAGTATTGAAAAACATCAAGCCCACTATTTCAGGCTTCTCTGTTTTCATTGACATCTCACCCCCGAAGGCAGCCAAGACTAGTGATCTTTCAGTGTGCGTCCAGGAGATACAAGGAAGGCAGTGGGAAACCAGAGCCCCCTCCACCCACCCACATCCTTACTTCATTTACATCCTCTGTACTCTTAATGCTTTTTCACTACTTTGGGAATAAATAAAAGCACATGCAACCTTAAATCTATTCTCATCTATCTTTGAACCTGGACCAGACTCTATATAATCTGGCCTTGCTCACGTGTTTCTTGGATATAAAGAACTTTAAAGTGTAGGCATTACTTTTTCACTCTATCAGGGTTACTCTCTTGCCTCTCTGTATTTATGACAGAGCACTATCCCAGTGGCCTTGTAATACAGCTATTTGATATAGATTTGGGGTCCTTTATCAAACTGTAATTTCCTTTAGGAAGACTAGTAAATGTATCCTTAAGGACATGCCTTGCCTGTAGTGGACTGTACAGTGCATGTCTGATACATTAAAATCCCTGATTTAGGAGAGAAGCATCTTTACAGAGTAGAATGACCAGTGGCTCCCTCACATGCTGATATCTTTATATATTTTTTTAAGTCGCTTGGTCATGTCCGACTCTTGTGACCCCATGGACTATACAGTTCATGGAATTCTCCAGGCCAGAATACTGGAGTGGGTGGCCTTTCCCCTCTCCAGGGGATTTTCCCAACCCAGGGATCGAACCCAGCTCTCCCACATTGCAGGCGGATTCTTTACCAGCTGAGCCACAAGGGAAGCCTGATATCCTTGGGTGGATTGTTTAATATCTCTAAGCTCATCAAATGAGAATCATAATAAAGTACTTTCACATCCCCGAGATGCCATGAATATTAAATACATAGCATGGGAAGGGGCCTGATACAAAGATGTTCCTTAAGAAATGTTATTGTATTTCCTTTTCTACCCTTCCCTCAGAGTTCCTTTCAAAAGGAGGTCAAATAAGATCCCTCTTCCTTGTTTCTGGAAGAGGAAATTAAAACCACATCAGCTAGTGTGCTGGAGAAGGCTGATTCATGGATATTTCCCCCTAGGAAGGAAACTGTGGAGAGGGATAGTAGAAGTCAGGTCACTCTGGAAATCAGACTGCAACTGCTAGGAAGTGACAGCAGGAGAAATGCACAGAAAGGGAGGTATTACCTTAAGGCTTGCAATTCCACGGGAGAGTCAGAGACCTTCCAGAACTGTTAGAAAGGTCCATGTGGTCAAGCCTCAGCAGTCCTTTTGTTTTTTTTTTTAACTGTCTTTAACAGACAACTGCTATCCCCTAAAAGATCTCAGACCTGATAGGAATTTGGGGAACACCATCCCTGGTGCCTTAGAGGGTAAAGAATCTGCTGGCAATGTGGGAGACCTGGGTTCGATCCTTGGGTTGGCAAGATCCCCTGGAGGAGGCATGGCAACCCACTCCAGTATTCTTGCCTGGAGAATCCCCATGGACAGAGGAGCCTGGCGAGCTACAGTCCATGGGGTGGCAAAGAGTCGTGATTGAACGACTAAGCACAGCACCACCTTCCCTGGTGGCTCAGTTGGTAAACAATCTGTCTGCAGTGCAGGAGGCCCAGTTTCGATCCCTGAGTTGGGAAGATCCCCTGGAGAAGGAAATGGCAGCCCACTCCAGTATTCTTGTCTGGAAAATTCCATGGACAGAGGAGACTGGTGGGCTGCAGTCCATGAGGTCACAAAGAGTCGGGCGACTAACTATCCACCATGAGCCAGTACTGCTCTAAGATTCCCTGGGCGTGTACCAGGAGCTGGGGATGAACAGGGCAACAGAACAGAGGTGCTTGCACCGAGGTGGCTTCTGGAGCTCTGGACAAGAGGTGCCGCACAGTCGGGTGGGGCAGAGAAGGCTTTCCGGGGAGGGTGCAGAGGGGTCGTCTCTGGCAGAGCATCACCACCATCAAGTTTAAAAGCCGGGATACCAGCCTCTTCTGGCCGCCTGGTTTGCATTCCCCTCCGGCTCCCCTTCAGTGCTTCCAAAGAAAGGAACGGACATGCTTCGTTTTAATTCCATGATCCTCCATTCCAGAGACCCTAGGGCGAGGAGGGTGAAAGATGCGTGGTACCTTGAGTCAGAAACTCGTGCATGGGGTGCGGGGTGGGGCGGGTTGGGAGTGACGCGAGAAGGCCGGGGGCGGGAGGTGACGCGCGCGCGGGGACCTAGCCGCCTCGGCTCACGTGTCCGCGAGATTTAAAAGTTGGCAGCGCGTGGGGCGGTCGGTCTGGACGCGGAGCCGGGAGAACAGCGAGCCGGGGACGCAGAAGCTCGACTGGAGCACTGCTCGGAGTGCGCGGCAGGTGCAGCGCAGGGTCCCGGGATGCTGCGAGCCGCGAGCCGTCGCCCCGAGCCGCCCGCGGGACATGTGGCCGCTGGGTCCCCGCTCCTGCTGCTGCTACTGCTGTCCTGCTGCGCGGACGCCTGCGGAGGTAAGAGGACCCCGCGCCCCCTGGGACACCCGCGCCGCGTCCAGTCCAGTGCCTCTTCTCCCCGCTCCATTCCTCGATCTCTTATCTCCTTTTCTCGTCTTTACTCTTGGCCGGTGGGATTTGCCACCCCCTCGCGCCGCGGCGCTCGTGTCGCCACCCCAGGGCAGCCAGGGCGCACGTGTCTGTGGCCCGGCTCGAGCCTGGACCTGAGCCTGGGGGAAACTCCCAAGCCGGGCAGCCCCCTCAGACTCGGGATGTCCAGCCCGCAGGATTTATGGGTAACGGGAGTTAAAATAGTGAAAATTAAAATGCTTTTCCTTTGATTACAATTACTGGAGGGTTGACAATAAAGCAAAACTAGAGTGGGTGTGATACTTCCCCTGCTAATGCGAGGTCAACTTGGAAAGTGCTGTTTTCTTGGTGAGTGAGCTCCGGTGGTGAGTTACTGTTCAGGTAACCCCGAGCAGTAACAGGCCCCTTTCTAGCAGTATGGAAAGGGAGAGCGTGGGCTCTGTGCCTCATAGGTCATTCCTCACCGGATCAGGAATACAGAGTTGGAGAAGCAAGTGTGCAAGCCCGCCTTTCCGTCACTGCTGCAGCTAAAGCCACTGAAGGCAGCTACGATTTGATAGTAACAAGGACTTCTGTGCCTCGCTTAGAGGAAGTGAAAGTGTTAGTTGCTCGGTCGTGTCCGACTCTTTGAGACCCCACGGACCGTAGCCCGCCAGGCTCCTCTGTCCTTGGGATTCTCTAGGCAAGAATACTGGAGTGGGTTGCCACTTTCTCCTCCAGGGGATCTTCCCGACCCAGGGATTGAACCTGGGTCTCCTGCATTGGCAGGCAGAATTCTTCACCATCTGAACCACCAGCGAAGCCGTGGCTTAGAGATAAAACGGGGGGAAAGCAAAAGCAAGGTCTGGAAGGGGTGTCCAAAGCTTCGGACTTGGGATAGAGTGGATATAACCAGTTCCAGTGGAAAAGATCACTTCCCTGCTCCCTTAAGGTTACCTTTCCAAGTAGCCTGAGGGGACCATCCCTCATCTGCCAGCTTTGAGCCAGGGCCCTCCTGGGCCAGCGATAGCCCTACTAAGATCTTGAATTTTCTAGATCCGCAGCGGGTCCCCTTAGTTTCCCTCTACTCTCCTCTCAGTGGTGTAAGGGAGGGCTGTTTCATCATTGTCCGTAATGTTAGGACTTGAAGCCAGTAGTGTGGGAACCTTCCCTAACCTGTAGCCCAGCCCCCTATTAGAGATGGGGGAGCTGACACATCATTCTTTTCCTAATGGAGCTATTTTTATTGCTGTCCTCTCATTGTTTTTCCCCTTTCCTTGGGGCATTTGAGATTCAGAGAGGTGGGGACTTGTCGGCTTGAAAAGCAGGGTAATTTGGTTGTGAAATGTAAGCAGTAGAAGCTAGGAGACCTAAACCTTCTCCATCGCATATTCAGCAGTGATACAGCATGCCTTTTGCAAAGTCATGTTAATCTTTTTCCGTTTTAAATTTGTTATTGGTAAAATTAGGATGGTCACTTTTATCTACCTTATTCAGAAAGCAGATAATCATAGTTTAATTTTTTTCTCTGTGAAGCAAATATACTTTCCATGCATGTTAAGTACTATATGCTTGCAGTGAATTTTGCATCAGTGAGAGAGAACTTCTTTTAGCACAGGGATACAGGGGAATTTTCAGGCTCCTGGTGATTGGGCAGAAACTATAGGAAGCAGCAGCCATTTTCTAAAAACAGCAAGTCTTGGGTGTTATTTCCACAAGAGGGTATCTGCTGGTTGACCAATCATCTCGTAAATATCCCCACTGTTTCTTAAGTTAAGGGATGAGATACCTCCTTCCCTACACAGAAATCCCCCTAGACTACCCTTTTGGGTCTTCTTTCCCCTTCAGACCTGCTGTTAATACTAAAATATTAATTTTATCTCTCTAAAAATGTGATGAGAAGGGAAGAGGGTGAATTTACCCTCGTCTGATCTGCCATGGTGATCTGCTATATTCCTGAGCCCTGACAATAGCACTGGAGGGGAAGCTTGACATACATAAGCCAAGCTGGGAGATAATCCACGAAGGTTAATCATTATGCAAGGTGCAAGTGGATGTATCAAAAAACAACAAAGCAAATGCCACAAAGCCAGAGGGGGGAGAATCATGTCAATAGTGTAGCATCCTCGGCAAAAATGAGTTAGCAGAGATGCAAATGGCAATAAAAAGGTAAAGGGCCAGCCACAGAGTTGGTGGCTGGAAATAGTTTACCGTTCAAAGAACATTAAAATGAAGACAGAAATTTCCTAAAAGAGAGGTACCTTTGGATATCTGCAACAAACTATCTTTTTTTTAATTTTTATTTTATTTTTAAACTTTACAATATTTATTGGTTCTGCCATGTATAGAAATGAATCCGCCACAGGCATACACGTGTTCCCCATCCTGAACCCTCCTCCCTCCTCCCTCCCCATACCATCCCTCTGGGTCATCCCAGTGCACCAGCCCCAAGCATCCAGTATCATGCATCGAACCTGGACTGGCGACTCGTCTCATATATGATATTATACATATTTCAATACCATTCTCCCAAATCATCTCACCCTCTCCCTCTCCCACAGAGTCCAAAAGACTGTTCTATACATCAGTGTCTCTTTTGCTGTCTCGTATACAGGGTTATTGTTACCATCTTTCTAAATTCCATGTATATGCGTTAGTATACTGTATTGGTGTTTTTCTTTCTGGCTTACTTCATTCTGTATAATAGGCTCCAGTTTCATCCACCTCATTAGAACTGATTCAAATGTATTCTTTTTAATGGCTGAGTAATACTCCATTGTGTATATGTACCACTGCTTTCTTATCCATTCATCTGCTGATGGACATCTAGGTTGCTTCCATGTCCTGGCTATTATAAACAGTGCTGCGATGAACATTGGGGTACATGTGTCTCTTTCCCTTCTGGTTTCCTCAGTGTGTATGCCCAGCAGTGGGATTGCTGGATCATAAGGCAGTTCTATTTCCAGTTTTTTAAGGAATCTCCACACTGTTCTCCATAGTGGCTGTACTAGTTTGCATTCCCACCAATAGTGTAAGAGGGTTCCCTTTTCTCCACACCCTCTCCAGCATTTATTGCTTGTAGACTTTTGGATCGCAGCCATTCTGACTGGCGTGAAATGGTACCTCATAGTGGTTTTGATTTGCATTTCTCTGATAATGAGTGATGTTGAGCATCTTTTCATGTGTTTGTTAGCCATCTGTATGTCTTCTTTGGAGAAATGTCTATTTAGTTCTTTGGCCCATTTTTTGATTGGGTCATTTATTTTTCTGGAATTGAGCTGTAGGAGTTGCTTGTATATTTTTGAGATTAGTTGTTTGTCAGTTGCTTCATTTGCTATTATTTTCTCCCATTCTGAAGGCTGTCTTTTCACCTTGCTTATAGTTTCCTTTGTTGTACAGAAGCTTTTAAGTTTAATTAGGTCCCATTTGTTTATTTTTGCTTTTATTTCCAATATTCTGGGAGGTGGGTCATAGAGGATCCTGCTGTGATGTATGTCGGAGAGTGTTTTGCCTATGTTCTCCTCTAGGAGTTTTATAGTTTCTGGTCTTACGTTGAGATCTTTAATCCATTTTGAGTTTATTTTTGTGTATGGTGTTAGAAAGTGCTCTAGTTTCATTCTTTTACAAGTGGTTGACCAGTTTTCCCAGCACCACTTGTTAAAGAGATTGTCTTTAATCCATTGTATATTCTTGCCTCCTTTGTCAAAGATAAGGTGTCCATATGTGCGTGGATTTATCTCTGGGCTTTCTATTTTGTTCCATTGACCTATATTTCTGTCTTTGTGCCAGTACCATACTGTCTTGGTGACTGTGGCTTTGTAGTAGAGCCTGAAGTCAGGCAGGTTGATTCCTCCAGTTCCATTCTTCTTTCTCAAGATAGCTTTGGCTATTCGAGGTTTTTTGTATTTCCATACAAATTGTGAAATTATTTGTTCTGCAACAAACTATCTTTTGACACGGCCTCTGACAAGAAGTGATGAAGTGCCCAAGACTGAATTAAGAAGTGTGTTTTCCTACTCATGAAATAGTTCTTGAAATTCAGTCAGCAGTAATGATTTATGACTTCCAAATCCTACACTAGCTAAGTACTAGCAATGAGAAAAGAAAATGCACACTACTTTTAGAATAGCAGGATCTGCTTTTCTTTCTCTTACACATGGTGTATTTACAGATGCACAAGCTGTTGATCCATATTATTTGCATTAGTTACATTGTTCAGTACAAAACTAAAGATTTCCCTTTATGAGATAGTGTTAAGTATAAATATCTTGAAACTGATCAAAAATAGTGCAGTTGTTAACACAACAGTGTAAATCAGCTGTGTGTGTGCCTGTGCACTTAGTTGTGTCCAACTCTTGGTGACCCCATGGACCCCATGGACCCCACGGACCCCATGGACTGTAGCCCACCAGGCTCCTGTCTATGGAGTTTTCCAGGCAGGAAAACTGGAGTGGATTGCCATTTCCTACTCCAGGGGATCTTTTGGACCCAGGGATCAAACTCAACATTGGCAGGCAGATTCTTTACCACTGTGCCACCTGGGAAGCTCTACTCTTAATAAAAGCCCTACTTTTAATAAAAATTAAAAGAAAAAAAAAAAATCCATTGCCGTTTTTAGAATATAGAAGAGAGTGGCACTGTCCTGACAGTATTTGGGAAGGTCTCTAGCACTAGTTTGCTAGTGTAAAGCCCACATCCTGGGTATGTTGAGAGGAAAAGCACAACTTTAGTTAACAAATAGACAAAGGGGACATTTTTTCCTCTTATGTTTGGATTCAGTCATAGGATATTAATGCTTTTCTACAAATTATAGGTAAACATTTAAAAATTCTGGTTTCTCTAACCTTTCTACCCTGAGACTGTGTTTATGTGTTTTGTGTAAGAGCCACAAAGTATCCCTTTTTTATTATATAAATACTTGGGACTAAGTTAGACGGTGGCAGTTTTGGTGTGGCCTGGGCCAGCTTGGGGACATGGAAGGAGACAAAGTCTCGAAGGTCTTGGTAAGGCTGTAGGGAGGGGGTGCTTCCACTTTTACTGGAGGGTGGAGGATAGTCAAGCAAAGAAAGAATATGAAATTGTCTTCTTTAAACAGAAATGCCCTGTCAAAAAGAGATTAACCCTGGTATGATGAGTGGAGAAATCAAAAGCACAGGCAGGTGAAGATTGCATCCAACAAGTGAAATTCCTTGTGTATTTCCTTGCATCATACTTGACTCTGGTTCTCTTCAATCAAATACTGCTCTCTGCCTTTATCCCCCTTACTTTTACCTTCCTGTTTTTCAAAGCTGTGTACGCCTAGTAACAATAGGTGAGTAATGCATTCGAGCTGTAAGGAATAGTCCGATGGCCTGTTAGATTTCTTTCATGAGAATATTTATATCCCTCTTTTGGAATTATTCAGACTTGTTAAAAACCTTAGACCTGAAACATTTCTTTGAGCTGCCTAGTTCTGTCAAATAAGAGGCATCCTCTGTTTCTTTCTGCAATGCAGTGCTCACTGCCTCTGGCTGTTCACTGTTATCCATGGACTAGCCGCATCAGTTTATCACCAGGAAGCTTGCTAGAAATGCAGACTCTTGGACCTGTACCCAAATCACTGGATCAGAATCTCATTTAGTCAGATCACCAGATGTTTTGTATAAAAATTTGAGAAGCACAGCTTTATCCGTTTCTGAAAACAGAATCAACTTAGAGTAACAGTCACCAGACAATAATGTCTTTGAGATATACCTTTGGGCTAGGATAAGAAATATATAATTGAGAAGTGTGTAAGATTGTTTGTGTACTAGAATAGCTGTCCCATGAAAGGGGATTCAAATAAATGAACTCTTGACTATGGACTACATGATCCATGTAAGTTACTTCTAATGCTGGGTACAGAAAATGTAGTTAAATACTGTTACTTTTATTAGAACTTAGCTTCAATAACAGTATAAATTTGAGTGAACTCAAAGCAAGACTTGACTGAAAAGTGGTAGAATTAGGGGGAAAAATCTGTTAGGATTTGGAATCAGTCATACCTGGTTTGAGGGCTTCCCAGGTGGCTCAAGTAGTAAAGAATCTGCCTGCCAGTGCAGGAGCCAGAGGAGACCCAGGTTGGATCCCTGGGTTGGAAAGATCCTCTAGAGGAGGAAATGACAACTCACTCCAGTATTCTTGCCTGAGAAATCCCATGTGCAGAGGACCTTGGCGGGCTACAGTCCATCAGGTCACGAAAAGTCAGACATGACTGAGCCTGCACGGAGACCTGATTTGAAATCTGCTTCTGCTACGTATGTATTTTGGTGACCTGAGACAAATTATTTAATCTTTCCTTCCTTCAGTTTCCTCATCTTAAAATGGGAATAAGGAGAATAGCTACCTTAAAAGGTTGGTTTAAAGGTTTAAGGACATGACAGGTTTTAATGCTCAGCATAGTGCCTGTGGATTCCCTGGTGGCTCAAATGGTAAAGAATCCACCTGCAATGCATGAGACCCAGGTTCTGCCCCTGGATCGGGAGGATCCCCTGGAGAAGGGAATGACAACGCACTCCAGAATTCTTGCCTGGAGAATTCCATGGACAGAGGAGCCTGGTGGGTTACAGTCCATGGAGTTGCAGAGTCAGGCATGACTGAGAGACTAATACTTTCATTTTCACAAAAGGGTATTTTCTTAATTTTAGTAAGAATAAATATATATAATAAACAATAATTACATTTAAAATTTATAATTTATATAGCATGAATTAGAAAATTAAACCTGTGAAGAAAATATTACTTTAGAGGCTATAAGCTAGTTAACATTTTATTTCAACAATAATTAAGGCCTTAACAAGTAATTCTTTTTTTTTAAAGATCTTTACTGAGATACAGTTTATGTACCACAAAATTTATCTGTTTTAATTATGTAACTCAGTGATTTTTAAGTGGACTTAAATAGTTGGGCAGCCATTTGCCTATTCATGTTTCCTTTTTTTCTATTGATTTGAAGGAGTTCTATCCTATAAGGATATCTGCCATCACCTTTTATTAAATATGTTTCATACATTTTGAGAGTTTTTGTCTTTTAAATTAATTTGTGATTTATGGAATAAATAAGTTTTCATGAAGGTGGTCAAAAGGTACAAACTTCAGTTATAATAAAGTGTTAGTCACTCAATTGTGTCCGACTCTTTGCGACCCCATGGACTATGGCCCACCAGGCTCCTCTGTCCATGGAATTCTCCAGGCAAGACTACTGGAGATGGTAGCCATTCCCTTTTCCAAGGGATGTTCCCAACCCAGGGATTGAACCCTGATCTTCTGCACTGCGGGCAGATTCTTTAACATCTGAGCTACCAGGGAAGCCCCACTAGTTATAGCAAGTACTAGTGATTTACATACAAATAAACGTAAAGTTGTGTTTAACATTGTATTCATGCATTTACATGGATTTTATGTGATACTTCATCATCTGAGTTCTCTTTCATGATCACATTAGGAATACCCTGGAGGCATTGTCTTACTTGAAAAATGATATTTCAATTGGTTGAACATCATTCTTTATACTATTTAGGTCAAACAAGGGCCAACACTAAACCCAAACTAAAAAAAAGTATGTGTCTGTAATAAATTTTTCTTCCTGCATTATCATACATAGTGGCATAAGTGACTCTTCAAGCATTCTGAATAAGTAGAATGGATTTCTTACTTTTTTATGCTCTGTTTTACAAAACTTTTAGTAATTTTACTTCTCCTTAACAAACGAAGTATTGATTCATCTCTACCAAAAAGAAGAGAGAGAGAAAGAAAAGAAAGAGTGTGCAGCTATCACAACAATACAATTTTCCATCACCCCCCAAAGATCTGTTATGTCCATTTGCAGTCAGTCCCCATTCCTATCCTCAGCCCTAAGCAGCCAGTAATCTAGCACTATAGATTTGCCTTCTCTGGATGTTCCATATTAATGGATTCACACATTTATATGTATGAATATAATCTTTTGCATTTGCTTATTTGATTTAGCACAATCTGTTTGAGATTCAATACTGTTACAGCATATGTCAATAGTTCATTCCTTTTTATGGACCACAATTTTCCATTGTATGGATGTACTACATTTTGTTAATTCATTAGGTAATGGATATTTGGAGTGTTTATACTTCGGGGCTATTATGAATAATGCTACTATGCATGTTCATGTACAAGTTTTTGTGTGGACATATAAGTCTTTCACTCTTGAGAGTAATATCTTTGTAATGTTATTAAAGTTTGTTTAATAATTATGTCTCCTTGGTTGCTAGTGGTTTAGTTGCTAAGTCATGTCCAACTCTTTTGGGACCCCATGGGCTGTAGCCCTCCAGGCTCTTCTGTCCATGGGATTTCCCAAGCAAGAATACTGGAGTGGATTACTATTTCCTTCTCCAGAGGATCTTCCCCACTCAGGGATTGAACCCCAGTCTCCTGTATTGCAGGGGGATCTTTACCAACTGAACCACCAGGGAATCCTTATACTAAGTCAAATCCGGAGATACCTAATTGAACTAGGAGAAAAATGATATACAGTGAAAAATGAGAAATATCATCCCAAAATGAATTATATATAATGTTTAGTTTTAGGAGAAATATTGTAACATTAACTTGTGAATATAACTTTATTTTTAGGTGCTCCAGTATTGCCTCAAGGATTACAGCCTGAACAAGAATTACAGTTGTGGAAACAGGTAAAGAATTATCATTACACAAATTAGTGAAAATTTACCCTTTTAAAAATTATCATCGTAAAGTGAAATAATGTAATTGAGCTTTGTGATTTTAGCAACATTCTGAATTCATAATTTTTTTTATTAAATGAAAGAAATAAAGATGAAAAGAAACCAAAAATACTGTAAATGGTGAAGATGGCAGAAATAAATCCTAATAATAGAATAATGAGAATAAATATGAATGTGCTAAAATACACCACTTAAAAGAGATTATCAGACCAGATGTTAAAAACAGATTAAGCAATATGGCCTAGGTAAAAGTCACACTTGAAGTAGAAAACAAAAAGTGGTTGAGAATGGAAAATGACACACCAAGTAAATATGAACTGCACAAAAATTGGAGTGGCAGTCTTAACATCTGATGAAATAGAATTCAAGTACATGAACCATTTTAACAGATAAATTTATGTTGATAAAAGAGCAACAGAGCGAAAAGATACAACCATCATTAATATGTATTAACAGAAGTGAAAGTGAAAGTGATCCCATGGACCATACAGTTCATGGAATTCTCCAGGTCAAAATACTGGAATGGGTAGCCTTTTCCTTCTCCAGGGGATCGTCCCAACCCAGGATCGAACCAGGGTATCCTGCATTGCAGATAGATTCTTTACCAACTGAGCTATCAGGGAAGCCCGTATTAACAGAAGAATCTCCAAACTTATTTAAGAATTGATAGAAATTCAGGGAAAAATAGATAAATGAACATTTGTAGTTGGAAATTTTAATATACCTCTCTCAAAACTGATAGTTAAAGCAAATAGCACACAAGTAGATATGTCAAAGACCTAACAATACAATTCATAAATTTGAGCTATTAGGAATATTTTTAAAAACATGTACTAAATAGTATACACATTCTTTTTGAATATAATTGGGGCATTTAAAAATGTAGACTGTATCTTAGAAGACAAGAAAGTTTCCATAAGTTAGAAAGGATCCATTTAAAATGTTTTCCAATTATAATGCAATAAAGTTAGGAACTATTAACAAAGGTATAACTTAAATATCCCATTTGCTTGGAAAATATATGGCATTGGTAAATAGCTCTATGTTGAGAAGAATGATATAGAAACACTATAGGTCAAAGTTTGTATGCTACAGCTAAAACAGTAGCTAGAAAGAAACTTTAACTTCATATATATTTTTCATGACAAGAAAATTTAAAAACAAATATGCTTAGCATTCAGCTAAAAAATGAGGGGAAAGAACAACAGGGAAAATTCAAATAAACAGGAATGAAGTAAATAATAAAAATAAGGGCAGAAATAGATTTTTAAGAGAGAGAGAAGGAGAATGACAATACTAACAAAAGCATATATTTATTGTTTCAGAATGTTAATAAGCACTTGCAGTGCTGATTTTAAAAAGGCAGAGGGAAAGATAAAGATAAAAAAGGACAAAGACTGAAAAAGAGTAGATCATCAACAAAAATAGAGATTTTATAAATATTTTAAATAAGTATTATAGGCAATTGACTGGTGAAATTTGTACAACTCTATAAATAACACTAAAAACAGTGTATTGAACTGTACACTTTAAATGGATGAGTTGTATGAAGTGTAAATTGTGTCTCAATAAGCTCTTACCCCTCCCCCTAAGTATTATGGACAGCTATATGGTGATAATTTTGAAAACATAGATGAAATGGATAAATTCCTAGAAACAATACCTTATGCCCAAAAGATGCAACATTAATACATTAAGTACTGAAGAAACAATTTCTTCTTTCCTTGTAAAGTGAAAGTGTTAGTCGATCAGTTGTGTCTGACTCTGTGACCCTATGGACTGTAGCCCACCAAGCTCCTCTGTCCATGGAATTCTCCAGGCAAGAATACTGGAGTGGGTTGCCATTTCCTTCTCCAGGGGATCTTCCCGACCCAGCAATCAAACCCAGGTCACCTGCATTGCAGGCAAACTCTTTACCATCTGAACCACCAGGAAAGCCCTCTTCCAATCGATGGCCAGAGTCCTCCAGTACTATGCTTACATACAGTAAATGCAGCTAAAGGGTCTCCGTAAAGTATAAGTTTCCTCTAGAATTCTATTATATAATGTTCACCTACTTAAGGAATTTCTCTTCTCCTTTCTTAAGAGTTTTGTTAATCCTAAATAAAATGTCAACTTAATCAAATATTTTACCTGAACCAACACTGAGATACGGAGAAGGCAATGGCACCCCACTCCAGGACTCTTGCCTGGAAAATCCCATGGACGGAGGAGCCTGGTGGGCTGCAGTCCATGGGGTCGCTGAGGGTTGGACACGACTGAGTGACTTCACTTTCACTTTTCACTTTCATGCATTGAAGGAAATGGCAGCCCACTCCAGTGTTCTTGCCTGGAGAATCCCAGGGATGGGGGAGCCTGGTGGGCTGCTGTCTATGGGGTCATACAGAGTCGGACACGACTGAAGTGACTTAGCAGCAGCAGCAGCAACACTGAGATAAGCAACATGCCTGTCAACCACCAATTGGCACTTGCTGTGGGTGCTTGCCATCTACCTCTACAAGGATTAAATCGTGTGCAGCTGCAGCTGTTGACCTTAAACACTTCCTGAAAAAGTTCAGGGTGGAGAGCAGAAATGAGGCACTCTGTGCTTCGGGAAACTCGCAGGACAAGTCTTCAGATAGTTAGATATTCTCAGGAACTGGTTTTATGATCTGAATTTTTATATCTCCTCTTCTCTAGAAAAGCACTAAAACCCTTCATGATGACAATTGTTTCTCATGACTAGCAGAAGCTTCAAAAGACCAGCAGAAACTCTCCTCAAAAAACTATGCACTCGATTGCATGTACTCTCCTTTTACCAAAATCACATATAAATTGTCCTTTCCCAGTACCTCTTTGGAGCTGTTTCTCAGAGCTAACTGGGGTGCTGTCTCCCAGGCTACAGTCCTCATACTGCCCCAAATAAAACTTGCAGCTTTCACTTTGTGCGTTTTTTTTAAGTTGACGTGCCTTTTCTCCTTTAATCTATAATTGTGATGAATTACATAAACGAATTTCTCATTGAAACTATTAGAGCTAGGATGAGAATTCAGCAGAGTTTTGGATATAATACCAATATACAAGAATCACTAACATTTCTTTTCACTAAGAAAAAGTAATATGAAAATACTACATCATTCACAATGGCAACAAAAACTGTAAGTATTTAGGAATTAACCAAAAATACACAATAGCTTATATGAAAAAATCAAATTTTAATAAAGAAATTAGAAGATAATGCAAATATTTGGAGAGGCACTCTTTGCTGTTGGATGGAAAAATTAATTTAATGTAAGAAAAATATTGATTCTCCCCAAATAGTTGATGTAAATTCCATAAAATCAATGTAACCCCAATCAGAATTCCACTTAACTTTTGCTTGGAAAGTTTATAAATTTAACCTACAATTGATACAGAAAAATAAAGGTCTGCCAGTAGCTAAGGAACTTTCCCTACCAGATATCAAAAAATATTATGTAAAACTGTACTAATAAAAAAGGCATAATGAGAGTGTAAGAACAGACAAACGAACTGGTGGAACTGAGACTAAAGCTTGGAGAGTTTAGCTGACATTGTCAGTATGCTGTCATTGTCCTTTGTCATTCACCATTCAAGCACACTCAAGACTTACTATTCTAACTGCGATCACCTGTGACTCTGCCTCTTTGACCTGTGCTCAGGACAGACCAGAAGTGCCTGGAACCAAATGCCTCCAGCACTGAAAACAGCCATCTGAAAAGCCACCCAGATATCCCCATGCTCTAGAATATCCCTCTCCTGGGTATGCAGCCCAAATATATTCTCCTACAGAACCGTATATGGGGACAGATACAAGGAGGTAATGGGGGGGGGCGGTGTGGAGGGGACAGGCTATCCATCACGGGGAAGTAGGTAGGCAACATGAGTTGGAGGAACATTATAAAGGACTCTGTGGTAGTTAGGAGCAACACACTAGAGGTATCCAGGAACAGAGAGTGATCTTACAGTATTAGGGAAAAAAAAGTAAGAGAATATTATACACACACACCAAACAACAGTACAGATTTTATAAGAACATGCACAAACGAAGGATACACATCAAATACATTAGAAGAGTGGCTTTTGGGAGGATGGAATGAGAGTAGGCAGGGGATAGAAGAATAAATAAATAAAGCATGTCCAGTGGTGATGGCAAGCTATAAAGTGAGAACACCTTTTATACCTAAGCCACCTCTAACAAAATACATGATGGAAAAGATTGATGGTAAGGACCGAGCACTAAAGAGTCTTAAATAGCATAGAAACTCATAAAATCTCTTTCAAAAGTTTCTGCCTTGGTATATCATGATGTATACTTGTTGTTGTTTAGTTGCTAAGTTGTGTCCGACTCTTTTGTGATCCCACAGACTATAGCCCACCAGGCTCCTCTGTCCCTGGGATTTCCTAGGCAGGAATACTAGAGTGGGTTGCCATTTCCTTCTCCAGGGGATCTTCCCTACCCAGGAATGGAATCCAAGTCTCCTGCATTGGCAGGCAGATTCTTTACCACTGAGCCACCAGGGAATCCCCAATAATACATGCTAGAAATATATTAATAAGGTGACAAATTAGATAATAGATATTAATGTAGAATATAAAAACATGTATTTTAGCTTGAAATTATATTTCTGTGAAAAATCTTTGAAAAAAACTTTTAGATGATAATGCTGGGGGCAAAATCAAATGGAGTTGTAAAACCACTATAAATTCTTTTATAAAAAATATTTTAAAAAAGTGTTTAGAACATATAGTTAAGCTTTCTATCAGAGGTTTTCAAAATTCCAAAGCTATTCAGACACTAGAAACACATACTTTTCAAACCAAATACACAGACCTAACCATTTTCAAAGGGATTAATCAATGGACTCCACAGAATTCTCAGAAGCAATTAGTGGTACTTAAAACCATCAGGGCCATAAACTGAGTAAAATGAACAAGTGTTTACCCAAAGAGAAAGACAGCAGGCAGTACAGCTCTGCCTTGTAAAGAAAGGAGTACAAAGACCGAAAAGCTTTGCAATTATCTACTAATTTGATTAACTGGAGTTTTTTCTTATTCTGATGTTTTTATTCAAGCAATATTGATGCACTGATTAGTGAACCCTGAGTTTCAAGGGTCTTTGGACTTGACTACTTCACACAGATGGGCTGCCTGGGCTGGGGGTGGACAGCTCTCTCTTGAGCAAATAACATATTCAGATACCTAAACATCACTATTTGGGGGAGGGACTACTTCCTCCTTAGTGAACCCTCAGTTTCAAGGGTCTTTGGATTTGACTACTTCACACAGATGGGCTGCCTGGGCTAGGGGTGGACAGCTCTCTCTTGAGCAAATAACATATTCAAATACCTAAACATCACTATTTGGGGGAGGGACTACTTCCTCCTACCCTACTAAGGCAAACTTAATCGCATTTGGGGATGATACACTAAGCATTTGGAGAAGGCAATGGCACCCCACTCCAGTACTCTTGCCTGGATATCCCATGGACGGAGGAGCCTGGTAGGCTGCAGTCCATGGGGTCGCTAAGAGTCGGACATGACTGAGTGACTTCATTAAGTGACTTCACTTTCACTTTCACTTACACTAAGCATTGGTCACAATTCAAAGCTTTTAAGCTTAAAAACTCTTTTGGTTTTCCTCTCTCAATTGACTTCTTTTTCAATACAATTTAATTAAAGAATATTTATTGATCACTTATTTGAGCATGTTAAATAGCCCCTGACCTCAAGAAGTTTACCGTGTGTGTGTGTGTGTGTGTGTGTGTGTGTGTGTGTGTGAGAGAGAGAGAGAGAGAGAGAGAGAGAGAGAGAGAGAGAGATTCTGAAGAAATCTTCAGAAGAGGGAGCAGGTGACTGGCCACAAGGGACAAATAGAATAAAACAATTTTCCCAATACAAGTTTTGTGAACATAAAAAGGAGACACAAACATATGCTTTTCTGTAATACTATATGTTACCACATATACTTTTGTTATTCTCTAAGTTAGAGAATCGGATATTTTAGTTCATGTTTTAGTTTACTTCATGTTTATTAGAAACAATAAGGAGCTTGAGAAATTATGATTGAAGGATATAATTATCCTCCCTTTAGTTTAGTGTGAGAAATTAAATTCAACAAAAAATTCTAGAATTAAAAGGAGACCCCTGAGATGTTATGTCATAAATAGGACCCAACCTAAATCATCTCAGACAGACAAGAATCAGTCCTATTTTTTCCAGTCCCATTTTAAAAGGCCACTAAACCACTCTTATGGTAGAAAGTGAAGAGGAACTAAAAAGCCTCTTGATGAAAGTGAAAGAGGAGAGTGAAAAAGTTGGCTTAAAGCTCAACATTCAGAAAACTAAGATCATGGCATCTGGTCCTATCACTTCATGGGAAATAGATGGGGAAACAGTGGAAACAGTGGCTGACTTTATTTTTTGGAGCTCCAAAATCACTGCAGATGGTGATTGCAGCCATGAAATTAAAAGACGCTTACTCCTTGGAAGGAAAGTTATGACCAACCTAGATAGCATATTAAAAAGCAGAGACATTACTTTCCCAACAAAGGTCCATCTAGTCAAGGCTATGGTTTTTCCAGTGGTCATGTATGGATATGAGAGTTGGACTGTGAAGAAGGCTGAGCGCCCAAGAATTGATGCTTTTGAACTGTGGTGTTGGAGAAGCCTCTTGAGAGTCCCTTGGACTCCAAGAAGATCCAACCAGTCCATCCTTAAGAAGATCAGTCCTAGGTGCTCATTGGAAGGACTGATGCTGAAGCTGAAACTCCAATACTTTGGCCACCTCATGCGAAGAGCTGACTCATTGGAAAAGACCCTGATGCTGGGAGGGATTGGGGGCAGGAGGAGAAGGGGATGACAGAGGATGAGATGGCTGGATGGCATCACCGACTCGATGCACATGAGTTTGAGTTGACCTCCAGGAGTTGGTGATGGACAGGGAGTCCTGGCATGCTGTGATTCATGGGGTGCAAAGCCTCGGACACGACTGAGCGACTGAACTAAACTGAAAGTAATAAATGCCAGTAATTACTCTAGACACCCAGCTTAGTACTGATAAGTACTTAGTACTTATCAGCACAGTTTTTAATGATTAATATGAATCTCTTATTCTACAGTTTAAAATCTTTCAAAGTTTCTTTTAAGGACAAAAGCTGAGGACAGCTAGTTGCCAAGCATAGTCAATAAACCTTCATTGTAAAATCGAACCATTTTCTAATGCTGGCTTCTTGATAGAGAACTAGAAGATGGCTCGTGTTGTGTAAGAATAAGTTTTTACTGTATACTCTTTATTTTTTAGCACGTATGCTATTTTCCTGTTGGTTTAGATGATGTGATTAGATTTATATGTAGTAAAGAACCACGTAACAGGATGCTCCTGAATTTTGAGGCCATTCTTTAGTCACCACACACATTTCTCAGGCTGAATAACACTAAAAGTTTTTCCCCTCAATGTTTGAAGCATCTCTATCTCTGATGATCCCTATGACTAGAAATGGGGATGTATACCCCTGTGCCTGGGGTCAGATCTTGGGGAAATTCCAATTCCAGGACTTCTTTAGATAGTTTAAAAGGCTCTTCCCTCCCAAATCCAGAATCCTGAACAGTCATGGAACCTTCATTAATGTTTTATAAGTAAGCTGACTTTATAAAATCTGCTTTCTGTTTTTTGCTATCGTCTGTCTGTTTCCAGGATATAACTGGAATGTTCATCTGTTTTACAGATAAATGATGCTTGTTTGTCTTTGCTGTCCATGCATCCACAGCCTCAGGTAATTCTAAATGGAGTTGTTGCGGAGTGATGTAAGCATTTGTGTCATGCTGAAATACTGCATTTCTCCCTCTGGACCTGTCATGATTTTATGGACTTATTAGAACATGTCAACATATTAAAAATTATTATATCATTGGCAGGTAATAATGAGTGCCAACAGTTTATGTAAGGTGCTAGGCTTTATCTCTAAGAAAAATAGATATGCAGATAAAATACCCATATTTTAGAAAGTAAAATGCTAATTTCAAAATCAAATTCTATGTTAAAATGTGTCTATTGCTGTATTAAGGGACTAATATCCTGGTCCCTCAATTGAGTTTTCAACCCATGGAGAGATGAACTTACAGAGTCAGATTTAGGAGATAAAAATATCATTGTAACTGAAAAGTCAGTTTGTGAATGGGGCCTTAGATATGCTGACCTTGCTAAAACTACCCCCAGAATTAAACTGAGGTTAGTCAGTGACTCAAGCCTTCTGCCAGAATCAGGTTTTGTGCCACAGGGCAGTGACAAGGCAAGAACAACTGGCCAGAGAACTGGCTACCTAAGAGGAAAGGGCTGAACAGAGCGTGCCCAGTTTCTTGCTGCCAATCATCAGGTTAACTCATCCTCTTCCCACGAGAAACACCTAAGAGAGGGCTGGGGAGAGAGGAGTATTAGTCTAGCTCCTATACCTGGAAGTGATACCACCCAGGGTTCCTGGCCTCCCCTAATAAGTAGAAATTGACTAGAGGCCAAGCAAGGAATTCAGACAAAGGTTTTTTGGGGCCCCTGTTGCAGCAGAGGGAGCAAGAACAAGTAAAGGTTCCCTTGCTCGCACTCCCTGGGTGCTGGGGTGGGGACTGGTTCCTTATATGGAGTGGGGGTAGGGGTATGTCCAGGGGTTGGGCTGGAGGGGTGGCTTAGGTGTTTTGCCCACCTCTCTGGTGGTGTCCAGTGCAGACTCAGTACTCCTGCTTTTGCTCCTGGCTCTTCAGAAATAGCGGTTGGGTTTTTTGGTCTATTGGTATCTTTTTGTCCATAATTTGCCCCAACTGCCCAAACATCAGTTATTTTTAGTCTCATATAGTTTCTTTGTATTTGGTTGCTCAAGAAGAGCTTTGTCCAGGTACAAGCATTACAGCAAAAGGCCCTGGGTCCCCGCCTATCTCAGAAACATGGGGAGGAGTGGGAAGGAAGTGTGTCCTTAAATGTCTCTGCTGGATGCTGCTCCTTCTGTCTGCAGTTCTGTCTTTGAGTTCCGGTGTAGCAGAGTTAGCCTTACAGTCTTACCTTTCTGAATCAGCATCACTAGTCTCCTGATCAGAGGAGAGGGCTCAGCAGAGGCTCTTGGCTCAGCCTCTCTCAGCGCAGTCAGCTGTGTGCCTGGGGTGACTCCTCTGCATGGTCCGGCCAGGGTGCAGTGCCTGTCCTTCACGTAGTCCTTCCAGAATGTCATCCTGGCCGGTGTGAAGTAGCAGCCTTGTAAAAAAAAGTGCTGCATTTCTTCTGCTGCACTGGTTCCTCAGCCTGCAGAGGACCACTTGCAGCAAGTTACAGGTATTAGGTGGTAAAGAGAAACCAGAATCACAATAGGTTGACATTTATGAATATTTCAAGTTGCTTGAGGAACCTTGGTGGATATATAACATGGGATGGATATTAGTCAGCACACAAACTTTTGCATTGTATATAAAATTCAGAAGCACCCTCAGAATCACTTTTATGTCTGCAAAATTAAAAGGATGAATTTTAAAGCACTCATCTAAAAACCATAAAAGTAAATTAGGCTTTTATTGGCTTTGGAGACTGTGTGCCTTTTGAGGAGAGCTTGGTAAGTTTACTATGAAATCTTTTACACTAATTGATACCATTAAAAAAATTTTTTTTTCACATTAGCTATTATGTATATGATTCTCTGAAGAGTTCTTCAAAACATTTTTACCAAATAGAAAATAAAGGCTCTTTTAAAAGGTCCATGATAAAAAAAAATACTAAAAATCCCATATGAGAAAAATCTTTAAACAACAGTTGCAGCTCAGTGAATATTGGCTTCATGTAAAAAGTTGCTGGAGGAAATACAATTTGTTTGGAAACTTTTTTCTGTCAGACTTCAGTCTTGTTGCCACACCTCATCTGACTTAGAAGCTGTTTTCTAAGGAAACACCCATATATCTGAATTTATTCTTCTTTGAGCTGAGACACATGATATCACTAGACTTTTTTTTTTATTGTTTTATATTTTGCAGCATTTCTAAATGGGCCGTAAAAAGAAGTTTCAGGAATTTATTTCTAGATTTTTCTGGGTGACCTGCATACCCAACCATGAAGGGAAAAAGTGAAAGATATATCAGTGTTCACACTCTATTTTTTCTCTCATCTAACTCCTAATCATAGGCTTAGCAGTCAATACCAGTGCAAAACTAGGTCAGACAACCTAGCTGTGTGTGGTACTGGGGAAGTAAGTCACAGTCTCTCAGAACCTCACTTGCTTTATACGTGAGAATAACAATTCCCATCCTATATATCAAGCTGTGTTTTAAGGACAAAGTGTGGATTATGTGTATGAAAATGTTTTATAATTTACTGAAATACTACATACATATGAACCATTTAATATAGTTAATAAATATCCCAACAATTTGCACCGGGCAGGCAAACAAACAGAACAAAGCAGGCCTCTGATGTGCTAGGAAGGGTGTTCAGAGAAGCTGCTTCATGATTCCACCTGTATCCCTAAGCTATAGCCTACCCTGTTAAACATGTGTGTGCCAAGGGCAAGGGTCTTGGTGGCCCTGAATGGTCCCTCGTGGCACATCTACTGAATTAGCAGTAACTGCAGCTGTAAAGCAAGCTTTACAGATCACACACTTTTTTAATGCCACTGCTGTAAACTAATTGCTCTGTCTGTGGCACTGTGCTAAGAGCTTTACCACATGTTATCCTTCCAAGAATTCTGAATTGATGTTGCCATCCTTGATTTATGATGGCAGGAACTGAAGTTGAGAGAGGTTAGTCAACCAGCCTAAGGTTACACAACTAATAAAGAGGAAATGGAATTTGCACTGCTCTTGAGTTGCAAGCTGCTCAACTCCACAGACGCCCCCCCATCCCATTTCACCTTATTATTTCCAATACGTATTTATTAAGTAATCAATTGTTTCTGATGTGACTATGCTGAATTCTGTGCAAAGCAGGTTTCGCCCCTGCTTGTCCCTCTGTGCTCCTCCTAACCACACCCAGCTGGCTGTGAGCCACAGGAGCCCTGCCCGGCTTCTACGCTCAGATGCTTTGAAAAACCTGATCCTGGGGTGTGCAGTCAGCAGCCTGGAAGGGTGGGAACTCAGCTTAGGTGCTCTGTGCATGGCCTGGGCTTCCTCCCATCCAAACTCCCATTGTTTGCAAACAATTGCAGGATTCTCAAATTAGCCAATAATGAGTAAATTCAGCAAGGTTCACAGCTTTGGCATGTAGATTCAGACTTTGCAGCAAGCTAAGAAGAATAACCCCTCTTTTTGCACTTCCCTCATTACTCTCATAGCATTTTAGCAAATACTGAGAAGTTTTGTATCTGGACTCACAGTGGAAGCCTTAATCAGTGCATATGTGCAATATATAACTTTTTTTTTTTTTCCTGGTTGGAAAGACGGTTTTACTTTTAGGAGCCAAATTTTTTTGTCATGAGAGAAATTGAAGGATTTCAACAGTTTCAATGGGCCACAAGAAGAATTCTATTTAGATCTAATCTAAATTTATCTAGATGAAATATATATCCTCATGATCCTGACATTGTATGGTTATTTCTTCTGTGCAAATATTGTTAAAGCAGAAGCATCATCTGTGCATCTTCTTATTTATATTAGGCATCCAATGCATTGGAGGAGATTTGCCTCACAATTATGCGGACTCTACCAAAGCCCCAGGTAAGGTTCAAATGGTGTTTAATTTGTAGGCAAAAACAATTGCTCAGAAATATCTTGGAATTCCTCCTGGAAGAAAATATGCTCAATTTAGGAAGCATGCTAAGAGGAGCTATAAGAACGAACATAAGTTGATTTTGGATAAGAAACAAATACTTCAGTTTCTTTGATGCCTGAGAATTTAGGGTCATATTAGTGGAGTTTGCAGTCATCTAATTGGAAAATCATATGTCCCCCTCAAGTATAAGATGTGTTCTAGTTCTGATGAGAGAAATTTGGGGTCATTTTGGCTCTTTCTCTCTCCCTGAATCGTACTACAGTTGGAGAGCAGATGCATTTTTCTAAGCTTGGAGGTTAGGACACTGTACTTTGTCAGAGAGGACATTAATAATGAAGAAAAAAGCAAACTGTATTGTCCATGTCGGTTTTAAAATTATATTCTTACTGTGATGTCTTGGTTTCTTATTAAAATTATTATTTGATTTTTCTGGGAGAACTTTTTGTCCTGAAGTGAGGCAATGGGAACTTGAAAAATGGCATAATGTGCCATACCTCAGTTGATGTTCTGTATCTGGTAGGTGAACTAATTTTAAAACTACCTTATTAAGGATAAAAGCCTCAGGTTTAGAAAATATTTTTCATTAGGAGTTTAACCTATTATCGCTGGTGTGTTCTGACTTCCATACCTCACACATGCAGTAATTCAAAGAAAACTTGATATTTTAGAAGAATAAATATTTTTGGAAACTAAGTGTTTACAACTATTTTTTCTGATGTTTTTAATGGTGACATTTTCCAAACCACTTAATTGACTTTTTATCTAATTAAGAGAAAATATATGACAATGGTGTTTACCCATGAGTTGCTATTTATATTAAAAGCAAATGAGAACAAAAAAGAACAACAAAAAGGGAATGATATGTCTCATTCTTAAAGACAAATTTTTGGAATGAGAGAGGACTCTAGAAAAGTTTATGGAAGGAAGCAAAAATAACTGATAAGTCTTACTATGCACTGACAATTACAAATAGTTTGATGTGATTCCTTCTAGTTTTTTTCTCTGAATAGTCTATCGTGTGATCATATCAGAATTTCCCATTCCACCACTACAGAACACTCAGGATGTTTCCAATTTTTCGCTCTTATGAATAATGCTGTAACAGAGATCTTTTTTCATACTCTTATTTATAAACAGTTTTTAGTTAATTGCCCATTTATTTTTAGAACAATATGTACTTAACTAATTTCAGTCTTATATTTTATATATAACATATGTAGCACATGTTTTAAGAATTATAATCTTACATATTTCTCATTATTTTCTAATATAATATAGTGATATTTATAAATCTCTTTTCAACAGGAAACAGATGAAAAAGATAACACCAAAAGGGTAAGGTGATTTCACAAGAATTCACATTTAAAAATAATCAGGAAACCTCTGATCATTCATAGTAAAGCTCACTACTTTTTTTTTAACAGTTCTTATTTCATTATTCGAAGACTCGAAAGTTGGGCAATTCAAATGTTGTGGTAAGTTGTAGAGTTACTTATTAGTGATCACTTGTATTTTTTTTAAAAAACTGTTTTTGCAATTTATCTCATAGAGCTAGATCAAGATTCATGGTTTTTTTTTTCTTTAAACATTTATATACAGATGAACAAATGGAATTCAGTATTTATTATACATTTATTTTATATCTCAACAGCTACAAGTACATTAAATCCATTCAGTTATTCATTCAACGATTATTTACTGCATATCTTCTATGTACCAAGCCAAGCACAATTCTAGGTACTAGAAAAAATGGCAGTAAGTGTCATGCAACTTACATTTTAGAGGCCAAAAAAAGCAAATATGATTAAGTAAATCATGTTGGTTTATATGTTGATTACTGCAATGGAAAAAGACTTCAGTTCAGTTCAGTTCAGTTGCTCAGTCGTGTCCGACTCTTTGAGACCCCATGAATTGCAGCATGCCAGGCCTCCCTGTCCATCACCAACTCCTGGAGTTCACTCAAATTCATGTGCATCGAGTCGGTGATGCCATCCAGCCATCTCATCCTCTGTTGTCCCCTTCTTCTCCTGCCCCCAATCCCTCCCAGCATCAGAGTCTTTTCCAATGAGTCAACTCTTCACATGAGGTGGCCAAAGTACTGAAGTTTCAGCTTTAGCATCATTCCTTCCAAAGAACACCCAGGACTGATCTCCTTTAGAATGGACTGGTTGGATCTCCTTGCAGTCCAAGGGACTCTCAAGAGTCTTCTCCAACACCACAGTTCAAAAGCGTCAATTCTTTGGTGCTCAGCTTTCTTCACAGTCCAACTCTCACATCCATACATGACTACTGGAAAAACCATAGCCTTGACCAGACGGACCTTTGTTGGCAAAGAAATGTCTCTGCTTTTGAATATGCTGTCTAGGTTGGTCATAACTTTCCTTCCAAGGAGTAAGCGTCTTTTAATTTCATGGCTGAAATCACCATCTGCAGTGATTTTTGGAGACTTATGCAAAGTCATTTTAAGAAATATTTTAAAAGATGATTGTCAAAAATGTAACTATTGCCCGCAGTGTGGGAGACCTGCGTTCGATCCCTGGGTCAGGAAGATCCCCTGGAGAAGGGAATGGTTATCCACTCCAGTATTCTTGCCTGGAAAATTCCATGGACAGAGGAGCTTGGAGGGCTACAGTCCATGGGATCGCAAAGAGTTGGACATGACTGAGTTACCAACACTTTTACTTTTTCAGAAATATTGACTTGTATTCCTAAGAGCTCCTTATTTATAACTAGGTATTTAATTTGAGAATTTACTCTCTCAGATTAGCCAGATAACAATAACTTTAATTCATTTCACTTCTAAACTGTGTGGCTGTAGTGGTGGTTTTCTTTCTGTATGCATGGATTTATAAAGTGCTAACCAACCTATTTCAGTGTTTCAATCTAGAATACTTAAAAATTAATTGACTATAATATTCTTTCTAAGCTTGTGACTCACTATCATGGACCATTTTATGGAATGAGGAACATAGTGTATTTTAAACATATGTTTACCTGTAGGAACGTGATTGTAACTATAAACTTAGTTTTAAATATTTATCTCATTGAATAACAACTTCTCTTACATGTGAGGAGTTGAAAGTTAGGTTATATGAGCTTTAAACTAAATACACATTGAACTGATTAACAGGTAACCATTATAGGTGGCTTAAAGTAATCCGTTTGATGAATGAATTTAATGTTTGTGAGAAGGTTCCATTGAAGAAATGCCTTTAAAATGAAACCGTATCAGGTAGCCACATGTCTCAAATGTGCTTTCATTTTCTTCTGCTTGGCATCTTGACATCTTGGGAACATGTATCTTAGTCACATTTTTCACCATCAATGACACATTGGCATTTTTTGTGTCTCTTGTTGTCTTGTTCCACGTGTTCAGTTTTAAATGAAATATGTATTTTATAAAGAAGATTACTAGATGTGTGTATAGTATAATCTTCCAGATGAACGTGTTCATGACGGAAAACTGATTCTCACAGAGTTGGTTTCATTTGTCCCAGACCATTCTTAGTGAGTCTGGAAGCAGACAGGCGGCTTTTTGTTCTTCAAAGATACAGGCAGGTGTTTCTCTTGTTGGCTGGTGATGGAGTTCAGGCCCTCGGGAAAGAGCTTCATCAACAGAATGATCGAGATTCCCAGCACAGAACTGCCAACTTTTATTCCATCTCTTGGCTTATTATCCACGGCTCTTTGAAATGCTCACAGAGGACTGTCTTAAGTCACACCTTTCTTGTTCTTTTTTGGCTGGAGCGAGGATAGTGGGTAATAACAAAAATAGATAGGAAGCCTCTTTATGCCCAATGCTGAGAAGCCTCTGTGCTCATCACGTGTGTGTGTTCGTGTCTCTCAGTCGTCTGTCCTGCATCCGCTGCTGCAGCTCGTCCCACAACTGCATGAGAGAAGAATGAAGAGGTTCAGATTGGACGTATGTAACTAACTGCACGCTTGCTTCGCCACTCTGTGTGGGGCAGCGCTTTCTGCTTATTCCTAGGGGTGGTGGTTTATAAGATCTCCTGGATAAGCCTCACGTAACAGCCAGCTAGCCTACAGAAGAGCACTTGTTTGCAGGAGTATTTTCACACTCAGGAAGAGGAGAACTGTCCCCCTCCCCATAATAAGTCCCTTCTAACTCAGGCTGTGAGCAGTGAAGAAAGCCTGGATTAGACTTCCTTTCAAGGACCAGCCCCTCCCAGTGAGGAAACCTATTCATTCTTGGTTTGAGAAAGGACATGGCAGAGAAAGGACATTCCTATCGAGTCATTAGATAGGAATAGGAGAAAAGATCAAGGACCTTTACTGACTCCTCTGTGTACATGTGGTTGAATGACAAGCTTTCTATCCAGGTAGTAAAGCATTAGAAAGAATAAGGTTTATGAAGTAAATATATCAGAAATTAAATGTAGGTATTTTGTTTTTTCCCACAATTAGCAAAAATATGGCCCAAATTCAGTGTCTTATGTTTAAGGTAAATATAACTGAGTTAACATGTTTTTAAACTGGAAATTCTGACATTTTTACTGCCCTTTGAAAAGAATCCTAATTCTCTCAATGATGAAAGGTTGTAGGCATTGTTCTTATGTAATGCCTTCCATTGTTGGGGTACATTATAGTTTTCAGTCTTACGGGATCTCATTTTATTCTTTTGACAATTCTGTTGATACTTACATAAGTATTGTTATGCCTGGTTTACAAAAAGAAAAACAACTCAGAATAGTTAAAGGAGTTTCCCAAGATCACAGTAGTGAGTGGGATTAGAGATTACAACAATTTCTTGCCTTCTAGTTTAGGGAAATATTTTTTTCCACTATGCTGTTCCCTTGGTAATCTAATCTTGAATATTTTTATTATTTTATTGTTAAATTTTTCTTAAGTACCATATTAATTTTATTCTTCTACTACCAAAAGTTTTCAAATACTTTAAAAAATGCATACAATTTAGGCACATAAATTCCTCAAAATTTATTTTTATGATCACTATCGCCTCCATAAATTCTTCACGTGGTTGAACTAAGCTTCCATCATGGAAGACAATACTGCTGCCAACTTTGAGAAATGGAAGAGGAACTGGAGTAGCCCCTTAAAATTTTAGAATTTCCAACATGAAAAAATCAAATCAGTTGTCAACTTTCTAGAAGTGATATATGCTTTTTAAATTAACTTTTACTTTCTAAAGAGTCTTCTTGACTTATGAATAGTGTAAGATTACAATTTAAAAATCCAGTTTCTTAAAACACACCAGCAAAATTATTAGTTTACTACAACATTTCAATGTTATTATTTGCAAAATCAAAACTACTCAGTAGTGTGGCCAGTTTGGTACTTTGTCTCAATGTTCCACCTTGAGTGAGACTATATTTTCACTTTTATGCATTGGAGAAGGAAATAGCAACCCACTCCAGTGTTCTTGCCTGGAGAATCCCAGAGACAGGGGAACCTGCTGGGCTGCCAACCATGGGGTCGCACACAGTTGGACACGACTGAAGCTGCTGCTGCTAAGTTAGATATTACTAACTTGGTAGTAATATCTTATTGGATAAACGATAGCTCCTAAAAGTATTTCACAGCAAGCTAGGTTTCCTAGGAATCTATGAGAAAAGAAAGTAAAATACGAATTAAAAAAAAATTAGAGTTAAGTATTGACTTTTCTGGGCCTAAATCACCAAATTTTAAACCATATTTTTGATAGTGAAATATTTTGGGTTCTTAAAGAAAATGAATTTTAAGATTTTAGTCAAGTCAAACACTTTCCTTACATTTTCTTTGCTGGACATCCTCACCTCCATCCCAACATGGATTTTAGCGTTACCTCCCAAATTCTTTTATATACTGTTCTATCGCCAATGATAAGACTAAAAAGAACTGTGTGTTTGAGTTTGAAAACTTTAAATTTGGGCACATTTTAACTTACATGTTATCCTATCTTTCTTTTTCTCTGCTTAATATAATATACTTTATATATACATACTTAATATAATATACTTTCTCTGCTTAATATAATATATCTGCTTAATATAAAATACATATCTGTTCTTATATAACCAAATAAATATATAGTTTTTATATTTATATTTTTAAATATTAAAATTTTCCATCTTTAAATTAATTTGCAGGGGATTTATAGTCAGGATGAGAATTAGGTATAGAATGTTCAGAATTTAAGATACATTTGTTATAAAGCAAGGATTTTAAAATTTTAATAGCTGTCAGGGACATTTCTTAAAATCTAAAAATATGATTATGTTTATGGAATATTTGAAAAGGGTCTTGATGACAAATTTCATAGTGATTGCTGTCCTGATACTTACATAAGTAGTTTTTTAAAATAGGAAGCTACAAGAACCAACTCTATAGAAATCATAAAATGTTACATATTTTGCTATTAAGTTTGAAATGAAATGTTTGAAAAAAGAAACAGTTCAAAATATATCCACTGTCAATAATCAGTTTGTTCCTATTTTTTTAAATTACAGTGAATATAAGTATATGGGGAAAATTTCCTCTGAAGTCTCAATGAATAAAAATATAGTTTACCAAAGTTATCCCTCAATTTTAATTTAAATTCCTGTATTTGTGTATTTTAGCTATGACACAGCTCTATATTATATTTTTTGCCTGTTCATTTGTTAGCACATACATGTACTATAAAGAAATTTTTTTATTCTAACAAAATGCTGAAAGGAGATTATAAATATAGTTACTTATCTATGAAATGTCTTCTGCCTACTTATTGATGAATATACATACAATTGACAAATTTCCTGAATATAGAATCTGTTTGACTGTTAAGGAAATTAGATTAATATACAACACTCTGATCTTACTGCTAGTATCACTGAAAGTTCTTCAGGTGTAAATAGAAAAATTACTTAATGATATGAATTATATACCCAGATCCTTGATTCCTTCTTTATTTAATTATGGTGGTTGAAAATAACTGTATCCTCAGGCATTGGCACTTACTTTTACTTTTTGATTTTTAATATCCTCATTTTCTCTTCCAGGAAGAATTCCAAGGTCCTATTGCAAGCCAAAGTAGAAGATACTTTTTATTCAGGGTATGCATATACTATAATTCTTTAAAAATTCAGTCAATATCAGCATTGAAAAGTATTTTCACTGTGCATTTATTTATATTAACTTGTAAGTTTTAATTGTTTTTAAGTTTATCCCAAGATATTTGATATCAAGGTTACAGTCTGAGATTCATTTCTGTCACCACCTTATTGCTCTAATATTATGGTATCTCTGATCTCTTCTCTAATCCAGTATTCATGTTAGTAAATACCCCAAATGGCATTCACTTGTTTCATAGTTTAGTTCCATAATGTTTCATGTGCAGGAAATAAGTGTCTCAAAGGTGTATTACTCCTTAAGTTTTTTTTTTTTTGGCTGCACCACGTGGCATTCAGGATCTTAGTTCTGTGAACAGGGATTGAACCCATGCCTTCAGCTGTGGAAGCACAGAATCTTAACCACTAGACCACTAGGGAAGTCCCGATATTACTCCTTAAGTTCTAATGAAATATTGAGCTAAAGAAATATTAGCCAATGGAATATTTAGCTAAGGAATGTCAACATTATTATTAAGTCTAAGCAGAGCTATATAGTAAGATTTGCATTTTGGAAACTAATTCTAACAATAAATTGGAGGAGAATGGACTGAAGGAAGGAGGAAAATAATAGATAAGGAAAACATAGATAAGGAAGAAATAATACCACTCATTGAGATCATTAGTCTGCTTTCTATGAAAATTAACTTCCCTCCTCAGTTACATTGCTTTGTTTCTAACTTACTATTTTCCAGCCACGCAATGGAAGAAGATCAGAAGGTTACATTTAAAATGGTATGTGTATCACAATTCAACTCAGTTTGAAAATTTCTGTCATTTTTACATCTTCACAAATTAACCTATGCTCACTATATTTCTATTATTTGATTAATGTATAGATTAATATTCTATATAAACACTGCAAAGATAGAGGCTATGAGGACTTCATATAATGGAAAATGCTAGTATTTTAGGACCAGATTTTCTTTGCCCATGTTGTATGTGCCTCACACTATGTCACAATAGTCATCATCAGTTTTGCAGACATTGACCTAATCATCATTTACTGTACAAGTAGAATATGTCAGAGGTTGTGTATTTATTTTGGTAATCAATATCCACAATAGTTGGCCAGAACTTACAGACTGAATGCCTTTCTGTCCTCCAAATAACCTATATTCAAAGATTCTTTCTAAGAGTTGTGCTTACCATCTTTAGAGAACTAGAAAAATGTGGAATGACAGGAGAACATGACTTCTGCTTCGGTACTCCCAGAGTTTCCATATCTGTGTCGGAGATACAGTAGACCCTTAGTAGCTATTGAATGGCCCCACACATATTTAATAAATATGTTAATCATATTATACTATACATTTTAAAATTAAATGCACACTGATAGATTTACACCAGAGAAATAAAACAATATTCTACTAACTTAAGTAATGCTAAATGCAGATTCTATGCTGAACATACTTTTGCAAATATTTCATTCATATAATTTAATCTCAACCCTTGAGTACATATTTATCTAAGAATGTAAAAGTCTTAATATTTTCCATAGAAACAAAAAATCAAATCACATATTTTAACTAAAAAAAACACACCAAAATTGTACAATTTCTAGAAAATGAAGGTAATGAAAACACACATGTTAAAACTTATGGACTCTGACAGAACCATATTTTGTGGAAAATTCAAGTTGTTAAGCACTATCAAGCAAGAAAGCCATGAAATTAAAAGACGCTTGCTCCTTGGAAGAAAAGTTATGACCAACCTGCTGCTGCTGTTAAGTCGCTTCAGTTGTGTCTGACTCTGTGCGACCCCGTGGACTGCAGCCTACCAGGCTTCTCCGTCCCTGGGATTCTCCAGGCAAGAACACCGGAGTGGGTTGCCATTTCCTTCTCCAATGCATGAAAGTGGAAAGTGAAAGTGAAGTCGCTCAGTTGTGTCCAACTCTTCACGACCCCATGGACTGCAGCCTACCAGGCTCCTCCATCCATGGGATTTTCCAGGCAACAGTACTAGAGTGGGGTGCATATTAAAAAGCAGAGACATTACTTTGCCAACAAAGTTCTGTCCACTCAAAGCTTTGGTTTTTCCAGTAGTCATGTATGGATGTGAGAGTTGGACTGTTAAAAAAGCTGAGCACCAAAGAACTGATGCTTTTGAACTGTGGTATTGGAGAAGACTCTTGAGAGTCTCTTGGACTGCAAGGAGATCCAACCAGTCCATTCTAAAGGAAATCAGTCCTGAATATTCATTGGAAGGACTGATGCTGAAGCTGAAACTCTAATACTTTGGCCACCTGATGCAAAGAACTGATTCATTTGAAAAGACCCTGATGCTGGGAAAGATTGAGAGAGGGAGGAGAAGGGGAAAACAGAGGATGAAATGGTTGGATGGCATCACCAACTCAATGGACATGAGTTTGAGTAAACTCCATGAGTTGGTGAAGAACAGGGAGGCCTGGTGTACTGCAGTCCATGGGGTTGCAAAGAGTCGGACACGACTGAGTGACTGAACTGAACTGAAGCAAGAAAGAGTGAGCAAATTAGGAATTTAAGTCAATAAGTCAGAAACAACAGTGAGGTAAACCTCAGGAAAGCAAAGGAAGAATTATAAAATGGAAGATGAAATTAATTGATTATAAAATGGTAAAATACAAGAACTTGTAAATAGACCAAAAATCTGATTTTTTAATAAAATATGTAATACACTCTCCTAATTTTCCTAGCCTGATAATCAGTGAAAAAGAAAGAAGCCATAAATATACAAAAACACAAATGAAAAGAGAGAAATTAAAACAGATATAAAAGTAATGGGAATCATAAAAGTACTTTGCAAATCACTGTGGCTATCAGTTTGAAAACCTAGATAAAATGGAGGTTGTATAACAAATTAGCTGCTACCAAAATTGACCTCAGAAAAAAGAAAAAAAATCTAACTAGACTGATGACTTTGTGGGGGAAAAATTGAGAACATTATCTGGGAACTCTCCCCTCAAGGTACTAGGTCAATAAATTTTGGATTTCCCAGCTCAGAGAAGGAAGAAAAATTTCAAATACTTTTATGAAGTCAGCAAATACTAATACCAAAACCTTACAAAGTTAGTATAAGAAAGGAAACTGTAGGCCAATTTTATTTATAAATATCAATGCAAACATTAAAAAATACAGAAAATAGTATTCAGCAATATATTGAAAGAATTATATAATCCCATAACCTAGATAGCATATTGAAAAGCAGAGACATCACTTTGCCAACAAAGGTCCGTTTAGTCAAGATTATGGTTTTTCCAGTGGTCATGTATGGATGCGAGAGTTGGACTGTGAAGAAAGCTGAGCACCAAAGAATTGATGCTTTTGAACTGTGGTGTTGGAGAAGACTCTTGAGAGTCCCTTGGACTGCAAGGAGATCCAACCAGTCCATTCTAAAGGAGATCAGCCCTGGGTGTTCTTTGGAAGGAATGATGCTAAAGCTGAAACTCCAGTACTTTGGCCACCTCATGCAAAGAGTTGACTCATTGGAAAAGACTCTGATGCTGGAAGGGATTGGGGGCAGGAGGAGAAGGGGACGACAGAGGATGAGATGGCTGGATGGCATCACTGACTCGATGGACATGAGTTTGAGTGAACCCCGGGGGTTGGTGATGGACAGGGAGGCCTGGCATGCTGCGATTCATGGGGTCACAAAGAGTTGGACACGACTGAGCGACTGAACTGAACTGAACTGAACTGAACTGAAGTTCATTGCATCAACTAAGATGGTTTAACATTAAGAAGTGTATGAAAATATTTTCACCTTTAAAATAAAAATTATGTAATCAATTCAGTACAGGTATACCTCCGTTTTATTGCACTTTGCTTTACTGCACCTCACAGATATATTTTTTACAATTTGAAGGTTTATGGCAACTCTGTGTAGAGCAAGTTTATCAGTGAATTTTTTTCCAATGGCATTTGCTTAATTCATGTGTTATGTCTCATTTTGGCAATTCTTATAATACTTCAAACCTTTTTCATCATCACTCTATTTTTTACAGTCCATGGGGTCGCAAAGAGTCGGACACAACTAAGCGACTTCACTTTCACTTTAACTTTTGATCCTACTATTGTAATTGTTTCGGGGGGTGCCATGATCCACATCCATGTAAGGTGGCAAAGTTAGTTGGTAAATGTTGTGTGTGTTCTGACTGCTCCACTGACCAGCGATTCCACTGCCACTCTCCCTCTTGTTGGGTTTCCCTATTCCCTGAGATACAATTCAGTTTCGAAGGAAGTGCTACTATGAATAAAATGCTGTCAAACAGCATTGTTTGCTACAGAGAAATTGTTCCTGAAAGGAAGAGTCAATCAATGTGGCAAACTTCATTGTTATTCTATTTTTAAAAAATGCCACAGCCACCACAGCCTTGAGTGACTTCAGCAGCTATCAACATGGAGGCAAGACCCTCCACCAGCAAAGAGATTATGACTCGGTGAAGGCTCAGATAGTGGTTAGCAATTTTTAGCAATAAAGTATTTTTAAATTGAGGTATGTGCATTGGGTTTTTTTGGACATGATGCTATTGCACACTTAACTATTGTACAGTATAAACATAACTTTTACATGCACCAGGAGACCAAAAAATTTGTGACTTTTTTCACTGAGATAGTCACTGGAACCGAACCTGCAGTGTCTCTGAGGTATGCCTATAGATACTTTGGTAAAGTGCCACATACATTTCTGGTGTTTTCAAAGAAGATCCTATAGAAAGAAATTAGAAAAGAAATTAACAATATTTATATAATGGTTTCAAACAAAGTCAGTAGAAAGCTTGATAGTAAAACATTTTGGAGTATTTCTATTAACATCAGAAACAAAACAAGGATGCTCTGTCTCCTTTTATTTCATGTAGTTCTTAATGCCATAGCCAATTCAGTTAGACAAGAAAAAAAATAAAAGATACAAATATTGGAAAAGTGAAGAAAAAATTTCATGTGCTCATGGGACATACATATGAACTTGAATCAACTATGTTTGGTATTAACTCATGTTTCGGCAAAGGCTTATGTTACATCAAGAATATGAGCAAACATTCCTAATTTTTACTTGTTTCAAGGAACTAGAACAAAGAGTTAATGAAAAAGAAATATCTTTTATAATATTACAAATGTTGAGACATTATAAAATGTGAACACAAAAATTTAATACTAAGTGGGAAAAGTGTCTGATTTTAACACCAAACTCAGTGTGAAAGTGAGTGAAGTTGCTCAGTCGTGTCCAACTCTTTGCGACCCCATGGACTGTAGGCTACCAGGCTCCTTCATCCATGGAATTTTCCAGGCAAGAGTACTGGAGTGGGTTGCCATTTCCTTCTCCAGGCGATCTTCCCAATCCAGGGATCAAATTCGGGTCTCCCGCATTGCAGGCAGACACTTTACCATCTGAGCCACCTGGGAAGCCCATTTATAGAGATCTCTATACTAAAGGAAGTATATATAGACTTGTATATGTATACATTCATATACCCATTTGTACTTAAACTTTTCTTTTCTTTTTAAACAGAACACCAGCTATATTCTGCAGAATCAACGCTATGGGATATAAAATGTACTGAATTTTTTCTTTTCTTCTGAAAAACAATCCTTGCTAAGTTTAACAAGTTTGAGAATCCCTGTGTTGTAAACATTCTTAGTAAAAGTTTAACTGAGATTGTAAATGTTTAATTTATTGAAAATTAAAGAAGCATCTTAAAATATTTTTTCTTAGTGTTTAATGATAAATCGTGTATAATAAAGCTGTAAATAATTATGTTCCCTAGATTCTTGAAGCTGTTGATGCTACTCATATACAATGCTCTTTAGTTATTTTTATGTAAGACACTTAGTAGAGTTGAGTTTTAAGGAGCTATTTTAATTTTTTCTGTTTGGATTTCATCAGCAACAAAATACCAGAGGCTAAAAAATACCAGAATGTCAAAAAGCTAGCAATCTTAGAATGTGCATGCCAACTAAAACTATTACTAGTTGGAGGATCTGGCCATGATTAATCCAATAGCCCAATATGCAAAATTTTATTTATACACCATAAAATAGTCTGATTGCTGCAAACATGTCAAGAGCCAGCTTTTTCTACCACTTAGTAGTATTAAGTTTATTTGTTTAAATTTTTTTATTGGAAAAAAGTTGATATACAATGTTGTGTTAGTTTCTACTGTACAGCAAAGTAAACCAGTTATACACATATACATATGGGAGAAGGCAATGGCACCCCACTCCAGTACTTTTACCTGGAAAATCCCATGGACAGGGGAGCCTGGTGGGCTGCAGTCCATGTGGTGGCTAGAGTCGGACACGACTGAGCGACTTCACTTTCACTTTTCGCTGTCATGCATTGGAGAAGGAAATGGCAACCCACTCCAGTGTTCTTTCATGGAGAATCCCAGGGACGGGGAAGCCTGGTGGGCTGCTGTCTTATGGGGTCGCACAGAGTCGGACATGACTGAAGTGACTTAGCAGTAGCAGCACATATACATATATCCACTTTTGTAAAGATTCTTTTCCCATATAGGTTATTACAGAGTATTTTGTAGAGTTCTCTGTGCTATACAGTAGGTCCTTATTAGTTATCTAGTTGTTTCACCCTGCAGCATCTAAAAGGCAACCAGCCTCGTCCATTACCAGAAAGAATACACTCTTACTAGTAGAGAATCATGAACACAGTGGGTGAACTTTTTACATCAAATCAGTGTTTAGTGGGCACAACTAATGTCACATGGATGTTGAGATTATCTCCCTTCAGTTTTCCTGGGTTTCCCCTTCTGATCTGGCCTCTTGGATAACTGTCTTCTCTACTGGCAGGTTGCTAACTGATTAGAGAAGCCTGGCTCTCTGTGTGGGTAGGATTAGGTCTTGCATTCTTCAGAGTATCTAATAAACTTTTGTCTTACTGATGATGACCACTGATTACAGCTTAAATTATGCCTTTTACTAACAGAGTCCCTGAATTTCACTTCTTGTCAATCCATGGGAAAAACATAATAAAGAAGGAGCAGAAGAGAACAAAAAATATCTTCTTTAAAAAATGAATTGACTTGACAAGACGGGAACTTGAGACCCAGAGTGTTGCCAGAGCTGCTCTAGGTCTTTGCTCAAAACCTGCCAACCCCCACCTTTAGCAAGAGTTAATATAAATCTTTAAACTAAAGGCTCCAGAGATAATAAAGAAGCTACAAACAAAAACCAGATGCAACCAGCTGGGACCAAGATGTTCACAGATCTGACCTCCAAGAGACTCTGCATCTCATTATACATTGATTTTACCATATTATCATATTAAATGACACAACTTCTGATGGCCAGGACCTGACATTAAGAACCAAAAAGGATAAAAAAGAGTGGCACTCCGTACCCCAGAAGACTAATGCATATGCCTTCCCATCATTAGCCTCACTCCTCCTCCCTTTGTCATTACTCTTTAAAATTAAACCCCTCTCCTTATCTGAGCAAGATAAGGAGAGGGATTTAATCTGTGAACTTAGTCCCCGCTTCTCCATTCTTTGGCCACTGAACAAAGCTTATGCTCTATCTCAGCTTTGGCTTCTTTATTGGGCTGATGGAACTTGAAGGGATAAAGAAACCATCCCCCACCAAGACAGAGAACCAGTGCCTGTCTAGGGCCTGAGCAGGGTCCATAGTACTTAACTTGCTAAGGAACGAGCTCTAAAGCCCCAAATGTACAGGGCAACCTGAGCTAGTGTTATGCACAGTAATTCAACTAGCCTGGATTTGGGAGGGTCAGAATAAGAAAGGGAGTTGATGGCTAATTCAAGCAGCTCCCAGGGCCTCTTGGAAATCTAGTGAAACTTAAGGCCACTTAATGTTTGGAGGTGCTCTCATGATAGTAAAAAGAAGAAGAGGAGGAGAGAAAGAAGGAGGGAGGAAGGTGGGAAAAAGAACGTGGAGAGGGGAGGAGGAGGCAGGGAATAAGAAAAAGAAGAAAATATAACAAAACACTTATGGGCCATTCAGTTCAGTTCAGTTTAGTCGCTCAGTCTTGTCCGACTCTTTGCAACCCATGAATCACAGCACACCAGGCCTCCCTGTCCATCACCAGCTCCCAGAGTTCACTCAAACCCATGTCCATCGAGTCAGTGATGCCATCCAGCCATCTCATCCTCTGTCGTCCCCTTCTTCTCCTGCCCCCAATCCCTCCCAACATCAGAGTCTTTTCCAATGAGTCAACTCTTCGCATGAGGTGGCCAAAGTATTGGAGTTTCAGCTTCAGCATCAGTCCTTCCAAAGAAATCCCAGGGCTGATCTCCTTCAGAATGGACTGGTTGGATCTCCTTGCAGTCCAAGGGACTCTCAAGAGTCTTCTCCAACACCACAGTTCAAAAGCATCAATTCTTCGGCACTCAGCCTTCTTCACAGTCCAACTCTCACGTCCATACATGACCACTGGAAAACCATAGCCTTAACTAGACGAACCTTTGTTGGCAAAGTAATATCTCTGCTTTTCAATATACTATCTAGGTTGGTCATAACTTTCCTTCCAAGGAGTGAGCGTCTTTTAATTTCATGGCTGCAATCACCATCTGCAGTGATTTTGGGGCCCCCCAAAATAAAGTCTGACACGGTTTCCACTGTTTCACCATCTATTTCCCATGAAGTGATGGGACCAGATGCCAAGATCTTAGTTTTCTGAATGTTGAGCTTTAAGCCAACTTTTTCACTCTCCTCTTTCACTTTCATCAAGAGGCTTTTTAGTTCCTCTTCACTTTCTGCCATAAGGGTGGTGTCATCTGCATATCTTATTAGGAGTGCAGAATTTGTATTAACTGGACACTACAGATGGAGTGGTCCAAAGCTGAGCCAGAGTTTAAAATTGTCACTAAAACCACTTTTTCTTCTTTTTCATATCTTTTCACATCTTTGTGATTATGGGTATAACCATGTTTGGCAATAGCATCTGTTTTTCTCATGTTCCTGGCAGCTCGCAGTTCCTTTCCTTAATTGAAACACCAAGGAACCAAACTATCTAGGTTTCCTACCTAAGGACTGAGCTTCCTGCCTAAAAGCAATGGATTTTTAAGATGGAGGAGAATCATTTGAGAATCTGATGAAAGCTCTCGTCCTGAAATATACCCCCCAAATGCACATATACAACAAAATTATGTGTGTATTGAGGGCTGGGGCTCAAGCCCTCAAGCGCTTAAGTCCATCCAAATATAAACTATGGGTCCCGGGTTAAGAACTCTGAAGGGTTTTTCTCCCCAAGATTTTCTTACTTCCCAGTGAAGACAGACAGGATTCAGGGATTGAAGGATGCCGGAGGCTCGGACACAACGCATTAATTTGGTGGTGGCGGAGAGAAGGATGGGAGGAATGCCAGCACCAGTATTTCGAACAGAAGAAGCACCTCGGGGCAAATGCCCAAGACCAGGTGCGTCAGGACCCAAAGCCAGGCCACGCCTCAGCGTTGCCTGGCAACAGAGCTGCGCCCGGCGCAGTGCGTCCTAGGCGTTTGTTCTCCCCGCTCCCTTCCTGCGGGGCGGTGGGAACCGCCAGGACCGCAGTGGGTTCCATTACCGCTTTGAAGGGACGTCGGAGCCAGAAGTCCCGGCCCGAAGTGAGGCGGAACACCATGCAGGTGGGAATATCGGACTCCGGTGACTTTGGGGCACCCTAAAGGCTTCCCCAGCGGTGTTCCTACGGGAGTTAGGTTCTAACATTTGTTCTCAGTAAGAGCTAAATTTTGCGTCCGTCTCTGTCAGGATTGAAAAGAAATGTAAATGAGTTCTAGGGGAACGCCGTTTTATCAAAATTTGAGAAAGACTTAAGGTTTGTCGCTGAAGGAAACCTTTCACACCTAAATTGTGGAAATCTTACTGCCGCACTATTTATGAGAAACAGACCATCAGTTTTAAGCCAAGTGTAATCCAATTTAAGTATTCTGCCCCACTACATTTTAAAAAGATCAGAGAGGAGACACGAATAGTCGCATCTGTCTTAAGAAAGCCCAGGTGTCCCTGGAGTTTCTCCTACATGATTACGAAAACTCTGTTGTTGCTGCTGCTGCTGCTGCTAAGTCGCTTCAGTCGTGTCCTACTCTGTGCGACTCCATAGACGGCAGCCCACCAGGCTCCCCCATCCCTGGGATTCTCCAAGCAAGAACATTGGAGTGGGTTGCCATTTCCTTCTCCAATGCATGAAAGCAAAAAGTGAAAGTGAAGTCGCTCAGTCGTGTCCGACTCCTAGCGACCCCATGAACTGCAGCCTACCAGGCTCCTCTGTTCATGGGATTTTCCAGCTAAGAGTACTGGAGTGGGGTGCCATTGCCTTCTCCTTCAGATATAACTATGTCATGATAAATACCATAATACTATTATAATGTGGATTGTGGTGCCTTTTTCTATTTTGTTTATTATGATTTCATAGATGATTTGTTAAAGGCAAGGGAAGATCGGAATATAGAGCATTTACTATTAAATCCCTTTGCAACTAATTCCCAGATCAGTTAAGAACAGTCAGAGATATGAATAAAACCAAAAGTATGGAGGCTTCCCAAGGTAGCTCACTGGTAAAGAAACCACCTGCCAATGTAGGAAATGCAGGTTTGATCCTTGGGTTTGGAACATAACCTGGAGAAGAAACCTGCTCCAGTATTCTTGTGTGGACAACCCCATAAACAGAGGAGCCTGGCAGGCTAGTCCATGGGGTGGCAAAAGAGTTGGATACAACTTAGCAACTAAACAACAACATTGTGATATCATGAATATCAAGAAAGTGTTTTAACAAGAAAAGAATGACAGCCTTTCCCAAATTCTGCTTAAGAGATCAAATATAATGAATATCCACTGAAAATGACAGCATGGAGCTCATAGCTGACCTTAGAATGATTTTGAAAGGAGTATTGATGGTAGAAGCCAAATTTGCACTAGCATGTAGAGTGAATGGGAGATGGAAGTGATTATAGAATATATAGACAACTATCTTAAGAAGTTTGAGTAGGGAGGAAAAAAAAGAGATAGGGTGGTATCGTGTGTGAAGTGCAGGGAGGGTTGTTTTTGTTTTTTTTTTTTAAAGATGACTGCTGGATTTTCTGATAATAATGAGCTTGGTTATTTGGATCAACTCCTCTGCTGAATATAAGTAAAACTACCTCTGATCCTTAAAAGCATCAGAGGTAAAATGATAGAAAACGATGAGACCAAAATCAAAGGGAAAGTAGAAAAACAGGTGAATGGATTTCTAGAGCTTTAAAGCAGCTTTTAACCCCAAGGGCATCTTAACAATCTGCAGTTTGGTTCTGGGTATAATTACAGGGTGAGAAGGAACCCAAGAGTTTGGCCTGTGAAAGCATGGGCAACTAATAGGAGTATGAACCAGAGATAAACTCATGTCTAGGGGAATTCAAGGAACGTTGTCTTGATGTTTAGTGGAGCAGGGGATAAAAAGAAAAGCAATAAAACCTATCCCCAAGAAGTTGTGGCTCAAGACAGCTCTCACATAGATTTCAGCCTAAAGCATATTGTCTGGGTGATCCAAAAAACTTCAAACTGTGAATTTATTGTAAATTAGCAATATACTGTATTTCGTGTACATGCCTGGAAGAAACAGCAAATCCTGTGGATAAAGACATCTTTATCTTAGAATTCCTGCCTGTAAGTTCTCAAGGACATCAAGCAGAAGTCAGCCAAAAGTAACCATGCACACAAGGGAACAGGGTACTATGAACATAAACCAACAAAAGTAGAGTTGCAAAGACTTCAGGTATCTGAATGACCAGAAACAGGTTATGAAGCAACTATGCTTATTATGTTTAAAAAACGGAAGACAAAATTGAAATTTTCTTCAGAGAGCAGGAAACTGTAAAAAGTGACATTCAAATTTGATGAAGACATTTTTATACACTACAGTGAACGCTGTAATATCAAAGGAAATTAAGAAAATAATTCCATGTATAATTACATCAAAAATAATAAAATAAGAATAAACTGGAAACTACAAAACATTGCTGATAGGATTGGTGTCCTTCTAAGACGTGGAAGAGACACTAGAGCACGTTCTCTCTCTCTAACACACAGCAGGAAGGTTGTGTGAGTACACAATAAGAAGGCAGCATCCTGCAAGCCAGAAGAGTTCTCAGAAGTACCAACCCTGCTGGCACCTTGATTTTAGACTTCCAACCTCCAGAACTGTGAGAAAATAAATGTCTATTTAAATCACCTGATCTGTGATATGTTATGGCTTCCCACACAGACCAACACAGGCTGCTTTTGTGAAAAATCATGATTTCCCCCAGAGTAAGTGATGAGAGAGACTAAGGAAAAAGTAGCAGCAGTGCCTTTTGTGACTTAGTCTCAGAATTCAAATAGTATTGCTTCCATCATATTTTCAGTTTATTAGAAATAAGACCACAGGTTCAGCCTATACTCAATGGAAGTGGCATTAAGTTTCACTTCTCAAAAAAAGGAGTCTGAAAGAATTTGTGAACATACTTTAAAACCACAATAGATTAAAAAGATTAGATACAGATGAGGGCATTTTATAGTCATATGGCATGGGATGACAGAAAACAACCATGTTAATAGGGGTTTTGGAAAGCAAAGTTCTGGGTTGGTAGAGTGGTGGGAGAATTATGTGGAAGTCTCAGAAAGAAAAGTAGCACAGAGGGATAATCTTTAAATTCTATGTGTAAGATTCACACAAATCCTTAACTGTCAGCTAAACTCCATATATAGGTAAGAGACCACAAGTTGCCTGGCAGAAAGCAGCCATTAGAAGATGAAAGAACTGAGCTGATCTAAGGTTTTGGGTGCTGCCCACTTCAGTTGAAAGAGGTTGATGTTTCAGTCCAGCCAAGTTAACTGCCTGCAAGTATGAAAATCAACATACTTCAGAGGAACATAAAAAATCATGAATTTCTATGATGTATCATCCTCAATATCTAGTATACAATAAAAATTAGACCAGAAAAAAAGAAAAAAATGAAAAGCCATATTCAAAATTAAAGCAACCAATGGAAGCAGATCCTTAGACTATCCAGAGGTTAATATTAGCAAACAAAGAATTTAAAGCAGCTATTATAAATATATTCAAGGATGTAAAGGAAATTTAATTAACAGATGGAGAATCTTAACAGAGAAATAGAAACAATAATAAAACAATCAAATGGAAATTCTTGAACTGAAAAGATCAACGACTTGAAATAAAAAATAACTGAATGGGCTTAATGGCAAACTGGAGGTGGCAGAAGACCCAGGGAACTTGGATTTATCAATATAAAGTGTCCAGTTTTAAGAACAGAAAAATAATAAAAGTGAATAAAGATTCAGTGAACTAAAGGGATATTGTTAAATGGATTAACAGTGTTGGAGAAGACTCTTGAGAGTCCCTTGGACTGCAAGGAGATCCAACCAGTCCATTCTGAAGGAGATCAGCCCTGGAATTTCTTTGGAAGGAATGATGCTAAAGCTGAAACTCCAGTACTTTGGCCACCTCATGGGAAGAGTTGACTCATTAGAAAAGATTCTGATGCTGGGAGGGATTGGGGGCAGGAGGAGAAGGGGACGACAGAGGATGAGATGGCTGGATGGTATCACTGACTCAATGGACGTGAGTCTGACTGAACTCCTGGAGTTGGTGATGGTCAGGGAGGCCTGGCGTGCTGCAGTTCATGGGGTCGCAAAGAGTTGGACATGACTGAGCAACTGAACTGAACTGAACTGAACTAGAATACATAGGTAACATGTATATATGTGTAGCATACTGTAAGGAATCGTAAGGCAGAGGAAGATGGGGTGGAGGGGTAGGGAAAAAATTAAGGAAATAATGGATAAAACTGTCCAAAATTTGAGGGAAGGCATAAACTAAAAATCTAAGAATTCAGGGAACTCCAAACAAGATAAATAAAAATAAAACTGCACCAAGCACACATAGACACCTTTCTGAAATCGAAAGATAAAATCTTGAAAACATCTAGAGAAAAGACATAATATTAAAATGTGTATATTATGTATGTATAGGAGAGCAGTAATATCATTATTAGCTGACTTCTCATCAGAAACATCAGAGGCCAGAAAGCCTTTCAGATGCTTTAAATGCTGGAGGGAAAGCTTTCAAGCTAAATTCTACATCCAGCTAAACTATCTATCAAAACACAGGGAAAAAATAAACATTTTCAGAAATATGAAAACTGAGAGTATTCATTTCCAGCAGACCTACACTGTAATGAATACTATAGGAAGTTTCTTTAGACTGAAAGGAAATTACATCAGGTGAAAAACTGTATCTAAAAGGGAGTGAAAAGTACCCTAGATGTATAAATAAAGTATTTATTTAGATAAATACTAAAAACCGAATATAATTTTATATTTAGATAAATACTAAAAACTGAATATATTTTTTCTTAATTTTCTTAAGAGACATAATTGTTTAAGGCAGAAATTGTAACATTATATTAAAGTGATTCAAACATGTTGTAGATGTTAATATATATAACAGTAATAAAGCGAAGGATAGGATAGTGGAAAATGGAACTATACTAAGCAAGATTCCCATATTTTATATAAAATAGTCCAATATTAACTTTAATAAGTTAAAGATAGGATTACAATGTCTAGAACAATTATATTAAAACAATAATAAAAAGATGTATACCTAAAAAGCTACTTGCAAAAAATTAAATTCTAAAAAATATTTAACCTAAAGAAGGCAGGAAGGGAACAGAGGAACAAAAAGCAAACAATACTAATTGAAAACAGGAAAACAGTGGCCCTACATCTAACATTAACATTTCTTATATTAAATGAAGGAAACATTTCAATTAAAAAGTAGAGATTATCAAAATAGTTGAAAAAGCAATATATAATGATATACTGCTAAGAGAGACACACTTTGAATACAAAGAAACAGATGGATTGAAATAAAAAAATTTTTAAAAACATGTTTAAACAGTACTTAGTCTTAAGCTATATAAACTATGTTAGTAACAAACAAAGTAGACATCAAGATGATTATTGTTGTTGTTCAGTTGCTCACTCCTGACTCTTTGCGACCCCGTGGACTGCAGCAAGTTACATTTCCCTGTCCATCACTATCCCCCAGAGCTTGCTTAGAACTCATGTCCATTGAATGGATGATGCCATCCAAGCATCTCATTCTCTGCTGTCCCCTTCTTCTCCTGCCCTCAATCTTTGCATCAGGGTATTTTTCCAAGTTAGCTCTTTTCATCAGGTGGCCAAAATATTGGAGCTTCAGCTTCAGTATCAGCCCTTCTAATGAATATTCAGAGTTGATTTCCTTTAGGATTGACTGATTTGATCTTGCAGTTCAAGGGACTCTCAAAAGTCTTCTCCAGTGCCACAGTTTGAAAGCTTCGATTTTTGGCACTCAGCATTCTTTATGGTCCAGCTCTCGTGTCCATACAATTCAGTTCAGTTTAGTCGCTTAGTCATGTCCAACTCTTTGTGACCCCATGGACTGCATGCAGCATGCCAGGTCTTCCTGTCCATCACCAACTCCCAGAGTTTATTCAAAACTCATGTCCATTGAGTTGGTGATGTCATCCAACCATCTCATCCTCTGTCGTCCCCTTTTCCTCCCACCTTCAATCTTTTCCAGCATCAGGGTCTTTTCAACAGATTCAGCTCTTTGCATCATGTGGCCAAAATATTGGAGTTTCAGCTTAAGCATCAGTCCTTCTGATGAATATTCAGGACTGATTTCCTTTAGAGTGGACTGGTTGGATCTCTTTGCAGTCCAAAGGACTCTTAAGAGTCTTCTCCAGCACCACGGTTCAAAAGCATCAGTTCTTCGGCACTCAGCTTTCTTTATTGTCCAACTCTCACATCCATACATGACCACTGGAAAAACCATAGCCTTGACTAGACGGACCTTTGTTGGCAAAGTAATGTCTCTGCTTTTGAATATGCTATCTAGGTTGGTCATAACTTTTCTTCCAAGGAATAAGCGTCTTTTAATTTCATGGCTGCAGTCACCATCTGCAGTGATTTTGGAGCCCCCCAAAATAAAATCAGCCACTGTTTCCAGTGTTTCCCCATCTCTTTCCCATGAAGTGATGGGACCAGATGCCATGATCTTCCTTTTCTGAATGTTGAGCTTTAAGCCAACTTTTTTACTCTCCTCTTTCACTTTTATCAAGAGGCTGTTTAGTTCTTCTTCATTTTCTGCCATAAGGGTGGTGTCATCTGCATATCTGAGGTTATTGATATTTCTCCTGGCAATCTTGATTCCAGCTCTTGCTTCATCCAGCCCAACATTTTGCATGATGTACTCTGCATGGAAGTTAAATAAGCAGGGTGACAATATACAGCCTTGACGTAATCCTTTCCCATTTCAGAACCATTCCGTTGTTCCATGTCCCATTGTGTTCCTTGTTGACAGGAGGCAGGTAAGGTGGTCTGGTATTCCCATCTCTTGAAGAATTTTCCATTTTGTTGTGATCCACTCAGTCAGAAGCTGTAGCTTAATCAATAAAGCAGAAGTAGATGTTTTTCTGTAATTCTCTTGTTTTTTCTGTGATCCAGTAGATGTTGGCAATTTGATCTCTGGTTCCTTTGCTTTTTCTAAATCCAGCCTGGACATCTGGAAATTCTTGGTTTAAATACTGTTGAAGCCTAACTTGAAGGATTTTGAGCATTACCTGCTAACATGTGAAATGAGTTCAATTGTATGTAGTTTGAACATTCTCTGGCATTGCCCTTCTTTGGGATTGGAATGAAAACTGACCTTTTTCAGTAATGTGGCCATTACTGAGTTTTCCAATTTAGCTGGTATATTGAGTGCAGCACTTTAACAGCATCATCTTTTAGGATTGCTACTAGAAATAAAAAGGAAAATTTTATAATGATAAGAAAAATTCACTAGGAAAATGTCTTAAATACAACTGTGTATTTGCATAATAATCAAACATCAAACATATGAAGCAAAAACTGATAGAGGGAGAGAAAGACAAATGCACATTCATAATCAGAGATTTTTAACATCCCTGCTAAGTCACTTCAGTTGTGTCTGACTCTGTGCGACCCCATTGAAGGCAGCCCACCAGGCTCCGCCATCCCTGGGATTCTCCAGGCAAGAAGACTGGAGTGGGTTGCCATTTCCTTCTCCAATGCAAGAAAGTGAAAGTGAAGTCGCTCAGTCATGTCTGACACTTCTCGACCCCATGGACTGCAGCCTACCAGGCTCCTCTGTCCATGGGATTTTCCAGGCAAGAGTACTGGAGTGGGTTGCCATTGCCTTCTCCGTTAACATCCCTCCCCCTAATAATTGACAGAACAACTAAAGAAAAAATCTCTAACAAAACAGAATTTCTGAACAAATCTGTTGACCACCTGTTGATTTGTAGAGAAATAAACCCTGATCTGTGGGAGAATATACATTCCTTTCACACTAGGTACAACATTCACTAAGATATATTAATACCATATGCTGAATCATGAAACAAATAAATGCATTTCAGAAAATTGAAATCTTAACAAAGAATGTTTCCTGACCAAGCAGAATTAAATTATAAATTATTAATTAAATACTTAGAAAAGTCCAAAGTATTTGAAAATTAAGTAGCATCCTTCCAAATTAAAATGTAAGGGGAAAAAATCATAAGGTTGGAAATATTTTAACTGAATACCAATAAAAATACAGCATATAAAATTTTGTAGGATGTAGATAAAGAATTTGTCGTGGATGTGCCTGGTAGTGAAGGTAAAGTCTGATGCTGTAAAGAACAGTATTGCATAAGAATCTGGAATGTTAGTTCCATGAATCAAGGTAAAGTGAATGTGATCAAGCAGGAGGTAGCAAGATGAACTAAAATGGATGGAAATGGATGAATTTAATTCAGATGACTGCTGTATCTACTACTGTGGGTGAGAATCCTTAGAAGAAATGGAGTAGCCCTTATAATCAACAAAAGAGTCTGAAATGCAGTACTTGGGTGCAACCTCAAAAATGACAGAATGATCTCAGTTCATTTCCAAGGCAAACCATACAGCATTACAGTAATCCAAGTCTATGTCCCAACCACTGATACTGAAGAAGCTGAAGTTGACCGGTTCCATGAAGACTTATAAGACCTTGTAGAACTAACACCAAAAAAGATGTCCTTTTCATCATAGGGGATTGGAATGCAAAACCAGGAAGTCGAGAGACACCCAGATTAACAGGCAAGTTTGGACTTGGAGTCCAAAATGAATCAGGGCAAACAAAAGAACACACTGGTCATAGCAAACACCATTTTCCAACAACCCAAGAAATGACTCAGTATTGGCCATCTGGATATCACCAGATGGTCATTGCTGAAATCAGACTAATTATGTTCTTTGCAGCCAAAGATGGAGAAGCTCTGTACAGTCAGCAAAAATAAGACCTTGAGCTGACTGTGGTTCAGGTCATGAGCTCTTTATCACAAAATTCAGTCTTAAATTGAAGAAAGTAGGGAAAACCACTAGGCAATTTCAATTCAGTTCAGTTCAGTCACTCAGTTGTGTCTAACTCTTTGTGACCCCATGGACTGCAGCACGCCAGGCTTCCCTGTCCATCACCAACTCCCAGAATTTACTCAAACTCATGTCCATTGAGTCAGTGATATCATCCAACCATCTCATCCTCTGTCTCCCACTTTTCCTCCTGCCTTCAATCTTTCCCAGCATCAGGGTCTTTTCAAGTGAGTCAGCTCTTTGCATCATGTGGCCAAAGTATTGGTGTTTCAGCTTCAACATCCATTCTTCCAATGAATATTCAGGACTGATTTCATTTAGGATGGACTGGATGTATCTGCCTGCTGTTCAAGGGACTCTGAACAGTATTCTCCAACACCACAGTTCAAAAGCATCAATTCTTTGGTGCTCAGCTTTCTTTGTAGTCTAACTCTCACATCCGTACATGACTACTGGGAAAACCATACCCTTGACTAGATGGACCTTTGTTGGCAAAGTAATGTCTCTGCTTTTGAATATACTGTCTAGGTTGGTCATAACTTTTCTTCCAAGGAGTAAGCGTCTTTTAATTCCATGGCTGCAGTCACTATCTGCAGTCATTTTGGAGCCCAAATCAAATTCCTTATTATCATACAATGGAGTGTAATCTAATCTACAAATAGATTCAAAGGATTTGACCTGGTAGACAGAGTGTCTGAAAAACTATGGATGAAGGTTTGTAATATTGTACAGAAGACAGTGACCAAAACCATCCCAAAGAAAAAGAAATGCAAGAAGGCAAAGTTGTTGCCTGAGGAGGCCTAACCAATAGCTGAGGAATAAAGAGAAGTGAAAGGCAAGGGAGAAAGGGAAAGATATAACCAACTAAATGCACAGTTCCAGAGACTAATAAGGAGAGATAAGAAGCCCTTCTTAAATAATGCAAAGAAATAGAGTAAAACAGTAGAAAGGGAAAGGCTAGATATCTCTTCAAGAAAATTGGAGATATCAAGGTAACATTTCATGCAAGGATGGGCATGATAAAGGACAGAAAAGGTGAGGACCTAACAGAAACAGAAGAGACTAAAAAGAGGTGACAGGAATATACAGAAGAACTATACAAGAAAGGTCTCAATAACATAGATATCCACAATGGTTTGATCACTCACCTAGAGCTGGACATCCTGGAGGGTGAAGTCAAGTGGGCCTTAGGAGGCATTACTACAAACAAAGCTAGTGGAGGTGATGGAATTCCACCTGAGCTATTTAAACTCCTAAAAGATGATGCTGTCAAAGTGCTGGACTCAATATGTCAGCAAATTTGGAAAATTCAGCAATGGCTACGGGATTAGAAAAGACCGGTTTTCATTCCAATCCCAAAGAAGGGCAGTGCTAAAGAGTGTTCCAACTACTGTAAAATTGCACTGGTTTACATGCTAGTAAGCTTATGCTCAAAATCCTTTGAACTAGGTTTTAGTAGTACATGAACCAGGAGCTTCCAGATGTATAAGCTGGATTTAGAAAAGACAGAGGAACCAATGATCAAATTGTCAGCATTAATTGGATCTTGAAGAAAGCAAAAGAATTTCAGAAAAGCATCTGCTTCTGCTTCATTGACTACGCTGAAGCCTTTGTATATATGGATCACAACAAACTATGGAAAATCTTTTAAAGGATTGTAGTAGCAATATGGTTATACCTATCTCCTAAGAAACCTGTATTTGGGTCAAGAAGTAGCAGTTAGAACTAGACATGGAACAACTGACTGGTTCCAAGTTGGGAAAGGAGTATGTCAAGGCTGTATATGGTCACCCTGCTTATTTAACTTATATGCAAAGTACATTATGAGACATGCTGGTCTGGATGAATCATAAGCTGGAATCAAGATTGCTGGGAGAAGTGTCAACAGCCTCAGATATGCAGATGATACCACTCTAATGGCAGAAAGTAAAGTGGAACTAAAGAGCCTCTTGATGAAGGTGAAAGAGGAGAGTGATTAAATTCACTTAAAACTCAACATTCAAAAATTAAGATCATGACATCTGGTCCCATCACTTCATGGCAAATAGATGGGGAAAAAAATGCAAACAGTGACAGACTTTATTTTCTTGGGCTCCAAAATCACTGCAGATGGTGACTGAAATCCTGATGTGAGTTGGTTTAGCCTATTATAGTCTTCAAATTATTTTCCATGACTTACAAGTTTCTTCATTAATAGTGTGTGTGTGTGTATATGTGTGTATATATATATATGCTTTAACCTCTGAGCCACCAGGGAAGCCCATATATATATATTAGATTTATTTTTTTATTAAACATCTCAGTATAACATTGAGGGTACAGGATGTATTCTTTTTTATCAGTGTATGTAGTTGCAGTAGTACTGGGAAATGGGGAAAAAGTAGTCCATTTTGTTCTACTCTTTAAAACTAATTGTCTAGTTTATCTGTAGAGTTCATGAATAATTACATGGTTGGAAATGCTGCATATCAGTTTTACAAATATTGAAATGTATGACTATGCTAATAGGTTTAAAAAATTTTTTTATATAGGATCCAAATGAAGATACAGAATGGAATGAAATTTTAAGAGATTTTGGCATTCTTCCTCCTAAAGAAGAGCCAAAAGATGAAATTGAAGAAATGGTTTTACGTTTACAGAAAGAAGCAATGGGTATAGTTGTGCATTTGGTGGTCGGTAAAAGGAATAATACAGTTATGATAGTGATCATGTATTTTGTGAAGTTAGAGGGAGATAGGATGTTAGAAATAATTTAATAGAAATCCCACACATACTTTTGAAATTAGGATGCTGACGCCTAAAATTCCTAATTCATGTATTGAAAGTTACATCCTAATATTAGAACTGAAATGCCCTAGTATTTAACCTGAGATTTTTTTCTATTACATTTCTTTGCCTTGTGATTACCTTCTATTTTCATCATTCTGTATACATGTATTACTTGCCAGTATTTCCAGGTACTTGGGGAACTCTACATTTATGAGATCTAGTTGATTTTCACATCTATTTTTAAATACAACTTGATAGTTCTGTGAACTCTGAGGGAGTAATAATATTCCAAACAAACTTCAGTCAACCACAATATAGCTTTGTATGATGAATAAACTTTAATATCAACATTAAAGATATTCTTGATCTCCATTTATCTATTGTTTTTCTAGACATGTAATTATAAAGTAAAATTGTTTTTTAAATAACTTATTTATCTACAACTTCTTATTGTGTTTCAGTTAAACCATATGAAAAGATGACTCTTGCAGAATTGAAGGAAGCAGAAGATGAATTTGATGATGAAGATATGAAAGCTATTGAAATATATAGGTACAGTGATTCATTTGGATGATTTATGAGCTTTTGAATGAAGTATTGATAAAACTAAGGAAAAATTCCTATTTTTGTGTAGAGACTATATTTTAAAAAGAACAAAACTAATTTTTAAGTAAAATTTAAAAACTAACTCACTTTCTATAAGATGGATTTTTCCCCTGATCTTTTTTACCTTTGTTTAAATAAAAAACTGTTCAATAATACCCAACAGAACTTCGTCAAGTTACATATGAGTAAAGTGGAAAATGTCACTAGAAGGCTAATAAAAAGAGGACCATGATTTTCCTTATAGTATGATGTCTGTTAAGGGTTTCTATCATTTAATAAATCACTAATTGCTAGTCATAAATTCTTTCAGAAGTTAGAACAAGTGCATAGATTTCCTAACTTATCCTGATACCAAAACCAGACAGAGAAATTGCAAAAACAGAATGCTACAGAAAAACATCTCTATGAATGTAGGTATGAAAAATTTTATCAAAATATTAGCAAATTAAGTCCAATAATTTAAAAGAAGAATAATGCATTCTGATCAAATGGGATTGATCCCAGGAATCCAAGCTTGTTTTAATACACACAAAAAAATCAGTGCATTGGGTTGGAAGCAGCAATACTGTGGTAGCAATGAACACACCTAGACTTGAGCTCTTGATTCCTAATACTATTCTTCAATAAAAGGAATCAGTGTTTCTTAGAGAACTGCTTTAGTCAGCAGTGTGAGTTGAGAAAGAATAGCATGAGTCTGGGGCATTATCAGAAAGTTAAGGAAGCGCTGAAAATTTTAAGGCACAAGAGCCAAACTAAAAGATTTTATAATGCCCAGAGTTGAAACAAGTTGAAAAACTAAATTATTATAATATTGAATTATAAAATAAGTAATAAAATGACTATCCTTAAGTGTATAGTAATACAGATAAGTAAGTGCATACATGAACAAATTCAACAAAGTAATATTTCGTCACTGAAGAATTCCAGTGAATAAGTGTAGATGAAATGAGGAAAATGCAAAAGTTACCATCAGAACATCATAGTAATCTACTGATAGTTGCTAAAATGAGTGGGTGAAAGTTTAAATACAAACAGGATTTCTGCATAATCTCAAAGTATTGCCCCAAATATTTAATAGTTATAAAGGAGGAAATAGTTAAGTTTACAGTGTAGAATATTGGCAGACCCCATCTTAGCAACGTGACCAGGATTAACATCACCAATAATACACAATAATATGATGTGCTAAGGAGGACACATCAGCTCTACCACAGACACAAAATCAGTGGTATTCTCAATAATGCATTGCATCAATCTAATCATAAGAATATGTCAGAGAAACCCAAATTTGAGAGACTTTTCAAAAACAACTGGTCAGTTTGATGCCAGGAAAGATGGCAGAGTAAAAAGCTCCAGAAATCCATCTCTCTACCCAGGCAACGATTGTATTGGCAGAAACTGAAGTGAAGACTTTGGAACTCTGAAGTCTATTTTGAATACTTGAAATTTCCAGCATAAAGCTTGGCTAGTAAATTACCATTAGTATTGGTTGATTTCAGTCCTCAGTGTAGTAACAGCTATCCATCCCTCATTTCCACAGCCCCATGGGAGACAGCTGTTTCAACAGCAACCTGTGCTTCTGGCACAGCTTGCTGGAGCCAAGGTAGGCATTAAGGACTTTGTCCTCAAATATCAGGGTTCTGTGTTCTGATTGCAGATTGCTGCTTCTGAAAGCAGAGGTACAGACACAGAGATTGGCAGCCATTGTGTCAACCCTCCGGGCTCAAGTGGCTTCCATGGTATTTTAAGGAGCCACATCTGTTTTTTTGGTTTTGAGGGTTTTTTTTTTTTAAACATCAAAAAGCAACCATATATATGGGGGAATTTAGAAAGCCTTGGGAAAGTGGAAGTCTTAGGAAAGACCTGAGAAGTATGCTTTCACCTCAGGCTAAATCCTGTCATAGACACACCCAATGTGAAAACAAGCAAAAAACATGAGTTAGAAGAAGAATCTGATTTCTAGGGCTATCAACTAAACGAAACATTCAGTTTTCAAAAAACAATCACAAGGCATAAAAAGAAACAGGAAAGTATGGTCCTTTCAAAAGAACAAAATAAATCAATGCAAAATATATCTGAAGATGCCAAAGTGTCAGACTTAACTAGACAAAGATTTTTAAGACACTTTAGTTAAAGATGTTCAAAGAGCTAAAGAAAGACATGGGTGCAAACAGGAAAATATCATATGAACAAAATGAGAATAGCAATAAGGAGAAATTATAAAAAGAAACCAAAAGACATTTTGAAAATAAAAGTACAATAAAAAAAGTACAATATTGAAATATACACTAAAGTGCTTCAAAAGCATATTTGAACAAGCATAATACAGAGAAAATTTGACAATGGGACAATTGGAAGTTTGAGGAACAGGAAGAAAAAAGAATATAGAAAAGCAAATGAGCCTAATTGGCTTTGTTTGTGGTACACTGTTAGGTAAACTAGCATGTATAGTATGGGAATCCAAGCAATACATTTGTCATACATGGAGCAGAAGGCATATCTGTAGAAATACTAGCTGGAAACGTCTCAAGTTTGAGAAAAGGCTTAAATCTACAGATTTATGGTGCTCAGAAGACTCCAATTAGGATAAACTCAAAGGCCCACACAAAGACACATCTCTTAGAAAGACTATCAATCAGCCAGTTTCTCATCAGAAATCTTAGAGGAAGCAAGAAAAAAAAAACCTCATCAACCAAGAACTCTATATTTGGCTAAACTAAGCTACAGGGATGAAGGAGAAATTAAGAACATTTCTAGGTGAAATATAAATGAGCTTGTTACTAGTAGAAGTGCCCTAAAAATTAGCTAAAGGAGTCCTTTGGGACGAAATTAAAGGGCACTAGACAGTAACTTTGGAGAAGGCAATGGCACCCACTCCAGTACTGTTGCCTGGAAAACCCAATGGACGGAGGAGCCTGGTAGGCTGCAGTCCATGGGGTCACACAGAGTCGGACACGACTGAGCGACTTCACTTTCCACTTTCATGCATTGAGAAGGAAATGGCAACCCACTCCAGTGTTCTTGCCTGGAGAACCCCATGGACAGAGAAGCCTGGTAGGCTGCAGTCCATGGGGTCACACAGAGTCGGACACGACTGAAGCAACTTAGCAGCAGCAGCAGCAGACAGTAACTTAAAACCATAGGAAGAATAAACAAACGTAGGTAAAGGTAGTTATATAGGTAAATATAAAAGCCAATATTACTATACTTTTGGCTTTTAACTCCTTTTTTTCTATACAGTTTATAAAACAATAATTATAAATCAATGTTAATGAACATATAGTATATAACAACATTTCAGTTCAGTCACTCAATTTTGTCCGACTCTTTGCAACCCCATAGACTGCAGCACACCAGGCCTTGCTGTCCATCACCAACTTCTGGAGCTTGCTCAAAGTCATGTCCATCAAGTTGGTGATGCCATCCAACCAACTCATCCTCTGTCGTTCTCTTCTCCTCCTGCCTTCAGTCTTTCCCAGCATCAGGGTCTTTTCCAGTGAGTCAGTTCTTCGCATAAGGTGGCCAAAGTAATGGCGTTTCCGTTTCAGCATTAGTCCCTCCAATGAATATTCAGGACTAATTTCCTTTAGGATTGATTAGTTTGGTCTTCTTGCAGTGCAAGGGACTCTGAACAATCTTCTCCAACACCACAGTTCAAAAGCATCAATTCTTCAGTGCTCAGCCTTCTTTATGGTCCAGCTCTCACATCCGTACATGACTACTGGAAAAACCAAAGCCTTGACTAGACAGACCTTTGTCAGCAGAGTAATGTCTCTGCTCTTTAATATGCTGTCTAGGTTGGTCATAGCTTTTCTTCCAAGGAGCAAGTGTGTTTTTATTTCATGTCTGCAGGCACCATTTGTAGTGATTTTGTAGCCCCCAAAAATAGTCTGTCACTGTTTGCATTGTTCCATCTGTTTGCCATGAAGTGATGGGACCGGCTGCTATGATCTTAGTTTTTTGAATGTTTGAGTTTTAAGCTAGCTTTTTCACTCTTCTCTTTCACCTTCATCAAGAGGCTCTTCAGTTCCTCTTCTCTTTCTGCCTTAAGGGTGATGTCATCTGCATATCTGAGGTTATTGATATTTCTCCTGGCAGTCTTGATTCTGGCTTGTGCTTCATCTAGCCCAGGATTTCGCATGATGCACTCTGCCTATAAGTTAAATAAGCAGGGTGACAATATACAGCCTTGATATACTCCTTTCCCAGAAAAGACAATGGCACCCCACTCCAGTACTCTTGCCTGGAAAATCCCATGGACGGAGGAGCCTGGTGGGCTGCAGTCCATGGGGTCGCTAAGAGTCAGACACGACTGAGTGACTTCCCTTTCACTTTTCACTTTCCTGCATTGGAGAAGGAAATGGCAACCCACTCCAGTGTTCTTGCCTGGAGAATCCCAGGGACGGGGGAGCCTGGTGGGCTGCCGTCTATGGGGTTGCACAGAGTTGGACACGACTGAAGCAACTTAGCAGCAGCAGCAGCAGCATGGTACCATTCAGATTATTTTCACTGCCCTAAATATCTTCTGTAGTCAACCTGTTCATCCCTCTCCCCTGCCAACTGCTGGCAACCCCCGATCTTTTTATTGTCTCTACAGTTTTGCCTTCTTCAGACTGTTGTACAGTGTATAACCTCCTCAGATTGGCATCTTTCACTTAATAATATGCATTTAAAGTTTCTCCATGTCTTTCCATGGCTTATTAACTTCTTTCTTTTTAGCACTGAATAATACTCTATTATCTGGATATATCAGAGTTTATTTATCCATTCACCTCCTAAAGGACATTTTGGTTGCTTAAACTTTTGGCAGTTATGAGTAAAGCTGCCGTAAACATCTCTGTGAAGGTTTTTGTGTGGACATGTATTCAACTCCTCTAAGTGAATACCAAGGTGCTTAATAACTGGACCATATGGTAAGAATGTGTATAGTTTTGTAAAGAAACTGCCAAACTGTCTTCCAAAGTGGCTGTACCACTTTGCATTCTCACCAGCAGTGAATGAGAGAAAAAGCAAGGGAGTAAGTACTCTCAGATACCTTAGACTCTTATATATAAGAGTCAGTAGGGACCTGGGGGAGCGGAAGTCACTTCGTGAGGCAGTGGCGACGGTGGCGGCGAGAGGATGAACAACAAGTTCGACGCATTGAAAGATGATGACAGTGGGGACCATGATCAGAATGAAGAAAACAGCACACAGAAAGATGGTGAGAAGGAAAAAACGGAACGAGACAAGAGTCAGAGCAGCAGCAAGAGGAAGGCTGTCGTCCCTGGGCCGGCCGAGCACCCCCTGCAGTATAACTACACTTTTTGGTACTCCAGGAGAACCCCCGGCCGTCCCACCAGCTCACAGAGCTATGAACAGAATATCAAACAGATTGGCACCTTTGCCTCTGTGGAGCAGTTCTGGAGGTTTTACAGCCACATGGTGCGTCCCGGGGACTTGACAGGCCACAGCGACTTCCATCTCTTCAAAGAAGGAATTAAACCCATGTGGGAGGATGATGCAAATAAAAATGGCGGAAAGTGGATAATTCGACTGCGGAAGGGCTTGGCATCCCGCTGCTGGGAGAATCTCATCTTGGCTATGCTGGGGGAACAGTTCATGGTTGGGGAGGAGATCTGCGGGGCTGTGGTCTCTGTCCGCTTTCAGGAGGACATTATTTCCATATGGAATAAGACTGCCAGCGATCAAGCCACCACGGCCCGCATACGGGATACGCTTCGGCGAGTGCTTAACCTACCTCCCAACACCATTATGGAATACAAAACCCACACCGACAGCATCAAAATGCCAGGCAGGCTGGGCTCCCAAAGGCTCCTTTTTCAAGACCTCTGGAAGCCGCGGTTGAATGTGCCATGACCCTCTCCCTCTCTGGATGGCACCGTCATTGAAGCCGGCGTCATCGGAGTCTCTTGTTCTGTTGGTGTGCTACCTGGAAGATCCTTCCGTCCCGGACAAGAGGAATTGGAAGAGCATTTTATGTTTTAAGAACAGGCTGACACGCAGCAGCTACAACAACAGCTGAGATCACTTAATAAATGGTGCTAAACTAAAAAAAAAAAAAAAGAGTCAGTAATTTTTAAGATACTTGTAGGTATGTCAGAACCGTTTGGAATCGCTTCATGAATTCAAGTATTTAACAACTAAATCAAAGTGTGCACATTAGGAGAGAGTTGTTTAACAACATTTTAAGGTTCTCTATAAGATGAATAGGGCTTCCCTGGTAGGTTAGTGGTAAAGAATCTGCCTGCCAATGCAGGAGATGTGGGTTGGATTCCTGGGTCAGGAAGATCCTTTGGAGAAGGAAATGGCAACCCACTCTAGCGTTCTTGCCTGGGAAATCCTGTGGACAGAGGAGCCTGGCAGGCTACAGTCCTTGAGGGTCACAAAGAGTCAGACATGACTTAATGACTAAACAACAGTAAATGAATAGTTAGGCAACGTTTATTGAACACTCATGGGATGATGCTAGGTACCACCCCAAGAAATCTATATGCTTACATTTAATCTTGAACAGTCCCAGGCAAGCAGATTTTAGTTTTTTTCACATTGGAGTTAAACTGAAACTTGGAAAGATTAAATAATTTGCCCATGTCCATGCTACTAGTAAGTGGGGGCTGACTCTAAAACCCAGTTTAGTCTGACCTTAGAGTTCATACTACCTACTCCAGTGTTCTTGCCTGGAGAATCCCAGGGATTGGGGGAGCCTGGTGGGCTCCCGTCTATGGGGTCACACAGAGTCAGACATGACTGAAGTGACTTAGCAGCAGCAGCAACAGAGTTCATACTCATAATCACTGTTCTTTATCATCTGTCTACCTGCAATATGTCTATAACAAGTAATTATACATGTTCACTAAAGACTTTGAACTGAAAGTTTAGCGTGAAAGCTAAGAGCTTATAATTGGCAATAATAATAGTGTTAACTTTATTAAGCTTTTGCAAGGTTAAATTAATAAACATGCTGAAAACAGTGCCTGGAAACATAGTAAACTGTCAGTAAATGTTAGTTATTATTGTTCTGCATGCTCTTCCTTTATCTAATCTGTATACGAGAATTTATTGGTCCAATGTCTAAATAAGCTCTCAATAACTATAATTGACTTAGTCTTAGAGAAAAATAAATTTAAATCAATAGCTAATTTCTTATATTTTATAATCCCATGATAAAGCAAATAACCATGTAAAAAGAGTAGCTGCCATTGTAAAATGATTAATAATTATTATTCTTTAAAGAGGTTCATATGTACTAGCATTCCATTCACATCCCTAGATTATTACTGTATATGGGAATAGTCTTAAGAATATAACAATATTTTTATGTAATTTCATTTTTTTTAACTAGAGAAAAGCGGTTACAGGAATGGAAAGCTCTCAAGAAAAAACAAAAATTTGGGGAATTAAGAGAAATTTCTGGAAATCAGTATGTGAATGAAGTCACAAATGCAGAAAAAGATGTGTGGGTTATAATTCATCTATACAGATCAAGGTAATTACTGTAGCTTTTTGTAAAAATCTAATATTCTAATGTTTTAAGATACATATTTTTTGTTTTAATGTTGGATAAAGCATATAACAAAGACTAATCAAGAAAACAAAGTAAATCAGCTATACTTCAATTAAAAAAGAAAAATATATGTGTAGAGTCATTGGCTTCAGGGACTAAATTATTTTAATATATTTTCAGGTGTAACTTAAAGAACTTCTCATACTTAATAGAAAAACAAGTACTTTGTCAGTTAATTTGAAAAGCTTATAGAAAATTTCAAACATAGAAAAAAGTAGGAAGAATGATAAAATGAGCACCCTACATACCAGCTAGGTAGATTTCAGCAATGAACATGTTGCCGTATTTGTATCGTTTTGTTTGTATATTTATATGTGTGTATTTGTAGAACCATTTCAAAATGAATTACATGATGCTTTACTCTTAAGTATCTCAGCGTGCATCTTCAAAATCCTAAGGGCTTTTTTCTATATAACCATAATATCATTTTCTCACCAAACAAAATTAACCATAATTCCTAATAGGGACCGAACCTGTGTCTCCAGCATTGCAGGCAGATTCTTTACCATCTGAGCTATCAGAGAAGCCCCATCTAATACCCAGCCAGTCCTTAACTCAAATCTCTCCAACTAACTTCAGAATCTCTTTCATAAATACATATATTTTTGAATAATCATAATAATATTTCTATAATATATATATATATTTTGATCCCTAATCAGAGATCATGCAGTGCATTTGGATGTATCAAGTCTCTTATGCTTATTTTTTTTTGACTTGCCACATGCCAAAAGCATCAATTATTTAGTGCTCAAGCCTTCTTTATGGTCCAACTCTCACATCCATACATGACTACTGGAAAAACCATAGCTTTGATTGTACATACCTTTGTCAGTAAAGTGATGTCTCTGCTTTTTAATACACTGCCTAGGTTTGTCATAGCTTTTCTTCCAAGGAGCAAGTGTCTTTTAGTTTCATGGTTGCAGTCACAATCCACAGTGATTTTGGAGTTGAATAAAATAAAATCTATCATTGTTTCCACTATTTCCCCATCTAGTCACCATGAAGTGATGGGACCAGATGCCGTGATGTTAGTTTTTGAATGTTGAGTTTTAAGCCAGCTTTTTCACTCTCCTCTTTCACCTAAGAGGTTCTTTTTGTTGTTGTTGTTCCTCTTCTCTTTCTACCATTAAAGTGGTATCATCTGCATATCTGAGGTTGTTGGTATTTCTTCCAGCAATCTTGATTCCAGCTTGTGCTTCATCCAGCCTGACATTTAGCATAATGTACTCTGCATATCAGTTAAATAAGCAGGGTGACAATATACAACCTTGACGTATTCCTTTCCCAATTTGGAACCAATCCGTTGTTCCATGTCTGCTTCTAACTGTCACTTCTTGACCTGCGTACAGGTTTCTCAGGAGATGGGTAAGGTGGTCTGGTATTCCCATCTCTTTAAGAATTTTCCACAGTTTGTTGTGATACACACAGTAAAAGGCTTTAGTGTAGTCAATAAACCAGTAGATGTTTTTTGGGGATTTCCTTGCTCTTTCTATGATCCAGCTGCTGCTGCTGCTGCTAAGTCGCTTCAGTCGTGTCCGACTCTGTGTGACCCCATTAACGGTAGCCCACCAGGCTCCCCTGTCCCTGGGATTCTCCAGGCAAGAACACTGGAGTGGGTTGCTGTTTCCTTCTCCAGTGCATGAAAAGTGAAAGTGAAGTCACTCAGTCGTGTCCTACTCTTCGCGACCCCACGGACTGCAGTCTACCAGGCTCCTCCATCCATGGGATTTTCCAGGCAAGAGTACTGGAGAGGGTTGCCATTGCCTTCTCCATCTATGATCGAGCAGATGTTGGAAATTTGATCTTTGGTTCCTTTGCTTTTTCTAAATCCAGCTTGTACATCTGAAAGTTCTCGATTCATGTACTGCTGAAGCCTAGCTTGGAGAAATTTGAGCATTACTTTGCTAACATGTGAAATGAGTGCAGTCATACAGTAATTTGAACATTCTTTGGCATTGTCTTTCTTTGGTATTGGAATGAAAACTGACCTTTTCTAGTCCAGTGGCCACTGCTGAGTTTTCTAGATTTGCTGGCATACTGAGTGCAGCACCTTAACAGCATCATCTTTTAGGATTTGAAATAGTTCAGCTGGAATTCCATCACCTTCACTAGCTTTGTTTGTATACCCCATTGCCTATTTTGTACCTCAAATTTCATGGCTAGGCCCATAAGTTGTTTTCTGATATCAAAGGTCTTGCTTATTTTTTAAAAGTTCTTCTGCGGTTAAATTCTGGCCCTCAAACCCCAACACTAAGTTTGAACTTTCAAACAACCATTTTCTCCCTGCACCACAATCTATAGTGCCAGAGTCTCCTAATTTCATACTTTTCACTGCTACCACCAATTCCCACCTGCCTCCTGCATTAAGACCACTGCCCCATAAGTGGAGTCATACCGCTGACTCAGCTCTTATTCTTACAGTAATCATCAAATTCTTCTAATTAGATATTTGTGGATTGGCTTCACCAATTTGAGGGAAAATAAAGCTTATAAAGTATTAATGTCATGGTTTTATGTGGAAAACTGATTTGAGTTAGGTAGTACATATTTCTAATATTACTTTAAGTATGCCATCCAGTAAAATAAAGTAGTATCTAGATTTGTAACAAGTTGTACTTATCTGTCTATATATATATATTCTGAAATATAAATTAAACTGTATGCACTTTGTTTTTCTTAGCTTTTTGTTACATAAATTGATATATAACATCACTTAGTGTTAAGATGATTTCTTTTTCTAAATTAATTTTTACTAGAATTACAGGGCAGGAGGAGAAGAATAGGACAGAGGATGAGATGGTTTGATAGCATCACCAACTCAATGGACATGAGTCTGGGCAAACTCCAGGAGATAGTGAAGGACAGGGAAGCCAGATATGCTGCTGTCCATTGGGTTACAAAGAGTCGGATGTGATGTAGAAACTGAACAACATACTTGCTTTACGATGTAGTATTAGCTTCTATTCACGGCAAAATGAATCATCCATGCATATACCTATGAGACCTGCATGCACTAAGAAGATATGGAAGACAATGCATTATTGTATAGTTTAGATGAGAAAAGCTGTAGATGAGAAGCTCCCGAGCCAATATCAAAGATTACTAAATTAATGTATGTTTATATATGTCAGATGAAAAGAAAATATTTAAATTAAAAAAGATATTTTTGTGTGATTCTCTGCTTCGGCTTTTTTACTTTTGGTCCCCCTTTATCCGCTTCTCCCACCCTCTGGCAGCCTTCTAGATTCCACATGTAAGAGAGATCATATGGCATTTGTCTTTCTCTAAGTTATTTCACTTATCATAATACCCTATAGGTATATCCATGTTGTCCCAAATGAGAAAATTTCATTCTTTTTAACGGCTGAATAATATTCAGTTGTATATATACTGCAATTTCTTTGTCCATTCATCCACTGATAGACACTTGGATTGTTTATGTATTTTGACTATTGTAAATAATGCTACAATGAATATGGGGGTACATATATCTTCTCAGGTTAGTGTTTTTTCACCAACTAAATAGCCAGAGATGGAATTGCTAGACCATATGGTACTTCTATTTGTAATTTTTTGAGGAACTTCTATACTGTTTTCCATAGTGGCTGAACCAGTTTACATTCCCATCAAATAGTGCACAAGAATTCTCTTTTTTCCACATCCTTGCTGCATTGTTATTTCCTGTCTTTTTAATAATAGCCATTCTAACAGGTGTGAAGTGATATCTCACTGTGGTTTTCATTTGCATTTCCCTGGTGATTAATGATGTTGAGTATATTTTTATGTACCTGTTGGCCATCTGTATATCTTCTTTAGAAAAATGTCTATTCAGATCTTATGCCCATTTTTAAATCAGATTATTTTGGGTTTTGCTATTGAATTTTATGAGTTCTTTTATATGTTTTAGATATCAACTCCTTATCAGGTATATGTTTTACAAATATTTTCTCCCATTCAGTAGGTTGCCTTTCATTTTGTTGATGGTTTTCTTTTGCTGTGCATAAGATTTTTAGTATAATGTAGTTTCACTTATTTTTGCTTTCATTGCTTTTGCTCTTGGTGTCAGAATCGAAAAATTATCACCAAGATCTATGTCATTGCCCATGTTCTCTTTTAGGAGTTCTGTGGTTTCAGGTCTTATATTTATATCTCTAATCTTTTTTGAGTTATTTTTGTGTATGATGTAAGATAGTGGTCAAATCTCATTTTTATGTGTGTTGCTGTCCAGTTTGCCCAACACTGTTCATTCCCATTGTGTGTTCTTTGCCTCCTTTGTCATAGATTAAGTGACCATGTAAGTATGGGTTTATTTTTGGTCTGTCCATGCTTTCCATTGATCTCTGTGTTTTTTTTTCCTTTGTGTTTGTGTTCCTATCGGTTACACAATGTTTTAATGACTATAGCCTTATAATACAGTTTAATATCAGGAAACATGTGGCCTCCAATTTTGTTCTTCTTTCTCAAGATTGCTTTGACTACTTGGATTTCATTGTGATTCCTTACAAGTTTTAGGATTATTTGTTCTATTTCTGTGAAAAATTCCATTGGAATTTTGATGAGGATTGTATTGAATCTGTAGATTGATTGGGGGTAATATGAATATTTCCAATCCATGAGCACAGAGTATCTTTCCATTTGTTTGTTTCTTTTTCACTTTTTTTCATTAATGTCTTATAGTTTTCAAATGTTTTTTACCCCTGGGTAGTTTATTCTTTCTGATGCAATTACAAATGGGATTGTTTTCTTTGTTTCTCTTTCTGATTCATAGTGTATAGAAACAAAACTTAGTTCATTCTTAGTTATAGAAACATAACTGACTTTTGTGTATTGATTTTTTAGCTTACAACTTTAATGAATTCTTTTATTAGTTCTAACCATTTTTTGGATAGAGTCTTTAGGGTTCTCTAAATATAATACCATGTCATAGTGACATGCTTTACTTCTTTCTTTCCTATTTAGATGCCTTTTATTTATTTATTTTTTCTTGCTCTGGCTAGGACTTCCAATATTATGTTGAATTAAAGTTTGGTGAGAGTGGGCATCCTTGCCTTGGTCCTCATCTTGAGGAAAGACTTTCAGCTTTTCACTGTTGAATATGAAATTAGCTGTGGTCCTAAGGCAATGGCACCCCACTCCAGAACTCTTGCCTGGAAAATCCCATGGACGGAGGAGCCTGGTGGGCTGCAGTCCATGAGGTCGCTAAGAGTCGGACACTACTGAGCGACTTCACTTTCACTTTTCACTTTCATGCGTTGGAGAAGGAAATGGCAACCCACTCCAGTGTTCTTGCCTGGAGAATCCCAGGGATGGGGGAACCTGTTGGGCTGCCGTCTGTGGGGTCGCACAGAGTTGGACACGACTGAAGTGACTTAGCAGTAGCAGTGTCATATCAGGCCTTTATTATGTTGAGATTTGTTCCCTCTATACTCACTTTGTTGAGTTTTTCTAATTTGTGAAACAAGGTTAGCAAAAAAAAATTGATGATAAAAGCCAGAAACTGGCAAAGAGAAGACAAATTAAAAAATATACAAAGTCTTCCCCCAATATTGATAAGACCTAGTATATTGCCATTGGTTTCATTTTCAGAGTTTGTTTAAAATGGAGCAAGAACTCACAAGTACATATGAAGCAATTTGAGTGCAGAAATCTTTATTATTCCTCTGACATTTATATTTTTCTGGCTTACAATGAGCTACACAACAATTTTTTTCTAAGTGATTCACGTTCATCATGTTTCTCCAAAGCATGCATTTGATATTCTTCAGAACTGCAGTGACTTTTGCTGTCACACTTTTATTTATTTGTTAAGTATAATAAAATACGCAGTGTGCATAAACAAACATAGAGGAGGAAAGTGGATAAAGTCCAGCATGCAGTATGTCCTGGTATGAGCCACTCACTTAAGAGAGCTTCAACTTCAACTATACCTGTGATGGTTTGCAGGAGTTGAGAATACGAATGGGAGTAAGATGCTTTTATGATATAGTACAAGAGACGAACTAAACATTTCATGTGTATATCTATCTATATATATGGATGTATGTATTGAAAGGACATGTAAGGTGTAATACAAGAGAAAGTGAAGTGAAAGTGAAGTCGCTCAGTCGTGTCTGACTCTTTGTGACCCCATGGACTATAGCCTATGAGGGTCCTCCGTCCATGGGATTCTCCAGGCAAGAATACTGGAGTGGGTTGCCATTTCCTTCTCCAGGGGATCTTCCCAACCCAGGGATCGAACCCAGGTCTCCCGCATTACGGGCGGATGCTTTACCATCTAAGCCACCAGGGAAGATCTCAAGAGAAGAATGTACTAATTTTGTCTGTTAGACAAAGACCTTTTCTCTGATTAACATGGTTCACAGTAATATTTTTCCTCTACTGTATTGTTTCAAATATGCTCCATATGAATGATGAGAAAATGTATACAAAGATGAAGGAGAAATACACTTGTATCAAATTTAGCATTTGTTTTTTTTTAAAGAATGCCCAGTGAATGTGTCTAGAATGAGAAAAGGGTCTAGGATATAGTTACAAGGAATATCTACATTTGAGGTATTGGTATAAGGAGTAAGTCAAAGGAGTAAAAAGGAAATTCATAGAAAAAATTATCACAGCAATCAAAAAAGGAGAGCCATTTAAGAAGGGAAGTGAACGACATAGAGATTTTTAAAATCTTTTTTCATCTGGGCTGTGACCAGGAAAGAGTAGTTATTAGAGGGAGAGAGAATGAGAAAGGACTTTTTAAAAAAATTTTAGTATTTTGAATATGTTTATGTAGAGTAGAGAAGGATAGCTTAAGAAAATAGGATAACAAATAAAGAATGGTCCCATAGGAAATGGAAGGAGTGTGGGATAAAGCTGAGAATTAGCTTTGAAATAATTTAATAAAGCTGTGATTGAGTGATAGAGAAAAGTGACTAATTAAAACATGAGTGTAATGAGAGTTAAGGGATAGAGCTGGAAGAATTTGCGATTTTGGTTACATTTCTGATCAATTTTAAATTTCCAATGAACAGTTCTGGGTGTTGGGGAATATGATATAGCATGTCAAAGAAAAGGGTGGATGAAGTTTGAGTAAAAGGAATTCAAGGAAGTTTGAGATAGCTTCTGGTGTGGAAATAACCTATGACCAAGAGTTGGGTCCCCTTGTTTAAATTTAGAACTGCTAAAGATCCCCTAGAAATGTCCTGTTTTTTTTTTTTTTCCTTTCTTTCTCCTCCCCTCCCCCTCAGTGTCCTATAAACTAGGAACTTACTGGTTCCTCAATTACATTGTACTTGATTACACTGCTGCCAAGTCAAATGTGGTTAGCCTTAGTTAGGCTGCAAATTCCCATGGTAGCAAGCTTCATTCCCAGGCTATAACAGTTTTTGTAATGAAAATCAGAGACTCTATAGTTTATCACTACTAAAGGTAAAAATAGAGGATTACAATTGATGCAATCTTATATTGAAAGAAAATCTAAAGATATATTTTGTCATGGAAATGTTTTACTTATTTTATTCGATTGAAATAAGTAGCCTGTTTTTTTAAAGATGTTGTGTGTATTGTTTCTCTTTTTAGCATCCCATTGTGTTTGTTGGTTAACCAGCATCTTAGTCTCCTAGCAAGAAAGTTTCCTGAAACTAAATTTGTTAAAGCCATCGCGAATAGCTGTATTGAACACTACCATGACAATTGTTTACCAACCATTTTTGTTTATAAAAATGGTCAGATAGAAGGCAAGTTCATTGGAATTATAGAATGTGGAGGGATAAATCTCAAGCTCGAAGGTAATGATATTACTTTTAAAATTTGCCTGTTAAGAAAATTTACCTAACTTAACAAATATCATGAAAATTTATTTTCATAAAACATTAGGCTTTTCCCTTGTTTCTAGTTTCTTCTTATATGCCTTCAGATTAATTTTCCTACAATAATACTATCATAACACCCACTTGCTTAAATCCTTAATGATTCTTTGTTTCAAACACATTAAAAATTCAGAATCATATGCTTAAAAATTTCAGCCCATCTATCCAGTTGTATTCCTCAATGTTTTCTGCAGTTTCTGCTGCAACCAAGCTGGTATTCAACCACTATCTCAAACACACTTAACTCATTTGTGCCTTTATATTGGGTTGGCCAAAAAATTTGTTTGGGTTTTTCCATAAAATATTACAAAAATCTGGACGAACTTTTTGGCCAACCCAATACCTTGTTTCATACTCTGTCTCTGTACCCTAAATACCCTACCCTGCTTTAGTCTTCGTTCCAAACCCTATTCCTTCTTAGGTTTCCATTTGATCCATTATGTGATGCTGGACCAATTAATAATCTGTTTTCATGTTCTCTACTGAATTTCTATAGCATATATTCTATACACAACTTATTTTCCATTTATCTACATATTCTCAGATTTTGTTGGTTAACCCATTCCCTTTGAGTTTTGTCTCCCTAACAGGTGCAAGGACTATGCCTTCTACTGTTTTCTTTTTCATAGTACATAGCAAAGGGCTTTATAGTTTTACGTTCTCCAACATGTTTAGATGCTTCCCTGGTGGCTCAGACGGTAAAGCGTCTGCCTGTAGTAACGGAGACCTGGGTTCGATCCCTGGGTTGGGAAGATCCCCTGGAGAAGGAAATGGCAACCCACTCCAGCACTCTTACCTGGAAAATTCCATGGACTGAGGAGCCTGGTTGGCTACAAACCATGGGGTCACAGTAATGTTTACTTCCAAACTTAGTTCTAAGACCCAACTCTTCAGTTAGTCATTTCTTGGAGTTGATATAATTCTGTATGATTAAAATCTTTTCTCCTACCATTGTATTAAAGCCACTGTGAATGGCTATTTTTAACAGTCTTTCTTTCACTCTATCATTCCCCTAAAACTGTTTTTGGCCTTAGTAAGACTTCCAGAATTATAATTGTTTCAGAGTTTTCCTTCCCTCTCTATTTTACCATCTTACTTTTCAGCCTGTGCCTTATCCTCTTTTTTTTTGTTAAGGGCTTAAATTTATTTAGTATATTTTTCTAAATTTTTATTGCAAGATATTCGCTTTATAATATTGTACTGGTTTCTGCCACTCATCAACATGAATCAGTCACAGGTACACATATGTCTCCTCCCTCTTGAACCTTCCTCCCATCTCCCACCCCATCCCACCCCTCTCAGCTTTCACAGAGCACTGGGTTGAGCTCCCTGCGTCATATCATAATGTGCATGTTTCCATGCCTCTCTCTGAAGTCACCTCCCACACACACACAGTGTCCACATGTCTGTTCTATCTGTGTCTCCACTGCTGCCCTGCAAACAGGTTCATCAGTACCATCTCACTACATTCCATACACACGCATGAATATACAGGCTTTGTGTCTCTCTTCCTGACTTGCTTCACTCTGTACAGTAGGCTCTAGGTTCATCCACCTCATTAGGACTGACTCAAATGCATTCTTTTTTAAAGCTGAGTAACATTCCATTGTATATATGTACCACAATTTCTGTATCCATTCATCTGTCAATGGACATCTAGGCTGCTTCCATGTCCTAGCTATTGTAAAAAGTGTTGCAGCAAACATTGGTGTACATGTGTCTGTCTCAGTTATGGTTTTCACAAGATATATACCCAGCAGTGGGATTTCCGGGTCATATGGTAGTTCTGTTTCTGTTCCTAGTTTTTTAAGGTTTCTCCATACTGTTCTCCATCAGTTCAGTTCAGTCAGTCAGTTCAGTCACTCAGTTGTATCCAACTCTTTGCGATCCCATGAATCGCAGCACGCCAGGCCACCCTGTCCATCGCCAACTCCCGGAGTTCACTCAGACTCACCATCTGTTAGTGATGCCATCCAGCCATCTCATCCTCTGTCGTCCCCTTCTCCTCCTGCCCCCAATCCCTCCTAGCATCAGAGTCTTTTCCAATGAGTCAGCTCTTCGCATGAGGTGGCCAAAGTACTGGAGTTTCAGCTTTAGCATCGTTTCTTCCAAAGAAATCCCAGAGCTGATCTCCTTGCAGTCCAAGGGACTCTTAAGAGTCTTCTCCAACACCACAGTTCAAAAGCATCAATTCTTCGGTGCTCAGCCTTCTTCACAGTCCAACTCTCACGTCCATACATGACCACTGGAAAAACCATAGCTTTGACTAGACGGACCTTTGTTGACAAAGTAATGTCTCTGCTTTTGAATATACTATCTAGGTTGGCATAACTTTCCTTCCAAGGAGTAAGCGTCTTTTAATTTCATGGCTGCAGTCACCATCTGCAGTGATATTGGAGCCCCAAAAATAAAGTCTGACACTGTTTCCACTGTTTCCACATCTATTTCCCATGAAGTGATGGGACTGGATGCCATGATCTTCGTTTTCTGAATGTTGAGCTTTAAGCCAACTTTTTCACTCTCCACTTTCACTTTCATCAAAAGGCTTTTGAGTTCCTCTTCACTTTCTGCCAAAAGGGTGGTGTCATCTGCATATCTGAGGTTATTGATATTTCTCCCGGCAATCTTGATTCCAGTTTGTGTTTCTTCCAGCCCAGCGTTTCTCATAATGTACTCTGCATATAAGTTAAATAAGCAGGGTGACAATATGCAGCCTTTGACGTACTCCTTTTCCTATTTGGGACCAGTCTGTTGTTCCATGGTGGTTGAATCAATTTCATTTCCACCAACAGTGCAAGAGGGTTCCCTTTTCAATACATCCTCTTCAGCATTTATTGTTTGTAGATTTTTTTAATGATGGCCATTATGACTGGTGTGAGGTGATAACTCATTGTGGTTTTGATTTGCATTTTTCTTATAATGAGCATTGTTGAGCATCTATGCATATATTTGTTGGCCATCTGTTGTGCCTTATCCTCTTAATTTAAAAAATATATAAGTATACAAACAATAATATAGAAAATATTCACGTAATCATTACCCAAAATAACAAATGTGAACATTTGTTCATGTTTCCTTCAGCTATTTGTTTATTATTGAAATAATCAGTACAGATGTTGAAGTTGCCTATATTTCCATTCCTAGTTCTATTCCCCTCCCTGCCTCACTAAGCAGTCACTATCATGAGTAGTGTGTTATCCGGACTCTACTTTTTAAAATTGTAATACCTGAAAAAAAATTTAAATTATTTAAAAATACACATAACATGAAATTCATCATTTGAATGATTAAAAACTTAGAATACAGTATTATTAGTTATTGTTACCCTGCAATAAATTATATATCCAGAACTTAATTATGAATAAATAAGTTATATTATTTAATCATTTTAAAGTACATGGTTAGTGAAAGGCTCTCAGTTGTGTCCAACTCTTTGCAACCCCATATACAGTCCATGGAATTCTCCAGGCCAGAATACTGGAATGGGTAGCCTTTCCCTTCTTCAGGGGATCTTCCCTACCCAGAGATCGAACCCAGGTCTCACACATTGTAGGCGGATTCCTTACCAGCTGAGCCACCAGGGAAGCCCAAGAATACTGGAGTGGGTAGCCTATCTCTTCTCCAGTGGATCTTCCTGACCCAGGAATTGAACCAGGGTCTCCTGCATTGCAGGTGGATCCTTTATCAACTGAGCTATCAGGGAAGCCCAAAGTATATGGTTAAGTGATATTAAGTATATTTTCACTGTTGTGCCATCATCACCATTATCCATCTCAAGAACTCTTTGCATTTTGCAAAGAGTTGGAACTCTATATCCTTAAAAAGTAACTCTTTATTCTCTGCTCTCTCTAGCCCCTGGCAACCACCATTTTACTTTCTAATTCTGAATTTGACTACTCTCAAAGTACATCATATAAATGAATTAGGCAGTTTTGTCCTTTTGTGACTGGCTTATTTTACTTGGCACAACATCCTCAAGATTAATCTGTATTGTAGTACGTGTCAGCATTTGCTTCCTTTTTAAAACTTTAAGTCTGAATAATATTCCATTGTATTTTTTATAGTACATTTAGTGTAGTGCTAGTCACTCAGTCATTCTGACTCTTTGCAATCCCATGAACTGTAACTTGCTAGGCTCCTCTGTCCATGGGATTCTCCAGGCAAGAATACTGGAGTGGGTTGCCATTCCCTTCTCCAGAGGATCTTCCCAACCCAGGGATCGAACCTGGGTCTTCTGCGTTGCAGGCAGATTCTTTACCCTTTGAGCTACAGGGCAGACCCATTAATCTGTTGATGGACATATTTGTTGCTTCTACCTTGTGGCTATGGTCAATAATGCTGCTGAGAACATGGATATGCATAATCTATTCTGGTCCCCCTTTTTAGTGCCTTTGAGTGTATAGTCAGAAGTAGAATTGCTGGATCATATAACAGTTCACAGAAGAACTGTACAAAAAAGATCTTCACGACCTAGATAATCATGATGGTGTAACACTGACCTAGAGCCAGACATCCTGGAATGTGAAGTCAAGTGGGCCTTAGAAAGCATCACTACGAACAAAGCTAGTGGAGGTGATAGAATTCCAGTTGAGTTATTCCAAATCCTGAAAGATGTTGCTGTGAAAGTGCTGCACTCAATATGCCAGCAAATTTGGAAAACTCAGCAGTGGCCACAGGACTGGAAAAGGTCAGTTTTCATGCCAATCCCAAAGAAAGGCAATGCCAAAGAATGCTCAAACTACCGCACAATTGCACTCATCTCACACGCTAGTAAAGTAATGCTCAAAATTCTCCAAGCCAGGCTTCAGCAATACCTGAACCGTGAACTTCCTGATATTCAAGCTGGTTTTAGAAAAGGCAGAGGAACCAGAGATCAAATTGCCAACATCCGCTGGATCATCAAAAAAGCAAGAGAGTTCCAGGAAAACATCTATTTCTGCTATATTGACTATGCCGAAGCCTTTGACTGTGTGGATCACAATAAACTGTGGACAATTCTGAAAGAGATGGGAATACCAGACCACCTGATCTGCCTCTTGAGAAACCTGTATGCAGGTCAGGAAGCACCAGTTAGAACTGGACATGGAACAACAGACTGGTTCCAAATAGGAAAAGGAGTACGTCAAGGCTGTATATTGTCACCCTGTTTATTTAACTTATATGCAGAGTACATTATGAGAAACACTGGACTGGAAGAAACACAAGCTGGAATCAAGATTGCCGGGAGAAATATGAATAACCTCAGATATGCAGATGACACCACCCTTATGGCAGAAAGTGAAGAGGAACTCAAAAGCCTCTTGATGAAAGTCAAAGTGGAGAGTGAAAAAGTTGGCTTAAAGCTCAACATTCAGAAAACGAAGATCATGGCATCGTGTCCCATCACTTCATGGGAAATAGATGGGGAAACAGTGGAAACAGTGTCAGACTTTATTTTTCTGGGCTCTAAAATCACTGCAGACAGTGATTGCAGCCATGAAATTCAAAGACGTTTACTCCTTGGAAGGAAAGTTATGACCAACCTAGATAGCATATTCAAAAGCAGAGACATTACTTTGCCAACAAAGGTCCGTCTAGTCAAGGCTATGGTTTTTCCTGTGGTCATGTATGGATATGAGAGTTGGACTGTGAAGAAGGCTGAGCGCCGAAGAATTGATGCTTTTGAACTGTGGTGTTGGAGAAGCCTCTTGAGAGTCCCTTGGACTGCAAGGAGATCCAACCAGTCCATTCTGAAGGAGATCAGCCCTGGGATTTCTTTGGAAGGAATGATGCTAAAGCTGAAACTCCAGTACTTTGGCCACCTCATGCGAAGAGTTGACTCATTGGAAAAGACTCTGATGCTGGGAGGGATTGTGGGCAGGAGAAGGGGATGACAGAGGATGAGATGGCTGGATGGCATCACTGACTCGATGGACGTGAGTCTGAGTGAACTCCGGGAGTTGGTGATGGAGAGGGAGGCCTGGCGTGCTGCGATTCATGGGGTCGCAAAGAGTCGGACACGACTGAGCGACTGATCTGATCTGATCTGATAACAGTTCTACTTTAATTTTTGAGCAACAGCATACTGTTTCCCCAGGGGCTGCACATCTAGCACTCCCACCAACAATGCAGAGAAGTTCTAATTTTTCTACATCCTTAGCAACACCTGTTCGTTCCCTTTTTTTCTTAAATAGTAATTACTATTTAAGAAAAAAATGTATCTTAATGTATGTGAGGTGTCTTCCCCCCACTGACTTTTGATATCTCCTATGTCATTTTCAGGATTAAAAAAAAGATGCTTCAATCTGTTTCTGAAGTTTCTACTATGTTCCAGTGGTCTGTTCTGTCTATCCCTGAATCAGTATAGTACTATGTTAATGACTCTACCTTCCTAACAATTTAGCTGTCTCTAGTAGGGCAAGTCTTTTCAAAATGTAATATAAATGTTGGAATTAGTCTGAAAAATCCTGTTGGTTATTTATTAGAATCACATTTAAAGATTAATTGTTGAAGACTTGATATCCTAATAATAGTGAATATTCCTGTCCATGAATAAGATATAGTTTGTCATTAATTTTGATCTTCTTTTTTTTGGTAACTTTCTTCATAAATATAATGTATTTACCATTGGCCCTTGAACAGCGCAAGAGTTATGAGTATTGACCCCCACGAAGTGAAAAATCCACACATAATTTTAGAGTTGGCTCTCTGTACTTGCAATTCTGCATCTGTGGATTCAAACAACTATGGATTGTGTAGACCTATAATATGAATTTATTGAAAAAATCCACATACCTGCAAACCTCTGCAGTTCAAACCTGTTTGAACTGTTCAAGGGCCAATTGTATTATATTTTGTAATTTTCCTCTTAAGTTTATTTTGTAATTTTCCTCACAAATGTTCTGTTCATTTACACAGTGCTTAGGAATAAATTTTAACAAAATAAGCAGTTTGCAGGATTGGGAGGTTTTTGTTATCAGTTCAGTTTTTTCAGTTTTGCTCTTAAATATGTTCACATAATTCACACTTTTTTGTTGCGGTTTTCCCACTAAAATTTTCAAATGTATTGGCATACTTTTTTCTCATAGTAGTCTCATGGCTTTAAAACCTTTATCTTGGTTTTGCCCCCATATAATTCTTTATGTTGTTTAGTTTGTTTCTTGTTCTTGTGATCTTTTTTGCCTAAGGTGTGTCTATTAGTCTCTTCAAAGAACCAACTTGTGATTTTGTTAGTCACCTCTCTTGCTTTTGCTTTTCAGCCTTTGCTAAAGTCTCTTCTTCATTATATCCCTCTTTCTGCTTTCCTTTGATTTACATTAATTTTTTTTCTAGCTCTTTGATTTGTACTTTCAAAGCACTATTTTCAGTCATTTAAAAATAAATGTTAGCCATAATTTCTCTCTTTACGTATAACTCTGCTATATCCAATGTTTTTTGACATAGTACTTCATTGTAATTTAGTTCTAAATATATCATTGTTTCCACATTAATTTTATTGGAGTCAACTTCTGTTTCATATAGATGTTCCAAGATTTTATCTGATTTATTGATGGGTTATTTTTTGCAGAACTTGAATGGAAGCTAGCAGAAGTTGGAGCAATACAGACTGATTTGGAAGAAAACCCCAAAAAAGCCATTGTAGATGTGATGGTATCTTCAATTAGAAACACTTCTATTTATGGTGACTCTGATAGCTCAAACAGTGACAGTGAAGATACCAAATAGAAATATTTAATAAACAGCTTTAAAGTGTTTATATATGGAGTGTTTTTGTCATTGCCTTTATAATCAGAGATCAGAATATTTATAAATAAATTTATTTTCATTTTCATATTAGAATTATAGCTTATATGTAATTACAAAAACTTCCAGATATTTCAGAATATTTATTGCCTCCAACAAAACTAGAATTTGTCATGAACCCTTAATATTTTTCTGTACTTTATCCTTTTTCTGCTCCTTTTTGGACAATAACAAATATATTACAAGTCCTCTGTGTTACATAATCACTTCCAAAAAGGCATGTGAATAAAAATGATGAAAAAGAATGATGGAATTTAATTTACTTTAATAAATATTAAAGTCTATTATTTAGAGGCTCTGAGTGAAAATACTTAAATTTATGACCATATGCTTTTTCTATGAAGTCTCTTACCTATTAAAAAAATTAAGCACTCAATGGAAAAATGCAATTTAAAGATTCTAAAAAGTACTAGGAAACATCTCTACTCGTTATAATTTTTAATAGTTCTATTATTTTTAGAAAGTATTAGCTTACTAAGTAGACAGGTGATTGAATCATTAGACCTGTATAACATGTAAGTTTCTAAATCATGAGAAGTGAGAAAAGTATATTGTGAGGCTTACATATCTTTTGATAGTAATCTCAGAAGAATTCATCATGAGAAAATAACACTACAGAACCTGCAGCATGTTTTAATCTTGGATTAATAACTGACACCACTTTTAGAGAAAATGGTGTTAAATACAGCATGTAATTGTTTAACAACACATTCTAGTCTTCTAGTTTGTTTGTACTGGTGACCCATCATTGTGATTTTGGGTATTCACTGATGTGTTTGAGAGAATCCAGACTAAGTTTAAGTGATTAGATTACAAAAATAAATTGGTGAAAACTGAGGCAATTTAGGACTTCCCAGGTGGTGCTAGTGGTAAAGAGTGCAGGAGACATGAGAGACAATCCCTGGGTTAGGAAAATCCCCTGGAGAAGGGAATGGCAACCCACTCCAGTATTCTTGCCTGGAGAATTCCATGGACAGAGGAGCCTGGTGGGTACAGCCCATAGGGTTGCACAGAGTCGGACGTGACTGAAGCGACTTAGCATGCACGAGGCAATTTAACATGAAGTCAGAAAAGGGTATTTGGTGTTCTTAGGGGTAGATAGGGATCATAGAGGCAGCAGAGAATGATGAAGTGGAGGGAAAGTTAAATACAGATTGAGTTGTTGTTGTTCAGTCGCCCAGTTGTTTACGATCTCATGGACTGCAGCACACCAGGCCTCCTTGTCCCTCACCATCTCCTAAAGTTTGCCCAAGTTCATGTCCATTGCATCAGTGATGCCATCTGGCCATCTCATCCTCTGGCACCCTCTTCTTCTCCTGCCCTCAGTCTTTCCTGGCATCAGGGACTTTTCCAGTAGATCAACTGTTTGCATCAGGTGACCAAAATACTGGAGCTTCAGCTTCAGCATCAGTCCTCCTTCCAATGAGTATTCAGGGTTGATTTCCCTTAAGATTGACTGGTTTGATCTCCTTGCTGTCCAAGGGACTTTCAGGAGTCTTCTCTAGCACCACTGTTCGAAGGCATCGATTCATTAGTGTTCTGCCTTCTTCACGGTCCAGCTCTCACAGCTGAACGTGATTGCTGGGAAGACCGTAGCCTTGACTATACGAATCTTGTCAGCTTACTCTGCTTTTCAGCACACACTGAGTTGCTGCTGCTGCTGCTAAGTCACTTCAGTCGTGTCCAACTCTGTGCGACCCCATAGACAGCAGCCCACCAGGTTCCCCTGTCCCTGGGATTCTCAAGGCAAGCACACTGAGTTAGGTGGTAATAATTTATTTTATCAGATAAGGTAAAATCAAATGATCTAACTTTGTAAAGAATTAGGAAGACCCTCTTCTGAGATAGCAAAGAAAGGCTTTTGAAAATATACACATTTGGATGAAGGGAGGAAACGTTGAGAAGCAAAGTTGGGAGTTGCACACAATGGTCTTTATTATAGCGTTAGCACACATATCAGAGAAATAATTACCTATAAGGTCCAACTTCTAAGAGTCTTTAACAAAATGGATGGAAAGATTCCTATTGACAATAAAACAGCTGTGGAAATTAAAGGAAAAACCATATTAATCATAAAGTTAAAATGTAACTTTAATGCCATCTAATGCATATAAGTATAGACATTATTTCCCTGACTTCCCTGGTGGCTCAGGTGGTAAAGAATCTGCCTGCAATGTGGGAGACCCAGGTTCAATTCCTGGGTCTGAAAGATCCCCTGGAGAAGGGAATGGCAATCCATTCCAGTGTTCTGGCCTGAAGAGTCCCACAGACAGAGGAGCCTGGTGGGCTACAGTCCATGGGGTCGCAAAGAGTCAGACCCAGCTAAGCAACTAGCATTCATTATTTCCCTTCCAATTGAAACCGAATGCAAAAGGTTCCCCCAAATGCAATTTTTTTTTTAGTAAATCCATCATATTTACCTATTTTCTTTTTTGAGTTAAAATTAGCAGAGGAAGTAGTAATAGTATTTAAGATGTTTGAATAAAAAGATTCATACTTCTTTTTTTTAACTCAAATCCACCAGGTGGCAGTAGTTTCTATACATAAGCACAGTTCATGAAAACTTAAACATTTGTAAAATTCATAAAATTATAGCATAATAGAGGTGGCTGGTTTTGATTCCAGCCTCAGCCTTTTTCAAATAATGCACACAAACACACGCTTCTAGCAAGTACTCATGCTTGCCAGTGTAGATCAGTACTAGTTCATATCCTACTTGATTTATACATTCTTATTTAAGTGGGGTATAAGTATTTGTTAGAATGTGGGGAAATTATTTAATAATGTGTTTCACATTTTATTGAATGAATTTTTGTGATTTTTTTGGGAAATTTTAAATATTCAAATGTTTTTGATCTACAAAAATGTGTATTTCATATAACCTTCCTAATATTTTTCTCTGTTCTTTTCTGCCAACCATTGAAACTCCCTCTCCTGCTGTATAGTGCCTATTTTGTCAAAGTGTGATCCTAGAATCAGCAGCATCCCCAGGGAGCTTGTTAGAAATGCAGTCTCTGGCCTCATCCCAGCCTAGCTGAACTGCAATTTTTGTTTTAATGAAATCCTTAGGTGATTAAGCAGCACTGGTAGCAAGTCCCCTAAAGACATCTTGAGCATATTCTTTAACTCTTCTTTCACACTTTTGGTTATTAAAAGTCTGTCTAGTTTCAAGCTTCAATATCAGTTCCCAGGCAAATGTTCTATGGCTGACCTTGTGATTCAGGAACTCAAGAGGGAAGGTGGAGTTGTTTTTAGCCAATTATTTCCCTCTCTTTTCAAGACCCATCTTCTGTGGTGTTGGGGACTGGAAGGGAGACTAGGGAAGAAAGACATACATTTCTCTTAACTAGGTAAGTACTATCCATATTGCATTAAAGTGTTCGCTCTTTAATGGGCACATTGAGTTCTCCTAGAAACTCAGAGGCAGCCACTCCACTGCACAGTTCCTTGATATGAGATCAGCCTGCGGCTCTCTCTCTCTCTTGATCTCTCTCAGTTCCCACTCCTTGAAGTATATCCTGCCTCTTGTTGCTAGAATTTCTTTTCCCAGTAGGTGTCAAAATGGTTCAAACCTGGACAGTACTTTCTATCAGCATGGATGGACTCTGTAGAAACTTCATGGCCATGCCAAACTGTAGGAGTACACTTTAGCCCACTTCCTCCAACTGTTTCTCCCCAAGTCTCTATCTTCCTGTTCACACAGGTAGATGCAGGGCGGATCAACAAATCTGAAAGGGAAGAGATACCAGTCTCTCCTTAGTCATTCCAGTTTCTCTAGCCGATTCTGTTGGAGCCTTGTTCACTTAACTCGGAGTGAGCTGTGCTTAGTTGCTCAGTTGTGTCTGACTCTCTCTCACCCCATGGACGCCAGGCTCTTCCATGGAATTCTCCAGACAAGAATACTGGAGTGGGTTGCCATGCCCTCCTCCAGGGATAGCACCCAGGTCTCCCGCATCGTAAGCAGATTCTTTCTGTCTGAGCCACCAAGGAAGCCCAACTTGGAGTCGGGTGGGGGAATAAAAAGCAAAGGAAAAGCCATCAGATCAGATCAGTTGCTCAGTTGTGTCCGACTCTTTGTGACCCCATGAATCACAGCACGCCAGGCCTCCCTGTCCATCACCAACTCCCGGAGTTCACTCAGACTCACGTCCATTGAGTCAGTGATGCCATCCAGCCATCTCATCCTCTGTCGTCCCCTTCTCCTCTTGCCCCCAATCCCTCCCAGCATCAGAGTCTTTTCCAATGAGTCAACTCTTTGCATGAGGTGGCCAAAGTACTGGAGTTTCAGCTTTAGCATCATTCCTTCCAAAGAAATCCCAGGGCTGATCTCCTTCAGAATGGACTGGTTGGATCTCCTTGCAGTCCAAGGGACTCTCAAGAGGCTTCTCCAACACCACAGTTCAAAAGCATCAATTCTTCGGCGCTCAGCCTTCTTCACAGTCCAACTCTCATATCCATACATGACCACAGGAAAAACCATAGCCTTGACTAGACGGACCTTTGTTGGCAAAGTAATGTCTCTGCTTTTGAATATACTATCTAGGTTGGTCATAACTTTCCTTCCAAGGAGTAAGCGTCTTTGAATTTCATGGCTGCAGTCACCATCTGCAGTGATTTTGGAGCCCCCCAAAGTAAAGTCTGACACTGTTTACACTGTTTCCTCATCTATTTCCCATGAAGTGATGGGACAGGATGAAATGATCTTCATTTTCTAAATGTTGAGCTTTAAGCCAACTTTTTCACTCTCCACTTTGACTTTCATCAAGAGGCTTTTGAGTTCCTCTTCACTTTCTGCCATAAGGGTGGTGTCATCTGCATATCTGAGGTTATTGATATTTCTCCTGGCAATCTTGATTCCAGCTTGTGTTTCTTCCAGTCCAGTGTTTCTCATGATGTACTCTGCATATAAGTTAAATAAACAGGGTGACAATATACAGCCTTGACGTACTCCTTTTCCTGTTTGGAATCAGTTGTTGTTCCATGTCCATGTTCTAACTGTTGTTTCCTGACCTGCATACAAACTTCTCAAGAGGCAGATCAGGTGGTCTGGTATTCCCATCTCTTTCAGAATTGTCCACAGTTTATTGTGATCCACACAGTCAAAGGCTTCGGCATAGTCAATATAGCAGAAATAGATGTTTTCCTGGAACTCTCTTGCTTTTTTGATGATCCAGCGGATGTTGGCAATTTGATCTCTGGTTCCTCTGCCTTTTCTAAAACCAGCTTGAATATCAGGAAGTTCACGGTTCAGGTATTGCTGAAGCCTGGCTTGGAGAATTTTGAGCATTACTTTACTAGCGTGTGAGATGAGTGCAATTGTGCGGTAGTTTGAGCATTCTTTGGCATTGCCTTTCTTTGGGATTGGCATGAAAACTGACCTTTTCCAGTCCTGTGGCCACTGCTGAGTTTTCCAAATTTGCTGGCGTATTGAGTGCAGCACTTTCACAGCATCATCTTTCAGGATTTGAAATAGCTCAACTGGAATTCCATCACCTCCACTAGCTTTGTTCGTAGTGATGCTTTCTAAGGCCCATTTGACTTCACATTCCAGGATGTCTGGCTCTAGGTCAGTGATCACACCATCATGATTATCTGGGTCATGAAGATGTTTTTTATACAGTTCTTCTGTGTATTCTTGTCACCTCTTCTTAATATCTTCTGCTTCTGTTAGGTCCATACCATTTCTGTCCTGTATTGAGCCCATCTTTGCATGAAATGTTCCTTTGGTATCTCTGATTTCCTGAAGAGATCCCTAGTCTTTCCCATTCTGTTGTTTTCCTCTACTTCTTTGCATTGATCGCTAAGGAAGGCTTTCTTATTTCTTCTTGCTATTCTTTGGAACTCTGCATTCAGATGCTTATATCTTTTCTTTTCTCCTTTACTTTTCGCTTCCCTTCTTTTCACAGCTATTTGTAAGACCTCCTCAGACAGCCATTTTACTTTTTTGCATTTCTTTTCCATGGGGATGGTCTTGATCCCTGTCTGCTGTACAATGTCATGAACCTCATTCCATAGTTCATCAGGCACTCTATCAGATCTAGGCCCTTAAATCTATTTCTCACTTCCACTATATAATCATAAGGGATTTGATTTAGGTCATACCTGAATGGTCTAGTGGTTTTCCCTACTTTCTTCAATTTAAGTCTGAATTTGGCAATAAGGAGTTCATGGTCTGAGCCACAGTCAGCTCCTGGTCTTGTTTTTGCTTGTGGCTCCAATGATTCTCTTATCCTCCTCTTCCCTTGTGTCTTACTAATATGGCCTGAAAGTAGGGGTTGGAGGTTTTGACCATGTGAAGTCCAGTTTTGTCCAGCTTTTGGTCCTGACTGAAGGAATGTGCATGTGTGTCATTTGTGTCCGACTCACTGCAACCCCATGGACTGTAGCCTGCCAGGCTCCTCTGTCCATGGGATTTCCCAGGCAAGAATACTGGAGTGGGTTGCCATTTCCTTCTCCAGGAGATCTTCCCCACCCAGGGATTGAAACTATATCTCTTGCATCTCCTCCATTGCAGGCAGATTCTTTACCGTCTGAGCCACCAGGGAAGCCGGGCTGAAGGACCATCTGCTTCAAATGTGGGCAGCTGTTTAGAGGGTGAGTGCTGCATGTTCTTGTTCCCTATTGTGGACCTCCTTCAGCAGTCTCATACTAGTGTTTCACTATTTTCAGTTTATCTCTCCTTTGTACTTTAAAACACGTTGCTAAGTTTACCTCCTGACAAGACTACAGTCTGCTTACAATCACAACTTGGAATATAAGAGTGATCCCAAAAATCTTCTGGCATGTTTCACCTTTCATTTCATTCATTTTTTTTTTTCGTTTAACTCAAGCATTGAAATGAATGCTGCATGTACAGTGATGAAGAAAACACAGGGTTCTTGACTCTTGGGATTTACCATGTGGTGACAGTGCGGCAGGGTTTGGGGGGAAGATAGTTAATAGATAAGAAAAGAAATATTTTAAAAAATAGAGAATAATTGTGGGTACTATGTTGGTGGATGGCAGGTGAGAGGTAGGAGGGAAACATCTTAAATAGGGTAGTTAGATCTTTGAGACATGAAGACTGAAGAGGAACCAGCCAGGAGAAAAGGTAGGAGGGTGGTCCAGGTAAGTGCACGGCATGTATCAAAGCTTGAGAATACAGAGATTCGCAAGAAACTTGAGGAAGTTTCTGGGTGGAAGTGTTATGGGAAAAGAGAAAAATGGTAGGACATGAAGTTGGAGACATAGAGGGGGCTAGATCAAAGAGGTATTATGGCCACAACTAGGAATTTAGATATAATGGGAAATAATAAGGATTTTAAGTAGGAACATGTGGTTTCATTTATATTTTCAAAAGAATATTCTTGCTGCTTTGTGGAGAACAGATTGAAGGAAGCATCCAAGGTATTTGAGATATTCAAGAGGAGACATTGGGGAGACAATTGGACATGTGTGTTTAGAACCCAAAGGTTAGGTGTAGGCTGTAGTTACAAATTTGTGAGTCATTTCAACCATTCCTAGAGTTCCAACAACAAAGCATAAAAATCTAAAGCCACCATCCTTTTCAGCTAACCTTTCTGTAGTAGTTTATAATTTACATTTGATCATCACAATTCTGAGATGCTTTTTTTCTGACTTTACAGATAAATACCCTGATGCTCAAATAAATTATTTAACTTGCTCAGTGTGTCTTAGTATTAGTCAGGATTGAAGCCTAGACCTTTGATTACAAAGTCTTCAATATCACATCATACTATTGCCTTCCTTTTAAAGGATCTAGAAAGGATAAAAGTAATTGACTAAAACATGAAGAATTCTTAAAAAAAAAAAACAAAACCCTGACAATATATTCCCTATTATGCATATCAAGCTTCCCATGTTCCTATTTACCTGAAACTGTAGTAGTAAAAGTGGGAACGTCAAGGAAAGGGTGGATAAGAGTATTATGAAAAAACAGAAAGGACATAGGGTCTCAGAGAACTAGGGGAAGAAATTGAGCAAGAGATGCAAGAACTACATAAAAAGCAACATTATTAATAGCCACTACTAATATGGGATTTTTTATGTACCAGGTACTGTCACACACACACACACACACACACACACACACACACACACACACACATTCCATCTACCTTTTCTATCTTCTCTCAATTATCCTGAGACATGATATTACCCTCATTTGACAGATGAGGAAACTGAAGAACAGACTCAAAGTCATGCAGATATTAAGTGGTGGGGCCGGGATAAATCCTGGCAGTAAGTTTCCAATTCTGTATTTTAGCCACTATGCTATCTATATTGCTTCCATCAAGACATCAACTGTGGAAACCAGTTAGGAATGGAGTTGGAAATGTTCCTTTTAAATTATACCAAGGCAGACAAGAAGAAGTGAGCAGAATATTTGAGTTAGATAAATTGTGTTCAAGGAGAGGATTTAGGCTAGGGGACAAACTATGAGGCGAGGTTTTTGTTTTAGGGAAAAGTGGAATCTGGAAGTTGGAAATGTGATTAAAAATATGTGGTACAGTTTTCTTCTTGGAGAGTATGGGGAGAAAGATTAAGTTGTGAACTGAATCATGGGAAATGTTTGAGTAGTGGCAGAAGACTGAGCAGAAAAATGGGACTATCAACAGGTGTTAGTAAATGATTAAATACAGAAAATGAGAGAGGAAGGAATCAAAGATGAACATGATGTGTTTCTAGTGACTAAGAGGACCATGGAACCATTAAAAGGGGCAAAGGTATTTTTGAAGATATGATGCAGAATATGAAGAGAGATCACTTTCTCTAGAAAATCCAAACGTCCACATCCTGGGAAAAGCATTCAAAGCCTCTTGTCTAACTGAAACCTTCCTAATCAGTATTATTAATCTTGCCTCCTCTCTTGCTACCACTGTGAGAATTTATGATGGCAAGTGACAGACAACCTCTCACTGGTTTAAGCAATGAATACATGTTAAGAATTTATTGACTAACTTAACTGAAATTTCCAGAGTTATCTAGTCCACAACGGCTTCTATGCATCCAATGTGTCTCCAGGCCAAATCTCCGTTTTTGAACCTGCTTTATTCCACGTTGCCTTCTTTCTCAGAATCTGTGAGTAGGAAGATGTGTTCAGGCTTCCATTTCTGCAGACTTAACTCCATTGGAAAAGAGATCACCCTTCTTAGTTAAATCCAAACTAAGGTAGAGGATTAACTCAAATGTATTTTCCTCTGGAGTCCTGCCCCAGCCAAATGGTCTGAGAGTGAAGAAAGGATAGTTCTCCAAAGGAAATGATCAGAATAGGGAATGAATGCTAAACAGGAAACAATGTCTACTAAAATCTTGTCTGCTATATGATGACTCTATCACGCTCTCCCATTCCGGACAGAATCCTCTGGTCTGATCTGAACAGTCCCTCAGTTTCGATGTTTTTTTTCTCTTGAGTACACAGCAAGAATCTTAAGTGTTCACTGAGATGAATGTTACCTTTGAGGGAGGATTTTATAGTCACAACAGTTTTTTTGAAAGAAGAAAAAAATGGCTTCTATTTCAAATTCAAAGAACAATCATTAAAATATGAAAACTACTAGGAATTAGGACTGTAGACTTTTTCCCAATAATTTTTAGCTACTGAAAGCTGCTTTCCCTTGTGGACCAACTGTCTTAACCATCAAGTAATTTCCCCCTAAGATAAGGGGGAAAATATTCACACGTTTTTCTACAAGGGAAGGAAGGTACAAGCTAGGATCCTGGTTTATCTCCCATCTTCCTTAAGGCTAGATAAAAATCTCCAAAGGAGCACGTCCGTTATCTTCTTTGGCCTCGGCCCTCCAGCCAAGGACTCATGTCCGGTCTCCCCAGGCCCACTCTCCAAAAAGAAGCGACTAAAGCAGTGCACTTCCAGGAGAAGAAAGAGGAGGAGTCTGGAGTGCCAGTCACCTTCACAAATGCCCTCTTCCCGTCCCAAGAGACGAAACGCAAGTGATGCCACCGGCTGAGAGGGAAAAGTCTTTTCGCCTGCCCGATTTTTTCCCCCTGGCATTGGCAAAGTGATTTGCTTTTCGAGAAAGACAAGGTCCCTTTTGGCTTCGGGATCCCTCATACAAGAAACTCTCCTCTGTCTTCGCTTCCCGCATCCAGGGTAAAAGCCAAAGCCACCCTGATCTGAACTCCCGGGACCCGCCGCACCCTCCGCAGCTAACCAGGCCCCGCCCCCCGCCCCCTGCTTTCCAGTAACCCGTGCGAGGAAAGGGGCGCCGGGGAGATCTCGGCTTTCCTGCACGCCCAGCGGCAGCCGCGGACCGCGCAGACGCGCAGCCCTAGGGAGCAGGAGTCTCCTCCGGCGCCCGGGATCCCCATCGCAGCTCCGAGCTGCCTAACGGAGCACATCGCATGCGCACCGAGACGCACCGGGGAAAGGGATAGTGAGGGGAGGGACGAACGAAAAGCGCCGGCAGTCGGAGCCCGCAGGGGGTCACTGACTACGCATGCGCCGGGAGGGAGCGCAATCACAGACTAGTCTTGCGGCTACCGGCTTAAAAAAGGAAACCCCCGAGACCGAGAGCGCGAAGGAAATCTGGCCGCCGACGCGTGCGCGCTCCCGGTGAGTGGCGCCCCGCCGGGTGGGCCTGGGGCCTGACGTCCGCCGGCAGGCTGGCCTGAGCGGCGCATGCGTGGTCCCGGTGCCGGTGGAGGAGGGGAAGGGAAGGGAGGGGGAGGAGTTGAGGGCGGCTGTAGCGGTGAAATTTTGGGGGGGTGGGTTGGGGGCGCCACTCAGCCTCAGGGTGCTGCTAAAGCTGGGAGCCGCAGCGCCTTCAGGACGCTGCAAGGCTAGTGGTTCCGAGTCGCCGCAGCTGGACTCCAGGGTGGGGGAGGGAAGAAGCCGGAGCCGCCGCAAGCCACACGGTGAGGGCGCCGGGAAGTGGGGGGAGCAGGAGGGCGGTGTGTGTGGGGCCGGGGGGCGGCGGCCAGGGGAGGGGCGGGCTGGCGCTGAAGCCCAAGTTTTGCTTATCGCTCGAGTGTGTCTTTTCTCGGGAGTTGGGGTGGAGGCCCGCCCCGTCTGAAGGGCCTTTCGGGACAGCTGGGGTTACCTGCGGGGCAGGGGCGGGATTGGGGTGCGCGGCGGGGCCGGGTGGCCGGAGCGCGCCCTTGGGTTGAGGCCGATTCGAGCGGCAGAGCGGCGGGGAGAGCCGAAGAGCCGGTGCGGAGAGGGCTTTCGCTGGGGACCCGCTAGGCCTTGTGACCCACTTTATTCCTGTCACAACTCGGGCACGTTTGGAGCGGCGCCCAATGGGGCGCCGGGACGGCCAGCTCCTCCGGGGAACCCCCGCCCTCCCGGCACCCGGCCCGCGCGCCGCAGCCCGCAGTCCGAGCGGCGGCCGCCGCCGCCCGTGGGCTGGTTCCGTTAGTGGTCGCGGTTCCGGGGCTGGGTCCCCGGGGAACGCGCTACTCCTCGCGTCCGACTGGAGCCGCTGCGCGGGTTCGAACGCTCCCGGGGCGGCGCCTGTCTTCCTTCCTTGAGTCCACTCGCGCCCGCCCGCTCCGGGTCACCACGGCGGCTGATTCTTATGGAAACCTTTCGCCTGCGAAGCTGGACTCTAGCTAGTCCTGGTGTGCTGGCCCCGGGAGTGTAATTTCCGACGCCTAGCGCCGCAGAGCTTACATTCTTGAGTGCGTTTTCGCTGGTGTACAAGTCGTCCTGTTGCTAATAGCAGAATCCTGACAGGTAAAAAAAAACCTCGGCCTCTGACTTGGGGAATGAAAGATCGAATCAGGTGGCAGTTGCTTGCTATTAGAATGCCACGCTATACGACTTGAAGGCTTTCTAACCTTAGAAAAGCAACAACAGTGTTTTCTTTTACAGTGAAAGAAAAGCACTAGAAGGAACTTTTAGTCATTGTTGATTTGGCCGTTACGCTGATGCCCCAATCAAAAAAAGGTAATTTCACTTGAAGTCTGCATTCTAATTTGTACCTTCATTTTAAGTGATAAAATTGGGCGACTTTTTCCTCTACCTGGTTGGAAAATAAACGTTCTACAAAGGATGTAATTTAAATAATGAGTTGTTTTGTCTGCTTTTAGATCTGGGGGGAGAAACTTAACTCAGATGTTAAGTAGTTAACTGTATAGAATGTCATTAAAGTTTAGCCTGAAGAAGATAGATGAAAGTTGTGGTAGTCATAATCAGCTGTGAAAAAGATTGAGGAAGCTTTGTGTGTAATGACATGGAAAGATCTCCAAAGTATGTTATAAAGTGAAAAAAACAAGATATAGGACAGCGTGAATAATGTGCTACTTTGTGTGATAACGAGGCACCCATGGAATAGGAATATAAATTTGTGTTTGTTTTTATAAGTATAAAGAAACTGGCGGGGCAGGATAGTGGAGAATTGATAATGGTTGGGTAGAGGGAGGAGTTGGAGAAGGAAATGGCAACCCACTCCAGTATTCTTGCCTGGAGAATCCCAGGGACCGGGGAGCCTGGTGGGCTGCCGTCTATGGGGTCGCACAGAGTCGGACACGACTGAAGCGACTTAGCAGCAGCAGCAGTAGCAGCAGCAGCAGCAGCAGAGGGAGGAGTAACCTGATGAGGGGATGGTGGGAAATGACACGTACACTGTATGCCTTTATATTTTAAAGTATTTGTGACTATATTAATTCGTAAACTAGATTAAACAAAAATCCTTCTCTCCAAAATAATTTGCTCAAAATAATTTCTTTCTTTCCTAATTTGTAGTAATTTTGGCCATTTTTAATATGGTTTCTCTTAGTGTTTTTTGTTTTTTTTTTAAGGGGACACGACCTAAACTTGACAGAAAGTTTTAAGTATGGCTGTCTAGGCTCCAAAGTGTTACAAATTTAACTTTTAAAAATGTTTAGTCATATTTTGCTAAAATATATGACATTATTTACATTTGACATTTTGGCTTATGCTGTGTTCAGAGCATAGTTTTTCCTGCTGCTTTTTTTCCCCCAGAAATCCTAGTTGTATACAATTTTACTTTTAGTCTTTTTAACCCCAAAGTTGTGATGACAAATAGTTGGAGAATATGAACTCTCCATTAAAATGACAATGGAATTGATTGTCTAGATAGTTTGCTTTTCAGATGGGGAAATACTTTCTCAAGGCAGTCAGACGTGAACTGCATGTAAATTTATATGTGTGTGCGTTTAGAGAGAGATCCTGTATATAGATACAGTACTTACAGAGAATTAAAATTGAGAGTCAATGTTCTGTTGGTGCAAACGCTGAAATTTTTTTACGACTTAATGGATTGCTGAAAACAGTATGTAATTTCAGGGGGGAGGGTACTCAAAATTCCTCTGGTGGCTAATATCATATAATCAGAGTAGTGAATGTTGAGTAGTGGGAGACAGTTGCTATGGGCATTTTTGTTGTGTAGCATTCCTTTTTATTTTGGAGGATAGGATAATTTTATTTCTCTTTGATCTGTAGGTCTCTGGTAGTCAAATTTCTGCAAATGGCATTTAATTTTCATTTGAATTCCATATAGATCTGTTCATTCTTTTTGAAAAACATTGTCAGTGTTCAGGAAAAATTTAAACATTGCAACGTATTTATAATAGGTGAAAGCGCTTTTTATATACTTCACTTCCATCTCATCTCTCCCCAGAGATAACTACTGTTACATTGTTATATAACCTTTGAGTTCTTTTTCTGTGTATTTACATTTACTTTTAATCTCAAAAATTAAGTTATCTTGATTGTCTGCTTTGTTAGTTTGTCTCTACTGTGAGCTCTGTTACTACTCTACAGGACAGGGAAATGACCTGGATTGGACATGTCAGAAAGTTAAGCAACTGAGCCTCTCGTGGTCCTCTGACTTGAACCTAAGCATGCTTTGTCTTTAAATGAGAGACATTGATTTACTTGGAAGGAATCCAGCTGGGGAAACAAGAGAAGAAGCTTTTTGGTCTGGTTTTTGGTTTAATGACAGCAGACAAGTTGTATACATACTTCTCAGAACATTACCTTTCTAATAGTTCCAGAGGTGTTTTTTGGTGGTTGTTTTGTTTTATTTTGTTTTTAAACTGAGCTGAGAATAATTACTAAGACTTCATTCTTTTTAGGTGATAGAGTTGGCTATTAGTCAAGACTCTCTACTAACCTGTGAGATACATAGAGGATGCAGTACAGTTGACCCTTCCCTGAAGAGTTGGACATGACTGAGTACACTGCTGCTGCTGCTGCTAAGTCACTTCAGTTGTGTCCAACTCTGTGCGACCCCATAGACGGCAGCCCACCAGGCTCCCCGTCCCTGGGATTCTCCAGGCAAGAACACCGGAGTGGGTTGTCATTTCCTTCTCCAATGCATGAAAGTGAAAGGTGAAAGTGAAGTTGCTCAGTCGTGTCTGACTCTTAGCGACCCCATGGACTGCAGCCCACCAGGCTCCTCCATCCGTGGGATTTTCCAAGCAAGAGTACTGGAGTGGGGTGCCATTGCCTTCTCCGGACTGAATACACACACACCCTTAAAAGAGCATGTGTGTAATGATTGTAACCCAAGTTAGGAAATGATAGATTCTGGAAGAAAAACATACCTAAGGTTGTAAGACTGTTTCCAGCTTTTTATTTTTGTGGGCATGGAGTTTGAATGAAGAGTAGAGATTTTTCATGACATTTAAAATAGGAAAGGATAAAGCAAATTTAGCTTGTCTTAGCTCTTACGGGGTAAGAAAGTAAGGAGTTAAGTTGTGTCCTCATAGCAGGCACTAACTGCTGGCTTATTTTTGTTTTTTTACTCTCTCCCACCAGAACCATTTGATGTTTTACTTGATAATTATAGCCTCTCTTAGATTTCAGGATTTGGAGAATAGGAGATTTAAGTCTGCTGGTTAACTGTTGTCTGCCATCTAATGTTTCAGGCAATGTTAGTATTAAAAGTAAATTGTTTTTTCCTATCATTTTTTTCCTCAAAGCACATATTTAATGTACTCGCTCCCCCATATTTTTACTTCTTGTGCTGTGTCAAATAAAATACTTATTTTCTGAAATATTTTAAACTGTGAAGGCAAACAGCATTATGGTGAAAAATCTGTCAAAGTTCCTCATTACAGCAAAATTACCTTCTATTGTTTGTATTTCTTTCCAGTTCTTTGCAGATGCATGAAGTTAAAAAAAAAAAAAAAGAAACTTTCATAGTTTCTTGCAGGCATTGTCCCAGTATTGTACTTTATATTTTATCCTTTTCTGAGTCTAAAATTTTAGGTGGCATTGAATGAATTATAGAAAACTTTTTAGTGTCAGAACAATTTAATCTTACTAATTGACTGTAGTTGTTAAAATGGCATTTATATTTATAGATTACTTTACAACCATCTGTTAGTCATTTTTATAGCTCTGTTGGGTGTAACTTCTGTGAATTAGGTGGGTAAGAGATTCCTGTTTTTCTCTATGCTTTTGATTATATGAATATTAGATTACCTAAGCTCATCCTTGTAAGTATAATCTCATCTTTGAGTTATTACTTGTTTTAAGTGTGTATTTCACAAAGATGTAATTCTACTTACTATTTTAAGTGTTAGAAGTTTACAGAAAAATCACTTTTAAAAAATAAATTTTTATGTATTATTTTTAACCTTTATAAGATACTGTTTAGAATGTGATTTACATTTTATTTCTCAGAAATATTTCTGAAAAACAGAGTAGGTATCTATGAAGCAGTTTGAACACACTCCATTAAAATTTAAGCTATAATATTTTTTACAGAGAGTTTGTTTGATTGCTTCAAAACTTCCTTAAAAGGAAAATCCTAATACTAAGAAAGAATACTTTCACCCAAAGAACTTACATTACCTTTCTGTAGGATTTCTGTGACATTTTATACAACTCTTAGGTATCTGTATCCTCTAGATTAAGTCAGGGAGAAAAACTGCTTAACCTATTTTCAATAGAAAATAGATATAATACTAAAGCCCAGTACAGTAGTTTCAATGTGTCTTCTGTTGTCATTTTTTGGAAGTTACATGTTTTCTCAGGTTTCTGTGACTATTTTGATAGCAACTGTTTTTTACTTTTTTCTTTTTTGTCACAAAAATAGGAAGATTTTAGGTGTTTATTTCTTCTGTTCATTTATTTTCAGTGACATGATCAGATCATTAAAATATCTGGTTTTATGTTGAATAAAGATTATTATTATTTATTGCCTGAAATTTAATAACAGCAAACTATTTTAACAAGATCTTAATTACTTACGTCTGTAGCTTGGTGTAGTGATTAAGAGTGCAGGGCTCTACAGCTAGCCTGCTTGGCATTCACATCCTGGCTTTATTACTAGTGATTGGACAAATGTTACCTCAATTTCTCATCTATGAAATGACAATAATGCTAGTTCATAATATTATGTGAGGATTAAACAGTACATACAAATTACTTAGAACAATGAGTATCATATAGTTAATTGTTCAATAAAAAATGTTAGCTGTTATTATTTCTGTTGTTTTGCTACTTTCATAGTGTGTACCAAACATGGCTCTTGTTTTTTGGGAGGAGAATCCTAATTTCCGTAAGTTGCTTAGAATTTTGTTTCTAGGTAGAGAATTTGAGAGTGTGTGTGTTAAGTCACTTCAGTCGTATCCGTTTCCTTGCAACCCCATGGACTGTAGCCTGCCAGACTCCTCTGTTCATGGGATTCTCCAGGCAAGAATATGGGAGTGGGTTGCCATTTCCTTCTCCAGAATTTGAGAGTACTTGACCTTTTTATGTAACTTAGAACAATGAAATGTTATTAGAAAATGTTGCCAAGATGCTTGGTATTGCATATTTCTCTGAAATCCCTTTGCCAAGTAGAGTTTTGAAAGACTGGTGATTTGTTTTTCCTATGTTGAAACCTAAATTTTAGTTGAAATAATATTAGAGGTTACTTTGGAAAAAACCCACAAATTAAAATGCAAAATGTTAGAACTCCGATTATATTTTATAACTTATATAGTTCTATAGAAATTTCATAGATTTTTATTAGATGCAGGAAGAGAAATGAGTAACATTAATTAATGGAAAAAGCTGTTTTCTTACTTGATAATTTTTGTCTCCATCAGAAGTGGTTGATGATATACTGTATTTTTCATTATAAAGGTGCCTGTTTCACGTAGAGTTTGTGTGAGACAAATTTATATTGTTTAGCCTCTTTTTGACTTGATCACATTATTATATATTTTTTTTGAGTCTTTTACTTGTCAGAGATGATCATTAAGATTTTTGGTTGTTTTTTTTTGCTTTGAAAATAGTTTTGTGGTTTTTATAAAAATGAATCTTGTTTCTTGGAAAAGAGTTGAAGTATTAAAAACTACAAAGAAAATCTGTGATTAAAAAAAATTACCCAAAATCCCAGGGATGAAGCTCTCTGTTAATACTTTTTTTTCAGCATTTTCTAGGGTAGTTGGGGTGTGTTTGTGTGTATACATGTATGTGTTAAAATTTTATGGCAAGTGGAATAAAATGCAGTTTTATAAACTACTTTTTTCCTCTCATCATGTTTTCTGAATATCTTTAGTTGTAAAGTTATATTTCATTATTTTTTATCTTTGTTGTTGTGTAGTCACTGAATTGTGTTTTCTCTCGCACCCCCATGGACTGTAGCTGCCAGGCTCCTCTGTCCATGGGATTTCCCAGGCAAGAGTACTAGAATGGATTGCCATTTCTTTCTCCAAGAGATCTTCCTGATCCAGGGATCAAACCCAAAGTCTCCTGTGTTGCAGGCAGATTCTTTTACCACTGAGCCACCAGGGAAGGCCTTTTTTTTTTTTTTTTATTTAGTTTTAGTTTTTTACTTGTTTTCAGTTGACCTTTGAGCAACGTGGCAGTTAGGGGCGCTAACTCTCTGCTTGATTGGAAAAGTAAAAAATCCACGTATAACTTATAGTTGGCCCTTTTTGTGGTTCCTCAGTATCCAGTGTTCCCCATTCTTTGATTCAAGCAATCACAGTTCATGTGGTTCTCAAGTATTTATTTACTGTTCGGAAAAAATCTGGGCACAGGTGGACCTAGGGAGTTTAAACCTGTGTTAATCAGGGGTCTATTATAGTTACATTTTTGCTAATAATAGCTGAGTTTGACTTCTCTTTGAATCATCTGTTTTGCATTCCTTTTTATCACTCCTGTTTTGCTCTTTTTTGTGTGTTAGTCTAATTTTTCCCCATTTTCCCTGTTAATTCGTTAGTTATACTTTCATTATACCATTAAGGGTTATTCTTGAGGTTGCATACAATAAGCATACTTGACTTACAATGCAAATTATTTATAATACAGATAGTTCAAATTATTACTTTTACCGTTCTCCAATAATGACTGTTTCTTACGCATTAACTCATATGCCAACCTTTTTGCATTATTACCATTCTGCATTTATTTATACTTTTAAACGCCAGAGAACAGTATGCTTTTGGACAATTTTTGTTCATATTTACCCTTTCCAGGGTTCTCCTTTCTTACATTTTCTGTGTTTCTGTCTGGGTTCTTTTTCCTTCTGTCTGAATAGCTTCCTTTAGTAGTATGTGTTTTAATACTGGTCTACCTGCTGACAGTGAATTTTTCCTTTTTTGTTTGTTGAAAACATCTTAATTTCACCTTTTTAAAATAATATTTTCACAGGGTATAGAACGCTACATTGATAGTTATTTTATTGTCTTCTTTCTGTTTAAGTCTTATTGAAGGTAATGTATCAGTGTATGTCTTGCTAATAATAATGTCTTCTATTTTTCTCAAAGGACTTCTCAGAATACTTTTTCTTCTCTTATTTTTTTAGCAATTTGATTGTGACGTGTTGAGGTGTGGTTTTCTTTGTATTTTGCTTAATATTCCTAGAGCTTTTTTGAATATGTAGCTTGGTGCCCTTTAGTTTTGGAAAGTTCTCTGTCATTACATCTTCAATTATTGCTTCTGCCTGTCTCATCCTTTATGGATTCTAATTTAAACATTTATTACACTCTATCTTCATGTTTCAAATGTCTCTTAAAAATTTTTTTTCTCTCCATACTTCAATTGGATATCTTATAATGAACTATCTTATAGTACACCAAAAACTACCTTATTTTTCTCCAAGTGAAAATGTTGTATTAATTTTACATTATAACTTTGAGTTTTAAAACATTCATTGATCCTGTTTTATAGATTTTTAATAAACTCCAGTTCTCTTGAACATACTGATTTTAATTGTGTACATACTTGTCTATTAAATAATTTCAGTATCTGCATCTTTCATTCATCTACATACATTGTTTTCCTGTTGATTGTTTTTCAGGTGGTTGTGGGATTCTTTCTCTCTGTACGTTGACAGGTGTTTCAAAGAACTTGCCCATTTCGTCTAAGTTGTTGAATTAGTAAAGTTGTTTATATCTTAAATAAGTGAAGTAAGTGAAGTTGCTCAGTCGTGTCCGACTTTTTGCGACCCCATGGACTGTAGCCTGCCATGCTCCTCCGTCCATGGGATTTTCCAGGCAAGAGTACTGGAGTGGATTGTCCTTTAAATAGCTGTAGAATATATTGTGAGTGTAATATCAGTATAATCTACAGAGATTTGATATCATTTCTGATGTTGATAATTTGTGTCTTCTGTCTTTTTTCCCTGATCAGTCTGGCTTGAGATTCATTAACTTTTATTAAGATCTTGAAGAACCAGCGTTTGGTTTAACTGATTTCCTCTAGTTCTCCTGTTTTTTGTTTCCTTATTCCTTCTCTGATCTTAATTCCTTTCTTTAACTTACTTTGAGCTTAGTTTGTTTTCTTTTTCTAGTTTCTTAAGATAGAAGCTGAGGTCATTAATTTGTGATCTTTTCCCCCTAATATATATGTGGTATAAATTTCCCTTAAATATTGCTTACCAGTTTTAATATATTTATATATATTTTATTTTCATTCAGTTCAGAATATTTTTTAATTTACTTTTTGATGTCTTCTTTGGCCGGTAGATTATTTATATTATTTAGTCTCCAAAAATTTGAGGGTTTTCCAGAGATCTGTTATTTTTAAGTTTATTGTGATGAAAGAATATACGTTTATAACTTGGATCTTTTTAAATTTGTTGAGATTTGTTTTATGGCCCAGGATATGATCTTAGTAAATGCTCCATGTGTGCTTGAAAATAATTTGTATTCTGTTGTTGGGTGGAGTGTTCTATAAATATCAATTAGGTCAAGTTGGTTGATTATTTTTGTTTATGTCCTGTAATTTTTGATTGAATGCCAGACATTGTGAATTAAAAAACAAAATAAAGCAAGCATTACCAAGTATGTTCTGCCAGAGGGTGTTTACTTTTTCTTTCAGGCAGATAGAATAGGGAGCCAGTCACTTTAATTTATGTGAAGGCTGGGTTGCTATTTGAGTAGTTTGGTGATACTCTTCTTTATGTTATTTATAGGGTGTGGTTTTCTAAGACTTTCATTTCAAAGCCTGGTAGTCTTTATCCCCTTGGTAGTGCCAAACATGGGAAATTTCACTTTGCTTCTCAAGTTTTTCAGTTATTATTTAGCTTTTTAACCCTGCATTGTTTAAAATTAAACAAATATCCTTGAGTTTGAGGTCCCTGCAAGTTTCCCATTTTTGTTACTTCAGCCTTGTGTGAACACCAAAAGCTTTCCTGACTTCTTGGTGCCTTAGCAGCAGCATTTCATACAGGCCAAATCTCAAGTTTTTCAGCCTTCACCCCATCCTATAATCTGGAAATACCCCCTGGGAAAAGACAACTGCAGATCATCTAAACACCTTGAAAAAATATCCCCTTCTTTGGAGTTGTAGACCTTATTGTCTCCCATGCTTTAAGGACATCTCTGTACTGCCTTTAAAAATATGATTTTTATAATTTATTTAGCTTTTCTAGTTGTTCTCAAGAAGGATATTGGCTTGCTGCAAACTGTTGCATCCTACTCGGATATAGACAACTCCTTGTTGCTGTTTTAATATTTTGGCTGTGGCTTGTGGGGTCTCAGTTCCACGACCAGGGGTCAGACTGAGGCCATGGCAGCAGTAGTGCCAAATCCCAACACTAAGCCACCAGGAAACTCCTTCCCTGTTGGTTTTTAAAGCTTCACAGAAGAACTAAATTTTCATGAGCAATTTTGTATTAAACATTCTTCTTGTAGGCTTTAGGTAGTGGGGTTTTAGTTTCAGACCTAGTAAAAAAAGCCAAATTTAAGAAAAAAAAAAGCAGATTTATTGGGATATAATTTTTATATGTTAAAATTCACTCAATGTAAGTATACATGTTGAATTTTCATAGATGTATACATTTTTGTGACCACTACCACAATCAAGATACAGAAAGTTCCTATCAACCTGAAAAGTTCTCTCTCCCTTGTTGTTGTTCAGTCGCTAAGTTGTATCTGACTCTTTGTGACCCCATGAGCTGCAGCATTCCAGGCTTCCGTGTCCTTCACTATCTCCTGGAGTTTGCTCAAACTCATGTCCATTGAATCAGTGATGCCATCCAACCATCTCATCCTCTGCTGTCCCCTTCTCCTCCCACCTTCAATCTTTCCCAGCATCAGAGTCTTTTCTAGTGAGTCAGTTCTTAGCATCAGGTGGCCAAAGTATTGGAGTTTCAGCTTTAGCATCAGTCCTTCCAATGAATATTCAGGACTCATTTCCTTTAGGATGGACTGGTTGGATCTCCTTGCAGTCCAAGGGACTCTCAAGAGTCTCCTCCAACACCACAGTTCAAAAGCATCAATTCTTCGGCGCTCAGCTTTCTTTATAGTCCAACTCTCACATCCATACGTGACCACTGGAAAAACCACAGCTTTGACCAGATGGACCTTTGTTGGCAAAGTAATGTCTCTGCTTTTTAATATGCTGTCTAGGTTTGTCATAACTTTTCTTCCAAGGAGCAAGTGTCTTTTAATTTCACGGCTGCAGTCACCATCTGCAGTGATTTTGGAGCCCCCCAAAATAAAATCTGTCACTGTTTCCATTGTTTCCCCATCTATTTACCATGAAGTGATGGGACCAGATGCCATGATCTTAGTTTTCTGAACGTTGAGTTTCAAGCCAGCTTTTTCACTCTCCTCTTTCACTTTCATCAAGAGGCTCTTTAGTTCTTCTTCACTTTCTGCCATAAGGGTGATGTCATCTGCATATCTGAGGTTATTGATATTTCTCCCGGCGATCTTGATTCCAGCTTGTGCTTCCTCCAGCCCAGCGTTTCTCATGATGTACTCTGCATATAAGTTAAATAAGCAGAGTGACAGTATACAGCCTTGACATATGCCTTCCCCAATTTGGAAGCAGTCTGTTGTTCCATATCCAGTTCTAACTGTTGCTTCTTGACCTGAATACAGATTTCTTAGGAGGCAGGTCAGGTGGACTGGTATTCCCATCTCTTTAAGAATTTCCTCCATGTCTTCCAATCCACAAACATAGATTGTCTTTTGATTTCTTTTAGCTATATTTTATAGTTTTCATTGTACATGCTTTCACCTCTCTGGTTAACTTTATTTCTACATTTTTTTTGGGGGGGTGCTATTGTAAATGTAGTTGTCTACTTAAATTTCTGTTTTGAATTGTTCATTAGTAATGTTTAGCAACAGAACTGATTTTTGAATGTTTGAGTTTGTATTGGGCAACTTTGCTAAAATCATTTATTTGTTTTAATCGGCTTTTTACATGTGAAATCTTTAGGGTTTTCTGCATATATGATCATACGATCTGTGAACAGAGGTAATTTTTTGCTTCATCCTTCCATATTTGAATGACTTTTGTTTCTCTTCTTGCCTAATTGCTTTAGCTAGGATTTCCAGCTCTATGTTGGATACAAGTAATGCAAATAGGTATCCTTGCTTTGTCCATAATTTTTCAGTTTTCTTTCAGTCCAGAAGCTTTCATTTTTTGTTATTGAATGATGTTAGCTATGACTATTTCATATATGGCTGTTGTTATGTTGAGGTGGTTTGCTTCTGTTTCTAGTTTGTTTAGTGTTTTTATTGTGAAAGAATGTTTGATGTTGTCAAATGCCTTCATTACTTGAAGTCATCTTCCCCACCATCTTCATTCGGTTGATGTGGTATATGACAGTGGTTGATTTTCATGGTTTAAATCATCCTTGCATTCTGGGTATAAATAACCACTTGATCATGGTGTATAATCCATTTAATGTGGTATTGAATTTGATTTGTTAGTATTTTGTCTGAGGATTTTTGCATCAGTATTCATCAGGAATATTGGTCTGTATTTTTTTTGTGTTGTGTCTTTTTCTGCTTTTGGTATCAGAGTAGTACTGGCATCATGAAATGAGGTGAAAATGTTCCTTCCTGTTTAATTATTTGGAAATGTTTGAGGAGGATTGGTATATTTTTTAAATGTTACGGAGAATTTTTTCCTGTGAAGCCACCTGGTCCTAGGCTTTTCTTTATTGAGATCTGCTTTTATTTCTTGGTTTATTGTCATTGTTCAGTCTCTCAGTTGTGTCCAGCTCTTTGCCACTCCATGGACTGCAGCATGTCAGGCTTCCCTGTCCTTCACCGTCTCCTGGAGCTTGCTCAATCTCATGTCCATTGAGTCAGTGATGCCATCAAACCATCTCATCCTCTGTTGTCCCCTTCTCCTCCTGCCTTCAATCTTTCCCAGCATCACGGTCTTTTCTAATGAGTCAGCACTTCACATTAGGTGGTACTGAAGCTTCAGCTTTAGCATCAGTCTTTCCAATGAATATTTAGGATTGATTTCCTTTAGGATTGACTGGTTTGGTCTCCTTGCTCTCCAAGATTATTCTCAAGAGTCTTCTCAAGCACCACAGTTCAAAAGCATCAGTTCTTCAGTGCTTAGCCTTCTTTATGGTCCAACTCTCACATCCATACATGACCACTGGAAAAACCATAGCTTTGACTATACAGACCTTTGTCAGCAAAGTAATGTCTCTGTTTTTCAATATGCTGTCTAGGTGTGTCATAGCCTTTCTTCCAAGGAGCAAGTGTCTTTTAATTTCATGGCTGCAGTCACCATCTGCAGTGATTTTGGAGCCCAAGAAAATAAAGTCTGTTTCCATTTTTCCCCCATCTATTTGCCATGAAGTTATGGGACCAGATGCCATTATGTTAGTTTTTTGAATGTTGAATTTTAAGCCAGCTTTTTCAGTCTACCTTCATCAAGAGGCCCTTTAGTCCCTCTTCGCTTTCTGCCATAAGGGTGGTGTCATCTACATATCTGAGGTTATTGATGTTTTTCTGGCAATCTTGATTCCAGCTTGTGCTTCATCCAGTCCAGCATTTCTCATGACGTACTCTGGATATAAGTTAAATAAGCAGGGTGACAATTTATAGCCTTGATGTACTGCTTTCCCAATTTTGAACTGGTCCATCGTTTCATGTCCAGTTCTAACTGTTGCTTCTTGACCTGCATACAGGTTTCTCAGGAGGCAGGTAAGGTTTATTTCTTGATTAATTCACTTTAAATTATTCTCTTGATTTTGCTGAGAGTGATGAGGATTTAGCTTACTTTTGCTGTCCTTAATCACTCATCTCTCTTCATCCCAAAGTTTGAAACAGTATAATGTTTTCATTTGGTACCTGTGCAGTTGTAAATAAAATGTTTCTTAGACATTATATTTTAAATTCCTACTATGTAAGATAAGGATAGTAGGGCCTTTATCCATTTCTCTATCTTGTCTTTTCTTCTCCTTCACTTTCATTTCTACCTTTTCTTTTGTGTTTGACCAGGTTGATCACATAACATTTTTTTCTGTTGTATAATGAGATTAAGACATTGCAGTGGGTAAGACTCCATGCTCCCAATGCAGAGGGCACAGGTTTGATCCCTGGTGGGGGAACTGAGACCCTGCATGCTGCATGGTATGGCCAAAACAAAACAAAAACATTCAGGCTTTTCAGTAGGTTGATTCTAAAAGCTGAACACAATAAATTACAGTTACTCATTGAGCTGTTTGTTTTTCATGAGTACAAAGTTATAATGGAACTCAAAAAAAATAGGATATCAAGGTAAGTTTGGTTATCTTAGGGCAAATTTTTTCACAATCATGCGACTAGTTTGCCTTATATTCTGAGTTGTTTGTTTAATCTTGTTCATCTTCACCTCCTGCAGTCTGTAATTACCTTTTTTTCTTTGGTAGAAATGTTTCCTGCTTGAATCACAGTATCTTATTTGTTGAAAGGAATCCCTGGTTTTCCTAGAGACATCCCTTTTAGAGTTTTCCTACTTCTTCCTTCAGTCTTCGTAAGAAGGAAGCCTGCTGAGTATCTAACATTCTGAGATATTCTTCCACTGCATTTCTGGGTTAGGTTTATTGTTCCTTAGATATCGCATCTTCCTGTTTCATGGCATTCTCCTTCTTTTTGCTGGAATATGTTCCAAATTAACATCAATATACAGGATACTTAAGATGAAACATTCTTGAATGCCTAAACATGGCTTTTACCTGGTTCATAATTGCTTGATAGTTTGAGTGTAGAAATTTAGATTCAGAGTGAATTTCCTTTTGAACTTAGGAGCTTTTCTCTGTTCTGTTTAGATCAAGATGGTAGGAAATCTGATGCTACTCTGAGTCTTGTTATATTTTTATAACCCTTTCCCTCTCTCTCTTTGGAAACTTTAGTATCTTACTGTTGTCTTTGTAGTTCTGGAATTTTATAGTTACATATCTAGGTATATGCCCAGTAGCTCACTGTGTCTGACTCTTTTTGCGACCCCATGGGCTGTAGCCTGCCAGGCTCCTCTATCCATGGAATTTTCCAGGCAAGAATATTAGAGTGGTTGCCATTTCTTCCTGCAGGGGATCTTCCCAACCCAGGGATCGAACCCACATTGCCTGTGTCTGCTACATTGGCAGGTGGATTCTTTACCATTGTGCCCTCAGTGAAGCCCTGTGTCTAGGTATGAGTTGTTATTCTATCTGAACTCTCTGGAGTTGATAGACCTTTTCCGTTGAAATGCTGGTGTTTCCGTTCAGGTATGGGAAATGTTCTCACTGTTTTTTGGTAATATTTCTTGGTTTTCTATGTTCTTTCACTTTGGAATGCTCATCAGCAGAATATTGGCTTTCTGGTTTGATCCTTATGTCATATCTCTTATGTTTTCTGTCATTGCCTTTTTATTCCTTATTTTTACAGATTTCTTTGGCTATATGTTCCTGCTTTTCTGTGAATGTCTGTAAGCAGATTGTAAGTATTCCAGTACCTTTGCTTATTTTCTGTTTGTATTATTTCAGGAGGCAACATGGTGTAGTTGTTAAAAGCATATATAATAGAACTAGACTGCTAGACTGTGTCTGTTAAGATTCCAGCTCCACTACTTAATAACCATATGACCTTAGGTAAATTATTTAACCTTTCTGTGCTCTGTTTCTGAACTATGAAATGAGGATAACTACTTTGTGGGCAAAGGAGTTCATATTTGTAAAGTATTTACAACAATTCTGGGTGTTGTAAAATCTGTATCATTGTAGCATTCTGTTTTTGTTTCATTGAATGCAGTTTCTTTAGGAGTGTCTTAAGGATATTTTAATTGTTTAATTCTTTTCTTCTGTACCTGAATACTTTGTGAGTCTTCTGGGGTTAATTTATTATTTACCTTTGTCTTTTTCTAGCTGTGGTTTTTCCTCATATGAAATTACATAGTTGACTCATCTATATTGCTACAGGAATGTCTTGATGACTTCCTATAGCTACAGTTGGGGTGTTTTTTTCTTGTTGGATAGGTGGGATTTTTTCCTAAGTGCTTTCTCTGTTTGAAAAGACTGGTTGGTAATTCTTAGTACATAGATGGAGTGTCTTGTCTGCTGGCAAGTTTAGGTTTAGAGCAGAAGAGCAGGGGACCTATTGTGATTCTCAGGAGCTTTCTATTTGTCGTATTGACAACAGACATGGCTAGGCACTAACATTCCTCTGGTTTCTTTATGAGCAGGTTGCCAGATTTCTGCTAGATTTCTTTAGAAAAGAGTGGCACAGTTTTTGGCTTAGGGGTGCCACTGGGCCTTGCCTAGCCAAGGAATGGGTGTAGAGAAAGGAGACAGGTAACTTTTTCCTAGGTCACTAGTATTCAGCCTCTTTATCTGCTAACTCGAGTCTAGAGTCTCAGAATGATGGACTCAGGCCTCCATGGTAGTCCCTGTGTGTGTGAATTTTGCACTGTGCTTTCCCTAGTTTTGCTTAACCTGTTAACACACTTTGGATCTTCTTTCCATTCTCTAGAAATCTACTGTGTCATTTCATCCCTTCATAACTTCCTACTCCATTCTTTTCATTGTTTTATAGATCTTAAACTTTTTGTACTTCTGTGCTGTCTTACCAGTAGGCATTCCAAAGGTGAAAGTGAGACAAAACTGTCATCATTATCTTTCATTCTTCAGGTTTTCTTTTTTTAAGGAAAAAAAAAAAAGAATGAAAGGAATTGTCACTTCACTTCTAAATACTTCTGTAGTTAAAAAGTTCTGATTCAAACAATATAAAAACATATTTTGTCTTCTTTTCCTTTTATTTTTATTTTTTTAATTTTATTTTATTTTTAAACTTTACATAATTGTATTAGTTTTGCCAAATATCAAAATGAATCCATCACAGGTTATGTTTTTAATACCTCTAAGTGTTAGCTGCTCAGTCGTGTCCAACTCTTTGTGAGCCCACAGACTAGCCCACCAGCTCCTCCGTCCATGGGATTTCCGAGGCAAAAATACTGGAGTGGGTAGCGATTTCCTTCTCCAGGGGGTCTTGACCCAGGGATCAGACCCGGGTCTCTCGCATTGTAGGTGGATTTTTTACCGCCTCAGCCACCAGGGAGGGTAAAATATTTCTATATGTTTTTTAAAAAGTAAAGATATGTTCTTACATAAACTCTATCATATCTAACCAAATTAACCATAGTTTCTTAATATTATATAATACCTAGTTCTTACTCAGATCTTTTCCAGTTGTTTGAAAAATACCTTTTTATATTGTTTGAATCAGAATTCAGATGGGATATTACCGGTTAGTTGTTATGTTTCTTGAGTCCTTTTTTTCTTAAGAGTACAGTTTATTCGGGAGAAGAGTGATATTGGTTTGTAGATCACCGTTGATAGAAAATGTTTGTACCAGCTATGTATTACACAGTTCTGCTCCAGTTTCTTAAGAATTCAAAATCTTCCTTAAATAACATACGCTTTTGTTTTAATGGAATACATAACAACAGTAGTACAGAATAGAATGATGAACTCTCAGCTTTAATAACTATCAACTCAGGACCTGTCTTGTTTCATCTATACCTTCAGCTGTGTACCTTCTCCTGAATCTCTTTGAAGCATATTCCACATCTAATTCATCTGCAAATATTTCTAAGTGTGTGTGTGTGTGTGTGTGTGTGTGTGTGTGTGTGTGTATATGAAACTAGGTCAGTTCTATAAAATATTTCTCATTCTGAATTTATCTGGTTTCTTCTTCTTGATGTCATTTTACTTCTTTTCTGTATTGATTTAAATGGAACGTTTGCTCTAAAGCAGTGTTTCTCAAGCTTTTTTTTTCATTATTACTCCTTTAAAGGCCCTTTTTAGACATTTTTTTTTCCTTTATTGTCTGCTCCATGAGACCCAAGAGTAGAGCATTGTACTTTGGAAGGCAAGAAACCGTTTTAATTTCTATTGAAGATTTTTTTCACCCCTGGATGTGACACTGCAACTGTTAAGAATATACAATATAAAGATTTGATTCTGTAGTTTGACTCTCTGTTGTTGTTCTTTAGTCGCTAAGTTATGTTTGATTCTTTGTGACCCCATGGACTGCAGCATGTCAGGCTTCCCTGTCCTTCACTATCTCCTGCAGTTTGCTCAAACTCATGTTTATTGAGTCGGTGATGCCATCCAGTGATCTCATCCTCTGTTGCCCCCTTCTCCTGCCCTCAGTCTTGCCCAGCATCAGGGTCTTTTCCAGTGAACTGGCTCTTAACATCAGGTCACCAAAGTATTGGAGCTTCAGCTTCAGCATCACTCCTTCCAATGAATATTCAGAGTTGATATCCTTTAGGATTGACTGGTTGGATCTCCTTGCAGTCCAATAGACCCTCAAGAGTCTTCTCCAGCACCACAATTCGAAAGCATCAATTCTTTGGCACTCAACTTTATTATGGTCCAGTTCTCACATTTGTACTTTACTATAGAAAAACTGGAAAAAGCAAAGAGTTTGATTCTTTACATAAGAACATTTTATAAGTAGGATATGTTATAAAAATGTAATTGCTAGGGGGTATCAATTTTCATTTCAGTGAGTAAAACTCCATGAGGGCAGGAATTTGGTGTTTTTTCCCCGTTATCATTGGATATGTAGAACCTATCATAGTAAGTGAATGAATGAACAAGGAACAGAATTTCCAACTCCTTGTCTAACGGAACTGCTAGTTAAAAGAGAAATAACCCAATTAATGTGAAATCTTTTGTTTTTGTTAATCAATCTTTAAAATAGTACTTTTCCTATTGAAGGGTAATTAAAATTCTTTTAATATGGTGGAAAGAAGTATCATTAACATTTCTAATAATTTTCATTTCAATTGTTAATAAAAATTAATGATGATAATTGGACTGTTCATAAAACCATACTGGAAATAGAGAGTAATAAAAAGCACCTATCTCATAGGGATGTTGTGAGGATTAAATTAGTTAATACATGTAAAGCACTTACAACTAGACTTGACACATAATAAAATGCTTGACAGCTATTCACTAGTAATTGAGGATGGTGCTGGGACTCTTCTTTTCCTTCATTTTGCAGGAGGGCTCCTGATGGTTAGTTGATCAGTTCTTCCATTCATAGTGAGGTTTTCTCTCAAGCCCTTGCAAAAGCTCCACAAAAGGATCATCCTCCTTAAGACTTTCCATCAACTTTCTTTCCAGGAGTCCTCTTCTAAGACCCTTGATGATAGAGGACTGAGAAGAGCTGCAGAATGGTAATTATATTGCAGTCAAGTGGTGAGGGCTTAAAATGAACTCTGCCTGTTAGCTCTGTGTGACTGAGTGATACAGGGCAAATTGTTTTAATACCTTGCTTTCTTCCTTTGGCCATGTCTCATCTCAGAGAATGACCTTCTCATCTCTTTTCTTACTCTGAGCAGCCATACTCGACTTCTTTTACTTTCACACAGATGCCATATCCTCTCCTACATCTGCCCCTTTGAACATGCTGTTCCCCTTAATGTAATATGTTCTTTCTCTCCCCTCCCCAGTTGCTTTATTTGGTCAGATCCTACTCATGCTTGCATTAATTGTCTCTTTTCGAGGAGACATTTTCTAATAAATTCCCACCAGACTAGTTTGTATCTCTGCCATGCTCCCCTTTCACACCATCATGGTTTTAAAACCTTTCATCCCATTTGGAATAACCGTACAGACTGAGCTCCAGAGGGGTTGATAGAATCTGACGTGTTCATTGCTGCATCCCCAATTCCTGGCACATAGGAAACCTCAATTAATGTGGTATACTTGGATGGAAAAAAAAATACTGGCAGTATTGTTACTTAGAATTTGGTTAATATTATTTCCACAGCTGCCCTTGTTTCATGGATTTTTTTATTTTTTATTTTTCCTGTAAAGCTGCTGAAACTTAGAAGCTGATTTTGTCACAGTGTTAGATGCCTTTGGAAAATTCTGCATTCCTCTTAGATGAATCTTTACAACTTGGTGAGTTTCACTAGATATCTTCAGTCTTCATTTTGAGCTCAGAAGTATGCCTTCTCTTCTTGTTTTTTTTTTTTTTTTTTTTCCTGACATAAATATTGGGTACAATGAGGTTTGCAATCTCCTTGCAAGGAGCATAGGACCAATTATTATAAAAACATTTAGAGCATAGACTGCTACCTTCTTTGATAGCTTTTATTTATCTTTAGAATTTTTATTCTCAAGAGAAGTGAAAAATTATTGAAAGATAATTGATATCCAGATGTATTTCAGCAGTTCTTGAAATTCTTAAAAGTTACCATCTGAAAGTAAGAGCTACAGTGTGTCTTTTTGTTGTTGTTGTTGTTGAGAGAAAGGTGATTTGCAAATGAATGAAAAGTAGAATAAGAATTATTTCATGTCAGGTTTTAGGTTTAGACATCAGTTGACTGAGGTAAAGACGGGCCAGTCACCTGCTACAACTCCAGCTTATAAGCAGGTCTGTCCATCCAGGGTTTGCACACTACCAAATCCAGTCTACTGCCTGTTTTGTATGACCTGTGAACTAAGAATAGTCTTTACATTTTTAAATGGTTGATGGAAAAAATTCCTGGAAGAAGAATACTACTTTGCAATATGTTGAAATTATATGAAACTCAGGTTTACTGTTTATGAATAAAGCTTTATTAAAATACAGCTGATCTTAATTTTTTTACACATTGTGTATGGCTGTTTTCAGGCTATAGAGGCAGAGTTAGGGAGTTGCATCAGAGACCTTAGGGCCCAGAAAGCCAAAAATATTTACTTTATGACCCTTCATAGAGTAAGCTGGAGAAGGAAATGGCAACCCACCCCAGTATTCTTGACTGGAGAATCCCAGGGAAGGAGGAGCCTGATGGGCTGCCGTCTATGGGGTTGCACAGAGTCAGACATGACTGAAGCGACTTACCAGCAGCATAGAGTAAGTTAGCTGACCTCTGCTCTACCTAGTTGGAAAAGTATTTATAGATTGAGTGCTAAGATAAGAAATGAGTTGGGGGAAATTAGAGGGAGGTAAGAGTTAATAACCAATTCTCAGTGACTGAACTTACACTTTTTTTCTATCTTGGGAAGTGTAATCCATATTCTCATTAGACCTGTGTTGCTGTTTTCAAGCAGGCAATAAGTTGATTCTGGTATTACTTCTCTTCTAAAGTGAATGTAAATGGACATATTAGGAAGAAAATTAAAATAGTACTCTCAGTTTTTTACCACGTTTTAGTGATACCACAGTGTCTTAAGCAGTGCGTGTGTGCAAGTTGCTTCAGTTGTGTCCAGCTTTGCTATCCAGTGGACTATAGCCCGCCTGGTTCCTCTGTCCATGGGATTCTCCAGGCAAGAATACTGGAGTGGGTTGCCGTGCCCTCGTCCAGGGGATCTGCTCAACCCAGGGATCGAACCCACGTTTCTTATGTCTCCTGAATTGGCAGGCAGGTTCTTTACCACTAGCACCAGCTGGGAATCCTGCTTAAACAGACTGTCCTCTAAATCATGATTAAAAGAAGCAGATACCAAGCACACAAAAATAGTAGGTCATATTGCCTTGCTTAAGCCATACCCTCATGGGAAACAGCAGTGATAAAAATTAAGCCATTAATGAAAATTGGACTTAGTTATGTAATTTAGGGTTGGTAAATTTTGTGCTAGCCACCACAGTCATATGATTAACTCAAATTAATAGAAAACCAGTGTAAATTGTGTTAAAGAATAATAAAAAAGTTCTAGCTAAACTGTAAAAAGCTATAGCTAAAATAAAAATAAACTACAGAAGTGACTTTAACAGTTCTTGATCACACGACAGCTAAGACTCAATCCAGGATTAGATAACCCATTATGCTTAGCCCTAAACTCAGATAATTACAGTAACAAAATTATTTGCCAGAGTTCTATTAGCAGTAGCTTAAAACACAAGAGACTTGATGGTGCTTCATACCCCTCTAGAGGAGCCTGCTCTATGATTGATAAACTCTGATAAACCTCACCAGCATTTGCTAATTCAGTCTATATACTGCTGTTTTCAGCAAACTCTTAAAAAGGAATAATAGTGTAATTATTACACATAAAAATGTTAGGTCAAAATGTAACTTGTAGGATGGGAGGAAATGGACTATATTTTCTATTTCAAGAGCATGTTTCTCATTATACGAAAGTTTTTATGAAACTGAAAACCAAAGGAGGCTATGGTAGTAAATTAAGAATAGGGTGCCTAGTTGAATCAGGCCATCAAGCATGTACACTCCATCCATCACCCTCCTCAATTATTAATAACCTTTATAATCTCTTAGCAAGTACCAAACACATATGAGGAGATAAAGTATTACTGAGGGAAGCATACTAGAAAGTGTGCTTGAATAAATCAAAGGATAGCGTAAATAAAAGCACCTAGTTTATTTTACCCTCAGGAGTTTCATAGTTTATGGATACTTTAAATTTGTCCCAAATTTCCCACAAATTCAACTGTTATAAGCAGATTAAATAAATTATTCACCCAGTATTTAAAGTATAAGAGATGGAAATTTAAAAATTTGGAGTGCTATGTAGAAAATACTGTAAGGGCCTGATTTTAAAAAAAAAGCATTAAAAGTAATAAAAAAAACCCAAACCTCTCCCCTTTTACATTTTGTATAATGATTTAACTAGGAAATTTTTAACAAAGAACTTAAATCCCCAGAAGCCAGATGAGCTCCTTATGAACAGTTTATTAGAACAAACTCATCTATATAGCAAAATTCTGAGAAGATTTATAAGTAGAGGTGACAAGCCTAACAAGCCTGATGAGAGCTGGTTGTCCAAAAAAAAAAATCTTAAATCATAGTTCAACTTTACAAACTATTAAAAAATCAGAAATTTTAATGTATTTTTAAATGTTAATCTAAAAAGTTTCAACTCCTTAGAAACAGGATACAACCTTATCTAGAGAGTAAAAATAACACCATAGTTGCCTTAAAAAACAGCCATCGATTAAGCATTCAAGCTTGGCAACACATTTACCTTAATACCAACAATAAATCGACTCCTAGTTTAATACTGGACTAGTCTATTAATTAAAAGAAGCAGTAATGTTAATATGACTAACAGGAAGTATTTCTTCTTGCATAAGCTTATATAAGTAATAGAATCACTGGTAGTTAACAACAAATCTAAGTCAGTGTTAAATTATTTATTAAAATTAGTCTCAACCTGACAGAGGTATGCACCTACCAAAAGATTTTAAAAAAGTAAAAGGAACTCAACAAGTACAACCTTGCCTATTTACTGAGAGTATCACCTCTAGCCTGACTAGTATTAAAGGCACTGCTTGCCCAGTGACATCTATTATCCTGACCGTGCAAAGGCAGCATAATCACTTGTTTTCTGAATAAAGACTTGTGTGAGTGGCCACACAGGGTTTTCTTATCTCTTAATCAGTGAAATTGACCTTCCTATGAAGAGGTGGGAATAACAAAATAAGACCAGAGGCCTGTATGGAGCTTTATTTAATTAATGCCCCCCCCCCACCCCACTACAATGAACTAAATCATCGTGGGATAATAAAACTTTTATATGGGTTAGCGGTTTTGTTTGGGGTGATCTCAGAGAACAAAAAAGTCTCTGAATGATTAAAATTTAGACCAAATAGTCAAAATGTTTGATCCCTTACTGATCCAAAAAATTGATCAACGGAGCAAGTTATACTACAGATAACAGCATAGTCCTACTCTAGAGTTCATATCAACAGTAGGGTTTAGAATCTTGATGTTGGGTCAGGACATCCCAATGGCATAACCAGTATTAAATATTCATTTATTCAGTAGTTAAAGTCCTATGTAATATGAGTTTACACCAGAGTAATCCAAGTCAGTTTCTATTATATATTTCTCCCAGTACAAAAAGATGAAAATAAGGCCTACTTTTCAAAAGCACCTTAAAACTAATTAATGATATAATCTTAATTCATGAAAACACCCTGCCAGAGAACACAGGTTAGACTGCAGAGCCTAGTAATTGTATAAAAAAATCATTATTATTAGAGGTTCAACTCGCCTCCTAACAGAATGTTTAAAATTAACATTCTAACACTCTTCATCCTATTTCCTCTAGTCGTGGCATTCCTCACACTAATTGAATGAAAAGGTATTAGGTTACATACAACTTAGAAAAGAACCAAACTTCACTCACTCATATGGCCTACTGTAGCCTATCACTGACACAGTTAAATTATTAAAGAACCACTATGACCAGCCAGTCTTCGATTTGCATATTTCTTATCACATCCATTCTAAAACTATCTAGTAGTATATACCTTTTGTGCAGCTTCTGTTTTTTCCTATGTAAGGAGTTTATCTGTAAAAGGACATTATCTGTTTCTATGAAGGAGATATATCTGTTATCATATTTTTATGTAAAAGTACTAATATATTCGGAGAAGGCAATGGCAACCCACTCCAGTACTCTTGCCTGGAAAATCTCATGGATGGAGAAGCCTGGTGGGCTGCAGTCGGTGGGGTCGCTGAGGGTCGGACACAACTGAGCGACTTCACTTTCACTTTCCATTTTCATGCATTGGAGAAGGAAATGGCAACCCACTCCAATGTTCTTGCCTGGAGAATCCCAGGGACGGGGGAGCCTGGTGGGCTGCTGTCTCTGGGGTCACACAGAATCAGACACGACTGAAGTGACTTAGCAGCACTAATATATTATTTGGAAAGTAGTTGGTGACTGACTCAGTGGAACAAGGCTAGTATGTACATTGGGGATTAAGGAACATGGTCCCTTTTGGAGTCAAGGGATAGATTGGAGGATATTTTTAAGGAGTCTTCTACAGCCTGACAGAGGCAAATTAAGTCCTCTATTAGGAGATTTAAGATGACAATTTTAGAATCTGCCTTTCTTGTGCTCTTCTTTTCTGTGGTTTCCCTGGTGGCTCAGATGGTAAAGAATCTGCCTGCGATATGGGAGACCCAGGTTCTTTCCCTGGGTTGAGAAGATCCCCTGGACAAGGAAATGGCAACCCACTCCAATATTGTTGCCTGGAGAATTCCATGGACAGAGAAGTCTGGCAGGCTTCTGTCCATGGGTTTGTAGAGTCAGACATGACTGAGCAACTATTACTAACTTCTTGTGTCTCTAGAACATTTCACAGTTCTGTGCAGTTTGACACATTTACCACTCTGCGTCCTAGTTACTTTGTTTTCAGAACAGAGAAAAATAATACCTTTCCTGTCTGAAAGTAGGAATCTTAGGTTTGCTAAATTATAAGTTTCTTAAGGGTGAGTACCATGCCTAATTTTTTTTAAATTACTGATCTCTTTGTAGCTATCGTAGATCTGGCACATAGTTGGCACAGAGTCAATGTTTGTTGAGTAAAAGTACACGATATCTTATATCTCAAATAGCTATTCTTTCTACGCATGATCACAATAATTCCAGTTCATTTAAAGATTTGCTTACCGGGATTAGGTGTCTTTTTATTACTGTAGGAGAGAATTTTGATGAAAACAGTAATTTTTTCTGAATCCATTTCTGAATTCATTCCTTACAGATAGCTATCAAATAATTGGCCAGATTTGTCTGTTAAATTAATAATTTTTAATTTGTCTAAGTTACAATAATTTTTTGACATCTTGAGGGATAAGATTTAGCAGTATCAAATCTGGAAACCTTTTGATAATAAACCTTTAAAAATACATATATACTAAAGCCACTCTTGAGTATAAAGTTTTACATATTCTCATCTAAGTCTTCTGAAGCTTTTCCCAACTCTTCAATTGAATCTCTTTTTTAATTAAACTTCCCTGTTTGATTTGCTCAAGAACCTATGTTTTAAAATTGTGTCTTGCAGAATACCTTATAAAGACAAGACAATTTAAAAGGTGTTCCAGTTTAGTCATTCAGTCATGTCCAACTCTTTGCAAGCCCATGAACCATAGCACACCAGGCCTCACTGTCCATCACCAACTCCCGGAATTTACCAAAACTCATGTCTATTGAGTCGGTGATGCCATCTAACCATCTGATCCTCTGTCGTCCCCTTCTCCTCCTGCCTTCCCTCTTTCCCAACATCAGGGTCTTTTCAAATGAGTCAGCTCTTTGTATCAGGTGGCCAAAATATTGGAGTTTCAGCTTCAACATCATTCCTTCCAATGAACACCTAGGACTGATTTCCTTTAGGATGGACTGGTTGGATCTCCTTGCAGTCCAAGGGACTCTCAAAGAGTCTTCTCCAACACCACAGTTCAAAGGCATCAATTCTTCGGCACTCAGCTTTCTTTATAGTCCAACTCTCACATCCATACATGACCACTGGAAAAACCATAGCCTTGACTAAATGGACCTTTGTTAACAAAATAATGTCTCTGCTTTTTAATATGCTGTCTAGGTTGGTCATAACCTTGCTTCCAGGGAGTAAGCATCTTTGAATTTCATGGCTGCAATCACCATCTGCAGTGATTTTGGAGCCCCCAAAAATAAAGTCTGACACTGTTTCCACTGTTACCCCATCTATTTGCCATGAAGTGATGGGACCAGATGCCATGATCTTCATTTTCTGAATGTTGAGCTTTAAGCCAACTTTTTCACTCTCCTCTTTCACTTTCATCAAGAGGCCCTTTAGTTCTTCTTCACTTTCTGCCATAAGGGTGATGTCATCTGCATATCTGAGGTTGTTGATATTTCTCCCGGCAATCTTGATTCCAGCTTGTGCTTCCTCCAGCCCAGCGTTTCTCATGATGTACTCTGCATATAAGTTAAATAAGCAGAGTGAAAGTATACAGCCTTGACGTACTCCTTTTCCTATTTGGAACCAGTCTGTTGTTCTATGTCTGTTCTATGTCCAGTTCTAACTGTTGCTTCCTGACCTGCATTCAGGTTTCTCAAGAGGCAGGTCAGGTGGTCTGGTATTCCCATCTCTTTCAGCATTTTCCACAGTTTATTGTAATCCACACAGTCAAAGGCTTTGTCATAGTCAATAAAGCAGAAATAGATATTTTTCTGGAACTCTCTTGCTTTTTCAGTGATCCAGTGAATGTTGGCAATTTGATCTCTGGTTCCTCTGCCTTTTCTAAAACCAGCTTGAACAGCTGGAAGTTCATGGTTCATGTATTGCTGGAGCCTTGCTTGGAGAATTTTGAGTATTACTTTACTAGTGTGTGAGATGAGTGCAATTGTGCAGTAGTTTGAGCATTCTTTGGCATTGCCTTTCTTTGGGATTGAAATGAAAACTGACCTTTTCCAGTCCTGTGGCCACTGCTGAGTTTTCCACATTTGCTGGCATATTGAGTGCAGCACTTTTCACAGCATCATCTTTCAGGATTTGAAATAGCTCAACTGGAATTCCATCACCTGCAGTAGCTTTGTTCGTAGTGATACTTCCTAAGGCCCACTTGACTTCACATTCCAGGATGTCTGGCTCTAGGTGAGTGATCACACCATCGTGATTATCTGGGTTGTGAATATCTTTTCTGTATAGTTCTTCTGTGTATTCTTGGCACCTCTTTAATATTTTCTGCTCAGGAGATACAATGGCTAAATCTAATACATGACAAAACTGGAGGAAGAAGAAAGCCCTTAAGGACTTTATTTACTCCTTTTAAAAAATAGATTATAAAAGGATATCTTTGTTCTTAGGTACACGTTTAAGTATTTGGAAGTAAAAGGGCATGGTATACACACCTTACTCTCAAATGTTTCAGAAAATATGTTTATCTATATGTGAAGATGATGATGCAGATGTTAAAATTTGGCAGACTGGATAAAGTATATATAGGAGTTCTCCTAACATCATAGTTAAATAGTAGTATAATTTAGAACTTAAAAAAAATCTTAGGTATAGTTTATTAAGTTTTCATCTATCGTGTACTTTTCTTTAATGTTCACTTCAGCTTGTTTTAATAAAAATCTATTAAATTTTCCCTTTGCTCCATAAATACGTTTTTTTTAAAAGTAGATCTATTTTTTATTATCTTAAATATTTTGAAGGAAATTCAAGAGTAAGGATCTGTTATAATGTTTTTCCAACTGGGTATAAAGAATTGCAGACTTACTGGTGGGCATTTACAGTGTGATATGCATTATTTTTGGAGAAGGCAATGGCACCCCACTCCAGTACTCTTGCCTGGAAAATCCCATGGACGGAGGAGCTTGGTAGGCTGCAGTCCATGGGGTCACACAGAGTCGGACACCACTGAGCGACTTCACTTTCACTTTTCACTTTCATGCATTGGAGGAGGAAATGGCAACCCACTCCAGTGTTCTTGCCTGGAGAATCCCATGGACAGAGGAGCCTGGTGGGCTGCCGTCTATGGGGTCACACAGAGTCGGACACGAAGCGACTTAGCATGCATAATTTTTAAAGCACTTTACATTTAATAATTCATTTTATTTCAGAGCAGCATTATGCTTACACCTTGTTTTGATATGCTTTTTCAAATTTGGCTTCCCTTATTGCTCAGCTGGTAAAGAATCCACCTGCAATGCAGGAGACCTGGGTTTCATCCCTGGTTTGGAAACATCCCCTGGATAAGGGAAAGGCTACCCACTCCAGTATTCTGGCCTGGAGAATTGAATGTGTATAGTCTGTGGGGTCTCAAAGAGTTGGAGATGACTGAGCGACTTTGACTTTTCAAATTTAGCTAGACCAGAGCTTAGATGCTAAGCCTCAGAAGCTTTGTGTTTTCTTACCTCCTTTTTTCCAGATACAGACTGTGGGAACTGGTGATTTGTAACTCAATATAGAAAGTTGATTATGTATATATTGAGAAAAAATACTATCTTAGAATTATCTAGTTTGTACATAAAAGTCTTAACTTCAGGGCATACTTTTGTTGCCCTCATAATGTGGGAAGGATCCACACATAAGACTATTCTTCAGTAATTGTCCAGAAAAAGAAAGTAAATATGACTTTTAGTACCCAAGTAGGAGGCAGACTGATAATAGAAACCTAGTTCTACTAGACTTCAGTTTAACCAAGTAAAATAACCAAAAAATTAAAAACAGATCAAGGGACTGATGTAGTATTGCTAACTTTTAAATGCTTTTTATTGAATTAAAACATGCATGTTATACAGTCCATAAATACTGAGTGTCATTTTGATGAAATTTTATGAAGTGAACACTTGTTTAACCAATATGAATACCAAGGTCAAGATATAGAACATTTTCATCAATCCTGGAGCCTCCTTCATGCCCCCTGACAGTCATCATGCTCTCCCAAAGGTAACTGTTATTCTGGCTTGATTCAGTATTCATTGGTATTGTCTGTTTTTGAACTTAATTTTTTTTATGATCAACATCTTGTTGGCAGGAGTCATTCATATTGATTCATATGGCAGTAGCTCATCCTTTTTCATTGCTTTGTAATACTTCATTATTTGTATATACCGCAATTTATTCATCCATTGTACGGTTGATGAACATTTGGTTTATTGTCAGTTTTTGACTACTATAAACAGTTCTGCTGTGAACATTCTTGAGCATGTCTTTTGGCACATATGTATGCCTTTCTGCTGGATAAATAACCAAGGGGGAACATGCTGAGTCTCAGAGTATTTGGATGTTTAGCTCTTGTAGATGCTTCCTAGTTTAGTTTTCCAAAGTGGTTGAATCAATTTACACTTCAACCTGCATTGTACATGAGTTCTTGTTTCTCTTCGTCCTCAACAACACTTGAAATTATTAGTGTTTCAAATTAATAACTCTTCTGCTATAAAGCTAGTGAATTTTTTGTAGTTTTAATTTATTGTTACCTGATAACTTAAAAGGTTCAGTTCAGTTCAGTTGCTCAGTCATGTCTGACTCTTTGCGACCCCATGAATCACAGCACGCCAGGCCTCCCTGTCCATTACCAACTCCTGGAGTTCACTCAGACTCACGTCCATCGAGTCAGTGATGCCATCCAGCCATCTCATCCTCTGTCGTCCCCTTCTCCTCCTGCCCCCAATCCCTCCCAGCATCAGAGTCTTTTCCAATGAGTCAACTCTTCGCATGAGGTGGCCAAAGTACTGGAGTTTCAGCTTCAGCATCATTCCTTCCAAAGAAATCCCAGGGCTGATCTCCTTCAGAATGGACTGGTTGGATCTCCTTGCAGTCCAAGGGACTCTCAAGAGTCTTCTCCAACACCACAGTTCAAAAGCATCAATTCTTCGGCACTCAGCCTTCTTCACAGTCCGACTCTCACATCCATACATGACCACAGGAAAAACCATAGCCTTGACTAGACGGACCTTTGTTGTCGAAGTAATGTCTCTGCTTTTGAATATGCTGTCTAGGTTGGTCATGACTTTCCTTCCAAGGAGTAAGCATCTTTTAATTTCATGGCTGCAATCACCATCTGCAGTAATTTTGGAGCCCCCAAAATAAAGTCTGACGCTGTTTCCACCGTTTCCCCATCTATTTCCCATGAAGTGATGGGACCAGATGCCATGATCTTCATTTTCTGAATGTTGAGCTTTAAGCCAACTTTTTCACTCTCCACTTTGACTTTCATCAAGAGGCTCTTTACTTCCTCTTCACTTTCTGCCATAAGGGTGGTGTCATCTGCATATCTGAGGTTATTGATATTTCTCCCAGCAATCTTGATTCCAGCTTGTGTTTCTTCCAGTCCAGCGTTTCTCATGATGTACTCTGCATAAAAGTTAAATAAACAGGGTGACAATATACAGCCTTGACGTACTCCTTTTCCTATTTGGAACCAGTCTTTTGTTCCATGTCCAGTTCTAACTGTTGCTTCCTGACCTGCATATAGGTTTCTCAAGAGGCAGGTCAGGTGGTCTGGTATTCCCATCTCTTTCAGCATTTTCCACAGTTTATTGTGATCCACACAGTCAAAGGCTTTGTCATAGTCGATAAAGCAGAAATAGATGTTTTTCTGGAACTCTCTTGCTTTTTCGGTGATCCAGCGAATGTTGGCAATTTGATCTCTGGTTCCTCTGCCTTTTCTAAAACCAGCTTGAACATCAGGAAGTTCACGGTTCACATATTGCTGAAGCCTGGCTTGGAGAATTTTGAGCATTACTTTACTAGCGTGTGAAATGAGTGCAATTGTGCGGTGGTTTGAGCATTCTTTGGCATTGCCTTTCTAAAGGCAGACTTTAGAAGCTTGTAAAGAAAGACTGGGAAACAGATTTTCCCGTTCAAATTTCCAGAAAGAAATGCAGCCCAGCTGACGCCTTGGGTTCCTCCCAATGGTAAATGGTAAGGCCTGGAGCGAGAACAGAACTCCTGGCAAAGAGAGATCCGTTGAGGCAGGAAATGGGAAGAGAGTGTGCAAAAACAATATTGAGGAAATAGGATGTTTTGCTAATGATAATGTGTCTAGAGGACACAATCAAAGGATTTTGAAAATTGGGAAAGGGGGATGGTATCAATGTGGGGATATACAGAGTGTGTAGGAACAAAAGTCTAGGTGGTGTGGGGTGACCTGAGTCTTGATCCTCTCCTGTGCCTGATATGAAGGAAAGTAGGACATAATGGGATTAGTCCCTGTGGTTTCCTAGGTTGATTATTGTGACTATGGAGGGAGAAAGGGTTTGGAAAAGGCTGAGATTTATCAAGAGCAGCCAGAGATTTTAGACCTGTATTAAGTTTCTGTTACTGCCATAGAATGACAAACTTAGAAAGTACTGCAAACTTAATGGTTTAGAACAGAACAAATTTATTATTACTATCTTACAGTCCTGCAGCTCAGAAGTTTCATAAGGGTCTCACTGGGCTAAAGGCAAGAGGTGTCAGTAGGGCTGCATTCTTCCTGGGAGCCTCAGAGGAGAGAGAATGTTTCCTTGTATGTTCAAGCTTCCAGAAGCTGCCTGTATTCCTTGACTTGTGGCTCTCTTCTTTCACCTTCAAAACCAGCCACATTTCCTGTTTCTCTTTTGTCTCACATTGCTCTGACCATGGACAGGAAAGGTCCTCTGCTTTTAAAGACTTGTGTGATTACATTGGATCACCCAGATAATCTGGCATAAACTAACTACTCATCTCAAAGTCTTTAACCTTATTGCATCTACATAGTCCCTTTTTGAAATGTATTTGCCGATTTCAGGGATTAGGGCATGGTCCTTTTAGTGGGGCCTTATTCTGCCTACCACAGGGTCCCCTCTTTCTTCCTGTGAATACTAATATAGGGCTTGGTGTAGGATGGTATCCAGGTTTAGGGTGTGGTATTTGGTTCAGTATGTAGTTGGGCTTGAACTCTTGCTGCACTTCAGATCTTCTGTGAGGCTCATTTGAGGCTGAGGCCAGTCTCGGGCCTCACTCTCATCTCAAAAAAGGATTAAGGTGCTGATGTATTCTGTGGACCAGATCAGTCCATCACATGAAGAGGGAAAGTGAAAGTGAAAGTTGCTCAGTTGTGTCCGACTCTTTGCAACCCCTTGGACTTTCCATATAGTCCATGGAGTTCTCCAGGCCAGAATACTGGAGTGGGTAGCCTTTCCCTTCTCCGGGGGGTCTTCCCAACCCAGGGATTGAACCCAGGTCTCCTACATTGCAGGTACATTCTTTACTGACTGAGCCACAAGGGAACCTAGACATTATTTGAAGAAATAAATTTGTTGAATAATTGCAGTAGTCTTGTGTGCTACCAGGAGAGCTGTATTAATCTTTCAGTTTTTGTTTACTTAATGAGGCTTCAGAAATGCCTTTCATCTAGATATTGACAGGGTAGATTTTTGATAGCATTTGATGTTTCTCTTGAATCAGAATTTTCTTTGGTTCTAAGAGGTCTGGATCATGAGACTTTGATTTAGGGTGTGTTTCTTGTTTTTGCTGTCAATTTTAGATTTAAATTGGTGTTACAAACTACTGTAGAATTAAGAATTTTTTTATCATGCTAATGTTTCATATCCATTGTGGAAGTGAACTAATGTTCCCATTCAGTACTGAATAAATTGAGAACTTTATTTAATTGAGAACTTAAATTTCATCTTTACTCATTCATTAAATAATTTTAAAAGTATTTCAGCCTTTCTTTACAAGTTAAAATTGTTCTCTTAAAAATAATTATCTTTTTAACTATAATACAAACAGTAATCTGCAGAAGCAAGTTTGACTTTTTCATAAATTATGATAAACATAGTTAAGGATTGTTGGGTTTTGTATTATATCAATTAAATTTCAGCACTACTTTTAATTAATGTTTATATCAATAGATCCCTCAGTCCCAGAAAGATCTGTGATATCAGATTTAACTAACCTAAATGCCAAAGTAGGTCAGTAGGTCAATAGGTTATTAGGTTAGAAAAGGATTTATTGTAGTTTCCATTTTTTAAACTGAGGTTCTTGAGTTAAACCTTTTAAATTAGTAATTTAATGTTAATAATTAGGTGAAATAAAATGCTTCTTCTGTAAGTTACAGGAACAAGTACATAGGAAGATAGTCTCTTTTACTCATGTTTGGTAATAGTAGCATGTTACTTTGTTACTTATGTGTTTTTTTTTTTTCCTTAGCCCAGGCTCTAATGTTGGACAGTTAAAAGGAAACAAACAAGAAAAAGGCAACAGTTAAGGTTTCCTTGTTATAAAATAATACACATTCTTAGAAAAATTTTAGAAAGTACTAAAGAAAAAGTAAAAATGGAAAAAATCCATAAGCTAATTACTCAAATAACAACAGTTGATACTTTGACATATTTTGGATTTATATTCAATATATTTTAATGTCACTGTTACTGCTGTTGGATGTTTAAAATCTTTCTAGTTTTATTGTTTTAAATAATAATGCGTTCACTGTCAAACTTTGAATACATCTCTGATTATTTCCTTTTTTTTCCCGCCCAAAATGAGATTACTAGGTCAAAGGACTTAAGCGTTTCCAGTTATTGACACGTCTTACCAAACTATATTTTAAGAAAAGGAGTCCTCGTTTACTCTCTTAAAGCATTGTTGAGTGTCTATTTCATTTCTCTGTCACAAGCTTCTCAGACTGTTATTAAATGTAATAGACACTTGAGAGTCATTTTCTTGTCCTCAGTGCAGTGTTGACATTGTCATCTTCTTGAAGTACTCTTTCTTTTAATTTTAGTGACAAATAATCCTTCATGGCTTTCTTCGTTATCTTTGGTCCTTCTCCGTCTAGTTGATAGTATTATTACCACTAATTATACTTAAAATTTATCACTCCTTTGTTGTGTTTTCTACACGTTTTGAAACGTGTAACATAGCTGATCCTTAGAACAATTTTATGGGCTAGGTACTTCTGTTATCTCCATGAGCCATAATTCACATTCAGGAACTGTTTGCAAAGCCCATTTCTTTACATTTTTTTGCTCTGCCTTTTCCCCATTTTATTGGCTACTCTTCTGCTTGTCTCTGAAATGTTACTTTTTTCGTCAGATTTGAGCCTTAGCCTTTTTTCTCCTTTTGTATGTTTTTTTTTCTAGAGAAATCCATTTAATCATTATCTTTAATGTGCATATTTACTTTGATGGCTCCCACTTTACATCTTCACCCAGTTCTTTCCTGAAAGCCACACCCATATTTCCAGCTGCCTGCACGACTGAAGCAACTTAGCATGCATGCATGCATTGGAGAAGGAAATGGCAACCTAATCCAGTGTTCTTGCCTGGAGAAGCCCAGGGACAGACCAGTCTGGTGGGCTGCCATCTATGAAGTCGCACAGAGTCGGACACGACTGAAGCGACTTAGCAGCAGAGGCAGCTCGACATTTTTCCTCTTCCATGTCCCATAGATATCTTAAGCATAACATGTCTAAAACTGTATCCATCATTAGAAGTATTCGTGAGGTGTTTGTTTCACAGTGATTAAGAGCATGCTTCTGTGTGCTGTGCTTAGTCATTCAGTCTTGTCTCTTTCTTTGTGACCCCATGGACTATAACCTGCCAGGTTTCTTTGTCCATGGCAATTCTTCAGGCAAGAATACTGGTGGGTTGGCATGCCCTTCTCCAGGGGATCTTCCCAACCCAGGAATTGAACCCAGGTCTTCCGCATTGCAGGCAGATTCTTTACCGTCTGAGCTACCAGGGAAGCCCAAGAATACTGCAGAAGATAGCCTATCCCTTCTGCAGGGGATCTTCCTGACCAGGAATCGAACCAGGGTCTCCTGGATTGCAGGCGGATTCTTTACCAGCTGAGCTACCAGGGAAGCCTGATTAAGAGCATAGTTCAAGCTAAATGAATGGGTTTTATATCTTAGCCTTACTGCTCATCTTGGCCAGCTAGCTTACATATTTTCTTTGTGTTTCAGTTTCCGCATCTGTAAAATGGAGATAATAATAGAGCCTACTTCATGTGATTGTTGAGTCTTAAATGAGAGAAAACTTTGAAGAATGCCTGGTACATAGTAAATGTTCAATAAATGTTAGCCAGTGCTTTCAACATCATTCCCTTCCTCTTTTCTCCAATTTACTCCTCCAGTATTACCTATCCACCTCACAGATGTGTCCAAGCGAAAATTTGAGTGGTATTCTTGACTTCTCCCTGCCCCCAACTTCTGTTAATCAGTCACCAAATTCTGTCTGGTCATCTCAGTATCTATTAAAATTCTCATTTTTAAAATGATCTCTGCTTCTATATGGAGAAGGCAATAGCAACCCACTCCAGTACTCTTGCCTGGTAAATCCCGTGGACGGAGGAGCCTGGTAGGCTGCAGTCCGTGGGGTCGCTAGGAGTCGGACACGACTGAAGCGACTTAGCAGCAACAGCAGCAGCTGCTTCTATATTGTTTTACCTGAACTTTTACAATACTATACTTCTACCATTCTAATTCTAGTCCTGGCTCCTTATATTCTGTTTTCTGTGTTGTAACCAGATGATGGCTCAAAAGAACAAGTGTCTATTAATGTCAGTTTCCTGCTTAAAACTTTTCAGGGTCTTAAATGGGGAGAGTGGGGTTGGGAGTTACTGTCATGATCCACTTACCTCATCATTATCATCTCTTACTGCCACCTCTGTTACCCCTGGTCCCTAGGTTTTTGCTCCAGTCAACACTAAGGTACTTGGTAGTATTCTAAAATCACAGTTCTTCTCATGTCTCCAGACCTTTGTGTACATTTTCTCTTGACATTGATGAAATTTCTCTCTTTGCTTAGTGAAATCTTATTTTATTCTTAAGATCTCAGTTTATGTGTCACTTCTTCAGGAGACTTCCTTAACTTCTGTGTCACTCCCAGAGTGTTCAGAGAGCATTTTGTGCCTTCTCTGGAAAGCACCTCAAATGTAGTGGCTGTGTCTATTTCACCATTTCAAAACTACAATCAGTGTACTACTGGACACTTGTATTAGTACTCAGTAAATATTTGCTGAGTGATAAATATATGAAGTAGAATTTTTAAGGAATCACTAATATTTAAAGCTAGTGGAGGTGATGGAATTCCAGTTGAGCTATTTCAAATCCTCAAAGGTGATGCTGTGAAAGTGCTGCACTCAATATGCCAGCAAATTTGGAAAACTCAGCAGTGGCCACAGGACTGGAAAAGGTCAGTTTTCATTCCAATCCCAAAGAAAGGCAATGCCAAAGAATGCTCAAACTACCACACAATTGGACTCATCTCACACGCTAGTAAAGTAATGCTCAAAATTCTCCAAGCCAGGCTTCAGCAATACCTGAACCGTGAACTTCCTGATGTTCAAGCTGGTTTTAGAAAAGGCAGAGGAACCAGAGATCAAATTGCCAACATCCACTGGATCATGGAAAAAGCAAGAGAGTTCCAGAAAAACATCTATTTCTGCTTTATTGACTATGCCAAAGCCTTTGACTGTGTGGATCACAATAAACTGTGGACAATTTTTCAGGAGATGGGAATACCAGACCACCTGATCTGCCTCTTGAGAAATTTGTACGCAGGTCAGGAAGCACCAGTTAGAACTGGACATGGAACAACAGACTGGTTCCAAATAGGAAAAGAAGTACATCAAGGCTGTATATTGTCACCCTGCTTATTTAACTTATATGCAGAGTACATCATGAGAAACGCTGGACTGGAAGAAACACAAGCTGGAATCAAGATTGCCAGGAGAAATATGAATAACCTCAGATATGCAGATGACACCACCCTTATGGCAGAAAGTGAAGAGGAACTCAAAAGCCTCTTGATGAAAGTCAAAGTGGAGAGTGAAAAATTTGGCTTAAAGCTCAACATTCAGAAAACGAAGATCATGGCATCCGGTCCCATCACTTCATGGGAAATAGATGGGTAAACGGTGGAAACAGTGTCAGACTTTATTTTTCTGGGCTCCCAAATCACTGCAGATGGTGACTGCAGCCATGAAATTCAAAGACGCTTACTCCTTGGAAGGAAAGTTATGTCCAACCTAGATAGCACATTCAAAAGCAGACACATTACTTTGACAACAAAGGTCCATCTAGTCAAGGCTACGATTTTTCCTGTGGTCATGTATGGATGTGAGAGTTGGACTGTGAAGAAGGCTGAGCACGGAAGAATTGATGCTTTTGAACTGTGGTGTTGGAGAAGACTCTTGAGAGTCCCTTGGACTGCAAGGAGATCCAACCAGTCCATTCTGAAGGAGATCAGCCCTGGGATTTCTTTGGAAGGAATGATGCTCAAGCTGAAACTCCAGTACTTTGGCCACCTCATGCGAAGAGTTGACTCATTGGAAAAGACTCTGATGCTGGGAGGGATTGAGGGCAGGAGGAGAAGGGGACGACAGAGGATGAGATGGCTGGATGGCATCACTCACTTGATGGACGTGAGTCTGAATGAACTCCGGGAGTTGGTGATGGACAGGGAGGCCTGACGTGCCGAGATTCATGGGATCACAAAGAGTCGGACACGACTGAGCGACTGAACTGAACTGAACTGAATATTTAACTATAATATGTTTTTACTTAGCTTCTTTGATTTCTGTTGAAAGAAAGCGAAAGTTGCTCAGTTGTGTCAACTTTTTCCCGACCCCATGAACTATACAATCTATGGAATTCTCCAGGCCAGAAAACTGGAGTGGGTAGCTGTTCCGTTTTCCATGGGATCTTCCCAAACCAGGGATCGAACTGAGGTCTCCTGCATTGCAGGCAGATTCATTACCAGCTGAGTTAACAGAGAAAGCTCCTTGCCAGGAATAATTTTTACATTATTTTACATTATTTTAAAATGTGCTTCATGCACATTTTAGGAATTCAGTTCTATTGCTCTGGTGTTTTTGATTCAGACCTTTTATATTTATTTGAGTCTCTAATCTCCAGGGATATCTATCTTTTGTTGTTGCCATAAAAAAACAGTCTCTTTTTGTGCCCAAAATTTTTACATTTATTTGCTGTTTGTTTTCTTCATGGCTCCTTACTCAGTCTTACTTTTTGTTGTAGTTTTGTTTGGGTTTTAAATTCTTTTGAATAACTTTTAGGGATACTTAATATGGTAAAAAATACTATTTGTCGTGCTGCAGATGTTTAAGCCTTTTATTTTGGTTTTAAAGGGGGAGTTTCTATTTGTGTTTATTTTGTTAATAATTGGTATCCCTACATATCCTTTAGACTTCACAACAGCTGACTTAGGTAAGAATTCTGAGGCTTAGGATAATTAAGTTAATTGTCCCAAAGATTTTCATGCCTTTCTGACTCTAAGCTCATGGTCTTAGCTTCTACTTTCACTCCTCCAGTATTCTGGGTTTATTAGGTGCTTTGATTATGACTGACTCTATCCCCAAATACTTAAAACCAAATAGGACACTAGGAACTGGCTTCTGAATTGGCTTCACGCACATTTTAGGAATTCAGTTCTTTTGCTCTGGTGTTTTTGATTCAGATCTTTTATATTTATTTGAGTCTCTAATCTCCAGGGATATCTTATCTTTTGTTGTTGCCATAAAAAAAGTCTCTTTTTGTGCCCAAAAATACCCCCTCTTTTTCTGCTGTCATAAATTTCCCTATGTTTTGCTGCCATGTTACATACATAGCATATTCTTGGTTTTTAAAAATTATGTAAAATATACATTGCATAGGTCAGATGCAAACTATAACTGTAAAGTTTTGCATTAACTTTGGCACAGTTGAGTTGGTCTTGGTTAATTCAGTTATTCACAGTGATTATTGAGTTTTTGTTGTTGTAAAGTTGCTAAGTTGTGTCCAACTGTTTGTGACCCCATGAACTGTGCAGCGCGCCAGGCTTCCCAGTCTTTCACTATTTCCTGGAGTTTGCTCAAACTCCTGTTCATTGAGTCAATGATGCTATTCAGCCGTCTCATCCTCTGTTGTCCCCTTCTTCTCCTGCCTTCAGTCTTTCCCAGCATCATGATTTTTTCCAGTGAGTTGGCTCTTTGCGTCAGGTGGCCAAACTATTGGAGCTTCAGCTTCAGTATCAGTAATGAATATTCAGGGTTGATTTCCTTTAACAGTGACTGGTTTGATCTCCTTGCAGTCCAAGGGACTCTCAAGAGTCTTCTCCAGCACCACAGTTTGAAAGCATCAATTCTTCGGTGTTCAGCCTTCTTTATGATCCAGCACTCATATCTGTATATGACTACTGGAAAAACCATAGCTTTGACTATACAGACCTTTGTCAGCAAAGTGATGTGTCTGCTTTTTAATATGCTGTCTAGGTTGGTCATTGCTTTTCTTCCAAGGAGCAAGTATCTTTAAATTTCATGGCTGCAGTCACCATCTGCAGTGATTTTTGGAGCCCCCCAAAATAAAATCTGTCACTGTTTCGATTGCTTCCCCATCTATTTGCCATGAAGTGATAGGACCAGATGCCATGACCTTAGTTTTTTGAATATTGAGTTTCAAGCCAGCTTTTTCAGTCTCCTCTTTCACTTTCATCAAGAGGCTCTTTGGTTCCTCTTCACTTTCTGCCATTAGGATGATATCATCTGCATATCTGAGGTTGTTGATATTTCTCCTGGCAATCTTGATTCCAGCTTGTGCTTCATCCAGCCTAGCATTTCACATGAAGTACTCTGCATAGAAGTTAAATAATCAGGGTGACAATATACAGTCTTGACATAACTCCTTTCCCAATTTGGAACCAGTCCGTTGTTCCATGTCCAGTTTATATATTGCTTCTTGAGCTGCGTACAGGTTTCTCTGGAGGCAATTAAGGTGGTCTGGTACTCCCATCTCTGCAGTTTGTTGTGATCGACACAGTCAAAGGCTTTAAGAATAGTCAGTTAAGCAGATATAGGTGTTTTTCTGAAATTCTCATACTTTTTTTTAATGATCCAGTGGATGTTGGCAATTTTGATCTCTGATACCTCTGCCTTTTCTAAATCCAGCTTGTACACCTGGAAATTCTCAGTTCATGTACTGTTGAAGCCTAGCTTGAAGGATTTTGAGAATTACCTTGCTAGCATGTGAAATAGGTGTAATTGTACCTGTATTTGTTTTCTCTTCCTGATAAATTTGATGCTTTTATTTTTGTATAATGTCTTTTTAATCTCTTGTGACAGTTATTTACTTAAAGTCTGTTTTGTCTGATACAAGTATGGCTATTCTTGCTTTCTTGGTTACCGTATGCATGGAATGTCTTTTTTCAGTCTTTTACTTTCAGTCTTTGTGTATCCTTAAATCTAAACTGTCTCTCATAGATAGCATATAGTTGGATCTTGTATTTTTATCCATTTACCTACTTTCTCTTTTGATTGGCAACTTCAGTTTATTTGCAATTAAAATAATTACTGCTAGGGAAAGACTGTTACTATTTTGTTCATTTTTTGTCTGTCTTGTAGCTTTTTCCACTTTTTTTCCTCTGGTCTTTGTGTTTCATTGATTTTTTTTTTTTTAATGTTTTATAGGGTTTGATTCTTTGATTCTGCTTTGATTCTTTTCTCATTTCCTTTTTAGGTATCCTCTATAGGTGTTTTCCTTGTGCTTACCATAATGTTAATAATATATTTTAAGCTGATAACTTGAAAAACTCTACTCTTTTACTTCTCTCCCCTTTACCACACTTGATCTCTGTTACAGATTACATCTGTTTATATTCATCATATATGAGTGTTTGTTAGCCCATGTATATGTATGTATGTTCATTAACATACTTGATAGTTATACTTATTTTTGTACTTTTGTCTTTTAACTTCTGTAGTAGAATTAAAAGCGGTTGTAGTTTTTTAAAGTTCTTTTAGAAACAATTATTAGTGTTTAGCGTTTCTTATATATTGTTTTGTGACAAAATTCTAAATTTTATGTTTCAAAATTATTTTAAAACCTCTTTTATGATAAATGTCTATATAAGTTAAGTAAATCTAACAAAATTTTTTCTTAAACAGAATTCTAAGACTGATGATCAGCCATACAGAAGAATATATTGAACTTACAGTTTTCTGAAGAATCAGTTCAAAGATCTCAGAAATACAAAAGGTAATGAAATAATTGTATCTTGAAATGTGCTTTGAAATGACACTTCCCTAGGAAAATGAGTTGGGGAGAGTCAGTGCTAAATTATGATTTTTCATAGTGGAATTCAGTAGATGATGGGCTAAAGATACTTTTCAGAGCAGAAGCAAGTGCTTTTAATAATTACATTGGGACTACTCAAATAAATTGGGACTGTGTAGTCACCTCACCTAAAACAGAAAGAATCAAGAAGTAGTAAGAGGTATTAGAGATGTGCAGTTAACTACCAAAGGAAGGAGTTAACGAGATGAAAGGGGTTGAAGGTAGAATATGGAGATCAGAGAACTTTAGTTTTTTAATAAGTCTTGTAAAATTTTTTGGACACTTTAAACTTTGAACAGTTATACATTTGTGAAAATCAACACTAAGTTTTAAAACGAGAGAGGGGAATTAATGAAAGATCTTGAAATACCAACTGTACACAATTGACAAGTTGTTTTTCTGTGAAAGGGACCAGAAAAGGAGGACGGTACCTGAAGGAGATTGGTGGGTCAAGGAAGTTTTGTGTTTCATTTTTTCTTTAAGATTTTTCACTAAGATTTTGATCAGAATAATGCAGTTTTGGAGGGAGAAATTAGTGATATAGAAATGGAAAGCTTTGAGAAAGAGAGCAGATGGGATTCAGAGGACAAGTAGTATCATATCATTAGATACTGCATGATTTATTTTTAATGCAGAATGTGTTACATTGTTTATGAATTCTTTTCCAAAGATGGACTGCCAGGTACTGAGATTTTCTGTTAGTTACCTGTAATGTTGTGTGCTGAATTTAAAACATACCTGCTTCCATGTTGGCAAACTTTGAATTGCTTATACAGTTTATTAGTTATTAATAGCTTCCCCTTTGATAAATTTTTCAAAAAGTTGTTTTTAAAATGATGTTTATAAAAAACTTATACCATCCTGCCCTCTGTGTTGTGATAAAATAGTAATGTGGTGCTTACTCAGCTGGGAATTCCTATCACTGAATGACTTTGAGCTCAAGTTGCTTATGTAAAGGAGCATTCGATTCCTAGCTGTAACTTGATCCTTTACATAATTTAATTTGTTCCAACTACTGTAACTGCTCCTTTTAAAGACATTTTATTGCATACCATACTGGTCTATTAATGTCAATATTTAAGAAACAAGAGTTTTAACAATAATATTTAATCTGTATTAGAAATTCCTTGTGTGAGTAGGAACTTCACATGTCTTCTAAAATTGAGTCCTTAGAATTCATAGCATGACATGTGTAAACTATACCTAGTCTTTTAGTACTGAAAACGTGGGTCCTAGAATTGTACCGACACAGTAACTGTGGCTGCTCCCACATTACCACTTTGTTTTGTTAATCAAGGGGAATCTTCTAAAAGTTACTTTACTTAGTTGGGCCTACTTCACTTCTTCCTTTTATCTTTCCCTTAAATATAGCATGCCTATCAATTGGCTGGACAAGTAGAGAAAAGATCTTGGACTAAGCTATCAGAGATGTAATTTTATGTTGCTCAATTAGTTGGACAGCAAATAGTGTTTGGAAAAATTCTGTTAACCAACAATAATAAAATAGCTTAAGAAAGCATCAGTCTGTCTTCTAAAGCATTTTGGATTCACCTCCTTTAGAGTCAGCATGGTCCCTCTTGTATAGTCTTTAAGTCCTTATTCTTTGGGTCTTTTTTTTCCCTCTAGTTTGCCCTATTCTGTCTTCTCATAATTAAACAGATGGATACTTGGTGCCATATAAGGCTCAAATCTGATCTTTTAACTTTAAACTGGAACTGTTCTTTTTTAATTCACCCAGGTTGGCTCTGTTACCTTTGGACTGTTCTTTCTGTTCTAGTGATAGAACCAAACTCTGTTATTATCATGATGATAAGTATGTCTGTTGGACCAAAGGGCTGTACTTAGGTGATCTTTAAAGTCTCTTCTAACTCTGAAATTCTGTAATTTTGTGTTGTATTTGCTGATGTTGACCCAGACACTTAAAATCACTGTTTTATCCTGAAGTTAGTTCCTTTTATTTTTCTTAACCACCATCCCCCCTCCCCCCACCCCATTATCCTCCCCACTATCTTTTAAGAACTCTTAGCCCTGCACAGTTCCACTTCTGCAGCCATAACCACATAGGCAACCCAGCATCATTTATCAAGAGTTATTGTCTTCTTGTCATGAATGTACATTTGATTGAGTATTTTAGAATCTCATGTTCTTTAATACTGTCTGGTTCAGAGTGACAGATCAATTTACACTATTTTCTAAATTTTATATAAAGTTTCTTTTGGCTCAAAACTGTTAGGATATTAGAATTAAGGTGTTTATTCAATATTTAACTCATGACTGTATCTTTTATGGGTAAAACCTGCCTTCTACTTTAGAAAAACTGTATAGAATATAGAGAGAAATTTTAGGCTTATGATTGAGTTTTAAAGCAGTAATTTTTTTAAAGCAGTAAATTTTAATTCTTTCGGTGTGAATATGAAACTTTATAATAAGGCTGTTCTTCAGTTTACTTGCCTTCACCCCCTTACTACTCCTGTTATCTCTCAGTTTATACTCTGGTAATGAAAACTTTCAGTTGTAATATACCTACATTTTTCTCTAAAGAGAAAAGTTCCTCAAATATGATGTCCTCTGATCTCATAATGGCCTGTGCCTTTGCGTATCACTGTTCTTGTGGCCTAGAATCCTGTCAACTATTACCTCTTGTCCTTTACCCTGTTACATCTGAAACTTAAATGGTCATACAGATCACATGGGGACCTTGTTAAAATTGTGGATTCTGCTTTACTAGGACTAGAGCTGGTCTCAAGATTCTGTATTTTAACAAGCTCTCTGATGATGATGTCGGTCTCAGAACCACAGTTTCGATAACAGGAATCTCTGCTGCCTGACAATATGACTGTCATCAAGAATATTTCCTCTGACTCCCCCCATATACCTTTATTATCCCTGTTTCTGTAATTATTTAGTTATCTGCCTCCCTATTTAATTGCAGATTTTTGCCTATAATGATTGTATCTTTCATCCTTGTATTTCCAAAGCTAACTGTACTGTTTAATAGAAAATAGGCTTTTAGCAAATGTTTATCACCCATTAGCTGGTGTTCTTAAAGCTTACTTACCTAGACTGACATATGTAGCCTACTTACATAGTTATATAGTTATAATCTATACTGAATATAGTGGCTTTTTGATTATTATAGAAAGGAAATGAATTATGGTCTTCAATTTTTTTTCCTCTGTAGCTCTTTATATAGAAGAAAACAAAACCTCAAATGTGCCTCAGCTAAGGATTATTTTCTTGAAAATAATCTTCTAGCCCTTTGTAGAAACAAAAACATTTTGAAATCTCTATGATAAACATACAGTGTTTCTCAAATTATTTAATACTATGTTTGTAGAAATAAGTTTTTTGGAAAACTAATGACCATTTACTTTTCCTTCCACTCAAGGAGAAGTACAAATGTCTACCACAAGACGAAAACGTAACATGTTATGTTGTTTACCGTAAGCTGTAGTAAAATGAGCTCACTTGTTGACAGGTATGTTTTTAGAGACTCATTTATTTTGGATTATGTAAAGCTATTTTAAAAATTCACTGTTAGAGTAATGGTCTGTATCACTGACAAAAGAAGTATTATGCTTAATCATTAATACTATTATACTTACCTTCTGTATTGAGCAAATGTCATGTAATAGTAAAATGTATTATCTAGAGCCAAAGTCAACAGCATGTCGCTTGTGTTCTGAATGGATCTTGAGCTGTAATTTTGAGTGGTTTGGTCAGAACTATTCTGAAAGGAATCATGACAGTTTCAGGGGTTTCCTTGGCACTTTCTGGAATCATCTGTCTCCTTATCTATTGGTCCTAACTTCAGCCTGTTAAACGTCTTAGCATGTGTGACTCATAAGAGGTAACTGTAATTATTAATAGGATTTTTTTAGTTGAAATTATAATCTTTAAATCTTACTCTTGGTAAAGGATAGGCCTCCTTGTTTCTTTGATTTTAAGACTTCTTTAACTTTTTTTTTTTTAACTTTTTAACATGTTTGACACTAGAATTCATCTTAGAGTAGGCTTATCAGAGTTTAATTGGTAGTATTTTTAAATTCCTTAGTGGACATAATAATGGACTTCCCTGGTGTCTCAGACAGTAAAGCGTCTGCCTGCAATGCAGGAGACCCGAGTTCAGTCACTGGATCGGGAAGATCTCCTGGAGAAGGAAATGGCAACCCACTCCAGTATTCTTGCCTGGAAAATCCCATGGATGGAGGAGCCTGGTAGGCTACAGTCTGTGGGGTTGCAAAGAGTCGGACACGACTGAGCAACTTCACTTTCAGTTTCACTTTTAGTGGACATAATAAGTCTTATCATCAGTGGTATCTTAAATTTGATGAAATACAATGACAGCTTTTTAAAAATACCTACTCTGAGAGCTAACATGCAGAGCACTTTCTTTGTTTTAACTTCATTTAACTTCACAATAATTCCATGAGATTTTACAGATGAGGGATCTGTAGGTCAGAGAGGTTAAATAGCTTGTTTTAAGGTCACATAGTAAATAATAAGCTGGAGTTATGACCTGTGTTGATCTCTCTGCCTCTAAAGTTCCTGTGCTTTTATTTTAGTATACTGTGTGATTTTTCCATAGGGGATTCTTTAAGCATTTTATAGCTAGACTTGTGCACAAAGTGACTTTTGACATCGAGAGGCAGCTTCCTTCCCTTTTCTGTGAGGTAAATAGTGAAGGTACATACTTTACCAGAGCTTAAGACCTGAAGGGCAAGGAGTTTCCTCAGGGAGCCCTGCCATAGACTGGGCTGTGTATAGTTTCAAGTGGAATCTGTGTGTAGTCTTCTCAGAAAAAAATGTTTCTTCACTACTCCTGAGGCATTACATATGATTTCAGTGTTGTGCTTTTGATTGATTTCCAGTTCCCATTCTAGATAATATGACATCTAGGGATGACATCAGAGTGTTCAGACATAAAGCAGTGGTTCTTAATGAGTTCATTTTCTCTCTGAATGTCATGAAAGTTAATGGACTCCCTCCTCAATGATGTGCATTTACATGTAGAATTTTTTATAAATTTTAGTGTTTACATGGAACCCCAAAAGTTTGCTATGATAGATTTGTAGATGATCTCAATTGTGGGACTCATAGGCACTTTATAGGCCACAGAGAGATGTGGTTAAAGGAGTTAACTCAATAGTGAGTTCATGTAAAAGATCATAAGTCACTTGAAACTATTTAATATTGCCCCTTAGGTTAAGAAGTTAGCCACCAGGTCTCTAGATTTCAGAGAGACTTGTGTTAGAATGCTCTTCCCCTCAGTCTTCCCTTAACCAATCCCTTCTTGTCTTTTAGATCTCAGCTCAAATGTTCCCACTTCAAGTCCTTCCCTAACCACACAGATTAAAATAACCACCCAGTAATAAACACATCTCTTCTTTAAAAATAAAAAACAGTTCATACATTTTCATGTTGATTTGTTTTTTTCTACTAGAAAGTAAGCTGTAGGGGAGCAGGGGCCTATATGTCTAGCTAACTGCTTGGTAGCCATATCTAGAACCAAACAATGCATGAGAGTGCTAGCGAAAAAAAAATGTTTGTCAAATGAATCAGTAATGAATGAAATTATATCAATATAAGTTAACATGCTAGATATTGTGATGTCTGAGTGATTTGTGTTTTATAAAGCAAATGTCTATTTTTAAAATGTGCGACTATAATATGATTTTAAGTGAATCATTTTTATAATGGCAAATACACTGATTTTCTCTAGGTTTTCACTAGTTACTAAAAGCTTGAAATAAGATATTTAACTTTTGGTTAAATTCTTGTTTATTCTAATAAACTTTTTAAAATATAAAACATAGTTGAACTTTTTCTGTATGTATTAGAAAACAGGTTAATAGTTATTGGGTTTGAATTTGTGCAATCTGTAACTCTACAAAGATCCTAGGCTATAACTGATTGATTTACATTTTGTTTTAGTATTGCTGTTGCTAAGTGAATCTGCTCTTATTTTCTGTATCTTTCTTTTTCTTTTAGAGATGATGGTAGTATTTTTGATGGGTTGGTGGAAGAAGATGACAAGGACAAAGCAAAAAGGTAATTAAACTTATGATGTAGTATAGTAAAAAAATAAGTAACAAGTAAATGTAATGGTAAATAAATAGTAAATCAGTGATTTCCAAAAGCTGACTGCCTTAAGAACTTAGATATGTTAGAAGGGAGAAGAGCTGAGGATATCAGTGTGTAGTTTATAAATTAAATAAAATTTTCCTCTAAAAGTGCCTCTCTCACCCACCGTATCACATTATGGCACATAGTATTTACCTGACAGACATCACTGGGGACGTAAGCCTTCAATCACTTGCTAAGAGACGGTTTGCCTAGAGTCATCATTGTAGTTACTATTTTTCCTGAACCTACTCTATTCTTTGGAAGCAATTTATCTAGTATAGCACACCTTCAGAGCAGAGATGGGAGAATTAAGTTTCACCCCCCGTGGGGGGATCTTATACTCCAGTGCTATGTTATTTATTCAGTTACTTAGTTTGTTCCAGCTTTGGCATTTGGAGGTCTTTCAGGGTTGGCTTCTCTGTGCCTTTTGACATGCCTCCATTCTCCAATAGAAGGGAAAATAGATGATGGGGGAGGACAGGGAGAATTGATGGAGAGGTGTCATCAAGTAGGTGAGCGGATGGCGTCTAGAGCCATGGTGGTGGTGGTGAGGGTTTAACCTTAAATATGGGCCTTGATGGTAATTAAAGTAGCAGGGGGGAGGGTCCAGGTAGCATTACAGCCAAGTTTGTAGTCATTGAGAGTGAGCAGTACTTTTCTGGTTTTTTCCCAGTCACATTGAACTATGTGGGTGCTTAGATGAGGGTAGAGGGTGTTGTAGCATTACATTCAGAAACAAAAAATAAACATGTAATAGTTCCTACACATCTGTTTTAGCAAAATAAAAGGTACTGGGTTAAGGAAAATATTGAGGAAAGCTATATAACTTTATTCAAGTAAATAAAAAGACCTGTACTTGAAGCTAAACATATATAGGATAACTCCTTTCCTTTCAGTCTAGTGGGAGAAAGTTTCTATAAAATACTTTAGGGTAGAGGTAAAATCACTGTTAAGGTGAGAATAATCAGTCTTGCCTGAACGAAGAGGCAGAACTTTGAGGAATTAACTTGAACACATTTAAAGGCCAAATTTACAGATGGATAAGGTGAGCTAAAGATTTTCTGTTTGCAGAGACTTTGAAGGTTTGATCATGTTTTTAGGGGACCAAAAATACTATGGTTGTGGGAAACCTTGGAGAAAGAAGACCTCATAATAATGCTGTCAGAATTACCCAGACCTCACTGGGCTCTGACATCTATGAGCTGCTATTATTGAGGTCATCACAAGGCTGAGTACTTCCAACCTGAGTGTAACATGAAGTAAAGTTGCTTTAATGAGTGTGATCCAGTGGTAGAATTGGCATTGATATTTGATTTCCATGTATTTCTTACACTTGAGTAAAAATGCTGGTTTTAAATGATTACTTCACAGTAACTGTATGATCCTGGGCATATTCTCTTTTTTGCCTGAGTTGTCACACCTATAAAATGAAAAATAATAAGATCTACTTCATAGGAATAAAATGAAATTTCATAAATGTTTCCAATGATGTGTAGCATGTAAATATACAATAATGGCTCTAAATTTTACCTCTACACATGTCTTCAGATATTTCATAGATACTAATTCACTGGTGCTTATTTCCTGCTTACTCTTTTCTAGAGGAGTAGAACTAGATCTGTCTCACTTCCTCTAGTATATGTCCTTTAAAATGTCAAACAAGCAATTTCACCATATTTAAATTCTCCCCAAACCATCTCTCCACCCAAACTAATATCTCATGTTATATTACATGGTAACTTGGAAATTCTTTTCGATTTTTCTTTTGCTTCCTTACTCCAAGTCTGATTTACTTAGAATTGCTAGTTCTGCCTATTAATCCTCAGACCCACACTGCTGTGTTAACACTGCCACTGCTGTGGATTTTTAGCCTAGGATATTGCAGTTGCCTCCTAAATGGTCATCTGGCCTCCAGTCTTGTTTGGCATACAGTAAGTTTTCAGTAGCTTTTGTTAAATGAATTGTTTTACCAAGCATTGATTCTTTCATTACTCAGTTGCTGGAATGGTCTTACTAATAATCAGTTCTGTTCATGGCATTTCTTTGCTTAAAACCTTTCAGTACCTTTCACTGTTTAATAACTTTCACTAAAACTAAAATCCTTTTGTGTAGTATAAATACTTAATGATTTTTTTTCTGAATACTTATTATTCTGAACTGCCCACCACCCACACCCCCAACTCCAGCATACTTGGGCACAGAAATCCTGTATTCTAGCCACGTTAGCCATGCTGAGCTACTTGTGATAGGTTTTCATCTTTGTAAAAGTTTCCTGTGTCTGGAATGGTCTTCTCACACACCACTACCCCGCCTTTCTCACTCAGTCTTCATGATTCAATTTAGCACACTTAGGAGTTTCCATAGGATTTAGGTGAATTTCTTGAAAGGGGTTATCTTTGTCCAGTATTCCTAGCCCTTGTTAGCACAGTCTCTATCATTCTAACAAAGAGTTTAGTGTTTGGTGAGGGGGTCAGTTAATTTCTATTACATTTCTTAAGAGGTTTTTTTTTTTTTTTTGGTATTTCTTCCCAGTACTAATATGGAATAAATGCTACTTCTTTACTGAAAAAAATTAAATTAATAGAATTATCCTCTGACCTTTTGGGAAAGTAGTATACTTTGTTTAAACAAAAACTGAATTCTAAAGTCTGACTTCACAAAAGCATATAGTTAGAAGTGTTACAGAATGATTAGTTGCTCTGTAAATAATTGTATTTATTTTACAAGTTCTTAGTGCAGCAAAAATTTGCTCCTGGTTACTGCTTCACATAGAACAGTGGGAATTATTCATTTAGCACATATATTTTGAGCACTTACTGTTTGTTAGGTGTTATGCTTAAAAGTGCTTAGATGAAAAAATTTGGGCTCTGCTATTAAGCCCACAGCCCAGTGAAGAGATAGATATGCAGGCGAGTAGTTACAGCTCTGTATTGAAGGCTGGGATAGAGGAGTAAAGAGGAAGAATGTGTGGGTAAGCCTGAGGGTAGAGAGATTTTCATCTTTAGATTTCTGTTTATAATTTAAAGCTTACAGGAGATGGATAACTTTCTCCTATTCAGTAATTTTTAATAATTTGTATTTATATTTTATATGTACTTTCACAAACTATCTCAGTAATAATAATAGCCTTGTAAGGGAAACACAAATTCTTGATAAATATTAGATTCAGTAAAACTTGAGATTTGAACGTAATTTGTCTTAAAAACAGATATGTGAAGTGCTTAATATGTAAAAGTTTCTTTTAGTGGTTAAGCCAAGAATTAAAATTACTGTCCTAATTAACTATATTAGAAACCTAGAATATGAACATTCATTACCATTTGTAGTCACAGAAGTACGTGATCTGTGGTCCTGTCCATATTGAGCATTGTATTAAACTATTTGTGTAGTTAAATGGATTGTTTGAAAGCTGCTTATGTAATTTTTTATTCCATCAGAGTATCTAGAAACAAATCTGAAAAGAAACGTAGAGATCAGTTTAATGTTCTCATTAAAGAACTGGGATCCATGCTTCCTGGTAATGCTAGAAAGATGGACAAATCTACTGTTCTACAGAAGAGCATCGATTTTTTACGAAAACATAAAGGTACATTTTTAACTTTGTAAAATGGATTTAAAAAAAAAAATAACAGATTCTCTCTTAAAGCATAATGCGATAGAATCTTGGCAGTGATGATTGAGACTGGGTGCTTCCTAACCTTTTTTCAAGAGAAAGAAACAATTGCCTTTTAATGATTCCCTGGTATGTTCTTTCTTTCATTCAACAAACATTTATTTAGTGCCTACTATATCCATGGTTTCCCTGATGGTTCAGACGGTAAAGAATCTCCCCGCAATGCGGGAGACCTGGGTTCAGTTCCTGGGTTGGGAAGATCCCCTGGAGGAGGGCATGGTGACCCGCTCCAGTATTCTTGCCTGGAGAATCCCTGTGGACAGAGGAGCCTGGTGGGCTACAGTCCATGAGGTCACACAGAGTCGGACATGACTGAGCAACTAACACATGTAGCCTAGATTCTTGTGGTGCAGGGTAATAGTTCTGACCCTCAAGTAACTCAAACCAAGGAAGGCAAATAATATATAAATAGCTAATTACAATGCAAGTAATTAATGTGAGTGGTGCTTGTAAAGAATATTTATGTGAGAATACAGAGGAAAGAATGTGTCAGAGAAGTCTTAAAACCAGTTGATTTTTCAACTGAGTCTTCCTTTTATCTTAAGGAAAACAGCATTTCACATGGAGGGAGTAGCATATGTAAAACCAGAGAAGCAAGGAGAGGTCAGTTTAACTGGAGCATAGAATTGAGTTGGAAAGTTAGGAGTGTATTTGGAAGAGAATGGAGTCAGATCATGAGATATGTAATTTAAACAGATTACTTCAATGACTAGGAAATAAACATGGTTTTAAAGTGATTATTTGTTAAAGAAAATCACTTTGAGTAAATATGTCATGGAAAGGAAATTTTAGAGAATAGTAAGTATTTTGGTACTTAACAGATGCTACTTAATAGAAAATAGGTGAAAAACTTGTAGAAGGACATTTCCTTTTTCAGATGCAAATAAACTACAGAACTTCTCAAAAGAGAATTTGTAACTAGTGCTTTTGTTTCTCGATAGCTCACTCTGTAATATATTACTAGCCTGGTTTATGCTTCACCACTGTTTAAAATTATTTTTATTAATACCATGACCCCCACCCTCTCTGCTGCCAATAAAGCAGTAGCTCTTTCTTGAACCTCATCCTCTTCTGCATCTCTGAAGCACTGGAAATTTTTACCTGCCCTCCACTGGCTTGCTTTTTCCTTGTTCTGAGATACACTGGACTTCTTCATTCACCTCCCTGTCCCAACCGAGCTAACTTCTTTCCTTTCTGCCCTCTGAACATGACATTTCTCTAGGTCTTATTTTGTGTTCATGCTTTCTCCATGCTCTTACCCTTGGTTTTGCCTCTCTGTTAAACTACTAAGTCTGTATTTTTAGATGCAGACTTTACAGTTTTTCATTTCCAGGTAACTTCTGGATCTTTGGTTTTAAATGTTCTCAGGCTCAACACATCTAAAATTGAATTCATTTTCATTTTGTCAAGTCATCTCTTTATTTCAGTTTTCCATTTTCACACCACAATCCTTTCACTCCCCTGGGACTCAAACCTGAGAAGAGTTTTGCATTTTTTCATCTTCTTTAGTGTACAGTATCACAGTTGCCAAATTTTGTTGATTCTTCTGGTAATGTGTCAAAATTTCTGGTTAACAAAATTTACTGCCTACGGTATCATTACATTTTATCTCTACAAATGGTATTCTCACTAATTTCTTTGTCCCTTGTTAGTGTACTCATTCCTTAGACATTGTAGCAGTTCAGTAAATGATTGTTGAATGAAATGAAATGATATGCATGCATAATTATTTCCCCTTGACAATCGAGGGTTAATTTTGGCATTTAGATTTTTTTTAAAGTTGGGCTTATGGTTCTCACAAAATTAAAATTTACCTGAAATTGAAAGGTAATTCTTACATACTTATTACTCTAAAAATTAACCTGGGTTTAGCTAAACTTGATGGAATTTGTTTATGGATTTAAGTCCTTTTTTCTGAATGTATATAATTGATGTGAATTTGAAAAGCATGTATAGTCCACAGAATTAGTAGCTGTAATTGTTCATATCTAATACAGACATTTCCAATATGCCAGATTTGGGGTGCCAATTTTTTATGCTGTATTTATACATCTGGTAATAGAGAAATCAAAACAACTTAGTCCATATTTTCCACTGTAAGACAGAGTATATTTTGTAGAGTAAAATCTATGATATGTATTTTAATTTTACTTGGTTGTTTTAATATGTCTGCATTTAAATATGGAAAAATATTGCCTAAGTACAGATTTCATCATTTATGAATAGCTTTTTATAACAATCCATTAGAAATACGTTGCAAAATAAACTGTAATAATTGTGTTAAAATACGTGCTGAAAGCTAGGGAATCTCCAACTTTTGACCAGCATCCTGCCACTAAGAAAACATGCCAGAGACACAGAGCAGAATCTCTCTGGGTTTATTACTATAAAGTTTTTGCCTAGAATTTTAATTTAGTCTCTTTGATTAGGAATAGAACACCTTAGACTGGGAAGAATCTTTGCCTGGCAATAGGCAGGCCTAAAATAATTTTTTTTTAAAAGCTGACTGATCTCCTTGGCTCCTTTTCCTCCAGGTTTATGTCCTTAGGTCTCTTCTAGGTACTACTGTTTGAAAGGCAAAGAAAGGGGAAAGAATGTATTTCTAATGCTTGATCTAGTCTGCTTATTCTGATTCTTATTTGATCATTGTGTAAAGCAGGAAGTAATCTCAGGCCAGTCAGGAGCAAAGGTTCTCAAAGCTCCCCAGAGAAAATTCAGAGACTGGCATTTTCAAGAGACTGTCTTAAAGTTATCCAAATTATTCAAGCAGATGACCTGATACATTAGCTCAATATTTCATCATACCAAAATTTGGACCTCCTGATACCTACCTAGACCAGTAAATGTTATTGACTATGGCTCTCCTCTTTAATTAGTGCCACTAATGTGTCAATCTGTTTACAGAAATCACTGCACAGTCAGACGCTAGTGAAATTCGACAGGACTGGAAACCTACATTCCTTAGTAATGAAGAGTTTACACAATTAATGCTAGAGGTATGTCCAGATTAATATTTGAAAAGTTTTATATTCTTAAGAAATCACAGGGGTTACCAATTCTAGTATAGGTTTAACAATATTAGTTTAATACTGAAAAATCTTAATTCAGTGTAAGTCAACCAACTATTCATTTAAAATTAACTGATGTAAGTATTGTAATAAAATAGTACTATATGTGGTAAAATAATGCCAAATCTTTGTGCTTTCAATATCATCTGAATTTTTGAGAGGCTTAATAAGTCAGAAACCTATACCAAGTTCTCTACCTGAACAACACTAACATTTAAATGAAAAATAAAATATATTATTCATCACATAGTAAATATTATGAAATGTATTTTACTGGACAGTAGGATTTTTTCCAACAAATTAAAATCCACCTAAACACAGCATAAAATGATACTAAATGAAGTATTTTGAAAATATTAAAATAATGAAATATACATTGAAAGGCAGCTCTTCTCATTTTAAATAGAAACTTCTAAAAGGTTTTCCTTCTAAAAATAGATGTTCTTCCATGACAGAATTATTTTTGAATACAGTTCAGATCATACTTGCTTAGAATTGCAAAACTTAATATGTCACACAATCAGTTATAAAATCCACAAAAATTTTGAGTCACTCATAACTATCAGTTTTACTTTTTAAACATTTCCAATTTAGATTAATAAGGATATCTTCATGCACACAGAGTTCAGTATCAGATTTCTATGAAAGCTTTTTTTTCCCTCCAAAAAACTAATAATAAATAAAGGTGGTATTATACTTGGGTGTTAACAGTTAAGGACAAGAGAAGTAGATAAGCAAAAGAAGCTAGAGACAGAAGGAGGAGAAGAAAACAATTGAAGTAGAGATTGTTAAATAATTTGCATTTCTTATTCTGTTTGTTCAGGTTTGTTATTTTAGACTTTAAGCATATATCTCTGTGGTATATGTATATGTAAGAACCATGTCTCAACTGTCTTTGAATGTTGACTAAAGTCCAAAGCAACAGTATTTTGCAAATTATTGAATTATTTTTCCGTTTTTACTAGGTAGAACAGTTAATTGCTGGATTAAGTCTTTATATATTCAGCAGAAATGTCACCATATGAAAATTTATTTGAGTGTAAATACACTTATATATACTTAAAGCCATGCTTAACATCTGAAAAAATAACTGAGCACATCTTACATACTATTACCTCAGTGAATCCTCACAGTAATCTTATGAAGATACTCTATTAGTATCCCTTTCTTACTTTCAGATGAGGAAATTGAGCAAAGGGATTATGAAATTTGCTCAAAATAAAACTAATCCTGAGCCAGGATTCACTGCAGGAAAACTAGCCTCTGACCCCTGTGGGCCTAGCCCCTGTGCCCCTGCTGCTCGTGGCACTTCTTTTCAGTGAAAGTTAGCTGTGGCACAGAGCTTTTAGCTTGGTAACCAGCAGTTAGCTCTTTAAATTAGTGGACACAAGTTACAAACCAAATAATAGTTCCAGTTAATTTTTTCTTCTCTAAAAAGGAGTTTGAAATTGTCCAGAATTATCTCTTTAGATTAATACATTTATGAAAAGGTATAAACAAGTTAATGTTTGCAACCCCAAGAAGAAATCAACTCATTTAATTGTTCTTTAAATTTTTCTTTATTTCTCAGTGCCATGATTCACTACCATCTGTGTTATCATAAATCCTTTTTAAAACCTTTTTCTTCATTTGGTTGTGTTGGGTCTTAGTTGCAGCATGTGGGATCCTCTTTGTGGTGCATGGACTCTCTAGCTTGTGGCATGCAGGCTCTGGGGTGCAAGGGCTCAGGTTGTGGCTAGCAAGCTTAGTTGCTACCAGGCACATGGGATCTTACTTCCCTGACTAGGAATTGAACCTGTGTCCCCTGCACTGCACAGTGGATTTTTAACGACTAGACACCAGGGAAGTCCCAGTCATAAACTCTTTACTTACCCTGTTTTATTGGTATGAAATTTTCTTTTCTTAATAAGTTTTCTTCATTTATTTTTTTGACTTTTTCCACACTGAGCGGCATGCAGGATCTTATTTCTCTAACCAGGGATCGAACCCACACCCCCTGCAGTGGAAGTGCAGAATCCTAACTGCTAGAAAAGTCCCCCAAAATTTTCTTATAAATTCATAAATTAATGTATTATCTATATTTAAGGAACTTAGGAAGGTAAATTACCTATTCAATAAAAAGCTAAATTGAAAAGAATTGTCTTCAAATTTTTCTTTACAGTGAACAGATTTTAACTTAATTGTGAAGACACATGTAGTACATATGTAGTATTAAAAATAACTAAATCAAAGAGTCTAGAGATTATAATCTTATATAACAGAATATTTAAACATGTTAATTTTGAAACTGTAAATTAGTTTTCTCATGATTATCCTCACAGCTTTTGAAATTACATTCCTGAAAAATACTACATTTACTAACCTTTAATATGTCAAACATACTTTTGATTTTTAGTGAATATTTGTAACTGCTAAGTAGGCATTTTAATGTTCATATGCCAAGATTGAAGGCTATGTATAATTGTGTGTATTGTAACCTGGGTTCAGCTAACCTAGTTGTGTTATTGTTGGCTTATCATGTTGATCAGATTACAGTTAGGCAATCTGGATGCCCTTTTCAGCATAATTTCAGATGTAGGTTTTGTCTAGGAATGTTAGAGCTGCTAGCAGAAGAGCTGGGGTCATTCAGCTCAAACTCTTCATTTTATGGATGATGCCTGGAGAGATTGTAGCTTGTCCAGTCAGCTAATTAATCAAAGAACTGAGACTAAGATCTTAAAATTCACTTATACCTTGTGTGTTGGCTGTCTCTCTTCATTCTTCCATTGCCACCCATCCCTCTCCCTCTTGTTTCTGATGCTTAAGGAATATTCCTTGCTACCCTTGTTGGGGATGTTGAGGTTAACCAAGGAAATAAGGGCAATTTAGCCTTACTAGACCTCTGTGCCAAGTTATCTCTGTATGGAGTCATATCCTGGTACAGAGTTCTTTCCTCTTGACAGCTGGCAGCTCTCCCCAGTACTCTACAAGGGAAGGGCCAGGGCCCTGCCTGCCTCATCTCAAGGAGGTTCTGTCCCCTTCCTTGGGACTTCCATCCCCTCTTGCCAGATTAAGTACTCACTAAGTAAACAATCAAGATGTATACAGGCCTCTTGATATGTGCAAAGTAGATGTAAAGTAGATGTCAAATAGGAAGATGAGTTTTAACTAATGAGCCTTTTCCCTCCTATCATACAACGTGGACAAGGGATAACCTTCACAGTCTTCAGTCTTGGGATAAGGACGTCCTTCTGTCTTGTTTGGCATCTCTTGAGTCTTCCTCCTCAAAGCCCCTCCCATTTTTGGTATACGTACCTACCTGCTTGGCAAATTACATCCTGCCATTCAAAAGAAATTTGAACTCTGGATCCTTTCTTGTGTTAAGACTTGGTGCAGTGCTGATGCAGGCCTTTCTCTGCTGAATCTTTACCCGCTTCAGAAGAGAAAGGGGCAGGCTCTGCTTCTGGGAGTGGGATCAGGTCATTAAGAGTTCTGGTTTTAGTTTATTCACTTCACAGAAGAGAGCTACATCCTAATTCCTAGTAGATCTCCCAGGAACAAGTAGAGTAGAGATCATTGTAGAGATCATCACAGTAATTTGCTTTCAAAGATGACACAGTCTAGCTTCACATGAGAAAAGCATGTTCTTAACATCATTTTGACCCTTTTCCTTAGGAAACAATATTGGCGTAATTGTACTAAAGAGTTTTTGTGAAAATTTCATGCATTTGCTTAAATTATAAGGTTTCATCCCTTCCCCTTACATTAGCAAAGAATGAGTTTGTCTGAGCCATTTTGGACGGCAGGTATCTGCTCAAATTCTCCCTCAATAAAAGGGGAGGTGGGGGATGCCTTTTTCCATACAGTCACCATATACCTCAACAGTTACTAGAATTAGAGGGAGGTTGCTCTAACTCTCAGATACATGAGTAACATACAAGTATTTCTTATTTGCCATGTGCCACACATATGTCAGGTGCTGCAGATATACAATATTGCAGATACAATATAGTTCTTACCAGAATTGTATCCTTTGAGAGAGAGCCCTGTACTTACAACAAGAAATTCAGATTTAGTGTGATAACTATTTGATAGAAGAGGAACTCCTCTGATGATATACTTTATCTGCTGTATATCTTTAGTATCTTTTCATTTTTAAGTTACTTTTTTTGTTTATGGCTTCTCTGGGTCTTGGTTGCTGCGTGCTGGCTTGCTCTAGTTGCAGCGAGTAGGGGCTGTGCTCTCGTTGCAGTGCGTGGCTTCTCATTGCCATGGCCTGTCTTGTGGAGTGTGGGCTGTAGGCATGTGGGCTCAGTAGTTGTAACTCATGGGCTTAGTGTACCTCATGGCATGTGGATCTTCCTCACCCAGAAATCAAACCCATGTCCCCTGCCTTGGCAGGAGAATTCTCAGACACTGGACCACCAGGGAAGTCTTCAACATTTTTTCCATTGGATCTTCTTTTCCTCAGCCTGAAAATATATTTCAGTTGCTTTTTCTAAAAATAAGACTTCCCTTGATACTTGTCCTCTCAAAATGTGTCCTTTCATGAACTTGAACAAAGTGTTTTATAATAGCCTTCTGATGATCCACCCATCTCTAAACTCACTGTAGTATGAGTCTCCTTCCTGTTGACATAACTCTTGAAAGTCAGCAAAATTCAGTCCTCATTTTTTTATTCCTTGTCTTGTTTGATCCCATTTTTTACTGAACCATCCGTTTTCCTCCTCACTCACTTTGCCATGCTTTTTCCCATTGACTTCATCAACAGCAGTGTATTCTGTCCTGTCTTTGTCATTTTCTCTGGCACTTTCGCTCCTCCTCATCTCTGTACATAGATGATACCCCAAACATTTGTCTTTGGCATCCTTTTCGTTTTTGCAGATCTCATTTCTTCAGCTTCCACTTTGGTGCCTAGGATTCTCAGATGAAAAACTTTGTGAGACATGAGTAGAGTATTGCTTTTTGTTAAGTATTGTCCCCCTGTGCTGACTCCTCTCCTGAACTCTTAACATCACATTTCCTAATGCTTGCCTAAGTCCTTTCTTCTGTTTTTACTGCTACTAATTTCATTTGGATTCTCCTTAACTTCTATGATTATTCCAAAGGCCACTGAAATTTTCCTCTTAATTCACTTTTTCCTCAAAATCCATTTTACACTTTGCTTCCAGACTGCTCTTAAGCAAAGTTCATATGTCTTGCCCTGATATTCAAAGCCTAGCATGATCTGACCTCACTCTATTTTTTCAGCTTATTCCCTTTCAGTTTATTCCCCACGTATCTCCCTGTGCTTCAGTCATACACTTCTGTTAACATTATATATGTGATGGTGATAATCTGTTCTTTTGTTGGCCAAAGACATATTGTTGATGGCATCTGTGCTTTGGAAATATTAACATCTTTAAATAAGACCATCGTTGTATAATAACATGATAAAGGTAGAAGAACATTAAGTCTCTATCTTTTAAAAACTTGCCATTCAGTAATGGTCATAGAGTGATATTTTTCTTCCAGAAGCATCTTAAAATGCACAAAGATAGATACTAAGGTATTGTAAAGGGGAAAAGCTAGTATTTTGACAGTGCCCTAGAAATTTCCAGTTCTTTGTAATTTATCTTAGATTTTTATGTCTGTCCTGTGAAATACTTTTTTCTTTTCATTTAACTGACCATTGTGTTTAATTTCAGGCTCTTGATGGTTTTTTTTTAGCAATCATGACAGATGGAAGCATAATATATGTGTCTGAGAGTGTAACTTCATTGCTTGAACATTTACCGGTAAGTATAAAAATCCTGTGATCTCCCACTTTTTAAAAAATATTGTTTCATTAATATATTTATTTTTGGAGGATAATTGATTTACAATATTGTGATGGTTTCTGCTATACATCAACATGAATCAGCCATCAGATCAGATCAGTTGCTCAGTTGTGTCCGACTCTCTGCGACCCCATGAATCACAGCACGCCAGGCCTCCCTGTCCATCACCAACTCCCGGAGTTCACTCAGACTCACGTCCATCGAGTCAGTGATGCCATCCAGCCATCTCATCCTCTGTCGTCCCCTTCTCCTCCTGCCCCCAATCCCTCCCAGCATCAGAGTCTTTTCCAATGAGTCAACTCTTCGCATGAGGTGGCCAAAGTACTGGAGTTTCAGCTTGAGCATCATTCCTTCCAAAGAAGTCCCAGGGCTGATCTCCTTCAGAATGGACTGGTTGGATCTCCTTGCAGTCCAAGGGACTCTCAAGAGTCTTCTCCGACACCACAGTTCAAAAGCATCAATTCTTCGGCGCTCAGCCTTCTTCACAGTCCAACTCTCACATCCATACATGACCACAGGAAAAACCATAGCCTTGATTAGACGAACCTTTGTTGGCAAAGTAATGTCTCTGCTTTTCAATATGCTGTCTAGGTTGGTCATAACTTTCCTTCCAAGGAGTAAGCGTCTTTTAATTTCATGGCTGCAGTCACCATCTGTAGTGATTTTGGAGCCCAGAAAAATAAAGTCTGACTCTCTTTCCACTGTTTCCCCATCTATTTCCCATGAAGTGGTGGGACTGCATGCCATGATCTTTGTTTTCTGAACGTTGAGCTTTAAGCCAATGTTTTCACTCTCCGCTTTCACTTTCATCAAGAGGCTTTTGAGTTCCTCTTCACTTTCTGCCATAAGGGTGGTGTCATCTGCATATCTGAGGTTATTGATATTTCTCCCGGCAGTCTTGATTCCAGCTTGTGTTTCTTCCAGTCCAGCGTTTCTCATGATGTACTCTGCATATAAGTTAAATAAACAGGGTGACAATATACAGCCTTGACGAATTCCTTTTCCTGTTTGGAACCAGTCTGTTGTTCCATGTCCAGTTCTAACTGTTGCTTCCTGACCTGCATACAAATTTCTCAAGAGACAGATCAGGTGGTCTGGTATTCCCATTTCTTTCAGAATTGTCCACAGTTTATTGTGATCCACACAGTCAAAGGCTTTGGCATAGTCAATAAAGCAGAAATAGATGTTTTTCTGGAACTCTCTTGCTTTTTCTATGATCCAGCAGATGTTGGCAATTTGATCCCTGGTTCCTCTGCCTTTTCTAAAACCAGCTTGAACATCAGGAAGTTCACGGTTCACATATTGCTGAAGCCTGGCTTGGAGAATTTTGAGCATTAGGTATACATATGTCCCCTCCCTCTTGAACCTCCCTCCTACCTCCCACCCCATCTTTCTCACTTAATGCCTATTTTTAAATATTCTAAAACCTTAAGAAGTGAAGCCCCAGAACACTGTTGAACAATGATCAGAGTGGGGATGAGACCTCTAAGCATGTCTTCGTTTTAGTATGGCTGTATTTTTTCAGGTCAGTCAGGACTCTCATCTGTAGTAACTAAATATTCAACTCCTACTTTCACCTCTATTCTTCCTGTCTTCTTTATTCTAATGCTGAGTTTTCACTATTAACGTTAATCAGTGTGGTGGTGATGTCACTTATTCATTGAAAATATCTTGGGAATAACTAAATTTCTACTGAGATATTTGTTGCAGCTAAATAATAATTTTCTCAAAAGAATGACTTAGAAGAACATGCTGAAAATAATAGATACAGAACTTCTGTGCTCTGTGGCTTGAGTTGATAATATTTTAATTCCCATATTCCATTTGTTCTTAATATGAGCAGAAAAGAATTATATGTAAATTTTGATTAGAATGGTGAGTATCTGAATTATGTCTTTGCTGTTTTACTTAACATATATTTATTGAACATCTATGCTACCAGATACTATGCTAGGTGCTGTGCTCCAGTTCACAGTTTTTATGAATTTGAAGTTTTTGTTGAATATGTAATATTCTCATCTAAGGTGATGTTACACAAAAATGGGTTTGCCTCTTGGTGGATGTCTCAAGCCATTGCTGCTGCTGCTAAGTCGCTTCAGTCATGTCCAACTCTGTGCGACCCCACAGACGGCAGCCCACCAGGCTCCCCCGTCCCTGGGATTCTCCAGGCAAGAACACTGGAGTGGGTTGCCATTTCCTTCTCCAATGCATGAAAGTGAAAAGGGAAAGTGAAAGTGAAGTCATGTCCAGTGTCCTACTCTTCGTGACCCCATGGACTGCAGCCTACCAGGCTCCTCCGTCCATGGGAGTTTCCAGGCAAGAGTACTGGAGTGGGGTGCCATTGCCTTCTCCGTCAAGCCATTAGACACAGCCAAGCCAAAGATTAGGAGAAGGAAGGATTTATTATTACTTGCAGCAAGTAAGAACACCAAAGATACTTTGGGAAATATCTTTCCCAAAGCAATATCTCTCCGAACAGCAAAATTAGGGAGTTTTTAAGCTAAGAATACATGTATATTCATGAAGGGACCTGAGTGGAGGAGAATTCAGTATAAAAGTAGGGCAAAGGTCAACAGCATCTAAGCTTTACTTGATTGAAGTGAGAAAGGGTCAACTTCATCATCATATTCTCCACTTAGCAGAGGGCCTTGGTTTCCTATAGAACTCAGGCATATTTTATATATATCCTTTGAGGAGGAACTGGAACTCTGCTTTCACTGCAGTGTTGTTTGCCTGCCCTTTCTCTGTTCCTGTATTCCTTTGTTCCCTTAAGATCATTCATTACTAATATTCCTTCAAGGGCAAGCATTGTGGCCAGGCTTAGATTACAGAATGGCTTCTCTTATGTCAAGAAAGCTATTTCTGGTTCTCTTTCTCTGGGAACCCCCTAACTTATTGGCTTAAATGGGGTTTGGATGTAATTATTTTGAAGTTACTTATATATTACTCTTAAAATACCATCTCTTGAAAATGTGTAACGGTACAAAGTTATCTATTCTGTAAAGATTTCTTTAAAGAGATGTTGAAAAGCAGTATCTCCTTCCCTCTGATTACGCTGCTGTTTTGTACTTCATGAAGAGAATTTACTCTGTACTTAAAAGGCCAGATTCTATAAGGGAACTTTGTTTCTGAAAGCCAGGCAGTAAATAATTTGCTGATTTCTGTGTCACACAGAAAATGACTTGGCTTTACTGCTTCTCTGGGGGCAGACCAAAGGACAGACTGATAACTGAATTTTTCTGGACAATTGTTTCCTTTAGAAAAAATTTGCATAGTAAGAAAAGCCAGGGGAAGAAATCCTTTGTAGGATTATGATATGACTAAGATAAGATTGAATAATAAATAAAACAAAAGAATGACTATAACAAAACAGAAGCAGACTCACAGGTAAAGAAAAACTAGCGGTTATCAGTGTGGAAGGGGATGGGAGAGGGGTGTGATGGGGGAGGGGATTACCCATGCGAGGTATAAAAGCCAAGCAACAGGAATATATTGTCTAGCACAGGGAAATATAGCCATTATTTTGCAATAACTTTAAGTGAAGTGTAATCTATTAAAACAATTGATTCATTAATGTTGTACACCTAAAACTAATAATACTATAAATCAACTGTAATAAGGTTGAGTAATTTGAATAAATGTATAATTATAGGCTTTTAAACCTATAAACAATTTTATTGGATTTTCTTTCAGTTATGTATTTTTAAAAACTATATAATCTTTAGTCATAATCAGGGTGTAATTTACAGTGTGGTCAGACTTTTAGAATGCCTGCTTCTTGGGCACTTTTCCTGGACTTCACTGAGAATTAGATGCCTTTTCTCTCTGTTCTCATGTTACCTTATACCTGCTGCCACCATGACACTTACAGTGAATTGTAATTTTCTGTTTATTTGGATAATAATGGTAAGCTTTCTAAGTGCAGGGACTTTATCTCTGTATCCACATATGCTGGCTAATTTCTTAGTGAGGCACTTAGTAATTATTGATTGAGTATAAGAAAGTGAGTAGATTATTTGAAATAGATGTTTTAAAGATTCCTTCCTAATGCCACACTGGATCTTTAGTAAGGGAATATTTCATGGCATATTGAAATAACAAACGTGTGCAACAGACCTAGTTAGGACCCAGCTGTTAAATAATTAACATACTCCCCTCAATGAAAAGCTTTATGACCTTCTCATTGCCTTCTGGATTAAAAAAAAAAAGTTAATTTTGGAGCTATTTTTACATTTATAGAAAAATTAAGAAGATAGTACAGAGTTCCCGTATGTGCCTACCCAGCTTCCTCTGTTAGTAACATCTTCTGGGTGTTTTTAACCATTGGTGTCACCCAAAGCATGTATAGAGACCAGTAGGTGAGTTTTGGGGCAGAAGAGATTGCTGCTGATAAAGCAGACCCATTTCATTGCATACGGAGTTAATAGTATCCTTTAGTAAAACAGGTTTTTTTTGGTTCTTTTTTTTTTTTTAACTGCTCTCCAGTTACGATGGATACTTTTCCTCACATCACTTACATTGCTCTATTGTATTGTTTATTTGGCTGAGCTGGGTCTTAGTTGTAGCACCTAGGATCTTTCTTGTGGTATGCAGGATTTTTTTTAGTTGTGGCATGTGGGATCTAGTTCTCCGACCAGGGATCGAACCCAGGCCCCCTGCATTGGGAGTGTAGATTCCTAGCCACTGAACCACCAAGGAAGTCCCCAGAGGATGTTTTAATATAATGAAATAAAACTTGTTTAGGATCAAACCCAACAAGGAAAAAAAAAGTGATTTTTCTCTTTTGGCCTGCCATTAATAATTAAACTGTAACAGATGCTAAGCAAAAGATTTAAAACAGTGGTGTCCCTTTCTTTCTGTTTTAACATACATAACCATTTTATCTGAAATATATTCTTGACTCTTGTCCGGAGGGGAAGAAACATTAGAAAATCTCTATAAAGCTTTAGTGTTTATAATTCAGTTCTGTTGAGAAGTTAAAATTTGCCATCTTAATCAGTGGTCAGTATGACTTAACAGTTTTTAATTAAAATTTTAAATCTAGCTGTAAAATTGCATGTCTGATTCTATAGGTCTTGGAAAAAATTTTTTCTTAATTTTGTCATGTCGTACTTATGAAACTAATTTAGGTAAATTTTAACCTATTTGTGGCTACTAATCGGGAAAGGAAATTATGGATTTTTTTTTTTCGTTCCTGAAGTGGTTTTCTACAACAAAATGATAGGGTTGTACCACCTCCAGGGCAGAAGGGAGTTTAGACATTTTTCGCCCAGCCCCTTTGTGTTTGTTAAAAACATATATGAACCCCAGAGAATTGTTCAGTTATTTAGTGGGAATACCAAGACATAAAGTCTGTCTACTGGGAACTTAAAATTGGTAAAGTTTTACAATTCAAAATTGCTTTCCTCCCACTTGCTTAAATGTGTTCCTGAGAAGAAAGTATATTAAATTTGTTACCATGTAATACAGGGAGGAAGATTAACCATTTTACATAGCCTGACAGAGTCCAGGAATAACACTGCTATTATTAAGATATTGTATGAGCTTTTCATTATCTATTTTTCTTGAAAATTTTGAAATATAAACACAAGTGTGTATTAAGAAAGTCAGTACAATGTTTGGTGTAAATGCAGTATACAGAAATAAAAATCTAGAATTTTTAAAGTAGTTATATGATTATTTGGACTTCCCTATTTGCAAATAAATATTTTTAATAAGAAAACAAATATTTGAAATAAGTAAATAAAGCCTATCAAAAGGGCCAGAATCTTTGTTCCTTATGCTCTGTCCATAGCCCTTGAGGCACTCTTACCCTTGAATCTATTCATCACTTCCATGGTATAATCATAAGGGATTTATTTGATTTAGGTCATATCTGAATGTCCTACCTTCTTCAGTTTATGCCTGAGTTTTGCAAAAAGGAGCTCATGATCTGTGCCACAGTCAGCTCCAGGTCTTGTTTTTGCTGACTGTATAGAACTTCTCCATCTTGGATGCAAGGAACATAATCAGTGTGATTTTGGTATTGATTATCTGGCGATATCCATGTGTAGAGTTGTTGGAAAAGGTTGTTTGCTTTGACTAGCACATTCTCTTGACAAAACTCTGTTAGCCTTTGCCCTGCTTCATTTTGTACTACTCCAAAGGCCAGACTTCCCTGTTACTCTCCAGTTATCTCTTGACTTCTACTTTTGCATTTTAATCCTCTATGATGAAAAGGACATCTTTTTCTGGTGTTAGTTCTAGAAGGTGTTGTAGGTCTTCATAGAATTGGTCAACTTCAGCTTCTTTGGCACCAGTGATTGGAGCATATTACTGTGATGTTGAATGGTTTGCCTTGGAAATGAACCAAGATCATTCTGTTGGTTTTGAGGTTGTACCCAAGTACTGCATTTTGGACCCTTTTGTTGACTATGAGGGCTACTCCATTTCTTCTAAGGGATTTTTGCCCAGAGTAGTAGATATAATGGTTATTTGAATTAAATTCACCCATTTCCATCTATTTTAGTTCACTGATTGCTAAGATGTCGTTGTTCACTCTTGCCATCTCCTGCTTGATCACTTCCAATTTACCTTGATTCCTGGACCTAACATTCCAAGTTCCTATTATTAATAGCAGCAGTACTGTTATTTACAGCTTTGGACTTTACTTTCACCACTAGACACATGCACAACTGAACATCTTTACCACTTTGACCCACTTCATTCTCTGTGGTTGTTCAGTTGCTAAGTTGTGTGCAACTTTTTGCAACCCTGTGAACAGCAGCAAGCCAGGCTTCCCTGTCCTTCACTATCTCCCAGTTTGCTCAAACTCATGTGCATTATGTTGATGATGCCATCCAGTCATTTCATACCCCCTTCTCCTCCTGCCCTCAATCTTTTCCAGCAACAGGGTCTTTTCCAGTGAGTTGGCTCTTGGCTTCAGGTGGCCAGAGTATTGAAGCTTCAGCTTCAGCATCAGTCCTTCCAGTGAATATTCAGGGTGGATTTCCTTCAGGATGGACTGGTTGGATCTCCTTGCAGTCCAAGGGACTCTCAAGAGTCTTCTCCAACACCACAGTTCAAAAGCATCAATTCTTCGGCAATTCTGTTCTATTCAAATCAATTCTATTCCAGATCCTGAAAGATGATGCTGTGGAAAGTGCTGCACTCAATATGCAATATGCACTCAATATGCAATATGCCGGCTCCCGGCAAGTATGTGCAACTGAATGCAGGGAGTTCCACAGAAGAGCAAGGAAAGATAAAAAGGGCTTCTTTAATGAACAATGAAAAGAAATAGAGGAAGACAATAGAAAGGAAAAGACTAGCGATCTCTTCAATGAAACTGGAGATACGAAGGTAACATTTCATGCAAGGATGGGCACGATAAAGGAAAGAAATGGTATGGACCTAACAGAAGCAGATGAGATTAAGAGATGTCAAGAATACACAGAAGAACTCTACAAAAAAGATCTTCATGACCCAGATAACCATGATGGTATGGTCATTCACCTAAACCTGGACATCCTGAAGTGAGAAGTCAAGTGGGCCTTAGGAAACATTACTATGAATAAAGCTAGTGGAGGTGATGGAATTCCAGCTCAGCTATTTAAAACCCTGAAAGATGGTGCTTTAAAGTGCTGCACTCAGTGTTTCAACAAATTTGGAAAACTCAGCAGTGGCCACTGGACTGGAAAAAGTCAGTTTTCATTCCAGTGTCAAAGAATGTTTAAACTGCTGTACAGTTGTGCTCATTTCACATGCTAGCAAGGCTGTGCTCAAAATCCTTCAAGTTAGGCTTCAACACTTACGTGAACCAAGAACTTCCAAGTTGGGTTTAGAAGAGTCAGAGGAACCAGAGATCAAATTGCCAACGTTTGTTGGGTCATGAAAAAAGCAAGGGAATTCCAGAAGAACGTCTAATTCTGCTTTATTGACTATGCTAAAGCCTTTGACCCTGTGGGTCACAACAAACTAAAAAATTCTTCAAGAGATGGGAGTACCAGACCACCTTACCTCTTTCCCGAGAAAACTATGCTGGTCAGGAAGCAACAGTTAGAACCAGACATGGAGCAAGGGACTGGTTCAAAATTGGGGAAGGAGTGTGAAAAAGCTGTATTCTGTCATTCTGCTTATTTAACTTCTATGTAGGGTACATCATGTAAAATGCCGAGCTGCATGAATCACAAGCTAGAATCATGATTACCAGGAGAAATATCTACAGCCTCAGATATGTACAGGATACCAATCTAATGGCAGAAAATGAAGAGGAAGTAAAGAACCTCTTGATGAAAGTGAAAGAAGAGAGAGAAAAAGCTGGCTTGAAACTCAGCATTAAAAAATTAAGATTGTGGCATCTGATTCCATCACTTCTGGGCAAATAGAAGGGGAAAAAGTGGAAGCAGGGATAGATTTTATTTGGGGGGGTTCCAAAATCACTGCGGACAATGACTGTAGCCGTGAAATAAAAGACTTGCTCCTTGGAAAAGCTATGACAAATCGAGACTGCATGTTGAAAGCAGAAACATCACTTTGATGACAAAGGTCCATATATTAATAGTCAAAGCTATGGTTTTCCTAGTAGTTATATATAGATGTGAGAGTTGAACCAGGGAGGAGGCTCAGCACCAAAGAATTGATGCTTTTGAATTGAGGTGCTTGAGAAGACTCTTGAAAGTCCCTTGGACAGCAAGGAGATCAAACCAGTCAATCCTAAAGGAAATCAATCCGAATATTCATTGGAAGGACTGATGCTAAAGCTGAAGCTCCAATACTCTGACCACCTGATGTGCAGAGCTGACTCATTTGAAAAGACCCTGATGCTGGCAAAGATTGAAGGTAAAAGGAGATGGGGGAGAGGATGAGATGGTTAGATAGCATCACCGACTCAGTGGACACAAACTCTAGGAGTTAGTGGAGGAGTGAGGAGCCTGGTGTGCTGCAGTCCATGGGGTCATAAAGAGTTGGACATGAGTTAGCAACTGGACAATGAACAACAACAATGCAGTTAAAAGACATATTTTTGGAGGAAGTAATTTCAGCTGGTCTGTGAAAGACAGAAGAGTACAAACGTGGTGAGAGAGGGGAAAGATTCACTTCATGGCGTGTACTTTGAAGGCTAGAGAAAGGACTGAAGAAAGTGTATATGGCTTGTATGAGAGTGGTAAACACCCCTATCCTGCCTCTTACCATCCTCAGTGGCTCTCTGTTTTTTGTTATTGTTTGAGGTTTTTTGTTTTGAACAATCTTAAAAATATTTGAAATAGGAAATAAAAGTGAAACTACTTAGTGGAACCCTTAGCCCTGTCTTCACAGTTTCTTTTCACCTCCCTTGCCTTCCATAGTCTTGGAGCTATCACTTCATTATCCCCAGGATTTCACAGAGCAGTTTGAAATGCAGAGAAACCAAGTAGACTGGATGGGATTTGGCAGGAAATGTAGTGGTAAAAAACTCGCCTGCCAATTCAGGAGACATGGGATGTGGGTTGGATCCCTGGGTCGGGAAGATTCCCTAGAGAAGGGCATGGCAACCCACTCCTGTATTCTTGCCTAGAGAATCTCATGGACAGAGGGGTCTGACAAGGCTACAGTCCATGGGGTTGCACAGAGTCAGACATGACTGAAGCAACTTAGCATGCACACATACGTGATCTCACTAAAGTTTTATTGTCCATGGTTCTTATGGACTGGTGCTGTCCTATTCGCTTTGGATTCCACAGCCATGTCACATTGTCGGCAACCTCTTGCTGGTCAGATTACTGTTGATTAAAGCCATATCTTAGCATAGATTATAATGCTCAGCATGTAAGTCAGCTTTTTCGGGAAGAGGTTGTTTATCTTTTTTTTTTTTAAACTTTACATAATTGTATTAGTTTTCCCAGAATATTGGATATAAAAGCAAAAATAAACAAATGGGACCTAATTAACCTTAAAAGCTTCTGTACATCAAAGGAAACTATTAGCAAGGTGAAAAGACAGCCTTCAGAATGGGAGAAAATAATAGCAAATGAAGCAACCGACAAACAACTAATCTCAAAAATATACAAGCAACTCCTACAGCTCAACTCCAGAAAAATAAATGACCCAATCAAAAAATGGGCCAAAGAACTAAATAGACATTTCTCCAAAGAAGACATACAGATGGCTAACAAACACATGAAAAGATGCTCAACATCACTCATTATCAGAGAAATGCAAATCAAAACCACTATGAGGTACCATTTCACACCAGTCAGAATGGCTGCGATCCAAAAGTCTACAAATAATAAATGCTGGAGAGGGTGTGGAGAAAAGGGAACCCTCTTACGCTGTTGGTGGGAATGCAAACTAGTACAGCCACTATGGAGAACAGTGTGGAGATTCCTTAAAAAACTGGAACTAGAACTGCCTTATGATCCAGCAATCCCACTGCTGGGCATACACACTGAGGAAACCAGAAGGGAAAGAGACAGGTGTACCCCAATGTTCATCGCAGCACTGTTTATAATAGCCAGGACATGGAAGCAACCTAGATGTCCATCAGCAGATGAATGGATAAGAAAGTAGTGGTACATATACACAATGGAGTATTACTCAGCCATTAAAAAGAATACATTTCAATCAGTTCTAATGAGGTGGATGAAACTGGAGCCTATTATACAGAGTGAAGTAAGCCAGAAGGAAAAACACCAATACAGTATACTAACGCATATATATGGAATTTAGAAAGAGGTTGTTTATCTTAAAGCATGACTTTTTGACAGTGGGATACAGGTTAGATGACTGGAAAAGATAAAATAAAGAAAGGACACATTGGGCGATTGAACTGACGTCAAAGTCAAGTCTTCTCTTCATGTAGCCTGTGGGCCGTCCTGTGGTCCTTTATTTGTAGCGTATACCCCGCTCACCAGAGATTGGTGTGTATAGTAAGGCTATATCTGGTAGCCAGAGATTCTTCTAATAAGCTTTCTTAGTCCTGTTATATTTTACATGTTCACATGTGGTGAAACTTACAAGTTACAAAACTTTCAAAGGTCATATTGATCATGAATCTGATGATGCTCGTATCAGAGACAGTGAGATTATGGAAACTTTTTTCACCTTCTTAATCTTGTCTTTTGAGTTGTACTCTGAAACTTGATATTTGTCACTGTTTACAGATAATGAGATGTCAACCATATGCTCGTCTGGTGTTTAAGAGTGATTATATATTTTTAAAATAAATTTCTCTTGAATCACTGTAATTATTTAATTTTTAAAAATTTCTTTTTTAGTCAGATCTTGTGGATCAAAGTATATTTAATTTTATCCCAGAGGGGGAACATTCAGAAGTTTATAAAATACTCTCTACCCATCTGCTGGAAAGTGATTCATTAACCCCTGAATATTTAAAATGTAAGTAGTACCTCTTAAGCGAAAAGTTAAACGGATTTGGTTGCATTATCCTTTACTTTTGTAATTTCTTGACAGAGATATGTTTAACCAAATTAATACATAGCATCATCCCAAATCCCCTGTTAGATCCTTTTTAAATATTAAAATATAATGGAATTATGACCATGTTAAAAGTCTGAACTCTGTTCCAGAATACAGTGAAATCTCATCTGTTATAATATGCCATAAAACTATTTTACAGAAAAATGGAACTCAGCAATATATTCTTATTAATGTTTATATAAAATCTTACTGTAGTAAGAGAAAATAAAGGGTTTTTATTTTCACCATCACTAACCAATTGAACACTGAAACTATGAGACAAAACATGTTTTTTATAAAATTACTTAAAGAAATTTTGTGCTCTATTAAGCAGAATTAAACAATAATTTATTGGATATGTCTAATGCAGAGATGCAGGTTTGATTTCTGGGTTGGGAAGACCCCATGGAGAAGGAAATGACAACCCACTCCAAACCACTCCAGTGTTCTTGCCTGGGAAATCCCATGGACATAGGAGCCTAGCGTGGTACAGTCCATGGGGTCGCAAAAGAGTCGGACATGACTTGGCGAGTAAACAACAAAGCAGCAGTGTAACAGACACTTGTGCTATGTAATAGAAATGCCAAGAATAGGGAAGTGTAGTCCTGCCTTTAATAAGTATAAAATGTTGTCGTGTAATCTGACTTTTCTTCTAGATTCATTGACCAGAATATCTGGTCAATGAATACCTTGTTTTCTTTTCTTTCTTTTTTTTTTTTTCATTTTAAACTGGAAGATAATTGTTTTACAATGTTGTGTTGGTTTCTGCCACACAGCAATGTGAATCAGCCGTAAGTATACATATATCCCCTCCCTCTGGAACTTCCCTCCCACCCCTCGTTTTCTTGAATAAATTATCCTGTGTAAAGTCTGAAATCATGACAGCTCTACATTTGGCCATTAGCTATTAGATGTCTTCTTTAACTACTTTTTTCATGGCTTTTAAATTTTGACTTTTCTTATAGTGGTGATGGTTTAGTTGCTAAGTCATGTCCAACTCTAGCAACCCCATGAACCATAGCCCACCAGGCTCCTCTGTCCGTGGGATTCTCCAGGCAAAAATGCCAGAGTGGGTTGCCATTTCCTTCTCCAGGGGATCTTCCTGACCCAGGGATTGAACCCAGGTCTCCTGCATTGCAGGCAGATTCTTTACCATCTGAGCTACAAGGGAAACTAACATTAATCATTTTAAAGTTTCTTCATATTTTGAATCTTTGATTATGTAGAACATTAACTGTTCAACAGTTGAGATACACATATACACACATGTAAGTATGTGTGAATGTATGTTTTTGATAAGAATAAATAGCCTTTCAGAAGAAGTTGAGAGTAGTTAAGAGACCAGGAGAATACATTTGAAGCTTATTTATACTTGTTAAAAAACCAAATTCTTCTATGACATGACTAAGCGACTACTCTAGTCTTTCATCTAGGAGAAAGATTTGGGTTGGATATAGTGATGCAGAGGCCAGTTATACGCCTGTAAACAACAGTATTTGAAGTCAGTTCAGTTTAGTTGCATCCCACTCTTTGCGACCCAATGGACTGATATACAAAATAAAGTTATTTCCACAGATGAAAAGGATGTTTCATGCCAAAGGAATGAACATGATTTAAAACAGAGGGGAATTGCTAGGAAAATTCAGGATTCTCCAAATAGGTCATTTGTATCATCATGAAGGTAAGGTAGTACAAGTGATGTGTTTGTGTCTAGAGAAGGAAATAAAGCCTGATATTTCATCCTTAACAGTTTGGTTTTTATTTTTTACTTCGTTGAGAAGCCAGCAAAAAGGGGATTTGGGTGGTTTTGTGGTTCAAAAAGAAAATCTCTCAGGTGGAAAATTTTGGGAAAATGACTAGACTTGAGTTAAAAAGGACAGCAGTAGAAGTAAGGATGGAGAAGAAAGCGTGCCTGTGAGTGTTGAGGTGAACTAGGTAGGACTTGGTGTTAGCCACTGGTGTCAAACCAGCTAGAGATCATCAGTGGGGAAGGTTTTAGGAAGAAGGTAAGAGTTTGAACTTGCTGAGTTTAACGATAAACCCATTGATAATAATAACAGAAGAGTATGAGTTGGATACTGTAAGTGGAGAGGTGTTATTAGTCCTTGAGTACTGAAATAATAATGAGGAAAGTAATACAATCTAAGAGTAGTAGGCAAGGGTGAGTTTGAGTGGCAAGAGTGTGGAGGCATAGAGAATACATTTTTGCAGTTACCTAGATGCAAGGTCACTTAACATCGATACCAGAATGGTGGTACTGGCTGCTCATGTGGAAAAAATGACTCACCAGAGCGTTCTTGGTGTAATAAAGAGCAGATCCTGGTTACAGATTTAGTTTTTGAGCTGGTGATACAAAGAGAACAAATTGATATGATTTCTAACTAAGGAGATAGGACAGAGGGGAATGACAGCCGCCTTAGGAAGATAGAAGGAAAAATTCACTTTCAAGTATTTTGAATTTAAGTTACTGATGGAACAGTCAGGTACAAATGTCCTGAAAAATAGTGATATGAGACTTGGTCTTACATAAAATGTTAAAATTGGTGAGAGAGATTTAGGAGTAAATAAGTTTGTCAGTGCTGGTAAGTTTGTAAAGCATAATAGATTACAATCAAAAGAACTTTTGTGAATGTCTATAGTTGACTGATTAATAGAAGGGAGAGAAATAGTCAATAAGGTAGGAAGGTAAGTTTCATGCTATGGGAATGAAAACATGTGAGTTTTATGAAGAGGTAGAAACAATGAAGAGCACTTTCTGTGGAAGTGTGAGGGCAAAAGCCATAATACATGAAGTTAAGGAGGGTGAACATACGGAAACTAGAGCACATAATGAGAAGGAAGGAGATCTGTGTTACTAAAAACAATAGCATGAAAAAAGACCTGAGTAAATTTAAAAGTAGAAGGTAAGGACCCAAAGAAGACATATGTGAATGCTAAAGGAATGAATGGTTCTGGTGGTCCTAGAGAAGGAAGATGGGAAAGACTGTTTAAAGTAGAGATAAAAAAAATTGGACTAGGAAGCAAGACCTTTCTTTGAGATTAGAGTGATGAATGACAAGGAAGGACAAATAAAAATGGAGGGAACATGGAGTTACTTGTATCAGAAGATCTGTCTTCTTTATTAAGGACAACGTGAGATCATCTCCTGAAGAGACTCTGCTTTTATGGACTGAACACAATGTCATTGAGGACTTCTGTATGAGAAAATAGTAATTGTAAACTTACAAAACTATTAGAATCTTACTTTGTGTGGCTTATTTATGATAAATCACAAAATACGTTATATTTTTTCTCTTATTTCAGCAAAAAATCAGTTAGAATTTTGTTGTCATATGCTTCGAGGAACAATAGACCCAAAGGAACCATCTACTTATGAATATGTGAAATTTATAGGAAATTTCAAATCTTTAAACAGTGGTAAGTTAAAATGCTTCTCTTACAATATTTTTTCACTTGTTGTTATTTTAAGCTCTTAAAGACAAATGTTCAAGTATTAGTAAAAACTAGATTTTTACTGGAGTAACTGATGGTATTCATTTCCTTATTGCTTTAGTATCCACTTCAGCACACAATGGTTTTGAAGGAACAATACAACGCACTCACAGGCCTTCTTATGAAGATAGAGTTTGTTTTGTAGCTACTGTCAGATTAGCTACACCTCAGTTCATTAAGGTATGTTTCTGTTTCCCAGAAGGGTTTCACTTCATATTATGGGTCCTATCTGTTGTTTTTTTAATTGTTCCCAGATACTTCCTGTAAACATTAAAGTAGTAATGGCCATGAGTCATTAAACATGTATGATCATAATATTTTTGAAGCAAATAGTGAGTTATCAAAGCACTCATCAAATTATAGAACTAATTTTTTGATAATATACCTTGTGTTGGGTTGGCCAAAAATTTCATTTGGGTTTGTGAAATTTTTGGCTGTTAACCAGTGGTTATATATCACCATTGTCCTGCTTTTGTGCAAAATTTTGAGGTGCTTTTGTTGTATAGTTCACAAATACATTAAAGGGGAACAGCCAAAGATTGCTTTTGAAATTTTCTTTTGAAATACACAGGTGACCTTATTACATTTAATTTACCTTTTCAATTTTAAAAGTCAATTAAATAATTTTATTTTTATATCCTGGGTCCAGGAAGTAGATGATTAGTAGTAAAGTCAGAAAATGAAAGACTTCAGTAACCACAAAGTGGCTGAAAATAAGCCAGGCTAAGATTTTAAATTTAGGGAAATACCATAGGACAAAGTACTGAATTAGCAGTTAGAGGATCTTAAACCACTCTGACTCTACTCGTTTTGATCGTAGGAAGTAATGGTGGTGGTAACATGCTTTTTGGATGCTTACCACATGCTGTTTACGTGCATTATCTCACCTAATACTTACAAATGGTGATACGATCACCATTTTATATGTAAGGAAACTGTGGCTTAGGGAAGTTAAGTTACTTACCCAGAGTCACAGCTATTAAGTAGTAGAACTGAGATTGATTCTAATTCCTTTTTTTCCTAAACCCAAACTCTTAATCACTACATTGTGCTGCAGAAGGTCATTCAAGAACAGGGGCAGGTTGGAATACATTGTTGCATACGACTAAAGCCTAGGGTTACTGTGAATGGAGGGAGGGTAGGGATGTTGAGAGATGAGGTTAGAAAAGTAAGCAGACGCTGGCAGTGATGCATGTTTTTTTCTTTGTTGTTTGTTTCTCCTTGTTTAGATTTTGTCCTAATGGAATGAGCAGCCATTAAGATTTTTCTGTTAGGGAAATTATACAATCATGTTTGAGTATTTATAAGGTCATTGTGGCCAGAATAGAAGATGGGTTGAAGGACAGGGAAACTTGTTTGGAATATTTTGCAATAATGTGAGCCAGTGGTGGCAACTAGAGTCTAAACTAAGACCCTGAAGATGGATGGGATTGAATAGATTAAAAAAAAAAAAAAACAACTTAGAAGGTGAAACTGAAAGGATTTAGCAGTGGCCATTTAGATGGTGAAAGGTGAAAATGAATGTATTGTGACTATTAGATTTTAGACTTAATGGCACAGTACAGGTATGCCTCCATTAATGAGATGGAACATTATGTAACTGGATATGAGGATTAAAATAGTTGGTTCATTTTAGGACATGTTGAGTTTGTGGTATGTGGAAACATCCAGACAGAAATATAGAACTATAATTCAGGAGAGAGATTAGAATGAGACTTTATAGGCATGTGAGTGAATAGAGAAATGTGTGGAGTGAGAAGTACTCCCCCAGAATCCTGCATGTGTTTATTGCCACATTCCTTAGTACTAGAAAATAAAAATGTTTTTTTAAAGAAATGTTTAAGGAAAAGTTAGCTAAAAATGACTTATACAGATGCAATATTTAATAATTTGCTGAGTACACAGAAAAGTATTTCTCAATTTAATTATTTATTTGTAGGAAATGTGCACTGTTGAAGAACCCAATGAAGAGTTTACATCTAGACATAGTTTAGAGTGGAAGTTTCTATTTCTAGATCACAGGTAACTCCCATTTTTAAATTCTATAAAAAGATTAATCATTATAATTCTTGAAATTATTGGATTTAAAAGACAAACTTTTTCTAGACAGGATGCTCAAACTCATTATCCATTATTTAAGAAATAAAGTTTCCTCCCAAAATTGGTTTGTAGTTGAGTACTTTTTATTAATGGAAAAAGTCATAATATTGATTGTTTTATATGTAATTCAGGGCACCACCCATAATAGGATATTTGCCATTTGAAGTTCTGGGAACATCAGGCTATGATTACTATCATGTGGATGACCTAGAAAATTTGGCAAAATGTCATGAGCACTGTAAGTAGATTTTAATACTTCGGGTGGTAATACTTTTTTTAATCTGTAAATAACTATCATATTAATAGAAGGTGGTAAAACAGACCATTTTTGTATTTTTGAAATGTATTGGAAAAATTTCTTTTGTATGCATAACTACTTCTAATAGGAATCCTAGATCAAGTCTAAATTAAACTTCCTCCCATTTTATATATTTCAATCTATAGTAGTTAAGTACAGGTTTATAATATGGCATCTAATAAACCTTGTTTTGAAATATAGAAGTTCTATATTTAGAGTAAGAAGTAGATTGCTTTGAAAATTATAATATTAGAACACTATTTCATGAATTTTTATTTCTAGGCATGTGAGTCTGCACAGGAGGTAATGCCACATTTAAAGAATCTCTTATAGAAAACTCAGTGAGTGCTTCATAATGTTACCTTCCATTGTTATATTAACAGAAGGAACATTATCATCTCATTTTGCCCTGTTCTGAACAACTTACATGTATTATTTTCATTATTCATAGTCACAGTTGTATAATAGAAAGTAGGTCTGTTATTATCTCTACAAGTAAACTGAGACAGAAAAAGGCTAACTAATTTACTTACAGTCCCATAACATTGGTGGCAGACATCAAAAAGTCTACAAACAAATGCTGGAGAGGGTGTGGAGAAAGGGGAATCCTCTTACACTGTTGGTGGCAATGCAAACTAGTACAGCCACTATGGAGAACAGCGTGGAGATTGCTTAAAAAAATGGAAATAGAACTGTTGTACGACCCAGCAATCCCACTGCTGGGCATACACACTGAGGAAACCAGAATTGAAAGAGACACATGTACCCCAGTATTCATTGCAGCACTGTTTACAATAGCCAGGACATGGAAGCAACCTAGATGTCCATCAGCAGACAAATGGATAAGAAAGTTGTGGTACTTATACACAATGGAATACTACTCAGCTATTGAAAAGAATGCATTTGAGTCAGTTCTAATGAGGTGGATGAAACTGGAACCTATTATACAGAGTGAAGTCAGAAAGAAAAACACCAATACAGTATATTAACACATATATATGGAATTTAGAAAAATGGTAATGATGATCCTATATGTAAGACAGCAAAAGAGACATAGATGTAAAGAACAGACTTTTCTGTGAGAGAAGGTGAGGGTGGGATGATTTGAGAGAATAGCATTGAAACATGTATATTACCATATGTGAAATAGATGACCAGTACAAGTTCAATGCATGAAATAGGGCATTCAAAACTGGTGCACTGGTACAACCCAGAGGGATGGGATGGGGAGGGAGGTGGGAGGGGATTCAGGATGGGGGATACACATACACCTGTGGCTGATTCATTCCGATGTATGGCAGAAACCACCACAATATTGTAAAGTAATTAGCCTCCAATTAAAAAAACAAAAAACATTGGTGGCAGAGATAGGATTAGAGTCTGGACCTACTCCTTTACCACATGCTGTTTGTTCATTCTTTGTTTAGAAGTTTGTTTTAATAGGTTTCATTTGCCTCTCTGATCCTCCTTCCCAAATCTTTCCATTTTGAGTATCCTCTAAAGCTTAATTAGATATTTAATGTACCTTCATGTCTTAGGCTGGTTTATAAACCTCTATGAAAATAAAGCATGTTATATAATATCACAAAAGAAATATTTTTCACTTTGAGTGATATGGGCACTAGCCTCTGTGATGTATTAAAAAATCTGACACCTCTATTAACTAGCTGGATAATTTTTGACAACCAATTTCAAGTATGTAGACTTTGATTTCCTCATGAATAGTGACGGGTTGGAGGAGAGAGAGCGAACATGATTCCGGTCCAGCCTGTCTTAAGGTTTTATCCACTGAATACCAGTCTATTAAAAACGAATTTTATGGTCAAAGAAAATTAGGTAAGAGTTCATAATCAGTCCCCATCTCCCCACCACCAGAATCTTGACAGATTAGCATACTCAAGGCTTTGAGAAGAACAAATTTTCCCAAGTTAATTTAACACAGAACCCATTTTTTGCTTAATATCTGCTAAAAGACTTTTGAATTTACAATCTATAAAGAATGTTTTGGGAAATACTGCTTGAAATACTGTTTTGGGAAATCAGCTACTTGAAATAATTAAGTTTTTCTGATTTTCGTAAGTTAAGGTTTAGAAGTAAATGCCTCTAAAATGCTATACTTGGACTTCCTGGTGGTCCAGTGGTTAAAAATCCACTTGCCACTGCAGAGGACACGGGTTCAAGTCCCTGGTCTGGGAAGATCCCGCATGCTGCAGGGAAACTAAGCCTGTGTACCACAGCTGTTGAAGCCCACGCACTGGAGCCGTGCTCTGCAATAAGAGAAGCCATTTCAGTGAGGAGCCCACACACCACAACTGGAGCATAGCCTCAGCTCTCCTGAAACTAGAGAAAGCTTGAATGTAGCAACGAAGATCCAGTGCAGCCAAAAAATAAAAGATGCTGTATATGCAGAGGGTGAGGGGTAGGGTATGGGGAGTAGAGCTCAGGTGTAATTACTTATTGCTGTTATCCTTAATATATCTTAGCAGGAGAGAGTCAGTATGTGAATAATTTATTCTCAAGTATTTGGACATTTATTGTGTATGAAAAATACCTACGCTCAGCAATAACAGGCTCTTAAGTTGGGAGATTATGGAAGGCTATGGAAGATTTGATATACTATATGTTATTGAAAAGCCAGAAGAATTTTATAGATAGATAGACAGATAGATATAAATGTGAATGGTACCTTTGGGTAAAAATCTAGTAATACAAATCAAAAAATATTTTTTTTCTTCTTAGTAATGCAATATGGAAAAGGCAAATCTTGTTACTATAGGTTCCTGACCAAAGGACAGCAGTGGATTTGGCTTCAAACTCATTATTATATCACTTACCATCAGTGGAATTCAAGGCCAGAGTTTATTGTTTGTACTCACACCGTAGTAAGGTAATAATTCTTTTACAGAATTTCTGAATATGGAAACATTCATATTGATTTTGGAATGTAGTTTTATGTATGACTTATTCAGAAGTACAGAGTGATTTTTTTCTCCATTTTATTTTTCAGTATTTTTTTCAATATTCAGTATTTTCAATATTATTGAAAATATTCATATTTTCAGTTTATTATTAAATGTACTTATAGGCGTTATATAGAAATAAAGATAACATAATTTCTGACATAAGTTTTATGGTTTAGAGCAGATGTTGTAACTGTCTTTTGTATATACCACAGTCAGTCATGTAAAAGGAGAGCTAGAGTAGATAAAGTATACTGTTCCTTTATTTAATTCCTCTTGATTTAGGTCCTGTGTGGTTACAGATCATTTATAGTAGTACATTAAATTTTTTAGATATGTAAAAAAGTGAAATTTGAATTAAGATACACTCTGTGTGTGTGTGTATATATATATATATATAGTGCTATATACGTATACGTTTTAGGGTTTTTTTGGTGCATAGAAAATTGTCTGGAATTTGTGATGAACAAATGAGATACATAATGAATATTGAATTGTTGCACCTCTGCAGTGTTTTAAATGAATGATCAAACACTGAAATTCTGTTTTTTTTCCACTTGTAGTTATGCAGAAGTTAGGGCTGAAAGACGACGAGAACTTGGCATTGAAGAGTCTCTTCCAGAGACAGCTGCTGACAAAGTATGTATCTTATAGGTTTTTAAAAAATTATTTCTTCTCAATGAATAACAAGACTCAATAATTTACAGAAAAATTGTTTTTCAAATATTTAATCTACTTGTAATTATAACTATAGTATTTATTTTTATATTAAATTTAATATTTTAAAACCTCATGTGTTTTTAAAAAAGATTTGAAGGGCCTGCTATTTAGAGATCATTGTAGAGACATATATGATCTTAGAATTAAACTAACATTTATTACAATCTGCTAGGCTGTGGTTTTTATATGAAATATGAAATATAATTTATTTCTCAGACATCCTTATCTGGATATATCCCCACTTTGAAAATATTAAAACTGAGCTTAAAGACTCATGACTGGAAAGTTATAGTCAGATTTTGAACACTGGTTTCTCTTTTCATTATATCAGGTAGAAATATTAGCTACCTATTGCTATGTTACAAACCTTAATGATATAAAATAACATACATATATTATCTCAGTAGTTTCTGTGAGTCAAGAATCCAGACACAGTTTAGTTGGGCACTCTGCTTCAGAATTGGTCATGGGTCTGTAATCAAGGTTTCAGTCCAGGGTCCCTCACAAGCCTGGAATCAAAGTGTCAGTGGAGCCACAGTCATTTCCAGGTCCAGTCAAAGCAGAATCTCTTTCCAAGCTCACTTAGTGGTTGAAATGCATATGAACACCACAACAGGATATCACTTCATACCTGTAATAATGGCAGTTATCAGAAAGGCAATAAATAGCAAGTATTGGCAAGGATATGGAGAAAAGGGAACCCTCATGAACTGTTGGTGGGATTGTAAGTTGGTGCAGTCACTACAGAAAATAGTATGGAAATTCCTCAAGAAATTAAAAATAATATGATATAACAGCTTCACTTCTTAGTATTTACCTGAAGAAAACAAAAACAATTGTAAAGATTTATATATCCTTATGTTCATTGCAGGATTATTTACAATAACTAAGATACAGAAACAAGTAAAGATGTGGGACATACATAGAGTAGAATACTATTCAATCATTAAAAAATGAAATATTGCTATTTGTAACAGTATGGATGGATCTTGGGGGCATGATGCTAAGGGAAATAAGTCAAAGAAAGACAAATTATCTCACTTACGTGTAGAATTTAAAAAACAAAACAAATGAACACGCAAACCAGACTCATAGAGAACAAACTGCTGATTGCCCGAGTGAGGCGTTGGGGTGTAAGATGGGGCAAAATAGGTGAAGGGGGTTAAGAGGTGTAAACTTTCAGTTGTAAAATATGCCATAGCATAAGAAAAATTGTAAGTGCTTTCCTCAGAAAATATCTTTCATTAAAACATAGTGGATCTTTTACCTCTAAGCAGTCATAGTCTTTTTGGAAAAATTCTTTCATGTGGGACCCATGAGAGCAGAAAACTTGTCTTTGTTATTTGCTCCTGTATTCTCAGCATCTTGAGCCATGGAAGGCAACTTTTAAATTGAAATATAGAAGATGCAAAATTTATTAGTTTTAGGTGTGCAACATAGTGATTCAGCATTTAAATACATTACAAAATGAATGTGTGTCTAGTCCCCATACAAAGTTGTTACAGTCTTTTGGAATTGAAACAAAAATAAATGGGACCTAATTAAACTTAAAAGCTTTTGTACAGCAAAGGAAACCATAAACAGAATGAAAAGACAACCCACAGAATGGGAGAAAATACTGGCAAACGAAGCAGCTGACAAGGGATTAATCTCCAAAATATGCAGGTAGCTCATGAAGCTCATTATCAAAAACAAATGACTTAACCAAAAGATGGGCAGAAGATCTGAATAGACATTTCTCTAAAGAAGACATACAGATGGCCAGTAGGCACATGAGAAGATTGCTCAGCATCACTCATCATTAGAGAATTGCAAATAAAAACTACAATGAGGTATCACCTCACACTGGACAGAATGACCATTATCAAAAAGTGACCATCAATAACAGCTGAAGAAGATGTGGAGAAGATGAAGCCGTCCTACACTTTTAGTGGGAATGTAAATAGGCACAACCACTATGGAGAACAGTATGGGAGGTTCCTCAACAAACAATAGAGTTCCCATATGATCCAGCAGTCCCCCTCCTGGGCATATATCTGCAGAAACCATAATTTGAAAGGATACATGCACCCCAGTGTTCAGTTGCAACACTGTTTACAGTATTCAGGATATGGTAGCACCCTAAGTGTCCATCAATAGATGAATGGATAAAGAGGTTGTGGTACATATATACAGTGGGATATTAGCCATAAAAAAGAAGGCAGCAACATGTATGGACCTAGAGATTATCATACTAAGTGAAATCAGTCAGAGAAAGTATCATATATTGTTTATACATGAAATCTAGAAAATGATATAGATCAACTCATTTACAAAACAGAAATAGTCTCACAGACTTAGAGAACAGACTTGTGGTTCTGTTCAGACTACTGAAGGGGAAAGGTGGGTGGGAGGGAAAAATTAGGGGGTTGAGATTAACATATATGCACAGTATTATATATAAAACAGATAATCAACAGGGACCTAATGTATAGCACAGAAAACTCTACCCAATACTCTGTAATAACCTATGGGAAAAGAATTCAAAAAAGAATAGATAATATATACAAAAATCACTTTGTTGTACATCAGAAAGTAACGCAATGTTGTAAATCATCTATGCTGCTGCTACTGCTGCTAAGTCGCTTCAGTCATGTCCGACTCTGTGACTCCATAGACAGCAGCCCACCAGGCTCCCCCATCCCTGGGATTCTCCAGGCAAGAACACTGGAGTGGGTTGCCATTTCCTTTTTCAATGCATGAAAGTGATAAGTGAAAGTGAAGTTGCTCAGTCGTGTCCAACTCTTAGGGACCCCATGGACTGCAGCCTACCAGGCTCCTCCGTCCATGGGATTTTCCAGGCAAGAGTCCTGGAGTGGGGTGCCATTGCCTTCTCCAATTTAAAAAAAAAATCAGTAAGGACAGTACTGAGCCAGGAGTAGAGAAACTTTAATTCAGCTACTTAGTGAGGAGTAAGCACAAGGTGAGTAAATGACTACAGCAAGGAGAGATAGATAATGTAGCGTTCATAGCTGTGAGTTTTGGGAAAGGTGGAAGGGAGGATGTTCAGGCCAGAGCAGTAGGAGGACTTCTGTTCTACCTCCGGAGCAGAGGTCTGAAGGTTGAGAGAAAGGAAACTCCCACTGCCTGGGAGACCTACAAGGAAACTGGTATCCTTTGGGGGTGGAGGGTGGGGGGTCCTGGGTTTTAGTCAGAGGACGCCAATGAAGGAATGTTCATCAGTGAGGTTGAGAATACAGCTTTTGCTGCTTAGGGAAACTGAAGGCAGGCAGAAGGGTTTTAGGAGCTGGGAGAGGGTGGGAGATGGAGACAAAACAGGATGTAAAGAGCAATTACAGTGCAGGACAGCGGGCATTGTGTCACATAACCCATTTTTTCCTTTTGTGATAGTAGTAATTTTGAAATCATTTATTTATATCGGTGTATACACACACATTGCCTTCTATGTAGCTTCCCTGAAATAGGAAACAGAGTATTGTTGCTTAATTCACTGTTGCATATGGAGGTTCTTTGACGGCACTTTGCTCCACTATAATGAGCAAACAGCAGGTGGGTATATTTATATACTTGGTATATTAATAGGTGGGCTTCCCTTGTAGCTCAGCTGGTAAAGACTACGCCTGCAATGCAGGAGACCCCAGTTCGATTCCTGGGTTGGGAGGATCCCCTGGAGAAGGAAATGGCTACCTACTCCAATATTCTTGCCTGGGAAATCCAGTGGACAGAGGAGATTGGGAGGCTACAGTCCATGGGGTCACAGAGTTGGACATGACTGAGTGACTAAGCACAGCACAGCATGTTAATAGGTAGAGTTACATAAATGGTGGTGGCAAGCATTTTCATCTATATAAGACAGAGGTCTCTGTGGAGAGAGAGGGAGAAAGAGGTTTAAGAACTTTTGGAAAGTATGGAATAACTGTGGAGAGTAGGAAAGTGAGCCCTCTAGAAAATGTAATGTTTCTGGCTTAGTGTTATGTATCATTTTAGATTGGTGATCATTTTAAGTTGACTGTAATTGTCTCCAAAGGAACAAGTGAACTGGAAAGCTCAGACAGGGAAGTGTGGTTTAAAGTTGGATTTTAATTTGTGTTTTTAGAGGCACTACAGTAATCTGGTAATGAAGAGTAGGGATTGAATCAGGTAGAATAGAGGAAGAAGTTATTGGCAACAAGGAGTTCCTAGAAAGCTGAGAGGCCAGGACAGGATATTGCATGAATCATCCATATAGATATTGAATTCTGGAGACGGTCAGAGTTGGTGTGAAGAAGATGATTTTGAGCAGTCAAATGCTGAGTTCCAGATACTTACAGCGCCTTTATAAACTAAAGTGTCTGTTGGTTGGTCTTTTTTTTTTTTTTTCTGATTTGAAATATACGTAACAAAATTTACCATCTCAACCAATTTTAAGTTCAGTGGTGTTAAGTACATTTACAGTGTTGTGTAAGCATTACCACCATCCATCACCAAAACTTTTTCATCTTTCCAAACTGAAATTCCATATCCATTGAACAGCAACTCCCCGTTCCCTCCTCTCCAACCCTGGGCAGCCACCAGTCCACTTCTGACTATGACTTGATTCCTATAGGTACCTCATGTAAGTGGAATCATACAGTATTTGTCTGTATATGATTAACTTATTTCACTCAGCATAATGTTCTCAAGGTTCTTCTATATTGTTATATGTCAGAGTTTCCTTTTGAAGATAAACAGTATTCCATTGTGTGTATATATACCACGTTTTGTTTATTCATTCATCCATCGATGTACACTTGGGTTGCATCTGTATTTTTAACTATTGCGGTTAATGCTGCTAGGAACATGGCTTACAAATACACATTTGACTCCCTGTTTTTAATTCTTTTGAGCATATACGCAGAAATGAAATTGTTGGATCATATAGTAATTCTATATTTAATTTTTTGAGGAGCTGTTACATTTTTCCATAGTAGCTCTGCTGTTTTATACATTCTTACCAGGCTTCCCAGGTGGCTCAGTGGTAGAGAATCCATCTGCCAGTGCAGAAAACACGGAAGATGTAAGTTCAGTCCTTGGCTCGGGAAGATCCCCTGGAGGAGGAAATGGCAACCCACTCCAGTATTCTTGCCTGGAGAATCCCATGGACAGAGGAGCCTGGCGGGCTACAGTTCGTAGGGTCGCAAAGAGTTGGACGTGACTAAGCAGCTGAACACCACCACCACCACCCCCACTGGCACTGCACAAGGGTGCTAGTTTTTTCATATCCTCACCAACACTCGTTATTTTCTAATTTTTTTGGTAATAGCCATATTGATAGATGTGAAGTGGTATTTCTTGGTTTTGATTTGCATTTCCCTAAGTGATGCTCAAAATTCTCCAAGCCAGGCTTCATTCAGCAGTATGTGAACTGTGAACTTCCAGATATTCAAGCTGGTTTTACAAAAGGCAGAGGAACCAGACATCAAATTGCCAACATCTGCTGGATCATGGAAAAAGCAAGAGAATACCAGAAAAACATCTATTTCTGCTTTATTGACTGTGCCAAAGCCTTTGACTGTGTGGATCACAATAAACTGTGGACAATTCTGAAAGAGATGGGAATACCAGACCACCTGACCTGCCTCTTGAGAAACCCATATGCCGGTCAGGAAGCAACAGTTAGAACTGGACATGGAACAACAGACTGGTTCCAAATAGGAAAAGGAGTACATCAAGGCTGTATATTGTCACCTTGCTTATTTAACTTATATGCAGAGTACATGATGAGAAACGCTGGACTGGAAGAAGCACAAGCTGGAATCAAGATTGCCGGGAGAAATATCAATCACCTCACATATGCAGATGACACCACCCTTATGGCAGAAAGTGAAGAGGAACTCAAAAGCCTCTTGATGAAAGTGAAAGAGGAGAGTGAAAAAGTTGGCTTAAAGCTCAACATTCAGAAAACGAAGATCATGGCATCGTGTCCCATCACTTCATGGGAAATAGATGGGGAAACAGTGGAAACAGTGTCAGACTTTATCTTTTTGGGCTCCAAAATTACTGCAGATGGTGACTGCAGCCATGAAATTAAAAGATGCTTACTCCTTGGAAGGAAAGTTATGACCAACCTAGATAGCATATTGAAAAGCAGAGACATTACTTTGCTAACAAAGGTCCATCTAGTCAAGGCTATGGTTTTTCCAGTGGTCATGTATGGATTCGAGAGTTGGACTGTGAAGAAAGCTGAGTGCCGAAGAATTGATGCCTTTGAACTGTGGTGTTGGAGAAGACTCTTGAGAATCCCTTGGACTGCAAGGAGATCCAACCAGTCCATCCTAAAGGAGACCAGTCCTGGGTGTTCATTGGAAGGACTGATGCTGAGGCTGAAACTCCAATAAGTTGACTCATTGGAAAAGACTCTGATGCTGGGAGGGATTGAGGGCAGGAAGAAAAGGGGATGACAGAGGATGAGATGGCTGGATGGCATCACCGACTCGATAGACGTGAGTTTGAGTGAACTCCGGGAGTTGGTGATGGAGAGGGAGGCCTGGCATGCTGTGATTCATGGGGTCGCAGAGAGTCGGACATGACTGAGCGACTGAACTGAACTGAATGATTAGTGATATTAAGTATCTTTTCATGTGTTTATTGGCCATTTATATATCTTCTTGGAAGAAATCTCTATGCAAGACTTTTGCCCATTTTTTAATTGAATTTTTTGGTGTTTTTTTTTTTTCTTGCTGTTGAGTGGTAGGAGCTCTGTCTATATTTTGGGTATTAATTCTTTATCAAATAAATGACTTAGAAATGTTTTCTCCCATTCCTTGGTGCCTTTGCACTTTGTTTATAGTATCCTTTGATGCACTACTGTTGCCTGTGCTTTAGTGTCATATCCAAGAAATCATTGCCCAGTGCAGTGTTATAAAGCTTTCCCCCTTTTTTCCCTAAAAGCTTTATACTTTGAGTTCTAATGTTTAGATCTTTGATCCATTTTAAGTTAACTTTTATATATGGTATAAGGTAATAGTCCAACTTTATTCCTTTGCATCTGTTATTTCTTTCAATAGAGAAGGAAACCAAAACTTTCAGGCTATAAAAAATAAATTTTTACTTCTTTATTACACTTCTTTATTACACAGGTACACTTGCCTTGTTATGGTTGAAAACTGATTTGGGGGAGGGGAAATTAGCAAGCGATATGCTAATTTGGGACCTCTGAACTGAACCACAGAAGACATTTACTTTACTCTTGTCTCCTTAGAGCCAAGATTCTGGGTCTGATAATCGTATAAATACAGTCAGTCTCAAGGAAGCGTTGGAAAGGTTTGATCACAGCCCAACTCCTTCTGCTTCCTCCCGGAGTTCAAGAAAATCATCTCACACAGCAGTCTCGGACCCTTCCTGTGAGTACCCCAGCTTGCAAGCAGACTTCCTTTAAAGATGCGCTTCTAAATTGTTTGCATTATTGTTAGCAGCATTTTTCATCAGCTGCCACTTTCAAATGATAAGTGTTTATATTTCTGAAATACAGTAACTTTTTCAGTGAGCAAAAGGCACATTGCTCACATTTAGCAAAGAATTAATTTATAAAGTAACCCAAAAACATGTAGGTAGTAATGTTGGTATTGGTATTTTTAATCATCCCTCAGAAAGAAAGCAAAACTACTACAGTAATTCCTTTTTTATTGATAGAACCTGTAAGTGTTCTTAGTTTGCTTTTTTGAAAGTGTTTTCTGTGTATTTTGTCTTTATGAAGACATGCATAATTGTCATTAAATTAATTCCCTTTTAAATTTTTTAAAAAGAATCTAGCACTTTTATTTCTCAGAGTACTAAAAGTGTATATAATGAAAAAGGGACTTGTTTGAACTACTCGACATCTTCATGATGGGTGGAACATTAAAGTGGTTAAACATAGATTGAGATTTTAAACCTTTCCAAATATTGTGAAAGGCCTTTGTGTTAACTATTTCTTGGCATTTCTTTTATGTAGTATCCTTTAACACAAAGTTGCAGATCTCCAGAGTTTATTCATTGTGCTTATCTGAAACTGTGCCCACTAATTAATAACTCCCCATTCCCCACTCCCCCCCTGCCCCAGCCTTGGCAGTTACCATTGTCCTCTTTGTTTCAATGAGTTTGACTATTTTAAATAACCTCATATCATTATGAGATACTTGTTTTTTCTGTCATTGCCTATTTCATTTAGCATAATGGCCTAAAGGTTCATTCATGTAACATATTGTAGAATGTCCTTCCTTTTTCAGGATGAATAGTAGTATTTCATTGTATGTATATATCACATTTTATTAATCCTTTCACCTGTCAACAGACATTTAGATTGTCTCCATACCTTGGCTATTGTGAATGATACTGCAGTGAACACTGGAATGCTAATATCTCTTCAAGATGCTGACTTCAATTTTTTTTTATAAATACTCTGAAGTAGGATTTCTAGTTCATATATGGTAGTTCTAATCTTAATTTTTTTGAAAAACAGCCATACTGTTTCCACAGTATCTGTATCATTTCCTATCCCCATCAACAGTGTGCAAGGTTTCCAGACCTCCACACAAGTTCTCACCAACACTTGTCTTTAGATTTTTTTTTTGAACAGTTTATAAGGGTTTTTTTTTAGTTGATCTACAATGTGATTTTTTGATAGTAACCATTCTTTAGAGGTAGAGGTGATATTTCATTGTGGTTTTGATTTGCATTTCCCTGATGTTTAGTGGAATATTGAGTATTATTTCACATACTGGCTGGCCATCTCTGTCTTGTTTGAGTAAATATCTATTCAAGTCCTTAGGCCATTTTTTAATTAATTTATTGCTTTTTTCTGTTATAGAATTGTAGGGGTAGTAACCATTTTATATTTGAAATTTTCCTATTTCAGATGTTTTCTTTATCCTTAAAAAAGAGGTAATTAAAATAAATCATCTTGTTGTCATAGACTTCACTTTTATTGAATAATTTAGAAAAACAACTCTTTTACAGACCACTTTTATTCACTGGAAAGCATTTTGAGATTGATCTTTGAAAATTGTATTTTTCAAGTACTAATGCTATTCTGTTTCTGTTTACCAACCTTAGCTACACCAACAAAGATCCCAACAGATACTAGCACTCCTCCCAGACAACATTTACCAGCTCATGAGAAGATGGCACAAAGGAGGTCATCATTTAGTAGTCAGGTAAACTCTTCAGATAGTATGTTGCTGAATAAAGATTTATTAAAAGGGGTGGGAGGAATCATCTAAATATTCATCAATTCATTTATTCATTATCCCTTTCTGTGAAATTCAAAATAGTTGTTGATATACAACACTTACTCAAGGTCTTCATTTTTTTGTGAAGTAGTAGTCAAACATACAAGTCCTTTTGAATATTTTTCAGACAAAATGTTAGATTTTTTTTTAATTATGGAAAGCTGATAATTTAGAGCCATTTTATATCTAATTTCAAATACCAATCACTTTCAATAAAGTCCAGGCAACTCTTACTGACAGCCCATGCAAGATAATGTGACAGATGCCTTGAAAGATAAAAAGATAAATAGGGACTAAGCATTTCCAGTTTAGAGGGAGAGACAGGCCTGTGCTCATCTAAAAATGTAGGAGGCTCATCTAAAAGCTGTAATTCAGTTATGAAGATGCCATGGTGGTATTTCTGGTGGGAGTATTCATGTATGGAAACGATTGTCACCCAGTGTTATTTTTTATTTTGCTTCTAGTCTATAAATTCCCAGACTGTTGGTCAGTCATTAACACAGCCTGTGATGTCTCAGTCTGCAAATTTACCAGTTCCGCACGGCATGTCCCAGGTATTTTTATTTGTTTCTGTTAAATATTTTTAAATTACAAATAGTCTTTAAGCTACTAGTGGGGCTTCCCTCATAGCTCAGTCAGTAAAGAATCCACCTGCAATGCAGGAGACCCCAGTTTGATTACTGGGTCAGGAAGATCTTTTGGAGAAGGGATAGGCTACCCATTCTAGTATTCTTGGGTTTCCCTTGTGGCTCAGCTAGTAAAGAATCCGCCTGCAGTGTGGGAGACCTGGGTTTGATCCCTGGGTTGGGCAGATCCCCTGGAAAAGGGAACAGCTACCCACTCCAGTATTCTGGCCTGGAGAATTTCATGGACTGTATAGTCCATGGGGTTGCAAAGAGTCGGACACAACTAAGTGACTTTCACTTTCAAGCTACTAGTGATTTTTTAAAATATAGATGCAGTAAATCTCAATTGTGGACGTTTAGAATACCTGGAGATTTTTTGATTGTCAGTGAATTTGGTGTGCCGCTGGTACTTTAGTTGTCTTTTAGGGTTCATAACAGTTTTGCACAACAAAAAGCTATCCTGATTAATCCCTGTTGAGAAATACTGTGGTGGCTCAGATGGTAAAGAATCTGCCTGCAGTACAGAAGACCTGGGTTCGATCTCTAGGTCAGGAAGATTCCCTGGTGAAACGAGTGGCTATGCATTACAGTATTCTAGCCTGGAGAATTCCATGGACAGAGAATCCTAGAGATCTATAGTCCATGGGGTCACAAAGAGTTGGACATGACTGAGTGACTAACACTTTCACTTTCCAGAGAAAAATATTAAAGATGAAATGTAGTTCATTTTGTTCTTCCCATGGATATTGGAAGAATTGAGTAATTTTATTCATATATTCATTTGTTTATATATAAGCCATTTATTAAGCTCCTTATATTATCAGATATTGCAGGTGCTGGCAATGCAAATTTCTATACTAAGAAACTTTATTACATCTAGAAGGAATGATAGATAACTACAAATAGTCTATGCTCAAGGTCTAAAGCTTGACACGTGAGCACATTAGATGGACTCTTAATTGCAGACTGAGGAAGGGAAAGAGAACTTTCTGGAAGAATTGTTACTTGGGCTGAGTCCCCAAGGAGGCTTAAATATAAAAGCTAGCAAGACAAAGGAGAGGTATTACAGAAGTGACACTTTTGATTATAACTTCGCAACTTTTCATTTATCACTGCACTCAGTGCCTCAGACAAATGAAAAATACTAAGTTGTGCTAGAAATAATCCGAAATTTTGTTTTGTTTGATGTTGAAGCTATCTCTACATTGTCTTAATTTCAAATAATATTAACATTGCTGCTGCTGGTGCTAAGTTGCTTCAGTCATATCCGACTCTGTGCAACCCCATAGACAGCAGCCCACCAGACTCCCCTGTCCCTGGGATCCTCCAGGCAAGAACACTGGAGTGGGTTGCCATTTCCTTCTCCAATGCATGAAAATGAAAAGTAAAAGTCAAGTCGCTCAGTTGTGTCTGACTCCTAGTGACCCCATGGACTGCAGCCTACTAGGCTCCTCTGTCCATGGGATTTTCCAGGCAAGAGTACTGGAGTGCATTGCCATTGCCTTCTCTGATATTAACACTAGGTATCTAAAAATACCTTTATCTTATATGGTTGTTACTTAAATTGTGCTTAGTTGCTCAATCATGTCCGACTCTTTGCGACCACATGGACTGTAGCCCACCAGAGTCCTCTGTCCATGTGGCTCTCCAGGCAAGAATACTGGAGTGGGTTGCCATGCCCTCCTTCAGGGGATTTTCCCAACCCAGGGATTGAACCCAGGTCTCCTGCATTGCAGGAGGATTCTTTACCATCTGAGCCACCAGACATATATAATTATAGCTATTATATATTATGATACTTGTACAAATATATTGATATTGCTGTAAACTGTTATAATCTAAATAACAATCTAATTGTCATAATCTTGACTTTTAGCAGCACATAATTGTGTAAGGTGTTTATAGCAGCACTATATTATTAAATAGTATCTGGAGTTCCAGTAGTTTTTAATCAGCACCGAGTCCTCAAATAAGTATTCAAATCTCATTTCATTCAGTGATAAAGGCAAACAGTGTTCCTCTTAGTTCTTTGATATTATTTCCCATTATTCTGCTTTCTGTGTTTATTTTTATTTTCTTATTTGTATTTAATAGAAATTCTTCAAGTGGTGACAGTATAATGTTTACCTAAAGGTATAAATAACTTTAGGATACATTTATATGATATAAACATAAAATTTCAAATAATAAAAAAGGCATGAGGATATTAAATTTGTAATGTTTTTTCATACCTAGTGTAATCTGATGTTTGATCTGGTTATTGTTAACTTCAGAAGTCAGAGTTGTATACTTTGAAAAGTAGTGTTCAATATTCTCAAAACAAACTTTTGAAGATAGGGTAAAAAAGCTTTTGGGGTGTCATTTGCTTTTACATGCATTGTAGGAGATTCTTAAGACAGATTTCCAATGAAGTGAAATTCTTTCTGCTTTTATACTGCATTCTGTGGTGAATATTCCTGGAAATAAGTAAATGAGCCTATTTAAACTTAAGTGGTGAATCACTAAATGTGCTTAGTTGCAAGCAGTAGTAAATAGAAGCTGTCTATAACTCAAGTGAAGCAGATATAAGTGAGATTGAAAACCTTACTCTGTTAGCAGAATAACTGTGCTTTTATTTGCATATGCAGCATTCACTTATAATCGCTTAGTCTTTAAAGCCTAGGTATTTGTATTTGAGAACAATTTGTTGAAAATTTTATGGTTGGTTAGTCAGATTTTTATTAACTTTCTAATGACCTACACAAAGAGGACATTCTTGGGATGACAGAATTTTATGTGAATAACTCTAGGTGCAGACTACTTTTTCATTTGTTAAAAGATCAGGAATGAAGTTCTGTAACTTGTTCTATCAAGTAGTAGCGCCACAGTAGGAACTTAGGTCTTTAAAAGCCAGTGTTACAAAGTCATCTTGTAATCAGTCAAGCTGTAGTCAGAAGCTGGATGAGAAATTTGAACAGGGATGGTATAAAAAAATTAACTGGTAACAGAGATTAACTACTGAGAGCAGTTAAGGGAATTCAAAAGGATACAGGAAAGACCGGTGTAGAGAGCAGCCACTAAGGGTAAGTGAAAGGGAGAATTGCCAAGGGGGAACAGCTCAGAAGACTCCTTTGACCCTCCTGAACTGCTCCTCCAGGCCAAGCTGAGACTCAGGTCCCATTGGAGCTGCTGTGGCTATATCCACTGGATGGTACACAGGTTCACTGAAGTGCCACAGACTTGGGCTGGGGAGCGAGCAGCCACTTGCTGGGATACCAGTAAAATTTGCTGGGAAGCTGCCCACTAGCAAGCCAGTGAGACTTGGTGGAAAGCTAGCTGCTGGTTGCTGATGACACTCAGTAGGATGCTACCCACTAGCATAAGAACACGAAGGAAAAGCACTAGAACCAGAGAGGTAACCCATTCTCCCTTTACAGTATCCCTCCACATCATACTGACATGACTGCTGGTGCCTGCTGATGAAGGAGAAACATTTATAGGTCCCAGCTCTAGTACCACAAAGCTGAGCCAGGATAGGTGAATTAGGTGTTGAGAAGCAATAAATTAGTAACTGGCATGACATTCTTAATTCGTGATATACTGCTTGGATTTCAGATTTTACAATTATGAGAAGTGATTGTAAAATATGTTACACTTTTTCCACCCATGATACTTAAGTTTCAGTTCTCAGCTCAGTTAGGAGCCATGCAGCATCTCAAAGACCAATTGGAGCAACGGACTCGGATGATAGAGGCGAATATTCATCGGCAACAAGAAGAACTAAGAAAAATTCAAGAACAGCTTCAAATGGTCCATGGTCAAGGGCTGCAGGTAAGTTACTACATTTGATTACAAACAAAGCATGCCATTTGTATTTTGGCTTCTTAGGAAATTGACTCTTCTTAATAAAAAGTGAGATCCAAAAGATAGGTTTCATCCATTTAGTTCAGTAAATACTCATTGGTTATCTACTCACTATGATTGCATTTACAGTCGCTAAAGATAATTGATTCCTAAGAGTGTTTCCATCAGCATTTTTGTTTCTCCAGATTAGAGTCATCTTTTAGCAGTCTAATTATTAGTAAGCTTAAATTCCCATAATATCAACATAATACTTTACATAGACTTTTAGGTATATGTAGGTACAGAATTTAAAATTCATCATCAGTAATTTTTTGAATAACTTACTGGTAGGTATGATTCAAATTATAGTCTTACAATGGTCAACCAACAGGGCCAAAGTTATGCCTGTTCGATGCAACTAGGACTTTGGTGAAAACTTCAAGTGAAAACCACTTCTCCCTAATGCCATAAATTATAAATGATGAGTGATGCAGAGCTTCCAATCCACAGACCTTTGAGTAGCTGGGTTAGGGTAACGGTAGCATATATAATAATCCTTAACATGTAAAGTGTCAAGCAAGTAGAGGTTTTGAAATTTGTAACACTTTTCCTGACAATTAGAAACATGATTAGGGGTTAGGATGATTGAAAGAATGAAAATGAGTATCATGTTTTATTTAGTAATTACTTATTGTTCATTGTTGATTCAGAATGACTTAGTCTTCTCGTTACTTGCTTTTAAAACTTAATTTTTAGATATTTTTGCTAAAAATGCTCTCATTCTTTTTAATTTAAAAAGATCATTTTAATGTAATCTTTATTTTTAAAGATGTTTTTACAACAGTCAACCCCTGGATTGAATTTTGGTTCTGTTCAACTTTCTTCTGGAAATTCATCTAATATCCAGCAGCTTGCACCTATAAATATGCAAAGCCAGGTTGTTCAAACTAACCAGATTCAAAGTGGAATGAATACTGGACACATTGGCACAACTCAGCATATGATACAACAGCAGACTTTACAAAGTACATCAAGTCAGGTAACGTTATTGAGTACAGTGGGCTAGGGAATGTTCAGTGATTGAAATGTGTGGTGTTGCTAAAACAAAGACAAAAGCTTCATTTTGAACAATACCATATGTAAAACTTTAATAGTAATAATTAGAAACTATAGTATTGAGAGTGATAAAGTATTTTGTGCAGAATTGTTCTTAAATTGTTGAATGCTTCCTGTATTTCAACATTTAGAAAATTTTTGAGTTTGCTTCAAATGAATATACAAACTACTTCTGTGTGTGGGGGAAAAAAAAAGAAAGTTGCAGGATTCTGACCAGGATATATGTTACCATATGTGAAGAATGTCTTTTGTTAGGGCAGTGATGGCTTAATTAACATTCTAGGAAATTTCAGTAATTGACATGCATCTGCAATTGTAAATCTCAAGACTTCGAATGAAATACATAAAAATGTCAAATGTCAGTTACTTTGAGTGTTTAGTAGTTCTTCATGTGTATTTTATGTCATCCTTGTTAAGATCATGCTCCTTTTCAAAAATCATAGCTTACCTTCCAGCAAGATATTGAAGACTAATTCATTCTCAGATAATTGCAAGTTATTCCTTGATGGTTCAGTTTCTCCCAGAGTAGTATGTTCTGCCACTTCTTTTTCTGTCATGTCAACTCTTGTTAGAATGATTAGTAGTAGAAGCATACTTCCTGAATAAATTTTTTTCTATTTGTAAAATCTTCTGTTTTCTAGCAGAGTCAACAGAATGTACTGAGTGGGCACAGTCAACAAACATCTCTTCCCAGTCAGACGCAGAGCACTCTTACAGCCCCACTCTACAACACTATGGTGATTTCTCAGCCGGCGGCTGGAAGCATGGTCCAGATTCCATCGAGTTTGCCGCAAAACAGTTCCCAGAGTGCTGCAGTAACTACATTCACTCAGGACAGACAGATCAGGTAGTTGTCATGTTTCCAAGATGTCAGTTGTTTGATTATAAAACAATACTTGGATTTTTTAAATGAGATTTTAATTTATTGCTCACTCTAGAATTTGAAATAAAAACAATGTATCCTTGTTGAAGTACTTTATAATAAAAGAGTAATAGCAAATTTTTTTTCATTTTATTTCATATTCAAAAATGTGCTAACATATGGTAGAATCCAAATTCTACACAAGTTTTATGATAGGTTTTGTCTGTATCACTATAAAACTTTTTTATCTTTTCAATATAGCCGCTCTTGTGTTGTCAGTGTAGTAGCAATGGTTAAGGTGTATGCTACCATAGTTTATATGTGTTATGGAGTAAGTTTAGCTCACCTTTCTTGAATTTTGTTAAGTACTGTACTAAATGCTCCAAGTATATTATCTCATTTAATTCTTATTTTTAAAAAAAGTGTGAGGGTCTTTATTTCCCAGGAAAGAATAAAAAATTTGGTCAAGGGTCTGAAGCTGTGAAGGGAGTGAAAAAGGGGATCTGAATTCAAAACTGGGTGTCTGATTTCAGAGCTCAAGTGCTTAAACATATACTACATTAAAGTTTTATGGGCAATTCTAGAAAAAAAATCGCTTTCTATGACTAATTTTAGTCTTCCAAATAGCTGACCTAGAAATAGATATTTAAAATAAAATAACCTTTTCAAATATTAGGAAGAAAGATATCTTTCAAAACTATAGGATTTCTGTAGTCTTAAAAATTACATTTTAAATGCATTTTATTTTTATTTATTTTAGTGTAATATAAGTAGACTGCTGCTTTTATAATAAAATCTTGCTGTTGTATTAGACTTTGTAGTAGATTTTATTGAAACCCTATTAATAATTTCCAGAGTGTGAGGAAGCTGCTGGATTGCAGAAGCAATAAGATCAGAGAGAAACTCACTGCTGCTTTTTGGAACTCAGTTCCTTCAAGTTAAAAAGTCCAGCTTTTGAAGGAAGTGTTATGAATATACTCCATAGAAATATAATAAAGGGCTAGATTTAAAGCCCAAGGTAAAATCCATTAGCATAGAATGTTGACATACATTGTAGGGGACACAGTTTAGCAATTATTTGTAGACAGCTGTTTTTTTGAAGGGGGAAAAACAACTTCAGCAAATATTTGAGTGCCTGCTTTATGTGTATGGCACATTCTTTATCCCAGAAAAGATCGGACTAGTCAAAGCTGTAGAAAGGTGAATAAATCAGTATTATTTGATGTGATAAATACTTAGTAGATTTTTGAAAAGGAGGAAGTGAGCAGTTTTATGGGGTGAGGCAAGCAAGTGAAGAGAGGAGTGTGGTCAGGGAAAATTTCAGGGAGGAGATACTTGGCCTGTGTCTTAAGCTCATTGCTTTAGATATGTGTGTAGAAGGGAGTCACACACAGTAGGGTATTTAGGCAGAGGGAGCAGTGTATACAAAGAAAAATGTTAAAGCCAAAGTAAATTGCAGAATGTCTTTTAGTGCCAGAGAGGAATGAGATATTCTCATACTTAGCAGTGGGCAGTTGGGCAATTCAGATACTAAATTCTTTTAAGATTACAGAGAAATTAGTGCTTAGCACTTCTGTGATTAAGCCACTTTGTAATGTTATTTGTTTGTAAATTTTTCATTATATATGTTTTTGCATTAAATAATACCTTTAATCCTAAAGTACATAATATACAACGCTTTATTTTTAAGATTTGGCATGGATTCAAAATAGAATTGTTTTGTCTTGTGGAACATTTAAACTGTTAGCATAGATATGCTAAGTGTAGTTATAATTATCTACCTTAAAACAGGTTGTAATTGCAGTTAGGTCATGTTAAATCTATAGTAGAGTCTTATCTCGATTTCCTCACTGTAGTGACCAATGTTAGAAACTAACTTTATCTCATAGAAAAGGCAGATAGAAATGATATTTTTCCCTGAAGAGGCATTGTTTTTTGTTGTTCTTTTATTAAAGACTGTGGAAGCATGAAGGTAGTGGGTGGGAGGGAATATTAGTGAATTGTAATACAGTGGGTACTATGCCTGTTGATAAATTTGTAAATTGAGGGTACTTTTATATGCTGTTAGAATGTTATCTAGTTTTGAAACATAAATGTCATTTATGTTTATAAGACACAACTTACAATGTAAACATCTATAAACTTAGAGGTCTTTTAAAAAAAATTCCTTTAGGACAGGTTTATTTTCATTAGCAAAATGAACCATGTGTCACATATATCCAACTCCCAAGTACCTAGTAGTTTTATAAAAAGAAAAAAGTTGATATTTTTAACAGATTAAAAATTTTTTGCATGCGTGCATTACATTCTTTTTTATTGTGGTGAAATACACATAACAAAGTACTCACTATGTTAACCATTTTCACATGTGCAGTTCATTGACATACGAGCATGTTGGCACCATTGTGATAGTCACTACCATCAATCTCCAGAAATTTTTTCTTCTTCCCAAACTAAAAATCTATATTAATCAGACAATATGCATTCCTCTTCCCCCTAACTCTTAGAAACCACCATTCTACTTTCTAAGCACATACGTCTGTGAGTTTGACTACTTACTCTAGGTACTGTATGTAAATGGAATCACATAATGTATGTCTTTTCTACCTGGTTTATTTCACTTGCCATAATGTCTTCCAGGTTCAGCCATGTTATAGCATGCATCAGAATTTCCTTCCTCTTTAAGGCTAAGTGTTATTCAGTTGTAATGTATATAACACATTTTGTTGACCCATTTGTCTACCGATGGACACTTGGGTTATATCCATCTTTTGAAAATTGTGAATAGCTGCTATAAACATTGGTGTGCAACTGTTTGAGTCCCTGTTTTCCATTCTTTTTTTTTTTTAATTTAATATATTCCTTACAAATATGTACAGAAATGGAATTGCTGGATCATATGGTTGTTACATTTTTAGTTTTGATGAAAGACCACCATACTGTTTTCCATAATGGACAAACCACTTTATATTCCCACCAACAGTGCACAGAAGTTCCAGTTTCTGCACATCCTTGTCAACACAATTACTATGTTTGATAGTAGCCATCCTAATGAATGTGATGTGGTATCTCATAGTGGTTTTGATTTGCATTTCTCTAATGATTAGTCATATTAAGCTTCTTTTCAGTGCTTATTGACCAGTTGTATATAGTGTGAAGAAATATCATTTAGGACCCTTGGCAGTTTTTTAATCAGATTGTTTGTTGCTGTGTTGTAGTATTGCTTTGTATTTTCTAGTTACTAATCCCTTACCAGATCCATGATTTGTAAATATTTTCTCCCACTCTGGAGTGCCCTTTTACTGTGTTGGTAGTGTCCCTTGCTACATAAAAAATTTTTAATTTGTTTTTCAGTTTATCTATTTTTTCTTTTGTTGTGTATGCTTTTAATGTCATAACCTAAGAAATTATTGCCCAATCCAGTGTCATGAAACTTTCTCCCTGTGTTTTATTCTAAGAGTTTCAGTTTTCGACATTTATGTTTATTAAGTCTCTAATCCATTTTGAGTCAATTTTTATATAATTTTTATATGATGTAAAGGTCAAATTTCATTCTTTTGCATGTGGATATCAAAAAAAGAGTTTGTATTTTTGTTTGTGATTGCTTCATTTTGCTCTGTACATTTCTGTTTCACTGGTATCCCAAAGGGAATCTTTAAAAACATGAAACAAAATTGGAACATATGGCTTTTAAAAAGCTAAATTGGTAATATCATGGGTATTATCTTAGAGAAATATTCAGTCCATTGCCTTTCATAGTGTATACTTGTACTTCTGACTCCCCTTCCCTTTCTTTCCTCTTAACAGATTTTCTCAAGGTCAGCAACTTGTGACCAAATTAGTAACCGCTCCTGTAGCCTGTGGGGCGGTCATGGTACCTAGCGCTATGCTTATGGGTCAGGTAGTGACTGCCTACCCTACCTTTGCTCCACAACAACCGCAGTCGCAGACACTGTCAGTCACGCAGCAGCAGCAGAGTTCCCAGGAACAGCCGCTCCCTTCAGTTCAGCAACCATCTCAGGCTCAGCTGACTCAACCACCGCAGCAGTTTCTACAGGTAATTCTCCCTAGGAAGAATGTCCCAAACGTATTTACCTTTTTATAGTGAAATTAGGGATTAAATGAACAGTTCTGTAAATGAGCTGAAAAATCTGCAAAAACTTATTGTACAACTTAAATTTCTATAAAGACAGAAAGCTTATCCCAGTTGGCTACTTTTTCTTCTCTTAGGAAACTTTTAGTACTGCTATGGAAATACCCAGTTATCTAAATTGGTGGATACAATACGTGGCTGCTTCCTACCCATATCAAGGCAATTTACAGAGAGCTCTCTCTGGCTAGAGTTTCTGGAACTCAAGCAAAAGCACTTTTCTCTCTTCTTATAACCCTAGGGGCCCATCAAGCTGTACTCTCTACAGATCATGAGTATTGAAAGGGTTTTTTTTTTTTTAATTACTTTAGGCATTATGTTAAATTATTGAATTAAATTTTATAACTTTTTTATTATAAATTAATATTGGAAGAAAAATACTGTGAAGGCACAGGCTGTTCTGAGATTGAGTTACTGCTGCACCACATGCTGTGTGAACTTTGGCAGTTTACTTAACTTGCTCAGATCCAGTTTCTTCATCTATGATATGGAGGGGCTAGTCGTTCGTATCTCATGAGTAAGATGCATGTGAATCACTGAGCCTAGTATAAGGTATATACTTAAACACCTTATAACTTGCCTTCATAAATGACCACTATCTTGAATAATGTAATAGATACTCAGATTAACCAAAATGCAGACACAGATCTCTTGTGGGTATATCAGACAAGATCTGCTTATCTAAAGGATGCAGGACAAAGTCACCTAGATTGGGATCCTCAGCAAAGCAGCAGGCAAATTTCTGGACCTCAGTACCCTCTTTGGGGCATCACAATAGCAGATTGTGACATCTGAAAATCCAGCTTTTTCCTTACTGGTCCAAGAGGCCAGCAATTTTGAATATAGGCTAAGCCACGATTTGTGCTGGATACCATTCCACTTATTCCAGGCAAATACCATCAGTTTTTAAAGTATACAACATATGGTATAATTAGAAGATTTCAGTATTATACTATATACTCACGCATAAATACACTGTTAGTTCATCATCATTGGTGTTCTGGTACAAATGTATTTCTTAACTTGATGATGTGCTAAACTAAAAGAGGTTAGTTACTTAATTATCTCTTGAGAGTCATACAGCCCCTTAGACATTAAGCCATTAATGACTGGGTTAGCTATTGTTATAAATGAGTTGTTATAAGTGAATTAATGACAAGAATTTATAATAAGTTAGAAACTATTCTCTAGGGGAAATGTATGTAATGAGAATTAGGCAGAAGCTTAGAAAGGAAGAAGACTTGGCTTAGGAACTCAGTTTTCTGAGTCTCTCAGAGAACAAGGGCTCTTAAAAGAATGAACATTCTCTTCCACTTCTGGGAAAAAAACATTTCTAAGAAGCAAGATAGGCAATACCCTTTAGAAATACACTAATATGTAGATAGAAATACACAATTTGTCTTTTCTGATTATGTAACACCTAGTTCCAAAATGTACTTTTGTTGTAACCCTATAAGGCTCATAAATACCCTGAATTCTTTTATCTTACAAAAGCTTTTCCTAATAACAGTGAGAAAAAGAAAATGTCTCCAAGTGCTTAGCAAAGCTCAGTGGCCTTTAAGTTTCAGAGATCTATCCTTCTGTGTGTTTGTATAGTTGTCTTTCATACACATTTGCAGAAATCACCTATTACAGTTCCTTTTTAAAATCATGAACCTTGCATTAAGACATTGTCCTTAGTGAAGAAAGATATTAATTTTAAAATTCCTCTTTCTTTTGACTAGTTTCCTTTGTATCTCTAGAAGGAGAAATTAGGCAAAAGAAACTGAGGTTCATGGAGCTGACACTTGCCCAAGGCCTGATAAATACAGAGCAAAACTCAAAGCCAGGGCTGCTAATGCTTTCAGAGCCTGTTCTCTTGTTCTGTTTTGTTCTTTGTTATATCACACTGTTACATAAAGGACATAAGTCTGTAATTGTGTCCTCAGTTTTATGGTACTTTTAAATAATAATGTTAATATGTAATCTTTGTAAAAACCCAGTGTGGGAAATACTCTGATTATCCTTATTTTGTAAATGAAGAAAATGAGGTCCAGAGATGTAAATAGCTTGACCAAGTTACACATCTGGTAAACTGGGCAGCCAGAGTTTGAACCCAGGCAGCGTACCTCAGGGCCCATGCTCTTGGCCACTGCTGCTCTCACCAATCAAAAAGTTGGCGCAGAAGACATTTTCTGTTTGACCACAGATTGTTCATATGTCATATGCTCTTAGCAATGCTTAAATTGTATCATCTGTTTAAAAATGTGGTCTTTAGGACATAAAGTGAAAGAGTATGTGTGGTTTGTCTCAGGACATAAATAGCTTTCTGTATCGTATTACCTCTAGCTCAATTTCCTTCTAAAAAATGAAATTCTGTTATACTTCAAAAAGAGGGAAATGCTCATAAGCATTTTCCAGAATACTATTTTTAAGTGGAAAAAAAAAACAAAAAACAAAAAACAAGACTTATGTACAGGTTTTGACCCTATGGGAGAAGTGGAAAACTTGAGTAGTCTTAATGTACACAGTATAATGGGGGTGAAGCAGTGTTGAATAATCCGCTTGTCTTTTTAGACTTCTAGGTTGCTCCATGGGAACCCTTCAACTCAGCTTATCCTCTCTGCTGCATTTCCTCTACAGCAGAGCACTTTCCCTCAGTCACATCACCAGCAACACCAGTCGCAGCAACAGCAGCAACTGAGTCGGCACAGGACTGAAAGTTTGACGGATCCTTCCAAGGTTCAACCACAGTAGCGCACACGCATCCTCTCTGCCCTCAAGGGAGGATGGGAGTGTTCCATAAAGAGTTGCTTGGATGATCTAAGGATATGATGAAAAGTTCCAGCGGTTTCATGGGATGCAATACTGAGTGTTCTAGTTCCTGGAATTAGTTAGCAGGGAAAATGCTGCCTAGCACTGCATATGTACATTAAATACCAGCCAGCAGGAGGTGATCATAGGGCCACAGCCAATTCTGACAGTGTTTTACTTGCCCAGATATTTTTTAATGGAAAAAGAGTATATTGCCAAATGTTAAGAAGCTCAGCTATGAAACAGGACCTCCAGTGAATCAGAAAGGCACTAATAACATTAGTAACTTTGAGTGGTTCTGTGCCTGTTTTCAAGTGTTACAGAGGACACACCACTGCCATCCATGTCAGGGGTTTGCTTACGATGATGCCATGAAGACAGTCCAGTAGACTCGGTAGACCCCCTTCCCTTTTCAGATAATGATGGAATAGTAATTTCAGAATGTTGTGTGGGTTCAAATTCTCTATGTACAGATGCTGTAAAAATAATACTATGTATATGTCTGGATAAAAGGAGAGAAAGCAAAACATTTTGTATGCTGCATGAAAGCATTATCTCTTCCTTTAGGTATGAGTACATTTCCTTAGATTCTGATGCCATGTGCAGACTAATACATCCTCTTTTCCCTTTTGTTTACAGTATGGTAGTGTTCTATTCACTCTTCCGGGGCACAAGTCTTTTTTTTTGGTTCATACTTTAACTGTGATGTCACAGTTTGTTCAGTGAGGTATGATGTGCTGCTGGGAATGGAGTTTTTTTTTTTTTTTCAGGTTAAATTATTTGAAACAGGATTTTCAAGTTACTCAGAAATATCCTTCATTTCATTATTCTTCAATTATGTTTAAGAATAGGATTTGCACTGCTTTATTTTAAGATGGTTGGGAGTTTTGAGCACATATTTTGATCTAGTTCCTAGTTGGAAATAGTTGTGTAAACGGTTTTTAACAAGCTTGACAGTTATTTCAAGTATGTTTCAGTTATAGAAGTGAATTTGCACACAAAATATTTTAGGCACTTTTTAATGTTCTCACTGGTGGGAATTTTAACTTTTAGGATTTGTTGGAATCTTTTTATTATCCTCCACAGTTTCAGTGCTTCTTTTAGTCAGAAATGATTCAGGGTTATTTGAGGGGAAAAAAAAAAAGAAAAAACAGCCCATAGTGCCTTGATTTTCATTCAGGTGATTAGTCACCATCTTAAACTCATTGTCTAGTTTCAGTAGCAGTTTTGAAATCTTGGTACATTTTTAATAGCATGTGGGTGTCAGCAGCACCATTAAGTTCCTAATGAAGACTCTCTGAGTCTCTTGGATTAGAGGTACAAATAATTTCAAAATAAAAGATAACATCCTAGTGACACTATCAGAGTTACTATTGGATCACAAAGTTGTTTTTCTAAATCAGCATTTTCCTTAGATTTATGTATTCATTTAGGAATTACCAGTAAATATTTTCTCAATGTGATCTTAAAATCCTGCAAAGACAAAAGAAGGGTTAGGGATTGGCTTTACCTTCACTATAGTGCTAGAATCTTGTAACTCACGTGCTTTATAAACATGAACTAAGATTTCGTTTGGTGATACCATATTCTAAAGGTAGTAAGTTCCAACTAGAATTGCATACATTAAAAAAAAGCATTTTATAGATTCTATGGTACTAATAATTAAATTTATAACTAGAGAACAAAGGAAAATTAATGGGAAAATATCTTATTGACGATCAAAAATTATTACTGAGGAAAGGGAAGATAGCAAGCTGTAAGAAATTAAAATTAACCTTAAAAGAAAACATATAACAGAATTGAGGTTGTTAAACAAAAAATTTTGGCAATGAAAATAATACAGAATTGCTAGATAAAGGTGTCAGGGGAACTCTCAGTTGGTTCTAAGACTTTTCTCTTCTTAGCTTTGCTATCATCCTTAAGGGATATACTTTATCTTTCTGTAGAAAATCATACCTGGCCACACTTAAACTAGAAAATTCATGTTGAAAGAAAACAACCAAAGAAAGTTGGTACCTACCCTTCTACAAAAGAAGTGTTACTAGATGCCAATCAGTAATTAACATATCAAGGAGCTCCTCTTCTAGCTAAATGACCATCCAGAAGAGATTTCTGACTTTGTCATGAATGTCAGGAATAGATGTCAGAATATGTGTGTACTTAAGCATATGCCCACAGTGGACAACGTTGATGTTGTAGAGTATGGCAACAGTATTTTTTCCCCCTTCAAACTTGCCTTTCCTAACCTTATCATGCCATTCCATATATTCTGAGTTGTGCCTCATCTATTTATTGGCAATATATAGTGATACGGATTTAGCAAACAAAAGGTATGAAGAACTATTATATTACGGTTTATCTTCCAAGTCCCATATGTGAAAAGAAAGATGGTGAACCATGAGTACTGTGTACTCAGTTTAACACAAGCAAAATGTAAGACAAGCCACAAGGTAAATTTGTAGACAGTTCACTCACATTCTCCTCTCCCTGTCCCTTCAAGTATTTTTCCATCCTCAAATATTTAGGAAAGCAAATTAGACAAGATTTTGCTTTTATAATTCCTGTTGTTCTCACAGCTCACTTTTTTCCTGCTTAGAAATGGTTGCTACATTTAAAGGAGCAGCTGGCTGCTTTGCTGTCAGAACGAAGTGTTGTGTCAGAAGAGCTAGTAACTGCCTCTCAGCTCCTTCTTTAACTTTGTTTTCCTCCTGCTTCCCTGGAACTTGGACCGCAAAGCGGTTCCTGCCCCCTCCTCCATGAACCAAGACTTGAGCATCCTGATGGAAGATTCAGCAGTTGCCTGTAATTCTTTCATTTCTGTAGCCAAAGCTGTTAATTGAAATCCAAATCTTAGTCATGAAAAAATACCAAATAGGAACACTTTTCTGCTACTTAAAAATCTTATCTTCCCTCTTCTTTACTCTCATAGATATTACATTTTTCTTAAAAAACAAAACAAAACAACTTTTTTTCTGGGTGGCAATTGTTAGGTGTTAGCTGCTTTGAACTGCTGTAGCCCTGGGTGTGAGTCACTATTGTTTTTAAACTACCAGTGAGGATTATAAGGATTAATAAAGTTGCTGCTGAGAGTGGTGTCAAAGCAGAATCAAGACACTTAAAAGTACTTTATTATTTGAGTGAAAATATTGGTGGAAAAGCACATGTGGGGGACGGTGGGTAACATGTAAGTAAATAACTATAGTTCGGTCTCCCAACTCTGTCCCAGGTTGAAGGGGGAGTTTGAGTGCTGTGCTCTATCACTTAAATCTGGTTTAAGAATGTACTAGTAATAAAGGGATGCCAGTAACTTTGACTAGTTTGTTACAGAGTACTCAATGCAGATTAGTGAAAATGTTACTAGAATTTTTCAAAAGTGCTCGGGTTGATGGTCATTGCCTTAAAGCATTCTGCTTGCAGTTAGTTACGGGCACTGTGTCTTGAAGGGAGATGAACCCTTGTTCAAGAAGCCTTAGAAAGGGGCCCCTTAAAATAGAACTCGTTTGCCTGCTCTACACAGACAGGGGGAAATTATTTTAAACTGGATATTACTCAACAAGTTTTAAAATATTTCCACTACATTGAGGTAAACTATTTTTTTTTTTTTTAAAGTGGACTGCAAATAACATTTTGCTCTGGTATTGCACATTTTTACTTTTTTTTTCTGTATTTCTTTGGTGATTGAAAGTTTGTTGACGAACATTTGTGTAAAACTCATTCACGTCTATAACCTTTCCAATATCTGTGACCCTGTTCTTAGTCCCTCGGGAGTCAGTGTTGGAAGGTATAAACACTGGATATTACTATTGCTGAGTGAGTCTAGCCAGAAATAAGCTGATGGGAATTTTTAAACGGAGGAAAAGAAACAGCACAAAGGCACTTGCCATTTTTAGTGATCAGAGAAAAAGAGTCTTTTTTTGTTTGGGGCGGGTGAGCATTCTTCTAAAAGGAGCTTCTGAAGTAGTTGCAAAGGAAAAGATTTTACTATTTTTATAGTATATTTAATATATTTGTATATAACTATGAATATAATAGGAACCCTTCACACGCCTCCCACTTTTCTAGTTTACTTCCCCTTTTGCCATAGCACTAGCATAGCCTCATCCGCATGGGTACCGTGCCTATTGTCAGCCTACCAAAAGATAGTGCTGCTGCTTTCTGAGACAGGTGAGAAGACCCAACTCTCATGCCTGGGGATCCTTTATGTAGGAATAGCACACACTTTGCAGATATCACACCACAGTCAAAAAGGATCATTTTGAAAGGTTAACAAGCACTTTATTGCAATTATTCATTTTGATAAAGTTTATTATCTTAGATATTACCATTTCTAAAGGATCCCCAACTCATCACTTAGGTGAAATTTTTAAATGACATTTCTGAGAAATGTTTAGATCCAGTGAACCATAGTAGGTTTAAGGGAGTGATTTCAAGGTAGCCAAATGAACTTTGACTTTTGTTTTGAATGTGGTAGAGTCAAGGGATTGTAGATGCCTAGTTCCATTTAGACACTATTGTAAACCTATCTTGCCTATTGTGTGGACACCAAAAGAGACCAATGAGCCTGTTTGTTTTCAGAGGTCTAGGAGAATTGCATCAGTGTGAAATAGATGTATAGAACTAACCTAAAAGTGATTGGTAGTCATATTTTAGAATACAGTAATTTCAAGAATTCTGTTTTAAATGTGCTCTGAAATGTTGGCATGTCATTTCAGTGTTCCATTTGAATTGCTCTTGTAATGTTTTTGCACAAAAAGAACTGAGAAATACTACTTTGGTTGAAGAAAAGGAAAAAAATAATTTGGTCATATTTTAATGTCTCCTGTGGAAACACTGGGGGGTGAATTTTGTTGGTACAGTTATTTTCAGGATATTTGAAACAGTATTGAACAGCTCACAAATTAAGCAACCGTGAATGGATTGAAAAATTAAAACTCTTTCCATGTGACTGTTTTGCATACTTTATCCCCATGTCATAATTTAACACTACATTCCTTGTTTTTCTTAAATAAAATAACTTTGCGGGTTCTGTTTTTGAGTATTTAGCAAGTTATTTTCTAAGCTGCCCTGGTTTTCCTAGGGAAAACGTTCTTAGGTGAAATAGGATATAGTTTATGAAAAGACATTAAATGAAATCCCATCACCACCACCAGCAAACACTGAGGTGCTGCATTAAGTGACAATCAAAATAGTATTTATAGGAGAATTGAGAAAAGGGTTTTTAAAGAAGCAGTTGCTTTGAAAGTAGTTGTCTGGGTTTCTTGAATAAAAATGGCTAAATGTATTTATTTATATTTTTAAATATCTTTGCGTTCCGTTTCCTCATCAGCGTGATTTCAGTGTCGTGTATTTAATTGTGGTTTGTTTTGTTCTGCCTCGTAATCTGTGCAGAGGACTGGCTCTGCCTCCTGGGGGGTGCGTGTGGGCCTCAGCCCTCGTGAAGCCTCTTGGTGGCGCTTCGAATCTGTTCCACTTCAGCACAGCAGTGGAGCCCAGCCCAGGTGCCCCCAAGGCTCCCCTCCTGTTCTCAACTTAGTTAAGAAAAAGTAAAAGTAACGCCAACTGTTTTCTAGTTTCACTTGCTGCCTTTTCTATTTAATGGGCACTTTTTATATAACTTCCCCAACGCAGCCAAAGGCCAGTATGACAGAACCCATGGCACACGTTGCCTGTTTTGCCCATTTGGAAAATGTTATTAAAACAAGCAGCATCTTCTAATGGCCATCACTCATATTAAAATCCATCTAAAGTCCTTAAATATAGGTGGAACAATGTATAAATACTGCAGACTCTTCTACAAAGAAAAAAAAAAAAGTGCTGTCTGTTATATATAGTGTAATGTTGCTTGGTCCTTTAAAACCAAAGCCAAACCAAACCTTCCTACACAGCACCATCCAATAAAAGCAGTGTTTGAACATGTAAAGCCTAGAAATTTGAGGATACTTATTGCTGGTCTGCATTGGAACAGAATTCTCCACCTTAGGGCTCTTGAGTCCCACAGGCAACGTCCAGAGTGCACTCTAGCTTTGGGATCCCTTAGAGAACGGTAATTAAAATAAGTGAACCACAAGTTGGATTTAATGATGTAAAAAGTGTTTCTTGACTCTTTAAGGGTTAAATTGGAGAGCTCATGTTTTTAAATGTATGCTTTTAAGTTTCTGAGGAAACAAACTGTGACATCGCTTTAAAAGTGACATTCAGATGTTTTATGATGTGTGTTTTGAGTTGGCCTGTACTGGTGCAGATTCACCACTGGCAATGGTTGTGCCAATACTAAAGACTTAAAATGTAGGAGAAGCTATATTGTGTTCAGGTGGATGTATTATGTAACCAGACAATCATCAAGCAAAAAGAAAAAAAAAACTGGCCAGGAAATGTCGTTTTCCTTTATAGATGTCAGCCAGCCAGAACAGCTGTCATTTAGATCATCCTGGAATCACTTTGAGATCTGTTTTATCATGGTGTAAGTTGGGGAAGGTCCTCAGTATGGCACTTGCACATTCTATGTAAAGACTGAAGCCCAAAGACGAGTTAAATTCAGTGCTGTATTGAAACCAGTTAGTGCAAAAAAAAATTTTTTTTTATCTCTGTAAATTTTTAATTGTTAACATCAGTTGGTAGTTGTAAAAACACGCACCAAATTATTTCTAATGTTCTGTGTGGTTCTTAGTGTGCTACTCTTGACATTGATATGTCCTTACTGCTTGGTTCTTGGTTTAAAATTAAAATTAGATATAGCCTGTCATTCTTCCTTCTGAAAGGGTGGAGCTGTAAATGGCTAAGAATACCTATTTTTCCTAAATTAAACATTTCATTAAAATCCAGATTGATATACAAAAAAACAAGGCTGACATTTCCCAAGTAATGTCTTCAGCCTGAATCCTAAAATGCACAGAAGCACGATGGGTAATGTTTTAACGGTGCTATAATAGGTTCTCTGCTGATCTTCACGACCTGTTTGGAAATACAGTATTGTATAAAATGTGGATCATTTTGTTACTGATTTAATATTGCCATTCTGATTTGGTGTTTAAATTGGTTACACTTGTTTCTCAGAGCTATCCTTTGAGAAGAGTGTAAAGTGTGTTATTAGCCTACCTCCACTCAGGCCTCTTGCTGTATGACCATTTTTCCAGGTTATGATGTGCAGTTTTTAAAAACTATATGTTCTCTATTATAATGCTTTTTCCCATAGACTCCTGTAATGTATTCAGAACCTAAAATGACAATGAAAAGAGCCAAGCAGTAGCATTTTGTTTTTTTTTATAAATGTAAAAATTAGATTCACTTTGTTTCCTATTCAGTTTTAAAAATAAAAATACCTCAGTGCTGTGTTTCCCAGTATCACCTACATTTCTCAATTTAACACCTGCTTTATGTGGCACATAACTTGTAAGAATCACATTATTTTGGATTTTAAAGAATATTAAATATTTTAAAATCACTACTACTGACATTTTTCTCTTTTATTCAGCCATGGAGTTAGCAGCATTTAGCAATTTTTGCCTTGTAGCTAAGCTCTGATCTGCCAAATTCTCTTGAGTAGTTGTGTCCTGTTACGAGAGTGTGGGGCCTCAGAAAGCCTCACTGTTACTCACTAGGCTGGTGCTGGGACCGGGCTGCCTTCACTGCCAGGTGTACCAGCTGTTTTCTAACAAGGAAGTAATACAGTTCCACAATTCTGTTTGTAACAATTTAAGGCAGTATTAGGGATATTTTAACTGCAGAGATTTCTGGTGTAGTCTGGGGACTTACCCGAGATTTCTTTGCAGTGTGTTATGGACATTGTGTTTTTCTACCCTGTAGTACACACTTTTCATGGTAGAAAAGTTTCTAAAAATGACTTTTTCAGAAATACGTGAATTGCTGCTTTTTAACTGACAATCATGTTTAGATCTCCTCACAATAGTGGTCAGCTGTCTCCCACAAAGTTACTACTGAAGAATGATTTCTGTGTTGAGAATGCTGGGTAATCACTGGGTTATTTCACAGTCTCTTCAAGTTACCAATGACTGTACACTGTGCACTTTGTAAGTAGCCCAGTAAACCTGACTTGCTCTGGGTCTGCTATTATATATACTTCACACAAGGAACATGTGGAGGTTTCTACAGAACTGTTCTTCAGGTCTGTAGCAGCTTCTGGTAGCAGTGTTACTGCACATGGTAATAGAGCACATCAGGCTGGGAGAAGGCAGGTATACTGCTTGGATGGAACATTTGGTATGCAAGTTACAACAACTTAAATGACAGTGATTAGTGAAATCGCTGTGATGAGGCGGCCTTCACCATAATCAGTGATTGTGGTCTCTAGAACTAAACTGTCCAGTTTGACCCCCTGCTGTACCAAGAGTTAACCTTTTAAAAAAAATTTACATTTAGTACCTACTACCTCACAGAACTTTGTGAAGGTTTATTCAGTTGCTAAGTCGTGTCTGACTCTTAGTGACGCCAGGATTCCCTGTCCTTCATTATCTCCCGGAGTTTGTTCAAACTCCTATCCATTGGGTTGGTGATGTGATCCAACCATCTCATCCTGATGCCTCCTTCTCCTCTGCCCGCAATCTTTCCATCAGGGTCTTTTCCAATGAGTCGGCTCTTTGCATCAGGTGGCCAAAGTATTGGAGCTTCAGCATCAGTCCTTCCAGTGACTATTCAGGGTTGATTTCCTTTAGGATTGTTAAGGCTAAGATAGTGATTTAAAACAGACAACTTCAGAAACTGGTTTATAAATACCAATATGACTTTGATAAATGAGGAAATTAGGAGCCAGCATAACACACAAGGAAAAACAAGCACTGGTCATACCACTTTTATTTATGTTGTATGTTACATTGTTTATTCAATATAGAAAAAATATGAATACACTCACAGTATTCTCTTAATTTGGTAATTCCACATGGTCAAATATTGACTGTTACTGTATTGGGTTTTCTACCCAATTAAAAAAGAGGAAGAAAGGACCTGGCAAACAGTTGTCATGTTAATAACAGCAATACCTTTCTCTTGCTCTTAAAAGACAAATTTTGAAAAGACTTCTGATTAAACTACTGCTTACTGGCTCAGGAAAATGTTTTAAAAGATAGAAATTAATTAATTCTTTCCCCCAGGAAGAATTTTAGGATAAACATCTTAAAACACCCTGGTTATCCAGGAGAAAATTTATATTCTTTACAAAGGGGTCAGTCAGTGCTGAAAAAAAATCAAGTGGCAGACCCCCCTGAACAACAGTTCTCTACATAATACTACCCCCACCTCACCCCCAGCCAAAAAGAAAAAGCCAATAAAATAAAAACGGAGACCTTATGTTAACATAATTATGCTGGAGAAAAGGAAAAATTCACACAAATATCCGGTTTCTTTTAAAACTCCATTTTGCAAATACAATCAGTGATTATTTCTTTTGGACATAATACTTCCATTAAGTGGGTCAAACTCACAAATCAGTACTACAAAATACAGTATTTTCCATCACTTTTAGTTGTAATATACACTATGTACATAAAGTTACCTATCTTAAACTAAATACAAATGAACAATAGCACATTAAAAACCAGAATCGGGACTTATAAATAGTGCAGAAAATGCAAACGCCAAAAATACGATGCCTCCTATGATTGTCACTGTAAGAGAACAGAAAAAAGTTAAAAGGCAAATTCCTCTAAGCCATGATGTTGCCTATTCTTCTAGCAAACTAACATTAAAAAAAAATTAGAAATACTTCAACCTCATTTCCACAGTAAAATACTTAACGTACCCAACTCTAAACAGTTAAGAATCAGTTTATTTTCCAGCACTGTTTTAAAAACAATTATATTAAATTCAGACAGTGCTGATAAGCAACAATAGAACTATAACTCATCTTAAAAGCCAGTTATGGGGGTTGAAGGGGTGGAAAGGCTCAAAAGAGAGGGGATATATGGATACATATAGCTGATTCACTTTTGTACAGCAGAAACACAATACTGCAAAGCAATTATACTCCAATTAAAAAAAATTATAAAAATTTTCAACAACTTCTGAACAAGCAAAGAGACTATTTCTATTCCATTTTTAAGATCAGCTACATAGGAAATTTTCAGCTGAATCAGTAAATATAATCTCCACCTACGATTCCCAATTCTGTATGTTTTCAAAGCTTAAAAGTTCTCAAATGTCCACATAATTGTTTCATTGACTTAAATGTTGACAAAAAGCTACTATGAATCCAGTAATGCTTTGATGTGACTTTATGTTTTACTAACATCTACACATGTGAAAAACGGCCCATGTTTGCACTAGCAGAACCAATACGCTGGACTTCTGATTATCGTAACATAGACATAGTTCACTTTCGAAGACACACACTCTTTTTCTAACCTCAGTGATTCTAAAAGTTAAATGGTATTTTCTAGTTAAAAAAATAAGACTGACCAGTTCTGACGGAGATTTTCTGTGCTATCATTCTTCCTCCGATGACTGCCAGGCCAGTGCAGAGGCAGTGTCCCACTGTTCCCCCCACTGCTACACCATAGGGATCCTAGAAACAAGGGCAGCGTTAATCTAAAGCCAAGCTGGAAACTGCCACCTGAGAAACACGACTACTTTCCAGCCATGAAAAGAGGACAGTAACAACACCAAAGCAGAAAAAAGTTCGACAAATTCAGGTGTGTTATTTATAAAACGGGTAATGGCTGCTTGAAGGAATATGTTCCAATTATACCTAAGACTAGAGATAAAAGGAAAATAAACTCAATGTGCAAGATCAAAAAAACCTAATCCAGTCTCTCAGCAGTTGCTGAACCTATCTCACATGCAATATTTCACTCAAGTGAGTGCTAAGGAGACAGCCTGGGCACCTCTTCCCTCAGGCAGTATTTGATACTCTTAAGAAACTATGCCAGCCTTTACAGTGTTGTCTGACGATGCTTCCTAAGAAGAACCCTGCCTCTCAACCTCTGCTGAGCTAAAGCACCAGGACACGGTATCATTCAGTACACAACTGCCACCATAGCAGACTGGAGGCACTCAGACTGGGAGACCAGTGAAAGTTTTCCAGAAAAGACAGCGCTGAAGGACAAGCTGGATCACCTGACTTGGCAGCAGGCCAGCAGCAGGAGACAGCCCTGGAACACCCGTGTGTTTCTAGAGAGAACCAGTGTCGCAAGCAAGGAGTCCATCATGGTAGGAGGGGGGGTGTCATGAAGCCTCAAGTTTAGACTTTTTAAGACACTGACTGGTTTGTAACTGGGGAGTGATATGACAGGTTGTGCTTTAAAAGTTAAGTCTAAAGTGAACTGGAGGGAAAGAAGACAAAAGCAAGTGATCAACTGAGAAATTCCTCCAGTAGCCCTGGGAAGAGAATGCTGGCCTGTATTGGCATGGGAGCCCAGGCAGAGAAAAGCAGATAGATTTGAGAGAAACTGAAACATGACTGATATATCTTAATGACAAATGACAGGTATGAAAAAAATCAGACACTCAAGTTCCTTACCCATAATTCTCTAGATGAATTGTAGTGATACCAAGGTTGAGTAAAACAGGTAGAGGAATAAAGGAAAATGGAGAAACTATGTGTGGATGCCAACAGAAGTTAAAAGTAAAGTAAAGAAGTTCAAGAATCATTTGGGTTCACTGGAGAAGAAGCGATAGGACCGAAAATAATAATCCCAGGAGAGAAGGGTGGAAGCTGTTGACGATACAGTCATGAGGAAGGCAGCACTGAAGGATGACAGCAGAAGAGCAGCCCAGGGGAGACTGAAGAGGTGACCAAGCAAGTAGCCTCCCTACAAGACCACGGCAGGACCCATCTGTGGCTGCAGTGAACTTAAAACACCGCTGAGTCAGAAACTGTGGAGTCCAGTGTGTTTAGTAAGCAAGGAAGTAGAGCCAACTCCTGTTCCCATCACAGCCAAGCTCTCCAAGGCTGAGGGAAGTAGGGCACGAAGAAGCTTTATATTTCGAAGAGAAGCAGAGTTAAGGGGGTAGAACTTTTTTAGGTGAGAAAAACTCGTGCATGCTAAAATGCTAACAAGATTGGCCTGGAAGAAAGGCAAAGATTCTAAGCTTTAGGTGGGAGCATAGAGGGCGGAGACCCGAACAGGCGGGAGAGCACTACCACTGTGATGGGTGGCGATGAAGAAATGACTTCTGCTTTCCTCCGTGAAGTAGGAAGCAGGCCCATTTGCTGGGGTGGGCAGTGTGTGCGCGAACTGGGGAAATGGAGACAACTGGACATGTGTTCACGCGGAACGGAAGAGTGGGACTGCGTTCCGCAGATTCTGTGCGTCACACCCTGTAAAACTAATAGAAGATGATTTCATTCTATTTTAAAATGACACCTGAAAAATCACTGGATTAAATAAAATGGTTCCTTTAATACAGAATTTTTCAGTCTTTGTTATTTTGTATATTCCATCTTCAAAACGAAAAACATTATAGTGTTTGCCAAATTTACTGGACCCTGGAACCTTTTTCCTCAACCTTTTTCTTTGTTGTTGTTTAGTACCTATCAACATCTCAAAGGACACTAGAGGATTCTGTGAAATTCAAAGTGGGAATGCTGAATTCTACTGGAAATAGAAATGAAGTTTAGTCTAAAATGGAGTGAATTAGACTACAGCATGGATTATACAAAAAAGTTACCCCCCCCAAATTAAGAATATTAAAGTAACAAAAATAGACAAGTACATCTGTGCCCCTGAAGAGCTCATTACCTGTCCCCGTGGTGCCGAGTGTAGAAGGCGGCTAACGCCCAGTGCCCCCTGTGTCTGGGACCCTACATGCATCGGCTTGTTTCAGCCCAAAACCACCCAGGAAGCAGATGCTGCAGTAATGTGCTCACGTGGCAAGAGACTCGACCCCAGGAAGCATACGCTGCACTGCTGGCAGGCAAGCAGTGGGCCACAGGAACCCAGGGAATGCTGAGCCTGTCCCAAGTTATTCTGTGCCACTTAGGTGACAGTATTAAGAAAAAAGCAACGATTCTGCCATGATAGCTCACATGGCAGAACCACCACCACCACCACGAAATGGTCACTTACTTTCAAGTCCCAGTTCTGGCAATCTGAATGCCAGTAAAAAAAGGCTACAAATCAAGAAAAATATAGGACAAAGCCATTAAAATGACATTTAAAAAGAAAGTTTATTTTTAAACATAGGACTCAAATGAAAAATTGAGTTCCCTATTTTCTCCCAAAAATACAGCATTTTTGAGGCTTCTTTGACAAAACTGTCCAGCTTTAACTATTTTAGCCCTGGCCTTTCAATTCTTGTTTTATATTCTGAACTGCAGCCTATGCTGAGCAACTCATTGTTTTATGGTAGATACCTCCTAAGAGTTAAAAACAAATTCAAATCAAGCTTGCTATCTAAAATCTTACCATCTGACTAAAAACAATGTAATTTAATAGATATAAAATCATAAATAGCATCAGTTAGGATCAACAAGAGCTGAAAAGTAGCAGCATTTCTGTCCCACAACTGTCTCCTCAGCAGATCTTAATCCATGTGAACAACAGACCCTCATGTAAACTTTACTAGTCCCTTCAGAAAAAATAAGGATTTAACATTTTCTTTAAAAAGCTATTTTTACAGAGTGGCACCTGACAGCGCTGAACAAGACAGAGCAGAAGAGCCTAGTCTTGGCTCTAGTCCTTGTCCTTGCTACCAACTGCCAGCTGGCTTCTGTCCTAGTGACAAGCCACCTCTCTGGGCCTCAGGAATTGATCCATAAAGAAAAGGCTAGGACAAGATGATCTGAGATCTCCTCTGCCTTAGTATCTTAGGACTGAGTAACCTAGGGCTAAGACAAATTTTCTAAGTAACCTTTGCAACACTCAAATTATTTTTTTAGCACAAGGAATGGAAGAAACCAGAGACACCTACTTTTAATGCTTTAGGCATTTGCCAAACTGGCCTTTAATAATAATATACCAGTTTATGTTCTCAACAAATATATAAAGGAAGGTTCTGAGAAAAGAAAAAGAAAAAAAAAAAAACTAAGCCATAACAACAGCCACACCGTCATTTTGGCAAAACTGAAAGAGGAGTCAAAAGAGAGTAATCTGATTGATTGCAGAAACTGGGAAAAGGTCAGTTCTAAAGGTTAGCATTGTTATTAGATCTAAAACGTATTGTCAAGCATACGAAGTCATCCCTTGACCCACCTTGACTCTGTCCAGTGACCTCTGGAGCAAAGTAATGTTAGTTTTAATACAGAAGCAGTTGTCTCCAAGTACCACTTACCTCTCTAGCTGCCAAAACAATTGTAGTCAGTTGAGAGCGATCACCCCATTCTGCTAAGAATGTTAATGTAAGAGCCTGAACAAAGATGGGTGAAATAAAATGCAGCCACTTTTTCTGAGGTATTGTTGTGCTTGTACCCGTTTCAACATCTCCTGGTCCATTTAAGAGTTTGGTTCGTTGAAACTAAATTAAAAAAAAAAAAAAAAGACATTAACCCCAGAAACCAAGTCAGTATAGCCCAAAATGCTTAATCGTTCTTTTAAAGAGTGTTTCAAGTCTATGGGAATATGCTCTCAGAAGCTAAAGTTATGTGATCCCAACTTATCTTTTGAACCACTGGTCTCACATGGCAACAAATGCAACATTCTCAATTTTTCCAATTCTTCCCAACAAAATAAATAAAACATTATTTATCGACCACTTGTTACCCTAGATGTTGTGGAAAGAAACAGGGAAAATTATAAACAAGTTCCTGTTTTTCAGGAGCTTATAATCAATCTAATTAAGAAACCTGATTACACATTTATCCCTGAAGCCTTTCTCTACCAGATTTCCACTCACCCAGTCCTATCACAGCCACATGTAAGAATGGAAACCAAACAAAAGAAGCTATTTCTGTGTAGCCCACACACCTCACAGATACGGATGACCACTGAAAAGCTTTATATAGTGCTTACTCTTCATAGTTGAGTGCCTTTTTAACAGCACTCTGACTTACTTCTTCATCTTTTTTCTTTAATTCTGCTTGAACTTCTTCTAGTTCCTCTTGACCTTCATCTGGACTCATCTTTAAGCCTTCCCGAAGCATTCTAATGCCAAAAATGGCAAATAATGCAGTTGAAACATAGTATGTATACACCCTGGGGATGACAGTGGTGGCATAACCAAACAAAACTGCAAGAAAATGCAATGATATGTCTGATTAATTAGCAGATTATACACCAACCAAAGAAACAGCTAACTTCAGAAGTCATCATTTACCCCTGTTTTAAAGGGAAAATGGTTCACATTAGAAGCTAACAGGTAAGAACCTTAAATTCTACTTCTTTCTCTCCACTAATATTGAGCCCTTAGGTCTAACCAATGACCTATCTATCACAGCTTAGCAAGAAATCAGTGGTGCAGCTGAAGGTGGCAGAGGTTCCACACAGATCTCTCGTGAGATCTAAAGATAATCATCTCCTCTTCAGACACCTTCCGCCAGAGGCTGGCTTGCCACAGGTCATGCAGGGCACAGTACTTTAGTTAGGAGAGTAACTTTGATGTACGCTACACATCTCATGATCTTATAACCTGGAAGCTATACGACTGTCCTACGTGGTATTTCTTCATCACAGATCTAAGTTACAAACCTCTATCGTGAAGAATCATGACAAGATTCTCATGTGGCATGATTGAAACTATGCTTCTTTGCAACTATTTAAAATAAATATACTTTACGAAGGAAAACAATTCCATATATATATATACACATACACACATATATACATAACAGACTCAACCTTATTCAGTATTATTCTTTCCTCTCATTAAAGTAGAGAGGGATAACTGTATAAGTTACACAAAAAACTACACCTGGAACTATATCAAGAATCCAAACCCTAACTGTGAAACACATTCACGTTGCTAATATGAAGTTAGTAATTAAAAACTATGGCAGGGCCAGAGGGCATTTCCATATATATAATAAATACAATTACTCTTCACTTCACCAGCTCTTTTTCTAAAATGGGCACAACACTTATAAAACTGCCTAATCAGATATATAACTGCATAGGTGAACCATTCCCTGATTCATTGTATTACAAAATGAAAAACTTTAAAATCATGTTTAGAAATGTAAACCTATGCTTCTGTGCATATCAATATTGCCCCCCCCCCCCAACAAATACACAATACAGACATATTTTCTAGTTCTGTCCACTGAAAAGGCCCAAATGTCTTAGTAACAATGAACCAACTTTGCACTCAGATCTTGGTTTCTAATGTGCTTCCCACTAAAAGGCTCTTCAGAGAAATTGCTAATTCCAGTACTGGGCAAAGTAGGTATAAGATGAACCCGCACTATCTTGTTATATTAGAAAGGAAGGAAGAACAAAAACAAAAAATAGCATGTCACAAGGACACAGGAGTCATCAGCCTGGAGGGGTTTCCAGCTGCCCTCTTGTTAATTTAAGGAACAATCTAGTTAAGTAATTAATTATAAACCACTGAAAAAAAGGAGTTCATCAGTTTATATTAATAATAAACAGACAAACCAATGTGAATGGGGAGAGTTCTTTCTTGGAATAGCATATCAGGGCTCACTGGTAAATGTGGATGGGGTTTTGGAATTAGCCAGTATTTTGCAAGCATCGAGGCAGAGTTCAGATCATGTGAGAGCCATCAATTGATGCTAAACAATGGGGAGTAGGGTATGTGTACTGTCTTAAAGTGTCTCCCAAAAGATTACAAATTAACTGTGAGGGAGGATGAAGACAGTGTACCCTTTACTAGGAGATCATCAGTGAGGGACAAATGGACGCCACATGCTTCCAGGTGTGACACTCTTCAGAGGGGCACCGTCGGCTCTGCAGGGTTCTAGTCAAGAATGCGTAACCCCAATCTAGTCACGAGGCAAAAACCACACAAAGGCAAGATGAGGAGCTGCCCATTAAAGGGGGAGGGGGATGTAGTTTCAAAAAAGTATTATAAAACACATAAGAAAAGCCTATAGAAACATCTCAGATTAAAAACTAAAGAGAACTAAATGCACTATCTGACCTAGACTAGATCCTCTACAGAAGGATAGACACTATCATCAGATCAACTGACAAAATTAAAATATGGATAAGATTAATGTATCAATCTATGTCTATAAAGATGTGTACTGTGTATATATACTTTCTCTATAGATATATAAAACGTGCATATATACACATATTGTACACCTAGAGATACACAGAGATATAAAGAGAGAGGTCACAAATGCTAAAGCAAATGTGGTAAAAATGTTAACAGGTGATTCTGGATAAAAGGTATATAGGTATCCGACTATCTTATTTTGCAACTTTGTAAATTTAAAATATTTTCCATAAATGGTTTTTAAAATCTTAGAAAGAAATGCAGCAAATCTTTTAAATCTCAATTTAGTTTTCCTTTTATCTTCAGATAATCTAAAAGAACTACTTACTGACACAATCCCATGATTTCTGCCTTGACATCTCCACAGAGAGCAAAAACCTATCTGGCACTATAACATTGTTCTTCTTCCCCTGGTTACTGTCCCTCTATCTCCTCTTTGGAAGCCTTTCCTCAGACACCCGAGTACTTTGGTTCTGCGAACAATGAGAGGTTATTTCTCTTTAAGCAAATGGTTTGCATCAAGTCAAAAATCACTGACTTACAAGTAATTAAACTGAAAACATGTGGCACAAGAATATTAGTTAAGGGGGGACTAAGTGGGCCAAGGGTTAAAAACTATGCAGAATGTCAATATTTACGGTACCTTTTTTTTTTCCAGAAATAAGAATGTAACTAGAAGCAGGGAGTGTCTTAGAAACCAAGAGAATAAAAAGATGAGAATGCCCATGAATGTGGTGTGAGGGGCTCATTAAAATGAAAACTGAACTCTGTAATAAGGAAAGCTGATGACTGAAGGCTTTGAAACACAAAGACTTTCCAGTTTGTGGAAGATGAAGTTTGTGAGATCTATTTCCGTAAGTTCAACTTCCACAGGCACATTCCCTTAAAACTCCTCTTGCCTGTAGCTGAGGAGTTGCGGGTCCTCCATGCCCACATCCCTTCACAGCTGCCCTCTGCCCCTCTACCAAGATGCCTTTCTCACAGCATAAAAAGATATCCTAGGGCACCAAAGAGAGGGTCTGAAATACTGATACACCTAGTCAAGGCATCATAACCCAGAGATAGGGCTTCGGGTCTTCCCTGTCTTACACAAGTTTCTAATGTCATGGCATTGAAATAATAGCATGACAGGCACCGGAAACAATGGCCATGGATGAGAAATAGAGTATTTTGGCTTCAGTGGGAATAGTTTTTACTTAGAAATTGTGCTTCTTTCATTCCCCCAACCAGGGGCATGCTTTTCCCTAAGGCAGAGTCTTGCTATAACAAAGAGAGCATCACAAAGATACTAAATCTCAGTGGCTTACTTCCCCATGCAGCCCAAGCCTAGCTGTGCTTCCAGGCCCAGTCCCACCAGCCAGCCATTTTAGAATCAGAATTCTAAACAGACAGCTGCCATGGGACATATATATCATGTTTATTAAGTTAAAAAACCAAGTAAATGTTTTCTGATACAAAATACGCCTGACTTAGATGGTTTACTATGGACCAATTGTCATAGCAATTAGGCAGTGTGACAGACATTTTTCATAAATTGAATGAGCTAAATCTGTAGCTCCAAGGCCCCATTAAACATGTGATATAACACAACTTTAAAATCCCTTATTGATAAAAGTACACTGAAATTAAAAATATTTCAATTTTCTCAACTACTTCCTTCTAAATATATCCAGTTAAACAAAGGACCTCTAAATAAAAGACTAATATGTATCAGTACAGTCATTTGATGAATTTTAGAAAAACTTTTTTTGGTATACTTGATGGTATCCAACTGCTTTTAACAAAATTGACAGAAGGCCTTATTAAGTTGTCAGTTGGTAAATCACTTAAAATCACTTGGTGATAGACTAGTATGTGATTTTTGGCATATAACCCAGGAGTTCAATGGACTGAGTGACAAGGCTATAACAAAATTCCTTCCTGTCTACTTTTATGAATAAAATATCTCAGCCCTTATATCTATGTTTTTAATAGATCTTATATCTATTTTTATAAGATCTAATAGATCTTATATCTATTGTTTTTAAAGATCAGAACTGACTTTAAACCTAGCTTCATTCTAGCAATAAGTATCGTCCATGGACAATTTTAAAAGTACAGTTCTATCATCTCATTACGAGATGCATTTCCAACTTTTAAAAACTGTTTACTTAAATTTGTGATATTTTATTTTGATCAACTCTGTCCTAATAACTATAACTCAACTGATAAAAAATTTTAACATTTATAGACTTAATAAAGGAAATTTTCACTATGTTCTACAATTCAATTTAAAGATGTTTTTGCTACAGATAAATATGACAATGTGATCCACAAAAGACTTTCAAGCAAAAAATTTCATAGGGATAAAATTCTGTGAGGAAAGTAAACGAAAATAAGAATTAAAGGAGAGAAAAGATGTAAATTTCCAAATGTTTATTTATTATTAAAGGAATGATGGTGTTAGTGAAGGTAAGGATCAAACTCCCAAAGGTATTTAGATTCCACTGGGTGTATCTTATTTTTGGCCACACCTCAGCATATGGAACTTCGCTCACAAGGGATCGAACCCACATTCCCTGCAATGGCAGCACAGAGTCTTTAACACTGAATCACCAGCAAAGTCCACCACTGGGTGTATTTTAAAGAACAGGGCAAGCAGACCCAAGACCTAGACAACTGGCGCAGGCCCACTCTGGTCAAGTCAGGAAGAAAATCAACGGTAACCTTACAGCTGCCTCTTGTTTAGTTGCTCAGTCGTGCCCGACTCTTTGCAACCCCATGGATTATAGCCCACCAGGCTCCGCTGTCCATGGGATTCTCGAGGCAAGAATACTAGAGTGGGTTGCCATCTCCTTCTCCAGAGGATCTTCCTGACCCAGGGATCAAACCCAAGTCTCCCGCATTGGCAGGTGGGTTCTTTACCACTAGTGCCACCTAGCAAGCCCACAGCTGCTCCATCTCCCAGCTCATCCCTTTGAGGCCCTCTTCCAGATCTGCCTTGAGTTTTCTATGGTCGCTCCTTCCAAGGAACAAACTCACAAAAACTGAGAAGCTGCCTCTCTTGATGGGTCTGAATTTTAGTGAGAAATTTTGAAAAAAGCTAAAGACAAGAATGCCAGATGGAGGCTGTTCAGACATCAAGCTCTCTTCAGGGTGGGATGTGGCAGGAGGAGACACTCTCAGAACCACTGTATTACCCAGCAGCCCACCCTACTTCCACCAGGCATCCCTGGTCACAGACCCAACACATTTCTAGGCAAGCAGTTGGTTCTAAACAAGTATCTATTGAATTAATTAGCTTTTATTGTAATTAAGGGCTTCCCTGAATGGCTCAGCAGGTAAAGAATCGGCCTCCAATGCAGGAGACACAGGAGACTCGGGTTTGATCCCTGGCTGGAGAAGATCCCCTGGAGAACCAAAATGGCAGCCCACTCCAGTATTTTTGCCTGGAGAATCCCATGGACAGAGGAGATTGGTGGGCTACAGTCCAAACCCAAAGGGTCACAGAGTTGGACATGACTGAGCAACTACGCATGCATTGCAAATAATGTGAAAATATCCAAATAAATGGTTCAACGGCTGTGCCCTGGGCACAGCTGGGCCATACCCAGATGCAAAGCCTTTTTATGATAAGGAGGAAGAGAACTAACTGGTGTAGAACTAACCAGATGGCTTGCTTGTTTTACTGCATTTAATCTTACTATTCTTTAAGGATGGTGCTATTATTATCCTGAGTTTACAGCAAAGATTCTCCAGGGGCTTAAATAACTTAGAAAGTCATAATGGAGTAAAAATATAATTATTTTCCAATGACTTTTTAGCTTCAAACCTTTTCCCAATAAAGTCTTATCAAACAGAAGACAGTAAAATTTTTCTCAAAGGAAAGACTGGGGGCCTATAGCTCCCCCGACTGTGTAGCTTCCAGGCTTCATCCACCTCTCGCTGCAGAACCTCTTATCCTGAAGAAAGCCATTGGAAACCCTTGGATTCAGAGTCAGACACAGCTGCCTCAGAATCTCAGCTCCACTGCCTGTGAGCCACGAATGGATAATATGTCCCTCTCTCTGTCCATCTGTAACAGGACAGGGGCTTGTCCCAAAGAGGGCCTGAAGTGTCATGCACACAGATGGTGCTCAGCAAACAGCAGCCACGTGACCTGCTCCTGTTTGCATAATGAGCAAGCAGTAGAGGCTGGATTCAGCCCCAGGCTCAAGATGTCAGATTTCATGCCTTTCCTGCCACTTGCGCCCTCCAAAAGCAGCTCCAGGCCCCTAAATAGAACACAGAGAAAGGGCTCAGGATGCAAAGGCAAGCCAGTTTAGGAGCAAATCTGGAATGCTAACAAGAAAAAAACACTGTCAAACTGGAAATTTCACAAAGGAAAGCAATATTCCCACACATACAGACTGCTGAAATTCGCCAGCACTGAACTCAACCACCTAGGGTGCATCAGTTCAGTGTGGACAAGGCTGATGAGAAAACAGTGCGGCAAACAGATCTGAGCGGCGCAGCAGGGTTTACCTGCCCTGAAAGACTGTTACACATGCATGACACCAGGGACTTCTTTCGTTTGGGAATTTCTTTCTTCATCAGTTTGCAAATGTAGTATGTATTTAAATACTATATAATAAATGTTAGAACACTGATAAGATAAAAAAATACCAACTATAACAATTTAACGTTCAACATACCAAAAATTACATCTTTGAAACTTCTTGAATTTAAGATGAAAAGTGAGAAGGAGCACACAGTCTTTCAAAATGATTTTAGAGATATACAGGGAAGAGACTTGAAGACCACTGATACAGCCTGTTCCTTCAAACAGTCCACATGAGAGAAGCTGTCAGTACCAGCAGTCAGAGGGAGACAGGCCAAGGGTCAGGACAGAAGAGATTAGCCCTGCTCAGACCTAAGGGACAGTAGCTAAACCCAAGCAGAGTGGGAAGAATGTATGAAGCCAGGTTCTGAGGAGGGAATGGGCAGAGAGAGGACAGTCTTTCAGTTGTCCTTAAAGATGGAAGTTTCAAAAATAAAATTCTCTGGTATTATTCAAACTCATTCCAAAAAGTGACTTCACCATTTACAACCTGTCCCACTTATCCTATTTCCTAGAATCAGAATTTGCTTTTGAAGAGAAAGTTGTTTTTATTGTGAAATATGAATAATGCTAATGCTAATACCCAAATGTGAAAAGTAGTAAATTTTTAAATTCAATAAAATACTCATTCTGTTTAAAAAGACAGACTTAACAAGCATCTCAGCAGCCAGTAATGGAGCCTGTCCTGTACTGTGCTTCAGGAGAAGTCTGCTGCACACTGAAAGAGTAGGGGTGAATGAGTACTTGAAATATAAGGGCTCGTTTTAATACAAACCACAACCCCATGAGGCAGTTATATACTATCTCCAGTTAATGGACGGGGAATTGAAGCCCAAAGAGGCTAGGTAACTTGTCATTAGGTTAAAACACAGCAGAATTAAACTTTAATCCAAGTCTGATGCTAAGGGGGAAACTCGTTCTTTTCCACCCAACTACATGGCTCAAGGTAGCTTTCGAATCAGAGACTAAACTATGTTCAATTATTTAGTGTTAGGTTTACGTTCTCTTGGTCTTAATTTTTTTTTTTAATTGAAGCCTATATAATAGTAACTCAAATAGTAACGCAAACTGGGACTCTAAGAATGTTTCATTCCTTTACTAATAATGGCTAAGAATAGCTTAATAGTACACAATACACTGAACATGATACCTCATTATTTGATTACCAAATGTCCACCAACAGGAAACACGCATTTCTCCGTGGTGGCCTGAGTCCTACTTCTTAGATATCAGATATAAATAAATTTATCTGGACTTAAAAAGACAAAAAGAAAGCAAAAATATCCATAGCGAAAGCAAGGATCAAGGTACTGACAGCTCCTTTCACCTGGACTAGCTAAAGGAATAAGCTTTATCGGCGGTCTTCAAACCTCTTCCTTGCATATCTCTAAAACCATTTTGAAAAACTACTTAAGCCCTCTCACTTTTCATCTTAAGTTCAAGGAGTTTCAAAGATCTAATTTTTGGTATAGTGGGTAAAATTGTTAGTTGTTTTTTTAAAATGTTTGTCTTATAAGTGTTTTAACACTTATTACACAATATTTAAATTCATATTACATGTGCTTGTTAAAATCTGTCTTTTTAAACATATTATAATGAGTACTTTGAATCAAATATATAATTTTACTATTTTTTCCATTTGGATATTAGCATTAGTGAATAAATGAGGAGTATGTATCTTCGGTAAGTGATGCTGGGAACACTGGACAGCTACGTGTAAAAGAATGAAATTAGAACACTCCCTAAACACTAGGCACAAAAATAAACTCAAAATGGATTAAAAGCCCTAAATATAAGACCGGGCACTATAAAACTCTGAGAGGAAAACGTAGGCAGAAGATTCTTTGACATAAATCTCAGAAAGATCTTTTTTGATTCACTTCCTATAGTAATTAAAATAAAAACAAAAATAAACAAATAGTATCTAATTAAACTTAAAAGCTTTAGCACAGCAAAAGGAAACCATAAACAAGAGACAATCCTCGAATGGGAGAAAATATGTGTAAACAAAGCAACTGACAAGGGATTAATCTCCAAAATATACAAACAGCTCCAGCAGCTCATTATTTAAAAACTAAATAACCCAATCAAAAAATGGAAGACCTAAATATACATTTCTCTAAAGATATACAAATGGGCAAAAAGCACATGAAAAGATGCTCATCATCACTAAGTATTAGCGAAATGCAAATCAAAACTACAGTGAGGTATTACCTCACACCCGTCAGAACAGCCATCATCAGGAAGTCTATAAGTAATAAATGCTGGAGAAGGTGTGAAGAAAAGGGAACCCTCCTACACTGTTGGTGGGAATATCAACTGGTACAGCCACTATGGAGAATTATATGGAGTTTCCTTGAAAAACTAAAAACAGAACTACCACATGACCCAGCTGGGCATATACCCAGAGAAAACCGTACCTCAAAAAGATACATGCACCCAAATGGTGACTGCAGCACACGACAGCCAGGACAGGGAAGCAATCTAAATGTCTATCAACAGAGGGATAGGTACAGAAGATGTGGTACATACACACAATAGAATGTTACTCAGCAGTAAAAAAGAAAAAAAAGAACAAAATAATGCTATTTGCAGCAATATGGATAGAACTAGAGCTTGTCATACTTAGTAAAGTCAGTAGGACACAGAAAGACAAATATTACATGACATCGCTTATAGTGAGTGAGTGAGTGAAAGTCAGCCAGCCGTGTCTGACTCTTTGCAACCCCACGGTCTATCCATGAGAATTCTCTAGGTTTCTTGCCTAGAGTGGGTTGCGACTCCCTTCTCCGTGGGATCTTCCTGACCCCGGGATCGAACTCAGGTCTCCTGCATTGCAGGCAGATTCTGTGCCGTCTGTGCTACCAGGGAAGCCCACAGATTACACGTGGAATCTAAAAAAATAAAAAAAGGGTAGGGGTACAAATGAACTTATTTACAAAACAGAAGTAGAGTCATGGATATGGAAATCAAGCTTATGGTTACCAGGGAATAAGGGCAGGGGGAGGCTGGGTGGCAAGAGATGAACTGGGAAAATGGGACTGACATATACACACTGCTGTATGTAAAACAGGTGACTAACAGTAACCTGCTGCACAGCGCAGGAAACTCTACTTAATACCTGAAATGGACTAAACGGGAAAAGAATCTAAAAAAAAATGAGGAGCATGTATCTTGATTGTGAATAGCTAAAAATTTAATTTTAAAAGTGCAATATGGTTTTTAGGAATTTTTGTAGTGAAAACATTTTCTGTTTCCTAAGTTCTGGAACATGAACCAAATTCCAACCTAACTGTTGGCACGACCCAGGGACTCAATGCTGTCACGAGCATGTGTGCTCAGCCACTAGGGGGCCCTCAGTGCGGCCACACTTTCTCTCAAACGCAACAGACTCATCAAGGGGAAAAAGCACTCACCTGATAAACACGTCATTAGGCCCAAGGCAAGCATAGCACCAGCCAATACTGTCAAACGGTTATAGCGCATTGCCATGATGGCTGCTATAAAAAATGTCTTATCACCCAGTTCAGATACAATGATGACTGATATGGCAGCCACAAATGCATGGATAAATCCCAAATTAGTTTGGGTAGCTGGATCGTCTTTATTGGTATGAACTGGAGCAGCTGGTGTAAATCCTTTCTGAAATTAGAAAATACATATTAGCTGTTTTTTTAAAAATAATAATAATAATAAAATAAAATAAAATAATAGCATTATTTTAAATTATTTAACTTGTAGGTGAATTAAGATTGTTTTTCTATTGTAGTCATTAGACTCATTTACTGTCTAACCACTGCTTAGTGATGACAGCAACCTCTGATTGATGGTTGCTAAAATGGAAATCCAAGCACAAGTCTACAAAACAATTTAGAAAAAGAAAAGAGACCAGCTCTAGCCACACATTAAAATTACCCTATTTTCTAAATGCATGTGAATTGAGCTCTTAGCTATGCCTCATTCAAATCTTTGTTCATAATTTAGGTGTAAGACCCAAGGTATCCTTATCAAACTTTCAAGTAACAGGAAGCTGAGAGAAATTTCATGAACACTTAAGAGAACAAAGCAGGATCCGAAAGCTCTCAGTAGACTAGAGGAAGAGCTGGCTCTAGCTAAGCTGAGATCTAATATCGCTGGATATATGGATGGTCCTACACCAATACCCTAGGCTGTAACACGGCCTAATAAAGAAGATAAGCTGAGTCTTTGTTGCTGTTAAGGCCATTTTGAGTTGAAAATGTGACAAAGTTCCAAAAAAAGCACCAAGCACTTTAAAGAGTTAATGACAAGTCCATCTTCTGTGCCTCACAGTCCTTCCCCAAAGTTCTGTACTGGCTCTGAGGCACCACATTTTAAGGCACCACCACCCTCTGAAGGCAACCTCAGACAGAAGAGAGTCTAAAACCAGGGGCTGGCAAGCTACTGGTAAGAGTAGATTCAGCTGAAAATTATTTTTTCATTTTTTATGGGATTGCAAAAAAAGAAAAAGGGAAGGAGGGAGGGAGAGGGTTGGAGAGAAATAGGAAAGGAACATTAGGCAACAGAGACCCTAAGGGAGCCTACAAATACGTGGCCAAACCTAAAATATTTATTATCTGGCCCATGACCAAAAAAAAGGTTTGCTAACTCAGGCTGTAAAACAATCACATAAGGACTGGGTGCCTAATGTTCCAATAACTGAGAAAGTCTATATGAAAGTCTCTGTGGGCCCAAGAGATAGAAGTAAAAAGTTACAGGTGGCAGGTTATATATAGCTTAACACAGAGAAAAGAGTTCTGCCTCATGGGGGTTTCCAGAGGTTGAAATGGACAGCTAGCCTGAGTGCATTCTTAGTCATGTCCGACTCTCTGCGACCCCATGGATTGCAGCCTGCCAGGGTCCTCAGTCCGTGGGATTTTTCAGGCAAGAATATTGGGAGTGGGTTGCCGTTTCTTCCTCCAGGGGCCTTCCCGACCCAGGGATGACACTAGAGTCTCCTACACTGACAGGCCGATTCTTTACCCCAGAGCTACCTGGGAAGCCCATATGACATAAACCTGACTCCCTAAGTCCACGATAAGGGTCAGAAAACTTTATTAAAGCACTCCTCAGACTAGACCTCTAAGGTAAAGATTTGGGAAATTTAACAATGCAGAAAATATTTGGCGTTAGGGCTAAATTGAAAGGGCAGCCGTGGAAGGCCAGCTCATGATTAACCAAGTACCATTTATTCTAGCTTTCTCTCCGTCATTATTTTAATTCCAACTATGCTGGTTTTCTTTTGAAAATGAGTTTCCTTTCTATTTAAATACCCTGAGAGAATTAAACATGATAAAAAAAAATACGCATTTTCATTCAGTTTTCACTAATGCAACATTTTCCTCTTGGAAATACTTTTTGTATGAAAAAATCTTGTTCCAAAATATTTAGGACCTGAAATCCAAGAAAATATTTTAGGAATAAATATATACCATTTACAACCAATTTCAAACAGAAAATGTTTACTTTTAAAAACAAACACAATAGTGATCAAAACACATATTCTCATAGTTTTTTGTTTCCCAGCTATAAAACAGAGGCCACGTTACTTAGCCTCTCCATTCCTCTATGAAATTATGAGGATTAAATAAAACTTGCCTTTTAAGCACAAAGCAAAACAAAAACTGATGCTTGTGAACTGTGGTGTTGGAGAAGACTCTTTAAGAGTCCCTTGGAAAGCAAGGAGATCAAACCAGTCAATCCTAAAAGAAATTAACCTTGAATAATCATTAGAAGCTTAAGTTGAAGCTACCAATACTTTGGACACCTGATGTGAAGAGCCAACTCATTGGAAAAGACCCTGATGCTGGGAAAGACTGAAGGCAGGAGGAGAAGGGGACGACAGAGGATAAGATGGTTGGATGCTATCATCGATTCAATGGACATGAGCAAACTCATGTGTGAGCAAACTCAGGGAGATAGTAAAGGACAAGGAAGCCTGGCATGCTGCAGTACATGGGGTCACAAAGAATCAGAAACAACTCGGTGACTCAACAACAGCAAAACAAAAACTATATATTCTTGAAATCTATATACAGAGCATAAAAAAAAAAAAATCAACTTATAGTTTTTGTTATATATTGAACTGGTTCTGGACAGCCCAAATTAGTGTTAAACAGCCACCAACCATGGTGTGATTAAGAATTTAAAACAAAAGTACCAGGGTATTATGGGAGGGGGTGTGTGTGTGTGTGTGTGTGTGTGTGTGTGTGTACACTCAATTGTGTCTGTTTGCGACCCCATGGACTGTAACCCACCAGGCTCCCATATCCATGGAATCTTCCAAACAAGAATACGGAGTGGCTGTCATTTCCTCCTCCAGGGGATCTTCCCGACCCAGAAATGCAATCTCCATCTTGGGCAGCTCCTGCATTGGCAGGCGAATTCTTTACCACTGGGCCACCTGGGAAGCCCACTATGAAGATAGAGGATTTAAAAACTTAAAATGTTAATAAATGCAGAAAATGATGTTACTATTCATTCATCTGTTGTCAATTACCCAAGTAATTACTATGTGCAGGGACTAGCTTCTTTTCCTAGTTCATCTTCAGAGGGGCAGAATGTAATGGTTTAATACATGGGCTCTGGAGTCAGATTGTCAGCGTTCACAGCCAAGACATTACTAGTTACTGTATGACCTTGGGCCAGTAAGTTTACCTCCCTGTGACTCAAGTTACATCTCTATGATGAGGGGTATCTGTCATAGATTGATAAGGCTGTTGTTAGGATTAAATGAATACACATAAAGCCCTGAGAACGGTGCCTAATACACAGTAAACAGTTGCAGTTAGTTATTACAGCACACCACAAACTTGACCAGTTAAATCATCCCAAAACTAATTTCATCATGACCTTCTTAAGCCTACAACATAAAATACAAATACTTAATTCTGGTAACTATGCAACATGTCCCATGTAATCACATACTGATTCCCAAAATGAATCTTATATTTCCTAGTGAAGGATGAGCCAGAGCAACACTGTCCAACAGTAAATAATGCAAGCCACATACTGTAATTTTTTAATTTCTAGAGAATTCTTTAGCAGTCCAGTGGTTAGCCAGATATTAAAAAATAAAAACAGATAAAATTATTTTTAGTATTATTTTATTTAACCCAATAGACCCAAAATACTACTCTAGGAATATTTTTCAAATGACTAATGAGATATTTAACCCTCTTTTTTTAATCAAATCTTCCAATGCCAGTGTGTATCTACTCACTGCACACATCTCATGCACCTCTCAATTCGGACCTGCCACATCTTTTCAAGTGCTTAAGAACAGTCACATGGCTCACAACTGTAGTATTGAACAGTGCAGTTCAAGAGTACCAGTTTTTGGTAACCACAAGCTTTCTATCATGCAGTCCTATTTCCCTTCCTACCGTCTTATTATCCTCCTATTTATCTAGATTCCTCAAGATCCAATTTCTGTGGAACCTCTTGAGCAATGCCTACCCCAGCAACTCCAGCCCCTAAGGATCCCACTCTCCTCAAACTGAAGGCATGCTGTGGGCAATGAGTCATGGCAAGTACATGACTGAAACAGTCTGAGACAGGAACACTCAGGAAGTTAAACTTTATGTACTAGAAACAAGTATAAACATATTGTTATCATTTGTAATAGTTAAAAGAGACAAAATAACTAAATGCCCATACACAGGGAACTGGTTAATAAATGGTAGCTGCATTTACTGGAATATTATGGGCTAAAAATAAGAATGTTTCATATACACTAATAAGAAAAAAAATCACTAAGACATTTTTAAGTTGAAAAAAGTATGTTCTATGTATGTGGTCACTGTATTATGTTATGGGGTGGAGAGTCAGGCAGGTTTATAAAGCATACACACAGTTGCTAATGCTTAAGAAATCTCAGGAAACAGTAACAGTGGCCAGGGAAGGAACCAGGATGACTAGAACAGGTGTGGGCAAACTTTCTCTTAAAGGGCCAAATATTTAACCTCTTGGGCCATAAAGTTTCTTTGGTAATTACCCAATTGGTGCTAGGGTCTGAGATCAGCCATAGGTAATACTTAAATGAATGGCCTGCTGCTGCTAAGTCGCTTCAGTTGTGTCCGACTCTGTGAGACCCCATAGACGGCAGCCCACCAGGCTCCCTCGTCCCTGGGATTCTCCAGGTAAGAACACTGGAGTGGGTTGCCATTTCCTTCTCCAATGAATGGCCTAGCTCTATTCGAATAAAACGTTACTTACAAAAAGAGGCAATCAGTGGTAAACTAGTTTGCTGACCCCTGAGCTAGAATACAAAAGGAGACACACTTTTCATTCTACATTCTTCTGTACCTTTTGGATTTTTCACTATGCTCATGATTAAAGACACCTATTGTGCACCACTTCAAAAATCACTTGACCCAATCTCTTACCCCAGCCATGGATGATCAATTCTGCAAGCTGTAACTGGCTTCAGGCAGATCCAACCAGAAAGTAACCGTTCTGCACACCCTTATTCACTACACTACCCAGAAGTGTGGAGGAGTCGAACCCTACGGGCCAACCTTTTACCAATACCGAGGAAGCAATTCTGAGGTTCATTTCATAAAGCTGCTGGAAAGTCTCAGCAGGATGTGTGCTAGTCACTCATGGAGCAGACAACTTGAAAATGCATGAGGTACATCAACCTCCTTCCCTGGACTGACAATTTGAAAGAAAACAGGCTTTATTCTGAGAACAGGGAGTAAACCATCAGATGAATGACTGGAGTAAGATAAGAAAGATACACTGGGCCCACACTGAAAAGCCTGTATGTTTATGGACCAGCTTAGAGGCAAGGCAGAAGCCTTTTAAAGTTTTTGAGTAGAAGACACAAATGTAATTAAGGCACTGTGACTAACAGATCAGGACAGAAAGTAAAGAATACCAGCCACTGAACCAATTAATTAGGAGGTCTACTGCACAAGACTCATGTTGAAGACAAAATAAAGGAAAAAATCCTGTACATGATGAGAAAGAAAAATACTAGAATTTTTAAAAGGCAAAGAATCAAAGATGATATTCATATTCCTCTAAGGTATATGGGAAAGAGGAATAAAAATAAAGGGCCTGGTTTCACACATGTTCGACTTGAGGATAAAAAGCATTTCAAATAAAGATTTCCAGGAGGTTTGGAAATCCAAGAGATTTCAGAAATGAAACACCTGAGTTTAGGCCAGCATAGTCTCAAAGTATGTATTTGGTTGCTGGCAACCTGAATTTATCAGCTGGAGCTTTGCAAGACTAGATTTCTAAGGGAAAAGGCAGAAATTACATTGAAAAAAATGAGCTGCAGACAATGTCTATATTTAGGGAAGGGAGTGGAGGAGGGAAACAAAGAGAAAATTGTCTTGGATATTTAGAGAGGCAGGCAGAAGAACACCACAGATGGTCAAGTTAGGGGCAATCAGCATTTCACTGAGCTACTAGCTAAATGCCGGGGATTTTCATACACCCTGTTTTATCTGATACTCAAAAACCTGAAAGCTGTTATCCCAATTTAACATCAAAGAAGAAACTGAGAACCAATAGGGTTAAATAACTTCCTCAAGTTCATGCAAACTGAGGTAGAGTAGGACTCTTAAAAACGTAGAGAGTTAACAGTGTTAAAGAATAATTGAAAAAGAGCCCTGGATTTAGCAATTAATTAGGTTACAGGTATACTTCAAAAATGAACTTTCAATATAAAGACATGGGATGATGCCAGATAACAGAAGACTAAAGCAAGGTGAAAAAGCGGCTAATTCTCTAGTTAGAAATTTCATTTATAAAGCTGAAGAAAAGAAACTAATACAATCAAGCAGTTAAAACAACTGCCTTTTGCCTCACCCCGTCCAATCACGCAAAACCTGTGGGAATGTGTAAGCAGATAAAAAGGAACCTAAGAAAAGGAGAGGGTAAAGTTACGGAGGAAGTAAAGTGCTAGAGGTCAGGAGTACGGGCACATGGAGAGAGGAGGTATGGAAAGTGTGATAATTACGTCCATTTCAGAAGAAAGGCAGAAAGTACTAGCATAGAAGCCAATACTTAGATTAGTACAGGAAGGCCAGAGGCAGCGACTGTAATTCTGATTTCGGCATTCCACTGATCAGTTACACAGCGCGAAAGTAACGAAATACATTCTGCTCCTCAGTACAAATACCATTCTTGCAGATTTGGATCTAAAATCCATATTATTTACATCCTGAGAGTAGGGTCAGTAACTTATAATTAAAAACCAAAGACAAAAAACTTAATAAAACTCTTCTTTACTTAAAGTTAAAATTAGTTTGAAATTGCAAAACTGTGAAAAAGCACCCTCATTTAGAGAATAACCTTTTATTCTTTAGAATAAAAATATTCTAAATATCTAAAGATTCTTCTCTTTATCTTCAAGAAAAGGAAGAAAATAACAATTAACAATGAAAAAATTTCTATTCTAGTTCCAGAGTTCAAATGAACACATATGTATTAAAACTCATACAGATAGCTGCATCAGAATCTCCATCTACACATAATGAAACTAGTGAGGATGAAGACGCTTTCTTTTAAACAAAATCTACAGCCTGCTCCCAAGAAAAAGATTGATGTCCCTGCAAAAACAAAAACAAAAGTCCCTCAACAAGTTACCACACAAGAAGTGAGATTATCTGAAGATAAAGGAGTTTTGGAAAGCGCTTAAAACTGGCTTACAACTGTCTCCTTCCCATTGCTTTATTGTATCAAGTCAGAAAAACCTTTCCAAAGTTGGAAAAATGTGTGTAAAAATACATGCATAACTTAAACTGCGACACCATTGATAAACTTGGTTTTAAAAGATGGCATTAAAATAAATAAAATTACATTTTATTATAAATATTCATGATCATCTTTTTATTTGTGGATGGCTTAGCTTTTTAAATATTTTTTATGAATTTACTGTTAATTCATATTAGAATAATATATTTAACAATTACATTTTTATCTTAATGAATGTTTATGTTTGCTTTTATAAATGTTATGGTTTTGCAATGTGTTTATAAATTTTGACATTTGAAATGTATTGTTTCATTAATTTTTTAAAAATTAACTGCTCTGATAGTAGAACACCAACATAATAAATGCAATAACATCAGATCACTTCATTCTGAATTAACAATGAGTAAGACAAGGGTCTTCATGCCTGATGGCTTCCGTCTTAGCTGTAAAGAGGTTAGAACTGGGAGTTTGGATTGGATGGAGCAGGACTGAAACTTAATGAAAACAGAAAAAAGTTTAAAATATTGTCTGAAAGGCCTTTGTGTTAAAAGATACTACATAAAAGAAATGGCAAGAAATAGTAAAGTAGAAACACAGTACAGAGAATTTGTTCTGGGTCAAGTGGTAGGCTTCTGCGGATTTATCAACAGAGCTTTACAACCAGAGCAATCCTTCCTTAGTCTTCCAGAATACACAGCAAATTGCAAATTACCTCTGTTAAATCTATCTGAACTCCCTGACCTAAAGGGACTTAATGCTTCTTGGAGTTCATACTCTGACAGGAAAGGAATAAGAAAAAAACTGAGTATGTCACTAGAGGTAAACTGCATAAATGAAAGGATCCCAGTGAGCAACAGTGCTTTTTTCATGGGTTTGTGAAATGGGGTTTATTTTTAACTGTAAGTTCAGAGTAAACTCCCTCAACTTTTTTTTTACCTCATTATAGAGAGAGAAAAAAAAATCCAATGTAGAAAATCCTATTAGAAGTTCAGTAATCTTGCTTCAAAGCACCCTATAAGATACAACTACATTTTTACAATACATCTTACATTTGAAAGCTCCCTAATAAAGGAGATTTTTTTTCTTCCTCTCCATTTTCAGAAGAGGAAACTAATATAGTGGCATGAAAACATATATTGATGTATCCTACACTTTAAAAAGATCTGCTGCAGGTAGCTGCAAAGCAAAACAGTTGAAACTTTTTGATATTCGGTGATGCTGAATCCTTGCTACATGGCTATTAAACTTAACTCTGATCATATCTTACTTCTACCAAATGGACAAAAAAAAGCAAATGATACTTACATTACATAGTTTAGAAAATATGTGGGGAAAAAAAAACTCTTCCAACATACTGTAATACAAGAGGGAAAAAAAAAAAAAAAACACTTGAGCCAAAACAAAAAGTTACATGAAAATACAATTAAAAACAAAATAATTAGATTCTACTAAAATACAGAAAAATTTCCTAGTGTCTAAGAAGAACCACCAAGAATATACCAAAATAGTAAAAACACAAATTATATTGTGCCTGTCTGTTCCCTCCAAACCCCCAGTTTTAAAGACAGGACTCTTAGGACACTTGAATATGGTCACTGGACACTCTTGCCTTTTTTTTTTTACACAGCTATACTTCTCCCAGCCGTCTAAAAGGGTATCAAGCGGCATACCTACCACTATTTGTATCTTAAAAATCACTATATGACCAAAACTTTAATTTAAGACCTGGAAAATAACATAACCCAAAATACTTATTGCTTTAAAATAAACTTCTGATAAAGAGTGAAATGACAGAAATCTAAAAGATGAACATTAAGAATGAGTTTCATGAATCAGCATTTCAGTTCCATTTCGGAAATGGACATGGCAAGCTGGGTCAGCTGGACCCAGGAGTCACAGGCAGGAGAGAGAAATCATTCTAAGTCAGAAATTTCAGGGAAGTCTTCAGAGAGGAGATAACCTGCTGCTTCTTGAGAAGTGGGAAAGGTTCTGAGCAGTGGGCTTCAAGCTCACTAATCCCCTTTTACTTATAGGTCTTTGTTGGAAAGCAACAGAGCACATGGCAGGCCTTGGATGTGAGTACAGTGGTGACTGGGAGTGGGGCTAAAAAGCCTGGAGGGGTTGACTGCAGTCAGATTACCAAGAAACCTGAATATCCTGCTGAAGAGGCTGGACTGAAATCAGCAAGCCAGGCAACTCACTGAAGATTTCTGAGAAGTAAAATGCAATTCAATGGTAGGAAGATAAGTTAGGTGAGGACAGGCTGGAGGTAGCCTGGGGTGGAAATGTGATGGTTGAGTGCCCATGTCCTCTACTAGAAAAGACTACAGAGGATCTGAGTTCAGAAATCCAAACTGGAAATGAGAAGAAAGCCCAGGACCCAGAGTGGGATTAAATATAAAAATGCTGCTGAGATTTTGAACACTAGTCACTAAGTGATTATATTAACATAAATTAAGATGTTAATATCTACTTAGTGAAGGCCAAAATGCAAGATTCTGGTACACTTATAAATTTAGTCTTTGGCATCCCACACTGCTTGCATACAAAGACAGACTATTCCTCTGCATTCCTCAGGGTTACTTACTGCAAGCCAGAGCACGTTTTTAACAGTCACCCTTCCTTATCCACATATATTTGGCAAAAATCACAAGTTGTGCAGAACTGAATTTGGTCAACAGTTCGGGATAAGCTGTTTCAACAATGAAATGACAGATGTTATTATTCTCAGAGAATACGAAAAGCCTTCCAGCTGCCCTCCGTTAAAAACTTTTTACTTGGGATGAGTATTTCCAGCTCTCTAGGATCCATCTGATCAACAAGACGCCCCGTTCCTCAGCAGCATCTGCATCCTCCCGAACTAAAGGTTTACAGTGGGCTCCCAGCTCTGCTCTCCCCTCCCCCATAAGGAGCCGGGCGAGGCCAGCGCCCACCCAGGAAGGGCACACTCGCCGGTCTTCCACCCCGGGAAGCCGGGGCCGAGGTCCCCTCCCCGCGCCGGCAGCCTGAGTCGAGGGCGGCGCTCCGGCAGCGGCGAGCCTGGTACCCGGCGCCGCCGGCTCTGCAGCCTCGCCCTCCCGGGCCCGTCCCGCTTACCTCGACCCGGGCCGGCTCGGGGCCCTGCACGGCCGCGGGCTGCGGCTGCAGCTGCTGGGCAGGCGCTGGCGGTTCCTTGTTCCGGTGGCTGAGGGCTTCGTCGGGTACGGCCCGGACCCCGGCCGGGGCCCACAGCAAAGGAACCAGCAAGACCAGAAACAGCCCGGGCGCAGATGCGCGGCCGCTACCCCGGGCCGCCGCCGCCATCCCGCCCGCCGAGACGGCCGCGCACCGGCGTCTCAGGAGGAAGTGCGGGTGACTGGAAGCTTCGACCCCGAGCCGTTCCCGGACGCGCCCCCCACGCCTCGCCGCCGCGGCTCAGGGAGGAGCCTGCAGCATGCGGGAAGTGACCAACAGAGGACGTGAGACAGGGCGGGCCGGCGTCTACCGCCAGCGACTGGTCCTCCCCCGGCCCTGACCACACGACTCTGCCAACTGTCTCAGTGCGGCCCGGCCCAATTCCTCCGGGCCCCGCCCCTGCCTGTGACGGCCTCCCATTGGCCCGGCGTCCGCCTCGGCGTCGTGACGTCCTCGGGCAGGTTGAGGTGCGGCTCGCGCCCTCCTTCCATTGGACCCGGCGCTCCCGAGATGTTGGGAGTCGTGTGACCCTCCTCGTCTCGCATCCTTCCCGCGGCCCACTCTGCACCCTCTTCATCTCGCTGTGCCCACCGTCCCAGAGCCGCGCGGCTCTTTATTTCTTGTTTCCTCCTGAGTCTTCTGCCCTAAAATGCAGACCCTCCCACCCCACCCCCATCTCTTCTCTTAGCCTTTCCTAAATGTCAAGTTAGTTCGGGCGTCCTGGTTACGTGGCACTTGCGGGAATCGCCACGCCTTAGACGGGTTCCTCACTTCACCGATTCTCGGTGCCGTCTCCGACCTGGCGATCTACTGAGGACAGTATTCTTGAGCGTCAAGATGCGATTATGTGAACAAACCTTTGAAATGAGACTTAGGAAATAACAGAAGAAAAATTTGAAGCTTTGTTTTAGATATTGTTTGCCTATAATCACCCCCAGATCAAAAACATCTAACATTACCCTTTTCCTGCAACACCTTTTTGTTTTACATGTTTTGGGCCATATCGATTTTAGACTGGCCTCTTAAAATGTTTGTTTGGCTTTTGAAATGGAGTGTTTAGGATTTTTGAAGGATGAGGATGGGGTAGGTAAGAATAGGAAACAGAAAAGAATGACTGGCTGAGAATATTTTTCCATCTTATTAAAAAAAAGTTGAGCTATTAAGTGTGACTAAGGTTGTGCTAACCATGTGCCAGGCACCATTATTTTTTATATATATTACATATATTAAACCTGTGCATTGTGAAAAAACTAAGGAAGGTTATCAGTAAACACTGGAACAAGAAACGAATCCACCAAAACAATCTGTGGCAGAGTGGACAAACCTACTTTTAATTCATTGAAGATACCATGTTATGTCATGGGTTAGTAAAGCTTTTGTCCATGCCATTCTTCCTGTCTGTAATTAACTTCCTCCATTCTGTCACTGTAAACTCCTACTCATACTTTCAAATCCCCTTCCGGCTGACTGCTCAGAAGTCTTCCCTAAACACCTCCTCTTACAGAATTCATCACTCCTTGCTTCATGCTACTGTAGCTTAAAGTGAAGTCACTCAGTCGTGTCCCACTCTTTGTGACCCCATGGACTGTAGCCTGCCAAACTCCTCCACCCATGGGATTTTCCAGGCAAGAATACTGGAGTGGGGTGCCATTTCTTTCTCCAGGGATCCAACCCTGGTCTCCTGCGCCGCAGGCAGACTCTTTACTGTCTGAGCCACCAGGGAAGCCTGTACTTACTGTAGCTTATGCATGCTCTATTACTGTGTTAGTAACAAGGATGCCTTACAGTTTGGCATACAACTATTTTACCTCCCAGTGTATCCCTAGGGTGCAAATGGTTGAGCCTCACAAACTAGTAATAGAGAACCCAGAGGTGTGAACTGTCCTCCCCCAAACTCCCTCTCCTTCATGCCTACAGCCTAGCAGTGCTTGAGAGACACCTGAAGGGAAGTCTGGTGGCTCAGTCTAATGGCAGAGGATGAATGCAACAAAACTGGCCATGTGTCCCCGTTTCCTGGAAGATGCTTGGCTTATTTTCTGGGGGTGGGCTCCCACACTCCAGAGCTAACAGGAAGTACTCATGGCAGAATTCCCAGTCACCTCAGCAAGTGTAGCAATGAGGACTTACGGGTTAAGCTGCAGGATGTCTGTGGGTAAGGGGTGGCTCAGGGGCAAGGAAGCAAAGCTGTTTAGTAGAGGTGAACAGCCTTGCCCTCAGGGGGCACTTGCACAGGAGATCAGTGCAGTGTCAGAATTTGGCCAGAGTGAGGCTCTATTGGCTTGTTTCAATGTCACCCTGAGTCAGGGGCCCTCAGACTCCGCCAGTTTAGGCTCCAAGTGTCAGATTCCAAAGTGATCAGCTCTTTCCATGCCCTTGTGTGCTAAATCAAGGCTGGTTCTAGCTTTCACTACCTTGAAGATTTTGGTAACTAACTCCTTTAAAAAAAAGAAAAAAAAAAAAACAAACCCACCTAAAAACACAGGCAGGTTCCTGATAATCTCTCTTGCAGACAGAGCTACTTACGTGACCCCCACCCAATAAAGATGTTGGATGCTCAACAATTCCAAGATGATTTTTTTTTGTCCTGGCCTGCATAGATGTAATCTCACTAAAATGTAATCGCTAGTAGGCACCCCTCTGGCAAGAAACTCTACTACATGTGCATTCCACTGTATTTTAAAGTTGTTGTTGTTGTTTTTAAAATTCCTGTCTCCTTAGCTTTAAATGGGCTTCCCTGGTGGCTCAGACTGTAAAAAATCTGACTGCAAGGCAGGAGACCTTGGTTGGGAAGATCCCCTGGAGGAAGGCATGGCAACCCACTCAAGTGTTCTTGCCTGGAGGATCCCCATGGACAGAGGAACCTGGTGAGCTATCTTTTATCTTTTATATCTTTTATATCTAAAGCTATCTTTTTATCTTTTATATCCCTGGCACCTAACAGATTTTCTAACTTGGTAATAGTGATAGTCACCCTCACAGTAGAAATAGTAGTCACAAATCTTTATTGAATGCTTCTTTTGATCCATGCAGTGCATTTTGTGTTACATGAATGATCTCATGAGGTAGGTACTCTTATCCTTATTTTTACAAATGAGAAACCTGAAACAGCGCAACTAACTTTCCCCAAATTGCATAGTTTGTGTCAGAGTTGTGCTTGTATCTGCTTGTCGAACTTAACTGTGTCTTACTGAAAAGCCAAGCATATAAAACCAGCCAATTAATGAACATTTCTATTATCATTAGGGGAGAATGTCCTTTCTCCACTCCAAGTTTCCATGAGGAGGACTGTTTCCTGGCTTCTCTCCAAGGCTTAAGCATTTCACCTCTGATGATGGAAAGTAAATTTGGGCAGAGTAACTGAGTATACCAGGCTCATTTCTGCCACCTTCTTCCTCTTGGGAAGAACCCACAGGGAAAAACTAATTTCTGTTGCTCTCCACAGGGCCTGCATGCTCGCAGCCTGTAGCTGCTTGGAACTGGGTGGAGACAGCCCTTCATTCTGGAATTCAGTATTAGCTCAGCACACCTGGCTACCAGACCTAAAATCACTTCTGGGGGCTGGTCTCCCTCTTTTGTTTTCTTCCTCAACTTTTCAGAAGTAGGGAAGAGGCCAGCTATTTCCTGAGCTACTTCTTCTCTTAGAGATCTGTCCCTGCACCCCAGAATCATCAGAGAGTGAATTTAAGCTTCTCAACTTGAAACAGTCCATGGAATAAAGGCTGGTTAGAAAAGCCAGGGCACCAGAGTGATGAGGATGGAGAAGGGGAAGCAGAAACTAGAAACTTCCTGCTAAGTGTCAACTGAAAGTGAAGTCGCTCAGTCTTGTCTGACTCTTTGCTACCCCATGGACTATAGCCCACCAGGCTCAACTGAAGATCATTCAAAATTAAGGAGAAGGTGCTTGGCAAATTGAAATGTAAATAAAGGGCAAATAGCAATTTGCAATTTGCTTGACCCGCACAGTTCTTTAAAGCACCTCTGCTATGTGAAATGAAGCATCCCATTGCCCTGTGTGTGCTTAAACCCTTTAGGTGATGGCGATCTGGACCTTGTAGGACACCTCCTCTGCTCCTGAGTAAAGGGAAACTGCCCTTTCAGGTCCATTCTTGAACATTTCTAGGTTTCCACAGGCAGGATGAAAATTCCCAAAAGAATGCTAAACACGTGCTCCATGAATTCTTATTTATCCATCTATATGCCTGCCATCTCCATCTAGGTGTTTCACAGGCATTTCAAATAAGGCCTAGGAAATCCTGCTCCTTCAGTCTCCCATCTCCGTGGAGGGAAGCAGCATACCCCTGCAGAGTCCTCTCATTTGCTCCTGCCTTGAATGCACTCCCCCTGCCAAGTTCTGATGTCTCTATCTCTAAAACAGATCCTGAATCTGCCTCTATCTCCACTACTACCACCTTGTCTAGACTAGGTGTCATTTCTTACCTGGATTGTTACAATGACTCCTACTTGGCCTCCCCTCTTGCATAATTGCCAATCTATAATCTAACCAGTGTCCAGAAAAAGCTTTCAAAATTAATATAAATCAATGTATCCCCCTGTTTAACATTATCTAACAGCTTCCAAATGCCCTTATAATTAAGTCCAGTTAATGTCCTTTGAATAAAGTCCAAGTCTGAATTAAAGTTCTATGTGATCTAAACCCTGCCTTCTGTGTGACTTCATCTCTTTCTCTACCTCATGTGTCCCTGCCCAGTCAAGCTTGGTTCCACCTCAGGACCTTTCTACTTGCTGTTTCTCTTTTTAGAATACTTTTTTCAGATCTGGTTTGGGTCATTTAGGATAAATATCACTTCCTCAAAGACAACTTCCTGCCCATCCATCTAAAGTCAGCCTCTCCAGGAATTCCCTGGTGGTCCAGTGATGAGGACTCTGCCCTTTCACTGCTGAGGTCTGGGTTCAACCCCTGGTCAGGGAAATAAGATTCCACAAGTTATGTGGAATGGCCAAAAATAAAATAAATCATTATTTTTTAAAAAAAGAGAAAAACTGTTTAAAACTGTGCATGCAAAATAGCACCTATCTGAGAAATCAGGTCAAGAAGCAATAGTTAGAAATGGACATGGAACAACAGACTGGTTCCAAATTGGGAAGGGAGTACATCAAGGCTGTATATTGTCATGCTGCTTATTTAACTTCTATGCAGAGTACATCATGTGTAATGCCGGGCTGGATGAAGCACAATCTGGAATCAAGATTGCTGGGAGAAATATCAATAACCTCAGATATGCAGATAACCCACCCTTATGGCAGAAAGTGAAGAGGAACTTAAGAGTTTCTTGATGAAAGTGAAAGAGGAGAGTGAAAAAGCTGGCTTAAAGCTCAACATTCAAAAAGCTAAGACTAGAGCATCCGGTTCCATCACTTCATGGCAAATAGATGGGGAAACAATGGAAACAGTGACAGACTTTATTTTGGGGGGCTTCAAAATCACTGCAGATGGTGACTGCAGCCATGAAATTAAAAGACGCTTGTTCCTTGGGAGAAAAGCTATGACCAATCTAGACATCATATTAAAAAGCAGGGATGTTACTTTGCCAACAAAGGTCCATCTAGTCAAAACTATGGTTTTTCCAGTAGTCATGTATGGATGTGACAGTTGGACTATAAAGAAAGCTGAGCACAGAAGAATTCATGCTTTTGAACTGTGGTGTTGGAGAAGACTTTTCAGAGTCCCTTAGACTGCAAGGAGCTCAAACCAGTAAATCCTCAAGGAAATCAGTCCTGAATATTCATTGGAAGGACTGACGCTGAAGCTGAAGCTCCAATACTTTGGCCACCTGATGTGAAGAACTGACCCATTGGAAAACACCCTGATGCTGGGAAAGATTGAAGGCAGGAGGAGAAGGGGACAACAGAGGATGAGATGGTTGGATGGCATCACTGACTCGATGGACATGAGTCCATGGACAAGCTCAGGGAGTTGGTGATGGACAGTGAAACCTGGTGTGCTGCAGTCTATGGGGTTGCAAAGAGTCGTACACGACTGAACAACTGAACTGAATTGTGAGTCCAGTTTGAGTTTCAGGCTGCCAGTCTGCAATCCTTTGCCTACACTAGAGCAAAGAGCTTGGTTCTTTAACCCTATACACAAATAACAACCCCATACATCCTCCACACAGCCGGAATCACACTTAGGTGATAAGAGGCCTGTGGTCCCACCCTTTCCTGGAGACTGCTGCTGCTGCTGCTGCTAAGTTGCTTCAGTCGTGTCCGACTCTGTGCGACCCCATAGACCTAGATAAACAGCTAGTCTCAGGTTTTTGTGTGTGTATGTGTATTTCTGTTTTTATTTCTGTTTCACTGCTGTGTTGATGGTATCTGATAAACAACATCCTTTTCTCTTTGACCTTGTTCTAGCTCATTAAATTATTTTCACTGTAAATTCCAAGCTTTCTGATGCCAGTGGTTTAGAGAGGCACAGGAAGGAGGATTGAGGTGGCGGGTGGGGCATTTTGGCTACTAAAGCCCTGTGACTTTTCCATTTGTCATCAATCACCAGTCACTCCATTCCCTGAGGACCACAAAGACAGAGGAATGCCACTCTTTCCCACACTCTCCTTGGACAGTTCTTTTAAACTTGCTTTTGTCTTTCAAAGCTAACTTTGATATAGTCAGCCTAGAAAACAGAAGCCTGCTGCCAAGTCATTTTGTCACTAATTTGTAAGAGGGCTTTACACATTATGAAATTGATTTTCTTATTCTTATATGTATTACTATGGTTTTTCCCAATTTTAGAAACATTGTTTATGATGCCTTTCTCTGTAATTCTGTACATGCTTGTAGCTTGTCTCAGTCTATTTTAACATTATAGATACTAGAAATGGGACCATTTAAAAGCATTGATAAATGATATCACTTAGAAATCCATAACTTCTTTCAAAGTCAGAAGATAGAACTAAATTTGTTTTGGGTAAATATGCATCTTCTTTTAAAGTTGTTTTATATAACAGTCATAATATAAAATAAAATAATTGTAATTAAATGGATCTTTTTTAGCTTTATGGAAAGCAAATTTGATTTATCTGATTTAGGTGATTTTCCCTGATATTTCATTTTCAAATATAAGTCATTTCTATGGTGATTTTGTAGCTTCCCTTGTGGCTCAGCTGGTAAAGAATCTGCCTGTAATATGGGAGACCTGGGTTCAATCCCTGGGTTGGGAAGATCCCCTGGAGAAAGGAAAGGCTACCCACTCCAGTATTCTGGCCTGGAGAATTCCATGGACTATATATCCATGGGGTCACAAAAAGTTGGACATGACTGAGCAACTCTCACTAAAGCTTGTTGGAAGTTGTCAATTCTGAAGAAGCCTAGAAGGGGAGGGCCCATATTGTGATGCCATTTCTCTGATTTGGGGGAAAAATAGCTCTTCCTACTTGAAAATCTCAGCATACTGACAGGACAATCTGACTGACTTACTGCTTATAAAGTACGAGTTTGACCCTCATGTGAATGGGTGTTTATCCCTGCTAAACTCATGCTTTGGACCGCAAACACTGTAATTTTAATCAGGATGCCAACCCACTGGAGGCATTGTCCCAAACTTTTTTTGTGACATCCGTTTTGGATCAAATACAGATTTCTCCTTATGCCAAATTCTGCACTCTGACTCACAGTATTACACAGTTTTCCTCTTAACGTAGATAAAATGCCTACCAGCTGATAGATTTTGTATGGAACACATTAAGAACAGGCATCTTTTTTTTTTTTTTTTCTTGCTCTTTTCTATATTCTTAAGCATTCGCAACACAAACTGTCTTGAGTAATGGCTTATGATGAAAAATCTGTCATACTCTTACCTGACCAAGGTTGGCTACATAATTTGCTTGGTCAGGTGCAGAATGAAAATGTAGGACCCTTGTTCAAAAGCAGGGGAAAAAAGGGCAGCTAAAGGTACTAGTTTAATAGGAGTAGTGGTGGTAAATGGGAAACTCAGTGAATCTGAAAACTGCAAAAGTAATGTGGGGGGGGGAGGTCAATATTCTATATAATACAATAAACTACAATAGTATATTAATATGATACCTTGATTTATTATGAACATTGTTTTGGCTCACTTGTCTGCAAATTAAGATTTACACTTGTCATTTTAACAGGTAAGAAATTCATTCCATATAGTTTCTTTTTCAAGAGCTATGCCTGAAAGCATTATCAATCACTCAGCGAATGTAAGACCACAACTTATGATCATTTTCATTTTGAAAGGATCTTTCTGCTGATGCAATTGCTGAGAATATTCTATAGGCTGTGGCCACACTAAAATTCATTTCTAATGACTTATTTTGAAATAGAAATTTTAGTATTTCTAGTCTATTCTAGTGTTGGTTCTTGTGGGACTATTTTTCTAAACAGACTTAATTTTTCACATGGATTTGTTTTATATAAGTCTGAGTTTAAAGTATGAATGTACATAATGTCATTTTAATGTTTCCTCAGTTATAAGGCAATGTTTCTTGAAACTTGTGGAGGTTGTACAAGTAACTGAAAGTGACTTTGTGATTTGAGTATAATTTGAAAATCTTGTTTAAGCTTTCTGTCATTTTAGCTTCAATTACAAGGAAAGAAAGTTAATTCCCTATGGCTTTCCTCATTAAAAACTGGTTCATTCACAGGAGAAGAAGGAGAGGGTAGGACAAACTGGGAAAGTAGTAATGACTATACACTCAGTTCAGTTCAGTTCAGTCTCTCAGTCGTGTCCGACTCTTTGCGACCCCATGAATTACCACGTGTAAAATACATAGCTAGTGGGAAGTGCCTGTACAACACGGAGCTCAATTCAGAGCTCTGTGACGATGTAGAGGAGTGGGATAGCGGGTGGGAGGCAGGTTCAAGAGAGAAGGGATATGTGTATATATATAGCTGATTCACATTGTTGTACAGTAGAAACTAACACGACATTGTAAAGCAGTTATACTCCAAAACCCCCAACAACAACAAATGATTCATTCAAACCTTCAAATGAAAATAGTGTTTTTAAACACTGGAGGATAGTTGCTTTCAATAACATAGTTTACAACATAGTGATTCAGTAGTGTTATAGATTTAGTCTATATATAATAACTTTATAAGTACATATAAAAATAACAGGCTATATTCCCTGTGCTGTGCATTACATTCTTGTATCTTATTTATTTTATACCTAGTAATTACCTCTGAATCCCCTACCGGTATATTGCCTCTCCTCCTACCTCTCTTCCCACTGATAATGACTAGTTTTTTCTCTGTATCTACGAGTCTTTTTGTTACATTCATTTATTTTAAATTCCACATATAAGTTATAACTACAGTATTTGTCTTTCTCTGACTTATTCCACTGAGTAAAATACCCTCTAAGTTCACCCATGTTGTTGCACATGGAAAAACTTCATTTTTTTTTTTTTAATTTGTGGCATTTCTGCATGGCATATGGAACTTTCCCAACCAGGGATTGAACCCATGTCCCCCGCAGTGGAAGCACAGAGTCAACCACTGGGCCACCAGGGAAGTAAAAAATTACTTTAAGTATAAGGCTGAGTATATATACCACATCTTCTTTATAGTGTTTTATTCTGCAGAATGTGGATAATCCTTTCGTTTCTATTTCTACATGTGTGGTTATTTGCTTCACAATGTGGCAGCAGTTTTTCAAAACCAGAGATTCTAAACTCTTTGGAAATTCTAATAATTCCCTGATAGGCTTCATTGCGATGTTCACGTGTTTGGCGCTAACTTACTGATATGGTCTGCTGCCTGAGTGCCAGCAGTTGCTGTCCCAGTGTCAGGCTGGAGAGGTGATGTTTGTGTGATGACCGGGAGTGGCCGGCTGGGTTCCCACTGCAGGTCCTGGTGCTGTCCCCATGCAGGGGCCCTTCATGTCTGTGGAGCCAGCGCTGCCACAGCTGTTGCCTCTGCTTCTGCTATCGCCTCCACCATCCCCCCCTGCCTGGCTGCACCGAGCTGCTCGGACGCATGTGTGTGCATGCTGGGTTGCCTGTGTGGCCCGAGCTCTCTGCACCCAGGCAGGCATAACCTCTGGTCACGTTCCCGCTGCTCACGTGCATGTTCCACTGTCCCATCAGACTTCCTCTATCAAACACAAGTTCAAAAATAAAATCATTACGAATTTCCAGACAGCAACAGCACAGGATTAAACCAAGCATGGGGCCCTTCTGAGAGCGTGGCCTTGTGAGACAGCATAGCTCTCTTGCTTATGAAGCCACATACGGTTTCACAGTCTATCAAGTGTCAGGATCTGAACTGTAAGGAGGAGATCATGAGGTGGCGGGGAAATGATGACACTGACGGACTTCCTCCATGACTTTAACTTAAGGCAATGGGTTGTTGATACACCTATGCCATCTTCATACTGAAATGTGGGCTTCTTGAGAGCAAGAATCATGTCTTATATAACCTTGTATGCACCACAGAGCCTACCTCCATGCTTTGCATATAGCAGGTGCTAAATAAATTTGGTTGAATAGATAAGTTGCTCTTTTGTTTTCAGAGAGTTAACACGTAAAGACCTGGCCACAGATAGGTGATCTTTTTAAATAAGGCACTAAGCTGATCA